>NC_141698.1:126914324-131714324 GCF_964263255.1 Lissotriton vulgaris
TATTTGTAAATTAAAGTACTTTCCATTTATATATGAAAACTCACAGGACAACCATTTATTGGTGGTTGTTGCAAGACAGGTTATTGAGAAAGGCACATGGTATCCAAACTAGGATACCACAGAAGTGTTCAAGGATTGCAACATGGTTTAAGTTAGGAACCATTACTTCAACTGTGTTGTTTGACAGCGTGCCATCCGAAAGTGTGCAAGTCACAACTTATCCATGCTTTGAAGTGGATGTTTTCTGTGATCAGAAATCCTTTAAGTTAAGAACTTTTGCACTTTCTCAGGTCACATGTGTCCTTGAATAGGCCTACTCCATCATACCTGCTTTCAAGCAGAAGCAAATACAAATAAACCTGTGAACTAGATCCAGAAAGTGGCAGCTCTGGAACAAGGCATCTCTCCACAGACAAGTCTGAAGTAAGAACCAGCCTTTCATTGCTCCTCTGGCTTACAATAGAAAGTATCCAAGCGGAATTCAAATAATCTTTATTCAGTTTCAGATATTAAAACCACAAAAGTACATGTTAAATATAAAATACATAACATGTCTCATAAAAAATACATTTTAAAAAAGAAACTGTGTTTCTGTGAATTAGGCAACCTTTAAAGCACCACTGGGCCTTGCAAAGGTATTTGAAGGATGGACAATAATATAATTGGAGGGTGACACTAAACCAATCTGCAAAATGTTTCCACAGATTCCATCTCACGCTTTTACATCAATGTAATTTAGTTACCACACATCATGGCAGCAAAACTCAACTCAAGATGGTACAGGACAACTTAGGATCTATGATGCTCTTCACACCTCCTAACTCTACACACAACAAACCAGTTGAGACTACAAAATAAAAGGGATTCCTACACCTTTTTCAATAACACCCAGGGGACCCCAGTGATGGGCAGCAGACACCCTATGGCTTCAGAGAACATTCCTAAAAAGATAAAAATTTGATGTGGGCCAGTCACTTTCAGATATCCCAGAAGCATCCACATCCTCTCTCCTCCACTCTTCCAGTCTTCTGGAAACAGATGTCTTTCAGAAAATCTGTGCTTAGGTTTTTTAATAGATGGTGGAAAGAGGAGTCAAAACAACTCATCTGAAGTGCATATCTTGTTACACTACTCCAGCTGAATTATGCACACCAGACCCCATGTCTTAACAATCACAAAACTTAAATTAGTAGCTCAAGTCTTATTACAGATTTAAGTGTTTCAGGCCACATTACTTTTAGAATATAATTTTGGTTTTGGTTGCATAAGCCAAGCCCAAGATCCAAATTAAAATGAAGCAACATTTGTATTAATCTCATACATGTGGTCTTGGGCAGAAGTCGGACAGACCTCAGCATGCAGGTGGCTGATAATGACAAATTGTGCAAATAACCCTTACTCAGCAAAGGCTTCCTATGTGGTCCCTCTTCAGTGTGGGGACTGTGTTATACTAATAACGCTTATTCAGTAGGAGTTAGTGATCAATAATTTGTCACACTGACAGGCGAGCAATCTGAGTCTTCATGGGAGCCACTCAGCAGGAGAGTTTCAACGAGAAAGCAAAAGCATGCAATTGTTACAGAAGAGGAACAGCTGGGCTTGGGTGGCAGGCCGAAACAGAGAAATAGTGGGTGATTTGCCTCACACCTGTACGGAGCAGTCAGTGCCAACCTCCTAACTGGTGATACATGTTCCAATGTAAATGAGTATTAAACCCCTTACAACCTAACAAAACACTGCAATATTTGGCCAGTACAACATAAACTGAGATACAGTACTTGTCAAATGTAGGTATACAAGAACTTCCAAGCAACATTTGGTAGAATTTGACAGCCTGTTGCCATCTCAGCTTTTTTTTCTACCTGAATGTGAATACCTCGGCTAATCTCAGTGTCACTTAAGCCATTTTTCTATACCCACCGTGCCCACTGTGATACGGGGATCTACTTTTAATTTTGATTTGCAATAATGGAACATTTTCTGTACATTAACCAGTACTTAAGCCACATTATATTACACCTTTTGGTATACAAAGTAGAATATTTTTTCCTCTCACTAAGGCCACATGGCACCTGTTGGTGGTGTTGAGCAATAGTAAAAGGAAAAACAAAACTATACACATTGAAAAATTCTAAGCAAAAAAAAACCAACATTTTAAAATTCTATGCCCAAAGCCTCACTGGGGCAGGGCAGCCATTTTGACACATCTAACCGTGCCGCCTTGATTGGCGGTTATCCAGACCATACTTTTATGAATGTATATAACTTTAATCTCTCAATAAAGAATTACAACATAGAACTGGATTTCATTTACTGACCAAGAAAATAGTGCAAGTCTGATGTTAAGCCTCAAACCCTGGGACTACATCATTCAGTTAGTGAATGGTGCATCAGAAGTGTCTTAAAAAACTAATGATCAATATCACCGGCTGCACCATCCCCCCGACTTGTAAGACCTACTAATCTTTTTAAGTTGTTAACACCAAAGGAGATTTAACGGGAGATCATTTGTAACCAATTTGTAGTCTTGGCTTCACCATTAAAACATATAGATAACTATGTAATGTTCTGAAAGCGCCTGTAGAATTCTATCTTCTGAAGTTCATTCATACCCTAATGGTGGGCTTTGGATCAAGGCACTCATGTAAGGAAGGCATTGAATATGCATTTTTTGCAATTTTTGCCTTCTCCGTATGTACACTTCAGAGTGAAGTTGGTGTTTACAATTGATGAATTATAGTTATTTACTGGAGTAGGAAAGATGACATGTGGATATCTTCACACACAAAACAAATGTTCGTGCTATACAGAGTCTTAGTCTTTGTTTGAACAGTATGGTAGAGGCATTACCAAATCAAATATACCATGTTACTACATCTTTATATATTATCGTTTATTAGGGAACCACAAGGTTGGTCCTCAATTACGGAGGATTGGATTAAGGTGGATTGGATTAAGGATGCTTACACAAATTTACACAACCATTTCTTTACCTGGCTTGGAAGCAGTAACAATGTGTATGGAAATCCTAGCACAGAAGAGATAGTTGGTTATTGGGAGGAAAAAAGGGAAGAGAGTGGGGAAAAAGCCACCAGAGTTTTTTACCTTGCATTGGCGACGCATTCCAGCGTGACTTCACTAGTTCCAGCTACCACACTAGTGTTCCGTGGTGGTATGACGACCACAGGTGCCAATGATTCATCAGGATCATTTGAGTCTATGAAAGGAAGAAGAAAAATCTATGAGTAACAAAGTCTACAGTAACATATTTCATCAGTAAGACACTGTTGAACGATACCGTAGAAAAAAGGTGTCAGTCTTACACTCAAACCACCCACAGAGAATTAATCCTATTACTGGGAAAAGATCTCTGACATAGTCACTCACAAAGCCTTTCATTATGTGCCACATCCTATTCCAAAATACACTGCTTGCTGTCATTCAAGATACACAGCTCATAGGAACATATCCCAAACAAACAGCAAAGGATTTAACTTGAGAGTAGGACCCATCACGCCACCCTTTACAAGTTTCATGCAGGGAACGCGTTCCAAACAATTTCTGCTGTTTGTTGGTTATTTTTTCTCTTACCAAGCTTTTGTTCTATTTTTAAAGCTAATATAATCTATACACCGTTTAAAAACGTTGGCATTGTTAATGTTAGTTCTTAAAATTATTCAATCCGCTTTTGGATAAACAGCGACGTCATTAACGACTAATGTATCATAAGAATTGCAACATATTTTACCATAGTTGGTAAGTAAATATTCATATTGGATTCTTGTACATTGAGATATCGAAAGGAAATCAGGTTACTTTGTGGTCCAAATTAAAAAAAATATAGTAAAATTCAAATTTTTGCATCAAAGATTTCAGGTTAGTTGCTTTTGAAAATGGTTGCAACTAGAACATTAATGTTTTATAACTTAATGATTTCCTTTCAGAAATGCTGTTGAGGTCAGATTTGTCAAACAATATAAGAATATAAAAAATCATAATTTAAATAAATTGGCCAGGCGTACAAATAAGTACAGATTAAAGAAATGTAAAGATCTTTTACCGCCTGTTTTACAATTTAGCTCATGATCAACCCCAGTTTTGAAAAAGAGATGACAGCGCAAATGTCGCATTTCAGCGACAGATGTCAGCATACTATGTCCCTGTGCCATGGACATAACAGTGAACATATTGGAGGTCTGTAGAAGAATGATTCTACAGCAAATTGAGAAAATCTCCTTTCATCCTGATATCCTGATCTCTGAATTTGCTCCACAGGGACAGCAAGTCCGCAAGATATTAATAATAGCAACTACCACCTTACGCAAAAAATAAATATATATATATATGCAACACTTTATATCACACCTTTTTTTCTTTTACATTTCTACTGCTGTGCTGACAAGGTGCTCTACAGAGTGGCAGCTACCCACTGACAGAGCCTAAGAAAGTCTCTGAGTAGCACACACCGTTCTATAAATTATTCTTTCTTCGCACCAACATCTGTTATTTATAATGCACTTACTGTGCACAAGGCAAGGTACAAAGGAAATGTCAGCAGCGTGATACCTGCCTCCAATCTATAATTATTTCCTCGTACAGGGATAGCCAAGCTAAAAAAGGAGTACTCAATCACCCTTTTCAAAAAAAATAAACTTTTGTTAATGTTGTTCCCAGATGCAGGCGGTGTAGAGGCAATGTTAGTTGACGTTTAAGGTGTATTGTCGGGTGTACAGATTTCACACTGTTATGCACTCAATACTAAAGCGCCCCAAATGACCTAAAAAAAGCTCTGGGTCACCCACTGAAAACCAGAAAGCCTAGTTGTTCATGTCCCTCAGAGAAGACGTTTCCAAATCAACGACAACTAAGTCTGTGCTAATTTAGGAAAAGTAGAATAGTAGGTAATATAGAGTGCATATTTTCATAAAAAGAAAAGTGGAAAATATCAGCAGTCATGTCTTTTTCTCCTAGGGAAAAAATAAATATGTTTATATAAAATAAAACTACCAAGAATACCCTGGAAACACGGATGAAAATGCCAAAAAAAACTATCATAAAATCTGTGAGTATTAGTTATAAATCATTTGTCAGAACTTGGTTATTAATTTAAGAGTGGGTCACCCCTACCAACTTATTAAGCACAGTCTGGTTAGGTCAAAACCAAGTTCTGAGAGAATTTCTGCTCAACCCATGGTAGCTAATGCACAAGCAGCAGAAAAGCGTGCGTTACGTTCAAGTAGTACCAACAATTTGAGAGTAAGGAACACAACACAATAAATTTCCCAAACGATATAAAAATATATATATATATATATATATATTTGTGAGTAAAAAGGCAGCAAGAAAATTAAAATAGGATAAGAGGAACCAGATATATGGTTTTTAAAAAGGTTTTAAGACAAAAAGCACCTTTAAAAAAAGTAGAGTGCCGTCCAAAATAATAGCTTGCTGTTGACCAGTAACAGAGCTAGTTGTTGGATCGATGCCGAACGGGTGGAGATAGAATACATCAAGTGGGTAATGTCATCCTTGTCAAAGTTTTTACTTACAAATTGAGTATCTAAAACAGAAGTCAAAATTTTACAGTGGGGTAAGATCTAAGGCATTGAACGATGAGGGTCCCTCGAAAACAGGTATGTCGTCCTCAAACTCCTGTTAGAGCTATTTTTTGGGGCACTGAAAGCTGAGTGCGGGACAAAGTCAGATTTTGTAACTGCACCGCATGCCCTGATGGTGGAAAGATTTGATACTTGGTGGTCCCGGACCACTGTTTTACCTTTGGACTTCGTCACTTTGTTAAGTCAAAATCCTCTAACGGTGAAGCTCTGTAAGTCGTAGCCAGGTAGGACTCCACGAGGCCAGATACCTTTACCATGAGGTTCTGCTGAACCTTTTTTGAAAGTGGCAAAAAGCTCTGAGAAGTACAAAGCAGGTTTTCTTGTCATCCCACAGTGTTCATCTTGGGCAAGCCTCCGCAACTTTCCCCGTTTTCCAGAGCAGGCTTGTAGGCACCATGTATTGCTCCAACAAGGTCTCCTGTGGTGCTCTGTGGTCAGCTAGGCACCCTTGGAGTCAGCCGTCCTGCTTTTTTCTATTCTTGAAACAGCCAAACAAGAGACCAATCACCTCACCCTTGGAGAGCAGGTTCAGTCCCTGGGTGTGAGCAGGATTCTGGAGTCCTTGTGTGAGCCCTCTTCTTCCTGTAAAAGTCAGGAGTGCTCTTCCATCATGACCTGGAGAGCCAGCAATGTTCTGAGTAAGCGGTGGTTGAGGTGTCAGATGTTTTCAGAATGCTATGATTTTAGTGATTATATTACTACTACATAACCCGCATGTTGTACAGACACTACTTCAAATCGAGGGGGTAAATTTTTAGACTTTCAGAATCGTACCGCGTCTTACGAAATTTACAATACAGCGATCATATCTTTATATGGTAACATTGAGGGTTTCCACGCATGAACACTATGAGAATCTTTATTATGCAGCACCAAGACATGAGTGCGTTTTTGCTGTGTGGTGTCTGCACTCTGCAACCAGTATGGTGGTGTTTATTGTATCTTTTAGCCTGAAGAAGTCCTAGGGGACTCAATATACGACTACATACGTGTTGGCTGTAAAAAAGAAGAAAGAAAATAAAGATAAAGACGAATAATCCTTGTGTACTAACTGTCCGCATAATTTGTGAAATTATTTAGCGTGTGCTCAGGGATTGTGCGTTTATAATTACAGTGAGCCTTGTGATCCCATCTAAGGGGGTAGGGTGAATCCTCATTCCTTTATAGCGCCGCAACGTTTACATAGGCTCATTTTTATATCACGAGAATTGTAAGCGAGACAACTCCCCCCAATTTTATTCTCCCCACTTAATTAACTAGAGCATAACATTACAACAAATACAGACAGCAAAAACCAAAATAAAAAAAGAATAATTTTAAAGTTACAAGCACAGAATTAGCAGTGGGGTGAGAGTCAAAAACACTTTGAATGCCGACAGCTTGATTGGAGGCTCCAGCCTCTCCCCATTATGAGCAGTTGAAAGGGTGGAGGGCCAGATGTACATAGTTTTTTTGTTGCGATTCTCAAATAGCAAATGTTTGCGATATTCTATTTGAGAATCACAAACACCAATGTACTAATGTGTCGTTGATACATTTTGCGATTCCCAGTAAGTCATATATAGACCTACGTAAATTGATTTGTCGCACAGCAAAGTTCAGTGTTAAGGTCAACACACAAAGGTAGCTAGTTAGTAAATGTTAAAGAGGTTTGCAGCCCAGGTGGCGTCTCTTGTCAAGGACGACCAGTTGAAATAACAAAAACAAGTGCCTCCAATATCCACTGGAGGCATCCCTTGGCGCTCCACTCACAGAAAGTTCAAATTGTTTCAAAATAAAGATCCATGCAATGTTTTAAATTCATTTCATATATTCAAATTTTCAGGAAAATTCTTTTAAATCCATCAACATCCGTTCGTATTACATTTCCAATTTTGTAAATACTGTCATGATAACATAAATCACAGTCCAATGCATTTCGGGCTGTAAGCCCTTCATCCGGGACAATGTCTAGAAGCAAGACGAAATAAAATCAATGAGTCTCTCATATGAAACATGGTAACAAATAAACACAATATCGGCATCAGAACCACAATCAGTGCTCTCCCTTCGAGTGTGTGCATGCAAAAAAAATAACATGTAAAAGGTCTCACGTGTTGTGTTTCGCAGTTCTATAGTATCAAACAATGTTCTGTTGAAAATAAGAGTAAGGCGCTGTTATTTTGCGCTAACACAAAAAACAAGGTCGTAAGCTTATTACCTCCACCTCCGGCACCTCCAGCTACCTCCCCCCCCCCCCCCCCACCCCCTTCCCGCCCAGTGGTGAGGGGAGGCCGGCCGAGCACTGTGCCGGGGCCGCTTGTGGTTCCCAGTCCGGCCCTGTTCGTGCTACATCTCTATGTACCTACCCCCATAACAACTCTCACTCAATCTTGTCTATACTACTTCAACTGTCTCTCAATCTATCTGTGAACCACTCTCTGTGGCTACCTCTACTTCACTACCCACCTCCTGCATCACCTACGGCTCTCTCGCTCCCTCTCGCTCCCTCACTCTTCTCTCTGCTGTTTCCTCTCGCTCCCTGTACTTCTCCTCTGTCTGCATCACCTCTCAGTCCAGCTCATCTGTGTACCTCGGCTCACCTCACCGCTCTATCTCTGAATACCTTATTTCTCGTTACCTTACCTTTCCTTCTATAATTTCTCTCTTCCTCACATATTTCACTAACTCATCGTTCTCTACCCCATCCCTCTGTCACCATCTAACCTTTCAATGTATCTCACCGTTTATTCCATCCCTCACTTCTCTCTTTCTACTCCGCTCCCCCCTCACCTCTCGCTACCCTACTCCTTCCTTGCCACCTTTCCCTGCCTCTTTTTTCCAATATATTATTACCTCCTTTCTCTCATCTTTTTCTGCCCCACCTTTTCCTAAGTCTTTTTTCCAATCTGTCATTACCTTCTTTCTATCATTTCTTTGCATCCTTCAATGTTTAAACCCACCCTCTCTACCTCCCCCTTTTCTCTCTACTGTTTGCAATGCATCTCTCTACCTCATATCTCTGTCTCTTCTCTATCTCTGTCTACATCTCCACTTATCTCTACCTCTGCAGCAGCCTCATCCCTCTTTCTCTGCACCTCATCTTTTACCCTTCTTCCCTCTCTGTGTATCCCATTCTCTCTCTGCCTCACTACTCTCTTGACCTGACTTGTCTTTTTACACCTCTACATATTTTGCCGCTCTTGCTTCCGAACTGCTTGCCCTCTACCTTGTACTTCTATCCTGCTCTTAGTATTTACCTTTTTCTAACTCACATCACTTTCTACCTTACATCTATCTCTGTCTTTGGCATACACCACCCCTCTTTCCCTCTACCTTTCCCTTTCCCCATTTCTAGCTCCTCTACCTTGCGCTAAAAGTCTAGCTACTTCTCTAATTCACTTTCTCTGCTTACCTCTTTTTATCTGTCTTTCCTTCTGGCTATCTCACCTTTTCTTCTTTATCTTATGTCTCGCCCCACCTTGCATATGTCTCTAGCAATACCTCCCTTCCCACTCTACTCCCCCCCTCTCGCTGTACAGTGCACTTTACCCTGCTTTTTTCCACCCCCTCCCATTTCGTTTACTGCGATGTCACTGTTTACAAAGAGAAGTGGACACTCAGAAAGAGGAGAGAAAGGGGTCAAGGCAGGTGGAGAGATTTAAAAAGAAAATAGTCAGATTACACTGGCTGAATAACAACAAAGAACTTTCAAAGCAGTGCTTCGAATTTCACTGATGAAGCGAGAATACCGGTTGTCGAGGGGGATTTAGTCAATCAAAGTTACAATTTCAAGTGCCCGCCACCTATTCTCTGGTTTTCTTCAGCAAAGTGTCTACGTCCTGCGTTGCAGTCAGCGGGCCGCTTGAAGTGGGCACACTTTACATTGATGTTTGAGGACACTCTGCTTATATCCATCAGCAGATGTGTGCTGTGCAAATGTCGAACTCCTGATAATGCACACTTCTAAATGAAATAATGACAGGAAAGGGCATGATCAAGTGGAGTTGGCTTCCCAACAAATGCCATACCGAGCATCGGGCGTTTCCCCAGGAGGCTGGAAGGGTGGGGGTCAGCTTTTGTTACTAGGGGCTTTTTTTTTGAAGCAGTGTGGTTTTGAAAGCACTCGCTGCAGAGTTCCTTGTATGTTCAGTAGTTTTCAGGCAACAATAAAAGTGCCAAGATAACTCGGGTGATTAATGTACCTGCTGGAGAGAGATCAGAGTTTTGTCTAGTGGCAGTTTTGACTCATCTAAGGTGGCAGAGGGTTAATATACCTACTGCAAAGGACCACGCAGATCACAGAACAGTATTTTATGGGCATAGCTTAGTGGGTTACTGCTTTTTGTCAGAAAGACCCTTTTGCTACTGTACAGTTCATAAGTTACAAACATAATCAGTGAACTATGAAGTGTCACCAAAGAGCTGCATGTAAACTACATGGTACAAGTTAGAAGGTTATGTGTTTTTTCTGAGTCTTTCACTTTCCTAATGTTGATAAAATAGGTTTGTTTGGGTCAAAATAAATTCTTATTAGTAAAGCCAACCCTAACCACTGTGTTACGTTCTGAATCCGAGGTTTGTGCTTCTTCACACCAAGGACTCCTAAAAAATGGCTACCAGTATGGATCACCTGAGTGCTACACTTTGTAGTCCCCTTTGTCTTCTGAAACATTTCCTATACACTGATATACACACGTATGGTTCATTGTCTCTGTATTTGTGTGTGATGTAAAGTGTTCTGGCAACTACACTTGTATGAGAGGCGCTATCAACACATTGAATACATGTCAGTGAAGGGCTAAGGAGAGCTGAGGTGGAAGTGAGGGAATCATTGACGAGCAAAACAAAGATTGTTGAATTCTGGTGCATAGTAAGGCCCACATTTAAAAGCTTATACAATTGAATATATCATGAAAGTGGTGTAGAATGTGCAATTTTTGCCCCCCCTCATCCAAGACCCTCCTGTAATGATGATACTTAACTACTATACTCACTGTACGGTAAAGGGACTGGGCTGACAACATTTGCCAGGGCGGCTGTGGGTTTCGAGTCGGGCCCTGCTCCCCGGAGACCTGGGACCTTTTTCAGTTAAAAGGGATGAGCACCCAGACTTAGGTCCTGTAATGCATCCTAGGCAACAACAAGCCAACAACCCAACAAATGTCACAACTAGGACAGCGCCAGAAAAGAAACTGCACAGCAGTAGATTAGACACCATTAAACAAACACATTAGTAGAAAGAATTATACAGTCTGGTTCATCTCACTGTGCAAATTTCACAGGACAATCACCAGTGTCCCCTGTTCTCCTTAAAAACACTAAATTTGACTATTGACCAGAGAGCTATTTAAGATGAGAATGGTCCACATATTAGGCTCCTAACCTGGAAGGCATCTTCTGCCAAAGTGTTTTTTTCCAAGTGAGTGCTCTTAGATGATACGGACTTGGTACACCATGAGTTCTTGCTGTTTAGAACTCCATGGTCACAGGTAGGATATAATGTGGATCTAACCCTGGGCATCTCCATGTGTGCCTCAACTGAGGAACGGCCCTGTGATCTAAACGGGTCTCACAATGCCACTTCCTCGACTATGTACTCAAGCCCCTCGTTGTTTGTGGTATTTAGAATTCTAGAGTGTTTTGCTAAAGTATTCTGGTCCCTTGGAGTTCTGCGTCTAATGCCCTAAAATGGCTGCCTGGCTCAGATGTATTTGGTGGTGTCTCAATTCTTCTGAGTGGATCACGTTGAAATCATCCGCTCGGTGCTAGCATCAGGGTTAGCCCACCGTTTTATCACTCTACTAGCATAACAGTAAAGTTCGAAGTAGACGACATTGAACAGTAGAGCACTTTACCACCAGAACCTGCTTTTTCAAGCAATTTAATTAAAGAAGTGCTAAAATGGACTATAAACAATGAGAGTGATTGGACTCAAATAGAATGTCAAGATTACTGAAGTTGGGCGCAGCCCCAAGAGCCTCCAACAAGACCACTGACCATTAGGAGGGTACTGCATCCTTCTTCGACTAATAGGATTTCTGGCTGATTCCTAATATGGAAAAGCCAATTGCATCATACCAGACCTTGAATCTCCTGAAGGGAGAGGTTAACTAGTACCGGTGTACCAGTTCACACTAGAGGACATGAGTCTGGTGAAAATGTAACCATTATGGGACGAGCCTTGCAAATCCACACCGGTCAGTTTCTCTCTTGCATGGTCATCTTCTGCTGCCTGCCATTCAGAAAACAGGTGATAGAATTTAATAGATTTAAAGAATTTACAGTAATCAATTTTCCCTTTTTGCCTCAAACACATTGAGAATGCAAGAGTCTACACTATCACATGCAAAAGGCAGTTTGCTCAACTACTTAATGAAACATTAAACTGATGTGGGAGCACACTGCTTCACCTCCCAGCAGAGTCGCCCCTAGGCATCTTGGTAGATGCAGTTTGGTTGCATAATCTCTGCTGATGACGGATAATAATCCAGAAACACGTGTCCAGAGATGTCCAACACTAATCTGCACCCACCTGGTGAAACACTCAAGAGACTTTCCAAGTGTACTCGCTTGGCGAACTGAACTACATCTACCATGATGCCTAGGGGCGACTCTGCTGGGAGGTGAAGCAGTGTGCTCCCACACCAGTTTCTTACTTAATGAAACATGCTGCCTTTCAACCAATAACACAATGGTGTTTAATTGATATATTAGGGTACGCCTATTTCTCCAGCCCCGCTCCAGGATCGCGGTGGCCCTGCAAATGTACTCAGCCCTTCCAGGAGATTGTGTGATGTTAATGCACAATCTACGTCAGAAGTAAAACCCCTACATAGTTTCCCGCTCAGAACATGAGGGTTGAGCTACACGCACCTTAAAACTAGGTCATCCTAACTAGGTTCCAATCCACTACTTTTAACAACTGTGCCAGAGGCCAAGGGCCACCAGAATCAATAGACCTAGTTGTACTTAACAAGAATCCATTGAGTGCATCTTTTGGACTATGCCACTACGCGCCACCTGTCTAATGTCTTAATTTAGGGATTAGGAAATACACTAGTTCTCCCGATTCTCAATTGTTTAGCACTCAACACAAATTCAGAAAAAAAACTTCTTGTGCGTCGTAATGTATGCGTCGTAATGTATTCAAGACATCTATTCCAGACAGCCCCACAATGTGAACTTATCCGAACCAAGCGCAGCGAAAAAGCAATTTCAATTATCACATGGAAACAGTGTTTTTGTACAGAGTAATGGCTTGAGAGATGCTTCAGAGGCAAAGAGAATTATAAATATCTTCGCATTAGACGTGGACGTCCTAAAAGATGCAGCAGGGCAGGGTACAAGCAGGTGGCCAGAGATGTGTCAATAGATCTGCAACAGATTGCAGCTATCTAGGATGGTTTGTTACAAGTGAGGGGTTGCAGATTGATTGATTGAGGGGTCTGCAATTGTTTGGCTTCATCAGTTTGATTACTACTATCGCTATTGGCATAACACATGCAATTACTGCAATATTTGGAATTATAGCGTCTCATTCTTCACCGGCTGAGACGCTACAAAAACTAAAACATCGACCTAACCTGAGGGTGGAAGGTAAGGGTTCCGTTTTTTTTTTACTTGACATTTCTATGTGCAAAAGTATCCATATTTATTGACTTACGGCCAGATTCATCAAGGTAAGGAATTGCGAGTCCTTAATAGCGAATTTTAAGGATTCGCTATTAAGGACTCGCAAAACGGGATTCATATAGGAATCGCAATTGAATTTGCGATTCCCACTGATTCCTTATTTGCGATTAGCTAATTGCTAATCGCAAATAAGGAATAACTCCCCATTCATTCCTATGGGCTAAAGGCCCATAGGAATGAATGGGGAGTCATTCTTTATTTGCGATTAGCAATTAGCTAATCGCAAATAATGAAGCGATTTCTATGGTGCCAGGGGTGTCCAAAGGACACCCTGTAGCACCCCTGAAATGTAATCTACATTGGTGTTGCGCACACACATGTCCAAAGGACATGTGTGTGTGTGTAACATGTACCTTAGAAAAATGCATTTAAATGCATTTTTCTAAGTTTTCGCTATTTACCACGAGGTTTGACCTCACGGTAAATAGCGGCCCAAATTGCGATTTCGCAATTTTAAAATGGTTCATGAATTGCATTTAAGGCATCTCAAATAGAGATTCCTTAAATGCAATTCCTCGCAAATGTGCAAATTCTTTAATAGCGAATTTTGTATTTGGGATGATGAATCCCAAATGCAAAAATTGCACTCTCAAAGGGCCAGATTCTCAGAATCTGGCCCTTTGCGAGCGCAATTAAGCTTGATGAATCTGGCCGTTAGAACTGTATAAGCATGGATCCATATTTATTTTCTGTTCTGTGAAAATAGTGTAGGAACTGGTATTTTCTACTTGTATCTGTACCCAAACATACGCTCGCTTTGGGGTACCTGCGGGGTTTTGCCCCTAACGGTGCTACATCGCTTGTTGCAATTTCCTCTGCTTCACTGCTCACCAGAGACGTCTCTTTTTCAGCTGTGTTAGCAAGTGACACGCACCCCCCACAGCTGCTGGAGCAAAATATCAGAGAACCATAGGACCGATGCTCTCGATAGCTCCATGATGACCCCGCCACATCCCTCGGCCAGAGTGTCCGGAACTTCAACACCTGGATCACGAACTGCATGGAAAAATCACACCCATCAAAGACAGCAACCACAGAAGATCCACAAATCAGGCCAGCTGGTACACAGAAGGACTTAGAACAGAAAAACACATCTGCAAACAGCAGGAAAGAAGATGGTGCACTATCAAAGACACCACCGACAGGACCTCTTTCAACACCTCTCTAAACACCTACTACCGGCTACTGAGGCTGAAGAAGAGAGACGCCCTAGCTGCTTGTATTGATTCCAGCTCAAACCAAAGCAAAAAACTCTACAACATTGTCAGGGAGTTTCCAACCCTGCAGCCACAGAGAACAGCATCAACCCCTCCCAGGAGCTCTGTGACAACCTCGCCAATGTCTTCCATGACAAGATCACCACCATCTACAAAAACTTAGAACTCCAACCCAAGATACAGACTTCCTCAACCTACACACCCACACCACCACCAGCACAGATCAACAACTGACCACATGGAACCTGCTCACCACCCAGGAAACCACTGCTATCATGAATTCTGTCAACTCAGGCCCCCCGCCATGAACCCCTGCCCAGACCACATCTTCAACCTTGGTTGCAACAGAGTCAACGAAAAACTCACCTCCCTGATCAACACCTTGATAACCATGGCCACATTCCCTGAAGACTGGATACAAGCGAAGGTCAAACCCCTACCCAAGAAGCTATGACCGGACAACAGCAAACTCAAGAACTACCGGCCAAATGTCTTTATTCCCTTTCCCGGCCAAGGTCCTGGAGAAAACCATCAACAAACAACTCGCCAAACATTTCAAGCAGAACTATTTTCTTGGCACCTCCCTGTAAGGATTCCACTGCAGTCACATCACCAAAACTACCCTGATCGCAGCCACTGACAACATATGAGCCTTCCACAACAGAGGAGAGACAGCGGCCCTGATCCTCCTCAACCTCTCGGCGGCATTTAACACCGCATACCACCATATGCTGATCGCTAGGCTAAGACTACCCTGATTGCAGCCACTGACAACATATGATCCTTCCACAACCGAGGAGAGACAGCGGCCCTGATCCTCCTCAACCTCTCGGCGGCATTTAACACCGCATACCACCATATGCTGATCGCTAGGCTACACAACACTGGCATTTAAGGGGATAGTATCAGATGGATCGCATCATTCCTCACCGGTAGAACACAAAGTCTGCCTTGCTCCCTTCACCTCAGGACTCAAGGAAATCATCTTCGGTGTCCCTTAGGGCTCATCCCTCAGCCCCACTCTCTTCAACACTAACATGACTCCCTTGGCCAACATCGTCAGACCCCTCGGACTCAACATCATTTCTCATGCAGGTGATTCTCAACTCATCCTCTCCCTGTCCAAGGACCCCACAACCACCAGGACCAGCTTACACTGGTGCATGACAAGCATCGCCAACTAGATGAGAGACAACTGCCTGAAGCTCACCATTGACAAAACAGAAGTACTGATCTTCGCCAACATCACCACTCCCTGGTGGCCCGCGGACCTAGGGCCAGCACCCTCCCCGTCAAACCACGCCAAAAACCTCAACATTATTCTTGACAGTAAGCTGGACATGAACTCCCAGATCAATGCACTATCCTCTGTCTTCTTCTTCACTCTGCACATGCTATGAAAGATCCTCAAATGGCTTCCATTGAACAATAGATGCACCGTCACACAATATCTCTTCACAAGCAGACTGTACTACAGCAACACCCTCAATCAATCAATCAGGGGTTTTGATGTGCGGGGGTGCGAGCAGCTCATTCGAAGAGACAGGCCTTGAGGTCCTTCTGAATTGGTGTAGTGTCGGGCTCTGTCGGATACAGAGGGGGAGTTCGTTCCAGGGCTTGGCCGCCAGGTAGGAGATGGATCTGGGATGCCTGCACACCTTCACAGACTACAGACCATTCAGAACGCCACAGTCCCACTCTTCCCCATCCTCCTCCAATGGACTCACATCACCCCACACCTCAAGTAACTTCACTGGCTCCTAGTACAGAAGAAATGCCACAAGCTGCTGACCCATGCATATAAGGCCCTACATAACCTTGGGCCGGCCTACATCAAACATCACCTGAATTGCCACTACCCAGCCAGAAAACAACGCTCTTCCTCCCTCTCTCTCACATTCCCCACATCAACAGAAGCACAAGCAGGGGGCACTTTTTCTCCTGCCTCGCTGCAAAAACATGGAATGGCCTCTCCCTGCAGCTCCACACCTCCCTTATACAGGAATTCAGAAAAGCACTGAAGACTCGGCTATTCGACTGAGTTCCTCGTCCATGCAAGCGCCTAAATATCCTCACGGGTGATTAGCTGCGCTATACAAATCAATTGATTGATTTACTCTAGTTTCTGTCCTATGACTTTAGCTCATAGTCTCAACACTAGTTTCTTGCTGTACAATCACAATATAGCTTTGGTATCTAAATACAAGAAGAAATAAGTTAGGGGTTTTGTCTGTCCTAAAAGAAATTTACACCCTGTGCCATACTGTTTAAAAAGTGAGACTTTGTGGCCTTGTTATAGGTTGAAGGATTTGGCACGTGTTCTTTCCAAGAACCAGGATAGCCCATTCAGCTGCTTAATCTCATCTTCAAGAACTATCTAGAACTAAAAGTACCTTCAACTGAATATCTGGAACTATGAGCCAGAATTGTGCATTTGCTAAGATAAATTATTAGTAACCTTAAGTGTACTTAGGAATGTGGTAAATTTCCAGGAAAGTATTACAGTTTACAGAACACAAGCAACATAAAATAGATTTATATCGTTTATCATCCCATAGTTTGGTTATTTAGCTTCTGTCATTCAATAAAAAGTCTGAGGAGGCAATTTGTCCAGAAAGATCTGACGTTTTTTAAAATGCAAACGCAACAAAAAATTGTTCTTACTTCAAAATGCTGACACGTGCGACTGAAATCAATACATTTCTGGTCTCAATCGATGACAAACACCATATTTGGCACTATTTTTGTATGGGAAAGCACAATGAATAACATCCAAAAATGAATATACAAGTTATTAATTTGATTGGAGAGCAGGACGAAATCAGTGAAACAACTGCACACCACACAGAAAGGGAAAAAGTGAGGAAACAGGGAGCAATAGCCAACATTTAGAAACACTGTGAACCTGTGAACTGAAAGGTGGAAGAAACACTAGAACCATCATGTAGAAGCCCAGACACTGAAGATATAGCCTAATATAGTAATTCATTTATAGTGGTTTAGTGATGAGCTTCCATCCACCCTTTTTAGCTGGAAAACAGGCCATTCCAGAGAATGGGGACGTGAGAGAGTGGTGAGGAATCTGCAGCTAGGTTGAGTATCCACCAGTAAGAGCTTTACTGAAGGCAAGTAGCTTGTTCTTCTGACTGATAATTCTAACAGCAGAATCATCACCTGTAGAATAGATACTAAAGCCCTACCTGCCCGGTGGTGGGTCTGTTGAATGCCTCAAACCAAAAAGTCTTGCAGGACCAAACTGCGAAAATACTCTTCCCATCAAACCAGGTTATCAAGGCAATAATGCTTTGTGAATGTGTGCACAGATCTCTATTTCACAACCAGGTAAGTTTCCTGGACAGACGCTCCGAATGCCAGCACAGGGGTAACAGCCATGGTGGAATGAGCCCTCAATCCTACTAGAGGCTACTTCTTGTTCACCTGAACAAAGTCTCTTCTACACTGCCTTGCCTTCTTCGCCCTAGAGACCCCCACAAAGAGCTGGTCATACACCAGATAGTCTTTCGCTGGAACAACATAAAACCTTAGCATTTTTTTGGTGCCCAAACAATGCAGTTCCTCTTCCTATTTCAAGGGCTGTGGTGAAGCAAAGAACGTCGGAAGGGTGATGGACTGTCAGACATGAAAGGTAGGCACAGTCTTCGGTAGAAATGCAGCTCTAGTCTTCTGCACCAGTTTGTCCTGTAAGGAGGTGGTTTAGAGCAGCTACACTGAAAGGATTTGAAGCTCACTCACATGATGAGATGAGGTTATCAAGATGAGCAGGCGGTCTTCAAAATCTTGAGATGTAGACGACAGTCGTGCAGAGGATTGAACGGGGTGCACACAAGAAAACGGGAAACTAAATTAAGGTTCCACTACGGCATCACAAAAGATTTAGGAACCAACATGTGGGTTGAGCCTTTGGGAAAATTGATTCGACAAGATGGTTGGTGTGGTAAATGCAAAGTTGGAAAAGACCCACAGATAACCTTTAACTGTGCCCACTGCAAATCCTTTAGAGCCAAAGATAAAACAAATAAGACATCCAATAATTTGGCCTGCAGCGGGTCATATTCAGGTGTCACTCCAAGCCACAAACTTGTTCCAGCATCCAGCCTAAACAGACCTTGTAGAAAGAAGCCGTGAGCAAGGATGGCATCCACTATTTTGGGAAGAAGATCAAATGTAGTTAATTGAAACTACTCAATCCCCATGCACTGAGGTGCAGATTGAATAGGAACAGGAGCAAGACCCTACCCTACAACTGCAACAGAAGATCATAGCAAAGTGGCACCTGATTGGAAGAACAGATGCTCAGGCCCACAAGTAACGGGAACCAGATTCTCTAGGACCGGTCCGGGACCCCTAGGAATGTTCTATTCCTTTAGTGTACTAGAACCTGTCCACAGCACTTCACCAACCTTGCATCCATCCTTAACTCCAGTGCATTTTTTATCAGTTTGGCTTTGGTAAAGCCTCATAAAATCCATCTGAAAATTGTTTTCCCTCAGCCCCTCCGCAGTCTTTGAATGTGTCACCGTTACTATCTACCATCCATGATGCTAAACTCATAGAAAGCTCTAACAATCCACCTTCACTAGGTCATCCCTCAACAACTTTCTTCATCAGCCCACTTAATACTGTATTTTAGCACAACCCTCCTCCTTACCTATTTTTCTTTCTCAACCATATTACTAGATTCCTCTCCTTCCACCATTGCACCCATTACCATTGAGCAAAGCAGACAATGTGTAGCTTTGTTTGTTGATCCAACATGTAAAGTCCTTAATCCTTTCACCCATCGCTGTGTAGCCTTCTCGGTTCCCTTACAATACAGTGAAGACAAATGGCGTGTGGTCAGGCCTACCTGTACATCTACAAATAAAAGTGTTTGCTCTCACAGCAACACCCCAGAGATTCCCTTTCTAACACCGAGTAATTCACACCCGCCACCTCCAATGCTTTCGAAGCAATCCATGCCACTGTGTGTTTCCTAGTCACCCCTAAGACAGAATCACACCAAACCCCCCTCCAACTTGAATTAGCAGTCAGGGCAGTCTTCTTCTTCACATTGAATTGCACCAGTGAGGCACTCTTCTAATGTCTCTCACTCAATGAAAAAAGTTTGTATTTTTTTTTATTTTTTACAGTTTTTCCTTGAAGATAATGAGTTAAATACACAATGTCTGTTTCCTAACTGCACTGTAAGGTCCAGCATCCTCGCTGCGAAGTGAGAAGAAGCCACTATGCTTCACCATGTAAAGCTCTTGTTGCATGCACTCACAGCAAGATGCTTCTTAGCCTCCAGAAATTGCTTTCACCAGAAGGCCGTTACGCCTACCACCAGGCGAGTGTTGTCACACACTAACTGTTACTGCGGTCTATTCGTGGCAAATTCATTTCCCTTCTGCTACAGGACATTTTGAAAAAGGAATTTCCAGGACACACAATATGTGACAGCTGCAAGCAGTCTGAATACACATTCAATGCTATGTTTGATCTTTTTCCAAGTCTAGGTTTCTTTCAAGTCCAGATGTGGATCAATCTTCCTGCACAGGATATTAGAACATTGGAATGTTGAGCGCTCCACTGAAGATAATGGAGTGAGGGCTTCTAATGGCTGGTAGACGCCTGGAGCCTCTTCATTCCAATGTTTGTTCACAGCTGATGCTTTGAACAAAGGCCTCACGGAGCCAGAGGGGATTTCAACCCCCTCAGGTCCCGCGAGGTAGGGGCAGAATGTTTTAATAGATGTAGAGCCCTCCGTAGCGGGCTCTACAGTCCATTAAAGGCCCACTTCCTTGTTAAAGGCCCTCGCCTTTGGCTTGGGCCTTTAACACTGGAATGGGCCTTTAATGGCTGGTAGAGTCCGCTACATCAGGGTCTAAAGCTATATTAGATCCCACTGTTGCAAAATTGTTACACATATGCAGGACACTGTAGTGTGCTACACATTGACAGAAGGTTTATTTCAGTTGTACAAAGAGTACGACAAAAACGTCCTGGTCTTGTTGTCGTCTTCGTACAACGGATACAAACACTTCGAGTGGAGAGACTATTAAATGCAACACGCTCTACCTTCACAATATGACGAAACACCATCACGTTGGCCCTGCAAGCACTAAAAAATACCATTCTTGTTACATCTACATGCAGTGCCTACTAGACAACCCCCCATGCACATAAGTGTTCTACTTAGTTATTTATTGTATGCTGCATTTGTACAGCACTTCTGCAACCTGTCGAGCTTCAATGGACAAGCCGGGAGTAGGGGGTGGTTACAAACAATGAGTTAAGCAAACAGTACTGCAGGTCACTTAAGTAGGGACTATTCCATCTGCATGGTGGAAGAGCTGAGTTTTCAAATCTCTGACGTACGCTCTTAAGTCTGCGTTGAAATACAAGAAAGCATTCCATAAGAAAAGTCTCGAGAGTAGAATGGCTTGGTAGATGGGCAGCTGTCATTATGGTTGGCTGGTTTGGGACACCAGACTAAAGGATTCAGGAGCAAGGCAATGCATAGCTATGTCAATGACAAACAGTACCTCTATCCGCCGATTGAATCAGCTGGTAAACCAGACAAGCGACCACCTTCCCGGGGCAATGAGTTCTACTTGTTTCTAGCCAGACGATAGGCCTCAGAGTTCTAGGCTCTCTCAAGCCTGACTAACTTTTTTGGCAAAAAGGACTCAGAAGATACAGTTGTCAATGCCAGGTAGAACAACCACAGCTGTTTTAAGTCTCAAATTCCCTCTCGAAGACGAACAGAAATTAAGCCTCGATTGCCAGGTACTCCTTGTGACACTTCTATTTCTATTCTCTTCCCCTACGGGCAGGGAACATATGGCTGCCTTGCAGAAAGCAGCCTGGAAGCTGTTTCTAGATAAAATGCCATACCTGTCATACTGTATGTTTCTTTCTCAGAAATAAAATACCTTTAAGTCAAACAGTCTCCCCTTTCTAAAAACATGGTTTTGTATAAAATAAAAGTCAGAAATGAGAATTACATTTTCGCTGTATAAACATCCATTGGTTTTCTAATGTTCAGTACTTCCTTGGAAAAATCTTAAATGGTACTGCCAGGTATCTTTGTTATAATCCAACCAAATTGCATCCCATACATTTTGTCACTTTATTCGAGTTTACTGTAAACAGGTAAAATAAACCATTCAACATTGAATGGAATAGCACTGTGGTATGCACACATAACATGTTGAGTAACAGGGAAAAATCATGTAAACAATGTTCTGAGCAATGCAACTACTTCAATGTAATAACATGTTACAGGCCGTCCAAGGAACAAGAACTTCATGAGATCAGTTGGTAATAACACTGGCAATCTTGCCACCCTCATCATTCCAATGCATGATATAGACTGTGGAACTCAGGTCAAACATCCCCAGCCTCCCTGAGGCTTCCAGCACTTCCCAGTAGACTCCTTCAGTATTGTTATCCTCCTAGACTATATCAGACATACAGTCTATTACTCAGGGAAGTGTTAGGTATCATCCACCAAAAGCCCCACCAAGGGTGGCACAAACCAATAACATTCCTGAGGTGTGGGCATGCAGCATAGCATCACTTCACAAATTAAGACCACATATGAACCCCTCCACATTGCAAGAATGGTGCTGGTTCAAAGACGTGGTCAGTTACCTGGCTTGTTATTTTCAGGATTGCAGTTAAGTCTAGCTTGTTGAGGGCAAAGTAATTGTTTGCAGGTGCTACACAAGTGGTACAGTCATTTAGATCTCTTTTAAACTAAGACAGCATAGGGGAAGATGATTGACTTAATGCATATCATGTGTATGATGACTCACTCTACAGCAGCAAATCAACCTCGACTTGGACCTTTGAGGACTCCCTGTTGCTGAAGCTGTACCAGGACCCTGAATGCTGTTCACTTGCGCCTAGCTGGAACTAAGCAAATGATCTATTGATGCTACGCTTGCCTGTCACCCCTGCCGTTGCTACCTTTGCCCAACATGGAAGTCACCAGCCACCACCAAAGACTCCGGCACCTACATAGAGCATAGAGTGGCCTGAGCTGGCTGTACACTTTATCATATGACAAATGGTGGCTGCTGAGAATTCTGCCTCATTGGGCGTAGAAGTCCGCAAATATCCGCAGACCCTCTCCAAACTAGATCATGGGCAAGCTTATTCCTCTTTATACCTATTATTTTTATCCATACAGTTGCCTAGTACAGCAGTTCAGCATCTGGTTCGCTAGCCAGATAACTGGATTCCATTCCGTCGCACTAATACATGTACTCCAGGATTCCACGTGTTTGCCTTGCAGGTGGCTGTGACAATGTTATTGCTATTGTGTTTGCTGTTCTGTTGTATTTTTCTGAGGTTTATGAACATGTAGATTTGGAAAATCATAAATAACAAAGCGATGTACGCTAATCAGTATTTCGCGGTTTTACGATCCTTCATTTTAGCATTGCTTGTGATCCATCGATGTTCGTGAGCAGTCGCTATTTGCGACTACCAGATACTGTATCAGCATTCGACTACGTATGTTCCACGATTAGTGGTCGCTATAGTTCTGCGTACATTAGAACTTACTGCGATCATCAGTGGGTGCTGGCCCCTAATTTTAGAACTGTGTTGTGTTTGACTAACTCAGATCACATGGCTCACCTACATCTACTGAATCTTGAGCATTGGGTTTGGTATTATTTATTGTGGTTACATTTTCAGTGAAATTGAAACTGTTCATACTATAGATATATGTTTATAAATGGATTACCATAAAAATGTGAACACACAGCTTTGGGATGAACATTCGCACTGTATTGTTGCTTGGATTACAGTATTGCCCTGTATCTACACACAGCCTCCACTGAGCTAAATTTCGTACCACTAGACCACATGCGCCCAGAGAGTCAAGAAGTAGTCCACATTTTCTGCGGCGGACTGAGTGCCTACCGCAAGGAACCCTCCGCTTTCTCCAAATTCCAAGGCCTCTGTGATTGCCCTCTCTGGTGACCCTGGCAGTGGCGTAACAAAAGTTTAAGGACCCCCACCAGCAATATAAACAGAGGGCCCCTTGCTCCGGATTTAATGCGGAGCGCCCAGGCCCGAGTACTGTGCGGGGCCCTTTCCTGCTCGGGGACCCTCCTGCACAGTAGGGGCTGCAGGGGCCTGGGTTAAGCCCCTGGACCCAGGCCTCACACCGTGGATTATGTTGTGTTTGCCTACTTCAAAGCATTTGGATACTATGACCCACAGCCCATTATGGGGGTTTGCAAATGGATGATCTTGGGTTTTTGATCTATCAAACCTCTGTTCCATGATTCCGTGTTGAGTCTGTTGGGTATCAGGATCATTGGTAGAGGGACCGTGGCGACAATCACCGGAGAAACTCCTGGGATCGATCCACTCTGTAGAGCAAGGCAAGATGCAGCCAATGGGGTGGATGCGTTGGTCCGCAACCACATTTCTTCCTTTCTAGAAGAGTGTTCCTCCATTTTCTAAAGCTTTTAAAGCTCGATTACACATTTCAGCCTCTGTCTTCAGGGAGACAAGCATAGCTTGAAGCAGAACAGCACTTCAAAAAACATCAAGGTTCTTATTAAAAATCATGTTTTAAAATTAGCGTCCGTTTATGCTGTCTGTGCAAATCAATTCTTTTCTGTTGGGCTTTGCTTAGACAGCAAAAGTATTGGATCAACTACGTTTCTGCAGCAGAATACATTATTTTGGTGTCAATAAAATACCACAGAATCAGGTGGGCTAGGGACGAAGAAGTGAATTAAAAAATTTGCTGCTACTGCACTTCGATTTATGCTTATGAGCAAAGCAAACTGCATGTACCACCCTTTGCTATTTTCAACAGCCTGGGGGTCTTCTGCTAAAACAGGCACCTGATGAGTCAGCCAGGGCCAGGCTCTCGAAATCCTTTCTGAATCTGCACATGAAGGTTTAAACCCTCACAGAAAATGTTCAAATATCAGGAATTTACAGATCTTTCCAAGAATACTTCTGGAAACTATAACTAACTTTCAAAAGTTTCCCTGTGTGTACTTCTCACGTGCTAATTAAACATGTGCAAGAAAACTTGTTGCAAAACTCCAAATGCACAATATATTTTTGTCCATATGCACAGTATCTTTTTATCAGTGCAAATGCACTTTAATATTTTTTTTCTGCAGAGGGCAAATATTTTCCTTTGAGGAAAAACAACTACTACAACACGCCTTGCTTGTCAGGGCGCAAGGGTGTTTTTTTTTTATCTTTTCTGCCTGTTTCGTGATGGGAATGGGTTGTGGCAAAGTTTGCGAACGCCTAGAAACTTGTGAGGTTGTGGGTGCTCATTGACCTCCCGCGGCATTTGAGACTTAGAATGTGAACTCCGCACGCCAAGTATGTCATTTACATATGCGTAATTGCACAAAAACTGGGTAGTAATTATTATTATTTTTTTGCATATTTATATAGCACAAACTCGACCCGAAGGTATTGGAGCGCTTTACATGAGCACAGTATTTACATTACACATTCAGGCACGGAGTGAAGGGGAGTTTGGGGGGCAGCTGAGCCCGCGAGGTCTGCCCCCGGTCAGATTTGGGAGGGGAGGGGGAGAGCAGAGAGCGGCCATTTCTCTGCTTTGGGCTGCCTAGGGAATAGCCCAAAGGCAGCCCAATTTCATACAGGTAGCCTAAGGGGTATTTATGGGGGTCAGCGTTTCCCAGCCACCATTTTAGGTACTGGTGACCTGGTGGCTGGGAGCGCTGTAGTTAGGTGTTTTTTCAGGCCTGCCCACCCTCCCTGGGCTCATGGTTTTTGGGGGAGGCGTTTTTGCAGGAGGGTTTTGGTCCGGGGGCTTTGGTTGGAACAGGTGCATAGGGGGGTGTTATGTACTGTTGTCGCTTGGAACAGGTGCTGGCCGAGTTGGTTTTGAAGTTGGCCAAGTTTGGCTGTAGTTTGGTAGCTTATCGTTAAGTTCGGTAGCTTATTGTTAAGTTTGGGGAGTTGGTGAACAGGAGCGGGAAAAGGTTAAGCAATGTGGAAGTTTACATTAGAGGGTAGTTAGTTACAGTTGAAGGAAGGCAAATAGGTTTGTAGGTCTTGGGAAGGTTGGAGTTATAATGTATTAGATAAGATTGTGTATTATGTAATGTATTGGAAGTTATATATTTTATGTTGCAGGGTGTTTTTTTTTATCATGTGGGGATCGTAGGGGTGGAGAGAGGAAATGTAAAGGGGGTCAGGTATTTCGATGTTTAGAGAGGTTTTAGTTTTGTAAGGCAAATTGCCAGTTTTAATAAAGTGTGATGTGCACCTGTTTCAATAAAGCGGCCTTTTACACACACAAATGGGTGTCGGTGCTGCTTGCCCCGCTTTCCTCCCTCCCAATAAGTGATTTGCCCAGAATCACAGGATTTGGACGTGGCCCCGAGGCTCGAACCCTTGTTTCCAGCACCTTAACCCTTGGCCGGAGCCAGGCGCTTCACATAGAATCCTGCGTGCTCAACATTCCAGAAGAAGCACGAGCCCCTGGGCGAGCAAGAGGAGGGAACCAAGGTGAGTGAGGAGGGGCGGAAAGTAGACAATGGGCAAGACAGGCTCCCCCATGTCAGGCGATACCACATGAAGCGCTACCTATTGAAGCGCTGAGCCTCATATTTACAAATGTACAAAGCTTTGTCAATTTGGCCACCAATATTTTTGTCGTTGTTTTTTCCATGAAAATAAACCTATGGCCTAGTTAGATGGTTGGGCGAGAGGTTCAAGTGTGCCCCCGAGAACTTACCCAAAACTTCCATTGAGGCGGAAGTAGGTACTTTAAGGACATGAAAGGAAGTGCACTTTGATAGGCAAGCAGCAAGTGCTCTATTCGGCCCGATACAATGGTGAAGACAGGTCTCCTGTGCAGAGCTATGCAATTACTTCCCTGCCTCCGAAGCAAGGAGAAGGCTGGCTGTCTGTTCCCTCAAGAATGAACTTTCTTTGTCACAACTCCAGGAGCGATAGGAGGAACAGGACTTCAAAGTCTTTGAAGATAATCTTTTTCACAGCTCTGCTGGCTCTTGCTGTAAAACCTCAGGGTAAAAAGTGTGATTTCCTTTCTCCATTAGGAAAAGCAAAACTCATCATCCACTGAGATATTTTATCTCAGGTACAGTTGCACAACATTTCATTTCTTCCATTGCGTTCAATATCAGATTCAGACATAGAGGAAGACTTAATCTTATTTCGCATTATTGAAGAGCGATTACAAAAAACCACACACACATTGTCAACTCCACAGCACTACCTTCACCTCTCTACAGAAGTAAAACTTAAAGCAACATCTTACAGTATTTTCAAAGCAATGTCAGAAGCCTCAAGAGCCTCCTTTCGAAAGGAAACCAGCACTGGAAGCTGGCTTCTTTTAATGCTTCTTATAATGTGGAGAAGCGTGGCTCAATGGTTAGAGCGGCAGACCCTGATGCAGAGGTCTGGCCCGGGTCCAGGGTTCAATTCGTGGCTCTTGGACTCAATCTCCCCGGACCTGATAATTCTCGCCTCGGTGCCTATTCTAATCATGGGTCCCACTCTGTGACTCTGGGCAATAGCTTGCTTAATCTCCACAACAGCCCCAGCAGCGCTTGGATGCCTGGCTTCACCTTGGGGGTGCCCAGGAGTGGACATCTCACAGGAAAGCCAGGGAGGGTTCCACAGCGGTATGAATACAGCGCTACGAGACCTCTGGGTAGAAGGCGCTATATAAATACAAAACACATTTACATAATGGAGTCCACTCTGGAGTATTATAGTTCTATATAGATCATTGCATATAAGGGACATCTGGTTATTCAATCTATCCATTTTGTGACATGCATCTACCTGATCTCCACTCTTACATTTGCACACTAATTACTATAGTACCACTGTGTTGGTCTCCAACCTTTTCCAAAAAGTTGTCTCTTTTGAGGCACAGATATATGGAAAGAATGCACATCTCGTTCTTAACCCTTTCGATGCTCATGACGAGCTCAGCTCGTCATGATGCACAGTTGAGCTGTGCTGATGACGAGCTGAGCTCGTCATGACACCAGCAAAATTGTAATTTTCAGCACAGGAGGGGGAAAACGCCTAGTAGCCAAGGTGTTAATGAGAGGCCTCTCCAATATGTATTAAGAGACACAGAGATTCTGCACCTTAGCTTCTTGCTAGGCCATAGGTTATAATTTCTAGTTTAGTTGGAAAATGTCTCCCTGCTTCTGACTGACTTATGGGTCAGTGCCAGGCTATGTAATCAGCCTCGTCCTCAATTGTGGGCCGATTGATTGCGACTGGATCTTCTACCAGTGAATTCAGTTTCAGGTTAGTCCTGGAAAATGTCCTGTGCTCTTGTAAACGGCTTGCTTCGAGGTTTGGTAGGAAAATGTAGCTTATCTGTGACTACTAAGAGAATGGGAAAAAGGAAAATGGGCATTGCTTTTGATTGGCTGGTTGCGTGAACCACCCTCCTCCCGAGGTACAGGCAAATTGGTGGAGAAATGGCTTTCATGCAGTGGTTTAAGTTTCTGGTTTAGGTGGGAAACTCTTACTTGCAATTCGGATTGTGACTGCTTTAATTAACTTGAGAATGAGTGTAGGTCCAAATCTAATTCCTAAAAAGTTCCCAGATTCTATATACTCCAGTTTTTATTGCAGTGAAACATTTGCCATGCCTCTCTTTACTGAGACTGTGCCTATGGCACAACATTTCTTCCGGCACCCTTCAAACACAAAAATCCAACATAGCTACGGCCAGCCGCAAGACTAAGGGCCATATGTATCATCAACCTGATTTGCGATTCTGAAATAGCGATTTATTTAGAAATCGCTATTTCAGAATCGCAAATTGGGATGTATGTACAAATTCACATTTTTTTTGCGAATTCTTAGTATTCCTTAATTGCGAGTAGCAAATTGTGAATCGCAATTAAGGAATACTTTCCCTTTCATTTCCATGGGCCAGGAGGCCCATATGAATGAATGGGAAGTTATTCTCAATTTGCGATTCGCAATTTGAGAATCGCAAATTGAGAATAATTTCAAGGGTGCAGGGGTGTCCAAGGGACACCCTGTTGCACCCCTGAAATAAGCATGGGTGCACATGTGGCGCACATACATGCCCTAAGGGCATGTATGTGCGTCACATGGCTCTTTGAAAAATGCAAAAATGTGCATTTTTCAAGGAATTCGCAACTTACCACTAACTTGAAGTTGGTGGTAATTTGCGATTCCTTAAGGACAATTTGCAAATTCTTTTTACTTCATACATTGCATTTAAGAAATCGCAAAATTTGCGATTCCTTAAATGCAATTGCAAAATAAGGAATCGCAAATTTAGCGATTCCTTATTTCGCACAAGATTTTCCTTTATACATACCATTTAGCAAATTCGCATTCGCAAATGCCGAAATTCTGCGAATTTTGGCGTTTGCGAATGCAAATTTGCTAGATACATATGGCCCTAACACTTTTTCCCTAAATCGACCACAACACACATCACCTGTGTCCGAGTCAAAGGTATTCGAGCACCTTTTGATAGCGCAATCACAGGATGTCCCACTAATCAATTGAATGAAGTGAACCAATTTCTGCAAAGAGCTCCTGGAGAACAAATTTATTCACTTAGAACTGTCCAGGTGCCAAGCCACTGCTTTTGTGGTGGTTCCCTCTGAAGATGCTGACTGGTAGATGCCAACTGGGCGGCTATTAGGAGGTGTAAGAAGGTGGGCAGCCCCAATCACACGTGCGAACCTCATTAATTAAATTTAAGCAGACTGAGAGACTCAATATTTCAGATCTCATTAGCACAAGAATAAACTCACATCTGATCGGAGACGTGATCTTTTCAGGCCATAATGAATTTTGACTTTCACATTTGCCGCTGTCACTGTTGAAGTAAACTGAAGGGAGAGTTCATTTATGAGACATGGGTCATGCAGCAGAACCGTCAGGGCTCAGTGCCGCTGTCCATGCAGCAAGAAACTCATCTGAATTCTGCTCCCTGACTCCATCCTTGATTGACATACAATTGGCAGGATGGACAGCTCTTTCATTGACAGACAGCCGGAGCGAATGTCATAACACCCACCGCGTCCACAGGAACAGAGGGACATCATTTTAGGAGAGGATATGCATCAGAAGCTTGCTAAATGCACCCAATCCAATGCAGAGTTCACAAATCCAGAGGTGCAAAAAATGTGAGGTCCTATTCCATGGACGGCAATTCACAGAAAATGCCAGCGGTAACGGAAGTGACATCACACGCCATTTGACCTTTACTTTGACTCACACACTCATGCTTACACATACGAACACATTCACACACTCTCGCGCACATAAGCACACTCTCACTCGTAAGCATGCATACAACATACACGTAACATTACATTTTTTTTAACTTTTTTTACAGCATTTTTTACTTACCTTAGCCTCCACATTGGCTCATATTCCAGCTATTGTACTCCATGTTGTATTATACAAATAGTGAATAATATTATTCACTATTTGTATAATACAAAAATTCGTAGGAAACCAGGCAAGTGGAGCTCCAACCAGCGCCATTAGGAAGAGCCGCCCCTGTGTTCGAGGCACTGATTTTAGCACCGCTGAGGCCAGGGGTTGCAAAAGCAACCCATGGTCGCAGCAGCGATACCTGGCGACCCCTAAATTACATCCATGTCCTATTCTATGCAGAAGAAATGTGTTGTGCTCACTTAAACTGTGTGGCCTAACATGGATAGTAGCTGCAAGACATTTGAGAGTTCATGGAGATGTATGACGTTACAACGCATACTTTCACAACGCATACCTTTACAATGCATTTTTTACAAGGCAACATCCATTACAACGCATTCCATTATAACGCATGCCATTACAATGAATTTTTAAAAACTACCTTTACAACGCATTCCATTACAACGCAAACTACCTTTACAACGCATACCATTACAATGCATACCATTACATTGCATGTATGGTAAGTATTGGATAGTGTAGGGGTAAAAATTACTATTCTAACTCCAGGGGGGTGCAACAGTAGGGTAAGTGTTGAATAGTGTACGGGTAAAAAATACTATTCTAACTCCAGGGGGTGCAACAGTAGGGTAAGTTTTGGATATTGTAGGGATAAAATTTACTATTATAACTCCAGGGGGTGCAACAATAGGGTAAGTGTTGGATAGTGTAAGGGTACTATGCGTTGTGATGGTATGCGTTGTAATGGTATGCGTTGTAATGACTGCGTTGTAATGACATGCGTTGTAGTGGTATGTGTTGTAGTGTCATGCGTTTTAATGGTTGCGTTGTAATGGTATGCGTTGTAATGGATGTTGCATTGTAAAAGTTATGTTGTAATGGTAGTGCGTTTGTAAAAGTTGCGTTGTAAAGGTTGTTTCCCGTTCATGGCAATATGGTAATCTATGCCTGGTGGTTGCCTCAGTCCCAGGCACAACAGTGAGCGACCTTTTTTATCCCTCCAAATGTATTTATGACCACAGGGCCAGTGCAGTGGCCATCTCTGTACAAATAGGGAAACTGCTGTCATGGTTTGTTCCTTTCAATATACAAAACGTTTAGTTTATGTGTGACAACTGTTTTGACTGCGGTTTACCAAATATGACATGTCTATGACTCCCATTCCTTGCTTCCAACACCATGGTAGTGTCAATGCAATTTTTTCTTGTCACTCATCACCAACTTTTTCCTGCCATTGACAAACAGGAAAAATAGACATTACACGGCCCACCCTAAATAGTGTGAATGGTGTAATGTCCTTCCTCTCACAAACACCACTCCAATGGGTCGCTGGAGGAAATTTTCCGTCAATGGAGCCAAAGGTTGCTTTCAGAGGCGTTCATCTTATATCCCAAAGGGAAACTCTTTTGTATGCCTAGCAGAATTTTTGTCTTGTTGCTTGTTTTAGATTTTTAGCTGTCAGTGCAGAGGAGGTTGGCCATTCTCAACTCTGGAGAACAAGCTGTGGAACAAGTTCCCTTCATCTTTGACTACAATGGCAAATTACTGTCACTTCAAAACGTTGTTTACAAGCATATATTAATTCTATTTCCATTAAAACAATAGAAAGCCATTCAGATGCTCTTCTGCTGGCTACATTCCACCATGAGCTCCATTTTACTAAATTTGTCAGTGAGGAGTACTGGCTGTGAATTTGGTGCTACGCGGATGACCGCCAATAGATCACCTCAAATATTATCTTGATTATGGACTGGAGGTGCTGACCTGTTTGTTCTATTACTCTCTGAACCTGACAGACTTACTGACCCGTATACACACACTTTTCTTACTTTCCTCTAGTTCTGTACCAATCTACACACTGCTCCAGGTTTTCCCATTTGCGCCTCTTGGTCTCTGGCTGATGAAGTCTTTCCCTCCCCAGTGCAGCCTTCAATCTATTGCCAGATCTTTGTTTCCCAGCACCTGGATAATTATTCACACCTGGCTTTCTCACTGCCCCTGTGCTTCTTCGCCAAGCCGCTAGCTGCATATGCCCTATGAGATCAGTGCTGAGAGTTCAAGCAATGGCCTTCCTACTGAGACTATGCATGAACCAGGTCTGACCTGCTGCTCTGTTTGAAGGCTTACTTCTACTTTCAGTGTGATTTGCATATGTATTACTACTTGATTTTCCAGTACCTGTCTTGTACTCCAGGTCCTCTATTCCTGTTCCTTGATACCACACCTGCTAGGCGCCCGGTCTTGTTGTCTGATGATCTATGTAATGGCCTTTGTTTCATTGGCCCTTGTCCTGTCTGTACATGTCCAGTATTGCTCTTATTTGTATTGCAGGCTGCTTGGCCTGTATCCCAGAGTTCCTTTTACTCCCTGCATACTATCAATCCTTGGTCTCTATTGATTTTGTGTGTCTCGCTTGCTTTCCCAGTTATTTAAGTTCAGCCTGTTCTTTGTGCATTATGTCACGCATTCTTCATTCCATATTTCTTAGGGTCCAGCCATACGCCAGCCCTGTTCTGTGTTATGCTCCCTTAGTCCACCCTTTTGTTTGTTCTAAACCTAGCTGCTATTTCCAGAGAGTGCCTGGGAGTCCCCCATCTTGGTGCCTCAAGCACAGAGATTCTATCAGCACTCTTCCATCGGAGCCGCTGGGTGCCTTTTAAGACTTGTCTCACTTCCAGAGAGAGGGAGATTTTTCATCGGGTTGTGTTCTCCCAGAAACAAACACTCACTCACATATGAGCAACTGGACCAAGAAAAAACAGGTCATAACTCAATTGTCTTCCTAGGGTGTCTAAAGATATTGGAGCAGACGCCTCACTCACTTATCGTGACATGCGTAATCATCAGCGATGATCCACACTTTGGCAGTGTAATACCATCAGGACGGGCTCAACCACGGAAAAGTCCTTGGTTCTTGGTCCAGTTGCTCGTATGTGAGCGAGTGTCTTTTAAAACTTTGAGAATAACTGTTCCTTGCCTTGTTGTAAACTCCTTAGTTACAGGCATGTCATAACCCAAGAATCATACAAACTATCCCTTATGGTAGTTGGTCTATTCTTTTTCTGCTTTGTATTGTTCTACTGTTTATCCTCTTCTCTTTTTATTTGCTGACTGTATATGTGTTGTCTTCCTGGTTTTGTCATTTGCAAGCATAACCCAGTTCATATCCAGTCTTCAGAATCTAGTCTACTCCATCCGGCTCTTGTCTGCACTACTCCCAAGATTCAAGTGCTCCCTTGTCTGTGCTAAAGCCCTTCTCCTGAACTACCTGCTCCCTGCACAGAACACGTCTCTTTCTCAGCAGGGCTTCTGTCAGATAATGCGGATGTATGTTAGTACAACGTGATCATTTCGATCGCGATACTTTGCAACGCGGTTTTCACAACGCAAGTCGTTACAACGATTGCGTTGGAGGGCGCTGGATTGTGGATTATTTTAATTTTCTATTCCAACTCCAGCCCACGTAACAGTAGGGAAGGTAATTAAACTATTCCTTAAGCAAGAGCGCCATCCAGCGCAAGTCGTAGTAATGACTTGCGTTGTGATGGCTGCGTCGTAAAGGCCCCGCGGTGTAAACACCGCGTTGTAAAGGATGTTTCCCGATAATGCTAATAACCACAAGCCCCATTAGGGGACTGGGAACTGAGAGCCACACTGTGAAAACATAGTATAACTATATACCTTAATCCCCTTTAGAAGTGCCATTGAAGCTCATCAAGAATGTATTGATGCTGTTAGCAAATGCTTGGAGAACTCCTACTTTACTCTATAAAGAGGCATGTGTTTGTCATGTAACCACCATTACTGTCCCACTGTATGTTACATGAAAGAGTTTGCATTCTCAGAAGGAAACTTCTCTTTACTTTCTATGATGTTTTGAACAAAATTTTTGTGTATCACTTCAGGGTTCTTCGGGATGAAAATCCCTACCAAAAGCTTTTTAGGTGGGCCTACCACGTTAAATGGAGTGGTTGTACTGCTGGCCCACACTGTTTGTTTGAAAGCCTCATAGTGCTCCCCACATATATCCCTAGGCAAGACAGAGCCAGAAAGGAAGGTGGTTATGTGTAGAACTACGTCGATGCCGTACTTTTATAAAGCTTTTTATTTTCTGATCTCAAAATCTTAGTACACCAAAAACAAAACCTGTTTTAAGATGAAATATAACCACAGGCATTGGCAATGCCAATAATTTTTGCTTTTGGGTAGTGCGGGCTATCCAACGTAGACCCAGGAGAACCAGATCCACGTTAGATTTTCCAGTAATCATTGACTAAATTGGTTCTATTTGGTATCATTGTATGTAGATTTATGTTCTGCGGATCTGGTCATGGGTTAGTATTTCCAGTACCTATGATAAATTTTCCTGGTATACCCAATAAGTTTTTCTCAAGCTTTTTCAACATTCAGAGACTATGCACCATACTGACAATGCCACTGCAAGCTACCTGCCATCAGAACAGGTATCAAATGGCCACCAAGACGGAAAGTTTTGCACCCTAGAAAACGAATACTGCATTAAGCACATCAGTCCTAGTTTCGCTCCACATTGGGCTTCAGGAAGTGCAAGCTTCCAACCCTAACTGAATGCTGGCACTGTCCGGGTGGAGAGGGGTGCAAGAGCTAACTTAGTTTTCTGTAGGCAAGAGCATTGCAGAATATGGGTGTTAAACTACAAGAAATAATGGGCTTGTGGTTACCACAGGGTCAAAGCTGTGGGAGTGGCGCAGGATCTATGAGGTGCGGCACAGGCACTATGTCCAGGGATGGAGAGCAGTGTAGAATCCAGGAACTCATATTTGCTGAAAAACATATCTTTTAAGGATACACAATCCGTTTTTCAGGTTAGTCAAATTTTGGCCATGGCACTCTCTGCCGGGTCAGCCCCAAACCTTTTGCCTTCACTCTTCTGTTTTCTGAACACATTTTTGTAGGCATTTATAACTGTGCACATTACTACTACTAACTAGTGCCAAAGTCCCTGTGCTGTCTGCTTTCTGATCTCTGCTTTACACATGGTAAAATTAGTTTACACCCAGGTCCCACATTTAATCAACTTCTAAATCCTAGTAAAGTGACACTACATGTGCCCAGGCCATGTAAATGAAATGCTACTAGTAAGTCTGCCCTTATTGTGCCACACACTTACGTAGCTCTTTTAAATATGCCTTTTTTAAGACTATGTCACTCCAAGGGTAGGCTTTAATAGCCAATAGGGCAGTGCGTGTTGTATTAAAAAGGTTGGACATGTACTTTTACGTTTTACATATCCTTATAGGGAAAAACTCTCAAATTAGTTTTTCACTATTGCAAGGCCTACCTCTCTCATGGGATAATATTGGGTTACCTTATCACATTTAATTGGTGATAACTTTTGATTGGGTGCTGAGGCAACAAATGATGGGCAGAACGTTGACTAAATAAAATGTTCTCCCCAGTCAAGAGACCTGGGTTGAATCCATCGTCCTTTTGCTCGCTACGCTACCCCAGTTTGAACCCAACCAAATGCAATTCAGTATTGACCCTGATCCTCGTGGGAACAGTTCAGCCCAATCAGCCAAGCCGGGTTCTCCCAGGACCGGAAACAAGCATACTGGGACCGGTTTCAGGGTATATCACCTACCATGAGCCTGGCTAGCTTGAATACAGTGGCACAGCTAGAAAGGGAGCCAAGTCTGGGCATACCCATCCCACCTATGGAAAAACTTACAGCGGCAACAAATGATGGACGGAATGCTGAATAAATCTAACATTCTCTCCCACTCAAGAGATCGGGGTTAAATCCATTGTTATTTTGCTCACTACGCCCCCCTAGTTTGAACCCAGACATATGCAAATCAGTCTTGAACCTGCTCCTCATGGGAACAGTAAATCCTGAACTGCCAGGCCGGGTCCTCTCTGGACCGGATGCAAGCATCCTGGGACCTGTTTAGGTGTACATCACCCCTCATCAGCCAGGCTAGCTTGAATCCAGTGGCACAGTGAGCAAGGGACCCACGTCTGGGCATATCCAGCCCATTTAGGGTGAAAAGTGCTGCAGCAACAAATGATGCGTGAATATACGCTTGACCAAAAAGTCACATTAAGAACACGTTTAACCCTCTAAAAGAGCTCTATGCATTTTTGTCCAACTCAAGCTACAGCAAAATCGCTCCACAAACTGCCATCCACCATTGATGGATAAACACCACACCACATCAAATCTTCATGAACACTGAAACTTGAAGGAAATGTGTCCTGTAGCTGAAGGTGTCAAAAAATCAACCACTTACGGCGGGGTACCTACCGACAAGTGTGCATGGAAAGTCAAAATGTTGGGTCTGAGAAACAAAATACCAACACATGGCCTGTATCTGCCTTAATCCCCACGTGTAGTGCAGTCCAGGGCATGGTGTGTAATGGAGCAAGACGGCTTCACCTTGTATATTTTGGGAAATATTCCCAAGAACACCTTTAAACTTGTTTTGGGACCCGTCAGTTCCACCTTGATGCAGAGGGTACCTACACCCACTGCAATCTAGCTTTGAACTAACCTACACATTTTTATTTGCCAACCGATGCCAAATGAAACAAGCTGGGAACACGTGCTGGTATCCCTTGAAAAGGAAGTTGAGAAAAACCCAAACAGATGTCTCTGAAACACAAATAAAGGCTATAAAGTCAACAGCCATACTAGTTAGTGAGGTTCATTTTTAATAAACAAATGTGGCTTTAAAAGATTACTTCTGGCATGCTGGGGACAGTGACTGACGTATACAGTGTAATCCTTTGAGGAGGGAGTGGCATGTGATGGATCAAGCTATTTCCGGTAGAGAAGTTCATAAAGCTTGGGATGTATAACATTACAACGCATGCTTTTACCACGCATGCTTTTACATCGCAAGTTTTACAACGCATGCCTTTACAACGCATAGTGTTGCAGGGTGCTGGATAGTGAATAGTTTAATTTACTATTCCAACTCAAGTCCCCGTGGATAGTAGGGAAGGTGTTGGATAGTAAATTAAATCTATTCCCTATCCTAGAGCGCCCCCTAGCGCAATGCGTTGTAATGGTTTGCGTTGTAAAAGTTGCGATGTAAAGGCACTGCGTGGTAAAAGTTGCGTTGTAAACAATGTTTCCCTAAAGCTTTGGCTTACTAGTGTGGTGCAGTGCATCTACAAGCCAAAACTTAACCGGATTAAAAATGTGCCACCACACTGCATTTATCTGCCGGATGAATGCATAAGATGAGAAGAAAAGAACACTCGCTACCGAAAAACCTAATAGTCTCTTTATTAAAGAATGGTATAGAGAACGGACCACTGCCTTCCATTTACAGCAGAGTGATGCTGTTACTGAATTTAAACAAAAGTATTGCAAAGATAACAAGTTGCCCTCCAAATCAAAGCATATAACATGATATAAAATGTAACAGTATACACATTCAATCGGTGCATTACTTTATACAATGTCTTTGTTTTTTTTAACGGATTATACACTCATCGAATTACCAAATAACTGTGTTGATAGTTTCTGACCTCTGAATGGCATATTTCGCCATTATACTGTGGACAAGCTTCCCTATTCAATAAGCACATTATACCCCAGCCCCTGTGCTTTTTAAGAGCCCTGCGCTGGAGCAGCAACATTTATTTGCAGATTTTAAAGTCAAGCTGCAATTTTTTATTAATGACCATCCAGGTAACGCAGCTGGGTGGTGTGCGATGCTGGATCATCCGTGTTTTCTCCTCCCCCAGGACACTGTTTTAATTTTTTTTTAAATACACTGGTCCGCATCCTATGAAGGACCGCCATCCTAGAACATAATATAATACGTGTATTTGTAAAGCACATATGCACCAAATGGTATCTTGCCGCTGAATAACTGAAGTTTATTGTTACCCAACTCAATGGTACTCAGTCAGTCAAAAGTCTTTATTTCGATTAATTAAAATCATAAAAGCAGCATCAAAGACAACATAAATACAAGTTAAAAAAGTTTTTAAAAAGCTATACACAAACGGATGGGGATACTAATTTTGCAACTATTAAAACGCATATGAGGTATATACAATTCATAATTTGTGCATACTATGTACAAAAATGTGCAAATAGCAAGTTTGAAGGTGCAAATAGCAAATTTTGTAGCCCCACAAGAACTATGTGCAAATATAATGTTATACCAATGGATATAAAGTTCAAGCATACATTCTTAGTTACGGCTCACAATCTATTCAAACATATAAATTCTTACATCACCTCTATTTGGTACTCATTTTATCGACCTTAGAAGGATGAAAGACGGAGGTGGCCCCACCGGGATTTGAACCTGTGACCATAAGGTCAAAGAAAGGCCCCTACAGTGGACACAATAGTCCATTACGCCACCAGACCAGATCTAAGATCACCACTTCACTATATCGGCGCAAAATCTAAAATCTAAAGGTAACGACACCAGTGATCTGGTATCCCTAGTGGAAATAATTTAAAAACCATGTTCCTTTAAAACATAACCTACATAAATAAATGCATTTCTCATCTTACCATTACATCCTAGAAACCTCATTCAGCTTTTAGAACAAAACCCCTAAAGACATCATTGTTTCACAACCAGCCATACCTCCCACCTCGCCTGCTCCTCTTCCCCCCCACACATGCCTGCAGCTGACAGAAGAATAAGGACAACAATAAATAAAAGATGCAACATGACCCAGCAAAGAAAAAAAAAACCTGCAGGGAAAAAAAGAAAACAACTATCTTCAGAAAGAGTAGCAATCTACCTGATTCTCAAGGGTACTCTACTGTGCTATTGCAATGCCTCTCTCTCATACTGTGGCTCTCAGCTCTAGCTCTCCTCATGAAAAAGAGGATGAAGGGATCAGGTCAGGAGATCATGTTGTCTTCCCTGTACATTCCTCCTCTTCAACATTGGTCCGATGCTTTGTAGTTACATTACTTTGGCTATATTTCCCCCATATTATAGATACATGACCTTTCTAAGGACCCCGACAGAAAAAGCAAAAACATTTTTGCATGAGAAAATCAGACCCTGTAGGAGTTTCTCTGTTTTCAGCTCTTGCACTGTGACTTGAAGGCAGGATTACACCCCACACATTTTTGGCATTGATTGTACAACAATATAAAATCACCAAATCGCCCAGTTGTTTTATTTTTCCATTGCAACTTCTGTGCCTTTTCTCTAACTTTAAAACCTGAAGATGAACTCTAAGTAGTTGCCATATTCCCCTGTCCTAGACATCCTCTGACAGATATCAAGTGGAAGAGAGGCAAAATTCAAGTTGTTTATTTGGGACACAGCCCAGCAGTACAAGACTCACACAAACAATGTGACATGTGCCTCTTTTCTACTTCAAATGGATCTGATAATATCTAGGAAGGAGAAAGATGTCTGTTGCCAAGTTTTAATCTTCAGCTGTTGAAGATGGGAAAAAATGGCTAAGTCACAATGGGAAAAAAAAAATGACTCTGGGGTTGATTACGATCTCGGCGAATCAGATACTCCGTCACAAACGTGACGGGTGTCCCTTCAGCCCTATTACAATTCCATTACATCCTATGGAACCAGTGGAGTAGCTAGAATGTGACAGCAGGGCGGGGGGTCGGGGGTGGTGTTTGCGATTCCTGCCGCTGCCGCCCTGCGACTGCTGCAGGTAAGAGCGGGGGGCCAGGCCGCCGCCCCCAAAACTTGTGCCGCACGGGGCAGACCGCCCCCCCCCCTCCCGCTACGCCACTGTATGGAACTTGTAATACGGCGGACGGGATATCAAGATCGTAATCAGGCACTCTGCGATTCCTGGATTTTGTTTTGAGGAACATTCAATATCTAAGACAAGTTGTGACACAACACTTTTCTTTTAAGATGAACAAGTCACCGCAAACTTTGATGAATGTTTGGATTTGCTTTTTATAGACCCCTTATAATAAGTCAGATGGTGCTAGGCAGAGTACTAGCGGGACGCAGTGGAGGACACAGAACGGGCACACTGACCACAGCACAAGGACCTGTCCAGAGGTTTAGGAGGAGGCTAGGGCATGGAGTGGGAGGTTGAAAAATAGATTGATGTAGCTAACTCTAGGGCATAGATAAGCTCTTACCAGCAGGATCTTGATTCTTCTTGTTCACTGTCCGACAGCAGAAAAGGAAAGAAAAATAGAGAGCTCCATTCTATTTGCCATTTTTATCTGAAAGCATTCATCCATTTTTATCTCAGTATGCCTCAGCACTATTCCCCCGGCAGCACATAATAAATAGGCAGATACAGCGCGTAAAGCTTTGCGGTTTCGCTCATGCCAAACTAAAAGGCTGGAAGGCTTGTACATTTAAGCAAAGACTGATACCAGTGACAAAAGGGTAGCTCTTCAACTGCAGTATATTGAGTGCTACAAAACCTCTAAATGTCAAGACTAAATTCTGCTTATGGATCTTGGTAGCTTTTGTCCCCAATGTGGACAAGAATGAATTCAGCGACAGGACTGCTAATGGGAAAATACTATGCTGTGCAAGAAACAGATTATCTGGAAGATACTTGGGTTTTTCTTACCGAACAATCACGCGGAAAGCATTGTCGATGAAAGCCTACAGAGGTGACATGGCGGACCACCCTTGTTTCTTGGGCAGACACACTGAATACATTACGATGCTATCACACTACCTGAAGGCGATGTACGCCTCAGAGGAAATTATCCTTTGGCCGGGACAAAGGCTTCTTAGAACTTCAAACTGATCTTTAGACTTAGCCTTGGAATGTCACATTACTTACTGACAGAAAAGTCATTACCTGCTGCTATTAAGCATTGGCAAATTATGCAGACTGGTCCAAAAGCTAACATATGCCTTCAATACCACTATGGAGAATGACAGCTTTTCATTAGGTCTTTCTAGCTACTCCCAGATGGAGGTTTTGAAGGTACATCTGGGGTGGGGGTGTAAGAGGGTGGGAAGGACAGCCAGATATTATTCATGCACACGAAACAGCAATGCACCTTATTCCACTTATCTTTGTAGTGCTCAAGAATTAAGCTAGTTTGTCAAGAAGTTCATATGAGTAAGGATGGATGGTGGGTGAGCTGTATCTCTGAATATATTTGAATTGAGTTGTATCGTAGTGTACAATTTCCTGTTTCATGTCATGCAGACAGGTTGAATGTAGTTGATTGGTCAGTGTGCTTGAGGTGCTTGGATGCATTCTGAGCACTCAGAATGTTGAGTTAGAGATCAGACATTGGAGTCTAAAAAGTGAGTGGTGGTTGTAAGCCAGCTCTCAAAAGTTGCTTATAGACATTGCGACTAAAGCACAATGCTCTTTCTTGGGACAAGGGAGCTCAGATTAAGGACTTGGGGCCAGATGTATCAACATTGCATTTTACAATACTAAATTAGTGATTCGCTATTTTAGATTCGCAAAATGCAATATATGTATGTTTCGCAAAAAAAAATCGCGATTCCGACATATTCCTTACTAGCGAATCGCAAACTGCGAATCCCTAACTGCATTCACAAAAAAGGTAAACGCAAAAATTGCGATTACCTATTTTTCGAATGCCTTTTGGGTTGATACATCCGAAAAGGCTTTTTACAGTTTGCTTGCGACCCGTAAAACCGTTGATACATCAGACCCCATGGTCTTTAAAGAACCGGGGCGTTCCATGTTATCTGCGTCGTAGTTACGAAGGAGGTACTTCTTGTTGCCTGAACCAAGCTCGGGCAACGTTCAAAGCATAATTGTTCAATGAGGTCCTGGTGGCTGGTTGCGTGTTTCTAGTTGTACATTTAAAGTGTAAGCAATGTCAACTGAAATGCATTTGATTGTGAAGCAAGTTCGGGACGGCTTTACTTAGTAATGAGAAAGAGTGGGGACAAGTCTAGAGTGAAAATGTCGCCTGAAATTCTCAAAAAGGCATTGGAAAGTCTTTATTGCCTCTTCGATTTTTATGTATTGTCCAATGGGAAGATTCTGTCTAGCTAACATCCCACTGACTCCTTTAGACGTGTCCTCTCTCGTTCCCTCTTCTGTAAGGGACCAAGAGAAGTCATGTTCTATAATTACATGGCTCTCCACACACATTCATCAAGCATAAAAGACCTGCAGGTAGTTATTGAGCCACACATCTTCAACATTTCGCTTCCACAACTTTTATTTTCTTGTATGCTTTCCTCTGAAGGATGCTAGGACCTCGTGACACGTTCTTAACTTTATTCTAGTTCCATTGTCCTTTATTTGTCTATCCTGGTACCCAGCTGGAAGTTTGTACCTCCTCTTGGAATTTCTGTGCTTTCTCGCAGTAGGTAATTTCCCTTGGCAGTCTGGTTTCTTTATACCTGCACTGCTTATCTCTGGCTGGAAGTTGGCAGGCACTCAACTTGGTATCCCTGAATGATGGCTGACGGACTTCTTCAACCTATAAAATGTCTGTCGCTGTCCAATCATGATCGGGTACACCATAGATGCACCCTTGGACAACCCATTTATGCTACCCGCCCATGCCATGCTTCCATAACAGTGGACTCGGCTGCCAATGTCCGACAAACAAAAGTAAAGATGCTAAAGGAGAAATTAATTACAGCTAGAATCATCAAAGTCCCGATTTGCGAGTCCTTAATAGCGAATATTAAGGAATCGCTATTAAGGACTTGCAAAACGGGATTCATGTAGGAATCGCTAAATAAATTGCGATTCCTACACATTCCTTATTTGCTAATCGCAAATAAGAATGCGATTTCAAGGGTGCCAGGGGTGTCAAAAGGACACAGTGTAGCACCCCTGAAATGAAAATGTAGACTGATGTTGCGCACACACATGTCCAAAGGACATGTGTGTGTGTAACATGCAACTTAGAAAAATGCATTTAAATGCATTTTTCTGAGTTTTCGCTATTTACCACAAGGTTTGACTTTGTGGTAAATAGCGCTCCTAAATTGCGAATTTGCAATTTTTAAATATTTCATGAATAGCATTTAAGGAATCTCTAATAGAGATTCCTTAAACGCTAATCCTCGCAAATTTGCGAATTCTTTATTAGCGATTTTTGCATTTGGGATGATGAATCCCAAATGCAAAAATTGCACTTGCAAAGGGCCAGATTCTCAGAATCTGGCCCTTTTGCGAGCGCAGTTCGCTTGATGAATCTGGCTGTTAATCTTTTCTACTCAATTACTCCGCGAATGAGGAAACTATTTTCACCTTAAAAATGAAAAACTTTTATAATGTAATATCCCTCTGTATTCTGTAAAATTATACTTGTTTAGCACATTCTAACTTACATTAATAGTAGTATATAAAACTATGTTGATGAACGCTCATTCAGCAGAGAAAAGTAGGACCCATGTCCAGGACTTCCGAGCACATAAAAAACACTGTTTAAATGATCACAGCTTATAGAAGACTGTAACTTAACTATTAAAGTTGTGTTTTTGCCGAACTGTAAAACCATATATCTAAACTGTGTATAGCCTGTGAATTGCAGAAAATGAAGATCGGGGTTCGTGGGTATTTGTTATTTCATCAACATCTACCTGTAAACTTCAACGAAAACAATGAGCAAATAAGGAATATAAGGATATCCTATTTAAAGACCTGATTACGTGTTTGGCGGATGGGACTCCGTCACAAAGGTGACAGATATCCTTTCCGCCGTATTACAAGTTCCATAGGATATAATGGAATTGTATTTTTTTTTTATTAAACAAGAAAAGAGAAACATATTACAATACACATTGCAGAAAAGGTTTTAAACAAAAAAACAAATTAAATAAATAAATAAATAAATATTAACTTTGCACATCCATATAAAAGATCAGATAAAAAGTACTAAAGTGGCGATTTTAAAACATACGAAATCGATATCGACAAGGGAATAATAAACAGTATTACTAAAGGAGGAAGATACACAACAATCTATTCCCAAATAACTCAATAGATCTTTAGCCAACCCATTCAGCCACCGGTGCCCAAATTCTGGTTGCCAATATCCGGCTCCTCCCCCCTTTGCCCGAAAACATAGAAAATTCTAGCCGATGGAGGGCTAACAGTCTTGCTCGCCATTGGGCAAAAAACCGGGCTTCAGCAGATAACCACTGAGAGGTGATACATAAACGTGCCTGGAACATAGCAATGAATAGCAGAGCTAATTTATAGAATGAATATGTACCAGCTAAGCTATTGCCCACATCAACCCCGAATATTACTAATGCAGGAGTCACTGAGCAGTTTATCTTAAGTATGAATTGATAAAATGCTCAATATCATCAAAAAACCCTGCAAGTACTGGGCAGGCATAGAACATATGTATTATGTCTGCGGTCGACGAATGGCAGCGAGCACAAGTGATGCCCTTACTAGCACCCCATTTTGCGATCTTCATTGGTGTATAGTACAGGTCTAACATGGCCATATAACTTTGTGTCTTTAATGAACCTGATGCAATGACCTTACTAGCAAGTTCCAATACCAGGGCTAAGTCAATACCTGTCAGACCTAGTTTAGCTTCCCACTTGGCACTTTGTACTAATAAATCGTCCGGAAAAGTTGACACTATATATTGATAAAGTGCCCCTATTCTACTTCTTTTCAGAATCATCTCTATAATTGGTAACTTATCAAGAATAACTGATGAGGTCTTCAGTTGTTTATGCACAAAGCTTTGTATTTGTAAATATTTAAAGAAATCGCGCAGAGATAGTTTATATTTATTCCTTGTATTGTAATATGGCGGACGCAATATCTGTCATGTTTCTGACACAGTTACCCTGTCCTCCCTAATTCGTAATCAGACCCAAAGTCTCACATTCCAACAATTGTACTGCATTGTAATTGCATTTATATAGCACTTACTACCCCTGACGAGGCGTCAAAGCGCATTTTCGGCGAGTAGCACGCTAATCCGGAACCCATAAAGGATTAGTGTTGAATTAGTATAGTGAAATATCAAAATGAAATTTGAGTGGTGAATAGGTTAGTCAGCTATTTGGATTCAGAAGGATAGCAGAGGGCTAGAAGAGGGAAAACGGTTTACATTTATATAGAGCTTGTTACCCGATATTGAAGCGCTTTTTTGACGAGTAGCACGCCACTCCTGAACCCATAAAGGATTTGTGGTGAATTAGTATAGTGAAATTTGAAAGTAGTTTGAGTGGTGGATATAAGTCAGTTATTTGGATTGAGAAGGATAGTGGAGGGATAGAAGAGGGACAAAGGTTTGCATTTATATAGCCCTTGTTACCCCTGATGGGGTGGTATAAGCTCTTTTTCGGCGAGTAGCACTCTAGTCCGGAACCCATTAAAGGATTAGTGGTGAATTAGTATACTGAAATATGAAGCAGCGCTATATCCAAGCATGTGTAAACATATAGGCAACACGAACAAGTTACTTGCCTTTGGTAACACTTTTTCTTTCTGGGGGATAAAATATCTGCCTGTGGATTCCTCACCCCGTACCACCCCAATGTGCAGCATTCCACAGAATATTTTCTCCATAGCTCTCCCACGTCGATGAGGACACCACAATGTATCGGCTGCGCACAAGAGTCCATGTGACGTCATTGAAGCCACAAGTTGTTTCTTACAACATACCCCCACAGGGAACTTGACTCTTCCTCTTTGACAGACTATGTTAAAACTTTATCAATCTAAACCTTATCTCTTATATTTTTCTCGAAGATCTATGCCTCTGTTTGACAAGCAGTAACGTTGAGCCAGCCAAGGTTTCCTAGATGAAAGGGCTTTCTTAATTTTGTATGTTCTCAGTCACGCTACCACTGATACAGTGGGGCGATGGCTACAACCTACTTTCTACACTAAGGAGCCAGTAAAATTGAGCTTCCTTTTGAATTTGAGTGGAACAAACCACGTCTTATTCTATATTTCACCCTTGAAAGGCATTAAAGGCAGATACATTCAAGCTTTATTTTCATGACTGGAAATCATTTTCATGTGATATTTCACCCCAAGAAAGTATTTTGTAGTTAGAAGCTTTGAAATCCAATATCCGCCATATGTATAGTTTAAAGGGGGTAATACATTTAAATAATCTTCCAAATAATGTTGCTTGTGTCCAAGCCGAAATTACTCAAAGACAACTCCCTTAAGAACTTGTTGCAAATGATTCTTTAGTGATCTTCAAATTCTAAAAGCGAAAGAGCTGAAGTTAGAACAAACCTGAGCCACCTAAAAATTGTTTTTTTTTAAAAACAGCTAACAGAATCCGACTAAAGAATAGTATGTAGCTATGAGAAATTGAGTTGTTAGTTGACTGGGGTGGCCGACCTGGTCAAAGAGCAACCACAATCCTTGTCAGGGTAAAGCACAAGCAAACCCAAAATTAACCTGTACACAACCCCTTAGAAGCTTAGCACAGAGCAGTCAGGTTTAACGTAGAGGCAGTGTGTAAAGCATTTGGGCTACACTTCAAGCAGTAGAACAGTGAAAACACCACCAACATGGATCCCATACCAAGTTAGAAAAATAGAGCAGAAATGAAAAATAAAACAGGACCAAAACAACAAAAAGTGAATCAGTAGAGCTGGAGTTATGAAGTTTTAAACAATTTAGCAAAAATAGCGACAGAAAGCACAAAGTACCAACTCTGAATATCTGGTCTTGCTTGACCAGAGCAAAGTCACCCTTTCAGGCCGACCACGATGGAGCACAGGTCAGACACAGTCGTCAGGTTAGGCCCACTGAAGTTTTCTTTCTCAGGTCTGTGCCAAGAGTCCCATTTGTATTGAAGAGAGCCGCAAGGAGAAGAGAGAGCATCAGAGGAGGCTGTCGGTGTAGCAAGAAGAGCCGGCAGGGTTTGCTGGCGGGTGCTGCTGGATCTTCGCTTTTGTGGTCCCTTTAATCGGTTGATGCTGGAGCATGAAGAGTCGGGTTGACGGTGCTTCGAGTTGAATCGCTGTGCAGATGGCGAGGTCTCGATGTGTACAGCTCGGTTGCAAAGAGACCAAAAGTTGATTTCAGCTCACTGAGCCAAACCAAGGGTCCAGAACCTGAGGGGTACCACTTGGGGGTCAGGAACGCGCTGAGGTTGGGTTCAGGGGATGGTGCAGGATGTTGTGGAGCTTTTTATGTACCTGAGGCTCAGATCAGGGGGCCGGCAGAGTAGCCCTTGGAGTCGCTCTGGTAGGCAGCAGGTCAGCACAGCAGGAGGGCAGTTCTTTCAGAGCAGCAGTCCTTTCAGCAGCACAGCAATTCTTCTTCCTGGTAGAGTATCTACAGGTCTAGAAGTATACTGAAAACGTTGATGACTGAGGTCCTGTATTTATACATAGTTGTGTCTTTCAAGGAGGTAAAAGCTTCTAGAGACATGCTTTTGAAGAGCACAGATGCCCTTCCTTCCTGGCCCTAGCTCCAAATTAAGTTCAGGAGCTATGCAGCCCTTTGTGTTGAGACAGGACAGAGCCTATTCAAGTGTAAGTAGGGCATGGCCCAGCTCTTCCCCTCCATACTGCCAGTGATGGCCTATGCAGTCACACCCAAGCTCCCCCTTATGTGTGGCTGTCTAGGAGGAATACACAAAGTCCATCTTTCAACTACACCCAGTCATCTTTAGACAGGCTGCAGACACCAAATGGCTAAGGCAAGACAGTGCCAACTTTCTAAAAGTGGCATTTTCAAAACTGTCATTTAAATTTCAAGTTCCCCATAAGTTAGGATTTTAAATTACAATTCAGGAGGCACCAAACATGAACCGATTGTCAGTTCCCATTTGGAAATCACACTTATAAAAGGTAATAAAGTAACTCCAATGTTATCCAATGGGTGAGGTAGGCCTTACAGTAGTGAAAAAGAGTTTTCACTATCAGGACATGTAAAACTTAAAAGTAAATGTCCTACTTTTTAAATACATTTCAGCATGCCCTCAGGGCTGTCCAGTGCCAGTTTAAAACTGCACACCTACAGGCTGCAATGGCAAGCCTGAGACATGTTTAGAGTACTACTTAAGTGGGTGGCACAATCAGTGTTGCGCGCCCACTAGTAGCATTTAATTTACAAGCTCTGGGCCAGGTAGTGTCACCTTACTAGGGACTTACAAGTAAGTTGAATGTGACAATTGGGTACAGCCAATCATATCACGTTTTAAGGGGAAAGCATAAGCATATTGGCACTGGTTAGCAGTGGTAAAGTACACAGAGTCCTAAGATCAGCACAAATGAAGTCAGCAAAAACAGGAAGTCTCAAGGCAAAAAGTTAAGGGAAAATCACGCCAAGGATGCCAGGTCTGACAGTAGCACTTAAGGGAACATCAGATGCCAAGGAACTCTTCAAGGTTATTTTCTGATTTCAACTCTCCCTTTGCCAGAAACATTAACATAGTAGTCTCTCAATCACTGTGTAATGACTGGCTCAGTTCCTTCATGCAGCAGAAGCCAGGATCAAAGGGTATATGCTAGAGGCTGTTTCACGCTCCTTCATGCTTGGGTAGGCACAACTTGACTCCAGAGGCTATTGTTGCACTGGTCACTAATTTTCCTTTCCTGGTCTCTAGGAGAGTTGATGGACAGATTGTTGTATTACAGCTCTTCTGGTTCGCCAGTGGGCTTAAATTCACCTATAGAAACATGTCCTTCTCCTTGCGGCTGCTCCTTTAGTAGCAGAAATTTTTAACACCTCATTTTGCACAGAAGTCTACTTTGACCCCGGGAAGGCCACCACAGTTAGACCTTTACAAAAAAAAATAAAACGAGCTGAACCTGGAAACAGCTGACCTTAAAACATGGTGATCTAGGTTTCAGCTTCTTTTTTGGGCAAGAATTGGAAACTGCATTTAACTATGAACCGCAGATATTCTGTGAGGAAAATAAAGTCCTTAAGTCCCACCAAACTTTATTTCAGCCTGGGATAGTACTGAGCAGCCTAACTTGTGGCATCGGGCAAACTGAGTATTTAAAAAAACAGATCATTTTAGAAAATTATCTTTGTGTGGATAAACACAACAAAAATTGTTTCATGTACCTTCTTATAAATCTCACCCAAAACAGAAGAGGGAAGTGCCTTCATCCAGGAATGATGGGATTATGGGAAAAGGATCTATGTGGGTGTCACCTAGGGTTGTGTGATAGAGGCATGCATGGCTAAACTAGGCGTACTTCTACCACGCAGCCCGAACCACGAATGCGTCTTAACCATGCATGCTTTTACCACACAATTTCGTGGTAAAGGCATGAATGGTAAGGGGGTATGCATGGCTGAGGTTGCCACTACTTCGACCCCCCCCCCGCCCTAAGCCCTAAATTACAAACACCCGACCTGCTCCACCCTCCCACCCACCCAGAGGCCCAAAACCTTTCCTGAAAAATACCCATTTCACTACCCCAGAGGCCTAAAACCCTGCCCTTTAACATACACTTAACCCACCCCCACCACCCCTGTGCTGTCCTTAAAACTATCCCAACCCCTACCACAACCCTCAGGGCTAAACCCTAACCCCTAATTGAAAAAACGACCCGACACCCCCTGAGCCTTAAAAACTACCGCCCTCACTAAGCCCTAAAAACTACCCGACTACCCATTCTCCTGAGGCCTAAAACCCTGCCCCTTACCATACACTACCCGACCCCCCACCCCTGCGCTGCATCCGCCCTCCCCCAAGCCCTAAAAACGACCCCAACCCCTTTCACTACAATGAGGCCTAAAACCTTAATCCCTAATTTAAAAAAAGACCCCAATCCCCCTAGCTTTATAACCTACTCCCCCCTTCCCTAAGCCCTAAAAACCACTCTGACCCCCCTCCCCGAGTCCTAAAAATGACCAGACTCCCCCAGCCCTGAAAACTTTCCTGATCCCCCAGCCCTGAAAACTACCCCCCAACCCTTACAAACTACCTTCCAAAACCCAGACCCACTTACCTCACTACGTCCTCTCCCGGTCCTTCCTGCTTCAGCCCAGCAGCAGCTAGCCCGCGCACTGCCTTAAACACGCAAGAGCTGGTGTTTTTTATTCAAGTGTCACTATAAAGAAAGGGGTGAGTTATCCCTGGTACAACTGGTGCTTGACTGCTCTAGTCCAGCCTGTATGCAACATGGAGATGTGTTAATAGAACTACGATTGGCCTGCAGGTTTTTATGCATCGGTAGGATGAAGGCTTGAGTGCCTCTGCCTGAGAATCAATGAGTGACCTGCACGGGTAACACAACTCTCTGCCCTGAACTGACACCTTTGCATTTAGGAAAGCAAAACACAGGCTCGGGTGGACTGATAGGGTCATGCATTTTGGAACTCCAGAGTCCTGAGAGATGTGATTGGAAATGGAGTATTGGTGAAGGGGTTTGGAAAGCTAGAGCTCTAATAAGGAAGTGGCCCTCAATGAGTCGAGATGATTTTACGAGTAGATTTCATAACATCCAGATCTTTTTTCTACAATGTTGCCAGACTCTGGAACACAATGCCCCTACAACTCCGTGCGGAAACCCGTCTACTCCCCTTCCGAAAACAAGCTGGCTATTCGAACATTCTGCCCTATAAATGTAACCACATATCCTTCTGTCTATCCGCTAGCGCTGGGATGCCCTAGGGTAGCTATGCCCTATACAAATGCTAAATAATACTATGCATGGTTATGGCAAGCATGGTAGCTCTTGCGTTGTCAGAACATGCATGATCTGCCCGCGTTGTTCTGGCTGTTTCTTGTCCCCAAGTATCTGCTTGCTCGCCTGCAGTTTAACCTGTTGCGTGCTAATGACGAGCTCAGCTCGTCATGAGGCACGGTTGAGCTGCACTCATGACGAGCTGAGCTTGTCACGCCGTTGGAACGTTCGCACGCGGGGATAATTTAGTGCAGCTCCGCTGTCCCTCATGACGAGTTGAGCTCGTCACCAGCACGGCAGCGCCACGCGCGGCCCCCCTCCCCCCGCACAGGAGGCGAAAAACCCCTGCAGGGAAGGGGTTAAAACAGTACTGCACAGATCATCCTTGACCTGCGAAGATCTGACAATGTCTCTCCTGCCTTAGCAGAGCTTCACTGAACTCCTGCTGCAAAGCGAATGGCATTTAAGTCCCTGTGCATAATATAACGATGTGAGTCAGGGAATTACATTTATCTAGTTCCTCTTTTCAGTAAAACACTCCACTCTCCAAAGAAACAGGGACTTTTAAATTGTTATGGAAACGAGAGCCAGGTATACTTTCCTACCACCTAACAAGGTCACTGAGTGCGCTGGTAAGCTAGCGTTAAGTGTAAGCAGTCCTCCAGGACCATTCTGACAGATGGAAAAGGCAGAAAAGAGGGAAAACAAAGTCAGGGTCAACTCATACTACACGATTTTTGGTAAAACATTTGAAGCTATGGTCTTTTACTGGAAGAAATTCAGCTGTTCATAAACCAAATGTGAAACTGTGCATCGCGTACAGGAGAGTAAAATGTGCACATTTTCCAGAGGGACATATGGTGGTGCAAGTATACTTCTTATATGTCCAACAAAGAGATCAGAAATGCAATACTCGTTGGCAATGCTAATAATTATGGCTTATAGCTGAAGCTGTCGCTTTAGTCACTGATGAATTCAGGCACTCACTAAGCCATCATGAATGCCCCTGCCACTCATCCTTGCACTGGTAGAGCCTTGCATTCACACACTGACTTATTCTTGCTTTCACTCACTCACCTGTCCTCAGTAAAACAGACACACTAACTCAAAAACCATATGCACAAAAAGGCAACAAATGCATTATACAAGAACCCTTTCAGCGGAAGCACACAACTTCTGTTCAAACAAAATCTGTACTCAAATTCGTCAATATTGGGGTGTTAACAAAACCCCCTCTCTGTATTCCTTAGGAAAGCTAATTTTTTTGATCACATAAGTCAGGTGACAACTGCAGTGCACCTAGATAGACATAAAAAGAGTGGACTACTCTAGTCAAATGCAATGTGGGCTTGCTTGTAGCTAAGGGGAAATACTTTGTTAGGCACACTGACACCGCTGCCACTATAAAATCTTTACTTTTCGGCATTACCGCTTTGTTGTAACACCGGCGACGGTGGGCGCCATCTTGAGGGAGGCAGGGAGAGCGCTCTATTCGCGCTATACTCCTGCCCCCCTGGAATATTTAACCCGAGTCTTTCTCGCGCTCGGTGCCCTACAGTAGCTCTCCCCAGCGAGGCAACTGGGGCTGCGAGCTACTTTTCAATTCTGGAAATTGTGGTGAATTAATTGCAACGTGGAAACTTCGAAAAAGCCTTTGTGCAAATTTTAAACTTAATTGTTTTTATTCTTTTTATTCTTCCTATATTTGGGGGGCTTGCTTGTAGCTAAGGGGAAATACTTTGTTAGGCACACTGACACCGCTGCCACTATAAAATCTTTACTTTTCGGCATTACCGCTTTGTTGTAACACCGGCGACGGTGGGCGCCATCTTGAGGGAGGCAGGGAGAGCGCTCTATTCGCGCTATACTCCCGCCCCCCTGGAATATTTAACCCGAGTCTTTCTCGCGCTCGGTGCCCTACAGTAGCTCTCCCCAGCGAGGCAACTGGGGCTGCGAGCTACTTTTCAATTCTGGAAATTGTGGTGAATTAATTGCAACGTGGAAACTTCGAAAAAGCCTTTGTGCAAATTTTAAACTTAATTGTTTTTATTCTTTTTATTCTTCCTATATTTGGGGGGCTTGCTTGTAGCTAAGGGGAAATACTTTGTTAGGCACACTGACACCGCTGCCACTATAAAATCTTTACTTTTCGGCATTACCGCTTTGTTGTAACACCGGCGACGGTGGGCGCCATCTTGAGGGAGGCAGGGAGAGCGCTCTATTCGCGCTATACTCCCGCCCCCCTGGAATATTTAACCCGAGTCTTTCTCGCGCTCGGTGCCCTACAGTAGCTCTCCCCAGCGAGGCAACTGGGGCTGCGAGCTACTTTTCAATTCTGGAAATTGTGGTGAATTAATTGCAACGTGGAAACTTCGAAAAAGCCTTTGTGCAAATTTTAAACTTAATTGTTTTTATTCTTTTTATTCTTCCTATATTTGGGGGGCTTGCTTGTAGCTAAGGGGAAATACTTTGTTAGGCACACTGACACCGCTGCCACTATAAAATCTTTACTTTTCGGCATTACCGCTTTGTTGTAACACCGGCGACGGTGGGCGCCATCTTGAGGGAGGCAGGGAGAGCGCTCTAGTCGCGCTATACTCCCGCCCCCTTTTCTCCCTATATCATGTGCAATCCGGCCCGACGGCGCAGCGGGCTGGCGCAGCGGGCGCGCCGGATGCGCGCCGAAGCCGCGCCTAAGCCAAGCCCGTCTGCGCCCGTCCGCGACCGGATCGCGCTGGGCGCAGGGCACGCTGTCGGTCTGAAACCTGTTATCAGGTATGACAACAATCATTTATTGTCCCTACGCCCTCCACCCGCCCCCCATGGTCACGCTTGCCCCCATATTGACCCCTCTTCCAGCCCTCTGTTATGTCCTTGCTGTAAATGGACTCCCCTTATACCCACAAATGGCGACGACGATATGCACGCCCCTCCAAAGACTCGCCCCACCCTCTTCAAGGGAGGTCTGGTTAATGCCAGGTCTTTAGCCTGCCATTGCCAAGATGTACACGACTTAATATTAAACCAAGAGCTGGATGCCTTGTTTATTACGGAAAGTTGGCTTAACGATTCCTCCAACCCTGACCTTGCTATTGCCCTCCCCCCAGGTTACACTATTCTTAGGAGGGACAGACCCTCAGGTCGAGGCGGTGGGATAGCATTAATAATCAAGGATATATTTCCTTGCCACACATTCGACCTATACCATCTTAAAGACGCTGAAAGTCTGGGTTTCTCAATTAAAATCACTCCATCGTTCTCTCTCTCGGCTGGACTTCTCTACCGTCCTCCGGGCAACCCCTCCTCTTTCCTCAACTCTTTGGATGAGGCCCTCGGCGCACTTATGTTACAATATTCTAATTTCATGCTCCTTGGCGATATGAATTTACACATGGAATCATCCACTGACCCCCACGTCATCTCCTTTCTACAGTCCCTGAACATCTTTGGACTCCCCCAACTTATCAATATGGCCACCCATAGTGCTGGTCATACCATTGACGGCATCTGTTCTAATATTCCTACCCTTTCCACCTCCCCTCCACAGCCCTTAATTTGGACCGATCATTTTTTCATCCCCTTTGACATCACGACACCCACTGCTCCCCTATCCAACCCCAGACACACCCAAGCCGTCTACACAGTCAATTGGAAGAAGGTGGCTGAACGTATACAGCTTGAGCCAAAACCGCTGCCCCTACCCCCGCGCTAACTGGTGATGTCGAAGTTGACTCATGCAACTTCCACACCTGGATGCACCAAATAGTTGCGGTTAACTCTGAACCCAAAAACAACCAAGGAAAGGGACCCAAGAAGAAAAAACCCAATGCCCCATGGTACACCAAGACCCTGGCAGATAGCCACCTCCAATGTCGGAAACTTGAAAGACACTGGAGACAAACATATGACACGGCCTCCAAAACTCGCTATGTTCAACAGAGAAAAGTATATCTCTCTGACATCAAAGCAGCTAAAAAAGACTATTTCACTAATCTCATAATGGAAGCGCGCCAAAACCAAAAAACCATCTTTACCATAGTCAAGTCCTTCACCCACCCGAAAGCTCTCACCGTTGACATACCTCCGTCAGAGAGTCTCTGCAACCAAATCGCAGACTACTTTGTTGATAAAATTGTCAACATTCAGAAAGACTTTCCTCTACCTCCGACGACCATCACACAAGTTACAGTCAATCACCTTCCTCTCTCCAGTTTTAAACCAGTATCCTTGCAACAGACAAGCAAGGCAATCCGCGCCTGTAAATCAGGAGCACCCACGGACTCCTGCCCCCCTATCATCCTCCACCACCTGATTGATACAGTCAATCCCCACATTAATGGAATCATTAATGAATCCCTTGAATCCGGAATTGTACCTGCCGAATGGAAGAAGGCTACTGTCAAACCTCTGTTGAAAAAACAGAATAAACCACCCACAGACTTGACTAATATGCGGCCCATCTCCTTACTTCCTTTCCTGGGCAAAGTCACGGAGCATCTAGTGCACGAAGAGCTTAAAACCTTCACAGAAGCCCATAACATCTTGCACCCACAGCAATCGGGCTTCCGCTCCGGTCACTCGACCGAAACAGCTTTGATCGAGCTTGCTGACTCCATTAAATTCCTACAGGATGAGGGCAAGCAAGCTGTCCTCATCCTGTTGGATCTCACAGCGGCATTCGACACCATCTCGCATGTTATTTTAATCAATCGAATGCGAGAGATTGGCGTGACAGACTCAGCCCTGGCCTGGATTTCATCATTTCTATCAAACAGGTCCCAGACCGTAGCACTAGGACCATATCTTTCCAGCGAAAAGCCAATTACATCTGGAGTGCCCCAGGGGTCCATATTGAGCCCCCTATTTTTTAATATCTACATGGCACCCCTCTTAGCTGTGATAGAGTCACATGGGATCCTGGTCACGTCCTACGCTGACGACACGCAATTGGTCATCACCATTGACAAACAGCGTACGGACGCAGAGCTCCGCTTTAAAAACTGCCTCTCCGATGTCTTTGAATGGCTAAACACTAATCATCTTAGATGCAATAGCGCAAAGACAGAGATCATCCCAATAGGCAAGAATCCTTCTTTTTCCCCTAAAGATTGGTGGCCCACAGGATCCGAGGCTCCTCCTAGTGCAGTTACATCAGCCAGAAATCTGGGCGTACAATTTGACTCTTCCCTTACTTTTGACGACCACGTCAAGATCACTGCCGGTCGATGCTTTGGACTAATAAAATCTCTGAGGAAATTCTTTGATTTCCTCCCAATTGCAGCCAGAAAGTCAGTCGCGGTAGCCCTTTTACTTTCCCGACTTGACTACTGCAACGGCCTTATGGCTGGGGTGAAAAAATCTACCCTCAGGAAGTTGCAGAGTCTACAACATGCTGCAGCTCGACTGGTTCTACAACTCCCCAGAAGGTCATCTGCATCTGCAGCCCTGAATTCACTTCATTGGATGCCACTGCACAAAAGAATCTTTTTCAAACTGCTTCTCACAGTCCATAAAACCATGCAAAATACAGGACCCCATTACTTTGTAAACCGCTTCAAGCGCTACAATCCTTCGCGCTGCCTGAGATCTTCTGGGACTAACCTTGTTCAAATCCCCAGATTTAAATATAAGACCAGAGGAGGAAAATCCTTTAATGTTCTGGCAGCTAAAGCCTGGAACACCCTACCCATCGACCTTAGAGCCATTAACAATGAGAACAACTTCAGGAAACTTCTTAAGACATGGGTCTACAAACTATCAGACTCCTCTGTCCTGGCTGCCATTTAGCTCTATCTTTTATTCACCACTTTTTCTCAGTTATTCCTCCGTAACTCGCCCAGCGCCATGATGCTCCCCTGGGAGCGAACGCTCGCGCTTTACAAATACCCACAAAATATCAAATATCAAATGTCAGAAATATGGCTAAACCGCCTTCATCACAGTGGCGGCTCTTCCGCAAAGGCCGAGGAGCATCGTCCCACTGCTTTTGAGCAGTGAAAAATGAAAAATAAAATGATAATAACAAAGGTTATTAGCATTTAATTTTTCCTCACTTACTTCCTGCAGCTGAGCTGAGGGCGGGCCGTCCATTCCGACATGTCGGCACAGCCGCAGGAAGGAAGAGGAGTGGCGGCACTGCTTTAAGTGCGCATATGGTTTGGCCGCCCGTCTAAGGTCGGCCAAAACATTTTGCGCACTTCGATTTCTCCACTCGAGCTGTGCTTTACAGCTGGGTGGAGAACAAGCTGAGGTTTGTAATCCCTTAATGAGCGCCTAACTAGGGCGCTCACACCAATCATGGGGCTGCTCTCATACTGGGTAATACCAGCATGATAACAGCTTCTGGATTGCCGTGGGGGACCCTGTGGCACGCCAGGAGTCGAGAAGAGCAAAAGACACACAATTGATGGACGGAATGCAGAACAAATCAAAACATTCACCCCCCAGTCAAGAGATCTGGGTTAAATGTATCATTCTTTTACTCACCATGCCACCCCAGTTTAGACCTGGCCATATGCAAATCGGTCTTGACCTTGTGTCTCATGGCAACAGTCCAGCCTGCACTGCTAAGTCAGGTCCTCCCTGGACCGGAAACAAGCATCCTAGGACCGGTTTCGGGGTTTCACCCCTCTTCAGCCAGGATAGCTTGATTCCAGTGACACAGTGAGCTCAGGACCCACGTCTGGGCACACCTGGCGCAGTTAGGGAGAAAGCAAAACACGCACAATTGATGGACGGAATACAGAACAAATCAAAACATTCACTGCTCACCATGCCACCCCAGATTAGACCTGGCCATATGCAAATCAGTCTTGACCCTGTATCTCATGGGAACAGTCCAGCCAGAACTGCTAAGCCAGGTCCTCCCTGGACCGGAAACAAGCATCCTAAGACCGGTTTCGGTGTTTCACCACTCTTCAGCCAGGATAGCTTGATTCCAGTGGCACAGTGGAGTCGAGAAGAGGCCAGAACAGCACCGACGCAGGAGAAAGCAGGTAAGTGTTCTTTTTAAAATTCTTTTTCCCCCACACTCTCACCCCAAGCTGCCCCACCACTTAAATGCCACAGCCGCCACTGCATCGTAGACCAAGATTTAGCCACAGGTAACAAAAAACACACACGATTCGATTGAAGACAACCATATCAGTAAAAGGAGGAAGTGACCTCCAATCAAAGCCTGCGATAGGCATGTGCAAAACGAAAATCTCAGAAAGCATCCCAAAAAAAGAGGCATCTGTACAACCAAGGAGTCATAATATGGAGGTTCTGATTTCGAAATGATGCTCATGATTGGAAAATTGGAGAGAGAAACATTTTGCTTTAATGATGACTATTTAACATAAACATGTATAGCTGTTAAGTGCGAAGGATGTTACTGCAGGTGTCCTCTTTGTGCTCCTTTCAATGGAAGCATGTTCTTGCTGAGTGAGTCACTACGTTGAAATCATGGTTGGGCAAAGATAACATTGCTGATGTCAACATAAATGCAGCAAAGTCACTGGTGTGTCCTTCGGGCAAATTTGAAAGTAGAAACAGGTGGGTAAAAGCAGAAGTAGGCATATTCTTTTGTAGCGTTCCTGGAACTTTGAATGTAACATGCAAATGCGACCATCTTTAAATGCTCTACAGAGTGCAAGACAGCTGTAACTATAACATGAATGGCATAGGAAACAGAAATAGGACCTGAGAGAATTGGGTAAAAAAACTAAAGCTAAGTTATATAAGGTGCACCCCCCAATTCAAATACTATAGTTTGTATTCAATGGCGACGTGGATGCCATTAGTAATGATTATAATGAGGTTGTAGGTTATTTATCACTGGCGATAGCAAGTATTGTGTTTTGTTCAGTATGGGAGCACAAAGTGGGCGGATGGATGCAGGTGGAGGGACTTGAGAGGAGAGTCAAAACCAGCCACTTTGTCTTCATCTAGGCTACACCTCTGGTCTCAACACATCTTACACTTTCAGAAAAGGTCAATGTATTTCCAAACACAGCAGACAGTCCAGATGAACAGGGTACACCAGGGTACTCATACTCAGGCATGCCCTATGGAGATCTCAGCTTCTGAGAATGCCTGGAAGAAATGTTCTACATGAGCTGCAACACTCAAAGCAGTACTGTGCATTAGGCACAACTGACCAATACATACTGAAAGCATCAGACAATCTATATTTTTAATAAGCCTTAGATGCCTTGGCGAAGTGTTATGTTCACACCATACATATGTTGACTTCATAGTAGGTTTTACCTGGAAGGGACCGATTTGGTTGATTTACCAACAATCTCAATTAGAGTTGGATTGCTAAAGAAATCCATCAGATTTCGGGAGGAAGTGCTAAATACAGAGTAGAATCCACAATCCACAAGAGTCCAGATAGGTGTGTTTCATAAGCACCACACTGGCGCTTTGCAACAGCTTTGTTCAAGTACACGAGAAGTTGATATCAAAGCTAAGGCTTTCTTTATTGCCATTCTGCGGTCAACTAGTTCAACTTTGTCCACACTTGTGCTTCTCATGTTTTCCTCCACTGAATGTCCACATAATCGGTAATTTTCCATAGATTATAGTTGTTCCCAGATGTGCCATCTACTACTTATTCTCCTAACGTCAGCAAGAGATGATCAGGATAAGCATGTTGCTCCGTATGGGCTATACTGAAGATACATGGGTAGTGATTTGTTTTGTGCTTCGCTTACCTGTCATGCCAACTATGAGGGTACTTTTGGAGTTCAGTCATCTTCAGGGGAGAACTTTATTAATTTCTGTGTGGGCATTCCACAAGGTTATGTGATAAGGTCAACTTCCTGATGTGTTGTTATGGAATATGAGCCAAGGAAAAGGGTCTTCCATCAAGAAGAACACGCTTTCCACCAATACAGAGGCAAACAAAAAATGTGTAATTCAGGCCTGTCCATCCGAAGGAGGCTGGGAGTCAGGATGGTTCTCGTGTGCGATGCAGCCATAGATGGCGATACTTCCTAGATATGTACAGATGAAACCCTCCTTTGCGCCAGTATGTGAGGGACCACCATTTGGAACTGACACCTCCAACTGTGAAGAGCAGCACAAATTAGGGTCAGGCTCAATAAAAGAGAAAGTGCTGGAGCCTCGGCTCTCCCTTCCTGTTAAGTATTATGCCATACAGCATAATAATGCCCTGGTGGATCTAATCATGGCTATTCCCTGCGCATTATCATGCAACGGACAAATGTAAGTAATACAGGTCTTTGCATTTGAAAATTATGCATCGTTATTAGGCTTTCATTATTTATTTGTATTTAATTTATTTATAAAGCGCTAACAATCATCCTAGGTAGGATATCACGGCGCTGAGGTTTGGTGCTGAGGGGTACGGTGACCGCATTGATTACTGATTATTCTGGTTTAGGGAAGAGTAGTGTCTTTAATTGTTTCCTAAATGATAAGAGACATTCTGTCAGTCTGAGATTGGGAGGTAGATCATTCCACTTGGTTGCAGCTAGATGAGAGAAAGCCCGCTCTCCCATCCTGACAGTCTTCACGTGGGTAGTGTTTGCTCTTCCTGAAGTTCTGGATCGAAGGTTCCTCGATGGTCTATGGAATTTGACTTTATTGTGTAGAATGGTAGGGCCTGTGTTGTAAAGTACCTTGTGTGTGATACACAGTAATTTGAAGTTGGCTCTTTGTCGCATTGGGAGCCAATGTAGTTCTCGCATGCAACTTTTGGCCGAATCATATCTCTTCTTATTGCATACAGCCTTTGCCGCGGCATTTTGCACTATCTGCAGTTTAGAGAAAAGATAGTCTGCCATTCCAACAAACAGAGAGTTGCCGTAGTCCAGTCTGCTCATCAGCAGCGACTGGACAAGGGTCTTCCTACACTCAGTCGGAATCAAGGGGAAGACTCGTCTGAGCATTTTCAATAATGCAAAGCCTCTGCCACAGACAGTGGAGACATGTGATTTCATGGACAGAGCACTGTCCAGTACCACACCCAAGTTTTTCGCTTTTATGGTAGGATTTGGGGGCAAGCCCAGGTTACTTGGCCACCAGCTGTTGTCCCAGAGCTGGGGATTTTTGCCAAACAGGAGGATTTCTGACTTGTCTGCATTTAATCTCAGACAGTGCTCTTGCATCCAATTGGCCAGCTCAGTCAGGCATTTTAGTAGTCGAGTTTTAGGATCATCTTTCTCATCAATGGTGACCATCAGCTGGGTGTCGTCAGCATAAGAACACATTTCAACACCCCACTTTCTTCCAATGGCTGCCAATGAGGAAACAAATACATTAAACAGGGTTGGGCTTAATGAAGCCCCCTGAGGAACCCCATATTTAATGTTTCGCTGGGGAGAAATGAAATCACCCAGACACACTGATTGTGTTCGATCCGCCAAAAAGGATTGTAGCCATCCCAATGCCTTGTCTCGAATACCTTTCCCTTCCAGGGCTTTCAGTAGTTGGTCGTGTGGTACGGTATCAAAAGCCGCCGATAAATCCAAGAGTATCAGGACGACTGTCTTACCCTGATCCACCTGGGCCCTGATATTATCCGTCACCGCCAAAAGTGTTGTTTCAGTACTGTTGTTCGCCCTGAAACCTGTCTGAGAGACATCCAACAGTTCATTGGCTTCCAAATAAGTGGATAGCCGTCTATTGACCAGTTTCTCCAGCACTTTTGAGAGGTAAGGTAACTGGGATATTGGTCGATAGTTGGCAGGGTTGTTTACATCTAATCCTGCTTTTTTTACTAATGGGGTGACTAGTGCCTGCTTCCAAGATCTTGGAAATTTAGCAGAGCCTAAGGAAAGATTGAGTGCTTTCGTTACGGCAGGGCAAATTACAGGGGTTAGCTGAGAAAAAATGTGGTGCGGACATGGATCTAGTGAGGATCCTGACTTAACTTCGAGCATGACTTTGCCTACCTCTGCTTCTGAAAAAGGGCCAAAACTTGAACAGGTAACTTGAGTTGTGGTTGGCATACTGCGCTCAATAGTTTCTGGTCTACAATTAGGAAAAGAGGCATAAATGATATCAATTTTCTCACAGAAAAAATCATTTAGTTTATTGCAGTTCTCTTGTGATGGAGTAAGTTTTACTGAAAGATTTGTTGGGTTGCATAATTCCCCGACAATTTTAAAAAGTTCCTTTGAGGAATTTTTATTCTCAGTGATTCTACGTGTAAAATACTCCTTTTTAGCCTTCTTGATTGCTTTATTGTAGAGTACGAGTGCTTGTTTATAAGTGTTTCTGGTCTCGTCTGACTTGCCTATTCTCCATTTATGTTCCAGAGATGTACATTTTCTCTTTAGAGATTTCAATTCTGGTCCGTACCACCTTTCCGATTTTGTAGTTCTGGGTTTGTGATGAACTCGGAGGGTGGAGCAGAACTCAAGTGCAGTCTTAATACTTGTGTGAAGTAAATCTATTTCTTCATGAATGTCAGTAGATGCTAAACTCGGGTGTGAAAAATGTTGTTTGAATTTGTCTATTGAGAAATTTTTCCAACTCCTCGTGCTTGCTACACTTAGACCCAGTGTTCTCGTGTGTATAGTAGGTAGATTGATACGGAAAGTGATCATATAGTGATCTGTCCATAGCAGAGGTGTTACAGAGTCAATGTCAATCGATTCCATGTTAGAAAATACCAAGTCCAATATGTGACCTGCCGTGTGTGTAGGGTGATTAACTCTTTGGGATATCTGCAAGATTTCCATATCCTCCACTAATTGTTTTGTTAGGGGGTTATTGCATTTATCAAAATGTATGTTAAAATCTCCGAGGAGGAGGATATTTTTATTCTTCAAACAGACTGGCATAATTTGCTCCAGTAATTGTGTACTGAAATTTAATGTGCAGCCAGGAGGATTGTAGATTAGTACTCCTCCAAATAACACATTGGTGTTTAAGGACACTGAAAAAGCCATAGTTTCACAGTTTTCCACTTGTATGTCGGTCTCTTGCTTACAAGTGAGAGAGTCTCTAAATAAAAGAGCGACGCCTCCTCCCTTTGTCCTCATTCTATTCACGTTCAGAATCATGGGGTGTTAATACATATTTTATTCTCTTTAATGCTGTCATCTCAGGCATGGCACTGCCTACTGATGTCATAAGTTCATAGCCTTCAGCCACAAACAATGCAAACCAAAATATCATGCTTGCAAAGATTTGCCAGGGTCAGAAGCAGTTGAGTAACATGTAATGAGTAACAGGCGGTGCCTGAAGGTACATCTCATGAGTATACACAAGTCAAGGAGGAGCATGTGAAAGGCATACACAACATGGAAGGGTGGTACTGGGTGCCCAGATACATGTGTGGATGGGAAGCAGATCATGTTCAATTTCCAGGGGCCATGTGAAGAGAAATAGTGAAGATACCTGAGGCTATTGGGAGAGTCTGAATGGACACAGGGATGTGCTATGCAATAGCAATAAAAAGCAGAAGGAGTGAAGAAGCACCTAGACACACACGTGTATAATTGACTGATTGAATCCAAATGATGTGTCGCCTAAATGTAAACATTCAATGTGCCTGTGACGTTTTCCTAAATCTATTTAACCGAGAACAAGTTTTGAAACCAAAACCAAGTCTTCTTGTGCTCCTAGTTCGAAGAGCCTAGTCATCTATTCACCTTCAACATTAACAGGAAGAAGGAGAAGACATGAGACAAATCAGACATATCCAAGCAACTCATGGGCAAATATGTTTCCTGGACAACAAGAGGACAGACACATCGAAGGATTAAAAGGTGACCCAAAAATGGATGGTAAAGTCTTGGGAAAAATCTTTATGAGAATTCTGATTACTCCTTCAAGCCCCACATCTGAACTCTATACAATTCCTTTTCTTACCTGGCACATCTTTATAACTCAACTCATTCCCCATCACTTTCCTCCAGCCCTACTTCTCTTTCCTGAAATGTATAACCTCATTTCATCTGGGGTACAAAGGAAAATTTCTGTTTTGTCTATTTTGTCTCTATGCTCATTTCGTCTAGGCTGCCCTTCTTCATACGATTTCCATTTAATCCACTGTCTAAACAAATCGTTTCGTTTGTGATAACTTTATTTCGGTCAACGACCACAAAAGCACAGGCAAAGTATGTACATACAATAAAATACATAAATAATTAAGAACCAGCGGTTAAAACATTATTATACAATCAGTTATCAAACGAAAAATGGCCATCATTATAATTAGTCACAATTAATCAAAGTGGACCTTCTGCGCCACATGCCGTACAAAAAGCGGGAGACCGAGAACACAATGAGGGGGGATGTATCATATTTTAAAATTCTAACGGCTTGAGCACAATGTTTTAGTCCCAGATTTCTACATAGTGGTACCAGCCAAGCTCTCCGGATTGCGCTATAAGCAGGGCAAAAAAAAACAAACATGGGCAATGTCTTCTTTGCTATTGTTGCAGACAGGGCAGATTCCCTCCTCTTGACCTGCCCATTTGCAGGTCAGTGTCCCAAGTGGCAGGCAACCGTGCCTTAATTGTGTATATAGTATTCTTGCAGGGGGAGGTTCTATTTGGTCCAGAAATTCCTCCCTCCTGGGCAACAAATCTCTTTCTTCTACTATTTTTCCATTTTATCAAGATAAACCTGCTATCATCTACCTCTAACTTCCTGTTGAAAACTTTATTGAAGTTATGTTTGAGTCATATTTTGATCAGATGACTGTGTCCACACTTGTTTCGAAATGTTAAGTGCACCCACACCTCTTTAGTACAGATGCTCCATATAGGAGTGTAAAATACATGCTTTTACTCTAATTGTTAATTTACATATTACAAGGCCCACAGGATACAATTCAATTTGAGTAACATAAAAACTGAGAGCTGACTGGCAGTCGAGTGCCATAATGAGAAGGAGGGAGGAGCATCCTACAGTCTATCATTTTGAAGGAACTGTCGTTCACCATTGTGGAAGGGCTGACTATTTGCAAGACCTTCTCTGAAGAACATCTTGAAGACTATGGGGCTGATTACGATGTCGGTGAGTCCGACACGGACAGTACGTCTGTGTCGGACCCACCAATATCTGGCCCTGCAGCCCGCTGCTGCAATACGATCCGTCAGTACATTGGAAAGACACCATAATCCCCTGATGACGGCGGAGCCACAGTCACGATTATGAGTTCATTTTCCGACAGCCTTTCCATGTCGGCCTTACCAACATGGAAAGGCAGTCGGGAAATGACTTTGGGGGACCCTAGCAGGGCCCCCCTGGCCCTCCGCTATGGGGACTGGTGCTGCCCTAAACATCCATGCACCGTGTGCCACGCAGTGCAGGGATGTTTACAACCATCCATTTCACTATGACAGCATGTGCTGCGGAACCTTCCCGCCGCTGCACAATGAAATGGATGTTTCCGACGGCCCTATGGGCGGTCACAACCAAATTGCGAGGTCGAAACCGCTGACCTATGGTCGGACGGTTCCAGACCAATACAGTGTTGTCCACCCGACCGCGCAATCAGGGTCAATGTTGGTTGACTAACATCTCGTCATTAAGTAGAGCACTTGCAGGTTTACTGCAAAAAAATCAGCCGAACTAGTCAGGCATAAATCACAATCTAAAACACATCATTTTTTAAGGAAGAAATCAAGAAGCTGTGAAAGTTTTCGAATATAATATAACATTAAAAGCAAAACGTCTTCCCATTCTATCCAAACAAGCATAGATGATAAAAACAGATCGGAGGCGGATCCCTGGGGTATACTTTTATACTTATCTTGTCGCCTGTCTCCATCCCGCAGACACGACTATTTTTGTCAAATAATCTTGCATATCTTCCCAGGCGCGAATTTGCATCCTTTCTCGAAGATCAATCATGTCAACCTTGTTTAATTTGTGACTCCCTGTAGCTATTTCAAAGTTAAACACTGTCTGCTTTTACGCTTCACGGTAATTGGACTTAACGTTATGTCATCAGTGAAAGGTAGGAGCCAGACACAATTGCAGGTGTCAATCGTTTCTTCTATTCTTACTCCGATAGCAGCAACACAACTGTGCCTCTGTCCTCCCTTCACTCCCCATCCGTCCTCCTTAAACCCCAGGCGCTTATATTCTACGGGGCATTTTCAAAAGGACGGGTGTTAAAATTATCGCAGTTTTATCGGCAGGAAACTGCTGATAAAACGGCGATAATGGGCTTGATAATACACCCTATTTAATTCCCATAGAAGTCAATGTACTGATGTTAACATGGGCTTCTATGGGAATTAACAAGGGCGTATTATCAAGCCCATTTTCGCCGTTTTATCAGCAGTTTGCTGCCGATAAAACGGCGATAATTTTACCACCAGTCCTTGATAATATGCCCCTACATTCCCTCAACCCATCAGCATTCTACCCGTCAACATTCACCATAGGTTGGAGACAACATATCTTGCCCTTTTATAATTGACACAATAAATAAATAATAATAAAATACAATGACAAAAAAACAGACATTTCATTTAGTTAAACCACTATACGTTACTCATAAAATGTTGTACGTGTAAGTTACCTATCGTAAACATATGGCACATTAACATTTAACATTCCCCTAAAAAGTACCTTAAGTGATCAACACTGGTCATCCTTCAATTTGCTGGGCAATAGCAGATCGCCTACTCCTGTTTTCCTCTCACAACCGCACACATTTCCACTTCCAGCCTCCAACCTTCATTCTTCATTCACACTTCCTTCAGCTCTGCCTCTATCAAGATTGACCCCATTGTTGTTGGAATAGTCATTACAAGAAGAGTCACAAACATCCATCCCTTTGGACTCAGCCATCTCAAAATTCAAATAGACCACTCTCACTTTCTGCAATGGTTCCTTCACCTGATCCCCAATCTACTGAAATGCCAAACCTTTCCATCACTAAACTTGGCCGAACTGGTATAAATTTGAACTACATTTAAAGGGTCTGTAAACTTATCACTACCTTTGGAAACTATTCCTGGTACTTTGTCCATAGCTCCAACATCAAGTTTAACTCTGGTTACACCATATTTTTTTATCATAATGTCGCTTGTAAACATCATGCGCATTCATGATGTTGAACCTGACTTTCCCTGGACACCAATCAGTTACAGTTGGTGTGATCAACTCCAATTGCAATGACATACCTTTCTTAATTGAAATTTGAACATTCCCCCTGATAACCCTAGTGAAGCGTTCAACAACCGATTCTAGCAGGATGGTATAGCGAAGTGAAATTATGCTTCAGATCGTTCCTGCTCAAAAATTCTCACACTCGTCTCATCTGCCCCCCTCCTCCCTGACCTACCCCTCGTTCCCCTCGGGCAAGGGGATCAGTACCTCACCCTCTCTTCCTCCCCAACTGGCGTCATCAACCACCCACACACACCTATAATCTCAAATATCCAACCTCTCACCCCATAGAGACTTACCCCAGCCAGCCCTTTCCGAGACTACCATTGCTTCAGCCTATACTGTATCCTGGAACCATTAGGCACCCCATACCCCGTTACCGTCCTTTCCTCTATTGCTGATTATTGTTGGGTGGGGCACACAGCATGCTCCCTACCCATCTCTGCCATTGGGACACCTGCCCCCCACTAATGTACCTCCCCTTCACTTCAATGACATCTTAAGGATTTTGGGTGCCCAGGGCCAAACGTATTTTGGCGCCCCTGTTTGGATTAGGTTCAGTAGCGTAGCAAAGGGGGAGTTTTGAGGGCAGCGGCCTTCCACTGCTCTTACTTGCTGCCTTCTCTGGGCGGCAAATGTGGGAATCGCCAGCATCCCCCCGCCCGCTATTCCAAGCGGCCATTACGGACTGGCAAATGCAGGGACCAGCACAGGCGGACAAAGGTCTAGCTAAGTCGCTGATTAGGTTTGAATTCATGAATCAATTTCAGCTCTTTCGTGCCCTCTCTGGCCCGGTCACAGACAGTGCATAGTCGCACTCGTCCAAATTTTAAATGTATTTACAGCTAATATTCCGGATAGTGATGTGTGTTTTAAATATTGTAACACAGCAGCAGCTCACAAATATTACTGCAAAAAAATGTCTGTGAAACAAAATCTGTGACTTCCATTTCTCAAATGTGGGGTCGTGTTTTGATCTCAAATAAACTTATTTTATGGATGCTGCATGAAACAAACACATTTCTCTACAAACTATCTCAGGCAACCACTCACACATCACCCATATTAAAATAAAATAAATAACACGGTATTTAAAACAAATTAAGAAATATTAAAGGTCATCAGGGTAAGCCTCTCAGCAGAACTGAGGTGGCCTGTAAAAGCCGCAGGCCCTATCTTTCCTCAGCTTGGGTGCTATAGCCCAACTGTGTGCTAAATTCAATTTTTCCCTCTTCCGTTATTCTGGTGGCCCAATTCCTGCTTCCTCTTGTAATGTTAAGATGCCTTTTGTCACTTACTATGTGTCATCAGGGACACAGACTACATAAAATGACTTGCTGGGAAAGTGGCGGTGCTGGGGTGCTTACCGCGTGCCAGAAATTCGGAAGTTGTTTGGACAAGAAAAGGAGATGAGCAGATGAGGTTGAGCAAAGCTTCCTGTTGGAGGGAAGACTACAGAGCATTGGAAGCCACAGGCCTATTCCATGATGGAGGAAAGCCACTGAGGCAATCTTCAACAAGAGGTATTTCCTTCAATAGGACACTTCAATTGGGCTGTCCCCACTAGCAGGCATGGTGGTGGGTGCTGGCTATCTTTGTGAGGGTCCCTGAATGCAGTTGTTTCACGAGCCAGGAGCGCAGACGTCAGGAGGTCACAAAAATAGGAATATTCCAGTGTACACACATGATTTTGCTAAAGAAAATGTGCTAAAATATTAACAAAGTAAAAGCAGTTTGTATGGCCTATAAAGAAGGTTAGCTTATTCCATAAAACGTTTCTACTTTCCTATATAGTAGAAATATTGCAAGACTTTAAACTGATTGAAGAAAATAAACAGAGCTTGGAAGAAACAGTGCCACAGCTCAAGCACGCGCTACAGAAATAAATGTGGAACATCTCATTTATTTTGGAAGAGGAATACTATCAATAAAAATGTGCTGCTGCCTTGGGTGGTGCACTGAATGTTAAACCAATTGCTCCAAATCCACACAGGTGCTGAGGGAGATTTCCTTGAATGTCCTCTGCCAAAAAGAGCAACAGTTTCTAATGTGAATAGTATTTCGTTTGTGTCATTTAGGGGAGGGGCATTGCACCGGAACTCATTTTTTGGGGTCAAAGTCTTATTTTTCATGATCAGACTTACCCAGAGCAAGAGAGAAAGGGGTAGAAAAGTGAGAAAATAGCAGGAACAAAGAGAAAAAGCAGGAATAAAAAAGAAACTGCAAAAGTTAGATAAAGAAACAGGAAGTAGAAGGTAGTGGAAGAAAGAAGCACGAGTTGGAATGAAGACTAAACAGCCGTGGTATTTTTTAAACCATGGCATTAAGCCCTACACTTTTTTGTAAATTAATAACTGACTGAGCTGGTAGAGTGGCAGGAGTGTGGCGATTTAGTAAATTAAAAGTTGGTGCTGGACTCAGGTTAAATAACATGAGAAGAGATGTGGCCTTACGGTAAAAGCTTCCGAATTTTGTAACTATGGAATCAAATTTGAGGATTCCTGTGTGTTGACAAAGATTCTGGCCGCGGCTCACCATCCTGTGATTCTGAGCAAATCACTTATTCTGCCATTCGCAAAAAAAAACTGTGACCTTGTGTAATGTAATTTGCTGCTCATAAAAAATGCTTTATTGCCCTTGGGCCAAGTTTGTGCTATATAAACCTAATAAAAATAACATTGAGAAACCTGAAATCACTGCTGAATAGTCCAATTGTGGCTAAAATCGTCAAGTGTATTCAAATGCTGTTAAATTACATTAATAGAGCTGCTGTAATATACTTGCGCCTAAAATTAATGAGGAAACTACGAGAACAGTTATATAAGAGTTCATATGGATAGACAAATCAAAAAAGGGAATGTGAAAAAAGAAATATATATGTCAAATATAACATTCATCAATATGGTTATAAGACAGCGCACCACACGTTCTCGCATTTCTTGCATTATTATCCTGTGCTGCACTATGACACATGAAGCAATGGCATATGTTGACGTTGCCGCGTACTCAATTATAGTAGTTCAAAAGCAAGACAGCTGAAGATTGTATACTTTATACATCTCAGCAGGCAGGTGGAGGTATGGGCTGGTGTGTGTGCCTCAAATACTTTCCTCCACATTTTCAAGCCATAACAGAATTATATTGAGAAATAATATAATTGATTTTAATACATTATTCTAAAAATATACAATATGTTACTTTAAGCATCAATTTAATGTTCTGTAATTGTTAATGTGCTCTTGAAAGTCTAACAAGCTCATTTATCTTTAAAGAAGCATCTTAAATTACTCAAAAATATTGATGCTTAAATTCCATTCCATTTTTAATATACCATTTAATTGGTGACAGTCAGTTCAAATATGTTATTCAATTTACAATCAAGATAGGTCATAAAAGTGCATCGGTATATAACAATATAAAAAAGTTTAACAGTATGCTATACATTCTGTATTAAAAATACGAAGACACAAATTCATAATTCGACTCTCTAAATGAGTCAGCTGCTTTCTTACTTATAATGCCCCAAAAATAAAAGACAGGACTGCTGAACGACTTGCATATCTTCAAATTTACGCACACATGAAAAAACCATTCTAAAATCAACAAGATTCCTAATAATAAATATTGAATTTAAAAAACAATTCCTTAAGTTCATAGAAAATGTTAAAAAAAAGAGTAAAGCGCAACGTTGTTTTATTGGATTTCCCATCATACAGACAGTTCAGCATTTTCTTACAACACTGATCTCTTTTAGGGAAAGCGAACGTGTTGGGTGCAGTACCTAGACAAAGACGAGTCAAAATATAACTATGACGCGCATTCAGAACAATTAAAAGATAGTTTTGTAAACCCCTTAGAAAACAGGCAAATAATTCCTGACAGATGTTTTAATTTATTCTTTCGAACTTCTCAAATCATCTCTGGTGCTAGCAAATACCAATTTTAATTCTCTTTTCCAAAAATGGTTTATTGATTCTGATTGTTCAAGTAAAACAGGATAGTTAAGCATACTGAAAGTCTGCCTAATATACTGCAGCTATGGGATTTGTAAAAAGTTATCAATGGACAAATGGTCCATGATAATGACTTTAGTAAATGAGGTCTCTGCCTTACTCCAGATAGCGTGCTTTGAATGTAAAATATACTCAATGAAGGCAATTCCCAGTTCTTCATGCATAATGTATGTAGATGTGGATTTTGGGACTGCAAGGAAATGCTGCATGAAGTGATCCTCTTGAGTTTGCAAGATAACTGTGTTAACAAAACTCCACAGGCAACCCGCATGTACAGCCGCTTATAATAGTAAGCATTTCCACAATTGGTTTATAGCCAAGATTCAATGCAAACCTAACCACACCCTCAATGTAGCACATCATATTTGCAGAGCATTTTGTCTTATGTTTGTCCCAAGTAGTAAAATGTAACCCCAAATAGGAAAAAGATTAAACTCTCTTGGGAGGAGGAGGAGGGGGACTTTAAATTGCCCCCATAGAGATGTGATGTGAACAGGTTTTGTGTACGCTTCTACCACAAATCATTGTGAATTCGTCTTTAAATTAAACTTCTGATCTCTGTCCTCCATGTATGATGTAAGGAAAGCAGGACTGTATAGTCTGCATACAATAAAACTGGAACAGACAGAGTACCTATTGTGGAGGAGTCTGTATGTAGCGACTGAAGCTCTCCATTTACTTAATGAATGTAAAGGGAAAAAAAGAGAATACAACGCAGCCTTATTCCCCATGTTACCTTAAATATTTTTCCTTTTGCCCTTTTCGTACCTGCAGTGAGATCAGTATACATTTGGGCTCAAAACAAAACTATATTCTCAGAAAGGCCCATCCTGAGTACAGTTTACCAAAGTTTCCCATGACTGACATAGTTAAAGGCACTGGTCAGACCCATAACAACAAAGGTGTAAATGACCCACCTTGGTACTAGTGTATTTATCTATAATGATGTTTAAATTCAAACACTGTCCCACAGTTCCGATACCTCTCCTGAACCCATACTGCAATTTGCTACTTACAGACTTCCCTTTAACCCATGGTTCAAATGTGTCCAAGATAACTCTTCCATTAATTTTTGCAGATGAGTCCAGAAGGGATATTGGTTGATAGCACGTAGGGTCACTCTTAGTGACCTTTTTAAATACCGGTTGTATTATGGACTCTGACGAAGTGGATGGGATCTACCCTGTCCCTGCCGCATTCAAAACTAATATTAAGAAAGGATCCCACAAATCAGTTATGAATTCATACACGTCCATCCGTACCCTATCTGGTCCTGCAGGCTTCCTTATTAGACTTTTGTTAATGGCCAGGGAAAGTTCTTGCTAAGTTACCAGTAATATTTCTTGCACAAGTAGGAAATAAATCATAAGTCTCTAGGGCAATGGTCTTCAAACTGGAGGGCCCCATCTGATCCCAGGGAGGGCGCCCAGGCTCTGCCCAAAAGAAGCATTTTGCTGATAACAGTGCTTTGTTTTAAGCTGACAAAGAGCGTCACAAAGCCGCTCTGTAATGGCCCATCGCTAACATGTTTTGTCCTTTATATTTAAGCTGGGAGAAGGTGTCAAAAGGGAAGGGACTCCAAATATTCTTCAAACCCCTCACCCCCACTTCTAATAGTGACAAGGCAGATACTGTACATGTATGATACGGTACAAGTAAGGCCTGCTTGGCCAGAATAGTATGTTTGGCAATCATGGATTTGATTGCATTTTTAAAACTTTAAGAGAACGTAACTGCAATGTTTAAATATGTATAGGCATATTTAAACATTGCCACTTTCATAAAATATTTTTGAAACATTATGAGGGTGTCCCCGATAATGTTTCTCACCCACTGGGGGGGTGGGGGTGGGGGGGGGGGGCGTGGCATTACAAAGTTTGAAGACCACTGCTATAGGGTGTCTATTATTTGGTGAGTTACAAATCAATGTGAAATGGCCAACCAAATATTTAAAAAAATCGAACGATTTATATTTCAGAGTCGATATGTTCTTGAGGAAATGCATATTAACTGTCTTCCAGACTAGGGAACCATTGTTAGTCTCAGATGCATACATTTGGGTTTCCTAGGTTGTAATTAATGTTTCCTTTTTATTATCCCCTGTTTATAATTAAGGCAAAGTTGTTGAATTGTTTCCTTGTCCCTTGGTTTTAAATGAAGTCATTCCTTGAAATGTCTACCTAATTCTGTACTGTTGTGATCAAACTAACCTATTGTGTTAGACTGTTTTCAGTGTTTCCACCGCACTTAATGTTCCTTGTTAGTTGACTGTTAATTGCATTACTTATCTCCTTGTGGGCTGCCTTAATGTCACTGAATTCAGCCATACAATCTGTACATGTCCAAAATTCCTCCTTATTACTAAGTATTAGATTTTAAATAAATCAATATGGATCTACCCCTGACCATTTTAGCCTTGTCTAGTTCCTTCTACTTCAATGTTCTCTAACGTAGGGCAATCTATAATTTCTCTGCTATTTAGATTCAGGGTTAGGCTAAGTATGGTCACTGATGCTATTTATTGTTACAGTAACATTTTTAAATATCCCCAAAACATTCATCAATAATAAAATGTGGTCGATTGCACTCATTACACCCGTCTCAATGAATGTAGGCACTACGTACGTTCAATTTCTAACAAATTCAAGTTATATTTGTACAGCGTTTCATTCAAAATGTTTCCATACTGATTGTGATAAAATTATCCTTAACAGCAAATAACACAAATTGATAGAATGGATAATCTAAATATCTTCTTTACGACCAGTAGAGCTGAGACAGCCCACCTTTGAAACTGAAGGTATAGCCGGAGTACACACTGATAAACTACCTTCAACCTGAATTGCATATCTGGACTATGTTTCTTGGATACACATAATGTGTGATGTAGCCATGTTTTTGATCCATTCATGTACTTGAGGTCTTACACAAGATTTTTTATATGGTTTTCTATTATGCTTCCATTATCACAAATAGTGGGTCCAATAATCCCCTGTTGAGTGGCCTCACCAGGTCAGTATATTTTATTCAGGTCTCCCAACAGGGCTAAATTCCTGTTAGATATGGCAATTTGTCCTGGATTCCTACAACTAATCACCCCATTATTATATTGATGTGGTTTAGCATCAATTAAATGTTCAGTTCTACAAAATATTAGCCCAAAGAAACATCTGCAATTTTTCTCTGCAAGGTGTACTCTCCAGTTTTTATGGTGCAAGGTGATTTTAGTACCGATTTAGCAATGGCAGGTGAACGAAAATATACTACAGTGCAATCTCCTACTCATGTTTTTGCCGTTCCCCTGAGCCATTTCACTCTTTTCACCATTATATCATTAAAATAAACAAGGTATATTGGGGATCCTACATGCTAGTCGGTAGACTACCTTATTGTTTAGCATCCTCCAACTCTCAAATACTGTTGAATTAGGTGGGGTTACCCCATTCAAGATAACCACATATGGGGTTGCTTCAGGGAGTAAGTGCAAAACATCCAGGGTACATAGCTGAGAAATATACATAAAGTAGTGCACTAGTAGTAAATAATATTGTGAAAGAATCCAAATCAAAATGTAGAATGTTCCATAGCTTATTTATTGTGCTTCCACTGTAGACATATAGATCCAAGTGTTAACCCCTTCGATGCTCATGACGGAACGGTTCCGTCATGATCATTGGTTGAGCTGTGCTCATGACGGAACCGTTCCGTCATGACCACGCCTGTTTCCATTAGGGCCCAGCACCCGGCGGTAAATCGTATCGCACGGATGTGGTTAAAGCAAAACAACACAGCCAAAGCATTTCGTTCACCACAGTGAACTTCTTCAGGGCGTTCTTATTTTGTACAGCCAATATACCATGATATGCATCTCCTGAAACTGTAGTTCACCATATGGAAATGTACCATATATGCGCAGGGTTCCGTTAGATTACACACCCTGGATCCTTTTAATATCAGTCCAGGCCGCACCCATACTTGACACTGTAGTATGTGTCCAGGACAGTAGCCAAACTGCAACTTGCACCACATGGGTGCATAAACGTTTCTGTAACATCAACACTTATGACAGTCTGCTACATGGTGGTGCTATTTGCCTGCTTTCCAGATCAACTCAACGATAGCTGATTATTCATTCATACTGTCATTGGTAGCGCTGGCAGGGGCAATGAGTTGTCTAAGCTGCAGAAGCCTCCTGACGAGGGTCCTGTTTTTGTTTTACAAATTAAGCACTGCTTCTAAGTGCAGGGTGCAGCCCCTACGTTCAGACAGTTACCAGTTTCATCATAACCACAAACCAGATGCTGTCAATACTAATCAAATGGTGATGTTTACGAATCACCGGTCTCTGCCAATATCTAGTGGTGATTATTAGTAATGTGCGGTCTCAGCAAACGCTTATGGAGTGAGCATTAGCATCTGATTTTAGTTCTGCCTTCTCAGCTCAGTTTACTGCTACACCTATTGTTACCAGTTCAGAAGAAATTACAGAGTGGGCTTTGACTCCACTCAGAGGAGTAGAACTATCCCTTTTATACTATTGGTTGAGTGATGTATCCTCCCACCTCCTTCACTTGCTTGCATTGCTTAACCCGTTGCGTGCTAATGACGAGCTCAGCTCGTCATGAGGCACGGTTGAGCTGCACTCATGACGAGCTGAGCTTGTCACGGCCGTTGGAACGTTAGCACCCGCGGATAATTTCCCCGCTGTGCTGAACGTTCGAAAAACTGGTGTGGTTGTGACGAGCTCCGCTCGTCATGAGTGCAGCTCTGCAGTGCCTCATGACGAGCTGAGCACGTCACCAGCACGGCGGCGCCGCGAGCGGCCCCCCTCCCCCCACCATACAGGAGGTGAAAAACCCCTTGCAGGGAAGGGGTTAGGAATTATTTTACTTCTCAAAAATACATTGAATCATCATACATTACAATTATTTACACCATACATTCATTCTATACGAAAAACATTTTTTTCCACTGCTGATATTGTTTTTGTCAGAACTCAAAATGCAAGCCAGACCTAATGGCTTTGCCAATGATCGAATTAAAGGCTAATTAAAAAACGCATTGTTTGAAACACCTTTTATGCAACAACTATCATGGGAAAGTGAAATTATGTATGGGCTCCCAGGTATTCGTCTCTGAAGGGTGAAGAAAGTGTTCTGTTTAGAATTAATACATGTCCAAATGTATCTTGTCTTGAATAGGCATGTTACAAGAAAGTGACGCATCTGTAAAAATGTGTCACTTTCCCTGCGCCACCATTAGAAACCCTTGCACCACTATGGATGCGCAGTATTTACGATACAGTGCCCCATGGCACCAGAATTGACAGAAGCGTCAGAAGCACGACACAACTCCAGCAATGCAGGGGAAGGCCTATCCTCATTGTGCTGTGTCACGCCTTACGCTTGCTTCAAGCAGGTGTAAGAATTTGACGCTGTGGCGTCCTAGAAGTGGTGCAGTGAAATCTTGTAGATTTCACTGCATCACTTCTACAAGGCTTTTTTGCGCTGGAACACCCACCCCGCATACATTACACCTGACGCAGGTATAATGTGACGCAGGGGTTTACAACGTGACGCATCTCCCTAGATGCGTCACGTTGTAAATGGGCTGCATTTTTACGCTGCTGCTGCGTCACAAAAAGTGACGCAATAGCGGCGCAAAAATGACGCAATGGGCTTGTAAATCTGCCCTGTTGTGTTTAAGACCAGCCTATCACTGTTGAATGTTAGCATCTCTAGGAAAAGCACACCATCTGTTCTCTACATGCTGTGCCATCAGGAAGGAAATAATGCGTGTTGTGAGGGTTATGTTAATTAGAGCCTTAAGAGAAAACAGGCTCTAGAGAGAAGAAGCTACAACGTCAAAATACTTGAAGGATTTCACCAACTGGAGTCAAAGTTTGCTTTCAATTGCACTCTATGTGGGTGTATGTAACTTTGTTTTTTTCCCCTTGTAGTACATTAATTGCAGAACCCATTTTGTTTTACTAGATGTGCAGCGCTTAGGTTCCGCTGGGAAAAAATAGGCCCGTTTTGCTCACTCCACAAAGAACAAGCTGTCTAACCAACACAGCCCACGGTCAACTTTCACTCCAACATAGTTCTGAGCCTCGAGTTGATGTAACATCGCCGGCCTGCGTTTCGTACAACCCTCCCGGGGGGACCTTGTCTCCGAGCATTCCATAATGGGAACAGATTTGAACAGCCACACTTTTCCCCCACAGCCTGGGAACACGCATATGGATCGACTTGTCAAAGTGATGTACGGAAATATGAGTTACTCGGGGCCTCGGGTCAGCTCCATATGCTCTTAAGTTCTCCTTCCATCTGATTTCCCGTTCCGCCATCTTAACAAGAAAAAAAGGCAACTCTGCGCTTCCTTGGTTTACGGAAGCAGTTCAAAGATGGATCTTGGCAAATCGTGCATTTTCCAACGTTTGCAACCATTAAACGTGGGGGAAGATTTACAAGCCCCTTGCGCCACTTTTGCGTCACTTTTCCCATGTTAAAAATGACGCAAAAGTGGTGCAAGCGGCTTGTAAATCTGCCCCGAGATGCTTACCACAAAGCGAACCCTAACAATGCAGGTAAGTACAACATGGGCTCTTTTTATGCATTTTACAATGCAGGCCTTTACAACGCAATAAGTATTGTTTAAATGACATAATTTGTGCATCAGTTAAAATAAGGAATGTTTAGGAGTTAGGGGATGGGGTATTCATCATTAAGGGGTGGATGGAGGTATGCGGTAAGGAATTTTTAGGGTTTTAGCGATGTGTAAAGGCAGGGCTTTAAGTGGGATGAAAAAAATGGGGGGTCCCTCAAAGGGGCTTGGCCGATGTAATTAAGGGTGTGGCTTTTAAAACACGTACGCTAAAAATCTGTGTTTAGCAGAGTGTGCCGCCCGACTTGTATTTTACTGTTTCTGCCATTGCATCCAGATATAAAATGATGCAACAACATACCTACAACAAGTCACGACTATTGGTTTTGTCAATGGTTGTTAGTTGCATAAGATAAAGTCCAAAGCTATGGGTTGCACATAGTATCTTGTCATCTCCTTTTCACGTGCGCCCGGTCTTGCTGCGGACAGCTTCAGGGCCTGCATGCAGGAGTTGGCTACCTGGATGTCTTCCAACTGCCTGAGGTTGAACGGCGGCAAGACAGAGGTGCTCGTGGTGGGGGGGGGGGGGCTCGTCTGTGTGGTCATCGGCATGGTGGCCATCCTGCCTGGGGGAGACTCCTACACCCTGCCAGGAAGTTAGAAACCTTGGGGTAATGCTGGGTGCGGACCTAGCATTCGGACCTCAGATAGGCCGGGTGGTGGGGGTATGCTTCGGTGTCCTGAAAAGCCTTCGGAAAGTTCTCAATCTACTCCCCACGGCAGCTCGGAAGACACTGGTACATGCCCTCGTAACATCACGATTAGATTATGGCAACCTGCTCTATCTGGGGCAACGGGCAAGGTCATCAGCCGTCTTCAAGTGCTGCAAAATGCAGCGGCTCGTTTGGTCTTGAGGCTTCCGAAGAGATCGCCTTCAAAGACAGCCCTACAAGCACTCCACTGGCTTCCATTAAAAAGTAGGGTTGATTTTAAGGCTCTTTGCACATGCCACCGCGTTTTGTGCGGGAAGGCACCTGCACTGTTACAGGACCTGGTTACTTGGTATGAGCCTCCGCGTGCCCTGCGCTCTTCTGGCTCAGGGCTACTGAAGGTCCCCAAAGTGAAAAAAACACGTATGGGGGGTAGGTCCTTCAGGTACTTGGTTGCCAAGAGCTGGAATGGTCTGCCAAAGGAACTGCGCCTGGAGCTCTCTGAGTCCAGATTCAGGAAGAAACTTAAAACATATCTATACACCCGGTAGGCTGGGTCCGCTGCCAGTTGGGGTGACTCTGCCACCACCACTCACCATAGCGCGGGGACACGCCGGTGCGCGTAACCAGGCGCTTTATAAATTTCCCTTATTATTAATATTATTATTATAAATATGCAGCAACTATGGCTTGTATATAATATTGAAAAAGAAGCCCTGGTGACACCACAACAGTGTTGCTGCTCCCGAGTTTCAAAACGAGAAGGGAAATCCAGAGAGAAAATGACTATCTTTACAGGATTTCCCTTCCCCTACAACGCTCACCTGGCATGATGTCATGCCGTAACTTCTCCACTAGTGAGAAGGGAGCAGTGTGAGCAGCGCACAACGAGCAGCTATAACAGAGTGCACTATTCTGCCCATCCTGAAGATGGCAGAACCCTTCTCTAAGGGTGTGGATCTTGATGGTCCACCCTAGACCAGAATAACAAGAAAAACTACATAAAAACCATGAGATCACAACATAGAAATTACTGTTTCCAATCATTTTTAGCCATGCTCCAGAAATGTATAATCGTTGAAAATATAAACAATGGCCTTTTCTGTGGCAAATTAAATTCCTACTGGAATATACTGAAAGCCTCCACTTCTCCACTCCCCAGAAACTGTGCTAACCAAGAAAGACCTTTAGTAACCCAAGGGCCATAACAGTCAACAGAGATCTCCCACAGGATTTTTTGATCATTCCAAAGAGGAAGGACCGTGAGTAATACCAAAATTGTTCCACATTTTCTTAACGCTAGCCAGATCTTGCATAAATCTTTCTTATCAGTTGGGTTCCCAAATGTAAAAACAAAAACCAAAGCAAACCATAGTTTTAAATTGGAATTTTTATCTGCAGTTGCGAGGCTAATCTCCAAAAGCCTTATCGAGTTTATAGAGAAGGCAGGCTCTTGCATACTGGTGTGCAAACTCATATTTGACGTAATACCAATTAAAGAATTGTGGCCTGGATGAAAGACAGCTGCCTGAAGCTTAACTCAGAGAAAACTGAGGTCCTCATCCTCGGACCCTGCACCTCTACCTGGGACAACACCTGGTGGCCCCCGACCTCGGGAATCCACCCACACCTACAGACCACGCACGAAACCTCGGCATCATCCTCGACTTCTCTCTCTCCATGAACCGCCAGGTCAACGGCGTTGCTTCCGCTAGTTTTAACTGCCTGCGCATCCTACACAAGACCTTCAAATGGATCCCCCCTGACTGCAGAAGGACCGGCACCCGCGCGCTCATAACCAGCAGACTTGACTAGGGCAACGCCCTCTACGCCAGGATCAACAGAACTCTTCTACACAAACTCCAAACCATCCAGAACTCCGCAGCCAGGCTCGTCCTCGGGACACAGCGCCACAAACACATAACCCAACACCTAAGAGACCTCTACTAGCTCCCCGTCAAGAAGAGGGTCACCTTCAAACTCCTCACCCACGCCTACAAATCCCCCAACAACATCGCACCCAAATACCTCAACGAGAGAGTCTCCTTCCACACACCCAAGAGGACCCTCCGCTCCACCGACCTCGCCCTGGCAGAGGTCCCCTGCATCCACAGAAACAGAGCAGGTGGGAGAGCCTTCTCCGACATCGCAGCCAAGACCTGGATCAAGCACCCGGTGAGCATACGACGATCCCCTACCATGCAAACGGTCAGGAAGGACCCCAAGACCTGGCTTCGACTGATCGGGAGTTGCAACCACCCAGCGCCTTGAGACCCTAAAGGGTGAGAGCACGCTTTGCAAACCCTCTGATTGATTGATTGATTAAAAAAGTTGTATAGGAGGCAGCAAAATTATAATTCCCTAAATCTGCGAGTTGGTGGCCATCCTCCATATATCATCTCTACTGATCCTTTGGATTTCCATGACCATATAAAGTTTATGCTGAATGAGTGTAACAAAATTTAAAAAGTGTTTTTTATAGATAGCAATGGACTGCTTGAATTAGGAATGGAGTCGGTGGTAAAACGTGCTTGCGATGAATATACACCAGACATACAGAAAGATGGTAATCTCAAATGATACCCAGCGAGAAATGCACTCTATAAATATGACTATTCAAACACTTGATTCATCTACTCATAGAGGGTGTGATGAATTTATGTTTCATGCTGACTCAATGTTTCATAAGAAATGACTGTGAGAAGACACAATGCACCCCCATTTCCAGAGTGAGACTTTCTTTTCTCTTCATTATCAAGTGCATTAAAATTCTTGATTGATTGTCTGAGCTTTATTTCTCCCTCTTCTCATATTTGAGTGCTATTAAATAAGAGGTGTAAATAAATCAGTGTGCACGATATCTATCACACATACAGCTCAAGTATTATTTGGCAGCCGAAAAAAACTACTTACTAAATATTTTTGTTGGCTTTGTTGGTATGTACACTGATTGCAAAATATTCAAAATCATGTTAAACAACTTTGAAAATTAAGGAATCACAAGCCATCATATCTCCAATACTTGTTTAGGTGAATGGCTCCTAGTGACTAAACCCTTAATAGAAGGATATCCTCTCTTCCTCTTTAAGAGCAAAGTCCCAATATTTTTAAGTATTTTCATCCATTCACTGATTATGTTCTAATTGTATTTGTTCTTGTTTATTCATACTGCTTCTCTTCCTGTTATCCCACCAAAGTGGGATTTCTCTTATTAGAAACACAACTATCTATGCCACTGTACTAACCATCGAACTAAAGCATTCATGATATGTCCTTCATTCATTCCACTCCCTTAGGAATTCTAGGGTATTTAACAATTCTGCAGAGCACTCATGATTTCCCACGAAGGGATGCCTCTAGTCAAGGTGCTAGGATGTGAGCTGGTGCACAAAGAATCAAGTTACCTGCAGTACTTTTTAGGTCGAGCCTGCAGGCAGCATGGATGCACTGTTGATTGGCAACCTATTGTGGTTTTTTTAAAGAGCTCTAAAAATTGGCTTTTAGCCCTTTGATTACTTACCATTTGTTGGCATCATTATCACTGTTCTTTGCTGCTTTCTAATTTGGCTGCAAGTGCGAGGCATCACTTCCTGCGCCACTTCCATTTCTTTCTGTGGCACATGGACCAGGTACATATTGATTTCTCTTAATTAGTGTCAGTCCGCTGCTCGCAGTGTGATTGAAGTACTATTTCAATTTTCTTTTAGCACTTTTATATAGTGCAAAACTGACCAGATCCAAAGTATTGGAGTGCTTTACATGAGCAGATGTAATCAGACACAGGGTACCTCTCAGGTAAGTTGTAGAGATTTATTTGTACGTATCCACCCACGACATCGAGTGACCTCCTAGCTCGGGGATCGAACGGCAACTGACCGCTGTCATTCGAACTCTTAACCAAAGTCCACTCCATGCACGGGTCACCTTTGAAAACAAACATCACTTAACACACAGACGGCCCTCACCCGCACCAGTGAAACATACCCTACTTAACTTAAACACAAAACACTACAACACCTTCCCCCTTTAAAACAAAAGACAAAATCCCAAATCCCATGCAGAACTACTATTTATTAGCTAATGAAGTCATCAAACCTTTTAGGGGCCCTTCTGACAAGATCACAAATCTTGCCACCCATGAGGTATCTCGTCACATGGTCATGTGACGTCTCAACGTGAACGTGTCGGCGTGACAAGATACCTAATTTCCTTGGATTGGAGTTGCTTGCCCTGTAGTACTTGCTGCTCTTGTCCGTCCCTTCACCAAAATCGGTGTAAGGCCTGGCTCGATAATCAAATGGCAACTGACCAATGTCGTTTGAACCCTTACCCAGTGTCTGCTCAATGCATGGGTCACCTTTGAACACAAACATCACTTCACACACAAAGCGTGCACACCCACGCACGTGAAACATATCCTACTTAACTTAAATACGAAACAATATGACACCGGTAACATTACACGAAGTCACATTATTAATATTTTTGTTTGGGGCCATATGTATGAAGATTAGTAACTATGAGTTCCAAATTGAATTATTATTGCCAAAGCAATAATTCGAAATTGCCATTAATAATGTATGAAACTTTTATTTTTTAAATAATTATTCCTGTTGGGTCGCAAATCGATCTACCTCATGAATAGTAATTAGGGCGAAAAACCAAAGGAAATGATGGATGGAGCGTTGACAATACAAGCACTCACCCCCAGTCAACTGATCTGGGTTTAATCCATCACCGTTCTTTAGCTCACTCTGCCACCCAGTTCAGACATGGCCATATGCAAATCAGTCTGACACTGTGCCTCATGGGAACAGTCCAGCCCGAACTGTCAAGCCATGCCTTCCCTGGACCGGAAACAAGCTACTGAGGACCGGTTTCTGGCATTTCAGCCTTCTTCAGCCCGGCTTGCTTGAGACACAGGGTCAGACTGATTTGCATATGGCCATGTCTGAACTGGGGTGGAGGGGTGAGCTAAAGAACAGTGATGGATTAAACCCAGATCAGTTGACTGGGGGTGAGTGTTTGTATTGTCAACGCTCCGTCCATCACCAACTTTGGTTTTTCTTTGTTCGCCCTAAGTTGGCAGGGTATGCTCAGACGTGAGTCCCTTGCTCACTTTGCCACTGGAGTCAAGCAAGCCCGACTGAAGACGGCTGTAATGACAGAAACCGGTCCTGGGAAGCATGATTTCGGTCCAGGGAAGACATGGCTTGGCAGTTCGGGCTAGACTGTTCCCATGAGGCACAGGGTCAGACTGATTTGCATATGGCCATGTCTGAACTGGGGTGGCGGAGTGAGCTAAAGAACGGTGATGAATTAAACCCAGATCAGTTGACTGGGGGTGAGTGTTTGTATTATCAACGCTCCGTCCATCCCCACCTATGGTTTTTCTTTGTTCGCCCTAAGTTGGCAGGGTATGCTCAGACGTGAGTCCCTTGCTCACTTTGCCACTGGAGTCAAGCAAGCCCGGCTGAAGACGGCTGTAATGCCAGAAACCGGTCCTGGGAGGCTTGATTCCGGTCCAGGGAAGACATGGCTTGGTAGTTCGGGCTGGACTGTTCCCATGAGGCACAGGGTCAGACTGATTTGCATATGGCCATGTCTGAACTGGGGTGGCGGAGTGAGCTAAAGAACGGTGATGGATTAAACCCAGATCAGTTGACTGGGGGTGAGTGTTTGTATTGTCAACGCTCCGTCCATCACCACCTTTGGTTTTTCTTTGTTCGCCCTAAGTTGGCAGGGTATGCTCAGACGTGAGTCCCTTGCTCACTTTGCCACTGGAGTCAAGAAAGCCTGGCTGAAGACGGCTGTAATGCCAGAAACCGGTCCTGGGAAGCTTGATTCCGGTACAGGGAAGACATGGCTTGGCAGTTCGGGCTGGACTGTTCCCATGAGGCACAGGGTCAGACTGATTTGCATATGGCCACGTCTGAACTGGGGTGGCGGAGTGAGCTAAAGAACGGTGATGGATTAAACCCAGATCAGTTGACTGAGGGTGAGTGTTTGTATTGTCAATGCTCTGTCCATCACCACCTTTGGTTTTTCTTAGTAATTAGGTAGGCCACAATTTGCGACCCACTAGGAATCAGCGCCATCTTAGGGATGGTGGCCTGCTGAGGTCATTAGACAACCATGTTGGCGATTGATTTTTAATAAAGCAGTTTGTTTTTCTTTTAAAAAGCACCCATTTTTCTTTAAAGGAACGTGGGATGCGTTTCAAAAGAAAAGCTTTTTTTTCTCTTGTTTGTTTAAGAAGACACAGTGGTCGTGTGGACCACTGCCTCCTCTTAAACTTTTGTTTAAATTCACAAAGGGGTCCAGAGTGGGCCTCTTCCCATTACAAATGCATTACCACTACACATCTGAATTGGGTCAATTATTTGGAATGCCCCTACTGATCGGTATTTGGTCACAAGCCGAAATTGCGATGTGGTGGCATGCTACCAAATCACAGTTTGTATTTCATATATGTACCAAAATGCTTTTTTTAAGCACACAAGCTTGATACATCTGGTCCAAAGTGATTTGCCTAGAATCATAGGAGGTTCAGCTGAGACTACAACCTAGTTCCCCAGTTACGAAGTTAGCAGCAGGGGCGGCCTTAGGCATGTGCAAGCTGTGCACCGGCACAGGGCCACCAAACCCAGGGGCCACCACTCCAATATATATTCTTAATATAATAATCTTCTGACGATGGATACATATTTGCGTGGCGGCCCCTGGCAGGGATTTGGCGACCTCCAGCTATGTTCCACTTCCAAACACCCTGACTCCCCCTCTTCACTGGCCTCTGCGCTCTGCCCCGCACGGACCCCCTCTTCCGGGGCCCCCTACCTACGCTCCCTGCCCAGGGCCACTATGAGCCTAGAGCCGCCCCTGTTAGCAGCTCTGGCTGTAGCGTCACATACTTTATTCACCTTTTGTTCTAAGAACAGATGTCTCTCTTCTTACACACATATTGCACTTTTGTTTAATTTTTAAAACAAGGACCTATTGGCTGCTTTTTTTTTTAATTGTGTCATTGCATCTACAAATTAAGAGACATTACATTAAGAGATGTAATGAGTTTATTCAGTCATTGTTAATTTCCTAACTATTCAATTAGCACCGCTGCTAGATTGTAAATTAAAAATATCCAAAATATATTCAAAATGGGCTCAAACAATACATCTGCTTAATCGCTCCCACCGCTCTTGCGGCTCTGCAGCTCCCACTCACTCTTCCTTTTCGCACTTTCTTTTTGCACTCTCTCTCAGGCCTGCTTTCTATCCCAGCCTTATTTAAGCTGTGTCTCTCTGTTCTCGCCCAACTCTCTTTCTCTCCTGATGTCACTTACACCCTGTCCACCCCCCACCATATCCTTCTCCCAATCCCTACCCACTTAGTTCACTTTCCATTTCCTTCTGCCAAGCCGTCCCTTTGGCATAGTTCACTAGCCCTGTCTCTTGGAGAGTGATTAAATGCACGGTCATAGTTCAAAGCCAAATATCCAGCAGTGAATGGGAAGGGGGTGCGATCCATTACAGCAAAGAAGTTTTGTTTGCGCTGACACTCCACTCAATGGGACTCCACTCTACAACAGTCAGCTATAATCTATGCCAATCCACTCTACACCACTCCACTCCAGTCCACTTCACTTTACTCTCTTCTATGTCACTAACCTTTAGCCATGCGGAACAGCAGCCACACTGGTGTACAACATGGACAAAACAGACCACCAAAACAAATAGCTCTCGCATAGACGCAATCTATTGGCTGTGCCAATGCTTGTTCTAAATATTAGAGTTCTCGTTTTTTTTTCTCTGTAGCCTGGATCTTATTATATAGAAAAATGCACATTCTTTTATGCATATCTGTTGTAAGAATTGAAGAATAGCCACTGGCCTTAACACATTTACAAGAAGTGGAAATTCACTAACGAGTGGAAATGCACTAGGGTGCCTGGGGCCTTATTTATGAGGCTGTGCGTCACTTTTACGCCGCCGGTGCGTCACTTTTTGTGACGCACCAGTGGCATAAAAAATGCGCCTTGTTGCGCCATACTTACAAAGTGACGCATCTAGGTAGATGCTTCACTTTGTAAACCTCTGCGCCACATTATACCTGCGACAGGTATAATGTATGCAAGAGGGGTGTATTGACGCAAGAAAGGGTCGTAGAAGTGACGCAGTGAAATCTATGAGATTTCACTGCATCACTTTTAGGACGCCGTTGAGTCAAAATCTTGCGCCTGCCTCACAGCAGGCGTAAGACTGACGCAGGCCCTTTCACATGGGGCTTGCCCCATGTGAAAGGACGCATTGCTGGAGTTGCGTCACTTTTGTGACACACTCCAGCAATGCTTCACTTTTGCGCCATAAGGATACGTCAGAAATACTGACGTATCTATAACTCCTTGCGACATGATGCGTCAGACATTAAATATGACGCATCAGGAATGTCGCAAGGAGTGCGCACTGAAAAGTGACGCATCGCTGCTTTCACGCAGCGATGCGTCATTTCTCATAAATGAGGCCCCTGGTGTCTAGAGCAGAGTCAATGTTGGGTGTAGCTTTCCGACACTGCAAACAAAAAAACCCTCTATAAACTATATACTATAAAATTAGGGCATAATTATGGTCCAGGATAAAATAAAATAAAACACTCCTACGGTATTAGGAAACATCCTTTACGACGCAACTTTTACCACACAGTACCTTTACAACGCAGGTTTTTCAACGCAAGTCATTACAACGACTTGTGCTGGGGGGCACTATAGGATAGGTAATAGTTTAATTTACTATCCAACACCTTCTCTACTATCCACGGGGACTGGAGTTGGAATAGTAAATTAAACTATTCACTATCCAGCACCTCCCAACGCAAGTCGTTGTAACGACTTGCGTTGAAAAAAAACTTGCGTTGTAAAGGCATGCGTGGTAAAAGCGGGCATTGTAACAACGTGCATCCTAAGGTATTATAGTCTGTTTTTAGCTTTCCCCAGTGTTGCTTTTAGTGAACAGAAAAGGAAAAGTGGGTCGAATACATGTAGTAATTTTAAACGTGACGTTTATTAGTCTGTTGAAGCCTTAATGTGCACTCGAGCTGCAGTAGAACAAATCTATATGTGTCGACATAACATCATGTGTTTAGTCAAAAGCCAATAACATTACAATTTAAGCACAGTGATTATCTCAATGTGTGTAACATATGCTCACTGCCGCCAATGCCAGAGGCAATCTTTGGTGTGCTCCAGCAGACGATACAAATGTGAGCTAATTGAAATGCTCCTTTGTGCGTAGCAGGCGTTAGACTGTGCAGGCAACAATGCGAGTCAGCATTATAAAAAAAAAGTAAGAAAAAGGCTTACCAGCTGTGATAAAAAAAAAACCTTTTCATACCTAAGGTGCTAATGCTATCCAATAAAACATACAAGAACAACAAGAACTACAAAAGAACTGAAATTCAAACCCGCGGTTGCCATACTAACACAAAGGTCTAACATTTCTAGGTACTGCGGGCCAGATGCTTGAAACTTTTTGTTCTCCAAGGTTCAAAGGAGGTGTGCAAAAATACACAGGATTATAGCTAAATTCTTGGCAACTACTTTCAGAAATGGTGGACCTTTACCTATGGAAATTTGACTGAACAACATGGCTGGATTTCCTACATATGTTAGGCTCAAATGTCAAATACAGAGAGACCCCAGAAACGATGTGACAGGGTATATGATTGACAATTAGTAGGATTTCCTAATAACAGCTAAAAACAAGACTATTCCAACCAGAAGGATGACACCCATGGAGAGCGACCGTTCTGGCAGATGCCATACTTAAACAAGCATTTACAATGCAATGGTTTTGCCTTTGTTAAAGTTAGAGCTATTGGCATTGCTCTTGACATTATTTTTATTTATGTTTTTTTTAACATAAATAAATGGCATTGTCATTTACAATGCCAAGAAGCTTTGAGAACGACTCTTTAAACATTGTTCTCTATTTACTAAAATTGTCGGCAAAAGCAAGGTCATCTTCATGTATCTACAATTCACCAGTGCTTAACACATGTAAAAGCTGCGCTTGAATAACATGGTACATTAGCTCTTAACGTTCAAGTGCATTTCTAACATCAACCTTATCTGTGAGTCCTATATCTTGAGGCACCTGTAACTTCTTTTCTAAACTTCAATAAAAACACGTTCACTTTACTCCTTTAACGATTCCTTGAGAAAATAATTTTTAAAAAGGACTCTGCTAATCCCCACCACTGAATACCTAAATCAGCACACCATATTTATCTGCTAATCTCCTCCACTGAAGATCTAAATCAACACACCAAGTTTAGAAGGAAACAGAGCTTCCTACACATAACTATGAAAAATGCAATTGAAATGTAGGACTCTGCGAAGTTTCCCTCGCAAACTTCCTGTATTTTTCATGTTGAAAGCTGAACCTTTGTCGGACTTAAATTTCGGAGGCGGGAGGACTCGCCAACATCCCCCAACTGGACTGCAAACTTTAGAGGAAAGCAGAGTTAAAATTAACTCAAGAAAAGAGCACGCCCATGGTCAGCACCAACTTGTACTCTCAAAGAACATGCACTCATGAGGTAGCATTTCCAGTTTCACATTGAAACCAGTCAAATGCGTGGCATGCATAGTAAATTTGAAAACTGTGTAGTATGTGAAGGGCATATAATAAGGAAACACGCAAGATTACGCCTATATAATAAAAGATTAGAATTCTGCAAATAGGAACTTTGGTAACCCTAACAAAATACCCATTGCAGGCAACAAGAAGAGGGCAAAGAATAATCATAAATCTAGATTCAAGGGGATCACTTTTAAATTGTTTTTGTGGTTTCAACAAATGTTAGTAAACCAAACACAAGGGGGCTGGGTAGACCATAACATAAATAAATGCTGTAAGGTGACAGCCCTTCTCCAAAAGGAGCAAACTCCATTTAGTACAATTATATATATGATGAAGGATCGTAAGAAAACGCCAGAGCAAAAATCCAGATCCAAAGGATGTAATGAGTCACAGACATATAGATATCTACAAGTACGTACACAGACTAACAAATAATTGGAACGTTATCGTGAAAGTAAAAAAAATAATCATCACACCCAATGGTATTTGCACGTGTGATATCTTCTGTAACCCAAAACAACTGAATAACGGGATACCGTTTCCTTCAAAAGTCAGACACGTCTGCACAAACTGCAAACTCGGTCGGATATGCACACAGGTCACGTCGTACATTACATCTAAAACAAACTTCCAGTATATATACCTTTCAAAAACTGTAAAACCCTAAGAAGACAGCTAGCGGAGTTGGCAGATTTTACATTTTAAATTTAGCTATCAGACATTTGCGGTAGTGCTAAGGAAGTTGCCATGTCAGCGCAAATGTTAGTAAACCAAACACAAGGGGGCTGGGTAGACCATAACATAAATAAATGCTGTAAGGTGACAGCCCTTCTCCAAAAGGAGCAAACTCCATTTAGTACAATTATATATATGATGAAGGATCGTAAGAAAACGCCAGAGCAAAAATCCAGATCCAAAGGATGTAATGAGTCACAGACATATAGATATCTACAAGTACGTACACAGACTAACAAATAATTGGAACGTTATCGTGAAAGTAAAAAAAATAATCATCACACCCAATGGTATTTGCACGTGTGATATCTTCTGTAACCCAAAACAACTGAATAACGGGATACCGTTTCCTTCAAAAGTCAGACACGTCTGCACAAACTGCAAACTCGGTCGGATATGCACACAGGTCAAGTCATACATTACATCTAAAACAAACTTCCAGTATATATACCTTTCAAAAACTGTAAAACCCTAAGAAGACAGCTAGCGGAGTTGGCAGATTTTACATTTTAAATTTAGCTATCAGACATTTGCGGTAGTGCTAAGGAAGTTGCCATGTCAGCGACCACAGACAAAGGGAATGCCAGCCACACACACCTTTCCAGCTGCACAGTAACCAAGCCGGGGCTCCACGGCAGGTGGGGAGGGGCGATGCTCTCTGCACACGGAATGGAAAGGGAGGATTCACAGACTGAGCACAGTAAGAGACCTGCTGGGTCAGCGCCCCCATTCCAGTCTCTAATTAAAATGGAGGCGAGGCTGGGCAGATGTGTCTGGCTTCAAGGGGAGACATTTGCCCAAGAGAGGTCTGGCTGAAAAATACAGTGCGCTGGCTGCAGGCAGGAGACAGCCTGGGGATTATTAGCTCAGCCCTGCCCGCTCTAGAGAGGTGGGGGTTGGGAGTGCTTCCATGGGGTCACGGATCGCTCTGGGGGTTGGGAAGGGTGCCAGACTACTGCTGCCCCACCCCCCATTCTGTACTTACCTAGGGCGGTGGATAAGCTTCGGGTTCATTTAGGCCCTAGTCGCATGGGCTGATCCAGACACAGACAAGGAGTAAAGAGCAGCCCCCACCAGTGTAGAACAGAAAGACTGGAACGGCACATCAGAGGGATCTGAGGCAACGTCCTCCGCATCTCCCGGGGTTCCCTCCAGGCCACGGGAGCCCCGCGGGCGCCGCCATACTTTTTGCCGTCTTCCTTCTTCCCCCGGGCTGCCGGGGGTGGGCACTTCCGGCCGGCCGCGCTAGGATTGGCCGGCCGGCCAGTCACGGGGCGGGAAACGGGGGAGGAGAGACGCAGAAGTGCCGGCAATGCCGGACCAGACTCGGGGGCGTTCCCGGCGTCGCGTGACGTCGGCAAAAGCCAAAGAATGTCGGGAACGCCCCCGTGTCTGGTTCGGCATTGACGGACAGGCCCCTCGTCCAATGGCAAGGCTCCATTTACGGAGCCAGCCAATGAATGAGGAGGGCCGACCCAAAGCACACTACAGTTCTCATCAGGTTTTCGCCTGCTTTTTTTTCCCCACTCTCCTCCTCTCAGAATGGGCTGTCTCTCGCGTCTATCTCAATAGCCCCCTCCATACCGACCTCCCCTCATTTCTCTGTTTCTTTCTCCCCCTCATCCTCACCAGGTGGCTCACCTTCATTCCACATTTGTCCTTCTTCTCCACGCCTTGCCTTCTCTCTCCCTGTCTCTCCCCACCTCTCACTCACCTGTTCTCTTTCCCTTCCTTGTATGTTCTGGCGCCTGCTCTGATTATCTACCTGGGTCTTTCTGTTTCCACATTCCTCTCTACCCCCCCCCCCCCTACCTGCCTCTCGCCCCCTCCCTCCTTCCATCGCGCCCTGTTTGTCCCTTCTCGGTGCCCATTTACCTTCATGCCTCAATGATAGTACTCTCTTCACCCCCCCCCCAATCCTCCAGCCCCCCCTACCCCGCGTGTCTCTCTTTCCGTTTCCTACTCTCTCCCTTTCCACCAATCACCTCCCGCATACCTATAGAGCGCAGTGAGGCGAGGCCCCGCTTTACAAGCACATTTGTCAACATAAAAGCGACAGGCCGGGCCGGGCCCCGCCTGGAAGTTTCACTTAGGAGGTTAAGCCTCAATCATGGCCGCGGTCCCCGGAGAGGGGCCGGCTCTATCCGCGCGGTGATTATGCGCAGTGTGCTCTGTTGCTGCTCCCTAATAGGGGAACATATGGTGTCAATTTGGACGCCCTGCACCATATACACTCAGGAGTCATTAGCGCGAGGCCTGCGGAGCCGGCAGCGGCCCCGGAACCACCCGGGCTGCACCCTCAGGAGGTGTTTAGAGGCTTGCAGGGGCCCTGTGTAGGAATTCACGTGCACACATTGTTCGCCCAGGCGTGTGCAGAAATCTACGTGTGCGCATAATGCGCGCTCCATATACGAATATGTATATATGTACATGGGCCACTCGGGCAAGTGATACAGAGAGACCGCCCTGGTCGCACGCCTTCCACATGGGTTTACCTGGGCCGTGTTCATGAATGCACAAGCAAGCATCGTACGTGGGCCACCAAACAACGCACATGAATACACATGCATACATTGCACAGGGGGTCACCTGGTACTTGTTCGGTAATGCGCGTATACTAATTGTACAGAGGGCCACATGTACCTTGTGCACGTCGCGCCATTCTAGAATTCACGTGCATGTATATAAGGGTCACGCGGACAGGTTGTACAGAGGGATGAGCACGTGACTGACGTGTACATTTTGGACAGAGATTGCCCAAAGCTTATTTAGGAACTCAGAAGTATGCAGCAACTATTGGGGTGGGTCTGCAGCAGGTGCATGCTGCGCACAGGGACCCAAGGCATGTGTGTATGAATTTACATATGGACATAAACATACTATCAGGAGATTAGAAGCCACCCTGTGCGCTCTGCAGACAGGATGGGACACGGAGGTGCGTCAGGCAGCAGTGTGCATACAGATCCTTAGCACGCACACACACACACACACGCGCTCGGGAAATAGGCCACGTTCACGCGGCACCTACACCCTGTTCTTTTTCACACACAAGATTTCACAGTGTAACTTCATATGCCTGCGTACATACGAGGAAATCGAGAAAGGACCACGTTCGCACGAGGCCCGGCCTTTATTCGTTTATTTCTGCTTTAACACAAACTTACTTGCAAGCGTCACTTTCATGGGCGCCACTACTTATAAGAAACTCGAGAAAGAGCCAAGTTCACCTAGCACCGGTCTGCCTTATGTTTTTCTTTAACACGCACGTTTTCACTAGTGTGCATACATACAAAAGACAAGGAGTAAAGAGCAGCCCCCACCAGTGTAGAACAGAAAGACTGGAACGGCACATCAGAGGGATCTGAGGCAACGTCCTCCGCATCTCCCGGGGTTCCCTCCAGGCCACGGGAGCCTCGCGGGCGCCGCCATACTTTTTAGCGTCTTCCTTCTTCCCCCGGGCTGCCGGGGGCGGGCACTTCCGGCCGGCCGCGCTAGGATTGGCCGGCCGGCCAGTCACGGGGCGGGAAACGGGGGAGGAGAGACGCAGAAGTGCCGGCAATGCCGGACCAGACTCGGGGGCGTTCCCGGCGTCGCGTGACGTCGGCAAAAGCCAAAGAATGTCGGGAACGCCCCCGTGTCTGGTCCGGCATTGACAGACAGGCCCCTCGTCCAATGGCAAGGCTCCATTTACGGAGCCAGCCAATGAATGAGGAGGGCCGACCCAAAGCACACTACAGTTCTCATCAGGTTTTCGCCTGCGCGAAAAAGCTGCGCAGAAAGCGCAGCTTTCGCCAGGCAAAACCTAAAAACTACCTTGACGACAATACAGCAATAAAAACAAACAACTTCAATGTCTTTAGACAGTTTTAAATACACAGTTAAAAAATCAATAAGAGAATTACACCATATACAAGTGAAACAGATGTGGCGTGAAAAGATCTGTAGGGAAAAAGTGTTGGTTTTCAAAGCAACTGGAAATAAAAGAAAACCTCACCAGTGAAACATCTGTAAAAAAAAAATCCATTAAAAGCCTTGCATTGCAAAATGTTATATAAAACCTAAAATTGGGAAAAATAATTTCAAAATGTCAGGTAGAGAGAGGAATATGATAAGGCATTCCCTGTAGCTATCCCAAGAGATCATGATCGTTTGTCTGTGCCGGTGACTTATTTTATCTTCATGCTTGGAACTGAAGAGCACCCAGTTGCACCTATCTGATTGCCAAATACCTGATAATGCTTAATGATACCAACATGGAGGGGCTCCTGCTGAAAGATAAGTTTTGTGAAAGACACAGGTCAACCCAACACAGTTGGTAAAAGAGCTCCAAGCGGTTCTCCAGTGGTTGTGGTTTGAAGGAGGCTTGCAGGTCTGAATGTCAAGCCACAACCCCATTCAAATTACGGTTCTAGTTTTTGAGATCTTTCCAGTTTCCAAGACTGTCTTACAATCTTCACGAAAGGTCTCAAGTGACCCTTCTAAGTTTTTATGTTGAGCTTCACCAGGAACCCACTCCACACAAGTCCAACTCACAGCACACAATAGATGTCACTTACCTGGACACTTGCCTTTAACCCTTTCGCTGCGGCGGCTATTCCGCCGCAGCGCTAACGGGGCGGGGCGGCCGCATGCTGGTGACAGAACCGCTCCGTCACCAGCCGCGGTAGAGCTATGCTCGTGATGGAGCGGTTCCGTCATGGCCCCGCCCGCCTAATAGAACGCGCCGCGCAGGCGCGGCGGCCGGGCCATGACGGAACCGCTTCGTCATCAGCACAGCCCAACCGTAGCTGATGACGGAGCGGTTCCGTCATCAGCAGGGGAGGGGTTAACTGAAAATGCAACACAGGCATGTAGCTCCTTCTGGGGTCACAGAACCCTTCTGAAACTGCAGCTTCTAAGAGTAAAGTGGTCCCAGTAGGCAGTGTCCAAAGCATCAGTGTGTCCAATGGAAGAGGCTGACTTGTGCTATGTCTTTCCCAGCAAGTGAATGCAAATTGAACACTTGAGCAGCTTTCCAATTACTTAATTCACAGTGGCAATGAAGAAAGTCTTGAGTGTTTCTCAGCTTTAAGTCATGACCTCTCTTTGACTAGGATAAGGCACAACACTTCGAGGTGTAAAAAGTCTGACATCAAAAAATAGCTATCAAGTAACAAAAGAAATGATGGACAATTGCTGTTTCAATGGACCAGCGCAAACGTTCAAAGCAACATGGAGCATTACAATGCTATAATCAAAGTGTTACACACTTATTTTAATCACATTTTTCTCAATACAGATGAATGGAAGCCAGCCACGTGGTCGAAACTGTTATTTTAGGTTGTATGACATTACAACGCATGCTTTTACTATGCATGCCTTTACATCGCAAGTTTTACAACGCATGCTGTTACAACGCATAGTGCTTTGGTGCGCTGGATAGTGAATAGTTTAATTTACTATTCCAACTCCAGTCCCCGTGGATAGTAGGGAAGGTGATGGATAGTAAATTAAATCTATTCCCTATCCTAGAGCGCCCCCCAGCGCAATGCGTAGTAATGACATGCGTTGTAAAACTTGCGATGTAAAGGCATGCGTTGTAAAAGTTGCGTTGAAAAGGATGTTCCCCGTTATTTTAACCTGACTAATAAGCAGATGGCAGGATCTTCTCATGAGAAAGAATGCAAAACGTCTTTGGAAGGAAATGGAAAGTTCAGCAGTTTTCTAAAATAAAAGCTTTGCTCTGCCAGTTTTAAAACAAGGCTATGCTTACTACAGGATGCAAGAAAATGTGCAAATGTAGCACACAAAATAAAATCGTTTCTGCAGTTCAGAGATACGTGACACTTAGCAGACATTTTAAGATTAGTATATAAATTCAATTAATATCAAAGCAAAACAAATTCTGAAGTAAATTCAATTAGTAGAGGTTAAGGCACATCCAGGTATTATAACATATTCCAAAATGAAGAAGCGCATTAAAACGGAAATTGAATTGATTACAGTTCCTCTCCAGCTAAGGGTACAAACTGCTTGTGTCTCTAGAACCTAATTAGCATAAGCTTAACAGAGGTACCTCCAGCACAGATGTAAACAATGGTTGAAATAATAATTTGCTGAAAAATACATGAACTTCTTACAGTACTAAAAGTGAAAAAACATGCATTTAAAATCTCTGTAAAAAATACAGTTCACTAGTTAAAAGCGAAGCAATCGGCATCACTGGTGGAAATGTATCTATCTGTTTAAGGCTTTGTCACGCTTCATTGAGACGGTCTGGGTCACAGAGACATTTGAAAATTATATTTCGCCAACCGTTCTCTATTAATATGTCACTGTACATGCATTTAGAACATTCAAAATCCTATAACAATATAGATAGGAAATGTATGCAACTTCCAGGGTCCATCTTGTACTCTGACCTCCTGCCAGAAAAGGCCTGGAATAGAAGAAACATTACTGGACGTTAAGGTCATGTCACTTCAAGGAAACCACAGAGTCCACAGTCTTCTAGGTCAGTGGTTCCCAAACTTTTTGGACCTGTGGCTCCCTTGACCTAATCGGCAGTTGGCCATGGCTCCCCGCCATTTTTTTACCAGTGGGCGGGTGGGGGGATGTAAGCCCGACCTCGCGAGTACTTCCTGTTGTCTTCCTTAAAGTAATTGTGACGCAATGATGGTTGGAATGCTTGAATTAATAATCTCATCCACTGGCAATCACTTTGGCTGCAGCCCAATCCATCGTTTTTTCCCCCCAACAGAGTGCCTGGTCTCAAACCCTTATTTATGCCAGCTGCTGCTTTCAGTAGCTTTTGGTATTGAGACCCGCTCTGAAAAAATGGAACATTGAGTTTGGTCTGCCGTAATCAGTATCACCAGCATTATTTTTACACTAAAAAGGAGGGCTCCTTATGAGTGGCTTCGCCGACCCGGAGTGACGCATGCAGGTGCGGGACTGTGCGGCTCAGTACCTGCGGAAAGGCTTCGCGCAGGCCTGTGCGGAGAAAGCTACGTGCCTGGCTTCAGAACTCATTCACCGCTAGCAAGAGAGGAGCTGGAGTGAACCAGGGCAGGCAGCTACATGGGAGTGCAAAAATAATCTGTCAAACGTTGTGTGCAAGCAGATGAGTGTGTGTTTGAAAGTTAGCAAGTGACCGGAGTGAGTGACTGCTATTGTGACTTAGAACGAGTGAGACTGGGAATGAGGGCAAGTGAGTGAAAGTGATAGTGCATTGCACTGAATCAGTGTGAGTATGGAAGTGAGAAAGAGTGTGAGTGAGTGAGTTTAAAATGAGCATGAGTGAGAGCGTGTTTGTAAGTGTGCTGTAGAGCTTGCGAGTCTGGTGCTGACCCTGGCATTCGTGGCGTCAACTTTAGTTGTGTTTCAAGCCGCTACTACTTTAATGGTGATGTGCAGTGACAGCCCCCATGTAAAGGACAGGGTGGAGAAAGCCCAGGAACCGGCTTGAGGACTGAGGGCAGGGGTTAGGGAAAACGTCTATCGCGCTTAGGCCTTTACTATACCTGCTTTACAACAAAATACATTGTAAAAGAAAGCATGGTAAAGGTTATACTTGGTAAAGGCATTTGCGTTGTAACGCATCGCTGGTAAAGGCAAGCGTCACAACAGAATGCGTTATTCCATCATACAACCCATGTTTTTTAGTCTCTTTTATGATAGACCTTAAACTGATTTCATGAAACCTTTATTAATGAAATATGCGCTTAGACAATGTGTTCTTTTTTGCAGCAAATACAGTCAGGCGAGGTTTGTTTGAAAGTTTGCACTGCCATACGACATGCCTTAAATATTAGAAAGAACTCTGGGAAGTATGCTGTACTCTTTATGGTAAGGGTGGCTGGACAGACACCTGAAAATATTATGAGCTGTTTATATAGTTGTCTGGTGTCTGTCAATCTATGCTGAGTTTGATACAGAGTCTATATGTATATATTTGAATTAGATGTACATATTATTCTGTTTAATCACAATGATTTTGAGATTTTGGCATAGCATGTACGTTTATGGTTTTTAGTCTATAAAACTGAATAAAGTTGATGATGAAGACTCCTCTCTCATATGAATAAAAGTGAATTTCTTATTAATTTCATTCTCATGAAAGGGTAGCTATTAATCTCAAATCTGAAGTCAATTACCTCTTTACATTTTGATCATATAAGCTATGAACAGTGGATCCCTTAGGTCAGGGGTCTCCAAACCAGTCCTGGAGGGCCGGATCCATGCCAGATTTTCAAAATTACCACATGTATCTCAATGGGGATATCCAAAAAATCTGGCATGGATCCGGCCCTCCAGGACCAGTTTGGAGACCCCTGCCTTAGGTAGTTTAAGTGTGTCAATGAAATTAAAACGTGTGACTGGAGGACTCTGGCCACCCACAACCCTTCCGAAATCTCAGCACCTAACTTCTATTTTACACTGTTCCATTGCACATCCTAGGATTGCCTTTGAAATACACTGGACAGAAACGGTTAGTGAATGGGAAAGAGTGAACTTCTCAGCCACAAGCCTGTTCTCAGCCATGTTGTGCTTTGGTTTGCAAATGTTGTTGGGTGGATCTCTGACCTTGCACAGGAACCTGGTCACATTGCAGAAAAACTGGAGTGAAAAGTATGGGATTTATTAGCAACTGAATTAAGATCACCTAGCACAATATAAGCCTAAGGGAAAATCCCTGGAAACAAACTATATAAGTCCTCACATCACTCTCTCATTCTTACTCCCCGGACTTTTGTTTAGTCAACTTCTGTTCCCAATATATTCAGACTAAAATGTAGCGCTTGCAATGTTTTTATTTATTAGTATAAAACGTTCTTTATCATGGCATTCTAAGACAAATAAGACGAATCAGGTTCAGCAGAGCAATAAACAAAAATGTTCTGCGGACAGAATACAAATTAGGAGTTAATGCTGGGAACGTGGCGATAGTCAGAATAAAATGCAAATTGAGTCATGGCCCTAACAAATAGGACTTTTGAAGCACCCCAGAAGGTGAGTAAAGGTCTATTCACCTGCATGCTATTAATGGCTTCATCAATACTATTTGTTAGCAGTTGTGACAGATAGCCAATTGCAGGATTAAATAATGCTTTTTCTCAGTAACTAGATGATGCCCTGTTAATGGAGCAGTCTATATAACCCACTGTGGTTGGGTTTGTCCAAGACCTTTTTTTTCTAACGCACATTCACATTTAAGTGTGTGAGGGGTGGTGGAAATACACTGCGCGTATGTTTTCTGGACCTTCTAAGGTCGTGTCCATAAAATCGCATAGTTACAATAGAAATATACATGAACTTGATTTTCATTGGGAGTACAAGAAAACAGAGGTTAGGTTTGGCTTGGCTTGATTCATCCACTAATCATAAATTGACCCAGTCCTGAAGGCAATAAATTAATGTAGAACTGTAAACAGCTATAGTTTGTCAACTGATCCTACCTGATCTTGATTCATACCTGCTGCAGCACAATGCAATCAAGCCTATTCCACTGAAATGAATGCTACAGTATCTTGTGGCATTGTAATTCTTGCTTACAGTATCCTTGAAGATTAAAGAAAATAAAGTTTTTAAAAAAAAGCTGTATGTGCGTGCCTACAAAAGGACGCCACTTTTTTTTTATTTACCAAAATAAATTGGTAAATAAATAAAAAATCGCACACAAGTATTTTATTTGTGAACCAGGGATGAGGGTGGGCAACACGGAGGGAATGGGTGATTGGAAGCAACACTGTTGGGCCTCGGTAGGTGGAAGCAACATGGAGAGTGTGGCTGGGGGGAAGCAAACCGGGGCGGGCGAGTAAGGAATCAAAACACAGTGAAGAAACAGGTGGGAGAAAAGGAGGGTGTGGTAGTGGCAGCACCACAGAGGGCATGGTGAGGAGGGAAAGCAATGAGTGAGAGAGGAAGAGGTTGGGAATAGGAGAAGTAGCATGGAGGGCAGGAAGGGGAAGAGAAGCAACAGGAGAGATAGCAACATGGACCAGGCAGGGAGAAGCACATGGACAAGAAAGGAACAGGGGAGTACAAGAGGGCAAGCTCAATCTAGGGGCAGCAGGGAGAGGCAACGAAGTAAATGAGGGAGACAGCTGGAAAACACATGCACTCACATGGAGTGCCTAAACAAATAAAAAAAGTAGTGCTTGAAAAGCCAGCAGTGGAAGTGAAAGAGGAAAGTCTGGCAAAAGAGACGGTAATGAGGAAAATACAAGATTAACGTGCTGGGACAAGAATAAGAGCCAATTGCATGAGAGTGACAGGAAAGTCAACCAATGGCAAACAATGGGCGAAGTTCAAGTCCCTATATATTCTTGGCAAGTCCACAATTTGTCTTTCGAAACCAGACAACTGCACTGAATGATTTGCTTGTCCTAAAAATTAAATACTGCTTGTATGAATGAATACGTACAATACTGATGAGGTGCTTCAAGGATCTGGAACTCTGCAACCAAAACTTCAACTGAGAAGTAACTGAGATAACAACACTGGGTGATTCACCTACAAGAAATGACATTTCCACATTTCAATCTAAATTGCAGAAGTTTGAGGTACTGCTAAATGGAATTTGAGGTGCAGTTCAAACTCTTTGTGTAGCATTTGCAGGATAGAATTGCAGACTGGTGTAATGTATACCCCTAAATGCATGCATTAATCGTGTTTCATGAGGTTGCACAGGTTCTCGACCTACTTTCGTGTGCTTGCAATAATATTGAGATGACATCCCAGGAGAGTACTTTATGAAATATATAATGTAATTTTTGCAAATCCAAATAGAAACGTCTGACAACGCTCAAAGTAAACAAGACTAATACAATACTGATTGCTAATGCAAACCTCTATGTTTCCAATTAAGTAAAAAAGGAACTCACTTCCAACACCACCCGCTACACAAAAAATGATAACGATTTCCTGGTGTCACTTTTTCACACTAGTACAGGTACTACTAATTCTGAAATTTAGTATGAAAACATGTTACTGATAGGTCTTCATGAGATCAGACTCCTGCCGCTAAAAGCATAGCAGCACGGTCACCCTGCTGATAGCAGGCAATTACCATCATTACTGCATCACCCCTATCATGCACTCCTTCCACTGTTTGGCACGAAAGAACATTCATCACATCTCTGAAGATTACCTGGAATAAATGTCACACTTTACTTGGCAGGGTCATACATTGACACTCTCTCCTGAATAAACCAGAAGTTCATGGAGAGTAAATGTCCTGCTGGATCACCAGTGACTGACACTGACATGTGATAAAATGTAGTTATCACTTTTTCGACATTCAATCAGACGCCTTCTGACATTAAGCGACTAAGACCCCACCTCATTACTTAAGAAAGAAGATGCAAAGCACCCAAAGCCGACATTTATCAGTGTGCTAAATGGGTATTTGATGGTAGTGTTTCTCTAACAGAGAAAGCGTCCGCACATACAGGTAATACAGCTCTCAAAGCATATCTACGTGTAATGTCAATTATATAAATATATTTATATGAGGTGCACTATTGTCCTGTTATACACCCACCACCAGGGGTGTCAAACTAGCAAGAATTGCTAATATCAAGAACCCTCCACTGCTACCAGCTACCAGGTAGCTGGTAGTAGTGGAGGTTTCCCCTTGACGGCGCTCTGAAGGAGAGACTTATCATGGTCCCCCTACAAATTATGAAATAACGAACCAACCTCCACGCAGCAAGACTTCTGAACTTACTAAGAACACTACCTAAGCCTTTGATCGCGACATTGGACTACTCCTTATGTTCTATATATAAGTTGGGTTAAGTGACCAGGATTGTAAGGATCGCTTCCCCTGGAATATTCCATTTGGACTCATATTGATTGTGTGATTCTTGATTTTATCCATACCTACACTGGGAGACAAGACTCGTGTTAAATTAACACCCCTTCATAACATCCTTTGCCTTGAAAAAGTCTCCATGAGACGAAACACGTGTCGGCAGTGTGAGCTGGAAAAACTTTTAATGTGTATGAAATAAAGAATTTGAAGCCTAACATCTTGTTTGGAACCGTATTTTGGAAATCTACTTTCTGCAAATGAACTTTACACTTACTAAAATTGAAGCATAATTGTCAATGAATAATTTGTTCTATTGGCCTTAGATCTTGTGAATGATAACAACAATCGTTTGAAATACTTAATAATTTTTAGAGTGCTTGATAGACCTGTTTTTCCTTGGTTCTTTATCAGTATGCATTACTACTGTTCTCTAAATGCAAGGGCTTGCAATAAACTTAATACAACTCTATTATAGAGGTCAATACATAGGATCATAAAACCTGCCTTGCTACCCTGCCTGATGATGGTTCTTTAACCCAGTGCTAGAGTCAAAACATGTTAATGCTGTTCATATGCACCAAATACACTGTTACGTTTACAGCTGTACTGACTATATCATTTGTCACGTAAAACACCACAGAACTATGATGGTAACGTATGTATGTGTTGCTATTTAGGTAGTGTTTTTTGGCCCCCCATGACAAGTTGTAAGTTGAAGAATAAAGAGAAGCGCATATGTACCAACAGGGATTGGTGTCATTCACAAGTCTCCAATTTAATAATTTGGAAGTTGTAACACCAGTATAAAATTGGTTTGTGACTACAAAATATGAGTTTTTAAAAACCTTTACACGATCTGTTGTCTTCATTGATGGCCAATCTAAACCACCTACCCAGACCTTTTCAGGAAATAATCTAACACTTACTGCATCAAGGAAGAATTTCAGGAAGCATCAATAACGACGGAGTAGCAATTTACTCTACTGGCAAACTTGCTTCTATTCTACACCCAACTTTTCGTGTACTGTACACCAATGCATGTAACAGTATTATGTTAATAAAATATACCAATTAAATAGATAAATACATCCTCTGCTTTTACTCGCAAAAATACTGCATTCCGAAAACTTTAAATATTGTTGTGAAATAAATATCTCACAAAGCCATGGATGCTACCATTTAGATTAGCACACAGGTTCCTTTAAATATTTTTGTATTCCATTTTTTCCTCATGTTTCTGTACGCTGGGTTAATAGGCACCCAACAACCCAGTGGCTAAGTATAGTTACTCAGGGCCCGATGTAGGTAATTCCGATTTACCTACTCTTAAATACCGAATCATACCGATACGGTATTTAAGAGTAGGTAAATTGGAAGTAGGCAGATGTAGATAATTTTTCTTTTTCAATTACCGATTCTGTAAGATTCGGTATTTACCGAATCCGTAAATACCGAATCGGTATTTCCCATTGATTCCTATGGGCCTTGAAGCCCATAGGAATCAATGTGAAATTCCGATTCGGTATTTACCGAATCGGTAAATAACGAATCCTGGCAAGGGGAACAGGGTGTCACTTTGACACCCTGTAGCACCCCAATTGCAGGCTTGTGTGCCATGTGGCACACATGCGTGCCCTAAGGGCATGTCTGTGTGTCACATGGCATAGGTGTACATGCACAGATGTGCATGTACACTGGAATTCGGTATTTTACCACCCAATAGGATTAGGTGGTAAATTAAGAATTCCTAAAAGCCTGTGGCACTGCAAACTGTGCCACCTAGATATGGATTTACAGAATCAGTATATTTACCGATTCGGAAAAACACCGAAGCGGTAAATTTACCGAATCGGTAAATATACCGATTCTGTAAATTCCGAGCCACCTACATGTCAAAATCCAAATACCGGTCGGTAACGGCCGAAATCGGCTGTTACCGACCGGTATTGGGCGACCTACATCAGGCCCTAAATGCTTAAATGTTTTTTGCATCGAAATCCGAATCTCGCCATTGCTCTTTCACATCAATCTTATAAATATATATAGCGTGTGGGCTCAGCATTTTGGCAGAAAAGCCATGACACTGAAAAATACCTTCAAACAGGCCTCTCCCTTAACCATCTGAATCCAGCCTTGAGCACCAGGGTGGGGAGGGGGCATGGACAGTAGAGCGTGCCACTCTGGTATTAGACACTACGACAATACTTAAGTTGATTAGATGGTTGTAGGTGGGTGCTCTGACACGTCTTTGGTGGGACTAGGATTTATATTTCATATTAGAACATTGGAATGTGGAACACTCCATTGAAGACAATGGAGTTCTCCCTGCTTCTACGGGCCAGTAAAGGCACGTAAAGCAACATTCCAATGTGGTTTTCACAAAGGCCTCTCGGAGCCCAAGGGGATTTAAACCCCCTCGGGCTCCAAGAGGCCTTAGTTTTATTTGTAAGAACATTCTGCCTTCTAGTGGCAAAATGTTCTAATAGCCTTATAGCCCTTCGTAGCTGGGCTATACCGGCTAGTAAAGTCCCGCTCCCTTGTTAAAGGCCCTCACCTTCAGCTCCGACCTTTAACGCTGGAGCAGGCCTTTAATAGCTGGTATAGCCGGTTACGGCAGCTATAAGGCTATATTAAGACTTTGAAGCAGATCAAGAGAAAGAAATGGATAGAGAAGGAAGTAGCAAAACCTTGATCAAGGGAGAAAGCAGGGATGAAAAAGAATCTGCAACAATGAGAGAAAGGGAATGGAAGTGTAGGGTGATAGAAGAAAGAGACAAAAGGCTGATTCAAGGCGAGGTAGTCTTGGTATTCTGTAACCACGTCAATCACCAGCACCAGAAGCGGGCTCCTCGGAAAAACGTTGGCCTACTGAATTAATTTTAATACAAAATAAGCACAGAGTTCTGGTGATGCTCCCAACCAGGTATCATCAGTCACTGGAAGCAAGATGAGGGATTTCAAATCTGTTTTGGACAGACCCAGAGCACAATCAATGCATCCTACCCGCTTGGGAAGGTGAATAGCTTATCCGCATAAGGAAGAGCGGAGTGGACACTCACTGGTGCTTATTGGAAGGACACCCTTGATCCGTTCATCTGTTTATCACATTCAAGAGTAAGCTGTGGAATGACAGGGCTCATACCCAAGACGTTTTCCCTCTTCAACATCAATCAGTTAGAACTACATTGATCACTTACCTTAACTCAAGCCCAGCTTCTCAGCCGCCTTGCGCATTCATTAGCCACGTGACTATTGCTGATAAATGGGTTACACCCCGTTGGATACACTACAACAAACAAAATGTGCTTGCAAGCACTGTTGTCAGCGACAAACTGAGTCCATAAGAAGGGCCCCTATCTGGGATCTGCTTTTACTGCATTTGCTCACCTCTGTCAGACCCGCTTCCCAATGCATAGGCTCTGGAAAACTGCACTTCCGTGAGGGACTTTCCTTGTTAGAGGTTTCAACATTCTTGTCAGGCCCATTAATCTAACATGAATTGCAATTAATATTAACAGCAAAAGAACAAAACTCATTATTAAAATGAGAGAAATGTGGTTGGCAGAGGCCACAACCTGAATGAATGTTGTCAAGTACTGTGTATCCTGGCGTTCCACAAAATGACAAAATGTGATATTTAGTAACAAGGCTCAACTGTCCACACTAATGGCTTAATGAGGAGTAAGGGAAAGGCACCACAGGCCTGGAAACCTTTAATCTAATGAAAGTTTGGATTCTCTGCTCCATCTGGTAATTACTCCACCGCCTCCCTTGCATTAGTTATTAACGCTTTTTTTCCCCTCCTCTTAAAATGCATGCTATTAACACATTAGATTGCAGATGAAAAGAATAATTGCTGTGCTCCTTTTCCTTCCTGGATTGGAAGAATGGGTAAGGGATGATTAAATAACGCCTTCAATGAGGGACAAATGTTTAATTCCTCATTATGTGTCGATCTACTCCGGGATTAAACCGGTCTACCTTGGGGACCACAGATTAATGGTGATAGCGTCTTTTAATGACTGCAGAAATGCCACGCCCCTTGCCGATAACAGCTTGAGCAATGAACAGGCCGCGTCGGATACACTGTTTATGCACCAGGGGCTGCAATTTCCAAACGCGACATTTAATGGACGCTTCTGGTTTCTTCCCGCAGCGAGTGTTTGCGGCCAGGGAGCCGCGTTGCTCCTAGCCACTCTTCATTTAAGGTGTCAATCACCCTAATGGTGAAGGGCATTGCCCCTCCTCCTCCTCCGAACACCACATCATAACTGCACCACGCCAGAACTCAAGAATTATTCGCACTGGTTTCTGAGCACTAAAAACTGCCACCAAGGCAACTCGGTGTAAACAAGCACTGAGGAACCAGCAATCAGACACGCCGGGAAGAGCAACATATAGCTGCAATTAGAGGAAACGCAAGGGAAACCATGCAATGGATTACAACTGTCAGGGGGGTCAGGTTAACGCGCTGCAGCTTGTTAGACTCTGACCGGCCAGATAGCCTGCAATTACCCCCTTCCATCAGCAGTGTGTGGCTGCAGAGCATTGCAACTTTTGTAATTAACAAGTTGATTTAGTGGTACAAGAGTAATTGTGTGTGGGGGAGGGATTCATGGGGAATGGAAGCTAGCAAGGCCTGTTATAAAACAGGGTCACCTGCCCAGGCCTGTATAGTAGATATACAGACATAATTTAAAGGAGTACATGAAATAGGAGGGGAGAATGGCGCTATTTCAGAAGCCTTGACGTAACAAACAGCAGCGGCCCGTGCAGGTAAGTTTTTTTGTACTATTAACAGGAGTGTAACCCATAGACCAATTCAGGACTGGGTAGGTAAGATTATTTGCACTTTATGCAAAGTGCGCCACCAACGCTGTTCACTTTCACTTGCGTCGCCACCTGCACTTTTGTACACATTTTTTTGCATCAAGTTCTATGTGGTGGTCACCTATTCAATTTATGCAGTGCTGTTCTTAACTGTATACCTCCGACCTTGGAACTAATGTTACTATATAAAGATGAATAACTATCTCTTGACATAAAAACGAGTACTCTCCTTCTTTTCTTTCTAAGTAATGCTATGTGCATGCTATTTATAATTGTCTACCGACTCCTACCTTTCAGGACACTGTGTTTTTGTTGCACCGTGCAGGTAAGAGCGCTGGGGCCAGGTTGGGGGGCAGATATTAGACAGACGACCACGAGGGAAAATTATAGATAATTAATTTTCCCTCGTCGACATCTGTCAAAATCCCCCGCCTCCCACCCGGCCCACCGCTCTTACCTGCAAGGGGCGCACCTGGTTGGAATACAGCTTTAATTTGGAAAGACAGACAATGGTCTATTTACAATGAACTGCCTCTTTAAGGGAGTGGTTGCATCGAAGCCCTTACGCACCACAAGGGTGTCTAGCAGCTGAGATGCCAAGCGAGTAGTCAGCCCATCTGAGTGTCAACGGGTGTGACTCCAAAGGGAATTGAGCTGCCTTCACCCTGCCCACTAGGGTCTCCGTATGGAAAATAGAAAGAACGGAGAAGGCAGTTTCTGGAGTGGCTGCTTCTTCCGTCTCTCATTGGGTATCCATCAATCTAAGAGGTGCAGGGGTAGTGCACTCCCAGCCACATTCTCATGCCTTCTTAGACTCAAGCGCACAGATGGAGAGACATGGACGCAGCGTCGTGCTGAAAAGCCTCACAATTCCTTTTTTCTTCCTCCTCATATCAAGAAAACCCAATGGGAAAGAGGGGGGGGAAGCTGGAGCTGCTGTACGGCCTCCGCTTGCCGCTCCTTGCATCACCCAGGTTTACTTCCACTCAGTGAGGGTGCTGTCACTGTTGAAATGCAGAGCAGGATGGTTGGCTCTGCACTCCTACACAGCAGAAGCACCTGATCTCAATGAGAATAAAGGTGTAAAAGATCCAGAGGAAGGTGTGGGAGAGTGCAGGACGCCAGTAATTCATGTATAGTCCAGGAGGTAAGAGGGGTACAAGAGGCCACACAGAAGCAGGAGTGTAGTAAGGTCCAGCTAAACATTTTTATGTATAAGACAAGAGAAATAGGAACCTGAAAGTTGTGTGGAGAGTGACAGGAGACAATGCCATTTTAGGTCTACCTACAGTTTTGGCTGTATGGGAGACCTCATTGTCATCAATTCTTCCAAAAACTGTAAAAGAAATATAAAGGAAGAGGGTCACTGGTTTTCATCAGAGGGTCACTGGTTTTCATGGTTTGTCATTGTTTTTATGGGCTATCCATCAAGGCCATATCATTTTGTGAGTGGTACATTTCCCAGTTGTGTTCCTTTTAGCTTCAAGTGATGCAACACAAGTAGCCCTGTTGTACGACCAGAAGCATTTAGTGCTCTTTGATTTATTTCCATTGATGATGCATTTAATTGCTGTTTTACAGCTTTATTTTTGTTTCGGAAGTCCTTGCTGTTTGGATGCCTTAGCCAGTTAACAAGCCACAGTGCTTGTCACTTTAGTGTGTTCATTTGTTTTACATTACAATCATGACACACAGCCCGATTGGTTATCAAAAGCTGTTCTGGCAGAAATGTTCAAACTAGCCTTGGTTCCTGTTTCCCTTGCAGTCACAGTCATCCATCCATTTGTCTACTCTCTTCTCCTCGCTCACCCTCTACCTTCTGTCTATCCCACCCCTCCCTCTCTCTCTCTCTTCCCACTCTTTTAAAATATCCATATTTCCCACCTTTCTCATGACTTATGCAAAGCTATGCTTAATGAAATAAACCATGGGGGGGCTGAAAAACTGAGCAAGGCACCCTTACATTCAAAACTAGGCCCAAATGGTTCTAGACCCCTGTGGAAATCCACAATGAAATCATGTCTGATCTAGCCCTGTTTGTTGGATTGAGAGTTTTTCCTTCAAATAATTAAAGACGTATGCACATATAGGCCTTCTTTGGAATCCAATGAAAATACTGACCCTTTATCAAAAATATCTACTATGCAATCGTTTGCTGAGTATACTTTTTAAGTTAACGACTCACAACATAAAGCTGATCTTTTGACTGCTTTGCTTAACACTTTTGTTTGAGGGTACATCTAATGGCTGCAGTTGCAGTCCATTCAAGAAGGAGGCCTTGTTGAAAACGTCCTTACTGTTAATGGACAGCTGTGGGTAACACACACAAAGCTGGCCAACTATTACTAAACGCTTCCACTAACCAAAAATCAGACTTACTGACTTTGCAGATGTTTGAGAAATATAGATTTGATGGCCACAGACATGATATTTGGGTAGATGAAAGGAAGTCAGGTATATATTGGTGGGTGACCATGTTTCATATAGCTACTGCTTGATAACTCATTCATCCCTTTTATTGCTTGTTTAAATTAAGACAGCTCATGGTGGGTAGGAGATGGACATGGGAGCAAATACAACCTAACAAATCACCTTAGTAGAATGCATAGGTATGATTCCTACTCAGGGAGCCAAGTGCTATTGCAGGCACCATAAACTTTACTTTTGATGTATCTTTACATCACCCAGGACCCATGTGTGGAAAACAACCCAATTGTTGATACTTCCCCACATATAATTCGATATTTTGTAACTGCCTTATAGACAGGTCATGCACAAAAGACTGTGGCTACTGCTGCCAACTCCACTAAGGTCAGACCAGTGAAGAGAGAAATTTAGTCTGCATTAATGTGATTTTAATTTACCTGTAGGAAGAGTGCGAGTCCAGACTGGGGTGAGGAAGGGCTGCTGGAGGTCAAGTATATGTATGTTAATATGTGATGGTGGCAAGATGAATTTAGAGGTAAGTGGGAATGGGTGGCAGTGCATTAGTTATTCTTTGTATGCATACTCTTGTGGGCATGACTCCTAAAGATGTGGACAAGGGAAAAAAGCATGTTATCAATACGATATTGGGAAAGGAAATGCAACAATTGGGGAGTTTAAGGGAAACAGGGTACTTTCTATGCTGTTTATGGACCCCTGGTAAAACCTCTTCTCGCTCTTTACTTTTTAGGATTCGCCCACACAGATCTTGTGCTATACTTGTGAAATCTATTGTTTTTAACATAAACTTTAAAGGGGCTTACATCCCGGCCCCTCTCTTTACTGGCTTGTCATTGGTCCCTGTGCGAGCCACTTATTTTTCCTCCATTTCTACTGGTTGTAGCATATTTTCATGTATTTACCAATGGTTGTTCCTCTGCTGCTTCTCTTATCAGTCTCCTGTAGCCAAAATACTGTTAACATCCTCTTTGGTGGAACAATTTTTTCATAAAGTTTTGCCTCTTTCTCCTTTTTGTTCATGCAGCATATCTATATAGCACAATTTATCATCGGGAGAAGTTAAGTGATTTGCCCAGAATCAGAGGATGTTGCGCAGCCGAGATTCGACCCCGGATCCCCAGCTCTTGAGTCAGCAGTTCTGGCCATTGCACCACATCCTCTCCACTCCCATGTTAGTGATCAGGGAGCTCTTTCCTTCGTACCAGTCGGTGATTGATAAAAACAGCTTTTTATTCCTTACATAGGCGAAATCGATGCATTACCAATTCTTGTTATATTCATGAGAACAGCTCGGTGGAGTGAGGAAAGGAAGCAGACGGAATTCACATCTTCCCATTACTGCATGTCGTTTACAAACACACATGATGTATCCAGTGGTTTATTTTCCACCTATTTCATTAGGTTCATTAACTCTCTCGGTTCGCTGTGGAAGAATCTCAGATAATGGTGAGAAAACACTCCTTGTACACTCCAAGGGACAAGTTTTTTCACCAGCTGGTACAGAAATAGAAATGTTTTAGTTCATTCATTCCAGTGAAAACATGAGACAAAGTTAGGAGGATCACAAGCATGGCTTCAAATACTTTATTGACCTTTGTCAATATGACATGCTTCTCCACCTCAGACCACTCAATATCTTATGTTAAAAGGATTTATCAGGAGAATGGCTGCCCCATGGGGCTTCTCAGAACTAACATAGCAGCTGGAGCACACTAATACAGATTAGATTATCCAAGTTTTCAATAGATTACAGACCTTCATAAAAGAGGTGCACAAGTTTAGAGACGGAGGAAAAGAATTCTACCATTGGTACCAGAATATCATAACCAAAATATCTCTGAAGGAAACATTGTGGTTCCAATTTCCCTTACAAAAATATCCGCAAACGAGGTAATAGAAAATCTACAATGTTTTTAAACGGTATTTTAGACATGGTATTTCTGTCAGACGATATTGTTTGCAAATTATATTCTGAGATGCAACCCAAACTACATCTTAGATGAATCCCATACAGGTGACGGTCATTAATATAATATACAATCAATAATACACTGTGACCCCTATGGCAACTCGTCAATGAGGCTGTGCATATTTTAGTACAATCCAATTTTTGAAATATATTTATAAAATGTTATGTGCTCCATGCTCCCAATAGCATCACTGGGTCGCCAGGAATACGCAGATGGAGAAATTGCTGTACCCTAGACTGAAATATCTAGTCGGCTACACACATGCAGCGTAATTCCCCAGAGGTAAGCATAGATTGTAAATCTTTTTTGTGTTAATTAAGGGAATCAAACAGGAGGTCTGTATTAGTGCTGCATTATTAACAGGCATTTATGTAGATTGGAATGGTTTGCAAATGATTTAAATGAAGAGCTGTTTCCTCCTTTCCCAGGCACAGCCAACTTAATACTGAATATCTCCAACATGGGTATATAGGTGAGCTAGGGTAAAACATATGGAAAGGTATTATATAAATTACAATAATTGAGTATATGGTCAATGAATCACCAGACATAAGTGGTCCTTGTATCAGGTAAGAAGACTGAATCACAGATGAACCCACAGGCAGGCTCCACACAACTCCTTCCGCATAGCCAAACGCTAGTTCTACTCCTGTACTGCAGCTGTGCACCAGGACAGCTCTTGCTACTTCGTGGAGTTCTCCAGCCCTGGTCCAGAAAGTAAATTCTTCAAACCCGGTCTAAGCACATTGCTAAAGAAGAGTTGTTGCCCTAGCTACCAGATGCCTTTGCTATCAATTGGTTCAAAGATAGCCAGATGGCGGAGATCAAGTGTGTGCCATTGTTGAGACACAACTTAGAGATGCTGCATAGATCATCACACATAGTGCTGGGTTGAAATACCAGTATTTGTATAGCACACGGCTACCTCTGAAGTGGTGTCCAGGCGCTGGGGGCCCTCGAGAAGATTAAGCAAGCTATTTTCCAGAGTCATACGGTGCTGGGCTGACCTGCCGCCGGTGCCAGGGATCGAACCCTGAGCCCCAGATTCCAGCGTAGGTCACCCTGGCCGCTGTGCCATAGCTCTTCCATTGCACTAAAGCTGATCACAGATCATCTCCAGCTGCTGGGATCTTTCACTGCTCATGATCCAGCTTTGACACCAAGCACAGTACTGAGCTGCGGTCCAGCTGCTCTCCCAGATCTGTCAGCAAGCACCGCCCTTAGTTCTGGCACTGTTCATTTGCCACTTCGGAAACCAAGCAGAGAACAGAACCACTTCATCGTCCATGTCCTGGTAGACAATGCCTGAGTCCGGAATGCACTGGTCTCTGGTCAGATGTAGGGTCATCAACATGGTCAAACCACGTCCAGTGTTGTCTACGTGCAAACTCTACATTATCATGGTTCGTCCTTGAAAACCGAGGTGGGGGTGAGTGGGGTGGGGTGGATTTGCTCTCCACCTATGTGGCTAAGCACAGAACCCAACTTATGGAACAATACAGGTCAAAGCGTGTGTCTGTTAGCTGTTGACGGATTGTGGATCAGGTACAAGTGGTGAAGAGCACTGTTGAACAAGTCAATTTAGAGGTAAGTGGTGGCCCAAGAGAATTCCTCCTAGTCCATTGTTCTCCAAGCACTTCACTGAAGAGGATACTGCAATGGTGCTGGAATGTTTGTCTAGTGGCTTATGAGGAATGCTCGATACTCCAAAGGGGTGTGAAAAAGATGGATGTAAAAAAACGGGGAGATTTGAACTGTGGTAACACACAACTGTCTATTAATACAAAAAGGAAGGACATAGTTTAAAGACAACAAATTGAGAGAAAGTCTTAAGTGCCTGCTATTTGATGACTGAGATGTGAATAGGATTTAGTTGAAATTATGTATTGCGTTCTGGCATCATAGAACTGCATTGGGACAAGGTGTTGATATGAAAATATATTTCCTAAAAAGGGTATTGAATTTATTCAACAAGCAAAACCAGTGAAGGAATACGTGAATGCTGTGACCTGGCTTTGGTATACCAGTACAGGGAACTCGAAGGGAAAATTGATGTGGAATCTCTGGTGCTAAAAGTGAGCACAGGAAATATTATGCAGTGTGGAAATGTTTTTCTGTATCTGTCATCACACTGTTTCTCTGATCATGAGCACCGACATTGTGCAGCTCAGCCATCAGAACTAAGCCCTGTCGCGGCCTTTGTACCGGATTGAAGACGCAAACGTGAAGGCATGTCTTCTGGGGTTTTACTCTGAACCTGATCATGTCCGTCACTCAACTATAATCCTGTTTCTGTCTTCTTGTACAATCTGTGAGGCTTTAAAGATGAGGTTTGAGCAGATCTTCAACGGCTGAACGGGATCTGTGTTCCTGATGCTAGAAATTATTTTACTGTATTTGTTAAATCTTCGGAGTTCTTGCAGCTAAGAGACCTCTAGTCCTGAGCTCGTGGCTACTGCCTGTTATTTTAAATTTAAGTTTCTCTCATCGTCATCTGTCGATTCCCCCCAATCTTGCCCCCCTCCCTTACCACCGCTCTTACCTGCAAGGGCCGTGCCTGTACCTACTTTACGTGTCAGACAATTCACAGACAATCTAAGTATGTGTGAAGGGCAGCTGAGCATCTCTTGAGCGCAGTCGGGTGACCACCTCGCTTCATACCAGACACAGCTGGACCAACTGCTCACTGATGCACAAGCATGACATCATCTTAGAACCATCTAAGGCATCATAAGGATGTAACATTCTAATGAGTGGAACAAGTGATAACATATGAATATAACACCTTCACAGCAAGCCACTTCCATTAACCCACACAGCTTATTTTTAACTTCTGTTTGTTTAAAAGTTTATCACGAGATCTTTTTTTTAGACCTTTCCTCCCCAACAGCAAAAACACCACCCTTTGCGTACGGAGGTGCACGCATAGCTCCTTCTGTGCCCAAACCCCATCCTGTGCCCACAAAATGTTGCAGTCTTTAGAAGACACTGCCAACTCGCACCCCTGGCACCTAGCCCAAAGAGTTTATTTCAAAGTGGTGCACCAGGCTGCTGCAGCCCCCTGCCTGAAAGCACAGACACAGAAGTCAATTATCTATTCTGCTGCTGTCAGTAAGAGGTTTCCCTGGGCAGTAATGCCTTCAGGAGTCAGATGCCTCTTATCACAGAAGGAAAGGTCCATGAGAAACCAAGGCTCTTAGATGTGTTGCACACACACACAGGACTCATTTTACTCTGTGCTGCGCCCAAGGTGCTGTCGGAACAATTAACTTCATTTCAAAGCTTTAAAAAGAAGTTTCCAAGGAATTACAGGATTTTGAAGACTCGGTTTGTTTTCCGCAGTTTAAAAATAACATGTGACTGCAAGATTACAACTAAATGACCCTGGTGGCTCTTGTAATAGAGAAACTATTTATAAATCACAAAAACATAACACGGTATTCCAAAATCATAAATAAAGGGAGTGCTCCATTGCTGGGAACGAAAAGGCAGAACTAGTGAGTGACCTGCAATGTTTTTTTCTATTACTGAAAGGGATAAAACTGAGGACTCAAAAGAAGAAAAATAGGAAATGTCTGAAAAATCAAAAATTAGTAGGTATAAGGTCCTTTTCTTAGGACGCTGCAACTACATGTAGCAAAAGGGAGGTCTTAAACAATTGTGCAATAATGTCACACTACAAAAACAAGTGTGATTACTTAAAAGCACATCATCGAAGTGGAAGGTCATTACCACAGTCTAACTACTGCTGGACAGTGAGTACTTCCAATCTGACAAGACAGTCTGGTGGGGATTAATGGGACTCACAGGTGGAAAAACTTGTCAAAAGGAAACTTTTTCGTCAATGTCAATTGTGAGTGTAAGTTTGCCTTATTAGCATGCTGGTGTCCCCATGTAAACAAAGCTGCATCCTTCAAAACCTCGGAGCCGAATATCAATTTAATATTAGTGTGTCATCGCACACATTTAGCAGTTTTATATAGTTCGAACTTGGCCCAATTGCGCTTGAGATAGAGATATATATATATATATATATATATATATATCACACCACAAAGAGGCCCAATACTGGAGTAGCAGGCATTTATTCACCTGCATAGCAACGCAAAGGGTGTCCCCATGTCCTTACGCGTTTCGGCATTACTTCAGCCTTGATCACAGGTGGGGTTAATTAATGGAAAAATGCATACCTGCGTGCTTTAAAGCTCTTAGGTCACATGACTTGCTGTTGGAAAAATACAATCTACAACAAACATAAGGAGTCGGAAGGTCTGTTAAGCAACGTAGCTGAGTCTATGAGGTCCTAATGAAGTGACCCTTGTGGATTGCACTGAATCAGGCCAAGTGGTCACACGACACGAATGAGTGTTAGATATCCTATCAGCCCACCCATCTGGCGGAGCCTCGTCATGTAGGACGTCTAACCAGGGTGGTGAGTCCAAGCCCAGGTGCATTGGCCAGACAACACTCACTACTGGTTCATCTTGTAGAAGTGTCCGTGCCACAGAGTGGTGCTGAAAAAGTGCAGTGCAAAACAGGGAATAAAGAATAAGTGATCTAAAATGGCGGTTGAGGCAAAGAAAAATGTTTTTATTAAGGATATTCACCAGGACGCCAGATTAAAAAGAAGTGTGGAACAGTGTGAAAGAATCACTGTGATGCTTTGCTGTTTTATAAATTAGGCCAACATGTTTCTGCCGAAGGTGGAACTACACCGGCATTCTTCAGGGCCAACTACAAAAAGATGTTGCTACTGCAAAGATACACTCAGATAACACTCAGACACCTCCCCTTCGGCTTAGGTGTCTGCATAGGGGTACCGACGGAGAGAGCGGGGCCTCAATCTCCGAGCCGTTGCCGGGTGAGGTGAGGCTCGACTCCCACATATTGCTGGGATTACTTCCTCTATCAACTTCTGATCTGGAGGATATGGTAGGATGGTCTAGATGACCACACCAGTAATCTGGACAGGTCTTTAACAAATATTTTGGTCTGTCCTTTTTTGCTTCACTTCGTATAAATTATCTGAGTGTATCTTTGCAGTAGCAACATCTTTTTGTAGTTGGCCCTGAAGAATGCCGGTGTAGTTCCACCTTCGGCAGAAACATGTTGGCCTAATTTATAAAACAGCAAAGCATCACAGTGATTCTTTCACACTGTTCCACACTTCTTTTTAATCTGGCGTCCTGGTGAATATCCTTAATAAAAACATTTTTCTTTGCCTCGACCGCCATTTTAGATCACTTATTCTTTATTCCCTGTTTTGCACTGCACTTTTTCAGCACCACTCTGTGGCACGGACACTTCTACAAGATGAACCAGTAGTGAGTGTTGTCTGGCCAATGCACCTGGGCTTGGACTCACCACCCTGGTTAGACGTCCTACATGACGAGGCTCCGCCAGATGGGTGGGCTGATAGGATATCTAACACTCATTCGTGTCGTGTGACCACTTGGTCTGATTCAGTGCAATCCAAAAGGGTCACTTCATTAGGACCTCATAGACTCAGCTACGTTGCTTAACAGACCTTCCGACTCCTTATGTTTGTTGTAGTTTGACTTAGGGGTATAGAGTTTGGTAGGTCTATAAATATAGTCCCCTTGACCCTCCTTAACCTTTGTTTTCCGGAAAAATACAATCCCCATGGTGCACTACGTTGGTATTCAAAGTACTGGAGCCCGGGCATTTACACCAGATGCACATTGAAAGTCAGCACCATGCGAAGATTTTTATCACATGCCTGCGTGAGTAATGAACATTAATTATGACATGGATGCACGCAAAATGAACTTTTTAACACCTGGAAATGAAAAACGAAAATGGATTTATTAAGATCCTGAACAGTACTTTGAATACCTGTACTTTGAGCCAAGGCGGGGTTTCGAACCTGGTTCCCAACTTTTGATGTCAGCACCTCTAGGCGCTAAGCCACCTCTTATCTACAGGCTGGCCACCTTAATGCCAGAATTTTGGGGAACGGTACAGTGTAGTTTTGACTCCAACTTTACACGCCACAAATGCATCACCTAAACGTGCACTTAGCATGTTTCCTGTGTGACCTATTGACAATTAAATGAAATGTGCACTTGACATCATTAAAGTGCGTTCACTATAGACTCAGAGAAGTCATACGTAACACTGAGTGGTGTGTTTTAACTCATTAAACAAGATATATTGTTTAGATGATTGAACAGAAGCCATCCTCACATATTTAGAATGTGTTTACTCTACAAACGATAATGGATTTATGTAATGTATGCACTAATGCTACACGCATATTTCATATAAAATGTGGTTTTTAGCCATATTTACACATGCTTATTATAGCCTTATAGCCCGCCGTGGCGGGCTATACCGGCTATTAAAGGCCCGCTGAATCGTTAAAGGCCCGAGCCGAAGGCGAGGGACTTTAACGAGACAGTGGGACTTTAATTGCCGGTATAGCCTGCTACGAAGGGCTATAAGGCTATTAGAACATTCTGCCACTAGAGGGCAGAATGTTCTAACAAATTAAACAAAGGGTACTCGAAGCTTGAGGGGGTATAAATCCCCTCGAGCTTCGAGAAGCCTTTGTAGAACATTTGAATGTTGCTCTGCGGGCCTTTACCGGCCGTAGAATTAGGGAGCACTCCATTGTCTGCATTGGAGCTCCCAACATTCCAATGTTCTAATAAAGATTAACTGCATACCGTATGCAGTATGAATCTAATGTACTGCCAAGTTATATTAATTTGTGCTTAAACGTGCACACGTATATTAAACATGCACCGTCGATTTCATATTTTGAACTTGTCCTTAGAAGACCTCTTTTCATTCTGGATAAAATACTGTTTTTAATTTCTGCTGACATGACTATTTCCATGCAGATATTCACACACATTGTTAGTTTGAAAATAAATACAACACTGTATTAATGATACAAAAAGCCTGAGTAAAAAAACTGAGTAGAAGACCTTGACGAAAGAACCTGGAGAGCCAAACCGTTAATTCAAGAGTCCTATAGAGCAATGTTTCAACATGGCCTAATTAAGCAAGGACGATGTTGTTCCAATGTTTATTATGGGATAATTGGCCGATGTTTCAGACTACATCGTGAGAATGGAAAAGGACAATGGAACCCCTGAGGATACGAACAGAGGGGTGTTACCTGAATGATTTTAGTGTGAATAACTGGAGTCCACACTGTCTAATGCTGGAACACTTTTCCTTAGTCTTTAAGAGGCTTAGACCTGTATGCTTATTACTTTTATTTTTGCTAAGTGTGGCTTATGCTAATACTCAAATTCCCCTGACCCAGGAAGATTCTTGACCGAGCTTCTGCAATGCTGACACCTTCCTATACTTCCTTTACTTTTCACACCGCCTCATGATTTCAGTTTTTCTGCAGTTCCCTGAATTTTGAGATTCCTTAGACTAATAAACCATTCTCTCAGTTTGGATTTTAACTTTGACAATTCTAGATTTACTCATGTACAGAAGGGAGGACCGAAAACTCTTCTCTAAGCACCAGATAATAATACTGAACAATTGTATTATTGCTGTGACTGAACTTTTTGTTTGCTTAATACTAGTACGCCTAAACTTTTTTGGGGGTTGAGTTTCCCAGTTGTTATTCTGTGTCTTTATAGCATGGTGTTGAGATTCGTGTATCTTACCTTGATTGCTAACTTGTAATAGATCTTCTTAACTCTATTCACTGATTCCTGGTCCTTATTGTGTAGCCAAATGGGTTACACTGGTGATGAACTTTGATTGAGGTAAAGTGAACTCTCCTCGCCTCTCTGTCAGATAAAAAGGTTCACTGGAGGATGAATGTTGAGGGGGTAGGCCCAAAACGTGTTATCAGGTGCAAGTGTGGATTACAATATGCAGGATATACATGGGAGCCTGTGTCGCAACAACCCCTCTCAAGGATGATCTCCCTTTTACCCAGCAGAGACATTTCTGTCGGAAGTGGGGGTGGGCGGGGCAAGAATGAACTATTTGCACTTTTCCCCCAACTACTTGAGTGGAGATGGATTCTCTTTGTGTAACGTTTTTCTCTACTATGGAACCTACCACCTACCTTGGTGGATGAGATCTATAATAAACTTATTTTGAAAGTGTGTATAGGCAATTGCTTAGATTCACAACCAATTAGTGGGTACCACAGTTAGACACATATGATTATCAAGTGTAACAACAGTGAAGACATTGATGGACAAACCCAGGGTTGTGAAACCATTATGTATGCCAATTACATTGTGTTCCAGCTAAGTTGGCTACATTAAAACAATAAAATATGTTGTTTATTTTAAAGTCCAGTGATTCAGCGCAATTTGGCACAACGATAACTGGAGAACACACACTGTTTACAGCAATATGAAATACAGTCACAAAAGTCCGCTAATTTGCACCATCTCAAGTAAATGAACATTTGTAACATAATGCACTTTTCAAGTGTGTTAGCATAATAAAGCAAAACTTCACTGGAGACTCAGTCATTGTGATAAGGCAAGCAGGGTAGCTTCAGACACTGCAAAATACAGACGTGTATGTTTAAAGGTGCTGTATAATTAGATAAATTCAACCCTCATATTTAGAATATGGATATTTTAGGCCCCTATGTGCACTGATCTACATTTTGATCTTGAATTTCAATAAATGTTATACTTTTGTTTCCAACAAATTTGCTACTAAATATTTTGTGTTTAGATCTAGTTAATGGCGAAGTACATTCTCTGAAAGCATCATATATGTTTATTATGAAAACTACTGAACTAGGTGTAGAGTTGAGTGCATCTGCATGTCATCATTAGAATGTTAGCTATGTTGCTAGGATAGAATGTTAGCTTTTGATTATAGGAGTTGATCTTTGAGCTGTGAAGCTGTGCTGGAGGTATCTGCCTTGATTCTCAAATAAAGCTATTTGATCTTCATCAAATTGACTGGAAATTGGATCTTTACACTAGGTTTACAAAACCTTAGCTAGAAACGTGTCTGAACATTTAGCACATTCCAAATTGTGAGCTTGTGGAATTCAATGTTAATGCATCTGACTGACATAAGGGTTAATGTGAATCTATTTGACAGACATTGCGCAACAACAGAGAGAAACCAAGAAGCATGCATTTCGGGAAACAGTCCCAAAACAAGGAGCTGGACAAGGGATTACCACCTGGGGCCGTATTATAGAAGTGCCCCGCTTTGCGCACCCCCGGGCACTTTGGTATTACAGAAGGGGCCGCAGACCTTTGTGCGTCCCCTTCTGTAATATTGAAAGCGCTGGTAAACATTCAGTCCCAGTGCTTCCTCAAGAGGGCGTTCCCACATTTGCATGGTGGCGTGATCTCATGCAAATGAGGGAATCCCTTTTCCTCTGCGGCCACGCCATATTACAGACGTTGGTGCAGAGGCAAAGAAGCTCTCAGGAGGCTCACTGACAGTGTGCCACCCAAAAGCTTGCGCACTGTCAGTGCGCCACCTGTTTTCTGCCCTCTGCATGGAGTAAAGGGGGTCCCATGGACCCCCCGAGGCGTCCTCTTGCAGAGAGGTGCAGTCACTCACTGCACCCCCCTACAAGGGAATCTCTAATCCCCTTTAACAGTGCAGGCAGGTGCCATCTGTACTGTGAAAACAGAGTGGCTTCAAAGCAGCTGCTCCGTTTTTCACATAAATGCGCAGCCCCCAAGCGCACTTTCCTTGATTGCGCTGGGCACATGTTTTAAAAGGGGCAATCAAGGAAAATACGCTGTATGTTTAATACAGCCCCAGATGGGTAAAAAATGCCCCTAGATGAGTTACTGTCCAGATGAGCACTTAATCTTGAAGCCGACTGAAATGAATACCTTCCTTGAGATGCAGAAGGAAATCCAAACACCTGGTCTTCTGGTTGCCCACAGATCGAAGCTAGCCTAGATTTCCATTAAAAAATGGACTTCGCACTGTACTCAAGATCAATGAGGGTGTGTCAGGCTGGTACACAAGGGGGTATGATGACCTTTAACAGGTACCCTTGCTCGTTTTTTAGGTACCAGGGTAAACTTAAAATAATACCTTCCTAAAAGAGGAATAGCCAGAATTAAAGATGTTTGGAAAATGTAAAAACTGTACAGGTTATTAAATTCTGAATAAAGAAGTATGTAATAAATAATACTAAAAAACATGAAACGGCATCCACTAATGAGTAATCCACCCTATAATTAATACATCATGCTTAGAAAATACCCGCCTTAGAAATAACAGAGTGGGCTTAAAATTGGTAGTGTGAGAGTCATGATGCTGCAAGGTATGACATAAGATGTTTTCTCAAGGATCACTTCAATGTTCAGGATAAAGCAAAAAAGTTGAAGACTCCTAATTGACACGGACAAGGGATGTTGATGAGGAGCTGGACCAAGACGGAATTGCATATGGTTGGTCTCCATCTAAAGTGACATAGTGGGAGAAAACAATAGTCTGTATTGCGGCCCAAGTGATCAACAGTGGCTGAAAATAGTGCAAGCATTCCTTCCACCAGCTTGTTATTTGTTGATGTGGACACACTATTTGAGACAGGCATGGCAGTGTCATCTTATGGAGCTTGGGGGTGGGGCCAGGATTTTTTTTGAGCCCCCTGCTTGAAAGAACTTCACATTTTATTACACATTACTGCTAATTCAAGCCCTATGCTGCCTAACAATACTGAATTCTATGTTGATGGATGACATACAGAGATTCAAAGAATGACTGCAGAGAAAGTTCACTTTCCTAGGGTGCTCTTTGGAAGCTACGAGGCCTGGTCAATGGCCCACTTTTCCCATGCCTTAAAACGTCTCCAGATGTGGGAACATTGACCGCTCTTTATGACACATGACTCAAGCTACACTTCACTGAAAAAGTAGGAGTAGGAATGGGATTGCTTGTGCTATAGTTTGGATAGGACCGAAGTCTAGTTGTTCAGGCTGGACCGGTCCTGCTCGAGCAGAACCAAAACAAATTATCATAGAGTTCGTCTTAAGTTAGAGTGGTATAAGGAGGTGAAAACTACGGTCTGGAATGCGGCCTGAATGATTGCCAGTGGCAGAGGCTAATTCAGTCATTCCTTCTATCATCTCGTTTTTGTTGCATTAGCCAAGAGAAAGCAGCCTGCTCACCTGCTGTCTAGTCATTGGCTAATCTTCCTACGATTCCAGAAAGGAGGCTCTGGAAACAGAACGGGGGCCTAATTCGAAAAGCCACGTGAAGTTTTATCAGAATTCAGCTCTCTAAAACAAGGCTTTCCAAAACTGGATGGATCTTTTCCAAATGTTTAAAAGGAGCTACCCTTGAAATTATCCTATTCAGAATTATTGAAAGTATATCTTACCCACATGGATTTCCTGAACGTCTCCCATGGATCTGACCAGTGTGCACAAATATTGGAGGCCAGTGATCCGCAACAGTGGCCTCCCAGCTTCAAAAGAGTTGGGACATGGCAAACAAGAGGGTGAGTTAAAGCTAAACTAAGGGGACCCCTCTACAATAAATCTGGGTCAGGGAAAAGAGGGGTATGAAAAAACACAGAATACTAAATATTTCCCTCATCGACCTACATACTTTTATCCATTGACTTGGTTCATGTGCCTTATATTAATTTCATAAACTAATAAACATTAAGAAAGCAATAGTGACAGTATAATTCTTCTCATTACTTATTTTAATATTTCATATTCATTTTTTTCATTTCATTTTTATAAAATATGTCAAATTCATTTTTTCAAAGGAGCATCATTTTCCAATTTGATCATCTTCACATTAGTACAATTGGTTTTACAATCTGACATTTACAAAATTTCAGAAAACATTTATCTTGCAATAAAGAATATTTCCTAAAAGAAAAAAATAATTCTACAAACACCCCTAGAAGAAAATAAATACACATGTACACACACTCTCACCACTACAGCATTCATACACTATCTGTGCATAGCTGAGTAACTCTTGGTAAGAAAATGCTCCTGCCAATATATGAGTCCTGGAAAATTCAGGAGACTCCGCACCAGGTAGACGCAAGTTTCGGTGGACAACAGTTGTATAAGCCACCTTCCTCAGGACCTATCCAGATTTCATGCAATTAATTCCCAGGGGACATCAAAATCAGGAGGAGTAGATGTTTATATTTTCAAAGTATGTCAATCCGTCTATTTGGAATATGGTAAGCTCACCCACACTAGAATTCCAACGAGAGGTCCACACAAGCCTTGTCATTCATATATAGATATGTCCACTTCAAATAATGTGGCAAATCAACTGGTATTATTAGTACACAAGTACAATTCATTAGCAGGCCAAATAGTTCACATTTTTCTCCATTCAAATCCAATATGTTGTGGGATGGTACTTGTACAATTCTCCTAGCGTACTTCCGCAATCCCGTCTCGCATCAACTTCGGAGGTCGAGCTAACAAGAGGATGAGTACATTCTAGTACATGATGCTGCAGGCCTGTAGACTCGGAAACCAGTTCAAAATGATGACTTACTCAAGTATACAAAAAGTGATGGATGGAACGCTTGAATTAACCTTAGACACTGATAATCACTCAGGACCCAGTCCACTTCAGAGAGGACACAGCCATATGAAAATCAAACTTGATTCTGCTTCAATGGTAATAGTCCCACTCGAAATGCTGGGCCGGGCCCCTAAACCTGAACACAAGCAAACCAGGACTGTTTTTGCTCATATTAGAGATTGTGACCCAGGTTTAGCGTGGTTCCAGTGGCACAGTGTGCATGAGACCCACGCTTGGGCACACCCATCCCAATCATATGCAGATGAGCCTTGACTCTGCACCAATGGAAACAGTTTAGTCTGATACACAAGTGCCCTGTGCACACTTCGTTACTGGAACCTAGCTATACCGGGCTGATGAGCCTTAACTGTGTTGAAATCGGTTCAGGTTTCCTTGTGTTCCAGTTCAGGGAGGACGTGGACTGGCAGTTCGGGCTAGACTGTTACCATTGGATCAGGGTCAAAACTGGCTTCTACATGGCTGGGTCCAAAGTGAGGTGGCAGTGTGTGCAAAATAATAATGACTGGTGTGCGGCTCCGAGTAATTACCATTGGCTGAGATTGATTCAAGCATTCCATCCATTACTTTTTGTATACTTTTGAATAATGACCTGGCAGAAGTTAAGACAAATATAAAGAATTTTCAAAACTGAAATTAGGTATTTCTAAAAAAAATGTATACATGGTGTTTCTAACATTTGTACATTTTAGCACAATAGGGTTGTAATGAAAGGCACTTTTACCAGTATGCAAGAAGACATGATTTATGCAAAAAAAATGCACCCCAGGTATGAGTCACTTTTACAGAGCTCATGGCCATGACATACATGCCTTAACAGCCTATTAATGGAGAGAGTACCCCAACGTATTTGGACAGATCAGCTTAAGTGTCATATAAAAATAAGCAGGATTTGATTGCCTAAAGAAAATACAAATGTGACCCTAATAGCAATTTTAAATCCAGACTTTAGACTTCTGCATCTTTTGGTAATTACATGTCGGGATCAGGAACACCCAACCACGACCAAAACAAGCCTTAACAAAACATGTCACAATTTTGTGGGAATTCAATCACTGCTGCCTGCGGAATATTCCTTGTAATATTGAAGTATGTTTTACTTCCACACGTCTAAGCTGAGAGCCTTAAGAGCATAGCGTGAAATAAAATCACATCAATCAAACCTAACATGGTAGAGAAAAGAGAAGAAAGCTGCAAAATAAAAATAACTGGGATGTTGACACAATTCTCAAACTGAGGCAAAGAGGACCGAGAACAAGGCAGTGGGTTGAATAAGACGTAGATGTTTTCACACCTGCCGACTCACACGGTGCCACCATGTGACAAACGATTTCGGCTCCCTTTACACGGTCACCCGGTGAGGAGTCAAAATCACACAGTGGCAGGAAAAACAGCTGGAAAGAGGTGGCAATAAGAAACTTGAGGGACCCCCCTGCAAGGTACATGGAAAGGCCCCCGCTCCGGATTTAATCCGGAGCTGTCAGGCCAGAGTATTGTGCTGAGGGGGCTCCCTGCAGCTCGGATCCCCCAAACCGGGTGGGTTGCGGGGGCCTGTTGTTGCGGGGGGGCCTGCTACACCACTGTTGGAAAGTACTGCACAGAGCTGCTTTCCAGCTCTTTTTTAGAAACTGTAAGCAGCCGATGACCATAAAGGGCTGTCAAAACACCCCAGGACATTGGCGACATCCTCAGCGACCCTTGGTGTTTTTTGGGTAAGGCGAGGGCATGGGGGGATCAGGTAGCTCAAAGCAGCCAGCCCCTCCAAAGTCCTGCCCTTTCCTCACGCTGTGAATTTTTCTGCTGGTTGGCAGGTCTACACTCCGCTGACAAGCGCAGCTTAAAAGCACTTTTGGTGAGGGACATAAGGCGAGTCTGAGAAAAGAAGTACTTTATCTTTCCTTCTGAATACAAGCTCAATCTTGATCTGGCTGCATGTCCAGAATTAGATAGGGATTAAAGACTTTAATACCCTTTGAAAGAGCCTAGAGTTAGGGGTGGGCATAACTCACGCAATTTGCTTTAGCACAATTATGCAAGGTTACGCAAAACTACGAGAGGAGCGTAACCCTACATTTAGCACTATGCTCACACTGCAAAACGTATCCTCGAGTCTAAATTGGATCAGGGATGCATTTTACACTCAGATAATAGTGCTAAATGCAACACAACATGAACAGCAGTATTTGCATTATTGAGTAATTTTTGGTAATTTCACTTGACAAAAGTAACGGGATATTAACAAAATTACTCTGAGTACTCTGGCATAATTAAAAGTTTGCCCAGGCCTACCCATAATGGTAAAAAGGGATTACTTTCCCCATGCCGGATTGTTATGCAATCGTTCCTCGGATCCCAGCACTGATCATTTCATGGTTTTCAAGGCTTGAAGGCCACCAAGGCTTTGTTTCTTTAGTTCAGTGCCATCTGTAATCTTACATAATGCCTTGCAATTGATCACCCTGCACTTCAGGACTTGCACCGCGGGACTTACCATATGATCTGTCTCATGGAAATAATGTGTCAAAGGAAGGAACACCATGGCTCTCCAGCTGAGCAGATGTCGGCTAGGAGGTTCTGGGAACCGTACACTGTAGGAATGAAAGATAAGTCGTCCACTTGGGTGATAGTTTTACTATCGGAACCTTCCAAGGAGAGCGCAGAATTTACATTAACCTTGAGGCTGTTACCATGATGACAAGATTGTTTTGGGATTGTATAAGAACTAGCTGGTTCCCTCACATAGACATCACAGCTGCTAGCCACATTCCCTTACCTCGCTATCCAGGTTTCAGATTCCACCCAGAATCCATTTGGATTGAGTCTGTGGAAGCTGAGCCGACACACTGCACAGCACCGCTGGTGATCGCTGCGCCCTGAGGGTCCTGGTTTAAATTTACCCACAGCCTTAGTGAGCCACGAACCTAGTGTTAGGAGCGTTGCACCAGAATGCAAGACACGAGTACTCGCTGGAGCACTAATTCTTAAATGAACATGCACCTACAAGTCACAGAGTGCTGCTGAGTAGAAAGCAAGGGCTAGTAGATGTAGTCACACAAAAAACTGATCCACTTGTAAGGTATGAAATAGAAGAATGGTCACACACTGAATGGCAAGTCTTCAAGAGGGGGCCTGTAGGGATGGTGGTTACAGGCCTGTCAATCATTGTGTATCCCATCCGCAGGAATGACATAATGACTATTTAACACTATATGTCAGCTTAATCCAATTATAAAGCAGCTTGAAGGCACTGGGTGGTAGGGATGATGTGTTGGACTGGGCATGTTAATTAACCCCTTCGCTGCTCATGACGAGCTCGTCATGCAGTACACTGGTCGTGTGCTTATGACGAGCTGAGCTCGTCATGAACAATGGGAAATCAGAGAATGCAGCGCCGCAGGGGAAAACCTCTAGCAGCCAAGGTGTTAAACTGCTTGTAAGTGTCACTATTATAATAGATGATTTTGGAGCCCTGAGCATAAACCCCAACAGCAAGCGCATCAAGGACATCTCTAGCAGGGGTGTTAATATTTTGTATTTTTCAAGCTTCTCTGAAACCTCAGACATTCTTGGATTTACAGATATATGCCTTCCCTACACCAATGCATTACCCCTAAGGGTGAGCGATCTTGAAGCATGGGGTTTTGCAACTTTTTTCTCTAAATCTTTGTTTTTCACATTGAAATCATTTTTCGATATGAATAAACCATTTTCCTTAAATCCAGAGAAAATGGGCTGGTGAGACAAAAACGGTAACTGCATCACTTTCACCTACTTTTTAGGGCGCACGTTCAGAAGGGTAGTTGGGATGGAAAAAGCACATCAGATGTTCAAAAATACAGTCATGAATTCTATTATCAAACTCTTGACACTCATGGGACCACCCACCGGGCAGCTTTGTCACTGTCTTAACAACAAATATCTGTATATGTGTGCAGATCGAAAGGTTGTAAGTCTGAATCTAGGAACTGGATGCATAAATGGTAAGTGGGTAAAACTAGTGAACTAAAAAAACATAACAACATATTGGTTACTCAATCTGGTTAATCAAGTGAGGTGTAATCAATATTCAATAGGTAAAGGATGGACGAAAACTCAACATTCGAGCTACAGTAAGTGGCCATAGTTAGCTGCACTATACCGAGAACAGCTTCGACCTCTTTCCCGTTTACTGAAGGAACATGTATTTAACAAAGCGAATGTGTTTTTTTTCTACATTCTAGGCTACATAACTATTTTTCTTGTCGTTGTGTCTACAGTTAAACATGTTCTCGCTTGGGGAAAAAAACGTTTCCAACTTTACTACCCCAAAATATTCTTGAAATACATATACAAAAACAATTCATGTGTAATATAGGACTATCAGCCAGATTCATCAATGTCCCGATTTGCGAGCCCTTAATAGCGATTATTAAGGAATCGCTATTAATGACTCGCAAAACAGGATTCATGTAGAAATCGCAATATTATTTGCGATTCCTACAGCTTCCTTATTTGCGATTAGCAATTTGCTAATCGCAAATAAGGAATGACTCCCCATGCATTCCTATGGGCTAGCAATTTGCTAATTGCAAATAAGGATGCGATTTCAAGGGTACCAGGGGTGTCCAAAGGACACCCTGTAGCACCCCTGAAATGTAAATGTAGACTGATGTTGCGCACACACATGTCCAAAGGACATGTGTGTGTGTAACATACAACTTACAAAAATGCACTAAAGTGCATTTTTCAAAGTTTTCACTATGTACCACGAAGTCAGACTTCGCAGTAAATAGCGGCCAAAAATAGCGATTTCGCAATTCAAAAATGGTTCATGAATTGCATTTAAGGAATCTCAAATAGAGATTCCTTAAATGCAATTCCTCGCAATTTAGCGATTTCGCAATTTGCGATTTTTGCATTTGGGATGATGAATCCCAAATGCAAAAATTGCGCTCGCAAAGGGCCAGATTCTCAGAATCTGGCCCTTTGCGAGCCGATTTTTCAATGATGAATCTGGCTGTATATTGCTCTCTTGGGCCTCTGGTAAAATTTACAAATCACTTGGACTTCAGCATCATGGTTTATGACGTCACTGTTTATGGTGTCACCAGAAGCCCTTGATGTAAATTCAGGCCCGTATTTTTTTGTATAATATATTATAGCTATAGGGAAGTGGTATAACTCACAAGAGCTCCCCTTTTTGTGAGTTGTGAGCCATAGTTCCACCCACACTACACTCAACAATAGTATTGAATAACATTTACACTTTGGGTAAAAAGTACACACAGGACTGGACACAAAACAATTGGGGATGTTTTCTACTAATAAAACTTTTGGGAAATGTTGGACCCAAATGAGCATTACAAATTACCATTTTCCAAATACACTTGCTAAAAAGCAATAGATTTATAGTCAGTTCTGAAGATGCATTAATGAAATATTCCTAATTCTTTATGGTGTGCTCAATATTTTGACCCACCTCAGGGATGTTGTTGTTTGATCACCTCTAACATCACAAAGCATGCTTCAGTGATGTTTGGTGAATTTTTAAAAGTGTGATGAAGATATAGTTGACCACACTTTGACTTATCGAGTGAGTGCGACTACCACGGAGTTGTTGGATGAAGGAACCTCCCCCTTTCCAGGAACATATTGAGAAGTACTGAGGCAAGACAGCTTTTGTGTCCAAAATCCCTAAACATGGTCTAATAGGTTTTACATGCAATTAAAACAATTGGAGTATACAATTTGATCTGGCCGCCTGCCATGTATGTAGATTATTTTCCTGTTTCAGCCTCCCACCTCCTTTAAGTTACCCAGCACGTCTGAAAGGCCCAAATATGCTTTATGGATGGGAGATGGAGACCACAGGATTGCGTTATTTGTGTACTTAATCTTGCTGTAGACTTTTTTTTCTTCCACAAGAGGTCGTATGTTATGCCCTGCACTGCGAGATGTGGACTTTGTCTGTTGCTGTCTTCCTTTTTAAATAAAGATTTTCTTAAAAATGTTAAAGTTACCCATCACGTACCTTTGAAATATATTTTCAGCCTCACATTATAACTAAGAATCTAATTGTATGGCACAGGATAAAAAATAAAAAAACAGATGACGCACACATTTCATAATCCCAGTTAATAGGTAACATAGCTATCCCTCAAATTAGGAAGCTCTGTCACTAGAACTAAAGGACCTGTTATTGAGACCTTACAGATTCAGCTAAGAATTATATATATTTTTTATATCCAACTTTATTGGGTTTTAACAAGGTGATAAACCAAAGACAAGACAAATCATTGTATAATCTTCTACAAAGCATGCATACATAATTTAGGGTATACGGAATGACTCACTCTTCCTGTAATTTTGAACGTCCATGCATCAGCGACCCCACGCGAGGAACTAGACCACCATACATCTCTCTTGCCCCTTAAACCAAAAGGCCCAGCCGTTTGCCCCATACTCTCTTGTATTTAGCTGGACATCCCGAGCCTCATACAGCGGTTGTTCTTGCACAGCACACCAGTCCAGACCTTTGCTCCACTGGGAGATTGAGCAGGGGGATGGGGTTTTGCATCTACTCCCTGTATCCCTCTTGGCCACCATAGTGGCAGTAAGAGGTACATTTTTAACATATAAATCGTACAGGCTACAGCCTCAGCAGCACTGTGCATGGCTGGAACTGGTGGTTGATTGTACAGAACAGGGGACCCTAGTAATTAAGGATCACGTAAATAATAGACATATACTAAATAGTATATATGACCTCTGTCCAGCCGGACAGGTTTTTTATTTTTCAATTTTTTAGTATTGTTCCATATATATAACACTTATACAAAAGCGGGCACAGCCTGTGACCCACAGACGACAAGACAGAACAAGTGACAAAACAATTATGTAAAAACGCACAAAAGCGGTCTGTACTTATTCTTTGGTTATACAGACTAGATCACATTCATAGCAACCCATTGTTGTTCAATATTTATGAGGTCAAACCAACATATGGTGGTTGAGCAGATTAATACAACCATGACATCTGTATTTCTTTCACACCATGAAAAAAGTTCAAAGCATTGTGGGTACACTCAGCCTTTCCCACTTTTGAGGTTGATATGGCAGCACCTTGAGACCCACCTTTGTTCATGCATGGAAACAGGCGATCCGACCCGCATCGGGACTGCCTACAACTCATATTTTGACTTGGTATTCAATTTAAATACACACCCCTATTTTCGGGTGACCATCCCGATGACAACCACATGTTTTCTAAGTACAACTGTGTGAAGAAGCTATTTCACGGATGTACGTTGTTACAACGCATGCTTTTACCACGCATGCCTTTACAACGCAGGTTTTTCACTGCAAGTCATCACAACGACTTGCGTTGGGGGGTGCTGGATAGTGAATAGTTTCATTTACTATTCCAACTCCAGTCCCCGTGGATAGTAGGGAAGGTGTTGGAGAGTAAATTAAACTATTACCTATCCTAGAGCGCCCCCCAGCGCAAGTCGTTGTAATGACTTGCGTTGGAAAACCTGCGTTGTAAAGGTACTGCGTGGTAAAAGTTGCGTCGTAAAGGATGTTTCCCTATTTCACATATGAAGCCCTGATGAAGTTCCTTTGTAACAGGAACAAAATGCATTGGCTGATTTCAACTCATATACAATGTTTTTTCATTCTTTGTGATCTTGACTTCAATTCTGGTGCACATTCCATTTCAAAGTTTACCGTTTTCTCTGGTTCTCAGTGAACGACGGCAAGTGCCGTAAGAGGATTGCACAGGACAATACAATTTACGTGACAGGGATTGAGATGCAGAACCTATGGTCCGCCACTGGTAGTTGCTTTGAATTGACATAAGCATTTGTTGTCTATCAGCAGTGCCAAGAGGCACTGCTGATGGGACAGAATATGCATTCGACAAATATGCCTGTAATGTTATAAAAATCTAACAAAAAGCTTTGTGTTGTAAGTAGATTAGGTAGGCAGCAGGACACGTCTTCAGGTTATTAGGATAGATTTATTAAGATACACAGCAGAGCAGTAAACCTCACACCTGACCAGACCATCAACTGCCAAGGCTGGAACCTTCACATACCAGATAGAACACTCTTAGGTACTACGGGCCTCATTTATGAAAAGTGACACATTGCTGCGTGAAAACAGCGATGCGTCACTTTTCACTGCGCCCTACTTGCGAGACCAATGATGCGTCATATTTACAATATGACGCGTCATGGCGCAAGGAGTTACAGATTTCATCAGTATTTCTGACGTATCTGTATGGCGCAAAAGTGACGCATTGCTGCTGGAGTGTGTCACAAAAGTGACACAACTCCAGCAATGTGCCCTTTTACATGGGCAAGCCCCATGTGAAAGGGCCTGCGTCAGTGTTACGCCTGCTGTGAGGCAGGCGTAAGAAATTGACGCATTTGTGTCCTAGAAGTGGCGCAGTGAAATCTCATAGATTTCACTGCGTCACTTCTATGACCCTGTCTTGCGTCAGAACGCCCCCCCTGCATACATTATACCTGGTGCAGGTATAATGTAGCGCAGGGGTTTACAAAGTGACGCATCTACCTAGATGCGTCACTTTGTACATATGGTGCAACAAGGCACATGTTTTACGCTGCTGGTGCGTCACAAAAAGTGACGCACCGGCGGCGTAAATGTGACGCACGGCCTCATAAATGAGGCCCTACGGGAGGTAGGGAAGGTAGGAACACTAAGAAAGGACTACAGACACCAAGTAGCCATATTGAAGAAAGTATAAATATACAACACTTTGCCAATAGAGTTGACAACATGAGGCCACACTATAAGCAGCAAGTGTACTCTGGTACCAAGCAAAAAATACCAGCAGGTGTCAGCCGAAAGCAGCATGAATTGTCACTCACACTTCGAATGAGAACAGATCATACAATGAACACAATAGTCCTAAAAGCTAGTAAGATTACTCAAGGGTTTAAGCTCCTGCGGCAGAGATGTCCCACGAAAATACAGGCCGCAGTCCCAAATCCTAGCGCGGTCCACTAAGCCTCATAGAAGGATAGAAATGAGTACCATTGGGTTGGCACTACATTGATAATACCCAACATATAAAGTATCACATCTATAAAAATAATAAAAATATTATTAAGTTATTATTATGGACCACAATAAGAATCCCCGCACCCAAAGCAGCGGAGACATCGCATTAGATGTGCCCTTTCCTTTCCTCTCTGAGTCATTTTGGCTTTAATAATGAACATGTTTGCTTGGAGCATGATAACAATCGACAACACATTTTGAAAATCCCAGCGCGGCCGTCTCGGTACAGGGCTTTCCCTCTGCCGGCGGATCGGCATGAATAAATTCCTCGTTACAGTAGTGCTCAAAAATGGATCCGTGGGCTGACTTTTGCACTGCAGCAAGGCAGAACAAATTGCTTTTGTTTGTTCTCGCCACTGAAAAAATAATAACAGTGCAATGTGGTCACTGAACACATTCACAGACCATGCACTCGCCTGAAAAAGAAAATGCAGGCTGTTTCCAAACGCATCGCAGCGAGCCCAGGGCATCTCCTTTCCGATTCTATTCTCTCCTGTTTATCGTGGTACATCACTTTTTTTTTATCTCACTGCCCCTTTTAGATACTTTTTCAAATTTAAATCGTTATATTGGCACATCTTTTAAATGATTGAGAAAGGTGCATTTTCAGATGCTCGAGGTCCAAGTCAGTGATGCTCTTACTTTTTTTTGGACAAGTGGTGGACATTTATTTGGCTAACAAGTGGAGGCATCTGTACTTTTCGCACTAAAATCGTTTGTTTGGTGTTCCAAAGCCACAAAACACCAAACTATTTTTATTTCATTTTTAAACAAATTGTATTGCTATTTAAATCAAGTGCATGGTACAGATACAAGTGAAACACCTGTTGTGTCATTTCAGCGATATATCACCTTTGCCATGCCATACAAAGAAAACTGTAGACTACCTCCCCCCATGAGTTACGCCATAAACTGCAAAGATTTAGGGCAGATTTACAAGCCCCTTGGGCCACTTTTGCGTCATTTTTTCTGTGTTAAAAGTGACGCAAAAGTGGCGTAAGGGGCTTGTAAATCTGCCCCCATGTTTACATTTTGTCAGTGCCCCATACCAGCTCCCTGGAACACCTATCATAACCCTGGTAGGCCAAGGTATGTACAGATAACTCTTCTTGAGGTCAGAGGATAAAATAACAGGTTGGTTGAATTCAAAAGACTTACACCTGACAACAATGACTTCTGCACAAGCCAGAACTAACAACGGACGTTCAGGTCAGCTGCCCGTGTGGCAACTAAGTGAAAGGCCTCAGCTCACAAGCCAATATTGTTATTCAAAGCTGGGAGAGACAGGAGTCCAAGGGGCGAGAGACCAGGGAGGATGCACACAGAAGAGAACTAACAGTAAAGAGAAAAAAAAGGCCCCCAGTTATTATGCATCGAGCAATAGCATAGCAATTTATAACTCGCTTTTTCATAATGTGCTACGTGCTACATTTCTGCCGTTTCTAAGCGCCGTAAACAACAGGCGTAACTCGTAACCACATGTATAGTTTGGAATGTACCTACTTTGAAAGGATGGAAGGATGAGCTGGCCTTTCAGGCCTTATTTATGAAGGCCTTGCGCCACCGGTGCGTCACTTTTTCCCATGTTAAAAGTGATGCACCGGTGGCGCAAGGCATTCATAAATAAGGCCCCTGGATTCTAACTCGTAACCTGCAGGTTACTGCTTTTTCAGCAGGAAGCATTTACCTCACTGAGCCATTTTTGGTGGCAATTAAAAATAGCTTAGGGAGACTTACTATTTTACAACTAAGAAAGACTAATGAACCATTCTATAAAAGAGAATGGATTAAACTTTGGAAAAATTAAAGGGCCACATCAGGTCACCTGAAAGTTTTGCAGACTTAAAAACCTCCTAGGCATCAAACCTGTTGGAGTGGTTAGTGGGCCGGAGCAGCCGGAAGTTGCTGCATGGAGAATATTAGACAACCCTGACCTTGAAATTATGAGCTGGAGGACGCTGAAGGTTATTGCATTATAGAGGCTTATGCTGAGCTATCCCTGGTTATAATAAAAGGAGAATGGTAGCGTCCAATCGGTGTCTTGGCAGAGCTGGGTCTGTGAAGGATCTGACTGTGGACCTGCTTTCACAAGTAGCATTATCAGCTCTCGCCTATTAAGATGTATTTCTATCTGACAGCCTATCTATGCAGTGGCTTCTCTATAAAGGCCACAAGATTTCGGAAAAGACCAGAATAACAACCCCATCCCGCAGGACGATACCTCTTTGTGTCAGCGTTACCCCTCCCAGTGCATGTCAACTTGCCACAAATGTTGTCACACAGTTGAGACACGTTGATTTTCTTTGGGATAATGTCCCACATGCCTTAGATTTTATGAATGATCCTTAAACCTCATCTATGTTTTTGCGCTTATTTTCGGGGTTCCTGCGGCAAATGACAGGCTTTGCACTTGCCTGCACTGAACTTTACTGATTTGACATCTTAAGATCACTTGATGTTCCCTTATAAATCATTATCCTCATTGCCTTTGTGGTTTCAACCATATCTGTGGACCTGAGTCGTCGTAAAAATACATGCCTTGGCATCGGATAATTTTCTATCTCACAAATGGATGTGTTCAAGAGTACCAAGACATGGTCTGATGCTTGAGGTAGTCCAGAAGCAAAAAAGAACCATTGATTGACGGAATGCTGAACAATGCAAACATTCACCATCAGTCACAAAGATCTGGGTTTAATCCATCATTTTTTTGCTCACCACACTACCCCAGTTTTTTGCATGAGGTAGTCCAATGGCCATTGCCTTCTGCACAATGTTGACGCCATATAAAACCTTCATTTGCCGGCTATCGTTCAGCTAGCTCCCAACTAAAATGATCACATTAGAAGACCATCTCCAAAGTAAGGCTCTTGTAGAACAGTATCAAAGGATGCTGTGACGTTGATGCCCATCATCCCGGCTAGATCGGTTTCGCTGGTTTCCTGGAAGAAAGACTTCTACTCATTTGCCTTGCTTTAATCTACTCTTCTGATATCAGGCTTCCAACCACCTACAGTCCTTCGAGTGCAAAGTTTTTGAGAATTGTTTCCTCTTAATACCATGAATTTCTTTATCACTCATGTCATGCCGACTGGCCAATCTTCTCCACACTCCATCTGTTTTTAGTGATGGTCCGCAGTTGTTTTTTCCGGTCCTCTATACGGTACTGAATGAGTAGAGATGGCGCAGCTACTTCAAGCAGATGTTTAGGCTGTTGAAATCAGTAGCTCTTCAATACTTCAGCCAGACAGAAAAATATTCTTTAAGGGCACAGCGGGTGAACTATTCCACCAAAGACAGATGTTTTCTGATACGTGCTCTAATTAATTAATTAATTAATTAATTGCAAGTTTATATAGCGCTAGGATCGACTCCCGGAGGAGTATCTCCGCGCTTCGACCGCTGCGAAACCCTTCCTGGCTTCCCTGAGAGATGGTCCCTTAATGGGTATCTCCAGGGTGAGACCAGGCATCCCCGGCGGTCTGGTGGGGCCGTTAGTGAAGATGAGGCAAGCTAGTGCCCAGAGTTGCCGAGTGCGATCGCTGATCAGAGTGGGCACCGAGGCGAGAGAATTATCGAGTCCGCTGACCCTGGTCCAGAAACCTGCCGCGTCGGGAATCGAACCCTGGTCCCGGGCCGTCCTCTGCTCTCGGGTCTGCCGCCTCTAACCAGTGAGCCACACTACTTCACTAATAAAGCACTTACCGTTACAACCTCTCTGTTGCGGACCTCTGGTGCCAAAGGATAGTGCTTAGAAAAAAGGAAATTTATAGTGAATCATCTCACTTGATGATCCTGTCTATGAGATGTCTAAAACAATGAAAACCTTTTGTGAATACTGTAGTTTTGCACGATAGAGCACTCTAGAGCGGTCTCCGATCATTCTAGGAAATTTGCGATGAAGCTCGCTCTACGAGGATCAAAGCTGCACCTCAGATAAACTCAAGTGCTCCCTTCACCCTTACAAGAGAAGCAGACAAGATGGAGGATGAAAGGTGACCTCATGCTGAGCGGTGTCTGTTTGCCTTTTCTTTTGTGCTACACTCTTCATGGTTCAAGGCTAACTTCTTTAATCTGTTCACAGATAGGCTGCTAACCAGATCTTCAGATGGTAGGAGCTTGTCGGTGTAAAAATAAAACTAGAAACAGATGGGGAAGCTGGAGATGTTAGTCTCTGCTACAGGATGCAACATCATTATAGGTAAAAGGGAAGATTCAAGAACAACTTGAAGAGGGCCTGCAGGGTATCCACAGATGTCATATTTCAGAGCTTCTCAGATTGCTTTCCTCTTCCCTAGCCAAGAGCTGGTACTACCCCAGAGTGGCTACAAAGAGGAAAGGCAAATGATGCACCTGGGATAGAGAATGTTCTTTCTTGCAGTCAACGCATTACTAGGGACATATGCCAAATTCAGAATAGATCCACAATGGAACAGCCAGATAAAAATGGAGGACAGGACCTTGGTGCAAAGGGAGAAGAGGAAAAGCACAACATTGCAGCGCACAGGCCCACGGGGAAGCAGAGGGGATGCTCTTAATTCCAGGGGTATCACAAGGTGGCGTGTTTTCCAGTGAAGGGTCAGCTTCGCACTATGAAGAAGACAGGCCTGCAGTTTAAAGAAGTTGTAGCTGGATTGTAAAGAGCACACCTATGGTTGAAACAGAACATGGTTTCCGATAAGGGCGCAGGTTCAGACACTATGGATTTCCCCTGTACCTACCTGCTCTGGAAGAAAAGCACCTTTACATATTCTGGGGGTAACTCACGGTTCACTAACAGAACCAACTGAAAATCTGAATTAAGATGGCATTTATATTTTTATACCTTCTCCATAGGGATATAAACATTGGTTTGAATCCTACCTTTTGAGAAGGAATGTATATTTTTCAGAGAGTGATCAACATTTGAAATAATAGACTGACAGACACATGTCTCTCTCCATGTATCAAGTGTTGCCTTTGTGCTGGCCGTGTTGGCCAACAACAACTGGATTAAATCATAGATCTGTTTATTTAGGTCTCCCAAATGGCAGACATTTAATACAACAGTATTTGAAAATACTTATCGTTTTCTGAGAAACCAAAGCAGCTGAAATTAGATTATAAAATCTTCTTCCAAATCGTAATCTACCAGGTGAGACAAACTTTGCGTTAATTTATGGAAGTCCAGGATAGAAAATCTTGGCTTGGCTGCCCTAATTGGACTCATTAGACTGTAACTGGAGCTGCTTGGGAAGCCCTTTCTGAATGTCACACCTGGACCAGCCCAGGAAGAACAATGGGGGTTATTATTAGCCCATGGTATGGCTGTGCTTCCCACAGGTAGCAGAACAGGATGCTGGCACCATGCTCAGCAGGAGGGGTGTGGCATATCACTGACCTGCTATTTGGAAAAGAAATGAGGGGCAAAGTAGGGCGTGGGAGTTTTCACCGAGCAAAAGAAATGTCACCATTCTTGGAATTTAGAGTGAATAAGATCTGTTAACAGGCTAACGTTTTGAAACCAAATCGAAGACAGAGACGAGGCACCATCATGATTTCAACAATAAATAACTTCCTTGACTTTGGCTGCACATTCCCCAGGTCTGAGCAGTTTCCATCTTTCCAAACTGTCTCACTGCAAGCTCCTGCAATTAGATCCGACCTTGTGGACCATTCTGTATTGGGCCTTTGTCCTCTGTCCATTACTTGCTGAAAAGCCCACAGAGTTTGCAAAACAAGCTGGTGACCAAAGCTGACACCTCAGTAATCAAAATCAGTATTGGCTATTGAGAGGAACTATCTTCTGCCTGGGCATTAATATGGCCTTATAGCCCGCCGTAACGGGCTATACCGGCTATTAAAGGCCCGCTGAATCGTTAAAGGCCCGAGCCGAAGGCGAGGGACTTTAACGAGACAGCAGGACTTTAATAGCCGGTATAGCCCTGCTACAAAAGGGTATAAGGCTATTAGAACATTCTGCCACTAGAGGGCAGAATGTTCTAACAAATTAAACAAAGGGTTCTCGAAGCTCGAGGGGATATAAATCCCCTCGAGCTTCGAGAAGCCTTTGTAGAACATTGGAATGTTGCTCTGCGGGCCTATACCAGCCCGTAGAAGCAGGGAGCACTCTATTGTCTGCAATGGAGCTCCCAACATTCCAATGTTCTAATACTCTTTTCAAACATCTTAACATCAGTGGCTCACTAAGCTTTATCTAACCTTGTTAAACCGGATCTAACTAAGTCTTAAGGTAACTTTGTTCATTGCATGAAACCTTCAAGCACAGTGTAGCCTAACTTTGTCTGGGAGGCACACAATGATTTTTCTGACTTTCCCATGGGGAACCGTTGGTCTCAGATTGTTATTAGTCACTCTTCTTGACTTGCACTTACAGCTAAAACTGTTTTTTTTCACTTTCACAAAAACAATTTACATTGTATATTTTCTTTTAGAGAACTTGGGTTGATCCCTGTATTGCATGTCCTTTTAATTATATTGTTTATGAGTTGCTGATCTTTGTACTAATCCAATACTTCTGATCAAGTAAGTCTTATTTAAATCCACATTACCCAGAGCTGAGAAGAATAAATTACGGAGTTATTTTGTTTGTCTTTGTGAGTTGTGCATGGCACAGGTTTGTGGTGGCTTTGACACATGACCTGTAGAGGTCCATAGTCATAATTCCATCCTCAAATGACTAAGGGCCAGATGTAGGTAATCCTAATTTACCTATTCTTAAATAACGAATTTTACCGATTCGGTATTTAAGAATAGATAAATGGGATGTAGATAATTTTTCGGTAAAAGTTACCGAATCGGTAAGATTCGGTAATTAAGAATCGGCCCATAGGAATGAATGGGAATTACCGATTCGGTAAATACTGATTCGGTAAATACCGAATCAGTAATAGGGGGAACCCTGTCATGGGTGACAGGGTGTCACATTGACACCCTGTTGCACCCCTGAATAGTGCATGGGCGCACATGTGGCACACATACATGCCCTAAGGGCATGTATGTCTGCCACATGGCACTGAATAAAAAGCCAAAAATTGCTTATTAAAAGGAATTTGTTATTTACCACCAACTAATAGTTGGTGGTAAATAACAAATCCTTAAATGTAAGAAACACTCACTTGAGTGTTCCCTACATTACATATTTGGTAATTTACCGAATCGGTATTTTAAGAATTTGGTAATTTACCGATTTCTTAAATTACCGATTCAGTAAATTACCGAATCCTGAAATGTGGCCTCCTACATCTGAAAAGCCTAATAAAGGTCGGTAACGGCCGAAATTGGGTAATTTCGGCTGTTACTGGACGGTATTAGGCTTCCTACATCTGGCCCTAAGTGGCTTTCTTCAGCCTAGAACATAATCTTGAAGCATACAATTGTTTAATGGACACTGGCTGACTGATTGTGTTTACAACAGCTGTTTGTAAACTTCTTAACTTGACCAATGGGTCATGGAAGGCTAGCAACGGAGTGCCTGAGGTCGAACAGGTTGGGTGGCTTGGGCCCATCTATGTTTTTAGATAAGAATGTAGACGCCTTCTGGAGCAAGAATCAACCAAAGACCAATATTGGGTTATTCTTTGATTTGAAGAGGCATTTTGGTAGTGTTGGCATCCTAAAAAGGGACACATTCCCCATATTTGAGATCAGAAGCTCACGCAAAAGCTTTATACCAACTCTCCAAAGTGGTTATAGCACTATACAGATTCCCTCTTCTAACATTTATTTGTGATTTCATAAACCTTCTGGGCTGTGTTTCGAGCCAACATTGGTCAATCATATATGCATTGCATCCATAAAAGGAGAATATAATTGATTGTCCCAAATGTATCTTAAGCAGCGAGTTTGTACTAAGCACCTCCTTTATCCCCATTAAAGTTGCTTCTGAACACTGCCAGTTCTCTATATAAAGCAGCAAGTCACCCGCATAAAGTGAAATGCGGTTCCACTTCAGCAAGTCATTTAATTCTCCTGAGAAGTGTGTACAGCAGTAACTACCCTGCCAGATGCTCTTACACCACAGTGAATAAGAGTGCAGACCGGTGTCATCCTTATTTTGCACTTGTCACTTATCAAATTGAAAACGTTGTCGACAAGATGCCATTTGAGGTTGTCTGGGCAGTTGGATCGGCATATCATTTCCTTTTCGATGTTAAGAATCTTGGACCCCGTTCGGATTTTTACCATCCTTCATGACTGCAGGAAATGTGGTTACTGGTTGAGGGGTGGAAACCCTACTCAAGCAGCAACCACAAACTCTATATGGGTGAAACATGAGCAAACCCCAAATTAATCTGTGCCCTAATTAATCCCCTGGTAGCTTTGCACAAAAGCAGTCAGGTTTAAATTAGAGGCAATTTCTAAAGTATTTGTGCAGCACTTCAAACTTTAATAAAGTCAAAATTCAACATAGGGAAAATCCCACACAAATGTAGACAAGTAGATTAAAATGAAATAAATCTTTTCAGGTCAAAATGGCAAAAATCCAATCTGTAGAACCGCATATAGGCAATTTAAAAGTTTTAAGTGAAAAACGTGCCTAGAAGCACAAAGCGTCAACTGTGGATACCTGGTTTCGCCGGATCTGTGCAATGTCAAAAGTTCAGGCCGACTGCAACGGGGCGCAAGTCCTTCTCAGCAGGGTAACAGAGTAGCACTCCTTGCAGAGAAACACAGCAGTCTTTCTGAGTCTTCAACAGGTCCACTATAATACTGGTCCACTGGTATTCTGAAGAGCGGTGTACTGAAGGTACTATTTTTATACCTGGTCCCTCCTTTGAAGTAGAGGAAGTTTCTAGAGAGTTTTTTTTGAAGTGCTTGAAGATTTCTGACATCACTGCCCTTGCGCCAAGTTATCTGCATGAAGAATGCAGGGTGTGGTAAGTCCGTTGTGTGAAGGTAGAGCTCAGTCTAATCAGTTGCAAGAGGGGCTGTGTTCAGCTCTGCCCCTATCCTGTCAGCTGATGGCCCATCCAGGCACACTGAATTCCTGTATTGCGTGGCTGTCTGGGAGAAATAAATAAAGTCCACTGCCGACTGCATCCAGTCATGTGACCAAGGAGCAAGCTACAGGCACCAAATGTTTTGGAAAGGAAAATGTTAACTTTCTAAAAGTAGCATTTTCAAAATTGAAACTTGAAATCCGACTTTACCATTACAAAAGATTTTTTTAACTAAAATATTTAGATACCAAACACAAATTGTCAACTTGTTGGCAATCACAAGTTAGCACTCATTAAATGTAACACGTCAAGTAGATTTTATCGTATAGGGGAGGTAGGCCTTAAAGTAGTGAAAAACAAATGTAAGTGATTTTCGCTACCAGGACATGTAAAGCTTGAAAGTACATGTCCAACCTTTTAATTACAATGCACCGTGCCCTATGGGCTACCTAGAGACTATCCTGGGGGTGACTTATACTCAGTATAAGGGAAGTTTAAAGGTTGGCAAGAGGATAATATTATTAAGTCGAAGTGGCAGTTTTCAACTGCATTCAAGCTGCAATGGCAGACCTGAAACATGGTTTAAGCGGCTACTTAAGTGAGTGGCACCATTTAATTTACAGCCCCTGGGGATATGGTATACCACTTTATTAGAGACGGGTAAGGACATTAAAAATGCCGATCAGCTGTAAGCCAATTCTCTCACTCTCTTAAGGAGAGAGCACGTGCACTTTGGTAAAGTGAATAGAGTTCTAAGGCTAACAAAAGCGAACTGAGCATAAATAGGAGGCGTGAAGGTAAAAGGTTTCGGTTGAACTTGCAGAGGGCCAACTCTAACAATGACCTGTACTAAGAAGATCTGACCAATGGCCTATGCCCTTTCAATTCTTATAGCAGGATAACAGTGTACAATAACAAAAGTTGTTATTTTTTTTAGACTTTTGCAGATTTATGATGTTTTTATGCCTTTGCTAATTTATTCATTCTTGTGCACTTCTACAATGCCTATACAATGCCTATGCCTAATGGGAAAAGGGTTTCTCATCATCACCGTTTTTTTCATGTGCAACGTTCTGATGGAAGTTTCTGTGATTGTGTAATTATCACAATTAATCACAGGCACCATATTTTGGTTAGCTACAGACAGTAGGAAGTAATTATGTTGGGATACTTTACAAAGGACAGACGAGCACTACCCAGGAACGTTGGCCTGCTGAGAATGTGCGGGCTGCACTCATGGCGAATTTCATTGGAGAAAGGTAAAGGGTTAATTGGGATATATTTTGCATTATCACAGTTTTCTTTTGTTCAACTTTGTCAACAACCTGATAATAATTACTATACATTTGCTACAAACCAGATTGTGTTTAATAAATATGTATAAGTATACACCTGTGATATTTACTAAGTTTTAGGAACTTGCTCGGAGGGCGAATATAAAAATGCTTGCTAAGCCTCTGGTAGGTCTCCTGCAATTTCCATACCAGCCCACTCTTGGTGACTGACCACAAGAAAACAGAAAATACCTATCTGTTGCGTCTCCTCCTTTAACTCAAACCCAGTCCCTAATGGATTGGGTCAAAGGAAATGTACCTGCAACATACAGCCCACACCAATCAGTCAAAGTAATGTTATCATCTAAAGTCAAACTAGCTGAGAGTCCCTCCATCCTGGTTGAATTTGTTGTAGAGTTAGGTGGGTTATGTGGCTTTCTTAGATATTTGCCAGTGCTGTAGACAGTATTTTTGTTTTGATGTCTTCGACCAACATTAGACATTGGGTCACAGATTCACCTGCAGGTGAAATATGGACTCATCTGATGTATGTCTTGACTTGCTCTGCGAGTCCAGTTGCATTCTATGTGAAGAATACGCCTGTCTATCCATTGTGCTTGTCATCTCTCAATGTTCCATTAATTTATCCATCAGACTGCACTTGCACCCACTTTATAAAAATTCAACCATCGATTTCCTTATTGCAGTTACACTTTTATCCTGGCAGCATCTGTCTACCTGAACATATTTAACAATCTACTGTATTCACCATCCTCTTTATAAATTACCTGCTGTCCTCATCCCTGTTTGCTTTCCTTAATCTACTGGGACTGAAATGCTCTATGTTCATAGTCCATTCGGTGCCATTGTTATCCCTTGTTTAATCCCGCAGCACTATTGTGATACTTCTACTGAACTTCCAAACTTTGCAGCTGTGACTTGATCATCTTATTTTGTCTGCCCTCCATTAATTCATTCTCATTCTCTGGATGTTCTCTGCAGGTTTGTCCTCCTAGAGTTCTTTATACCTTCTGCACTTTACATAAGACCAGGAACTTCTCCCGGCTCAGCAGGTCCTTCAAGTTTTTGTTCAGAGTCTGAGAACTCCAACTATGCTGTGGTTATTTCAACTGTACTTTACCTCTGCAACTTCTTTTCAGATCTCTGGGATCTGTGTCTCGTGAATTAGATCACCCTCAGTGCTTTTAGTGTCAAGATAGTGTCCTCTGCACCTTTCTTCCACATCATGCAAACTAGGAGCTAGCTTTGGCAAGCAGATGTGTGATTAACATCGAGACACACAGATTACTTCATATATCTTGCGAACGCTATTGGGCATTGTCTGCCCCACCATAACGATGGAGTAAACTACAACAAATACAATCCCTTACTTAAATGAACAGTTTGATGTATTCCTGCCAACGTTTATTGCCCTCCTCCATGTTTCAACTATTCACACCCAACACTATCACTCTAGAAGTTTACACCTGAATCTGACTTTCAAAGCAAACCTGTAATAATCAGGCATACCCTGCCCTGAAGAGGCGCAGGATTTGTCTTACCAATTAGGGCCGAAACGTCAACATGAAATTAACTTACATTTGTAGATTCATATAGTTTGGCTTATCGGCTCAGGGTTACACGAAGTTCACTGCTCACGGCTTGCTGCTTCACGGAGTCTCAATTACATTTGTAGATTCATATAGTGTGGATTATCACTCGTGAGGGTATCCAGGCACAGTCCATGGGCACGGGGAAATTAAGTGATTTGCCCAGAATCACAGGATGTTGATCCAAAGCTGAGACTCAAAATCCCAAATCGCCAGCTCTGGAGTCTGCAGCTTAGGCTACTGCACCACATCCTCTCCTGTCAACAGCAGGAATGTGTATCTCCATGCAACTTGCAGAGTCTCTATTACCTATAGGATAGGACTCACTCCCACTGATTTTATATTCAGTCTGCTGCTGACTTGTCTTGCACTGTTTATATTTTTTCACTCAAGCACATTTCTCAGATCTTACAGAACCATCCTCACTATTAATTATTGTACATATGTATGTTGTTTATATACTCGAATATAATTTATAAAGTTGTGAGACTATCTTTTTGTGGTTTGGTCCTCTTCTGATACTTTTAATACTTGGTGCCAATAAGATCATTTACTGCACAGATTGCTGATAGCCGTAATGGTTTGTGTACAGATGGAATCATGCAAGGCAATCTACATGGATAGAACACCCTATGTCAAAGATTAACCTTTACTTTTTTGTGTCAATGATTCCCTGGGCATCATTGTTCACATACCTCTTTCTTATACCCTGGTTCTCTAAGAAGATTGCGATTGCACTGTTTTTATACCAAGGGTTTGTGGTGGAACGGACTTAGCAGTAATTTCAACTACTATGCCACAATACCCTACACAATTGTTACCAAGGGTGGTTAAATCTGTGTGTAGTGGCCTGTCTAGCAGCAAGATTCTGTTGTTTTTCGGCTGTGTCTGCTCGACACAGTCTATCCCTACTCTAGGAGTTTTAAAAGCTCCTGCTTTAGGCCAAATCAAACCGTATCTAAATCGATGAGCCACCTTTTGCATCTCAAACTGTTTAATCCTTCCAGAGAAGGGAGGTCTACTTTAGATGTCCTCAAAGATGTGTTTGCTATACCAATAGCGAAGTTTCTTGTATCTGTGCTTGCGCTGAATCAATAAAATCTAACACCTTAAAAGGCACGCCCGCGAGTTGGGTGGATCGGGAAAGGTTTTATCCTCAATTTCATGGGACAATGTGTCCCAAGAGAAGGTAAAGTTAGCAAATCCAAAATACAGTCATGTAATAGGGTACTGCCTCAATAAAGGACTTATAGGGCGGAATTAGAAAATGTTATTTATTAGAAATATTTAAAAGGTACAGAAATAGTTAAGTGGAAATGCAGTAACTCTAATTTAAATGCACAATGTCATTACCATGAAGGATCTCAGTAATAGGACAATAGACACTATTAGGCAAAATCAAAAATAGACTTAGTTCCAAATAGGCAGCAAAATTATAAAGAAATCGGACAGCATCCCTAGCAACACTGGAAAGGTCTCAAAGATCCAGCTCACCCCCAAAATAGAGGATATTTATAGGAAATTTCCTCATAAAACAGTATGAAAACTGCTGAATCTTTTCCAGTGTGAGCAATGCAGTGCATTGTCAACAAATTAGAATTCAGACTTTGAAACTGTCATACAGCCCTACCATCTTAGCAATAACCCACTGCATGAAAATTGATTGAGAACTTCTGACCAAATTTCATCTGGAGGTGTCAGAACAAACTAGTTGCATAAAACAACAGTGAACAGTGAGCAAGTGCAAGATTCTTAGAACATTGTTACAGTAGTGAGCCCATGCTAGAGAGTCTTCTTCAAGAACAATGTCATTCAGACATAAACAAACTGGACTTGCTTGACTCTGTGCAGCAGAAACATTAGCAATGAATGTGACATTTATGGTGTCAATGCCTACCTGAGGACAAGTTAGTACAAGCAAGGAAAATGCACTTTAACAGGTCATATCAAAAGAGTTTTTTTTTAAACAGCTTCAGATCAGTGGACACAATTCAAATGTAGGTTACTTTTCTGCACATTGTTGATAATGTACAATTTTGAATAATACAGAAAAGCTTCCTCATTTCCCGAAGCGGCTGGTGTTGTGGAAGGACGTGTAGAAGGGGGTCGTGGGACGACAAACTACGAAAACTTTTTTTTAAAAGGTACCTGCAGCCAGCCGCATCGTGCTCTTCTCCACGCAGGCACAGGCTCCCAAAATCCACTGTGGCCAATCCTGATGCTGCTCTCATATCATGAAAGCAGTGTCAGGATTGGCCTGAGCGCTCTGAATTTGCTCTCCCAGTGAGATCGGGAGCCTGTGCCTGCTGTCATCAACCCGGCAACGCTCAGTTTTGAGACAGATTCAGTGTGCATGATGGGTTGATCGGCCTGAGATGCCAAACCGTCATGCACACAACAGTGACCACCACTCCTCCTGCAGCCTGTCATTCCCCCATGGCCCCGCCTCCTAAAAATTCAACAGGAAAGGAAATTTATAAATGATAATAAAAAGTTTTTAATATTGTTTTGTTTTTTCTTTCCTGACGTTTCGAGGCAGCGGTCGGGTGCGCGGTGACGCTCCTCCACCATAGCGGAGGAGCAGCCCAGCTCATTTCTACCCACATGGCTGGTACCTGCTTCCCTACCCTGCTTGGAGAGCAGGAGCTTAAGCTGCCTGCCTTTCTCCCTTCGTCAGTCCACCCCCAAGCTATCTTTGTGTCTGGGTCAAGAGCAGTCAAACCATCAAGCTTGGAGAAGGTAGCCTGTCACATGCTGCCTTCTTTTGATTCCCTAGCTAGCTCCTTGCCTCTATTTCTCTTGTTCGTCTGGATAACCACCAGGGCCGGACTGGAAACCAGAACCGGCCCTGGCAAAGTGCTCGGCCGGCCCCCCACCTCCCTACTCGGGAGGGGTTGGAGGTGCGCCGAGCTCTTTGCCGGGGCCGGTTTTCGGCCATTTTTGGTACAGGACCAATTTCCGTCCCTGTAACAAAAACGGCACCATGGGGCCCAAAACCGACCCCACCCATGCGGCGCACCGGGGGATTGCCTGGTGCCCGCTATGGCCAGTCCGGCCCTGATAGCCACTGCCGCAAGAAAGAGTGTGACAGAGTGAGTGAAACAGTGAATGAGAATGTGTCTGTGTGTGTGTGTGCGTATTTTCTACCACGGGCTGTTGTGGAAAAGAGGGTGCGTCCAATTTAAGGGACCCACTGGACTTCAAATTAGTTGTTTTGCCGAGATAAGTAAAATGTGTTCTAATTTTCGTTCAGATTTTGCTAGATTTGAAGGAGAGTAGGGAGTCTCTACTCCTCCCTGTGCCTGTAGGCGGCCACCATCTTAATTGAGTAATTCTCTCACAGTTTGCAATAAATAATATCCAACTTCTGGTAACACAGGGGATTTCTATGCAGCATTGGTTAAAAATACATATGGAAAGCAAACAGCTGTCCCTTTTTAACCAGTGTTAATACATTAATACATTATTGGTTCGGAAAGAACTTCAAACAATATCTGGGTTTCTTAGTGGATTTAAAAGCTTTGGCTTTTCGTATGGATCAAATCCTTCAAAAGCAAATATGCCTGCTGTCAATACAAGCAAAGTACAACACGGAGCTCTTTATTACAATTTTCAACTTTTCTTACCGCTCGTCCTTCTGAGTAGTATTTGTCCAGAAACATAATGGCCGGTACGAAAGGCTCTGTAAAGAGCCCATTTTGTATCTTACGCAATAATGTACTTGAATGTAATTGACGTCTATACCAGCATCATTCAGCTATCACACTTTTCATTCCAATATGCTGAAGCAAAAATAAAATTCTGTATTTCACACAGCAACAAAAGACTGCAGGTTAAGAGGTTCAAATCACATTACTAGCAGTCAACTGCATTTTTATGAAAACCTAACACACACATACTTGAAGACAATGAAAAAGCAATGTACAAAACAGACAAATTTTAAGACTAGTAAAATAAATGTTCTCGTGTTCCAACCTCCAATTCCAAGGAACAGAAGATTCTTGGTTAGGACAAGAATAATTTTAGATTGCACTGAAAATGAAAAAATATATAATTGTCCTTGAGAAATGAAAGAATTTGTCGTCCTTGTACAGAATAATTTTGCAGACCATTGCATTCGCATGTGAGAACAAACTGTGGGTATAAACTGTACAACAAATCCATATTATGCTGCAAAGAAAATCTACTGCAGATGTATATTGCTTAGTGGTTTGAGAATAGTGGTGGTACAGTATCGTCTTAAAGGACTTTAAATCTAGGATCCTGGTTGGAATAAAATAAAATCCAACCAAGCCCAAAATGTTGGCATTACTCAAAGCACATCCCTTTTTATTCTTGCTAAATTGAGTCCATATGCAGACTGTGGCTTGTCCATCAATGGTACACCAGATTAACGAGGCAGTAAAAGCAACACACGACCACCTGAAAGTTCTAAAGCAAATAAGATTATTTCTCTTGAATATCTGTTAATCAACACCAGAGCAGAGACTGGGGTCCAAACCTAGCTTTCAAAACCACAGGTATGTCAGATCTGCTACACACTAATAAACAATTTTTCATCAGTTGAAGTTTAGACTTCTGTGGTGGAATAAAGTTAGTGGAATAAAGAACCCATTATCCTGTTGAAGTGGAGCAACGCATAGAAAATGCAGTTATTCTTGTCAACAGGCAAACATGAGATATTTCCAATGTGGTCTTGTGTAAGTTAAAGGGGGTCAAGCCGGTGTGTGGGTGGGGGTGGTGGGGTGATGGTAGGGTCTTGCTGATCAATGGAGTCACAGAAAGAAGAGTTTGTAAATAGAAAGTGGGGCGCCAATGGAGTGTCTGAAAAGTGAATGATGACGCAAAGCTTAAGGCAGGTAGCAAAGGCGCTTTGGAGGTTGTTGTGGTACAGAGAGCACAGCCACCTTGTGTGGATGTAACTTCCAGCATACTCCAGGACTAGTATACAAGAGCAATGTGAAGTGGTATCAATATGTATTCTGTGTTCGGCCAACAACTGGGCTCAGCTCTGGCTACAAGTTGCATGCCTATGGAATATACATAACCCTGAGTCACAAATTTCTTTGCACAACTTAGCAAAAAAAATAGGTACGCAAATTACAACCTTGTTTTTTTTTATATTTACAAAATATGTATCTGTACACAAATGTATTTGCTCACATATAGTTAAGTCTGCTCACTTAGCAAATTATTGATGTTTTAGTCTGGGAACCATCTGCAGAAGTTGTTGAACACACATGAACTCGCAAACTTGTAGTAGACACTAACCTTTTGCGGATAGTTTTGTTCCCTGTACAATTGCCTGCAAAATATTCCTGTTAAGGACTGGCGTAAATCTGTTTTCATGAAGGTAAAGAAAAGGAATAGATAAAAACTTGGTAATGATTGAAAAGGAAACAGATTCTACATGAGGGGAATGATGGTATCCCAATAGACTAAGAAGTGCAAAGGAATTTATGCACTGCATTTTCCCCATTTAGAAATGTACATTAACTGCATTTCCTAATACAGTGTCAGTGCATGTGGGTAACCAAGGAAATTTGCTCTCATATTGAAGTCACTCTAAGAAAGCACATTGTAGATATTGTTTGTTGTTAGACCTGGCTTCTTTGGCGTGGTTTCGCCTGACGTTTTGCCTCTACCTCCTGTATATTTTTATGCTGTGCTGGATTTTGTTTTTGCTGGTTTAGATGCTTTGGGCACTTTGCCACTGCTGATCAGTGTGAAAGTGCAAGTGCTCCCTGGGTAAATTGTTATTGTGATTGGTTATTGATGATTGGCATATTTGTTTTACCAGTAGGTCCCTAGTAAAGTGCACTGAGTGTGCCAGGGCTGGTGATTCAAATGCTACTAGTGGGCCTGCAGCACTGATTGTGCCACCCACATGTGTAGCCCTAAAATGGTGTCTCAGGCCTGCCACCACAGTGCCTGTGTGCTGTTGCTAACTGCCATGCTGGCCTGACCAGTGTACACACTGGCCAGGCCTAACCCTTCCCTTTCTGTACACATTGGACACCCATATGGAAGACCCAATGTACCTCCCTAGGCAGGGTGCAGTGTATGTGAAAGGTAGAGCATGTACTAATGTGGGTAACATGCTCTGATAGTGAATTACAGCCATTTTCTTTTTCACTATTTAAAGGCTATCTTGCCCAATGGCTATAATGGGGAATGCTGTGTATAATGTTTACCTGCATGTCTTCCCATAGGAGCAAGATGGAAAATGGAAGTCTGGTATCCCTGAAATCAGAAATTAATAACACATATTTTAAGACGAATGGTCTTTAAATCCTGTGTTTGAAAGCAGCACTTTTAGAAAGTGGCTTCTTTCTTATCTGACCTTTCTGGTGGCCTTTGCCTGTTTGTGAGTCGACTGTCTGGTTTGTGAGTGACAGGGGCTGGGATGGCACCAAGAGGCTGGATACGTCAGCACAGGGCTGAATAGCTCCATCTGCATCTTGAGTGGTGGGAGGGGATAGCACTTGGCCTGAATAGGGCTGTGCCTGCCTTCCACAATGCTGGCTCCACCTCCTGCTGGGCTGCTGATGATCCTGCCCCTCTCTCTCAAATGAAAGAAGGAGACAAGTAAACAGAGTGCTCCAGGACTGAGCAGAACTGGTTTGGACAAGGTAAAGGCCTCTCTGCATTCAGAGAACAAAGGAAAAATGGGTATAAAAAGGGATACCCAAACCCCAGAACTTTAGATCATCCTGGAATCAAGAAGGAAACTCACCCCGGTGCGGGAAGATTCTTGTTACTGCGAGTATCGTCACAGAGCCTGTCGTCGCTGTGAGAAATTGTCGCAGCGCTTGCTTGCGGACCGCATCAGATCGCTGCGAACATCGTCGCAGAGTCCAATGCCATTGCATCGAGGGGGCGCAACAGAAGAGGATTACCGCTGCGCCGCGCATCGCCGCCGCACCGCAGATCGTTGCCGTCCCGAAGATCGTCGCTTCGTGCCTTTGGAGACGCATCCTACCGGAGAATCTGCGCGCTGGAATCCACACAAGGTGTCGCATAGCTTCCCATACAGACCGGATTCGTTGCAACACGCCCGCTGCGTGCAGCGGGGTTGTTGCACCGCCACCCCAGGGTCTCAGAAGTGACGCATCGCTTGTTTTTCGCCGCTGCAGTTGCCGCTTAGAACTTTTGTCGCATCTAAAGGTACTTTGGGCTAAAAGTGACTTAACTGTGGATTATTTTGACGCAAACCCTAGAACTCTTTGAAAATCATATTCTTGATCTGTGTATGTTGGATGTTTGTTGTTGTGGTCTTGTGTAGTTTAGATAAGGATACTTTATTTTTCTAAACTAGTATGGAGTCCATTTGTGGTGTTTTCACTGTGTTACTGTGAGTGTTGGTACAAATACTTTACACATTGCCTTTGATAAGCCTTTCTGCTCGTGCCAAGCTACCAAGGGGATGAGCAGGGGTTATCCAAAGAGTGTATCCCCCTTATCCTGACTAGAAGCAAGGGTCCCTATTTGGACATTGGTACCTACCTCTGTCAACTAGAGACCCCCAGATCTAACATTTGTCAATTGAACATAGTGTAAAGTTGTAACAAATGTTGGGGGGAAACGGACTAAAATGACACTACACTTAATACAGTAATTGCTATGGGAGATCAGCACAACCTACTTAGGCCACTGGTACACAACCATAAAGTCATACAACTCCATTGGAAGCCAACACTATCATAGAAGATCCTGAGCCCCAGCTCTAAACTACCCCTCCCACACTACAAGGCAGTGCTAGGCCTTCCTGGAGATTCAATCCATGAAAACGAACTTCCAGTTAATGTTGCCACTGTCACCACTCAGTTGGCTGTGTTTGGAGTCCCAGCCAGACCCAACAAATGTGTTTAACTTCTAATTTCCCTAGTTTTGCTTTTTTTCCTATTCACACTGGCAAATGTATTCCAGGACTACCACCAGGTATCGACAGTTCAATTCGCGCAAAAACATACCGTCTTTTTGCCATAAATTCTTGAATGCATGAAAATGAAGATGAAAGCTGTTTTAAAATGTTTTTTCTTTGCCCTGTCCAATTGGCTGACCAGAAGATGCGTGTTTCCAGACCACACAAAAAGCCCGCATCAGGATCTGTCAGCACCGCAGCAGGATATGCTGTCGGACTCCCAACGCACCACTGGTGGATCATTGTATCACAACAGGAGACACTAAAATAGACTTAAAGTGGACAATCATTACTGTGATCAAACTTCCCTCAAGAGAGGGTGATATTCATCAATTGTTGAATAAAGAGGATTTGAAATGGATACTGAAAACCAACAGTATCCACAATGGCCTGAACCGCCTCAAGGATTGGAACTCTCTACTATAGCTGATTCCCTCTGTCTTTGATCATAGAGACTGACTCTGTTCTGCAACATATACGAACTTAAAATGGACTAATATTCTTGTTTTGTAAATGCCAACTCTGTTTGACAATGATAATACTAGAATTGCTCTGTTTAGTAATAACATTCATGTTTGGTAAAATCACAACCGTGTCCGGCATTCTAAAGACTAGATTATTACTTTTCTCCATTCTTTTAATTCATTTCACGAGAGCTCCCATTGTGTCCTAACATTATTACACTCACTGCACAAACTCTTAAGATGGCCGCCGTGTTTCAACTGTAACTGAGGGCGGCTTCAATAAGGTTGTCAACTCGACTGCACTTTTGGCATTTGGCTTCCATTCACAAGATGGCCGCCGCAATCGATTACAACGTGTGGCACGGTGGGTGCTGCCTACATTTGTCACATGATAGTGATCACTTTACCTTCCATATCCAATTATATACGCTTTCACAGCGTCACCTCTTCCTTCCATGAGCATTCTCTCATGTTGACAGCCGCCGGGACTTTGCCTCTTGGATTTAATCCGAAATACCCCTCGTAAGTTTTCCCGCATATGCACTTTCTAGCATCCCTTTCCAAACCTATGTTTGGTTCTAACCTCCCTTTTAATCTGTAGGGATTCACCGTTTAATATTGCAATTGCTACTCCAACATCGCCACGACCCAACTGACCGGGTAAGTATGCACCAGCTGGCCCCTTTAACTAGTTTACTCCCTGCCTATTATTGCAGGACTGCTCATAGAATTTAACCTTGCTACCCGTAGATCCCCATAGAGGAATCCAACTTATTCCAGCGATCCCTGCGCCTTCATTATCTTTGCTCCTCTCGGTAAGCCGGCCATCCCACTTTCAGGGCAATCGTCACACTTAATACAACGGTACTCTTACCGACTTGCACTTATTTTTAGGCACCTAATGAGATACCGAGGCCCTTTCTTGACCGTAACCAGCACGACAACCACATATTGCAACTGGTAGTCTGTATATCGGCTCCTCCCCTTTAAGCCTTCTTAATTTTCCGTGCCCAGTGCTGTCCCTCACCGTTAGCTCACCAACACTATGATCCCTCGTGGTAATAAGCACGGCCTACCGCTTCCCTACTTCTGCTAGCTTATGCAAATCACTTGCTACTCGGCCTTCCTCTGTCACTTAAAAATCCTTTCCATTTTTCTTCTTTTTTCTAAAACCACTCGCCAATACTGCTTCTTAGCTCTCTTGTGCTCTATTTTTATCTGCAACATGGCCATTTATGCACTCGTCGTGTTTCCTTCAATGGAAAGTATTCACTACACAGCCAATACTTCAGTATGTATGGTTCAACCAATGCCCCTAGTAACTGTATGTTTCTATTTTCTCTCCCTCTAACCCATATTTCATTTCCATGGTTTGCGCAATACAGCATCATTTATTGAAAGTACACTGGCATTATCTAATGTCTTGAGCTAAATTTACACAGTCATGTATAATTAAATGTCCTGAAGATGATCCCAGATAATTTTCTCCCAGGGTTTGAAACGCCGTTGACAGTCTTTACACCATATGCATGTAATATATTGTGAAGTTTATTGTGCAACAGTGTTCTTACGTTACCTGAGTCTGCTATAATTTATGCCACACAGACACGTTTTCCTTGCCTGAACCCTTCCCTTATTGTTTTTTCCTTTTTCCTTTGTGACAGTAGGACGCTGGTTGTGTCCCACTTGAATTTTTGTGTGTATTTGATGTTATATGCTTATTTGATATTAAATCCTGTCCGGCTGGACAAAGAATATAGCACCTATCTTGGCTATATTTATTTCACAACAGTATCCCATTTTGTCTACGGACCACTGTCTTTAGAAAACATGAATGTTTCCAGGGCACAGGCAAAAGGGAATTTTTAAGAATCTATTTGAGTCGTTTGGGCAGCCACTTACCTCCATGTCAATGGGGACACCTGTTTCCAGTCATGGACCTTTATTTATCAAACTGTACATTCCAGAAGGGGGGAACTTGTTTAGATTCCACTGAACCAAATGGACAATGGTACAACAATACAACTGCCTGTAAAACGAAAAATCACACCTGGTAAAGGGGTGCCCAATGGAACAGTCTCACCTAGCAGTCAACCGACGCACGCCACGACCACAGCAACGCCGCCCACCACCACTCTCCGCGCCTGGACTCCGATCAGCACCGAAGACACCGTCCGCATGATGAACTCCGTCCACTCCGGATCTCCGACCGACCCCTGCCCTCACCACGTCTTCAACAAGGCCGACGCTGTCATCGCACCCCACCTGCGGGACATTATCAACACCTCCTTCAACACCGCCACCTTCCCTGAGAGCTGGAAGCACGCCGAACTCAGCGCTCTACTCAAGAAACCTACAGCGGACCCCACCGAACTCAAGAATTACCGCCCCATCTCGCTCCTCCCGTTTCCAGCCAAAGTCATCGAGAAGACCGCCAACAAACTGCTGGCCGCCTTCCTCGAGACGAATGGATCCCTCGACCCCTCACAGTCTGGCTTCCGAGCCAACCACCGCACCGAGACCGCCCTCATCGCCGCCACCGACGACATCCGAGCCCTGATGGACAACGGAGAAACAGCGGCCCTCATCCTCCTAGACCTCTCCGCCGCATTCGACACTGTCTGCCACCGCACCCTAGTGCAGCGCCTCAGCAACGTCGGAATCCAGGAGAAGGCACTGGAATGGATCGTCTCCTTCCTCGGCGGAAGAACACAGAGAGTCCGCCTACCACCGTACAAGTCAGAGGCCACCGAAGTCATCTGCGGCGTCCCTCAAGGATCCTCGCTGAGCCCCACCCTCTTCAACGTCTACATGAGCCCCCTCGCGGCCATCGCACGCCAACACAACCTCAACATAATCTCCTACGCCGACGACACCCAGCTGATCCTCTCCCTGACCAACGACCCCGCCGCCGCCAGAGCCAACCTGCACGAAGGGATGAAAGATGTAGTCGAGTGGATGACGACCAGCTGCCTGAAACTGAACTCAGACAAGATGGAGGTCCTCATCCTGGGATCCTCGCCCTCCGCCTGGGACGACTCCTGGTGGCCCCCCGCCCTGGGCACCGCACCAAAACCGACGGACCACGCACGCAACCTGGGCTTCATCCTGGACTCCTCCCTCTCCATGACCAGACAAGTCAACGCCGTCTCCTCGTCGTGCTTCAACATCCTGCGCATGCTACGAAAGATCTTCTGGTGGATCCCCACGGAGACCAGGAAGACTGTCACCCAGGCCCTCGTCACCAGCCGACTGGACTACGGCAACGCCCTCTACGCCGGAACCACCGCCAAGCTCCAGAAGAGACTCCAGCGGATCCAGAACGCCTCAGCCAGACTCATCCTCGACATCCCACGAAACAGCCACATCTCCGGACATCTGAAAGACCTGCATTGGCTCCCCGTCAACAAAAGAATCACCTTCCGTCTCCTCACCCACGCACACAAAGCCCTACACGATCAAGGCCCGAGCTACCTCAACAACCGAATCAACTTCTACGCTCCCAAACGCCACCTCCGTTCAGCCAGCCACGCCCTCGCCGCCGTCCCCCGCATCCGAAGAGCGACAACAGGAGGAAGGTCCTTCTCCTACCTGGCCGCCAAGACCTGGAACTCCCTCCCTCCCGACCTGCGCTTGACCCAAGACCACCTCTCCTTCAGGAAGAAGCTCAAGACCTGGCTGTTCGAGCAGTAACGGCACCCCCCCCCCCCCCCCCCAAGTGCCTTGAGACCCTACGGGTAAGTAGTGCGCTCTATAAATGTCTTTGATTGATTGTCTTTGATTGATAGTACCCATAAACACACATTTAACCAGATCTTGAAATGTAGAGAAATGTGTTTTGGCAGGGTATGCCCAGACATGGGTCCCTCGCTCACTTTGCCACTAGATTCAAGCTAGACTGGCTGATGAGGGATGTTACCCCGAAATCGGTCCCATGATGTTTGTTTCCGGTCCAGGGAGGACCTGGCTTGAAAGGTCGGGCTGGACTGTTCTCAGGAGGAACAGGGTCAAGACTGATTTGCCTATGGCTGGGTCGGGTCAGGAGTGGCGAAGTGAGCTAAAGAATGAGGATGGATTCAACCCAGATCTGCAACTGGGTGTGAATGTCTGAAAAGTTTCAGCACTCCGTCCATATTCTCTTTGTATTTGCTTGGGAAATGTGCAACAATACTTTTCATGTAGAGAGTTATTATCTTCCATTCACGATCTTTTATAAGCACAGTACATTCAATAACCTGTCAGAAATTTTCATATCATCTTTTCTCGCATTGAGCATAGAAAATGGGGAGGCTGTCCGTAATGACAGAAATTTGCAAGCACAAGGATTTTGTGGCTTAAGGAAACTGGTGATGACAGAATTGAGAGAAATCGAAAACACAGGTTGCGGAGAAAAGCATGACATCCCTTGATGAAATGAGAAGGGGGTTGAGGATCCAAGCATCCACCAAGGCTCAGTGCGCCTGCACCGCATGAATCAGTGGGAAGGAACAAAAGAAAAGACAGCCTGGTAGAGCATCCTGCCAACTTCATTTCAAAGGTGACTTTGACAAGGAAACAGAGAAACACAACACAATACGCCATGATCTCCACTGAATCCATCTGGAGGTTCATTTTAATTCCAGCAGCAAATAGGCATTTCTCTTTTTCTGAGACACTTGAGACTTGCTGACAGAATTATGTTCATTAAAACAATCTTTTCATGATGACATGCTTCCTCTCAAAGGGCTCAGGGATGATTGACCTTGGCGTCTCGGATTGAGGCTGCATTATTTTTCTTTATTGCCAGCAGCAGCATAGTGGGGGAATTATAAAGCCATTGAGAGGATTAATACAGCCTAGATCTCTCTCCACTGCCTCTTTATCTCGGGTGATTAAAATTTCTCCAGAAAAAAAAATAAAAAATTGGTCATGTAGCATACGCCTGCTGCCGCGCATAGACGCAGTATCTTTTCCATGCATCACCTCCCGGTGACAGCCCGCGCAAAGGTTAATTATGCATGCTGTATATACTTTTAATCACTTTAATCATAGTGTTGGCAAACTCCATCCTTAGCTATAACTTTTCTCCAAGCAGGTGGAACCAGTTCAAGCATGGCAACGTCCGCGCCAAATAAGAGGGGGCAGAAAATGCTACATTAACCAAAGACAACGAAGACAAGGCACGCGCTAGCAAGTAACAACACATTTGCGCCGCGGCTAGTTGACGAGTGCCTGCTGAGTAAAGCGGGAAAGGGAGCTGGGAAAGCTTGTGATGGAGAATAGGCTGCCAGCTTGTGAGGGGATTGTGGCTTTCATCCTTTGCAGCTACAGAAATAAACTGCTGTCCAAGGCTTAGCAGTTCATCCCAACAACAACTCCCGTCAACAATTTGCTCCCACAGAAACGAATAAGTCACCAAAAACACACAAATGTGAATATTTTGGAGCAACAGCTCAGGCAGATTTTTGGAAAAACGACTCCTCTGATTCTTCTAAGCTTTGACCCTTTGACTTTATCAATGCTCACTTATGAACATCCTACTATTTCTCAATGTTCGAATGTAAGGCATTCTGGTGGATCATCCTTTGTCTATTGCTCAGCGGTGAGCTGCACCTCTTCTTGAGTCACTGGGGTATCACATGTTTCCGTAAAGATGTGGAAGTGCCAGGCCGATCCAAAATGCGGTTGTCTTTCTAAAGCACTGTTTGGCGCCAGTAACTGACCGCTGTACTGGCTCGGTAGATACAGCTCGAAGATACCTGGTATATTTATTTCTCCTCAAGACTCTAGCGCAAGGAGAACAAATAAATGTACGGTTTAGTGCAAATTAGAAGTGAAATTGGATTCTATTGCTAATCCAAGCAGCATCAGGTTCCTGTGTCATGCCAAGGAATTTGGTAGGTGATTGATGAATTAGCTCCACAGGCGGTTCAAGGTTATTCTCAATACAGGCAAAATGACAATTTGCCTCCATCTGGTCCTAGTCACTGGAGAATCTTTGCTTCCTGTAGTGACAACTGCCTGCTGTTAGGGCCACAAGCTACTGCCTTGCCTTACCTAGGAGCAGTCCAGATTGTTTCAGTAGCAAGGATACCAAAGACAGTGGTCTGGGCAGGTATTCACCCATCATCCCCTTACTTCTCACAGTAATACAACAAATGCCTGTTTCTTTGGCAGAGATATCAATGAAGACCAGGGCATTCTCTTAGCTCTGGGACATTTTAGGCACCCAGATCCAATGCACAATACAGTCCCATTATCTTCACTTGAATCCATGTTTTACATGTTAAATGTAAAAGATGTGATTCGAATTATTTCATGGGGTATGTAATAATATTTAAAAGTAGCACATTTTGATAATTGCATAATGGGGGCTTTTGAGAGAATTTTAGACCAAGAGTTTAGAAATAAAACAAAGGAGAACACGTCGGCAACAGTTCACTGTACAAACTTTTAGTTTTTGCTAAAAACATAGCCTTGACCGCATTAAACGCGGTCAGATCCAGCTGATGGAAGGATGAGTATGCATACCTAATCTCAGAAGAAGAGGAGCGCTTAAGCATTTTGGGTCATTTTGCAATCACCGGATTTTGCAAAAAATATCATCACCCTGTCACAGAGCTGCTTTCGCTTCATCACTCTCACTTACCTGAAATGCAAGACCTTGTAACATTAGTAAGCAAACCAATAAATATCCATAATTGCTTGAGAAATCCAATTAAAATAAACAAGCGCAGACTCAGCCATTCCAGGGCAGAACAGAAGCTTGGTTAATTAGTGATGGGACAAGAAATTAATCTAGCCACGTGCCGTACTCGCGTGAAAGAAAACAGAATTTCTAGACTTCACACCCACCCAGACAAGGTCTTCATAGAAGCTGAAACGCCAGGCCTGAATAGAATACTTTTGAGAGTTTTTATCTCATCAACATCAATTCTTTGCGGAGCACCTCAATTTGGTGACCATCAACATTGTTGACTACAAAGACTTTGGCACTGTTCATTCGTTGACTGATTTTAAATATAATCAAGGGTGAATGATATGCTTCAGGAAAATTGCAAAGTAAAAGAAAATCCCAATTCCTGAAGTTAAATCCAAAGCCTGTGCCTAACTAAATGAATTTGTCCCTCTGTAACACAACTGGTGCTCGTGTAAAGCGCTGATACCTTTGGGTCAAGTTCACACTATATAAAACTTCCACCCAAAAAAGATTTTTTTTTTTTTTAGGATAGAGGTCAGGTATGAGAATGTCCTGGTCAGAATAAAACTTAATGGAAAATATTCACATTGTATTCAATTTGTCAATTTATTCCACTGACCTAAAAAAATTAAATCATTTTTGAGAATGTTCTCACATGCCAAATTCAGCGATGTTGAACTGAAAAATATCTGCTGGATACCTAAATGCAGAAACACCCAATAATTTGGACTCCGATCAATGTCTTTGAACACAATGTAATCAGTTGAAAAAGGTCATCTTTGATCTTTTGTTGTGGCCCAACAAATAGTCATTCGTATTAAGTAACTTTGGTAGGATTTTGTCAAACTGGTGACCAGAATGTAAGTTCTACTGTGAGTTTCAAAAGCCAGTCTTCCTTCCTGATGTTCACAAAACATGTCGGTGGCAGTCAGACACTGGTCTAGTTTGAATGGCTTAGCTGCTATAATGGCCATTTAAAGATAAGAAATTATTTAATGTCATTGTCCAAGATGGCAAGTCACTCCATTAATCACGGCCCAAATAAACAACATTGCCAGGCAAACTTGTGCACAAACTCCATTTACGCCTCTCCTAATGAGCCCAATGTTTAGGAAACAAGCATTGGCTTAGCCAATAATTTGTAGCTTTATAATGAAAGGGCTAAGCTGCTGGCTTTGCTGATATCTGTCTATAAAGCATTGTTTCAATATAGTCAAAGATTAAAAAAATCAAATTCATGTAGGAAAATCATACACTTATAATATGGAATATTAAAGTTGAATATCCAATTCATTGTTTTCAATTTTTATGAATAGTATGTTTTATGGGGGCAGATGTATCAAACGTTTTTTTTTGTCGCAAACGCTGCGAATCGCAAAATAGCAGCGTTTGCGACAAAAAAATCAGAATATGCGCTGTATCATTGAAATCGCATCGCAAACTTAAGGAATCGCAAAATTTGTGATTCCTTAATTTTGCGTCAGCATTTAAGGAATCGCAAATTGCGAATCCTTAAATGCTATGTATGAAGCATTCAGGTTTTGCGAATTTACACTAAGAAATCGCAAATTACCACCAACTTGTTGGTGTTAATTTGCGAATTCTTTTACAAATGCACTTTTTGGCATTTGTAAAGGTGCCATGTAGCGCTCATACATGCCCTTAGGGCATGTATGTGCGCCATATGCGCACACATGTAAATTTCAGGGGTGCAGCAGGGTGTCCTTAAGACACCCTTGCTGCACCCTTGAAATTATTCTCAATTTGCGATTAACAAATTGCGAATCTCAAATTGAGACTAACTTCCCATTCCTTCCTATGGGCCTCCTGGCCCAAAGAAATGAATGGGAAGTTTCAGCCAGATTCATGAAGGAGAATAGCGCTCGCAAAGGGCCAGATTCTCAGAATCTGGCCCTTTGCGAGCGCAATTTTTGCATCTGGGATTCATCATCCCAAATGCAAAAATCGGTAATAGCGAATTCGCAAATTTGCGAGGAATTACATTTAAGGAATCTCTATTTGAGATTCCTTAAATGCAATTTATCATCCATCTTCAAATTGCGAATTCGCTATTTCGGGCCGCTATTTACTGCGAGGTCAAATCTCGTGGTAAATTGCGAAAAGCATTTTTCTAGGTTGCATGTTGTACACACATATGTCCTTTGCACATGTGTGTGCGCAACACCTGTTTAAATTTGCATTTAAGGGGTGCTACAGGGTGTCCTTTGGACACCCCTGGCACCCTTTGAATCGCTATCTTATTTGCGATTAGCTAATTGCTAATCGCAAATAAGGAATACTCCCCGTTCATTCCTTTGGGCCTTTTGGCCAATAGGAATGAATGGGGAGTTATTCCTTATTTGCGATTAGCAATTTGCTAATCGTAAATAAGGAATATGTAGGAATCGCATTTTTTTGCGATTCCTACATGAATCCCGTTTTGCGAGCCTGTAATAGCGATTCCTTATGAATCGCTATTAAAGACTCACAAAACGAGTCTTTGATGAATCAGGCTGTTATTCATTAATTGTGATTAGCAAATTGCTAATCGCAATTAAGGAATTGTAAGAAATCGCAAAAAAATTGCGTTTTACATACATACCATTTTGCAATTCTCAAATAGCGAGTCTCAGAAAAACGCTATTTGAGAATCGCAAATAGGTATTTTGATACATCTGCTCAATACTTTTCATTTATGAAAAGTCTAAACAGAATTTAAAAAGCATAAGCAAGTGTCAGAGTGTAAAGGAAAAAGCTTCCCCAGGCCTAATTTTCTTTCTACAGGATTTAGCCATTTGCTGCTTAACCCAGGGGGCAGAATTAGTGACCTCGTGGAGAAGTTTCATGCTAAAGAGCAGCTTTTGCGTCAGACAGCAGCTGTGCGAGTGCAGCAGATGGTCCATCCCCAGCGCTACGGAAGCCTTCGTGTGTCAAAGCTTGCGCTTTCATCCAAATTGTTGAATGCAGGCTATAGAGCATAAACAACCCTTAAAATCTACTTCTCATCCATACTCCGGCAAAAATATCCCTGTTACAGTGATTTTAAAGGCGGGCTTGCAGGCGTGGTGTGTGTGTGTGTTTTTCCTAGCTCTCATCTTGTGGCGGTGCATTCTGATTTGAAGATATCTGAAAGGTGAAGCAGCACAAAAGGGCGTGAGCAAACACATGCATTCTTATGAAGTGCGGAACCAAGTAGAAAAAGTAGTGCCTTAAATCTGAGCAGTAAAAGATATGCCAGCCAATCAAAAGAATCAAGAAGGAGGCTATGCTTGAGTCGCCTGGGCGTGGTGGGACGGGGACACAAGAATAGGAAGGCGAGCCATCGAATCAGAAGCAAGCACATGAGAGTGACAATAAAGCCAACAAATTGTAAGCAATTAGTAGGCTGCAAGCCCCATGGAAGCTCATGACAGATCTTTCACAACCAGATGGCAGGCTGGACCTAGAAATACAGAATATACCGGAGCATAGAGACTTTTTGCTCTTCCTCTTTGCAAGCTGCAAATGGACGATTCCGAGCCAGAGGTCAAGGCAAAGATTGATGAATTCGGACTTGCTTGGGTTTTCTTTGGGCACACTGGTGTCCATGCGATGCATTGCAACCTACGATCACTGCGCTCAGCGGCCCGAAACAAGCAGCACACCTGGATCTGAAATTAAATGGCTGCTTTCCTTTGTGATTGAAGCGCCACTAAATGCATTAGTGTGTTTTGTCTTCAGTGTCACTGTTTCGTTTCTGCATCATTCAGGTCGATGACAGCGAAACAAGCAGCAGAAGGACCGTCTTGACAGAAGTATAGCCCCCCCCCCCCCCCCCCCCCCCCCCCCCGGGCAAAACAGTGCACTGGGCACTGCCTACACAACCACTCACAGGAATGAAAACGTTTAGCAGAAAATTTGTGTTCATTTCTGGTCTGCATGGGGCCTGTTCTCATGGGGGCCCTAGGCACTTGCCCAGCGTGCCCACGCTTTAAGTCGGCACTGGGCAGCGGCATATCACAGTGAACAGTAAATAAAAGCAGGGCTTTAGGTGTGCCGGGTCTCACCGGTGTTGAGTACCGGCAGTTTTTTAAAGGGGGTCTCGAAACGGGTCCCTATCGGGCTCTGTTTTGTGCCCTGGTACAGGCGGTCTGTTTTTTCCGGACTGCAGTGACAGTAGGCACATTGATGTGTGCGTGCTCACACTGCTCACTTCTCACTAGTGGATAAGTTGCGGCATGACGTCATGGCAGGTGAGTGTTGCAGGCGAAGGGGAATCCTTTAACTCCTTCACTGCGGCGGCTATTCCGCCGCAGTGCTAAGGGGGCGGGGCGGAAATGCGGCAGGCCCATGCTGGTGACGGAACCGCTCCGTCACCAGCGTTGGTTGCGCTGGGCTTATGACGGAGCGGTTCCGTCATGGCCCCGCCCGCTCAATAGAACGCTCAGCGCAGGCGCGGAATTCGCGCCGCGCAGGAGCGTCGGGCCATTGTATTTATGATTTTACTTGTTGTATCATATATCTGGATGCAATGAAAGAAACAGCGAAATACAAGCCAGGTGGCACACTATGTTAAGCACAGATTTTTAACTTATTGTTCATAAGCCACGCCCTTTATTCCACTGGCCACCCCCCCCCCCCCCACCAGTTTTTTCATCCCACTTAAAGCCCTGAATAAACGGAGTCCTGTTTAACAACGTGCACATAAAAAACACATGACTAGCAGAATCCAAACCGTACCCATATCAGCAGTATCTTTCCTCAGGAGCTTTATACAAACAAAACCTGAATACAACACAACCTTGATGCACTGAAGCGATTCCCTGCTACTCACACGACAACACAACATCTTCTGAATAAAGAAAAGAGGCAGACAGTGTTCACCTATGAACCGAGGCACAGAAGATCCAACCGAGAAGAGGTCACTGCTGGTTGCCTGGTTTTTAGGGCTGCCTGCTGCGATGTTCTTTAGTTTTAGCTGTCTTTTGTGGATAGCCAGAGCTCTCGCAAGAATGGTGATATTATTGACGTTCATGGAGAGAACCTACACTCTAAAAAAAAACTAAAAAAAAACAGGAGGTCTCGGCTGAAAAGGGCAAAGCCAAGTGCAACAGGAAAAGAAAATGTTGGAAGACGGACTCCCCGAGGCCAAACAATCGCAGTGCTCGGCGGGGGCACGACGCTCTTCTCTCTAAAAATGAACTCTGGAAAATGTTCTAACAATTGCGTATCACTTTCGAATTCTAAAAGAATGTACGATTCGGGGGAAAAGCAAGCATTCAATAGGCTTCTCAAGATCAAGGGGAAAGAATTCGCAGGCTGTGAAATCTTTCATTAAATTCAGCTCACACGTTAATTCTTTAAGAAAGAACCCTCCAACTATTCTCTTGCCCAGGTGACATCACAGCGCCCTGACAGCGGGCGCACACTATCGCATCCCAGATCTGCAGAGACAGGCTTTCTTTTTCTGCAAGGAGAGGGAGGCAGGTGGTTTCGAGACAGCCAGGAGTGACAGTGCCGGAGCAGAGATGAAAGCATGATCCTATTACATAAAATAGCAATTTCCTCTTACAACTTTAATAACTGTAATCTCATTTAACTGCAGTCCTTTGTTAAGAGAAAATCAGAGGTGAATATACCCTGCGGCGGGTTCGCGCATTTGACTGCAGACACACAGAAGAAATGGAGCAGAAATACCCTTCACCGCTTGGCTAATGAGAAATGCCATTAAGAGTCAGTGCGGACCACTCCGACACCTCTCTGTACAAAATCATGGTGCAAAGTAGGCCTCACGTGGCCACCACGAAACGTGTCAAATTGCCACCAATCCATGTGGGCTGCCTTTCTGGCCAACAGAGGTTCTAGTCAGGACACAAGTCCTAAAAAAAGAAGTGGGGGAACGCTCAAAGTTAGGTGGTGTCACCGGAAGTGACGTCACAACAGGAAGTGACGTCACGAAAGGTAGTCACCTCTCATTACAGGGTGCGCTACACATCAGTGGGGATCAGACACAGCGCTGCTTTTCACGTAGAGACTCCCCTGAGCTCTTTGGTGAGGTCGCCACCCGAAAACACCACCAACTGATCCACACCACCAAGAAAACTGCATTCAAGGAACGACTGGACAACAACGCACACAACAGCAAGGAACTCTTCAACATCGTTAAAGAGCTCTCCAACCCCAAAGCCGGAAACAACGATATCACCCCTTCGCAAGACCTCTGCAACTCCCTCGCCTCCTACTTACACAACAAGATCGCGGACATACACAACAGCTTCAGCACTCAACCGACGCTCGCCACGACCGAACCACTGCCCCCCACCACCACCCTTCGCGCCTGGACCCCGATCAGCACCGAAGACACCATCCGCACGATGAACTCCATCCACTCCGGATCTCCGACCGACCCTTGCCCTCACCACGTCTTCAACAAGGCCCACGCTGTCATCGCACCCCACATGCGGGACATCATCAACACCTCCTTCAACACCGCTACCTTCCCGGAGAGCTGGAAGCACGCCGAACTCAGCGCCCTACTAAAGAAGCCTTCGGCCGACCCCACCGACCTCAAGAACTACCGACCCATCTCGCTGCTCCCGTTTCCCGAAAAAGTAATCGAGAAGACCGTCAACAAGCAGCTGGCCGCCTTCCTCGAGACAAACGGATCCCTCGACCTCTCGCAGTCTGGCTTCCGGGCCAACCACAGCACCGAGACCGCCCTGATCGCAGCAACCGATGACATCCGAGCCCTGCTCGACAACGGAGAAACAGCGGCCCTCATCCTCCTAGACCTCTCCGCGGCCTTCGACACTGTCTGCCACCGTACCCTAGTACAGCGCCTCAGCAACGTCGGAATCCAGGAGAAGGCACTGGAGTGGATCTCCTCCTTCCTCGCCAGAAGGACACAGAGAGTCCGCCTCCCCCCGTTCAGATCAGAAGCCACCGAAGTCATCTGCGGCGTTACCCAAGGCTCCTCGCTCAGCCCAACCCTCTTCAACGTCTACATGAGCCCCCTCGCAGCCATCGCACGCCAGCACAACCTCAACATCATCTCCTATGCCGACAACACCCAGCTGATCCTCTCCCTCACCAACGACCCCGCCACCGCCAGAGCCAACCTACACGAAGGGATGAAAGAGGTAGCCGAATGGATGAAGAACAGCCGCCTGAAACTGAACTCGGACAAGACGGAAGTCCTCATCCTGGGATCCTCACCCTCCGCCTGGGACGACTCCTGGTGGGCCCCCGCCCTAGGCAGCGCACCCAAACCAACAGACCACGCACGCAACCTGGGCTTCATCCTGGACCCCTCCCTCTCCATGACCAGACAAGTCAACGCCGTCTCCTCGTCGTGCTTCAACGTCCTACGCATGCTACGCAAGATTTTCAGGTGGATCCCCACCGAGACCAGGAAGATGGTCACCCAGACCCTCGTCACCAGCCAACTGGACTACGTCAACTCCCTCTACGCCGGAACCACCGCCAAACTCCAGAAGAGACTCCAGCGGATCCACAACGCCTCAGCACGACTCATCCTGGACATCCCCCGGCGCAACCACATCTCCGGACACCTGAGAGACCTGCACTGGCACCCGGTCAACAAGAGAATCACCTTCCGTCTCCTCACCCACGCACACAAAGCCCTGCACAACCAAGGCCCAGGATACCTCAACAGCCGCCTCAACTTCTACGCTCCCAAATGCCAGCTTCGATCGACCGGCCACGCCCTCGCCACCGTCCCCCGCATCCGAAGAGCCACCACAGGGGGAAGGTCCTTCTCCTACCTCACCGCCAAGACTTGGAACTCCCTCCCGACCCACCTCCGCCTGAGCCAGGACCACCTCGCCTTCAGGAAGCAGCTCAAGACCTGGCTGTTCGAGCAGTAGCGGACCCCCCTCCCCTAGCGCCTTGAGACCCTCCGGGTGAGTAGTGCGCTATGCAAATGCTTTGATTGATTGATTGATTGAGGTGAGGCGAGGGGGCTTCACAGTATCACAGCAAAGGACTTCGGCGCACCCACGCATACACCAAACGAACAAGGATCTTTAGTAGTAAAATCAAACTGATTTGTGCTTGGGAGATTGACCGGGCGGCCGTGCGGGTAAGGAACGCCATAATTGAAAGTCCAATGCCGGACAGTATAGCTTAATAGAAGCAAATGCACACCTAGTATAATTAATTGCTAGGCTGACAAACCATTTGTGATTAATCACTTGTATTTTATGAAAAAGGATTTTGAACAAATATTTTGGCATCAAGGGGTACACACCACATTTACAGAGGTTCACAAGTGCATTGAAAAAACCATATACAATACATTTAATCAAAACATACACATATAACAATTGTGATAACAATAGATATAGACAACTGTGCAATGCCTCAAAAAGTTACGTTTGTTGAGGCACCAATCCTGGATGAAAATGAACAAGTGGACAAACAAGATGACAAACTAGCCTACTTGTTTCCACCACCACTAGATACGCATTTTTAATTTATCATATGGTGCAAAAAATAGGAAGACACAAAACTATGCAGCAGTGTAGAATTTGTGTGAGTTATATTCCTATTATGCCCTGGTGGTTCAGTATCTGGGTGGAGCAGGACGCCGACGCGTTTCGAACCCGTTCAATAGGTTAAGGGTTCTCCTCGGGACAAGGATTGGGAGGTCGTTGTCGCTTATGCTTGGAATATCAGGATACTCCCTTGATGTTTAAAACACTAAAGAGTGTATGGGGTTGCCAGTTTCTTGCCGCTTGGGTGCCTGATGCATAGCTCGATTGACTCGTCTAAAATTTGCCGAACTGCCGCGGCGGCCGCCGCTCGGGTTCGCGCATAGATTCAAAAATCTGCTAACTAAGGCACATCACAACAGCAATTGATTTTAGGCGCATCAGCACCCCATACACTCTTTAGTGTTTTAAACATCAAGGGAGTATCCTGATATTCCAAGCATAAGCGACAACGACCTCCCAATCCTTGTCCTGAGGAGAACCCTTAACCTATTGAACGGGTTCGAAACGCGTCGGCGTCCTGCTCCACCCAGATACTGAACCACCAGGGCATAATAGGAATATAACTCACACAAATTCTACACTGCTGCATAGTTTTGTGTCTTCCTATTTTTTGCACCATATGATAAATTAAAAATGCGTATCTAGTGGTGGTGGAAACAAGTAGGCTAGTTTGTCATCTTGTTTGTCCACTTGTTCATTTTCATCCAGGATTGGTGCCTCAACAAACGTAACTTTTTGAGGCATTGCACAGTTGTCTATATCTATTGTTATCACAATTGTTATATGTGTATGTTTTGATTAAATGTATTGTATATGGTTTTTTCAATGCACTTGTGAACCTCTGTAAATGTGTTGTGTACCCCTTGATGCCAAAATATTTGTTCAAAATCCTTTTTCATAAAATACAAGTGATTAATCACAAATGGTTTGTCAGCCTAGCAGTTAATTATACTAGGTGTGCATTTGCTTCTATTAAGCTATACTGTCCGGCATTGTGGTTTGTTTGCTTCATAAGAGTGGTCCAAGCCGGTCAGAGACAGGACCCAGCCTTCCCCTCTTTTTTCTGCATAATTGAAAGTCCAGCATTTGGGCAGGGGGGACGGTGTCCACCTGGTATAATAAGTGGGGAGACGCCGTCCACCCACGTCGTACCCCGACTCGAGCCCTGCTTCTAGTTTCCTTCTGCAAGCAAAGGCAAAAAACTGAGGGGGCCGAAGTGCACGAGGTGCACTGAGCAGTTCAAATATTGTAGTGTGTGTTAAATTGTGGCATAGGTGTGGTTTAACTCCGCATTATGCACTTTTTTTTGCCCGGAGTTTTATATAGCGCGAACGTGACCCGAAGGTATCAGAGTGCTTTACTTGTGCACCAGTTGCTTACAGAAGGACACATTCATTTTTGGTTAGGCACATGGGGATTAAGTGATTTGCCCAGAATCACAGGATGTTGAGCGTCCCTGCCGAGACTCAAACTCGGATCCCCAGTGTCGAGGTCGACAGCTCAAGCCATAAGTCCACATCCTCGCCCAATACTTCCCCAATACTTCGTATTGCATTTGTATAGTGTTTCATATCACTGACTTGACGCCACGGACCATTCGCAGATAGGTAACATGTGACAATCTGGGGCAGATTAGGTGAAACAGTGTGTGTTTCTGGTGTTGCCTATGTGGACATGTTTCAGTGTCATACTTGATGGCCAAAGTCGTGATCTTATTATGGTGGGTTTTCCCAGCACCATGGTGATTAGTGAAGCGAAAGAAATGAAACATTGGCAAAATATGGCTTCTAAAACTGTAGTGTACGGATAGAAGAAAGGTGTTGAGGGCAGTGTTGCCTATGCATAAACGTTTGAAAGTAAATTTAACAGGTATAGTAAAAGATGTAAGCACTTGTGAAGGTGCATCATTGGTTTTCTTGAGCTATGTTCCATCCATACGTTACCAGTGGAGGTTGGTGACATGTTGGGTATGACTTATGTAGAAAGCGAAGCGAGCAAGCTTGGGTAGTTCTCACAAGAAAAAATTGAAAATAGTTTGGCAAATGGTGCATTTTAAAGCAAACAAATTTAGTGAGAAGGCAAGGTTTATAAAGCAGTGGGAATGATGTACCGTTTTGAAATATTAAACACAATAAAAACTGCCCCGTATATTACTGCAGTAATAGGTTAAATAGTTACTGTAATATGCAAACTGTACAGCGCAACAACTTCAGGCCCTTAAAAGTGTGTGCTTGATCAATGTATTGCTCTGTATGTGGAATCGACTTTTTGCAAACAAATGATCTAACCAAACTTTAGGAAGCACACACAGCTGCTGCCTGCAATCAGTCATATAGAAATATGTGCAGACAGGCCATTAAGGGGGATGAAAAGAGTGGGTGCTCTCTAAAAGAGAAAATGTTAAATACATTTCTGTAACTCCCATAGTATACAACAACAGGTATTTTGATTTCTCTCTCAGATGTGGTCACATCCAGATAAATAGAACAACTGACATGCACCTAAAACTTGCCAGGACAATTGGCATTGTCAATGGTTGGTTGCTGCTTAAGATAAGTGAGTAACAAAAACGATTTATTATAAATAATTATATGTTTCAATTCTGAAATTATGAGACTGTGAATTAAATATTGTTGATGACTGTGGAAGGAGTATTGACCGCCAGATTTATGCGCTTGATGTTAGATATCAATGCTCTTTTTCACAGCACATCACCTCCATTTGCCCATCTTCAACCTCATCTCTTTCCTCTTCAGCACCCTCTTTTCATTCTCCCCCGAATGCACTTCCCCGCATCTCCCTCACTTCACAAGCCCTAAACATACAATGAACTCATTCCCATTTAAGGACTTTATTTTCCTATACTTTTGCCTTGCAAATGTTTTGACATCTGTGCATCCCCATCACACACATTTACGCATAATTTCAATTGTGAATGGAATACATGACCATTGTTCTATGTTTTCTGAAAAGAGGCCAACGCACTGACAGACCCCTTGCTTTGCCTTCAGCCTCAGCGCCAGAGCTCTCCGTCAAAGCCCCTCATAAACACTTGGCACGTCTCAAAGTATGCACTATAGAAGAGTAATAGGACGTAAACAAAATACAGAAACACTATATGATAAAATAGCAAACACTCTTGGAGAATTGAAGATTAAAGTAAAACTTGTAACAAGAGAGGAATTAAATCACTGACATGCATTACCTTAACATTTTTAACTTTCATTGTTCGTAAATCATTCCATAGTTTTGGCATTCATGTTAAGGGCATGAAGATAGGGCCAGTTTTAATGCCATACAGCATGTGACTATCTTTACTATAAACCCATATTTCTCTCTTTGCGCTTGACTCGGATATTTGGATCAAGAAAACAAAAACCCTGCTCATCTTTTAGCTCAATTTCACAGGGGATCTAATACAACAGCTCCAATTCTAAAGGGGACAGCAAATTTCAGCTACAGGCTGGGGTGTTACAGTGGAGGGGGATTAGTGTGACCAGGGTTATCAGCACAATGTACAGAACACAAGATTAGCATTATAACACTTACCATTACAGAGGACAAGGCGCCAAATCAACCATGCCTGCATCCAGCCCTATCCCCTACCCTGTGATGAATGTAAAAGAGTGGAATTCATGCCTGTGAATGACGACGTCTGGCCTCATGCAGGGATGCAAACGCTGATGCCCGAAACTGTGAAGCTGACAGCGTCACTAGCCTACAGTGAATACTACAATAGACAAATTATTTTTTACAATGTTTTATTGCCTTTTATGTGAATATTTTAAACTTGTGATACTGCCTCTTGCACCTGTTTAAAGACTATGGTCATAATAAACATATCTTTGACTTGACTTGAAATAGACAAATGGCAAAAAAGGGGGAAAGGTAAGCCCTGTGTCATGCGTCACACTGCCGAAAGTTGGTGTACTGCCTAGCTTCCGTCTTCTGCTGCATAGTGGGGGAGGATAGGTAGAGATACAGTTGTCACTCAAAATAAATCATTCTATTCAATATTTGTTTAGGCAAATGTGGAGGAATTTCTGAGGGACGCAGCCCCACTGCCACTTTATGTTACAGACCTTCCCTAGGATATGTGCTGGAGCGCGCGCGCACACACACACACACACACACACACACACACACGCACGCACGCACGCACACACACACACTTTTTTACAATCAATATTTTTCAAGCAATTCTGAGGCTCTTTCTTTAGAGATGCTATGTAACTCTACCACCCTATGAGAATTTAGAACCAAATACAAGTCCCATTATTTGCCCTAGGCGGGCTTCTTGGCCAATTAATCACCACAAAAGTAACATAACCAGCACATTACCAGTCCGGGTGGTATTTTCATGCAAGACAAGTGAAAACATCAGGAAAATCAAACAGATCTTTTAAACTTTCACTTTCGAAATAAAAACTAAAAGCAACAAGTAGAAGATTAAAAGAGATTAAAAAAAGGTTCATTTTCTGTAGACTGATCCTAAATGTTTTAAAAGAAAATAGAAGCTGAATTGTTGTGTTAAAATAAATCCAAAGCATTTTATGGAAACTGTTATTCTAGTACCAACATCTGGTCTTTCCAGAACTCCAAGCGACAACCCTATTATCAACTTCTGCATGTAAGTTGTTGATTTCAAATGCAAAAAAGCAAAAACATTATTTATAACATCAGTTATGTTCTTTGTTTTATACCTTCGATTTTCCATGCACATGGAAAGCGTTGGACTTTGATTAACTTCAGGCCACGAGCGTTTTTTTGACAATTGACAGCTGTATCACTCTGACAACAATTCATCCAAGTGTGAATTAAAGAAAAAAAGCCAATGGCAATATATAACAGAAGTCAGTTCAACCCCCCAGAGTGACAAACTTAGTCTTCTCCTGTAGTCCTGCAAAAAGAATTATATTACAACCTGATATTGCAGATATACATGGCTCTTACACAAAAGTATAGATTTAAAAAGCCTATTTGAACACCTTGATTCAGGTTAGTTGGGCAAAATAAGTATCTGCAATTCTAAATGCCACACATGATTCAAGTAATCAGTGTAATATAATGTTAGGTGCCTTAAATGCAGGCCGGTGGGCGTAAACCCACTAATATATTCGATTTTATGCATCACCAGTTTCCACCAGGTGTGGGTGGAAGTGTTAGCCAAGGGACAATTCGCTGAAACTTTTGCAAGGCCATTCCAACCTCAGAAGCACCTGTTATGTAAACACAACAAATGACCGAAGTACCATTTTGCACATCGGAAATGGGAAGGCGACATACCCACATTTTGCCCAAGTTTAGATGAAAGGCTTCCTCCATAGGGAAACTACTTCTCCCTCAGGGGAACCCTTTTAAATGAGCACTTGCACATCTCCTATGATATCAGGCAACATTATAGGATGATTGTTGGTGAAAGGAAACATAGGCTGATTGTTGGAGCACTTGCACATTCCAAACTAAACTACATAAATACATTCTTGGGGTATCTCCCCATTAACCAAAGTGTCCGCCATCAAGTTTACACAACATGTCAGAAGAAAATTGGTCTTTACACTGACTGCCAGTTCAGAAACGACTCTTGTCCACAATCCTGTACTTAATCTTAAAATGTATTTGTTGCATGTCACAACATTATCCTATATCCTAATATTTTGCTCCCATACAGTTGACAACCAAAATATCATCAAGATGGACATATATGTACTATTGACTTCTCTGGGACTATATTTCTGGATTAAATGTTATGGTCTTAGTATATCAGCAGGTCCAAATCTTGTCCCCCAAGCAGGCAAAGGAACACTCTGGGTTGCCGACTGATGGTGATTGCAAGGATGTGGTCCTGGATAAGGAGAACAGTTTTTCATCTATTCTGGATGGCCCCTTTAACATTCAGGCCCCTGAGTATCTTCATGAAAGAATCAACAAACTGTCCTCCTAGGCTGCTCTAATGAACAAATCCTGGGCTCCTAAGGTTCCCACAAATCCCCAGCACTGGAAAACCATGCTGCAATTTTGTGTTCAATCCCTCAAAAATGGGATCCCTTTTACAAGATGCAATGACAACACCATCCTTACGAGCTTTAGGCAGGTTATCAAAAACGTTTTCAAGTAGCACTAGCTCAGTAAACAGATATATTTTATTTGTGTAGTATTTTATTTATTTACTCAGGAGCATAGGACGTGCTAATTTACAAACTAGGTACATAGAATAAACTAAAGGTAAAGAACATACTTAGTAGGACTGTCCATCAGGTGGACAATCGCTTGACTAAAGAGAAAGGAGTGCCATAGATTTCCAGGATTAATAATAAGCGTTGCTTAATGTGTGCATGTGTTTTGCTTTTGTTGGGCCCTGGCACTAATTTTCAGGGTACTGGGTCTTATTTTTCATCATCGGACTTTGATCCACGCCAAAACTGAATAAGACATAAAAGCGACGAAGAAGGAGTATGCAAAAGCCACAATGGGATAGGGAAGGTGTGTAAAAGAACCTGCAATAGTGAAATAAAGAGATTGGAAATGAGGGGTAGTGGAAGAAAGAACCATGGTTTGGAATCCTTACCAAGCACCACTGCATTTGGCAACACTTGGTGTTAGGCATCTCCAACAATGGGCTCCAGGGAAAACTATGGCTCCCTTCACTTATTGTTTTTTTTTTTTACTCAAAGTAAACACTAGGGGGCACATTAGGATGGGGCGGTGTAAAAAGGGACCGCCCGCCATAAGGTCGGGGGTACCGTGGGTGCCATTAGGATGCACCAGACACAGTGGGGGGCGCATCCTGCATTCCTAACATTGAGGCGGGCGGTGCACTCAGCTCCGTCCTCCACAATGCCAGGAAGGCATGTTGTGCACTTCCATGCACAACATGGCAGACACTGCGTGGTGCCTGCCATTTTCTGCATGGAACTGCAGGGGGAACCATATGTACCCCCCACGTGCACCCCCAGAGTCCCTGGGGGCCCGCAACGGGCCCCTACAAGCAATTCCTGCATGGCCGCCATGGAAAGGCCTGCTTCCGCCCTCATAGTAATATGGCTGGCGGTGCCTATCAGACACCACCACCATATTAAGTGCTTTTCCGCCCGGTAGGCAATCGGGCGGATTGCCTACTGGCGTAAAACGGGCAGACGGACTTCCCGTCTGCCGGGGTCCCCCCCCGCCCTGGTAATGTGGCGGGGGGAAATTGGTAGCGGGCGGAGGGTTTTGACGGGCTGATCGCCACGGCCATACGGGCGGTGGCGATCGGCCCGTTATCCTAATGTGCCCCTACCGCTCCAAGAAGTTTCACTTATAAGTCACAAATCTACTTTATGAATCTGGCCAGTGCGGCTTTGGACTTTCCTTCTAGCATAGCCTTTCAAATTATTATTGAGACTGATTTAGAGGCTGCAAAAGAATGTGTCATCGTCTATCACTCTAAATGAAGAGTGGCATAACATATCTTAATGTTATTTGCCATCTGCTCATATAAAGGAGTATGCTCTTTCACTTTCAAAGATCTGCTGCTGAACCACCACACCAGAAGCGTTTGAGGCACACTCGCCACATTCAACTCCTGCTTTACCATAGTGAGTGTTTATCTCCAAGTGCACCACCCCGTGGAGTCCTTTGAAGTGTTTTTTAGGGAGGGCACACAAGTTGCCACAGAACAAATGTGGTGGGGCTACCTACATCATCATGAAGATTGCAAAAATGTATGTAAAAAGAAAATACACACACATCAATACATATAAACACATACAATGGCATTTCATTATTTTAAGCACACTATTAATTACATTTTACTAAGGTCTGTGGAAGGAGTAGTGGTTTTTGGAGTGTCTCAATCGCTCCAGTTCTCTTCACGCCCCTTTTGTCTGCAGTCCCTCAGTTAAAAACGTATGCTCTTTTTCCCTTAATATCTTTCTGAAACCCTACATCTGCATATCTCACACCTCATCTTTTCAATTTTCAGCACCTTCTTTTCGCTCTTCCCTGCACATACTCCTTTGCATCTCCTGTCCTTCATCTGCCAACACACAATGCACCCAGGCATCTGCAAGGATAACTTTCATCATGTCAATATTTCAACAGCTTTGTACTTCCTTCACATGCTTTCACACAGAATAACATTTACAATTGGCACACCTGACTACTGTTCTATGCACTCTGCAGAGAGGCCAAGGATTGGATGAACATTTATTCTGAACCCCTTAATGCCCCACAGACTGGCACGGTGAGACATTCACACTAACAGTGGCCTAAACTCCACATCTGAGAGGGCAGTGTATGCCTTAGCCTGCTGCAGCTATCACCTGGTGGTGTGGGACCGGTGGGGGGGAAATGGGGGAGGAGTGGCGGCAGGTCAATTAAAGAAGCTGCACTAGCCCCACCTGCAACCACTGGCTCAAATTAAGCACAGCATTCACAACTTAACTTTGCCTGTAGAAATACAAATCTGAATTCTCCCCAATCATCTGCAGTTCTCTTTAGTGAAATGCGTCAGATATTTTTCATGAGAGTTCATCCTTTCAGCAGGGCGACAAAATTGCACCAGGGTTCAAATCCCATATAAAGCATTAAAATAAAGAGAAACACTCATTGCATACTACAATGAATTATTCTTCTCAAAGTTCTAGAAAAATGTAATTTTTACACATTGAATCCAAAATGCTGTGAAATTTCAGCATATGTGATGCATGAACATTATTTCTGAAAACTAATTTGTTTTCCATAGAAGCTTAGGACAACATCAGAATAACTGCACAACATTCATATGCTGCCACATGTATTCACTAATCACATGTGCACAACAAGATTCATTCGCTGGAAAGTGGCTTTACGTCATGTTTGACAATTGTAGCCATCATAAGCTTTTCAGGCAACTGGACTGTGCATGATGGGACGCTGGGTCATACTTGAAACGGGAGAACCACATCTGAGAAGGACACAATTTAAAGGGGATATTTATTTAAAAGCCAGGCCTGGGGGTCAGAATCATTCATGCCACACAGCCACTTGGTAGCTTTGCTCTGGATCATGTATGGCACAGACCTAGCTAATAGTGCCCACACCGCCATACGCTCCCGCCCGCTTGTACAACACATAATTACAATTCCCACCCAAAGGAAACTCAGGAGACATATTTGTGGGAAAGAACTGCTGCAGGTTTATTTCATACAACACAGGTATGACGTTATGGTGGGTCATCTTACGGGCGATCCAACGCAGGCAGCCCCTCGCTGTCCCGCATGCCTAAGGAGCCATCTTGCACGGCGAGTCGATGCTCTGACGGTGCAACACATTACCATGTTCGTTATACTCCCGCTCCCCCTGTCAGGGCGGAGCGGTGTGGCACACCCCCAATCGGTTCAGGCCCCCCGACCGCCCGAAGGACTAAGGGGGCGCCGTCGCGGTTTTCCGGAACCTCCTTCGGCTCCTGGTCCTTGACTCAGGCACCCTTACTGTGCCAGGCAGAGGTACCCTTACTGTACCCTTCTGCCGCAGAGGTACCCTTACTGTCCCCGCCCATGCTCCCCTGCGGGTCACGCGGTCAGCGGCAAAGGCAGCGGGGCACTGTGCAGGTACACAGACAAGCATGAACTCAACGAGTGATAGAAGAGATGGTTGGTTTGCAGACTGTTAATGCACTGACGTGATGCAGGAGTCTTTAAAGAGGTGAGTTTTCTACTGGTTCCTAAACTGGAGCAGTATCGGGGCAGTCCTGATCGATAACAGGATGTGCCTTGAATTGCAATGTGTGTAATGTAATGAAAAAGCAACTGTAGTGTCCTTTAGAGGTGGGTGACTCACTAAAAGCTTGAACCAGATCCCTGGCTCAGCCCCATCCGTATTTTAGCTCGGTCACAAAAAGTTAGCATTCTCTCCGCAGTTACTGTTGTTTATCTCATTACTCCTAAGATTTCAATGCAACAATATTTAATGATTGCGCTCCTAGCAAGATGCGACCCGTGGACCAAAAATAGTCCAGGCCTTGTTGTGACCTCTGTCTCCGCTCCCTCTAGCACACTTTCTCATTATTCTTCAAGCCCCTTTTAGTGAAGCAGAGGAGTGGCTGCCAAGCACCACCAGCTCGGAGAATTTTGATTATGCGCCCGATGGGCTGGTCTGACAGTCAGTGTGTGAGCCGCTTTTTTAGCAGTTTTGTGCCACAAACATTGTCTGCAGCAAATACAAAAGCATGCAGTCGCCCATACCTGGTAAAAAAAAATACAGTGCACAAGTTCAAAACTGGCATGATTTGCAAATGAGGGACACTTTTTTTTAGCCAAATGGTTCGCTAAAGGGGGCCACTTTTATTTTGGTGCCAGGTCTATTTTATGTACCTGTCTATGCCTGATTAAGGGGTACTCATAATGCAAAACCCCCACAGTGCTGGCTAGCCCCTACTCTGTTGCACCCAGGGATTACCAAGTGCCAGGGGCTTAGTGGAATTGTTAGAAGGTCGTGTCTAATGCAAGAAGTAGTGTTTCGCCCACATAGCTTCACCTGTGTTCGAGTGTTGCCGTATTGGTGGTTATAGACATTAAAAATGCTAGAATAAAATCAGAGAAAGAGATGGGGAAAAAGAAAATAAGTAAAGAGAAAGAAAGAAAGACCAGTGGCAAAGGCAAAAGGGGATACATTTGTCCAAAAAAGAGAAAAAGGCTGGAAGAGAGAGCTAGAGAAAGAGATAACCATAAAAAGAGCAAGAAAGAGTGCTTGAGTGAGTGAAAGTGTTAGTGCGAAAAATGGAGAGTGAGAGAGTCTGTGCATTAGAGTGAGTAAGAAACGGTGAGTGATTTACCGAGTGAAAGTGAGTGATGAGAGCAAATATGCGAACAGAAGTAAATGTGTGGGGTCTGGATGAAAGGCAAAATATCAAGTAAGTCTTTTAGCATGATTAGTGAGTGTTGTCTCTTATCCTGACCCTAGCCTCGGCTCTTATACACTCTTGCGTACCCATCTCTCGTCTGCTGCCTACTGCTGTCCTGGTTACTTATTCCCTTCACTCCAGTATTTCGCTACTCTGATCACATTAACTACCTCTTGCACATTGTGCTGTCATATTTACAGCACTTCTTTTTTTAGGATTCTTATGCCACAATAAAAACGTTCACTGAATAGCGTTCGGCTGCTCCTGGGAGGTATGTTCGAAGACACCAAGAGGTTTATTTATGAGCCCTTTGCCACGCTGCTGCGTCACTTTCTGTGATGCTGCGGAGGCGTAAATAATTTGCCAATATAGCGCATTATTTACAAAGTGACTAATCTAAGCAGATGCGTCACTTTGTTAAGCTCTGTGCTACATTATATCTGTGTCAGGTATAATGTATGCAGGGTCGGCATTCCCCCGTAAAATAGGGTTGTAGAAGTGGCGCAGTGAAATCTATGAAATTCCTCTACGACAATTCTAGGACGCCACTGCACCAAACTCTTACGCCTGCCTCACAGCAGGAGTAAGACTGAAGCAGCAACTTTAACATGGGACTTGACCATGTGTAATGACCCTTTGCTGGAGTAGCGCCACTTTTGCGACACACTCCAGCAATGCGTCATTACTGCGCCTACAGAAACGTCCGAAATAATGACGTATCTGTAAATCCTTACGACATGGAGCGCCATACAGTAATTACGGCGCATCCATGGTGTCGCAAAGAGTGCGCAGTGAAAATTGTTGCATCGCTGTTTTCACACAGCGATGCACCACTTTTCATAAATGAGGCCCCAGATACTTAACAAAACAACAAAAGAAAAATGGCACCGAGACAAAGAGCAACGCAATGGAAAGGAAGTCTGAGAAGGTAAACCATCAACAATTGATTGCATGTCACCAAACCTGTAAAATCACATCAAACAAACCGTCCTCGTTTTTCGCTCAGCCCCCAAAAAGTTAGCATTCACACCGCAGAGTTTATCTCATTACTTCTAAGATTTCAATGCAATGACATTTAATGATTGCGCTGCCGGCCAGATGCATCTTATCTGAGCACACATCACTGTTTGCTGGAATAAATTACACAGGACATTTTTCAGAATCAATGGCTGGTGACGGGCCTGTTTACTGCCCATTAATAAACGGCAGAGGTATCACTCCTCCGGGATAACATGGCGGCTGCTTGATTACATGTCCTGAGAATTACTGTAACTGACCTATAACTCACTAGCCTCGCTCGCATCCAGGGTATTTATTCTGATCTTTTAGAGTCATCCCTCATGCTGGCAGCTAAATATGTCAGGATTAGCATTATCCTAAACACTCCGGCAGAAATTACACTGCAGATGTAAAAGGGGGCTTTGCGAGAGTGCATGCAATCTGTGGATCCGACCGGATCTGGGAAGATACAGCGGATAAGTGATGGCCTGCCAGGGGGATAATCTTGCGTTTCGTTAAGTAAAAATCTGGTAATGCCTTTGAGAAACATGGTATGAAGCTCACGGCTCCCCCTGCTAACTGGGTTAGAAAGCTGTATCACCTGCACCGACTGAGTTCTCATTTTGAAAACAGCAGGAGATTACCGTTCACACCAGAAATGCCCCCGCGCATGCACGCGGGACAACCAAATCCATGTGCATGTGTCGTTTCGAAAGAAAGCGTCTTTGTTCTGTTCTTTACGTCAAAACGTCTGGCAGCGAAGGCAGCACGTGGCGTCGAGAACCAGCTTCTCTCGTGCCAATGACACTGATGCTCTATGGAGAAGTGTATGTTCCACAGCAAACAAGCATTGACATAGCCAATAGGTCTTGCCTTTGGGACCTTATAAGTGTTTAGCCAGAGATATTGACTTTGCCTGTGTCTTTAAGCTGTGCTGTACAGAAGTCTGCAGCATGCTGAAAAGTTATAACAAAAGTGTCGGAAGCATTTTTGTTAGCTTATATATGACCAAGAAAGCATTATGTACACATGAACGACCATATTAAAAAAGTATTAACAATAAATAATGTATTGAGGTTTTTTTGTCCTTTTAATGCTGGCAACTTCTATCTGCCTGTCCCAATGGTTGATTGTTATGGGGTTTTTTCTTATGGGGGCATAAATAACAGGAGGGTGAAGGTTGGGAAATAGTACCTGTATAACAGTCAGTGAGAGAGTCAGTCAGATAGTCAGTCAGTCAGTTAGTTAGTCAGTCAGTGAGAGAGCGAGGGAGAGAGTCAGTCAGTATGAGAGTCAGTTAGTGAGAGAGAGAGTCAGTGAGTGAGTGAGTGAGTGAGGCAGTCAGTCAGTGAGAGAGAATGAGAGAGTCAGTCAGTGAGAGAGAAAGTTAGTCAGTGAGAGAGAGTGAGAGTCAGTAAGAGAGGGCCATTCAGTGAGAGAGAGTCAGTCAGTGAGAGAGTCAGAGAGTCAGTAAGAGAGTCAGACAGTGAGAGAGCGAGGGAGAGAGTCAGTCAGTATGAGAGTCAGTTAGTGAGAGAGAGAGTCAGTGAGTGAGTGAGTGAGTGAGGCAGTCAGTCAGTGAGAGAGAATGAGAGAGTCAGTCAGTGAGAGAGAAAGTTAGTCAGTGAGAGAGAGTGAGAGTCAGTAAGAGAGGGCCATTCAGTGAGAGTCAGTCAGTCAGTGAGAGAGTCAGTCAGTGAGAGAGAGAGAGTCAGTCAGGTAGTCAGTTAGTGAGAGAGTAAGAGAATCAGTCAGTCAGTCAGTCAGTCAGTGAGAGAGTCAGGCAGTCAATGAGAGAGTCAGTCAGTCAGTGAGAGAGTGAGTGGGAGAGTCAGTCAGTCTGTCAGTGTGAGAGTCAGTCAGTCAGTGAGAGAGTCAGTGAGAGAGTCGGTCAGTCAGAGAGAGACAGTGAGAGTCAGTCAGTCAGTCAGTGAGAGAGTCAGTCAGTCAGTGAGTCAGTGAGAGAGTCGGTAAGTGAGAGAGTCAGTCAGTCAGAAAGAGACAGTGAGAGTCAGTCAGTCAGTGAGAGAGTGAGAGAGTCAGTCAGTCAGTGAGAGAGAGATTGAGAGAGTCAACCAGTCAGTGAGAGAACGAGAGTCAGTCAGTGAGAGAGAGTCAGTCAGTCAGTCAGTTAGAACTGTAACTTGTTGATTGGTGAAGTAATTGTTTATTAGTCATTCATTTCCCGTTTTGCAAAATATGTTCTTGTTAAAAACACGGCAAGGGATGTTTTTCTCTAACAAAAGAATTCTGCCTCTTGGGGCTCCACACAGCACTTTCGGGATCCATTTCTTATGTTACAGTGCTACAAAGTAATAACATCTGAATGACTGCTATAGTGCACGTTTCTTCAGTGTAATGTGACCTGCAGATCACGATTTCGAATAGCTGCAAGTCCATTGTGTGTGGCCTGTCATCCTTCCAATGTCGAACTCCCCCCCCCCCGTTCAATGCAAATAAACACTGCTTGGTAAACCCAAAAGAGGCAGCGCGCGTTTCAAAGACGTAAACACACGTGTTTGTACGTGCGTAAAAAAAAGTAAGTGGACTCCGGCCGCCAGGCAGAGGTGGACGACAAACAGGCATCTGTAAGAGCAGCCCCTCTGCTATCGCAGCTCGGGGAGGTGTGACAAATAACTCACCAGCCGCTATATAATTCCTGGTGAGCTGAATATAGAATTTGCGACAGAGATGCAGACACACCCCATTTTCCAAAATATAACGATGGGCACTGGTTTCATTTCACACCCTGCTCTCCTAAGTGGCAAGATGCGGCAGTACTCGAAACACTGAAGTGTTCCTTTATAACTGATGGTGCTCCTGGACTCTATATATGCCCTCTAAGTGTACAATGGTAATGTTTGTCTTGGTGAAGGAGTGCATGTCAAAACAGGACCTCAGCTCGGAATTGAGGGAGTGCCATGCACACCCAATGGGAACCGTTGTTTTCCTTTCTGGTGCTCGTCACATGAAAGTTAATGATTCACTTTTGAGACCCAGAAATAGCACTGCATGATTTAAAACGAGCACAAAAGTGAAAAATAATCAGGAAAAAAACAGGCAAATGCAAATAGCTGAAAAGGGAAAGCAAGTGCAAGACAAGCACAATATGAAAAAAAATAAGAGGAACGGCAAAGGGACGGCAAGAAAAGCAGTTGAGAAGGCATAGCGAGGGCAAACAGCTGCTTTCAAGCACTCATGCTGACATCCACCTTGTGGGAGCGAGCAGCGGTAGCGTGAGAGCCATCTGTTTTCAATTAGGGCGCGCGCCGCTTCTCGCTCCCACAAGGTGGATGCCAGCACAATCACGAGTGCTTGAAAAGAGCTGACCAATTTCTAAAGGTCATCTCCTAAAGCTAAAAACACCCGTGAGTTCACGGATCGACCACCCACGCGTGGGTCTTTGAAAATCCTTTCAAGAACCAGTGTGCAAACTGTGGAGAAGGTACAGTTGGTAAACAGAGCAGCGGGAATCCAGTGAGAAAGAAGACAGGTTTATTGGCACGAAGTGCAACCTACCCCGGCAGTTCCAAGTCATCAGCTGTCCTAAACAGAGCATTGAGCCCAATACGTTCTTACAGTCCATTAGATTCCCAGAGCTTCTCAGTGCTGCCGTGATGGCATGGCAAAGGAGTAATGTAGCAGATATAACATTTGCCCCATCTTCTACACAGAAGAACTAAATGAAGCATAACAAATCAGAATAATGCAAAAACACAGGGCTGAAGGACTGGGTTCTTTTGGACCCAGCGGTGCCAGGGCACAACACCTGAAACCTTCGTGGGTAACCTGTTCCGGCGTACAAGTCACAGAGACACGGGACACTTCCTTCGGCGTCAAAGAGTCAAGGTTTATTTACTGCAGGGAACACAGAAGTCACAGGAAGTACATCGAGTGTAGTTCGGGGAGACTGCTTCAAATTGGTTATGTGGATCGCTCCTTTTATACAGTTTTTACCCATAGGCTAACATTGAATACAAAGGTTTACAACTCAGTTCCCACATCGAGCTCCCAGAGGGGTCGCTTTGGTCGCTTTGAAAACACATAAGGTCCGGAACATAACTGCGGAAACATTTGGCGGTTCCCAACTGTAAAAACCCATCTTCCCACCATTAGCAAATTCCAATCAACAATCAAGTAGATCGAAACAGGAACGAAGACAGGTGCAGAGGAAGACGGAGACAGTGGGGAGATCGGAAAGGGTGTAAAAGGGGAGGTGTCGGGAAGCACGAGATACAGGCATCAAAGGGACGTGCCTAATGAGATGCACGGCTGAGACAATAAGTCCGTGCGGCAAGATGAGCCTTGAGCGGCGCCACCTGCCTTACAGCAGCAACCCCCTCGTCATAAAGACACTTTCAAAGGACATGTGTCTTCCGCAAATATCTTGGGAGTCCCAGGGTCGCGAAGCGGACAGCGTCCGTTCGCTGACTACTTGAGGGCAAGAGACAAAATGGATGCCGTATCTAAGATGGAACCCGTGGGTACAGATAAAAAGCCCACGTAACAAACGAACGGCTTAAGTTAGCACAGCGAAACTGCGCACACTTACTAAACTCGTCATTTGCGGTTCATAGATACCAGACTCGACCATATTCGTACGAGTCGGAAACACCACTTACAATTGTCACGGAACCTCAGACGCTCCTTTTGCCCTCATGTAGGCAAGCACTAGTCGGAATCATATTCGATATTCATCAGACCATCAAGATGTCGTTGTAGCATAACTCTGTCCGACCGAGTCCCCTTGGTAACAGGTGGTTGTCTCATACACGTTGTAGCACAAAGGCCACATAAGGCAGGGCCACACTGCACACAAAGGCAACACGTGAACAGGAACACTACCACAACTCCAATGATCATCAGAATCTTCCAACCCCAAGTCGACATCAGGCCCCAAAACCAACCGAGTAACGTCCAATCCCCTACATCCACGTGTATGGATTCGGAGATCTTATGCAACTTCGAGATGGCTTGATAGACAGTAGGAGCATTATCTGGAATGAAAATGCAACAGCTCGAATGGATCACTTTACATACCCCACCGCGATCTGCCAAAACGACATCTAAAACCATACGGTTTTGTAACGTCATAAGTCTCTCCGCCTGAAGTTCTGTGGTGATATTACCAAGGGCACTGGCAGTAACATTAGCTGTCGATTCTACCACTCGAGTCAAATGTCTCAGGTTCCTACTATTAACCATAGGTCCCCAAAACGGGAGGAAACCCTTGAAAAAGTCTCCTGCCTCTTGACCGGCAGTATCCTCTTCGCTAATTACGCCTCGTACAACTCTAGTCTTATGGTAATCGGCATCTACAGTGAACGTCGGAGGCAACAGATTTGCAACAAAACATGAGCCCATGAAGTCTGAGGGCAACCATGTATATGCACGATCATGACAGATGAAGTACGTACCCTTGGCAGCCAGAAACACAGGGGTCGGGGACATTGGCAGAACGTAACTTTCAATGCAAGCACTTACTCCAAGTGAGGCTTGCGAACCACGACCCACAAGACAAAGATTACCAGTGTGGGGTACGACCCATATTGGAGGCGAGCTTTTAAGCTGCTTTTCATTGGTGAACATACTATATTCCCCTCTACTCAGGACCCTATAGGCTTGTACCTCTTCCTTAGGGATGAGAAAAACATCATGGATCTCATCTTCCAAATCCTGTATTGCCATCGATAGCACCCACTGGTACGAGGCAGGTCCAGGTTTGGGGGAACGTTCTGGAGAGGGGTGGAAACCTAGTGCGCTTCGAAGCATTGTTTGGAATGCTCGAGCTGACCCTTGGGAACTATACGGTAACACCAGATATGGAATTCCCTTACCCGTAGTATGTGGCATCAACCCACACACCCAACAATTAGTAGTGTTAACCACTAACTGATGCTGGTGGAGGAGCTGGATAAAGGAATTGTTGCGGAATTCTACACGTCTAGCCTGTTCGTGTTCCGGTAGGATGTGAAAGGAATGGGGAGAAACAGTAGTAGCAGTAAAAGTAAGATTAGGGTAAGAAGTAGGAGTAGGGGTAGGAAGTAAAAAGTAAGACATAGCGTAATACACCCCACCCGCCAAGAATGCAGAAGCAGTTAAAAACAATACAAACAATTGGAATACAAAACATTTAGTACGACTGAGTTTCTGCAGTTTGACTCTATACGCCTGAGCTCCTTCCAAATCGTTCAGCTTCGAAAATGCCATTTCCCTACGACCGTCCGCAACGTTTCTTGACGCACTTCGTTCTGTGCAGCAATGGTCAATCCCCAGGAGTTCCTAGGAACCGACGGCCTTTAACCTAGCGTCAAGGCCTACTGTCCAGAAGGAAGTACGCGCGCGGCCCTACGGCCCTCAATACACAATATGTATTTATTTAGCACAATAATTCAGCTGTGGAAGGAAAAAGATACAAAAAATTTTTTTTTTTTTTTTTTTTTCGGCGTCCCTGGGTGGGCCCGTCAATCGTCTCGCTATACCAAGGTCTACGCCAGGCGCCAAAACAGGTCTACAGTCAGGGCAGCAGTCCGTCGCAGCCGTCAGGAGGCGGGAATCTTCGCGGGAAAAGTCTTCGGGCCACTTATTTCGACAACAGGATCGATGAAGCGGGGTGCACCTTCCCTCGGAGATTTCACACGAAGTTCCTCACGATCGTCGGGCTTGGACCGGTACCACTGATGCAGCCCCACGTTGGGCGCCAACTGAAGGACTGGGTTCTTTTGGACCCAGCGGTGCCAGGGCACAACACCTGAAACCTTCGTGGGTAACCTGTTCCGGCGTACAAGTCACAGAGACACGGGACACTTCCTTCGGCGTCAAAGAGTCAAGGTTTATTTACTGCAGGGAACACAGAAGTCACAGGAAGTACATCGAGTGTAGTTCGGGGAGACTGCTTCAAATTGGTTATGTGGATCGCTCCTTTTATACAGTTTTTACCCATAGGCTAACATTGAATACAAAGGTTTACAACTCAGTTCCCACATCGAGCTCCCAGAGGGGTCGCTTTGGTCGCTTTGAAAACACATAAGGTCCGGAACATAACTGCGGAAACATTTGGCGGTTCCCAACTGTAAAAACCCATCTTCCCACCATTAGCAAATTCCAATCAACAATCAAGTAGATCGAAACAGGAACGAAGACAGGTGCAGAGGAAGACGGAGACAGTGGGGAGATCGGAAAGGGTGTAAAAGGGGAGGTGTCGGGAAGCACGAGATACAGGCATCAAAGGGACGTGCCTAATGAGATGCACGGCTGAGACAATAAGTCCGTGCGGCAAGATGAGCCTTGAGCGGCGCCACCTGCCTTACAGCAGCAACCCCCTCGTCATAAAGACACTTTCAAAGGACATGTGTCTTCCGCAAATATCTTGGGAGTCCCAGGGTCGCGAAGCGGACAGCGTCCGTTCGCTGACTACTTGAGGGCAAGAGACAAAATGGATGCCGTATCTAAGATGGAACCCGTGGGTACAGATAAAAAGCCCACGTAACAAACGAACGGCTTAAGTTAGCACAGCGAAACTGCGCACACTTACTAAACTCGTCATTTGCGGTTCATAGATACCAGACTCGACCATATTCGTACGAGTCGGAAACACCACTTACAATTGTCACGGAACCTCAGGGCAAGATACATAATCCCAGATTGGAGTTAAGGTACCATTTAGTCATGATACATAAAAGATGCTGCATATCACCTGTGGATGCCAAACAATTGGCAGCTGCAATGAGAACAAAGCATCAATGAAAATACACAACATTGCAATCAAAACATTGATGCTAAGCTTGCGCTAATAAAACGTAGTTGGTAACAATACACAACAGACACTCTTGCGACCCTATGGTCCTGATGTTCGAGTTCCCTGCCCTCTGCTGCGTCCAAACGCACCATACCTTCCAACCTCCTCTCCCAGCTCTTCTCATCCACTCTTTCAATTCTCTCATTGCACTTCATCCTTCTCCTCAGGTTAAATTTCTTGCCATAATGCAAAATGGCTCTTATAACCAAGTTCATCCTTCGGCGGGGACCAACTGTACAATTCCCTCCTGGCACTCATTGCTAACTTTACTCCTACAAAATGCCCAGCAAGCAATTTACACTCACCGAACACTACCTTCAACCATGCCTCAGGGCATAATGAGATTGTTTACTTTGTACTCTGTCAGCAAATCAGACCAGGTTCATCTTGCTCACTCCGCCTTGGACATTTATCCTGAAGCCACCTTGATGCGTAAAGTCCTTCCATTAAGCAGAAAGAACTGTGACACTTCTGTAGCAGAGTTTGGTGTGGTCCTATAGCTCCACATTAGCATCTTAACTTTGTCATTCCAACACAACCTATTCTGCACAGTAACTTGCACACATTCAGTTGAATCGCTCCACAAGCCTGTTTTCACTGGGATGATACAAATTCGTTTTTTTGCTTTTCACCCCTACTGAGGAAGGAAACTCTCAAACTCCCCCAAGATGAATTGCGGGCTATTGTCAGTGATAATTACTTCAGAGCAAACTTCTCTCCTAAAAATATCCTCAAAGAATTCACCACATTTACCAGCCACATCTCATTCACAAATCCATCCCATCCTCGCCAACACTGCTGAGAAGCAGCATAGTTGCTAAATACAGCAGTGGGACAGCAATGCAAAAGAAGAAGCGTTTATTCGCACAAGGTAGAACCTGCCCAAGCGCTCCAAGACAGATACTGTCCCAAACAGCACTCAGCGCAGAATACATTCTTACATTCTAATATAATCCCAGGGGTTCTCGGTGCTAGAGTGATGATATGGCAAAGGAGAAATGAAGCAGATATAGCCCTAATCAACAGAGAAAAAACAGTTCTCATTACCCACGCCTGCGTTAGAAACAATCACCAACAACAGACATTCTAGAATGTCCAATTGTTGGATTACGTCTGTTTGAGTTTCAGGATATATTTGTCATGGTTCTCCTTTTTAAAATCATCATTCTTTCAAACTAGCACGCTGACGTAGCACAAAGCAACCTGAATTGGCACAATACAAACTCTTAAATATATTTTACGCACAACTATAGAACATGCTTTGTTACCTGTCTTGCTTAAAGCAAAAAGCTTGCCTCTGACGTCATATAAAAACAAAGGGAAAATTGGAATACCCTATGACCATATAGTTAATTTTAGGTTGAGTATTTATGTATGTTTGGTTTCTTACCATGAATCTGCATTCAAGATGCAAATAATGTTGGACGTGACATTGGGTGAAGAAAATCACCCAACAGATGACAAAAAAGCAAAGGCTGAGACATAAAAAACCTCACTTGAGGGAAAAGGAGGCAGTTTAGAGTGAGATAAAGGAACACATCTACCCTAGCTTAGCAGAGTAAACCTTCCCTAGGAACTATTCTGCCAGGCATGACAAGCTAGCACATTAAGAGAATCGTTATCTCATCACACGTCTAGCTTCACTGCTACACTGAAGCAAATGAAACCACTTAGGAAGAGAACAACCATTATAACCCTTAATAGTACCTTATAAAAATCAACCTGAAAGAGAAAATTCCATTTGGAGTGCAAAACTGAATACCATTTTAACCATCTCAGAAACTGCACTTAAAGAGAAAAAACTTCCAGCAGAAATATTGAGCACTTCATACACAGCACTGATATCAGATGCTTCGTAATTTCTGAATGTGAACGAGAGCAAATGGTTTTTGGGCCCTGTTTTTCATTTAGTGCAAATTATGGGTTACATGCAATAAGTGTTCCTTTACAGATTTGCGCAGGCTGTGTCCTTCAGGTCCTTCCTGGAGTAAATTGTGTAGGCAAAAAGTCATGTAAGCAAGAATAATGTGTGCAACACCGAACTCGTGTAATTTCTCATTGCATAAAGGAAATGTTGTAAGAGGGGCAAAAACCGACCTGATACTGATGGTATTTGATGGGTGTTTTTGTGCCTGACAAAAATTAAGTCATTAGAAGTAATTCAGTGAAAAAATGTCCCCCATGGAAGAGCCTCCAGACGTTGTGTGTCCAAGCAGATATTGGTTCACATGCGGAAGAGCCTGGGATCATGGGGGTGAAGCCTTTCAGATAACTGGCGCATGTCTCGGTTCCCTCAGCGCCTCTCCCACTTTTTCATGATCCCTTCTGAGATTACTTGATTATAGAGTGTAAGTCGTCTGACACAATGAGTAATCCACAGATTTAGCCACAGAATGTATATGCTCCAGGCATTAAAGGATAATTGTCCTTCCTCAGTGAAGCTGGACTCTTGGAAGCTAAGTTTAGCATTGTGCACAGAGGTGGCATCTGTTCTGCCATCCTACCATTTGAAGAATGGTGGTTTCAGATTTGCACATCTATGCCTTGCTGAATTTGTCTATTGGGAAGTGGTTTATGCTGTGAACATCTATCATCTACTGGCAACAACATAGTATAAACTGGACTGCTCAGATCTGTTTACTAAGTTAAGAAACAGATCTAGTAGTTGTCACACAATAATTTTGTTGGTATCATTCCGTCTGCCTAGGCGGCAGTGTGTACGGTGGGCATAAGACGTAACTTCCACTTCTGTTCTCTGAAGGTGCATCCAGCTCCGAAGGCTTCTCTTAAGTGACTACCATTCCTGGAAGATAAGTTGTTTGGGCCATAGCTGGTAGATATAATAAAGCAAACAGCACAGGACCAGACGTCAGATAACACTTCAACTAGTAGCCATTTGTCTTGTATTGGCTAGGAATTTCCTCTTTGCATCTAGTCCAGTGGCGATCGCAGGCGGGCAACTAGAGCCAAATTTCGGGGGTGGGGCTGAAAAATATTTCCGGGGGGGGGGGGGGGGGGGGGGGGGGGGGGGGCTAATTCGTCCTACCACAGACAGAGTGGCTGTAAGAATAGGTGAGCACACAACAAAAGCCTCATTTACAATTAATGGTCTTTTAAAGACCTGTTAAGTACTCAGGTACGGCTGCAATTAAGATGCCCGCCAGCCCGCGAAGACGTGTCAGCCAGGGCTGACACACACACGACGGGGGTGCTGAAGCCCCGTGAGCCCAATGGGTGTTGCGCGCCTGGGCGATCGCATAGACCAACTTTTCTTCAGAGGAAGACCCATGGGATGTGAACCCTATGCATCTGTGCACCTACAATATTAGCAGCCAAGGTCTTCTTTAAGTACATATTTCACTTCACATTGATACTGCATACACCAAGTCTAAAAAGGCATTACATAAAAAAACCTGAGGAGAAGAAGATGAATCTTTGTAGTTATACACAGTTTCAGACCACAGACATGGCAAAGCGCACTAAAATAGAGAATAATAAAAGGTAAAGAAATGAGACGCTCGTCCTCACAAAGCCTCCCAGCTCCATAAACAGTGGTGCATGTTAGAGGTGTGAAAGCTTGTTACCAAATTCCCAAAGGACTCTTTGCATGTTTCCAGAAAGAGTCATGCACTTTGAAATGGTTAAATGCAAAAGTATTTATTCCATATACACTAGCATAAGCACAACCGACGTGTTTCGGCAACAGCATTTATCATGGGTAATAAAAGGTAAGGCAAATATGTTGGATGATCTGTCCAGTATAGAAGTCTACCCCAAGGTGGTAGTTGCCCACTATCACTAAACACATTTATGCATTGTCATAAACTATAGCAGGAGCCACCCAAATTGAACTCCAAAATGGAATTTGGTCATAAAAAATGTGTTGGCTGTTTTGCCACTAAAAAGCGTTGAACTGTCTTCCCACTGGAAGCTGATACAATCATTTTTTTCTTTTTCAATTCTCTTTTGTATTAACATCTACAGTATTGTATCATTGCTTTTCCTTTGTTTCAAAACTGAATTTATTTTAAATATTGTACAAGATAATCCTATTTGGTTACAAGTAATTTCTGAAACTAATATTATAACTTATTGCGAAAATAGAATGAGAAATCATGCAATGAAGAGATGGAAGTAGAATCTTTTAAATACATTCTTGTTTATGAAATATAAAGAAATTGCAATTTGGACAGCTCAAACTGTTTCATGGGAAAACAGCCAACTTGTATTCCGTGACCCCAGTTACTTTTTCAAGGCTCCCACAATAACTGTGTCCAAGTTAACACAAACAATTCGGACATATATACCCTAATCCTCACTGGCATACAAAAAAAGTTTCCGATTTACTTAGTTGTGGTTCCCCACTGAAGTATATTCAATTCAAAGAAATTGCTTTTTGGCGTTCAATTTGGGTGCCTCCTGCTATTGTATATTACAGCATTAAAATATATGCTGATAAGCATTTAACGTGACATCTACAACGATGAAGAGACAGTGTCAGTCAAGATTATCCTATCAACTAAGAGCAGACAAGACAATAAGCAAGAGGACATATGAAGGGAAGAGTGCAAAACCTAATAATGGAGAATTGCCTGTGCTAATAGGATATATATGTGATGTATTTGTCTAAGAGTGGTTGAAACACTGTATTATTAAGTTTTGATTTCTTTAAATAAAACAAAGCAACATTGAAAAACATGTCCTGGGAGAAGTCTAGACCACTCTGCCCCACTTTTTTTTCCTGATCCATGTTATATGATTTGAATCAGATCCAGCAACTGTCTGGCATCTGGGCAGAATCCATTTCATATCTCTGTATGTTGGCCATAGGACGGAGTGATCTCCACTGCATTCAGGGACTCTGGAAACGTTGTTGACCCAGTATTTGAGGAAGTTACAGGACCTCTTGCTGGATTTACAGGATATGCTACAGAAAGGAACCAATTACTAAAGTCCTACAGATTGAAAAATGTCCGGATTCGATATAATCCTCTTTCAGACTTTGAACATATTTAGATTTCCGTCTGATTCAAAAAATTACTGAGTAAACAAATTTGTGAGATCTATGCTGTTGAAAAATATGATGAATCTAGTGGTCATCCATCTGGCATTTGCAGTCTCAATAATCCATGTAACAAAGAGTATTGCCACATCCTTATCCGCATTCTTGTGATCCGTCAGATAAGGTCGGCATCACCAGTTTCAAATCTTGTTGTTCGGCCTAAAATAATCATTTTATGCATTAATTGGGAATTTTTGTACCCAAAGTTGGCCTCATACACTCGGTCCTAATAGAGGATACTCTCAGATGCTATCCTGCCACCTGACATTAACTTCTTTTCCCTAAGGCCAGACAAGTATCAAGCGAGTAAAACAAAGCTGAAATGTCTTTCCAGAATTTTTTTGTCTCTGGTGGATCTCTGTTGATTTGGCAATTGTGAGTGTTGGTTGAATTGTTCTGCTCCGAACCCTATTCTTGCTGACTTCTCGATGCAATGGACCCTTGCCTTCCTCTAACACTGGCTAAAAAGTGTTGTCTAATGCTCATTACAAAGTGGTCCCTTAAGTTGCCTCTTCTGATTGTGGAGTACGAAAGTTTGATTTGATATCTCAATCATCTATATCTCTTACTGGATAGGGCCATGTTTTTTTCGGTCTTCTGCATCTCTGTTTCTGTCCTTTCAATCTGGCACAAAGTGAAAAACCTTCTGAAGTATCAAGCTCGTGCTTGCCCTACACAACTGTGTTGCCTTATGAGCATTATAACTTGTTTTCTCTCCAGGTTATCCAGATCAGGTCTGTGTAGGGAAATGTCTACATTGGAGAGCTGTAGCACTTTATACTTTCATCTGGTTATGAACACTAGGTTGGGAAAGTGTCCTCTCCTGTTTTTGCCACTGATGTTAGGACTTTCTCTGTACATTTTTTCATTTGTTAATAACCATATATAAGTGTTTGCCAGCCTTTAAATCCATGTGATCGTTCAAGTCTACATCTCTTTATTCTGTTTTGGTATTACTTCATGGCTTAAGGACTGCGATGAGTAAGCGGTATAGCGGGAAAGTCCCAAACACTTACTGACATTCCTCACTACACTGGTCCTACTCTTCCTCCTAACAGCCCATGTTTCCTCACTCTCCTTCCCAGTATATGTGTCAGACTTTCTCTTGTGCTCTTGGTGGGTAAACTTGGAAGGAAATTATCTGGGTCAGTTAGCCCTATATATATCCTCTCGTGCAGGGTAGGAGTATTTCTTTTAAATTATTGGATGTGGTCAACAGGTGCCTGTCTTAAAGTAGTTTTACCTTCATGGTTTAAGGACAGCAGCGAGGTACAGTAGGAAGGAATCCTTGTATCGAAGATGAATAGTTGTTTCAATATGTGCATTATTTTAATAAACTCTACCCAAAATCAAGTGGCAGGTCGGAAAACTGATATTGTAAAGGTGTTCAGTCTTAGATTTTTGGCGTGCCCAAAAATAATTACTAATTGCGACAATTCCCAGACACGTTACACAAAATGATGTGTATTTATTGTTTGTCGACTATGAGCAAATATAAGGTCTTCTGTAATTCCAACTATTGGTTGAAATGAAAATGACGAGACGTGAGCAGGTACTCTGCCTTACAACACCTGACTTCCTTTTCGGAAGGGCCCGTCTGTACGAAATGGACGTAATGACGTTCTAACATTCCAGTTTCAACCCACGTGACTCGCACAACAATGTTCCTCTAAATCAAGTTTGGTATACAGCACAATAATTAGATCTGAAAGAGGAACACTGCTCAGTGGACCACTCTCAAAATCACAAATAAAGGAGAGGTGAACGTCATATTGTTGTCTAGTAACTCGGAGAAAATACGGGGAGTTGTTTACCTAAAACCAGGTGTTTGAAATGAGGAAAGCATAACGTCGCAGTCGCATCTGTTGGCAGCTGCTTCTGTGGTGTGCGCTCTAGTCTATGACGCGAGCGCGATGACGCGTCACGTCATAGACCGGAGCGTCAGGAGCGCGCGCATGCGCAGAACGGGAGGCAACGAAGGCGCGAAACGGGAATCGGCAGTTGGCGACCGGAGCTAGGCACAGATAGACGCTCGGCGCCCTTGCTCAGTAGAATTGTATTTGAATTTGAATAAATACCTGTTACCACTACACAGGCTCCGTGTGTACTTGAAGGGGGAAGACTAGACATTACATTGGCGACGAGGCTGGCACCTAGAACATCCACGTGCACACAGAACTGGATCTACACCCCCCTAACAGTCCCACATCAGCCAAAGGGACAGGACAACGAACAGCAAGAGCACAGGGCGTGGCAGCAGCGCAGGAACCACGAGAAAGACCGGGGAACAGGTCAACTCACCAGGTCAGTGCGGTCCAAAGTACAGAACTCCTAGCCAGCACCCTGGCAGCCAAGAGCTTCACCCCTAAATCAGAGGTAGAGACACAGGAAGATAACCCCACACCGCCCATAAGGGACAGTACCCCAGGCAGCCCCAGGAGTCAAGGGGACGCAGCGGGAAGTGCGGGAACATCCAGGGGATTCAACCAGTCAGGCGCACAGGAGGAGAACCCCAGAGGTGAAGCAAGAATGGCAAATCAAGCCTCAGCCTTGATGGCACCGGTACCGTTTCTACCCAGGCCGGGGGAGCCGCAGTTAAAATGGGAAGACTGGAAAGAATACTTCTTAAACTACATAGAAGCCCTGGAAGACGAAGGCGAAGCGGAATACACCCCGGCAAGAAAGAAGAGATTGCTGCTCCACAATTTAGGCCCAGAAGGGGTGAGGGTGTTCAAGAACCTAGTACCCAAGGAGAGGGGCGCAGCAGAAGTAGATGTCTTCAAGAATGCAATCGATGATCTGGACAGCCACTACCGCCCAGCAGTATGCGTCTCCATAGATCGCTACAACTTTCAGCAGAGAAAACAAGAGGTGGGCGAATCCGTGGATGATTATGTGGCAGCTCTACGACGTTTGGCCATCACGTGTCGGTATGGTGCCCTCCAAGACGAATACATAAAAGACCAGATCGTGATGCACACGACCTGCAGAGCCGTTCAAGATAAGTTATGGGCAATGAATGAAACCACTCTCAAGGAGGTGGTGGCGATGGTCAAGAAAGCAGAGATGTCCAAACGAGGAGCAGATGCAGCGAAAAGGGAGAGTGTGCCGAGGCAAATGATTAATAAGATCGACGAGGTACCCCACCCCAGCAACCCGAAGGGCAGGTACGGAGAGATGCGGAAAGACACCAGAGGAGCGGGAAAGCAGACGAGTCGCTCCAACCCCAGCAGCAAATTCGCGTGCTACAGGTGCGGCAGCACGGCGCACTCGGCTCAGGACCAAAGATGTCCCGCCTTCCGCGCCAGGTGCGCGTTCTGCGGTTTGACCGGACATTTCGAAAAGGTATGCCGGAAGAAAGGGTCGAAATCCTCAGTCAAGTGCGTAGAAGCAGCAGCCGTGGACGTGAGCGGGGAAGATGAAGTGGACGATGGGGATTTGGTGTTGTGCATCGAGGACCAAGTGCTGGAGGTGGCGGGAAAGAGAAGCGACAAACCCCGCACGGACATGCTCATTGGAGGGGTGAAAGTACACGTGGCAGTGGACTCAGGATCTCCCTGGACCATCGTGCAGAAGTCCATCTGGGAAGAGGATTTCGCTCCAGTTGTGGGGCCAGACCTATGGCCTCCAGACATCAGGCCCATATCATACACGGAGAACGCCATCCCCTTAGTGGGGTGCCGGGACTTTGAATTTGAATTCAGAGGAAGGACGGCCACGTGCACCCTGTACGTGGCGGAAAAAGGCCCATCTGTGCTGGGATGGAGAGACGCAGGAGACCTGGGCATCATCCTCAACCCTGGGGGGAAGGAGCAGATACTTTTGACAGATGAATGGCCCCTTGACCGAGACGAAGATTGGAGATCAGCATACCCGAAAGTCTTCGAGGGCACAGTGGGCAAATTGGACAAATTTGTACACAAAATGATCCTCAAGGAAGGAGCTGTGCCCGTGGTGCACAAAGTTCGGAACATACCCATCTCCACGAGCGATCTGGTACATCAAGAATTGACGAGACTGGAGGATCAGGGCATCATTGAGCCGGTGGACAGTGCAGAGTGGCTCTCGCCCTTGGTTGTGGTCAGGAAGCCAAACGGCAAGGTCCGCCTCTGCGTGGACCTTCGGGAACTCAATAAAAATCTCATAGTGGAGAGGTTTCCGCTCCCCAGAATAGAGGAGATGTTGGCGAAAACAAAAGGCGTTACCCATTTCACCACAATAGACCTCACGTCAGCGTACTACCAGATTGAGCTCCACCCGGCAAGCAGGAGGTACACGGCCTTCATAACACCATTCGGTTGCTACCAATTCCGGAGAATGCCCTTTGGCCTAGCTTCCGCTGCGGCTGTGTTTCAGAAGCTCATGCATAGACTGTTCAAGGACATATCGGGGGTGCAGTATTTTCAAGATGACATCCTGGTGATGGGCTCATCCAAAGGTGATCACGACAAAAAGCTGCACAGAGTCCTTGGGGTGCTGCAGGACAAGGGCATGACGGCGGAATGGAGCAAGTGCCGGATTGGAACACAGGCCGTGACGTACTTGGGCCACGAAATAGGGACGCATGGGATCACTCCGAAGGTACAGAATGTGGAAGCCATCAAGAAAGCCAAGGCCCCATGCTCGAAGGAAGAAGTGCGGTCATTCCTGGGAATGGCTGAGTTTTACAGTAAATTCGTGAGGCACTTCGCCACCCGAACACACAAATTGAGGCAACTAACCAGGGAAAAGACCAAATTTGAATGGGATGCGGAAGCCCAACTGGAATTTGACACCGTCAAGGATTGCATCAGCCAGGCTATCCCACTGCAAGGATTCGTGCCCGATGGCAAGTCCATAGTAACCACGGACGCGAGCGACAAAGGTTTGGGAGCGGTCTTGGCACAAGTGAGAGAAGATGGGTCTACGGAGACAATCAGTTTCGCATCCCGGGCACTGTCCCCAACTGAACAGAGGTACAGTGTGATCGAGAAAGAGATGCTGGCGGTCACCTGGGCAATGAACAAGTTTCGCCAGTTTATTTGGGGCACCAGATTTAAACTCCAGACAGATCACAAGCCGCTGGTGAAAGTTCTGACTTCCTCGGGGCATGATACGGCGACCCCGAGAATAGCAAAGATGACCTTGAAACTGCTGGACTACACATATGATGTGGAGTATCTGCCGGGGACACAAAACAGGGTTGCGGATTACCTCAGCAGGGCTGCGGCCATGGAAAAAGCGCCGGAAGATGGCCAGGACAGCGAAGAGATGGTGGCCAGCATGGAGGACCACGAGACTACGATCAGCGCTCAGGAGTGGAAGGCTGCCTACGATAGGGACGAAGAGAAGATGGAGGTAAAAAAGCACCTCACCGCCGGCTGGCCGAACAAAAAAATGCTTGCAGAAGGAGTGCGGAGGTTCTTCGAAATGAGGGAAGAACTGTCCGTCAGTGATTCTGGTATATTCTTGTATAGAGGTGAGAGGGTCGTGCCCCCGGAGTCCCTTATACCCAATCTGTTGGAGCAACTACATGAGGGTCATTTGGGCATAGTAAAAACCAAGGCAAGAGTCAAGATGATGTACTGGTGGCCGGGGATGGACGCACAAATAGAAAGACAAGTGAGAGAGTGTGGACAGTGCCAAGGAGCAGACAAAGTGTTACGCCCCCTCAGACCGGCACTAGGGAAGTTCGACACCCCTCAAGGCCCCTGGGAAAATGTGGCCATAGACATTTTAGGGCCCATCCTGGACAGCAGAGGAGTGAACAAATACATATGTGTCATCATGGACAAGTACTCCAAGTGGCCTGAAGTGGACATACAGGAGTCCATGGAAACGGACACCATCCTGAAATTTCTATCATCGGTCTTCCTGAGGGAGGGCATACCAAAATCTATCCTCAGTGACAATGGTCCACAATTTGTATCGGATAAATGGGTCCGGTTCATGAGAAGGAACGGGATTGAATCGAGGCACACAGCTGTGTACCATCCGGCCTGCAACGGTCAGGTGGAGCGGTTTAACCGCGTGTTAATGGGATCCATTCAGGCTGCTATCTCGCAGGGTAAGGACTGGGAGACGGAAGTGATGAGTATGCTGTGGGCCTACAGAATCACCCCCACGGCCGTGGGGTACAGCCCCTTCCAGGTACTAAGAGGCAGATATCCATTCACACGTGACAATGTAGTGTGGAGGGAAAAGACCATCACCAGCAAGTGGTCTCCTGCAGTGGTGCAGCACAACTTGGAGAAGGCCCAGAAGATCTACGCCGCCCACTACAATAACCGACGTAATGTAAAGGAGACAAGTCTGGAAGAAGGGGAGTGGGTCAGGGTCAAACTCCCTACCATGCAAAGGAAAGGCGAAAGCAAGTTTAGCCAGCCACTACAGGTCAAGGAGGTGCGAGGCAGAGCGGCACTCCTCAGCGACGGAAAGGTGTGGTCGCAAGACCGCATGGCCAGAGTTAACAAGATAATAAGGTGGCCCAAGGCAGAAGAGGAAGAGACACTGATAAACAGCCCAGTAGCAATGCCACAACCAGAGCAAAATGTGGCGGACCAGTGGGAAGGAGCAGAAGTAGACAATGAGGTAGATACACCCAATCAAGGGCCTACTGTAAGAGAAGAGGCACCAGCGATCGCAACACAGAGAGAAGATTCGAGAGATGGGGAGAAATCACGGTGCGAGTCTGATGTGAAGGAGACCATGCCGGTAAGACACACTCGCAGTGGCAGGCCTGTCATGGCGCCCTTGCGATACAGGGACTTTGTGATGGATGGACAGTAGGGAGGGGCCTGACCCTGCGCCCCCCATAGACTATGACTTTGTCCACCGGACACCCAGCTTGATGGGGGGGAATTGTTATTTTGGTTCATATAAAAAGGGGGGAGATATGTGGTGTGCGCTCTAGTCTATGACGCGAGCGCGATGACGCGTCACGTCATAGACCGGAGCGTCAGGAGCGCGCGCATGCGCAGAACGGGAGGCAACGAAGGCGCGAAACGGGAATCGGCAGTTGGCGACCGGAGCTAGGCACAGATAGACGCTCGGCGCCCTTGCTCAGTAGAATTGTATTTGAATTTGAATAAATACCTGTTACCACTACACAGGCTCCGTGTGTACTTGAAGGGGGAAGACTAGACATTACAGCTTCCTTCTGGAAAGTGGTTCTGAAATGTAATTGAGTCCGTTTTAAAGCCGCAGTCACACAGCAGTGCTCCCATTAATCAACGCTTGGCACGCCTAACATTGATCTGAAGGCAACACTGGACTGCTCGCAAAATTACAAATTAAAATGAAGGAGAGGAAGGAGACATGATACTGAATTATGGATATTGTTTCATTGTCTGGGAGAAAATATGAGAACTGCACAGCAGAGTTTGAGCCGATGTTCTTTCTAAATGGCTGAATAATCATGGAAATGAAGAGAAGGTTCCTTGCATCCCCCTGTGGGAGCACCTACCTGTCCCCTTCTCGGAGGAGGCATGCATTTCACATGTTCGATTTAAAGAAAAAAAGTAAAGAACTTGACTTCTACTTTAGAGGCGGAAAGAACACTTTGGGGGCGATACGCATGCCTCCGCGCTTGTGGTGGCGGTACCGCAGTGAGAATTCTAATTATGGAGATTCTGCCTCGAGTGTGGAGACTGTCCCACGAGTACGTAGACTTCCCCACGAGTACGGAGACTCCACACGAGTACGTAGACTTCCCCACGAGTACCGAGAATCCCCCACAATTATGGAGACTTCTCCTCGACTACGGGGACTTCCCCACGAGTACGAAGACCCTTTGTGAATCAGGCCCTTTGATTGGTGGATCCCTTTTGCACAGGTTGGGTGCCCCATGGTCCTGTGTAGGGTGTGAAATATGCATAAAAACACAACAACATTCACTAAAATGTTGGTTATGGAATCCTGGTTTCATGGGGAGATGTCTGTCTTTACCACCAGGCCGATTGTGGCTGCCTACAAGGACCGGAGATAGGTGGACAGAGGGGTCATGTATGGTGGTTGAGGAAAAGTATGCAGGCGTCAACCCGAAGGATGCATGTGCAAACTAGATACTGGCTGCTAGAACAAGTTGTCTTCAGTTGGGAAACTTACCCTTCCTCCTCCCGGTAACACACATTACAGAAAGGGCCTAATCTTTTGTTAGGTAAGGGTCTTTGAAACTTTCAGAAGAGTTCAAACCTTCTATCAGGATAAGTTGGGATCCCTTGCTAAAACTCCCCTCCTCATCAGTGTCACTATAGGGTCCACGTTCGTCACAGGACATGTTTTGACATCAGCGGTAGCCTCCAAATTTTATTCTAATTTGTGGTTCAGGATTGAACCAAATCGTTGACCAAAGCTAGTTGAGTCTGTCATCACTGGCCAGAATGAACGAAATTGGAACTTGGTGCCACAGTCGTAGTCAGCTCCTGGTTTGGCGCACATCTGGTTACGGGCCTAGTGGAAGCAGTTGGCATTGGGACTAATCAGTACCAAAGATCTGTAGCATGGCCTTCATATAGGTCGCTATATTCTGCAGTGTCAACAATGGCGTGGGAAATTCTAGGTGCACTGAGACCAGATGTGTAATCACTTCAGATACATAGGACATTGGAGGAAAGCGTTCTGCATCTTAGCGTTCACTTCTCACTAAACTTTGAGTGGTGGGACAAGGTTAAAGATAACTTGGCTTTCTTGCGATGTCTAGCCTTCAAACTTGGACTTACCGAAAGGATGTGACTGGAAAGTGGATTTTTTTCGGGAGAACCCCTAAACCAGTACCTTGAGTACTGATTTTGAGTGGGATTTATGCTTCAACTGCGACCTCTACTTCTGCTCGGAGATGAAGAGTTTCATCATCAAGTCGGAAATCCTCTTGGTGTGCATGACGGCACACTTTTTGCTTGCAATCACACCTCGTATGGGTCTGTGACCAACATCAGCTTTCTGCAGTCACAGAATGAATCCTGTAGTTGCCGATGATGACATTGCTCCCTAACACACTGTTTGCCATCCTAACGCTGTTGGAAAGACAATGTTGTTGGAAACGGAGCTCTGGTCCATGGTGAAAGGTGAAGAAAGCAACTGACATCAGTGTGCAGGGGGGCACTGCTATGTAGCTCTGCTCATTCACTACTGGGGTAGTGTGGAATCACGATAGCCAGAATGCACCTCTTGCTGGTGCTTGGGAGCATTGCTTAAGAATTCTACGGATCTAGTCTGGTACCTGAAGGTAGCCTAAAGGTGAGAAACCTGCAGCTGTAAGTGTCCAGAGATTGTGGGGTGCTCGATATCACAAGACTTTATCCCAGCAAAACTTTGAAACTTGAAGCCCACATATGCTCTTTAGCCAAAGGCACAGTACATTAAACTGTTCATGAATGAAGATGATTTCAAGCAGGTGATTCAAATATTTTGTGTTATTAAAATTGGAAAATGGCAACTACTTCTTCTCAAATGGATTCTCCAAACCCACCAGGCTCCTGTCAAAGCAGCACAACATGCTACAAACAGGCTGCCTGCAGATGCAATAAAGCATGACACCTATTTTGATAACCCTGAAATGGCCTGTTATCAGGTAAGACATAATGGACCACACAAAGATAGGCCTACAAAGAGCTTTAACGGCCCTAAACAGCTTCAACATCGCCAATAGCCTGACAGTCAACAAAGGGAAAACTAAGGTCATCATCTTCGGATCCTACCATCAGAAACGGCAAGCACAGTGGCAGCTGGGAAATGCTCAAATACACTCTGTGGCCTCTTACAACTACCTGGGGGTCTGGTTCTCGGAATGTGCCAAAGCAAATGTCCACCTCAATCAGCTGGCTTCGAAAGCCAACAAGGTAACACAGTCGCTAAGACAACTAATCCAGAACCTTATCAGCCCCTCTGCAAGCCCAATACTGATAGCTTTAAGAGCAAAGCTTCTTCCTGCAATCTTCTATGGACATTTGGCTTTTCCTGGGAAGCTGGACGCCCTTCTCAACTCTGCCCAAGCCAAGGCTTACAAGTCGGTGTTACAGATACCAAGGTCTGCAAGAAGAACCAGGCTGAGACTGGAGCTTGGCCTAGCAAGGCCATATGTGATCGGCCAGGGGGAGCTTATCAAGTTGTACCTAAGGGTATTAAAGGCCCCGGCTAACTCCTTTAAGCAGCACTTGAGATCCATTTTTGAAGACCCAGAATCAACATGGCACACTAGGCTGGGAAATGCAACTAAAGCTCCTAAATTAGTGGAAGAAAATCTCGCGCGGCAGGATATCCCGCTGAATGTTTGGAAGAGAGCCTAACATGGTCCTCTACATGATGTGAACTTATCTCTACCAATCTGAACAACCACGTTGTACAATTTCTACATTTGTTAATATTGATGCACATTTATCCTCTCCTTTATCTCCACACTCTCTATATTTAGTGTTGTTTTTAATCTTTGCTTTAAAATGTTTTTCCCTTTGCACTTTCTTTCTCTATTTTTTCTCTCGGAACCTGCGGTGTCTAGGAAGTAACCTTACCAAATGTAAGGTGCTCTCTGAACTTTTTAGGTCTTGTTTGCACTATATTAAACCGCAATTAATCAGAGTGGGAGGCGAAAGAGGGAAAAGGTGGAACCTATTTTTTAAACGCATGCGAAACACTAAGTAACCAAGGCTAGTTAGAGGAGGGTCAACTAAGATGGGAAGTTTTGTGAGTCATCACAGTATTAATATATAAAATGACAGCATCCATAACTGTAGATAATTGTGCTTTGGTTATGCTAGAAAAGGCACAAAGAAAAGTCTGAAGGTTCCAGCACAGGTGGAATGCTTGCCGAAGGGCTTCTCGTTATAAGATTCCGGATGACTCCATGTCACCAAGTACACAATGCTCCACTGCTGTGATTTAGTTTAACAACCTAATCCTTTCTGGAACTGGAGTCATAATGCCCTTCAGTAGAACCATATGATCTGGCACATCTGAAAACAATGATCGATAGAAGGAAAGGCTAGGGCTGAAGCACTGTCCTCTTGGTGACAAGGTATACCATTCAGTAATGACCGGTTACTTACTGGTAATATTTATTACTCCGAGTCGTAGACCTAGGGAGTTTTTCGCTTGGAATTTCTGTGGGGAGGAGCTATCGCTCATATGTTAAGAACTGTGACGGGGAGGTCTGACGAGGAGGTAAAAAATTATTAACGGGTATACTAGGTTTTTTTTTAGGAATGTTTCTTACAGGTCTATGGGCCGGATGTAGGTCGGTCGGTAACGGCCGAAAATCTGTATTTTCGGCCGTTACCGATCGGTAAATAGGCGAATGGTATGTAGGGGGCATTATTTTACCGAATCGGTAAAATTACCGATTCGGTAATTTTACCGATTCGGTAAAATAAGTAATCTGTAAATTTACCGATTCGGAGCCACCCATATGTAGGTGGGACTCTACAGAGTCCCAAGAGCCTTAACGAATCGGTATTTTACCATCCAATCCAATTTGATGGTAAAATACCGATTCCGGTGTGCATGCACATGTGTGCATGCACACCTATGCCATGTGACAGGCAGACCTGCCCTTAGGGCAGGTATGCCTGCCACATGGCACCCGTGCCTGTTTTGGGGGTGCCAGAGGGTGTCAAAGTGACACCCCCTGCACCCTTGTGATTCGGTAAATACCGAATCGGTAATGCCCATTCATTCCCTTTGGGCTTCAAAGCCCATAGGAATGAATGGGCATTACCGATTCGGTATTTACCGAATCGGTAAATACCGAATTCATCCGATTCGGTATTCCAGCACATCTGGAATACCTACATGTCGGACCCATAGATTTACCGATTTTAAATGACCGAATCAATAAAATTCGGTAATTTAAAATCGGTAAATCTTTCCTACCTACATCTAGCCCTAAATTCCTCATTTAAAACAGCTATCTCACATTCCTCATAGTACAGGTTCACATTTATTATAAAACGTTACTATTTTTTTTTGTTCATTCTCTCAGTCAGACCTCAGTAGGCTCTCAATTACAGCTTACATAAGGGAGTGATGGAATATCTCTGTTTTGCATCCCCCTGCGGCACGAACATGTGGTCTGCGCGCTGTTCTTTTGCAGATGCCTCGATCATGTCTTAAAGCATGGGCTGCCCTTTAAATTGGGAAGGAAATAAACAGAAAGTCTTCTTACTCGCTAATCAGGACGGATAATTACAGTTTGCCTTAATTGTTTTCCTCTTTTTTTCCAGACTCTGTGCGCATAGATGGGAGACAGTGCGTGAGTCCATGGGCCGCCTGGCTGTGCTGCCTTCTGATTAAATCCCTAATTGATGCATAATGTTTTACAAATCAATCTCTCAGAATTACTTGGGGGAAGCGATGGCATTTTGTACAGAGGAATTTACTGAATTCTTACCCAGCTGTATACACTGTTTTGCATACTCTAACAGTCTGAGAGGCTTACGCTTTCAGATTCTCATACATGTACTCCCCACATAGCTCATTCCACATGTACCCCAATAGAGCAAATGCTGACTCATTCATTACAATTTATATTTGAGGCAACTTGAAACACAAATAGAAGTGGCAAAGACCCAATTGGAGGTTCAGACAAGAAATCAAGTAGGATATCAAGAATTTGTGTGGGGCGCCGCCTGATGTACTCAACACACACTACTTCTAGATGCCCATGACACAAACTGCCACATACTCAGTTTCAGGATTTACTAAGGAATCTTCTAATAATACATGGTTCCCTTCCTCTTGTTAAACGTGTGTTGCCCCCACTCTCGCAGGGTACCTCAGAGTCCCTCTTCAATGAAGGCTCGTCATGCTGCCTACTTGTCCCATAAGTCTAACAAGATGACAGATGATAACAAGGTTTCAGGTCATGAGGGGGATGAGAGATAGAGTGCCTCAAAAATATTCCTTGATGAAACTCAAAGATGTACCCAGGGAAGATCATAAATAAAGGCAGGTGTAACTATTCAAGCATGTAATTGGAGTTGATGAAAATGTATCAAGATCATTGACTGTATGTTCTTTTTAACTTTTTTTGACTGCCCTGAGGAGGTCCATTCGTGGACGAAACGTGTCGGCTGTTTGACTGGATCTGTGTAAATATTTATGGTTGATTGGATGTTATTTGGAACATTGATGGAACAATTGTCGCCTTCATTTCTTGACGAAAAACTTCAATAAAGAAGATTTGGAATCAACAAAGTTGAACTGTGAAAATAATTAATTAATTACGGTGCTCCCACTTGATGAGAATTTTTGCATAAATAAAAATTACCTTTTATGTGAGGTGGTTCTACACCACTTATGTTTGAAGCTGTTGCCCATCCTGACCTGCTGAGAAGGTATAGGAAGAGGAAGGCCCAAGTAAGACACCTGCCCCTGGACTGAGTTACACTAGAAGTAAGTAATCTATTCAACCCCTTTGTTCCCCTGAGGCCCCAGTCCCACCTCTTGGGCGGTTCGTCCTATGAGCCTTCTCCATACCAAGGCTGCGTTGCTGTAACCAGACAACACAATTATGCCTCAGTCGGTAGCTCTTCACAGGTCTTCAGTTTGTGCTGGAACATTCTCTCACCTAGCGTGCAAAGCCATGCTCGCAAGCAACAAATCAGATACCTGCAGTCAATGTCGCACAACACACTCAGTGCATGCACACTGCAAAAACATCTCTGTTCAGTAAAGGATGGAATAATGTCCCTCACCCTCTATGGGTCCATTAGCTATAATACCTCCAGGAGGATTTGAAGGAACACTACATACCACAGTCATGCAGAAAAATAGTTTCAAGACACACACTCACTTTCACTTTTAGGGTAGAGGCCTCTACACAAAGAATTATCTTTCTGTAGAGACCTCAACAGTCTTGTGCAGAGGACATACTTAACTCTACAGGTCATGCTGACTCTCTCCTGTATATGTAGTCTTGCAAAAGGGAAAACCTACAGGGAAGATGCCATGTGGCCTTTCTAGTCAAAAACAACCCTTGCAAAGGGCATTTCTAATGATACATACTAATTCAGAGATGAATGTTGAAATGGTACCTCTTAGTGCAAGAATTCCAAGAAGGGATGAATCCAGAATATTTAAAAGAGATCTCAATTTTATAAAGGCCAACTGAAAATTGTCTCAGTTCACTGAACATTCCTAAGGGTTGTACCAAATTCACCACATCCTGCAGAACTTTCCAGACCCTGCCATCCCAATACGGAAGCAAACAGCCTACTGTGATGACTGACCACCATTCTGTAGTTAAGGTACATAAGGAGTCGATGTTTTAGAGCAGTACGAGATACATTTGGTCTTGAGGAAAAAGCACTGACCGAGGAAACCGATATTTCAAACACAATTATCTCACTTTATAAAGCTGGAGCATATGAGAAGACACTGGGACAACATGCAGCAGATTATCTCACTTGAAAAGATTGCTGGAGATATTACCAACTATAAAATAAGTGTTAGAAAGAGGGTTTCTGGTTGGCCTGGGTATGCAACTGAGCAAGGCAGAACCCACCATTCTGGCCAGGGTAAGGGAGTTACACTTCCATGATCACCCCTGTTCACCCCGTTGGTAGCTTGGCACGAGCAGTCAGGTCTATCCAAGAGGCAATGGGTGTAGTGTTTGGGCAACACACTCACATCAGTAACGTAATTAGTACACCACAAAAGAGAAACTCCACGTAGGTATATGGAAAAATAGACAGTATTAAACGTAACACAAGACCAAAAACCACATCAGTCAATGAATATTTTGCCAACTAGGCAATTGTCAAACATTAAAATGAGTGAAATATATGAAAGGCTTATATTTTGCAAACATCATGCAACAACATTGCTGTGCATATTGTGAAGGCATATTGTATGGTACTTGTTATCCTGACTACGCAAGACATATATCAATATCAGAGCATGAAAATGCAGCATGTAATGAGTAAGGCACAGGGATCATCACTCTATAAACACGAAGGCCACAATGCCTCTGAGCGGCTCTTATATGTTATATGGTAACTAAACCCCAAATCGGAGGGCACAGGAACACCTGCGACAGTTAACACTGTGACTTAAAGCTTTCCAAGTTAAGCAACTTTGCGCCTAAAGGACGTAATATGGTAAATGCTGTGATCTGTAACATTAAAAGGGAGGCCTCTGTTGAGGACTCACCGGTCTTGTATCTGCAAGGTCCAGTGCCCCCAAGGATGAGCCAAAAGTGGGCGAGGCACACTTCGCAACCGCGCCAAAGATCTCGTTTGGTCCCGACGCTCACCACCCAGCTACGACTGCACAAGGAAAAGATGTGTTGCTCCTATTAAGTAATTTACCCCCGCCTGTGGAAGTGCGGCTGGAGAAGACATGTGGTGATGTGCCAACTCATGTGGGGCTCGGGAGGTCCGATCGTGACCTCCGACAGCTAGGACACAGCAGGGGATCACTTCAGGGCTATTGGCGGAGTACCTGGTTACCAAGCAACGCTCTTACGGGGCAGTCGGCAACCAGATGCACCGCACTTAGAGGGAGCTCAGGACTACGCAGCGGCACGCCACTCTCCTTGCAGCCAAAATGACCCAGGTCGCACAACCCTGGTCCTGGGACAGGAGTGAGCCTTAAGAGTACGTGATCTCGCATGGCACACAGCGGAGCTTGTGGTTTCAAAGAGCTCAACATGCGCTTTTTGCCAAATGAAGGGTTCTTCATGCAGGTTGTCTGTCGGGGTCCCTCGGCTGGGGGAACTGTACTGCAAATAGAGGCATTGCTGCTCAATATATGCTGGGTAACTTGAAGGGCACACCATGCTCTTCTTGCAGGAGGGGAAAACACACACCTGAACGTTTACAGGAGTCTTCCTAGACTCCTGAAAACCCCTCTCAAGAACACGGGAGGCAAGCCCACATGTCTCTAGAGAACACTGGGGGCACTAAAAGCAGGGTACATGCAGGCAAACCAGCACCAGGGTCCTTGTAGCAAAGTAGCAGAACTTCTCTCCACCCAGCAGGCGCCAGGTCAGCACTACAAACCAATTAAGGCCAATGGTGGTTCCTCCTGTCAGTCCTCTGGCAATGTAGGGTAAACAGCATCTGATTACAAGTCCACTTGTGTCTAAAAACATGGGGTCAGATCCCCTGTACTTATATGTCTTTGACGTGGAAGTAACTTTAAAAGAAATCTTACAAGTGCGCAATACCCCCTTTCAACACAGCTCTAGCTTCACACGTACAGTAGGAGGTAAACAAGCCCTTTGTGTGAGGGCAGGACACAGCCTATACAAATTTAAGTGTGCACTGCCTCCCTCTCACCCAGTGCCAGAAGACCATTCAGCATGCAGATGTAAACCTGTTGCACCCAACCTCCCTGTGTGATGCCTGTCTGGAAAGTATGTGCAAAGCCTAGCTGTCACTCTGCACTAGACGTGGATTGGAGTCAGGCTGCAAACCACAAAGAGTAACAAGCACATAGAAATGTACACTTTCTAAAAGTGGCATTTCTCTAATATTAATGAAAAATTCACCTACACCAATAAGCAGGATTTATTACCACTATTCCAACATACCAAACATAGCAACTCTACTCCTTTCCGATCAGAAATTATCACTGTAAAACATATTAGTGAATTCCCAATGCAAACCTATGGGAGAAGCAGCACTCACTGTAGTGAAAAATTAAATAGGGTGTTTGTCGCTGCCAGGATATGCTACACATTAAAGGCACATGTCCTACCTTTTACCTACACAGCACCCTGCCCATAGGGCTACATAGGACCTGCATTAGGAGTGACCAATATGTAGTAAAAGGGGAGTTTCAGGCTTGGCAAGTAACTTTAAATGCCAAGTCACTGTGGCAGTACACTGTGCACGCAGGCCCTGCAGTGGAAGGCCTGAGCCAGGTTTGAAAGGCTCCTTCTGTGTGTGATGCAATCAGCGCTGCAGGCCCACTAGTAACATTTAATTTACAGGCCCTGTGCATATGGGATACCACTGTGCAAGGGACTTATAAGTAAATTAAATATACCAAACAGGTGTAAACCAATCATCACATGTTTAAAGGAGAGACCACAAGCCTTTAGCACTGATTAGCAGTGGTAAAGTGCCCAGAGTCTTAACACCAACAAAAAGAGGGTCAGAAAATAAGACGAAGAAGGCAAAAACAAAAAGTTTGGGGATAACCCAGCAAAAAGGACCAGGTCCAACAATAAGGTAGACTTGGCTGGGCATTAGCCCTTAAGGTGAGAGCAAGGTACTTAAAAATTCAGTTTGACCAGTTGGCGTGCCTTAGAAAAAAAAAAGGAATGTGTCCTCAAGTAACGCAACTGGTGCTATGTAAAGCGCTCTGATACCCGATTCCTTCGGGTCAAGTTTGTGCCATATAAAACTCTGTAAAAAAAAAAAAAGGAGGTTTGTATTTTGGATACCCATTTGGTACAATTTTTATTCATGCTTTCCTTTTTAATCCTAATTATAAGAACCCACAAAAGAAATTACAATGAATCCTGGAGTTAGAGCTAGAAAAAGTAATTATACTGTCTAACCCACAATGGATCTGCTCTTTATTTATTTATGTATTTATTGCCCTGTAAAGTGCAGACCTATCATCTTGCAGACACTTTGGGGAAAGAAACTTGGAATCATAAAAGCAATTAAACTGTGTATATTCATTGCACTATTACAAGAAAGGAAACCCTTTGCTTCCAAGTGCATATTAATGACAGAATGACAATGATTGTGTGTGAAATAAATCAGGTGTCTTTTGAAAGCACTGCAATTAAAATTACTGCTAAAATGAAATGTTTTGCTATTTTCATAAGTTCTGTTATGGTTTATAATAAAATGTGTGTGCAGACAAATGTCAAACAATAAAATGATTCTGATTTAATTCGAATATCTTTGGAGTCATGCACAACCTAATTTCAGAACAAGTAGTCAACGCTTTGTTCTAGTTACTGTTTGGTACTTTAAGCATAGGTTAACATGGCCTGCTTGGTACTGGACGCAAGCAGCTTTGTTAAGTAGACATTATCACCGTGTTGTGGGCTGGCCTTTTCGACTCTGAAAGCTTTATGGACTTGGGCGGTGTTCCTATTGTAGTTTCGGTACTGGGTGGTTCGGCATAATTTTTGTTTAGGACTATATCACCGGATACGCAACACGGCCTCAAATGCATTAACTCGTTCCGTATGGCCGTCGCGAGCACTACCTTCCGAGTGCTGCGCACGACCGTTGGCCGATGTAGCCCTGCCCACTGTGTAGAACACCCGCACTGCGGCGGAATGTCCGCCGCGGTAAACGGGTTAATATTGCACCTAGGTCTGTAAGATAAGATAAGATAAGATAATGATATTTATAAAGCGCGCAAATACCAAAAATGGTGTCTCAGCGCTAGAACCGTGAGAAGACCCCAACCGACACCCCTCACTGAAACAACCAAGTTTTCAAGTTTTTTCTAAAGCTCGTAAGAGAGCTAGCCTTCCTAATCTCAGGTGGCAGCAGATTCCACAGCTTAGACGTGTCGTGCTGGAAACTCCGTCCTCCCCAATGCAGAGTCCGAATTTTTGGCACTGTTCGTAGTTTTACACCCGTAGAGCGGAGTGATGTAAGAAAATGAGGAACACATCCAACTAGATACATTTTATTTTTCATGTCTGGCACCCTTGCCCCTCTGACTATAGTTTGCAAACTACAATTATAGACAACTATTGCATTCGTGAGTGCTCTGCCTCGAACTTTTCTAAATGGATGGTGGCCATGCCAACACAAAGTGTCCCAATGCTGGAACAGTAAATCCTAGGGCCAAAATGTATACATAAAGTTATATTGCAAGCGTTCATGGCACACTCGTGGCCTTAAGGTGCCAGAGGAGCTGGATCCATGCCCAATATTCACGGTGTTACCCATAGAAACACATTTACATATGTTTAAATTCAATGACATGGGAATTCTGCTCAACTGGAATGGACCCATCCTTCCTGGATGTATGATGGGTACAAAAGCTATATGGATAGAAGCTTGACCCTCAAGTGAGGAAGCTAGAATGCTTTGGAAAGCTTGTTTCATCTCGCCCATAAATATTTCTAGGCCATGTAATACGTTCTACATTGCATAAAGCAACTAATACTAGACAAAACTGTAACTGCTGTACAGTGATTGCAGGCAAAACTGCAACAGGTATATAGTAAATCCTGGTCCCCCCCCAATCTTAGCGATTTGTAAAGAATTAACCACCAGGGCTAATTTATTCCAGCAATGAAGGAAACGATGGTGGACATCAGTAGATTTGTGGGTTCCTGTGAGTTACTGTGGTTGGAGAGAACTCCTGGCAGAGTTTGGCCTGGAGCCAAGTCTGAAACTGCTATTGAGCTCCCTCGCATGAGAATGAACAGTGCTATGCCTAAGTGTATGTGTCAAAGGGCCTTTGGTTTCACAAGACAGCATCATAATGGCCCATCTGATGAGATATTTTGTGTAGGGCGTGGTCCACTTATCAGATTGGGCACCAACATATTTATCCTTGACTTGCGGGAGGCCCTGGAGATAATAGACTGTGGACAGGGCATATCGCCATGAGCTAAGGTACTGTGGTTGGCCGCAGAGCCAACAAAGTCTGCCTCCGCGGATTGGAAGAGTTAAAGGCCAATCCAAGCATTTTGGTGCACAAAGGTAACCACTGGGAGGTTCTCATAGGGGTGTTCTGTGCCAATTACCCATGGGTCCTTATGGCAGAATCCCAGGATGAAAGCAATGGTGCCCATTAGTACCACAAGCAGTTGCAAGTCTGAGCAACTGCTGGTTTTCCAGGTAAAAATCTATCCTGTGCAGGAATTTTGATTGTTCAAATCAAGGAACATACTCCAAAATATATAAGACCTGATGGAGTGCAGCTCTGGTATTCTTTGGGGTCGGCCCCGTAGGATTTATTAAGTCTGGCCGCCCTACGAGTGCCCGTAAGTTCACCCATTGCCATGGCTATGTATTTACATAAACCTGCAGCCAGAGTCTCTAACAATCTGTGTGTGGTGGCAATCATTTGCTCACTGTAGTAACATTAGGGTGTGCATGCGTGTCTCTCTCTAAAGAATAATGAATGGTGCTATGCATTGCCATGGACTGTTTTGAGCAGGGCTTTAAGTGGGATTAAAAAACTGGGGGTCTCTCAAGGGGGCGTGACTGATGCAATTAAGGGCGTGCCTTAAAAGCACATAAGCTGAAAATGTATGCTTTGCCTAGTGTGCGGTCCGACTGGTATTTTGTTACTTCTGTCATTACATCCAGATTTATAATACAGGAAGTAACATTACACTTACAACAGGCCAGTACCATTGGCTTGGTCAATGGTTGTTAGTTGCATAACATAAATAAGCAACATCCATGGCTACGTTGTATAGAATATTGAAAATGCTTCAGTTCTGAAATGGTGAGACCGTGAAAGAACTGTAACTAGTCTCTTTGAATTTACATTAAACGCAGTGAAAGGTGGTGCTGCTGCAGAGCTGAGATTTCTTTTTTTCATCCTGAGGATGAGAGCAAAAATGGAGAGCCCGATAGTGACCCTTCTCAGCACCTTCAGCACCAGCAAGACCTGGCCCACTTAAAGCCCTGGTTTTGAGAGATTTTAGTCTCAGATAAATTATTGCTGTGCTTATGAACAACCTTAACATGTCCATGGGTTATTCTGAGTAACACATGCATAATTCAGTATTTTAACTCGGCACTATTTATCTATGTTTAGGGCCTATTTACTAATAAATTACATTATACCATGGCTCCATATCCCGCCCGAGGATTTGCAATTTGATTTCAGAGGCAAGTAATAAAAACACTGCCTCACCCCAGACTAGTCATAAAAAAATAGTACCTGCAACAAAACTAGTTAATTGACCCCTCTGCCTCGCTGTTAAAATGGCGGCCTTGACAGCGCTGTCATTAAAGGGGGTCCCTGACCCCTGCCGCAATCCCGGAGGGGGAGCAAACATTAATCCTTTTGGCTGCGGAAGGAACCTCTGTGTCCCCCTCCCCCAAACCACCCCACGCGCCGAAACCTTAAACAGTAATTTTACAATTGATTTCACACCAGGCCGGAAATGAGGCCTTCTTTAAATAAACATTACGGCTCCCAACCATAGGCAAGGCTCATAAAGTTGAGATGTTTACAGTCGCGGCGCCCAGTGGTGATAATGCAACCGAGGAGCCGCGCGCGCTCCTCGCAGGCAGCACATTTCTCAGGCAGGATCCGGGCGCTTCAGCGGTGTTTCACGCCGTACATCATTCGGCACGGATCCGGTCTGTATGGGCTGTTAGCCAGGGCTCATGTTTAAAATCGAGCTTAGAACGATCTGTCAGGCAGAGGAGATATTAAAAAACCAAGAATTGGTAAAGGCATCAGGTTTTGCCTATGTGATTAATACGCTATTTTTTTGTTGTAAGTTGTAGCTTGCTGAGTAGTTGTACAATATAAGTTACAGAAAGTCTGTTGAAGTGTTATGATTTGTTTATGTACAAAAAAGCAACATATTGTTTGTTATCTTACTAGTGGTATAGTGCGGGTAAGTAATAGCAACATTTCGAAAAAAGAAATGAAAGAGGGAAATAATTGAATTAATTGATGCAATAGCAATATTATGTGTTTAGTGGAGTTTTGATGACCTTTGTGCTTAGTGCCACTGCACCTGCTGCACCATTCAAATTATGCCCCTAGTGCTTGCAAGATAACTGCATTTGCGACTGCCTGTTTGGTAGTAAAATATAGCAATATTTGGAATTAAGAGGAGTTCTGACAACTTTTCGCCCCACTGCCACTGCACCTGCTTCCATATTTAAATCATGACCCTACTGGCTGTGAGGGAACTGTACTTTTGACTTGCCTGTTTAGTAGTAGAATATTGCAAAATGTAGTGTTTAGAGGGGTTCCTAGAGCTTTAGGCCCCGGGGTCACTGCACCTGCTGCACCACTGAAATCATGATCCTAGTGCATGCAAGGTAACTACACTTGTGACTGCTTATTCAGTAGTTAAATATATAAATATTTGGTGTTTAGAGGAGTCCTGACAACTTTTGGCCCTGGTGCCACTGCACCTGCAGCACCATTGATATCATGGCCCGAGTGCCTGTAGATAACTGCACTTGTGACTGCCGGTTTAGTAGTAAAGTTTAACAATATTCTGTGTTTAGTGTGGTCCCTAGAACTTTGGGCCCTGGTTCCAATGCACCTGCTGCACCATTCAAATCAAGCCCTTTTTAATTGCAAGATAACTGCAATTGTCTGTCTGCATAGTAGACAAATACAGCAATAATATGTGTTTAGAGGAGTTCTGACAACTTATGGGCCCGGTGCTACTGTACCTGCTGCACCACTCAAAACATGCCCCTGTCGTCTGCAAGGTAACTGCACTTGTGGTTGTCTGTTTAGGAATGAAATATAGCAATATTAGGTGTTTGGTGGAGTACCTGGAGCTTTTGGTCACCGTGCCACTGCACCTGCTGCGCTATTCAAATCATGACAATAGAGCTTGCTAGATAACTGCATTTTGACTGCCTGTTCAGTTATAAAATGTATGCAATATTAGGTGCTAGAGGACTTTTGAAAACGTTTGGGCCCGGTGCAACTGCACCTGCTGCACAATTCAAACAATAACCTGTTGCCTGCAAGATAACTGCACTTGTAGCTGCCTGTTTAGTAGTAAAATATAGCAACATTTGGTATTTAGTGTAGCCTCTTTCAACTGCAAGACAACTGCAATTGTGACTCCCTGTTTAGTTGTAAAATATAGCAATATTAGATGTTTAGAGGAGTTCTGACATCTTTTTGGCCCAGTGCCACTGCACCCGCTGTCCCATTCAAATCATGACCCCAGTGCCTAAAAATACTGCACTTCTGACTGCCTCTTTATTTGTAAAATATAGCAATAAATCAGTGTTTTGTGGGGTGCCTGGAGCTTTTGGTCTCGAATTCACTGCACCTGTTGCACTATTGAAATAATGACCCTAGCGTTTGTTAGATAACTGCACTTGTGACTGCCTGTTTAGTAGTAAAGTACAGCAATATTAGGCGTTTAGAAGAGTTCTGATAACTTCTGGGCCCGGTGCCACTGCACCTGCTGCACCATTCAAAGCATGACCTGGTTGTCTGCAAGGTAACTGCACTTGTGGCTGCCAGGTTAGTAGTAAAATATAGCAATTGTAGGTATTTAGTGAGGTGCCTAGAGCTTTTGGTCCTGGCGTCACTGCACCTGCAGCACCATTGAAATCATGACCCTGGGATGTCTGCAAGGTCACTGCACTTGTGATTGCCTGTTTAGTTGAAATGTTAGCAATAATCTTGGTTTAGTGGGGTCCATAGAGCTTTTGGCACTGTGCCACTCCACCTGCTGCACCATTCAAATCAAATCCATTTTAACTGCAAGGTAACTGCAATTGTGACTGCCTGTTTAGTAGTCAAATATAGCAATATTATATGTTTATCAAGTTCTGACAACTTTTGGGCCCAGTGCTACTGTACATTCTGTACCATTCAAATCATTACCCCGTTGCCTGCAAGGTAACTGCACTTGTGCCTGCCTGTTAAGTAATCAAATATAGCATAGCACTTATATATTAACTTTATTTGTACCATGCAATGCTTACAACTTTTAAAAGTTGATCATCATGACCAAATAGATTAAGCTGAAAAAAATCAATCGGATAATGCCTACAAAGTGCAAAGAAAGGTGCTGAGGCAAGCATAGGAAATGTCACAAACATTCTAAGGCTAAAGCATCTGCTTTACACAACTAAGTAATAAAAAGCAAGCATTCCAGCATACTGTTAGAAGCTGTCTGCCTTTTCTGTGGGAAGAGGTATTATCTTGACAGTGAATTGGGCTTAAACAGTGTGAACAGCTTTAGTAGATGTATCGTAAATGCGTGCAGCCAGGAAAGGATACCAACAAAAAAAAGTTCCACACAAAAGCGAACGAACACAGTAAGTCAATGATGCGAACTGATAAAAGCCCCCTTATAAGATATATTAAATACAAGAGATTTCACAAGCACATCACAAGCGCTGTGCAGGCGAAACCTAAAAGGGAGGTAAAAAGCCTACACTGTTTTTCATCAGGGCTCATCAAAGCGAGTAAACGGAAGAACTAAAAGGGAGAGCCGTCTTTTATTCTAGTGGTGAGGTCAAAGGTCAGATGTACCAGGGACTGCTGGGAAGTACACCTCTTTCTCTTTGTGCTGATGGCGGGACTCAAAACTAAGCTTCTATTTAAACTTCACAGTGCGTCTCAGTCCACACATGAGGTGAGAACAAGGACGTCACACAGTTCGACTTCACAAACGACGCTGGTGTTTTAGAGGTCGTGGCAGTAGGAGCAACTGTCTATATGGTGACTGAAGTTATTTAGGTAGAACATACATGCCAACATTTGAAACCTGTAAAGTGCGAGATTTTGAAAACAAAATCGGGAGAATGAATTTTCCCCATTGACTTCTATTTAGGCCGATGCAATTTTAGGCAGGAGACAGCTAAAATATTGCCATTTTTGGCTTTACAAAATCGGGAGTCTCCCACCTGAATCGGGTCTGGTAGCATGTATTGTAGAGAAACAGACTTCGCCAACTCAGGGCAGCGGGAACTAACTATTGTGGTTGTAGCACATGAACGTACAGTGACTCTGGTCAAATAGATCCCAGGATCTTGAGGGCCATCGCCCACTCAACCCTCCCTCACCACTAGCCCAGAAGTAGCACCAGGCCAGACCAGACAGACACAGCCGTCAGAACAGCGGCCGAGAACCACTATGTTGCTGATAGCTGGACATACACACCAGCAGGCCAGAGACCCACTTCATCAAAATTGATAATCAGAGACAACAGTTGTGAACCCTACTTAGTAAAGCTGATGGCCCCACACACGTGCGGCAGGCCATTACCCCACTACCATATTAAACTGAGGTAGCTAGGAACTGGCAGGAGTCAGGAAACCTACTCTTATTGAAACTGAGCCTCCCATAGCTGAACACATCTTAGAATGCCTTTGGCGTTAAATCTGCTGGCCTAAACGTGCTGCAGGCCAGAATAAAACAACCATATGAAACTGATGTGGTTGGACATTGGCATTTGAGAAACTCAATGGTATTATAACTGATGGCTTCAAACATCCGCTAATGGCTAGAAATACACTGTAGCCTTATAGCCCCCGTAGCGGGCTATACCGGCTATTAAAGGCCCGCTACAGCATTAAAAGCCTGAGCCGAACGCGAGGGACTTTAACAAAGCAGAGGGACTTTAACAGCCGGTATAGCCCTGCTACAAAGGGCTATAAGGATATTAGAACATTCTGCCACTAGAGGGCAGAATGTTCTAACAAATAAAACAAAGCCTTCAGGGAGCGCGAGGGAATTGAAATCCCCTCAGGCTCCCTGAAGCCTTTGTTCACAGCCAGATCTGTGAACAAAGAAACATTGGAATGTTGGAGCTCCGGGCTTATACCAGCCATTACAAGCCCAGAGCACTCCATTGTTTTCAATGGAGCTACCAACATTCCAATGTTCTAATGCGCTTTAAAACCTGGTGTCTGGGCATTGGCTGCTGTCCAGAAATCTAGTGTCATTAAAACAGAACCTGAGAGCAGCAGAGAACTCCAGCCCCAAACTCCAAAAGCAGTCTGGAACGCCATGTGATTAAAAGCGATGGCTTAGGAACTGGCTGTAGCCCAACTCTGAACAATGAACACAGACCAGTACAACACAACACAAGAAACAAACCCCACCCCATCTTAGACAAGGAACCCAATCTCATTAAATCACCATGCAACAAATGTTGGCAGAGGCCTAGAACCCCAGTGCAAGTAACACCATAGGCACAGACATTAGTTGCAACCTAGAACCCCACTTTTGTTGAAAGTAAGCACATCAAACTTTGATAGCACTGGGAAATCCTACTGCCAAAAAAAGTGAAGGGTCACAAACACCTGATACTGTAGACCACCGCTGCCGTTATGAACAGTCGGTGTGAGGGGGCAGGAGGGAAGTCAAGGAAGGAGTGCATATAACTCAGTTTCTTGCTCTTAATTCAATGGCTTCCTCAGCTATTCTTGTTTTTGTCCCAATAATGGAGCACAGATACGTTACCATCCTTCAGATTGGATGAGTTGTATCTTTCCACTGCTGACATGTCCAGTGTCTATCCAAGTTTAAGAAGGATCTCAAGACCCATCTGTTTGTTTGTTAGGTCTAGGCTGTCTCTCTGTGTTATGTTTGGTCACCTCCGCAACGCGCCAGGATACACCCCAGTAGCAGAGCGCGCTACAAAACAACCTATAACATAACATAACATATAACATAACATGAGGGAACTACTTTTTCATTTCGAGTGTATTTTCTTCGTTTTGCCAATACTAACCAGCATTGAAAAGTCAGTGGCTTCGCAATAAAGTTTAAGCCATTCACAAGAACTTTTATTTCCAATACATTTCATATACTTAGAAGCGCTCCGAGCACACCCTTGATCATGATTTGATTCCTTTGTGCTCCATATCACTTCCCTGCCCCTTATTCAATGGCTTTCCTCCCTATTCCAATGCTTGTACCGCCCAGAAACATTAGGTCTTACAGTGTTCTGAATGGATGACGTATGCTTCCACTGCTGATGTCAGACAATGTTGTGCATCTCATTGGTCTCCCTACAACTCCCTCTCTTTCACCCACCCAGCGTCTTTTTGCCCATAAACACCCGTTTTTCTGTTTTTTTTTTTTACTTTTTCTGCCTGCTGCCCTGCGGACTGGGAGGCATCTCTAAATGGTTTTGTCTTTGTTTAACAAACCCTATTCAAATATGGCTGTCAAGGATGTATGCAAATTCTTGGCAGCACTCTTTCAATGATATTTGTTAGAGTACAATAAAATGTACTCAAAGATGGCCTCGTGGAGAAGTATGCATCTAAAGCAGCCATCTTCTCAAGCATTTTGAAACATTTACCAAATTTCCATTCCAAGATGGCCAATGTGGATGCATGATTTGGCAAAGGTGTTCATTGTGCCACTGCTGTTTGTTATGCATCGCTACAATTCATAACTCTGAGAAACAAGAAAAGAAAGCAGACAGTGTGATTGGGATAATGAAGAGCCATGTCCTGACAAAGATCAATCAACATATTCCTAGTTGCAGGTGCCAAACACAAACAACCATAGACAACTTTGTTCCCAACAGGAGCCAGTCAACTGGCAGCCTATGAATGTATGTATGCTGTATTTTTATAGCATGAACCTCACCAAAAGGTAGAGGAGCGCTGTATAGGGTCAAAGACAAGCATTAAGTCAACGAGTGATGGGAGGTTGCTGATTTCTGGACATTAATGCACTATAATTGTAATGTAGTGTTATTTAGGAGGTGAGTCTTAAACTCTTTGTAAATTTGAGCAATGGTGGGAGGCCTGTTGGACATGGGGATGATGTTCCAGGTTCTGGGTGCATTAAAAAAAGGCCTTTTTCCTTGTTTTTTAAATTTTATTTTTACATTTCTTCGTAATGTAAGCGGGAATGCTTCGTCAAGATGGCTTCATAAATGATGCCACTGATTTTGAAGATGATGCGGGTCGGCAAGGAGAACCAATGGAGTTCTACCAGAATGGTGGTGCTGTGATCATATTTATTTAGACCCCGAGTGAGAAATACTGCGGTGTGTAGGATGTCCATCACCACCCCCTTTTCTGAATCTTTTTGTCCACCATAAGCGTGGAAGGGTATACTCAGATGCGAGTCCCTTGCTCATTGCACCATCAGGATTCAAGCAAGCCGGGCCGAAGACGGCTGTAATGCCAGAAACCGGTCCCCGGAAGCTTGTTTCCTTCCCAGTATAAGACTTGGCTTGGTAGTTTGGTCTGCCCTGTTCCCATGATGCACTGTGCCAGGGACAGACTAATTTGCATGTAGCCGGGTTCTGAGCTGCGATGGTGCAGTGAGCTAAAAAAAGTGATGGATCAAGCCCTGATCTGTTGACTGGGTAAGAGTGTTCTGTTTAATTCAGATACTCTGTCCATCACCACCCCCTTTTCTGAATCCTTATGGGGTGCCAGCATGGAGTCTGAGACAATGACGGTGTTTGCAGGTTACTCTCTTGAATAGACAAAAAAGAAATAAAACGGTGTTCATTCGAAAACCAAGTTGTGATACACAATACCCAGAGAAAAACAGGGAATTGAAACTACTGCTCTGCTCTTTCAAGAGAGACGTTCTAGCAGGACAATTATAGGAGTATGGGGCGTAGGGTTGAACTGTGCACCAGCTGGAGGTTTACCAGCATAAAACGAGGCTCTCAAACCTACCAGGATCTAGGTAAGATGAGAATAGAAGAAGGAGGCAGGAGAAATCGCTGCAGGATTCTTCTACCAGCATCAAAATTATCCGCGCAACGCGGGTAATTCATGCAGTATTTCTTTTTCAGAAATGCAGTAGTAATTGGTCTGTGCAAAGTCAAATAGAAAGGGCAAGCTGTGCCTTTCTCTGTTCCACCTACGGTAAGCTGCTGCCAAGGGGGGCAGAATTAATCTTCACAGCAGAATAGAGGACACCACAGTTTAGTCTAGGGTCCCCTCACTGCTCAACTTCAGTTCTGCATAGAAAGGGAATGTAATTGTTCACTTTTTTCTCTTTTCTGCCTGTAAGGCTGCAGCAGGAGGCTAGTAGAGGCTTTACCTGCCTGGGTGGGTAGAGAGGCCTCCTGCGGAAGGCTGTAAGATGAAGGATCCTGACCTCACCATTTTCTAGTGCCTTTAGCTGAAGCTTCCCAGACAGAAAGGAATAGTGCAACTAGCCTTTTCCTTTCTGGAATGGGTGCCTCCCCTTGACCCGTTACTCCTGAGAGACGCCGGGACTGCGGAGTGGCCTCCCCACGCATATCGAGGTATGGGTTGTTGCACTGTAAGGATTCTTCACATGGATTACAGCACTGCCTAACCACCCATAAAGAAGTTAAGGTAAAATAAGCAGCAGTGGAAACAAACACGTCCACACACAATCAGAGCATTCTTGGGTTGACTTTTAGGTCGAGCCTGGGCAGTGCATACGCTGCTCTGCCAGCTATGCTGTATTGGAGTATGGAATAGAAGCCCCACCCACTCTGCCTGTATTTGTCAGTGGCTTGAGTCATTGTCATTTGTAAATGCTGGCTTCTGATTCGTTAATAGGCTTGTAAGTCCCTCCTTAGTACCACCTTGTCTTCATTTGTAACCTCCCATGAGGACGGGCCCTTTTACTTCGGTTGTCACACGGTGAGTCGTTTTTAGTCTGTAAGCACTATTTTCTCTAAGTAGTTCCTCCTACTGAAGGCACAACATGCTTTCCTGCAGCATTCAGCATGCCATGCACGCTTTCACTTTCTAAGCCGCCCGGGACAATAGTGGACGCTTCTTTTCATAGGTCTTTTCATTTACACGAGCTTGAGTACAGGACAATGCCTTTTATTTATATGCTAATTATCAAAACATAAATAAAAGGCATTTTCATTTACAATGCCAATAGCTTAAACTCGCAAATGCGAGACCTATTGCATTGCAAATGCTTGTTGTGTAGGGTGCCGACGTATGTTCCAGTAGCACTTCTCAGACTCCCAAGGAAAGAACAGTGGCTCGATGACATAGCAGCTCACAGATTTAGAGGTATTTGGGTGTTTCTGAGGCACTCCAGCTGGTACTGTTCCTGAGGCAAGGTGACAGCATCCCTCTCAATGATTTTCTGAGTCCTCCACAATCTCTGGAAGCCATCATAGTGAGTCAAAACTCTGAGGTGGGGTGCGGAAAAGGGATCCAGTTCAAGAAGAGCGACAACAGAGGCATGGGAATATTATCATACTATCTCCTCTAATAAGTTAAACGCAAAGATGCTTTACTTGGCACATATAAATATATATGAGGGTTCTTTTGTTATTGCTTTAACTGGGTAAAATAGCAAAAAAATTAAAAACCAACAATAACACCCACTCCCCTTTTTAGAACTGCCAAAATAAATTGTCATGATACAAATAAATGATAATATGCTTTACCATCTTTAAGAGGAGAACCCCTAACCCTTTCTTTTGCAGAAACATGGGTCTACCTGCAGCCCAGTGAATAACCGCATGTCTTCTGTTCTAATTCTACTTTAAAGGTGTTTAATGAAATATTGAGTTTTTAATATCGATCTGCAGATACAAAGGCTTCATAGTATTGACTTATAACATATCCTCTAGGTTCGAAAAGGTGAAGTTAAGAGAAGTGTTAAGTCGCTTGGCTGTTTTCAATGATTTAATAACACATTTGCTGACCTGCCATGCTGAAACCCTTCAGCCATTCTGTATGCCTAAGTTATATTGACGTGCTTGAGTCCTCTCGCCTCTGTTGTACTCGGCCTTGTTTCCACACCGGGTACTAAGAAGAGAGAATTCTGAATTAAGCTGGATCAAGATCCGCTATAGCTGGTTTTGTATCTCTATTGAAGGTCCCTTTCCATTCTTCTCAATGGAAACCAAGACCCATGTTATTACTGTTAGCTAAAGTTTAGTTTCTGTCACATCTAAGCTGTTTCAATTGCCTATGTGAGGAAATGTGTATCCCAAAGTTTAGGTTACAAACTATAGGGTGGCAGATCCATACCTGTTCTTGGGGCAAAGGCAAGGAATGACCTTCCGCTCGCATGAAAAACTAGCTCCTAACATTGACACCTTCAGAAAGAACCTCAAAACCATGCTTTCATCTCAGCCCTAATGGATGTTTATGTTTAGGGAATTTATTAAGCGCACGTATACCAACAGTCTCTTGGCGCTATGAGGAGAGGAAGAGCTGTCCTCCAGGCTCTATCAGTAGGCTAGAGTGAATAACCATGTTTTCAGTTTTTTCCAAAAACTGGTATACTCAGGTGTTAATCAGATTTCTATTGTCAAGGAATTCCAGAGTGTGGAGCCAAGTACTGAAAAGCATGAGCCACCCATTCTCTTTCGCTTGAATCTCGGAATAGTCAGCATATTCATAGTGGATGATCTGAGATTCCGTTTGGGTAAGTATCTTGAGATCTTAGTGGATTTGAATTTGGGGCATGTTTCATGAAGTGCGTTAAAGACGATGCATCCATGGATTCTTTCTTTTTTTTCCAAGTCAGTTGAGGTTGGACAGGTTTTCTTTGTTCTTTGACTTTAGCACCAAGATGTCCTTCAGGGAGATTGTTTAAGCATTATAGATGCATATGTCATTCATTCAGTTAAATTAGGAGAGGGTTTAACATTAGATATTCATTCCCTTATTGAGGTAAAGCGCTGTTTTGCTGGATAGCGATACCACTTTCTTTTTGCTTTATAACCCTTTTAGTGCTGCCGTCGGCCAACGGTCGTCGCGAGCACTACCTTGCCAGTGCTGTGCACGTCCGTTGGCCGACGGGGCCGCACCTGTTATTTGAACGTTCAGCACTGGGCGCTGAACGTTCGACGCTCCTAAGGTGTTAAACATGTTTTGTGCTTCAAGAGAGGTTGGAGAGGCGTTTTTTAATTCCATGTTAGTAAACCTATGCTTCTCAATATATGCTCAATTGACAATTTATTTGTGTCAATATTATGTAGTTAATGTATGTGTAGGTTGATATTATAGACCTCAGTATTTGAAGTAAAACCACTTTTTCCTCTCCATTTGGTGCTGACTAAACTCCCGCCATAACGCTGCATACATTTCGATCTCTTGCACGGAGTGCTTTATCCTCACTTATTTGCAAAATCGTCTCTCCTTCTCGTAATGCCTGGCTAGTTCTCCTAAAAGGGCTGACCAGCTCTTACTGACACAGGGAGAACACTGGCAGGGCTAGGCACAAACACCTGCTCTGGGCCCGGATATCCTTGTGGGTGATGGAGCACTTTACAAATACACAGAGAGTAGATGAGTTGAGTCCTCTGTCTGTCCAGTCCTAAATGTAGTTCCAAGGAATCATCACAGAATTCTCTTATGAACATGTCCATGATTTGATGCCGCTTGAAATAGTCCACAACTTTCTATTCGAAGCTGTCCATCGACATTAACCCCTTTGCTGCCAGGTGTTTCCCCCCCTCGCTGTGCGGGGGATGCGCGCGGCGCCGCTGTGCTTGTGACGAGCTCGGCTCGTCATGAGGCACAGTGCAGCTGCACTCATGACGAGCAGAGCTCGTCACAACCACACCCGTTTTGGAACGTTCAGCACAATGGGGGAAATTATCCCCGCGTGAGATAGTTCCAAAGGTCATGACGAGCTCAGCTCGTCATGAGTGCAGATCAACCCTGCCTCATGACGAGCTGAGCTCGTCATGAGCATGGAAGAGGTTAAGGTTGTGCAGCCAATATAGTTCAGAGGTTTTGCTGTAAAATACATTGTTTGGCCTAATTTTTTTAAAGTATTTCTGGGAAGGAGGACCTCCCTGCCCCCAAAAAAACTTCCAGCTTAATCGATGCACTTGGTCCGTGGTGCTTAGCGTGGCTAGTATTTAAATAATTCTTGCAGGGGCTTCTAGCTTCCACATCGGTCAATGCTTGCCGCGAGTTACCTTATCTTTCATCCCTAAGGTTGAGCAAGTTTCCCTGCTTGAGAAGAAGTAGGACAAGCAAGGTTTGCAAACAGGATGTACAGGGCAAGTAAAGAGACCATATTTAGTGCTTCTGCGCCACCTCCTGCAAAGTGACAACTACCACCACTCAGGGCCATGCATTCGGGTGGACAGGATACTGGACCTGGGATACTGTTATATTAAGCTAACATTGAACACCGGTCATACACATTTAGGAAAGACTGTGTTCCAACCAAAGTGGCATTGGCATGCATGGATCATGGAGACACTTGAACTGATAGGCAGCAGCTGGGAGTAACTTGGACTTCTTGGCAATCACTCTTAAGTACACGCACTGAAATAATTTATAGAGCCAAGCAATTGGGAGTTTTGGCACCGACGAGCACGGATATTCCAAGCACCAGCCTTCATGGGTACTAGCCCGTGTACCCGGGTTCTTAAATGCAAGCACTGTGGACCATGGCAGGTCTAATGGGTTTGGATAGTTGTGGTTCAGGAGGGTATTGTAATCAGGAAGTTAAGGCCTCTGATTACACTAGCACTTAAGGCTTTTAAACGCAATAATACTTATGACCATGAGCTGCAAAGGCATAGCTTAACAGGTACTCTTTTTGGGGCTCGGAATAGCACATCGAGATAAATGTCAGGAGGGGGGAAGTGCTCTGAATCCCAGAACTGGGACATTGCTGGTGGGAATGGACTGGTGCATGGCCCTTGAGAAGGAAATTTATGATGGGCGGGGTGTCACTGTAAGTTTGCGAAAATATGGCAAACTTATCACTCGGTGGACTTGGCATATCATTACATCTAATCTTCCTTTTTTGTTGCTAGTACTGATTGTGGGATCACTGGGTGTCTGCACTTGTAATCATTTGATTTTCTTATACCTCGCAACCTACATCTTATCCGAAAGCACTTACTTGCTTATGTCCTTTAAAAGGGACATAGCATGTAGACATGAAGTAAAGAATAGTTTCCAAATTCTTTTAGCCAAGACCACTAATGAGTGATACCTTTGACATTTCAATAAATTATTTCTAAAATCTGAAATTCCAATAATTTACTTCACTCCTGTTATCAGGATGGAAGCAATAACTCAATATTCAGCAAGTTGCACCCTGTCACAGATACCTCCTAGTTGTTTTTGTCATCAGAAACCACTGTACTTCTGAGCACCTCACCTCCTATTGCCCCACCAATACATCACTCAATCAGTGCAACACCGTATAGTTGCAACACTATCAAATGTAATATTTATAAAATAAATGTGTGTCCAACTGATCTGTAACCAAATTTATTTTTAATACATGTTAGTCTTTTTCTGGTAGCACCCCACTGTGAACCACACAAACACTGTCATAATATTCTCTGGGTAAAATGAGGTACACAGACAATGTCTCAGTCGATGACACTCAGTGACGTAAGAGCTGCTTCAAACAAATTTGAAAATTTTGAACTGGATGTCAAGCGCCGACCCTAAAACTCCACCAGACAAATACAGAATTCCTCCACTTTTACAACTGTGTCAAACAACCTTTGAGTCAAGCCTGGCTAGTCGACACAAACCTCAACATCACATGTACACACTGTCGCTACTGAAGAGTAAAACTTGTTCTACCCGAAACTGTCTTCAGATCAACAGTACAAGCCTTGGTCCTCTCCCAACTGGATGGATCTCCGGCTCATTAGTAACCCTTCGCTGCTTCTGTCGCCAACAGCCGTCGTGAGCACTACCTCTGTAGTCCTGCGCACGTCCATTGGCCGACGCGGCCCGCCCACCTAATTAAACCGCCGCACCACGGCGGAATTCGCACCCCGTTTAAGTGGTTAAAGGCATCCTACATCCTAGCGCCAGTTTGATAAGGGCCTAAAAAATTTGACCATATCACCCCAACACTGAAAATACTTCACTGGTTCTCCTTAGAAACTCGTTATCTTCAAGAACAGCTGCATCACCGAAAAGGTCCTCAGAAAAAATACCCTAGCATACAAAGCTGAGAAAGTAGCATTCTGAGGCAGACTCCACAGAAGAAGCCAAGACATTGTTACCCTTGAAGCAAAGAATTGCAAAAAAACAAAAGACCAGAAGGCAAGCCTAATCAATCAAATTGCTGAGGATTGGTAACAACGCTCCCACTTTTCTCAGAACATCACACTCCTTGTCTACACTATCACCTCCCCCGTTAGGTATGTACAACCTCTCGGCATAGCAGTAAACTTTCATACACATCCCAAGGCTCTTGTCCCTCTGTGCAGGGCTCTACTACTCTCTAGGTAAGTTTCTGCTGTATAAGTATTTGAATACCTTGATCTCTTGGGGGCTTCTGTTCTAATTGTCCTTTCTTGATTATTAAACGAGCTACAGGCACCTAGGCTTGGTATACTGTGACGGGAGACCTATTAAATTTCATCGGAAACAGTACTCCCAGAATGACAGTCAAGGTACATCGTTATGTGCTACTTAAGTTAATTTCCAATGGTACTTCTAAGGACAACTCAAGAGAATTAGATCTATATTCAGTCATTAAGGGAAATTACTCAAGGAAAAGCAAATTTCTCACCAACATGTTAACACCAGTAGGTTTGTGTTCCCCTGAAAAACATGCTATCCATTATATACTTTGCTTCATGTCGAAACGGATACAGATGTTCCCGCTCTTTGAAGCAAACAGGCATAAAATGGCATGCATTCATTAGGATCAGTGTCTAGGTGCACACAAATTCTACTAATATACCCATGTGCGTGGCACAGGTCTAGTATTTAGTCGAGAGCGCCAACTTTTGCCATTGGATCATATGAAAACGCAAGGAGAATGCAATTAGTCGCTCTGATAATTCTGAACCAGCATTATATACCTGCGTCAGAGTGAGAATTCAAAACTCAGATTGTCTAAGTGCATCTGATAAAGTGCCGGGTCTCTGCCCATTCCCTGGGTTGTCTTTGTGTATGTGATGAACAGAAGCCATACTCTGTCGAATTTGTATAATCTGTCCAGACACGTCATTGGTGTTGATGGCTCCTGTACTTTTTTACAATGCCCCTTTATTGTGGTCAGTTCTACCACTGGGCCCTCCTAGGTTTGACTGCTCCCTCCCTGTTTTTGATGGCCCTTTCATTTCTAATGTATTGTTTTGATTCCTCGCACTATTCTCGTCTACCATCGCCTTTGACAATCCGTGTCAATCTCTGTATAAAACTTCTTCCCGGTTACTTTCATTGCTCGTTTTAACTGTCTCGTTACCAGCCATATTCTTTTTTTAATTATCTTTAATATTTCCAAGACTCATTTTTTTTTACTGCGTTCTAATGTTGGTGTATAATGATTGCATCTGCACACAAATTGTCTCCCATTTGTCATTTGCCACCCTCATTCGTTCCCATTGTTTCTCAGTGATTCCCTTCATGTGTTCCCTACAAGTTTTTTTTTTTTTTTTTTAGTTCAAAATATTTTTATTGAAAATAAATTTTACATATACAAAAACAAACAGTTGTCTTACTTTGGGCTGCTCTTAAAATGTGTACTTTTGGCCTAGTGGAGCCAGAGAGAGAGAAAAGAAAAGAGAAGAGAGAGAGGGGGGGGGGTAATCTACGTAGCGCACCAAACTGTCCGCTCTCGTTTCACTGTTCCCTTGCCAACCAAGCTCCAGAACAGATCTTCCCTAAGAATGGCATTTTTCTCAAAAAGCGTAGATCTCTAATAAGAAGATAGTAAGATTCATCTGTGCTCTACTGCATTCACCATAGAGCTCTGTGTGTAACACAAAGGTCACACATTTAAGTCATGGATCCACTTGGCCTCTCATCCTTTCAAAGTCGATAACATGAATGCAGATGAATTGGGAAATTGCACCTTTTATCAACGGCTTATGCTTATTCAATTCTTGGGGAAAAAGGTCACTATGTAGATTAACTAAGTACATTTATATTAACTCCTGAAAAAATCAGAAAGGGGAAAATCAGATCATGTATGCAAGATATAAACAACAGAAAAGGAGGCAAAGGGATCAAGCAGAGATGCAGAAAACTGAGAGAAGATTGAAAGCAAAATTAGAGGTAGAGACAATTCAAAGCAAGAAATGCAGACCAGTAGGGATACAAACGTCAGACGAGGACATACAGGCAGAAGAAGAGGACATACAGAGAGCAGAAGTGTGAATGCAGAAATCAGCAAAGGATGTGATTATAGCTAATGGAAGCACAGACAAACAACCATAAAGTGAGGTAAAGGCCTCGAAGGGGAGACGCTGAGCTCCGAAGGGCCGATGAAGACTGCAGAAGATTGACCCCCACCTTAAAGAGAGATGAGACAAAAGTAGGGCAAAGGACACTTGCAACCCTCTGATCTCTTTATCACGGGATTGAAGACATTTTGGAACTCCCTCCAGGGATTTCCACTTATATGTCTTACACTGCTGCTACATCATTAGTGCTAAATTTGTAAAAAATCTGAATAAATAAAATGATAAATGCAGGAACATAAAGTGTAAGGACATAACGTACTGCTTAGCTGCAGCCAAATGCAGGAAGGGCTGAAACCAAGACCACCTGGTCTTGGTTCCACGTCACACCTCTTGTTTCCACCGCCCTACAGTCTCTTTCTCTCTCTTTGTCGCTGGTTCTTTTTCAGCCCCTTTTCCAGCTCTCCACATTCCCTTGCCCCCTTTTCACCCTCAATCTTTCTCAAAGGTGAAAAATAAGTCCTGGTCTTCCCCAAAAGTGCCTTGCTCACCACCTGCAACCATCACCACAATTGAATCTCCATGTAAATATACCAGTTGTTTTAAACCCCAAATATTTATGATGCAGGGATCATGTTTTGTCTTTAAACGCTGAGCTCCATTTATTTTCCTTTATCTCTTCCAAGCACGAGGATCCAATCAATATATGCTTGAAGCGTTTGTCTTAACTATCGCATTATGGGTCGATATTACATACCTCCATATACCATGACCAGGAAGGGAGGCCGAAACCACCACGCAGCGTTATTTCGGATGAGGGCCACCTGCCTATCTAGGGCAGAATGTCCCACACACAAGGACTCTAAAAAGATTTCCAACTTTATCTGCTGAACCTGTGCTGTCAGGGCCCTTGACGGCCCTGGTGAAGGCATGATAACAGATGCGCTTCCCGCCGCTTGCATGTCATGCAGCTGCCACGGCACGGGCTGATTGCAGGCGCCGGATCCGGAGGCGTATCAAAGCCACGCGCCTCTGCTGTGCGCGCGCGCCAGCCTGCACACGTCAAAGATTGCGATTCTTAACACCTCCGCGATCCCATAATTCACTTGTAAACCACACCGCGAGCGAAAACAAAGGAAGCCACATGTCGCGCTCGGAGCAGCGGGTGTCACCTGTCCTGTCGAATCTCTCATTACTTCCTGTCGGGACATGGTAAAAATATCATGCAACGCGACCAGTGATGTAAAGCAAATGAGCCCAGCAAAAAAAAAATGAATATAGGCGCGCTCGAGTTCACTGAAGCTAGGTGTCAAACTGATGCACAAATATCATGGGCCTGTCTGTGAGGGAGGAAGGCCAAGGAACCGCGGACCAAACATGTCTGGAATGTAATTCAGTCAGATATCAGTAGTCGTGGGACTCACACAACCACCTTATTTAGACCTTCATTTCAAGGTCCTTTGGTGAACATGTTTCAGATGGAGGTTAATATCTGTGAAACACATTGACTCTGCAACACGGAATTCTGCTGTAAATAATCAGTCCTCTGGGTAAAACCTGTAAGGGTGTGGTAATAACACACCAATTTTTTAAGTAAACAGATTTTTATTGATATGAACATAAAATGATACCATTGTGTCGTGTCGAAGAGAAAGTAAACAAGCATTTAATGCAAAGTATTCACAGCATAAGGTTCGATAATAAGGTCACAGACACTCAAGAGAAGCAAAAATGAACAAAGTAACATATCTCGGGAAGAACCCAAACAGACTATTGTTTACTGTAGAATATGTTCGTAGTCAGGGTCAATAATAGAAATCACAGGTAGCCTAGTCCCAAATTAACAAATATACGAACATAAACCAAAAAGAACAGTCTCAGACCCCTCTCCTTCCTCAATTTGTGGCAATCCGTCCCCTCACCACCCATCTGTAGGACTTCTGAAGACAATATAGGAGAAAGGAAGAACTGTCCTAGCGCCGCGCGGCCCATGCTCATCCATGGTGGTCAATATCGATATTAGGGGATCAGCAATGTGACCTCGATATCCAGGGACCAACTTATCAGGCACCCTGAAAAGACCAGGTAGGCCTCACATATAGTCCCCTAGTCAGGAACACCTCCAGAACTCTCGTTCCTGTCTCCCTGGAAGTCAGCCAATACAGTGACCCATGCCAGTGCAAATTCTATGGGTCTCCTACCCTGGCGCGCTTCGCGAAGTAAAGTAATCCTTTCCCATGTCGCCCATCTCATGACGTCTGCTCTTCAGCCCTCTAATCGGGGACCGTCAGCATGCTTTCGGGGCATCGTAATTCAACGCTTGGCAACACTAAAGCAAGGTCAATGAACACTGTGGTGAATTTGTGTTTAGCAGTTCAAGTGTAGAGGCCTAAGAGACAGAGTCAGGGCATGTGCTGTAGCCTCTGCCAAAGGGCGCACTACTTCAGCCCAGTTAGTGGTCAACCGAGGGAACCCCCAGAGCATATGGAGGATGTCACCAGTAGCAACTAGGCAGCTTGGGCAATCAGGCAGGGTTGGTGGAAAATAGATGCTAAGCTTCAGGGGTGTAAGGTACGCTCTGTGGAGGACATACAAAAGTATGAGTCTAATACAGGCATTCGGGGAGATCTTAGGTGTCACCTCCCACATTTCAATCCAGTCTGCATGTGCAAAAGAGGCCCCCAGGTCAGTCTCCCAGGGGTTCTGCAATACCGCGAGGGGGGAACACATATCCGCTTGTAGCGCAGTGTATTAAACCAAAGACCAGCTGGCTGGTGGTAGTGTCAGGGTTCAACACCACAACCTCCCCAGACTGTGGGCACTGCCGCAGTCAGGGTACAATCCACAGGGTACCGTACAGGAGAAGCTGACCCGTCGGGATGTTAAATTGCGCACATAGGTAAGCAAGTGGCCGCAACACACCATCAGCGTATAACGCACCCATAGTGTACAGCCCTGCTGTCTCCCAGTCAAGTAGGCATCCCTCCTCTACACCATATAATTGCGTAACTAATGTCCTCAGTGGTAGATCTGGAGATTATGGGGTTTGCACTCGCACACGACAAAGCACCCTCATCCAACAGGTCCTAAGTACTCTCCGGTCATTGCGATTCGCATGGGCGGCCCGTATGAGATTGAGTAGAAGGGTCAATAGCTGCTGCGAATCATGGGGGCTACGGTAATCACAGCATTCCCGGAGCTTCCCTCCCAGGAAACCAACCCACACACCAATGCACTGCTAAATAATCAGAATAAAAGTCAGGGCATTCACCCCACAGTCAGCTGTTGCCTACTGCAGTTTGGACAAAGCGACTCGCTGCCGTCCCTTATTCCAAATGAAATCAATAAGAATGGAATTTAGCTCCCTGAATGTAGAGTGCCGAATAACCTGCGGGAGCACCGCAACGAAGTACAAAAGGCGAGGCAACAACACTATCTTCGCCACGGCAATGCAAGCTGCCACTGATAGGGGCATGTCTTCCAAAGCCCACGCAGTCTCCACCATCCCTATGTTGCCCTCTAAGAGGTCAAAAGGGGGTGGTGATGAACAGAGTGTCTGAGCCAAACAGACCACTCTTACCCAGTCCAAAGATCAGGGCTTGATCCATCACCGTTATTTATCTCACTGCCCCATCCCAGCTCAGAACCTGGCTATATGCAAATCAGTCCGTCCCTGGCCCAGTGCATCATGGGAACAGGGCAGACTAAACTACCAAGCCAATTCTTCACCAGAAAGGAGACAAGCTACCAGGGACCGGTTTCTGGCATTTCAGCCTTCTTCGGCCCGGCTTGCTTGAATCCTGATGGAGCAGTGAGAAAGGGACTCATGTCTGAGTATACCCTGCCACACCTATAGTGGCCAAAAACGATTTACAAAAGGGGGTGGTGATGAACAGAGTGTCTGAGCCAAACAGACCACTCTTACCCAGTCCAAAGATCAGGGCTTGATCCATCACCGTTATTTATCTCACTGCCCCATCCCAGCTCAGAACCTGGCTATATGCAAATCAGTCCGTCCCTGGCCCAGTGCATCATGGGAACAGGGCAGACTAAACTACCAAGCCAATTCTTCACCAGAAAGGAGACAAGCTACCAGGGACCGGTTTCTGGCATTTCGGCCTTCTTCGGCCCGGCTTGCTTGAATCCTGATGGAGCAGTGAGAAAGGGACTCATGTCTGAGTATACCCTGTCACACCTATAGTGGCCAAAAACGATTTACAAAAGGGGGTGGTGATGAACAGAGTGTCTGAGCCAAACAGACCACTCTTACCCAGTCCAAAGATCAGGGCTTGATCCATCACCGTTATTTATCTCACTGCCCCATCCCAGCTCAGAACCTGGCTATATGCAAATCAGTCCGTCCCTGGCCCAGTGCATCATGGGAACAGGGCAGACTAAACTACCAAGCCAATTCTTCACCAGAAAGGAGACAAGCTACCAGGGACCGGTTTCTGGCATTTCAGCCTTCTTCGGCCCGGCTTGCTTGAATCCTGATGGAGCAGTGAGAAAGGGACTCATGTCTGAGTATACCCTGCCACACCTATAGTGGCCAAAAACGATTTACAAAAGGGGGTGGTGATGAACAGAGTGTCTGAGCCAAACAGACCACTCTTACCCAGTCCAAAGATCAGGGCTTGATCCATCACCGTTATTTATCTCACTGCCCCATCCCAGCTCAGAAGTTGCTTGTTTCCTTCCCAGTGTAAGAATTGGCTTTTGTAGTTTGGTTTGCCCTGTTCCCATCATGCACTGGGACAGGAACAGACTAATTTGCATACAGCCAGGTTCTGAAACTGGGATGGTGCAGTGAGCTAAAAAACGGTGTTGGATCTAGCCCTGATCTCTTGACTGGGTGAGAGCCTTCTGCTTAATTCAGAGACTCTGTCCCTCACCACCCCTTGTTGTAAATACTCTAAGAGGTCAGGCAGAGTTCTATAGATTCGGACTCCAATATACTGTACCACGGTTACAAACAAATCCTGTGCACACGTTAAGCTAGGCGTCTCTATAATTCAATCATGGTAGCAAAGTATCATCATATGACAAAATATTGTCTCACTGTAATAAACGGTCAAAATGGGACTTAACGTCACTGTTAGCTTTCAGAATCCTGGTGGAGACGGCTTTACCCATCCGTCCCATTTTGGCCTTTTATTACAGTGAGACAATACTGCTCCCTGATTACAACATTACACCCGCACACGCCGGGTTGGAATTATCACCGGCTATTCGAACTCTGTTCTTTTGCTTTGGACAGCCCTGAAGAGTCACGGGTTCAACACCCGCATGACGAAACACGTGTCGGCTGGTTGTATTCCTTAATGGCCAATACATTTTCATCTTGAAAGATACCACTTTGGTGCGTCCACTTTGTCATATGATGATACTTTGTTACCATGATTGAATTATAGAGATACCTAGCTAAACGTGTGCACAGGATTTGTTTGTTTATAGTTACTGAGTGAACGCTTGTCACTTACTGCAGAGGTTTGGGGATCCCCTCTAACCTGTAGCACCGTACCAGTTTTATTACTTTTCACCAAACTCTTACCGCTAACAGCCCAGGCGCCATCTTTCCTGCATACACAGAAACCAAGCAGAGAATCTTTACTGTACCACGGTTGGTTCCCAACGCATGTCACCCGTGTCTGGGGGTACCTCTCTGTCCCTTCGGATCGGAAAGAGGCTGATCTTCAGCCAATTAACATGGAGGCCAGACGCCTCCCCAAGAGCCGTAGGGAGATGTTCCACCCTCCCTAGCTCTGTGCATAGGTCATGTAGGTAAAGCACCACATCATCCGCATAGAGGGAAAAAAAATAAAGAGCAGATCTGAAAAATGGTAGAAGAGACCACTGCGTGCTCTGCATGCCGATGGCTTAAGTGCGAGGGTAAAAAGTAGAGGGGAAATCGGACAACCCTGTCTGGTGCCACGCACCACACCACACTGCCTTGCAATAGTGCAACCTATCCCAATCCAGGCAACAGAGTCCGCATACAGTGGAAAGGTCCAGGAGACAAAACGATATCCCAATCCCATCTGAAGCATGACAGCGCGCAGGTAGTTTCAGTCCAGCTGTCGAATGCTTTCTGGATATCCACAAACATGCATCCAGCCTATTCCAGCAGGTGCGGACCCTACCCTAGGATCGCCTTTAGCTGCCAAACGTTAAGAGCAATACACCGGCCAGGTATAAATTCAGACTGGTCAGCAAGAATCAATCGAGACATATGGGGAAGTAAGCGTTGCACCAGTATTCCGCTAATGATCTTATAGGCAAAATTTAACGATGACAATCGCCAGAAAGCAGTCACTTCCATAGCAGGCTTCCCCTGCTGGAGCGAAGGGATAATTAGAGCCAAATTTCGGGGGGGGGGGGGGGGTCTGAACCTTTAATCAGTAGGCAGAGTGGAGCTGCAGGGGCTCTTAGAAGGGGGGGAAACAACTGCAAGGCCTCATTAACATTCAAATGGTCATTTTAAGACCTGTAAAACGTTCGGGTGCGGCTCTGTGTGTGCCCGGGATCTGTCTCATCCCGGGCTGCCCCACACGACGAGGGGGGCTGAAGCCCGGTGAGTCCAATGGGTGTTGCGCGCCTGGCCTCTCGCAGGGCGGGGGCAGCGTCTTAGCGTTTAGAGCGTGGTGGTAGAAGGCCACCAAGTGGGGGACGTGGAAATCAAGGTATGTGCCATAAAACTCCACCGGAAGGCCATCTGTCCCGGCAACATCCTGCGGGCCTCACGCCGCACCTCAACCCGGATCTCTTCCTCCGTAATTTCCTCCCCTAATGCATCTTTCATCCCGTAGTAAACCCACTAAGTGGTAAATCAGTTTATCATTCAAGAATGGGGCAATGCCGTGGCAGCTCCCAAGCCACAATTAACTGAGAGTAATATTCCACACCAATGAATTGCTCTATCCAGGGTATCAGTAATTCTGAGTGCTGTATTAGTTCATCAGTATTACACATGACCTCATAATTAAGGCCAACGTACAGGGTTGGATTGGGATTAAAAATCGGCCCGGGCACGCATATTAAAATCGGCCCTCGTTTGCATAATGCCTTCCATCAAATCACTACTTTCAGCGTAATTTTACATTAAAAGGGGTGTGGGGGGGAAATGCACGCATCAGTTTACACTAGTGAAACACACCTGAAAACAAGTGAGGCCACTTCTGCTCAGGTCTCCTACCCCGCTCAGTATGCCTACATTAATGGGAGGCCCAACGGAAGAAAAAGGGTTACACCTGTACCTGTTGCTGCTATACGGGAGATAATGAGTGCCCATTTCCCTCCAGAAAGGCCACTCAGACACCCGCTGGGCCGCTGGCGGTAAAGTCGAACAACAGAGACACCACCCAAATCGGCCCCCAGACTGCATAAAAGCAGCCCTCAGCTGGGACTCGCCCCCGGGCCCTCGGGCACTGCCCGAATGCCCCCGTTACCAATCCGACGCTGCCAACGTACACTAACAAGCAAAGTCTACCCTGGCCAAGAATAAACATAAATAAGAGTAAAACAATCAGGACTCAGAGGCAGGATGGTCAGACCACCGAACCCGTAATAAGGTCCATAGAGTGTCCCAAACTTTGTGAGCTTTCCACGTCACAAAGCATCTGAACAACTTATCAAGATGTGATTTGTCAGACTTTGCAACAGTAATTGTGAACCTAGCGCCACTGAAAAAGTTAATACTTCTCCTTCTGGTGATTAACATTACTTATCGTTCATACAAAAATTATTCATATCTGTAGGAGGCTGCCCCTTCACAAAGTCTTTCTTCATGTTTGCTGATTCTTAGTAAAAACCTGTTTATGCAAACATGCTCTATTTTTACTCTTTTTCACAATGCCCTGTCTGTCCTATTCACACTTTTTTTTTAGTGTAGATTTGTATTTTTGGATTAATGGCACATTGCCATCTACAATTATCACTCTGTATTCTGGTTTTGCAAATGCCTAGAACTAATTGCTTCATAAGTGACTTACTTTGTACTGTCTGTTCTCTGGTCCTCATCGCATCAGTTGCGGCTTCTATGCCTGCCATTTCGTTACCTAGTACCCCAGAATGGTTTGGCACCAATGCCATTTTTATGGGGAAACAGCCTTAATTTTGCATGCACTACAACGTGTGCGATTACAATGCAGTGAAGTAGTGTGGCTCACTGGTTAGAGGCGGCAGACCCGAGAGCAGAGGACGGACCGGGACCAGGGTTCGATTCCCGGCGCGGCAGGTTTCTGGACCAGGGTCAGCGGACTCGATAATTCTCTCGCCTCGTTGCCCACTCTGATCAGCGATCACACTCGGCAACTCTGGGCATTAGCTTGCCTCATCTTCACTAACGGCCCCACCAGACCGCCGGGGATGCCTGGTCTCACCCTGGAGATACCCATTAAGGGACCATCTCTCAGGGATACCAGGAAGGGTTTCGCAGCGGTCGAAGCGCCTTGGTACCCTCCGGGTAAGTAGTGCGCTATATAAATGCCTATACATACATACACATACAATGCGGTTGTTACAACGACAGCGTTATTACAATGCAAGCCATTAGATCGCAAGTCATTTCTACGACTTGCTGTAGGGGGCGTGCTGAAATAAAGAATAGTATAATTTACTATTCCAACATCTTCCCTACTGTTGCACACGCTTGAATTGGAATAGTAAATTACACGATTCCTAAGTCCAGTGTGCCCCCTACAGCAAGTCGTAGAAACGACTTGCGATTCAATGGTTTGCGTTGTAACAACAGTGTCATTGTAACGACCACGTTGTAATCGCATGCGTTGTTGCGCATGCAATGTAACACGGCATATTCTTTCTTTGTCAACTCTAGGTGTATTAAGGAGTAATCTTATAAATTCTGCCTTTTATAAAAAAAAAATCCTTTTCCACACAGTAAGTGCACTACAGCAGTCTGAGAAAAAAAATGGGTTTACGTTCAAATAATTGCAGAACGGTTTCACTGGCATTAAATCTGCAAGTAGTTAATGTACGTGCAGTTGCGAAAGTCTTTCGCTCTGTTTTTACATGGCCACAGATTACCCACTGACGGTCCTGAGCAGTTCGCCCTTGACAGATATCTCCAGACATCAATATATTACTTTGGGCTGCTGAACCAGGATGGCCTGATGTCTTGTCTGTTCTGACAGATGCGGGAGCCGGGACACGTGAGAATGAGCAAAGATTACACAGCAGAAAGAGAATCGAGTTTCTTGCATTTCTCCTGGCTTCTCCCAACTCCCCGGGCGGCCTTCTGAGGACCATTTTTTCAAACACTGGAAGTTGCCCTTCGACTTTTTACCATCAAGCAATAGCGCAGAAGTGCCGGGAGTGTCGCGGTCCCCAAGCGTCTGTCAAGATGCTGGAGGTTAATAAAAAAAAATATTCCTTTACTAAGAACAAGAAAAGAGCCGCTTTCCGCATAACGAACGCTTTCCGTAAAGCAAGTAAAATGAAAATAAAATCTTAAGTCGTTTATGAAGGTAGCGCCCCTTCTCCTGTTAGCGCCTTCAGTTCTGCTGACAGTAAAAGGCAGGAAATAAGTGTGAATGCAAAAGTACAGTATATTGGTCGCTTTGATTTGATAGGTACTGCATTTGGGCATACTAGCACTCTATTTGTGCACTCCTGGCATCAATAAAGTAGACTGATGCAGACTAGGGTACGGAAAGTGTGTTGCATCTTTTTTGTTAAGGGAGTAATTCTTCACAACTAATTATGTAGAGATGGTCTGGCAGGAGGCAGTTAATCAGAGGTTTGTGAGGTACAGACTTTTTGACCGTACTCTGGAGTAATACACTGTACATTTAATACATTCCCGTGGAACAAGGCTTTTATCGACCCCTGTCAAGTGCATGTATCCATATGAATGATACTACAGTTAGAGGAATGCATGTATGTAACTGTTGCTGTCCACCACATGGGAGCCTCCCTGCATAGGTAGACCGCTCCCCCAAGCCACTATGCCCATATAAGGCAGTTGTTATTCACCATCTAAGAACTGGCTAGAATACACACACACCTTCCCACCAAGCATACTACCTCCAAGTTTGGCTGGAAGGAGATACTGAAAATGATCCTTTTCGAATGTCGGCAATTTTGATTTTAAAACAATAGTCCCTTTGACTGGGAGATCAGAACCCTATACATTTCCCCAGTCCTTAAAAAACACTGGCTATGTGAATCTGGTACTCGGAATTCAAATTAGGACCAGATGAAAACGGGAAACAGCAAATATCAGTACCGCCAAACAACGCGCTGCCTTTGCGACATGCGTTAGGTAAAGCAGCGTTGGACTTAAAAGTCCAACGCTTTCCCTACTGTTGCGGGGAACTGGAGTTGGACTAGTAAATTATACTATTCCAAAGTCCAGAACCCCTCTAAGGCAAGTTGTTGTAACAACGTGAGTTCCAAATGGAATGTGTGGTTTAGACGCATTTGTTGTTCAACCCACGTTGTTACGAAACGTGTGGCAACGGAAAGCGTTGTTGTGTCATACAACCGATGAGTACTTTCATGAATGTGGATCTTGCAAAAGCTCCTGTTTCAACAATGACCGAGCTGAAAGAAGTTTTGCTTTGTACCTTAATCTGTCTTCTGAGTGCTCACCAAGAAAGCAGCCAGACCTAAATATGTGACAATGTTATACTGTACCTGGTACCAGTCTTCAATATGATCTAAACAGAGCCCTGTCTAGATACTGCACTGTTGGCATCCAGAGCCTCAAGTCGCTCAGATCATGCATTATGTCTAGGCCTGGGTGGAGTTCGTGGAGTTTTACTCCGCGGATTTCCACAAAATGGCGGAAAAACTCAGATGCGCTGCGCGGAGTTCCATAAGCGGTGGAGTCTGTTAGGTCATGCTGCTTGCACTGATTTTTAGCACTGGAAGTTTGTCCCACACTGTAAAATCAGCACGAACTACACTACGCGTCGCGCCAAAGAATGCTGCTACTTTCTGCCGCTCAAGTAGACATTCTACTGGAGCAGCAGCTTCCTCAACGCAAGCAGCAGATTTCTCAATGCGAGGAGTCGCGACCTGCCAGCATTGAGAAATTTCACCGGTAGGTCTAGCGTGAATATTTTTCTCGTGAGTGCTCGCCAACTTAACGTTGGTGAGCCGATTGAGAGAAAAAACTCCATTCTGCGTCACTTCGCGGAGTTTTTTGGAACTCCGCGCAGAGTGGGCAAATCTCTGCGAACTCTGCCAGCAAATCTTCGTCCACCCCTAATTATGTTTCCTGGAACTGACAGGCATCACTTACAGGCTGAGAAGAAAAACAGACAATAGTCAACAGGTGGCGATTTCTGGAGTATCAAACTGAGACCATCGGTACAGCAAACTTTCAAGCCATGTGCAACACATTTGCAACAGTCTTTAATGGCATTCTTTACTAGAAGGTGACTCATTATAGCTACTGCAAAGGAGGTATTTGCCCAAATGTGTGTTATATAGAATCCCTCTTCCCAACACTCCCACTAGGTCCAATGTAAGCTAGTTCTGAATGAAGATGTAGACCATATACTAAAAAAAAAGTAAAATATATAAACCGTGAAGTTGATGCCTATCCAGGTTGGATACTACCCCTCTTCCATGAGCCCACCACTGTTAAAAGCAATCTGGAATTGATATGGCATACCCTGGTGTATACCGCGCTATTGCAAGGCTCCCAACATTAGGGATAGTTCGAGAAAAAGTGGTAGGCAAACATCTACAGTAACGCCTACTTAAGCATAGTATTTAGATCTTACAGAGTCTGAATTTAGGCTACATCATAAAACAGACTTACTTAACAGACAATACTCACAAAATAACGTAAGAACACAGCTGTTGACATAAGACATTTCTGCGATTTGTTACGCACTGCACCATTTGGTTCTTCATTGAAGTCAGTGGAGTGATTCGCTAGCATGATTCGGGTCCTTCCTGTAGGAATGTTCTAAATCCATCACGTGTCTGGACACATTTCGTCTAAATCCTACAGATTAAAGTGAGGAGTCCCTAAGGGTTGCCCATATGTCATCATGTTTGTTTAATGTCCGTCTGTAGCCACTGATGCCTATTTTGTAATCAATCCCATAGCTGATGATAGCGGCTACTCCTACAACTATGGATCAATCATAAATAGAATCTATCACTTTTTACCACTATGTGGAGAGAGTTCCAGTGGTAGAATCTTTTACCATCCACACTTGCTAATTGATAGGCTGGAGGAAGCAGTAAAGCAAAATCAATCAATAATCAATCAGCGGTTTTAACGTGCACAACTCACCCGTGAAGGTCTCAAGACACGGGGGAGGGGGACTTTCAGGTACGAGCAGCTCCGTACGTCATTCGAAGAGTTCCTTTCTGAATTGGTGCAGTGTTGGGCTTCGTTGGATGCAGAGGGGGAGTTCGTTCTAGGTCTGGGTCGCCAGGTAGGAGAAGGTTCTGCCACCTGCTCTGGCCTTATTAGAAGAACTTGGTATTCTTGCCTTGTGTAGATATTTTAAAATGTCCAATAGATACTGTGGTCAAGAGCCAAGAGGCAGTTATACAGGAGGCACAAACACTTACATTTAATGCAGATTTCTACCTGTAGCTAGTAGAGTTTTTTCCTGTCCAGGACATATGATATTACTTTCTTAGGCCACAAACAAGTTCAACTCCTGCACTCAATGAAACAACATTTTCCAATCACACCAACACGTGTCTTCCCATCACTCTGTCACTTCAATGTGCCTATTAATTGTTTTATAGAATAACGTTGCGGCTGGGTTAGGAGCAGCATTTCCTCATATTTCATTCTTTCTTACCTTCCTTCTCTTTGTGACTCAATGCTTGTTCACACAGAAGAGGGGAGCAAAACATGCCCTTCATTCACCCGTATACTACACCCCTGCCAAAGCAATGTTGATCACAATATACCGCTGTTAAAATTATTTAAAAATTACTAGTTGAAAGTAAAGCATTTGTGTTTTTTAAGTATTATTTATTTTTCCGTTAGTATTGTAAGTAATAATTTTTTCCAGACCATTTTATTTTACCTAGACCCTATTTTCTGGAGTACTTTATGCATGAGTTCTGGTTTTAACTTAAAAAAAAAACGTTATTTAGCACTTTATGTTAACACCCACTAACATTTAAAATGAGTACGGTTTCATGATCTTACCTGGTATTTTATAGTACTTCTTATGTTTTTATACTCTGCTGTATATAAATTGCTTTATTTTTATGAGCTTTTATCACTGAATAAAATAATATTATTGAATTGAATTGATTTGAATTAATGAATATTAAGAGCAAGGTGTGAATTGATCCACTTGATAGCATGGTCATTGCAGACACCTGATATTTAGTCTTTTTACACTTTTTTTTAATATGCAACAATGTTGATAAAATGCGCTGATTTGAGTTTGTCACATTTTTTTATTTAATGAGATTTTATATAGCGCAAACTTTACCCGAAGGTGTCAGAGCGCTTTACATAAGAACCAGTTGCAAAACATAAGGACTTAGGATTACATGCGTTACATAAAAGATATAAACAGAAAAAATTGCAAATGTACAAGATGTAAAGTCACACATGGAGGAGATAGAAACAGAAAGAAAACTTGCAAATGTACAAGATGTAAAGTGATCGTTGACCTCCCGACAAGTCAAGTGTGCGAGTCTGAGGGCACTGCTAGTCTCTCCCCTTCATACAGCTGACGGAGCTCCCTCTCGTTACCAAGAGACCTGATCTCTTCCGGACAATCTCTCCCCACATCTCAATCACATACATGTGTTTACGCAGGTCCAACACATACAGACTAGACTACCCGCCCATGTGCGGATGGGCAACGTCTTTATTTAATCAAGTCTCACAATTGCAGCTCTTGATAACCCTCATTCAAGTAGGCCTCGCCCTTATCACCACTAACAGAAACATGTTCAGAATCATCTTATAGCTATTTTAGCTTTCTGTATCCACCTACTGGTTACTCGTCAGTATATCCTAAATACTGAACACAAACATTGCCGTAACACACCCTCTTAGTAGGCAATCCCACACAATGCGCTATTGTAAAGACATTGAATAGTCCAAGGAGCCATAGTGACCAGCAGCTACAACAGTGGGAGATCCAGCTTCCTACAACCACCCAAATTTTGCATCAGCTTTTCATGGCTCCTGGAAATTGCCATATGGTCCACACTTACGTGTTCTTGACACAGTTTCCCGTATTTGGCTTTTGTATATAATGATACTGGAGGCCATCCGTGCTTCCTTTTTAATATTAATCCATTGAGTCCATACGTATTGTTGCCAGTTTGCTTTTCCAGACTATTGTTGGAACGCGTGCTGTGAAACTGAAATTTAGCTATGGCAGTTTGTGTAAGTGTAACAGTTTAGTTGCAGCTCGTCACATGTGAGTTGCTATTCTGAAGCTGCAGATAGATTTGCTGCAGCTCACTAATTCTGCTACCCAGTGGTTAATTTGTAAAAAATATAAGTGCTGGGGCTCTCGTCGAGAGGCAGCTTGCACCATCCCATTTCTCCTGGTAGATCTGCCTAAAACAGAGCTAACTATCAACCATGAAAGTGGGGAGAGGATGTGGCGTAATGGCCACAGATGCCGACTTTGGAGAAGGCGAACCAGGATCGAGTCTCTGTGTCGACTCAACATCCTGTGATTCTGGGCACATCACTTAATCTCCATGTAAATGAATGTGTCCTTAACTGGTGCTCATGAAAAGCGCTGGTGTTGATGATTAAGTGCCAGTACTGAGCACCGGAAACCACAGGCTCAAATTAAGCACAGTTGCTACCTTGGCTTTGCCAGAAAACTTCATAAGGCCCATAATATATTACTTAGATTTTATAGACTTGTGGCTTTCACCACAGACCCTAATTTAAATAATCACTGCTGTCCTGAATGAGGGTGGTGTCGTGCATGCTGCATCTTTTGGTGATGCGGTCTTTAGCAATGGCAGTCTACAAAGCTTCTTCAGACCTTGCAGTGGCGCACTGACCTCCCACTACAACAAAAACAGCAAAGTCATTTAGCACTCCCATTCATAACCCATGCATTACAACGAGATTCATCTAAATCAAACTCCTTTTATATTCTCATTGACCAATTTGAGTAATTAGCTGACTAGACACTGAACAAATCTCTATTAACCCCTTTGATGCTCATGACGAGCTCAGCTCGTCACGAACAATGGGAAAGGAGGATCTGCAGCACAGAGGGGGAATTGCTGCAGCAGTGATAGTGTTAATCAAACCACTACACCTAACCCATCAAAGGAAAACACATACCATACGAAAAAAGAATCAGACATCAAGAAAGTGCTACAGTTATGACCGAAGCCCCTATAAAAAGCTGACAACATAACGTAACCCTATGCACTCTCCGTCAAAAAGTCAGGCTACATTAAATACATACAGAATGGTGGCAAAAGGTCTGCAATTATACATTTATCTAATACAAGGCAAAGGTGTGGAATTCCTATCACCCCCTGCAGCGCAAACGGTTCGGCTGCCAGTTTGCAGTACCGTTCCGTGCCGGAAGGCTGTCGGCCAGTAACTCACGATTTGCATCCATATGTATGACTAGTTCAGACCTGTACATATAATCAATCAATGCAAAGCCTTTTTGGTTTAGGTAGAGTAATAATCACAGCACTGGAATTAAGCGATCGTGCGGCCACGGCGTCTTTCGCATAAGTGTAGATTTGCCAAATCTGTCACATAATCCACCAAATGCTGCAAAATCTGCAGATTTTACCTCGCAAAACTTTTTTAGATAAAACAGTTCAAAAGTTACTAAAAAACAGCAATAAGTGTTGCAGTGCAGTGAAATTGAGAGCTTGACTGGTCACCTAATTCTGTGTTTAACTGGTACTAACGAGGAGCAACCAATGACCAGGCAGTGTTAAGAAGTGCAAAATGGCAAAAGAATTAAATAATACTATCACAAAATGTGCTACATAATTTGCCTTTTCTTTCCGCATAATTTACTCAAAATAGCTTTATTTCGGGCACCAGGGCCATAAAAGTACAAATACAAACCCAAATAAAGGATAATTTGATCGATTTATTCAACCCTGCCGCACCACTTGGGCCTTCCCTACCGCACAATTCTGGTGGTCCTGGTAATAATCTAACAGAGTAGTAATAGTCAGCTTGCAATTGAACAGATGACTCTTCAACAACCTCCTACCTTGAAAAAAATGACCGGGGCATAGCTTCACAAAAAACATGATATACCAGTGAGAGTAAGTGAACATTTAGCTTTTAGTTACATTATGCCTTTCTCGGGGGTAATTTGTACTTCTACAGTTATCTAAAGGAATCTCAGTGTGTTAGCCTACATTTGAATGGTGCATTTGCCAAATAGTAGGAAATTCTCAGGGCCAGTGACTATCAAGAGCAGAGTATTAACTAGTGGGATGCAAGGGGATTTCAAAGGCAGGGGTGGCACATCTGGCTGCAGTTTTGAAAGTCTGTAAATATCACTCAGGATAACCGGATGGCAGAAACCATCCCAGATCCTCGTTAATGGGGGAATCCTCGATAGACATGAGTTAATTATGGATAAAAAGAGAACACTGAGGGGCATATTAACAAGGAACAGGGAAAATGAACGCTAAAGGCACTTAGTGTTAATTTTGTTAACGCCCGCTGTCGCTGGATAATTTCACCTGGTTATCGCATTATTAACAAAGCTAACCACCTAGGAGATAAAAAAATCCAGCAATAGCGGCATTTTGGGAGGTTATCGCTGGTAATGGAGCGACAAAACTACAAGGATAAAGTTATCCTTGTTGATAGCCCATGGTGGACTTAGCCATGTAATCCACCTCCCATTGGATTACATGGCTAAGTCTGAAAATTAGCAGACGTAAAAAGCAGTGTTAACCGTGGTTAGCACTACTTTTTTTGTCTCTAACAGGGTTAGCATGCAGTTTGATATTAGGAGAAAAGTCGCATAGCGACATTTGTCCTATTATTTTGCTCTGGAACGCCCACTTTGCATCTCATAGAGATGCAAAGGGAAGCGTAGTGGAAAAGGGTGCTAACATGCGGTTTTGCATGTTAGCACCATGTTGTTGATAGGGCAATATTTTTTATCTCCGATTCTTTGGCTTTTAAAGCCAAAAAAGCCAAAGATAAAGCCCTTGATAATATGCCCCTTAGTTCGAATAGTCATGAATTTTTGTGCTGTAATTTGAATATTTTGTGTGCTGAGATTCACCCGCTGATTTTTACTTTGGCTGAAGTACATTACTTTATTTTACCGCTTGAAGCTTAAAAAAAGACAGATGTCATGGTTTGGAGAAAAGGGACGGAGAAAAGAGGAAGCACTGTTCATCACTGACCCCTGAAAACGTATGAACTGAAAATTAAGACAGTTCTATGACATCTAGTCCCAGACTAAAAAGACTCGGTTGTTAAACATGGGTTAAACCTTCATAATGCATGGCAGAGCGGAAAAACAGGCAGATTGTTCAAACATGCACTGTGTGCTCAAAGTCTGCCGACATGCTTTATCCAGTTGAAGAAACAAGTCCTGTTTTTTTACTTTCATTGTCTGGTACCACATACTTGTTTCAGCGTATTTTTCATCAGGTTGTTGTACTCATGTCCAAAACAGCATGCTTGAGAACAGTGCTTGAAATGGAGAAATAGAAGTGCAGGTATTCTGGAGCAGAGTACCTGCTTGTTTCTGAGAAGTGCCAGTACTCTCCGATTAAAAGTATTATGTGGCTCTTGAGAAGTTCCAGTACACTCCCTCTCAAAATAAAAAAGTGTTGGTACTCCCCAGTGCTTAATTTGTAAAATATTAAGTGCCAGGGCTGTGACCAAGAGGTTAAGCCCTTGTCTTCGCTGCCAAAACAACTACTAACCATCTCTCTTGCATGTAAATGCGACCGTTCAGATTATTCCAGGTCCCCAATGCTAAAGGAATGGCTGGGGAGGCAGGTATTAGCAATTTTAATGTATATTGTGTTCATAAACTACTGTTTTTCTGCTCATCACTAAATTAGATGAGCAGCGCCACAATGTGGTGGACTGTTGAAAGTATGTTGTTGACAATTAGGTACCAGTGCCGAGCACCGGAAACCAATTAAGTGTTGGTGCTTAGCACCGAAAATCCCCGGCTCAAATTAAGCACTGGTACTTCCTGCCGGGCAATAACGGCCCATTCAAAGCACTGCTTGAGAAGATATGTGTCAGTGGCTCCTAACCGGTGCCTACTCAGGAGGCCAAAGAGTTTAGAAAATGAAATAATATTAGCAGATTAACAAAGTATATATGCAGGAAAAAGCTAAATTGAAAACTTTAAAACGATGTATAAATGGGAAGGAATTTGAAATTGGAGGCCATACATTAAGTTACTATCCTTATCTTGATTTGGAGTGGCCTCAATAAAAGCACTGGTATGCGCCAACAAAAACAGAGCCTGTATTAGGAGCAAAAAAGACAAAGTGTTATCGCTTTGTGTTTTAGAACTAAAACTATATTTAGAAAAGCTCCAACTTTCCCATTAAAATGTTGAATTTTGCGTATTTTTTTGGTTAACTATTTCATAATTTGTGTGTTTGTTTGATGTATATCTGGGTCTTTATTTTTGTGTATTGTTTTGAGGTTCAAATCTCCGAAACTGCTTACATAAGTGTCCGGGCTTCCAGTAGCGATTCAGTGTGGGTCCACAGAAGTCAAAAAGTTGAGGATCACCGTTATATAGGATAATAATGGTGATGTCACCTTTGTCACTTACATTTTTTATCAATAGCTCTTTAGGATACTTTAGTGAAACTGTGAGTATGTGTTATGTCTCTTGATCAAACTCTCATTCTACTCCTGACTTAGCAAAGGATGAGACCCGAAGTAGGCCTCCAACATGCACAACACGGTACTACCAGGATGTGAAGCCTTCCTTACACTGAGCAATTGTTAAGAAATACTACAAAAGGAGCATTCATTAGTAGTTTCATTAAAAGGCAAATCTTACTGTTCTACTTATTAAGGCAATATCAATGTATCGCGTAACCCCATCGCCGCTGGGCTAATTCCCCCGCAGCGCAGGGGGGAGGGCGGCCGCGCGTGGCGCTGCTGATGATGAGCTTAGCTCGTCATGCAGCACGATGGCGCTGTGCTGATGACTAGCTGAGCTCGTCATGGCCACGCCCGCTCAATGGAACGCTCAGCAAAGCGGGGTAATTATCCCCGCGTGGGCGTTCCGCGGAAGTCATGACGATCTGAGCTCGTCATCAGCACAGCGCCACCGTGCTGCATGACGAGCTGAGCTCGTCATCAGCACGCAAGAGGTTAATGCAACCAACAACATACCATATTGAAGCCTCACTCTTTATTATGTAATCAGAAAAATTGTGTGTGTGTGTGTACATATATATATATATATATATACACACACACAGATATACAGACAGGGCACTATGAATGTGTGGAGGGTGCTTTAGCAAGGAGTACAAACTTTGCAATTAAACTATACGCTCTATTTAAACCAGTGTATAGGTAAGATTTCTTTCTTGCTTTTTTGCTGTATGTGGAATTCCATGTTAGGAATATGTGGTGCATTTTTGGGTCTGGCATTATTTGAGATTTGCTTATCTTACTAAAATATGTAAAATATACTTACATCCTGGGACTTTCAGTCACCTCTCTTCATCCATTGATCTGTTTTCGCCCACCACAGCATACAGCATGGGGCAGAGGGTCGCACTACGTATGCCACTGGTTAACGTCACTTTGAGTGACTGCATTATGCTCTCTCACAAGGAGCAGAGCACCATGCAAGCTAGTTCCCTTCACTGCCAGTGTTTCTATAGTTACTTTATAACTACCTTAGTGTTGCCTTTGTGTTTAGAGCCTGGTGTGGTAGCAGGACCCTTCTAAGGCATATCCCATGTTTACAGATCCCATCTCCTGTCAATGCTGTTTTAACACCTTGGCTGCTTAAGATATTCCCCTGCTGTGCTGGACCATAATAGAAATGGGTGTGGTCATGACGAGCTCAGCTCGTCATGAGCACACGAGCACTGTGCCTCATGACGAGCTGAGCTCATCATGAGCATCGAAGGGGTTAAATGTGTTTGGGACTGTTTTGCTTTTATGACTGCTGCTATTTCACAGCATACCAAATAGTGCTCATTGGAAACTGTTCTGTATTGTTATCCTGTTTTTACTCTTTTTGTTTCTCTTTTGCCTTCTTTCTTTCGTTCCCCTCTTTCTCTCCTTCTTATGCACTTTCATTCCTTCTTTCTCTTTCTTGCCTTTTTCTTCCCTTCTCCCTTGCTTTCTTTCTTTTTCAAATGCAAGAGGCTTGCAGCCAATGCCAGGCTTATTAACTTTTTAGGTCTGTGTTAACCTAGACTTTTAGATTTTATTAAAATAATGTGTATAACAGTTACTTATAGGGGTTTCCACCAGACTTCATCCATTAGTCTGTGGTTGGATGTCATTCACATTTTTCTTCCATCCACTCCATTGGATGTCATTCACATTTTTCTTCCATCCACTCCAGTACGCATTAAGGGGTGATGTGTCAGCCGACTTCAACCATCGGCTAACTTCACCTGGAATAAGACATGCTACCCCTTCACAAGAAAGGCATCCATACACAAAGTAGTTCCCTTCAGTGCCCGGAGTACTATAGTAATGTTTGTTTTTTTTAGACCTAAAACTGTTTTTGCTTATAGCAAATGATCATTATTTTATTTGATTAATGAGTGCACAGCATATCCCCAAACAAAGTTTTGCAAAAACCGTGACAAAACAAGAATTGCCCCAAGGCACACCAGCCAAAGCCATACCCATTGTTTTGCCAATGCTTGTTAGGTTTCTTGTGCATGGTACTTGCCCATTCATTGAAAACAGATTATATTCTACGCTTACTTGACGGGCATTGGGTCAACCACTGGCTTATTTTACTCCAGATCTTTCAGCCACTACCATGAGACTTTATTGATCACATCTTTGTTAAGCCCAAAGGTGCATTTTTATTCTCACTGTTTTTCCATTGGCTGTAAGGGTGTGTCCTTCTGCCTCTAAGGAAATGTATGAGGGACTATTTTTTATCAGAAATCATTCAAGCTCTAACAAATGCCTCTGAAAACTAAATGGTACAGAAAAAAGTTGCTTTATTTTCTGCTGCACCTGTTTCAGCAGCTTTTGTCAGCGCTCACTCCCCTGGACACAAACAAGCACAGGCAAAGCCAACACCTTTGGCATTTGTGCGGGGTGTATACTATGGACAGTACACCATAAAAATGCCAAACCTAGTGCGTATGCCATTGATTATTATGTTTAGAAATCAAAATGCTTTCACACTAACATTGATAAATATAAAAGTCCCAAGAGTTGGAGGAGAAAAATCTGCACCTGACAGGTAGGAGACCATCTCAAAGATACATATATCAGTCCAACGAAAAAAAGTAGAACTTTAATCAATGTAACTGTGTTTCTCGTCTAAATTAATCAGGGCGAACTCTGCAGGTTTCATCTGCTGCTCGGTGGGGTTACCTCTGTCCTTCTCTGTACACAATAGATTCAAGTCGACAGAGCCATTGATAAGACGGCTTTCTGTAATGGATTCCTGTGGTCCTATAAACATTGATTAGATGCACTCAATTCAATTACTGCCCAATTAACAAAGGGGTTCCATCTATTATCCGAAAAGTACAAACACATTCTAACAGCGAGAGGAGGATTAGGAGGGCTGCCACTAGAGCAGTCAATAGTTTTAAGAGTAAAGTCCACTTAGCCAATTGTTAGAGCCATTTAAAACTGCAGGCTCTACTTACTAAAAGTGTTTCCCCGTTCAATTTCCATGAAATAAAATCCCCTGATGAATAGGACGTGTGATCAACCTCAGGTCAAGTATACTTTACCACATTGTTCGCCAGACCAATCTAACAATTCTGTGTAATTTATGCTTACCATTACTTTGCATAATTATAATCCAGTTTAACAAGCCAGCCATGTGACCTACTGTTCAAGCAAGGACACACCTCGTATAGAGACACATGCAAGCTGCCTTAAGAGATGTAGCCATCTATCAAACACTGCAGCGCGTCTGACCTCTGCATCTCCTCTCCTGGCATTTGTCAGCAGTCTTTGATGGAAGTTCCATAAAGCTAGGAAAGTTAAAATAAGTGATAAATTCAACACCAAGAACCAGGGAAAATGTTTGTAATTTCAAATGTCTCATTGAAATAGAAGCCAGTTTGCATACAATTATATTGTGACTAACTGAAAAGTCCTATTCTACAAGAGAGCAAAAATAGAACAAGTCTTGCTCTGGATGTGTCAGTCAACAAAAGACTGATGAACTCTTTGGAAAGGCAGGAAGAATCAAAGGCAAGCACACAGCCACATGATTCTGGTCTTACCTTGCCACACTCGGTCACAAAAAGATACTAAAAACTTTTTATTTTGTATTTTTGAAAACACAAGTACCTTCCTTCAACTGCTTGCCCTAAGACCACCCCTTCTCATCCTCGAACTCTTCGCCTGCAGGCTCCTTTGGAAATATTTCAACTAAAGTTCTAAATCAAGATAATACGTAGTATGACTCAAGCCGCTGCAATCTTGATCTCACTAGAAAGCCTACCATTTTTCTTCACTCATCGTCACGGTGTCGCCACTCGCCATACAGGCAATTAAAGAGGTCTTGGGTGCAATTCATGTTGTACATGTTCTTCTAGTTGAGACAGCCCTACTTCAGTACTCGCAATGTCCAGCGTGCACTATTAGCAGCATGTATGTAATGTTACATGTCTGATTGGGTCATATATTAGAGTCAAATATTTTGGGTTTATGGGGATAGATATCCAGGCACACCTGTGAAGAGCACTCAAGACCACTCTCCAGTAGACCATATGTCTAACACCTGCTCATCATAAGTGTATTCCGCCCCTGCTTTTTTTCTCAAAACCCTTCCAGGATTTTTCCATACTCTCTGGAAATGTTGGTTTTAATTTTGCAAGGGTGTAGTACTTATCCGTCAATTTTAGCTTATCTATTGTTTTGTATAGGTCTGTTATATCTTTACAGAGCCGGTCTAATCTTTGCACTGCACCTCTGTAGCCAGAACTGCCTTCAAGCGGCCCTTGTATTCCAAAACACTTGGGAGGCTGTTGCCCTTATAGGTTAGTTTTATGTTGGCAGATGTTTGGAACTTTTGTGAAAGGTAGTCAGTCGCCCAAACAAAGCCAAGTTTCTATTAGGAGTCTTATGTGTCTCTGGGTGCTTTACCCTGTGTCTTCGTGGAATTATCTTATACTCGCCCCTCCTTCTACCCTATGGTTTTTTTTGTTACCTTGCTAAATATTGTTCAAGTTTCTTGACAATGCAAAGAACCTCCATACTAGCCAACCTGCCAGATGCCAAGCATTCATCCCTTAAGAGAATTTATTGAGGTGGAGGAGTGCTCGGGCCTGAGAATGTGGACGTAAAGTACTTAGTTGCTTTTCTGTCCATTTCAGTACTGTTTCTATGACTTACTTAATTCATATGGCCTGTTTGTTTTGTGTAACAATATCAAGCCCCACCATTGTCACACATCAATTCCTATGTGGACCCCGTTTTTCAGGTGGCCTTATCTAGGCTGTCCCACTCTGGAGTAAAATAAAAACTATGGTAGTGGAACACCCCTGTTAAATTTCGGGATAAATAAAAGTTTGTTTTATACAATGCTTTTCTCGCCCGGCATACATAAGTAAACAGCACTATTTAGAGCCTATTAAGATAGAAAACTCGGTTTGTTGGTAAAACATCTAACATATGCAACAAATTGGGAATAGTATTTTTTTTTCACTTCCATCTTTCCCAGGCACAAGACACCTAGCTTATTCCTTTCCTTTGTTGAGGGTTTCCCTGATTTAATATATTGGTAGAGGCTAGTCTGCTTTACTAGTTGCTTGGATGAGTTATTGGCTTTGGTGCGGAAGGATTTATCTTACTTTTTTGCTCAGGAACAGGGAGAAATGTATTTAGCATTTCCGGATTAAGTTTCAGGGACAGTATTCCGGCTTGGCAGGGTTGAAATCCTGACACTTTCTTAACCCCTTCTGCGCTTGCGTCGGCCGACGGCCGACGTAAGCACTCCCTCCCTGGTGCTGCGCACGACCGTTGGCCGACACACCCTTTAGAACGCCCGCACCGCGGCGGACATTCAGCCACAGTAAACGGGTTAAATGCCAGCAGTTTCGGCATCAAAGCTGAACACATTCTGGATCAATCAGAGGAACCACAGCATCATCTGAAAGTAAAGTCTCTCACATCCAAATGTACTTCCTTTGTACTGGAATTAACTCTGGTATTATGGTCTTTGGGTAAATTGACTTTGTAAGAGGAAATAGGGCGCATCATTGATCGGGGATTTTATTGGAGTACATTGTCCAGATCTGTGTCAATGCGCTTCAATCCTGGTTGAAGGGTCTTGTTGACAAGGAATTGGGCGAGAGTAAGACTGTGTGTTATGTATTCTCCCTACTTTCTCTAATAGGTGCATTAATTGTAGAAATTCACCAAATGTCTGTCTTCCTAGGAAGAATCCTGCCTGATCCGAGTCATGCCACAGGGACAGCAACATCAAATTACTTGCTAGCACTTAAAACATTATTTTGTGTCTACATTCCTTTATTGCACTGTCTTCTTTCATCTATCTCTGGCATGAGTGGTCCTTGATTTTGTTTGTGAATTGCTCTGGGGCTTTCACTCTCAGCCAGCAGTTTGTCAGCCTTATTGCCGTTTTCATAAAATCAATGTCTGAAGTGTCATACTGCTTATTCAGCTCTCAACATCCAGTGAATGGTTTTGATCTTTAATCTTCAGCACTTGCTTTAGGGTCTCTGCTGTTTCCTTAAATCTTGCAGTAGAGTAGCTGTTGTCAGCCTGTGAAGTCAGGGAACAGGGCCAGGCATTTCCCGCTAACCACTACTTCCAGACAGTCACAAAAGATAACGTACACTATTTTCTTTATCTTGCTGTTCAAGATAGTTGTCTATTTGTATTTCGATCTCTTCCTTACAATCATATTCTTTGAATGGTTGTTCTCTGAATCTCCCCTTTCTTGGGCCTCTATTCCTCATGTGTGTTTCTGATGCAATATGCACTAGGGCTTTGTCCACAATGGTAATACTATACCATTGATACCTTCAAAAATGCTTATGAGTTGAGCACTGATCCATATGCCATCTATGTTTGTGAACACGTGGTGCACATCAGAGTAAAATACATAATCTATTCTTTGTGGGTGAAGGGTTCCCTAGGATACCCGAGTCCTGCATTTTTTTCAGAAATCTAGAAGCTGTGTTGTTGTTACAAACACACCTTTCGACCTATTCCATTCAAAGTCTTACACAACATTGAAACTTTCTGCTTGGGTGATGGCCTCATCTGCAAATTCTTTTGCAGAAATGATTCCTGTAGGGAAATGGTGCTCTACACTGAGATTACAGGTACATTCTTTTCATCTAGTTTTCCTTTGATCGACCATAATCTAAATTCATCTGAGTTTTCAGCTGAATATTTTGTGCCTGATGTAGCGTAATAATAATTGAAAACTATATTTTGTGCTGAAATCCATCCCTTATTTCAGAGTGCAGGTACATTTTCTGTATGGACAGTATATTTATAGCTTTGTCCACCGGATAGTGTCAGATCGTCTTTCTCTTTGTTGGCATTTATGCCCCTTACATTCAGTGTCATAACCTTAGTTACCTTGTCAGATCACTATGTGATCTGCTGCCATGATCAATGTATGGACACCTAAAAACAGTTATGACTTCACTCAAGGCTTGAATGCCACTAAATGTTTCACACCATCTATATACACCCTTTATCCATTTATCTTTCTATTGGTACACCTCTTACTAATCCATAGCTGTCCGCTCTCTTGCGGAAGTCTGCAACCCCTGTCAGGACTATCATGAAGTTACAGGCCGTCGCCCGGTAGCACTGATCTTGTCAGGCCATTAGATGGGTCTGTGACCCCTGTGTGCCAGGAGGAGGGTCACTAAGACTGTTGGGACCATTGCCATTGCAACTAAGACTATGGCCATCTTCCGTGCAACTGATGCTGTGGGCCATCGCTCGTGTCTGCGACCACCGTGTGCCAAAAGGGAGCCACTGAGACTGTTGGGGATGTCGTACAGAGTTTCTGACCTGATTGGGAAAGGCCCCAATATCTGTTACCTCCGCATGCCAGGAGGGGGCAAGTGTTCGTGACCAGCAGAGAGGATCAGGAACAAGCCGAAAAGTTGCCTGCTGCTTCACCATCTTACCAGCAGGAACGGCGAAGAAGGAGCGCATCCAAAAGATATTGCAGTTTACATCCCTCACCGATCACTGGTTCCGCCAATCCGCGGGAGGGGCATGGTGCAAGCTGATCAGTGTGGATAGCGGGGCACAGAAGCACCCTGGCTCCTGGACTCTTCTGAAGTCTGCAGGTGTGATAAGCTGAAAGCACAGGCTGTATGCCCATGTGAGACTTGTTCAAGCTTGGCGGTTAACTGCCCGTAGAGCAAAGAAAATTTCAAGGCCACAGCCAGACTTTGAGGCAGTTAGCACTTGGGGTCACCTGCAAGAATGAAAAATCCATAGAGGAGGAGGAGAGTGAGAAGCAAGAGGACCTGCGGGTTGGAGCACTGCCCAGACCAGAGCCAGGGCCCTAGACTGGATGTATGACGGTACAACGCGTACCGTTACAACGCGTCCCTTTACGACGTAGTTTCAACAACGCAAGTCGTTACAACGACTTGCGTTGGGGGGGGCGCTGATAGTGAATAGTTTAATTTACTATTCCAACACCAGTCCCCGTGGATAGTAGGGAAGGTGTTGGATAGTAAATTAAACTATCCCCTATCCTAGAGTGCCCTCCAGCGAAAGTCGTTGTAACGACTTCGTTGTTAAAGCTGCGTCGTAAAGGTACTGTGTTGTACCAGTTACGTTGTAAAGGATGTTTCCCCCTAGACTTGGGAGACTACGTGTGTGGGTTATTTAGTTTGCTGTGTTTGGGGTGGATACAAAAATACTGCTTTATACACTAAAGATCAATACTGGACCGCACAATCATCTCACTGGGGGGGTACTCTGAGTTATGAGCCCTCGCATACCCTTCACGTACTTTCCTCTGAAGAGCCTTGGACTGCTTAACCGGCACTTTCACTGATCAGATCAGATAAACTTTATTACGGCGGTGTAGCACAGCCATAAAAGCATATTACAAACATAAAATACATTATTAAAAACTCATCTCATGATCACCTTAATAAAACAAATCTTTTAGCAGCAAATAGAATAATCAATAAAAACACAATCAGAGTCCGCCTCAAACAAGTTAAAAGAAAATCCTGCCATGAGGCACAGTGCCCCACAGTCATCGTATAAACAGATCAAACAGGCAGGATCGAACTATTAAAACAACATCTGTTTTCTCCTGGCAAAAGCACCCTTTAAGAAGGAACAAATATAGATACAAAGTGTGGGAGAAGTTACCCGTTGCAAATATGGCAGGGCATCGGCGCATCTCCCGATACCACAGGCTCGAATTAAAGGTATTAAAAACCTTATGGAGAGTACCAGATAGAATTTACAAAGAAAATGATAAAACGAAGCAAACTCTGGGGTGAAGACTCGTCACAGGGACAGATTAACACCTTATTGGGGTCAAACTGGCCCAAAGGAAAAATCACATGCCACCTTATGATTCCAAGTCTAAATCTGGTTAAAAGAACTCTGTCCCAGGTGGCATTCACCCAAGATAGATATGGCTCCATATTGGGGGTGGTATGCAGAGGTCTATACTCCCTTACTGAGGTTTTGGCTAATTCCTTAACCTCTCTAAGTCACGTTTTCCTAGCAAGAAATGCTTCTTGTACCCAGGTAGTGTCAGCCTTAATGTTAACAGAGGTGGAGAAATAACTCTGGCCTCCCCAGGATAGTCAATTCCTGTTTAACATAATGTAAACAGGGTATGGCCTAGGAGTGAAAATCTGAAGGGATAGTACTTTGCCCAGTTACTCAAGGACTTTGTAAGGCAGAGCCCCTGGACATCAGGAGTAAAAAGCCACAACCGCCATGGTTGTGCCCTGTTACCCCGACTTACCCTGGGACCCTCTGAAAGGGGTTCTGGCAGCCCACAACTTCAAGGTAAACCCGTAGGGAACTGCTGAAGAGAGTCTTTTTTTAAAGCTGAGAACCATGGCGTGAAGCAGCTCCCCGGACTCTGCGTGTATGTGCTCTCCTTACCTTATCTACAACCATCAATTCTAATGACTACGCTTTAATCCAATAACCACAGAGGTCACCACCCAAGTTAAGCTCAAAATATTCAGCTCATTTGTCAACATCATTCTCTGGTTCACTCTTCCTTCTTTCCTATACTGCACCAACTTGACGTCATCTTGCACAGTATCATGACCAAGTCCATTAGGGCAATCTGTGGACTGCTGACTTTAAAGGAATGACTCTTAACATAAAATACAAGGCAAGAAGAAATATACCCCTATAACACGTTTTTTCTTTTGTTCACTTCCACTACAAATTTTGCCATTCCCTTTACCGTATCATTTCAATTTGTGAAAAGGGAAACTAGATCTTATGAGAACTCCCCACACAACACACATACTCTTGTTTTGTGGCTTCTCGAACAGCTTTCACCTTCAGCTGAAATGATGGCGTTTTCGCCAAGTGGTGCCTTGCTTTAGCTTCCTTGCACTTCTGTGTTCTCTATCCATTTCAACTGGAAAGTCTTGATCTTCTGTGGAACAGACTTTGTACTAAATTCTTTATGTAATGTTTCCACATCTTCTTATAAGTTGAAGGCACTCTCCTGTACCGGTCCTAAAAGTCATCACTCTTCTCTAGTTTTCTGCTCTATGTTTCCTGGGACAAGAGTCCTGTCATCTTTGTCTCTTCATCATATAAAATCTTGAAGAACAGCTGTATTTCATTCAGCTCTGTCTCCTGTGTGTTGCACATCTGTCTTTGGGGTCCTTTATTCACGAGATGACTTCTTCTTTAAATAGCTGTAAGAGGGTGTTAAATGTCTTGGTCCATTTGCTAGGAATCTCTGGAATACACCACAACAGCTGTTCTCTAGGCAGGCTCTGAACTCCTTTCAATCTGCCACCATCAACAGATGGCAACATGCTCACCGCAAGCGCATGCCACATATAAATATACCTGCAGAGAGGACTTTGAGTATTAAAACCATAGCAGTAAGGGTTGTCTTCATACAGAGAGACCAAAATGTTTTGCTTTCAAATATGCTTGCAGGAATGCTAAAATAGGCTTTAGTTGCTGGTGTCAAGCTTGCAGACCAAGCGCAGTTGTGGTTTATGTGACCTTGTAAATTACACAATATGTCTTGGACAGTAGACATGCCTCTCCACTGCTAATCGTTGCTGACAGATTGAGAAAAGATCCCAAGAAGGGTCAACACAACATTAAGCTGAAAATTAATTTACCACCATGTGGTTCTCAATATCTTGGCTGCAAAAGTGTGGGAAAGACAACTAAAGCATCTACTTCGTTGTCCATGGTCACTCAAAAGGTCTTGATGAAAGTATACCCCAGCCACAATTGTATACTTTACAACATATACCATGCAACTAAATGCAGGCATTTAAATGAACCATAATATTCAACCATTCTTTAACAACGGGGTTCAAGTCACATTGACTGTTTCGACTGACTGTGCTTTATCTTTATGAAATTCCCCTGCTGGGAGAGCCAGACTGCCCAAGTCGCATCAACGGATAGACAGCACCAGTGTTTAATTTAAGCAGGTGGTTTCCTGTGCTGGCACCAGCACTTAATTGGTGACATTGGCACTTATGACAGCTGCCACATGGTGGCGCTGCTTGTATAATTTAGAGATATGCAGAACAGCAATTATTTATTAATTCAGTATGCATTGAAAACAACTAATACCTGCAGCCCAAACTATTTTTATAGCTTTGGGGCCTGGAAAAGGCTGAATTGTAACCCTTGTAGCAGTGTGCTGGTTAGTAGTTGAGTAGGTACTGTCATTGGCAACGGCATCCTGTGTGTCCTGATGTGACACAGGGTTGTACCAAGCGAGCAGGGCACGTTTACAACATTATACCTCAACATATACCAACTCTAAGGCAGATTTTAAAGCAACCGCCCACAAAATAAGCCGCATTTCATTAGAACATTCACTTCCACAGTGAACAATAACACTGCAGAACAAATAAACCTGCAAGAACCCCCAAGAGTCCATTCTCCTTTTCTTAGCAATTTGTTTTGCATGACACCAAAGTTCACAGTGGCGAGTAAGTTTATATTATATTGTATAGGGCATTTGGTGTGACATTTACATGGATATTATGCTAATCGCAAAGGTTCAGCTCCCAAAGACATGCTAGTCCTACTGTTAAATTAGCTCTGTCGACGACTGAGGAATGTTAAGCAGTTCCTGGAATGACTCCCGCGCGCGCAGTGCTGCCCAGCACGCGGGCAATCTGCATTACGAGGCGCTCCAAAGGTTATTTTCGTGAAAATGTGGATGCCGCGAATGAAGGTAATAAACTATTTGGATGACTCACCCTGAGGAACTAACCGGGCTCTACTTATTCAGAGATTATGTGTCTAAATATTTGTAATGGAAGGAAAAGTGCAATGGTATTAAAAGGGGAAATTGCAAAAATATCGACAAGGATATTCAATGGTGCGCCTCTACTGCGAACTGTGGCGTACTGTGTTTATGTCTGCGTGGATGCATGGAAACTTTGCCCCTATCTTTTCCAGTAACAGCCATACATAACTTATTTTGTATAGTGCTTCATAAGTGCTTAATCTGTAATAAAAAAAGATATCTATCTATATATCTATATCTATATATATATATATATATATATATATATATATAAAAATGTACACGTTAGTTTACACTGCTGAAATACACCTGGAAACAAGTGAGGCCACTTCTACTCAGGCCCCCTGCCCCCGCTCAGTATGTGCACACATTAATGGGCCTGTCAGCAAGACAAAGGGAGTTATACCTCTGCCTTTTGCTAAACAGGAGGTAACAAGCGCACATCTGCCTATAGAAAGGCCACCCAGACACCCACTGGGCCGCTGGCTGTTCGAACAATAGAGACAGCGCCCAAATCGGCCCCCAGACTGCTCAAAAAAGCAGCCCACAGCAGGGACTCGGACACCGGCCGCTCGGGCATTGCCCGAATGCCCGCGTTACCAATCTGACGCTGTATTTCATTTCCCCTTGTGGTCGTTCCTCGAAATCCCCCCCCCCCCCCCCCCAGCCAGCCCCCACCACTCTTACCTGCAGAGGCTGCCTTTTACAATTTTTTAACCACCCACTTTTGCGGACTCGTTACTTGTTTACTGCGTGTGGTTTGGGTCTTTACAGCTTTCTGCTGCCAGTGCAGGGGCGCTTCCATGGAATCAGCTACGCGATTTAAATACATATTTTTTTTAAACTCGTTTCTTTAGAACCCTAAACTTCTAATATTTCATTTCACTATTGTGGGTTTTTTCACACCTGCTTTCCCCCTTTGACTATGCTTTTCTGCTGTTTTTTTCTCCCGTTTATGCCTTTGGCATTTTTGATGCGGGCCAAAGTTTCAAAAAAAAAAAAAATTAAGCACCAATACCCTTAACTGCTACCACGTCACAAATTAAGCACTTTTTTACCTCACTTTTGAAGTTTTTAAGCACTGTGAATGAGTTATTATTGCCCAGGTTAATAGTATTGAATCTACTGACTCAGGAAGGGTGGAATCCTGAGTTCGCCTTGCACATACTCAAATTATTTACTAGAGCTGTAAAAAATGTGTGTAAAAAAATGACGCAAATCCATCATATAGTGCTATATTTTAGCATTTAAAAATAGCTTTAAAAACTCAATTTCGCCCAAGCCTACTTGTATCCCGAAGGTCAGCACATGTCAAAAGCACGTGTTTTGTTCACTGATCCATCCTGTGGCCACAAGGAAGCAAGGTGCCAGGCAGAAGCTGATGCTGGATGGTAGCCACACATACTCCATATGGAGTATCTATCTCTGACATATGACACCATTAAAACACTTGCAGTCAGCGGTCCGTGTCAAGTGAATTGTTTACTGATGACTAACACCAGCCCACAAGCAAATACAAGTTTGAAACAGGAGCTCCAGAGACAGTGCTGCGAGAAGTAGGAAGATCTATCCCTCTTACATTATAGGTTTTGTGTGCTGCTTCCTATGTACCCTGGCAAAGTATTTGGTTAAAAGTTTGCATGAAATAGAAATTACAAAAGTTCAAAATGTGCAGTTTGAAACTACAAAAATTAGAAGCCATTTAAAAAAAATGAACAGAAGCAAAGAAAGATTGAAAAGAAAATATATATTTTAATTAAAAGGTTTTAGTAAGACTAGTTCAGTGAGGAAAAGAGTATGAGTTAGGGTGAGAATATGAAGTGGAGTCAGGTTTACCTCTAGGGTAAAGTTTAGGACGTGGGGTTCTTAACTTGAGGTCTGAGACTCTTTAAAAATTAACGAATATTCGCAGATTAATAAAATATATATACATCCAAGACATCTAAAACATACATTTATAAAACTTGCGAAGAAATTTGAAATTGAAGGCTGGGAATTATGTTGTTATCCTTAACTCGATTCGTGGGATCAGTAACAAATTCAGCAAACTGGAAAACGGACAACTGGTGGCCTCTTCTGAAGCAACCTTCATGTGTTCCAACAAAAATACACCCTGCTTTAGGAGCAAAAAAGACAAAACAATATACTAGTCCATAGCATATTTTTTATTTTTGTAGAATTAAAACCAAATTTCGAAACACTGCAACTTTCCCATTAAAATTCAGAATTCTGTTAATCTTTTTGTGATTTAAATCAAATATTTTCTAAATCACGTATATGTTTCTATTTATACCTATTTCTGTAGTTTTGTTTATTCCTTAGAAGTTCAAATCATTGACATTTCTTATGTAAGAGTCTGTGGCATATAGTAGTCATTCACTGGTCTGTCCACAGAAGTCAAATGGGTATGAACCGCTTGTTTTTGGTAAAGGTTAGAGGGAGGACAAAGGTAGCCGTAGGGGTTAGGTGTAGATCTATGATTCAGGTTAGGCATAGTGTTAGACTTTGGGCTAGAGTTAGGTTTAGGGTTATGGTTAAAGTGAAAATGAAGATAAATTTAGGGTAAGAGTTGGGATAGGTTAAACGTAAATGTTAGTGTAAGAGCACCATCTATAATTAGGTGAGGAGGCTTTACAGAAGGGAGCCCAGAATGAGCTTGAAGCTAAACTTGGTTATTTTAACAAGCATTTTATCACCAAGATGAATATTGCTTAAGAAATGTATCACTCCAGAATGCCTTATTAAAAAGCAAAGAGTGAGCCCTGAGGATTGCACACCTGCTATGAAATTCTTATTGGCAACACGTCGCTCGGTGAAAGGACAATAAGAGGATTAGGGGCCAATTTATGTTTTACTGTTCCATTAGTAAAGTGCAGTAGAATATATTGCTTAAAGGTGATTTGTCACTTCATGAACATTTAACCACGACGAAGGAAGTGGAACACACCCAATGTTATTTAAGTGACTTGGGTAAGCTGAAAAGGTAGGACTGTAACGGTGAGGTTGACGCGGCTCGATAGGAAAGTGTCACAGGGTAGGCAAGGAGTTTCAGGCATGACATGGGAGGCTTGAGAACAAAATGGACAGAATAGATACATGTTTGGGCCTTTACCATTGGTGTAAACAAATGAATGCCTGACAGAAAAGATAAAGAGAGCATCTATTGTGTTGTCCGAGTGGTGCCGGAGAAAGAATGCAATGTGTATCTGATTTGGTGGAAGAGGGAGATAATCAGTAATGGTAGGAGGAGAGCAAAATGAGGACCCTAGAGCAATATTTCCATGAACAGAAGCATTTCACATGTTTATGGCCTCTGGTGCTACACACACACTCTCTCTCACATACACACACACACACACAATTCTCTGAAGAGCCAGTGAAGAATATTTTGGGGCAAGAATGGTAATATGTAATAACATTTACTTAGTGCTTGGAGGGCACGAGGGCATGCCCATAAATGTGCTAGGGGCATGTTCCACTGAACAGAGGTTTAAATACAATGTTGCTTAGAAGTAACAGAAAAATTTACTAACAAGGAAGCCTCTCTTTGAATGTGGCCTACGCGAGCCAATCTAGACACTGGTCACAACCCTAATAGTAATGATGTAATATTACAGGTGAATATGAACTTATGAGAGGTTGAAAGGTGATCACAAGTCTTACCCCCACGACCTAGGTTGTCTCTATGGATTTTTCTCATAAGATGATCCTAATAAAGATTCATTTTCAAGCAGTGAGTAAAGTGCAAAGTACTTTTGGAACACTCTATGTGGCAGTCTCCTAAAATCTGAAAGAAAAGTGTAGGAAGGACATCAAGCCAGTAAAGGCTACAAAATGGCTTCCTCCTCTAAGTGTTGCATTCAAGACAACAGAGTAGATTCACCTCTGTCTAACCTTGGAACATGAACAAAACAGCCAGTGGTTTAACAGCCTTTTGTAATACACACACAACACACACGTGTGTGTGTGCGTATGTGTGCTCTCACAGTACTTGGAACCTTATAAATGGAGTTAAGAATAGCAGATATAAAACAATCTATATTTACTTACCTTGATGAAATTCTGGCTGATTGAGTTTGCCATCAGTTACTTAAGGAACCAGCAACAAGATATTCTGTGATGAAGAAGTAGGCATTTACAGCAGTTTGCATGGTGAAAAAAATTCCCACGGATTAGCAAATTTGTTGTCAGGGGACATCATAAGTATTTGTTAACGATCTTTACCACCAACTATCTGAATGTGACATCCAGGAGAATCTTTTTCTAAGGGACAGTATTAAACAAATGTTTGTTTACGCGCAATATAGAAGAAATAGCCAGCAAACTGTGTTGTCCATGCTGTGGTTATTTGAGGTGTTACAGGAAGAAGATGAATGTTTGGCGAAAGGAGAGGTAAATGTTTTTTTCTTGTACAAAAATCAAAGGTGGGAAAAGAAGACTGAAATTTCTGGTTATCAGATTTTAAGAAAGTATGGGAGGAAATGTGGCCTAAGAGGATGGGTGCTGGAGGAGGCCCAGAATTTTTGGGCGGCAAATTAAAAGTATGGTGGTACCTTTCTATAGGGCAAGAACGGTGTTGTACTTAGGGGTTAGAGGAAAGTTAGTCACTTGGACATAATGCATGTCAAGCAATGGATGTGGGAGGATACCTGCAGTCAAGGCTGGGCAGGCTGATGAAAAGCATCATGTAAGGATGTATGCTTGGAATATGTCCAGGGAGAGAACGATCTGATTTACGACAGCTCCTCTTGAATCTGTACCCGGGCCAAAGGACAGTGGAAGAACGGAGGTCAGCATAATGTCAGCTCTTTGAACAGAAGATAAGCTGGAGGGAACTTTTTCTTGGTGATCACTATTCAGGATCAAATTAAAAATGTGTGAAACCCTAGGGGCAAGTGCCCCAACGAGAGAGGTTTCCAGATAAACCACATGAATATTATTGGAGTACAACTGATATCCAGAATGCTTAAAGGACAGCTTGTAAAAAGTTGAATTATGCGCTGTCTTTGTATCACCCGGAAACCAATGGAAGAATGACATGTCCAAACCTACAATCAACCAATCAGTAAGGTTAGGTGCTGATTGGAACTAAGAATGGGCCAGTGGTAACTATGAAAGTGTTCCATCTAATAGAACATCTTTCCAGAGCCATCAACTTGGACTGGTATAAAACAAGTACTGGAAAGCTGTGTATATGACGATGGGATGAACATGCCTTTAAGTTGGTGAATGGTGCCCGAGAATGTGAGCGCCAGATGTATCAAAGGGTTTTATCCATTCTGTGTCTATGGGAAAAAGTGTTCATACATATGGCCCTCTAAGGAGGAAGTTCTGAAGCCAGGTTAGAATACAGACTGGGGAAAACACTCTCAGGTACATGCATCGAAGGATTTTGCGATCGCAAACGGTGCGAATCGCAAAAATCGGCCGTTTGCGAACGCAAAATCCTCTTTTGGAATGCATGAAGGTTCAAGGCCCTCGCAATTTAAGAATTCGCAAATATTTGCGAATTCTCAAATTGCGATTGCATTTAAGGAATCGCATTTTGCGATTCCTTAAATGCAATGCAAGAAACCTTTTAAAATTGCGAATTCGCAATTAGGGGTTGCAAATTACCACGAGGGTGAACCTCGTGGTAATTTGCGAAAAATTATTAAAATGCTCAAATTAGCATTTTAAACACTGTCATGTTACAGACACACATGTCCTTAGGACATGTGTGTGTGAAACATGCACTTTAAAATACATTTCAGGGGTGCAAGGGGGGGTCCTTTGGACCCCCCCTGCACCCATGGAATGCATTAACATTTTGCGAATCGCTAATTGCAATTCGCAAAATGTCAATGCCTTCCCATTGATTCCTATGGGCCTTTTGGCCCATAGGAATCAATGGGAATTGCGAAATCGCAAATTAGAATTCGCATAATATTTGCGATTCGGTAAAAATTGCGATTTTTACCGATTCGCAAAAATGATGTGAATAAATTGATGCATCCCGTTTTGCGATTCCTTATTTGCGATCCCTTAAAAATCGCTAATAAGGAATCGCAAAACGTTTTGTTGATGCATGTCACAGTTTGGCTCTAGGAGAATTTCGTATAGTTCTATAATTCCCATTCTTTGCTGTACCTGGTTTCCTTTGTTTACTGTGCAAGGAAAAGTAAAGTGTGTGTGGTTCCTTGTTCGAGTTTCCAAGTATATGGATTTAAATTCGTTAACGAAAGAGTCAGCGGATGAACAGTGTCACCAACACAGTTATATAGGGCGTTTGGAAGTACCACTAAACAAACCACTTGGGACCTTATGAACCATGTTGAGGGTAAAGTTCAGAAACTATCCTTGTTGGCGCACAAAAACATTCACAAAGCCATGTGACATTCCTTATGCCAAAGGTTATGAAATCACTTTAGAATGTAAATAAATGTGTGTGGAAATATGGTTCTTATGGCAAAGCGCCTGTAAACGTCAAAACAAGAAAAGGTCTTTTGTGAGGATCCGCCTGCATGCAACTGTGTTCTCATGCAAGGATTTACTTCAACTCTTTCGGTTTCTTGATCCTAGGTTGTGTTTTTCTTCTTTTTTGTTCTGTCCCTCTGAACACAATGGCATGACCTGTTTTTGGGTCACGCTCAGCTCTTGCAACCCGTAGGAATCTGGCACAGCGGTTCTAATAGGAATCCAAGGAGTGCACTGAGGGAGAAACTCCCAGCTGGGGTTTTATTGTTCTCGTCCCTGACAGATCAGTTTCGGGAAGAGGTTGTCTTTGAAAACACTCTTATTACTTTAGCAGTGAAGTTTTTATTTAAAGATGACTTGCAAAATTCGCAGTAGGCTAATGCAGGCGTCCTAGCGCTTTGAAACAGGCACACTTTTCTACTAAAGGAAGCCCATTCCATATACTTCAATATTACAGGACTGTTTTAAAAAATGTAATCAGTCTTTTTAGAAATATAAGAATGTTTGCTTGTTTGTTGTTTGGCATTTCACGAAACGTAGGCCAGGCTCCAAAACTTTGGGGAGCGCTTTGCAGAACTATTATTTTATTGTAACAGCGGCATTTTAAACGGTATATTATGTGGATCTGGTTTAAATCAGATTACAGAAACAAAAACTTGAAGGGGAAATTGGCATGTAACAACAGAGTTATTTTATAGTGTTCTATAGTTTATAGTTGTCATTCTTTTCCAGAAGTGGACGTGTTGCAATCAGTTATTTACCTAGCGCCATTGGACTACAGAGGCTTCATATTTGGTCAAATGCCAAAGGTGAGATTAAAAAAACAACCTGTGTTATTCAACCAGCGCCCTTTTTTCTCCTCTCAGAAAAAAACGTTCTTCTAAGAGACCACCGGGGCATCCTGTAGGCAGTGGCTATTTTGAGATCTAGGACGCTTTTGCATCAGCACTGCGAGCGCAGCATTGGGTCTCCAATGTCATGTCAATGTCAGAAACGGAACCCAACCAGCCCTCAGCAATGAGAGGTAGCCCTGCAATGGAGGCGTGGTTCCACTGTGCGAGCGCCGTTTTTCTCTAGCCGTGCCAACCAGCTTTCATAGCTACATGTTGATAGGAACTGACACAGCCAGTTTACCAGTTGGGTCTAGCGAGCCTGATTCCCTGCTGTTGCTTGCAGAGGCATCCTGCCAAAAAGTTCCTGTCTCCTGGGGAGGCCAGCAGTGGCATCTCTATTGACCAGCTGCATGGACCATGCAACATACACAGGAAGACACCGTCACTATAAGCCAGGACCATGGTAGACTAATGTAGCAGAACTTGATTCACAAATGTTGCCCTAGGTTGGGAAGAGCTCAGTTCCACTCCCTGTCAAGCTGCAATCGTCTCTCTTTCTTTCTCATCTTTTGTGCCATTGTCCCTATGCTTTCCTTTTCCACTTGAACTCCATGCCCTGGTCTCCTGGCCCTCACTCCACCTCGGTGCTGCCATTTCATATCTCTACTTTGTCTGTCTGACTCCCAGTACCTCTGGCCTTGCTGCTTTCATGAGCACTCTGTTCCACTTTATCACCTACTCCTCTTTATGGAAAAGTCCTGCTGACGGCTAGTGGGCACTTCATTGTAGGACTGCATTAATGATACCTTGAGCAGGTGCTGCTATGATGAAAGACCTGTCACTGTGGTCAACTTGTTCATGTGTGTGCCTTCCGCGGCTGATCTGCTGCACCACGTCTGTCATTGCCATGCACAAGGTAATGTCTGGTGTGTCCAGTGGCATGGGCCGGCTATATATATATATCAAACGAAGATGCGTAATCAGGATAACTCGCGAGTCGGGGTTGGTTCAGCGGTCGCCACCGCTGAATCAGCCACCGCTCAATATTGCAGCAATGCTCCTCTCCCGTGTGCTGGAAAGAAACTTCAGTCACACCAACAGCTCGAATTTCAGATTTTTTTTTTATTTCAGCAAACAAAACAGACGCGTTTCGACCTCCTTCAGTCTTGATCATCACTTCTGAAATACAAGCTGTTGGAGTGGCTGAAATTTCTTTCCAGTACATGGTAGAGGAGCACTGCTGAGATATCTACATATATATATATATATATATACATAAAAATAAAAGTGGAACTGAAGAGTGAAATGGAGAATTGTTGGACTATGATAAATAATTGGAACAATGTTGAAAATAAGCAAAGTTTACAAAAACATCAAGGAACAATGTTTAAAGGCAAAGACCTACATTTTTTAATTAAAACTACAACCTCCAGAATGCTTAGAGACAAGGTGCACATCAAACAGGAAAAGCTAAAATGTGCCTTTAAAAGAACTGACTTCCTGTGATCAGGTGATCGTGAGCAAGGGAGTGGTGCTCCCGAAACGCGTTGATCAGTGTTGTCTTTTTCTGCATAATGCTATCTGAAGGGGTAAAAATGAAATAAAAACAGCAACATACTCTTAAATACGTGAGTTCGTCCCGTTCTTCTTCCTGTCAAGGGAGAATTGTGTGCATATATATATATATATATATATATATATATATATATATATATATATATATATATATATATATATATATATATATATATATATATATATATATATATATATATATATATATATATATATATATATATATATATATATATATATATATATATATATATATATATATATATATATGGCGTTCCTGTAGCACAAACATACTCAACAGGCAGCGGAGAGCTGTACAGGGTCAAAGGCAAGCATACCGTTATTGAATGAGAGGAGAGGTCGCTGATTTGTGGACTGTTAATTCAATTTGAAGCAGGATAGGCAATGGGGTTCCATCAGGTTGTGATGGTGTGATCCTATTTCTTCAGGTTCTGGATGAGACGTGCTGTGAAATGTAGGAGGCCCTGAGTGGGTGCAGTGTGGAGTCTGAAAGACTATGAAGCGGGACATTACCATCATCCTGATGCAAGAGTATGAGGGCTTGAACAGTAACTCTAAGAGAAAACTGATACCAGGCCATTTTCTTTTTTAACTCCGTCCATGCTGATGACGGAACCGCTCCGTCATCAGCTGCAGTTGGGCTGTGCTGATGACGGAGCGGTTCCGCCATGGCCCGGCCGCCGCGCCTGCGCGGCGCGTTCTATTGAGCGGGGCGGGCCATGACGGAACCGCTCCGTCACGAGCACAGCTCAACCGCGGCTGGTGATGGAGCGGTTCTGTCACCAGCATGCGGCCGCCGCGCGGCCGCCCCGCCCTGATAGCGCTGCGGCGGAATAGCCGCCGCAGCGAAAGGGTTAAGCAATTTGTTCCTTCAAGGTGAGGTTGGTGTTCAAGGTAAACGGAAGTGACACAGCACTCAGCGAAATTTGGGAATCAAGGCCAATACAGATTTTGCTTTCATTCTTCTGATCTGCAATCGACATATGAAAGCAAGACACCAGCATTTAAGGGGTATGTGGGAAGGGCGATGGTGTGCCCATGTAACATAAGGACAAAAAAATTCTCTGTCGCACATTAAAAGGATGTTACAAGCCACCTCCAAGTTCTATGACTTTATAAAGGTAATCTTTCTTTGACTTTGTTCCTCTATATGATCACAGAACTTCTCAGTAACTTGTAATATTCTTATAAAGTACAGCAGGGGATACTTCATCCCATTTATAATGTACATTTAAAATAATGAGTGAAATTAATGATCATAACCATAAATCTATATCTCCTTAGTTTGTTAGTAATTTACTATTATACCTTTCGCTCACAAAACATTAAGTGGTGACTTGCAATGCAAAAATATATATTTTTAATTTCTTAAAAGGCCTTAGCTGGAAGGTAAGACAAAAGTGAGAAGCCTAGCGTTCTAAGGTTGAAATCAGATCTGTTCAGGCAAATTCGAATAACAAACATCAAAAACAAGGGAGGTACATTCCCTGAAGCAGAAAAAAGCAAGAGAATCAGTATACGTTGAGGCCAAAGTCTGGTTTTAAAGTTCAAACTAGCAACATGATACAGTACTGCTGCACTGACATTCAGTATTGATTCTTGAATATCATAAAATTGCATTTTATTGTCTCTTGAGGGACAGCAACCCATCGGTTGTACAGAAAAACTATCTCGAAGTCTGAAAGCAAAATTAAATCTTTGATCTGCTTGTGTGTTTGCTCTACGGCTTAAAGGTCACAACATCTAAATGCATTATTTTAAAAAAGCATTCTGTATTGACAGCCTGAACAGTACAAAAGGAATACGAAATGCCATCCAGGGTGTATTTGTCATCAAACTCAAACCTTGACTAATGCCTGATGTCAGAAGACATCCAATTTCTGAAAAAATGAGGGCTGAGCCTGGACCAAAAATCTGACCTAAAATATGTGTCCAACCAGGTCCATGCAATAACCAGTGAGTAAAACTAACCCGCTGCAGGGGTCCTTTACCGGAATCCCACTAAAGTCAACTTTGAGAGCTTGCATTTTTAGTTCTGGCATTAGCCAATATCTATCTATCTATCTATCTATCTATCTATCTATCTATCTATCTATCTATCTATCTATCTATCTATCTATCTATCTATCTATCTATCTATCTATCTATCTATCTATCTATCTATCTATCTATCTATCTATCTATCTATCTATCTATCTATCTATCTATCTAGGGATTCAGCCAGCTCTCCTAATCATTTGCTCAGGTGTTGGGCCCTTGACATTTTCTTCCATCTCTACCAGCACACAGCATGGGGCAACTGGTCAGCTCGCTTCAGCAGGTGGTACTTTCCACTGTGTATGATGCTTCTGCACTTTCACAAGGAGAACATACACACAGAAAGCATTTCACTTTATGCTAGTGGCTACAATAGCAGTGTGATTTGTTTGCATTTAGGCTTTTTTTCAATTTTGGCAAGGGCCCAGCTGCTCAAAATCATTCAGACACAAAAAAACAGGCATTGGCAAAGCCAACACCAAACCTACTGGCTTAGCCAATGCGTGTTTTAGTAGATAAGAGCCTTAATCTCTGCGGCAGCATGTCGCTCCTCCCACCAGGTGCTACTGCGAACTCAGAGCTGGGGAGCACAAGGCACGATTCTTTATACTGAACCTGAAATAAGTATAATTGCTGCACGCAGGGGGCATAACGCAGGCCCCTGTATCCACTGCAGGTTAGAGGGGGACCCAGTCCATCAGGCGGCCCCCAATCAACCCAAGGGCAATGAATATCTGGAGAGATGAGAAACTTAGGGGTGACTCATCTCATTTTTCCTTACACCACTGGCTGCATAGTGCATCCTCCAATGCTTGAGTGCACAAATAGGAGGAGTAGGGCCAGCGGAGTATCTTCAGGGAGGTTGTTCGGGGTGGTACACCCCCCCTAATGTATTTTCTGATAAATAGTTGGGTACAGGTGCTTTCAGTCGGATATGGTGAGGAATTTGTTGGATTTCACCAGTAATTTTTACATACACACAGACAAAAATGCACGCACTCTCTACCTATCTGTTCTGAAAGTCCTCAAAAATGTGGGTTATTTTACAAAATATTGTGGGGCATATTATCAAGGGGGTTTATCTCCTCTTTATTGGCTTTAAAAGCCAAGAAAGCGGAGATAAAATTATCTCCCTATTACCTAGCTGTCGCTAACACCAGTTAGCGACAGCTAGTAGGAGATAGCGACCATCTTGGGCCCCGCTTTGCATGTCAGTGATATTTATCACTAATGACATGCAAAGTGGGCGTGCCAAGATGTTAGCGACTGGAAACAGTCGCTAACATCGCTATCTCCTATTACCAACTTTTGAAGATATTCGCGCTAAGCGCGAATATCTCCAAAAGCTAACACCTGCCCTGAGCAGTTCTTACCCATGTTATCCAATGGTAGGTGGATAACATGGCTAAGAGCATTAGCTCGGTAATGCATGAATATCGCTGACTTTTCAGCGAAATTCATGCATTTCGGACGATTTTTATCGCTTAGGTGATAAACCTTGATAATAGCAAGGTTCCTAAGCGATAAAAATCGCCGCAGCTCGGCGATAAAAATATCGACGCTAAACCAACATAGCGATAATTATCGCTAGTTGTTGGTAATATGCCCCTGTGTTTTTCGCACTTGGAACTCCTTCCAATCTGCATTCCTCTCCCTTTTCTCTTCCCCCTAGGCCTTCTCAGGCACCCTGCTTGTCGTGTTTTATGAGATTATGGCAGCAGCGTGATCGTTGGAAATGTGAAGCATGCGCCCCACCGATCTACTGACCAGGGGACCCCAGAGTATGGCAGAGGAGCCTGGATGACTAGAAGCTTAGCAGAATAACCAAACCTTTAGGAGATATATAAACAAGAAACACAATGATAAACAAGTGTCGGAAAAAGCAAAAATGGCTAAACATAGGCCCCTTCCAGCCCCCTTGGCATTAGCTCCATATGATGAGTATGTATTGAAAACCAAGCCCCTGAGGTTACGAAATCAGGTGATTCCTTATCCGCTTAACCACGGCGGCAATTCTGCCGTGGTGCAGCGGTTTGATTGAGTGGCGGGGCCACGTCAGCCAACGGACGTGTGCAGCACTACGGCGGTAGTGCTCGCGACGGCTGTTGGCCAATGGGCGCAGTGAAAGGGTTAACACTGGTGCATTTTGGGCAGCTGCATGTGCCACACCTGATACAGACATATGGCAGCCGCTGAGGTCTGTCCCTGAAATGTCTGTCGGCCACTGCCCGAAGCTAGGATGTTGGTCATGAAAGATGTCCCCTGTGCCTCAGTGTCTGCCATTTCCTGAGCTACTACTGTGTCGCTGCTTCAGATTGCACTGTCTGTAATTAAGCAGGCAGAAAATAATGTATTCCATATAAGGAATAGGAGAGAGAAAATTTGAGAGGGTACAGAATACATACAACTAAAACCAGAGGTGCCCAATCGTTGAATTTTTTAGGAAACCACTAAGTTGTTTACATTCATACTCACATTATATACATGTATACCACATGGTTAGCCTAAACATCTGACATGGTGGAATCCGGCCCTCACCGACGGACTAACAGCACCCTTCTTTTAACTATTATCCTTATTTGAAGGGGCTGATCCTGACCTTTGCCTACCTTTAGGTCCAATAATGGCCCCTGTTCTGCATCCAAAATGTTCATCCAATCCAAAGCATTTCATAGGAATGTTTGAGATAACTAAAGAAGCAGCATTGGGTAGGTGTCACTCAGTGCCAGATACAGCTTGGTAACCGGTTTTCTAGGTAAGGGGACAGAGAGGGATCCAACTGGATAGTGGGAAACACAGTGGATAAGGAGGGCAGAGTAGGTGGACAAACAGTGTGTGAAGAGCGCAAAGTGGGAGATGGTGACAGGCACCTGAGAGCACAAAGTGCTTGAAGGACACTGAGAGTACAAAGTCCTGGCAGAGATGCAGCTTTAGAGCACAACACACTTCACAAATAGTGATGGGTTTGATGGGTTTACAGTACTGTGTTCAGAAATAGAGAGAGTATGGACAAGTCAACATAAATGAGGGTTTGGTGCTCAGGAGTAGAGCCTGGAGTCCACTATAGTACCCATTTATGCAGTACAATACCCACTGTATTTTAAATGTTGGCACTAGATATGCTCTTCCTCTTCCTTCTGATGATCACAGAGGGATGAAGGAGAACAGAGTCTATTTTAGTGAGTTTGTGTAAAGTAATTCTTCCCAAAGCAAGTAGCACTTGGGCTGTCTCCAATGTGGAGCACCCACGAGACAGGTACAATGAAATGTGAGATCTGGCACAAGGCTGACATTCATCCTTCCTGGAGGAGCAATCAGAGACACACAAGGACATGCCCTGCCTAGAAACTTCCTCACCTGGAACAACAGTCCAATCCTTTACACCTACCGTCCACCAAACCTGCACTATTCTGGGAAAACAACCAATCAGCAGTGCCTTCCTTCAAGGACCTCCTTACATTTCTAAGGGGAGCCCGGTCTGTATCGCCCCTCACTTCGGTGTCTGGTCTGCTTCATCTAGCCATAGGAGTGCAGGAAATGCACTTCCATTTTCTGGGGAGGTTGTCCTTGTCCTCACCCTATCCTGTGTCATGCATGCTAAAGCAGGAGAATCTAATATTGATTATTTTATCATTCTTTTCTAATTAATACAGTGACCAAAACTTTAACCCCTTGGCTGCGGGGCACATTCCCCTGCTGTGCTGGGGGGCGTGCACAGCGCCCCGGTGCTCATGACGAGCTGAAATCGTCAAGAGCCACGGTTCTCGTGTGCTTATGACGAGCTCAGCTCGTCACGACCACGCCCGTTTAATGGAACGCTCAGCACAGCAGGGGAATTAGCCCCGCGTGTGAGCGTTCCAACGGTCATGACAAGCTGAGCTCGTCATGAGCATGGGAGGGGTTAAGGGTGAACATATACAACATCAATGTCAGTATTTGCAGAATCTCATATTAGATGTTGCATTATTTTCACTGTGTATAATCTTATGTTGATATGATCATGAAGTTACTGCTTCCTTTGAGTGCAACCTATGGCTCTTTATATTCCCTATAAAAGGGTTCAGCTAGTACTTTACACTTACAACCTCTGAGCAGTTTCGCTGCCCTTGTTGAAGCGGTGGGCTATTGATAACCTAGTTCAGATGGAATGTTCTCCTGATGTTAGTACTCATTAAAAGTACCTAATATCGCTCTATATCAGATGCAAATAGTGTTGTTTCTTTTTACAGTTTTGCATGCAATTTCACAATACCTCCACAATATTCCTAAAAACTGCATGGAAAACAGACCTTAACGTAAAACTACAGACTGTCGACTTTCCTTTTTCCTTCGACTGATTCTTTACTTCCATCTCAACCTCTGAATGCCTCCTTTCACTGTGCACAGCTTACTCTAAGCCACATTGAAGATTGCATTAATCCCAATTATTGTATCTCTGCAAATTTCCCACACCTCATTTCAAAGATCTCGACCTATCCTTTAAAAGACAGAATCCTGGCAAATAACAATACCTAACCTCCTGTAGCTCAGTTAATAATACCATGAACCACTGCACACATTCACATGCCCCCTCCCCTACTGAAGATCACACCTAACTCCTATTAATATAATCTATCACATCACATAGAAACTGAGGTAAATGCTTGGAATGGTTTCTTTAAGAGCACACAACAAACAATAACTACTAAAAAAAACTACTAATCACTAGTCTTGGAGCAGTATGCTGCCTGGCATAAAGAGGTACAGTGCCTCGTCAGGGGTAGTAAGTACTATATAAATGGCACACTAACCCTTACATCATATCACCCTGTAGGCAGGCTGTTCTTCATACAGGCTGCTTGGTAATTCCCTTTTACTGTTTGACACTCACACACTCGGATAAGTCAACATTGCTATGGGTTTTGCCCATCCCACAGTACTGGTCCAGTCCACAGCATTAAAGTACCCATTACCAGTTAGTCCACCACTGTAGCAGCCAACACGCTAAAGCTACATATTATGGCTGCTTCTTGAAATCTCACTATAACAGTGAGATAAGAGGTGAAGGTAGCAAAGTCCATCCCAGCGGTTCTCTCCAACATTTCTCCGTCTAACCTATGCTTCCTCACCACCACAAACTTAAAACTAAATATGCAAAGTATTTAACCAGTTTACCGCGGCGGACATTCTGCCGCGGTGCAGGTGTTCTAATGGGTGGGCGGGGCTGGGTCCGCCAATGGTCGTGCGCAGCACCCCGAAGGTAGTGCTCGCGACGGCCATCGGCCGACGTGAGCACGGAACGGGTTAAAAAAGGACAATCCAGTGAAGTACACAGCTAAGTGAACTATGATTATAAGAAATCCCATAAGGGACATTACTGCAAACATAAACAGTATGCCACTCCCACACACTTCTTTATCATCACACTGCTAAGTGTTGCATCCCACAACATGATACTCGCACATTGGTGGTCATCACGCACAACATGGAACCACCATGCCTATGGTAAATGATAATCTATTTAAACTTAGAAGGTAGCCAAGGTATCATGCCTTGCTTTGTTCCTATGGCTACATTTAATATGATCTGAAGAAGGAACTTGAGGTTCAAAGCCAGCCCCCCAGTGCTGTATCCTGGGCATAACTCTGGACATCTCCTGTATTTGAATTCCCTTATATGAAGAAAGTGCGAGTGCTGAGAAAAATTCCAACAAAGTGCTGCACGAAGCGGAAGAGGCACATTTAGCGTTCTTACTGTCGCAGTAGCGTAGCCAGTGTGCCATAGGCCCTGGTGCATGTAAGGAAATGAGCCCTTGGGAGCTTTTGAATGATAAAATATGGCAGTAATCAGGGTTCAGTGCCTTCCCCAGGCCTTTGGGCCAGGTGCTACTGCACCTGCTGCACCAATGGTAGCTGTGCCTGTGTACCGTCGCAGTGCTGCGGCAACTGACTGCAAGCAGGACATTTGCCATTTCAGTGAGTGCCTTCCCCTCAGCCTCCATATCCAAACATGTGTGACCACTTACTCAGAAATGTGCTTCACTTGTTGGAATTGCTGAGACCTCTTGGGATGAAACCCACAACTTTAAATAGTAGATTATTAGACACCAGCGCCCACGTAAAAAGAAGCGCATGGCGTGGAAGCATTAAACTGGTCTGCTATCAGAATAGGAAAATAAGGGTTGCAAATGGCGCTGGGTTACAAAGAGTCTGCAGTGACAGACCTTTGTAGCCTGACTTTTGTGAGACTAACTTTCTATTCTAAGCAGGTTGGGCCCTTGTACTATGAGCAACTGTGCCAAGGATCATCAGAGAAGGCTGAAAAGGGACACACATGTGAAAAATAACCTAATAGTGGAGCTGGAAGGGCTGTCTTGGCTAAGCTTGATGTATCTCGGTCCCTCAATCCCCTATCACATTTCCCCTCGTTTTCCTTTCACCTTGATGAACACATTGCAGTCAGCGCTACGGGCGTTCTACGGCATCTGGATATCCTATGTGTTGAGTACCACATGCAAAAAATCATACACTTCCATGCATGCCTTTTGGGCAAATTTGACACATCTTTGGCTGTCGTACCTAGGGCGAGGAAAAATCTTATGGTGCCACCTAGTGGTGGCACCAAACTACTACATACAGGACAAAGTATTGTCTATTTTCCAGAGTACATGGAGAATTTCAGGAGCACTGAAAACCCATACAGCTCTTCTGTTGCAGTATGGGCCATAGGCTTGGCTTGAGATTCCATTCCATGCTGTTGGGAATGACGGGCTATGTCTGTCAGCAAGGCACTAAGAAATACAAATAGTAGATTTCTGAATATTTTGAATAACAGAATAGCTTCAAAGAAATACAGCAAACGTACATAGGGGCAGATTTACAACCCCTTGCGCCACGTTTACGCCGCCTTGCGTGATGCAACAGCGGCGTAAACATGGCGCATCCCTGCGAGGCATTTACAACGTGACGCATCTAGGGAGATGCGTCACGTTATAAAGCCCAGCGCCACAATGGGGGCGTTCCCACGCCGGGTGGGCGTTCCGGCGCCTGTGCGCCTCGCAAAAGTGCCTGCGTGAAATCTACAAGATTTGACGCAGGCACTTCCGCGACGCTGCTGCGTCAATTCCTTACGCCTGTTTGAAGCAGGAGTAAGGACTGACGCAGCATATTAAGTATTGGGCGGCCCTGAGCATTGCTGTAGTTGCGTCGCGCTTGCGACGCTACTCCAGCGATGCGCCGCCCTTACGTTACGAGATGCATCAAGCATCTGCCTTCCCCTTGCGCCACGGCGCACCGCATTGTAAATGCGGCGCATCTGCCGTGACGCAAGGGTAGTTTTGCGTGACGCGTTTGTTCTGGCGTATCTCTGCTGATATGCAGAGATGTGCCAGAACTCGTAAATATGCGCCAAGGTATAGTGTTCAGTTACAGACCCTTGTTCTTAATAAAGGGGAACTTGTCAGGAGCAAAGACTTCATATGAAGGAAGGCATATTAAGTTAAGAACTCAAAAGTTATGTCCCACCGGATGGACACAGCTTGTCGGGTCCACCTAGCTTGGCCGAGCTTGACCTCGGAAACAGGAGCATTGGATCCTAGGAGCAAGTCAATTTCATGTTTCCGGCAGCATCTCAGCCGGCAGAAAGTGGAATGAAAAATTCATACCACAATATGTCCTGCACGCCCCCTTCCTCTCCTCAGCATCTGTTGAGCTTACCGTGCATTGCAACTTCAAAGCTGACTGTGACTTGCCTGCAGCAAACAGCCAGAGCGGATAGGCACAATTATGGTCGAGAAAACCAACTGTCAGAATGTCAACTCAAATGCAGGTGATAATGTTTTTTTTCTCTCTTAACAAGAGAGAGACTTGTTATAATAGCTTCCATTAAAAGCCTGCAAGTAACAGGTGGCATAAAGAAAGTAGTCCTAGCGGTGACATATTTCATGGAAGACATTTTATTCTTGTCATCCAATGAAAAGCTTTATTCTTCTGGTATCCCTGGTCTTTGTGTTAGTGACCCACACACATCTCTCTCTCTCTCTGAACATTCTTTTTAAAGCTGAATTATGCATTTATTAAAGAAATCTGAACCATGTAACTGTCAAATGTAATTTTTTTGCTGCTATAAATTCCATGTTCTAATATCATGTTAACTGAACAGCTGAATGGGGTACCACGTCTTGGCGTACAAGCTGCTACTCCCGCCCTCCCCCCCTTTTCCTTGAGCCATTCAGATGTTTCTGACACCGGCGGCATAATGTCTTGTTGTAGCTTGCAGAAACAAGGCCGCGCGGAGTGACACCTTCGCATTTGAAATTAATTACATTGTAAGCCGGCCAGGTTTTTAATTTTTTTTAGCCAGTGACTTTCCAATCTTATCGGCGGCAGAGCAGTTTCTTTCTTCACTTGCTGCGCTCGGGGGGAAATTTATCTCAGTTAAATAATAATTGGCTGCATTATCTTTTCGACTCGTCAGAAATGCTGGCTGGCGCGGTTTTGAAAAATGAACATCAATCTTGCTTTGTGTTTTCACAAAGCCCGCGTTTGTCCCGGCTCGCGCCCTGGGTGTCGGCGCGCGCGCGCAGTGTCGCCGGGTTAAGGCCCTGCCTGCAGAATATCGGGTTTGTTAATAAATCTATGCGTGAAACATAGTGCCCACACCGCCATCGCTCGCTCCACTTGTACCCACAACATTCACACCAAGAAGACTCATGAGACATGCTTGTGGGAAAACGGGGTGCAGGTTTATTTGCCTAGTACAGCAGATAGGTGGGTCATCTTATGGGCGATCCAAGACGGCAGCCCCTCGCTGACCCGCCTGCCTAATTAGCCAACTTGCACGGTAAGTCGATGCTCTTGACGGTGCAGTAGTTTATCTCGTTACTCCCGCCCCCCCTGTCGGGGCGGAGCGATGAAGCCACCCCCGGTCGGTTAGGCACCCCCGACCGCCCGAAGGACTAACGGGGCGCCGACGTTGCTTCCTGGAACCCCCTCGGCTCCAGGTCTTTGGCTCGGGCACCCCTAATGTGCCAGGCAGAGGTATTACTGTCTCCTTCTGCCGCAGAGGTACCCTTACTGTCCATCTGCTTCCAGATCGCCCTGTACTCCGCCACAGCTCTGGATGAGGCCTCCGCCGATGCCAGAGTCCCCCACCCCCTAGCCCTGCTGCTTAGACCTCACCCCGTATCTCAAACACAACCTGCTGCCGCCAAGGTTTCCTGTAAGTCAAGGAGAAACACATCCATACCCGTCTCAGACAAGTGAACCCCATCCTTTTCATAGTATCCCACAGCCCTGTCCTGTATTAATGAATGCCTAATAAAGCCCATCCCTCTTCTTTCGGTAAATTTCTGCATGGCCCTGTTCACCCTTCTCCTGCTCTGCTCGATGGCCTGCGGTGACCGCGCTCCTCTCCAAGTCCTGCGTGGGACAATCTCTGACCATACCAATTCCATTGCTCCCAACTCGTTTGCTAATGCCGTGAATTCCCGCTGCATCGTATCCACCAAGGCCCTCCTCCCCCTTGTAACCAGGTCGTTACCGCCCAGATGTACTACTAAAATGTTGGGAGGTCCCCCTGCCACTGCCACTCCCTGCGCCAGTCTATGCTGAAGCTGATCCCACTTCATTCCAGGTGAGCCCATCCATACAATCCGTGTCCTTGGAAAGGTCAATTCCCATTTCCTGAATGCAGCCCATCGCTCCAGTCTGGAGACATACGAATGCCCCATCACCCACACGCAGACGCCGACTGAAAGAAAAGACACATCTGGTATAACGCTTTTATTCTGACTTCACTGCAAACCACAACAAACCACAACACACCAGAATTCAATGACATCACACATGTAAATTGCAACATACAGCTCGGTATTGCTTTGCATTGTATTATGGGCGTACATATCTTTGATAACATGCTGATGTCCATCTCCCCACCCTTTTGACACCTTCTTCACCCAAGCCCGCCTTGTAAGCAGCTGTGGCTGCCCCAATTCTGAAAGAATGGCTGGAAAATTTTTTGCCATCCCCAGCTGCTGCCAACCCTGCCTTTGCCAGCACTTTCTCCATTACCTTTTCAAATTGGAACTTAGTTAAAGGCGTGCCATCCGCGTGCATCAAAAAAGGTCCTGCCAATCGTGGTCGAATTCTCAGGTATTCCCGTGCCAAAGACACCGGACAATACCTGGGGTCCTCGAAAGCGCGCAATGTTATCTCAACGCCCCTCCCAGCCTGATCAGTCTTGGATTTGCGCAACCATAGTATCAGGGAATCCCTGGCATTGACATCCAACATGTCCAGTGCTCTCCCCGACCTATCGTTCTTGGATCTGACCACCAGCTCACTGGTCCGAAATGCCCCAAAAAAGGCCAGGCAGAACGCAGTTGCAAACAGGTGGGCCTCAAAGGCCGAACTGGCCACCGCAGGCATTGTGTCTATCATGCATCTCAGGGTAGGGAAATCTATCCCGGCTCTCTTGTCAGGGCTCCTGATTTCGTCCCTCGCCCAGCCTTTCAGTGCCGCCCTGATCCTAAATGCTCCCGTGGGGTCGTCTAAACCATTCAGCTTGGTATCATGCCTGAGTGCGGCCTAGCACACGCGGCGGGAAAGAGGGATTGCTGAAACCAGGCTGGCCCAGATAAAGGCCTTGGGCCCGCCTACCCTCTACTTGCAGCGCCTGCATTGGCCGCCTGTCCGGGGGGGGCGGCGCCCCGCCTGTCGCGCTGGTGACGTTCTGCTCGCGAGGCATGTGTCACTAGGACGCTGTCTCGCGTTACCTCCCCTTCGTGTCGCGCGGCCAGCGGCAAGCAGCTCAGAAACGTAACAAGAGGTCCCGCAAGGAGGTTGTGAACCGCTGCCTGCGTCGATGGCATTGTGCTGGAGAAGCGGGCACGGATGTTTATTGGTTGGCGGTCCATAGCCTGTGGCATTGTGGGGGGAAATGCAGCGTTGCCTCCAACCCCCCCCCCCTTCCTTTCCCAGCAGCCCCAAGAATTTATACCAACCTATTGTACTTCATAAACTAACAACTTCCTCAGTTTCTTCCAGCGCAGAGGGATGCTTTTGTGTACTCTCAAGTCCCACAGGATTGGTAGTGGACAATTATGTCTGCTGAAAAAGCTCCCCTCTCCCGTATCTTTTTCAGGCACGAGGACATAGAAAAAAACGCATTTTCTGATCTAAATGTATGGTATTCAAAGCCGGCAGTTCTAAACGAATAACAGATTTCCTGATTGCCAGCAGGCAGGCTGTCACAGGCCCAGAGCGCTTGGCTTTCAAGGGGAAGTGCAAGAGATTAGAATGTTAGAGCGTTTCTGAGATTAAGTTTAATACCCCCTTTGGTAGCATTTATTCAGTTACAGTGAAGGACACATTGGGTCGCCGTCAATATGAGCAACAGTGCTTCAAATGATGTATTTTGAAGTATGTCATCGACTGGGCAGCGAAGAAAGCCCTGGGTGTGAAAATAACGGGATTTAGAAACATATAAATATTCCTCTCTCCAGCCAGTGGGAAACACATCCTGTAATTCGATTTTACGTGCCGATTTTTGTGAGTCTGTCCTTGCAATGAATATAGATGCTTTTAAATTCTGTGTTAATCTAGCCAGATCTTCTCAGGGGCGGCTCTTCCTCTATGGCGGAGGAGTGCAGCCCCACTGCTTTCTCGCTGTGTGAGAAGCAGAAACATAAAATGGTAACTTTTGTTATTGCCAATTTATGTTTGCGTTGTGGGTGGGGCTGCCCTGCTCTTTGAGCAGGGCAGGTGAGGAGTGGTTTGCCCACTCCTGAGTGAGCAGTGACTCTTGGTCGGCCCTCTCAGGCCGCCCAAAGCAGTCATGCGCACTCTGCCCTTCTCCATGCAGGCTGCATGGAGAAGGCCCACCCCTTAACCTCTGGGTGGGCGCTGTCCCAACCAATCCCAACGAAGCTTGCAGCATTGTGATTGGCTATGGGGAGGGAGCCTGGCTGCCTCCTTCCTACTCCTGTACTGTAGAACAATAAAGGTTTTGGATCCAACAACTGTCCAACCCGGATCTCAACAATAGGGAAAACAGAAGAAGGTGGCTGGACAGGGAAATTATCAAAAATAAATTTAAGTCACGTAGTCAATATATACCACGTGACCAACGGGTAGGAATCCCAAATTAAATTTATTTTCTTTAAACTCAAATTGTTAGGAATTCAAATGCACGGGCACAGACAAAACAACTGTTACAACAGTGAGTTCGGTGATAACACTATATACAAATATACAAGTTTTACAAATTTACAACACTTGCAAAGATAAATCAAACAGGGCAAATGAGCAGGACACACCAAAACAATACAGAATTCAGTGAACAACATCAATTGTCATTATATACAGTGCAAAAACTTCCAAGTATGAAACCAGTCCATAAGAGTGTGAGACCATGGGACAGGCGGGGAAGATGGAATACAGAGCCTGCCTGTCAACCAAACCAGTGGCTAGTTGTTTATAACGGATTTGCCCGGCTAGGATCCACAGTGATTAATAAAATTCTATCCTAGGGGCATCCTTCAGGTTTGCCACAGGGAGGGAATGTCGACGCGTTTCGAACCGGCGTGATTACAGGTTCTCTTCAGGACGGGGACTGGGAGCTGTGATTCTGTGAAAAATATAGAGTGGGTGTCAGGTAAGTCTGTCGTAGTGGAATCACAAATTGCTCTGACTCCGGGGTGCATAAGGAAAATTACCTGCACAGAGGCACAATAGCCGTAGTGTCGGTTAGCCTCAACCAGGGGAGGTTTCTGAAACAACAAATAAAAGGGGGGGCTTAGCGCGGTGGCTAGAACGGGGGGGATGCAGGGATGGCCGATTTTTAAGTTACATAGGTTCCTACCTGTGCTTCTACCAACAGACGACTGGAGGTAGGGAGCCCGTGGGGCGGTGCACGAATGAGGTCGGAGACAGCTCACATGATGTAGCGTCTCTATGTAGGAACTGCGGGATAATAAGAAAACATATATATTGTCCAAAGTAAAAATGGCACTCATGCCTGCTATCAAACGTTACTCAAATAACCTCAAGAGGGAACCACATACCTGAAGTCCCACCAAGCAATGAAGCCTATTCAGCGCCAGCAAGCAATGGATGCTTTCGGTTCCTGTCTGTCAAAAAAAGCGCGAGCTTCAGTTATTGACAGGCTCGAGTACGAGGCGCATAGTTAGAATAGCGGTAAGACGCGTCCCAGGGGCGCGGGGCACTTACTTCAAAACAGGGAGTTGATTCCGCCGTACCACGCAGCAACGCTGTCAATGGGAGAAACGCCGCGCTCAAACGCGGTACTGAAAAAGACGCCCGGTCGGGCGACCAGTGGGTGTGGCGTGGAGGGCGGAACTACTGGAGAATGCTGGTCCGTGTAGTTCTGGCTACTCGCCTGTGGTCAGTGTGCTGGTTCTGCACAAGCTAATGCTTGTTGGGGCATGTAGCAACGGGCGGGACGGATACAGGCAAAGTTGATGGGATATTGACCCAGAAAATATTTACATGAATGCGGAAGAATCCCGCAATATTAAAAAACATAGCAAGTAAAACAGTGTGACCGCAATTCCATGTACATATTGCAAAGAGTGCTGTAATGACAATCATAATGTGAACATAGAGGATGTCTGATATCATCGACAATCAGCGGTCTGCACATAGACCCCGAGGGGCTCAACAGTAAAGTTAGGACGTTCTTTTAAACTGACATTGGGCCAGTAACTTTTTACATGAATGCGGAGGATTCCCACAAAATTGAGAAACATAGCGAGTAAAGCAGTGTGACAGCGAATCCATATACATATTGCAACAGTGCCATAATGATGATCGTAATGTAAACACAAAAGATGTCTAATATCATCAACAGTCAGCGACCTGCACATAGACCCCAAGGAGCTCAACAGTGAAGTTTGAACGTTCTTTGAAACAGATCTCATAAAAAACAGGATGTCCTGTAAACGATCAACAGACCTTGGTGATGCATCTGACGTGATTAACAGTTCGATCAAAAGACAACAGTCTGAGGCACCTAACCATAGAACTCATTGCAGACCTTTGTGACCCACGCCCGGTTGCCTCAACTCGCTAGGACGGAGAATTAGTGCAAACAAACACAGTTAAGAATTAGAAAAATGTAGAGAAAGAGAGAAGAGCACAGCCAAGCTCAGCCAAAAAGTTCAGTTCAAAGGCTCGTGGATTCGGTCATTTCATTCAGGCCAGAGTTAGATGTGTCAAATTTTAGGATGAGGTAGGCCTCTTTTTGTGATAGACGGGCGTCAGGGTCGCCACTGCCACCCTTGATGACCGCTAGCACTGTCCATCTCATGTCATGTCCTCCCCTCGGGCCTTTAACACTGCAGCGGGCCTTTAATAGCCTATATAGCCCACCACAACCTACCAGCTAAAGTGGCAGCATATTTACAGTCATTACCATCAGATCAAGAAATCAATAAGCTTGCAACTCAGTACTTGGAGAACATAACATAGATCAAGGATCGCCAGACTTTTCTGCCATACAGCTACTTATGCTCAATGAATATCAATCTGAGCTATTAATATTAGTGTAGTAATTGTGACCGGTTCATGCTAGATTGCATCAGAGGCCAAACTGTCCAAGATTACCTCAGTGTAGCCAGCAATAATGTAAAAAGCATTTTTCACTCTTGAATGTCTCTACCTCGGAAATACCCCCTGGCACCAAGATAATAATATAAGTAATATTGAATGATCTATCAATCAAATATCACCTTTAAATATATTTTGAAACTTTATTTCCAAACAGCAGCTTATCAAGTCTTGTTAGCACAAGCACATGCTTTTCAATGTTGGCATACATAGAATAATTCAACCAAACAAAATCTTCCAATTTAGTAGGCTGGGCTACACACAGGAGAACTGCTTCCAAACAGATGGAGAGCTCCCAGGATCTCCTGAGCTACCAGTTGGAGAATCCTGACCCAGACACAAACAATGTTTGTCTTCTGCTCACAGCTATGAGAGACGAATCAATGTTTTTTCATCTCCTGAATTTTCCCTGCTGCAATCTGACTTCCCTTCCTTTTTTGCCTAACCACTGCCATTTTCTTAAGTCTGTGGATGTGTGTTTCACCTTAATAGTCAGTGACCACAACATCTGTCTTAGCCTGTTTTAGATGACAATAAAAGCATCCTGCTATAAAAGCATTATACAGACTATCAGATAAGCACCAGCAGAAAAAAAAGAAAAATCATTGGCTCCGGTAATGTCACAAATCACACAGCTTAGATTTTGCAGCTAATAATATACTCAGAATAACAAGTGGGAAATGCCTGTCTACCCTTCAGCAGGTCACCTCAATGCCTTATTTTTTTTAATTTGTTCCATGAGTTGTATATGATTGTCATCACATGCAACTACCGCTTTCATGTGATGTGTCCATAGTTCAGTGCCGCACATACTAGTACATGCTAAAGATGCTAGAATTCCATTGTTCAGGAAGTGACCTCAACATTGTCATCACTGGAAGCGGAATGACGGAAATGCCAGATTGGCAGACTCCACCTGCTAAGCCTACTTATCCACTTTCATTTACTTGCCTCCATCCTTCAACGAGTAGACCCACCGACCATAGCTGTGCTCTTATCTTGTTGGATTATGGAAGTCTTCCCACGTGTGTCCACCATTTTCTAATTAACACACTCTGAGAGCCTGGCCACAAAGTTATTTGACTCAGCTCCTAGACACCATGGGGTATTAGAAGAGCTATATAAATCATCATTTCATTTGTGTGCGAAAACAGATTTATACGCCCAAATGGGCGGATTTACGAATCACTCAATGGATACCGTGTGCTTGTTTACTCACGTGTAATATTAATTCACAATGGTGTACTATTACATTTTAATAACTCTAGCTCAAGGAGTAGTTAGTGAATGTGTGTGAATATACACAAGCTCAAGAAATCACCGGTGCAGGGTGTCGAGGCACCGCCAAATGGGGATTTAAGAGATTTGCCATCGGGAATAATTTTCAAATGGACCAGAAAAGTGAGCGACGGCAAAAAAAGAGTGGATTTTCTGAAAGCGCAATTGTACACCACATACAATTACACCGGTGGAAATGCTAATTCACAAGCTTAAAAAAAACATCACAAATATTTTCCTAAACCACGCCTGGAAACCTGTGTCTGGTGCATCTGTCCATGTGTCCTCATTTATGAAGTGCCTCATTTCCTCATGTCCTCATTTATGAAGTGCAAAAGTTACAAATCTACCCCCTGGCGAGAATCTAACTCTTTGGGTGCAGATTTCCAGTCTGCTTCTTCAATGACTTCTGCTGCAGTTTTCAATCTGGCTTCACTGTTAAATGTTATGTTGAATTTGCTTGTAAAAGTGCATGAATCACCTCAAAGGGGTATCTCAGTGCAGCCAAGACCAACAAGCGGGTAGCAACAGTGTTAGAATAGTTCGGTTTTGAGAAGTTTCCTGAAAAGAATGTAATCTGTGTGTGAGTAGGAAGTTTGTTCCAGAAGCAAGGGGCCAGGTAAGAGAAGGCTCTACCCCCCCAGAACGAGTTTAGCTGATTAGTGGTACAGTAACAAGTGACTTGTTCGTTGATCTTAGAGGTCTGCCTGGCAGGTAAGGGATGAGTTTCTCGGCCAGGTATCTGGGTCCCTTGCCGTTTAGCGCTTTATGGGCTTTATAGCAGATTTTAAAAGTAATTCTTATGCACACGTGAAGCCCATCAAGTGTGGTAAACGATGGCTCAGGGCCCTTTTTTTGCTGTAAGATGCCACCTCCGAGACCACCTAGAAGACCTGCCTTTGACGACTAAGACATTCATTTTCAAAGCCTTGAGCCTGATTCCCACAACTTTTTACACACCGATTGTGACTTAGGGGCACAAAAAGTTGAATGAGCGTTGAAGTTTGCAAGATGGAAACAATCAGGATTTGTTCACTTACCAAACAGCAACCACTCGAATGGCAAATCAACTGCAACAGTTGATGTATGGTTGCAGGAAGGGTAGGAAAGTTTAAGAGAGTCTGGGGATGGTGACAGGACAAAGTATGTGGCATACCCACAATGCCCTAAAATTGTGAACATTCACAAACAGTTTGCATAGTCATTGCCCCCTAAGGGTGGATGTAAATTTTCTCCTACAAAATCCAGGATTCTTTGTTTTTATGAATGGAAAACGGTATATAACACCTATATATTACTAATGTGCTGCGGGATGGGGTTCTCTGCCTGGGAAACAATTATTTGGAGAGAGAAAGGTTAAACGTACATATGTACATTTTTGCAATACTTACTCCTGAGGATTACTAGCTCTCTAGACACACCTCAGCAGTAGTTGTGAAGAAGGGGTCACCATGGAAATTATGATTTGTCCAGAGCCACGTTTGTGCTCTTTTGGAAATCCCCAGATATTCTTACTAAAATCACAGGAGGAAATTCACAGTGTTCGATGGGACCTTTGGACAGTATGGCACTGCCAGTGGGGTGTGACATGACCAAAAACACCACACACTCTCACCCCTTTAGGTTGACCCACCTGAAGTTCCAGACTGCCCTACATTCCAGTCTAACAATTCAAATGGCACACGCAAATATTATATTAAAAGAAACATGTGCCCTAATAATGTATTTAAAGAAACACTTACCTTACATGAACACGACGTCCTCCTGTCCTGACCTCTTCTTTCGCAGGCACTGGAACCAGATCCAGGAACTCCCTTGGCCAATCCTAGTGCTGCTCTCACCAGCTTGAGAGCAGTGCTAGGATTGGTGGGGGCAGCCTCCCTCAGCACTCCACAATGCCCTGGATGCTTTGGCTTGCTCTAACCCAGCTGTCCTAAGACAGCTGGATTAGAGATGTTTAAAGTGCGCATGTGAGGCTGGCCATCACAAGACAGCCTGCCAAAAATACTTACGCACATTAAACTCTTCACTGCGGCGCAAATTCCGCTGCAGTGCTGAACATTCCGATCGGGGGCGTGGTCATGGCGGCTCCCGGCCGGCATGCGCACATGCCCACCGTGACTCATTACGGCCCACGGCCGTCATGAGCATGGAAGAGGTTAAACAGTGCTCAGCCAGCCCACCCTCCTCTCTGCTGCTGTCACTCAGCTGTGGCCCCGCCCCCATCCTGACGCTCTGTTCGGGACGGGGCATGAAAAACAAAATGGTAAAAAATTGCCATTTTATTTTTCATCTCTGGGGCTTTGGAGGGGTTTTAAGAGGGGCAACTCTCCTCCGCCGCACCTGTTGACTGCACTATGCCCCACAACATTCTAGTTTTGTCACTGTGATGGTGGTCATTGCTCTCAAATACTGAGGCACCCCACTGCGGTGGTAGAATAACGGGGCAGAGATGACCATCAGCGTGGAGGTGAAAGTACTGTCATCCTGATGTTCACCTTCTACCAGGCCGAAACCGCCTTTGGCTTGGATCCATGGACTCTGGGAATTCCAGGGTAAACCCGTCTGCACTGATGTGCAGGGGAGAGTCCAGCAAAAAACACACTTTTAGCGGGAAAATTGCCTTGCAAAAAAAAGGTTTGTCCAACAACGCTTTGTAAAAACTGTTTTGCAAGGTGGGGGGTTAAAAACTTTAAACTTTAGTGGGGGATCTGGCAAAGCTAATCTGCTTGGCGAGAAGAATTGTGACTGCAGCATCCAACACATGTGAAAATCCGGATGTAAGGTACAAACATTCCGGGATGTTAACATTCTGTGCAGATATGTCTCACTGCAACGGTACTGCATCCCCTTCCACCTTGGCCACCCCTTTCAACATCCACGAGCAGGGAGAGATGAAGACGCAGAGCAGTTATCGAGGCCCAGGAGACGTGACAAGGTCACGTTCAGTCACTTTGAGATAGGGAGTGCAATTATCTCTTGCGTTGGACAGAAGCCATCATAAAAGCCCTCTCCTACGTTATCTGCATACATTAATTCAATCATATATTCAAGAATAAGCGGAAGGACGCAGCTATTGCTCATTTTACAAATAATTCGGCAGAATTTACAGCAAGGGGTGGAATTTCAGAATCAGTCTCACGTGATCAGAGATGTCACTCAAATCCTCAGAAAGAAAACAACAAGCATGGACTGTCTTAGACACCCCCCAAAATAGTGCCTGTTTTTATTAAAGACAAGATTTCTTGAGTGGAAGTCGAGGATCTTGAGTAAGAATCCTAAGGACTATGGAAGGGGGGTGTGATGGAGGCGTTAAACTCCATTAAGGGCTAAATATAGCCCAGGAGGAAAGAGCCTTCCTAACTGGGAGTGCTTCTGGGATCAAGGGTCAGCGCGTCTGAGTTTGTGCTGTGGGTGGAGGGGGAGAGACTATAGCACAAAAGACATTCGGTCCTTAATGAGAATGAAAGCGCATAACTGCATCCTGTGGTGCGTACATTAGAAACAAAACTTTCCTCGCTAGCGTTTACGCCCCCGCAACCCTTTGGTGCGTGGTTGAAAGTGGGATGTTTGTTTTATTGCTGTACGTCAGACTGGACTCTTAACAATTTGAATAACTTGTCTTGGTATTAGCCACCCCTTGAGTTTCCTTGCCCTCGATTCATGACAAGAATGTCTTGCAGAGGTGACCTCTGCGGGGAGGGGGAGAGGCGCTAGTGATGGACGTTTCTGAGGGTGCCCTACTTTGGCTAATGAAGTGCTCTTTGCAGTGATTTTCGTGGCATTACCCTTCCGAGGTTGTCCTATCAACAGAGCCACTAGAGCGATGTTGTTCTACGAGTGCGACATCGTATTATCATTTTACCACACTTGCCACATAATCCACTATTAACTTGCAGATTTGCAGTTTGTAGATCAAATTTAAAAAATGCCACACATGATGCTGCACAGTGGCAGACACTATGGAAAGGTAAGTGGTCACAATTTAGGGCCCGATTACGGTGTCGGTCGGAAAGCCTCCGACCAACAGTTGGAATCGCCTAGACGGTCTCTGAACCCATCCGCCCGACTCGGGCAGAAACAATTCCGACCGACCGGTTAAGATGCAGGGGAACCATTCGGTCATTCTAAATCAGTTCCGACTGGCATTCGGAGAGTCCGAGTCAGTCTGAGCCGATTCGAACAGCTCTACAGACCGCGTTTTGTACCGAACATTACGATGTTGGATTCCCACCGCCTTTCCGACTTGGTCTGTCTGACACAAAAAGTCTGTCGGAAACTGACTTTGGGGCCCCTAGCAGGTCCTCCTCATCCTGAGGTCTTCGGTTTGGGGTTGAGGGGTTATCCAAGGGACCGCCCTGTAAAACCATGCACAGTGATTAAGTTTTTCCGCAGACACCCATTTTCCCCATAGGAGCCTGTGTTGTCGGTCGGAACACAAACTCTCATTGAAGTCAATGAGAGTCCTTCTGAACGGTGTTTGAAAGAACATAATCGGTCGGTCGGAACCGTCGGCAGCATGCCCGTCGGAACCGAATCCAAGGAGGAGTTGGGCAGTTAGTGGAAACTGCTGTATTCAGTTAGTTATGTGTTGGGACATTTGCCTAGACAGTGTAAATGTTGGTAAAATAACAAAATAACTAATGCTGCCTCAGAATGTACCACATTAGGCAACACAGTGGCTTTTGCAAATAATTTAGTTTTCGGTGCTGTATACGTTGATCATCCATTACCGTATAATCCCAGTGACCCTCGCTATAAATCAGTTGAACTGACAGGAGGATGTACCTAAGTGATAAGGGACATATACAAAAAAGTTTGTTTCTTATTTGATTGTGGAGTGAACACATCTGAGATATTGTGTGGTGAGCAGTGGGGGACAAAAAGAAGAAAGGGCATGTTTCTTGTCCTATAACTTCGCAATCATTACACATATTTATTTTTTTAACACCGATCTGAATATGGCAGCTTGGTTCAATGTTTTAGCATCCAGTAATATTGCGTTTTTAGTTAAAACAAATAAACAGTACATAAAAAACTGTAACTAATATTTTTTCTTAGGAGAATGATTTCTTTTTTTTTCTTTTTTTTTCCATTAAATTTTTATTGAAAATTATATTTACATGGTGCGTGAAATATACATGGGAAGTAATTTGAGTAACAGACAAATGGAAAAAGAAGACGCCCTGGGGGGGTGGGGGGGGTGTTTAAAATCAAAAGTAACATAAGATGAGGAAGGTGTATGTATGTTTTGTATACTGCCTTTAAGGGGCACAAATGTCCTCTCATGTGGTTACAATACAACTGCTGGGGCTGGCCCCTTTAGTGTCTCTGCTACATTGATTCTCGGTAACAGTGCAGGGCAACCTTGCTAAGCGCTGGCAACTTAGGATAGGCAATTCTAAGCACTCGCTAACCGCAAACACTGATAATATATTTATCAACCACTGCTTTAAAATGGTGGCAACAGGGCATGTTGGTAGCGAGCAGAAAGAATACCCTCAACTAAAATAAAAAAAGGCAATGGGACACGAGCATCTGCGGCTTCCTGTCGAAGGATATCTCTGCCCTGTTATAGGAGCATTAGCACAGGAGCCAGGTTCACAAAATTATTGGGTCTCACATGACACAATTTTGACTAGAAAGAAAAAAACAATTGCAGGTAATATGGGAGTGCAGCGGGCATGTCCACTTCTGAAATGTGACAACTTTATCCTTATTAACACTGGAAAATGCTTCTAAGGGGCAGATGTATCAAAGGGTTTTACCCATTATGTGTCTATGGGAAAATGTGTTCATACATATGGCCCTAAATGCATTGCCACATCTCTGCTCCCACCAATCTGCCTACATACTTCCCCTTCAGCTCACAACCTGCACTCTTTGCTCGCTGCCACTTTTGCACATCAGTGGCGGCTGGGGGTCTTCCTAAGTGGATGGACGTAATACTCGCCTTGAAGTCCAGCACTCAAACAAAGCCAATGCCTCTTATTTCTTAGCGGGTTCGGGTAGTTCTCTACCCAAGACCATTTTCAAACAAATGGATCAAATAGTTAAATTAAAAACCATGTTTTGACATACATCTGCTAAAAACCATAGGCTCTGAAAATGGCACAAATGACATTTTACTGTACTTTGAAGGTGTGTCAAGAAGGTCTGAAGGTCCCCAGAAATTGATCTCATTTTATTTCTCACGATTTGCCATATGTCAGGAAATACCTCCACTAAGCCAGGACCAGAATTTTGTCATGGGTTCCACTATATACCAAGAATTACCTCTAGTATGCCAATGGCCATCATTTTGCTATGAGTACCCCCCCCCATTCTTATGCCAATAATTTCATACAGAATGGCAGAATTGTGACACAGATGCCCGCCCAACAGGCATATATGTCGCAATTACGTCGGGTCTACAAGGGCCACCCCCATGACCTTGGTAAACTCTGTAGTGCCAGAGTTACCTCCAATACATCAGCACCAGCATTTCCTCACAGGTCCCCCGTACATGCTAGATGCTAGCACAACACACATGCTTGCTCTCACGGCCTCTCTTTGTGAATGAAATAATGCCCTTCTATAAAATATGTCAGCAAACAAAATGTGTGACAATGTCCTGCAGAAGCTGAAAGATAAGCCCTAGGCAAAGTCTTGGCCACAAACTGAAGTGGGATTGGAGAGGGAAAACCCACCTGGACTAATGTACCTAGAGCGGTGGGGGAGGGTTAGCAGGGGGTGGGACTTTGGTGATGCTGTGGGGCATGCCTTTAAGACGCTAATGCCTGTCCTAAGTTGTTTAAGGAAGCTTTAAAACTCCATAAAAACGACTGAAACCTGTCCACAGGGTTTATATTTGGTTTTAAAAGCGGAACGAGGATTAATAGTACGGGAAGAGAACTAGGCTGCTTTATAAAATTTAAAAACAGCATTCAAGTGACCTTAAATTATGTGTCACTCCTTCAGGGAGCTCTGGATTTTCAACCAGCTACATTTAGCATGTTGGGATTTTCAGACCCTACTGGAGAAGTGTGGCTCACTGGTTAGAGGAGGCAGACCTGGAAGCAGAGGTCATCCCGGGGCCAGGGTTCAATTCCTGGCTTGGCGGGTCTTGAGTCCTAAAAATGTCCTTGGACTCGAAAATTCTCGCTCCGGTGCCTACTTGATTCATGGGTTCACACTCTGCGACTCTAGGCAATAGCTTGCTTAATCTCCACAACGGCCCCTCGCGGCGGGATGCCTGGCTTTCACCTTGCGGATACCCTGCTGGGGTTATCTCACAGGGGAATACCAGGACGGGTTCCTTAAGCAAGTGCTTAGAAACCACTCGGTGATTTGCGCTATATAAATTCCTGTACATTTACATTTACATGGTGGAACTTGAATAGAATTGCCTTGTTTAGTAAAATTACGGTTAATATTGCTTAATGAAGCACTGTACATCTCGAATCTATACATTTCCTGGAAGCAATAATTCGAGAGCTCTTGACATCCACTCCCTGTCTTGAAATAGAATGGATGGCGATGGGGACAGGTCTCGGCAGTGGACTGCTGTTTGCCCTCGGTGGGAATTGGGAAAACAAGTCTGCACAAAATGCAATTTGTCAGCAATTACATACTGACCTCTCAGAATATTGCTTTCCAAGGGAACTGCAGATTTGCTCTTTAACAAAACAAGCAGCAATCAAACAAAAAGGCCATTTATGAGATGCTGACTTTTACTCCTACCCATAGATAACCCCCCCCATAAACACCCACACACACGTGTGCTTTCTGCCCAACCATTCACATTTTTTTCGTTCGGCTCTGTGGAAGCATCAGTATTTTAAGAGGTTGCGCCTGAGGAGATCGGTCCACCCGGCATGCTGTAAAAACCGGACTTGCAGTCCACAGGTGCGGCCTATCTGCCGGGTCTGGTGGCTCAGTGGACTAACGCATCCACTGTAGGGGCCGGAGTTCGACCTCATGGTCACCGGTACCAATCCCGTCGGGTCCACTCAGCCTTTTGCCCATCTGAGGTCGATAAAATGAGTACCATTGAGTTGGGTAACAATAAACATCTGTTTTACAGAGCCAAGATACCCTGTTAGGGGTGAACGTGCGCTTTACAAATACACACGTTATGTTATCATATTAAGCACATGGTTGTCCAATGGAATTAATTCATAATGGACTCTCAAGTGCCCAAGACGTGCAAAGAATTGAAGAGTTGCTGGAAAAAAGAAGCTAGGTAAGTACCTAAAAGCATCCATACTGACTTGTCACTCTTTTCTTGGCTGAAAAGCTTGGCTTGTTGATTGTCTATGCAGATATCTAGCAGAGCTAAGAGACCCAAGAGCAGTGTGAGCTAAAGAATTGTAGGAGTCCATTTTTTTTTCTTTGGAGGCAGCGACTGCACCTACTCCCGGTCCAGCACTGGTGCCGCTACCTGCCTGCATGACTGATCGCTGTGAGTGAGTTTTCCTGCTTCTATGGGTTTTCAGTAGGTCTTTCTCCTCCTGTGAACTTTTGAAAATTGGTGAAATAGAGCATTTTACTGCACAATTTCCACTTAAATGTGCTCAAAGTCATGGCTCCAAAAGTAAACAAGCACTGCACCCATCTAATTTTGGTATGCGTCCATCGACTGGTATGCCCACAAATAGGTTCCATACTCAGTGTGCCAAGCTACCAAGCTACAGCCGACTGAAGAGCCTCAATCAGAGGAAAACCAGTCTTGGATTTCTTGCGTTCTGGTTCCAGGACGACCTGGTGTAAGAAGTTGAATTATTATTTGACATGGGTGACTAACCACCTCAAGGAATAATCATAACCCTTGTCAGAGGGAATCCTCAGAGACACTAAGTTAACCTGACCTCAATACCCTGGTAGGGACGGCGCAAAGTATTAATTATGCAGTACCAAAATAGTAATAAAGTTAAAATGAAATACAATAGAAATCTAGAAACAAATTAGAAAAACGTAGTACAATTTAATAAACACATTAATATAACAATGGCATAACTATAAAGGGAACCAGAGATAGGAATTTTTAAAGTTTTAAGTAAAAATAGCGCATAAAAGCACAAAGCACCAATGACAGTCAATGGTTGTGGTAGACAGAACCTAGGCACAATCTGTCACTGACCGCTATGGAGCGAGTTTTGGATACATCAACCAGATTCGTCCTGATCAAATATTTAACCTTCTGACTTTGTCCTTAAAGTCACTATTCACCATAAGATTACACTTTTAAAGCCACCATGACCTCAGGGGATGTCCTTAGAGACTTCATAGGGTGTCAGGCAAATGCCAAACTGCTGGGTCTAGTCCAGGTCCACTTACAACTGGTCAGCTGGGTACCTCCTTGAAAAAGGACCCTTTTAGCTTGTAGCTATGGAGCTTGAACAGGAGGTTAGCCTGTGCCCTGCAGGCAATTTATTTGTCCTGGCAAAAAGGAGAGCAAGTCTAGTCTTCTAGGCTCTTCTCAGCTCTCAGACAGCAGGTCTAATCTACTTCTGCTTTTCTGCAGGACCGAGAAGCATTCTTAAGTGGGTGACTGGATGTTCCACATTTATGTCTGACACTAGTTAGTCAGTGGGAATGACACTAGGACATGTTATAATGAATGGGGTACAAGTTCTCAGGGCCAACACTAGCCACTCTTGGCATTTGCAAGATGGATGGCAGATGTCTTTGATCACACTAAACTTGGGCTCTGAGAGCGGGGGAGGGCTGTGTGGGGAGACTGTACTGTGGTAATCTGGGTTTCCTCCAACATCTAACACGAAACACCAGTTTGAGGCAGCCACTCTATTCACAATAAATCTAGAAGAATTGTCTTGGCAACCTGTTACTCTCCCCTTTCAAGTGTGCCCCAAGGGCTATATGTAAACCCAGCAGACTTGTCAAGCAGGATCGGACACTGCTGCGGAATTTGACAATGTAGTGTCAAAAAGAATGCCACACAGCCCCCATCATGCATATTGTAAGGAGTTTAAAGGAGTCATTTCTGCCCGTTCAGGACATCCCATTTTTTGCTCCTGAAAGGCATTTCAAACCTATTCACAACCATTTATGTCCAACTGCTGCCTGGGAGAAACTGGAGAGCAAATGAAAATGAGCCCCCAGAAACTTCAGGCATGGAAAAAGTAACTATTTTCGAGCTCTTCCCATTCTAGATATAAATTATTAGTATTTAATCTGTACTCTGGCTTTCCATGAAGGACAGGAAGGCCTGTATCAGTTAAAATAGCTTTTTGGGTGCTAATCACCGTAAGGACATGTTAACATCACATTTCTTCATGTTCTACTTTTAAATATCATGCACCCTGCCATTTGGGCTACATGGCCAACATGGGGTGACATACTAATATTTAAAACGAAGGGTTTGACCTAACAAATTGGTTTATTCTGACAGGTCGAATTGCTTTCATACCCTGCTACACACAGGTTACAATGGCAGGTCTGAAGGTATGTTTGCGCTGACACTGTATTTGATGTCACAGTAGGTGTTGCAGTCATCTAGTGGCATTCAACTTCCAAGCCGTGGGCACACCTTTTACCATATACTAGGGATTTATTTGTACATTAAATATACCAATTAGGAATAAAGAAATTTGACCATGTTAAACAGAAGAGCACAGGTCTTTACTAATAGGTAGTGGAATTAGTGCAGAGTTCTAAAGCCAACAAAAAAATATGGTCCAACAGAAGGCATAACATCTGGGGTGACCTCGAGGAATAGGCAAATACCCTACACCAGACTTGGCAGTTCTTGCTGGACTGTTCCTATTGGGACAGGGTCAAAACTGTTTGCACATGACTGGGTCCAAAATGAGGTGCACGTTGTGCAGAATAACAAAGGACTAGGTTGCGGCACCAAGTAGTTACCAGTGACTGAGATTAATTTACACATATCACCCATCACTTTTTTATTTACTTCATAGGCCCTCAAAGAGCACTCTATTCTAGTACTTTCTTGGTCGAATTTGGGGAGAGGAGAAGGCCATATCTGAGCACCCACCAAATTAACCCTATTTACATTATCCCATTCGAGCTTGATATTGCTGTATTTCTTTGCTTTTTCACTGAAACAAACAATATTTGGCATCTCTACCTGTGATAATCTAGATAATTGTCCATAACTGCTTAAATGTAGTTTTTACCACGGATCATAGCTTTGCTGTCGTTCCCTGGCCAACGCTGTTGAGCAAAGACTGGAGTTTTGCTGAAGTCAGAGACAGCGAGCAACCTAGTGACACAGTCAGCTGTGACCCAGCCATATGAACAATTATTAAAGAATTATTGAAATAGTCATCTGCTAACCACTTCACAAACAATGGTGCATCAATCCTACAATGGCTGCACTGTTGGTCGCCAGAGTGATGGTCACCAGGGCCGTTCTGGGAACCCATAGCAGCCCCGGCAATTTTGCCGGACCAGCCCCCTGCTGCTTGTTAGTGGGACTCATATAGCAGCACAGCTGGAAAATCGCCCCCTGTAACAAAACCACCTCCCTTCGCTGTAAAAACACCCCCCCACCCTTCCAGCCTCCCGGGGAAATGCCCTATGCCTGCTACGGCTAGTCCGGCCCTGATGGTTAGTGGACAAAAGGAAACAAGTGCGCTCTGCAAAAAATGTCCCTGAATTAAAGGTAAGAACCACCTATGGGCCTATGAAGCACATTAGGGTATTGCAGCAGAAGAGTACATCTTGTGCCAAATTAATCTAAGGAAGTGGCTGGCACTGCAATGTGCTTGCAGCAGTGAGTACTATCTTGATGTCTGAAGCTAAATTAAGCTCTGAAACTAAAAAAGATTAATAACATCTAGCTTTCTATTAAACCCTGGAATACAGAAGGAAACTGAGAAGGAAGGCACTATACGCTCAGCAAAATGATTAAGGTAGATTCCCAAAGTGTATAGCGGTGAACGTTTCTGTGCTTGTATACCGTTTGTTGGGTACTGTTTTAGTTGGGGTTTTATACCGTTGATCAAGCGCTGGAGTTTCTAGAAATTTAAATAATGATCACCACCGTTTGTAGATGTGAGTCTCCAGATGGCCGAACTAAATCCAGTTAAGGCATTTTGCCATTATGTAGAATGCTCTTTTATAAGGCTATTTTTCTGTTCGACTATGGCAGGGGTCCCCAAACCGGTCCTGGAGGGCCGGATCCATGCCAGATTTTTAAAATAACTACATGTATCTCAATGGGGATATCCAAACTATCTGGCATGGATCCGGCCCTCCAGGACCGGTTTGGAGACCCCTGGACTATGGCATCTTCTTAATTTATATTTAATATATTTTTCATCGTTTATAAACCCAAAACCGCAATAAAACTAAGTTTAATGAATGGTGTACTGATATGTATGTTAATGCTTTTTACTATTAGTAAGGAAGGATTAGCCCCCCCACCTCCTCCTCTGAAATGTTTATTAGCCCCTCCAGAAATGTCCCTCTAGTTGCGCCTCTGCTGGTGTGGGGGCAGTACTTTTAGAAAAGGCCCCACAGGGAGAGGTGCTACGGAAGCCGCTGTGGAAGTGAGTGTTTACATAAAGCATTGAGCGCGCCAGGAATTAAGCAGTAATCTGTCAACTGTTTAAAAATATCTTCCATAACTACTCATCTATCAGTGCCTTGAGGCCTTCATGGGTGAGTAGCCACGCTTTACAACCCCCTGATTGATTCTTTGCGCTAAGCCGCAGTCCATAGATATTTTATGTTAAATGTTTTGGCTGACACTTCTCAATCAGACTGATTAAGAACAGGGTGCAGTGGAGTGGTGTGGCTCACTAATTAGAGGCGGCAGACCCGTAAGCAGAGAACGGCCCGGGACCAGGGTTCAATTCCCGACGCGGCAGGGTCGTGGACCAGGGTCAAACGGACTCGATAATTCTCGCCTCTGTGCCTACTCTAACCAGGGATCACACTCGGCAACTCTGGGCATTAAGCTTGCCTCATCTCTACAACGGCCCCCCACAGACGCTGGGGATGCCTGGTTTCACCTTGGAGATACCCAGAAAGGGACCATCTCACAGGGAAAACCAGGACGGGTTCCCCAGCGGTCTTCAGCGCCAGGATACTCCTTGGAGTCACAGTGCGCTTTACAAGTACACCCACATTTACATTTACATAACGTTTAAAAAGGTTTAAACTAAAAATGAGTGTCCAGCCCAGATATGTAATTATTCAAGGAAAGATTTAACAAATGAACAGACTAATAATTATTTTCCTGCTGCGTGACAAATCAGGCAAGTGAACATTTCGAAAACCCAGAGACAAACCAGCCGAAGAGGCCACTGAACTGGAAATGCAAAAAGAACAGATAATGGACTGAGTGCTGAACAAACATTCACCCCCAGTCACAGAACTGGGATAAATCATTTTTTTTGCATGTTACCCCGCCATATGCAAATCAGTCTTGACCCTGCTCCCTATGGGAACAGTCCAGCCCGGACTACCAGCTCAGGTCCTCCCTGGACCGGAAACAAGCATCCTAGGACCGGTTTCGGGGTTTCCCTCTCATCATCCATGCTAGCTTGAATCTGGTGGTGGAGCAAGCACAGGACCCACGTCTGGGCATACCCGTTCCAACTTAGGGCAACAAATACAAAAAAAAACGAAACTGGGGTGGCATGGTGAACAAAAGAACGACGGAATAGACCCAGATCGCCTTACTAGGGATGAATGTTTAATTTGTTCCACATTCCGCCCATCATTTGTGTATCTTTTACTAAACTGGAAATTGCAGCAGCCCTGTGACCCAGACCCAGTCGTAGGGAAGGGTTGGGCAGAACGCTGTGTTTAAACCGCCACGCTCCAGTAGTTAAAGCCACTGTGAAACAGTGCCTGGAGGCAGCACGACACTGAGGAGTAGCCGATAAATACAGGCTTGCACCTGGTATCTTCTGATTTTCTTCAGCCTCCACCATGGCAAGTGCAGTAATGGAATTGTACTGCGCATATCTGCACCGCAGCTCTTCCCAGTCAGGTGACACACCTAGGTGACATGACATGACATCATTAGTGAGGGTGGCAGCAGCGTCATGATAAATCCCTGGGCTCCTTCATGCGGAAGTAGGAGCAGGGCAGGCAGTAGTCAGTGGAGCACCCCAGGAAACCATGCACTTGCTCTCCTACACCGCCGATGACAAGAGGTACTCAGAGTCCCGATTCCCTAAAGGACTACCAGCACAAATTAACCCCTGGCCCGGCATTCAACCAGTTCCAGAGTCTCTCAAAGAAATGTGACGAGACCATGAATGAAATGGACTACTATTTGCTCCCTTCGCAAATATGTTCAGCAAGAAAATGTGGGACAGAGAGTAACAGTGACTGGAACAAACTGCACCTCAATAGTAGCAAATGGTAACAAGCACTGATGAGGGAGAACATAATGTTAATTGTTAGAACATTAATGATTATAAGTGGACAACCCTGATAGCTGAGAGTTCAACCTATGCACAATCTTTATTGTGCATGTTGGAACGAGTGAAAACTTGCAATATCTAGGTTATCCATCATCGTGAGGTTCTTGCCCGTTCCTGGTGCTCTAGAGCAAGTTCTTTTATTGAAGTCCCAGCAAGCCCCCTTTCTTGTCCCGCCCCTTGAATCACTGTGTGCACCACTCTCTGTGGATATATGCATTCACATCTATCTGATCCGATCCCAAAGTGGGTCTAGTGGCCCTAATACACCTAAATTCCTTGTCATAGTCCCTCCAGGCGGTGCACAAGCACAAGCTATCCTATTTGGGTAGCATGCCAACTGACCCCCCAGAGTTGGGAACCTCTCTGCTATGATTGCCTGGAAAATCGAGAAACCTCTGACCCAATTTATAATGGTCTCTCCCACCCTCTTTTTGTAAGGTCAATGCCCGCATTCCCTGGAATGAGAGCACTCCTTGCACCATTTGCTCACTTCTCTGTCAGGCATTTCTATAATTAACTTGCATCAACATAAGCGCCTTTCCAGATCTTTTCCTTAACATCTGGAGGCACGTGCCTGCCCAACTGATCGGGCTCTGAAAGCATGTCCCCCAAACACAGGCTTGGCAATGACCACAACATACCTGAAGGTGTAGCTTCCTTGAGGAGAGGTAGGGACCCTTCTGCCACAGGTACTGTTTGCGCCCAAATGCTTGTTCGCGAGGTATCAGCTACCACTGACCCCTGCACTGTTGACACACCTGTCACTCCTGCCTGTCCTTGTATACCCATGCCATCCAAAGGTGCCACCTACCTTTTTGCCCTTTACACATGGTCACTCTCCGTTACCCCTGCCATTGACCCTCCCAACAAAGGTGCGTACCGCACGCCTACCTTTGAAAGCCAAGGCAGAACACTGGCTAAGATCGCCACCAACTCCAGCTGCCCTGCAGTGCCCACTAGTGCTACCTCACTCGCCATTAAGCTATTACCAGTCTGTACACTGATGCTGTTCGGTGGCTGCACTGCAACTGTAGGAGCTCTACCCAACCCATCGGGATCATTTACTCTGCCAACCGGCACAATCTCTGCAGGAACGCTGCCGTGTTCTTCACTTATACCGCCACGCCACAACCTCAGGGGTGACCCAGAGCCCTTGACCTCTTCACCATTTGTCCCCTGCCCCCAATGCACTTCCATCATGGGGAGAATGCTACCCTAGGTGCAACCCCTGGCCTCCGCGGCCTACCCACCGACACTGCTGGCTCTACTAACTGCACTTCCTGGGGGCCCTGTGGATGCAAAAGAGCCAACCTCTCATCCATCGCCGCCAACCAGAGCATCATTTCTTCCATCCTATTAACCGGGTATGCCCTCTTGGCACCCTTCTTTGCTCCCCCTGGCATGCTTGCAGCGTAAGACAATCTTATATTAAATATGGTGCTCCTGATGAAAACCTGCTCCCACTCACAGAAGTTGTTCAACTTGCTATGCAAACACCAATTTGCTATGGTGAAAACACAGCTCCTAAAATACCAGCAAATGAGCTTGACCCCAAAAAGCACTCAAACGTGCCTCACTCATAGTAAAAAGTATTCCTGCACTCCTATGCCCACAGCTCACCCAATCTTCACTGCCCAAAACAACACTTTGCCCAAAGAGCTCCAAGCGCTCCACAAATCAAGCTCCCAGCGCTCAACAAATCACCCCAAGCCCTAAAACAGCACAAAGCTAACCAAATTGCCCCCGCCACATTCCCCTTTACCTTTGGTGGTCTCTCCCGCCCTCCAAAGCTGCCACCGAGAGTCCACTATCAGGACAAGGACTCTCGGGCCAGATGAGAAAAAACTCTTTATGCCAATCCGGCTACCGGCAGCATATGGTTGTTGTCGGTTGGGAGTCTGGGGAGAGAAAGCAACCGAGTCTTCTTCAGCCACAAGCAGGAACAGTGGCCCACATGCATCAACAATGCCATTTGCGATTCCTTATTAGCGAAAAATAAGGATTCGCTAATGAGGAATAGCAAAAGGCTATGCATGAAGAAATCGCTAAGAAAATGCGATTTCTTAATCAGCCACATGCATCAAGCTAAAAACCGGTCGCAAACGGGTAGAATCTCTGAATCTGCCCCTTTGCGACCGGTATTTTTGCATCTGGGATGATGCATCCCAAATGCAAAAATACTGGTCGCAAAGGGGCAGATTCTGAGAATCTGCCCGTTTGCTACCGGTTTTTAGCTTGATGCATGTGGCTGCAAAGCCCTGGTTCCATGCATGGCCCCCTTCTCCCCGCCACATTGTCGGCTCTCCTCTGTTACAATCCAGTGCAAATTCAACCTTGTATTTCAGTGCCTGAATCGACCACAAAATCACACTCTACTACCATGCATGGTTCGCTTCTTTGCACAAACTACCTTATTAAGTTTTCTTTCCTTTTGTCCTCCTTTCATATGTATGTAAAGCGCTCTGATATCTGTAAGGATCTTGTTCGCGCTATACAAAACTCTGAAAATAAAATAAATGAATAAATAAGTAGCTGATGTACTTGCAAGTGAAACCATTTTGTACGCTGGGTCTAATATGGGGTTGGGGGGAGTGTATTAGAAGCTCTGCATCTTATCCAATTGTCAGTGTATGTAATACCTTAATTAAACGCGTTCTGCGGCCTTGCGAGCTACATCCCATTTTATGTATCGTAGCTCACTATTTCTAAATTCATGTAGAAGTTTGCTGTGTCATGAAATTGACACACATAACATTTTGACTATGGTTGACATGTTCTGCATCAGAGAATGAAGTAGAGATTCTACAAGCCATACCTTCCCATCAGGGCTCGAGTCGGGGGTACGGGCAGGTACACAGCGTCCACCCACCATTTTTACAGGGTGGACGTTGTCCCTCCTGCCAAGAAGTTAGGCCCCACTGGATACAAAGGAAGGACTCGCAGAATGAGTTCAAGATGTACTACAGATGTTTAAAGGAAGGTCTCTCAGAATGAGTTCCAGATGTACTACAGGTGTTTAAAGGAAGGGCTTGCAGAATGAGTTCCAGATGTACCATAGGTTTTTACAGGAAAGTGTCTCAGAATGAGTTCCAGATGTACTACAGGTGTTTATCCAGTTTAACTCAAGATTTTAGTCTTTTCTTTATTTCTTTGCAGTGAAGAAAAGCATTTGCTGTCTTTGAGGTCTCAATAAAACAAAGGCCATTCCAACGAAAACTATATGCAATGTATCAAACTCATGGTCAAAAAGCCTAAGAAATAAATACATTTAAACTAATCCCTCATTTGAGGACACGAAAGGACTAATTTCCATGACATATCACAACCACTCCTTTGATATCCATACAAGCACGCTGGGAGGTAGAATTTGGGACCCCTACCTCGGGAATACAGTGGGTCGACATATGGTGTGACATCCCGAAAGTGCATAGGAGCATGCCACACAGGGAAACCGCCCACAAGGTCATTTACAGGGGTTGCGCCTCCGCCATGGCGGAGGAGCGTTGCCCCACTGCTTTCTCGTAGTGAGAGAAGCCAAAACCTTTAGTTATTACCATTTTATGTTTGCTTTGCAGGCGGGTAGGTTGTCGGGGCAGCTCTGCTCTACCAGTAGGGCAGGGGAGGAGTGGTTTGCCCACTCCTGAGTGTGCAAAGACTGTTTGGTCCACCCAGACCAGTCATGCGCACTTTGCCGTTCTCCTTGTAGGCCTGCATGGAGAACATGCCCACCCCTCAAGCCCCTGGTTGAGAGCCGTGTCACGGCATGCCAGACCAATCACAATGCTGCATGCAGCGTTGAGATTGGCTTAGGGGAGGGAGCCTGGCTGCCTGCTTCCTGTTCCTGTAAGAGGCAGGAGCAGAGAAGCCACGGGACCCGGCGGGAAGTTAGGTTTTCATTTTTTAATGTATTATGACCCCGTGCGATTTCCCCTCCTCGCGTGACCCCCATCCACCGCAGCCATGACGGCCACTACTGGTCATTTAGCAACGGTACTTTACTCCAGCACGATCAAGCAGAATGCACCCGAAGGCATCTTTACTTTGCTGACGTTGCACGCAGTGCACTGGTGACGTTATGCCTTGGTTGTGCCCAGTCATTAAAACATTCTGTAATGAGATACTGGGTCACATTAAGGGGACCCTTGGGTATCCTCACGCTATAATTTAATTTAATTGCGGGTTTCTAACGCGCTAGAATCGACTCCCGAAGGAGTATCTCTGCGCAATAGACCACTGGGGAACCCGTCCTGGCTTTCCCTGTGAGATGGTCCCTACTGGGTATCTCCAAGATGAAACCAGACATCCCCGGCATATGTGGGGGGCCGTTGTGGAGATGAGGCAAGCTAATGCCCAGAGTTGCCGAGTGTGATCCCTGGTTAGAGAAGGCACCGAGGTGAGAATTATCGAGTCCGCTAACGCTGGTCCACGACCCTGCCGCGTCCGGAAATGAACCCTGGTCCCGGGCCGTTCTCTGCTCCCGGGTCTGCCGCCTCTAACCAGTGAGCCACGCCACACCAGACCCGGAAGTTACAATTCTGAGGCTGAGACTGATAACACTGGAAGGTAGGACACAGGGAGATTGGTGTGCCATATAACTGGGGCTGCTGAACAGCCTGTTGCACTTTACTGTAAGAAGAAAGTCCTCTGCCCATCATTGACACTGAATTAAATGTAATACTCATTTTACAGGCAGAAACAAGTGCAGCATAATACCAGATCATTGTTTGCTATTTTTTGCACAAACTTCCCTGGGCCGCTACCCACCCTCCGATAAAACCTTTTGTACATATCATGGATGGTTACATAATTATTTGGCTGTAAGTGGGCCACTGAATTTGTGATTCTGCTGGGGAAGTGCTAGGTGCATTTTAAGGTCTTCTCGCAGTTGCTACTTCATGTACTAATTTCAACAAAAAACATGTTTCCAGCTCAAAGCAGTCAAAAGTTATGTATTAAAAAAGCAGCATATGTGATGCCACATTGCTGTCGACCCTTTGCAGGGCACAGTTCAGTTGCTGATTTCTACTTTTAGGTGTTAAAGTGGTGCTAATGAGGCAACACATTAATGAAGACAGTTTTGTGTCGTTACATGTCAAAATAGTGCAATATTTCTGCTTAATGTGCCTTTTCTTGATGCAAAATGAAGTCAACCTTGCCCCATAATTTGACCCTTCATTGCCACTGAATTTCAGTTCCTCAGGCTGTAATGTAGAAATGTATGCAGATGGTAGGTGCATTTACCTATTGTAAGGAGGGCTCCAGCAGGTTAATTTCTCAATGAGAGAGGATATTTTCCAGTGCTTGATTTTTATCATATTGGCCCATATCTTTGGCGAGGACTAATGCTTTTTAGGGTAGGATGGATGCATTATTTATCTAGCTCTTCATACCCCATTGAGGTCATTAAGTGCCCCAAAGTGCATCAAGTTCTTCAGTACCTCTCAGAGTGCATAGTTGAAAGGGTGTTGTTTGAGATTTGGCCTGTATGGGACATGTTGGATGAGGTGTGGGAGGCTGAGGGTGTGGGGACCACATAAAGCACTGCATCTCTGTCTGTGAGAATAGGCAAACCTTTATTCATGATTACTATACAGAACCTCCCCAGAAACAGAGGAGAAAGCCAGAACAGGCAATGCTAATCCACCAGCGTGTATTATTGGCACGACAAAGAAGCAACAGAGGAGCAGCCAATATAAGGCACTGTAAAACACCGAGGGAGCATTACAGAGTGCTTATCCAGGAGCAACCCTCTGGAGACACTGTTAAACAACTAGGGTGTAATAAATGGTATGTTTTCAAGAGTAATAAAAAAGCAACCCACTGGAGACACTGTTAAACAACTAGGGTGAAATAAATGGTATGTTTTCAAGAGTAATAAAAAAGCAACCCACTGGAGACATTGGTAAACAACTAGGGTGTAATAAATGGTATGTTTTCAAGAGCAATAAAAAAGCAACCCATTGGAGTCACTGTTACAGGGAGTATTCTAAAAATCATAGCCAGGAACTACAGAGAGCAACCCAGTGGAGGCATTGTTGATCCAATGGGGAGTATTATTTGAAGCATAGCTGGGAACCACAGACAGTAATCCATTGGTGGCACTGTTGAACCAATAGGGAGTATTTTATTAAGCATGGCCAGGAAACACAGAAAGCAACCCATTGGAGGCACTGTTGATCCAATGGGGAGTATTTTGTTAAGCATGGCCAGGAACCGCAGCGAGCAACCCAGTGGAGGCACTGTTGATCCAAATGGGGAGTATTTTATTAAGCATGGCCAGGAAACACAGAAAGCAACCCATTGGAGGCACTGTTGATCCAATGGGGAGTATTTTATTAAGCATGGCCAGGAAACACAGAAAGCAACCCATTGGAGGCACTGTTGATCCAATGGGGAGTATTTTATTAAGCATGGCCAGGAAACACAGAAAGCAACCCATTGGAGGCACTGTTGATCCAATGGGGAGTATTTTATTAAGCATGGCCAGGAAACACAGAAAGCAACCCATTGGAGGCACTGTTGATCCAATGGGGAGTATTTTATTAAGCATGGCCAGAAAACACAGAAAGCAACCCATTGGAGGCACTGTTGATCCAAATGGGGAGTACTCTATTAAGCATGGCCGGGAACCGCAGTGAGCAACCCATTGGAGGCCCCGTTGATCCAACGGGGAGTATCATACGGTGCTGATGCAGGAGCAAAAGAAAACAATTTATAAAAGGTACGTGAAGATAGCAAAGAGTATTACAGGAGCAACAGGAGTAACGGTAGAGCAAGCAATTACAGGCACCTAGGGTGACCATCCGTCCGTAATTTTCACAGACTGTCCGTAAAATAACCCTCATGTTCGGTAATTCCCACAGTTGAGATTCCCAAGCTGAAGTGGAATGGAGGGAGACTCCTGTGCTGCATTCGGAGGGAGGGGCAGACAGCTAATAAGAAATACGCCTTCTTGACTGCCTCCCCAAAGAAATGCAAATATGTGCAATTGGTTAATCAGCAAATGTAAAGGCTGCCTGGGAGGCGTTAATTGATGGAGTCACTTGAAGCTTCCTGATGACAAGATATTTTCTTTTTGAGAGGTACTGTAAGGGTGTTCCAAGCTGAGCAATGGAGTGCGATCATTTAATGGGGAGTTATAAAAAAAAAAATGTTTGCACTATGTATAATCTGCATATTAATGAAAAGTATTCTGTAGAAGCTCTTTTTATCTTTAACCTAAATGTATATATGCATTTAGTGGTAGCCTACATTAAACTGTATATAATACACATTCAAAATAATGACAAACATTCACAGTGTTTTGAGAGATCTGCCGGCACTAAAAATACACAAGTCACTTGTCCCTGCTGCACCAAACAGGATTCAATTCTGTGGGCATCTCGTTGCACACATATACATCTGTCGTGGCCTCATTACCCAATAGAGATTTTGTAAAATAATAGAGTGCATTTCCCAGTGACAATTAACTTTTACAGTTAAGGTGTGTGCTATGTTACATGTAGTTAGCTGAGCAAACACAAGCAGATGATGGACGGAGCGCTGAAACTTTTCAGAAACTCTCCCCTAGTCACAGATCTGGGTTGAATCCATCATTGTTCTTTAGCTCACTTCGCCACCCCAGTTCAGACACAGCTATATGCAAATCAGTCTAGAGCCTGTGCCTCATTAGAACAGTCCAGCCCGAACTGCCAAGCCATGTCTTCCCTGGACCGGAAACAAGCAATAGTGGGACTGGTTATGGGCTAACAGCCCTCATCAGCCAGGCAAGCTGGAATCCAGTGGCAAAGTGAGCAAGGGACCCAAGCCTGGGCCTACCCAGCCAACTTAGGGCGAACAAAGCAAACACAAGGAGATGATGGACGGAGCTCTGAAACTTTTCAGACACTCACCCCCAGTCACAGTACTGGGTTGAATCCATCATTGATCTTTAGCTCACTTCACCACCGGTAGTTTAGACCCAACTATATGCAAATCAGTCTTGACCCTGTGCCTCCTGGGAACAGTCTAGCCCAAACTCTAAAAAAAATAAATCTTACTAAAAATTCAAGAACCTTCAGCAAAAATCACTGTTCTAGGAATATTTATCATAAAATACAGTCACATTTACATCACCAGAAGATCACAATATGATGGCTTTTCAGCATCTAATTACATTCTTTACAATCATTGACAGAGACCACATAGTGCACTCATTGGTTAACAACTGAAGGGATACAAATGCTGGGTGCCTAAGGCCAAGCAGCCTTAAGATTGGAAAAATCCAAATCTTTCTCTGTTTTTACGTACAAGAGAGCTCGACATGAATTGTTGTCTGCTGTGACATATTGTGCATGGACATTTACAAAGCGAACATGACCAGTCATTAATGACAGAAAAGCTTATTAGGCAATGGAAATGCCTAACGTAAAGCGAGTTAAAACAAATCTGTCCTGCGTCCCCTCCATGGATTGTAAATATGGCTCTATATCATACGTGCTCAGGATCATTTGATTATTACAAACACTTGGCTTCAATTTCTCCGAGGAAAATCTAAGAGACTCCAATAGCATCATGCACTCTCTTTTAAGATCTTTTCTGCTGATGTGCTCTAGGGATTCCGGCTGTTCATAATATTCCGGGTGTCCTAGGTCGCTTGTGAAGTCTTTGATAAACTTCATCCAGGGTATTCTAAGTACCCGCTGTAATTTAAGACAGTCCCTTATAATATCCCTATTAGGGTGGTTTTCTCCGAGGACCACATTTTATGCCATAGAAGAATTGGCTGTGTTTTAATTAAATCTGATAAGCCGGATAACCCCAGCTCCGCTTGGCATACATAGGTAGAACAGCCTCCCGGAACAGCTAGTACAAATCTTAAAAAGGCATTCTCCAACCAGTTGTGGGGGCTGACAATCATATTAGCCCCATACCGCAGCACCATACATAGTAGTAGTTACACACTTAGCCTTATATATATTTATTCGTTCTACAGATGTTTTTTGCCCAGCTTTCTTGAGAAGTTAACCAAGGCTGCTTTCTTAATTTAATTGCCTGGCACCATGGGCCATTCTGGTCGAACAGGGGAATAGTCTTTGTAAATGCAATCTTCTTATTATCTATGAGGATACCTCTACACGTTGAGCTCCCTTTTCCGCGCTTCATTATGAATGTCTTCGATTTATTTACTTGCAACCCCAGATTCTGCATGTATGTATTAAAAGTTATCAATAGATGTTGTAGCCCAACTGAGCGCGTGCCATTAGCACTGCATCATCAGCATAGAGAGGGGCGGGTATTGGGCGATGTCCAATTGTGGTAAATCCAGGCACTGATCAGACAGTGTCTGTCTCAAGCTATTAATGTATAATGTAAAAAGAAAGGGTGCCAAAACGCATTCCTGTCTTACTCCTCTCTATGCTGAATGATACAGTGAACTTAACCCCATATCAAACCCTTGCTTTGATGAAAGAGAACAATTTCCTCAAGAAGTCTAAAAGCAGTGGCTCCACACCTACCTACATTGGCCATTATAATCGATAAATTATCATGCTCTACACAATCAAAGGCCAAGGATAAGTCTACAAGTGCCAGAAACTGTCTACCTTGTTTGGCCAGGATGTATTTCCCAATTAACAGGTTCAGATTAAGTTCCTGCTTGACTGTGCCAAGACCTGGTAGAAATCCAAACTGTAACTTAGATAAAACATCATTGGCTTTGGCCCAGTCCTGAAGTTTATTTAATATGGTGCGTCCAGCTACCTTAACTAAAGAATCAAGTAGTGAGATTGGCCAGTAGCAGGGTGGATTCTGGTGGTCACCTTTCTTGTATATCGGAACCAAGAGTGATTCCGACCAGGTATCAGTGAAATCTATGGTACAACAATCTGTTATTACTTGTGTTAGTAGTGGGCCCAACAGGGCAATATTAGCTTTGAAGAGGTCTACTGGTATACCATCGGGGCCAGAAGCGTTCCCCCCTTTACTTGCTTCAAGGGCTAAATGAACCTCTTCAAGAGTGAACTGAAGGTTTATTGGCAAAGTAGGGGGGGCAATGGCGCTCCTAATTGTTGGATTCCTTCCTCAACTTTCAAAGGTTTGTGTAGTGCATGTTTCAGGTTCCTATATGCCCTCGTATATCTAGTGTCGAACCAACAATGTTTTTTCTTGTTCCCTTTTCTATTCTTGACCAATACGCCTACCTTAATCCCATGGGTAATCAATTGGAAGGATTATAACATTTTAACAAGATCCACATCCTCATCTAAACAAGCTGAAAATGCTTTGTAGTGTTTACCCACATGCTCGCTGGTACCGTTAACAGGGTCAACCTTGGACCACCGTAAAGAGTAACCATTAGTTCTGTTAAGGGAAATGTCCTTAACCGCATAAGCGCTTACCCTTTCTTTTTATTACTTTGCTAGGCAGTTTAAAACTTATGCTCTGCGGAAAGTGATTGCGTAGAGGATTGTTTTGTGTTTTAAAACCATTGACTCTAGATGAATGCCTATTTGCCGTTTACACGTAATCGATAATCATGTTCGCACCTCTCCCATTGAAGCTCTGGTGGAATGATACTGGTGGAGTGCCCAATTCGTTAGCGAAGACTAAATCATACTTGAACATAATATCATTCAAATTGTCTCCATAAAGCGAATGAGGGAAATGGGTATAGCCTATAGAACCATCTAATGTTATACCACAGTTTTTTTCTGCGCAATGTGGGCACAGACTAATATTAAAATCCCCACCCCAAAGTACAAACATATCTTTAACTGTGTCATTAGGTATGTACGAAAGATCATTTCACAATTGTCTAAGGGCCACGCAAATCTGCTCAGGTGAAGCGTTATTATAATAATTTATCAATGCTAAGCAACAATGCTTATCAATTTGAATAGTGATAATTTGATAATACATTTTAGATGCCAGCAGCTATATCTTGGTCGCATTCATATAATTTGAAATCTATGTACATAAACATTCTTTAGCTCTCTCATATACAGACCGTATGGCTGAAGTTTGAAAAGTCTTATGCCCATTGATATGTATTGGATCCCCTCCCCAGGATTCTTGAAAGTGCAGGTTAATAAAGATGGTGTCAAAATCCGTCCATTCGGGGATTGTGTATTTAACTCGTAAGCCTGCAATTGCCAGGATAGCGCAATGCACTGATCATCTCTAAAGTTATCTATTTCTCTGTTTCCATTTGCATTTAGAGGGTGGGAGAGTGTCATGGTTGGCGTAGCTATAATAAGTGTATTTCCTGAATTTTCCCCTGTGTCGGCCCTTTGATTGCTAGGGGGAGACCCATGAGTGGTCTGTGTCCATTGTATTCAATCTTTATAGAATTTTCTGCAATGAGTCAGTCTACACCATCTAGAATTGGCGAACCTTCAAAGAGGCTGCTGACTGGAATGTTATACATGGCCTTATTAATCTATTTTTTTAAAATAGCTTTATTGGCATTTTATAAACATACGTAGCGATGGTCAAGCAGACGTACATACTTGAGACATCGCGGTATTGAGTAGACATTCCCAATCTCTGTCCAGATCCTTAACAAACATTTAATTCCCACTTCATTTGTTGTTCACAAACATATATGTTGTACTACTTATAAACAATGCATCCTTTGCCAACAGATTCTTTAACCCCCCCATCTATCCCTCCCTTCCCACCCACTTCCGTGCGTTTGTGCTAGCGCTACATCTCTCCTGGTTCTATTGTGTTGCCTATCGTATATCAACTCATGTCCTGTCCTGTTGCAGACCGTCTCCGCCCTGTTATCTACGGGATGTTCCTAGCAGCCAGGGTCCGGATCTGTGGGTGCCGTGGGTGTTGTTTGTGCTCCCTCATATCCATTAACATTGTCATCCAGGCTCGTAATCATTCTCCACTAAGCTGTTTAACTCGAACTGCCTCTGCAGTTGCCCATTCGCATACATCTCTCATCCACATCATTGTTCGGGTGGGGTGGTGTTATACAATGCCTTACACTGGCCTCCCTCATTTGTATCCCCTCTAATCTTTATTAGCTCTGCATTACCTGACAGCCGATAGAAATAGCAAAGCGGTAGTAGATTAACACTACGCCTTCGAGACCATGGAAGTGCCAACTCTATAGATACTGTGTCACATTAACCTGCTATCTTTATTTATTTAACACAGTATATTAATCTCACAGATTTGTACCAAAACATTGTCTTCTGGTTTTAAAGGGGATTGAGAAAAATAAATTATTGTGTATGACCAGGAAGCCTTAGTTCAAATCTCGGATTTTGTGCAAGTCTAAATTGTGTGATGTCAGTCAAATCAATTTACGTCACGTGTCTAGTTTACTTGATAGTGACATTTGAGAGCACTTTCAAGTAATTCAGTTTAAGATGGTATGTGTACAAAAAATTCACTTGTATGTTTTATTAGCCTGGAATGTTCCACCATCCATAGCAGTAGTAATGGCCATGATGTAAGGGACACCAGATAACTGGTTTACTTTGTTCCATCCTGGAGTTGTCAAGAGGGAGGGTTAATAAATCCTGGGGTAGTGGTGAATACTAATCCTTTAGTATTGAAAGGTAACTGATTCCCAGCTCAAACTGTGCACTACTTGTATATAAAGAGGAAAACAATAATATATGTTAAAGAAACATTTCTTACATAACAAAATCTTTATCAAGTTCTTAAATTTTGCTTGTGTAATTTACATCCCAAATATTTTGAAGATTCTGCATGTACTGTGGCACTTAGAGATTAGCTAAATCGCTGGTTCTGCCTTGGCTCGACTGCAAAACCATTTCTAGAAATTGACAGAGTTGGCAATTGCCCTGCACAACATTCCAAGGGGTCTGGCCCCTGCCCCTTCACAAGCACGACCAGCGGACCACTGTACCAGCACAGTTTGCCAGGGTGGGTGGATGCTGGCTGTGCAACCACTTGACAGTGCCTCTTCTGTTTCTCTCCTCTCTCCTGAGACAAAGCCTTAGGTATGCAACACTTCTCATAGTGGGACCATCTCGTCTGATTCACGGAATTGTGCCACTTTGTTTTTCTCTTACTTATTTGTGGGGTTCCTAGCAACAACTTTTTGAATCAGATGCTGCGGATCTTCCATCTGATCTCGATTTCATCCTGACCTTCAATTCTATTTGTCTGGCATTCTGGGCTCCCATAGAGTCCCAGGTGCACACTCTAGTGCTGTGAGACTACAGACAAGTTGTGGGTACCTCACATCATGACATCAAATGTGATACTGTCACCCCCACACCATCTGCTCTGCCTCATTCATTTTTATTTAAGTTTAACGTTGACTGGAGGTTGAGGTGAGCCAGATGTTTCTTTTTTTTAACTTGACTAAATTAGCATATGGTCATCTTAATTCTTCCCAACCACTTTCCTGTAGGTTTTAAAATGTTTAGAAACATAAAGTGCTTTGTCTCCAAGAAAGTTTCGATAAATATGGATAGGGGTGACGCCTTTGACACCATGCTCAAGGTCATTAAGTTATTATTGAACAAGGACATAATGTGCCACCTGAATGTAGCATACCTACCTAGAGGCAATCACCTAAAGACCTAGGGCCTCATTTATGAGAAGTGACGCATCGCTGCGTGAAAGCAGCGATTCGTCACTTCTCAGTGCGCACTCTTTGCGACATTCCTGATGCGTCATATTTAATGTATGCCGCATCATGTCGTAAGGAGTTACAGATACGTCAGTATTTCTGACGTATCTGTAAGTGCAAAAGTGGCGCATTGCTGGAGTGTGTCACAAAAGTGACACAACTCCAGCAATGCGTCCTTTCACATGGGGCAAGCCCCATGTGAAAGGGCCTGCGTCAGTCTTACGCCTGCTGTGAGGCAGGTGCAAGATTTTGACGCAACGGCGTCCTAAAAGTGACGCAGTGAATTTTTATAGATTTCACTGCGTCACTTGAACGACCCTTCCTTGAGTCAATACGCCCCCCCCCTTGCATACATTATACCTGGCGCAGGTATAATGTGGCGCAGGGGTTTACAAAGTGACGCATCTACCTAGACGCGTCACTTTGTAAGTATGGCACAACAAGGCGCATTTTTTACGCCACTGGTGCGTCACAAAAGGTGACCCACCGGCAGCATAAAAGTGACGCACAGCCTCATAAATGAGGCCCTGAGTTTTTAGGCGACTTTGTCCGACCAAGAGGCAGAAAAGGTACACATTCTTATCGATACATCATGTTTGAAACAGATTGCTGATTCACACATAATGTGCAGAAACAAAGTGCAAATTGTGTAAAGAAAATGCTAAATCGTATTTTCTGGTTTCTCTGGTACTTGAACATTTGGATGTTCTTGTTACTCAGTAGTTGACTGGTGCAAGTGAAACAGATTATGCGATAGATATTATTTTTACCCACACGTGATGCTTCTGTTCTGCAATGAGATGACGGAAGGCCCCTGGGTAAGTGTTCTGTGTTGAGAGCTGTACTTGGCATCTGTATTTATGGATGATGTATTTTATAGTAAGCACTTTATTAACTCTGAGTTTTGATCCTCGAGGCATTTAATAACATGAAACACAACCGCCTTCCTACTTCCTGGTTAAATGCAATCTCTGTTTGGCTTAATAGAAAACACTTATGGGTATTTCCCATTTCACCGCAAGGTAGGAGGGGTACACCCAGTTTAGATTTCTCAAAAATGTAATCGGAAAAGCAGAAAGGGGAAACAAAACTACAATTTTACTCAGTGCATTCACAGATAACTCTAGCGGGAACATACGTAACGGATTACAACCAATCAAGAAATGCCACTGGTGAATCAATATGAAGCATAGGAAGGCATAAGAGAAGGGATAGCATGGATTCCCCAACATTATTATTCTGAGCGCATACATCACATAAATCAAGGCAACATGCATGACATCACAATATGACGAAGGCCTCAAATGTTACTACAAAATGGAGAAAAAAATGGGAAACATCCTTTATGACGCAACTTTTACCACGCAGTGCCTTTACAACGCATGTTTTTCAACGCAAGTCATTACAACGAATTGCGCTGGGGGCGCTGTAGGATAGGTAATAGTTACATTTACTACCCAACACCTTCCCTACTATCCACGGGGACTGGAGTTTGAATAGTAAATTAAACTATTCACTATCCGGCAACCCCTAACGCAAGTCGTTGTAACGACTTGCGTTGAAAAACCTGCGTTGTAAAGGCATGCGTGGTAAAAGCATGCGTTGTAACAACGTACATCCGAAAAAAATCGGATATTGCACAGTTGTACAATTGTACAATTTGGGTAACATTTGCAAACTTTTTTTCTCCAGGCTTAATACACTCGCACACAGATGTATTAAAAAAATGGAAAATGCGCTATAAGGGCACAAACATAACATTGGGAAAGTGCATGTGCCGGAAAGATTCAGAGGAAGGGTCAAGGATATGCAAGGCAAATGTGAAGACCACTCACAAAGTGGTGACCTCTCGGGCCTTCACATACGAATCTGAGCATATTTAGAACATTTAAATGGATGTGATCTAACAAGTGCAGAATTGCTGAAATCCCTGGACCTCTTCCAGGATAGATGACACTTACAGGAAAATAGATTTTGAGTTCTGATAAAAGCATTGCTCTTTACAACAAAAAAATCCAGCATTAGTTGCAACTTTGCGCCAGGGCACAAACAGGATTAGGATTAGAAGTCTACGTCATCTACGTAAGTGGACATCATATGTAAAACACAAGGCAGGCACACTATGACATGCACGCTTTACTTCTAGGGAACTTACATCATCAGCTAAAAAGCAGTAAATTGGATGTGCCACATTACTTTGTATGGAGCACTCTACACATATAATTCTAAAATCTCTGCCAAAAAGGCCCCTTTGCAGCCTCCCCAGGGAGCCCATATCCACTCTGCACCACTCTCTAGAAGACATTGCTCATTTCACAGGGTACATTACCTTTAATGGGAACGTAGCGCTACTTCCTGGTTTTTGTACGTTTTACTGCTTCTTCTTGTATTTTATCCTGGTATGACTTCTTTGACGGTATCCTCAACAGAGCTCAAGTCATTACATATACTCTGAGACCCCATTCAGCCTCCCCCATTAATTCTCTTATACACCCTTGATGTGGAATAAGCACCTTCCTAGCAGTGAGTGCCCACTAGAACATGTCCTCATCTTGTAGCCTCCTTGTTAACTACTTTTCTTTTTCCAAGTTTCTACTTTAAAACTGGTGGTTCTCAAGCAGTTTCGATTTTCGCTCTGTTTTCCTTGCTGCACTTGACAGGCAAATAATTGATCTTTTGTAGGACTTTGCTACTGTATAAATTGTGTATTTCATTGTGCGCCTTTCTGTTCTACTTCCCATTTACAACTTATTATCCTAGGTGAAATAATTAAGTCATTCTATGCGTCCCATACCCTGGGACTACTGTTCTATTACTCTAATATTATGGTCTTCCAGACACTATTTATCTTCTTTCTGGGGCAGCGACATTCTTTCAAAAAAGAACACACTTTTGTATGTTGTTCTGTCAACCGGTCAGTGACATTACAGGAGGGGTTTTTAATGGTGTCGCAAGTAAAGATGTCAGTGACATCACGGATGAAGTGTTTCCTTATACCATGGGCTTAATTACGAGTCTTGCGGCCCGACCGCCAGACATGCCGGGCGCGGCAGTTGTGGTCCAGCCATCGCCGCATCAGTGGTTCGAACACCCCATTACGAGTTAGGCGGTCAGACCGCCTCTGCAACGCCGCAGCTGCCAGGGAACTGCCATTCCTTGCTGGTGGCGTAGTGGTCAGGGCCTCAGTAATATACCACTGCGGCACCACCATGCATATTAGAAGTTTCAGGACCGCCAGCGGTATGTATGTATGTATGTATGTGTGTTCTTATATAGCGCTCGACTTACCCTAGGGCATCTTGGCGCTTGCATTGGGAACCCGTCCTGGCTTTTTCCCTGTGAGATAACCCATACTGGGCATCCCCAAGGTGAAAGCCAGGCATCCCGCCGCGGGGGGGGGGCGTTGTGGAGATTAAGCAAGCTTAATGCCCAAAGCTGCATAGTGTGAACCCGTGATTAGAGTGGGCACCGAAGCGAGAATTATCGAGTTTGTGGACAATTGGGCTCAAGACCCTGCCGCGTCGGGAATTGAACCCTGGTCCCGGGTCTGACCTCTGCTTCAGGATATGCCTCCTCTAACCAGTGAGCCACACTTCTTTCCTCCATTACAAGGCTGGCTATTCTAAAACAAAGGGGTCCCTTTAGAGCCCCCGTATTGCCCATGTGTAATGGAATGCATTCAGGAAGGCGCAAGATGTGCCTCCTGTTTGCATGCACCCCAGTTCCTTCAGGACATGGTCTTCACAGTCCATGCCGCGCAGGAACTGTTTTTGGCGTTGCCATTGCAGGTCCCATTTTTAGAGGCACCACCAAAAACAGCACACCAGACCCAAGGAAACTTGTAATCTGGCGGGTGGTGCAACCACGGGTTTGGCGGTGCGGAACGGACCACCGGCGTGCTGAACTCGCAATTAGGTCCCATGTGTTTTCAGTACGGTCATTAACAGTGAGGTCCAATATTATGTGATCAGGATACCACGATGGAGGGGCTAAGGACTTACAATATTGCTTGAATTTCATGGTTTGTGTGATTCTTTATCAATATTAGTGGCAATTTATTGCAGAACCATGCACAATTGTTACAACTGGTAGGATTTGCGTGAACATAATTTTAGCAAGGGTTTAAGGTATTTTTTACATCTGCCACAGATCACACCATGAATTAAACTTTGTTCCTTAGCACACAATGTAATACTGTCATACGCTGTCATGGAGGAGTGTGGCTCAATGGTTAGAGCGGCAGACCCTGATGCAGAGTTCTGGCCTGGGACCAGGGTTCAATTCCCGCCTCGGCGGGTCTTGGGCACAATTTCCTCGGACCTGTTAATTCTCGCCTCGGTGCCTACTCTAATCATGGGTCCCACGCTGCAACTCTGGGCAATAGCTTGCTTAACCTCCACACCGGCCCCAACAGCGCTAGGATGCCTGGCTTCACCCTGGGGGTGCCCAGGAGTGGACACTTCACAGGGAAAGCCAGGAGGGGTTCCACAGCGGTATGAGTAATAGCGCCAGGAAACCGCTTGGTGACAGTGCGCTCTACAAATACCTTGACATTTACATTTACATTTATAATTCTATCGAAAAAAAGAACATGAAGTTCAATAAATAAAAAAACTTTCCATTGTGTTACTTTAAGGTTCTGGCTGCTGTAGAACTGCCAAAGAATATTTCATATTAAAGTAAGTGTACTGACTTCATCGGTTTTGCCATTACGGGTTATATTAAGGAACACATATCAATGTACGATTAATGAATGTAAAGAGGGAAATGTCAGGCCAATCTATACAGAATATCATGTGTTACTCAAACAAAACACAAAGCTACTCAAGAGGGTTCCACCTGAAAAACGTCACCATACGCTTCACCCAAGGTACATTTCTTCAATAAATGCACAACTGTAATAACTGTTTGGGAGGTTGAAGTATTTTTTTTCCAAGCGAGCAACTCAAAGACCCATCAAAAACTCCTTGCCCCCTAAGCACTGCTGATGAGCCAGATGCAGGAGGGGGTAGAATAACTGAGGAAGAGATAAGTCAGCAGTGCAGACCCATCATGTTTTATCCACAGAGGAGCTGCTGGCTACCAGCATTGCAGTTTTTTTTCACCCATGCCCTCATACTTCTTTCTTCATACACAAAAATCCCGGATCCCCTTGAAACTATTTCTCCCAGGTTTCATATTTTGTCCTCATCCTTTTTTACTACCACCTCCTTCTTGGGGTTATGTTCCCTGGACGACTCTTCTTCTATCTCAAACAAAGAAGTGGTTCCAACTTCAGCCCCAACTACAAGGTCCCTCTCGATCCTCCACGACCCACCCACTAGTCCTCACCCTTTTTTCCGTACCGTCTCCTGCCTCAGAAATATTAGAGCGTGCACCACTTGGTCCTGTTCTATTGGTTATTAGAACATTGGAATGTTGAGCGTTCTATTGAAGACAATGGAGTGCTCTGGGTTTCTAATAGCTGGTAGAAGCCCGGAGGGCCAACCTTCCAATGTCTGTCACAAATGTTGCTGTGAACAAAGACCTCACGAAGCCCGAGGGTATTTCAACTGCCTCGGGCTCCGTGAGGCCTTTGTTTTACAAATTAGAACATTCTGCCCCCTCTGGCGGAATGTTCTAATAACCTTTGAGCCCTCTGTAGCAGGATTTACCGGCCATTAAAGGCCCGCTCCCTTGTTAAAGGCCCCCACCTTCGTCTCGGACCTTAAACGCTGGAGCAGGCCTTTAATGGCCGGTAAAGCCTGCTAAGTCGGGCTCTCAGACTATATTCTCTTTGTCCCACCCAAGTCTTGCCACATCCAGGTTCAAATCCATTTGCATCTGTAATACTTGTTACTGCACATCTTACGCACCTTGTCCTGTTTCAGTGCCACCCGCCGAGCCCCCCTCTTCTGCTCAGTGCCTGCACCATCTGATACGGTACCTTTGACCACCCTCTACTGGTTCAGTTACATAAATGCCTGGTCTGCTTGGTTCCCCCATCTTGTACCAACTCTCTTGTCCCAGACTGTTCTCCAGCCCACTTCTGGTTCATCCACAGAAGTGCATGCGCTGCATGGGCCGTCCCCTCTCCTTTTCTCCAGGTCTCTTATTTCATCTAAATAAAAGTCTGCATCCCTTTGGTAAAAGACATCAATTCACTAGATACCTTAGCGGTAGAGAGAGACATAAAAATGCATTTCAGCAGGAATGAATCTATTCCTTTCAATTGTCATTGTGATCACGTGTTGAAATAGACACGGCCACTATTCGGTTACAAAGTGCAAATATATATAGATGTAACCACGCCCCTGGGATGAGAATGCACCAGAGGCCAGCGCGATGTAACCACGCCCCTGAGAGGCGGGAATGGTATCAATAAAGTTGGATAACGCAAGATGCAGGGCTCATGGCGTGCTCTTTGTTTGCCCTAGAAGAAGGGGTGTGAGCCCCGAAACGCGTCGGCAGAGACAATGACAAACACGAAGGTAACAGCAGGCTGCATGTTATGGCCGGAGGGCGGACCATGGTCGTGCTTCCCTCCCAAGCTCCAGAGCGTTTGCTTCCTATATATATATATATATATATATATATATATATATATATATATACACTAGCAGCCCGTCCCGACGTTGTCCGGGTATGAATTACTGCCGGCCAGTAGTATATTGTTTTGTAGGATTTCGTTTTGATGGCATTTCTTATCTGTGACAGGCCTGTGAAACGCTCCGATTCACAGTGCACTGCTGATGCACTTAAGAGTGCGCGTTCAGTAGTGTCTGAAATAGAGTTTCCCTACTTTATTTTTCCTTGCAATATTATATAGCGCAAACTCGACAACATGGCAAGAGCACAATTTACATTACATAAGAACACATTCATTGTGGTAGGCACAGGGAGACAAATCGATTTGCCTGGAATCACAGGATGTTGAGCTACTGCCGAGATTCGAACGTAGCTCCCCAGCTCTAAAGTTCGCAATTCTAGAACTTGTGGCGGGAGGTGTGTCTAAAAGTGTATGTCGGTGCTGGCCATCAATGACAGAGACCTGTGCATTTTTCAAATCGGTGGTGAAAAATGAGTATGTTGCTGGAGATGTGGGCTGCCGTGCCACCAATGTACTTACCGGGGGAGGGTAAAAACCCATTATTCCGCAACTTTCTTTCCGCATACCATCACTCCGCATACTTTTATTACGAAAATACCATGACTCCGCAATGCCATTATAACACATGGCATTACATTTTATATGCTTTTACCATGCATACATTTACAACAAAATTCGTTGTAAATGCATGAATGGTAAAAGCTTGTTTTTTAAAAATGTTTGGATAAGGTAAGTATGGGTATAGGGGTATATGTTTTGGGTTACTGAGGTATATGTTTTGGGGTGTTTGGGTATTTTAAGGGTTCAGATATAGTTTTGGGTTAAGGGGTACAGGGGTAGTTTTAGGCTTTAGGGATAAGTATGGGTTTTGGGGTACAGGGGTATTTTTAGAGTTCAGGGCTTGGTTTGGGTTTTGGGGTATAGGGGTATTTTTAGGGTTCAGAGCTAGGTTTGGGTTTTGGGTTACAGGGGTATTAAAGGGTTCAGGGGTAGGTTCTGGGTTTTGGGGTACAGGGTTATTTTTATGGTTCAGGGATAGGTTTGGGTTTTGGGGTACAGGGGTATTTTTAGGGTTATGGGGTAGGTTTGGGTTTTGGGGTACAGGGGTATTTTAAGGGTTCAGGGCTAGGTTTGGGTTTTGGGGTACAGAGGTATTTTAGGGTACAGGGGTATTTTAGATTTCAGGGGTAGGTTTGGGTTTTGGGGTACAGGGGTATTTTTAGGGTTCAGGGCTAGTTTTGGGTTTTGGGGGACAGGGGTATTTTTAGGGTTTAGGGGTAGGTTTGGGTTTTGAGGTACAGGGGTATTTATAGGGTTCAGGGCTGGGTTTGGGGTACAGGGGTATTTTTAGGGTTTAGGGATAGGTTTGAGTTTTGGGGTACAGGGTATATTTATAGGGTTAAGATGGGTTAGTGTTTAAGGGTGTTGGGGTATTTTAAGGAGTACGGGTGGGTTATGATTATGGGGTGCAGGGGTATTTAAAGGGAGCAGGGTGGACACCCGGAGCTGGAATGTACAGAACCTGGGAAGAAAAAACGATGAAATGTTGGGCACAAAGCTCGCTTTTTTTTCCCGCAATCCCGCACAGGCCCACGCCGCCAGCACACTCTTTTGCCTTTTAAATGTATATGGTGTGCGTCTGCATAGCCTATGTCCTTCTGCTGCAACTGCCCTTTCCAACGCTGTATTGGGTGTTGTGATTGGTGCTGTGGTTGCTGAGATTACTCGCCTCAAAGGTTTGGGTTCTCTCTTTATTATATTAGTACTAGCAGCCCGTCCCGACCTTGTCCAGGAGCAACAGGCTTCCCCGAACCTCGCCCGCCCCGACATTGTCCAGCAGCCCGGGCCCCCGCCTGGCCCGTCCCCCGCCTGCCCCAACCCCCGCCTGCCCTGAAATGGGTCCCCTTACCTCTGCCGCCGCTCCTCCCGCCTATCCGCTGCTGATATACTGCTTTAAATATGTCTGTTCTTCTTTGCAGAGGTGTACAGCTGACCAATCCGTTCTACAGAGTGTACATTGGCTGGGAAAGCTTACATCATAGCTAATCTTTTTGGCCTAGAGGTGTGTTAATGGTTGCTGTTGCACCATAAAAACACGGGATCATTCTCTTTTCTCCTGTAGCCTGGGCCCCCGCCGAGCCCGTCCTCCACCCAGCCCCTCCCCCGCCTGCCCCGACATGGGTCCCCTTACCTCAGCCACTGCTCCTCCCGCCTGTCCGCTGCTCGCACTGCCGCTGGCCTGTCCGCTGCTCCTCACGTCACCGCTCCTCCCCCGCGCCATGTCCGCCGCTCCCTTACCTCAGCTGCCGCTCCTCCAGCCTGTCCGCTGCTCGCACCGCCGCTGGCCTGTCCGCTGCTCCTCACGTCACCGCTCCTCCCCCGCGCCATGTCCGCCGCTCCTCGTCGCGCTCCTGGACGCCGCTCCTCCCCGCGCTCCTGACGTGAGCACGCACGTCGCGGCCTGCGCTACTTCGGAGGGACTACTTTTTTTTTACTGTAAATTTTTTAAATAACGTTTTTTTTTTTAATTTATATAGCCTATAACCATCTACACACCCTGACGATTCCAACGGTGTATCTGGTGTGTGGATTGGCGCTGTGGTTCCCGAGTTTACCCGCCTCAAAGGCTGAAAGTTCTTCCTTTATAATAGTAGTATAGATATATACACATATATATATATTGAGACCATTGAGAAAGGGAGGGCTCTCCCGAAACGCGTCTGTCTTTAATAAATCTGCCCTGTGAAACGAGCTGTGCCGTGCTTGCGAGTGCTTTTCTTTCCTGTAACCCGGCTGGGCATTCTCAGGATCCTTGGAGCTTTGATATATATATATATATATATATATATATATATACACATATGTATGTCATGTGATCAAGCCTCGTTGTTGGAGGCGAAACGCGTCATGGTGGATTGCAGGCTAAGATTTATGCACAAATAAATCACTGAAAACGGCACGTATTTGGTGGTTCTGCTCTTCGTTATTCAGCGTGAAGCTGTTGTGTATGGCGATTCTCGTTATATATATATATATATATATATATATATATATATATATATATCCATCACGAACAGAGCGAGCGTCCATTAGAGGAGCCACACCCAGAAAGTTTCAATTGCCTTTATTGAGGAAAACAGCATCGTGGCATTCAGCAGGAAGGAAGTCTTCAAATAATAATCCCCAACGCGTTTCGAACAGCGAAGTGTTCTTGCTCACAGGGAAAGGGAACTGGAAAGGCTGACAGTTACCAAGGAGTTGCTCGCACTGTCAGCCTTTCCAGTTCCAGTTCCAGCTCCTCTAATGGACGCTCTTTTCGTGATGGATATATATATATATATATATATATATATATATATATATATATATATATATATATATATATACACACACACACACACACACACAAGTATAGTAATAAAATCATCGTGAATATTATAATTAACGCACAGTGGAAGATCAATCTGTTCAGTGCTAATTCCTGCACTTTGCAAGTGTGTGCATTTTTGACTTTCATCTTAACCTTTGCAAACAATCATAATGTGTTCACAATTTTAAAGGCACACGCCCCTCCCCTGAATGTAGCCTGTAGTAGTTGGATAAGTGAGGTCCTGTCGACAACGGTCAATGAAAGGAAGCATATTATAGCCTTATAGCCCGCCGTAGCGGGCTATACCGGCTATTAAAGGCCCGCTGAATCGTTAAAGGCCCGAGCCAAAGGACTTTAACGAGACAGCGGGACTTTAATAGCCGGTATAGCCCTGCTACGAAGGGCTATAAGGCTATTAGAACATTCTGCCACTAGTGGGCAGAATGTCCTAACAAATTAAACAAAGGGTTCTGGAAGCTCGAGGGGATATAAATCCCCTCGAGCTTCGAGAAGCCTTTGTAGAACATTGGAATGTTGCTCTGCGGGCTTTTACCGGCCCGTAGAAGCAGGGAGCACTCCAATGTCTGCAATGGAGCTCCCAACATTCCAATGTTCTAATTAACCTTTAAATTAAAAGTCGGAAGTGTCACTTAATCATCGAATATTAAACAGGTACGGTGTATCACAAAGTCGGAGACCAATAAATTACGTTGGTGGCAGCTCGCAGCATCTGGAGGACTGACGCCCTTTTTGCAGAACTTATCAGTAAGGAAAATTTTCATTTAAAAGTAAGAGTGTGGCCCAGAAACTTCATAACTTCATTTGAGAAAGTCAGCCTTTCTGTGCATTAGGCTGTCTGGGTTGCTACCCACCAGCAGGGCTGCTCCCTCCTTTGAGACTTCAAAGGATTACATCTGTCACATCCAGAGAAGGAGCAAGTGATGCTTTGGTGCAGAAAAAAATGTCAAAGAGTCTTACTTTTCATGGATAATGAGAGACAGTATGCCCTAAGTGCCTATACAGATGTTTCTTTTTTCTGTCATTTTGCAATATCAGTATTTTGGAGGCAAAGTTAAGGAATGGGATAATACCACCCTAGGCAAATTTACCCCACTTATCTCGTAGAGTTTAAATTATTACCCTCATGTATCCGTACTGTACTGTATTTAAAATTTTCTTCTAATAAAACACTTTGAAATAAAAAAATAATTTTAAAATGTGTAATGGCACTCCTGTCATGCTGGCACATGCGATGAAGGCCTGCATTACCTACTGGGATGTTATGCCATGTTGCAGTGGGTTTAATGTATAATGTAGAATGCATAATGCTTAGGTATAAGGCTTCAGGGATATCTAGTAGCAGTAATTAAAATGATTCTGCAAAATCAGAATTACTTACAGGCCTCTGCTTGAACTCTTGCAAAATGTACATGTGTTCATACAATTATTTCATCAAAGATGCCAAGTTGTCCCCTTGCATCGACTCTATGTCAGGCCACAGAGGTGTCAAATGAGTGCGGGTCATTAACTCGGGTGCTTTGGGTCTCAGCAGCAGGGTGTCCCATGTTTTTCAGACTAAACCTCATATGAGAACTCAGTGAATCCTTGGGGTTACTGTAATTGTTTTACAAAAAGGACATTATTAAAAAACATTTCAATGACCACATATATTGTTGAGGTCATGCAGAAAAGCAAATGTATGCTTTTTTATTTTAAATAATGTAACAATTTCATTAATGACATTCTCAGTTCTCGGGTGATCCCACAGGGCAAGATAAAACATGGGATGGAGTCAAACAGTCGGTATATACAGAGCAAAACATTGGACCACTCATTAAAATTCTGCATCCAGGGACAACCATCTGTATCACAATGTAGTCTAATATGACCGACTAACGATTTTTGCAATCCATTTTTTCATACACTGTGAACACTGACTTCAGCAGAGCTATATCGTCACATGAGATCTTTGTATGCACAAGAGAAAGCCAGGTCAAATAGTTTACTCAGTTATCATTGGGTCTACTTAAATTAAAATCTTTTCCAAGCTTGAATTATTGCCTTACGCTCTATTAGGACCTTTTGGGTGCTCAATGTGTGTTTGCTCTTGGCCTGCAATTCTTTTCCTGATGAAGGCCCTTCAAATTATTATAGGTTGAAACATCAACACTATTAACACTAACATTATTGGTTGATGATAATGGACTGTACTGGGACTAAACTGTGAAACAGATGATTTTAAATTTCCTTTTTTTTTTGTTTTATATAGCGCAAACTCGACCCAAAGAGATCAGGTATCAGAGCGCTTTACATGAGCACCAGTTTCGTTACAGATGGACACATTCATTTTTGTTAGGCACCCAATGATTAAGTGTTTTGCCCAAAATCACAGGAAGTTAAGTGTCCCTGCCGAGACTCGAACATGGTTGCTCAGCTTCGAGGTCAACCACTCTAGCTGTAAGGCTACATTCTCTTGATTCTTTCCGTACTCAGAATCTTTATGGATTGCCAATGTTTTGCAACGTAAATGCACACTGTCTGAATTCCATGTTCTTCCATGTTCTGCTTGCACTGTGTGATTACCTGAGCATTGAGCACTTTATTAATAAAAACATCACATTAAAACAATGCAGCTCAGACTCTTAGGGCATTTAAGTGATTATTGAGTTGTTTTGAACGTGTTAGCTTGATTCACAGAAATTAAAGTAGGTAAACCAGGTAAGTAAAAATATGCAACATGTCATTTTTTAACATCTCAAGCTGATATATATAGATATATGTGTGTGTGTGTGTTTGTGTGTGAGTGTGTCTGTATATGGTTACACATACATGCACATATTATATTGCATGTATATGTAGCTCTACATTTACATGCACGCAAACATATATTCATGTACTACTTAGTAAAGGCAGTCAACATAATTTAGGGTCTAGAGTCATTCAAAAATGTTCTCACAAGAATTCCCGAAGCTGTTCTTGTGGATTTTAAGACTGTCCTTTGACCCTTTTAAGATATTGGCTGTCTAAAGCAATTGTAGTCTTTACCTTCTCTCTTTTTCTTTAAATGACACTATAAAGATTCATTTTATTTTGCCATAAAATTTGTCAGCGGTATTGGATGGTTTATTTCCTGAGATTAATTTTGAATCTTAATTTGTTTGGCAAAGATACTTGAAGGACCCTCCAAAGGATTTAAATTTATTTCATTTTTTTTGCCTACACTGACGGGTCTCTGAATGTATGTCCCATTTAAAAATACAAGCAAAACAAGCAATATGTCGCCATTTCATTCTGTATATTTTGATCTTCAATTGCTAATACGTAAAGTGACATAATAATTTTCAGAGTAATGCAGATGTAAATGTAAATGTAGTATTTGTATAGCGCACCGCATCGACCCCCGAAGGGGTATCTCAGGCGCTTGTACGCATACCGCTGAGAAACCTTTCCTGGCTTTTCCCTGTGAAGTGCCCACTCCTTGGCACCCCAAGGTGAAGCCAGGCATCCTAGCATTGTTGGGGCCGTTGTGGAGATTAAGCAAGCTATTGCCCAGAGTTGCAGAGTGGGACCCATGATTAGCATAGTCACCGAGGCGAGAATTAGCATCTCCGCGGAAATTGAGCCCAAGACCCGCCGAGGCAGGAATTGAACCCTGGTTCCGTGCTAGACCTCTGCATGAGGGACTGCCGCTCTAATCATTGAGCCACACTTCTCCAGATAAAAAAAAATGTAATCAAAGTTAGGACCTAGCTGCTTCAAGGACAGTTCTTAAGGATTGCGGCATCTTCAATAGCGGCCAAGGGGTCGTCTCTGAAGCCAGAATGCCTTCAACTTTTGAGACCAATGACTATGGAAGGTGTCAAGAAAGATCTTTTTGTTCTTATTACAGTTAGGTTTTTACCTCAAATACGCTTTTCTCTACTCATGGACTTGCTTTGCCGAAAGACAAACACCTGAAAGGTGAATCGGGCTCCTGCTGCAGCTCTTGTGAACTGGGACAGTACCATACTTCTAAGAAGCTCTTAGATGAAAGAAAATCTTGTTAAAATGTCACTGCTGCTACTAGAGAGAGCTCAACTATGCTGGAAAATGTCTTGGAAAAGATTTAGCGGCCAAGTCTCATCACAACTTTCAATAAACTCTACCACAAGAAGAGAACAGAAAGTGTCAAAAAGACCAACACACGTGCAACACAGTTATCAGAGGTTTGCCATGTTTTACTGCATGGTATGTTAGGTTATTATCAAAAGACAACTTGATCCAATATCAAATATTGGTCCTTTGGCTGGCACCGCTGTTAATACTCGAGTAGTGGAGGCTTTCCCCCAGTAATTTGTTAGTTAGAAGCACAGGTGATTTCATCAGGAAATGTTCTGCCCCTCTAAGAGAGACTCTGCAATTGAACCACTTCCTATTCTGAGATAACACCTTGACCGGTGCAATGACCGGAGTTTCTTGGGGTCCAGCTCTCTTAGCACCTTCTGATGGCCGGGTTTGTGTCACTGTATCTGCAGGAGCACTACCAAGGTCTTTGCTTATTCTCTTCAGACTCAGAAGTGCAAGCATTGGACTGCCCGGGAACTTTGCAGCAAAACCTGTAGCAGAAGAACCGAAGTTCCCGCTAGTGTAGTAGAAATTCAGAACAGATGAGACTGCTACGCCATAATGTACATAGACGGCCCACTTTAAAAAAGGCCAAATAGAACACTGGCAGAAGAGTAAGATACTTAGAGACTTGTGTGGTTTTCGTTCCGCCTTTTTCGCTCCTCCTTGGGTATCCCTGTATTTGTAGGATAAGCGATACGCTGTGAATCATGTATGTAGACAGCGGGGGAGGGAAGATGGACGCCTAGAGATGGACGCCTACTGGAATGCATTGTTTATGTGATACTCTATATGCCAATAAAGTTACTTTACAAACAAGAGTAAGATAACTTGTACCGGGAGATGTTCCACTTGGGGATCTGCTGCTTATTAGATGTGGGCAAAAGTAGCTGGGGTTGTATCGGACAATCTAGGAACAGATGCCATTTTTGAAATTGTATATATATGTATATGTATCTCAGAAAGTTCAGGCTAGACTGCTCTAAATGGAGCGCGACCAAACTGATTTGTATATGACTGGTTTCTGGCTAAGAACACAGCAATGATGGCTTGCAAGGACCACTAGACCTCCATCCCTGAATTCACACTCCCAAACAATAATGTTTTTTTTTAAGCAGCCTGAGCTCTGTAAAAGGAATAGGTGTTATGTTAAAAATAAAAATGTTTCTCATTTCCAAAGACATCAGCAGAGTATGCATTGGTTCCCCTGGGCCGAAGCCTACTTCCGCCAAGGCGGCCGAGCACAATTCCCAAAGGGGAAGCTGTCCAACAGGGACAGCTTCCTTTTGAAAATGAGTTACCATCTCCTAGGATTAGTCAGTAACCTTTCAATGTTTTTTGACAGCTGAATCTCGGTCACAAACCATTGATATCACGGTGTGAATAGCAAATAAAAGAGTTCAGCCCTTGCACGTCACCTCCCAACTGTGATTCAGAATGAGTCAGAAAAGCCATTTTGCAATTCAGAAGGGCTTTCCTGAGCCCCAAACGTGGTTTAGTACTTTGTAAAAAATAAATAAAAAACAATTTGCGGTGGCAACCAGAATGTGGCTCATTACATTGTGATGTATTACATGGCGTGCTTTTACAATGTGGTTGTTACAACGACCGCGTTGTTAGTGGTATACAACGGTTACCACGCATTTTTTACAACGCGGTACCGTTACCACGCTACTTTTACCACGCAGGTCGTTACAACGAAATGCGCTGGGGGGCGCTCCAGGATAGTAAATACTTTAATTTACTATCCAACTCCTTTCCCTAGAGTCCACGGGGACTGGAGTTGGAATAGTAAATTAAATAATTTACTATCCAGCGCCCCTCCACGCAAGTCGTTGTAACGACTTGCGTGGTAAAAGTAGCGGGGTAACGGTACGCGTTGTAAAAGTACGCGTGGTACCGTCATACATCCGTTGTTAGTACACAATGCATTTACATCGCAAGTCATTACAACGACTTGCACTAGGAGGCACGCTGGACTTAGGAATAGCTTTAATTACTATTCCTACTCCAGTTTGCCCAACAGTAGGGAAGGTGTTGGAATTCATTTCCAATACTTCAGCGCCCCCTAGTGCAAGGCATTGTAATGACTTGCGAAGTAAATGCATCGCGTATAAACAACACAGTCGTTGTAACGACCGCGTTGTGATAGTAGCGAGATGTAATGACAACGTTGTAAACGCTGCTTCCCGGCAACCCATGTGATTTTGCCTTTCACAGGCTTTGCCATTGCAAAATAGTTTTGTACATCAAGCCAATAATAATGTATATACACGAACACACACTCGTACATTGTATGCACCTGAACTGACATAAATTGTATTTAGTAATATTGTAAAGACATACCTAGAGATATATGGCATGCATTATCACTGCTGGTACACTAAATGAACACTGATGCCTACGTTCTTAAATACCCAAACATCCATATATTGTTGGTGCTGGTTCCAAGTTTGGTAAACTACCTAGCCGTGCAATATTTTATGCACCAAATGCTATTTTACTCCTAAGAGAAAATGTTGAGAAACAGAGCAGGCATGCCTGAAAGGAGCTGAACGCTGTTTGCATCAGTAAAAGGCATTTGTTGTTAAACTCCTACAGTTTCATTGTCAATTCATGATATGACAAGTGCCTCTGTGGAAAACAGTTTCTGAAAAAGAAAACAATGAATCAAAAGAATGGATACTAAAGACGGAAGTTGCACAACCACAGTCAATAACAGGCATAATAACAGTCAAGGTTTAAATATATATCTCTCTTAGCATAATGACTAGCATGAAACAAATTCTGAGCAGCAGTACCAGTGTTAAAGACACTGGGGCACAGTGGTGCCACTATGAAACACTTCATTTATGATCTTTAGTGGGGGTGGCATAGCTTGACACAAGCAGCGGTGGATGTACTTTATAAGGGCTCCTGAACTCAGTTGTTAAATCCCCTAAAATCCGACTCATTATCCTGATTGGTCCAGCAGGGACGGGAAACAACGAACAGCCTGAGCCTGGTGTTGATGCTCTGGTGGGGGCCTATGGCCTGAGGGCGGCAGATATGGCAGGCGGGCTGTTAGCTGGGGCTGTGGCGGGCACAGCAGAACACTTTGGCTGGTGGTAAGGAGTGGAGGTCCATTTCGGCCAAGGACAGAAGGGTTGAGCGTCATTCGGGCCTAGGCCGAAGGCTATTGGACTGAATAGAGAGGGGCCTCACCTCTCTTCCCACACCAACAGCAGGAGCACAATTAGGTAGACCATAGCCAGACAGTGATATGACCCTGAACACCTAAGAGATGAGCGGGTGGGCTTGGGGCAAAGCTGGACAGCGTCAAATTACTCCAATCTTGGACTAGAGGTCAAGCAAGACAGTGGGTCCACTTAGCCCCACATCCAACTACAACCCCGTTGAAGCCTCTGCCTTTAAATTGGAGACATAACCACCTGCACTGCATAGCTACCAGATATGGCGTACAATAAGGCCGCCAAATCTAGCCGACAAAGCAAGAAGGAAGGGTATACCGTTCTGTGACCTAGAGGGCTCAAGAATGATAGAGATGAGAGTAAAGCCCATTGACCTTCCACAGCAAGTTGCAGTGCTTGCATGAGAGGAGGTCCCTAGTGTTTACCTATTTAGCAAGGACTGGACTCTTACAACACTGCACCCCGAGGGACTATCAAACTTTTTTTCGGTTAAAGAGCACACAGAGCACCGGTGGCACGGCCGGGTGCCCCAGAGAGAACTATTATAATATGCATCTTCAACCACTGAGACAGAACACAAAACTATAGGCTGCCAGAAAGTGCAACTGCACTACAAAAACTCATCAGGATTTCCACAGACTTTACTAAGCTTGTACAGAAACAAAGAAAGTTTTCTGGTGGAGAAAAAGGAGATACAAAAAATGGAAAATATATATATGATGCCGTTCCCGGCAAAACCTATGCCCATAGTGGAAAAAAAGGCCTGGACCTTCAGCACATAGGATAAGGCATGGAACTAGTTGGAATGCTGTAGAACAGCAGGAAATAAATGTAACAGTAGATCCTGTGATTCTCCAGGTAATCATGGCTTCAAGGAGTTGCAAGTCGTCTGCCGGGGAGATGCAGAGGAGGAAATCGCATGGGCCCAATTTCCCACAGCGCCCTTGTCACACATATTCTAAGAGGCACGATTATTGAGTACGCCTCCCTAATGGAGGACAACATTCTCTCCAAGGCTAATCTCACAAAAAGATCTACAGGAAAAGAACTACTAAAATTTCGGACCCATAGGTGGATTTAAAGAGTAAATGGGAAAAAGATTTGGGAGAGTTTCAGGAAGGGGAATGGTAGGAGGCTTTGGCCTTACGGATCGGTTTCCAAAAGGTACAATTAGAAATGCAGAGATTATCAAAATTGGATAGGACACTTGTAACCACTTATACCGAGAGAAGTATTGTGAAACCCTCATAAACGATGTGTATAACGAGAAGCGGTATATCTTGTTCTCCGCCCCACACAAACGTTATGGCAGCAATCATCGGGTTTGACAAAATTGTGTATTGCCTAGCCTCACCCGAGGCTTTCTCTGGTTTTATCGTGGCAGTCTCCAGAGAAGAAAATCGAATAACCCCAACAAAAAAAGGCACAAAAAAGGGTAAAATAGTTTCCAGCCGATAAGGATACTCTTTTTATTAGTATCGTTGGACAACTAGTTTAAAAAGGTAGGTATGCTCACTGGAAAATTAGGAATCCATAGCATATATTAGTAGTATTGACAAAACGTCGACATGTTTCTGCTCTATTGGCCCGTGGGTCTAAGAGCATTCGTCAGGACAAAGACAACAAAAAAACAGAGATCTACCTATCACTATTTGTGATGTAGGGGGGTAGAGGTGTAATTTTACAATCTTACCCTTATGAGGTTCTATGTAGTCACCTGTAGATTTGAAGAGAAAGGGGGTGGGGTCACTAGTGGCATTTTACCAAAGTGCGGTTAAGATTGAAAAGAAATGGAAAAACATTGTACCATTTTCATGCAAACTCTATTGTGGCATACTATTCAGGGAATTGAGAACAAAATAAACATGTTGGTGAGTAAATGGTGGCAACTTATTGCGACATGTGAATAACCCATTGCAAGGAGTGTGACATACCTCTAAATCAGGTGAACTTGAATAAGCGAACCTGATAGAAAAAACGGGAATAGTAAGTGTTCGTCACGTATTCGTAATGGTAAGAAAGTCCGTCATACCCCATGTGAGGTCTTACCTTAATTATGTTTAAAAAAGGTTCCCTCAGGAGGTATAGACAGATCATCCCAGGCTATAACAGTATCAGAGAATGAAGGTATTAGTCACTCTGGTACTGTAAAGTATTGATGAGCGTGGGCGATGGAGGGATGACTTACCCGCAACGGAAGCGTGTTCCGCGTCTTGTGCTGGCTCTGCCCCCTGGACGCCAGGAGCACGCTTCCAATGGCGTTTTGACTGCGCTGGTCATAGAGATGGAAATAGGACCTTTGTATAAAAACGAAGAACAACTTCAAAAGGTTCAATACCTAATATAGAGCATTCTGTACGTCTAAAAAGTAATTTCGGGTTATCTACATCATAGTGTCATAATTATCAAGACATCAGGCCAAAGAAAAATATTTTTGAAAAAATCATTTTGTAAACAAATTATTTTTACGGACTATGCCTGTTCATTGGGGAGTACATTTGCAGAAAGAAAGGTCTTACTGATAACATCCCATGAGCTTATAAGTGTCCAGGCACTAATCCAATTGAACTCAAGATGTGAACACACATTGCTGATGGGGATTATCAAACAGCTAGTATCAGCGTGCAAAGTGGTGCCAGCAAATGTCATCATTTAGACCATATTTATTGGTCTTAAGGCGGTCCACCCAGCGTTGTTCTTTTTCGTACAACACCTTTTCAACGTTGGGTGTATTGTCTTGAACTTTTTCAATAACTGTCCACTTCAAGTCCTCAATGCTATGTTTTTGTTCGATGAAATGTGCACATAGTTTGGTTGTGTTCTTTTTTAAGCGTATATTGCTTTTATGCTCACCTATGCGCAGTTTCACCTTTCTGCAAGTCATACCGATGTATTTTTTGTCACATGGACATGTGACCATGTAGATCACATGGGAAGAGTTACAGTTGCTGTGTTGTCGCTGGGTCCATGTGAATGTTGGTGACAATTGCAATGTTTTTGAAATTGATGTAGAAGTACAAGCTGTGCAGGAACTGCACGGGTAGTGGCCTGTCACTGGAGACATATTTATGTTTCTGATCTGAGTCATTGGATTTCTCTGTTTTGGACGGGTATGGACCAGCATGTCACGTAGGTTTTTTGTACGTCTATTCGCAAAGCGAGGTTTTGGCCAGTTGAATTTGCCAGTATTTACAATATGCCAATTTTTACTGATCAGTTTGTTGACCTGGTATGTTGCAGGGCCAAATGTGGTCACACAGGTTACGAGGTCCTTGTTTTCAGTTTTTTCAAAAGAGGTTAAAAGATTTTCTCTCGGCTGGTTCTGAGCTCTTTTTTGGCATTTTGATATTGTACTGTTTTTGTAGTGTCTTTGTTGTAGTCTGATACTCAGGGCTCGTGATTGTGTTTGATAATCCTTTTTTTGACTGCAGTTCCTTTTTAAGCGCAGAAATTGGCTATAAGGTAGGTTGTCTCTTAACGGTTGTGGATGATAACTTTTGTAGGACAACAGACTATTTTTAGCAGTCGGTTTTCTGAAGGTTTTTGTCTCAATTTGGTTGTTCTCTGAAAAGATCGTTAGGTCTAGGAAGTCAATACTTTCCTTATCAGCTGTGTATGTGAATCTCAGCCAGGGATCACGTGTATTAAGCCAGTCGACAAAAGTTTTCAGATCTTGGTTATTGAGCCAAATCAAGAAGACGTCGTCTATATAACGTTTCCAGTAAATGATACTGGAAACGTATGGGTTGGCAGTTGTGAGTACATGATGAGTTTCAAAATTACTGATTAGAAATGCTTCAGAGAGTACATCTTTAATTTACAGAATTGGCACCATGGGTACAGATCGCAGTTTGAGAGGCTGCAGACAAAAGGAAACTTTTCTCCACACACTAGATGAATGGCTGCAATTGAAGGGTTTTTGGATAGGGGTTGGAAGGTGCCTTGCCAATTTGATATCCACCCCGGGTCCCCTATAGGGTAAGCTGGCATTACTGGAAGTATGGGATGAAATTGCTTTGCAACGATACCCCAGAATTCTGTTAAGTCTCAGGCTTATGGTTGCCTGAAGAAATGTTGTTCAGCAGTGGGGAGCGGCTCCACCTCCAGAGATGGAACAATGGAAAATGGATATGGATTGGTGTACCCTAAACTGATATATGGAGGTAGAAGATGACAAAATATGGTGACCTTGGCTGGCAGGGTAGGCCCTAGCGCATTTGAGGGGCAGGTGATTTGGGGCGGGCCTTTTGGTACTCGTTTCAGGAAATGATGAGTTGGACTAACGGCTAGGGCACTCGACCTTGGACCTGGTGAACTGGGTTTGAGTCTCAATAATGACGCTAAAACATCCTGTGATTCTGGGCAAATCACTTAATCTCCCCGTCCCTAACAAAAATGAATGTGTGTCCTCATGAAACGTAACTGGTGCAATGTAATGCGCTCTCATACCTGATTCGGGTCAAGTTCGCGCTATATAATGTAGTGTAGTTCCTAGTTTCCCACTAGGCCCTGCGCATTGGAATAACATAAACAGTAGTATCGAGGTGGAACTGCGGATATTCCAGGCCTCCACTGACTATGCTAAACTTAATTGGGTGTGTTACCAACTAGCTCAGAGGTCACTGAAAACTTTCTTCTCTGCATGGGAAGTGATCAGCTTCCCTGGCACAGACAAGAAGGGATTCAGCTTTCCAACAACCGTGCAACATGACAACTTTGCTCCTCAGATTAAGAGTCAATCTCTAGAGTCGTGTGAAACAATAGACATGTATTTCACCCAGTCAGGTTAGTGCAGTTTACTTTCACAATATGTAGAGACTAGAGAGACGGGCGTTTGTCAATAAAGGGTTAACATTTATTGAACAGTCTTTCTTCTCGTACAAGAGAAATGTATTGCCACAATTGCAAGACTTGTTATTATAAAAAGTACGTACAGTAAGATAAGGATTGCGAAATAATACTGTAAAAGCATTGATATGGTTTCTTAGCCATACAATGGTTTAAAAGTAATAAAACATATATACAGTCATATATACATTAGGCTAAAATACTCAACTGGTGCTTCTAACTACACCTACCCCAGTGTGCCTGACCTAAGCCTAACACGTGGAAGGGGAGTAAGTAAGTAGCTTTAAGTTAAGTTGGTTTTGCCAAGGTTTGCTTCAAGAATTCTCGTCTAAGGGTTTAGTCAACACCATACCTCTGAATAGAATGATGGAAGTCTGGTATTTCCTTCAGGGGGCACTCAATATCCCAGTCACCCGCGAGGGCAGACCGGAAACGCTGGAGCTGGATTTCTCTGCATGAGAAAGGCAGCGGCTCTCTTCTCAGCGCGTCAGGAGGAGGAGGCGGGGGACAGCATCCGCGGCAGCTGGAATCTGCTGGGCTCTTCGCAGAGGGACGGCTGTTCAGCTCCTAATCGTACCGCACCATAGTTCGCACTTTAGCAGCGATAATGGTATCAGTAGCTTCACCACCAAGGGGACAGCAGGCTGCAGCGACAGGGTGCTAGCTTCACCAACACGGGGTCTTGCAGACAGCTAACAACAGGCAACGAGCTATTGCTTAAGGCAACGTTGGTAATATTTATACCTGACAGGTGCCGGGTTTGACGCAAGTTTTGCTGGACATAAGACGTCAATTAAAGATGTCACTAGGAAGTGATAGCTATCAGTTGCTCATTAGAGTTCCATTACTAATCAAAACACAGCAAGCGGGGATTTCCAGGTTTGCTGAGTTTTTATCTTGTTGAAGAACTCGGAGTGTTAATCTAGGAATATCAGATAGTGACTTCTGCTCTGTCATTGCACTAATTGGTCGCAAAGGAAGTGGCAGAGAACTATGCTGGAATGTGGCTCTGTTCGTGTGAGGCCAGAGATGACTTTCTGAATATCGCACTTGAACGGTTATGCCAATATAGGGAATAAATGGATTTATAGCCGAATAGGGGCATAAGGTCACAGTATCGATCAGGAACCTAGATAAACACGCAACAATAAGACTCTGCAAAAAAAAAAAAGATGCGTCCAAAGTTTTTCATTTATTACCTATGAATCGTGTACTGTTAAACTGTGCCTGTGGTTATGATTTTATGCTAGTTTCAAACACAAAGAATTAAAAAAAAGTATGACCTTCAGAGATTCCTCGTCTTTATCTCCATTTGAAATATAATCTACCAATCCTACACTTTTCTATCTACTTACAGGGAGGAGGAAGTAAGGCCATACTTCATGTTTGGAGAAAAGTTGAAGACAACATCTCCCTCTTCTATGGTAACCTTAAAATAAGAAAGAGGAAAAGGAATAGAAATGTGGGCCCAGAGATTTAAATGCCTCGAATCCAACACGTAGGAGAATGAAGAAGCAGCAACACCGTTAATCTCCAATATATAGGCATTAGTGATCCAACCTATTAATTCACTATTGACCTAACCATTCTGGATCTCTCTGGGTTCCACCTCCACATCATATAGATCAGGGGCAATGAACGATAAAAAAAAACACACACACACACATGGTTCTACAGCCAAACTATTTAAATGTTGATCCTCAATTCCCAAAGGGAGTCAACTGGAGTTGGGGAAATCAGGCAGGAGGCCTAATCAATATTTCTCTCAACAGCAGCCTACGCATGCATGCTGTCTACCATCAGGAAGTACATCCCAAAGACAGAGTGAAGTAATAACTTCGAAGGCGAAGAGACTAAGGACCCCATGCATCAAACTAAAAACCAGTCGCAAACGGGCAGATTAGCAGAATCTGCCCCTTTGCGACCGGTATTTTTGCTTTTTGATTGCCTCATCCCAAATGCAAAAATCGCAATTTAAGGAATCGCAAATTTGCGATTACTTAAATTGCAATTAAGAAATCACAATTTGTGATGCCTCAAATGCAATGCATGATGATATTTTAAAATAGCTATTTCGCTATTAGGGGACGCTAATTACTGTCAAATGAAACTTGATGGTAATTAAAGAAAACTTTGAAAAATGCACTAAAGTGCATTTTTCAAAGTACAAGGTTACACACTCATGCCCTTGGGCATTTTTTGGGCAACATGGGTTCACTTAGCAATTTCAGGGTTGCTACAGGGTGTAATCCTGGCACCCTTGAAATTGCAGGCGCAATTTGCGAGTACCTATTGGGTACTCATAAATTGTGCATGCAATACCCATTCATTCCTATGGGCCTCTAGGCCCATTAGGAATTAATGGGAAGCAGTTCCTTAATTGCGAAGGAATTTGTAGGAATCGCTAATTTATTTGTGATTCCTACATGCATAGCCAATAGAGTATCTTTAATTGTAATTCCTTAACCCCTTCAGTGCTGGTGACAAAGCCAGCTCGTCATGGGCGTTACCTGCGCTGCACGCATGACGAGCTGGCTTTGTCACGTAACGCGGGTTTTTCGAATTTTCAGCGTGCAGCGGGAAAACCGCTAGCGCGCATGCGGTTAAAAATCACAATAAGGATTCGCTATTGGCTATTTTGATGCATGTGGGGGTCAAAGATTAAATGATTCTCACCAAAGATGACTTTGGTTGTGGCTGGAAGTGCAGGAGGTAGCAGAGTGGCATGTAGGTTGTCAACTCAGGCAGGTACATCAAATAGCTGTGTGTCCACGAATTGTGAGACACTTGCATAAAATACTGCCTGCATAATAGTGACAACCAAACATAACTCCCCATCTTAGGAGTCGCCCCTTACAAATTATGCACCCTTTGTCTTCAATTATGCAACTTTTCTCTTCACTCAGGCTTTTCCCTCCTAAATTCCCCCCTCTTCCCTCCTCCCGTTCCTGAAGCTTCAGGGGTTCGGTTCAGTTCAATCAGCGCCATGAAACCGCTCGGTGTACGCGCGCTTAACAAATATTTTAAACTCAAACTCAGAAATATATTGGGTTCGGTTAATTCGTAAAAAACAAAAAAGTGCTGGGGCTCTCGTTAGGAGGCAGCTTGCCCCAGCCCATTTCTCCTGATCGCTGTGCCTAAAAACAGAACCAACTATCAACTCGGAAAGTGGTGTGAGGGTGTGGCCTAATGGCCAGAGCTGCCAACTTCAGAGCTGGGGAACAAGGTTTGAGTCTCGGGGTTGGTTCAACATCATGTGATTCTGGGCCAATCACTTAATCTCTCCTTGCCTACCATAAATGTCCTTAACTGGTGCTCATGAAAAGCGCCAGTGCTGATGATTAAGTGCCAGTACTGGGCACCGGAAACCACAGGCTACAATTAAGCACTTGTACAGATCAGATGTCAATACATACACTTTCATATAATGGAACTATTATTTACTCATCAGTTTGTTCCTGTACCATAGAGACTGTCACCAGTTTAAGTATTGATCCAGAAGAGAGTGGAGAAAAAAACATTTCATAGTGATTGAATATCTCCACCCTGCTTTAGCGAAGGTTCTCAATTGCAGAAGATAAGTTGCATTTAGAATGCAATATGTCGAACATAGATGAAAAAACACTTAAAGCCCTTTGTTCACCTAGAGAGACAATCCCCATGGAGAACAAAAATTAAACTTTGATAAAAGCTGAGAAACCTCCAGTCCGGGAACAAAGTACTGCCCTGTTTCAATCAATCACAGGGTTTACTAAGAAAAAAAACACCACCAGGGAAAACACATCTGAGAAAGTATACAGCCCGTCAGTTGCAGCAAAAGATCTTGAAGGGGGTTAACAGAAATATTTAAGACTAAACTGCTGATCTATGTAGGACGCCACGTGTGATCTGAATTAGTGAGACTTTAATTCATGTGTGTCATTACCACTGCAGAATCAGAAATCAAGAGAGTAAGAGGCATTCCCAGCATGCAACATCCTCACCAGGTCGGATGTGCCATAGGAGACCATAACACCTGCAGGTCCTCCTATCCGGATCTGTCATTTATGGGCATGCAAAGCACACACATTTCTAAACTATTAAACTATTTCAGTTTTTTAAAAATGCACAGTATTTTCCCCAAAATGTCCTATTCAGGGTTACTACTGCTAATGGCATAGAAACATGTTTCTCTATAAACCTAAATGTATTGTTGCTTGCGATTTTCAATCTATTGTTTTGTGAAAGAAGTGTTTATGAACTTGTACAGTGCAGGATTTTAGCCCCCTCTATTAGGCACACCCTTACTTTGAGCACTGCCTGGTGCTTTTTTGTAATGGGTTTTTATGGTCATGTTTTAAACTGCTTCATCTATAATAAGAATCTAGGCTATGTATAGGGTTTACATGAATATAGACTTACCTTTTAGTTCACTAATGCATTATCGTTGAGGGGCAAGTCATAAATGTTTCTAAGTTCATGTTTAAAAACTATCACCTTCAATAAAGGTCTTTCAATGCAGTGATACAATCTGATGCACTAAGGTGAATCGCTTACGCATGGTAATGACTTCAGAAGAGACTAAATCACATTAATACATTTTGTGTGTTACACGATATACATGTCAAACCTTTCCATGGCTTGGCGTGTGTATGCACTCTTAGAGCTAAGCCAGACCCCTAGCTTGGATCGCACCATAAATTTACTGATGCCCACCTCAATATGCAACTAGGGCTTATAACCTCGGGCCATCAGTCACTTGATAAAATGATCTGTTAAAGGTAAGGATATAAATATAGAGCCCTGTATACATGCACTGATTTGACAACTCTACCATCAAGATTTCTCGTAGCAGAGACAAAGAAGAGTGCAAGCAGTGAAAATGCATTTAAAATATGTGATTCCAGAGCAGACACTCCAGGCTGTTGTACTGAACGTAACTTAAGGAATGAGTTTGCAGAGAGAACTACGGGGCCCAGGCGAAACCGGTATGGGCACAGCTTCAAAGGTAATTTGGGGTGTGACACCCATCAAAATTCACTCCCTGAGTCGTGTCTGCTTTGGGCGTGTCAGTTTTTCTCACTGTTCTCATTTCACTAAGAGCTTTTAACATGTTCATTTTTTGGAGCAGAAACGTGTATATATATATATATATATATATATATATATATATATATATATATATATATATATATATATATATATATATATATATATATATATATATATATATATATATATATATATATATATATATATAGTGGCTGGTTTACCAATAAAACAGTACATCTGCACCCACAGAAACACTCCTTTAATGAGTGCAAATGTACTACTTTGATTGTCAGTCGTATGCCTAAAAACCTGAGATTGCCCAGCTTTCCAAGCCTACGACTGCTAATGCCTGTGAATTACAACAAACACCCAAGAGGTGATGGGAGGATGCTTGCAAATAGTCAAACCGGTGACAATCACTCATTGTAGCATTCCAACCCATCATGCTTGTACCACTCTAGACAGGGGCCCACCTAATGCAAATCAGTACTGACCCTGTTCATCATGGAAACAGTCCATCCCGAAACTCAACCATGCAGCCCACTGCTTATTTTGGTTCGGAAATTTGAGATTCACACCCCGTAAAGCTCTCTAACTATACCCCTGAATACAAACTGATCTTGCTTAAAAGCGACAAGGGGCTGAAGGCATTACATGGGGCCACCAGAAAGCCATGAATCAGGGAATGTATATTAACCCCTTCGGTGTTTCCCCCCCGCTGTGTGGGGGGGCGGTGGACTAGCGCGGCGCCGCTGTGCTTGTGACGGCTCGTCATGAGGCACAGTGCAGCTGCACTCATGAGGAGCAGAGCTCGTCACAACCACACCCGTTTGGAACGTTCAGCACAACGGGGGAAATTATCCCCGCGTGCGATCGTTCCAACGGTCATGACGAGCTCAGCTCGTCATGAGTGCAGCTCAACCCTGCCTCATGACGAGCTGAGCTCGTCATGAGCATGGAAGAGGTTAAAAATGAGACAATTAACTATAATTTAGCACTAAATTGGTATCTCTGCACGATTTAGCTATGTGTATCTATCTCAACAGTTTTTATTCCCTTTCAGAAAATTAACACAGATGACACATTACTGTTTAAAAGCCACGGTCTATGTTTCGCTCAAAGCACATAGACTGTCAAATGAGCAGCCAGGATCCTACAGCAAATATCGCAAGATAAGTGCACAAAATTCATACATTATTCAAACTTCATACAGTGTGAGAGAGAAAAGTACAATATTAGCTCATCTGGTTGAGGAGAAATTAGCACGACAGAAAGTAACAGGCGTCTGCCCTGAGGCTGGAGATAAATGTATTTATAAAACGTTTTAAAGTCTACATCTGTCTAAGATCCCAAATGCATGAAGTAAGAAGATTCATCAGTTACAGCCTCAGTAAACCAAGAACTCCGTTAAACGGGGTCTGCTATTAAAACTCAAAAATGTATTTGAATACATATGTTTTTAATTACATATTAAAAGAACCCTAGTATTAGCGACATCAACCTTCCCAAGCATGATTTTCGTATGAATTGGAGGAAGCTTGCATTGCTTATCAACTGGAGTTTAATGGCAGAAAAGCATATACCATAATCCAAATCACATGCCACGAATACATACGGGGTAATTGTCTATTGTGCTCCAAATACAGTTTTATGATAAAAAACACTCCAAAAGTTGAGGTGTTTGTGAATGTCACCAAAATTCTGAGATGATTGTCTTGGCTACAATTCACGTTACCCATTAAACACGGTTTACACATAATATACAGCGGGAATGTAAAATTTACGTTATCCCGAAAACAGGTTTATTGAAACATTAAGTGAAACATTGTTCAGAATTATTTAATTGTCTGCACTATGTAGTTAACCCGCTGAGTGCTAATGATGAGCTCAGCTCGTTATGAGGCACGGTTGAGCTGCACTCATGACGCACGGCCGTTGGAACGTTCGCACGCAGGGATAATTTCCCCGCTGTGCTGAACATTCCAAAACGGGTGTGGCCGTGACGACCAAGGAGGCGCCACGCGCAGCCCCCTCCCCCCCGCACAGCAGGAAAAAACGCCCCGCAGGGAAGGGGTTAAAGTAACAGTGGTTTAGTAAATGCTAGGTTTGCTGCCCAAGAAACATATTTTGTCCGTAGAAATTAAAGGTTTTGTAGCCGCTTTCTGTAATGTTCTGCTAGCAATGGGGCAATGATTCTTACTGGAAGAATGCTGAATAAACGAAAGGAAAGTTGGGCAACAATGAAGCTTAAAAGATCAGAAAATATAGCTATTATTTAACAGTTTTAAATGTATGGCCTGCTTCGCAAAGCCTAAAAGAAATGGGACATTTGTTCCATTAGGTTTACTTTCACCTTTGGAACAAATGTCGGATGTTATGGGATTAGTGGCAAGGGAGCTACTGGGAATCAAAACAACCCTACATTTGTAGGAGTACTCACATATGTAAAATGGAAGTCTTCAGACTTTACCCCACATGACAGGTTCGCACATACATTTGAATTTGTTTATTTTTCCTTGAGAGGGAAAACATTGTGCCCTTCGAAAAACACCTTCCCCTACTACCCCGTTTTATATTACATTCTTGCTCGTATAATGTACTTATTTCTGAACTTGACAGGAATACATTTACTAGGGATGCCAGGGATATGGGTCTATTTACAGTTTTTGCAGTTCTTTAGCTTCTTTTTCAGGTAGGATCACCCAGAAACCCAAGCCTAAGTGTAGGTTTTCAATCGTTGAAATTCCATGGTACCGATGGAATTTCCACATTTGCTAATACATTATTGAAAGGTGAACTTGAAGGGGTATATTTTATATATACAATTGCCCGACAAAATACAAGCATTTAATGGACCACGATTATTAAGATTCGAGCTCAATAACTACATTACAGTGAAATATGTGACACTGCTCGATGTAGGCACGTTTGTTAAATACTACTATCGACTAACCAAGGGATGCACACCGCGACCCCATCGCCGCCTTTGACAAGTGCAGGCACTGCCTCCACTTAATTAAACCTAACACAAGCACCAATGATGTGTATACTGATAGCACACCAGCTACTCAGGTTGTGGCTAGGTTCCTGGAATGCCAGGGGCCATGCAGTATACGCTTCACAAGTAAGACTGTTCCACCAGCGGACCAGACGTTCACAAGTGCAGCCTGCACTATGAACAACGCGACAACGAGAAGGTGCTCTGCACTAGTAGGGGGTCCGAATGTGGAGCAGCAGGAGCCTATGTCGCTACAGAGTGGGGCACCAGTGAAACAGATAGCCAAAATTGCCAGTCACCCACAGGACTTCCAAGCCTCAGAATTACCATAAAAAGTCCCAGAGGCCAATGCGGAAACTGTCACATGGGGAAACATCCTTCAGCATGAAGCCGGAAAGCCGGAATCACTCGTTGTCGTTACGGCGCCGGCAATAGAACTAACGCTTCGTTACCGTGGATTCATTTAGCACACAAGTCATTACAACAACTTGCTTTGGGGGGTATTGGTGAGTGGTGTTGGATTTAAAGTCCAAAACCTTACCTACTGTTGCGCAGACTGGAGTTGAAATAGTAAATTATATTAATCCAAAGTACAGCGCCCCCCTAAGGCAAGCCGTTGTAACAATTTGCATGCAAAAGGAACACGTCGTAACGATGCATTCGTTCTAATGCCGGCATTGAAAAGGCATGCGTGCAAAACCCTTGTGTGATTACCTCATATAACCGTCACATGAAAGTATCATACAAGGAGTAGCCTATGCTAATTCCCACGCTTATCACTGTGTAGTCATATTACCACTCACCTTTTGAATCATTGTTTCTGAACCATTATGTACTGTGTTGGCCCATGTGGGATTTAAATCAAGTACCTTTACTTTTCTAACGAATAAGCAGCGACTGGCTATTCCGCTATTGGCGTGTGCAACTTGCTTCTCTGTGTTTTGAATCTGAAACATTACACCACCTCTGGGAGTGTTGGACTCCTCTACGTTGCTAGCTTAAGGCTCAAGGGCTAAAGGGGTGCACTTGGTACTCACTTTTGGGCCTACCTGTAAGTTTCAGTCTCAGGACATCAGTGGCATATGCTCTGATTGACGCAATCTTAGCTCAGGAACCCCTGACTTCCCAGTGACCGCCGAAAATATTCCCACAACTGCACTTCACATTACTAATAGATACGCACCACTGAACTATTTAAGCACTTTTGTAAATACTATGGGCCTCATTTATGAGGACGTGCGTCACTTTTACGCCGCCGGTGCGTCACTTTTTGTGACACAGCAGCAGCCTAAAAAATGTGCCTTGTTGCACCATATTTACAAAGTGACGCATCTAGGTAGATGTGTCACTTTGTAAACCCCTGCGCACATTATACCTGCGCCAGGCATAATGTATGCAGGGGGGGGGGGGCGTTCTGACACAAGAAAAGTTCATAGAAGTGACGCAGTGAAATCTGTAAGATTTCACTGCGCCACTTCAAGGATGCAAATGCGCCAATTTCTTGCGCCTGCCTCACAGCAGGTGTAAGACTAACGCAAGCCCTTTCACATGGGGCTTGCCCCATGTGAAAGGAAACATTGCTGGAGTTGCGTCACTTTTGTGACACACCCCAGCAATGCGGCACTTTTGCGCCATACAGATACGTCAAAAATACTGACGTATCTGTTACTCCTTGCGCAATGATGCGTCATACTGTAAATACGACGCATCATTGGTGTCGCAAGGAGGGCGCAATGAAAAGTGACGCATCGCTGTTTTCACTTTTCATAAATGAGGCCCTATGTTTTTTTTCCAGCATCGGTTTTTTCACAATTACTGCATTTAATTATATGAAAGAGACAGCAATTCCCAACAAACGGTGCTAATTTTTAAAAAGACAACTAAGCAAACAGCATTTTGACTTACTACTCATGAATGAACCAAAAATACAGTTTATATACAGATGCAATCAAGGGGCAATTTCTTTTTTATATATATAGAGGATGAAAGTGATTTATGTAGTGGAAGAGAACTTACTCTCCGCTATAGAATATTAAAAATGATGCAACAAATTCTTCACCTAAAAGCGTACTTCCTGGATATTGTCAGCCCAGTTCATTACACCACCCACCATCTATCACAAAAGGCCTTCTCTCCTGGCTAGTACAGATGGATAGCCGTTTTTCTCCCAAGAAAATGGATACAATGCTCATATTTTTCAAGGAAATCAATATTCCGTAAAGAAAAATAGTAGTGACTCAACCCATTTTTTTATCTAAAGATGTAGTACTCGGAAGAGTTTGCACATTTCTGCAGACCCTTTTTCATGTAAATTAGCAAATAGTTTCATACCTATTTTTCTAGGACAACTGCACCCTACCATCAACTGCTGGCACTAGAAGGCTTTGGGCATCATCTAGCATACTGGGGGCAGTTTAAAAAAATAAACACTTTGCACAATCTAAAAAATTCCAGGGCATGTATTATACATAGTCATACTGTCCCTGTTTGCACTACGATGCACACTTCAAAATGTGGCCCGGGCATAGACCGAGATAGTGTGCTGTATTACGATGAATGCGCTGTCCCCAGGGCAGAAACAAGTTTGCGCTGCCCTGGGGCAGTACATTCAGTGAAATACGGATTGGCTGTTACCAGGCAGCTCCGTGGTTCTTGTGCATGTGGCAACATGTCTGCACTTTAAACAGGGCACAGAGATTCCCATTCAGTAGGATGCAGTGAGTGACTGCATTCGCCTGCAGGGGGATGTCTGTGGTGTCTTTGGGGCTCCCTTAACCGCTTCCGTGCGGCGCCAATTCCCCCCCCCCCCCGGTGCTGGACATTCCAGAACAGGGTGCAGTCGTGATGGAACCATCCCGTCATCAGCACAGCTCAACCGTGACTGATGACAGAATGGTTCCGTCACAAGCATCGAAGGGGTTAAACACTCTCCACAGGGCTGTCCTCAGGGGCACACAGACAGTGTGTCACCTCCTGACAGGTCTCACCTTTTTGTGGCACAAGGTCAGTGTACCTTCTACAGGCACTGTGGCCTCAGCATTCATGTCTGTAATACAGCACGCGTGCAGAGGCAAAGTGATTCAAGGTATTTCCTCATTTGCATGGCGCCACACCCCCTCGCAAATGAGGGAACGTCCTCTTAAGTTTAGCCCTGGAACTATATGTGCACCAGCGCTATCAGTATTACAGAAAAGGTTGCCCAAGCATCTTCGGCCCGTCCAGTAATACCAAAGTGCCCCTGGGATGCACACATCTATTGCGACCCCAGGGCAGCTCGAAAAATACTGCTTCAGAGGTCTAAAAAAAGAATTCCCCTCGCCATTATGCGCTTAACTGACTTTCTGGCATTACTGAGCTTTCCTGAGCTTTTATCGTTGACTGCAGATGATGACCTTGCTTCTCGAAGGCATACCGGGAGCTGACAGGGTGGTGGTTTATTGTGTAATGGAATGTTCCTCTGATATTGCACACCACGCGAGGTCAAAGTAGCAGGTCCATCAGCAGCCTACCCAGACCTCTGCTGAGTTTCTCTAATGAAGGAATCTTACTGCAAGAAGTTTTACTTGTTTCGCCAATTTTAATCCTGTTATCTCCCTTCAGACGTAGCACAAATAGGACAAAACCAGTTTCCTGCATTGACTTTGCTGTAAACATTGATGTACAAGTGGAATTGTTTATATGCAAAGGAAGCGTAATATTAATTTCCAATGGTTTCACAATACATCAATATTTTCTTCAATTTAACACTGGTAGTAACATTTTATGTGATTTAGTCTTGCAAAATTTGATTCTTACAATCCATATTCAGCAAAAACTATGTACTATTTACATAACTACAGCATTTGTCCTCCACACCCATTCAGTATCCCGATCATAAAAATGTAGAATTGGTGAGTTCTACTTAAAGAAAAAATGTGAGGAACAAATCAATTCTTGGCTTGAAGCAACCAGAAGAATTTGGAAAGTATAGATGGACCCAGGATGTATCTGTTTTGAAGTTGGATGAAGAGTCTTAATAATTCCATGGAGTGTGTACACAATATTTACAAGTTTAACAACCTATTGTTTATTATTTAGTTAATCAATTTAGTTTGTGCTGTGTCCAAGAAGAGATTAATTCTCTCGACTGAAATATACAAGATAAAGACGTAATCGCTGAAAATATAAACTCAGAGAAATATTAGGAATTTACTTGCCCCACCAATATCTATCAGGGTGATAGTAGACAAAATAGCTCCTCATGCAGAAAGTCCTTGATAATATATACTGTGACTACATAAGTCAGTCAGTCAGTCAGTCAAACCACTTTATTCGATTAATTAAAATCATAAAAGTATGATCATTAAAAAGTATTATATACAGTTTAAAATTCAGTTAAAATGGTACTTTAAATAGACTACATAAGAAAATGTATACATATTTTTACTGCACTAACCACATAAGCAGAAATTAGACAATTGTGGTTAGGAACTTGGACAACGTCATGCAAATTCACAGCTTGATACACATGCCTAGAACAGAGGTAGAGTGAATGGGTACCATGGTCTCTCTATTTCTACTGCTTTCCATTATGCCTCCAATTCTAACTCAATTGTTTTAACTTAAAGCATAAGAAATTAAAAAATAAGTACAATCACACTTGTTACTGAATGTAGTTCACAAATATAATGAAATCTACTCAACCGTGTCTCAAAGAACATACAAAACTACTGAAACACCAAATGGCCTAAATAATCCATTCCAATGTTTCGAACACGTTTAACATTTTGAGACAACACCAAAGATGATATTTTCCTACAAGAAGATAGTAGACCCATGAAAAAGCTAAGGAGAAATCGAAGTTGAAGTTGATAAATACCAAAACATTTTAATTGTTTTGCTGACAGCATCCTAAAGTTTCCAGTGCAGGCCAAGACAAGTAGCAAGATGGTAATTTTGCCTGTTTTCTTCAGCTCTCTGAAGCATTCTGTGATTTTAGCATCAACTCTGGGGCAATATACACACAGTCCTATATTAGAAATATTCCTATTACTGACAAAGTAAGAAAACACCAAGGCGACATATGATGCAAACATCACATGAGTAAATATTTCACTGAAATAACTTAATGGAAGTTTATCTGCACCAGTTCAAGTTCAAGTTCAAGTTCGGGCATTTATATAGCGCACTACTCACCCAGAGGGTCTCAAGGCGCTTGGGGAAGGGGTTCATTATTTGTCGAATAGCCAGGTTTTAAGTTCTTTTCTGAAGGAGATGTGGTCAGCATTAAATTCACTATAAATAATGCAACTTCCAGTGAACAAAATGTGATCCATGGATGTCTGAAAAAATGATAACCATTCAAAGAAATACTTCCCATTGGTGCCTTTTCATCCCCTTGGTTTATAAGCCCATCACTTCGAAAGTACTAAAATTGAGAAGCAGCATTTTAAATGCTTTACCACATCGGAAGTATTACACCTTCTGTGGGGCTGAGGTCTGTGGTAGACTAGACATAAATGGGCTATCAACCGAGTAGCAATGGAAATACATTACGCTGGCCCTCTGAAATCCCCTCGCTGTCTGAAATAAGCGAAAATGTAATTTAGTCATTTCTAATTTAAGAGATGTCTATGCTTTTACATTTCTCTTAAAGGCTCATTATTGTGTGAGGAATTACCTGCACGTCGGTTCCTGCAGCAGGGAAGGCGAAAAGGACCCATGCATAACAGACAAATTTGAGTCATTGGGGCGGAATATTCAAGGGCGCAATATTCAAAGATATGTAAATGTATGCATTGCATACTTACAACTCAAATTTGACTAGATTTATGTATGACAAGCCACATGAGTATCCACACAAATACATGAACACTGGGGGCAGATTTACAAGCCCCTTGCGCCACTTTTGCATCACTTTTCCCATGTTAAAAGTGACGCAAAAGTGGCGCAAGGGGCTTGCAAATCTGAGCCTGGATTTACAGATGTCCACCTAAGCCACACCCTACATGCACTGGAGCACTCCTGGTGAGACTGTGCCAAGGGAAATATTTCATTTGATTTTCTTTGTTTATTACCAACAGGGAAAATAGTTTAACTGTTGAAAAATGTCTTTCCACTAAACTCCATGAAACATGAGGGCTTTTGCACTTAAGAGATGAAATAGAGCTGCAAATCATTTGCGAAATCCCAAAAACTTGGAAGTTTGGTTTTTTTTTAGGAATTTTTTCCTGCTCAACGGCAGAAGATCACATCCAGTCAGAGATTTACACGAACAAACAACCCGCTAATCTGTCGGGTTCCTTGCAGGAGTTACTCACATTCCAATGTGGAAATGCCCACTGATCCTGAATTTGTGACACAAAATCTGAGAATTTTCACTGTGTTTTTTTGACATACTGAAGTAAATTTGTGCAAAACTTTGTGAATTTGTCTTAGTATCTTAACCATCTTTGGAAGATGTGTCTCAAAGACACACTGCCTACCGTCTAAAAGTATTGACAGCAGTAATTTCAACTACAACGCAGAACAAAACGATACTACTAAATAGGTGACTAGAAGTAACAGTGCGAACATTAGTAAGATAAAACTAAACAATCAAAATGCCACATTAGAACATGCTACCAGGTCAATGCCTTGACATTAGGGGTCTTGTAAGATGAGTAAAGACTTACTTGCGATGCTCAGGTAGACGAATGGACTGGTCTTGTTTTCCCCGTTCTTTTCATTGACTGCCTGCACATAGTAGCGACCCGCGTCTGAGGCAACCGAAGCAAGAACCACAAGCTGATTCTCCAAAGTTATGGCTCTGTTAAGGGAAGGAAGAAATCAGTTATATTGAGCCAACATGATGCTTTCATTAGAATTTTCAAGCTTTATCTTTAAAAGACTCAAAATGCCTAGTCTGAGTTTTTCAATTCAATCATTTGGGTGTAAAGGTGCAGACTGACTAAACAAATTGAAAATAAACAAAATGGGACATCAATTTACCACTTAAGCACCATCAGTAATAAGGAGATTTCAGACTAGCAATTGTACAGACCATTTTCTTATTAAATACTTGCTAATGTCTCTTCCCAAAGAGGACTATACTTTCCTCCTCCAAGCTATGATCAAAAGTTGACCACACAATGACTGAAAGAACCATCTGAGAGAACTATAATGTGTAACTTCATGTCCATGATTGTGTGGCTATTTAACACTATTTCACCACCCATGTATTGCTGAATCCAATAGTGGTCATTAAAGCTCTGAGCCTTTTGGGGTATTTTGTATTTATTTCACAGTAAAATCTCTTAGTGTCATTATTACTGTACAACGCAGCAGTTCAAACGCTTTGGGCCGGGCACCCATGGGGGTCCACAACACCTACTCAGAGGGACTGCATCTGCTTAGATCATATAAACAAACTAATAAAGTATATATAAATAAACAAGCTAAATGTAATCTGAAAAATTTAACAATTCTGTAAATGTGAAAGAATTTGAAATTGGGAGCTAAAATGTAAGTAGGTATCCTCTCAGGTTGATTCGCAGGAGCAGTGCAAGTGCAGCAAACAGAATATAGTATGGACGATGGACAGCCTCAATTGAATCTAGAAACCTTCCCATTTAAATTAACATTTGTATTTTGTTTATATATTTGTGTGTGAATTTAACCCCTTCCATGCTGATGACGGAACCGCTCCGTCATCAGATACAGTTGAGCTGTGCTGATGACGGAGCGGTTCCGTCATGGCCCGGCCGCCACGCCTGCGCGGCGCTGATTTCGCGCCTGCGCGGGCGTTCTAATGAGCGGGGCGGGTCATGACGGAACCGCTCCGTCACCAGCATAGCTCAACCGCGGCTGATGACGGAGCGGCTCTGTCACCAGCATGCGGCCGCCGCGCGGCCGCCCTGCCCCTTTAGCGCTGCGGCGGAATAGCCGCCGCAGCGAAGGGGTTAAAAAAGTCTTCATTTGTATATTTGTTTGATGAATGTTTGTTTCTGTATTTTTTTGCATTGTTTTGCGGTTGACATCATGGACACTGCTCAGGGCAGAGTCCCCAGCTTACAGTGATGACTCAATGGGGGTCCTCGAATTCTAATATTGATTCAGTGGGGCCCCTGTGATCCAGTGATGATTAAGTAGGGGGTCCACAGAAGTTAAAAGGTTAAGAACCACTGTTCTAAAGTATACTCGAGCTGCTAACGCTTAGGTGTGGCTGCTGGTGAAGGGCTCTCCTCTGATGATTTTGAGAGGACTGGGAATGCAAACCGGCCTTGGCAATTGATGCAGACTGACCGTGGGGTGGGGGGCGAAGAGGGTGTGTGAGGGGGGAGGGGGGTATGTGGAAAACACTGCAGCTGCTTGTTAAAGGGGGTCGATATTGCAGCTATGCTGCAACCAGACGCCGGTAACAAAAACGCCCCCCTTGGGGTCAAAATGGATCCCCACCCTGGTGGTCCACCGGGGAAAAGCCCGGTGCCAGTCTTGCCCAGTCCGGCCCTCCCAGCGTTCCTCGTCTCTGTGCTTATTGACGCCTCAAGGTGCATATCTGGATATCAACATCTATATCTGGAATTCACTGGAGGAGAAAGAACTTTCACAATACATTTTAATGACAGCGTTACAAAGGCTGCTGCCAATCCTAACCTTTTGACATTCTATTCTAATGGGACACGCATTCATAGCAGTTTGTTAATAAAAGTGCAGGGGGCAAGTGAGGGACCCAGTGTTAATATTAGCTGAGGCGACTAATGAGCCATAAATGGGGAATGGAACTGGTACAGCTTTGCATGATATGAATTTATTTAATCACAGCTATTTAAGAACAACTCTGTCCATCGGTCTCTGCTGAAAGTGCTGGAGGAAATCAGAAAATGTCAGTGCATAATGCACGTTTTATTCATCAAAAACCCTTTGAGCTGAGAAATTACACAAACCGCGAGTGTCTTTATAAACTATATCCCTGCAGAGCACTCGCCATCTACGTTATTCTAATGTTTAATAGTATCGGGCATTTATGATTCTTAAATATATCTTCATGCTGCACGTTTCTATTCAGCTATTACGTGTCACAAAGGAAAATACAATTATACATTTCCAATTTTACATTTTGAATAGAAGCAAATAACGTGTTGTACATGCTTGGCTTGCTAGTTATTTTTGGCATTTTCTTTCATTTGTACCAAATGGGAGTTCAGTTCCCTTCGGCAATCTCTATTTTCACAGTCAGAAACACGAGAACGCGCCCGCGTGCACGTGTGTGCATGCAAACTAGCTCTCTTATTACTTCACCCACTCGTATTCTCTATATAGTGCACAACTGTTTATTGACCTATACGTCAGAACACTTCCCTCAGAATACCCACCCCGCCTCAGTTCCCCAACTGTTATTCCCCAAAGGGCCAAGAACGGCACATTGAAGTTCACGTGCACAGACACTTCAGGACAAACGGAGGGGAGGAAGGAAAATGTACAAGGTAAATAAACACACTTACTCCTAAACACAATGCAATAACTGATATATGATGTGATAGGAGGTATTTATAAAGCGTACTGTCACTCATGACTGAGATCCAGGCGCAAATATAGTAAACCATCATCTAACACAGAGGACTCTAGTATGAAGAACCAAGGAGAGAAAACAGAACCTTGAAATAAGTAGGTCAACCCCCTACAAGAATAATCGGATACAGAATAAAAGACACGTTTTGAGAAGTTGCCTAAATTCTGTTTTACTGTTGATTAATCAAAGGTAAAATCGCCCAATACCAATTTCAAGGCAATATTACATCTGCAATATTACATCTCTTCACTCCTTTGGAAGAAGCTAGTGCATGATATAAACTGTAAATTTAATTGGCATACCAACGATGCATGAAGGTCTCCCATCAAACATTATGTCAACCTGGACATCCAAGGGAATCTTAATATGTTCTTGTAGTGGAGACTCCTTGGAAGTTGGTTATGCTGGCATCTGCGGCATTAAACAAGTATAACTATCACTCTGTCAACCTTCCAGAGACTCAGCTCTACTTGTGTTAAAAGGAAAGGCATGAGACTTGTTTAAAGGATGTATCCCTGCAGCATGTGAACCATTCCACCACCCACCATTTTTCAACCTGATAGCTGTCCCTGAAGTTTTTTTTTAACTAACTGCATGGCATTACCAAATTTGTCACTTTCCATTTAGACATGTGAACGTCTGATCCTCACCATATCACCAATAGTATAGCATTCTTGACAACAGCTTTTCTATGGTCATAATACTGCTCCATTTTTAACTGTTTTCTCTCAACCATGTTACACAAAACCTCTCCTTTGTCAGAATAGACTTCATTAACAACCTTTAACTTCCATTTGAACTACTGGGGTTGTAGTTTCGTCAATGGAAGCCTACCTCTCAACAATTCAAATGGCGTCACTCCAGTCACACTGTGGGGAGTAGTGCAGTATGCCTAGAGGCAAGTTCTTCATACTTTTCTTACAGGTAAATAGCCTTTAATGCCAGCTGAAGAGCTTCCTTAACAGGCAATTGGGACGTTCGACTTGTCCATTGCCTTGTGGGTGATATAAGGATGATCTGTAACGTATAATGCTCGAATTTATTTTAAATGGAGCCATTTCAGTAGTTACACATTGTGACCCATTGTCACACACAATGTACTTTGGGAATCCTCTGGTAAATATTTCTTTCAAGAATTCTAACACATTCCTGGTTGTGGGGCAGTCCATTAATTTAAGATCAATGCATTTGCTATAATAGGCGATCAAGACAACAGCATATCTCATATCAGTGGGTAATTTATTCATGGGTCCAATCAGGTCGATCCCTGCCTTCTGACATGGGCAATCAGGTAGTGAGGCAGTTTTAAGGGAAAAAGAGCGTGCAGTCATAGTTCTGTCAGCATCCTTGCACAAACAACATTCTTGTACCTACAAATCCACATCACGGTCCAGAGAAGGCCACCACTATTCTAGTTTCAGGTTTTTTGCTGTGGCAGTCATCCTTGCATGGGCCTTAGAGGCTTATGAAATAAAGTGTGGTCTAAGTGAAATGGGAACCACTAATTAATAAGTTCTCATATTAACCTCCACCATAATTGTCATTTCTTCCTTTATCTTCCAATACGCACTCAAATTAACATCTAAGTGTTTGTCCCTCTGCCAAACTTTAACAATGAGATCAGAAATGATTGAAAACTCTGACTCATCAGAAACAGTTGTCATCCACTGTATCGTAAGGTCGTTTCTTCTCCAAGTTCATTACATAAACCAGCAACAGCCACATCATGTCTTTCACACGTGTCATCTTCATCACGTTCATCATCACATGGCATCTGAGATTAAACATTGGCTATGATGTTGGACTTGCCAGGAAGATAGTCTACGTCAATCAAATGCTCATACAAGCTACACACAAGCTTTGTTATACAGCGTGACACTTTATCTGAACTGCACTTACTTAACATACTAACAAGTCATTTACAATGTGGTCTAATGAGGAATGCTCTACCTCCACAAAAAATCTTTTTTGTGTCCTCACACACATGCCAATAAGCCCTCACACACATGCCAATAGTTCTTGTTCAATTACTGAATATTTAGATTCAGGTCCTCTTAACTTGTGCAGCCCAAATGCTATGAAACGATTACTATCCTGTGAATCTTAGCTTAACACAGCTCCAAGACCATTTGGCTGGCATTCACGGTCACAACAGAACAGAGGGATTCATCAAATGACTTAAGGAATGGGGCGTTTTGTGATTTTCTTTTGAGTTCTCACATGATTTTTTCACAATTTTTATCCCAAATTCCACATTCTTTTTGATCAAAATAAGCATGGTTCACATTTATTAGAGTAGGGTCTCATTGATTTTGAAAACGATTTGCCTAAGCCTCATTTCATCTTTGGTTGAAGGTTGCTGAAATTAGGCTTTGTTTGGGTTTCACTACATCAGCACCATTGATATGGCTTAAATATTGCACCTTGTCCTTGAAGAATGTAACTCTCTCCTTTTTTAGGGTTAAGCCACTTGCCTGCACTGTTCTGAGTAATTCTCTCAGAATTCGCTGATGACTGTTGTGGCCTTTAGAGAACACCAGTAACTCATCCTGGAAGGCTCAAGCAACATTTAGACCTTCAACAGCCTATTCATGACCTTCTGAAATGCAGTGGAAGCTGAACTGAGGCCAAACAGCATGTGTCAAAATCTTAAGGAACCCTTGAATATAGAAGGTGAGAACACGTGAATCCTTGTGCTGCGAATCTGCTGGTGTGAAGTGTGACCTCTTATGCGCTGGATGACACAGAGATTCTACCGAGCATAGGTTTGTACTGAGACTGAATGTATATATGTGCGGACCACAGTGAATAACTTTCTCACAAACACTACATGCCCAGGTGTATTGTGGTATGGTTGTATGACGTGGTCATTGCTTGTGTTTACTTTAACCCTTTCGATGCTGATGACGAGCTCAGCTCGTCATGATGCACAGTTGAGCTGTGCTGATGACGAGCTGAGCTCGTCATGAATCAAGCACTCAATCATTTTCCAGCACAGGGGGGGAAAACGCCTAGCAGCCAAGGTGTTAAAGCTGGGCTGCAGCTGTGGTAATACGTAACTAGCTAGAGTCACACGTTCACCACTTGTGAGGCATTATAGGTGGAGATATAGCAAGTGGGTATACGGTTCACTTGCACTCACATGTTATGGTCCCGACTAATTTCTGGGAATGGAGTGTCTCACATTGATTTACAATTAACGTTAGACCCTACAGGAAAGCATGTCCTAAAAGGATTATGGTGAATGGCAATGTAAACAATCTTACAATAGACGACACATTACAACTACACCATGGGATCTTTATTTTCACCTCAGGGTGACACGCTCATCTTGTTAGATAAAGTGTGCCAAAGATAAATTCGGAGTATGTTAACTAGGGAATTATGACAGCTTTTGATTAGGATATATATTCATTTACAGTGACTGAACTACTAATGTTAGAACAGTGAGCTAGTAAGCACACAACAAACGAGTGTTACAAGGTAAGAGACGGGCACTCGCGTAGAACCCTATAAAATAATCCCATTACTTTACATCATTAAATGGAGATCCCATACATTTTAGGAACTACTGTTACGTACACGTGAACGCAAGAAGGACATAGTTTATATCAGAGGGACACCAGACCCGGTGAGCCCCATTCTATTGATAACATCCGAACCCGGGTGACTTTCAAAGAATAACAACTTCACAATACCATTCTTGTAATTGTGGGTGACTAAAATCTGTTATAAGACTTTGGCCATCTAAAGATGGTCTACGAAAATTACACTCAGAGGTACTCTATTATGACTTCTACTATATACTATTGACTAAGAAAAATCACTTGAACTTTTCACGCACAGAGTGGTTTGAGTTACCATGACCCGGGTGATGATTTTCTTACAACAACCTACTTGGTAAATTCTCTCTAAAATCATGTAAATTTCTAATGGTAGCCCTGTAGAAGTCTGCTACTACATCTGCAGCGTGAGACAAAACACATGTGAGAGACTTGTGAAAATAAAGACTGTTGATACTACATACTCAACATTGATTCATTTGAAGTACTCATTTTACATCATTTGGACTTGTTCCAGCAGGCAAAGATCAGGTGGCTATTCCTCCTCCTCCTTGAGCACCGGACACTAGAGAGCGTCTTTAGCTATAGACAATCTGAACTGTTTCATTACTGGAGTGTGAGCGCTCTTATCCCCAGCCCCCAATTTCTGCTTTTTGTATACTATCTGCTGATAGGCGGCTGTGAAATCAAGCATTGGAGAACACCTTAGCATTACCCAAGGTTGCCGCCATTTTATGCACATGAGGCAAATTTTGGCTTTCTACAACCACCAGGCGGTTACGTTTGCACAAACCAGATGCAGATGGTAACGCCTGCACGGACCCGTGCAACCCGTTTCATATCTCTAAGTTGGAGATCCACCCATCTCCACTTGTATCCTCGAGGCGTTTGCGCTTACCGCGCACGCCATTGACCCCTCCTTTGGCACACCGTGCATTTGAGCCCTGATGAGTCACAGCCGCTACACGCTGTGACGAAACACGTGTCGGCTTCATCTAATTTTGTCTACTACTTGCTATTTGGATGTACTGAACATTCATTCCACGATTAAATTCTACATTTTCACCAGACGAATTGTGTGTATCTTTTCGATAACCCTGCTCAAATTTAAGTCTCCACCTGGAGACAACTCGAATCTTTCGTGTGCACAGGATTTTGTTCAAGTTGGCGCAAATCTATGGAGAGTCTGATTTCTTCAGAGTTCTTTCTTTCTACAATCCTACAATACTGACACCATGGTTGACAGCATATACCTTGGCGGTTCTCATTTTAAAACTCAAAGTGGCAACAAAAATATCTTCATGATGGATTTTGTTTCCACTATATGCACCTGATGTAATTTTACTTGTGTTGTTACTGGTTTTATTATAAAGTGGAAAGATTAGGTAAATGGGGTGGTACTATGATAAAAATACATGTACCTGATAGGTAGGCTTGAAAAAGGTGCTGCTATGGGGAGAATGGGTCAAAGGTGGATGAAAAACCAAGCATTCATTACACCCATAACTAGGATCATTATCAATAATTATGTGGCAAGTTAAACAAGGGCATCATACATTTCTAACAGAAATAGGTCTCTGGAGCCTTAGAGCACTTTTTAAAGAAACTAAACACTCAAAGAAAGGAAGAAGTCAAGAAATGGATAGAAGGTGGAAGAAAGAAAGAGAAGGAGTTTGGGAAGAATGGAGAAAGTGAGGGACTATGGGAGTTAGGGAGAACTGAAGGGGCAGTAGAAAGAATAAAAGTGAAGTAGGGGAGGTATAGGAAGAGGGGTGGAAGGAAGAGTAAGAAAGAAAGGGAGAAAGAAAATAGAAAGGGAGAAGGGCATGGCATTAGAGAAAGAGAGAGGTAGGTAGAAAGAAAAACAGACATGCCGGGGACAAAACTAGAGGCCAAGCATGGTCTGCAGTGTTAGCATGTTCGCAAGACGGGGTTGTTGGACCAGATCATGCTGCGTATATGTGTCCTAGACCCAGAAAAAGGTGCTACAACCAACTTGGGTGCTAACTGCCCCTTCACATTCCAGCAGGGGCTGAGAACTCTGAGGGGCAGTCAGGGACTTTGCCATGAACAGTGCAGCAGGTACACTGGCACCGGGCCCAGTAAACCACAATTAGGGCTGTATGTACCTAGAGGGGGCTGTTTGTACCAGGGTGCGAGGTACGCCCCTTAGTGTGCTCAAATTCACCTACAGTCCAGGGCCGGTTTGCTTTTTGTTACCTGTTTCCTGCTTTGCTTTGACCGCAGTGGCTGCTCCACTACTAAGGCGGAGGAGCATTGTCCCACTCTTTAAAAGGAAAAATAAAATGATAATAACTATTGGTATTATAATTTTATTTTTCCTATGTACTTCAGTGACTCTCGGGCGAGGTGGGGCGGGCGTGCGGAGTAAGGAGAGGAGTGGGTTTCACTCCTGAAGTGCGCAGGACTGCTAGGCGGGCCCTCTCGGGCCGCCCCAAGCAGTCCTGCACCCTTTGCACGTCCCCCACCAGGCAGCATTACACAGCCTGGTGAGAAACATGCAGAACCTCCCAGTACCCGTCTGAGCGCCAATCTATGGCGCTCAGACCAATCACAATACTGCATTGCTGCTTTGTGATTGGCTATGGGGAGGATGGGAGGGCGGGTGCTTCCTGCTGCTGGTGGGAAGTGCAGGAAGATGTTGGAGGGATGTAGGACGAAGGAGAGGCGGCGGCCGTCTCAGGTAAGTGGTGTTTGTTTTTCTTTATGTTTTCTTTTTTTTTCCCGCACTCCCTCCCCCCTGGCCCACCACCCGGGTCCAGTTGCAGCCGCTAGTGTTCGACCGCCTCATTCACACAATGATCCAAGGAAAAGTACCTATTTGCATAGAGCAATTAAAAGGTCATACTTGCACCCTGCGCCTCAACCAAAAAAAAAAATATATATATCATTTGTACATTTTGGGCCATATGTATCATACTTCCGTTTTGCGAATTTTAAATAGCGAATCTTAAGGAATCGCTATTTAGAAATTGCAAAACGGTATGTATGTAGGTAATTTAGCGAATTCGCAAATAAGGAATACTTCCCATTAATTTCTATGGGCCAGGAGGCCCATAGGAATGAAGGGGAAATTTGCTAATCGCAATTTGCTAATCGCAAATTGTGCGAATTTTCAAGGGTGCAGGGGATGTCTCAAGAACACCCTGCTGCACCCCTGAAAATGACATGTGTGCGCATATGGCGCACATACATGCCCTAAGGGCATGCATGTGCATCACATGCCACAATTAAAAATGCCAATTTGTGCTTATTGAAAAGGAATCGCAATTTACCACCAACTTTCAGTGGGTGGTAAATTGCGATTCCTTAAACCAAATTTGCAAGAGAAAAAATCTTCTTACATAGCAATTAAGGAATCGCAAAATTGCGATTCCTTAAATGCTTTGGCAAAATAAGGAATCGCAAAATTTTGCAATTCCTTATTTTGCTACTTTTTCATACATTGCAAATGTGCAAAAATGGCCGTTTCCGATTCGCAAAGGCCGAAATTCGGCGAATTTCGGCCTTTGCGAATCGAAAATAGCTTCATACATATGGCCCTTTGTCTCCTAGACAAACAAGTGAATGATGAGGTGGGAACAAAGACAATTTGGTGAGGAAGGAGAGCTCAGACATTACAGGCTGTGGCTGGTAAATGGGCAGACTGGATCACCTAGAGGTCCTTATCTCAACCTCCAGATAAATGTATCTGTGCATTCTGCCCACTTAGGGGTAAGGCAATGCCAACGAGAGACCAATGACAGAGCTGGAGAATAAATAAACACTAAAATGCTGCACTGTTCTCGGAAAACGGTACACTGGGGTCATTAAACATTGCAATATTTCATTAAGTCTCTGCATGTATGCATGCATAACTATAGATCTTTTAACCTAAAGCAGCATATTGTCATTTAAAAAACAAACCCACAATGTCAGTGAAAGTGGGACTACGGTGCAGCAAAAGCCGCAAAATACTCCCTGCTTTCAAACTCATCATCCCCTGACAATTTAACATCAGGATTACAATTTTGCTTTCTGCCTCCAGGTTGCCAAATGATATTCGCAATGGGCCTTTGCTTGCACCAACACACTCTTATCATCCTTACAAATTGGAAGAGCTTCCATCTTGGCACATCTTCCATTTGGAGGATAATAAATTGTTTATATAGCGCGTCATGGCGCAAGTGCCTCTTCTAAGCGCTGTAAGTGCCTACATTTAAGGTACTGTGTACCTGAGTGTTCACATTTTGAAATGTATATGTGTCCACACTTGATCCTTTCATTACATATGTGTGCCCCAATGCCTGCTGAGACCGTCTAGGTACCGAGGCGCTGTCTTTCAATGCCCACAGGTAAGCACCCTCTGTCGGCTTCTAGGAGATATGTCGAGCTGGTGAAGCAACAAGGTGAGCAGGTGGGGTACAGCGGGAGGGTAGAGTAGGGCAAGCAAAAAGAGCAGTAGGAGGGGCGTGGGGGAGGGAGGTGTGGTGGGTAAACATGGGTAGAATAGAGAGGGGCAGATGTACAAGAAAGTGACGCATCTGTAGAGATGCATCACTTTCCCTGCGCCACCCTGAGAAACCCTTGCGCCACCATGGATGCACCATATTTACAACACAGCGCACCATGACGCAAGGATTGACAGATGCGTCAGCAAGTCTGATGCATCTGTTGGCGCAAAAGTCACACATTGCTGGAGTCGTGTCGCAAGCACTACGCAACTCCAGCAATGCATGGGGTTACCTATCCTCATTGTGCGGCGTCACTCCTTACACCTGCTACAAGCAGGAGTACGGTTTTGTACCATTGGCGTTCTAGAAGTGCCGAAGTGAAATCTTGTAGATTTCACTGTGTCACTTCTACGAGGCTTTTTTGCGTTGGAACGCCCACCCTGCATACATTATACCTGACACAGGTATAATGTGACGCAGGGCATCACGACGTGACGCATCTCCCTAGATGCTTCACTCTGCAAATGGGCTGAATTTTTACGCCGCCGCTGCGTCACAAAAAGTGAAACAACGGCGGAGCAAACATGATGCGGGGGACTTGTAAATCTGCCCCAGAATTCGTAAAAACAAATACACAGCACGCTTCAGCAGACGGACTGCACAAACGTGCATTCCAAGAGAGTGCATTTGAAACAGCACTTTCTAATACTTTCCAATACTGGTTGAACTACACGTCATAAAGAACAATAAGTGGGCAATCGTGATTTTGATCCGAGTAATGGTTCACTTACCCAATGGGTTCTTTGCTGTGCAGATTATCAGAAAAAATGTACATTTTTTTTTAGTAGATTTCTTAAAAAGCAAGTGAGAAATTACTATTCCTCTGTAGTACTTTCTCTTAATTTGGGTAAACTAAGTGTGCAATGAAAACTAAAATGTGTTATTTTTTTTTTTAAGTTAAAGTATGTATTTTTCAAGCTACATTCCAACAATGACTGGAAGCGGATGCCATGAAAGCTAAATAGTGCACATCGTTTATATGTCGATTCTGCCAATAGAGACCATTATAAATTAAATACAACTTGATATTGAATAAAAGACTTAGGGGCATATTACCAACAACTAGCGATAATTATCGCTATGTTGGTTTAGCGGCGATATGTTTATCGCCGAGCTGCGGCGATTTTTATCTCTTAGGAGCCTTGCTATTATCAAGGTTTATCTCCTAAGCGATAAAAATCGGCCGAAATGCATGAATATCGCTGAAAAGTCAGCGATATTCATGCATTACCGAGCTAATGCTCTTAGCCATGTTATCCACCTACCATTGGATAACATGGCTAAGAACTGCTATGGGGCAGGTGTTAGCTTTTGGAGATATTCGCGCTTAGCGCGAATATCTCCAAAAGTTGGTAATAGGAGATAGCGATGTTAGCGACTGTTTCCAGTCGCTAACATTTTGGCGCGCCCACTTTGCATGTCATCAGTGATAAATATCACTGACATGCAAAGCGGGACCCAAGATGGTCGCTATCTCCTACTGGTGTTAGCGACAGCTAGGTAATAGGGAGATAATTTTATCTCCGCTTTCTTGGCTTTTAAAGCCAAAAAAGCGGAGATAAACCCCCTTGATAATATTCCCCTTAGTGCAACCTTTAAAGGAAAGTGGATAATGATGCGGTTCGCTCGCATGATATTTCGACTGTGTGTATTTCAATCACTAACAACAAAAGAACCGGGGGTCTATAACGGAGCTTTCAATCACTACAAAAACAACCCACGTCATTCCACTGCCTTTAAACATGCCAGGAGAATGACACCTTTCTCACGATTAGTAAAATGGCGTCAGCTGTCACCCAGTGATATTGACATGCAATCTTTAAAATTACGAGAAAGGCAAATTGCACTGTTATTCGAGTGAATCAGACCCACGTCGGGTGCAACGTATAACTAGGGCTCCCGGTTTTATGGTATTTATTTTTCAACATTTCTGTCTGTATTTATCCATATTTATTTTTTGGCCTTCTTATTGGTATTTATCCATATTTATTTTGTGTTTTGAGAATAAATGGAGACATCAAATGGTTTATTTCCTCATTTATTTCTCAAAAAACATGCACTCTACTTTGATGAGTGTCACATTTTAGCAGATTAAGCAGCCAAATATAACAAAACACCATAGCCACAGGTCAATATTAGCATTATATACAAATGCATCTTAACTTATCCCTGTATTTAAGAATATCTCATCCTGTCTTTTATCTCCCTGTGCTGTCTATCTGTTCAGGTGTTGACCTGGAATTCATGAAGGACAGCATGGAGAGTCCCTTACAAGAGGCACCATTTTCTGTATTCTTCCACTTTTTAAAAATAAATAACAGACAGGAAAAAAATTGTTTTCTGTCTGTATTTATCTGTAAAAATCAGTACAAGCTCAGTTCACTAAAGAAAGCATCATACCACGTCATAGAACAGCCTTCCATAATAGAACATATAGTATTAAATGTAGTGTTTACGGACATCTGGCTACGAATAGTCGTCAACGTTGAGGACACCTTTTGGAACTCCACAATTTCCTATCTTATAACAGAGTGGGGTGCGGTTAGCGACTTGTATTGATCGCCCCCACCTTTTGACGAGAAGGGAAAAAAAATGTGGTGCGTCTCAGATGAGCGATATGAAGCCTCATGCAGGGCTTCTTTCTACAACTCCCGAACCTATAATTATTGGCTGTGCTAATGCTTGTGGTTTGCAGCACCACCCAATAAAATGAAAGCGAAGGGCTGTACTATGCTTAGCCCCACGTCATTACATCATTGTTAACTGGCATCTGAGCACTGCAAATTCTGGAGGTGCCTGGCTGCCTGACTTCCACTACTAGTGAGGCTCAGGGAGCCAGGCATTCATCATTGTACTGCTGATGTATTGCTGAGTAACACTTACATAAAAAATTATAATAAGGTTGGAAATTAGATGGGGGGCGTGGGCCCATAGCACTAATGGGAAGACCGCCACTGCGTTCTTCTCTGATCTTCTTGTTCCTAGTTGCAAAAAAAACTAACAACTATTGTTACTTCCTAGCAGCTACTTCTGGAAAAGAACAGAAACTGCACAGCATGTTTCTACTTGCCTTCCCTTACCTGTGCATTGCTGGCTGTAAATGTTTCTTGTTCGGCCAAAAAATTTAATGTAGGGAAAAGCCTTCCCACCTTAGCTGTAGAGACTGTCCAGAAGTGGATGCCTGCTTGTGCCCCAGGGGAACGGTGGAGTGCAAGCGCTGATGAAGGCACTCAAGTGGGTGCCTGTTTGCGCCCAGGGTCACTAGGAAGTGCGTGCTTCGTCCAAGCCCGGAGATGGCAAACAAGGCATGTCAGATCAGAACCATCATCAGGATGGATGCATACATTGTGTTCGTAGCGTTCAAGTGATGGAGGGCATCTTTTTGAAATGCAGGATAAAAGATTGGTGAATTAAGATGGAAGATCCACTATGGTAATTATCTTAAATTTGCCACTGCCATGGACACATAGTATGACTATCCAGATAACCTAATATTCACGATACCAAGGGTTGACTGCAATAAACCTATCCACTTTACCTTAAAAATACATGGAGTTGTGAGATATGTTTATGAGGAGACACCCAGATTAAAGTATTCATGAAAAAAAAAATCACAAAAAAAATCTAATATAAATTTAGCGGCAGCCCCTCGAAGCACTCAGATCCACATACCCATGGAAAAAAAAAAACACTGGGGGCAACTCCTGCAACTAAACAAACACCAGATCAATGCACAAGAAAATCATAGACAATGTATTATATATGTGATCTGCAATTTACGGACTTCCCAGAGACTCACCAGGCTGAAAATAAAAAATCATGCTAAAATATTGGCGGACATCTCTGCCACCATGGCCCTCTGCTTTCGTAAAAAAAAAGTACAAAAAAGAGCTGTGAAGCTGAGGATACCGAATCAGGAATACAGACATTGGGGTCGATTATGATTGCGGTGAATCCGCATCCTCCGGGCCGGTGGAAGCCACCGCCTGCCCTGAGGATGCGGATTCACCGCCGCGGACCCTGAAAACACCCCCCGCCAGATCATGATGGCGGTGGGATTAGCGGCGGACGTCAGGTCCGTCCGCCGCTGATCCGCGGGGTGTTGACCGCAATTTGGTGGCGGTGTCTGCAAGACACCGCCAGCCAAATTACCATGTGTGAGCAAACATGCTTTTCCGGGGCGGATTTTCCGCCGTGGAAAAGCATGTGGAGATTTGTTTCTGGGGGGCCCTTGCGCGCCCCCAGGGTGTCGGGGGTGCACATGGGGGGTACCTATGGTACCCCCCTGCATTTACAAGCACAAAGCGGCAGGCACTGAGTGGTGCCTGCCGCTTTGTGCATGTAAATGCAAAGCATGCATTTTTGAACCTTGTGGCGGTCACATCCTAATTGGTATGGAGGGACTGCCGCTGCCCCTGAGGACGGTCCCTCCACCTCGGGGGTGGCGGACGGACGCAGGTCCGTCCGCCATCCTAATAGGCCTCAAAGCCAAAAGACATCCGAACACTCTTTTTCCACCAGACCTATGCTGTTTCTGCGATGCAACTTTCCCATCCCCTTCCTCACATCAACAAAAATAAGCCAAAAATACAAAAAAAGTAATAAAACTCGTACTGACAAAACCCCCTCTAGCTCAAACATCACTTCATCTAATAAAACCTACTTAGAAATAAATCTAAATATTATTTTGACCCAGAAAATGAAACTAGGATTGAATATTGTAAAGGCAAGGGATTTGATTCCAGTCCAGAGGGTAGTCAAAGAACTATAACCAGGCGCAACTGAAGAAACAGGTAAAAAAAAAGGGGGGGAAACAGAGTCTGACTGTACGGAGCCTTTTCCTCTCTCTGAGCCTGGATAAAAAAAAGCGTTGCAATAAAAAGCCACTGCATACTTTGTGGTAAAAAAACTCAAAAACAGCGATTCATGATATTACAACAACCTCTGGTGCCCAAAAAATGTAATATCAGCAAAATGTAAAATAATATTCTGCCTAGCTTGTCCAAGCGACTAACTCGCCATAAAACTTTCAAGCTCATTTGCTTTCAAGTTATCATGCGAGAAAAACTTCATTTCTCTTAGTTAAAAAAAACAAAAAAACTTACAAACTTCACAAAGGAGACCAATTGGGACCCTCGCAGCTCTGACGGCGAAAATAATGCACATTTCAAACCATACGCATAATGTCTACGACTGTCTGTCCTGATGGCTATCTGAATTATGCTGCCCCCAATGAATCCCACTTACATGCCATCCTTAATTTAGAAATACTTTTTCATAGCTTCAGGTGGTATCAACATGATGGACTCTTCAAAGCTCAGCCTCATGCTCTAGTTGCTGGGCAACAGTAAGAAAAGAGATATGCTGTTTAGGAGAGCTGGCCTCCATCACTGCCTGTCCCACCACATCAGGGCCGATGAATATGCAGAAGTCCATAAATAACAGGCAATGGATGAATGAATATGCAAAAGCCCATAAATAATATGTTACGAATGAATGAATATTCAAGAGCTGGCCCAGCTCATGTGGTACACAGCTTCTGGCAAATGCTTCTGTCCTGTCACTGAATCCAAGCCCTTCATAGACAATCCTTAAACTACAAATCAGAGGTTTCACACTGCAGAGACTTCCACATTTGCTTCTAACCTCCTCCAACACGTGAGCAATATGCAGACCAAAAGTACCTTATTCTAAGGGTTTGTACACAAACCAAATATGTAATAGATATGCTGAAATAATCTTAGTCATGATCCAAAAAACAAATATTAATTTAACGAAGTCCACATTTTAGGTTATTTACTTAAGAGCAGCGGTACTTACAGCCACGTGCATAAAGCTAAAAACCGGTCGCAAACGTGCAGATTCTCAGAATCTGCCCCTTTGCAAATGGCATTTTTGCATTTGGGATGCATCATCCCAAATGCAAAAATCGCAATTTAAGGAATCTCTAAATTCAGATTCCTTAAAATGTGATTGCATTTAAGGAATCCCAAATTGAGATTCCTTAAATGCAATGCATCTAAGTAAAAAAAATTGCGATTTTGCTAATAGGAGTAGCAAATTACCATGAAGTTCAACTTCATGGTAATTTGCAAAAACTTTGAAAAATGCACTTTTGTGCATTTTTTCAAAGTTTCATGCTGCGCTCACACATGCCCTAAGGGCATGTGTGTGCTCAACATATGTTCACAGATCAATTTCAGGGGGTGCAACAGGGTGTCGTTTGGACACCCCTGCACCCTTGAAATTGCATTCTCAATTTGCGATTTGTAATTGCGATTCTCAAATTGAGAATGTCTTCCCATTCATTCCTATGGGCCTTTGGCCCATAAGAATGAATGGGGATGTATTCCTTAATTGCGAGTCGCAATTAAGGAATATTAAGAAATCGCAATTTTTTTAGCGATTTCTTCATGCATAGCCTTTTGCTATTCCTTATTAGCGAATCCTTATTTTTCGCTAATAAGGAATCGCAAATGGCATTGTTGATGCATGTGGACCTTAATCTTTTGACTTCTTTGGGTCCCCCACTGATCACTATTGTAAGCTGGGGGCTCTGTGCTAAGCAAAGTCAATAATATCAACCTCAGACCAATAAACAAAAAAATCAGAAACAAGTATGCATTAAACAGATACACAAATTATGAAATATTTGTATTTACTTCCAAGCCAAAATAAAATACAAATATCAAAATTGTATTTTTAGTGGGAAGGTTGGAGCTTTTCAAAATGTGGTTTTATTTCTAGATGTGAAAAAGATTTGCTGACTCTAGCATATTACTTTGTCTTTTTTCTAATTCCTTTTGTTGTGTTTACCAGTGCTTGACTTCACATCACCAGTCATCCATACTGTGTGCTATGCTTGTGCTGTTATCAGGAACCAAGCTAAGGATACTAACTCGATTTTTTAGCATTCTATTTCAAATTCCTCCACATTCACAGATAGATTAAAAATCTTTAACATTTTTATGCATAAATGCTTTATTAATCTGCTAATATCATTCCATTTTCTAAACAGCTGAAGAACCCCAAAGTAGGCATTGTGAATCGCCAAGTGCCCGCGGACACCAGGTTAAGAACCGCTGATGTGAAGTCAAATGAAATAGCCCAGGGATACCACGAAAGCCTCATCAAATTTAGTAGGCAAAAGGTGATTGCTGACAATTTCCCTATAGAGAACAAGGCCAGCTTAAAAATAACTTTCTGTATATTTCGCGGTGTAAATTATACCAACCAACAGACCTATATTATTGGTGGTGCTCATGCTATAAGTGAACTCAGTCGTAGATCAATTCATGTTTACTTTACCCGCGACAACCTCACCTGAAATATAAACAGGTGTGCACACTCACTAACTACATCCATGCTCATACTGACAGATATCATACACACATGTTATGTCATGTTATGTTATTGCAACTTATATGGTGCACTTATACCCATGGGTGTTTTGGCGCTTCTGGTTCTTCATACTATGCCAGGAAAGCTAACTTCTAAAAAGCCATGTCTTGAGTTGTTTTCTAAACTCAAGAAGGCTGGGAATCATCCTAAGATGTATTGGAAGAGAGTTCCACTCCTTGATGGTATTATAGCTGAAACTCCTCCCACCCCAGTTCGTCTTTTTGTTTCCAGCAGTGGGCATCAAATTGGCATTGGTCGATTGCAAGGGTCTACTTGGGGAACACCAGCTGAAAACATCCGAGAGCAATTTCGGACCTTCTCTGTGCAGTGCCTTTTGGGCAATGCAGAGAGCCTTAAATGTAACAGACTGGCAGCCAATCCAGATCCTGGATGGCTGTCCTAGGAGGCTGATATTTGGGGGCATCAGGACTAGTCTAGCGATGGCATATTGTACCACCTGCAGCCTTCTAAGTACGTAGGATTGGAGGTTGATATATAGACCATTACAATAGTCTAGTTTTGATAAAACGAGGGAGGTCATAACTGTCTTTCTGGTGTTTTTAGGAATGAATGGGAGAATTTTTCTTAAGGTTTTAATGGTAAAATACGCAGAAGACACAACCTTGGACACCTTGGACTTAAAGTTAAGTTTTTCGTCTATAATGACACCAAGATTCTTGGCTTTAACTACCGGTGTGGGAGGGGTACCCAGGGTGTCTGGCCACCAAGGACGAAAGAGGTTTCCAAACAAAACCACCTCAGTTTTGCTTGAATTCCACTTCAAGCAATGCCTACTCATCCAACTGCTCATTGTGATCAAACATTCGTTTAATTTGAGGGAGTGGTTAACATCCTTATCCACTGTGGAAATCACCAACTGGGTATCGTCGACATAGGCAGTGGGAATCAAGTTAAAACTTCTGATCAGCGGTGCAAGTTCGGAGACATATATATAATAAAAAGTGTAGGGCTCAACGAGGAGCCCTGCGGAACCCCACAAGCCAGGACAAAAAGGTGCTGACTTAAACTTGCCTACGTGTACTGTTTGTGTTCTGCCGGATAAAAACGCTATTAAAAGGGAGAGGGCCTTTCCTCCGATCCCTATGGCTTTTAAGCATTGGACCAGAAGAGCATGGTCCACAGCATCAAACGCTGTGGATAGGTTGAGCAGAATAAGAGCTGCTTACCCTCCCCCATCCAGTGAGGTGCGAATTTCTTCAGTAGTTTTTATCAGAGCCATCTCAGTGCTATGATTTGCTCTGAAACCGAACTGACTATGGTCTATGATTTGATTGTCAGCAATAAAAGTGGACAGTTCAACATTTATTATTTTCTCTATAATTTTTACTGGAAGAGCGAGTCTCGCGATTGGACGATAGTAAGCAGGGTCAATTGTGTTCAAGTTGTTTTTTTCTGAAACGGCATGCACATCCGCAGAACAATACAAAGACCAACAGAGATGTAGGTATCAATTTACAACCCACTGGAGATGTAAGCAACCATGCAACAAGACCACCAACGATGCAGAAACCCAAGCATCATGAATTTACCTATGCATATGCGCTAACGTACTGAAGTGAAAGAGCCACTTTTGTAGTCTGACACCCTATGATGACCTCCAACTACCACCATTTAATTGATTTTAGTGTGTTACTTTACCCTAGCCTTAATGTAGGATGGTCCTGCATATGCCTGCTTTTCTTCTGTTCAATATTCTTGCTGTCTCAATGGGAGTTGTTACGGAGTTGAACAGTCTTGCCAAGAGCAGAGAGTGTGGGATGTGCATTTGAAGGCATGCAGTTGTGCAGGAATGTGTACTGTATTGTGCATTGGTGAGAATGATGAGTTCTTACTATTGGCTTTGACAAAGTTTAATGTCATTCTGTTTTCTGATTTACATTGGTTTATGGCAGTGCTTAGCTTTGACATGCTTTCATGTCATCTTGCTTTTCAATTCCATCTTGCTTTGGGCCTTTCTGTGTGCATGGCCTAACTAACACCATTTTCATGACTAATGCTATTTTCTGTGCTTGCACGTAGCTGCAAAGTGGGGAGGGCATGTTCTGCTCTTCCTCCTGTTTTCGCACTTCACTGACTAGAGAAAAACGGTTCTTATCAGAGGAATGTACATGGTCCGTCTCGAAACCATAGCAAAGGCCTGATCAACCGATGCTGTGACCTTGGTGCAGACTGGTACGGGCTTTAATGAGAACGAGGGGGCAAACTTGCTAGAAGCTTCGTTATGTTCTGATTTGTATTAAGAAGGGGAGCCTCCACTGGCCTGGTGGGAGTTTGGATTCAGAGCTAGGGCAGACGTGTCTATCTCGGATTGAACCCTGATTGCTGAGCTCTGATACCCGGCTGTGTGAAGAGTTCCCCCGGCCAGAAGTGGGCAGTGTATGCATCAGGTGATATATTGAGTTTTGTGGCACACTTCTCTTAGCCACCCTTAAGATTTGAGTTTTGAGCTTCCTGTCAGGAGGGAGCTAATTACTTTGCCACCCCAATATGGCAGATAAATGACCCCCAACAAAATAAGCCCATTATATTGGATAGGGCCATCTCCTGCTGGAGGAGACGTCGGAAGTTGAAATTATCCTACACTTACTTACTGAGCTAGTTGTGGGGTACTCCCAATGTCCCAGAATGCTGTGTCTGATTCACGCGCAGTAGAAGGTGGCCTACTGGAAGCACTGAAGAAAGGGGTCCCTGGATTACTGTGGAATGGTCCTTTTTATGAGTGTCCTAGATGTGGTCCCTGTACAGGACATACAGGTCGATTGCAAGTGGTGGATGCCATCGGTGGCTGAAGCATGCAGGCAAACAGAGTGATCTAGTATGGCGGCAATTGGGTTTTAATCCCAGGTAGTCAGGAGACAGCTTGCGCTGGAACGCTAGAAAGGTACAGGTTTGTAAAGTTAACCTGCTGCTTTGGAGAATAAGGCAGGGATGTATGACATCACAACGCATGCTTTTACATTGCATGCTTTTACATCGCAAGTTTTACAACGCATGCCTTTACAACGCATAGTGTTGAGGGGTGCTGGATAATGAATAGTTTAATTTACTATTCCAACTCCAGTCCCAGTGGATAGCAGGGAAGGTGTTGGATAGTAAATTAAATCTATTCCCTATCCTAGAGCGCCCCCCAGAGTAATGCGTTGTAATGGTTTGCGTTGTAAAAGTTGCGATGTAAAAGCACTGTGTGGTAAAAGTTGCGTTGTAAAGGATGTTTCCCATAAGGCAGCCATACCAGAGGCTTTGCAAGGTAGCTTGGAATCCCCAAAGGAAACTTGGGGGTCAGGAGGCAACACAGAGGATTGGCTCTGGTGAATGTAGTGCACCCCCAAGAACATGAGTGTGACAAATCCACTATAATGTATTATGGGCTCAAAAAATCTACCGTAATATTTTAGGACACCCCAACATTTCAGAAACCCCCAAATTTACCTCATTCGGTTCCCCCACCAGAAATAAGATGCACAAAAAGACACCATCCCTGACATCGTTTAGCAGAGTATCAAAATAAGTAAGCAGGACCACTCAATAACTGAGTTCTAGATCAGAAGGAAAAGTTAAAGGGCTGTATTACAAAAATATCAAAATCGAGCGGTACAGAATAAATGCAATCTATTACAGAAGTCAAAAATCCGAAATCATTAAAAGTCCCAAATGAGCAGTGAAATCAGAATACAGTCGGACAGCATTGCTATTAGCACCAGGGAAAGCTAGAAAATCTACAGTTTCACCCCTAAAATCTAGGGGCCAGATATATCAAAGGGATTTGCCCATTCTGTGTCTATGGGAAAATGTGTTGATACATATGGCCCTAGGTTTCTTATAAATAATTCTTGCATGACAAATTAGTTAGCACAGCAAACTCATCACAGAATAATCATAAGTTACAGCTATTTAGCAAATCAGAAAACGAAATGTAAATAACAACACATAAGCACTATCCCATTCTAAGAAACCATCCAGCTACATATGTGCTACTGTCATCCTTAGATGCTCGAACAGAATATGAAACGTTTCAAAAATATCATTTCACACAAATGAATAGGACCCTTTTACCCAGCGGACCTCCAGTAGAAAGACCTTGGATTCTGTAGCCTATAAGGAACACTAAAAGATTGATTGAAAACCTTGTATTCATAACAGAGAAAAACCATTACATATGATGTCTTCGCTTCTGCAGAGCTTGTTAGGAGGGAAGGTGCGCAGAGGGACAAGACGGGAGGGAGTGTGTATAAAAGTGAATGACAGAATCGGAATCCATTGTATCCAAGATACAGTTTTCAGATAAATGTGGCGCGCGCAGCTAGTTTATGTTAATAAACACATTTATACACTAAACTCATTTAAACTTTAATCATATTAACTCATCATTTGCATATTGGATCCAACACAACAATTATTTATATTCAATATAACTTACTGCACAAAAATATAGATTTAAAAACACTTCCTCACCATTCAACAGAATCCAATATATTTTTCTTAAAAAGGCTAGTTAATCAACAACATCAAAGCTTTATTCGAGAATTAAACTCATAAAAGCACAAACATACATTTAAAATACATCATTTAAAAAAGATTTTTCCGAATTATAGAAAATTTTAAAACAATTGTGCAGACATAAACAATAAAAATCTTTGATGTTTGATTACACAGGAACCACAAAAAATACCCCAATCAATTTACATTAGTAGCGATTGCCCTCCTTGCTAGTTAATCATGTGTGGCATTGTTGTGGGTCTCTCAAGCCTTGAAGAACAAAGAGCCTGCTGATGAAATTGAAGGTGCCTATAAAATATGCCATTGTGTCTGGTAACCCAAAGGATGGGAGATTAACTAGGATTTTTTTTTTGTAGAAAATCTGTACCAAATCGCGAACATTATCTAGATGTGCAAGAATCCGTTGCAGCCAAAGTTTGATATCTTAAATTTAGGTTCAGAATTCTCCCGCCGAACAATTTTACTGCTAAATGGTAGAGCGTTTATTCAAAATCCAAAATGCTATAATGGCCGTTGCGACGAGATAGAGAATAAGGTGTATTTTCTATTTTTTTGCCTAGTATATAGTAACGCAAGGAAAAATTGATTCAAACAATTGTTGATAAGCAAGCCTATATGGAGGTTATCCCAGGCCTGAAGTTTTTTAAAACTCATTCCCCGCCATTGGCGGTGTTCCCCCTCCCTGTTTTTGCTGTTGGCATGAAATGTAAGGAATTTAAAAAAAAAATACATTATGTTTAGTTTTTTCCCTTCTTGCGGATGCATTGAGAGTGTTGTTTAAAAACTTGATGGGAAAACAGTTACGGGTAGTGAAGGTGTTTCTATTATGTTTTTTAATATCATCTTGGTAGAGAAATGTTAGTGTAAGATGGTTATAAAGGTTTATTTTAAAATACTCTACCCTACATTTTAGCATGTCCATTGTATTATATTGTTTTAAGTTTTACAGGCTTTATCCAAAAATAAACTTAATTGACCGACTGCTCACAAAAAAAACAAATGCAACAGATTACTTTATCTGGGGAACATTTTTGTTTCAGGTTCCACGAGCGGACAGTGGCACTAGCCTGTGCCAATGGTCCAGAAAAGGTGAGGGACCACTTACTGTAATGACTGTGTACCTCCAGTGCCTGTGCCATCGTTCCATGATGAGGGGCGTTCTTGGGCAGCTGGAGTGCTAACTGTGCTCTCCCCACTGCTCTCTGTGCCTGCAGGAGACAACCAAGAGGGAAGGTGGTAAAATGGCGGAGCAGACAGAGCCAAATATTGCACGAAAGCTACTGCGTGGCATCCCTCTGCACCTGAATTCATGCCCGTGCTGAAGCGCAAGAGTGCGCCAGGTGACCAGTGGTTGGAAAGTCTTGACCGTAGCAGGATGCCCCAGAAAGGAGATCCGCCTAGGCTGTAATAAAACCACTGCAACCACCAATGTGAGAAAGTGGTTTGGGAGATTCAAGGGTAAGCATATGCTATTGAACTCCAAATTGTGCCAATGGGGATGTTATTGAACCCCAAATTGTGCCAATGGGGATCTTTCTCCTCTGGTGTCCTTCGGCCTCTGTACCATTGAGCTCTTACTGAGGAACACATACCCATTTCAGCCTTTGACTCTCAGAATAGTGAGGAAGAGCACTGAGGTGCTGAGATCCTTGTCTCTAGCCCACAGCACCAACGTGAGCGAACCTTGGACTGCTCTGCTTCACTACCCTGAGAGCAGTAGCGGCTGGTCTGTGAATTGAGTGGAGAGGCGGGGTGGGGGACAGACGGATGACAGAGATACATAAAATACATTTTATTAAACAATTACCTGCCGCAGCTCGCCCCTCTCCACTGCAGGCTGCCAGAGTCCACTGCGGCTAATATTGACGCTGCTTTCATGCCGAAAGCCGCATCAGGACTGGCATGAGTGCCAATGATTTGCACTTGCAGCTAGACTGGGAGCCGGTGCCTGCTCTCTCCAACACGGCAACGCAGCTCGGTTTGGAGAGAGCTTCAGTGCGCATGTTGGTTTGGCTGGACTGAGGGGGTTGGCCAGATCTTCAAGGGCACTGATTTGCATTGCAAAACACTCCTGCCCCAGACTGTCATCCCCTGGCCTCGCCTCAAGCCTCGGCTCTGAGACAAAAAATAAAACAATAATAAACAAGGGTTTATCATTGTGTTGTTTTTTATTTCTTTGGCTGATGGCAGGTGGGGCGACACTCCTCTGCCATAGCAGAAGAGCCGCCGCTGCCTGAAAGCCAAGCGATTAAAGAAGTATTTGATATAAGTTTGACGGTCGGTGGTATGAAGGCCTCCGAAGGCCAAAGGCCTATTTAACATAGTTGGGGCTCAGGAACTTCTGACTGTCTTAAGAGCTCCAGAACTGGATTTCTGAAATGTGGTATTTCTGAGCATGCCCTCAGGTTTACTAAATATTTATTTTTAAATCGCAAAATCTATTTGAGAATAATTATTACGTGATGTGCTGCAAATCAGAATTTTCCCCGAGGATAAGGTGATGGGTGGCCAATCTGTGCATGCTCTGAGAACTACTGAGTGCTTGGTGACAAAAAGGATGCTATCCTGTTGGCTAGTAAGTAAAGGGCTGCACATCAGAGCAGAAACTGAAGACGGGTGTGTGGTGGCAAGCACATTACGTCATTTTACCTATGAAGATTCCTGGGTGGCTGCCACGGTAAGAGATACAAAAGGGGGTGGTGATGGATTAAACCCAGATCTGTTGACTGGGTGTGAGTGTTTGATTGGTTCAGATGCTCCGTCCATCACCACCCCCATTTGTATCGCATTGTTCGCCATAAGTTGGCAGGGTATGCTCAGACGTGAGTCCCTTGATCACTTTGCCACTGGATTCAAGCAAGCCTGGCTGAAGACGGCTGTAATGCCAGAAACCGGTCCTAGGAAGCTTGTTTCCGGTCCAGGGAAGGCATGGCTTGGCAGTTCGGACTAGACTGTTCCCATGAGGCACAGGGTCAGACTGATTTGCATATGGCCATGTCTGAACTGGGGTGGCAGAGTGGGCTAAAGAACGGTGATGGATTAAACTCAAATCTGTTGACTGGGTGTGAGTGTTTGATTGGTTCAGATGCTCCGTCCATCACCACCCCCTTTTGTACCCCAACAGTAAGAGATGACATATAGACTAGATGGAACATTTAGGACTAATATCAGAATGTGTGTGCCTATTACATCCTCCAGGAAGGAGGACAAGAATCGAAACGTAGTAAAATTAGTACTGAAAAAGCAGGCATAATGTTAAAGTCTACCTAGAGCTGTGTTTAATGTATAGGAGGAAAATTGGCAGACGAACTGTATTTAAAATACATTATTTCAGAAAATACCTGTAGAGGCACATGGGAATAACTGTGCTGAGGAAACGAACGTGAAGCTACTATGGTTGGCTCAGATGTCATGAAGAGGCAGGAAAGGGACCCGGGAGATGGAACTAACTCTTGATCTACTGCTGCCTTCTGTTTATTACATGCTCCTTATAAATGTGATTACAAATATTTCTGCTTGTTTTGCCTCAGAAATGACAAAATGTGAACTAATCCTTGATTACATGTACACAGCAGACAAGAATATGAGAGCTTCTAAAAAATAGTATATTACACACGGGCATTGCCCTGCTTTCCATGTAATGGCACGCTCTTACGAGTTGAAAAACAGCAATTTATTCTTTTGCTGCACTTCGCTATCCAACTTTAGTTTGTCTTTGCAATTTTCACTAGCAGAGAAATGGGCCCAGGCAAAAACACTTTGGCCCCCATTAGCATGACTTTGCCCGCCCGCCATCCTCGTGCAAAACGGGATCCCCGCCATAGGAGCGGCGGTCCCGCCTTGAGCATTAGGATGCGCCCGCCACACAGGCGGGCGCATCCTGTATTTTTACCATTGCGGCGGGCGGTGCAGAAAGCGCCGGCCGTCCGCAATGGTAAAAATGCACGTTGTGCATTTCAAAGCACAACATGACAGGCACCGCGCGGTGCCTGCCATGTTGCACTTTGAAATGCGGGGGGTACCATAGGTACCCCCCATGTTCACACCCCCGGACTCCCAGGGGGTCCGCAACGGGCCCCCGCAGATAGTCTCCGCATGCCTTTCCGTGGTGGCATTGCCGCCACGGAAAAGCATGTCAGGAAGGGCATCCTAATATGGCTGGCGGTGTCTCATAGACACCGCCACCATATTAAACATTTTCCAGCCCGGTCGCAACCGTCCGCCGCGGTCCCCCCCGCCATTCTAATATGGCGGGAGGGAATTCTGGAGATGATGTCGGGCGGATTGCCCCCGCCAGGCCGGTGGTGGCTATCGCTAGCCTGGCGGGGGCAATCTGCCCGATATCATAATGGGCCCCTAAGTTTTGAGATTGCAGGGACTAAAGGGTATTTTGAAATCCACGACTTGTCATCATTATTAGGCCAGTGCCTGGTGTGGTTTCAGAGTAGACTTGGTTCCAATCTTTGCACCATATCATTTGGATGGTATTTCAGTGACATTACTTCATTCCTGAGGCGTGGCGCGTACATGCCTTTCTCATTCAACAATTAACAAAGACAGCATTTAAGCATAGCCCATATGGGGCCCGTTTCCCAGAACTAACTTAAGACAAAATCCTAAACTTACTACCATTTTGGTATTCACAGAAGGCACTTACTCATTTTGGAATTCACAGAAGGCACTTACTCATTTCGGTATTCACAGAAGTTAGGAGTCCTAACTTTAGGACTCCTAAATGGCTTCTGTGAATAGCGAAAGTCTTAAAGTTATGATTTTTCTAAGTTTAGGAATAGTAAAGTTAGGATTCCTAACTTTAGTACTCCTAAATACTTTCTGTGAATACCGAAAGTCTTAAAGTTAGGACTTTTCTCAGTTTAGGAGTCCTAACTTTACGACTCCTAAACTGAGAAAAATCCTAACTTTAAGACTTTGGGTATTCACAGAAGGAATTTAGGAGTCCTAAAGTTAGGAGTACTAACTTTACTACTCCTACACTGAGAAAAATCCTAACTTTCGGTATTCACAGAAGCCATTTAGGAGTCCTAAAGTTAGGACTCTGAACTTCTGTGAATACCGAAATGAGTAAGTGCCTTCTGTTTTTACCAAAATGAGTAAGTGCCTTCTGTGAATACCAAAATGGTAGTAAGTTTAGGATTTTGTCTTAAGTTAGTTCTGTGAATCGGGCCCCTAAGTTCTTAACTATATTTTCGGAAGAGGTTTGCAATCTAAAAAGCAACTAAGGAAAAAAAGGATTTGTTGGGACGGAAAAGGACCTAACTGTACTGATGTCTGGCTCCCAACTGCTGATTTTTGATGTCATAGGCAAACTCTGATCGTGCGTAAGCCTGTCTCACGGATTGCGGTCTTGTTGAACTGGAAGGGGCGCTCAAAGTGCTACACTCCTAGTGATGGAAGGCTACACCATTCCCCAGGACTAAAGCAGCCTGAGCACAGTGGTGGCACCATACCATGTAGTGATCAGCAGGAGTAACCAGGTCAATTTCAACCTGTGTCACTGGAGTGAGGCCAACATGCTCACTTTTAAAGTTCTGCTGCTGTGTGCTTAACTCGCCGTTGGCCTAAATCGGTTTGGTGTGAAGCACCGCGCAGTACAGAAGTGATATATGTATGTTGGGTGTATGTGTGCCTGGGAAGGGCACAATACAGGGATAATGCAGTAGCAAGCAGTGCGTGCATGGTGAATGCATGTGCTGTATGTATATGAGCCTATGAGTGGTACAGTACCTGAAGGATGTAGTGCTGTGCAGGATAAATGCATTTGCTGGATATATGTGTACCTGTGAGTGTTACAATACAGGAAGGGTGCAATGCGCGCATGTTAATTGCATATGCTGAATATATTTGCGCCTATGAGTGGTAGAGTACAGGAATGATGCAATGATGTGGAGTGTGTGTATGCTGTATAAAAGCACTGGTTGTAAATGTGCCTGTGGATAGTACAATACAAGGAGGGCCATGGGTTCTGTTTTTGGAGACCCAGGCCTGAACTTGAAAGATGGAGAGGAGGTAGAGAAATCTCCCCAGGTGTATTACTGCATTCTTGTAAGTTGGGTGGGTGGGAAGAGCTAGGCTTCCTCTGTACACTTCAAAGTGTGCTCTTTGATTCAGTTAGCGTTCAAGAGGAAGGGGCCTGGACTCATCTCAGGAAGGAGATGGTGCTGATGAGAGAATCACAAAGAGTAGAGCTGGGGGCCTGAGTTATCCTTTTGATGCACATATCACTGTGGCTGATATTCAGGTGGGAACTCAAGTCACTCCCATGGACTGTGCTGTGGGACTATCAGCCTTGGAGACACTCCTGCTATGACAGATTGCTTATCAAGAGGGAGCAGAGGGGTGGACACTTAACAAGAACCAGAACCTCAACTTAAAACTTTAAAGAGTCAGACCCTAAATCAAATTTGGTGTCTGAAAATGGCCCATAAAAAAGGGAGTTTGGGTCACCCAAATTGGTCATATGCAAGCAGCCAGACCGGCTGTGTGAGGAGGGGAAGCTATCCAAGACTTTTGCCAGTGACCAGGACTAGGGGCAAGGACTGCTAGTCTCCCTGCTGGGCGAATGGCAAATGGACGTCACCCAGGAAATCCAACATCATCTGCCCTGGAACCTGGAGCACCAGTGCCTGCCTGCTTGCCACGACAAGTTTGACATGTGAGCAAGAGGAGGGCGCTGGAGGGAGCAAGGTCCATTGCGGAGGCCTGTCAAGTGGACTGCCTGTGCGAGGTATGAGGAAACGACAGCTGTGTAAACGGGTTGATGCCTGCGTTCAGGACAGAGCAACGACCCCCGTATGCCAGCAGAGGGCCCTAATGAATTGAACTGTGTGCCATGCAGCACCGATTGGGCTGTAGCCCATGCGCAGTGCAGAGTCGGCAACCCCTTATGCAAGAGAGGCCATGGTGAAGAAGGCAGCCATGCAGTAAGGGCTCTAGCCTTAGGGGGTCGTGGGCAACTACCTAATTAGCCTGGCGGGGCCGACATGAAGAATTTCACAGTTCCAGTCGGGCAGGAGCCCATGTACTGTGAGTTGCATTGACCCTATGCCCTATGTAAGGGTCACCAGGAGCATGAAGGGCTGCAAGTCCTGCCCCAGCCCCTACGCCGGAGAAGTGACAACACCTTGGGAGCCCCTGCGCATCATCATCCAGGTGAGGGAACCGAGACAGGATTGTCGAAGTCACTCCCCCTTCGGGAGACGAACCAGCTACTAACACCACAGGAAGAGCCACAGAGTGCGACTGTGAGTATCAGACTCTGCACCCGCTGAGTGTAGCCACCTGCGGCTGACTCCCCTGAACTCTGCTGCACCCACTGCAAGCGCAGATAGGGCGCACTCAGGAACTCTGAACGCTTCAAACTGATGGTGCGGTATGAATGGCTTCCAGACTTTCGGCCCTGGGGGAACTTGCTGCTAAATTTCCTCTGTAACACAATTGAAATTAAGTAGAGTCACAGTAGACTTTTGAGATTCAGACTACTAGTTGGACATTGCCTGGATGTTACCAAGAGCGAATGGGGAGTAACCACTATTGCTAACACGAGGTGTGAGTGGGACAGGGAACACCCAAAAGTAACACTAGCGCACAGACCTCAGTGAAAGACTGTGTAATTGTTTGTGAATGTCGTATTTTTCCTTTGTGTGGTTAGGGGTAGAAAAAAACACTATTTTTTTCATAAAAGTGAGTATTTGGCTGGATTATGATTTATTGCTGCTGTGTGAATTTTGAGTTGTGAGCCCATGCTCATTATCCTGTAGGTACCTTTCATGCCCCCACATCACCTCTCCCCCAAACGGCCTGGGATACTGCACAGACCATGCTATCCCAAGAGTCTAGTGCAGAAGGGGTACTTGGCCCACTTGCTCAGGATCCATAATACATGCGCCCCCGGGACATCAGGAGCAAAAGGCCTCAACCCCCGTGGTTGGACCCTGTAGCTCCTGTGTACACTGTGGCCCTCTGAAAGGGTTCCTGATAGGATCTTCTTTTTTGTTGCTCAGTCGCCATTTGAGGGGCATCATGGATTGTTCCTTTAAACTTGTTTATTTTGTTTATTGAGTAAAAAAACTTAAAATGCTAGCGTTTGAAGTAGGGGTATGATCCCATGCTAACTCTTGCACGTAAACGCTTATTGAGAGCCGGGAAGCTCTTTTTCAGATCTCACTGAGCACATCTAACCATGTAAAAGCCTACATGGACTGGTTCAGTTTTTGCAACTCTTCCTCGGGGCAGCCCTTCAGGGGCCACCTCAAGTCTTCAGGGTGTCCCAATCAGCCCAAGACCAAACGATATCTGTAAGATTTGGGAGATTAAGAGACCCCTCCTCATACTCTGCAAGTGGGGGCCCGACCATTGTGCCGCAGTACATTGCTTTTCCTACGAGGAGAACATTGTGATGGACAAACATCTTCCAGTTAGCCGGCTGGTACACAAAGGGAAGAACAAAGTGTTCCTTCACCAAGACTCAATTAGTCAAAATAATTGTTTGTCTGATAAATCTCGTAGGGAGTGCCAAAACATAAACTCCCAAATATTTGTCGGATTTTCAGTTAGCAGATTGGAGGATAAACAGATTTACTAAATCACTGCTGTGATAAAGTGAAAAAAAAGGGTCTAACCTGATGGAGCCGCTGCTTATAAGGCAGCCATCTGTTCCTCGGTGTGTGATATTTGAACAAAAAAGACTGAGCTCTAATTGAGCCACCGAGATCAAGCAAATTTCAAAGTCTCTGTGTAGCACAAAGCTGGGGAGGTTGCAAAGGCTTGACTCGACATGCTCTGAGCGGCAGTCATGCACACGCGCCTCAGACGCCCGTCTGCCGCTGGGCTGTGTGAGCACCAGGGATCGTTTGAAGGGACAACAAACTTAGATTTTGGCGCAAATTAGCAGGAACGGTTTCAGTGGAGCCGGATAGCGCAGTACACAGCCAGCACGTGCCTGTTGTCGGTCCCTTCTAAGCATACAATAAGAGAAATCTAAGGTTCCCGCTGCATGATTGTTCGAAAATGCAATATTTCAAAGTCGCCTTTTGAATTCTTGATTTTGCAGGGTATGAGCGGTTTCTAAAGTCCTTTTGTTAATCCTGTAATTTCAAAGAACATAACTGCAAAAAGAATGAGCTGCCCATGGGCGTAATATGTTTTATATAGCGCTTAGTCCAGTGCCTTACATCTGTTTCTAACAGCTTTAATGACGCCATTTACGGTTACTCAGTTGACCGTGATTCATGAAAGTATGCACGCTCGCCAGGGGGCAGGTTTATTAAATATGTGCATTAACCCCTTGCATGCGGCCGCAATTCTGCGCCTGTGCGGCAAAATCGCAAGTGGGCGGGTTTATGACAGCTCCCAGCCGTCATCAGCACACGAGCACCGTAGTGCATGACGGATGGGGGCCGTCATCAGCCTGCAAGGGGTTAAAGGCGTTTCCTGTTGATGTCCAAAAGAATGTGAGCTTTGATACCCACTCAATCTCTCATATGTTCGGCCTGATCTGATGTGCTGCTCTTTCACCCATGACCTGATCAGGGGCGTAACAAAGGCCCCAGTAGCCCCCGCAGTGTGGGGGGTCCCCTGAGCTCCTGGTGGCCCCCTCAGCACAGAACCCTGGCTTGAGAGCTCCCGAGTGAGTCCGGAGCGGGCCCCTTCATGTAGTTTGCGGGGGGCTCAACTTTCGTTACGCCACTGGACCTGATATACTCCTTGCTCTCCCTACTTCTGTCTGTTCTGCTACTCAAGGGGTCCTTCAGAGTTTGGCACAGCAGGAGAAAAGTAGTAAATCAGTGGTGTTCCCATCCCCACCACACTTGTTGTTCCTCTGCTCTGTTTAGGTTCCGAGGAAGCACTTGATTTACACCAGCAGCACATCAGCTGACTGTGATGATGTAAACCTTTGACCAGATAACCGTCAGGTGGCAGTGGTGCTCCCCCAGCCTTATTTTGGGCAGAGCAATCACCACTCATTTTCCCTAAACCAAGAGTAGGGCCGAACTGGGAACCAAAACCAGTCCTGACAATTTTCTCGGACCAGACCCTGGGAAAGCCTGCCTGGCCCCAGGAGGCCGGAAACGCTTGCTTGTTTTGTTACTGGGGGCCAATATTACAGCACCTCTGCAAAACTGCCCACCAGTAACAAAACCTGCCCCCACAGCTACAAAACCAGGCCCCACCCTTCCAGCCTCCCAGGGAAACGCCTGATGCCTGGTACAGCCCTTGCCGGGTAGGAAAGACACACTATCTTCCCTACACACAGCTCCCATGGGAAGCAGGGTCAAGACTGATTTGGACCTGCTAAGGGTCTAAACTGGGATGGTGTGGTGAGCATTTAAAAACCAATTTCACTAAAAGATGTGTTTTTAAATTGTGAGTCTAGAGACACTAAACTTACTCTTCGCATCCTTTCCCAATTGGAAGTTACACTTGTAAAGTGTTACAAGGCAGCTCCAATGCTAACCTATTGGAGACATAAGCCATGCTGTAGTGAAAATAAATTTAGCATTTTTTCTAAGTCTGGGCGGTGAACTCCGCTCCGCTCACGGAGTTTGCAGAGTTTTTCCTTCGTTCCCCTTCCTCAACGTCAAGTTGGCGGGCGCTAGCAAGGAAAAACCACTTCCCAGCGAGATTTTTCCGCGTTCGTGACCGTCAACATCAAGTTGGCAAGCACGAGCGTGTAAAATCAACTTCCTGGCAAGATTTCTCAACGCGAGCAGTCAGATTTCTCATTGCAAGTAGTTGCGTACGCTCACGACCGCTCACTATGAGAAACCGTTCGATCGCGTTGAGAAAGCTTCTGTTTGAGTTCAAAAAAATACTACAGCGGCAGAAAGGAAGCAGCATCCGCTAGCGCTGTGCAATTCAATATGACATACACTTTAAACGGAAAGGTCCACAGTTGCTTTCAATACTTAAAATTCTCGAACTGTATGACGTCCCTCAAATCACTGGTGTTCACTGAGATATGTGACACTTCATATATTGAAAGAGTTGCTTCTTCACTGGCCCCGGTAAGACACCACGTCTCTCGACCCGCCGACAGCCCAACACCAAACACAGACGGAGTTTTGTGTTGGGTGATTTGAGGGACGTCATACTGTTTGAGAATTCTAAGTATTGAAAACAACTGTGGACCTTTCCGTTTAAAGTGTGTGTCATACACGCCCTGTTGACTGTTCATGCCCTCATGCGGGGTCACTTTCTCTGCCCTATGTGAGATTTTCAAGTCAATTATTTATTTATACCTGCAATTCTTTTTTTGAATCAACATTCTATGCTTCCATTGTGGTCAACGGCTGTGTGATGTCACTTCCTGCATCATCAGTGGGGCCAGTCATCATAACTCGTCAATTCCTGCAATACTATGTAGAACTCAAATAAAGACTTTGGTGAAATTACACCTGGGGGTGATGGTGCCATAAATAGAGAGAACCGACCAGTATACTTTTATGGAGGCAGGATGTGGGGAACAGTAATCCTAATTAGTGATGAACTTTTTAGCCTTTCCGGCCTCTCATTAATTCGTATTTCGGAAATAGCTTGACATCGAAGCCATATTCATCCCTTTCACATGGATGCACTGTACTTGGGGTTCCGAAGGGCTTGCTGAAATATATTCTGCAATCGAAAGCAGCACGCGTGCCTTCTTTGACTCTAACCTTTGGAAAAAATGGAAGGCGTGCCATTAATTTGATTTTATCTAAACGAAATCAGATAGCAGGCAACAAGGGCCCTTCACATTCGCGTTTTCAAACGAGAAGTTCTGATGATCTTGGGGCTGAAAAAAAACGATACCCTGATTGACTCCAGTTACCTGCAACTGGAAAGTCATTCAGCATTCACAGATTCGAGGTTTATGTTTCTGCAGCTAAGTGATAAGGCCATGTTAATATTTCCCAAGATTTATCGGCCCGTTTTTTAGTGTGTTGAGGGATTAGGAGAGGCCTGGTGATAGCGGAACAGAAATGTTAGCAAATAAGGTGAACTACTCATTACAGAGTGCAGCAGATAATACGTGTATGGGGCGGGGAGGTGATGCGGCCGCGCGCACGGGCTATTAAAGGGGAAATTGCACCTATCCCTGACGAGATGAAGGGGTTCTGAAGCAGTCGCGTTTGGCTGCGTCGCAGGAGCCAATCACGCGAGCAGTGACAGCAGGAATGTCTGCAGGTCGAGATAATTTTGTTCCAACAGTTCGCAGTATGGATTATGGGTCGCAGGGCCTAATTAGCATATCTCTATCCTGGGGCGCTTCTGAAGAAACAACACACGAGTCTGTCTCGTGGCCGATGACTTTCTTTTTCTGCGTTTATCCAAATTGCTGAATTGCATATTACACGTGAAGCCTGTAGGAGACTGCTCCTGTGGCTCAAAACTTCATTATATCCAATGTATTTTAATTTGAGAGCAATCATTTTTTTTTTTACATGCACTGTCCTGTGGTTTTATAGACCCATTAACCCATTACTGAAACAAAGGTGCAAAACGAATGGAATCTTTAATGCTGCACCTGTGAAGGTGTGATCGAAGTGCAGCCTGTACTTTCTGTCCTCCTTTTGTGACACTCCCTATTTGAGACTTTGAAAGCAATTCACAAAATGGAGGACAATAAAATTAAAAAAATGCTTACACAAGGTCCAAAAGTAGATCCATTGGAAGTTTTTAGATCTTGCCTGAGACATCGCTAGCAAGATCTTATGTTCTTAAAAAGCAGGACATGTACTATTAAGTTTTACATGCCCATGTAGTGAAACACTTTTAAATTCGTTTTTCACTACTGCAAGGCAAATCTCTTCCATAGGGTAATATTGAAGTTTAAAGGGAAACCTCTAGAAGCTTCTCTTCCACTTCAAAGGCTGAACTGGGTGTAAATATTGGACCTCAGACACCAACTCTTCAGTACACTTCTAGACCTGCGGATACTCTGTCAGGAAGAAGGACTGTTGTGCTGCATAATGACTGCCAATCTGATGGACTGCCCTCTGCTGGACTCCTGCTTTGTTGTGCTGACCTCCTGCCTGGGTGAGAAGGACTGGAAGTGCATTTTTTGAACCCAGAACCCTAGAGTGACTCCAAAGGCTAGTTGGTTGGCCTCCTAACTTGAGCCTCAGGGACAGAAGGCTCCAATAACATAGCACCTGGACTCTGTCATCTGTGAGTCTACCTTGTCAAGTGGTGTCATTCCAGTCTTGGATCCTTGAAAGTGGGTTTACGGTGCTTTGTCAGCCTTTATGGATCCAGTGAAACCAAGGCAACTCCTCTGTTGCGCAACCCCAAACAGAACCAATACATCTCTGCTGCTGGACCCTTTGCAAAGATCCAATCGCCGGTGCGGCCTACATCACCTTTGGAACCGCCTCTGCGCGACGCATTCTTGGCGCAGGCCTTTGCACCCCTCGTCGACAGCAGCCTTGATGCGGATGCCAGAATCCACATCGCAGCTCCTCGGAACCAGCGCACCGCCCCAACTGTGTAACGCAATCCCAAATGCGGGCTTCGCATTGCAAGCCCTCATCAACGGTATCTTGATGATGCAAACATAACCTCGCGTCATAGCCACGCCGGATCTCGGAACTGACGCACCACTTTGGCTGTACATTGCATCTTCAACGCAAATTTACACAACACTCCGCAAACCAGGATGTAAGGTACTTTAGTTCAGTGGGCCTAACTGGGTGATTATAGCCGGCCCTGAGCTCCATTGCAGTCGGCCTGAACTTGTGACTTTGGCTATGTCCAGCATGACCAGATATCCACAGTTGGCGTGTTATGCCTTTTGGCACTATTCTTTACTAAAATCTTTCAAATGTAATATATATCTGGTTCTACTACTAGATTTTTGTTGTTTTTTGGTCTTGTTTTATTTATCAAAAATGACTTTATGTTTCTACCTCTGATGAGGGCTCTTTTTGCGGTGTGTTTTCCTTATGTTACTGTTTGAAGTTTAAGCTTGGGTAGCTTGGCATTGTGCCAAGCTACCCGAGGGATGAGACAGGTTAATTTAGGGTTTGCTTGTGACTTCATAAAGAGAAGAATCAGGGTTGCTGCTTTGGAAGAGGTTCACCCCCATCAACCAGCAACCCAATTTCTTATAATGCCCATTATTTACCATTGGTTGACTTCATCGTCAATCTCATTTCGCTGTTTCTTTTTAGTTGTATACTAGTTTCTCTTTCTCTATTTGTGTGTTTGTCTCTTCAATGAAGCATGGACCAATTACTGATTATTGTCTTAACTGGTGCCCTTCCACTGTTTGTTCTCAGAGTCAGGTTTTTAAAGCTTTTTGTTAGGTCTTCTTCATCATCATTTAAAGAACAAAATTATGTGATTTACACATTCGGGTAACTTTTTTGTTGTTGTTTTCTGGGTCGTTGTTTAAAGCACGAAACATTTTCCATGAAAATCTATGCGATTTACACATTTGTGAGGTATCGCAAGAATTAAGTAGCACTTACAACCCCTATGTGAGGAACTGAAGCGTTTGCCTACACGTGTAGCACACTACACGTGAGGGGTATGTTGTTTGGGATTGTGTTGTCTTTGTTTTGATCCTGTTTGGGAAGTGCCTCCATGTCATGCATGATGACCAGTGAGATGAGGTTCGTGGGTTATGGGACGCAACACTTAGCAGTGTGATTGATGAAAAAGTGTGCAAGATAGGCGTGCCGTTTGTGGTTTTCAGTAAGCTGGCAGCTTTGAGCAGCTCTGCAGGTCCCTTTATGTATTTTGTAGGTTCTTAGTCCACTAAGCTGGCTACTGCACTGGGTTCTCCATTCTGAGATATTTTGTTTGACGTTTATGGTCCAGAGCAGGCATGGTACTTGGACTAAACGTTGACAAGATCTGCTGGAATGAGCTTTGGTAAGATCATCCAATTCTCACTGTCATTGTGAGATCTCAAGAAGGGGTTGTACTATGTACCTTGTCGGGACCTGGGGAGGTGGACTACATTAAGATACTCCATTGGCCTGCAGCATGTGGCAGATTTCTTCAGTTATTCCATGCCTGTTCAGTTGGTGATGGGTGGTTTATTTGCAGTGGGCTACTATAATACTGTAGGATGGACATGACCCTTTTCGTATGTGGGTATATGGGTGTCAAGCAATAACAGGGGATTATTATGCTGCCTGTATGTCCTATTTATTAATTATTTTTTATTTTTTTTATTTTTTTAACTTATAAGGCGCGACAGCTACCCAAGAACGTTTTCCCGGCGCCGAGACAAAGCATAAAGATGGCAGGGGATTACTGGTTAATCAGGATATTATTCGAATAACCAGGTCTTGACGTGCTTTCTGAACCTAGCATGGTTTTCCTCCTTTCGAATATAGAGAGGGAGTGCGTTCCAGAGGGATGGTCCTAGATGGGCAAAGGATCTGCCACCCATTCTAGCCAGTTTGAATCTAGGTACGCAGAAGTTGGCGGCTGATTGCGATCGAAGGGTTCTACTACAATCACCTACTCAACCGATAAATGTTATGGTAATATTATTAGTGTTGCTTATGTTTGTGTATTGTAATTGCATTATATAGCACTTACTACCCCAAACAAGGTATTGTTGTGCCTCATTCTTGCCAGTAAGCTGGTACGGAACCCATGGTTAGCATTTAAAAAATATATATATTTCTGGTTATTGATATTAGTACTGAACTACTAAGGAAACCAGAACTCCACTTTCTATATGGCAGATTAAAATGATCGGAGGTAGGTGCTTTCTTTAGCCGGAGAGAGGGATATACGAGTTATTTCATTGCTTGGCGGCATTAACAGCTGAGCAACAGGATAATAGGTATAGTTAAGTTGCAGAGGTATGATTTTTAGAGGAGAGGTGGTGATTTGTGTAACTGACCACTATCACCAATCAACACACTCTACTATTCACTGTATCTTCCTCTGGAGGATGAAAGTCTGAGTCCGAGAACTAGAGACTTTCCATATGCAGTTTGTACACTGATCTCTGACGTATGAACATTAAGACACTGGGGTACCTGCCAACCACTAACAACCGCAGAGAATAGTGCTGTAATCAACAGTCAGGGAGCTGCATTTATATTTTTCTTTTCAATAGTACTAGTAAAAAAGTGCAAACTACTATGTTGTAAGTGTTCTCAACCTTGGCAGGAAAAGCTTAGGTTTGCATACGCTTCCTAGGTAGTGTGTACTGCAAGGCAAGCTTACCCAATAGCCACAGGGTACACGCTAAGCCTATCACCCACTAAATATATGAAGTAACCCTACTCTGGAAGAAAGTGGGGAAATGTAATAAAAAGGTTACAGTTCAGACCTCTGAAGAACGTAGTGGGTGCAAAATCTCTCCCTTTGATTACTAGATGTATGTTTCAACAGTGCCCATTTTGTAGACCTTATTTATTTATGGCAACCAATCGCAACAGCAGGTGGTTCACCACAAAGGCAGAAGTGTGCAAACAGTACTTTTAACTTTTCAGTTACCTTACAAATGCCAGCTCCAAAACACGAAAACCAACACCACAGAATGTAGCTCGCCGACACATGCCATCAACCTAACATTCAACCTAATATTCACTCCGACATCCTCACCATAAACATTCACTTTCCTACTGTGTACGGCTACAAGAAGAGGCCTTGCTCTGTTCCTCTACTACACGTTTTTTAAAATGTTTTTTTAATAGGAAGATCTCTGGGTGTTGTGAGCGGCACAAGGTTGATCTGATGGGTGAGTGGGCTCAGATGTGGTCCTGTCACTACATTTTCAATTGTGGAACCTTGGAAACCATTAATTAATTAATTAATTTCGGGTTTCTAACGTGCTAGAATCGACTCCCGAAGGAGTATCTCTGCGCAATAAACCGCTGTGGAACCCGCCTGGCTTTCCCTGTGAGATGGTCCCTACTGGATATCTCCGAGGTGAAACCAGGCATTCCCGGCGTATGTGGGGGGCCGTTGTGGAGATGAGGCAAGCTAATGCCCAGAGTTGCCGAGTGTGATCCCTGGTTAGAGTAGGCACCGAGGTGAGAATTATCAAGTCCGCTGACCCTGGTCCACGACCCTGCCGCGTCGGGAATTGAACCCTGGTCCCAGGACGTCCTCTGTTCCCGGGTCTGCCGCCTCTAACCAGTGAGCCACACAACTCTACCATTGCTTAAATGCAGAGTTCCACAGTTAAAAACACTGTGTGATCCTGCGCAGACCGCTTGATCTCTCTTCTGTCTCTTGATCTGATAAAATTGGGAGCGTTTGTTCATGAGATAGGATCTGGAGATGTATAAATAATTCCGATTTGTGTTTCTTGTGTTCCACTGGAGAATTCTTGCTTTCTATTTTTTCCACTGATGAAAGTAAACTCATTTTGAATGCGCTGCTTCACGTTCACCCTAATGAGCTTTTCATAAGTAGCTAAATGGGCGGTAAATGCGCAAGTGCATCTTCAGAGCAGAGACTGCAGTGCACGGAAACTGTCTTGGGTGGCAGCTGGGGCTCTTTGACATGGAATAGACTCGTGATCGAGGTCAGTGCCAATGTGCCAACACTAAGCATTACTGGGCTGCAGTAGTGCTTAATTTGAGCCGGTGGTTTCCAGTGCTCGGCATCGGCACTTAAATGCCAACACCAGCACTTACGACAGCTGAGTCATGGGGCGCTGTTTGTGTTATTTAGTGATGAGCAGAACAACCGTTATTTATCAGTTCAATATACATTAAAAACAATTAATACCTGCTGTTCAAGCCATTTTTATATAGTTTGGGGAGCTTCGTGTAGTCTGAATTTTCAAATGTACACACAGGTGCTGCCATTGGCAGTGCTGGCCCGGTGCGTGGGTGGTACAAGCTGCAGTGGCCTCCTGATGAGGGCTCATCACACTTACTTTATTACAAATTAAGCACTGCTGTAGACTGTGGAGGACTCCGGCAGGCCGCGGGTACTCTGCACAAGTCACGTTGCCTGCTTACCTTCAGAACTTCGTCAGAACTCTTCTATCCCTCCACTATCCTTCTCAATCCAAATAACTGACTAATATATACATCACTCAAACTACTTTCATATTTTCACTATACTAATTCACCACTAACTCTTTATGGGTCCTGGCGTAGCGTGCTACTTGCCAAAAAAGCGCTTTGATGCGTCATCAGGGGTTAGTAATCGCTATATAAATGCAATTACAATACAATTACAATATAAAGTACGTTTCGGCCAATTCACTCTGAAAACAGTACCTTCAACAGGGTTCTGTCCCAAGTATTTTTCCCCCTGAAATTACGTCTGGCAGTCTAAATACAGACCGCCTTGCTACCCAATATGTGTTTTGAAGGATGTTAAAATAACAAACGTGAGATAATTACGTCAATGGAATTAACCATTTGTTTTTCCTTAGTTTGAAATCAGTCACCAGGGGCACATATAAGAGCATACACGTGATATTCGATAAATATCACATATGGAAATTGCTCAGATTAACAACTAATCTCTGGAGGGAGATGCTAAATACATGTTAAATATCGAATAGGAATATCATCCACTTTAATCCATGATCTCTGCATGTGGAATTTGGCAAATGTGAACTAACAAATCAAAACGAAAACAAATATTGACCACTTTATAAAACATGTTCTCTGTAAGGGTAACTTCGATATGCTTTGTATCTTGAATAGGAGAATTACCCGCTTCGACACACACCATGCTTCTTTAACCCCTTCGATGCGGATGACAAAGCCAGCTCGTCATGGGCATTCCTTGCGCTACGCGGATGACGAGCTGGCTTTGTCACATTACCCGCAATTTTCAAAATTCAGCGCACAGCTGGAAAACCCGCTAGCGCGCATGCGGTTAAATATTGATAATAAAAATTGCTCGCTTTAAGAGTCTATGGGTGGTGAGGTATGTCAAATAGTGAAACGAGCATCGCCGGCTTTACATCTATTCACCTGATGGGAGAGAATGGCACCTGTTAAAGAATTAATCCAAACATGACTCATTTACATTCCCCTGATGGAAGAGTCAAATGCTTGTTGCATATTGAATATGAATGAAGTCTAAGTCGTCCAACATTCATTGTAAGAGAAAGTTAAATACATGCTGAATACTGAATACAAATATGTCACCCTGCATAACCCAGATTATCTGGATGGGCGCGTTGAATACGCGTAACTATTGAATACTAATATCTCCTCCTTTTAACATCATTCTCTGGATAGGAAAGAACAATACATGTAAAACATTGTATCCGAATATTGCCAAATTTACCCCACATTGTCAGGTACAGCGGTGCGGCTCAGTGCAGCATGGTTAAAAGTACAAAAAAAGAAAAAAGTGTCGCGATGCAGCCAGTGTTGACTGCGTTATACGGCTTTTTTACCTTTACTTTCAACCATGCTGTACAGCAACCCCGCTGCTGATCAACATGGCTAAAAAACACATTGACAAAGCCAATAGTTCTCACATAGGCAAAACATAGTAGCTTAGCCAATGCTTGTTTTTCTTAACTTTTAACAATTGCAGATGGACAAATTCATTATTAGTGTTATTTCCTCTTTCAGTAAACCCCCTTAGCAAATTGTGTTATAGATGGTTGTTAAAATTACTTTCCACTTTCTTTCCTTCATTTCTTCATCCCAATAGCAATGTCTGGGACACATGTTAACGCTGCAATCATTTTCAAAAACTAAAACGCCAGTCAGCAGAACTTCCAAGTGATACCACTGCATTTTTCAAAACAGAGCACCCAAAAATGTAATGTAATATATGAAAATAGAGCCAAAATGGGCATTTTATACAAGGCATTTCAAAATATAAACAAAAAAACACTAAAAGTTTAGGTAGCAGAACCAAAGAGCAGCTCATAAAATGTACAAATATTTAAAAAAAACATATCCCTCAGCAGGACATGTGCCTATAGAAAGTTATGTTAAATATCAGACCTACAACCGGCTGGATGGTATGAGGGTTTCCTTGCATCAGGGTATGAAATAAGTGCACACAGCAGTGCTTTCCTCCCTCGGCATCACATTTCCTCCTTACAGAAAATGTAACTATGTGCCTCTCACTTGCAATTTGGGACTACTTATTTTAAGAACACACATTACTTTCCTCTGGTTACATCTTTTCACCAAACTCCACAACCAGTGGGTACTCAACAATCTGCCTTTGCAACAGGAGCATTTTTGGTTGAATTTGGCACCCCAAACCATGAAGAACTGTGAATATTCAATTTTAAGAGTAACAGCAGGACCCTGGAAAGCATTGTGAGTGATATGTCTGATCTCATTCTCTGGAGGGGTTTAAAGCAAGCTAATGTTTCATGGTAAATAATGGACAACCTTGTACATTGGTGCTGGATGGTGAGATGCATAGTTCAGACGCAGGTAAAACATGTGGGATACGGTCAAAGGGAGGTGGGTGGATCTCCTTCACTGCTACGAACTGCGATAATAAAATTAAGTAGTCATGTGACATCTTCCTGAGATCGATGGCAAGGACTTGACACCCCATTAGGTCTTGTAGAGGTGATATCTCCTTGTCTTCAGAACACAAAAATCCTGTGTTTAACCAAGTTAGTCACTAAGGAACCTGGGTTCAAATTGACGATAAACTTTTCGTTTGCTTTCAAGTAATCCTGATGGTGTCAGATCTGTATCACGCACTACTGCTCCCCATGGTCTTTAGTCCAAGTTCGGACTTAATATCGCAAGTTTAGTGTCTTCTTATCTCTACTGTTAGCCTCTAATATAGCCTTCGAGACCGACATAGAGGGCTCTACTGGCCATTAAAGGGCATCTTAGGGAATTTAGCAAGAGAACCGGCCTTTAAACCCCTTCAGTGCTCATGACGGAACGGTTCCGTCATGAGCATCGGTTGGCCTGTGCTCATGACGGAACCGTTCGTCATGAGTCCGCTGGCTCAATAGAACCTTCAGCACAGCGTGAGAATTCGCGCCGCACTGAAGGGGTTAATGGCCGATAGAGCCCACTACGGAGGGCTCGAAGGCTATTAGAACATTCTGTCCCTAGATGGCAGAATATTCTAATTTGTAAAACAAAGGGCTTTCAGAGCCCGAGGGGTTGAGATCTCCTCGGCCTACATGAGACCTTTGTTCACACTGTTGCTGTGAGCAAACATTGGAATGTTGATGCTCCGGGCTATTCCCAGCCATTAGAACCCCGGAGCACTCCATTGTCTTCAAAGGAGCGCTCAACATTCCAATGTTCTACTAGACTCTATGACTGTATGAGATAAACATTTGCAGAGCTACACCTCGCTATTAGCATATTGGCGAATACTGTGGCACGTGTGTGGCAGCACGTCTCCATGGTCCTCGCACACCTCAACGTCTAATGGAGAAAGGAGGTCAATTTCTTGTCCGCTAGTGTGATGCATAAGGCACTAATTTGTTTAGCCCAACTTCAAATACCAATTGCTTCTGTTGCTGTAGGCTAATCTGCATTTTATGCAGAGACTCCAAAGGTTTACTCAAAATCTGCAAACTTAGTAAGAATTTCATGGGTGGCCAAGAATTGGCGGTCCTCGCGGCCACGTTGCCAACCAACACCCTGTAACTTTAAGTAGCAAGTAAATATGCTGATGCCTTAAAAGCTGTCGAAGACCTGGAAATTGTGGAAACAATTTTCAGATCCACCATCTGTCCTGTACTGTACATGAGTCTTAATTGTCACTGAAGCACAACATAAATTAATCAAATGCAAAAAAAAAAGGAGAACAAGCACCACAAATGTAAATGCGTCTAGGCGCCTTAAAACGAAAGGTGTTAAATTCGTCACACTCAAAAGTTAGGAATTTAAAATGTGTGTGGGATTCAATTATGAAACAATTTAGCATAAAGTCATGAAGCTTCTTGCTTAAATATTTAAAATCGGAAAAACAGACAAAAAATAATACATAATACAATGTTTAGGAATATAAAGCCGTATCCAAAACCGACATCAGTCCCATGCCAATGTGAAACAGTGTTTGTTGTCTGTAATATTAGGAAGCTTACATTAACTAGAAACCGATAAAAAATATCCAATGCTTTCATTAGTAAGTGGCTCACACTGCCTGAGCTTCATTCTAGCAAAATGTATTTACTTCACCTCCTCTGAACAATTAACCTCCCACTTTCTGCCAGTCATTAAACTCTGAGCGGGCTTTTGATGGCAAGCAGCTCAGGTCAGCTAGGGTTTACAAGCAAATGGAGGTACTGCCTTCAACTACTGCGAAATGTGTCACGACGCCAATGCAAGAGTTTGTGTAGTAATAAAAGGAGCACTGTAGGCACAGCTTTTAAACCCCGCTCCGAAACAAACAGATCAACAGAGCAGGTGCCAGCAATATGGCTCTGTGAGTCTGCGCTCACAGCTGACATCTACAGGTCGCAAGTAGGACATCCTTCCGGGCAGGGCACAAGTCCTAAAAAAAGAAGTGGGGGGACGCTGACGTCACGACAGGAAGTGACGTCACAAAAGATGGCTTCCACTCAGTTGCAGTTTATAGTTCTCGAGCTTTCGGTAAAATAAGTGGGGGGACGCCGTCCACCCGCGTGGTACCCCGACTCGAGCCCTGCTTCCGGGACCAACCCAGCCTTCCCGCCTTCAGAGAGCGATCCAGTACCGATAAATTGTGCAATAGTAACACTGTTACATTTTACAGCATTTAGAAACAGGAGTAATGCTTTCTATGTACAGCCGCTAGAGACAGGAGCAATTCTGCATGAAGTTTTCCAAAAAACAAGTTTTTTAATTCTTATTCTTATGCTACATGTATCATTTTAAGAGACAAGGGGGCAGAGTTACAAGCCCCTTGTGCCACTTTTGCGTCATTTTTCCCATGTTAAAAATGACGCAAAAGTGGCGCAAGAGGCTTGTAAATCTGCTCCTAGGTGTTTAACACCTCACACTGAAGTCTGGTGGTGTTGTGGCCTAGGAAGGTGGCACTGGTTAAATTTAGCAAGTCAGTGTCAGCCTGGGACCATCGCTACAGAGGTAGTTAAGGAAATGCCCCACACCACCGCCAGGTGTGAACCCTCCCATTTACTCTAGCCAAGTCCCAGTAGTGGCGTCCCTAGTAAGAGGAGATGGGGGATCACATGAGCTAGAGATACTGTGCACGCGCGAGGTGGACAGACAAATATTTCAGCAAATGTCCATCTGACAATACTTTCTTTCCATTAGAGGTCACACAAGATTAGCATACTCTTTCGCCTACGTTTCAGGATACAGAGTCATAGCTGATTTAGATGCAAGATCAGTTCTGAACAGTACCCCTTCCTCAATATGTTGTCTTTGAGGAAAGAAAAAGTTATATTGGATGTATTGAGTTTTTTTGTTGATGTATTCCATCATCTTTCCAAGTGTGAATGTCTTTTTGACAATGTTGGCTAGCATACCTTTCCAGAGCTGTGAATGCAGGTATCACTGTTTGTGCTCCCAGTAATGTATAGGATTCAGATTTACTAAAAGGTAAGCATACAAAGTAAGGTTTTGATGGCTTTCTATGGTGTAGAAGTGTTGTATTACAGAAGTGGCAGCAGATACTTGTGCAACATCTTCTGGAAAACAAATTCCAGAGACCGGCATCCTTGAGCCTGCGTTTTGAGTAGTGTGTATTCTGTTTTTTTCATTGGAATGTGACTGCATGCGAGGGCACACCGTACCTGTGCACTTACACCACAGAGTCATGCAGTCGCTTCAGCAAATGGGGCTTGATGGGATATGCAAGCTATGGACCAGACAACTGGTGCTGCTTAGTAAGCGTCCCCCAGAGAGCACCTTTGAGAAAAGGGCCAGGAGGGAGCACTCACTGATAGGAGCAAATGCAGCCCCTCACCATACTCTCCTATGGGCAATTGGGCCACTGGACTCCTCCTAGGGCAGGCCTGGCAGACATGCTGTAGTATGTAGGCCTGGGCGGTAAATTCCGTTTGCGTAATTTGCGTAATTTTGCATTCTGCAGAGAATGCGAAATGCCCAAAATGCTGCATTCCACGACTTCGCGAAATGTTTTGCTTGTTCACGTTCACAAAATGCGTGTTCGCGAGATATTTCCCCCCAAGTACGCAAACAGCGATTGCGAACAGTAAAAAAGCACCGCGAACAAGCAATTCTGAGTGTTCGCGAAATTTCCACGTGTTCGCGGAGATTTTTTACTGTTTCACGGAGATTCACGTAACGCTATTACGCAAATTTCGCCCACCCCTATGTATGTCTGCTAGCACACTGTGCACCAGATCTCTGAAGAGAACCCTGAAGACCACTCAAGGATTTTTGCAGTGTGGGGCAACGCCCACCATCGTGGAACATTCCGATAGATCCTTTCACATGGGTCTTGGTGCCCACCCACATAGAAACATGAAGAAGCAGTTTCAGCCTCTATACCATTTTTCATTGATATAGGTAATGCGCTGGAGAGAGAACATTTTATAAAATGATTAGGCAGCCTCAGTCTGTGCCTCCCCCCACTACACACACACATCGAGTGTTGCTCCAAAGTTCTGGAACCATTGTCCCTATTTCACGTTGTACAGTTTCAGTCCTCTTTTTGTGTCTATAAATCTACTAAATTGTTTTCTGGTATGCTGTGCCTTACCATTGTGTGTCCTTTAATATTCCTCTAATGGATTCTTTGTCTTTCATTGTGTCACTCTTTATATTTCCTTACGCATTTCTCTCAAGGTTCAATTTCACACAATCTGCAGCTGCACCTGTTTCATACCTTCCTTTCAATACAAAAATGTAGTTGCTATGCAGCCCTGGTGATTCAGATGAAGCTGTCCACAAACATGAGATTTACTGCTCAGATGGGAGCCTACTTAAATACATAAACCATGCCACAAAGGACAGGCACTGTAGAATAGTTGTCACCAAAATTTAGCAAAGCTTTGAATTTGTTCCTATCTAAACAAAACAAGTTACTTACCAACGGTAATACCTTATCAGGGCCGTACTGAGAACCAAAACCGGCCCTGGCAAAGTACTGGGGGTTCGGGGCGCCGCTGAGCTCTTTGCCAGGGCTGGTGTCATCCGATTTTGTTACAGGGCCGATTTTGCAGCTATGCTGCAAATACGGCCCTGTAACAAAATCTGCCCCCAGGGGCACAAAACCGGCACCCACCTGTGCGGCGCACCGGGGGATTGCCCGGTGCCCGCTACGGCCAGTCCTGGCCTGGAAGAGACTCTATGTAGCTGCAAATTCCTTACCTTAAAATATTCGGCAGACATCACACTGGATCAGGAACACCATGTGCAGTACCTCTGTGTCAGTGATTGGCTCCATGTCAGCGCCATAGGTATCGACCGCGGCGGAAGTGACGTGCATGGTGTCTATACAGGAGCCACCGAGTGCTACCAACAGTTTCTTTAAGTGGCTATATCTGCGCCAGAAGTACAGAGCCAAATCAGTAGGCTTTTAAACCAGTGTGCCGACTCCCAAATGGTCTACGAGTTCTTTTCAGGCAGATGGTCCAGTTCACAGATCGGGGAGGATCAGTAAGGAATCTGCAGCTAAATAGAGTTTCTACCAGATAAGGTGCTACCAGAGGTAAGTAAATTATTCATCTGATAGAGACTTCTAGCTGCAGATTCCTTACCTTAGAATGGATACCAAAGCAATACCTCTCCGGGGTTGGACCTTCGAACTGGCTTAGAGCAAAAAGTTATGGAGGATCGAACAGGCAAAGTGGCTGTCACGACGGGCCTGACTGTATTTAGTAAAAGTGTGCAGAGATGGCCATGTAGCAGATGTCCAGGACAGGAACTATGCTAGCTAATGAAGTTGACGCAGCTTTGGCTATGGTCGAATGAGCCCACAAACCCTGAGCGTGTTGCTTCCTGGCCAGTGCAAAGCAGATCTTAATGCATAGTACATCCATCTGGAGGAGGTCCACTTCTGCGCTATTTTCCCTTTCTTCGCTCTAGTGAACCCAACAAAGAGCTGATCATCTGCCCCGTGTTCTTTGGAGAAATCAACATAGAATAACACTCTTTTTGGGTCTAAGCGGTGGAGTCTCCCTTCCTCTTAAGAGGGATGAGGTGGAGCAATGAAGGGTGGCATTGTGATGCTTTGGTTGATGTGGAAAGGTATCAGTAGCGTCAGCGGAAAAATACACCAGTTTGTATAGGAAGAAACTGGTGTATGGAGGGTGAGCAGAAAGAGCCTGTAGCTCGCTGATACTCCTGGCCAATGTGAGCAACTAGGATGACTAGAGTCCGGTCCACCCTGATCTTCTTCGGAACCCGAGGCAGAAGTGGTATCAGCGGAAAGGCATACAGGATTCCTGAGTCCCACTCAAGATGCAATATATGTCTCTGAGCGAGCGCCACCTTGAAAACTCCAATGCACAGCAGTGCTGACATTATTCTTTCTCTATGGTGGCGAATAGATCACAGAAGAGACCTTGAATCACCTACAGATGTAGACAGTATTCGTGATCTGCAAGGCATAGAAGGCTGAGTTAGTCCGCCCTGATGTTTAGAGAGCTCGCCAGGTGTTGTACAACCAGGACAATATCCTGATGTTCCAGCCATGTCCTGAGGAGCAAGACCTCCTGGCATAGGGTCCATGACCCCACTCCACCCTTTTGGTTGCAGTACCACATGCCAGTAGTGTTGTTCGCGAACACCTACACCAGCCTCACCCTTAATGAATGAAATGAAGACTTACAATACAAAGTGAATTGCTCTCATGTCCAACAATTGATGTGGAGCTGAGACTATGGCGGGGATCAGAATCCTCCGATCTTTACCTCTCCCTGATTGCCACCCAAACCTAGGAGTGACATATCTGCCACCACTGTGAGCTCTGGTTAGGGGAAGTGAAAGGGGTCTGGTATTGACCGAATCATGGTTTGTCTGTCGCCACCGCAGATCTTTCACAGTGACCTCCAATATCTGGACCAGGTTGGAGAGATTTCCCAAGTGCTGCATCCACTGGGACTTCAGATCCCACTGCGGAGCCTGCATATGCCTTCTAGCGTATTCACCAGCAGAATGCAGGAGGCCATCAAACCCAACAGTCTCAGAGTCAGTCTCACAAAAGTCCATGATTGAGGATGAAACATCAGGATCACTGACTGACTATTCTCGACTCTCCAATCAGAAGGTTAGGCAAGGCAAGGTCAGGTCAGGCAAAGAAGGCACTGTCTCTAGATAGGAAGGTCTAGGTCCGGTCAGCGTCGCGGTGGAAACCAATTCAGTATTCAAGTTTGGAATTATGATGGGGTTTGTGCCGTAGAAGTACTTCGGAGGTGCTGGAAATGGCCCCATAGGACTTAATCCCGGTAAAGGTCGTAGATTCACAACCAGAGTCTGTCTGAATCCAGGAACTGATCCAAAAGTCCCGACTGGTACCGAGGGCAAACCTGCTGACAGACACTAAGACAAGGTAATCTCCGAACCTGTGAGGCCCAAAGGCACTCCAGAGGGGTCCAGAGGCTTATAGCCTCGTAAAACTCCTTGAGTTGGACGGGGTTTGCTCTGGCGCCAAGGAAGTTAGGGAGGCACAGAGCGGGCCCGTGTGCAGGCTCCATGAGGGAGGTGTGGGAGTTGTGCTGAGACTTGTGGCATCGTTCCAATACCTCATCCAAAGTCTTGGACCGGCACAGCAAAGTCGAAGAGTGCTCCGGAGTCTTGGACTTCATTTTGTTGGACTTACAGAATAACAATTTAGACCTCAATAACAACAGGCCTAGAACCTTCCACCAAGATCTGGAATTGTGCAGAGTTGTCAAGTGCCGTACGGCCAGCAGCATCATGGTGTGCTCCCATATCGCTTTGGGGTTCATTGTATGATAGTTGGGACAGGCCCTGGAGTCATGGTCCAGCTCAAAGCACCACAAATAAACCAGGTAAAGGTCTTTCACTGACATTTTCCTGTAACAGGCTCCACAAGGTTTAAAACCCACAAATATCTAAGGATGTATACTTAAAGCACACTGAAAATTGAAACCTCAAAAGAAAGTTGACAACATGTCCAAAAAGGAGTAAAGAAATGACTGAGGGAGCTTTTCTGAATCTCCACTGATGGCTCAGAGAGAAAGGATCTGTTTGTGCACCGGTTTGGCTCCACATCACATCCATCGCTGACGACGCCTACGACACCGAGCCGATCAGTGCCACCTACTATTATGCAGAGATACTGCTCAAGGTTTTCCAGATCCAGGCCAAAGCCGGGGGAATATTCTATGTCCAAAGTCCTCACTGATGTACGACCACTCAAGTTAAGGGACATGCCGTATTCCATTTAGCCAGTAGGTGTCTCTTCCATATTTGTGCGAGTGCGTTTGTAAGAACAAAATATTTCCTGTTGGTAGGCTATTGCCCCTCATATTTACGGGGAGAGTCACATACCCTGGACTTCTACATGCTGCCTTCCATACATTTTGGAAAAGGCTAAAAAAAACTCCTCTCACAAGGAAGGCGATTTGCTCCCAGCTTAGCTTAGTTAGAGGTACATGCATATATATGCACATAAAATACCACTATCAGCAGGCATGCAAATCAAACAGTGAACATGCAAATGAAGGCTCAAAAAGAAATGATAAAGCTCATATGCTTCAATTCACTTAACAAAAAACTCCAAAATATAGCAACATTTAACACATGTACCATACCACAATGAGTTCAGGATGTGCCTGGAGAATGTGGAAACTTTCGCCAAATGGGCATGATTCCACAACCACACAAAGTAAACACTAAAACAGGGGTGTAACGCAAACCCTTCTGATGCGTTCCTACCCCCCCCCCCCAGCCTTGAGGGGCCCTCCAACCCTCGAGGGGGTACCATTCAGCCTAAAACCAATGAATAGCTGTGAGATATGAGAGACTCAAGGACACCTTTTCATATTTTGCAGAGGCACCCCATTGTTTTCTGTTGTGCCGTTGCACTAAAATCTTTCTGTTATCGCTCATTGGAAGCAATGACCAGGATTAAAGCCCTTTGTAATATGTACAAAGCCTAGGGGAGGGGGGGGGGGGGGGCATGGCAAATTGACTGGAGCTGCGTGCAGTCTATGGAACTGAGACCGATGACCGCAGAATTGAACAAAGGACCTCCCAGCATCGAAAACATGAGGCAGACTCGCGAAGTACGGTGTCTTTTATAGAAAAACAAAACAATGAATTGCATCAGATAGATGCTTTGTTCATGGAATCAGATCTAGTAAGTTTAACAATCAGAGTAGGCACAACTTAAAAGAAATTTTCAGGTTTGAAGCTGAAGTGTAATGAGCATTGGAAGTCTCAGGCAGGTCATTGGAAAAGGGAATGCAGCAAAAGCCACCTACCCAGTCAAATGCAAAGGCCACACCATCAGTAGTAAATCAGACTAGGACACGAATCAAAGACTTCTTATGTCTTTCTCTGCAAATATAAGGAGTCAACATACAATTCAGACTCGGGACTCCTGATGGTGAGTACGAAGGATAAAAGTACAATGTGTCTACCGATTTCATGGAACATGCCGTAGTTTACACAATCTGTTATAGAAAGTTGGAGGATGGCTTATTTGTTAGTTTCTACATTTAATTAATGGCTAAATGTAGTACAAAGAATTGGTTATCTGCTACTGCTATAATGTGAGTAAGTGGCCTACTGTCCAAAATTCAGTCCGAGCCTAAACAGCATGAAAATCACAGGCGATAATGCACAAAATACTGTGTAATAACCAGTTCTTAATTTGAGCCAGTGGTTTCCGGTGCTCGGCACCATCACTTAGGCAGTCTGCCACATGGTGGCACTATGTTTGAGATTTAGAGTGAGCACAACAAGAGTTATTTACTAACTCAATATACAGGGGGCTACTAAAATTGTGGCAGGAGAGGGCCAAATTATGCAGCAGGTTTGAGTAAATTAAGTTACAAGAAAAGAAAAATCATACTCCATAATGCGGCACATTTTGTTATATTATCACTGCATTATTTTCTCATTTTTACACTTGTTAACACTGTCTGGACATTGGTTGCACCTCATTTACTAACCAAATATAGCATTAAGCAATAGAAAGATGAACAGTTAACCTTTGCAATGGGCCTTCCACTGTGCTGAAACAATACATGCAACTGCGTTTCTAGTAACTTTTGAACCATTTGAGCTAGAAACAAAATTATTTTTTGAGTAAAATCTGCAGATTATGCAGCAGATGATGGATAATGTGGCAAATGCGGCAAATCTATAATTATGCTAAAAATGCAGCACCCACACAATCGCATATTTCCAGAGGCCCAGAATATACATAAAAAATGACTCTTACCTGCCACCCAAGCTATTCTTATAGCTTTGGGATTTTGGAATACTCTGTATTGTCACACTTGTAATTGTGTTGGTACTGACATTGGCAGTGCTGGCAAGGGGTGGTGCAAGCTGCAGTGGCACTTTTTTTTCTCACAAATTAAGCACCGGTAACAACACAACCAAACAACAACACCTTTAGGAAATAATGGAGCAGAGCTTAAGTGGAGGGACAACTGGGTGTGGGGAGGAGACTTGGAAAGGTTGGATGGTGTGACATGTTGCTTAACGGCAGGCATGTGTTGACAGAGGGTGCCTGCAGGTTCCAATACCCCCCCCCCGCCCCCACCGGCGGGAATGGTAGGCTCACGACTCAGAGAATGGCATGGCTGTATTATCTATATGTTTTTTGTGGCTATTTAAAAAAATATCCAATCAAATATTTCTCTTGCTAATTAATGACCAACTATTGTTTCTACTTTTTTTATAATTGAAAAACAATAAAATTGGGTGAAAAAAGGGAATGAATTTAAATATTCAAATTAAGTTTAGGTAAAAACATAAGAGTTTAGGGAGCAAAATATTTTAAAAAGATCAAAAGAACGATCAGGTGTTCAAAGGTTATAGAGAATTGATCGGAAAACAAGAGTACAAAAATTGGCAAAGGGGCAAAATTATTCTTTTTTCCTTTAGTTGAAACGTTCCCCAAGCGTCAGTGCTACATGGACATTGCGTTGTAAAGAGGAAGCAGCCCCCAGGATGCTTTACACACACTAGACAAGTAGGAGAACCGTTAGTTAACTTGGGCTGATGCACACTGCTCTCCTGATGAATGCTACTGAAACATTACAAAGAGTTTTCAAAGTTATATTAATCTTCAGACAAACTTACGGGGTGAGTTTCGCGGTGTTTGGCAATTTTTGTTAAATGTTTTTCCGCTCTCTTGACCACACACATCCGCTCAGTCCCTACCTCAAAGTTCAGCAGGAAATCATGCAGGCCAGCAGCCATCTTCTGGCTTTGCCAGAACCTTGAGGTCCAACCTCAGGGTCCTGGGCTGTATTTTCAGTATAGACTTCACTTGTTTCAAGGTGTTCTCTAGTAAGGAACCTTCTCTGGCTCCAGATCCTTGAACAAAATCAGGACACGGATGCTCGAAGCACGATCCTCCCCACGCGGCAGTTTTTGCTCAAGAAGATTATTTACATACCCTTGTGGAACAGAACACGGAACTAGCCATTCTGAATTATAGTGCAGGATAGAGTAACTTATGGGTAGAGCAATAAACACTATTTTGTAATGCTCTCCTCAGTAGAATAGTTTTTTTTTATCAGCAGGCAGAGTTGCGTCTTCTTCTGTGCCCCCCAAACAAACCCTGAAGTGTCCATAGGCCAAGAAAGCACAGGCAATATTTTAAGAGGGAAACTAGCACACTATAGGTAATAGTCCCTAAACCAATCTGTAAAATGTTCCCACAGAACACAGTGCCACGTTTACTCATTTGTAATACAGTTCCAAAGTATTCGTGGCAGGGACAACACGGCTAAGAAGTTATCTCTCCCTTCTCAACTTCATGGCCAACAAGTAGCTGAGCTCGGTCTACCTATAGGAAGTCAGCTACATGTTAATAGAAAATGGTGATAAGTAAGAAACTCTGATTTTAAAGATGACTTACAAAAGAATCCTATTCCTCTTCCCTCCAAATAGGTTAGAAGTTGTGTCCAAGCTGCCAAAAGCAAGTTTATAATGTGTCACAAACAGGGCACAGTAAGTGCTGCATTGGGAGAAGTCACTGTGATACAAACACTCAACCTCAATCAATATTGTCTTAGACTTAGGCACAATCAATTCACATTGGAAAGACAGAGAAGCTCAAACAAGCATATAGTGGCATAACGAATACCACAAAAAGCAATGCCTCCCACTACCCGGCACAGGTCAAAGCGACGAACATGTTTCTTTGGATTTTCAATATGACAGTGGAAGCCTAGCTGTAGAATGCATGGAAATACCTCCATGAATGTGATCCCTGGTCCCTCATGAAGCTGTAATTCTAAGATCACACTCATGTGATTGTAGTAATATTATGTTTTAGTTCAAATATTTTTAAATTCAACGTGGAGGATGCACACGGGCGATCCTCTAATGATGATCAAGAAGGAGTAAGTTGAGGACTCTACTTTAAACAGTGTTTTCTACTGTTGCAGTACCGAACGCCCTCCCCCATATTATGCTTTTTGAAACACAGTATTTTTGTGGCTCTCCCTATAAATACAGGTGCATACCACAGAGTGTACAAAACAACCCTGAAAGTGCTGCAAGAAGGAATTCTGGTACAAACCGCAAGAGCTACGTCACAGTATAGTTTATTATATCCATAACTCCCATTGTGATCCCTGCTGGAACTGATTTCATAATTTCTGTTTCTAAAGAGGGTGTGAAAAATATCATTCTCAATATCTCAGCTTGGTCCTTTTGCATCTTAAGTTGCAAATTAACTGTCACAATCACAACTGGATAGCTGCCTGCTGCCTTTTACAGAGACATCCGTTCTGTATAGTAAGAGACAAAAATAGGGCTGGTCAATTTGCATTCATGTCTAAAGAGAAAAAAAATAACCATGGCGTTTGTTATTGACAGGTTTAAAATATTAATTCAAGTTCTACTTGCATTTAGTCAATCATGTTCCTTAAGTACAAATATCACAGAAGGTGCTAAAGTGCTCGTGTATTTTAGGTTTCAGAGTGAACAAATTATGCCAATTTGAAAATGATAATCTTGTGTTATCCCCTAGACAATGTGTCATAGTCCAAGAGGTTAACATTGCCCCACGAAAGGCTTTTCTGGTGAAATATGACTTAACACTAGTTACTGGGCCATATGGTTACTTTGTGGTTAGTAGACACTACCACCCTGTCAGCCTTCCTTGTCGCAGTCTTAGTGAGTGTGAAACCTGGAGGCATGCAATTCACTTGCCCGCATATGCGTTTCTTTAATCCTTCAATCTACAGGTATAATTTGAGCCCGACCCGCAGAACATCTTTTAGACACCAAACAAGAGCCACTAGTAGAATTGGCTGGGGACGGCGGAAACAAAGGGCTGCGAGAAGGAAGACCACATTTGGTCTAACAAAGATAGGGATAATCTGGATGTTAAGTTTACCTCCACATAAATGTCTTTGATCATGGTCTGGGTTTCAGTAACTAGCTCAAATGACTAAGGGTATGCAGACAACATTTTATCCCAGCCAATAAAAAACATATGTGGTATATGTCCTATACAACAGAATGAGCATTAGTCATGAAAACCCTTCAAACAATAAACCCAATACAGTAACTCTGCCAGACCACTCTAGACAGAAACAGGACAAACTAACTGATATCAAAGAAGCCCTATCATGAAACAAGGAGTGATAACCAAGGGTTGTGTGCCACTGGTTCGCAGAGAACTTTAACTCCTCGCCCGTGGCCGCAATTCCGCTCCTGTGCGGCACATTCCGATCGCAGGCGTGGTCATGACGGCTGGGAGCTGTCATCAGCACACGAGCACTGTGTGCCATGACGGCTCCCAGCCGTCATCAGCATGGAAGGAGTTAAGGCTTAGCACCACTGCAAAATACCATTTATGTGCAACTATGGACACAATCCTGTTCTTTCAAACAGCCTCACCAATTATATATTACATTGGATAGACAGGCGGGACCCCACCATATGATAGTATGAAAAGCTAAACCTGTAAAAAAAAAAAAAACAATCTTTATGAAGCAGAAACTGAGAGGCTACAGTACAGTTAGGTGTGGGATCTGACCCATCGATGAAATTCCATTGCGAAACCAATCTGCAACGACATCCATTAATAGCAAATTTTAAAAGTTCAAGTTTCAGACATTTCCTGAACCAGGTGTAGTCCTTTTCTATCCTCCATGTAGAGTTCGGTGCACTTACAACAAACAACAACGAATCACCAGTCCCAAATTACCGGAAAATGCCTATTCCAATGAAAGCTTAATGGATTTCTTGATTTCATGTACAAGTCAATTTCAAAAGCACATCAGAAGGATGCTCTGCTAATCTGAAGATGATTGAAACTTTCAATATCAGAACTTTTGAGCTCTCCTCGGATTTTGGCTTCAGGGGAGAGCATGAAAACACATTAGGACCAGACTTTGAATTTTGTGTCTGTCATGAAATACCTCCTACGATTTGCAAAGACGGATCAGGCTCAATTTAGAATTTGTGTAAACCTCAGTCAAACCTACATGCAGCAAAAAACTATTTTGTTTACAAAGAACTTTTACTGCAACGCAAGTCAAAACTTCCTCAGTCCACTTTCTTCTCTGAGAGCTAAAAAGTACTTTTTGATTTATCTGTAATCCTAGACCATGTGGAATTTTTCTGGGTGAGGAGATACGCAAATGTATTATTCATAGTGCAGGTCTTCCCTCATACCTTAATAGTATGTTACACTTATTGAAATGGCAGCCTATTCTCTCCTCCTCTACATCCTACACACTTGCTTCCCTGCCAGCAATACAAATTAGATGTTCTTGTTTATTCGATTATGTCTTGTCCAGAAAAGGATCCTCAGAGGTCCTGAAAGTATATTTATGTATTATAGATTTGCGATAGTAGCTCTCTAGTTATGGTTCAATCCAACAATCCTCACGAACACAGATTTTAGATTGCATATAGCTTTGACTCCATTTGAGAGTACGCATACAAAATGTTTTTTTTTTTTACATACACTCAAGTTTGCACTTTTATGGTTTTATGCCAATAGGGTAACGTGGAAAGTTAAATTGATCTGTTATTGCTGTTGTTAAAAAACTCAATTAAAATATATATTTTTTAAAAAGTGAAAACTTGCACAAGGGTTCAAAATGCTACATTGAGCATTTTAATTCAAACTGGGAAATTGTTGCCAAGAATAGCGCAAAAAATGATGGCTGGATCAATGCTGCAATTTGCGGTTCGGTGAAAGTAAATCAGATACGAGGATAGTTAACAAGCAGACATGTAGGCAGAAATCTGAATATGAGTTGGCCATTTGATTGGCCGCCAGTAGATAAAACATTTTGCTTCAGCAACTTGTATCAGGCCAGTGGACGGAATGCCAACTTGTGCATAGGCATTTCCTTGGGCCATGTGTGGGCTTGCTAAGCATGTCAGTCACCCTCAGGGAAACAGGTATACACTTCAAAATGTGCCTGTCGCCATACTCAGTGAGGACTGATTAAAAGGGATGGCCTTTGTTCAAGTCTCCTGTATGCGCTGTGTCGCTTCAAAGGTCATTACTCGCAGCCATCCCCTGCAAACAGTGAGCACAGGGTAGGTTTTTTTTTTGCAATACTCTATGCACAGAATTTCTACTGCAGTAACTGCAGGACAAGCATAAAGAAATGTACAGCTGACATTATGCCAGCCGTGGCCCATGCAGGTAAGAATGGTGGTGCAGCGACGGCAAGAGAAAATTCATTATTCATTTAATTTTCCCTCATCAGCGTATGTCGAACACCCCCCCACACACTCCTCCCCCCTGGCCCCACTGCACTTACCTGCACAGGCTACGGCTGCATTACACCCAGGAGATGGGTGCGGGAGTGGCCTGAAGCCACGCACTGCGGGTAACGGGAAACATCACTTACAACGCAACTTTTACCACGCAGTGCCTTTACGACGCAACTTTTACAACGCAAACCATTACAACGCATTGTGCTGGGGGGCACTCTAGGATAGGGAATAGGTTTAATTTACTGTCCAACACCTTCCCTACTATCCACGGGGACTGGAGTTGGAATAGTAAATTAAACTATTCACTATCCAGCGCCCCAAAGCACTATGCGTTGTAATGGTTCAATGGAATGCGTTGTAAAACCCGCGTTGTAAAAGCATACGATGTAAAAGCATGCGTTGTAATGTCGTACATCCGCGGGTAACGACTAGGCTGCAGTCTCGGGTCATGCCACATGTCAGTCTCACCCATTCCTTTTTGCAGGGCACAGATTGTTTGCAGAAATATCTGCTGGGCGTTGTCTGCGAACCAGTGCCTGAAATCAGCCCACTATGCATATCCCTGTGATTGGTCTTGGTCTCCTTAGGTGAAGGGTGTTTCCATCCAGTCAATATATGGCCCTACAATTATTTCAACATGTCTGTCAGAAATAAAAAAAAACATTCAGCTTCTGGCAGTCACTATCACTATCTTCATGAGGGAATTGATTTCATGAGTCCAGGAGTTTTGCTTGCATGTCTAATTTTGTCCTCCCACTTTACAACACACCCACTGCTGACAAAGATGTATAAACCTTTGGAAGATTATTAACAATTTCCAGTAACTGGTGAGTCCTCACTCTTCAGTGTTGTGCAGGGTTCTTATGTGTGCAGGTGAGCAGGAGACGTGTTCAATTGGTTAACAGGAACAGATCTGAAGTGACAAACTCAGAACTAGTCATCACTCTTGCTCACATTTATTTTTATGGAGAGGATTTGTTAAATACAAAATTGACCCAAGGGTATCAGAGCACTGTACATAGACAACCATGTACATTTACATCATGTCGGTTACAAATATCATTGCATGTCAAAAACGAAGACATATATAAAACATGTCTTATGACACCAAATGTCAGAACCTCTTTCCGATGCCAAGTACCCTTTCAGCGCTCGACTCTCATTGGTAGCATTGGACGAGTAGTCCAAGGCTTCACCGGGGGAGGGGTGGGATAGTAGGTAGATGCAAGGGGGATGAACAGAGGCTCACAAATCCAAGCACGTTCAGCATGAGCAATAAATGATTGCCCAGCCAAATACTTGCAAAGTGAAGTACGGCATACACAAAAAATACACCCCGAGGTCGGGGCTCTAGTTTTCAATAGGCGGATGCCGGAGTCCCACTTGCTCTCACTAGAGTAGTGGTTATTCCCTCATTCACTACTGGGGACATTCAGGTTAGGTCACACTAGCAGTCAGAGTCTCAGGAGTCCCACTTCGGTGTTATAGCACCCAAAGCGCTATACGGCAGAGCAAGTTCTCTCGGGGAATACCATCCCAGCATTCAGTCTTACCTACTCCTGCAAGGATTGCGTGACCAGAGTCTCAACGGGGGTTGGCAGCAGCTGCTATTGGTGAGCAGCACTTGCGACTTTGCTCTGAGCATCCGCAGCAGTTCCTCCGGTGAGACAGTAACTTTGTCTGATCTATGCCAAAGGTGGGAGGGTGGTGGGTGGGCAGGGTAGGTAGCACAAAGTCTGATTATCAGTAGGCAATCGGACCCACGCTGACACCCTAGTGGCCTCCCCTCTCGACAATGGCTTGAACCAGGCACAATCCTTGCCCTTTCTGGTGGCCCCACCAGGCACACAGAGTCACCGACCTTAGTCCGCACAAGTGCGACGACCTGATCGGCACAGCAATAACCTTCAAGGCAACCCCCTCTGGCATATGTGGCTGCTGACTTTCATGACCCGATGGGCATGGCAGAAATGTTCACAGCAGCCCCTCTGACATACGGGTTGCTAATATCACTCGGCATATGGGTTACGGCTCGATCAGCATGGCAGTGATTCCAACCATGAATACTTCACAGCAGCCCCCTAAGGCGTACGGGGCTGCCGACTTCAACCTGCACATGGGCAACAAAACCCGATCGGTGCAACAGAGGCCTCCTCACACCTCTCTGCAGAGATCTATTCACCAGGATCCGCCACCAGACCTCGCTCCCTCCAGCTCCCTCCTTTTCCTTACAGAGCACACTGGTGCTCCAGGCTCAAGAGGAAGGCGGTTATGGATATCCCAGTGTGGTCCCCCTACCCCACCCAGCTGGGAAACTGGCAGGCCTTAGCCTCCAGCCCTGGACACAAGCAGAAGTCTTGCAGAGCTCCTCTTCCTCCTCGCACCGCCTGACTGTCTGCTTGGCAGCTGACAGTTTTGGGGGCCTCAAGGTCCCCTTCTTATAGTCCATCTCCAGATACCAAATATGATCTGGGGTCTGAGTCTTTGAAGTTTACGTTGTGGGTATGCTTCCTTTTTAAGAGCGCACTCCTATGCTTTGCCTTTCCTCCAGATAACAATTTGTCACAGGAGGAGCGAACTCTTAAAAAAGCCCCACAACACAGGCCATGGCAGTGACTAGAGATTCACACCTGGGTGTTAGCCTCAGCGATATATGCATCAAAAGGCTACCCCATGGCCCTAGCCCTACTCTATGATTCTCTTATCACCGAACCTCCATCCTGCGATGTGACCAAGCCCCTTTCCACCGACCTTTCCCTGAATCAAAGAGCAGCATTTGAAGTGCACTAAAGAGCCAGCTCTTCCTTTGCGAGTGTGTGTCCCACCCAGATCACAGGCATGCAGCAACCCACAGATCTGTCTGGGGGGGGGGGGGGTTACTCTACCTCCTCATGGTCCTCCAGTCAGCCCTGGGTCTCCCAAAATGGAACCCAGAGTCTTTCATGTACTATACCATTCACAGGCACACATACACCCAGCACATGCATACAACACATGCCCTGCACAGAGCTACTTGATAACTTGTTGTAGGACAAGCGTGAGTTAACCACACAGCAGGGGATAGTCCTCACTCCAGTGACACAGGTTAAAAGGCCTGTTCACTCTACTGATCACTACACGGTATTCTCCCACCACTGCGCTTGTGGTACTTAACTCCTGTTAAAGGTAGATGCCTGTTTCCTTCATGAAGGTAGCGCTTTGGGTGCCCTTTCTGGTCCAACAAGAATGCCATCCAGGAGACAGGCCTATCTCATGGCGCACATGCATGATCCGTGTGTGTTCAAGACAACAAACATCAGCACCAGGGATCCAGACTCCATTGCAGTTGGGGCACTCAGGGCAGGGGGTTCTCATCCGTCCCTGTGCAAGGGACTTTTCCATTCCAACAAATAAAGTTTGCCTTCCATGATCTCTCAAAGTTTGGTAATTACTCCGCCAAAAGCCAGTGTGAGTTGCGGTGCATTTCCCACTGGTGTGGGTGGTGCTCGGGTGTAGAAGAGGAGTGTCACGCTGATGAGAAAGGGGATATCTCGTTAATTACATTTTCTGCTCTGTGAGACCAACATGCCATTTCCTTTCGGTGTGTTCTTAATAAATAGCAATAAAACTAGTAAAACTCATAATAATGGTTACAATTTTTCTATATTGCTTAAGTTACAGATTTAACATTTAATAGCATCCTAAAAAGTAGATTTTTGCGTGGCCTAAATCAATGGTGCTCATACTTAGCCGCAGCCCGTGCAGGTAAGAGCGGTGGGGAGGGTGGTGATTTTGACGGACGTTGACGAGGGAAAAAGAAATAATACATTTTCCTTCGTCATCGTCGGTCAAAATCCCCCCCACCCCCACCCACAGCCCCACCGCCGTTACCTACACGGGCTGTGGATGCTCATATGACTACAGAAGGACACAGGTCTAAATAGATCCTATTAGGACTCAAACTTACTTCTCAGGCACTGCTCTGAGGCGGGCAACCTTGCCTGATCATAACCCTGTAGATACCTTAACTCTACTGTAGAGCTTCAGAAACCAGATATTTTAACCCCTCCCCTGCTGGTGACGGAACCGCTCCGTCACCAGCCACGGTCGTGCTGTGTAATGACAGAGCAGGTCCGTCACAGCCCGCTCGACACGCCTGCGCGGCGCGGATTCAGCGCCTGCGCTGAGCGTTCCATTAAGCGTGCAGGGCCGTGACGGAACCGCTCTGTCATGAGCACAGCGCGACCGTGGCTGGTGACGGAGCGGTCCCCCTGCCCCCTTAGCGCTGCGGCGGAATAGCCGCCGCAGCGAAGGGGTTAAACCTAACCAAGTATTTTCAAAATATAAAAAAATAAAAAATAAGCTATGAAATTTCACAATCACAAGTCATTTCCCTCAAAAGCAATCCAGTTGATGCTAAGAACAATGCCCAAATCGTTGTCCAAGAAACATTCTGCATCAAGGCCTGCCAAAGACCAAAGTCATGCACAGAAGCAGAACATCACCACAACTGTGGATGGAAATCAGCCAAAATTTCCTGACGCGTATTCCTACCCTGCAATTCATTAATTTGCTCTTGCATTACAAAGCCCCTGTCAACAAAAAACACCCACTGTAGGAATACAAGAACAGTTGACACCGCATATCTTTATTGTAGGGCCCGATCGATGGCAGAACTCCAAACTGTAGCACAATTACCTGGAATGAGACAGACTTTGCCTGCAGTGCTGTAAATGGCAATGGAAGTCATTCCAGACAAATGCACTCTAATCCACCCCACGTGACATTCCTACATAGTCTAATATAAAACAGGAGACATTGAAACAGCACCATATCCATGGAAACTGGCATTATGCTGCAACGGAAGACCAAATTATTTATTTATTTATTTATTTATTTTTGGTATTTATAAAGCGCAGCATATACCCTTAGGCGTCTTGGCGCTGATAAAACCAGTTATTAGTGATAATTGAAATGAGAATGGAACACTTATTGGTTAAAAAGCCACGTTTTTAAGAGCTTGCGGAATTGGAAGAGGGAGGAACTCTCCCTGATGTTTAGGGGTAGCGTGTTCCAGAGCTTTGGGGCTGCGACCAAAAAGCGACGGTCGCCCCAGGATGCTGTTTTAGTGCGAGGAACGACCAGTAGACTGAGAGTAGTTGAGCGTAGAACTCTGCTGGGTTTGTGACGTTGTCGCTGTTCCTTCAGAAAGTGTGGGCCTTGGTTGTTAAGTGCCTTAAATACAATACAGAGGGACTTGAAATGAATTCTGTTCCGAATGGTGAGCCAGTGATACTCCTTTATACTATTGGATTATTATGCCAAATGGATCAGTAAATTATGCGGTAGAAAAATGCTAATTATGAGGTATGATGCGGCACATTCTATGGCAGCATCACCAGGCTATTTTGTTAATTTAAAACACAATAGAAAATTACACATGTGTGCTGAGAAATAAGAGAATACTCATTCATCAGATCGTGCTGGAAATCGTACCCACCTACACGTAAATGATATGATAGTGTCTTGCTGAAAACGACAAGAACACCGTTTAACTTCAGTCCTAAATTCCAGAGTGAAATGGCTTGTGTAAAACATGGATGTATGACATTACAACGCATGCTTTTACCACGCATGCCTTTACAACGCGGTTTTTACAACGAAAACCTTTACAACGCATAGCGCTTTGGGCTGCTGGATAGTGAATAGTTTAATTTACTATTCCAACTCCAGGTCCCGTGGACACTAGGGAAGGTGTTGGATAGTAAATTAAACTTATTCCCTATCCTAGAGCGCCCCCTAGCGCAATGCGTTGTAATGGTTTGCGTTGTAAAAGTTGCGTCGTAAAGGCACTGCGTGGTAAAAGTTGCGTTGTAAAGGATGTTTCCCGTAAAACATACGATGTTGCATCCTTCAGAGAACAAGTCTACACGGGCACACTTCTTTTAATGGTAGCTGTGCTTCTTGTATTCATTAAACCCGGTTATGTTTTAGGACTGGTCCTCAGTTTTTATTTCACCTTATCTACAATGGACCTCTAAACGCACCCCGATTCTGTCCTAAAGAACATATAGTGAATGATAATGGCGCTCTGTAACAATGACGGCATCGGACCTTAAAAATAAAAGTATAACGGTTTTTTTTTCTGTCCCAGCTAAATAACTCCTGTTTTAAGAGGGATTCTTGTTTTATCACAAGAATTTGAATGAAGTTACGGAATTGTAATGTATGGTGTGGTCTCAAGAGCATTTGTTATTAAAAGGAATAATAAAACAAAACATTGAACAAATAGCCAAAACCATGTTGCCCACCCTGTTTGAAGTACCCTTACATATGTCAGCATTTGTTTCATGCGGCGCACAAACGTCACTGCTTAGTTCATCAATTGGGGTCATTATTACAACCTAGTAGAGCCCTCACCTTCTAATTAATTCCTGAATGCAACAATCAACGACTGAAATTGGCAGTTAACTTTTGTAACCTGCCTGCGTTGCACGTTATATGACATTTTATTTACTAACTTTTGATCCATTTGGAGCCACAAAGAACATTTGTTTTCTAGAAAGAACTTTTGCTTTGTAGAAATCTGCAAAGCAATCGTGGTAAATCCTCAATTATTATAATTTCAACAGAACCACCTAACTCCAGAGGACCTGACCATACAATTGTGTGTACGGGATGCATTTCACTTCTTTTACAGCAGCAGTGTCAAACTGGGAATCAAAAGCAGCACTGGCAAAAATGTTCAAAACAGGCTGGCCCACACCTTTTCCCCACTGTCTCTCGTTCCACACCTCCATTGTCCCTCTCTTCTACTCTCCATTCTTTCTCTTCCCCTCTGATCTTTCCACATTCTCCTCTTCACCCTCCTCTCTAACTGCTTATTAGGCCTGGGTGGAAAATACCGTTCCGCTTGCGGAATTTGGGTAATTTCGAGTTCCACAGAGAACGCGGAATTACCCAAAATTCCGCGATCCGCGGCTTCGCGGAATTTTTTGCTTGTTCGCACTTTCGAAATGCGTGTTCGCAAGATATTTCTCCCCGAGCACGCAAACACAGTTTGTGAACAGGAAAAAAAAGCATCGCAAACATGCAGAACAAGCAATTCCGCGTGTTCGTGGAACTTTTGCGTGCTCGTGGAGATTTTTTACTGTTTCGCGGAGCTTTGCATAACGAGACTACGCAAATTCCGCCCACCCCTACTGCTTATGCCTCTCACTGGGCCTGATGCAATAAAGTGCCAGAGCCCAGCCGCCCTGGGACTTCCAGAAACAGCCTCCAAAGGCTCCTGCCCACTGGTGAAATACCCAGCCAGGTCAAAGGTTAGTCTGTCCCTGTACAACAGTCTGTCGGCCTATGACGTCAAATTGCCCCAGCGACAACTCTACAGAATTCGTATGAGATTTCTATATTTTCTGTCTGCTTTTCTCTCGGGCAGTAAATATTACTGTGGAATAAAAAAAAAGCAGACAAATGGATAGCTACATTTTTATACTTTGCACATTTTAAATATATAAAGAAAACAAACGCCTTCAATATGGACTTAAAAGAAAGGGGTCGGGTATGCCAGTCTATTCAATACCCGAAGCAGACTTTGATGGATAAGTATTAACTATGAATTTTTGTTTCCACACTAACGTTAGAATCTAGAGATATTAAACCTTTCAGAATCTGAAGCTCAGAGATTTTTCAATTGCATACGAGATCACTGGAGCATGTGTCAATCAGACACTTTTCAGTAGGTGTCTACCAGCGAGTGAAGATAGTTATAAAATGAATGAGGTCTATGAAAGCAATGGGAGCGGTACGTCTCAAACCGTAACAAGAAATTGGCGAATGACAAAAGCTTAATTTAATTTCATAGCAACCAGACCCTAGATTCATACATACAGTCATTGTAACATTTGGCGCGTTACGCATAACTTCAAGATGAAGCTTAAGTCAAAACACACTCAGGCAACCTTTAAACAACATTTTCTGTATAAACTGCTTTCAAATGAGTCATAAATACAATTAGGGAAAACGGTATCAATGCGGAAATGAGAAATACAATTTTTGCCAATTTTCTCAACACTGATTTGTGCAATTTAGGAGGTTTGACACATAATTTCCTTGAAAATATATTCCTATTTGATGCAAAAGAGCCCATGCCCTTATACTAAAGGGCCTCATGCTCTTGCATGTGCCTCTTGGGGCTCTCCTTGATTGCTCAAGGTCACCTCAGCTTCTGCAGTTTGTCATTTGGTGACAAAGGCTGACTTCCAGGAACCACTGAGGGTTTATCTATAATCCCAGCATCAAGAACCATCTGGCAAGTATAGGAAGTGACCATGACCAGTGGTCTTTTGAAGGTCCATCATCCCGCAGAACAAATCAAGCGAAGACAACCCAAATAACGTGTCCACAGATAGAGAAAATCAAGGGTGAGACATCACCCTGCAGATGTTGACAGGAGGTTATCGCCACGCATACCCGGGGCTGTGGGGGCCTTTGTTACACCAATGCCCAAGTACATTGCTTCTCATCACATACCCACCTCCAGCTGGTATTCCGGTGAACTTCTCTTCAAATGAGGTGATTGGGTTCATCCCAGTGGCTCAAAGAGTTTTCCGTTCTTGGTTATGATCCCGGAGAACAAGAGGGTTCATTCATGGATCTTTTTTTTTTCTGGGTTTTTGGATTGAGTTTGTCCTCAACCTCTATTGTTGTTTAGGAGGTTTGTGCGTTCACGGTCATCAAAGAGATTTAGGGTTGTCATGTAGTGCTGTTCTACTTCCTTAGATAGGGTGTCATGGTTTCAAGTTTTGGTGCAGAATTTGTAACTCCTTTGTTTGGATGGTAGTTAGGAAGAGACCTGGTATTTCTGAGCACTCCAGTAGAGACTGAAGTCTCCAAGAAACACATTCTTGTTTTTACTGAATGGTTTATTTAGCAGTTCAGCAACGGCTGAGTTGTTCCCTGGGGATGGTAAAGGAGGTTAAAAGGATTCAGGTTAATCAATTTGAATTCAAATTCCAATGATGGGAGTTGCTCTTTCGCAAGATTTATGCATTTAACTTATGCTTTGTGAATGACTGCCACGCCCCACACCTACTTTGTCAGTTCTCGGCAGACAATGGAATAACCTATGTTGATCAGGTCTAGGGCTGATCGTACAGATTCACCTAACCCGGTTTCTATGAGGAAAACCAGATGTTGGTTTTGGATTAGCTCTACCCTGTGTTTCAAGGCAGATTTGAAGGAACCACTTTATGTGTAAACAGGTTACTATATATAGTGTATGCCTTTCCCATGGGAGTACTGTGCTTTTGTCTCCATGCTTCCAATGATAGCTACGCTGGATATTTCATGGTTGTCTTTATACGAATTTACCGTCACAGCCTCCAAGCAGATTTTCTATATCTTTATGGGAAAGGGCCGAGTTCACCCTCCATAACACAAGTCTTGCCTTTACCCCAAGACTAATCCTAAGCCTAAATTTAACCCCAAGTCTAGAATGAACTTATCGTAACCCAAAACCATATTCTAACCGCTAGCCTAACCCTAATCATAAACCTAAACTTTTGATCAAACCTTACCCTACATCTACGCACTTGCACCACAGATCTAACCATACCTGTGCCCTATATACCATACCCTAAATGTAAGTCTACCACTTACCAAAGACCCAGAAAATGGCTCAGTAGTGGTGATCATCTGTGTACAAACTGAATTCTCTCCAGCTGCTCAAGGTAAAGGAATTTTAACTCAGTGTATTGGCAGAATGGAAGATATTCTTTGGGTATGTCAAGAACAGAACTTGTGACCAGCAGTTTACATACCCATTTCATTATCAGGCCTTCATATTACTGATGTTTCATGCAGTGCCATTTGCCATGAGCTCAAGTCTTTTCTAGATCGGATGTATGACGTTACAACGCATACTTTTACCACGCATGCCTTTACAACGCGGTATTTACAACGAAAACCTTTACAACCCATAGTGCTTTGGGGTGCTGGATAGTGAATAGTTTAAATTACTATTCCAACTCCAGTCCCCGTGGACACCAGGGAAGGTGTTGGATAGTAAATTAAACTTATTCCCTATCCTAGAGCGCCGCCCAGCGCAATGCGTTGTATTGGTTTTCGTTGTAAATACCGCGTTGTAAAGGCACTGCATTGTAAAAGTTGCGTCATAAAGGATGTTTCCCTTCTAGATCAGATCAAAGTTTATTGGCGCTCATTTTTATTACTGTAGCCGACTTCATGTCTCAGTGACCCTATAACTAGGGACAGCAGAGGAAGAAGTAAGCATGTACTAACAGGAACTCAGTTCCACTCCTTTATTATGAACTGCTATAACAATTCCACTGCTTTGTACAACCATTTTTACAATTATGATCAGTTTCTTTTTGCACCTAAAGCATTCCACTTACTTTTTGAAAATGAGTAAATGTACTCTCAGAAGCCTATTACTTCTTTCAGAGTGGGAGGCAGTAAAACAACTTGTAAGATCTTATTAAACGCTGCCTTGCAACTCCCATGTGGGGTTGGAGGCTGCTAGAGGAGAGAGCTGTCTGCAGCCTCTTGCCTGTCACAGGTCAGCTCCCGCTGCATGCGTGGGGATCGATCGAGAGTAAAGACAGAGGATAACAAGTCCGAATCAGAAGCATTGAAGGGGACCTATTGAAATATTGTATTTTTGCTGCTCTCTTTCATGCCCTATTGAGAAGCTGTCTTCCTGTTACTGTACATATGGAACTAAAACTACATATTTACAAGGAAGAAAGACTAATATTAAATTGTCAGTGGCAAAACAAGCAAAAAAAAAAAGAGAACTCGAAGTTAGTTGATAAAAGGTTTACAAATAAATCGAAGTTAGTTGATAAAAGGTTTAAAAATAAATCGAAGTTAGTTGATAAAAGACTTAGGTGCCCTGGGAAGAACATTTTGCATCATTTGTTGCTTTTGAGGCAAGTCGGCCAAAGGGCTAGAAGTAAGAAGTGGGCTTGCGCTTCAGCTCCCTGCGGCATGCTGACCTACAACATCAAGGAATATCGATGGATAGAAAAAGGATTCAGCAAAGCCCTCTGTGAACCTTTTAAGAAGTCTTTCAAACAAAGGCATCTCCAACTCCCTTACTTAAGTATGACCCAGATAAAAACCAACAAGAAGCTGCCCTCCGCTCAGGAATGCTGGCAGCCCACCAAAGGGGGCAGTCGGCTCTGAGACATCAAATGTCAAACAACATAAAGTGAGACATGTCAGAAGACAACGAGCAAAGACAGATTTGTACTGACAAGTCTGCTCTGCGGTGAGATCCACTCACCCATAACAGACAACCCCAGAGGGCCAACTTCACTCCCCTCAAGTGTGTCTCCAAGTGCTCATCAAGCCAACACGCAACAAGGACGCGGATCCGATCAAGAAATAGCCTATGCGAGCAGCGTATCACTGTGCGCCTTCTTCGCCTGCTCACCGCGCAGACATAGTAGACCCGCTCTTGAGAAGATACTGCAAGATGATCTTTATTCATGCTTTTGGGAAGATGTGCTCATCATTTATAGTTACAGAAGTGAGACCGCGCAATACATTTGTCAAACTGTGACTGCATATTTTGTGGCGAATATTGGATCTGTAAACGTCCAAGGTACAGGTATTGCGTCTTTAGAAATTTAGGAAAGCTCAGAAGATGGTATTTGACACACCTGTCTTTATCCCAATATCTCTACATAACATTACTGCAGAATAGATTTAAAAAAGAAGGCAAAAGAAGTGAAGCAGAACACATCTTTTAGCTTTGGATAGCTTTTCTGCACTGAAAAAGAGTAAACCTCAAAATCTGGTCACCATGACACAATGAGCTTGAAACAAAACTTGTGTGCGCCTGTTTTGCAGATGTACGTCAACTCAGCCAGTCCTTTATCAAGAATCAAAGCTCCAACACCTCTTGAGGTCTAATTGAATAGCTAATTATATGAAATCTTCGATGCAAGATGCCAAATTGGCCTGAGGTATCACATCCAACCACAAGCCCATCCCACCATAAGCTGACCATGGTTCACCTACTATGCGGCCTCCCCACACTGTAAGCAGAAGGTGGCAGTGCCCCAACAGGTTGGTGGGGAATGCCCAAATCTGACTCCGAGCCCTGCGGCACCATCTCCTCCTTCACCCCTTTTCACAGGTCTGTGCCCACTTGAGCAAAATGGGAAACCCTTCCCACCCTGGCTGACTTTACTGTACGTTCCAGTCTGTTGCCCCCAGGCCGCGCCTTTCTGTGGCACCACCACATGCAGGTATGCCTTTTTTGCAGTTATTTAAGGTTTTTGTGAAGCGCTCAAACTACAAGTAGCCTTCTCAGGCTGCAGGAGAGGGCGGATTGGGCGAAAAGTGAGAGGAAACGGAGTTCAACATTGAAATTGCCAAAGATCAGCTACTAACCCAACAGAACTCTAACTTGGGCATGCCAACTGGTTCAAAATCAAATGTTATACTTCCATTAACATCTGCATGATGGATGACTTCTTTAGTATATTTTAAATAAAAAAGTAATAAACCAAAATAACAAAGAAAGTACATTCCAAAGAATTAATACTGCAGCTGAATTTACTGGTAAGTATGGCGACCAAAATAGCAAGCAAATGGCCACATCTGGAGTTCTCTAATGGATCCATGGTTAAAGAAATCCAACTTTCGAACAGGTTTTACTTAACAGTGCCTACGTATTCAATAACTAGTTATCAGACAAGTATTTTCTTCATGAGAAGCATATCATCAATCCTCGTTGGAGACATGGGTGAGTATACCAGCTGCGGCTCGTGCAAGAGCGGTGGGGTGGGGTGGGGAGGGGGGAGTGGGGGGGTTTCGCCAGACAAAAAGGGGAAATTAATTATTTGTCTGTCGAATCCCCCCCCCAACCTGGTCCCACCTGCATTGGCCACAGCTGGAGCATACCGCAGCAAACCCAGTAAAAGGAAGGTCCTGAAGATATTGCCATTATAAGTCCATCTAGGACAATATAGTGGCTTGAACTAGACACATGCAAAGGTAGTCATGTAGATCTTCAAATGTAGTTTCAACAGCTACTGACTAGCTAATATGTGGGTTTTTTTAAGTCTCGTCAATTTGCGTCAGCCTTTAGTAATCCGGGAACAACCACCAGCACATCCTTTTGGGAATGGATGAAAATTTGGGGTTTGGGGGTAGGAGACGACCTAAATTATGACTCATTAATGAGAATGAGTGTTGGGCCTTACTAAATTCCTTATTTTTATTGTACTTTAGGGATGTTTGAGTACATTTAATGTGGCTGCTGATTCCACAAAACATTAGAGGCCATTATTGTGGAAAGATCTGTCAGAATCATTGTAGCACCAGACAATAACAGAACAAGTCTCTTTTGTGGCTTGCTTCTGTTGGTTGAGAACCACACTGGCATGGGGTTATTCTTCACAACATGCTGTAGTTATTTGTCACTCTTTACTTCGACTTTTCGTCTTAGTCAGTGTGATGCGCAATCTGGGGTTTTCTCTTGTTCATGTTCCGTTTAGCAATAAGGTTTGCTTTTTAGCTGCACTGATCAGTTTATTTGGATTCGATTTTTATACTTATGATGATGGCGTGTAGATGTGTCCATACCTGGAAAGGGCAATGAGTCTCACTGCTCACTTCTATTGCCAGTTTATTGCGGTCGTTATTACATGGATGAGCTCTAACCTGCTCAAGCGACCTTAAAAAATAATGAAATATGAGGTTATGGATATTTGCAGGAGCCCCTCTATCTACATTCATCCTTCTGCCAATCTTCTATGGGATCTCAACCAGCAAATGGGGCATTTATACAAAAAATCCACTCCTTAAAATGGACTTCCTTCTTTCCTCTACTCCAGAGGAATAGTCTTCCTTTTTCCACTCAAGATACTCAGAAGTCAGCCGCACACTCACCATCACTCTACTAGATTATGGCAATTCTCTCTCTCTGGGCTTGCCAACCAATCGCCTAAACCTACCTCCGGCATCATCTGCAGATGGGCCAGAATGTAATTACTTTCAGGTGAAGAGGTCACATCTCTTCAGATCTTGGCTCCCAACCATGGCTTCCAGTGGTTAGAAAAATTAACTTTGAAAGGATTCAGTATTTATTTGTTTTGGTGTTTATATCAGGATGCATCTAACCTTGAAGTTACTTCAGAGCTCAAGGGCCATTTGATCAATGTCCAAACTTAAGATAGGCTGTGCAGGGAGAGATCACACAGGTTGAGTAGATGCAGCTCGCTGATAGTCTGCGATCATGGCTCCAAGAGTTCAAAACATCTACTGAGACCTGGGCCGGAATAGTTCAGTTTTTAGGAGTGTCAACAAGCCTTGTGTTGGGCTCAGATCTTGGCGAGTGGCTGGATGTGGACCTTTGGCTACTAGGCTACTGCCTCTATGTTGCATCCATTTGAACAACAGTTTCTGGCTAAGGTTAGCAGAAAGTGAGCAGAAGTTTCTCTCTGGGGTTCAACATGGAGTTACATTTTGTAGGTATTGAGGACCTCGTCCTCAGACTTAAATATGGTACTGCATTTACAGCGGCTGTTCCTTCTTGATCCAAAACTATGAAACTCGCTTTTTGAGGTGCATATCCGATCTCTTGAGCTTTTGTAAGACACTGAAACCTGTCTCTTTTCTTCGTTTTGGGTCTTATTTATTAGTTTGTGTTCACTTCTGCTGTTGTGGCTAGCACTATGAGACCACCAATAGTAAATGAGTGCTTTATACTGAAATCAGATTTGTTAACCCTATGCACGCTGGGATTTTTAAACCCAAACATAAAGTGGTAAAACCAAAACTTCAAGTGCCACAACGCAAGGTGTTCTTGGCTAATAAGCCAGGTAGGGTTCCCATACGGCATGGGACAACTTGGTAGCTAAGCCGCGTTAAACAGTGAGCACAACAAACCATGAAGAAACCACACCACAGGGAAGGAGAGGCTCTTTTTTTCATTAGGAAAATAGAAAATGTCTGAAAGCTGGTAGTGACCTCCTGAAGAAGGCACACACCTAGCAGACTACTGCTCAGCGCCAACAGGCACGTCAGTCGGCTTTATCGGACGGTTTAACTGTACCATTCAGAGACACAAATGAATAACAGAGCATCTGAACATGCTAATTGCCACACACAGTATTTATTCAAAGGGCGCATGTGTGTGTGTGTGGGGGGGGGTTCAGTATGATGAATGCTATTCTTTGCATTTTGATGGTTTCTATCCAAATTCTGGCTGAATTAAGCAGAGATGAAGGAGGACAGGCCCCACACTTGCATGTTTTGCATTTAATCAAACAATGTCGTTGTTGTGACAACTGTATTAAAAAAATAGAAATGAGAGAAAGATTATCCATTTTAGAGTGGAGTCTGAAACATGCATAATTTATTTCTTCATTAGCATTGTAACTAAAGTTGCCACCCCAGAGAGTCAGAATTAGCAGAAGGCATGCGTATGCATTTGTTCTTAAATTCAGTTGGGATGTTCAAGGCAAATGCTCAGTGCACATTTATAACCAATGCATGACATCCATATAGAAATTGTGATTAATGCAGCATTGAAGAATGTGCACAGATTGTGAGTAAGTAGAGTCCTAACCCTTTATTTCCACAGAGCAATCTTTGAGTGGCTGTAAAGTTTGTCATACGTGAGTTTTTGGAGCTTGGGAGTCCTGGATGCTCATCCGACTTGTAGTGAACCTTCTTCAGATACCATGTTTGGTGTAAATTGGAGAGTGTGAGGGGGTTGTCAAAGGGTGGACAGTATCAGGAATAGATTTCCATTCAATCACAATACCTCCCAGAAACAGGCTGCAACAGAAGAAAGCCCCGGCTGAGGAACCGTGTGGATCTTTCTGGCTTTGATACACCTTCTGGAAGTGCAGAAAGTGTGCAGAATCTCTTGGGCACCGGGCTGCAACAGAAGAAAGCTTCAGCCTGGGGTATCCGCTTTGGCAAAGCTTCTCGCTTTAACGTACAGTGAGGAGGAGAAGTGTGCAGAGTGTTCCCTAGAAATATAGGGGAGCTCAAGTCTAGCATTAGCCTGTACTTGGCCTTTGTAGTGAGGGGGAAGGTAGACGGGGTAAAGTAGGCGGGAGAAGACATCTTGCACCCAGGCCAGAAGACCAGAGATCTGAACTGGAAGAAAAAGAGGTGGGTTGGAATATGGAATGGCAGGAAGGAGATATAACAGTCCGGTTATGACCCAGGCCACAACGTCGTATGAAGCAATCTTAGCCCTGTCTGATTGCACCACATCCCCTAAAATCTGACCCTTTCATAAAAGCCACTCAGCAGCATCAAACGCTAAAAAAAGAGAGTTGATCATTTCTAGGCATATATATATATATATATATATATATATATATATATATTCTATGTAAAAAACACCCTGACTTTTGATCTAGCAGGTCAGACAAAAACAAGAATTGATTATAAATGACAGGAGGGAGGCAGCACCTGACTAAAAAATGTTTCTTGCCCCTTTGAGGTAGTATTGCAGCATCTGCTGAAGTTCTCTTTGATTTATAGAACAAAGACAGAGTCAGACTATTTGACACATAGGTAATTCTGGTTCAAGTGTACTATCTTTCATAACATATCATTCTCAAATATACCCAAAACAAAGATGTGGGAGGCAGCACAGATCAGTCTATTTTTCCTTATACTGTGATTGCAATGTATAGTTCTAACAAAGTATATGCTTTGAAAAAGTATCAAGCACTGTGGGGACCTTGGGATACATTTTTCAATCTAAATGCCCCAGTTCATCAACATAATCATGGTAGAATAGACTAGCAAACACGTAGCACATTTTAGTGCTGATGGGGCCTAGTAGCATCCTCGGGATGGAGTGGAAGGGCACCCTCAATGGAAAGCATGCTTGGGTAACAATGGTGCCCCCAAGGTAAACCCACTGCGAATGGAAGATCTACATTAAACATGGCTTTCGACGAAAGACACATTTAAGGTCATTCACAAACACATGCACATCTACTGTGGTTCCATTAGAGCTAGCTTCTTCAGTGTGAGAACCTGAACACTCTTTGAGAGAAAATAAGCTGTAGACATGACAAATGCAAGCAACACAGTTTTCAAGGAACAATTCTTGACTAGGTCAATTATTATTATTTTTTCTCCAAATTCATGACTGAGGTAATGTATTGGGATTCCCATATTCAATATACGGATTATTTGGTTAAGTGATTATTTTTACATTTTTAAAGCACTGCTATTAGTGGAGCTACAAAAGAAAGCGCTGGACTACTAACTACTGTTCTCAACACTCAGCATCAGATGTAAATGCGAAACTGCGGCTCCCACCTGTTGTCATGAAGAGGAAAGTGTTGACTCAGCATTTGTATAGAATATTGACAGAAATATATATCCCCACCTTTTGTCATGAGGAGGAAAGTGTTGATTCAGCATTTGTATAGAATATTGACAGAAATATATATCTATAGCTAGAGGGAATAAAAGGCTGTCTGCAGTAAAAACCATTCTCCAAAGTAAATCTAACACCCTTTGAATCTAGTCATGAGAAATAGTGGCATTAGCAAGTCTTTCAATAAGCTGTAATGTTAGGTTTCCAGACTTACAACCAGAAGGCCCCGCGGCATCTTCACATCTTGGAAGACATCCAGTCCAGTTTTCCACAAAGGAGGACGAGAATACATTCATCATGCTATGCAGTTAAGCAGAATAAGAATGGACAAAAATGTATACCAAATCCATTGAGCTTCTTAGGATCGGTTCTTTTATACAGAGTGTGGAGTCTTTTAGAGTGTTTCTGAAACATATTCCTTTAGTATCCTCGGCCTGTATTGATGCAAAACACAATACCCTTTGTGATGGAACCGTTTTCTGTTTCCCCCTCATATTATTGTCAAGAAAATAATTACTGGTATTTTGTTTTAATCAATACTGTTTTAAATTCTTCTGACCATAAAAACTTAACATATGTTTGAGCCTAACTCTATTGAAAAAAGAAAGAAAACACTGACAGTAAATTTGAATTGGTCAAACTGTTGATTGGCTTTCAACGGGGAAGAATGTTTAGTAATGATCGAAATCAAATGTACCCTATTTACTGACCTGTGTCAAAGAATTGATGGTGACCGTCAATTATTAACACAAGAAGCTTGACAGATTACAACTAAACCAACAGCCTATGAAAGGCCCTATGATTAGCCTGAAATATTTCCAATGCCTTTTTATGTCTCCGCAATATGGACAAAATAAATAATTTTACTGGTTGTAAAAACTGTCGCAATTTGCAACCATTATTTTTGCAAGTAGTATTGAATTTTGCACACATACCTATGTACTAACAGGTTAATTCGTAAAATTCTGAATCTGAGTGGGTAGCCGTCCGACCAACTGAATTAATATTCATTAGGTAGGTCGCAAATTTCGACCGATTTGGATTGGATACAATATACATGCCTAGTGACCTGCAAGCGCCAACAGACCACTATGTAAATAATTACATTTAAATAAAGATACTTTTTTCCCTCAAAGCATCTGGATTTACTTGACAGAATTGGGCTGCTTTAAAAAAAAAGATTATTATTTATTTCGTAAAGTTATTTTCTTTTTTTTAATTTTTACAATTGACAGTGATCCTCTGGACCACTACATACTTCCCCAAAAACATTTTACACAATTCACAAACAGAAAAGGGTCTAAAGGGGGCCTGTTCCCTTTTGTGAATGAGTTACCACCCCACCTTGCGAGTCGGCATCTTTTCATGCTTTGCAATCGGAATTACTATTAATAGAAATGGTACAAATCACAATTCGGGATACCCTAAATACAAGACTTCCAAATTGCAATTCGGTACCCCTTTCAAAATCCATTTAGTAATTCAAAAACTTTTCCAAATCGCTTAATAGCTTTAGAAAATTAGAATAGGGGCTATGGCATTCACAAACCATTCACCAGTTTAAGCATTCACAAACAGTGTTCACCAAAGAATTTATTGGAATTTGAAACGAACAAAAACTAAACATCAACAAATGTATGACATCAGCAGATACTTGGCAATCCCCACAATAATTAATTCGAAGTTGGATTGCACAACCACAGGCATTCTGTGGATTAACTATTACTGGGAAGAAATCTAACTCTATATGTCTTAAGATACAAAGCTGAATAAGACACTAAGGGACTTTTTCTTTTATAGAAGGAAGTATTTACCAAGGGACATTTCTCTATCTACTTGACTACATCCAGTACTTCACATTAATATGGTACAGTCAGCCTTTCAAGTAACAAACTCATAAATTAAAAAATGCTGGTCTCTCTTTTTTTGGTTTTCTTAGAAAAGTTATGCCCCAAAAAACAAACCTCGAAGTAGTGGGGCTTAAGGAATGTGTCTTATCTCACAACTCTGAAAAGAAATGAATTGATTAAAAAAACAACTAATCATTTTCTCTTAAGTCCTGTACTTTGTAAACTAGAATACTTTTCACTGGGTTTTCCACATGTTTTTTCAAACACATAAATAAAAAATAGCGATTAGATCCCTGTGTCCCTGATACCCCGAATGAAGTTCCCACACGTTTCCAAAGACTAATGGGCTATTTAGTCGAAATAAAATGTACAAAGAGTTGCCCAGTTACAAAAGCTGTATATAAACAGCAAGAGACTCCGTGTAAAAATAGGTGATATACCTCAACAGCAAAGACAAAGAAAAAAGAAAGGAAGCAGGTAATTACTACTAAGAAACATACAGATAGGAACAGTCGGAAGAACATTGATTTTTTGGATTCTTTTGATAGGGCTTTGAAATGTTTTAATTCACATTGTTTTAACAAGATTTTTTTAGGTGCCTTGAAGGCTAAAAAGACCTCATGCTGGATACCACAGTGTCCAAGGTCTCATTTTGTTCTATAAGTGTAGGGTGGTACATGTGTCCTCTGTATGGTATATGGGTGCCCACCCCTTCCCAGGGTGCCCCACTACATATGTATCTGGTATGCTGACTTTTATTTTTGGCCCTCACGTCATGCTTATCTATCCTATGTGCATAGGTCTAGGTTTGTCCTTAACGAATCAAGGTTCAGGACCGTCTGTGACCTAGAGGGGTGCACCAAACGTGCCCTCATAGTAGACAGAGGACTAATGTTCCTGTCCTGGTTTAGCACATAAACCAATAGTGGTGATGTGCACTATTTTGTAATATCATATAGTGGAGTAGACTTTTTAAAATCTTTGTCAGTGAGAGAATTGTTGTAAGAGTTCCGCTGTTATGCTAAACCGAAAATTTTGAACTGGCATCCGGTGTGAAAGTTGACAGTGTGTGCTTGTATAGTATGTGTGTAGTACATGTGTCATAATAAAAACTGGGTATGAGTCCAAGTTGTGAAGCCACTGGGATTCAAATCCATTTTGGACACCCCTGGGTTAGTTTGCACAGGGATAATACATATTCACTAAGAAGTGGAAGTGTATTACCTTCATTCCTGTGGTTGGAGGGTGGACATCCAAACAGTGAGGAGGGTGAAGACAGGGCAACCTTTATAAATTTCAAGAAGACTTTGTTAGCATTGGGCTCCTGATTACTTCTTCCTGAGTACTGCCATTTACTTGATAGTAGTGATGAAGGGTGAAACATCACTTTCCGCTGCTCAAGGTGAAGGTGTTTCTAGGTCAGGCGTGCCCTTGTGTCTGTCTATGTTTATTTCTTCATAGAGGTTAACATCCAGGTGCAGAAATGTCACACTTCATTGTGACCGTGTCATGAGTGCTGGAGTTTGGCGACAGCTTGAGTGTTACCTTCTATGTATAGCTTCACTTTATACAAAGGCTGGGTCTGGACAGCACCTTGGGCAGGATACTTGAGCCACTCACAATCTGTTCTGAGGTTTGAGACAGTGGATGTAAATTCTTAGGCTAGAAAATGTATATGAAAATGGGATGCAAACAGCCCACATGTTTTATTCCACTTCAAAGTGTGCTATGTCCAAGGAAGGGAGTGCTCTCCAGAGTATTTGAATGGCTGCTGAGTGAATAGGGATTGTCTGTGCCAGACAGCCATTCACCCTGATGTGAGGTGTTATCACCTACATCCTACACTTTCTGCTGAAGGAGCTAGGGACCTGCCTAGTGTCTAGAATCCTGCCTGTCTGCTGAGAAAGGGAATGGGCAACTGAGGGTGCCCACTCACCACTACTAGAGTGTATTGGGTAGCATCCACAATTCCAGTTTAGCCAAATTTGGTGAAGAAACTTTCTGTTTCTGGTGTCACCAGAATCTGCTAGCGATTACTGTGGCCCACACGACTGGTCGGACTGAACCACTACGATCATGCTCAGGTCCGCACAAAGATAAGAGACTGTTTTTCTGCCCACTAGGAAATGGTGGTAAGAACAAGAGTGAATGGTGAACCGACTGTGTATGTAACATGTGGGAAAACATAGTGTCACTCTTCAGTTTTACTGCAGGGAGGCCAAAGCAGAATTGCGTCCGATTCAACAACCACTCCTCCCTACGCCCATCAGTGACGTCAGCATGCCGTAATGTGTAATGACATCACAAATCCCACCAGAGCGGCCAGAAGGAGCAGGTAAGTTCCTCTGCTCTTGTCCAGTGGGGATATCTAACCACAAGTGCCACCCTCAAGTGAGAGGGAGGCATTGCTTGAAAGGCTGACCACCACTTGGCCTTCGATGTATGCTGGAATAGACGAAAGCCAAAAATAAATGGCACAGTGAAGGATCAATGGCTGGAGTGAGCTGACACTTGCCCTGTACTGTGGTGGGTGGAAACAATGTGAACGATACAGTGGGAGAATTAAGGGTGAAGTGGGTTCACTCCTTGAAGCACGATGTATGCTGCGATAGGCGGAAGCAAAATGTGAATGGCACAATATATGATCAATGGCTGGAGTGTGCTCACACAGTGCCTTGTGCTGTGGATGTAAGCAAAATGCGAATCGCAGAGCTATGGGTAATCTCACCTCTGATGTATGCTGTGATAATGCAAGATGAAGTACTAGTTTTTTTTCATTTTTGCATGGTCCCTTTTTTTATTTATTTCTGTTGTGGTGGCTAGGGACAAGCGGAGTAGTGTTTTTCATTGGGAGAAGTGTGGGAACGCTGAATCCCCACAGATTCCGGAAGCTTCTATCACAGAAATGTGAGGAAAATGCATCATTTTAGTCAAAGTTTAAGATTTGCCAAGCAGTGGGGGTAAGAATATTTTGCAGGATCAATACAAAGCACACCACACTTGATTCCTAGTTTTAAAAATGTCTGGGTTTAGTAAAGTTTCATCAGTGACCTCTGAGTCCAGGCCCAAATTTGCACCGCTTCACATTGCTAACGTCTGCAGCTACCCACACATCAGCTAATTTACAGAAAGCGTGATGGCCCCACTTCTGTTTTGAGGCCAGTTGTGTCGCGGGAGCTGAGCCCAGTCGTATAAGTGTGTTGTCGAGAAAAGTGTGGGCATAGTGGGTGGTAGGAATTTTGTGGCAGCTTCCGGAACTTAGTGAAGAAAATGTTTGTCTGCAGCCAACGTTTAGGCTTGCAAGACATTATGGGTAAGAGGAGTAAGGAAGATCCAGCAAGGCAACCCCCCCACGACGGATTTTGCTAGGTGTCTAGTTGTGAAAAAATGACTGGGATTACAATGTTTCTCTGGGTGGTGGTTGAGATGGGACCCAAAACCAACAGCAACCCTCATGACTAAAAGGAGTTGTTTTTCTTGCGTTAGGTTTTGAGGCCGTTGGTGTCATGGGTGCTAGGCACATATTAAGTGAGAGATGTGTAGGAACACAGAATAGTATAACATATGTTATTATGAACGAATTTTCTTTCCATTATTAGCTTCCAAATGCAAGTAAGAGGGCAAGAAAGATCACATTTTCCAAATTTCCTTCTAAGTATCATGATAGCACGGGTAACACCAAATTTGGAGGTGCATAAATACCCTCTAATCCTAAACTCAGTATCTTGTGCACATTACAAATAGACAAAGATTTCCTTCATACCCATTTTTTATTCATTAGGTTTTACAATATGAATTGTACACAATGAAACATAATGCCCAGGTGCATCTCAGTTGTTGTCTCTCGGTATCGCATATCTCTGAACAAACAAAAAACACGATATCACTGCACTCAGAATGGTCTGATGGACGTACCTGTATGAAACTTTTGTACGTCCAGAACCAGTTTCATGAGATCATACATTAGTCAATATCGGATACCACTCGACACAGATAGATAAATAGAACAATTACAATCTAGGACTCTTTTTTATAATTAATACTTATTTATGACCTTATTTTAAAAAGTGTGTGTCTACCTTTTTATTTTTTACATCCATCTATTTATAACAATGACTTAATGAGTGTGTATCGTATTTGTGTCTTTAATCATAATATCGACTTAATATATTTCACAGACAACGCCATTTAAATGAAGAGAGGGGTGGTGTCTTTTCTTTCTTCTAATTAAACACGGTCTTATTTACACCTTAATAGGCTATTCTGCAGAATCATTTTTCACCGTATTTGTAAAATGATGATGATGAAGTAATATCGTCTCACATGGACACAAACTAAAGTCTATTAAAAAAGAAATTTGGAAAGCACCTCTCTCCATGCCATCTATACCCTGCCGGTTCTGCATCCACTCCAGGAATGAGTCTGAATTCATGGTCACAGGTTGGTATTCCAGCTGGTCCTACTGAGCTTTTCATGCTTCCTAAGCCGTCATAATGACATCAATTGAGTTGGGCAACCATAAACATCTGTTCTTCAGTGGCAGTATCCCTTAAGGGATGCATGCGTGCTTTCAAGTGCATGTTATGTTCTCTTATACCATTCAACCTATGCATTAGTGAACAAAATAGTCACAGGCATATTCTTTTTAGAGTTAGACGGATATAATGATAGGATTTCGACTCAGCCCCCGGAAAAGGTTATTCCTTAAAGATGCATGCAAACAAAAAATCCTTGAAAATGGTTCTCTCCCTAGTGAATTAGTGTGTCTGAAAAGTTGCTCCTATATCAGTAGCATAGTAAGTATGCCATGGATTCTAGTGCAAGCAAGAAAATGCCCCCTTTGACTGCAGTTGGAGTGGTAGAATACCACAATTGTCACGGTTTATTGGGCCCTGGGGCATCTACAGCTGAAACACTGGTGCTTGTTGTGCCCCTGCTTAGGTGGAAATTGACACAGCAGCATGTCTGCAATTATTTTGCTCCGTTTCTAAAAATGTGCTGTATTTCTGATGTTGACAGATGTTGGCGTTATGTTCCAGCACCCACATAAAAGCTATTTTAAAGACACTTCAAAATCGCACCTCTTTGAAAACACTTTCCTTAAGAATTAGGAGGTTTTAGTCCATAGATTCTTAACACTGCAGTTCTACTAGCAAGCCAAGATATACGTGCTAAAAGAAAGCATTTTTAAACAAGCATTAGCAAATGCTAATAGGTCTCGCCTTTGGGGCCAATTGGTTTTGCCAATGGTTTTCAGCCGCGTTGTACAGAATCCACGATGTTGTGCAGTATGGTTAAAGAAACTACAAAAAAAAGGCTAAGTGACACCTCATTTTGTAAATGTGAGCACCACACATGTACGTATCTTTTAAGTGACGCAAGCACTCTTTTAGACACAGCACAGAGGGTGTGTGTGGCGGGAAGCAACAAGGAAGGTGGGGGAAGCAACACAGAGGGTGGAAGGGACAGAAGCAACACGAATGGTGGGAGTAGGAGGGAGAGCAACAGGCGAGAGACAGCAACATGGAGCAGGCAGAGGAGAAGCACTAGGGTTTGAAACAACACAGAAAGCAGGAGAAGCACACAAGGGCGAGCTCTACATAGTGGGAAAGAAGCAAAAGATGACAGAAAGCAACAAACAGTGCAGCCGTGGGAGAGACGTACCGAAGGGAAAAGCTAGAAAACACAAGCACTCACATGGAGTGTTTAACCCTAAAGAAAATAGTAGGGTTTGTAAAGAAAGCAAAGGCAGGACGCAAGTAATTTGTCTGTGCTCCAGTGGTGATACAAACACAAGAAAAGAAGAAAGGAAGAAAAGCCCAAACAAGCTAGCGACTTAAAAACAAACAAATTAGAACGACACAGCCAACCAATGCTAAGCAATTGGAGGGCTCTGATCCAACGGCAAGCTGATAATAAGGTCTTTTTGCCATAGGGCAAGCTTGTGTTGTCCTATGGACAAAATCCACCTGATACACAGGCAACGAAAACTCCACATCCACATATGTCACTGAACTGGTCCAGATACAACTATTTACTCCTTTCATGTTATCACACTGGAAGACAAAACAAGAATCATCACAATATGTCCGAACCTGTGTGAAACACTATTACCACTCCTAAACACTTTGCTACTCCCAAATTCTTAATGGGTGACTCTCAGACTCATTATCTTTCATTAATCCATGCTTCATCTCATGACCAAACGCCAGGCTTTTGTTAAACATTGGAATGTTGATGATACGGGCTATTACCGGCCATTAGAAACCTAGAGCAATCCATTGTTTTAAATTAGTACACAACGTTCCAACCCAAATCTAAGCTTTCCCATTAGTGACAACTATCACATGATACAACTCCCACCCCAGGTAACAACATTGTATTCCCAGCCAACACTCCACACTGCAGGCCCACATCAGCTCAAGCAACTAGATCTAAAATAAGACACTAAGCTCATACTATAAAGTTCTGTATAAATAGTCTTTTTCGATGATAATGCTTCAGTTGTTACTAAATGACTTTTTAGCCACATTCAACATACACCACTTAAACCTCTTCTCTGATAAACTCTCCAAAGTAACACTGGAGTTAGGTAATTCTAAGGTACAGTGCAACTTATTTTTCTACTGTGTGATTTTGTATAGCTCCAAAGGTCACTTCAAAGAGCTTTAAATGAGGTATTAACACCTTAGCTGCTTTGGAACGTCCAGCTCCAGTGCTGAACGTTCCATTGCGCAGGTGCAGTTGGAACGTCCAACGGCCGACGGCAGCACTCCCGAGTTAGTGGTGCCGTCGGCCGCTGGTATAGGCGCAGCACTTAAGGGGTTAAAGAAACAGTGCAAACAGGTAAACAGCTGTGACCAAATCAAAGAAATTCAGGGAAGGTCAAAGGCCTGCAAGACATGAGCCCTCAGCAGTTTCCTTAACTTGAGAAAACTGTCTTTCATGTAAAGGGGGTATAAGTATCAAGTTCTAAAGGAAGAACCTTCCGATTGGGTGATTGTCTTGTATCTTGCCAAGCGAACTGCAATGCGATTTTGGGCGGCTGACCTTAAATGACTGGACTATTAAAGAAGTAGAACTTTGAAAATTTAAATCATGAATAGCGGCGTCCACAACATAAAAGGTCGTAAATCCAATACTTTGTTTTGTTGGGAGCCAATGAAGAGTCATTAGAGCGGTGGTGATTGCAATTAGTAGGAACTGAGCAGCATAGTTTGGGCTTTACAGTCTGGCAGGGAGGCATACATACAGTTTCTGTTCTATTCTACTGTAGGGATCACTACTGCCCAATGCCAATGTATGGGCAATACATTGCAGTAGGGGAATCAGAATACACAGAAGGTAGAATAAACCAACTGGGCAGCACAATAAATAAAATGCAATGGTATCCCCACAATATCTTCCGAGATTTGTGAAAATCATTCAGTGGTACAACCCTCAAGTTTCCAATGATTCCACATTTGATATGCTGATCTATTTCCTTCCACCTGATAGAAAATAGGATGGGGGTAGCTCTGGACAATTGGGGCTTCCAGAGCTCCAACTGTAAAAATTAGGGTCGTTCACTAAGTTTGGGCATGAAATTTAGGTCTGCGTTACGGAGTAGAGTTTTTCCAGCAAAAGCGTTGCCCACGGAGATCCCAAAAACTCCTCTGCATAGCTGAGTTTTTCCCTCGCTCCACGCTTGCCAACGTTAAGTTGGCGAGCGCGAGCGAGGAAAAGCTTACTCCAGACCACATCTCAGTGAGATTTCTTAACGCGGGCGGCCGCGGATGGACACTACTGTTCACACTGAGAAGCCCCCTGTACACGTTGAGGAAGCTGCCACTTGAGTAGAACATCTACTCGGGCAGCAGAAATAAACAGCACCCACTTGCGCAGCACATGGTACTGTTCGCGCTGATTTTCCAGTGCGGGACAAACACCTGCTGCTAAAAATCAGTGCAAACGGTGCAACCTAATGCACTCTGCCACTTGTGGAACCCCGCATAGCGCAGCAGAGTTTTAGGGTCACTCTGCGGAGTTGCACCCAGGCCTACCGTTCACCTCTGTGTCTTGGGGCTTTCCGGCAATGGGACTCAAACTGGAGGCCAGATATCCCTCTTAGCTCCTGACTCAGGATACTAGGGCAGATAAGTCAATGCTTACTTAGAGAGATGCTAGGCCCTAGATGCTTAGATCTCAGCAATACACAGTAATAACATTCAACAATTGTTTGTTCAGCTGGTGCTTTCACTTTGAAAAAGAAAAAGCGATTTAATACACACACACAGCTACATACTGCACATAAAATCACATATATAGACATTGGCATGGTTAGAATACAAAAAATGTGTCCAACACGATTTATCAGCAACTTTTCAAGAAATACATATGGCAAGTCAACAGCCTATATTAACCCCTTGCGTGCTCGTGACGGAACCGTTCCGTCATGAGCCTCGGGTGGGCTGTGCTGGTGACGGAACGGTTCCGTCACGGCCCGCTCGCTGCGCCTGCGGGGCGCGAATTCCACGCCTGCGCTGAAGGTTCTATTAGGCGGGCGGGCCGTGAAAACCCATTAACCCCTTAGCTGCGGCGCCTATTCCGCCGCAGCGCTAAGGGGGAGGGAGGGCCGCGCGGCGCTCCCGTGCTCGTGACGGAACCGCTCCGTCACGAGCCTCGGGTGGGCTGTGCTTATGACGGAGCAGTTCCGTCACAAGCACGGGAGCGCCGCGCAGCCCCCCCTCCCCCTTAGCGCTGCGGAGGAATAGCCGCCGCAGCTAAGGGGTTAATGGGTTTCACAATCAAGAAATCAGGCCTACTGAATTTGACATTGACCATTCACCAATAAGGACTCAGGACTATTGGGTTTGATATTGGACCTTCACAGTAAAGGACTCTGGCCTACTGCTTTTGTAAGTAATCTGAGCCATCACAAAGTCAATCTTAAAAATAAGACTCTATGTTACATCTGTGCCTTGGATGGAGTTCAGCGGTACAAAAGGGGGTGGTGATTGACGGAGCATCTGAATCAATCAAACACTCACATCCAGTCAAAAGATCTGGGTTTAATCCATCACCGTTCTTTAGCCCACTCTGCCACCCCAGTACAGACATGGCTATATGCAAATCAGTCTGACCCTGTGCCTCAAGGGAACAGTCCAGCCCGAACTACCAAGCCATGTCTTCCCTGGACCGGAAACAAGCTTCGGAGGACCGGTTTCTGGCAATCCAGCCGTCTTCAGCCCGGCTTGCTTGAATCCAGTGGCAAAGTGAGCAAGGGACTCACGTCTGAGCATACCCTGCCAACTTATGGCGGCCAAAAGCGGTACAAAAGGGGGTGGTGATGGACGGAGCATCTGAATCAATCAAACACTCACATCCAGTCAAAAGATCTGGGTTTAATCCATCACCGTTCTTTAGCCCACTCTGCCACCCCAGTTCAGACATGGCTATATGCAAATCAGTCTGACCCTGTGCCTCATGGGAACAGTCCAGCCCGAACTGCCATGCCATGTCTTCCCTGGACCGGAAACAAGCTTCCGAGGACCGGTTTCGGGCATGGATGGAGTTCAGAGCTTACAGGAGGCCAGGTGTGGTCTGAAGTGCCAGACGTATTTTTCGGGTTGTCAGGCAGCCCGTTCTGTGACACCACGCTCAGCACACATTGGTGCTGCAACCGCCCGCATATATCCTTGCTCATCGCCGCCCAGAAGGGTGTGCCACCATCAGTTCTGGTGAACAGGGCGGAAATGGCAGCAGCGGGGTCACAGAATGCAGCGCTGGGTGAAAGATGTCAAATTTGGGCTTATTCTTTGCTTGTCATAAGGAACACCATGATATCCAGAATGAGGGTATGGTCAAGCCTTATAAGGTCATCTTTCCAATATGATGGTCTATCCATAATATATTATCAAAGTATCCCAGTCCAAGATGAAATAAGGTGTTGTACCCTGATGGCAGTTGCAGTGAGGACCATATACAAGAAGGCATTATTAAGTGAAGCATGCGTCACAGTGCATTTGTTCCCTTATTTTTCACTCCACTCCTCCCTCTTGCTTCAAATTGTGTCCCTAATTTTTGCTTCTTGCTGTTGGCGCTTTCTGTTGGATTTACTTCTGAGATTGGGTCTGGCTCTTTCCTCCATCCTGTTCCACAGGAGAAGCTTTGTGTTCTACTATACTTTTCATTGCTAATCCTCAATCAAGATTCCTATGACTGACAATGAGGTTTTCCCCCAATGTGGATTTTACTTTTAACTGGGATCATCTAATAAGATAATTGACACCTTTCACCTACATTATTTTTACACATAAATACAGATAGAAAACATTCATTTTCTTGTCTGTATTTATTTCCAAATGTGGATAAAAACGGAAATGGAGTTGCTTTTTGAGTAATTCTAAATACTGTCTGCCATGACTGCAAGGCCAATGGATGTGTGGATTGATACATAAGAGGGTTAAAAAAGAAAGGAATGGGGGCGTGGCCAAGATGGCGGGGTGAGCGGACGCTTCCTCCCGTAGCTCCTCCGGCCCGGCTCAGCTTGAGCCCCGATTCCTGCGCCTCTCTCCCCCCGCGGCTGCACTGCGGGTGAGAGAACTGTGCCGGAGTTCCTGGGGCACATTTTGGTGCCACTTTGACTTCTGGAGCCCCGGGGGAAGTTCCCGAAAAGTTTATTCGGAGATCGCTCCGAGGACTAGAGCCCGGGTCGCCCCGAGGAGAGGAGCCTGGAGGCGGAGCGTAGTGCGGCGCTGTCCGCGCGCCTTGGCTGGCCCGAGTGCTGAAAAACGGAACGCCGGAGATCCCGAAGGAGCGGACTAGAAGGACTCCGCGGAGCGAGGTGGCTTCCTGGCGGTGCTCTGGTGGCAAGCACCATTGCTGGGCGACGGACTTTAGCCCTGTACCGGCGATCCCCCCACTACCCGGGGTCTCGAGGGGCGACGCCTTGCGAACTCCGCGCCCGGAGGCGCTGGATGGCGGAGTTCGAGCAGTGCCCGAGCCGGGCAATCGACTGGTGATGGGAGGAGGCACCGGTTTCGCACTTTCCGGACCCGTTATCATTTGAGAGTTGCCCACGGACTTGCTGGCCCGGGCTGCCTTCTTGGGTCCCACCCTCCCGCCATCTTGTCTTTGTGTGGCTGAGCCCGGTGGCCCCTGCCCGCGCCCTTCTCACACGGGAGCCTCGACTCGTTCTGGCGCCAGCTCATCTACTGCCCTCCCTGGGAACGCGAGACGGGAGGCCTACTCTTCGGACATTGCTGCCTGCCCTGCTGGCCCGAGGGCCGTCTTGCCCATGCCCGGACCGCCATTTTGTCGCCTGTGACGCACTATCCTTGTCCTCGGCGACGGCCTCACATCTGGTGCCCGCGAGCGGTGGCGCTCGCCTACAGCAACTAATCCTGGGCTTTGCCGGGCCCCAAGATGACTGGAAGACGTGGCGCGGCACGGGGTGATCGCACCTTGCCGGAAATGCTCGGCAGGTCCCAGCAACTACGCGACAGGACGCAGCCGTCCCCGGGGGCCTCCCGGGCATCAACGGACGCAACTGCGGGCGAGCCGCCGGTCACGCGGTCCTTCATGGAGGACTTATTCACCTCCCTCAAGGAGGAATTTCAGACTCTTAAGACCGAAGTGGCTGGAGAGGTCCGGGAGGTGCGCAGGGAAGTCGAGGGCCTGGGCGAACGGGTCGATACTGTGGAGACGGCGGCTCAACGCCGCGATGAGGAGATAACCCATCTCCAACAGGACGTCCTCCGCCTCCGGGAGCAATGTGTCGAGCTCCAGGCCCACTCGGAGGACCTCGAGAACAGGTCCAGGAGGAACAACATCCGGGTCCGGGGTGTTCCATCCGCCGATGAAGGTGTGGACCTAGTGGCTTATCTGCAGGACCTGTTCCGTGACATCTTGGAGGAGGGAGCGGATTTCCCCATCCGCATCGACAGGGCACACAGGGTGGGCCGCCAGCGCCAGTCATCAGCACCCCCGCCTGATATCCTGGCATTCTTGCCGGATTTCCCTCTAAAGGAGCGCATCATGACTGAGGCCCGTAGGAAGCAACCATTGACCTTCCGCGAGAGACCTGTGGCGCTCTATCAGGACCTGTCTGCCATCACACTGCAAAAGCGCAGGTCTTTCCGCATCGCTACGGACTTTCTGCGAGAGCACGAGACAGCCTACTCCTGGGGTCACCCCTTCCGTCTTATCTTTCGATGGAATGGGGTACTGCATCAACTGCGCTCCTTACAAGATGTCTGCGGGGTGCTGGGTCTTACTGCTACGGAGGAGGACGGGGCTACACCCGCATGGAGGCGCCCCGAGCGGTGGGGCCGACGGAGGTCGAGAAGGCGCCCATCGTCAGCGCCAGTGAGTCGCCCGGACTCGCCCACCATCAGAGCTGACATGGCGGAGGCCCTGAGGACTGCGGCCAGGAACTTGCCTGAATCTACTGGTGTGGCCTTGACGGCCTAATTTTTCTCCGGGGGGAGAGGCTCTTAGCTTTCACGATGCTGGGCTGGGGGTTGGGGGGGCGGGGGGGGGTGGTGTGTGGCTGGACGTCCACTTGACTGTTTTCTGCAGACTCGCCCATTTGGGCTAGACTGAGACTATGGGGTGTTGTTTTTTGCTTTTTGTTTTGGCCGGTTGCCATCAATGGTTTTTGGGGGGGTTTCATTGTTGGTTTGTTGTGGGGGGGGTCCCGTCCGAAGCTGTCCGAACGAGTACGATGCCGCCTCTGGCCTTCCCTGCGCCCCTGCCCCGCGCGCCCCCTCCGCTGATCCCCCGCCTGCTGCATAGCGCGCTGTTTTCCTGGAGGCGATGCCACCCCTGAGAGTAGTGACCCTTAATGTCAAGGGTCTGAATAACCCCGTAAAGCGTAGGGCGATCCTCTCCCTATTGGAGGGGTCGCAGGCGGATATTTGCCTCCTGCAGGAGACCCATTTACTCTCCAGAGATTGCCATAGGTTGCGCTCTGCCAAGTTCCCCACTCAACTTTTTTCCTCTGCTGCGACTAAGACCGCTGGGGTGGCCATTCTTCTAGCCAGCTCCTTTAGGGGGGAGGTGCTGTATAAACATGCCGAGCAGAAGGGGAGGCTCCTAGTGTATCGCATGCGCTTAGGAGGTGTTGCCTTTACGGTTGGTTCGGTTTACAGCCCAAACGATCACCAGGATCGTTTCCTGGACTCGGTGTTGGTGGACGTTACTGCCTCGCCCGATCGCCATGTCATCCTGGGGGGAGACCTGAATATGGTCTTCGACTCCACTCTAGATAGGTCTGCCCAGCGTTTTCCGCAGACAGGGGAGCTTTCTAAAGCGGTGCGGGACCAGATTGCAGAGATGGACCTGCATGACCTCTGGCGCACCATGCATCCCACCGATAGGGACTACTCCTACTTTTCCCACGCACACCGCACTTATTCGCGGTTGGATTATCTTTTGGTGAGCGGCCCACTTCGCTCGGCCGCCACGGCGGCGGACATCGGGGTCTTGTCTCTGTCCGATCATGCGCCGGTCTCCGGAGTTTTTGCGTGGCCGGCGCCCCCCCCCTCGAGAGGGATGTGGCGGCTTCGGGACACGCTTCTCCATAAGAAATCGGTGGTGAAACGAGTGGAGGAGGTCATCCAGGACTACCTGACCCACAATAACAACTCTGACACGTCCCTGGCTACACAGTGGGCGGCTTTGAAAACAGTCGTCAGGGGAGAGTTTATCTCCATTTCCTCGGCTGAAAATAAGGAACGCCAGCGCAAGAGGGAAGAACTGACGGCGCAGGTTAGGGAGCTTGAGCAGGTCCACCGCCGAACGGGGGCACCTCGGGTTTGGAAGCAACTGAAGGCGGCACGAAAACTCCTCTCTGCGTTGGATCTAGATCGAGCGGAGTACGCAGCGCTGCGCCTGAAACATGCCTTTTACACTGGCGGAGACAGGTGCGGTAAGCTCCTGGCCCATAGGCTTAGGGTTGCGCAGCAACGCAATGTGGTGAAGGAGCTGGTGGGAGTGGATGGGATCCCGGTTTCCGGTGACGCGGAGGTGGCAGATACCTTTCGATCCTTTTACGAGGCACTGTACGCTTCAGAATCTTCCCCACTGGGAGAGGCTGAGGCCTATCTGGAATCCGTGACCCTCCCGGTCTTGGACCCCTCCCAGGCGGACTACCTAGAGAGGGACATTCACGTGGAGGAGGTCATCTCCGCGATCGCACGGCTGAAGCATGGCAAAGCCCCGGGCCCGGATGGCTACACGGCCTTGTTCTACAAGACCTTCTGTCCCACTGTCGCTCCTCTCCTGGCTCGCTTGTTCAACTCCTTCTCCGAACCGGGCGCCATCCCACCGGACCTCCTCTCGGCGACTGTGTCGGTTATCCCCAAGCCGGGGAAGGACCGGACCTTGTGCGGCTCGTACCGGCCCATTTCGCTCCTAAATGTGGACCTCAAGCTTTACACCGGAATCTTGGCGGCCAGACTGGGTCTACACTTACCAGGTTTGGTGGAGGCAGATCAGGCCGGTTTTGTACCCGGTAGGCAGACGGTCGACAACACGAAGAGAGTGACGCACGTCCTGGAAAAGGCCTCACGCGTCCCGGGGGAGCGGATGCTGCTATCGGTCGACGCGGAGAAGGCCTTTGATAGGGTTCATTGGCCATACCTCGAGCTGGTCCTTGGGAAACTAGGGATCGGCGAGAAGTTCCGCACTATGGTCTTTAACTGCTATAGGAGACCGTCGGCGTCAGTGCGTGTCAATGGACACAGCTCCAGCAGCTTCACCATTGGGCGCGGCACGAGACAGGGTTGCCCTCTCTCGCCGCTCCTCTTCGCCCTTTATATGGAGCCGTTTGCGCAGAGGATCCGCGACAACCCGGACGCTATTGGGGTGAAGATGGGGCAATACACACACACTGTCAGCCTATACGCGGACGATGTCTTGTTGACCCTAGATGACCCCAGGCGGTCGCTCCCTGCCTGCGTCCAGGAGCTGAACGCTTTTGCCCGCGTTGCGGGCTTTAAAATGAACATGACTAAGTCGGCTGCACTGGATGTGTCGCTCTCTGCCGACACCAGACGGGACCTTCAAAGTCTCTTCCCTTTGCAGTGGTCCTCCTCCACGGTGCCTTACTTGGGCATTTTGCTTGCTCCCACCCTGCCTGCCATGGTCGCAGCTAACTATTCCTCTCTAGGCAAAAAGATAAAGGAGGAACTCGGCCGATGGAACAAGGGCCTACTCTCGTGGCTGGGCCGTATTGCGGCGGTGAAGATGACGATACTGCCCCAGATCCTGTATCTTTTCCGCGCTCTACCTCTTCAGCCCCCCGTGGGCTGGATACGGCAGGCGCAGGCAGACATCTCCCGCTTTGTGTGGCAAGGCCGTAAGCCTCGGATGAAGCGGGTCCTCTCCATGCTTGCCCCGGAGGCGGGAGGTCTCGGGGTCCCGGACCTCCGGAAGTACTTTCAGGCGGCGCAGCTCCGGTACCTGGTGGAGTGGAGCCGGTGGGAATCGGACAAACACTGGCTCTTTCAAGACCAGGCAGTTGCGGGCCGTACCCTCCAGGAGGTCCCGTTCCTACGGCGCGTTCACCGCCCGCCTAATCTCTACGCCTCCTTTATCACCCGGGTCCCGCTAAGAGTGTGGGACGCGGTGTGTGAGCTACAGGAGCTCACCACTTTTCCGTCGCCGTTCTCTCCCATCGCTGGCAACCCGGACTTCACTCCGGGCCTGGAGCCGGGGGCCTTTTCCCACTGGGTGAGTGCGGGATGTAGAGCGCTTTTCCAGATCTACGGGCCGGAGGGCGTGCTCCCCTTCCAGCAGCTCCGGCAGGAGTTTGGCCTGACGGAGGGGGACAGACTGCGTTACATGCAAGTCCGCCACTGGGCTCTTCAACCCTCAGTGCGTGACGTCGCCGCCCGTACAATTACGCCCTATGAGCGATGGTTGGTGACCCGGGCCTCGGATGCCAAACTCATCACTGATTTATATAAATTTCTCCAACCCCCGCCGTTTCACTACCATAACCCAGGGAGGGAGCGCTGGCACAGGGAACTGGGCAGGACCCTGAGCCACAAGGAATGGGACAAGATTGCGTATCGGGCGAGGCACTCTGCGTACCACACTGGGCTGACGGAAACCTTCACTAAAGTGTCCACCTATTGGTACTACACCCCGGAGCGGCTCTACGAGATGCGCAAACTAGGCGATAAGGGTTGTTGGCGCGGCTGCGGACAGGAGGGCACCCTCACGCACATTCTCTGGGAGTGCCCGGTGCTGTCGGCCTACTGGAAGGAAGTCTTAGATGAGGTGGATAGGCATTTTGAGATTGAGCTCCCGCGCTTCCCCGCGTATGTCTTGCTTGGCCTCCCCAATGACTTGATGTACCCGCTGAAATCCCGCAGGGGCAGGCAGATTGCGATTGCGCTGGGCTCAGCCGTTCAGAACATACTTGTCCTTTGGCGCACCCCCACTGCCCCCTCTATCACTGGTTGGTTGCATAGGCTCTGGCAGGTACTGGGTATGGAGAAGATATCGCTAACGGTGGCTGGGAACGTTGACCAGTTTGAGGAGCTCTGGCATCCCTTTTTGGCACTACTGTCCACGGAATTTCGCGAGCTAACGTGCCCACGGTACTTGCGCCTCCTTAGGCTGACACCGCCGGCGCCAGCGGCGGAGTGATTGTGCGGATTGGGGACCGGGGGCTGGGGGTGGGAAGTGGGGTTATATGCTTCTAATGCTGCTTTTCGGACGGGGATGTTGGGGTGTTGTTTTCTTTTCTTTCCTCCTTGCTTTTCTTTCTTCTCCTTTTCTGGGGTCGAGGGGCTGGTGGTATGGTATGCTTCTCTTTTGCTGTGTCGCAGAGTGCTATTCTGGCTTGGCCTTGCCTAGGGAGTGGGGGCCTACGGGGGGTTGTTTACAGTGCCTTACTGCCTTATGTTTTTTGCCTTGTTACCCTCTGGGGCACCCTGCCTCCCTCTTCTTCTTCTGACTCGCTGCAACGTTTTGCTTCTTGTATTGTATGTTTGCCTGACCTCCTGCTCCCCTCCCCGTGTTTTTTATGCCTTAATAAAATACTTTAAACCTAAAAAAGAAAGGAATTTTAGTAAAGGGGCCTTCCATGCTGACGGCCGGGAGCCGTCATGGCACACAGTGCTCCTGTGCTGATGACGGCTCCCGGCCGTCATGACCGCACCCGTGATTGGAACGTGCCGCACAGGCGCAGAATCGCGTCCGAGCACAAGGGGTTAACAGCTGTAGATATGCACACGGTTGATACGAAAATGTGCACATTTTCATATAAGTGCCTTGATGTATCTTTCTGCAGGTGTTCACAGCATTGAAACCTGGCAGACATTCAGGCATGAGTGCATATTTATCGGTTAAATAAATGTGGAAATATCCTAATTTCAGCTACATTTTTCCACAAAACCCAAAATAAATATGGATAAATACAGACAAAATTAGCAAAAAAATAAATATGGATAAAAACGGCCGGAAATGGCAAAAACAAAAATACCAAAAAACCGGGAGCCCTACCTATATATAACGAAGCTCAATGACGCGGTCAGCATTGGCCGTGTTATACCGCTTTTTTCCCTTTACTTTTAGCCAAGCCGCACAACAGCGACGACTCTGCACAACATGGCTAAACAAACACTGACAAAGGGACAACATGGAGCGGTACAGGTGGGTAGGAGGGGCAAGCAATAGCAGTGAGAGGGTGGGGGCAAGAAATAACACAGTGGGACAATACCAAAGAGGCAGCCTCTTAAAGGCACACATAAAACTCAGAACCCAGTTGTCAGCATGAGACTGCCTCTGTAATTAACATTTTTAAGTAAATTTCCTCACCACTTACTAATCACTTGTTAATACTACCTTCTAAGAACTTGGGGGCAGATTTATGATAACTGGCGCATCCCCAGGGATGCGCCAGTTATTTTGCGCCGCTGCTCCGCCACCCATGGTGCGCCGCATTTACAATGCGGCGCACCATGGGGCAAAAACGGCACAGATGCGTCACGCAAGTGCGACGCAGCTCCAGCAAGGCTCGGGGGTGCCCCATCTTTACAATGCTGCGTCAAGACCTACGCCTGCTTCAAGCAGGCGCAGGGTTTTGACGCAGCATTGGCCTGAAAGTGACTGAGTGAAATCTTATAGATTTCACTCAGCCACTTTTGCGAGGCGCACCTGCCCCGGAACGCCCACCCTGCGCCGGAACGCCCACAAGTGGCGCAGGGCTTTACAACGTGACGCATCTGCCTAGATGCGTCACATTGTAAATGGGTCGTAGGGATGCGCCACGTTTACGCCGCAGTTGCGTGACGCAAACGTGGCGCATTCCCAACATAAATCTGCCCCTAGCTGTTTAATTGAGGTTTACCAGGCAGAAGGCTTCCACCGTCCTGCCAACTTCTCCGAACCGTATTATGTGCCTATGCAATTAGAGCCGAGCTGTGATTAGCCTACACCACGCAACCTTAATAAGAAATGTATTTTTCTAATCTGCTACCACATAGGGGTTGCAGAACGGGACACAGGTATCAAAAGTATGCTTGCCATAAAAAATAAATCCATAATTATTTAACTACGCAGGAATGAGGCTGAACCCCTTAAATGCCTCAATTATGCAAACCCCAGCAGCGACTGGGTATTGTACGCCACATCTTTCCCATAATAAGGCATTCAGCAGTTACAAAGCCTGGCAGCTCTAAAAAGCAACTCGTGGCCTCAGAGTGGGAGACCTGTTAGTTTTTTTTTCCGCCGACACAACCGCGTAGCTTTATTACATGACTATTTAATTGAATGCCTCGGAGTAAAACAAAATTAACAAAGGCGTTGTTAAATTATAGATGCTTTGGCTTTTTTTTTCAAAGGCAATTGACCCTGAAGGGCTGTTTGTCTCTCTCTGTTTTTCATCGCATCCTTCTTAATTGATTTATAGAAAATTAGCATTAACTTTTTTTTTTTTTTAAGTATACAGCCATTCAAAAGCCTTTCAGCTATAACTGGACAATATAGAATGTCTAAGTAAAGTGGGCCGAGAATATGAAAGTTTGCCAAGTCACCTTTTTTTTCTCCAACTTGTTGAAGGCAATTACATTAGAGCTGCGGCGGTTTAGGGACCGGCAATAAATCCCGGCTCCTGAGTGGGTGAGCGCTGCAGGCGGATCTGTCGTCCGTGTTGTGGTTTCCAGGATTACAAATGATCCGGGGGCCTGGGAGGCAACAATTGCTTTTGTACCTCGAAACTGATGTTGCACCGATGGATGCTGTTGCTGTGCCGGCCTTGGGGGAAATGTTGAGCATCTGTGCGGCGCTATCAGCAAAAATATGGAGCGAATCAGTAATCCGAGGCTTTCGTTTTATGCCAAATAGAAGGAGAGCCTGCGAGGACAACTACAACGAGACTTTAAAGAGAAATTCCTGCGCAGTGGAGATGCAATATTGTATTATCGCAGCGCCGAGCAATGGGTTGCACCATGTACAACTGCCGAGTGTCAAGGCACCCACGAGGAATACATTTTTAATAAAGTACTGATTTACATTACTTGCCTCCAAAGGGTGACTTTAGCATAATATACGCATGACGCATACAATACAAGCTCTTTACGTTTGAAAATGTATGCGCACTTTGAGTAAATTTTTATAATAGAACGTCAAAAAATGTATTTCTGGAGGCACAGCCTGGCTGTGAATTCAAACGCCGTGTTTGGCTAGGGCTCAGTGAATAGAGGTACGGCTAGAGTAGTCCACCTCGAAGCTGGGGATGGGGAACCCGGTTCGAGCCTAAGCAACGACGCTCAACATCCTGTGATCCTGGGCAAATCACTTAGTGGCATATTTACAATAACTGGCGCATCCATGCAAATCAGCAGGGATGCGCCAGTTATTGTGCGCCACAGCTCCGCCATCATGGGTGCGCCGCATTTACAATGCGGCGCACCATGGGGCAAAAACGGCACAGATGCGTGACGCATCTGTGCTGTAAAAGTGATGCATTGCTTGGGTTGCGACGCAAGCGCGACGCAGCTCCAGCAATGCTCTGGGGGCCCTATCTAGTTAATGCTGCGTCAATCGTTACGCCTGTATCAGGCAGGCGCAGGGTTTTGATGCAGCATGGGCCTAAAATTGACTGAGTGAACTCTTGTAGATTTCACTCAGCCACTTTTAGGAGGCGTTTCTGCGCCGGAACGACCCCCCCATGCACAGGAACGCCTAAATGTGGCGCAGGGCATTACAACGTGACGCATCTCCCAGATGTGTCACTTTGTAAGTACCTCCATACCATGGAGCAGGATTTGCGCCGCCGCTGCGTCACAAAAGTGACGCAACAGCGGCGTAAATGAGGCGCAAGGGGCATGTAAATCTGCCCTTTAATCTCCCGGGGGCATATTTAAAAGCCCCTTGCGCCACTTCTACGTCACTTTTAACGTGGGAAAAGTGACGCAAAAGTGGCGCAAGGGTTTTGTAAATCTGCCCCCCCCTTCCTCCCCCGGTGTTTAACAAAAATGAATGTGTCCATCTGTAATGAAACTGGTGCTCATGTAAAGCGCAGTGATACCGGATATCTTCAAACCTGTGCCCCTAAAGGGATGACCTATGCTGAAGGATACTGAGTTATAAAAGCAGTGTTTTGTGGCTTAAGAAGTGTCTGACGTGGGAGCGCCATGTTGCACCAAAGGAGTCATACAAAATGGAAGCAGAGAAAAAACACTGTGGAGCGGCTGCTGAAGCAGTTCCCAGAACAAGAGTCCACAGGAAGCGAGAAAGGAGGCGAAAGGGCATTCTGGAAATGGCAGCGCTGCCAGGAGTGGAGTGGACCGGTGTGAAGAGAGCAGTCTTCCACTATGTGCTGCTGATAAATTGGGGTAGGATGTCCACCCACTACAGTATCCACTTGGAGCATCCAAGAGGCGGGTGGATGGAGGGTTACAGCTGATTAAGGGTCTGATTACGACTACAGTGGTCCAATGGACCACCTGCTGTCCAACCGCCCTATTACGAGTTTGGTCATCGGATCGCCAAAAGACAGTTGCAACCACGGACGATCCCAGATCCCCGGCAGTGGCGCAATGGTCTGAGGCCCGCAATATGCTTGGAGGCAGCATATTAGGAGTTTCCTCACCGCCACAGTTTTCATGGCGGTGAGCCAGCTATGAAAAGTGTGGCGGTGAGGAAACAAAGGGGCTCTACCGGGCCTCTTGCTGCCTCCGGTCCAGGGGATGCAAGCAGGGGAGCACATGGTGTGCCCCTTGTTTGCATGCACCCCCAGTTCCTGCATGGCAGGAACACACTGTGGCTGTCCCACGACGCTGCCTTTCTAAGGTTTACATACGAACCTTTGAAAGGCACCTCCGTGGGCCAGCTGCCGCAGGACCACCTGCCGGATTTTAACTCGTAATCCGGCGGGCAGTGTGCAGACGACTTTGGTGGTTGTGGTATTCTGTAGTAAGTAGCTTTAGAATGGTATTAGGTCATAAGGAATGTTGGTTGCTCCAAGGGAATGTTAGTGTGAGTGGGGGGCATTACTGTACTGGATACTGGAAAGATAGGATGTCTTCATCTCTCTTCCTTGGTGGTTGTTAAGCTGTTCTCCATCGATGAATAAATCCTTCCTGGAACCTACTTCTCTTCCGAGTCATTTACTACATACTATTTGGCGACGAGGATGGGAGCTGACTGGGTGACTTACATGAGCAAGGTGATACACACAGCACATCTACTGAATACAATCAGTAGGGAGGAAGGCAGGGTTGAGCGAGGTAATTAGAAACATAAGGAACGAAAGAACAGTGAGGAAAGGTGACTTCCCAAGTATCCCTAGAAGAAATAGGAGATAAAATAAATTCCAAGACAGAGAAGGAGAAGGTATCATCCTTCTTTGCGCCACAAATAACCGGGAGCAAAATATGGGCCATTTCAAGGGCATGAGTAAAAGAGATAAAACATGGTCAGTCAGGAGTGAAGAGGGATGTGGACCTGGGAAGATTTTAAGGAAGAATTACCACTCTGGAGAAGGGGCAAAGTGGCTCAGAAAAAGAGAGCTTGAAAAAGAACGGCAATGATGTGAGACCACAGCTACTAAGCAAGGACGCCCATGAGTGATGTCATTAACCTCTTGAGTGCTCATGACGAGGTCAGCTCGTCATGAGCCACGGTGCTCCGGTGCTCATGACGAGTTGAGCTCGTCATGACCGCGCCCGTTAGATGGAACGCTCGCACGCGGGGCTAATTCCCCCGCTGTGCTGAGCATTCTATTAAAACGGGCGCGGTCATGACGAGCTCAGCTCGTCATGAGCACAGGAGCGCCGTGGCTCATGACGAGCTGACCTCGTCATGAGCATGGGGGCCCTGTACCCGCCCCCACCCCCCCCCTGCACAGCGGGGAATCCCGCCAGCGGCGAAGGGGTTAAAAGTGGAACTGTTATGAACAGAACCAAGATGAGAAAACTTGGGCTCCTCGCTAAACACAAAGCGAAATCATTTCTCCTTTGCATTATATCGGTTGGACAAAGCCCCCCACTTCAACAACAGCTGTAACCCACGTCTCTCCTTTTTTTCTTTTAACAATAATGCAACAGGATAAAGGTCAGTTCATGTGAACTCTGCCTCAACTGACTAGAGAACTCCTTTTGGGAAATGGTAGGCCCAAAAAAGGGTGCTGAGGTCCGAGAATTAGAATAAAGTTTCATAACCATGTACCAAAACACAATAAAATGGAAAGATTGTCAAAACCAAAAAATATGATAAAGGCAGAAAAGATATCCTATGGGATCTAGTTCATGCTATATAAAACTTTATAAATAATAGTACTGTCTTTTTGCCAACACAGAGAACGTGCAGTGCCAAGACTACTTCAATTTGGAGTTTCCGTCTCAAGTTTTGTTGGGGCACGCATTCCACCTACAGAGGGATGCAACCACTTGCATGCCTTTCCACTGCTGCCACTACTATCTTACTAGCTGTACTCTTCCAACCCGCAAAAGCATGTATATCAAAAGGAGTTAAACAACTATAGGTACTATTCACAAACTGCATTTTGTAGTACATGATTAGTACTACTCGCATACTCCAAAATGCTCCTCACACACCTCCAGGGCATAGAGATCCACCTTCACTTCAGATCTCTTCTGTGAGGAGAACTCTACCACGGTGGAGGTGATCTGTACACACATAGGTATACGTTATAGTAGTAAATGTGGGAGGGACAGGGTGAGGGTCCTCCTAAATGGGAGTGGTTTAGGGAAATACGAGGACAGATTCGGGAATGACATGCTAATAAAAACACACAGTGACAGAAAAGTAAGACCACTGCTATTCACAAAGTACAGTTCTAAAGTCACCACAGCCATACCAGTTTTAAAACAAGTGCAACTTGCTCCAATCCAGCCTTCGAGTAAGTCAAGTACCACACATCACTCACTCACCGTACTGAAACAGTCCCATAGAAAGCAATAGAGACAGGGAAATAAACCCCATAAAAACACTAATGTTAAATAAATTACATTATTAAATCATTATTTTAATATTGGAAAAGTTAATAATAAACATAATAAAAAATTAAACAATTCCGTTCTTAAAAATTACCAATAGTTGAAATTAAACAATATTTAACTAAATATTTAACATTATTTAGAAAACAATGTGAAATCTTTAAATTAATTATTTACTTAATGCCCATTTAATTTTACCAGCTAATGTGCTGCAAATGTTATTTTTAGCTTTAAATTAAATAATTAAAATTAATTTACATTTATATTTTACATTAAAATAGTTTTAATGAACAAGTTACTTACCTTCGATAACGCCTAATCTGGTAGAGGCTATATCTAGCTCAAGATTCCTTGTCTTTGAATTTCCCCAGGCATCAGACTGGATCCAGAAGATTTTTCGTGAGCAGTACTCCAGCGCCGGTAAGTGGCATCAATCAGCTGCGTGTGGCGTCAGCGGCAGTGTCAGCACCGGAATTGACGCCTGCGGCACCTACATAGGCAGCACACAGGTGCGCTGACGTCATTTACTTTTCACGACTTTTCACGCCAGAAGCACAGAGTCATGAAGCGCAGTGATTCCTGCGGCACCTATATAGGCAGCCCAAAGGTGCGCGGACGTCATTTACTTTTCCCAACTTTTCACGCCAGAAGTCATGAAGTTATGAAGCGCAGTAACACTGGGGTGTCCAAACTAGGGCCCTGAACGGGATCATCCCTGACCCTAGAAATCTGTCCGCCGAGTGAGGAGGATGGGTGGGTTGGTAAGGAATTTGCAGCTAGATATAGTCTTTACCAGATAAGGCATTACCGAAGGCAAGTAACTTGTTCATCTGATAGAGACTTCTAGCCGTAGATTGCCTACCTTTGAATAGCTACCCAAGCAATACCATCAGCGGAGGAGGGTCTGTGGACCAATTTCAGACTAGTAAGTCTTGAAGGACAGAACGGGCGAAGGACCCATCTCTATGACCTGACTGTCCAGTCAGTAATATTTGATGAATGTGTGCAGGTAAGCCCACTTTGCTGCCCTTGCTGGCAGATATCCAGAACTGGGACTCCACGGCCTAACGAAAAGCTTGCAGCTTTATCTCCGGTGGAATGAGCTCACAAGTCTTCAGTAGGTTGGTTCTTGGCCAGTGCAATAAAGATTTTGATGCAAAGCACGACCAGGCGAGAGATGGCTCGCTTTTGCACTCCCTACCTTTCTTTGAACCAACATACCCTACGAAGAGTTTGTCGTTCCCACGGAATCCCATGTGCAGTCAAGGTCAAGGTAGAACGACAATGCACTTTTTGGGTCCACATGGTGGGGTCACTTCTTCTTTATAGGAAAGGTGAGGAATGTAGAAGGTAGGCAGGCTGATGGACTGTCCTACATGGAATGGTGTGACCACTTTTGGCAGAAAGGAGGCCCTTGTGTGCACCACTTTTTCAGTATGGATAGAGAGATAAGGCGGCTTGGATGACAATGCCTGCAGCTCACTCACTCTACGAGCAGATTTTGTCATGTGCTTATCTAGGTTCCTGATCGATACTGTGACCTTATGCCCCTATTCGGCTATAAAGCCCTTTATTCCCTATATTGGCATAACCGTTCAAGTGCGATTTTCTGAAAAGTCATCTCTGGCCTCACACGAGCAAAGCCACAGAGCCACATTCCAGCATGACTCTCTGCTACTTCCTTTGCGACCAATTAGTGCAATGACAGAGCAGCAGTCACTATCTGATATTCCTAGATAACACTCCGAGTTCTTCAACAAGATAAAAACTTAGCAAACCTGGAAATCCCCGCTTGCTATGTTTTGATTAGTAATAGAACTCTAATGAGCAACTGATAGCTGCCACTTCCTAGTGACATCTTTTATTGACGTCTTATGTCCAGCAAACTTGCGTCAAACCCGGCACCTGTCAGGTATAAATATTACCAACGTTGCCTTAAGCAATGCGAAGCTAGCTGCTGTTGAGCGTTGAGAGCGTTGCCTGTTGCTGATGCCAGCTGCCTGCATGACCAGTGTTGGTAAAAACTAGCACTCTGTCGCTGCAGCCTGCTATCCCGTGGTGGTGAAGCTACTGATTACCATTATCGCCGCTACAGCGCGAACTGTGGTTCAGTACGCTTGAGGAGCCGTGCAGCCGTCCTCTGCGAAGACATCCAGCCCAGCTGCCCGCGGACGCTGTCACCCCTCCTTCCTCCAGACGCGCTGAGAGAAGCCGCTGCCTTTCTCGTGCAGAGAAATCCAGTCCCGGCGCTTCCAGTTTACCCTCGCGGGTGACTGGGATATCGAGAGAGACCCCTGAAGGAGATACCAATCCTCCATCATTCTATTCAGAGGTATGGTGTTGACTAAACCCTTAGAAGAGAATTCTTGAAACAAACCTTGGCAAAACCAACTTAACTTAAGCTACTTACTTACTCCCCCTTCTCACGTGTTAGGCTTAGGTCAGGCACACCGGGGTAGGCTTAGTTAGAAGCACCAGTTGAGTATGTTAGCCTAATGTATATATGACTGTATATATGTTTTATTACTTTTAAACCATTGTATGGCTAAGAAACCATATCAATGCTTTTACAGTTCTATTTCGCAATTCTTATCTTACTGTACGTACTTTTTATAATAACAGTTATTGCAATTGTGGCAATACATTTCTCTTGTACGAGAAGAAAGACTGTTCAATAAATGTTAACCTTTATTGATAAACGCCCGTCTCTCTATTCTCTACATATTGTGAAAGTAAACTGCACCAGACTGACTGAGTGAAATCTATGTCTATTGTTTCACACGACCCTAGAGATCGACTCTTGATCTGAGGAGCAAAGTTGTCATGTTGCACGGTTGTTGGAAAACTGAATCCCTTCTTGTCTGTGCCAAGGAAGCTGATCACTTCCTATGCAGAGAAGAAAGTTTCCAGTGACCTCTGAGCTAGTTGGTAACACAACCCAATTAAGTTTAGCATAGTCAGTGGAGGCCTGGAATATCCGCAGTTCCACGTCGATACTACTGTTTATGTTATTCCAATGCGCAGGGCCTAGTGGGAAACTAGGAACTACACTACATGGCGCCCAACGTTTGGTAAGGCGATAAACTAACGTAAGACTTGTAGAGTAACTCAGTCGTGCATATTTCACACCCCTTTCACCCGTAATTACTCCAATAGACGTCTGGAGTGGGTGAAAGGTTAAAATCCGCCCGACCTTAGTAGGAAGAGATTCCTATGTAAAGCTCTGGTTTATTCAACGTTGAAGGATACAGTGTTCCAAAATATTGTGCATCTAATCTTTGTCTCCTTGGAGACCTACTCTGCAAACCTGCATTTTTTGAAATGTCAGTAAATAACGGAACCTCTGGGGCCGCAGTAGATGCGACTCAGCAAGGTCCCGAAGAAGCAGACCCGGATGCTATCATCATCCCGGTCCAGTTAAGAAGATCTATAACTTTAAAACTTATAGAAAACGGACTGCCACCTCAAGGTGGTACAGTAATTTTCGTGATAGAGGCTCACGAGTATCGGCAGACAGAGGTATTCTATTCATGGATAAACTTTCCAGCGGTAAACGCTATAACACAAGAGTTTCACTATTACAAAATAGAGGAACCTCCGGATGAGTACGCCCCTTTCGAGGAGGTTGAAATTCCACTTAAATTTCAAGAGCACCTGCTCTGGTTTAATGGCGCCCTAAAACACAATGATCACATAACCAGGCTCGGTCCACTAGGTAGACCAGGAGCCACGTGGCCGGTTCTAGCCAGCTACACACCACATCCTGACATTGCAAAAATGTCTAAGGAAGAGCTGTTAGCACAGCTAAACACATTAATAAAAATACATAGGCAATTAGTCCAATATGTAATACGGACTGCAACAGTCCAGCCAGCTGTTAATACACCACAGCTGACCCCTCATCAGGGGAACACAAATAAAATTACACCACAGAACATACAGTCATGTCTTGGTAAAACACCCGTAAAACGGGAACAAATTCCTTTCTGGTTAGCCCAGAAAATCACTCAAATAGAGGCAGTATTTCCTGATACTACCCCTATTGAGAAACACAGAATCTTGACCATCTGCCTTCCTATGGGAATCGCACCACACGTGGAGGACTGCGACACTTGGGGTACAGTCTTTGCTTCCATTTACACAAAAACACACGGTGTTCCGTCTATGGCGGTAATACCAGACGTGCTAAAACAGATTCAAAATGAATTCGGTCCAGAGCCAGCTTTAAATCTAGGTATGAAATTACTGAAAGACTTCAAGCAGGTCACGGCTATATTATTAGCCAATGTAAAGGGAGAAGCAGCATCTGTGGCGATTCGCCAGAAGTTGAGGGAAACAGATATAAAAGATCCTGTTGAGCTTGCAAAAATCATAGAAAAATGCTATGAAGAATTAGGTAGAGACAGCTTGGGTGGAAAACCAGTAAAGCCCCAACTGCTCGAAAATCCTGAAAAATTATTTTATTAAAAATAATTTAAATACTCCTAAAAAGAGCTGGGATGGAAATAAACAATCCACTCCCAAGGAAAAAGTTTTCCAGTCCAGAGGAAGGTCTCCTCGACGGAGGGAAAAAACTCCGACTCGAGAACGCCAGTCTCCCCAGAGGGAGCCCTCTGAGAAAAGATATAACCTTAGAAATAGGGATAATATAAAAAGACCTGATAGATATCAAAGTATTGATACACGTCCCTCTCGATCTCTTCCACAGAATTCGGAAAGAAGAGGACGGTCAGACCCAGGAGAGCACACCAAGTCCAAAGACAAGGAACCTGCTCAAAATAAGAAATCTCAATTTCAGAAAAAGAAGGTAGCCAGTATTAGAGTAATCAACCATGCCGAGAATACTGAGGACACAGTTGAAAAACGGGGAGTGGGCATTGACAATGTTGGACAGTGCAGCAGAGATCAGTATAGCGCGCAAGAACTTGATGAGTCATCTGGAGACAGTGGACACGAATGAATACATTCAGGTTGAAACTGCCGACGCCAGACTTAGCGAGCCCCATAAAATATACGAAATAACATTGCGTATAGAGGGTGATAAGACTAGGAAAATTAAGGGTCTATTTTGGGATAAGCTCTCAAAAGGCTATGATATTCTGTTAGCTGAAAAAGATTGGCCCCCGGAGTTTGTCAGGGAGTGCCCTCGTGGCGAAGAGGTGATTATGCCTGCCTTCTCGAATCACATACCGATTCACAAAAAATATACATATGCAAGGAAATGGGCAGTAGCGCAGGCACCTGCATTGTATAAAAATCATGTAGGATGGGATGAGGATTCACCACCTCACAAAATCCAATTAAAAAGTGAACCAACTGCCCAACGGCAGTATCCCATAAAGCAAGAAGCTAAAAAACAGGTCAGGGAGATCTTAGATCAACTTGAATACCAGGGGGTGATTGAAACATGCACCTCTCAAATGAACAATCCTTTGTTTCCTGTTTCCAAGCCAGACAATTCATATCGTCTAGTTTTGGACTACAGACACCTTAATACATGTTGCAAAACTTTTGCAGTACAAAACTCGCATAGTGCAGCCCTAATGAATAACATAGTTAGGAAAAAATACAAAACAACATTAGACATTTCTAATGGTTTCTTTTGTCAAAACATTGCACCAGAAAGCAGATACTTGACCGCTTTCTCCGCATTTGGGTCGCAGAAAAAATTCTGTCGACTCCCACAGGGGTTCAAGAACAGCCCAGGACTATTCTCAGCTAGGGTAACAGAGTTACTACAAATCTATGATGATGAAGCATTATCTTACGTAGATGATATTTATCTCACAGATGATGACTTGGATACTCACTTGAAAAGAGTGAACACCATTATACTTGGGTTCGCAGCAGAGGGTTACAAATTCAACTTTAAAAAGTCCCGAATTGCCCATCTGACAGTACTATTTTTAGGGTACGAATTATCAAGTGAAGGAAAAAGCCTAGCGGACAACTTCTTAGAGAAGTGCGCTGTACTCCAAGCTCCAAAAACGCTGAAGAATTTACAATCAATACTAGGTTTTCTGAATTTCGGAAGAACTTACATCCTAAATTACGCAGAGAGGGTTAAACCTCTCTACGAACTAATTAAACCTGATTTAAAACAAATCAATTGGACTCAAAAACACACAGAAATTTTGAGATCACTGCAAACAGACATGTTAGCAAAAACAAAATTAGATACACGTGACAACACACGCGATCTGGTAATCCGAGTCATCCCAGGAAGATGCGGATTCACATACCTAACCTCTAATGAGGGAGAAAAGGTACCAATTTCAATTAAATCTCACTTGTACACACAAGCAGAAAAAACATTCAGTCGCACAGAAAAAACTGTGAACGCAGTGCAAATCGCATTAGCAAATGAACGAGAACTAGCACACGGCAAACGGATTAATATCCTCACAGCGGAATCCGCCTTCAAAGCGCTATTCAGCCCAGTAAACCTGCCTACAGTGACACTGAATCCAAAATGGATACAGTGCATAGATTCTCTAGGAGCGGAAGATGTGAAATACTATTTCGCCCCGCAATACACAGAACTGAATGATTTAGATTATGAAGAAGAATATCCTCTGCCAATCGAAATCCTGCCTCTCCCACAATACGCCTGTATAATCTACACAGATAGCTTTGTACAGCATTTCAACGTAGAGAGAAAATCCTACGATGCAGCATGTGCGATCATTAAATGTCGTTGGCTGTGCGGTAAAATCAAACCGAAAATAACAAAAACTGAATCAGTTAAGTACTGTTCGGCTCAAAGAACTGAAATCAGATCTTTAAAGATGGCGCTCGAAAATGCAGAACGCGAATTCCCCACACTTATAGTGTGCGATTCTCATTTTTGCGTAAATTCTTTCAACAACAAACTGCAGAGTTGGATCGAAAACGACTACAAAGATGACACAGGTGCCACAATAAAGCATAAAAAGCTCTGGAACGAGGTAGCTCTTTTATACAAAGAACTACAAAAGACTCACGTGATTCACGCACAGAGTCTTCAACGTGATGGCGTTCACGTTGCAGGGAATTCATTGGCTAATACAGCCAAAGCGGAAGCAACTAACCCGGCTTCCGTAGCCACAAAAAAGCGTACAGATAAGTATATAGACGGGGAAACCATGCTGGCAGTAAAAACGACCGTAAAAGGCGACTGTGCAGCACTACCCGTAAACTATCCACTCAATTATGCATACATAATCGATGCAAACTCCGTTCCTTTTGCTCGAATCCCTGGAGTGGGGGATAGAGTAATTCCAAACAGGAGCAGGAGGGGCTTCCTCTTACTGGAAGCACACATGGGGTTGGGACTGAGACACCAAACAATCAAAGCCTCTCTGAAAGAATTACAATCAGAGTACTGGTGGCCAGGAATGAGTATAGATATTCAATGTTTTGCTCAAAATTGTGAAAACTGCAACAGAGATCGCAGTAATGAACAGGCCAGTGTAGTTTCAGGATCCCTTCTAGACAGCATAAGGCGGTCTATCTGCGCAATCAAAGAAGAGAAGCGCGTCCCAGTGTACAACGTTTAAGACGAAATACACTTAAATAATGAGGCCTCCAGCACTCGGCTGACGCTAGAACAGTTATAAAAAGATTAGCGAGTCCATATCGGCACATACGCAATTACCACGTTCCATTCTGACCAGGGTCCTGCTTTCAGCTCTCGAGCTTATGGGGGGGCCATGGCTAGCATGGGAATTGGGTTGTGGTATTCTTGTCATTCATACATTAGTGTGATAGAAAGAAAAAACCGGGACATAAAGCAATCTATAACAGCGAAGGTATTAGGTTCAGGCGCTGGGTGGGTCAAACATTTAATAAGTGTCCAGACTAGTCTTAACAACATGCCAAGAAATTCTCTAAAAGGTTTCAGCCCATACGAACTATTGTTCGGAATAAGAATGAACATTCAGGACCTCGATAGTCAGATGTCAGTGGTACAAGAAGAAACAAAGCAGTTTGAAGTAAAAGACCGTTTGGCTGTTTTACAGGAACTGAATGAAACAAGAAAATCATTAAGCAACATAAAGTTAAAGCAACAGCCAAATACCACTGACGAGGCACCACCCGCAACAGCCCCAGCAAGGCCTGTCTGGATTCCAAAGATTGGGGATCTAGTCAGAGAAAAGATCGCGGTGAAGAAGGAATTTGGGCCTTCTTACAGAAAAGCAGTACCTGTCTTGGCAGTCACCGGAACAAGATCAGTTGTGCTACCGCCCCTTGCTGGTAAAAAGGAGAACAGAATCGTGTCCATCGATCTGGTAAAACCACAAGCATGTGGCCTATAATCAACAGTAGGCCCAGTGGACTCCCAAGAAACAACAGAATACCCAAACTTGCAACAATACAAGAGGTTCAAACTGAAAGACTCATCACATTCGATCAGCCTGCAGTGCACAATGAAGGACTATGCAATAATGCCATGGAACTCGTGCCTCTTGAAACACAGATTGAAACAGTTCGTCAAGAAACAACACCAGTCTACACTAATGTGGCATCAGAAAGTGCTACCGAGAGACAGATTGAAAGAACAATCCCATCAATTGACAGAACTGCCTCTGGTTATTTCATCAACTTCGACAACTTCTCTGAAGATGAAAACGACCACGAAGTGATGCCAGAAACAAAAAAGTATTCTAAAGAAAATACAACAGGACTCCTTCAACAAATCAAAGAATTATATCTGGATTCACCGTTGATTGAGCATTGGATTATCTCAGGGGTATTCATACTCCTACAATGCCTAATTTTAGTTTTAATTTTAGGGAAGTTCATTACAATTGAATGGACACAGCAAGTCAGAACATCAACCTAGTCCTGAAACCACACAGATCATCCCACGTGAAGAAAAGAGAACTGTCAGCAGTAAATGTCACAGCAATTCCAATACCTGGTGGGGTAGTATGGGAGAAAACAGACTATGAGATCTATGGTCCGGTCGAAATCCTGAAGTATCCTCATCAACTAAAGGTTTCCTTAAGTGACTTTGTTACACCAAGTACATTCTCTGATGATTGGGACTTTAACAGTATTAATGACATGATGTCTGATTTAGTTATGTCAGCTAGATTCACAGATCATGATTATTTACAAGGTTCATCTAGTTATGAGCAGTTATTCTGTTATACCCACTATGGTGATCACTACTTGCATAAATCTGCACAGCCTAGAAATGTTTTTATGTATAATCAATGGGAACATTGTTCTACACCACCTAAAAGCAGTTCTAAAGCATTTTTTGAGAAATTCAAATATTTTTCAGGGTTTAACACCAGTGATGCAGAAACGTTTTATTATAAACTGTTAGATAGAACAGGAATGAAAACAATGCTGACAAATTCTAAATTGATATATTCAGAAGCATTTTATGACAAAATGATGACATTTGGTTTTGATTATTGGAAAAATAATATTGAAACGAAAACAATTTGGGGTACAAAAGATTGGCAGGTGCAAGGCATAGAAGCACTGTTTAGAACCTGCATGATACCTGAACAAATGTTATTTTTAAATGACACTGTACACCAAACATCTTGTCTTGGCCTAGCTAAGAACAAAGAAATGAAAACACCGTCTATACCAAAGCCAATACCTGAGAATGCAACTGCAGATAATGAGTTAGACGTGTCACACATTTTACATTTCAACAGAACACATCCTGATTGGAAAAAGTGGTTAATCTGGCCTACAGACACAAATAGCTGTCAAGATAGATTCCTGAATAAAACACAGGGTTTAAAGATGACCAGATTAGACTCAAGATATTCCCAGAGACAACATCCAGGAATAATAACAACATACAGTGTAGGTAAACTCTGCCTAGAATGGCTAGCTACATCCACACTGGCTGAAATTAAGCAACACTTGTCTTTATTAAAAGATGGTGCTGATTTGCGCGATTTCATTCTTGGACCACGCAAACAGCGTCAGAAGCGTTTCATAGCGACCAGCATCTATGCTTCATACAACGAGGCTTGGAAAGTAAAGCAAATTGAAACTGCTGAAAAGATACGAGAAATTGATCGTATTAATTTGGAGAAATCACTTTCTGTGGTAGACAATGGGTTAATGACTCTGTCTTCCAGAATATATTCTTTGGACAATATTGTATCATCTGCCTTTGATGTGATAGACAGAGATTTGCTAATGTTACAACATGGCCAGTCTCAATTACGTTCTATTATAGAACTAGGCTGGACGCTGCAAGATCTTCGTTCAGGCTATGTGCCTTGGCGTTTAATCAACACAACGTCATTGTTTTCCATTTTTAACCTTACTGATAAACAGATCAGTTTGGCACAGAAAGGAGCAGACTATACAATCTTGAGCATCGAGAAACTCGAGCGATTACCATTGACAATGTCAGAGAGTCCTGTCATTGAATGGATAATACACGGAATTATCACAATTCCGATTACAACTTTCCGATTTCATAAGTGCCTTGAATACATACCTGCTGGCCAATATGAACAATTGGGTAAAGGATACTTAAAATCCGAATGGAAATTACCATACACTCATTCTTGCTATAGTGACAGCGACAAAAATGTATTTCTTAGTGGTGACAACTGTAAACACTCACTAAGCGGTATACTTTTGTGTCAGGGTATTAATTTACACGGAGCATGTGATGGAAATTCAAACAACCTCTCATGCCACCAGCTAGTCACACCTGCAACTCAGATAGAGCCCTTCTTTATGCAACTCGCAAACGGGAGTTACATTCTAAGAACGGATCACAGGTGCTGTGGCCTCGCGCCCGGACTAAGTTATCTAGTAGAAGTAACGTCCATGGTCAAATGCTGTATGCAAGCATTGTTCCCGAGCGGGCCTCCAGACATAGTGACTCCCATTTGGCCTCGTCTGAATCTCTATTCTATACGAATTGATACATTAAGCAAAATGAAATCTGTGCTTTTACAGACAACAGTGCCTATAACGTCATCTAAAGAGACGTATGATCTTCTAGTCGCAAGGACGGCTACTGAGGTCCATGACCTTTTATCAACAAATTGCCCCGTGCATTTCGTACAAATGCTCGAGCAACTCCTTAACATGTCTAGTGCCACGAGCATCCCAGGCATATTTAAGACAGTCTTTACAGGACTGCTAAACACCCTTCCAGGCAATTTTGGGAATCTTTCCTAATTTTGTGCACTCCATTTTTGGTGGTATTCCACTATTTTTTGGACTCATCGCAGGGATTCTATTTTTGACCCTCCTGCTACGTTATGGCAAGCCTCGGCTCAGACATAGCTCCCATGGGAATGGAAGAGACAATCCTAGCAATGCGCTACAGGGACAGGATAACTAACGTCCTCGGATTGGCCAGGCTGAGAGATCTAAACATGACCTGGTTCCTTTCATTCAGACCGATATGGCAAAATTGCATTTTACCTGTGCTACGGTGTATGCTTTGCGGCGAGGAATGCGTGTTGGACATCTGTCTTTCACTTCCATCAGCAGTACCAATGGACGTCGATACTTTGCTAAGTCCAATAACGGCTCACGCATTGTGTTGTCCCCAGCGGCTACCAATCCTGATGACGGCATTTGTGGAGACTCCTGTACTACAGCCAAGTGGTAACAGTGGAGCGAGTGACAAAAGCAACATCACCCAGGTACAACGTGCTGTGAGCATTGCTGATCCTGCCTTCGATGACAGCAATCATTCTCACACCTGCCAAGTTTCAGCACTATCTAATTTGGTTGAACTATCACCTGATTTTGTAGACCAATTCTTTGCGAGCCTGTCTGATACGATGTTCTCACCCATAGGGAAACAATAACTTTTGAGAAGCTTTCCGACACACAGCGTTCCTATGAACTCTGAATTCGGCCTTCAGTTTTGATCAACAAAAAACTGCCAGGAGCTTTGGTAAACTGATTTTTCTTTGAATTGGACAATTTTTCAAATATTGACCCTTTTCTTTTTTGGCACGAACAATTCTTTGCTTAACGTAAAAACTATTCTTAGAGAACAGAAGCTTCACACTTCTATTTCTAAACACATCTAGAGACATAACAACATTACACCAGCCTCTAGCACACATGTTATTACAATGCATTTTTATGTGATGATTTATCTCGCATTTCTTCTGTCAGAGATACTTCATGTGTAATTCTTTATGCATAATCGTTCATTTATTCCATATGCAATAATTTTTTGAATGATTACTATGTTTTAAAACTACGTACAGTACCTAAATTCCATGTATTACAAGTACGCCTATTTCGAATGCATTTATGTATTTTGAGGTGGGCTATGTTACACAATGTTACACATGCATCTAAATTGCTTAGTTTTAGTAATTTTGATGGACATGAATTCGTGGAGTGGGTGTCATGTGCTTATCTAGGTTCCTGATCGATACTGTGACCTTATGCCCCTATTCGGCTATAAAGCCCTTTATTCCCTATATTGGCATAACCGTTCAAGTGCGATTTTCTGAAAAGTCATCTCTGGCCTCACACGAGCAAAGCCACAGAGCCACATTCCAGCATGACTCTCTGCTACTTCCTTTGCGACCAATTAGTGCAATGACAGAGCAGCAGTCACTATCTGATATTCCTAGATAACACTCCGAGTTCTTCAACAAGATAAAAACTTAGCAAACCTGGAAATCCCCGCTTGCTATGTTTTGATTAGTAATAGAACTCTAATGAGCAACTGATAGCTGCCACTTCCTAGTGACATCTTTTATTGACGTCTTATGTCCAGCAAACTTGCGTCAAACCCGGCACCTGTCAGGTATAAATATTACCAACGTTGCCTTAAGCAATGCGAAGCTAGCTGCTGTTGAGCGTTGAGAGCGTTGCCTGTTGCTGATGCCAGCTGCCTGCATGACCAGTGTTGGTAAAAACTAGCACTCTGTCGCTGCAGCCTGCTATCCCGTGGTGGTGAAGCTACTGATTACCATTATCGCCGCTACAGCGCGAACTGTGGTTCAGTACGCTTGAGGAGCCGTGCAGCCGTCCTCTGCGAAGACATCCAGCCCAGCTGCCCGCGGACGCTGTCACCCCTCCTTCCTCCAGACGCGCTGAGAGAAGCCGCTGCCTTTCTCGTGCAGAGAAATCCAGTCCCGGCGCTTCCAGTTTACCCTCGCGGGTGACTGGGATATCGAGAGAGACCCCTGAAGGAGATACCAATCCTCCATCATTCTATTCAGAGGTATGGTGTTGACTAAACCCTTAGAAGAGAATTCTTGAAACAAACCTTGGCAAAACCAACTTAACTTAAGCTACTTACTTACTCCCCCTTCTCACGTGTTAGGCTTAGGTCAGGCACACCGGGGTAGGCTTAGTTAGAAGCACCAGTTGAGTATGTTAGCCTAATGTATATATGACTGTATATATGTTTTATTACTTTTAAACCATTGTATGGCTAAGAAACCATATCAATGCTTTTACAGTTCTATTTCGCAATTCTTATCTTACTGTACGTACTTTTTATAATAACAGTTATTGCAATTGTGGCAATACATTTCTCTTGTACGAGAAGAAAGACTGTTCAATAAATGTTAACCTTTATTGATAAACGCCCGTCTCTCTATTCTCTACATATTGTGAAAGTAAACTGCACCAGACTGACTGAGTGAAATCTATGTCTATTGTTTCACACGACCCTAGAGATCGACTCTTGATCTGAGGAGCAAAGTTGTCATGTTGCACGGTTGTTGGAAAACTGAATCCCTTCTTGTCTGTGCCAAGGAAGCTGATCACTTCCTATGCAGAGAAGAAAGTTTCCAGTGACCTCTGAGCTAGTTGGTAACACAACCCAATTAAGTTTAGCATAGTCAGTGGAGGCCTGGAATATCCGCAGTTCCACGTCGATACTACTGTTTATGTTATTCCAATGCGCAGGGCCTAGTGGGAAACTAGGAACTACACTACAATTTAATGGCCACGGGGAAGGCTGTTTTGAGCATGAGGAGCTTGACTGGACAGTTGTGGAGAGGCTTAAATGGAGCACACATCAAAAATGTCAGAACTAAATTAAGGTCCCACTGATGCATAATGAATGGTGACGAGGGAAAAAGGTAGGCAAGACCTTTCAAAAACCTATGTAAAATAGGGGATTTAAATAAAGAGGGTTGGTCAGGCAGCCACAAGAAGGCAGACAGAACGGACAGATATCCCTAAAAGGTGCTCAGTATAGAGCCTTGCTAGGCAAGGGTAAGAGCAAAAAGCAAGACTTAAGAAAGAGGGGCAAAAAATGAATACATTGACTTTTCTGGACACAATGCCCAACTTTTTCCAATGGCAGGTGTATACTATCTTGGTGGAGAAACGCCTGGCTGCCAAAATCACAATATGGACTTCAAGAGGAAGGTCAAAAGCTGTCAACTGCCGCCACTCAATCTTCTCGCAAGAAGCAGAGAGTGAACAGGTTTAGGTGGAGAACCCTAACCTGCTGCTGTGACAGAAGATCCTCCTGAAGGTGTAGCCTGATCGAAGGATCAATGGTCATGCTCAGTAGCTCAGGATACCAGACTCTCCGTGCCCAGACTGGAGCCACAAGGATGACTTGGGCCCCGTCGTTCCTGACCTTCTTGAAAACTCTGGACAGGAGTGGTATGGGCTGAAATGCATACAGGAGGTCTGAGCTTCAGTCAAGACAAAAAGCGTCTCCAAGCAAGGGCCACCTTGGAAACACCAGTGTGCAAAACAGCTGCCATTGCGGATTCTCGATGGAGACCTTGTGCCACCTCTGCACGGAGACACCATTCGTGATCCGCTAGACATTGAGGGCTGAGTTTGTCTGCCCTGGCGTTCAGTGGATCTGCCAGCTGTTGAACCACCAGGAAAATGTCCTGCCGTCCCAGCAATGTTCAGAGATGCAGGGCCTCTTGACAAAGGGTGCACGACCCCACCCGCTCTGTTTGTTGCAGTACCACATGGCGGTGGTGTTGTCCTTCAACACCTGCACTAGCCTTCACTTGATGGAAGGTAGAAAGGCATTCAATGCCAGTCGCATCACCCAGAGCTCCAGCATGTTGATGTGTAGTCTATATTCAGCCGGAGACAAGAGTTCTGAGATCTCCATCCCTCAAAGATAGCCGCCCCATCCCTGGAGTGATGCATCCGTCCATAATGCAAATCTGGTTGGGGAAAGGACAGGGGTCTGCCTCTGACCCAATCGTGGTTGGTTAGCAACCACTGCATATCTTTTGCAGTTTCCTCCGAGATCTGGACCAAGTTGGAGAGATTTATTCTGAAGGTGCGCCCACTGGAATGTCAGGTCACACTGCAGAGCCCGCATGTGCCATCTGGCATGTGTTACCAGAAGGATGCAGGAGGCAATGAGGCCCAGCAGTTTCAGAGTCAGTCCCACCGAAACCCAGGATAGAGGGTAAACAATGGGTATCACAGCCTGAAAAACCTGGACTCGCCGCTCGGGAGAATAACCCGAAACTACACTGTGTCTAGAACAGCTCAGATTAAATAGCGTGCCGGAGAGGGAGTCAGGAGTGACTTCGGCAAGTTGATAGTGAACCCCAATGATTGCAGAAGGTTCGCCGTAGTCTGGAGAGTCTGCCTTCAACAGCCAGTTATCAAGATAGAGGAAGACTGACATCCTTGATCTCTGCAGATGCTCAGCAACCGCTGCCATCACCTTGGTGAAAACCGGAAAGATGCTGGCAAGGCCAAAAGGGAAGCAAGGTGAACTGAAAATGCTCATGGCCTACGACGGGAATAGGAAAATAGGCACCCTGCAAGTCTAACTCTACCATCCATCTTTGAAAAGCGAAGATCTGAGCTAGTGTGAGCACCTTGAATTCCTGAAGTAGAAGATGAATGCTGGGTGGTGTAGGATAGGACTACATCCCTTGTCCTTTTTGGGGACTAGATTTTAGCAGGAGTTACAACCATAACCTACTTCTGGCCCCGGAACCCTCTCTATGTCTCCCTTTTCCAACAGAGCCATGACTTCCTCGTGGAGCAAGGACAAATGATCCTACATCAGCCAGTCATGAGATGGTAGTATGGAGGGAGGGAACTGCCCCTTTGTTATGGTCTGCCAGTGGAGCAGGTGATGGTGAATCCTGCCAGCACCTGGATGCCTAAGGTGGCATATTAGGAAGGCTTGGAGGTTGCCGCTGGGGGGCGGGAGAGGGTGGACGTACCAGACCGCTAGCTACCTGACCGATGAGGTGTGGGTACAACACCCTTGTATTGGCTCAATGGCTGGCCGCATATTGGTGCGGTTGAAAGCCCCTCCCGTAACCACCAGAGGAATGAAAGCCAGACTGGGGGTGACTTATGGCAGCCGAGTGGCCCAAGGACTTGGCTGTAACCTGCGAGTCCTTAAAGCACTCCAGCGCTGAGTATGCCTTGTCTCAGAAGAGACAGGTGCCATTGAAGGGCATGTCCATAAAGGAAGCTTGGGCATCCCCCGAAAAGCCAGTTTTCCTCAACAATGCATAGTGCCCCAGTGCCACAGTCGATGAAACCAATCTGTCCAGTGAGTCTGTCGTGTCCAACCCACAACAAATAGTGAACTTTGCTGAGTGTCTCTAGTCAGCAACAGCTTGAAAGAAAGCGGCTCGGGCCTCCTCCGGGACCTGTGGCAGCCCTTAAGCAACCACATCCCACAGAGTGTGGGAGTAATGGCCCAAAAAGCATGCAGTGTTCACAGACTGCAATCCTAGGCTGGCAGAAGAAACATTTTCTTCCCAAAGAGTCCAGCCTTTTAGATTACCTGTCCAGGGGAACAGTAGTGAATGTGCCCAGGAAAGTCGAGGCTTGGACCACCAAGCTCAAAGGGGTAGGGTGTTGGGTGAGGAGGCTTGTGTTTACTGGCACTGGGCGATGGCGTAGGTGATTGCCCTATGCACATGAACCCCTGTGTTAGGTTTGGACCTTGTCCTCAATAGGAAGTCAGTGAGACCATCATTCAACAGTAGTAGGGCTTCTGATGAGGAGACTCTCGGTTGAGGCACCTCTGTCAAGATGTTGGTCTTGACTGCCACCAAGGGCAAATGAAGGCCAACGACCTCAGCCGCCTTCCACACCACCATTGCGTAGAAGGCTTCCTCTTCCGTAGCTACAGCAGGGGGAGAATGTATACCAGTATCTGGAGGAGTATTGAGTCCGCTGGCTTCCCCCAGTTCCTCACTCCGTCCATATTAGGGTCTTCCATGTATGGTTGGCATTGCTTTGGGGCCAGCTACCCCCCCCCCAATTCCCTCAGTGTCCTATCTAAAGAGTATAGGGCTCAAGCTCCAATCTAGGAGGCGCGGTTCCTGTCAGAGTTGGGATTGGGCAACGCCCATCCGCTTCTGTGTCGGAGTTAGGGATCACAATGGAAATGGCGGTGCCGGGAGCGTCAGCATAGTGACTGGTGCCAGAAAAGGAAGAGTTTGTACGACTGGTGTTGGTCCAGATCCACGATTGCCTCCCTGGGGCTCACTGTAGCCGCCGGCATGGAACCATATACGGCCCCCTCCAACCATGCGCGTAAACAGGGTCGGACTGCCCAAAAATGAGACACATGACCTCATGAAACTCTTTGAGTTGGGCGGGGTCGCTCTACTCAGGAAAAGCCAGGGAGGCGTGGAGTTGGCCAGGCCCTGGCTCGAGGAACCATGCCTTGAGTGCCGATGCGCCTTCTTCTCGTCAGCCATCGGAGCACATTGACTTCTAGCTTTTTTTCTTGTGCCTGTTACCTCAGTCTCCTGAGGACTTCGAAAAGAGACGAAGAGGACTTCGAGCTCCGCAAACTATCTAGGGACCTCGATTTCCATGGAGACACATGCTGGGCCGCTTCCAGCTTTAGGGACCGCTCCTAGCTTTAGGGACCGCTCCCTCAAAGCCTTCGGGGCCATGGCCCAGCAATCAGTGCATGACTTGGTGTTGGGGTCGCACTCTAAGCACCACAGACAGATAAGGTGCATGTCTGTTACAGACATCGACCAGTGACAGACGCCGCAAGGCTTAAAACCTGTTTTACAAGATGACATCTCGACACACCAGAAGGTAATACCTCAAAAACAGTTGACCAAACATCTAACAAATGTTGTCAAAAACCGACCGAGGGGTAGCTTTTCTCTGGATCAGCATTGGCTGCTGGAGAAAGAAAAGAACTGTAGTCAGCGCGCCTGGGTGGCACCTATGTAGGTGCTGTGGCATCACTTCTGGCGCGAACGATAGCACCATGCAGAGCCAATCAACACCACCAACCGGCGCGCAGGGGTACAGCTCACGAAACATCTTCCAGTCCCAATCACATGGGGAAAGGGAGGGAACCTGCAGCTAGAAGTCTCTATCAGATACTTTTTTCAAGAATAATGAAGTTTAATACATTTCCTAAACTTTGTTATGGGAAATATCAGCCACGGTAACAGAGATCTACACTTACATGTGCTAAGATAATAATAGTAACTTATCACGTTTTAAATCCAGTGTAGGAGGCTCCATCACCCTTATTTGAGGGGGTGGAGACATGTAAATCCACACCTAGATATAACTCAACACTCAGAAATGGTGAATAACAAAATTGTGAAGAGCTACACTAGGTGTAGTAGTAAATATACACATGTATATATACCTTTTTGAATAGGTCATATATTTTTGGGATCCCTAAAGTGGTGAGTCCCTATAGAAAACTATCCTAGACTTTGCCTGGAGAAGAGAAGGTCAATGTTAAAAGTGGAACGTGAACACCCACCAAGTGCGAAAAAAAGCTTAATATGTGTACCAGAGCACGGAGGCAATCAAGTTATGTCCAAAAGGTTCGCGTTGGAAACAGAAATACCAAGGTGGAACACTGGGCCAAAATGTTTTTGGAAGGGAATGGGCTGGAGTGGCATTATGAACTGCATTTAAGTGGTCCATCAATATGCTATTTTTTCTAGTCTACTCTATGCCTAGCCTCTATTTGTTGTAGGACAAGAACCGTTATTGTACATCGCTTTTGGTAACATCAAAACTATAGCACAGACATTTCTGTTTAAAAAAAAGTTACATTTTTGACAGAAGAACACTGCTATTTATAGTGTTTTAAGGTGAATGGCAATGGAGAAACAGGAGTAAGAATGTCCTCTTTAGTTGCACTCTAAGCTTTTCTACACTGTTATTTTTTACTTCATTACAGTTAACCAGGAACATGAGTTTCACATCAATACCACACAAAGGAATAGGTCACAGTAAAGCCAGTGGCAGCCGCTAGCTGGTGAAATCGGTGGGCAGCACGGGGGTAGGGGGGGGGAATAAAAACTTACCTGCAGCCTGACATCGGTTGCTTCGCTGTCTCTTCAGACGACGCTCACACAGGTTCCCAGAGTCCCCTGCGTCAATCCAAGCGCTACTCTCATGAACGTATTACCCAGCATGTGAGAAGCGTAGGGATTAGGCGGAGCTAGCTGGTTCCATACTCCAGCAGGAACCGAGCGCCTGTGCTCCTGAGCCCTGCCGATACCTCCAAGCAATAGTGTGGAGATATCCAAGTGCGCATGTCAGTTTGGCCATCCTAAAAAGGCCGGCCAAACCTACATATGCACTGGCAGATCACTAATCCTCTATACATAATGTCAGATCACAATATACAGAACTATACAAAATGCCACAACATTCCTCTGTGTATTTCAAAGTATGCCTAAGCTTTTCTTATATTTATAATTTCTCAGTTGCTTCTCATCATTACCACGTTTTTTTCTTAAATACTCAAATAAAATATCACTTAAACTGCAACCGAAATATTTATTTCACTTTCATCTGTTCTCGCTATAATCAACAAGCTTTTAGTAATCTCCTTACTACCAATCTGCAAGTAGTCAAACCGGAGTTTATTAAATGTAAACAGAAAAAGACCCCTTAAAATATTCAGTTTCTTCCATTCAGCAGAGAAATCATTCCACTGAATAGTAATAATGAAAATGACATGCATCATCACATTCGGTGACAGACCAGGCGTGTTCTGAAAGTGAAGTAAGAAAAAAGAGACAATTAAGAAGGCAAGCAGTGATGTGATCAATGACTAGAGAGTCCTGCATTAAGCAAAAAAGGTTTTTACGGATAACCATTTTGTAATGATGTGACAGCCAACATATTAAACAAAAGTACAACCAGAAAAAAAGTGAAATTATAGTTTAATGGCAAAGTGGAGATACAAAAACAGCTAAGCCCTGAAATTGGTATGCAGTACACACATAACTGGTGTCACCAACCATGTTCTGCTCTTGGAAAGCAGCTTTTTTTTCAGGTCTTCTTGGTAAAGTGGTGTGCTGAGTTTGGTGAGCAGCCTGAATTATTGTGTGGGTTGCATACCCATACCTGGCAAATTCCAGGGGTTTGCATTTGCTAAACCATAAATATGGCTTTCATTGTCATGATGACATAATTGGAACCACTCAGCAGAGCTTCATCAATGTCTTGGACACCATGATTATGTAACCACAAAATTGGGCTGCCAATAGAGTATATTCCTGCAATTATCTACAGAGTTCTGAAGACGATGCATCTCTCTCTGTGAGAGAGAAACATGGTCTGGCTGCAGTAGTTGACGGGTTCCTCGCAGAGCAGAAATGCCTAACTGGGGAAATGGTTCAAGTTCAGGAATTTGTATAGCGCACTACTCACCCAGAGGGTCTTAAGGTGCTTGGGGGAGGGGGTGTACTATTTATCGAATAGCCAGGTTTTGAGTTCCTTTCTGAAGGAAGTGTGGTTCTGTGTAAGGCGGAGGTGAGTGGGGAGAGAATTCCAGGTCTTGGCCGCCAAGTAGGAGAAGGATCTTCCTCCCATGGTGGATCTATGGATGCGTAACAAATGTGGCTCCTGTGGCAGGACCGTGTACCACGCTGAAGAGGTACAATGTGAGGGTAATAGTTATCCTTGATGCTGTTTTCTTTGTATGGTTTGCAGAAAGAATTTGGACAGCACAACAGTAGCAATTCATGATGAGGAGATCTACTGTAGGTCTTGCTATGGCAAGAAGTATTGTCCGAAAGGTTACGGCTATGGGCAAAGAGGAAGAGCACTCAATATGGACAGAGGAGAGCAACTACTAGGCATTAAGCCAAATGAAAGTGCATCCCAGAGGCCAATAACCAACACCAATACTTCTAAATTTGCTCAGAAATTTGGAGGTACTGAAAAATGATCTCGATGTGGGAGTCTGTGTATGCTGCAGAAAAGATAATGGGTGCTGGAAAACCGTGGCACAAAAATTGTTTTAGACGTGCAAAATGTGGCAAGAGCTTAGAATCTACAACTCAGACCGCGAAAGAAGGAGATATCTACTGCAAAGCTTGCTACGCAAAGAACTTCGGACCCAAGGGATTTGGCTATGGCCAGGGAGCTGGTGCCCTCGTTCATGCTCAGTGATGAAGTGCATGCCGCAAACATGATCAGTCATTGCACCACAAACGGGCATATTCTGCCATTTATGCTAGTTACCTAGACTAGTTTGCAAACAATGTAGTTTTAACAAAAACTCTGCTGCCTTCCAGGGTAACGCAAAATTAGGCTAATCCATATTTTGGTTGCTGGCTTAAACAAGCATAGAAGTTCTTTTGCCAGAGAATGAGGGCGAATCATGCAGTTTAAATGCCAGCTGACAAATTACTCTTTTTCCTCTTGGTTTATTAAAACTATTCTAACTAATGTATGAGACAAAAATGTTGCTACGGTGGAGTATTTCTCTTATAAATGGTAATTATTTTGGACCGTAATTCACACGGTGAAGGGAGAATAACTTCCCATATCACCGGTCACTTCTTTTTTAACCACCATACTTTTACCATCTGAATAAACATAGCATATGGACAATGTAATGGGTTTTAATTCACTTATCACTCCCCCACGGCCATCACTTAGCTTTAAGTGCATCCCTGTCTCCAGGTGTATGCCGGCCTCTATCAAACCAAGTTTTTAGAGGGCGAGGACAGCCAATGATGAAGCATGACACCGGGCGGTGTGTGAGGCCAGTCCGAAACTTTTCATGAGATGCCCCCGGTGGTGCTGTATCTCTTCAGAACTCTGAAGATAATTCTAGGCATATACTCTAGGGTCAGCCCAATTCCATGGTTACATAGTTCAAAAAAGGCTGGCTTGCCCATGGCCCCGTGCCTCTAGTTCCCACCCTTGGCAACACTGTTGAGGTTAGTATGTGTGGAGCACCAGGATTATGTGACAGACAGACAACCAAATGAGGCAGTACCATTATCCAAGTTATGGGACATGAAAAGTCAAAATATGGGGAATTAAGCACCATTATTATTTTGAAGGCTAGAAACAACATTCTTTGTGGAAATTTGCAAATTAAGCAGTAAAATATTTGGCCAAGTGAAGTAAATACATAATTATGTCGTATCACTGCAGCCACAGAGCCACATAATTCAACTGGCCTTAACCGCTTTCCATTGCTCTTACAACAATCTACTCACGAAAGGAAAACAAAACCTAAACAATCTAATTCTGATCAGTGCCCATTATTAGCTGCACATTGAAAAGAACGGTTCAAATGATCTCTCCCTTCTACAGAAAGAAAAGTGCATTAAATAACACAAAGGGGAATTTTCCTACAATTTCTTCCTTGTTCAAGAAGAAGCTGGAACTGAAAGAAAGTGGATTGTTTTATTCCCTCTTTTATACACATTTTCCGGTCAGGGGATGTGTCTCTAATATCTAAGGTTTCAGTACCTTGCCTGGGTTTGTTCTGTTTCAAATGTCAGTTTCTGGCTGCTCCTCTGACACAGAATTTGTATGAGGTGATGGCTCTCACAGCAGATAGCAATGTGACTGACTCCATGCAGGAGTATCCAAATTGTGGGTACAATGAAGTGTGATGAGCTCTGCACCGGGATATCATCAGCATGGCGCGGCAATCAGGGACAGACGAAAGGGCATGTCTACATAATAACTTTTCCGGGACCAGCGGTGGCAGAGCCAGTACAAGCAGTTTGATGGAGTGACCGAGTGTGCCTCCCTGACACAACTGGATCCCGCTGAGGTTTATTATAACCCTTAACGAAGGTACTATCTGACCTTTTAGGAACAGCATAACAACATGTTCCTTCAAAACTAATTTATTCACATATAGAGACGTGAGAGGTCTCTATGGACTTTGCACCGTGGTCCTGATGAAAGCCCCACCGACCTTCTGGCGATCCCAGGGCTGAAACATGTCGACCTACACCACAATCCTAGTGTGAAAGAGTCATAACCACTCTTGTTCACCTACATTAATTTTAAACTTTTGCCTCTAAAAACCAGAACTATTAAAGAAATTTGTCTGGAAGAGAGAGCCTTTTTATTATTTTTCACTTTATCACGTCACAGTCACTATCACTGATCCCTACTGTTTTTAACTGAGGGTATTGCCTCCTGGTTGGAGGTTGCATAAACCACTAAACCCTATGATTATGCATACACGTGTGATGGACAGCGGAGAACCAAGATATACCGTTTAAAATTGCAACTCACCAACACGTGCATGAGGGTTTTTTATTGGGACTAGTAAGAACTATTCCCGCATACCCGATGTTATGCAGGACAAGTGATCCTTCCCTCTTTGATTAGATTATATGAATACAGAAAACTGAACGGATCACGAATTCCTCCCCTCCCTCTACATTGATCTTGAATACATAATAACTTCCTCACTTAAAAAAAAATAAATGTCATTCACACTCTTCACCCCTACCACCTAGCAAATGGCAGTTACCAGGAAGAACTAATCAGACGCCCTATGCTAACACGCCCCTCATTGAATTTCAAAAGGGAACTCTGTCTGCTTTCACTCTGTTCCTCTGGATCTGCACCCTACAGCCACAGGATGCACACAATGCACTTTCTCTAGGCATGGGGATGCAGGGATCGTTCCTCCTTATCTTCCATAGTATGTCATTCTAAACCAGAAGCAGCCAAAGGGAGCCCCACTGGTTCGTGGGCACTCCAGTGTGTGTGCAATTCTTTTAAATTGCAGCCAGTTCAAACCACTACACACACACGTGCACATACCCACCCACACACGCACACACATATATATATTTTACTCCTCCGCACTCAGAAAAAAAGCCGCCATCAACCAAAACAATGGGTGTGTCGGCAAAATGGACCACCCAAGCACTGGTCCTTCAAAATGACATTTCCTTCGCTCAGCAACGCCTTGCAAGGAACGACAACACTTTGTTCCGGCCTAAAAATAGTTTACTGGGTCAGTTTCAAGGACGAGTAAAGTGTTGTCGTTCCTTGCAAGGCGTTACTGAGCGAAATAAATTTTGTCTCATATATATATATATATATATATATATATATATATATCCATTTATTAGGAGCCAACTTGCCAGCAGATATGCAGCTTGAAACCCGGCATCAAGTTCAAACTGCCAGACGCGTTTCGGGAACTCCGGTTCCCTTTCTCAATGGCCGTAAAGACTGCATACTCTCAGATGGTGTTCCCTGCACAATATCCCTTCCAGGGCAAAAGGCTTTCTCGGTCCCGTAGTGCAGTGGCAGTATCCTTCAGTGAGTTCGTCAGAAGATAGCAGCAAATCAAATTAATAGAACCCATGTGGGGCAATGCCAGGTCCAGTTGCAACCTGCCACGCTTTCTAGTTACTCCTAGTGAAGCTGCCTCCATTTACGCTGACACCGACTTAGCGCCCCTTTTTAGAACCTTTATCTCTTCTTGGTTCTGAGGTCTGTCAGAGAGGTTAATGACTGCATTATCCTCAGTACCCATTACAAAATATATATATATGCCTCTAAGGAGAGTTGAATGCCTTTATTTGAGATTTTCAGCATAGCAGGTGAGAGTCCCACTCTTCGTGTTCCGAGGCCCAACGCATTTCGAACAGCTGGTGTTCTTCTTGTCCTTCTTGTGTAATGTTTTAGAGGCTTTGCTCAGCCGCGAAGATGCCCGCTGCATATCTTGCAGATCTGGCGTTTGGGAGCACCGAGCGCTGTTGAGCGGAGGGGCCGCTTTGAGACTTTGTTCATGAACAGTACCGCAGTGTATCCAGCTCCATTCTCACCCACTGAGGGAATATTGAAAAACAATACAGACTGTGGCGGCACCCATACCGGGGAAAGGTGAAGAACCACGATTACCATATTGCTCTGCAGCATACGCCCCTAGAGGCGGGTCTTCAAATACTTATCAGGGTGTTCCTCATCATGCCTGCCACTTTCTGCTTATCTGCCCGTGATCAAGAACACCAGCTGTTCGAAACACGTTGGGCCTCGGAACAAGAAGAGTGGGACTCTCACCTGCTATGCTGAAAATCTCAAATAAAAGCATTCAACTCTCCGTAGCGGCATCTTCATGTGGGGCAACCTTCTTGTGTGATATATATATATATATATATATATAAATATATATAAATATATATGTAAGCAGCAACTGACCAAAGAATAAAAGTTTGGATTCAGATTCACAGAGTCAGCGCCTTCTTTAATCGTGAAGTATGGTATGAAAGAATATATATATATATGTTATTACAGGAGCATGACCCACTACAGTCACACTACCTACGAAGGTAACGCCACTGTGTGAATTGCGTGACTGTTTGGAAGGGAGTCGGAGGGGTATACATCCCGCTCTGACCATCCAGAGGAACAAACGTTTTTGAGGTGGTGAACGCTTACTGTGAGAACTTGCCATTAACTCAGCACATTTCGAAGAGGAAAGCATATCCATTTAAATCAATGCAGGTACGATGTAATTAACAGCAGAGACATCGAAGTTAAAGAGAATTCATTGACATTCCTGGCAGAACTTACCAAAACCTGTACACTGCATTGTGGGACATGTATTTCCATCTGGAGGTCATGTGACATTGCGTATTTAATCAGCACAACGCACTTTGCTTTTGATTAACTTTCCCACCTGTGACCAAGGCGAGAGCTGAAACGCGTAAGGAAAGGGGAAGGAGTGCTGTTGCCACCGCAAATAAATGGTTTCATCTCTGGAAAGGGCCTCGGTGTGTGTGTTTCCTGTCGTGCTGACAAGAGTGGGCTGCTCCATGCCCACTGTAGAACGAGGCCGCCCTGAAGGGTCGGGGGCTCCTTGAAATTGGAGAAATGTGCTTGGATATATATATATATATATATATATATATATATATATATATATATATATATATATATATATATATATATATATATATATATATGATCAACACCTTTCTGGGGCCGAACCGCGTCATGGCGGCGCGTGGAGTTACTATGGAATAAAATACCCCTTTTTGCACGCAATTTGCTGGGGTCGTGTTCATCTTTCCTGAAGTCTGGATGTTCAAAGACGGAGTTCCCTGTGTGTGTACACACACACGCACACACACACACGCACACACACACCACACACACTGAAAAAACCCAAAGGTTATAGTTACTTTTCAATCTAGCTACAGTTGAGAAACACCAGAACAATGAGCCATTAATGATTTAGCTTGGTTTGGAAAGTAACTGTGAAGACGCAACATAGAAGAAATTCTCTGTCACACTATCTTAAAGGCAGCCAAGACGTGCAGCTCCATAGTTCATTAGATTAAAGAGCATAAGGACACACGCATAAGGATATGTAGATTTAACACGGAACCCAACCAACATGAGCAATAGTAAAATACAAATCTTAATTTTCATCTTCAGGAAGCGACATTCAACCTGGTACAATGCCGAGTAAACAGAAAATAAGGCGAAAAGAGCAAAACGAGATTAATGGGCTCTGCAGTGTTTTATTTGTTAGATTCATTGTGTACACTTTTTTAATTCAAACTTGGTTTCTTTCAAAACTATAGCCATAATGATCAGTTGTTTTGGAAATGCCTAGTAAACAAGCTACACAGATGTCTTTCCATCCTTTAATCACTCATTGTCATGCCATTGGTACACCACAGCTGTTCTTTTTCATTTTTCTTTTAATATCTCCCCAATCAATATTTTATTGACTTTTTTATCAGGCAGTATTTGTGGCTTGGCAGTTTCCAGGACTCTTTTGTTTAAAACCCCTTAGACATTTCTTGAGAAAATACATCCACGCCATGACAGAACAAGAAATATAACGAAAGAGGAAAGACACAAATAAATGAGTCAGGGGAGGAGATGGCAGGACTGAGGGCACCAAAAATAGGGAAACGAATACATGGGATTAGGATGGAGAGGAAACAGAAGGGCAGGAGAGAACCACAGCCTGAGGACAAGGTTAAAATGAGAGAATGCCATTGTTATTTACCATTTAGTAAAGACAATGTTTACCCTCATAATGCCTCCCTGGGCCTAGATTACTTTTAGGTGATAAGTAGACAAAAGAGTCAGATTAAGAGACAAACATTAAAGTTGTTATCAATTGGTGAATTGCCATGTTGTCCCTGATTGTGCAAGTATGAAAGAGCTGAATGTTCAATTTACCAGTTGCCAAGACCAAAAAAGCACTAGCATGTTTTTCCTGAATTTAGAAATTGTTAGGAGCACCATTTCTGAAAAACGCAGAGCCCAACCAAGCAGGTCAGGTAGCAAAACATTTGAGAGAGGTATGAAGGTCGCTTTCTCTACAAAGCATGATGAACAAAACCCAATATTTTGATTGGACTTGCCAGTCCGTGAAGAGTTGGGGTGATTTGGGCTCTGTGTGGGAGCGAAAAAGCGCGGGAGCGTACACAGACTAAACACGTTGCGGACGATCCCAGTCATGTTGCAGAAACGTATTAAATAATGACCCTTGCCAAAAGCAAGTCTTGAGGTAACCGTGAAGTAAAAGAAAGAGCACAAAGAAAAAAGGCAGAGAATGAACAGGCCAGTCCTACATAATGAGTATTGCAAATGCAGAAGTAAACTTTCGTCCCCTAGCTGTTGCCCTCTCACGTATTGCGCATTGTACCAATGTCTACATCGACGTCCCAACCAAATATTTGACCAAATTACAAAAAGCTCAAAACTATGTGGCTTGCCTCTTCTACAATCAGAAAGACTGTGATCTCATTACTTAAGCCTTAAAATCATCCTTCCACCGCTGCCCTAAAATCCTATGCATGGTTGACAAGGCCCTGCCCAACTCACTGGCAGACCACCTCACTATGCTTTTCACTCTGAACCAACATGGCTCGTCCCTCTGGATGTGCTCTCCTGTTGCACTACTGCTGAGAAACCAACTTCCTATCATTTCGCAAACACCTGAAAACCCACCTCTTCCTACAAGCCTTGGCTTCTTAATTTCTTAATTGACTGAGCTCCCTATTTTTTATTTTTTTATTTTATATACCCTACATTCCTTTACCGCTGGCGTTCACCAGGTTTCTCCGCTCACCAGAATGCCTTAAATAACAGTAAAATAAATAAAACCAGGCATAATTTGTCGAAATTTGTTTCCCGTTCCTTCATGTGTGTCGCGTAGAATTGAAGGCATGATATTTGAAGCATTGCCTCTTGACAATGCAGTTTGCTGAGCTACACAAGCCCCCTTAGCTAACTGCCTGATTTAGAAGCACAGGACCAACCACTACCAGTGAAATATGTTCTGACTCCGAAGGAGAACCAGACCCAGTGGGCTATGAACGATGGAAGGTGGATCTTGTCTCGCTCTCTCTTTATCCTTGTTTAGATGAGGCTTCGCCGATGGGCAGGAAGAGATTTCAGGTGCACTTAGACTCTCCATCCCTATTCTCACCAGGCTGCTGATCCCTCTCAGGCAGAGAAAGATAAGACAACTTCAAAGCAGAATCATGACCAATTTCTACTCCGCAGCAGCGGTTGCACATAATCCGTAAGAGCCGACGTTGCGCGATTCATCACTCACAAAAGAAGCGTGGGTGACTCACTGACGTCCTCGCAGTCACATCGGCACCCAAAAGTTAGGAGAAGGAAGCAAATGAGAAAATAACAAACAAAAACTCCACTGTGAATATAAAGATTGAAAATAAAATTTCGAGCTGGAAGGGACCCAATGGCCCCCGGTGCTGTTAACCATTTTCAAAGCCACAAAACCCCTTGGAGGCAATTGAATTCCCAGGACTAATGCCATCATTATTTCAACACTGGCTGTTCACTGTGAAACAGGTGCGCTCTTGTCAAACGAGACACTTTTTTCATCATCTCAAGAGTCACTCACTGTGTATTGTTACAGCTGACAAGGTTTTTCTGTTGCCTGGTAACCAGGTCATGCTGCTAAAGCTGCCAGCACTTCTTCAATAACCAAACTTTTTTGGGGGCTGGAAAAAAAGTATGCATATGTAGGAGAAAGGGGCTAGAGTAAGGTCGATGTATAGGTTTGGAAGAGGAAAACACAGTAAAGGTAATTTAACTATATTCGTGTTTGTGCCTCAGGTCGGTTTAAAAGGACTACATTTGATTAGTTACACTAGGACCTGCTCTCAGATACTGTTCAAAACGATTCATTTCATAACTAATATTCTGAGCTTCATTTCTCTTTTACCCCCACTGGGAACCACATCAGCATCTGTTAAGCTGCAATAGACCTTAATTGTTTGCTAAGTACTTACGCATACCTCCCACTGCAAATTACGAAGAAAATGACCGGCTCACTTTAACAGTGTGGTTACAATTAGCGTGCTAGCCAGCGGGTTAGGACACTATTCCAGGGCACAGATGCGATCTACTTGTAAATGAACAGAGATATCTTGGTTTTTTTCTGATCCATGTCAAGGCTTGAGTTCAGGTCCGGCTTTAGGGCAGTGCGACTAGTGCGGCCGCACTGGGCGCTGACCTGTCGAGGGGGCGTTGATCTCAGAGGGAGTGCGCTGTGTTTAGCAATAATTGATGATAGGAGAGGTGAGGAGCACCTGGTGGTAGTGAGAGAACCCAAGGAGACGGTCATGGGGGCGCCAAAAATATTAGTCGCATCGGGCGCCACCAGTACTAAAGCCGTCCCTGCTTATATTTTACTTATATATCCAAAGCTTTGATTGCTGATTCCTGGCTCATGAGTTTGTAAATTATAATGCAACTATTCGCGTGTGTAAATAAAAACAAGTGTCCCAATGACGTGGTACCACGGTTAATCACAGTATCGCCCTTATTTACAGAGACGTTCATAGAGTCTTAAGACTGTCAATGCAATTTTAATGAAACATCACTCTTTCTATTATTAGTTATAACGAATAATGACATAAATATCACACATAAGAGAGGCTCCCAAAGTTCTGTGATGGTCTGCGGGAAGTGGCTAACTGGATGAATTCCAACTGTCTCCAGTTAAACACCAAGAAGATGGAGATTATGGTGGTTGGTAAACAGGTGGCTTTGTGGGGTGACAAATGGTGGCCTTCGGAGTTGGGTGTGACTCCCCTCCCAGCGGCAGAGATAAAAAACCTGGGGGTGTGGCTTGATCCTTCTCTGAGTTTCATCTGTCATACCAAGAAGGTGGCAGCTTCTTGCTATGGCATCATCAGAGGACTTCGACCCATCCTCAAATTCTTTCATGCACCCACAAGACAGCTAGTGGTCCAAGCATCAGTGCTGTCCAGGCTGGACTATGCCAGCTCCCTACTGGCGGGGGTTAACCAGTCAGAATTTCTGCGGCTCCAGCGGGTTCAAAACGCTGCGGCCCGACTGGTGACAGGTCTGCCTAGGCGGTGCTCGGTGTCCAATGCCCTGCGCTCTCTCCACTGGCTCCCTGTGCAGCAGAGGATTAGATTCAAGGTTCTCTGCCTTGCATTTAAAATCCTCAAGGGTACTTCCCCACAAATCTTGGAGAAACTGCTGATCCCCTATGTCCCCTCTCGCACTCTTAGATCGCTAGGCCAGAACTTAGCAGTGGTCCCGCGTTTTTTTTAAGTTGAGCAGAATTGGTGGCCGCTCCTTTCGAGTCCTGGCAGCGAGCTGGTGGAATTCTCTTCCTCCACAAATCTGGGCCATCGATGAGCTCCTTCAGTTTAGACCGGCTATCAAGACCTTTTTATTTGTTTAGTTCATCTGTTGTGTCTCTTCTCCTTTCTGCCCGCTTTTAATGTTGTGTTGTGTTTACCTTCTCAAAGCGCCAGGACGCCCCTTTGCTGGGGCAGCTGTGCGCGGTACAAATAAAAATAACATAACATAACATAACATTATTAACGGGATACTGCCTGATGCCTTTCTATATGTGCACACAGAGCTTAGCTATCTCCGCACAGCTTTATGTGCGAGAGCGGCATGTTATTTTAAAAATTGTAGGGGTGCATTATAATCTCGAGTAGTCAGCACCCACATATTTAGAGGACCTTTACTAATGTAGTTTCGAAATGTAACAGTGGGCCGGGGATCACTGCAATATGAAGTGGCGTGTTTATTAATCATAGATGAATGTAGTGCCTTAATTAGAAAATGTGATGCTGCATAACGTATAAATATAATCATATGTGAAATGTCGTGTTAACAATGATGTGCCTTAATGAAATAATACATGTGTTTATTAATAAATGGATTAACATAGAGTTCAATGTGAAAGTTTTTGCTTGCAGAATTAACGTATAAATGATGAAATGTAATGTCATGTCGTGTTAAAAATGCGTTTAAAAGTGCAAAGGCCTGGGACATGCTGAAGCCAGTAGAGGCCTAACTGTATTTCTCGTTGGTTAGCCTTAGTCGAAAAGAAATGATTTCTCTCGTCTGGGAAAGGCAGTCCTCAGCAAATATTAAATTGTAACTTCGAATGTTTGCAAGGATGGTCTCATGTATTCTAACTTTCAGGTGCAAGGCCACGAGGCTTGTTAGGTAGAAAAGTCCATTGTTTAGAAGTTAGGATAGTAGGCGCGAACGCAGAGGAGCTGCCAAAGAATTTGGAGTGCAACATTCAACGGAGAAGGTGCCTGGGACTCAAGGACACACCAACGGACGATCGATGGAGAGGTGCCATATTGGAAAAATCCAGGGATCCACACCTGCCAGAGGGGCGTAACTCTGGGCGTGTCGACTGTTTCTGGGGTTTTGTACTAGGGACAGCACTCGAGGGTGGAGAGTCAGTTCGGAGTAGATAGTAGAGAGCAGACAGCAGACTAGGAGTTAGAAAGTGGGCTTGGGAAAGACAAGATGTAGCGAATTTGCGAACTTAAGGTAGAGTAAGGTGTAGGAAGGAGCATCTTAGAAAAAGCTCAGTAATTAAAACCACTTATTAGAAGGTGAATGTACTTCTTTGGAAGTCTTCACAGCTGACACCTTTATTCTTGCTGAGTTAACCGTAAAGTAGGGATGTCACCTTAGAGTTACTGTAGGGACAGTCTAACCAGATTCTTTTATTTTTAGGTCTCAGGACCGTTAAGCTGCGAAGCAGCTTCCGGTCAGGAGAATTAATGTCTCTCAGTAGCTCAGTAGATCCCGCCTCCTTGCCCCGTCTCTTCTCCATTGGCTGGCTTCCTAAACGGAGGCCAGCCATTGGAGGAGAGATCCGGAACTCCGATGTAGCCCCGTCCTTTTCGGATTTGGGGGCGTCATTTTTGCTGTTCTTTAGACAGTGATGTTGTCCGTCACTCAGCACAGCAAAACACGCCCCCAAATCCGAAAATGTCGTAAGCCTAGTTGCCGCCATTGTTCCCCGACCACCGCCGCCGCAAGAAGTCTCGTCGTGGGGATCCCCCCTCCCATCGGGTGCTCACCCCGCTGTATATTTAAATTAAAGAGGGAGCCTACCCCTCATCAGCCCCGCATTACCGCCGCAGCCCAGGACACCCGAAAATCGTAGCCGCGACCCAGAAGTACAGTGTGCTGGGCAAGAAGCAGACGGGAGGTCTCCCCGCGCTCCTGCCCGGCAAGGAGAAGAAGCCCGTCCCCTGCCGCCGCAGACCGGAGAAGCCCAGCAGCCCTGCCCGCGGCAGAGCCGAGCTACATGTGTTGTGCTCCTGGCTCCAGACAACTCACCCAGTGTAGCGGCAGCAGGGGCAGCTTGCGAGGTCCCGGGCTTGATCATCTGTGCCTTCGGTCCCTCACCAGCCAGGCATGGTGGTGCGGAGCAGAGGCGGCCGAGCTCGGGCAGCACACAGGCAGGCACGCAGGCGGGTCAAACAACACCATGGCAGTCGGCAGCCCCTTCCTTTAAGCGCACCCCCGCCCGCCCCCCGCTCCGGCAGCTGCCCCGTCCTCTAGAGTCGTGTTTACCTCACTCTTCCTAGTGGCCCCAGTACGGTGCACATGAAGAAAGAGGCCGGACCCTTAAGGCTCTGATGTAGCTGGTTTCTTTAGTGCGAGCCGGGCTGACTTAGACGTCCTTGAGACGCATCAGGCGGCGTTTTCAAAACTTTCTTATTTTGCGTTTATAGTTCGTGGCGCTTGGGACAGGTTTGTCACGTACACAAAACTATCGAAAAGCCTAATTCTTTGGAAATTGATTGCGAGTGCCATTCAAACAGAGGGGTACGGGGCACTTTTCTAAGCGCTATCATTTACCCTAATGTGAAATGAAATCTATTTAAGTGAAGCTTGTCTGGGTCTAACGCCTCTTTTCTTTCCCTATAGTTTATTACCCCCACACCTAGTCCTTTTAGTTGTTGCTGAAAATGCGTCTTTTGAAGGTTGTTTTTTTTTTAGCACAAAGGGAGTCTTGCAAACATTTCGCTGCTGCCCCTGTGTTCGCAGTACCGCGTTCTCTCTGGAGAGGAGGAGCCCCCCCGCCACCTCACAGCTGGACCGTGGGGTGTAGCCCATATTCTCGGCAGGCGCAGATACATGCACAGCACTATGTAACCCACAGCTGCATACAACGGTCACCTCTCCTTCTTCCCATGTGATGCCGAGGCGCACACGCGTATAACTGTCATCAACATGTACAGTGCCCGAGACTCGTGAAGTTAGGAGATTCCTGTTACATGATGCAGAGGCATATGGCATACACATGCACAGTACTAGGAACTCCCCTGAATACAGGAGACTCTTCCAATGTGATGTCGAGGCACACGCGTGAAGTTAGGAGATTCGTGTTACATTATGCAGGGGTGCAGAATCTGGCATATATATGCACAGTACTGGAGCCTCCCTGAATACAGGAGACCCTTCCCTTGTGATGCTGAGGCGCACACGTGTGTGTGTAATGAACATGCGCAGTGCCCGAGACTCGTGAAGTTAGGAGACCCGTGAAGTTAGGAGACCCGTGTTACATTATGCAGGGGTGCAGAATCTGTCATACATATGCACAGTACTGGGGACTCCCTGAATACAGGAGCCCACTTGTATACGGAGATCACGCCGATGTGATGCACAGGAGCACACGTGTATACCTGAAAGAACATGCACAGTACCGGATACTCCGAAACCTGGACTCCGTGCTCCGTGGTGCTGCGGAGTAGATTTTGACATGACCCCGCCCCCCTCCCTGCAGCCCCCGGATATCTCGAGACTCTTGGAACCTGTTGTTGGGGGACACGCTACAAAACCTAATGGGAATGTGCACATGGCCGGACCCTCCCCACCCCGAGTCAGAAGACGGAAATGGCACTGGGATACACATTAAAAGTTACATATCTGCTGTAACCAGGCAGTCATTGAGAGTGCTCACGTGCCCGGGACGCCCCTTGGATGCTTGGAAGTTATGTTGATGGGTGCATGTGTGTGATACCCGACATGAACACGCACAGTTATTTATTTATTTATTTATTTATTTGGTATTGTTTGTGGGCCAGGGAGGGCAGGCGACTCTTTCTGAATTCAGGAGACCCTTTGTGATGTTGACAGTCACATTGCTCAGTGTCGAGCAACCCCCCCCCCCCCCCCACCCCCCCACCCAGGACCCTGTTAGCCGTTGTTGAGGATCACACGTTTAGGAGTGCTCTCTTACTTACCAAGGGCCGCCTCGGCGGAGCTGAAGGCCAGCATGGAGCTTTCCTTGCCCAGGTAGGTCTTGCCCTCCTCGCCGTCGCTCTGCATTGCTTCGGCCCGGTCTAGGGCCCCCTGCAGGCTCTGGGAGCCGAACTTGCGCAGCGCCTCCTGGTGCTGCTGGGAGCCGGGGAAGCCTCCGGGCAGGGAGGCCATGAGGGTGGAGGTGAGCGCCATGCCCTGCGCCAGACTGGAGCAGAAGCCGGCCGCCAGGCTGGGCATCTGGTGGTGCGGGTGTCCGGACTGGGGCAGGCTGGGTGGGGGTGGAGGTGGCGGGGGCAGCACCACCGGCCGGTAGGGCATGAACATGGGGTACCCGGTGTAGACGAAGTGCCCAGGGCTGTGCTGCGGGGGGCTCCCTATGAGAGAGTCTATGCTGAAGGCAGAGCTGCTTCCAAGGGGGCGATGCATCATCGTCAGGGGAGGGGGGAAGGCTGCACTCATAGGGGGCCCGGGGCGAGGGGAGCTCGGAGAACTCCCCCTCTCCCTGGTCCTTGCTTTGCTCCCTTTCCCAAGTACGCGCCAGACCTGAGCGGGCCAGCTCTCTCCTCCAGTATTTAAACACCTCACCGGGTCCCTAGTTAGCGGCTTCCTTCAGCTCATCCAAGAAGCTGACAAGTACCGTTAGAGGAGGCTGTACACGGCGCTCTAATGGACCTCATTACGTTCTACTTACAGATGTTCTCTTAACATAATTGATCTGCGGTGAGTTGAGAGGACTGCAACTTATTCCCTAGCCCCCAATTATGGTTGGGTAATTAGATCCCCAACCTCCAATTTTTCACATTCACCCTTCTAACATTCCAAAATATCAAAGAATCTCTTTCTCACAAAAGCTCCCCCCGCCCCCCTCGCCGGACTCCACTCCACTCTCGGTATTGACAGTTAGAGTTATATGCAGCCAATGTGGTACTTTAGCAAGTTGGCATGGAGATTCAGAGGCCCTTGGGGCTTGCTTTATAGAGTCCTTGGGTTAACACCTTAAGGTATGGAAGAGAGGGAGTAGGATCTCATCCATCCAAATAGAAGTTGTGCCCCCCCTTCAACCCACCCCCTCATGGTGAAACGGGGTTGACAGCACCGACTCCATCCACTCTGTCACTGCTTGTGTAGGGTTTGCACAGCAGCAGACATACCCATCGCCGTCATTAACTATAGTTGTTGTCGTTACCAGGGATCCTTCTGCACTGTCAGAAAGAAAAGAGACTGATGCGCTTTAGCATTGATGGATCGTAGTCCGCACATCCAAAGACTGCTATGGAAGTGGAGTGGTATTTATATCTTAGTAAAATGTGAGCTAAGTCCTCTGGCATAGAAAAATGCTGGCGATATGAGATGTTGTGGAGGTATCCTTACATGTAGTGCCGCCCCCCCCCCCCCTGTAAACTAAATACTCAGTGCGTGCTGTGATATGTGGCGACCGGCACCCCCCAAATGTGTGGCATAGTAGGAGAAACTTCAGTCTTTTGTGTACATTCTTGGGGGTCTGAGAAGTGTATATGGATCGGAAAAACTCAGTTTTGTATGAGATGTACTTACCCCTGCTCCCTCTAATAAAAACATGTTGCTTTTAGCATCTCTGCAGGTAGTCCGTTTGTATGTGCATCCATTTTTCAGGTAGAGCAAAATATAAATGCATTGCACTCGAACATTCAGAGAAGTTCTCGGTTAGTCAGAATAATGTCTTTATTCTCAAAAATGTCTTCTGTGATATGAAGGTTGGGTTGAATCGCTGCGGTTAATATCTACTGCATGTGTTTAGGTCCACACAGGCATAACGTTCGAAGTACAAATGTTACGTTAAAACAAGTGGTGATAGAATTGTTGATTGAGTCACACTCAGGGTATTCTGCTAATTTAATTTTTCAGAAGGGTTTCTAAAAATAACATTTTATATGTTTGCTTTTACATGTTATTGAATATTGAACATGACCAAAAAAAATAATTATTTTGGGTTAGAATTAGTACGGTTTTAGGGTCTGAGTAATGGATGGTGTTTGGATTAGTATTGTGGTTAGGACTGAAGTTCGGGTCGCAGTTCATGATAATGTTTACAATGTAACCATGAGCCACAGAAGGTTAAATTTCGCCTGTTTTATCTTTGCGTGTTTATTTCTTATTGTGAACAGTGTAACTCACAGCAATGTTTCTGGTTTCTGCTTTCCTTTTTATAAAATGGACACTTAAAGCCCAGAGACGTGTTCGGTACAGATGAAGGTAGATAAGTGAGTAGCAGAAGGCGAACGTATACCTACGATGCGTGTTATTTTTAGAGGAACTCGTACAGGAACTTATCGTCCGATTGTACTTTGTGTCTGTGTTTCTGTCCATCAGGTGTCTGCCATCCGTCTCTAGTATTCATGTTGAACGGGAAGTGGCAGGGAAAGAATGGGGGGGGGCGGCAGTTGTTGGCTGAGAAGGTGTGTTGTAGACACAAACCAGAAACCTTCCAACTCACTCTCTCACTACATAACTCTCTCTACCTCACTACTCCACTCTATCTCACTATCTCACAACTTCTCTCTTAAAACATCACTACCTCACTCTCTCACTACCTCACTCTCTAGCTCACAACTTCACTCTCTCTCTCTATCTCACTACCTCACTCTTTCTATCTCACTTTCACTCTCTTTCACTACCTCTCTCACTACCTCACAACATCCCTCTCCCTCACTACCTCACTCTTTCACTACCTCACTCTCTCTAGATCACTACCTCACTCTCTATCTACCTCACTCTCTCACTACCTCACTCTCTCTTTCTATACCTCTCTTTCTGTCTCTATCGCACTACCTCACTCGCTCTATGCTAATGCAAAAAGGTATCACATATGCAAAAAAAAAGCTAATGCCATTTATTTAGGGATACAAAAAAGATAAAAAAAATAATGAGCAATACCATTAGCTCTACCTATAATATTGCCGAGACCATTGCATTGTAAATGCTTGTTGTAAATGCAGTCCAGACTTTCAACATTGTCAGTAATGGTATGTCTAATGTTGCTTGAACTAACTTTGGTTTTTATTTTGAGTCGGTTGAGACTCTTGCGTAGAATTACTTTTGTATTAGTGCCAGTCTATTTCTTGAATCTTTTGTTGAGATGTTTGTATATCATTTTGGCTTTGCAATAAATCTTCAAAACTTTAGTTTGTAGTCAGTGGTCCTGTGAGCCAAATTTGGATTCAGATCGAAAAGTTGTTTAAGCTCTGATTTAGAAAATATCCCTTTACGCTTCTATGACAGGGAAAAAGGTTCAGTCGACCAGACCTGGGATTCTAGAGATTGGTAGGAAAATCTAGATGAGAATCCCAGCTTCCCCAATGGCTAACACTGGCCAGGCGGAACAGGAAGCTGCAGACACCTCGATTTACTGAATGCCCCCAGATAACCCTAGGGTGACAGTGCTGCGGTCTAAAAATGCTGTTTGATTGATTCATTGATTGAATGTCCACCATTTAAGACGCAAATCGCTATTGCAGATACTTTGTCAGAAATGTGCTTTAAACCTCAACAACCTCAATCCCCCCCCCCACTCTCCTTAACAAGTTGTATGCACGATTATCTTCTCTGAAACTCATGAGCATCCAGACTGCCAGGTGATTCCTATTTAGAAGCGGTGGCCAATTAATCAGAATTCTTGTGCCTAACATCACAGGCCTGCTGAAGGCATCCCTACTGCAGGGCATTTGTTACCGAAACTATATGGATACAGCCAGCAGTACTTCCTATTCATTGAATAGAATCTCAATTCAGAAGAGCACAGATTAATATTCACACCAAGCAAACTGTCCTTTAGAAGAGGATAATTGATGTTCTCTGCTGTAAATTCATGAAAATAGGTATCTTTAGTAACAATCTGAAGCTACTATGATGAATCAAACGTGCTGAAAAACATTAATCAATGTTTAGCATTAAGCTTTCGGACTTAAGCAGCTTTAGAAGAGAATACTGTAAAAAAAAGAGTAAAGATTCAGAAATAAAAATAATACATTGAAGCTCTACAGAATCGATGCAACATCTTTAAATTTTGGAACGACAGTAAACATTACACATAATATTGGTAGTGAGTCATTATTGAAAAACCTCCGTAAAGGACAGAACATAACAGACACAAGATCATTACCCAGAAATATACATGTTTCTCGATGCCTATGGGAGATAGTGTTTAAATAAACGCTAGGAAAAAAAGGCTTAGAAGAGGAAATAATATTGATAACATTAAGAGATAAAAATGGTTGGGGTGGAAATTTGTCAGCATTCAACAATGGAATGCAGTTATATGGTTTACACAAGAAAATAATGCACAGGAGCAATAATGCCTTTTCTTTTTTAGTTTGTAAAAGCGTTGTAATTTCCTTCTTTTTCACATTTTCACCCTTTTTGCAATAGGTTTTTAGCTATTTCACCAGTGGGAGAGACAGTCACAGTCTTGGGACATTGTTAGCTTTATCCTGCAGGCAGCAGCTTCAAAACCTATGACTTGTACCAATAGAATATCATTTTTTTTAAAGAAAGCTAAATTTATTATTACAAAACTTTACGTTTTTGGCCTTGAACTATGTTTCTCTTCTATAGTGCTGTGTTAAACCTACTGTTTCCATGTTTCGAAAACAAACACTTTCTTCATGCTATCTGCACCGAAATTAACCTTTAACATAAAAAATACCTTACAGGCAAGATCGTCCTATATCGCCACCTTGTGTCCAGGTGACACTTACCACTTGGCCTTCAGGATTTATAGTCATTAGGACTCATGAATGGCAGTACAGGATCATATTGCACTGTTAACCGGGATGTATGCCATTCGATTGAAAATATATGTGACCCAAAAATAACAAGGCATTTTTTTAATGTATTTTATTTTAAAGGTTTTATATAGCGCTGGCTAGACCCGGAGGTATCAGAGCACTTTACACGAGCATCAGATCGTAGTTACAGGTTACATTGTTACAAAGGTCACACAGTTATTAGAGCATGGCAACATAGTTATTTGTAAGGTCAAGATAAACAATAAGCACAAATACGAAAGGGGAAAAGCAAGCAAGGGGAAATATTCAGGGGAGGGGGAAGGAGCTGGGGAAGTAGATAGGTAATGAAGGCGAGAAAGAGGAGGAGAGGGTGAAGGCAACGCAAGGAAAGAGGAGGGGAAGGGCGATGGGGACACAAACCGGTAGACGAGTCAAAGCAACGTCCAAAGTCCAGTAAGCTGTGATCCCAGGGGAAGTGGTATCACTTCCCTATCTCTGTTGCGGGAGGCTCCCTTTACGCAGTGGACTCTCTCAGAGGGGTATCTAAGACTCCAAGGCCTACATATTGGATCCTTCCCCAAAAAGGGGAGAGGGAGTGCTTACCATACCTCAGTTGTGAGTGGCTCCCTTGGCGCAGTGGACTCTCTCAGCGGGTTCGCTGAGACTCCAGAGTATAAATATTGGATCTTTCCCCAACAAGGGGAGAAGTAGTGCTTAGTCAAAGGGCACAAAGGACAGGGGGCTAGGCAGACTAGCAGGCTAGGTGAGAGATTCAGGGGAGAGAGGATAGGAGCTAAGAGCTAGGGAGGTAGACAAAGGGAGAAAGAGTACTAAATAGGAACAAATTTAATTATTGAGTTATTATATAGCGCTGGCTACACCCAATGGAATCAAAGCGCTTTACATGAGGGACAATAATGTTGCAAATTACATCAGTTAAAAGTTACATAAGTATCAACAAAAGCATTTAAAGAACATAGGGGAACACAGTGAATGGAGCAGGAAGGGTAAGGGGACAGGGTAAAGGGGTAGGAGGAAGACAGGACGTAGAGACAAGGGGAAAATAGTTACAAAAGATACCAGAAAAAGCTTTTTAGGAGCATAGAAGAAAATGAAAATGGGGTGAGGAATGGAAAGGGGGTGAGGGCAAAAGGGGTAGTGTATAGATACAGCAGAGAGACAAAGGGAAAGTTTGTCCAAGGTCCGGCTGGATAGGTGACGGCCGAGGGGGAATCCTCGGTCCATCTCCTCTTCAGCTATCAGGTAGGTCCACCGGGTATTGGTCAAATGGCTAGGTCCCAACAGAAAAACAATTAAAGAGGAAGAGGGCAAGAAGAAAGGAGCGTTTGGCTATTACGATCAATGTAACAGCCAAATTCCATGTTACAACCACAGTAAGCAAGTGATGGACCTACTACAATTGGATCTGGTGTGGCAGTACAAAATGATGGAGCCCCCTGCAGAATGTGTTGAGGGGCCCATGATTCTCACATAAATCACCGCAGGGACCTGTGTGACGCCGGTGTCTAGTACATTGGATATAGTTACATTCCTATATTTATGCAGTTTTTACACTTAATAAAAGACGGTCTGAGCTCACAACATGTGGTTCCCTTTCTGAGACTGCAACAGGGCGCTGAGATGGGAAGGGAGTTCCAAGCAATGCTGAGCCTGGAGTTGCAGAAATTGGAGGTGTACGGGCGCGATCCCAACAGACAGTGGCCTAGTTGAGACCTTGGTGTCTCGAGGCCAACACCACTTCCCCCAAAAATGCGAGAGGAAAACCCATGTCATAGGGAAGTGTTTCCATGCCTACTGGAGTTCCCGTACTCTGATGGGTTCCACAGTACCCCGACTGTGAAGTGGGAATAGAGGGCTGAGGAAGTGCTGGTTGTGGAGGCAAGGTGAAGTGTCCAGCACAGTGGCTACAAGGTGCTTGCAGACTCAAGAAGGCAAGTCTGACGGTAAGATCTGCAAAAGAAAACTGTTTGTGAAAGTTACTGGCCCTAATCTCCCCTACGATCAGTGACTTCCTTGGGATACAGAGAAATAATCCCAACACCACTAAAATGTCACTCAAGAAACTCAAAGTGTTCCAATAGGGAGGTATTTTTTTTGAACGAAGAGAATCAACTTAAATGGCAGCATGGTGGAAATCCAAGCCAGACGACATTCAAGAGAATTGCACAGATCAAATGACACTGAGATGAGTAGAAAAAATACATACTGATTATGAACCCAGTTCCTTGCTTTATATATGCTTGCTAGACAGGTCCTCATGACGACTTGCCCCACTCCTCAGGGCTGGTGGGAATACCCTTTGTGATGCTTCTAACAAGCTTTTATGTTATTGTTCTTTATTGATAGGCTGTGTTATTTTTCAGGACATAAGGGCCTAGTTGTAATATATATTTGTCCGGGATACTCTCATTTTAATGCCTTCAATAAAAAAGTATTTAAAATTAAAAAATCAGTATTGCCTACAACATGCATTCAGATCTGCTGAAAGTGGGGATGGTCCATAACTCGTGAGAGGCAACTCCTTGAGTGAATCATGGTGCCCCACCACTCCTCTCCCTCAGCAAATGCCAATAAAAACATATTTTATAGTAGGGAAGATGCCATGCAGCACAGTCATGTAACAACAGCCGGGACACAATGGGTAAGCACGCTTTGAGATGAAATGGCATTGAATACGTCTTGTGATTAGCAGATTTGTGTTCCACTGTAAAGTACATGTAACATGCATTCTTTGAGGAAGCAGTGGTTATGCCCTACTGTCAGAACTGCCTTTGCTTGTTTTGGTGTAAATAAGTTCGGTAGTGTGAGAAAATGGTGTTAGAAAAATGCTTTTTTTGTAGGCTTTAAATTGAGCTAAGCTATTAATGGTGCTATAAAGATTTGGACAGTCAGCAGACCCAAATAAAACATTTTAAAAAATCGAATCCAAATGGACAAGAGTTCTTTTTCTCCCACTATCCATTTCGAGTTAGCATTCTCAAAACTAGGTTTGTGGACCTGAATAAACGAATTGGCAGGCCGCAGGAAAAATACTTCCCTTGCTAGCCACCACTGCAAGACAAGGGGAATCCCCCCTCCTTTCTGAAGAAATTGAAAAGCCCACATAAGGGGGCTCGATGAGCACTCACTGACTTACAGGTTACCCATACATCAAAAAAAAGAAAATTCGCCTGCCACAGGGCCTGCATACCCGTAAAGGTAGGGACCGGAGTCTGGAGACAAAGTCCACAGTCTCTGTAATGAAACCATGGACCAAGAAAAAGGATTGCACATGGTTCTATGGATTCCATAGTGCATGGTCCCATCACCAAGGAAAGCAGTGAACTGTGGGTGAGATTTTGAATGTTGAGTCCTTTTTCACAGATCACGATCTCTGTACCGAGACTCCACACTATGGGCGCCAGTTTAGTTATGCTGTGGCCTTAAAAGAACAGTCCATAGACTACTGCCAAATACAATTAAAAAAACTTTTCCCACATAAAAAGCATATTTAGGTGTGGATTGGCACAATATCACAACATAACAGTTCTTTTGAGAACCACCAACAAAATCAATCAAATAAATGTTCTCTATTAACCGCTAGGCCCTGCATTGCTAACCATGGAGGGTTGGGTTAAGGCCTGTGGCCAACCTTACTGGTGTGTTTCCTTGTAGGGCCAGGCCCTTTGACAGGTTGTTCAGAGGACCAGGCCATAGGCCAAGCCTTCACCAATCTCTGCTGCCACAACAGTAGTTGCTGTGAAAAGGCCACATCGGATTGGACCCACCATTTGCCCAAAGGCCAGGCTCTGTGAACAACTTTCATTGCACATGGCCAAAGGCGGTGCATGTGGGGTGCATGGGAGATGGTTACCTATCTCTCTTTAACAAAAGTTAACTTAAAGTTACAGCTAGTTTTGGTTACATTATCTTTAATAAAACTCAGAAATTCATTTGAAAAAACGAAGTTAAAGCACATTTATTATTATGAATTGAATGTGCATGATATTCGTACAGACTATACATAACTCACCGCCATGCAAACCATAACGCATACACCAGATGGCATACTTATGACAACTTTATATTTATACCAATAAATAATAACACCTACAAGCACGATATCATTAAATGAACGAAAACACCTAAATCAATTAATGTACATTTATAGTTGTTTCACTCATATTATTAAGGGTAAAGCGATATGCAATCCCATTTGTAAGATTATTTATGATGATCGACTATAACTTGCAAATTTCAGCTGTTTTTCAGGTTTCAAAAGGAACAATAACAGCATTTTTTTAAAGTGTATAGATATACAAATGCACACACATAATAGCACCATCATTCGCATTTAATACCCTAGCATAATTTTTTTTCTTCTTTAGGACTGACAGGATAATCATGATTTATGAGTCGTATTACATTCAATTATGAAGCATGAAATGTATTAAATTGAATGCAATAAAAGACACCACCTGAAAATGAGAAAAACTGACCTCATAAAAAGTTAAAACGTGATAAAATGTCTTTTTTTAAATGGTCAAAGTGTTTAGAAACAGCTTTGCCAAGAAAATTAACTAAACTTGAAAGGTGTTCCTATTAATGGAGACTGACTTTGAAATAGAAAGGACATTTCAATAAAACACTTATGTCCATCAAAAATATGAGCAGCGACTGCAGCCCAATGCAACAGTTCAAATAGGCAAGCGGTGGTGTGTCTTTTTCTCCAAGCTGGCAGATTAACACTACTAGTTTTGGTAAATGGAGGTGCTCCAACGTATGAGAATAGTTTTTTATTTTTCTTATTTAACTGAAACTAAAAACAATAAATCAATAACACAAGCCAGTATGTCATACAGTCTTCAACATAGTAGGATTTGAAAGATGTTTCAAAAGAAAGAGAAATAAAAAAAAAGTCTAAATGAATGAATCACTAATAAGGCAATACATAGAGTGATATAATAGAATAGAAGAAAGCAAGCTACAAGGAGAAAAAAAAGGAAGTAAAAAGAAGATAGTGGAAAGAAGAAAATAAGGATGGCTTTTGATACAAATTTTACTGTGATTTTTCACTATAGACAACCTGTGTCAATTTTCTAGTGCCGTAAAGGGAAAAATGCCTATCTTACTTTAAGGCAAAATCTAAAAAAGCCACCGGGTTTGCATCACTTTTTCTCAAATCCATAAATACTGGTTATGAGATTGACTAAAGCTGAAAGTAAAAGTCATGGCCCCAATAAGACAGATTTCCAACTTTTCCCTAAGAGCCTAGAATATGCAAATTGCACCTTTCTTGTTTCTGAACATTTCACATACTTGGCCCCATTTTCAGACATTAAACATGGTTTGAATGGTGCTTTGCCTTACAATGCCAATTTTTCCAATTACTAAATTCAAAATGAATCACACAGAAGTGACCTTCCCCAAAAGACCCACAACTTCTGTATAGCTCCCATATAAGACTGCTGGAGTTTAAAACACGTCTACTTAACTTTTGAGCCTTAACACCACTTTATTTTCAGCCCACAAACACATATGTCTTACTTCTGACATGAAGCAGGCTGGAATCTGTAATTCTTTCAGAATATCACTCATATCCTCTACTTTGTTGGATGTCAAATTAATCATGGATTTGACCAAAATTTCCTTTAGTGGCCCACTTTTGAACTTGCCTTGACATCTACAGCTCCCTTTTTCAGGTCTGACCATGACAACTTTTTGTCTATAAAAGGTCAGTCCCCTTCAAATCCATGGGTTTCCTGGGTTAGTCTCCTTCAGCCATTGGCTTGAGGCGCTGTCAATTACAGTTTAATCAGCTCGAAAGAGTATTTTAGTCTCACTATTGTGCTGATAACTAGAAAGTGCTTCCACTGAAGCGTGTGACTATTTTACAATGAAAAGTACACTCACGTAATCATTGCACGTTTTACTTACACTCTTTTAGTTTTAGTTTTTTTAACACAACAAGACACACAGGTTTGTTTCCTCAGAAAGCATGCTTTTTGTGATGTGGTGCAAAACCGTTGAGCTTTTTTTTAGAAATGAAGTTCAAAAGTGTGATATATTTTTGTCGAGATATGCTCTGATTGGACACTTTACAAGGGAGTAATCTATCCTGATTGGTTGGTCACAACCTGAACAATATGTTGTGTTAGCCATTGCAAGCAAGGACACAGTGCCGGTGTCCTGAAAATATACACAAATACATACATATACACACACACACACACACACGCACACAGAGTGAGCACAATCCGACACTGAAGGACATAAGGCATCACATAGGGACCACAGCCCTTGATTGGCTTGCCACCACATTGAAAACATGTTGTGGCAGCCATTACAGAACTCTGGAACATGATCCCGTTGAAATGCATTGTAATGGAGTATGCTTTTGATGGTCAAAATAGGAGCACATAGAAAGAGTGATAGCAGATTTTAGTCAAAATATTAAGTATTTGTAGGTAGTGAGCCTTTGCTGGGATGTGTTTCACCATGCTTGAGAGAGAACTGTTTTTTCTCATGTTTTTCTCATGGATGTTATTGAAGGTGCTACAGATGCGAAAATTCAAGCACTTTTTTTGTAAATTCACACTATCTTCTTCAGTTATGTGAGAATAACGTCTGTCATACTGAGTAAAAAATGAAATACAACAGCAGGAGCAGACTGTCAGTTAATTCCACAGTTTTCTACTGCTGCTGCACAACAGTTTACTAATGAACAACTAGAGCACAAACATTCCTTCTTATGACAATGGTGTGGCATACCTGAAGATTGAATCAAAGTGTAAAACGTTAAATATTTCCTTGAAGAAATGAACAAAATGAGAGCTTTCTATTTGTCATTGAACATCTGGTGAGTGCTGCTGCAGAAGACAGAATTAGGACACATTTCATGTGAGTTTTCAAATATCTTCCTCATCCTTTTCAGTAAAACATTATGAGATGTGGACTTAAATGTGTACTTTCAACACCAGCAGCGGCCTGCCAGCCTGATGAACCAACCACAGCTTTAACACAGTGTTCTAATAAGCAACAAGAGGCCCAACATTCTATATTTTTGACACAGTGAAGAACAACTGAACACCATCTTGACCAAATCAAAGCTGTAAAACTGAATGCTTTTCCTGCTGAGGATAAAGCAGTAAATGAAGATAAGAGGACGCTTGCTAACAAAATAGTCTCCCAAGATAGCCACCAGAGAAAAAAGAACCCAACTGTAGCTCAAAAATAACTCAAATGTAGCCCAAATATAGCCTAATAGTTGAAGTGATCAAATGCTTAAGCAATAAATAAACAAGTGCTCAACTGGATTAATCTACAATTGGAAACTTGGTAATCCCCAGATTAAAAAAAGGTAACTGGGATGGAAGCGGCTTCATTTTATGCACATCAAAACAGTGAAATTCACTCCGGCAGAACTAAAACTTAAAACAAATTTACTAGAGTTCAGGAAAAATCTAAAAACTTGGCTTTTCTCCAAATAATCCTGCCATCTTCTGGATCTTCTAGCCTGTCAGGATCTGCTAAGTACAGAATATTAACGCACTGGTTGTTCATTAGAACACTGTGGGGAAGGAGGAGGCATAGACTCGGACAACGGAGGACAGGGGAAGAGAGCAGCGGCAGAGGCAAGGAGTTGACCACAAGGCTTAAGCGGGAGGAGCAGTGGCAGCACAACGGTAGGAGTTGACCACAAGGCTTAAGCGGGAGGAGCAGTGGCAGCACAACGGTCCACGTATGGCAGGTGGGAGGGGGCAAGGGGAATAAGTCAAACACGCAAGGCAGGCATAGAGGCGCTGGCAGCCCAACAAACCATGGAAGTCAGGAGTAAGGGGCAATTGAAGCAAGTTATAGTTAGCTCACTAACACTGGCATAGCTCATTGGTTATGGTATTTAAGCATTAGTTTTTGATCTATTTCAACACCAAACTATAATGATATTTTGACCTTTGTTTTACCGGGATAGACTGTTCCCATGAGGCACAGGGTCAAGACTGATTTGCATATAGCTGGGTCTGAACAGGGGTGGCAATGTGAGCTAAAGAACGATCATGGATTCAACCCAGATCAGTGACTGGGGGTGTCTGAAAAGTTTGCTCCGTCCATTATCTCCTTGTGTTTGCTTTGTTCGCCTTAAGTTGGCAAGGTATGGCCAGACGTAAATCCTTTGCTCACTTTGTCATCAGATTCAAGCTAGCCTGGCTGATGAGGGGTGTTACTCCGAAACAAGTCCCAGGATGCTTGTTTCCGGTCCAGGGAAGACATGGCTGGGCAGTTTGGGCTGGACTGTTCCCATGAGGCACAGGGTCAAGACTGATTTGCATATAGCTGTGTCTGAACTGGGGTGGCATGGTGAACGATGATGGATTCAACCCAGATCTGTGACTGGGGGTGAGAATCTGAAAAGTTTCGAAACTCCGGCCATCATCTCCTTGTGTTTGCTAGATTCTCTGATAACGTACTTGTGGCATGGAGAAGATCTAACTCTAGCGTAGAGACATTTTTGAGAGATAAATATGAATAAGTAGAATTTAAGGTTCACAAGTCAAATCAGCAAAACCAGCATTAATTTCTTAGACTTGGAGGTCTTCATCATAGAAAAGAGAATTGAAACAAAGTTATTCAGGAAAGCTATTGAAGGAAACACAATACTGCATGCATCAAGCTTCCACCCACTATACACAAAGACAAGTATTCCGTACGGAGAAATTCTCCGCACCCAAAAAATTTGTAGTACCACTCCAGATACACTTAAATGTCAAGATGACATGAAAGGTATATTTGCAAAGAGAGGATTTAGCAGGGAGCTTCTAGAGCAGGCACAAAAGCTGGGAACAATAGGGATAGGACACCATTCTATTTACCAGGCCAACTAAACAACAAGTGAATGGAGTTAGATGTATCACCCCATTTAGAAATCAAGGTAAAGCACTAAGCACTTTATTCAGAAAGAATTGGCACACCAATTCCCCCTGCCATTGTGTCCTGCAGTTGACCCCCTTCCTGGTTGCCCATTGAGAGACACCCACAGTGTCTCTCAATGGGCAACCAGGCAGGGGGCTAAACGTCAGGACAAAACGCATCTCCTTGCAACTGGCACAAGATAAAGTGCCCCCCCCCACACCATCCCTGAGAGGCCCATGGAGGACCCTCCCCTGTAAGCCTAATTGCAAACAGACACCTTTCTTCAATGGGATCTGCAGGGGGACAAGAGGTTTGGTGGTGTGTTGCACTGGTATGGGCCCATGCCTAGTGCTGGCCCTGTCGTCAGCCATAGGCGGAGATGCCAGTCTGCAATTTCAGAGACAAACCATGTGATCCTGTGCAAATTCTTCATATATTATTATATGATTGAATGCTACCTCATTTGTTATGACTGGGTCGAGGACAAGGAACGTAGAGGTAATATCGCTTTGCACTTGAGGTTGCAAAACTCTGACTGCTAATTGGCTGCAGATATCTACGTTAAATAATTAACTCTGCTTTATCAACATGCGTAAAAGTAGTCAAAATGGGGTGCTCAGGCACTTTATCAAAGGTACACAAACTCCAATGGAGGAGCGGCTAAACTGTCAGCACACATTTACAAAATCATGAGGTTTTTGGTTTGTAAACCACAACTGGTATCTTCTTTCTACTGTCAGGTACTGTTTAAGGAGAAGAGAGGCAGGTTCTCGTTCCTTTAGCGCTGGCTGCTGATTGGACTGGTCTTGGCTAATTGTTCATGTTTTATTTAGTGGCTGTAGCGTCGAAGCGCTGCCAGTAAGTAACATTACCATTTTCCACCCCGACGGTAGACCATTCATCAACCGCTGAAAGATGAAAGGTTGCGCCAGAGCTTAGACGCAGCGACAGGTAAATTGCGCACAGAATGCAGCAGCTGGAGCATTAGCCCTCAGAGCTTTAGTCGCAGCCGATCAAGGGGCCTCATTTATGAAAAGTGACGCATCGCTGTGTGAAAACAGCGATGCGTCACTTTTCACTGCGCCTTCCTTGCGACACCAATGATGCGGCATATTTACAGTATGACGCATCATGGAGCAAGGAGTTACAGATACGGCAGTATTTCTGACGTATCTGTATGGCGCAAAAGTGACGCATTGCTAGAGTGTGTCACAAAAGTGACGCAACTCCAGCAATGTGTCCTTTCACATGGGGCAAGCCCCATATGAAAGGCCCTGCGTCAGTCTTAAGCCTGCTGTGAGGCAGGCGTAAGAAATTGACGCATTTGCATCCTAGAAGTGGCGCAGTGAAATCTTATAGATTTCACGGCGTCACTTCCATGACCCTTTCTTGCGTCAAAACACCCCCCTTGCATACATTATACCTGGCGCAGGTATAATGTGGTGCAAGGGTTTACAAAGTGACGCATCTACCTAGATGCGTCACTTTGTAAATATGGCGCAACAAGGCGCATTTTTTACGCCACTGGTGCGTCACAAAAAGTGACGCACCGGCGGCGTAAAAGTGACGCACAGCCTCATAAATGAGGCCCAAGGAGCGGATAGTTCTTATGACGTTGAACACACAATACCCACGAACAATGCAAGGGAATGTTTGTTTACAGAGGTTGAATGCCTCTCTTGGCACCCTGCTCTGGGCACGGTAAACCCAGGGGAGGTAATGTTACCAGACACAAAAGGTGAACCGCTTTAATATACATATACAGCTAAAAGGAGCTTCCTCTGCTGAAATTTTCACAAATAGGTCAAATTTCGGTTCACACGACAGAAACAAAAGTAGTGCATGAATCGTGCTCCCATGGGAGCTACTCGTACCAGGATAGGCATTGTAATGACCAGTTCTTACATTGTATTAATTTTAACCCTGTATAGTTCCTGCACAAACCAAACTGCCAAGCTTTCTTATGTCACCTCTTCAGGCACACTCAAACGGAGAGCAGAAACGTGGAGCCAGAGGCGCAGCTTCTGTTGGTGCAGCAGGTGCAGTGGCACTTGCCACAGAGCCCTGGTGGCTGGGGCTGTTTAACCCTGATAATTGCCTTATTTTGCCAGGCCGACAGTAGTCTGGGGTGCTATTTTCCTTGCATCAAGCCCCATGATATCCTTGTGCCCCCTCCTTTTCTTAGAGCGCACCCACTCACAGACCCACTCATACACTCACACACCCATTCACGCACCCACTCACAGATCTATTCAGGCACTCATGCACCCACTCACAGACCAGTTGAGAGACCCACACACAGAGACGTCCATGCTGCCACCACCCATAGGCCCACTCATACACTCACACACCCATTCACGCACCCACTCTCAGATCTATTCAGGCACTCATGCACCCACTCACAGACCAGTTGAGAGACCCACACACAGAGACGTCCATGCTGCCACCACTCATAGACCCACTCATACACTCACACCCATTCACGCACCCACTCACAGATCTATTCAGGCACTCATGCACCCACTCACAGACCAGTTAAGAGACCCACACACAGAGATCCATGCTCCCACTCACAGACCCACTCATACACTCACATACCCATTCCCACACTCACTCATAGATCTATTCAGGCACTCATGCACCAAATCACAAACCAGTTGAGAGACCCACACGCAGAGAGACCCATGCTCCCCCTCACAGACCAACTCATACACCCACGCTTCCACACAGAGACCCACTCATACACTCACACACCCAGTCACAGACACACTCATACTTATACATGGATGGATATGCACCAAATCTGGAAGTTGCGTGATGTGGTCATCTAAGATTGTGCAGGATATTTTCATTAAGGTCCTACAAGTGGGTACTCCGCATGCTGGCTGCCCAGCCTGTCCCCTTTTTGGGTGTCAACAGAAGCCGGCTGTTTTATTAGCTCGCGCCCAGGCGGCAGCTGAGTATTTCAGTGGCTGGGCTGGAGCAAAATGGTGTTACCTGCCCAGGAGAGTGTGGGTGGGAAATAAAGTTTATATTCCCACCCCACACTCTCCAGTAAAGTGTCCCAGGGGAACGGTTGCTCTGACCCACATTGGGCCCCAGGGCCGGTGAGCGGCTTGTGGAGGGGGGTGCATACCGCGCTCCCCAAAATGTACTACTAAGGGTCCACTTGAGCACACAGCATGCTTCAGTTTCTATCATCATGGGTTTACCGGTTCTGTATAATACCAGTCACATGTATTGACAACTCATCTCTTCTTCCACTTTCCTTGTAGTTCCACCAATCTCAACTGCTTGTTCCTTCCAGTTCTCATGCTTCCAATTTACTTCGGTTGTAAAATCGATCGTAAGAAAAACGTTCTGTTATACCTTACTTGGTGTAGCGCTAAATCATATTTCACGTACTCCGATACCTAGTTGTCGAGCGAGCATTACAGGAATGCATAAAAAAAATTACAAAAATTATGTACGGCTTACAAAATATGTTTTTTTTGTAGCCAAAGCAAGTCATCATTCCTAAAGAAATTGGAAAATAATGCAAACTTAACAAAAACAAATTAAAAAGCACAGGTAGGTCTCTGATAGGACAAGAACATTTATTTAACTGCAATGAACCACAGACTGATTTTAACTGTGAACTTCACAAACTATGCGCAAATCACACCCTTTTTCCTTGAATACATTTTACCATGTACCACCAAGAATAATTTGTGCAGGCAAGACCCACAAAGCTCTAAGCTTTCAGACGCAGGGTCTGTAAATACCACACCGTGTAATATTGGTATTTACCATCTCTCCAAGTGAGATACTATTCTTACTGAGACCCTACCTTGGCACTGAAAATTCGGACCTAACATGCAACTGTTTGTTCAGTTAAAAAGCCAGTTAAGAAAGATTTTTTTTTTTTTTTTTTTTGCAGATTCGTAGCAGCATTTTTTTTTTATCTGTGACAGCGCCAAAAAAAACAAGCTGATGCACCGTGTGACCGCACATGCCGGAGACCAGCATCAGTGAAATGCTTTATTCCCCAGCGCGGAGCTGATGGATCGGCTGAAATATTTTATTTTTCAAAACAATATTTCTCCCTTTCAAATTAGAGAGCTTGCGGGTGGGTAGCTTGCTGCGCTGTCAGTACAACTGTGCTTCCAAAAACAAAAAAACGTCATTTGAATGACAGCGTAGCGAGGAGAACAACTTTATACATTTTTCTTTCAAGAGGAGTATCCCTCCTCCCTAAGGGTTTTGTTCCTATGCAATTCAGACCCAGAAATGTAGCGAGATCCACGAAAATGACATTATCCCATCTATAAAAATGGATTTGACCACGTATGATGTATTAGCCAGCCTATTTCTTACTCTGTGTTGTTATAGTTTTTATTCTGCACTATTTACATACTATGGGGCTCATTAGGATTGCGGTTAATCCGCATCCTCTGGGCCGGCGGAAACCACCGCCGGCCCAGAGGATGCGGATTAACCGCTGCGGACTGAAAAAAGACCCCCCGCCAGATTAGGATGGCTGGGGGATCTTTTTTCCGTCCGCCGCTTTTCCACCGCGGTCGGCTTCCAACCGTGGCGGAAAAGCTCTACCATGGCTGGCGGTGTCTATCAGTGGTCCTATGCCTTTACACGGCGGCATTTCCGCCGTGGAAAGGCATACAGACTTTTCTTAGGGGGCCCGTTGCAGGCCCCAGTGGTGAAGGGGCGGTGGGGGGTGCAAATGGGGGGTAGGTACCCCCTGCCTTTCCGTGCAAGAAGCGGCAGGCACCACGCGGTGCCTGCAGCTTCGTGCACGCAAAGGAAAACATGGTGTTTTTAACATTGCGGCGTGTGCTGCTTCAGGCAGCACCCGCCGCAATGTTAAAAATACAGGATGTGACCGCCAGGGTGGCGGTCACATCCTAATTTGCACGGAGGGACCGCCGCTGCCCCTGCGGACGGTCCCTCCTCCTCTGGGGTGGCGGACGGACGCAGGTCCGTCCGCCATCCTAATGAGCCCCATAGTGTGCACTCTGTCCACACCACACCGCACCATCACAACCCTAAAGGTGGCTGGCTCTTACAGTGCTGACGGCTTATTAGGTTGATGTACAATCAGGCAGAGACAGAAAAAAAATAGTCCTGGCACTAAAACAAAAGAAGAACACGATTTCTAAAAGTGGGGTGCCTGTTTGCATATTGGGGCAGTTTGACACTGGTAAAAGGCACGCTTTATAAGTGACTTCAAGGTATAGCAGGGTGGCTTAGTGGACGAATGCATTCACTGTAGGGGCCTGTCTTCTACCTCATGGTCACAGGTTCAAATCCTGGTGGGTCCACTCAGCCTTTCTTCCATCTGAGTTCGATAAAATGAGTACCATTGAGTTGGGTAACAATAAACATCTGTTATTCAGAAACTTGAGACCCTAGCTTGGGTGATATGTGCGCTTTACAAAAACACATGTTATGTCATGGGAACCCTCATGGTTTTGAGCTTACTGCAGCCAGGTGCGGCTGATGCAGGTAAGAGCGGTGCGGCGGGGACTCGACAGACGACGACGAGGAAAAATGAAATAATACATTTTCCCTCGTCGTATATCGAATCCCACCCCACCCACTCTTACCTGAACTGGCCTCTCCTAACTGCAGTCGTTTGTTAGTAATATCAGGCAACTAAACAGTAAAAATCAGACCGACAGACCAAAAAACAGCTCACACACTGCCCGCTCAGCCCAGCCCTTCTGGCCCTCCCTTACTGCCCCATTGGCTAGTCCGACCATGCAATCAGGCCACGGGGAAGCACCAGTAGATACAGAGAACAATCCAGAATCTGCAAGAGGCTTGCAGTCTGCTCGAGTAATCTTTTTTTTAAATACACTCTTATGTGTCAGTCTGAGTTCCAAAAAGATTTAGGGTCTGAGGTAGAGTTTGGTCGATGAGCTGTACCTTCAATAACATGTCGGAAGTTCCCTGTATTTAGAGTCAGACGAAGAACCATGTGGCATATTACCAAGGGGGGGGGCGATAGGCAATTATTGCCGATTTAGTGGCCATTTTCGGCTGCTAAGCGGCGATAATTCTATCGCCCTATTAGTAAGCTGTCGCTAACTGATGTTAGCGACAGCTGTTAGGCGATAGCGAGCAGTTTGGGGCCCGCTTTGCATGTCAGCGATGTTTACTGCTAATGACATGCAAAGTGTGCGTACCCAACCAGTTAGCGACTGAAAGCAGTCGCTAACGTCGCTATCGCCTATTAGCAAGGCAGGCGTGGCATTGGAAATATTTGCGCTAAGTGCAAATATCTCCAAATACTAACACCTGCCCAGACCAGTTCTTAGCCATGTTATCCAATGGGAGGTGGATAACATGGCTAAGAGGATTTCATCGCTAATGCGTGAATATCGCTGTATTCTCAGCGATATTCACGCATTTTGCCGCTATCGCTGGATATTTTAGCAAAATGGAGAAAAACGTTGCTAATAGCATGTTTTCTCCGCTAACATATCCAGCGATAGGCAGTGATAAAAAAATCGTCGCTAAGCCTATTTAGCGATAAATATCGCTACTTGTTGGTAATGTGCCCCCATGTTTCTGAGGTCAGAGCCTACCCTACCGTTGTCAGCAGAAACCTTTGATCTACAGTCCATCGACCATTAGGCCATCCAAATAAGTATCTCCAGCTGATGGAAAATAAAGCTCAGCATTTTAGGGTCATTTGTTTTTTGTTTTTCTAAATCAAACTCCAACTTTGGTAATGTGTTTTAAAAAAAATAAAAAAACGTTTGTGTGCAGGCGCATTTAAAATGAGGTCCGTTCAGCAAGGTTTCAGTGGCTTCAGTGCAGCTGCCAAGATGGAGGCTCTTTTGAAGGCACAGAGATCTTAATTTGCTGGCCAGAGATCTCCAAGTATGGTGGTCGGTCTTCCGCCAGGCCAGAGTACACTTTTCACTGCCTAGGCTGACTGCCTGGAAGTTCGGGCTGGACTGTACCCATTGGGCGCAGGGTCAAGACTGATTTGCATATGGCTGGATGTAAACTGGAATGGCATGAGGAGCAAAAAAACGATGGATTTAGGCCCAGATCTCTCTACTCGGGTGAATGTATGACATTGTTCTGCATTCTGTCCATCAATTGTTCTTTTTAGGTTAACAAGCCACCATATTCTAAACAAGGATCTTAGTTATGTAAATCTAAACTGATGCACTCTCCTTTCACAAAGCCTACGCGAACCACTCACTGCGGTGACTTTTCTTAAGATGTTATAAAAAGCAAATAAAATAAGAGATGATGCCAGATGGCGTTTTTTTTTTTTTTTAATGAGGGGTCGCCAAACCCATATTCAGAATTCATTTATTAGATCATATAGCGTTTTAATAAAGTGGTAATCAGGTAAACAAAAAGGGGAATACTTGTTTCACTATCCTAGGAATTTTTGTGACGCTTCTTTGACTCTCAAATGTATGTCTATCATAGTACAGTCGATGGGTTACATATATTACATTAATATGCTTTCTTATCAAAAGAAACACTATTGTGTTTAGTGATTACTGTTTGGGTGTAGAGATAAGGAAAAATATGCAAAATCCAAGAGTAAGAAGTAAAATAAATGGTAATTTTTGCTTTTATAACCGCACATATGCTCAAATTCAGTTCATAATTACTTAAGGGTGACTGTCTACCATTAATAAATGTATTCACTTTTCTATCTGATTTTAGGATAGTTAATACATTTCAGATACATGGTACTGCTAATGTAGATGTCTACCTCAGGATAACAGATTAATTTTTAGCAATGTCATACGCCTAATTACTGAGGGACAAATGATTAGTATCAGTCGGAGATTCGCAGGGGCCATTTTGGTTTACTGGTATAAGAGTAGTTACGTTACAGTTTGGACCTCTCGGCTGACCTATTAATCAGGATATTGGAATTGAAAGATTTGCGTAAAATTGGGAGGGCTGGGTTGTGAGGGGCACCTAAATTTAGATGAAGGCAATATCTTTCCAGAGTCACATCTGGCCACAACTAGGGCATGATCATTCAGAAGCATTTTCCTAACTTCTACCCTTTTTTTTCAATCATCCCTTCCACCCTCGCATCTCTGAGAGTTTCACTCTCGTTCCCTCTCCTTTTATCGTTTGTTGGATCTGTTGCATTTGTTAAGACATTAATTTAAATGTATTGTACTGTTTCTTTCATTCATTCTAAATAGCCACCTAGTGGTTGGCCATCATTACTAGTTCAGCTAAGATCTTAGGGCCATATATAGGAAAATACTATTTACCGATTCCAAAATATCGAATTTTACCGATTCGGTATTTCAGAATCGGTAAACGGTATTTAGGTATAGATTCGGTAAATTTTACCAACTCTGTAAAATTCGGTAATTACTGATTCGGTATTTACCGATTCGGTAATTCCCATTCATTCCTATGGGCCTGGAGGCCCATTAAAATGAATGGGAATTACCGATTTGGTAAATACCGAGTCGGTAATAGGGGGAAGACTTACAAGGGTGGCAGGGTGTCACATTGACACCCTGTTGCACCCCTGAATAGTGCATGGGAGCACATGTGGCACACATATATTCCCTAAGGGCATGTATGTCTGCCACATGGCACTTTTGGAAAAGCACAAATTTGCTTTTTCAAAGGTTTTCGATATTTACCTCAGAAATGCACTCACTTGAGTACTCCCTACATTAAGGATTCGGTAATTTACCGAATTGGTATTTTAAGGAATCGGTAATTTACTGATTCCTTAAATTACAGAATCCTTAAATTTGGCCCCACAGCTCAAATTCCCAATACCAGTCGGTAACGGCCGAAATTCAGTAATTTCAGCCGTTACCGACCAGTATTGGCCTACTTACATCTGGCCCTTAGTTTGACATCTGTGTGCATGCTCTCAGGTGGGTTGAGGCTCACCCTTATGTATATCCAGGGAAGGGATGGGAGAGATAACGGGCCAGTATACAATCTCCCCAGATAAAAGAAATGTAATATCTGTATACTGTTGCGACGTGTAACAGCCCCAGACAAAATATCCCTAGCTGTGTGCAGGTCCCCAAAGAAGCATGTGCTTGTACGAACAGTTGCCCTCACTTACCCGAAGGTGAAATGCTTCATCATCGGGCATTGCTCCTCGTCAGGCTGGCGCTGCAATGCCTGGCAGGCCCTGCGAGAGTTCTCTTTGTCAGAGATTTTTTAATCAATATACCATTGAGTGGTAGTATATTTTAATTTCACACCACTCACCAATCTTCCCACTTTTGTAGGGTATACTATCCCTCGCCCTATCAATCAATCAGAGTACTTGTAAAGCGCGCTACTTACCGTGAGGGGCTCAAGGCGCTATGGGGAGGGGGGGCTGCTACTGCTTGAAGAGCCAGGTCTTGAGGAGTCTTCTGAAGGTGAGTAGGTCTTGGGTCTGCCGTATGTGGGTAGGGAGGGTGTTCCAGGTCTTGGCGGCGATGGCGCTCTATCGCCATATTGATTAAACGATGTCTGACAAAGAGCCCTCTTGTGGGTCTGCCAGGCATTGCCACACCGGCCTGGTGAGGAGCATCACCCAATGATGAAGCATGTCAACTTCGGTTCGGGTGAGTGAGGGCAATGTGCAATTATGCACATCTAAGTTGTGGCTGCAGCAAAAAAGTAACTGAAAGACTTCATCCTCTATTTCGGAGTGTGCATCCACCTCTCCAGTGACACCGATAGTGCTTGCTATGCTCAGAAACACAACTGAAATGGTACAAGGCATTGATTGTCCTTGGCACCGTAATCCATTCGAGCCATTCCATCCCATGATGCTCTATTCTAATGAACCTTTGTCACGAGTGGTGCCAGTGCCACAGTTGGGACTCAGTGCTGCACATGTATTTCCAGTGTCCACGAGCAGACACCATTAGGAATAGAGTAAAGGAATTAAAAAACATACATAACATATCTAGCTTAGATTCAGGATCAATGTGTCCCTGATTAAAAGGCATCTTCAGAGGATGAGGAATGAAAATGTTTGAACTAAAACTTGCAATATTCATTCTTTTGGTGGTTGTTTGTATCCTCATACATTTATGCATGAGCATTACTAATCATTTCACAACTAATAAAGGCGCTATCCTTGATTATCCATTTTATCCATTACCGACTGCTAAAGAATGTCCTTGCCATGTAAGCTCTTGTCAATGTGATCTCATTAGACACCATGAGCGAGAATTTGCTATTGAAATAAACAGAATGATGGCAATAAATGTCCTTTACTTTGTGCTCAGGGTACAATAGGGAGGGACTGTGAACTTGTTTTATCTTGTTCTTCATTTATGTTGCTTTATAATGCATTTTAATGACAGACCCATGTTGTTAAAGGGCAACCATTTTGTATTCTCATTTTATATGTAGGTCTGTACTGTACTCGCCTCTTATGTGAATGGTGATGTGGTCCTGGAGTATTGCAGGTACTTGATTTTCTATCTCTTTAGTTTCCTATGTCCAAACCACCTTATTTATTTTATTTTTATTTATTTATTAATCTTACATAGCGCGACAGCTAACCGTAAGGGTTTCCCGGCGCTGAAAAACAGTGGTAGCAAAATACAATCCAGAGGGAAATTTATTGGACAAAAAGCCAGGTCTTTACGGCTTTACGGAAGAGAATATGACAGTTCTCCTTCCGCAAGTCTAAGGGAAGAGAATTCCAGAGTTTGGGTCCTAAGGTGGCAAAAGAGCGACCGCCCATTCTCGAGAGCCTAAACTTAGGAATACAAAAAAGGTGTTGGGAAGAAGAACGAAGAAAACGAGCAGGTACATAAGGTTTAACAAAGGATTGAAGATAGGAGGGGGCGACTCCAATTTTGATCTTGTGCATAAAGAACAGTGCCTTGAATTTTACCCGGTTGTCAAGATTGAGCCAGTGCAGCTCCTTTAGACGCTCAGTGATATGATCGCATTTTCGACAACCGCAGAGAAGCCGTGCAGCAGCATTTTGAACTAATTGGAGACGGCGTATGGCCGCCCTGGTAGACCCCAGGTAGAGCACGTTCCCGTAGTCTAGTCTGGAGGTCACCAGGGCCGTCACAACAGATCTCTGGGTATCAGAAGGCAAAATCCAAAAGATTTTTCTCAGCCACCTTAAGATGGTAAAACAGGTGGCTGCAACTTTGTTGGCCTGGTCTTTCATAGATAGATCCTTATCAATGATGACCCCGAGATTGCGCACTCGTTCCGATGGGGTGGGTAAGGAACCCATGGTCAAAGGCCAGTGTCTCGGGCTCCAAAGATCAGGTTTGTTTCCAAAGACTAGTACCTCCGTCTTATCGCTATTTAATTTAAGAAAGTTGCGATTCATCCAACGGGAAATTTCACTAAGACCTGGTTGCAAAGATGAAGGAGAGGTGGGATCAGTTTGAGATAAGGAGAACACAATCTGTGAATCATCAGCATAGGTGAATAGATTCAGACCAAAACAGTGAGCAATATGGGCCAAAGGAATAACATAAAGATTAAAAAGAAGAGGACTGAGAATAGAACCCTGGGGCACACCATGTGGGGAAACATAAGTGTTAGACGTAGACGTATTAGAAAAAATTTGGAAAGTCCGGTCAGTGAGGAAGGATGAAAACCAGTGCAAGGCTTTATCGCCAATACCGAAGGAGGCAAGATTGTTAAGGAGGATACTGTGAGATACAGTATCGAAGGCTGCACTGAAATCAAGCAATATCAGTGCAGCCGATTTGCCTCGATCTAATAGTAGGCGAAGATTCTCAGTCACTCCTAAAAGAGTGGTTTCTGTTGAGAAACCCTGACGAAAACCAGACTGAGAAGGGTGAAGAAGATTGTTGGTTGCTACAAAATGCGATAGATGCAAATGAATGTGCCTTTCAAGAATTTTAGAAAATGCAGGTAGTAATGAAATGGGGCGAAAATTTGAAGCAACATTGGGATCCGCAGTAGGTTTTTTTAATAGCGGGGTGACCATTGCGTGCTTCCAACAGCTAGGGACCGTGGCCGAGCTAAGAGAGAAGTTAAGTAAGGTGCAAATCATAGTGAGTTGAGGGAGCTCTTGCTTACGTAGAATCGAAATAGGTAAGGGATCAATGGGGGAACCAGACTTAATATTGTTTAAAGTTTCCAATAGAGTAGTAGGTGAAAGATCAGGCCAAGTCAACAATTAGGCCGAAGGTGAACATGATTCGGTGGGAGACAAGATAGAATCTGCACCATTATTCATGCCCAGGAGCCTGACCGAAGTTCGCAATGTCTTGAAGGCCACAAGCTGAATGTTAGTTGAGGTTCAACAATGGAAGTCCGCTCTGCTGCCACACTGAGAAGAGCCCTATCAGACTTTGCTGATCACCAACACCACTGGGACACTCAGAGGGCTCCCCATTTGGATTGATACCAGCAATTGTAAGCCTGCACCTCCACGCAGCGGTCCCAGCTATGTATCCAGTTGCCCACACAACTTTAGGTTTTCGACCACCTTCATAAACCAGTGTGCTTAGACATCTCATGTAAGGGGCTTCGTGTCTCCTTCTGTTCAATCAAAAGATGCAGATGCCTCTTCTCATCAATACCACATCTGACCGAGGTGATCAACTGATCACCATATAGTCGGGTCCCTCCATGGGCCTGGCCATGGATCTTTAATGCAAGTGGCCAGCTTTGGATATCTGTGTGGTACCTCATCAAATCTGAGAGCAGTATACTTGTGGAGAAAAACTGCGGGATGCATATTACCCACCCTAAAGTGAACTGTTTCATATGGCAGGTGAACAACACCTATCTGCGCTTACTGGAGAGCTACATACAGAGTTTGAACCTTTCTTCTTGCAGGATTTTCATACACCTGCCCCCTGATTCACAAGGGGGTTTACCAATGATTACTGTAACCCTAGGCAAAGTAGAAACTTGCTTTGACCAGTAGTGACAAGGTCACCCCATGGAGGAGTGCCTTCCTTTTGCTAAGGAGGACAGCATGAATGATCATCGATACCACACTCGTAATGAACACCGCATCGTCCTGCCCATTCACATTGCTCACTTGGACCGTGGCATGTTCGTGAGACGCATTTTGGACCACAACGGGCCGTAGAGAGTATGACACTGTTCTTGATGTGTTTACTATGTTCCCCTTTTTTACTTTAGGCTGGCCATCAGACACCTTGACACCTGCTATGATTCAGATGCCAAATATAGCACATATTTTGTGTGGGTAAACAAACACTAGCTACCTACAGAGTGGACAGACACCAGCTACTGTGCCCATTTAACGCTATCCACGCAGTTCTAATACATTTCCTCATTTAGAAAGACAATCATATGCTATTGCTTCTTCTTCATTGTCTTCCCCATTTATGAGGTTGGTCAGGCAATCACTGAAGTTAAGAGAATTGCACAGATTGCAGAACAAGTAGCGAATGTCCGTTGTTGCAATGGGACAAGTCTCTGACCAATTTGAGGCTCAAAGAACTGGCATTTTACAAAATCAAACATCTCTGCATGTGGTCTTCAATGCAAAGGGTGGTGCCTGTGCCACAGTTGGGACTCAGTCCTGCACATGCATTTCTAGTGTCCATGAGCAGACATAGACCATTAGGAATAGAGTAAAGGAATTAAAAAACATACATAACCCATCTAGCTTAGATACAGGATCAATTTGTCCCTGATTAAAAGGCATCTTCAGAGGACGAGGAATGAAAATGTTTGAACTAAAACTTGCAATATTCATTCTTTTGGTGGTTGTTTGTATCCTCATACATTTATGCATGAGCATTACTAATCATTTCACAACTAATAAAGGCACTGTCCTTGATTATCCATTTTATCCATTACCGACTGCTAAAGGATGTCCTTGCCATGGAAGCTCTTGTCAATGTGATCTCATTAGACACCCTGAGCGAGAATTTGCTATTGAAATAAACAGAATGATGGCAATAAATATCCTTTACTTTGTGCTCAGGGTACAATAGGGAGGGACTGTGAACTTGTTTTATCTTGTTCTTCATTTATGTTGCTTTATAATGCATTTTAATGACAGACCCATGTTGTTAAAGGGCAACCATTTTGTATTCCCATTTTATATGTAGGTCTGTGCTGTACTCGCCTCTCCTGTACTTGTGACACATCTTTCCTTTGAGTATTGGGACTTGTGCGCAGTGGTTCACAAATTAGTAGCCCAGCACCCGAGAAATGCATATTTTCTGAATCTCTTCCCAAGGTTCTTGGTCCACTCTCGCGAGAAACCTGTGGCCCTGTTGATACTCCCAGTATCTTGAATTTCAATGACTTTCACATTACTATTTTCCAGTCTTGTTGCTTATGGGACATAGCTGTATAAAAAAGTATGAATTCTGGGAGAGGTCCACATTCTATGCTCAATAGCTCGGGAGGCAAAGTCTCACGAAGTGATCACTTTTTATATTTATATTTTATTAGAACACTGGAATGTTGGGAGCTCCATTGAAGACTATAGAGTGCTCTGGGCTTCTAATGACCGGTAGAAGCACGGAGCTCCAACATTCTGTTTGTTCACAGCTATTGCTGTGAACAAAGGCCTCACAGAGCCCGAGGGGATTTGAATCCCATCAGGCTTCATGAGGCCTTTGTTTTAGCAAATTAAAACATTCTGCTCTCTAGGGGTGGGATGTTCTATACCTCTGTAGCGGGCTATACCGGCCATTCTTAAAGGACCGAGCAGAACACTGGAGCGGGATTTGTTGGCCGATAGAGCCCTCTACGGCAGGCTCTAAGGCTATAATAAACATGTTTTAGACTTAAAGTAGGTGCTGAATTATGATTTTCTTTCACAATCCTTTTCATATTTTCTGTTATTTTCCCTTATTCACATACTCAAACCATGACCACTGCTTGTCTAATAATATTTTTAAATACAAGATATGCTTCATAACTCACTACAACTGAGATAATATGCTCTGCCTCCTTTGAGGCACATTCTCTTCTTCAGTGTTGAAGTGAGCAACACCTTAATTCTTTGCTTGAAAGTTTCAAGCAAGGACTACACTGACAAAGATATGTACTGGTGTCCTGCAGTGATAAAGGTTGTCAAGAAGAACAATAGACGGCAAAGTCTACGACAGTAAACGGTGCAATTTCAGAGCATCCTGCCAAATAGGAAAAACAACTTGAATTCAGCCTTTATTGTAATACTATTTGACAACTTATAGCTTCAAGGCACGGCTGGTTCACGAACGGCTGGTTGGCTACTAGAGGTACTAATGAAATGACTCCACTATATATATTGGCCCGCCACTAACTAGATCACCAGCCATTCGGGTGACAAGGGAAATTGTGTGGCAGTTTGCAAAACTGACAAATGGTGGGGAGGGTTATGCAAACTTCCTTTGCAACCCCAATCCTAGATCAGTAAGTTCATCGACAAAAGGATGTAGGGACAGAGCTCACAATCACCCAGAATAGCCTGGTTAGGGAATTCCCAAGCCCACACCCCATGGGGAGATGGTCATACAGAATTCCCAAACGAAGGGCAAGAGTAAGGTCCTACAAGACAAACCAGAAGGTGCAGGTAACAGAGTGACGGAGAGGAGGGAAATTGGAGCATGTGGGGAAAAAAAGATTATGAAAGCACCATCTGCTTTCCAATAATCACAAAAGGGAGGGCAGTATTATAACAAAATAAAGAACTATATAAAAATACTGTAGATTGCTCAAGATTATATTTTCAAAATAAACAAATGGGTGTGATGTTTACCTGATGGCTAAAGTTAACAGGTAGATTTTATTGTGGCTTTAAAAAGATTTGTTGGCTCAATGGTTAGAGCGGCAGACCCTGATGCAGAGGTCTAGCCCGGGACCAGGGTTCAATTCCCCGCCTCGGCGGGTCTTGGGCTCAAAATTCCACGGACCTGATAATTCTAGCCTCGGTGCCTATTCCAATCATGGAGTCCCACTCTGCAACTCTGGGCAATAACTTGCTTAATCTCCACAACGGCCCCCACAACACTAAGGATGCCTGGCCTCCACCCTGAGGGTGCCCAGGAGTGGACGCCTCACAGGGAAAGCCAGGACGGGTTCCACAGCGGTATTCGTACAAGCGCCTTGAGACCCTTGCGGTGAGTAGTGCGCTATACAAGTATCAATTTACATTTTTTTTTTCTATCCATATTCAATCTAAAGCCAACAAGTCCATCTTTCTGCCACCCTCGCAGATATTGTACGGTCCTCTGCTCTTTTTTTGGCCTTATTTAGGAGGCACAGATTGGTAAAGTCATGCCACTCTTAGCTTTATTCAAAGGGGTCCATTGATCCATTCACTTATGTGGAACTTCCTGACAGCTCTCAGATCAACTCTTTGGGATACTGAGAGTCACTGCCAAGCCTCCACAGCTTGTTGAATGGGGGTGAGATTTCAAGCCAAATGGAAATCTTTCTACAATATCCTATAATTTCTGTAGCTTCCATCAAATTTTATGAGGGTCCGCACTTTGAGACTTCCCTGAGAAGGACAGAAAGTGCTAATCGCTCATTTGTTGATATTTCTTGAAAGCGGAATTCAAAAAGTGGGAGATGCTTTTGAGCGTGTTTTACAGCGGCAGGTTCTCTGCTATGGCAGAGAAGCGTCACCCCCCAAAAACGCCAGAAAAGGAAAAATAAAACGATAATAAACACGCGTTTTATTATTCCTTTCCTGCCGAGTGTAGGGGGCGGGGCAAGAGGGTGACAGGCACTGAGGGGAGTGGTCTAGGGGGTGTGGCCTGGGGGTGACAGGCACTGAGGGGAGTGGTCTAGGGGGCGGGGTCTGGGGGTGACAGGCACTGAGGGGAGTGGTAGGTGCACTCCCTTCACTGTGAATGACGGTTTCGCTGGCCATCTCGCTTGCGAGAGCAGCTTCAGGATTGGCCGCAGGGCATTCTTGGACCCTGTTCCGCCTGAAGAAGAGGAGCAAAAGAGCGCGACGGGGCCGGCTGCAGGCAACCTTTTTTTTCTTCCCACCGTTCATCCAGCACACCGGTCGCGCCTGGTGGTTAAAGGTCGCACTGCTTGACCAAAAAGTAAATGTGATGCTTGAAAGGACTGTTACAGGCATATGATGGTTAATGGATAGCCATGGCATCTTCCAGGAAAAACAACCTGTGGTATTGTGGCAGCAGCTCGGCATGCCACAACAAGGTTATTTGAGCAACAGAAAGCACTAGCCTTAAATTACTAGGCAAGAATGAAGAGAAGGGACAGTAGGAAGCAGTTTGCAACTAAAGTATCAACTTAATCAGACTGACACTCTCACACTCTTCTCCTAGGACATGTTCAAGGTTAGACGAGCAAATGCACTAAATTCTTACATAATATAGAATGCAAATGTGAACTTGTGACTCCTGGTTGTAACTTTTGAGTTGGGCAAGGGAGCTAATTCTTGTAGCCTACTCTTACTTTGTGAAGAGTTTAATAGAGTTGTTGACCCTCATTTCCATTTTCATTGACGATGCCACTAGTACAAGTAAAAATCTTAAAGACGTGGGAAAACCCAATAAACCCTTGTAGGCTTGGGCAAAAGCTAGTTTATGTAAAGAGAGACTACAAGGGATTTTGTTCCTTAGCTGTTCAATATGATTTCAGTGTATTTCAATCGTAGGCTCATTAGACAATTGAGCCCAATGTATCCACAGGATTACTTTAACATTAGTAAACAGTTTTTCAAATGAATATATTCAATATAGTAAAATAAAGCAAAGATAGAAGAAGCACACAGCCAAGAAGGTTATGTTTGAAGTAAATTGTATTAAAATAAATCACAAAGAAGAAATCATAGGGACAAATAATAGAACAAAACTTTGAATAAAAGTCATGAATAGCAGTATATCTACATTAACTAATCAATTCATAACATTTCATCAGCTCCATAAATAGATGAAGAAGACCAAAATCAAAGATCTATAAAGGTGTCCTTCAATGCATAAAAGCTGAGGAGTTGATGTCTTTGGTCGACGTTTCGGTCTTCTTTGTTGACATCTATAAGACCATCATCAGGACTAGTGTTTTCGTCAAGTAAAACCCCTTAGATACACATGGTGTATAGGGCCGATCTTCAGACTGGATATTATTTCAACAGAAGGATCTGTCGTAGCTCTTATAAACAATTAGAGCTGATTAAACGATGTCGTTATGCTGGTGCCCCTATTTCCAGGTCAACAAGCGTGATATTTTTTACGAATAGTAAACGAGTCTCGGGTCAGTTTTCTGAACAATCCCTCGCAGTCTCGAGTTGATGAAAACTAGTGCAAGTAGGCATGCATCCCAAGGCCATGTTAAAAGACTGTAGGGAATTTTCTGATTGACAGAGACTCCTCATTAAATGGACAGCGCAAGCTCCTGAGGTGTGCGTACAATGCCACTCTTGGTCGCTGTATTCAAAACCTACTTCAACATACCCCTTGATGTATTTCTACATGCTGCACTCTCAAGCAAGTAGACACACTAGCTTGTGTTGGATGGTCACAGTTTTGGAATACTTCTTGAGTCTCAATTTATGGGGAAATACTTCAGTATGCTAGGATATTAAGGGATTTTCTGGTAAATGTAGCCCAGTTGATCAGCCGCAGCCCGTGCAGGTAAGAGCGTGGCGCAGTCGTGGTCGGGGGGGGTGTCGGAGGGTGGGAGATTTCGGCAGACGATGACAAGGGAAAATTAAATAAATAAATAATTTTCCTTCATCGTCGTCTCTCGAAATTCTCCCCCACCCGGCCCCACCACCCCACGCTCTAACCTGCACAGGCCACGGCTGGTTGTGCTGCCTGAAATAAAGGCCGTCGAAGAAGGGAAGTGTGCAGAAAGGAGTTTCAATCCTTCAAAGAATACACCAAGAACATAACTGATCTGCTAAATTAATTAGGTGGATTGACTGTAAAAATTTACAGCCCTGTACAATTCAGAAGAACCCTTGAGGGAGGCGAGTTACCAGAGTTAATTTTAGCCTTTCAACCATGATGTACTTGTAAGGCGGCTCATAAACTCTACCAGTAATGCTGAACAAGGAAATTTAAAAAATCCTGCATGTCAACACTCTCGGCAAATAACCTTTAAAATACCTGCAGTGCCAAGCCTGCTCTGGCTGCTCTCTATCTGAATTGCCATTGTACAGCAAAATAATTAATTTGATACAAATTATTTCAGATGACATTTATTTCCTAGTTAATTACTCGCTAGAGTACTTGCATATTTTATCCCTTAGCTCTATTTCACATGCAGTTAAACTTGGGAAAATGTTTCTAGTTTGCAGGAAACTGTAAAAAATAATATATAAAATATAAGGCAAAAGCAATTCTTCACAAAATGTATTTTGATTCATTTTAACAGATATCCGACCGACAACATGCACTCTCTGCATTTATGTCATCTGTACTTTCTATCCATATATTTCTACGGTGTTACGTACACTAGTATTTCACTGCACTTAAATTTAGGTATTCCATTTCAACATACAACTTTGCTCAGAAGTCGTGGAAACATTCTCATACCAAGATTTCAGCATGTTGCTTTGCCTCTCTATACCAAAAGTGGTTTTGTGCGGCTTAATTTTTTTTTTATTTTAATTTACCATTTTAGTTCAGTTGAACAGTGCCATTTCCTTTTAATAAACAACATTAATATTTGGATTGTCAGCATTCAAAGGAAACGTAACTATTATCTGAAGGAACAAAAACATCTGCTCGAATGTTAACAACTGATGAAATTCGTGTACGGTGTATAACTTGATAAAATTCGGGTCATTTCGCTCATGTCAACATGCTGATTATTCCCACGCGAGCCAAAACTTCAGTACTGGGATAATACGGAAGGAACAGGTTGGCCGCTCACAATTATTACTATAAAGTGTATTGTTTACATGGGCATATTGCTAAGAAGCTGCAGCAGTTTTAAGCGAGCTAACATTCTAAATAATTTAACATCACAGTTACAGTTCTAAAAAAAAAGTATAAGCTGTTCAGCTTATGGTGATGGGGTGAGAAAAAAAAGTAATGGATGTTAATAGCAGAATTGTAAGTTTTCGAAGTAAGTTTTTGCAGAGCAGACACTGTGTGCCCAACTGGACTGACTGTCTGGCTCGAGCGAGGCTTCCCAGTTCATTCAGAAGCTTTTGTCATTACAGGCTCGTGAACATTTCATAGGGGGGTCAGACACAGTCACAGATGAATTATTTCCCAATATCTAAAACACTTTAATTAATTGGCCAGCGCTTTTCCAACAATGTGCTCAAACGATAAACAAGATATTTTTCTTTTTCATTACCTTCCGTGCACTTCCCATCCGACAGCAATTAACATATCTTTCACACTTCTATAGACCCATTAGTGTCTTTTTTAGACAACACACTGAATAGCCTTTTTTTAAAAAAGCCATATTTCCTAGTCACTACAGCAGCATGCAGTTTTGAGAAGTGCCAGATGGTAACAAAGCACATCCCTAAATATACTGCTTTCCAGCTATTCTCAAACACATTCTTCTGTGTGTGAGGTTGTGGTAGCATTAACATTTAGACAAAATACTAGAAAAAGGCTGGGGGGGTCTTGTTAAGCTCCAATATGGCCTCCTTCTTCCCAGGCTACTACAATGCTTCATCCTCAAACTCGTGTTCTGAGGTTGGGAGGGGCAGGCAAAGTAGAAAATGGCAGAGACAGTCAGCACACGTGTCAATGTCCATGTCGAAGAGCTCTGTGTACTGTGGGGCCCCGATGAAGAAGCATGGACGCAGTTACGCATCTCTTGGTTTTCAAAATGGCCGTGCCCGCAGAACGCAACCCATAGTTCTTAGCTGCTAGGCGAGCTAGAAGTGGCTACAGGCAGCCACGGCCGGCAGTGGGAGTACCTGCAGGGCGGTGACATGGGTAGGGGGAGGGGCAGGGTGGGAGGTAGTAATGTATGGAGTACGGAGTTTTACAGTTAAGTAAACATTTAAATAAATAAAACGAATTTCGTTGCGATCACTGCATCTCATATGGGGATGCAGTGCACTCAACGAAATTCGTTGAGCTACAGAGAGAACTAACCTTAAATTACAAGGCAAAAATTAAGGTGGGGGACAGCAGGAAGCAGTTTGCAACTAAAGGTTCGACTTAATGAGATTGACACTCTCGCCTCTTCTCCTAGGACATGTTAAAGGTTAGACGAGCCATTGCACTAAATGCTTACATAATGTAGAATGCAATTGTGACTTGTGACTCCAGGTTGTAACCTCTGAGTTGGGCAAGGGAGCTATTTCTTGCAACCTACTCTTACTTTGTAAAAAGTTTAATATAGGAGTTGGCCCGTATTAACATTTTCATTAACAATGTCACACTAGTGCAAGTAAGCATGCGTCCCAAGGCAGTGTTAAAAGACTCTAGGAAATTATCTGATTGACGGAGACTCCTCATCCAATTGGACAGCTAAGCTCCTGTTGTGTGAGCACAATGGCACTCTTGGTGGCTATATTTAAAACCTAATTCGACATAGAGCTTGACGTATCGCACCATGCTGCCTTCTAGATAAACCTGTATTAAAAACCAGTAGGTGTGTGTATTTTAACACTACTAAAATGTGATACCCCACAGTTGGTAGTGTTTGTATTATCAAGAGTTTTGCAAGACCCTGGAGACATAGGCCTTATCTATTTTCTGGAAACAATGGGCCGAGATTATGAGTTCCCTTGTTTTAAAAGTGATCACCTTTTCCTATTTTTATAAGCCAATATGTTAATTATATCATTTAAATTCTTGAATACTATCAAATTTTAAGGTTGATTTTCAAGCTATCATACGTGCTTACCTCCAACATGTGGCACAGTGTTTTACGTATATGGTTTAACGGGTTTTGTCCCAAAATAAACTATTTTTGAACAAATGGTGGTCTCACTGAGTAGTAGAGAGAGATTTCTCTGCTCTGGAGAAGAGAATCACAGTTGCAAAGCTACGAATTCTGATAATAAGCCATCACACGAGGAAGGAAACGTAAAAACAGAAGTACAGAAATTCCTCAGTGATGTAATATTGAATAGGGATGTGGGTGCTTTGATCTTGGTGCGGAGAGCTTCTGGTATTCCCACCAAAGGACCCGTGAGCAGAGGGCGGTCATGGGAAGAAGCAAAAAAAAAGCATTTGATACAGAATTGGAGCAGTATTCCCATCTTCCCTGACCTTAGGCATGCAATGGTAATGCATGGACATGACCAATAGAATAACAAGAAGAAAAGGGCCTCGCCGGGAGCCGAGGCATCCTTGCGGTTCTCAGCCAGACTGAGAATTAGAAATGGAGGGAACACTTATGTTTTCTAATTCTGAGTCAAAACAGTAATATTTGAACTCTATGAAAGAAAGGGTACCACACCTTAAGGTTTTAGTGCTAATCATGAACTTAATGCTAATCATGAACTTAGTGCCCCGTTTTTGACTTTGTGACTATGAAATTGGGTGAAGCCTAAATTCGCACTCCAAAAGAAAGCTAGAAAGTGGAATACTACAAGAAGACTTTTTGAGGGTTTCAAATGGTTGAGCTTGTAATATCTGGAGTTAAAAGGTTTGGGACAGTTTGGTGTGGACCATTCTCCTCATCTATCTCTCATCTTTAACATGACATTGGAACCGACTGCATGATGATTATCGAGGGATGAAGACATGCCACTCCATCTGAAAATTCCCTGCTCTAAAGTGTTTGATATCATAGAACAGGCTTCAGCTGATATCCAATGCCGGATAACAAGCCAACATCTCTATCTTATCAGCTTAAAACAGATTTTCTTTCTGACTCCCCCGCCCAAAACTGCTTTACTTATGCTGAAACCTGGCTCGGCATGCCTACTAGACTGAACTACTGAACCATTATTCTTCAATGTGCAAAATGTGTCCTTTTTCTTGGTCAATAATGCACATCAACAATTAGAGCATAGAAGCACAGTATTAGCTCAGACTCCTGGAGAATTTGATTTGAACAAGTATTTAAAGCCATTGATACCGAGGCTGGACTATGGAAGATCCCTTAGGAATTCCTAAGCTTCACCTAGTCCCACTTAAAGCAGCCCTTCATGCAGCGGCCAGATAGATCTGGGGATTGAAAAATAATCGTATCATTCCAATTATGTCCAACTAAGAAATGGCTCCTAGTCAGGCACGAATAACATGCATGCAAGCTTGCATGCACTACTACCACTATAAAGTCTGCACTCCAGGACCTCAAGTTATCCCGTCCATAGCCTTTCAGGTGAACCAGTGCCAAAGTCAGAGCAGTGAGTCGCTTATCCTTAAAAACGTACCCTAAAATAAGCAGACATTAAAACAATATTTTGCTACCAGTATCTCAAGTGTCTATAACTTCATCTCACCAGCAATTAGGATAATACCTCCTATGATACCTTCAAAAAGGAATGTACATTTCAATTGTCATAAAGCCAATTTACAACATAAAAAGTCCATGTCTGTGGCAAGTACTATTAATTTGAGAAACCCGTCTAGTAAGCTATTACTAGTATCCTTATGAGTGCATATGCTTTATTTACCTATACATGCACAAGTTACATCATTACTTCTTTCCACAACTGATTATATTATCTTGCAGTGTTATTGTACACCTTTTGCTGTATATACTGTTAATTTATGTAGTCTTAGGTAGCTTTAGCTTGCATATAACCATTATCACCGTGCTAACCTGTCCATTGAACTTATAAACGTGTATTATATGTAGTTATCATTGTAATACCCTGCAACATGGAACCTGGTTCTATGTAAATACTTTATCCCACCATGGGTCACATTTTGTCTCTTCGCTGACCACAAGCATCTGATGCCGATGCACAATTCTTCCCATTAAATATTATAGTCTCTGAAAAAATGTAATACAAACTGTTTCTGGTGTACAAGACCACCGTCTCACATACCGAATCTGGTCTGAGTGCAAACCAGTTGGAGATATCAGCCTCCATTTTGAATACGTAGACCATGGCTAAAAAAAAGTCCCTCAGATGATGGCCTTGCTAAATTTCTCTCCCATTCTCCTAAACCTCAGCGACATATTTAGCTACAGGTTGAACTGTATCTTGATGAAGAGATTTTCTGTAAACCCAACCAGTATTATACATAAGATTACCATGCTGTGCTCTTCCATATTCAGTTCTCACCTGCCACGTATACAACTTTTTAAAGTAGCACAATTGACTCTCTGGGTAGGCGGCAGTGGAGTTCCCAAGAGGAACGCATAACGCAAAGGAGATAAATGCCCACTTTGCATCTTGCATTTGATTTAAATCTTTGCTGCTACATCAAACCCCACTGGGCACAGCCTCACACTAACCAGCAGGCTTAGAACGTGGTTACTCTGCTAGTGCCGCCAATAAACACATAAAGACTCTTTAAAAATGGTTCTCCCCAGCAGCTCGCTGAACTCTGGCATCCACTGTAACACCAAAAGGAAAGACCAAGTACACACTGAACCAATCCACACATCTTGCATCATGACCAGGATTTACCTTCCCAGGAGGGTGACTGGATCATCTCTTGGTTGACGTCAACTTGTCAACATTATGCCCCTACATACAGAAGCTTTATTAACTATCAACATATATGACATGGGGACAATCGAGCTCCTGGTTATACCCAAAGTTTGTTTTATTATCTATCAAAACTCAATAAACAGAAATTAAAACATTGGCTACAGAAAATACTGTCAGCCTTTGAATTGAATTTCCCCAAACTCAAGCTGATACATATAAGAAAACTGCAGATCCAGCTCAATGCCGTGGACCATCCATACCTCCTGCAAATGAAGGACATTCACAGGTATTCCACCAGGTCTTGAGAATCCCTCGACATACCTATACCCACCGTGAATCTTCGTTCAACTTATAAGTCAGACAATTTGCCTTTGCTATATCTTACCTGTTTCTATGCAGTATCCAGGTATACTTCTGTCTACTAATATTACAAATTGTTACATTTAGAGCTCCTTAAAGCTAATGAAGCTTTGTATGCTCATCTTTGATAGAGATAAAACAGTAATACAAAAAATAAGTTTTCAGTTTTATCTTACACAAGCATCACCCATAAGCTTAGTAATCATACACATCATCAATAGCTAATGGGATAACGCGGCGGCCTCGGCCGCGAAGGATTGCACCGCCTGGTTTACTGAACACGGGTCTGCGGGGCTGCAATGGAAAGGCAGCCCGGTCGCGGAACGGGAATGAAATTGATTGAAACCGGACATCGTTTCTCAAGGCCCACTGGAGGGTATAAACATTGTAAAGGACATTGGGGTTGTTGGAAAAACGCATGGACCCACTGTGGGAAATATCAGAACTACAAACCCCAGCATGCCATTCACTGGAGAATGCATGGCAGCGGAATAATACGTTTGCAGTTCAGCCATGGTTTGACTCTTTGCCCCGCCCGATGATTAAGGTGATGTTCACCGAAACGCGTCAGGGACTATAAAATGTTTTGAGACTGGATGTGCTGGTTTTTAAATAAAGTTCTGTGAACTCTCTCCCGCAAGAGTCGCGTCCTTGAGCTCTGGGGCAAACTTGGAGGATCAACAATAGCCCATACACATTACATGCCCCCAAGTGATCAAAGTCTAGATATCATTCAACAATATACTTTCTTGCATTTGGCTAACACTGTAATGGTGAGGCAGTCTTTAAATCATCCTTGCAATGTTTCGGTGGGGACACATTAGCTACTTCGGCCTTCTTCAGGACATACACACATCACTATTATCACAGTGGAAAGAACGTACTTACACAGGGAGGATCTCTTGACCTAGATTCTACAGCATCTATTTTTCACAATATGCTCCTTTCGTGTTTAATTTTTTTTTCACAGTAGTATCACATTATAATATATTCAATATTGCTTTTGTCAAAATTAATGATAACACACCTGCAAAGGAATATTGCAAAGAGCATGTAAGCTCTTTCCTCTTCTGCTATTAAATTATACAGACAACCAGGGGCTTCTCATAATTAAAACCATTCCAATGTGCTATTATAAGTCATTATGGACACAGAGCCTTACTGTTTTTTACTCCATAAGGTGAAAAACAGGCTCACTGGGTATTCCATCTTTCTGCACCTGCACACAACACCAGATCCATTTAGCCCTAGGATAACTCATTTCGATAGTTGGACATAACTATGTAATGAGTTCTAATAAGCATCTTTATCCACTGCCTCAATCCTCGCAGACACCCACAACATGTATATTAACTGCAGAAAAATCGCAGCTGCTGAACAACGGTTTCAAAATAATAAGTCCCAGTGTTCAGTCTACCCAGTAGTAGGGTAATCATTCCACCACCCTCCAGGAACAGGGTTGGGGAGACACAAAGATTTTTCCTACACTGCCTGCTCATCATTGTTCAAGAACACAAAAGCACTTGCCAAAAGTACAGACATTCTAAAATGAAACCCAGGAATTTGACTCGCAAGTCTCATTCAACCCTCCTGTACTGTTTAAGACACTGGTCCTTCTGACATGAAACATCTGTGCAGCTGCTCTGGCTTCCAGTTCGTCCTGGTGATCTCTCCAATTTACAGTACTCCCTGCAATAATCGCTCAAAAGGAACCGGCTACAACAATGTGCAGAAAAGGTGCCTCCCCTGGGACGTGACCACATCCAGCCCTCTTTTATTAAAATGCCTTTTAAGTCCCAAATGCAGTGTGGTTAAATTGGGCTCTAGATGTTTCTGAGGGAGTGAATACCGCACACATTGCAAAAGATTCATACATAGCCTGCAATCCTCAAGAATTATTTTGCTGCCGTTTAGCAAATACTTAGCTTTCATTTGTTATATTTTTATACAGCCTTTTTCATCAATCTGTTTGATTCTTTTCTAGTAAAAAATGATTTAAGTGGTCCTGATTGCCATATAAAGTAATAAATTCAGGAATTTATGGTTTACGCCTACACCTTTTCGAAAGTTAGAACGGAGGACCTTGCATACAAAACTGACAAGTATATGGAACAGCATGACATTCGTATAGATTCCTGGTATGCACAGGGTCTTCCTAGGCTACTTCAATTATGCAAAGGGATTTTCTTTTTAGCAGAGGCTAGCTGATTTTCTGCTCCCAAGCACCACCATTCGGATTGATGGAGGATGTAGGTAGGTGAGCGTAGGGGATAATCCAACCAGGGTCTGCCTTACCTGGAGGTACAACACGCAAAGGCGGATGGTGACCTGATGCAAGGCCTTCATGTGCGCTGTGCTCATGTTTTGTGTTCTCCAGTTCAAGACATCGCTCATCGCTACCTGCTGTGGAAACTATCACCTGAAGCAGAGGAGGTGATTACCCTGCAGAGAATAGATGCAAAGATTGGGAACAGTGGAATCACCATTCCTTGTTGGCAACTTGACTATAAAAGTGGAAATGGACCTCACTACTTGGTTCCAAATTTCTTGCTGAGCGTAGGAATTCCCGATGGCCAGAGCTGGTGTCGCTGACCATCTCTCAGAGCTGAGGAGATACAATCTGGAAAGACTGCAAGAAACTGCTGGAAATGATGTAGGGCTACCTTGAACTTGTACTCACAAGACATTATAGGGCTCTTTAGACTTTAGGTAAAGCTACATTGGGGTTGCTACTACCAGGGGCATTGAAGGACTGACCAATAGGCCACCAATACAGAAATATTCTGACACGATTCACAGGTTCTCTTGTCGAGATACAAAGTCGATCAACTTCCCTCTCATTTTTCTGTAGATGAGGGTTGCTTTTTGGATTCGTTCTTTAGGGCGGAAGCTGTGTGCCTTGAGGGTTTGGATATGTGTCACTCTAGATCAGGACACAGATTCGTTTGCAGGTTTCTTTAGATGCTGGTGTTGCCTTTTTGTGAGCTTCCTGTGCAGGTGCGGTCGCCTTCGTGTTTAATAATCTGGTCATTATGACTTTTTTTGTATAAATGGACACTCTTTTCTCCCAGCCATCTTATGTCCGGGTCTGTTCTGCCTCTCTAAAGCATCCCTCAGACTTCATGTTACACCCTTTGCCTCTCGCAGTCTTTCACCTCTGGGGTCTGCGGTACCGCTAAGCAAAACGCATCTCTGACAGACATAGGCCCAGGGTTGTTGGCAGCAACAGAAAGGGAAGCACACTTGGGTTACCCTTCAGGAGTCTTCGGGGGGTTGCAGTGCCTCCTCTTCCTCGAGCCAGGTCTTGTTTCTCTCTTTTTTGGTCATGTCTCAGATGCCTTCCTTGGCTGAAGGAGGGAGGGCTAGAGATTCCCTGCTCTGTCAGCAGGCAGACAATGCCACCCCCGGATTGTAGGCGTGCAGAAATCATATGGGTTAAGTTAAGATTTTATCAGTCCAGGTTCCAATTATTAAAAACAAAGCCTTCTCGGAGCCCGAGGGGTGTAAATCCAGCTGTAAAAGAAAAAAAACATTGGAATGTTGCTCTGTGCTTTTACCAGCCATCAGAAGCCCGGAGCACTCTATTGAGTGCTCAACATTCCAATGTTCTAATGTAGCCTTATAGACAGCTGCCAAGGGCTATACAGCTTGTTTAAGGCTCTGAACCCGAGTTATAAGGCCTTTAACAAGGTTGAGGGCCTTTAACAACAGGTCTAGCCGACGGAAGAAGGGCTATAGGGCTATTACAACATTCCACCCAATAAGGGTAGAATGTTCTGAATTAAAAATAAGGAGAAACAGAAAGACAAACATTGGAATGCTGGAGCAGAATGCTATTACCAGTTATTATAAGCTTGGAGTCACTCCATTGTTTTCAATGGAGCCCTCAACATTCCAATGTTTTAATGCACAGTGTGTCATGCGGGGGCTGGTGCAAGTTCCACTCTGTTGAAATGTATGAATCTCCTTGTCAGAGTCGGAGATGTGATTTAGAAAAACTCTACCAACTTAGGAAACAAACATTATTTTTCTACACTGCGGATCTCTGTTAAGGGAACCGTCATCATCAAGAGACTTGGTGAAACCCAAGCGCCCCTATTCGTGAAAGAATGTCTATGTATACTACTTGCCCAAATGGCGGTCTCTCGTTGTTCAACAACAAGGGATCGCAGCAGATGTGTGGAGAATTAAATTGAGACCAAGGGAGGAGCAGCAAAAACTATGAACGAGAGATATGAAATGAGATTCGATCCGAGAGCCCTTAAACGCCTAATGGTTTTTCATATTTGTATCAAAATATTGAGTATCATATTTACAGACTGGCCTCTGACCCACTGTCAGTATCCAGCATTTCGACCGGTCTCCTCTCCAGCTGACCTCCTGTATCACTGCATTGTAAGACAGCCTTTCATTAACTTGAATGATACTGGACCATAAAACCATCATCTATCAAATGTCCTCATTACCAGTTGGACTTCTGCCCGCATGATGCTTTCTTTTGTCGCAAGTCCACAGCGACCGTCACCAATCTCATTTCCAAGGACCACAATCTCATTACACCCTTCCGGCTCCTGCAGCAAAAAAACACCACTCATGTGCTCAACATGTGCGGGAAATTGGGAATCAAAAAAGCGGGGAGATGATCAACCGGGAAGTTGCAACTGTACAACAAAAAATGCTAGGGAGGAAAGGCACATTAGAGATGGCCAAATAGCTGTCCCGTGTTTTTCAAATAAAATTCAACAGGAGAGAAAAGGGAAAAGGCGTAGCCCAATGGTGCGTTGCTTCCTGCTGGTGACCACTTTTACCGCATGAAGCGTACTAGTGGTACACGAGAGGTTGCATTCCAAATCTGCAAAAAGGAATGCTCATTTGTTTAACCGCATCGCTGCAGCGGTAATTTTTGAGCTACGCAGCTTTTTTCAAAAAGCCGCGTTAGATGACGAGCTCAGCTCGTCATCCGCATCGAAGGGGTTAATGAAATTTTAACTATTTACGTGATTTCAATTTAACACTTAGATGTATATGAATAATATTGCCTTTATTTCAGCAATGTTACCAATTTACTTCTTTTTGTTATTATGTTTGGTCGTATGCCTTAATTTTCATCCATTTGTATTGCTTTTATTGTTATTGCCTCTACGGTTTTATACTTGTATCAAATGCAATGTTTAAACTGAAAACGAAAGTTTACATTTCAGCTCATAAACAAAGGTCTAATTTGGAAGTCGGTTCCTCCTATGACTCGGATTGTAGCAGACTGGTAGAAAAATAGCAAAAGAGACCGTAGAGTGAGGGAAAAACAGGGGTAAAGTCCTAATTCCGCCAAACATTGCAATCCTATCAAATAGCTTGTACTGCACGAATGCATATTTGTCAATGTTCTAGAACTGGGGAAAAGTTCAGAAATGTCGGATCCTTGACATCATTTTTAATACACCTAAATGAATTCACATATAATGATTCTTAAAGGGATTAATTTAAATGGAGTAGTTATGAAAATGTGTCCTGGATCAGGTGGTTCAGCAGCCGCGGCCCATGCAGGTAAGAGCGGCGGGTCAGGGTGGGGGGTATTTCCACAGACGACCACGAGGGAACATTATTTAATTTGTTTATTTAATTTTCCCTCATGCTTGTTTGTTGAATAACCCTCCCCCCAACACTGCCTGACCACCCCACCGCTCTTACCTGCACGGGTCGCGGCTGTGGTTCTGAACCCATGTGGGAGACCCCTGCTCAAGACTGTGTGTCCAGCCATCCGACTGAAGACCATGTTCTACAGATCACAATGCATAATATTTTGTGTGTATCTAAACTATCCATGGTGTTTATGTTTGTTAATATGGACTGCGAAATCCTTCTGCTCCACACTGATTCACAGTGTTTTTTTTCCTGGCTTTAACCCCTTCAGTGCGGCGGCTATTCCGCCGCAGTGCTAAGGGGGCGGGGCGGCCGCGCGGCGGGCCGTGCTGGTGCCGGAACCGCTCCGTCACCAGCTTCGGTTGCGCTGTGCTTATGACGGAGCGGTTCCGTCATGGCCCCGCCCGCTCAATAGAACGCTCAGCGCAGGCGCGGAATTCGCGCCGCGCATGAGCGGAGGCAGGGCCATGACGGAACTGCTCCGTCATCAGCACAGCGCCACCGCAGCTGATGACGGAGCGGTTCCGTCATCAGCACTTAAGGGGTTAAAATACTAAATTTTATTTAAAGGGGGTGCGCAAGCCAGTGGCGTAACACAAAATGATGACGCCCACTGCGGAATGTGATGAGTGGCCCCTGAGTCTTCCATATCTCACAGATATTCGTTGGCTTTCAGCCTAAAAGATCCACCCTGAAGGTCTGGCCCCCCCCTAAAGTGTTTGGGGCCCCCTGCACCAGAAGGGCTGCAAGGTCCTTTCTTACGTCCCTGGGGTGAGCCACTGAAAGCTAGAGCCAGACACTTTGCTCTGGCTCAGCTTGAGGTCCTCCTCTTGGCCCCCCAGAGCCAACAAACGAGCCGATGTTTCATGTGTCTTCTGTTAGCTACCCACGCTCTCAACGCATGCGCCAAGAATCAAAGAAAGAAAGAAATACTCATCCAGTGGCTGAATTGTACAATGTCATACCTGAAAAACTAGGATCAGTCCAGGGTGCTTGACCAAAACTGTTTCATCCTAGGCAGATATCGCTCTTATGTTTGATTGTATAGAAATGTTGGTCCATGTATAACAAGAATCTAGGAATCTATAGGGTGACTTGCCTCCTAGTCCACTAATGATACTATTGGTATGGCAGGTGGGGCATGGATGCTTCTAAATTTAAAAACTATGGGCCATATGTATCATTCCATTTTGCGATTACAAACGCCGAAATTTGCAGAATTTCGGCGTTTGCGATCACAATTGGGCTCAGTGGTATGTATGCAAGAAAAACGGCCTAGAAAAATAAGGAATTTCAAAATTTGCGATTCCCTATTTTGCGATTGAATTTAAGGAATCGCAAATTGCTATTCCTTAAATGCAATGTAAGAAGCACAGAAAAAGTGCAATTTGGCCTTAAGGAATCGCAAATTACCACCAACTTCAAGTTAGTGGTAATTTGCAATTTCTATGAAAAATGTACTTTTTTGAATTTTTCAAAGTGCCATGTGGCACACATATGTGACCTTAGGTCATGTATGTGTGCCACATTTCAGGGGTGCAACAGGGTGTCCTTTTGACACCTTGGCACCCTTGCAATTGCATTCTCGATTTGCGATTCTCTAATTGAGAATCACAAATTGAGAATGTCTTCCCATTCATTCCTATGGGTCTCCAGGCCCTTAGGAATAAATAGGGAGGTATTCCTTAATTGCGAATTGCAATTTGCAATTCGCAATTAAGGAATATGTAGGATTCCCAAAATTATTTGCAAATCCTACATACATAGCGTTTTGCAATTCTTAAATAGCAATTCGCAAAAAATAGCAATTTGAGAATCTCAAAATTAGAGTTTGATACATATGGCCCTATTACTTTTGATCTATGCAACACAGCACCGTGATATAATCGGATGTACTAAGGTGAATTGCTTCAGCATGTTAAAGAAACACACTTTTCGACTTTTATCTTATTGTTATAGGATTGTTCGACGAATTAGGTGCCTAAACATCTTCATGCTTGAGTTCTTGTATGAGGTTTTGGAGTCAAACGAGGGCATGGGCTTGCACACCTCTAATTTTATCACAAATGAACAACTCAGTCTCGTTTACATTTCCTCAGCCAGCACACTCTGGTTTATCTTTCCACACCCATTCCACTCTTTCACCAAAGCAGGACACCACTTATATCCAGTGGCGGCAGGCATGACTCGCAGGGGCAGAAACGGGAGTTGCACAATACAAAAATATATATATATATACTCACGTTTTGGTAGGTGTGGCTCAACAGAGTGGGTCAGCACTGCAATTATAAAAGAAGTTTCCAGTTGTGAAATGTGGTGTGTGAACAAGACTACGTTTGTAGTTGAAACGTTGCATTTTGGAAGGCACTTGGATTAATAAATAACACACATATATATATATATATATATATATATATATATATATATATATATATATATATATATATATATATATATATATATATATATATATATATATATATATATATATATATATATATATATATATACTTGCCATGCTGCCGGGTCTCAAGTTTCTTCTACTGCTCTCCTCGTGGGACTTGAGGAACAGGAAGTCAGGAAGAACAGCCAGGCTCCCCTGACCAAACACAACACTGCATTGCAGAGTTGTGATTGGTTTTGAGTGTCCTGGTTCGTCACTCAACCAGGAAATGGTGCCCGGGCATGGTCTCAACACATGCTATAATGCAGCCTGCGTGGAGAACGAGGAAAGTGCACATGATTGGTTTGGGCAACCTGAGAGGGCCAACTAAAAAGTCATTGCTCATATAGAACTAGCAAACCATCCTCCCCTGTCCTGCTCCGAGAGCCGAGCAGCTACCCACAAAGGAACCATAAAAATGATAATACCCTAAAGTTATTATCATTTTATATTTCCTTTACTGCTCAAAAGCAGTGGGGCGACGCTTCTCCGCCATAGCCGAGGAGCCGCCACTACTTATATTCCATCACATGCACTCATCTTGCAGGTATGAAATATTCCATTCCATTTTCCATGCCTCGGCTGTTCCCCCCCATTCCGCTACCCTGCAAGTGTGATCACCGATTTACCAGTAAGTAACCTGCGACTCCACTGTTATTTGACATTTATATATTGCACAATCGCCCTTCAGTATGGCACTGCAGCGCAGTTGGTTTTTTGTCCACCATAACACTCCAGGCCAAAGTCAAAAAATATAATGGAGCTTTGTAAACATAGGCGAAATATAACATGCTTCAGTGAGCTAAGCGATCACAGCTTGTAAGATGCAATTCATAACTGTGGGATATCACTCCTATGTAATCTCTTTCCTTCCAAACGTGGGCTGCAAAATAGGCTTTTATCACGGTACAGTGAATTCATATTTGACTTTTGAAATCATATGCTCCTAAAACTGACTTCCCATTATATCTCAGTTTAAAGGAATTCACTGCACACAAGACGCAAAATTTTTGGCAGTGGTAAATTTTCAAGGTACAGGCCATCTTAATATTTTAAAACTAAGACCCTTTACGATATTGCGGCATATAAACTGTGAATAAAGCACAATACACCGCTAAAACTGAGCAAGTCCAACACTGCAAAATACAACGACAATATTTAAGAGCTAAAAAGGCACAAATTTTAATTGTGATTGGCTGTGCGTTTCTAACCATAAATCAATGAATTCAGTCAGAGTCTAGCACCCTGTCTACGTTTCATTTCCATGTGTCAGCTGTCTTTACGTAATCCAGTACCCAACGGAGGGCCTAGATTAGCGTAATCCAGTCCCAACAGAGGGCCTAGATTAGCGTAATCCAGTCCCAACAGAGGGCCTAGATTTGTGTAATCCAGTACGAACAGACGGCCTAGATTAGCGTAATCCAGTCCCAACAGAGGGCCTAGATTACCGTAATCCAGTCCGAACAGAGGACCTAGATTAGCGTAATCCAGTCCCAACAGAGGGCCTAGATTAGCGTAATCCAGTCACCAACACAGGGCCTAGATTAGCGCCACACGTAGTCCTGGAGGCTGAAGTGTTACTTCTTCTGCAATATGTAATGTGTGGCAAAAAGGTTCAAGTCAATGGAAGGGCTGAACCCCAGAGCCAAGTCAACAAGCCTGGGATCAGGCTAGTAGAGGGCCCTGCCTGCTGGCTTCATCTGACTGGTGTAATGGATGGCATGATCTGTCCACCCTTTGGGTATGCCAGACCAGTAGGCAGAAGCTGCTATGTTGATTTGGTGGCCTGCAGAGTTCATAACCTTTGGCAACAAAACTTCAACTCTGACCTCGAGCGCAGCCTATCTTCCTGGAGATTAATTTCACCAAAATGTCGGGGGTAGCGGATGTGACATCACACGTCATTTGACCTTTCCTTTCATTCAAACACACCTGCTTACACGTACACACACATTCACTCATCCACACAATCACTCTTACATATGCACACTCTCACCCACAAACATTTTTTACTTAACTCAGCTGCCAGATAGGGTCATTTTACAGCTAACTATACTCAATTTTTATACAACACTAATAGTGAATAATATGTCATTATTCACTATTATAGTAATAAAAAAAATAAAAAAACTGACAGAAAACAAGGAAAGTGGTGCCTCAGCCACCATCCATAAGGACGAGCTGCCCCGTGTTTCTGCACTGCCTTTGCCACCTACGAAGCCAGGGGTCGCAAAGGCAGTGCCAGGGGTCGTCCATGCCTATATTCCCAGGGTGCAAGGCTATTAGAGTGACAAGAATGAGCAGACTAACTGGTTGCATTTCGCTGCTGCTCCACTCACACTGGGATACTTCCCAGAAAACTTCAGCGCCAGGGGCTCACAGGCTTAGTTCGGTCCCGCAAGTATCAACCGCAAAGTTTTACGCACCTCCAGCAGCGGTCCATGAAGGTAAGCGCAAGGGCGGGACAGGGCGCAATGTCGACAGCTGGAATAGAATTTATTTATTTATTTAATTTTCCCTACTGCATCATCTGTCAACCCCCCTGCCCCGATCTGCACTGAAAGCCGCTACATTCTTCTGTACGTAGCACTGAAAGGGTCTGGTGGGTTAAAAACCCTAGGCAGTAGGGAAACACTTCTCTTAGAACAACCTGCTTTGGAAAAGGAAACCACCGGGGCACAATCGTTCTTCAGCAGTCAAGCAAAAACTTTGGAAAGCCCTTCCTCCACTTTCTCTCTAGAAGCCTTCCCAAATGAGCTAAAACCAGCCCTGCTTCTAGAGACACCCGCTGTGAGTCTTCATCTAAACATGCTTCTGTGATGCCTGCCTCATTTCCTCACACTTTCTCAAACAGTGCCAAAGACTTTTGTATGTCTTTTAGGGCCATATGTATGAACGCATTTTCCCATAGACACAGAATGGGTAAAACCCTTTGATACATCTGGCCCTTAGTCACCTGTCCTCTCCCTCTTGCCCTACTTCCTCCCACATGTACTTTACTTCTTCTGACTTTCACACTACTATCATCCCATTTTACTTTCTCTTCCTAATACTGCTTTCACTTCTATCCTTTGCGTGCCAAACGCTGCTCGGCCTGCAGCAGGGTTGGATTAGGGACAAAAATAGGCCTGTGCACCCCAAAAAAATTGGCCCACATTTGCGGATTGTGCCTTTTCGCACAATACTGCTTAAGTGTTTTAAATATTATGAAAAGAAGGTGGGGGTTCTCTAAAAGACCTATGTTTTCTTAACTTCAGTGAAATAAAAAAAAGCGAATGCTTTTAGGACTCTTTGTGCCTTGATTAGTTCCCAATGGTGAACCACGCCTGAATATAATTTAGGCCACTTCTGCTCAGGCCCCCTGCCCCAGCTCAAGCTGCATAATGGGCTGGCCCAGTGAGAGACTGGGAATGACACCTTCGCCCTGTTGGTAAAAGGGTAACATGAGGCCCATCTACTTTCAAAATGGTGGCTCAGGCCCCCACTGGGGCGCTGACGTTATCTGACCAGTACAGACATACCCCAAATCGGCCACCACCCTATCCAAAAAAGTGGCCCACAGCTGCAACTCAGATAGAGCCCAGTGACCGAGTGCCCGTCTTACCACTTCGACCCTGGTCTGTAGTGGTGTGAGGATCAGCGCAGCGTGCAGAAATACCTGTGCACACTGGTGGTTACTTTTCACACGCTGTTATTTTCCTTGAATCCTGCCATTCCGACCGCGTCGGAAAAGCTCTAACATGGCTGGCAGTATCTATCAGACACAGCCAGCCATATTAGGTTGTCAGCGGTCCTATGCCTTTCCACTGCAGCATTTCCTCTGTGGAAAGGCATACAGACTTTTCTTTGGGGGCCCGTTGCGGGCCCCCAGTGGTGAAGGGGGGTGCCTGCTGCTTCGTGCATGGAAAGGAAATAATGCACTTTTAACCTTGCGGCGGGTGCTGCTTGAAGCAGCATCCGCCGCAATTTTAAAAATACAGGATGTGACCGCCAGGGTGGCGGTCACATCCTAATTAGCACGGAGGGACCGCCGCTGCCCCTGCGGACGGTCCCTCCTCCTCTGGGGTGGCGGACGGACGCAGGTCCGTCCGCCATCCTAATAGGCCCCTAAGTTCTGATGAGGATAAGAACCCAAGATGATTGCCAAATGAATTAGCAGTGCATTGACAGAGTGACCATTTCAGCTGTTAACATCTCAAAATCTGATCCTTAAGATTTACAAAGGAAAAACACTGTATTTTTGTTGTTGATGATGTCTCTACCAAAGTCGACTGGCTCAGTGGATTTAAGAGAATATGCATTAAGTTGATTATTTTCTTCTTACTAGCATGGACCCCATCAGTGAGACTTGCAATAAACATACGTTAAAAAGGACAACCTAAAAATAAGTAGACACATCTGATGTACAATATTCAATAAGGGTTAAAAACCCACCTGTTTTCGGTATTTTTTACAATTTACCAAAATATGCAAACTGCCATTTTGTCTTGAATTCCAAAGGATCTGGAAAAATTCCTAAAAAATGCCAACATTTAACCTGATTGTCTTCAGTTAAAAAACGCTGTTTCTAGTGAGAACAATCAGCATCCATTTTAAATATCTGTGCAGGAAAAAAGTACACATAAATGCATGGGGTCGTGCTATAACAGCATAGACGATCTTTTGAAAAATATAAGTTACAGTCATTATTGTAGCCTGCTGGCTAGGGCTATACTGGTGAACCTTAGTTATGGCAAGGGCCTACAACAAGAAAGAGCACTTTTAACAACCAGTTAGCCTGAGGCAGAAGGGCTATAAGGCTATTGGAACATTCCGCCCACTGAGAATATTTTAAAATAAAAAAGGAGAACCAGAAAGAAAGACAAACATTAGAATGTTGAAGCAGATGAAGCAGAATGCTTATACCAGCCATTATACGCCCTGAGCTACTTCATTTTCTTCAATGGACTTCAGAGCTGTCTCTTCCACCTCTCCTCTCATGGTGCGAGCTAGAGGATGAGGAAGACGGTGTTTCCCAGTAAATTCGGGGCCGTTGCCTTTTTTTTCCCAGAGTTTTTTATATAGCGCGAACTTGACCCGAACCGAATCGGGTATCAGAGCGCTTTAGATAGCACCAGTTACGTTAAATGAGGACACACATTCATTTTTGTTAGACACGGGGAGATTACGTGATTTGCCCAGAATCACAGGATGTTTGGCGTTGTTACCGAGACTCAAACCCAGATCCCCAGGTCCGAGGTCGAGCGCCCTAGTCGATGCCCCATGGGCGGAAATCGAAACTGTTTGTAGTTACAGCAGAGACCGAGTACCCTTGGCTGTTGCCCGGTGGAGCTGCCCTATGCAGCTATAGAGGAGTCTGGCTCTGGTTCACCCCCTCAGCCGCCACCTAGCCAGCAGGACAATGCTTTTCACCGTTAATCACGGTTTTATCTGTCTTTCTCTTCGACTACTTTGTTCCCCTTGAAGTACTTTCCCCCTTCCGGTCTACCTGACTCTATCTGCATTCCTCTCCCCTGTTTACCTCCCCCCCCCCCACCTTCCTTTCCCCATAAAACTGATGTCTTTTGGCTATGCTATGCACTTATAATTTATATTACTGTGTAATCTCATGTTTTTTCTCCTAAACCTATACTTGTAACTGCAACTGTAACTGATTTATTTTTCGTAACTAGTAACACGCTGATCCTCATGTAAAGCGCTCTGATACCTCTGGGTCTGGCCAGCGCTATATAAAACTCTGCAAATAAATAAAATAAATAAATGGCGCTCCCAACATTCAAATGTGTTATTAGACTAACAGCGTGGTATGTTTCCATTTATGTACCCTTTATTAACAAAATGGGATGCTTTACAACATCTTATGTTCACAGAAACCGGCACAGCACCCTGCCCCATGAATCAACTTTTTTCAATTGGCTCCTAGTAGCTCATCCCATTCACTAATGTTAACAATCCGTGTAATGTGGTATGAATCAACAAACATGTAACGAGACGCTAATGCAGAATTAGCATTCTGTAATTAATAAGAGCAGCAATCAAGCGCTATCTAAGAGGCAGCATCTCAGGATGTGCCATCAACAATTTCAGCTTGTTTGCAAAAACAATTAACTCCTTATTAATCAATGGTTCTTATAACGAAATGGAGGCGTGGGGGTTGTCGTGAGGGACGAATAACAAATTCAGCCCAGTAGGAGGCGTGAGTGGCATTTAAGGCTGAAGAAGAGCAGGGTCCCGCCCCTGAATATGAAACCCCCACAGTGCAGCAGAATCACTACGCATGCATAAGAGTGCCAGTTTTTCCAACTTAACCATCAGCAACCACAGTAGAATTGTCTCCTGTTCTTCATAATCATCTCAGCCTCCTGTCTTGTTATTTACTGGTTTAGCAGGCCATTAGTGCCTCCATCAGTGGAAACTATGTAAGGGTTATTGCTTGAGAAGTGTGGCTCAATGATTAGAGCGGCAGACCCTGATGCAGAGGGCTAGCCCGGGACCAGGGTACAATTCCCTGCCTCGGCGGGTCTTGGGCTCAAAAATTCCACGGACCTGATAATTCTCGCCTCAGTGCCTATTCCAATCATGGAGTCCCACTCTGCAACTCTAGGCAATAGCTTGCTTAATCTCCACAACGGCCCCCACAACGCTAAGGATGCCTGGCCTCCACCTTGGGGGTGCCCAGGAGTGGACGCCTCACAGGGAAAGCCAGGATGGGTTCCACAGCGGTATTCGTACAAGCGCCTTGAGACCCTTGCAGGTGAGTAGTGCGCTATACAAGTATCAATTTACATTTTAGGTTGGTATTTAGGTGTGATGTAGAAGAAATATTTAAAGATCCTATTTGCAGCAGGATAACCGCTGGCTGCAGATATGCTGGGTCCTGTAGGAAATCCAAGACCTGTGTGTCTCTTATTACCATATAGTGTAGACACCCATCTGCTAAAATTCTGAGATAGCAACTAAATTATTTATTTAATCCACAATGCCCAATATTTTGGGGAATCTCAATTGAAGGGCCACCAAATAAGCCAGAAAGTGAGCAAGTGCTTTGATGGAGGCAGAAAGAGAAAAGCAGATCCAAGAATGAATTAAAAGAGTAGCATGCTGCTTGTGGCCTCCTTTCAAAGTTGTAATGCTTATTCCTTCAACTGCAGAAACACAGACATCATGTCACAAATCCCTTCCTTGATTAGTTTACTAAGTACAGCATGATTAAGAAAAGACCAGCAACATGGGGGCACAATAGGCGCAGTCGCCAGAGGGAGGGGTGGGGGCTGGGGTGAAACGTGATTGCGGTGCCACTGTGCGGAAGCGTTGGCTGTGCCGGTCTCCACCTCTTCACAAAAGTACACCAGAACAGAGTGAGTCCCGCTGGAGGGCAGGTGTGTACCGGGGCCTCTCTATGGTCCTTTTGAGCCCAAACACAATAGTGATTACACAAACCAAGGGGCATATTTACAACGAAGTGGCGGAGCGTGGCGTTAGCCTCCTTTGGGCTAATACCACACTCTGCCACTTCTGAAACGCAGGGCTGCACCATATTTACAACAAAATGGTGCAGCCCTGTGTCCCCCCCTGCGCTGGCGTTAAATTTAGCAGCATAGCACCAGAGCAGGCACCCTTGCAACATAGTGTAAGGCTGTCTACGTTGAGGGGAAGATTGTTTATGTGCAGGAAGGTGACCCTTCCTGCACATAAACTATCTTTAAATGCCATTTTGTCCCTTCAATGCAGCACACATAGAAGTTACAAAATGTCATTTTTTTCAGATGCAGAGAAACGAAGGATGAAGCTACTACAATCCCCTTGGTGCCAGGAAAGGTTTAAATTGTGAAGTTCAGCAGCAGAAGACCCAACTTCTCAAAATCCTGGTTCACCCGCGGAAAGGGGGAAGGCGCCTCTACCTTAGGATAGTTATAGAATTTTTTTAAAATTGTTATTAAGAATCCTTTGTATCTGCATATAAACAAATAGGTTTGCTTAGAATGTGTGGGTTCTCGAAAATTGTCAGGGTTCCTGGGTAGTTGAGGCTCTGAAAATGTGGTTCATATTCAATGCGCTTAACAGAAAACTGGAGATGAGTGGTGTGTGGCTGCTGAATTAAGTCACATGCTTACCTCTGGCTACCAGGATCTTGTTATGATCTTCTGTACAAGGCTACCTACGTTCCACAGCATCAAGGTGCCTACAAACAGAATCCCAGGATGATGTGGGTCTGGAGGAGGGATACATGCATAGTATGTCACGTGGCAACACCACCGTGCCAAGTGGACATCCTCCACTGTCCCACAAAAACATGTCTGGCCGCTCACACATACACAGAGCTGGGAGTGCAGTACTCAAGTTCAAGTTGTAAGCAACTAGCCAGGCATAAAAAAAATAAAAAAATAAATAAAAATCTCTCAACACTTTGCGAACGGAGGTCATACAGAAAAAAATAACTGTAATGGTGAAGGAACTTTTCAACCATTTATTTTCAGCTGATTTAAAATGTTCTAACACAAATCGAAATTCAGACACGCGTATTCAAAATAGCGTGTATTATGAAAGTAATCGGCTTCAAACGCACCAGGGTCAACTCTGACTTTTATCTTTTCATTGGCGATATACCGGGTTTCTCTAAGTCACGAGATACCACCTGTTAGGTTCAATGCTATTGACATAGCAGAAGCTACAGCACATTCACACAGAAAAGCTATTGTATCCAAACGCTTTTGTTACTTGCGATATTCTATTCAGGGGACGCAGTATATGTTCTGCCTTTTCCTGGAAAAAGTTTGCCTTCTGTGCAATGGCCAGTGCCTTTTCTTTCTTACCTTTAAAGAATGTTTCCTGCATCAACCTCAGACTTATTTTGAGATGGCCACGCATTTCATTAGATTATTTAAGCTGCTCGAATATTTTTATTTTAAAGGTAGTGCCAGGTCGAAGAAACTGCTGAAAGCTCATGCACTCCCTCCGTGCCTCGCTGTAATGGAAAATAAACGCACACTCCTCACCTGAATGGAAAATAAACGTACAATCCAAGGGGCATATTATCAAGGGGGTTTATCTCCGCTTTTTTGGCTTTAAAAACCAAGAAAGCGGAGATAAAATTATCTCCCTATTACCTAGCTGTCGCTAACACCAGTTAGCGACAGCTAGTAGGAGATAGCGACCATCTTGGGCCCCACTTTGCATGTCAGTGATATTTATCACTAATGACATGCAAAGTGGGCGTGCCAAGATGTTAGCGACTGGAAACAGTCGCTAACATCGCTATCTCCTATTACTTGTTGCTTGTTGAATATCTTTATTCGGTAAATATTGTTCACCATAAAAGAGTACATATACACAATAAAAGTACATTTCCCCCGCTAAAACAGTAATAAAATATAACAGTATAATTAATATAGACCTAGGACAAAGCATCCTCAACCGTTCACTAAGTTAAGTAGGAGGGCCATCAATTACATACAGTCAATCAATTGGTAGCCTAGAATGCAGCTTCAATATCCTTGAGCGCGTCAGCCATGCACTACTCAAAAATGTTGCCACCCCGCATATCATGGCAGTGGATGTTGAGTCAGTAGAGAGTACACGTAAGGCCAGTCTGTGACACCTCAACCCCAATTCCCTGCATACAGGTTTCAGCCAGATCTTCTATTACCAACTTATGGAGATATTCGCGCTAAGCGCAAATATCTCCAAAAGCTAACACCTGCCCTGAGCTGGATAACATGGCTAAGAGCATTAGCTCGGTAATGCATGAATATCGCTGACTTTTCAGCGATATTCATCCATTGCGTTCGATTTTTATCGCATTTGCGATAAACCTTGTTAATACCAAGGTTTATCTGCGATAAAAATCGCCGCGGATCAGCAGTAAATTTTTGTCTCTAACCATGCAACAGCGATAATTATCGCTATTGTTTGGTAATATGCCCCCAAGTGCGTGTGAATGAGACGTTGACTGACAATAACAAAAGCGAAAAGTTTGGAAAGCATCAGATCTTACAGAACAAAGGTTTCAAGCAGCTGTTTTAAAAAAAATTTTTAACACGTCTGTTCGTTTTTATTTCATCCCCCAGATCAAAGAGAACAACAGGGTGGTACATGGGCACTGGGACACCGCAGATGGAAAGGTATTACAGAGAGCATGGGAAAAAAATTACAGGTTTTACAGCATCATTTCCATTTTTAAATTAGGCATTTACGTTTCCTCTGTTCTCCAGTTATGACACAGAATTCTACCATTGCTGTGAAGTAAAATGGCAGAAAACATCTTTAAGAGTAGTGCTTATCTGGGAAGAATCTGCTATGTGATTTCATTTTATTAGAAAAAAAAAACGAAGTTTGCAATCTTTTATTTTCATTTTCACGATTCCCACGCCACTTTCTTCACAAAAGTTACATACGGAGGCCCTATTCAGCTCACGGTGAACAACACACAGATTAGAAACCCCACACGTAAAACGTAAATAAAACTTGAGTAGAAACATGCAATTAAGTTGCGAGTAGAGTTGTGCTCGGCTCACCAACAGCTGCACACCCTCCTGAGATCAAAACAAGTTGTTACAAGCGCGCCCACGCTGATGAAAAAAAACATGCGCTTGCCCGCGATGCTGGCTCCAGAGAGCAAAACGCTCTGGGAGTGAACCGTTTAAAAGAAGCTGGGACATCCACACGCCTTTGGCCAATTGCGTACTGAAGCCAGATGCAAAGGCCAATGGAGTGTTAGCACCACAGACATGAGCTTCTTCAAAAGATGAATAATGCTGAAGTGATTCCAAGAGGTCGATTTCCTATGAAGAGAATGCACGCTGCCATAGGCTCGACCTACAAAGTAGTGAGACCAAGGAAAGTGAGGTAAGAGGTGAAATATAAGGTATGGGGGAACCTATAAGCAAGATGGATAATAAAAGTCACTCAAAAAAATGAAAACCACATCAAAATATTTCGACGTGTTCCCTCCCGTAGAAGCTTCACAAGTTTGACCAAATTAATTCAACGTATTCAAACATACATACATCATCCTCGATTCCTCAGCAGCCGTGTTCATGTAGAAAACGGCCAGTTCTGTTTTTTTTAACACTCACTCTCAAACTGAAAACTTTCTATCATCCTGGATTCTGTCACATTCAGGCCTGCAAAGCCCGCCTTCTCCAGACCCACTATCCTACCAGAACCAGCAGAGAGGAGGCTCGAAACCTTATTTCATGTGCGTTTAGCATTGTACAGTACAGATTGGGACGGTATTTTTATAGCCGTGAACTGAACAAAATGTGTCTGGAAAGTTCAGGACTGCTTTATTAGATACCATTTGTTCGTAGCTGTAAATTATCCCAGGAGACCTACTCTGATTAAAAATATAAGACTTAGGTTAGACAGCATCTGACCCAGATGCCCCCACCAAAAGAAGTATTAGAGAGATCATGATTAACAAATAAATTGAATTTTATACACTGGCTGGCCATTTGATGCCTGATGCACATTTCTTTTATACTGTTCTTTTCATCTCTCTACAGTCCTCCGTACACCGCTGTGCTCAGATAGATCAATTTTCATCTGTAAAAAAAGACTCAGAAACGTTATTTCCAAAATATAAGCATTTTTCTATCACCCTGTGGGTTTCAGTCAGCGGTAATTCAGCGTACTTTACTTTTGTATATTGCTAACATTTTATTGCTAGGTACACTTCTACACCACCGTTTGTGACTCCATTGTGCAACATACATTGACCCACCGCAAAAAAATCAACATTTGTCCTGCTCCCCTGCCATACAAAGAACCATTAAGCCTAGAAATATCTGCTCCTACAACTTCAAACAAGCATTTACAATGCAATAGGTCTCACATTTATGCAAGTTTAAGATATTGACATTGTAATTGGTAATGCCTTTTAGTAATGTTTTTTGTTTTATAACATAATTAAAAGGCATTGCTATTTACAATAGTAATAGCTTAATTTTTTGCAAACGCAATCCCCTGAATGATTCTATGCTATAAATAGCCTTTAAATAAATCAGTGTCCCTCGAGCTTAAACTGCAGCGTTAGATAGTTTAGGGTCCACGCCTTCCTCTTGTAAACCATCTCCAACCTTCCTCATCTATCGGGCATTGCGCTTAGATCTCAACCTTGCAATGAGCGCCCTGTTGCATGCACAGGGGTCAAACCATATAAGTTGCAAGTGGGCTTTGGTGGGAGTGATGAAGAAACTTTTGTTCTTTGTATCCCTCTAGTACCTAAGCCATGGATGCATCTCAGCAAGTTTAGCAACAAAAGGACGTGTTTGTATGTTGTGTGTGTGTTTATGTATGTATGCGAGTGTCTGTATGTGTGTGTATGTATGTGTGCGCGTGTGTTTGGGTGTCTCCGTATCTGTTTATGTGTTTTGCAACACAGTCCCCTGAACGATTCTATACTATAAATCAATCAGTGTCCCTCAAGCTAAAACTGCAGCACTAGGTAGTTTAGGGTCCACGCCTTCCTCTCGTAAACGCTCTCGAACCTTCCTCTCTTGTCGGGCATAGCGCTTAGATCTTAACCTTGCAATAAGCGCTCTGTTGCAGCACGAATTGGTGGGCGCAACAGATATACAGAACATATTTTAACAGGCAGCATGTGGAGATGGGCAGTCCCGTGTGGAGACGGGCAGTCCTGCCAAAGAACATTAGAAGGTAATCAGGGTAAAGTTTGACCTCAGATAAAAAGAGGTTTCTAACAGGACTCGGAACATTTGCGTCATATTTTCATATGTTAGTAGGGGTCAGGGTGACATATGTCATTTCTTATTTGCGAGGCTAACACCAGAGCGAGCAACGCATGCGTGCTGCAACGCTAGGCGACACCTAAAAAGGGGTGTGACACCATGGGAGGAATCACCAGTAGCCGCTAAAAGCCCTACAGCCAAACCCCATCTATTTTATACTCAGGCAAGACTTGCAGAAAATAAAATAAAAACCCAAAAACTTGTACAAAGAAACAAAGACGGAGATTTACAGACCCAAGACAACAAGCGCATCTCTGGCCCTTCTGGGTGTGTTACTACCATTGTACGAAGCAGTCCGGATGGGCCGTACGAAAGAAATACAGGGTAGTAACAAAAAAACACAAAATCCATTCAGAAATCAGTAAGCAAGCTAACAATACACCCTCCTACATCACAGGAAACAAAGATGGCGTGGGCCAGTCCAGATAGGCCGTCCCAAAAAGCAACATAGCAGTAACCCAGAAGCCCAATTCCCAATCAAACGCCAGCGTTTACCCTAAACTATGATGCCAGCCTTTTGAAAACATGGGCGTGGCTTTAAGTCCCCAGCTAAAATATCGATAACTATAGCTCTCGCAGAGTGAGTAGCGCATGCGCGCTGCAACACTAGGCGAGACCTAAAAAGTATTCATCATGTTTACACATCTCACGCCAAGTAAACACCGCTTTTCATGATCATTTTCTAGCAAATCACTCCCAAATTGTAGCATGTTTACTCAGATCAGATATAAGGTATGTTGATCTCAATATACAGGTTCAGGAAACTAATCTTAACTTCCAAAATAAAGTAAAAGAATGAAATTAAATAAATAAATCCATGAGAGCTTGTATGCTTTATAATTAACCATTTGAGTGACCCTCTTTGTAGGTAAAATGTGGCATACTTTCACAAGTCGTAACAGTAAAGTAGGATCCATATTTATGTTTTGCTGAGTTAGATACCAAGCGCCTAACTTGGAGACGTGTGATGTAAGAATTTTTGGAGGAGATGCCACATCCAGTGAAGAAACCACTGGTGGATTTTCCTCCACCTTGCAACCACTATTTCAGAGGAAAAATTGTAGATTCTCCATAGGATTTAGCACTTTCACCAAAAATAAGAAAATTTGTCATTATCACTCAACTCTGAATCAGTCCCTTGTCCTTCACAGGTTTGTGTACCACTGACTTACATCACAAGAACTTACAGATCTGCAAGAAAAGGTATTTGAGCTTTAAAGCACCATCCTTTCTTCTATTTATCTTCTTCCATTGAGCACTTCTCAAAAAAGGACCTCTTTGAAAACAGACCACTGTATCACTCAATAATAGTCAAATCAGAAATCTGTTTTTTGATGCTAAATAGGAAAAACAGTTTTCATTCTGCTGCATCCAGACCAACCTACATGAAATCTCTTCGACTGCCAAGTTATTTTGGTTACATCAGAGTGGAGCTATAGGCACTGCTCTGTGCTGAGGCCGAATATAGCATGTTACAACGCATGCAATGACATTGTGTACTATTACAACGTGGTCGTTACAACAACTGCGTTGTTAGTACGTAATGCATTTACATTTACATCGCAAGGCATTACAACGACTAGCACTAGGGGGTGCACTGGACTTAGGAATAGTATTAATTACTATTCCTACTCCAATTTGCACAACAGTAGGGAAGGTGTTAGAATTTATTTCCAATACCTGAGGGCCCCCTAGTGCAAGTCATTTTAATGACTTTCGATGTAAAAGTATTGCGTACCAACAACGCGGTCGTTGTAACAACCACTTTGTATGGTAGCACGATGTAATGACAGCGTTGTAAACACTGTTTCCCGTTGGGGCCAATACACTAAACTTACAGAGATGTTTTACCTTAAAAAAAGGGAGCAGCTGATTCATAAATTTAATGAAAATCCTTACAATTCTGTACATTCAATATATTTCCACATGAAGTTTGAAGCTGGGATAAGTAGTTCTATTAAGCATTTAACTACTGAACTGAATTAGCTCACCATAACCTGAATACACAATCTCACCATTACTTACATAGATAGATGTGAATTCCGTTATCAGAAGTTGATTGTTTCAAGTTGTGGGATGTCCCTATTTGGCAACTTCAGGGTTTATTGATGCATGTTTTAAGCATTAATATGCTCAAAAAGGAGCTCAGTAAGTTACATGTTCACGACTGAAGTCTAAGGAAGCAGAAAATCACACGCTGGAATCTACCCAATACAACTCAGCTACTCAAACCTCCTAGATCAGTAAATTGTGTTCTATTAAATTGGATAAGAGCTAACACTTGTTGCCTAGAAATAGCAGCTGTGGTTTGCTATGCTATTATGCTATACAAAACACGTTACTACTGTGATTTTTAGTACACTTCCTTCAAACACACTCTTCCTCCACTTTGGAACATCTGACAAAGGAAGTGCCTTGTGCCTCAATTGGGGAGCTGAAAAATACTGTAGCTATCAGAGCTGACACCATATCCCTCTATTTCTTCTGAAAATGTCTTGTTTTCCAAAGAAAGTAATACAGGACGTGGGAGAACATTTGCTATAGCCATTGTGGATGTAAAGTGAGCTTTCCTTGTTTATTGAGAACTAGCAGCCCGTCCCGACCTTGTCCGGGGGCAATCAGGCTTCCCCGACCCCCGCCGGCCCCGACATTTTCCCGCATTTTGAGCCCCCGCCCGCCCCGTCCTCCGCCTGCCCCGACCCCCGCCTGCCCCAACATTGTCGACCGGAGCCTTAAAAAGGCGACATATGATTGTCACAGCAGTGCACTATAATGTAAAACCGTCTCACTGTATTGCAGCTATTACTCCAGCTTTTGCCTGGAAATTACCATTTCCATGTGTTTAGAGTGGGGATAAACCCAACCAGATTTCCTGGCTTTCCTTCGGGCTGCTTGCTTTCCCCGTCCCCCGCCTGCCCTGACCCCCGCCTGCACCAACATTGTCCCCGGAGCATTAAAAAGGCGACATATGATAGTCACAGCAGTGCTCTTCGGTCTGTTTGCTTTCCCCGTCCACATGAAAAGTACCACGAAAAGAGGGCACATTTAAACACGGCTCCGAGGTTGACGGATCACTTTCGCCTGTGGGGTCTCTTTGAGCAGGGTTTACCCTTGAGGGAGTTCGGCGTGCCGAGATTCCAGCATGGTAACATAATGCCCGCATGTCAACCTAAACCCTTAAAGCTGAAACGCTGAAAAGCTGGCGCTCTGCAGTTCAACTTCCTGAGCTGTGTTTGAGGTAAAAGTAATGATCGTGATCGTGGTAGTTTGGAGCCTTACATCACCCCGTCCCCCCGCCTGCCCCGGCCCCCCGCTGCCTTACCTCAGCCGCCGCTCCTCAGTCCACCGCTCCTCCCCAGTGCCATGCCCGCTGCTCCAGGACGCCGCTCCTCCCTGTGCTCCTGACGTCAGCACGCGGGTAGCGGTCGGCGCTACTTCGAGGGGACTACTTTTTTTATAATGTAAATTTTTTAAATATAACTTATTTTTTAACTTTATATAGCCTATGTCCATCTGCACACCCTGAGGATTCCAACGATGTATCGGGTGTGTGGATTGGCGCTGTGGTTCCCGAGTTTACCCGCCTCAAAGCCTCAAAGTTCTTCCTTTATAATAGTAGTATAGATGAGGCAGCTAACAAAGCTAACCCAGTAGATAGCACCAGATACTAGTGATGCAATATTTTCCCTCCTGTCATTAGAAATACATTTGAACTTAGAAACTGGTGCTTCTGCTAGATGGACCTTCGCATGAAGGTTGTTACCTGATCCCTGCAAAACCTTCTAACATGTCTGGAAATTGACACAAGATCTGTAGCAATCCATCGATAAGCAGTTCCTGAATATCTCCCTTCCCCTTCAAACCCAAAGAGAGGCTGTCAACGGCACTGCCTTAGCAATGAAAGTGTTTCTACCACAGTTCCAGCTCATAATTCAAGTTACTAACGATTGACCACTATTTGAAAATGTTTTCAGGGACTGGTCTTACTTACAGGAAGTACTATTCAGATATGAGTACTCAAATATTAAAACTGCTTGTGGTAGTTACAATATGTTGTCTGTTTATCATTTTTATGCATATTTACCATGATGTATTCATGGAATTTTCCTATAGTTTTAGGAAGCTGTTATTGTGGAATATTTCTCTTTTTCTCCACGTTCCCTTTTTTCTCCCTTGTTCACCATTTTTTAAATTCTTCTTGATACCACATTTTGGGACTACCTTTTATTGCGATCCGATCGGAGATAAGCTTTATTATGCTTTGGTTTACTTGCTATCAGAAAATATTGCAAGTGCCTACTTTCTTTGTTAAAGAACACTTTGCCAATTGATTTCTGTGTCAGAATTGTTGTATACTTTTCTCTTTCTTCAACAAACGTATTAAAATAAATAAAAAAAGGCTTGTGGCACAACTACACTATTGTTTTTATGTCTGAAAACATTATTTTGCACTTAAAATAGCAAGTACTTTAGCACCCACTAAGCAGGCCTAAATCTATGTATGCATTGCTTTGAATGGTATTAAACAATGTTCTCAGTAAAGTTTATTTTGAATTAGGAAAGTCACTTCTTGAAGGTGTCAAGTCCCACAATAAAGATTCACAGACAGACTTCAATGATGAATAAGTATTTATTCCTAAAGCACCACCACCATAACCTCCATCAGCCAACTCGCAATCCTCCCACCTTCGCACTCCTTTTCCGTCTCAACATTCAGATTGGATCCAACCATAAGATGGAAGCATCGGGTGGGTTAAAAATAACGGGACAATACCACAAAAGGATTTCATCGCACAACCACATGACTTTATGACCGATCTGATAACTCAATTTCCACCAACTAATTTATACACAAAAACAACTCAAGCACCCTCACTAACAATGAAGGTTTTCTGTGGTAGTGTTAGGTTGTAAAAACACATTTTTGCTTTATTGTTTCAAATGTCTAATATCTAAACTACTAAATTCACCTCTTTTCTAAACTACTAAACTAAACTACTAAATTCTAAACTACTAAATTCTAAATTACTAAATTCTAAACTACTAAATTCACCAACACACAATTTTCACAAGAGTTAGGAAATGCTTAAATCTGTACCATTGTAGAGATGATCTCCCTTTTCTGCCACTCTCAGCCACCGTTCTAATCCTGTCTGTTTAGAGATTCAGGTTGCACATTAGTCTTGCAGAGACAAACAGGAGTCCTAGGTAAAATCGATGCCGCAAAGGTTGCCATTTAAACTAAGAGTAAATTGATTCTCTGGCTGCCATGTAAACAATCGTTGAGTGATACTTTTCCCAGTCTCTATTTATGATGCAAGCTAAACCAAAAATCAATAGCCTTGAATGGAAGGAAACATCAGTGCCTCTCTGTTACGCTACAAAACCGCCATTTTATTTTGCTTCATATGTATGGCACGCTAGTGCCTTAAAAAGATTGTCAGGCGCCAGTGGGAACGTCAGTCAGAAAGAGACACTGCTTAAATGATCGATTCATTGGTAGACATGTAATTAAAAGCTCTGATTAGCCCATATTAAACCAAAAGCCTGTCACTCTGTCAAACGTACATTGAGTGGACGCTGAAAGCAGCGTGTTACCTTGTTAATCCTAGAAACGAAAAAACAAACAACAACAAATCTAAATGATACCCACTTGGCAACTTTTTATGAAAAGCTCTGGGTAGTCTCTTTCTTACAGCTTTAAAGTATTTTATTCTTGGAAGTCTACAGGGTCGGTGTGAAGGCAGGTGAAATGGCTTTGTCAATAGCTACCCATATCAATTTATACTGCACCTTTGAAGCCAAAATGCTCCCATGAAAGTATAAACTAAAAAAGGAAAAAAGAACAAAGAAGTAAATCAAAGCAACTGTGTGAAAGAACTTGAAAGTGTTGCCTCTCAGGGAAGAGGGGAGCAAATATGTCATAAGGAAAACTTTGAAAGTATAGCTCACAAACTAATGGTCAAAGTGACACACAGAAGTGTTTTCCACACATTTCTCAGTATTTGCACACTGAAGCCTTGACCACAGAAGATAGACATAACATGCCTTATGTAACTCCTCAATGTTTGAAGGTAAAGATAACCAGGTCTGTTAAAAAGATGTCCACATTCTCCAAGATTACCATATGCATAAGGGACAGCATTTTCAGTCCTGGCTTTTTCGTTAACATAGTAATGCATTTTAAAAGTTGTAGTCTAGGTTCTCTGCAAGTGAACCACTTAGAGTAACCTGTAAACAACGCCCAGGGCTTGAACATCCTTTCCCTGAAAGCAGAGAGTGATCATGCAAACAGCATCATGTGAAGACAAACTGGAGCGAGATGCATCATGCTTCCAACACTATTTGGATAGGTCCATCCTGCAAGTTGCCGTTGATGAACGTCACTTCAAAAGACATCATTTATCCCCTTTAGATATGTCATTCAGAACAGTCAATTGCACTTGGCTGGATGGAATCAAGGCATAAAACAAAATGGTGGGTCCCCTGCAGAATGTGATGAGGGGCCCCTGAGTCTCACATATCTCACAAATATTCATGGCCTTGGGCTGAATGGGGCCGCCCTGATGGGTCGGGGGACCCAGTGTGCCGCAGGGGCCTTTGTTAAAACCCTGGACAGAATAACTATCAAGCGGTGTAATTTAGGCTCCATCCTTACAAGTGACATAAATGCAATTTTATATATGCATGTGACGTGTGTGAAACATTTAAACACATTATTGGGATGCATTCAGTGTAGAACTACAGATTTATATACGTGTGTACACTAATGTCCAGTTAAAACATGAATTGTATACTTTATTCATGTTTTACACTTGCATTTCAAGTTATATTTGTCTATGTAAACATGTATTCTTTTGCTCACATTTTGCAGGTCTTTTAAAGTTATGCATGTGCATGTATAGCCATGTATTCGAAGTGCGCAGTGAATGTTTAACTAAAGTTAGCCTGACTACAGGCCTCAGTTGAAATGTGTTTTGCTTGCAAGCATGCTTCTCTTATTCTCTATTCTATTGATGTTCCCATAGTTTGAACTAGGAGAGATTCCCTTTTGGCTTAAAGAGGTACATACCTCTTTCCTTGTTCTATTCATACAGGGGTGAAGTTTATGCTAAACACTTATTTCTTTTTGGTTTGGTCTTCTACTTGAGTCTGATCATGCTGTCACCTTCTTCTGCTATGCTCCCAAATGAGAGATCCACCGCTATTAGGGTGGCTGAGAATCTGGGCACAGAAATGACCTAATTTAAATCAATTAATTATTCAGGATTGCCTGTCCCTAGATAAGGTCTCGGCGATACCATGGTTCCGATATATCAAAACGCAAGCAGACTTAATGGGTAGCTCCGACCTGTATACAAACCCTAGGGCCTTAAGTAAAAACATGATTAAGGCAGTGAAATCCCAATATCTAAATAGGTTGAAGGTACAGAGGGAAGAAGTGGAATTGGTTAAACCCTTGGTGAGAAAGTTTGTTATGTTAAGCACGGGGAGAGAGATCCAGTCGTACTTGACATACATAAATAAGCCATGCCACCTGTTTGTTTTGCTAAGATTTAAATATGGTTTGTTGCCTTGGCTGTTATCATTCCCTAGGGGATTTGCTAAAAGTGGGATGTTGGGGCCATGCCCGGATGACAATAAGTCGGAACAAGATGCCCTCATATGATCTTTTTTTGCAAATGTTATGCTTTGCAGGGAAAGAAATTCATCCTCCCATTACTAAGAGGGTGTAATTTCGAACAGGCCCGACCAGCTCTGGTTTATCTGCAAATGCTAGGATCTGTTGTGATATGTTTTGGGGTGGCGAGTTACATCACAGGGGCTGTGAGATGTCGTAAGAAAATGCTGCTACCATAATTATACCCCCTTTCGCTCACTTTGCACGTAATGTATTAGATAGTTTTTAAAATTGTATGTGAAAATTTTGGTGTTTGAATTTTAAATATTATTAGTTTTCTGTTTGGGACAAACATTTTTACTGTTTATATGTATTCACCAATTTATTCTGTAATATATTTTGCTGTGTAATTAGGACCCTAGGATACGATTAACTGTGAAAAGGAATTTTTTAGTGTATGCTTTGATGTTTTTAAAATGTTTAACCGAATAAAGCTGAATTTTGACTTGAGAGATCCTTGATAGATGACGCTATAGTTGACACATGTTTAGAGTAGAGACGGAAAGTTTTTTATAGAACAACTGTTACTGAATAATTGTGGCTATCAGAATTCTGTCTCTCATTCTGTTGCGTCTCAACCAACTGAGATATTTCACTTTGCCTATTGTACTAATGTGAATTTGCATTTGGCTTGCATATTTATTGGATTGATTGGTAATACAAATAAAACCCTTTAGTCATATTCAGTGATTACTGGTCCTTATTGTGGAGTCACGTGGGCTTCACAAGTTAAAATGTATTAATGATGTTTTCTTCCTTTCAGTGCTTCATGTCAGCTATAAAAGGCTCATACGACCAATGGACAAAAGTCCTTGACGACTGCACCAAGAGATTATGTCTGTAAGGCCCAGGCGGCTCCAGCAACAGTGATGTGTAAGACTGGATACCAAAGATGACAAATACATCCAGTCGATACCGTGATGCGCCTAAAAGGCTTTCAACCTGGCAAGATTAACGTGTAAAATGAAGCAAATGGAGTTGGCAGGAAAAACTGATGATAAATAATTAGAGGTAATTTTATCCCGTCTTAATAAGACATTAGGAAATGCTGACATTGATAAAAGAAAAGAATGAGCATGATTGGAGTTGGAAGGTTCAGCCACTTTCCCAGTATAGGCGGCATTAATTGCAATACTTTTGCAGACAATGTACATTTGGAATGTAGGTTTCTGGGAGAAATGATGATGTCGGACTCCGCTACTTAAGTCCACTAGATAGTAAAATCCAGACTGATTTTTAACATATTTGCAACAAATACATATGATTAATTTCAGCTAAGATTATTTTTATATATTTTGGCAACTCTAATACTTTTTTTTTGTTATTTAGTGCTTCTATGAGCACAAGCAGATTTGTGTGGACAGTCAACTCTCCCAGAATACAAACCTGCTGGAAACAACTAACCTTTCATCATGTTTGATATGTTTTTCTTTCTATTGAAGTTTCAACCTAGTGCAAGCACCTGCCACTCTCAAGAGGTGTCCATGTACTTATTTATCTTTAAGCATTTATTTCCTATTATATTTCTCCAATTTTTAACCGCGTAACATAGCGCAATAGTGTTCCAGAACGGTACAATTAAAATAAACAGATACAGATCTACAATAAAATATTAAAGGTGGCTGTATCGCAATACTTTAAAAATGCACAATCATGAATACAGATAGTAACAGACATTGACAAAGCCAATAGGTTTGACTTATTAAGGATCAATTTGTTTTGTCAATGTTTTTCAGACATGTTGCAAAACAGTGAGTGGCTGTGCCACATGATTTAAAGTAAAAAAGAAAAATACTACGACCCCTATGACCCAGCCGGCATTAACAGTGTCATAGCGCTTTTTTTCCCTTTAAGCCATGTTGCAGAGCAGCCAGCGCTGCTGTGCAACATGGTTAAAAACTGCGTAGGTGAGAGGGCAAGCAGCACGAGATAGGACAAAACAACGGACAACAGGCGGAGGGGAAGAGGAAACCACAGAGAGTGGGAGGAGTGTAGGGGTGGGGGAAAACTACCAACAGACAGCACGAGAGAGGCGCGGGAGGTTAAAACAAACAATGAACAGCGGGAGGAGGACGGGGAAGCAAACAGCAGAAAGAAAACAGGGGAGTAATCCAAGTGTGCTGCAGGGTGGATGGGAGGGGAGAGGGAGAAGGACGGAGGTAGGGAGACTCTACAGTACCATGTACTCCTAAAGAGCACAGGGCCAAAAGGGAGAGAAAAAGTACCCAGGGTGCACACTGCTGGTGAAAGGACACTGGCCGCAAACAGGAAGCTGTGCAAGGTCCATGCTCCAAGGGAGGGACCGAAGACTTGGGAAGAATGCAAGGAAAGGCGAATAGCCCATAGAAGGCGTGATCACTAAGAAGCAAGGAAACTAGAGTGATGTGGAAGCAAATTAATGGTAAGTATTGGTAAGTAATGGGCGGGCCTGAAGCCCGTTTTCAGTTTTTTGGCTTTTAAACAATAGCTTTCGCTGACAGCGCATGCACACTGTAGGCGAAACCTAAAAATGAGAATAACATCGGAAAACATAATTAAGAGACAAGTAGAAACAATCACATGTTTACCACAGTGATTCAAGAAAAAACAAGCAGAATTAGTCAATACCTACAAAGGTGGTCAAAAAAAAGAAATAGAATAATAATGGACAGGAATCTATCATTTAGTAGGGCGAAGAGGATATCTACAGTTAGGGTATGGGTGAAACAGTTATGATAATGAGGAGGGAAAGAAAAGCAGAAATAAACATCAAAACTGAACATTGCAATATTCTCTGTAGCAAGCTAACTATGTTGGAAGAGGAGCTACACATTTTAATTTGCTTTGAAGAAAACCCATTAACAAGTACAAGAGTAATACAATGTCTATAGTCATAAGCTATTTAAGAGTACAAACAAGAGTAGTTGAAATGACAGTATCAAAGACAGCAGATAAGTCACGAGAATAAGTTCGTTAAAATTTTCAGTGTTAGGAATGTGGAAGACATCCACAACCTAAAGTAAGACAGTCTCTCTACTACGATCCAGTGTAAAACCCAAATGAAATTCACCTAAGGGTGAATTGTTATAAATATATTCCGTTTGTGAATTTATTTTGCAAAGAAAGGAAGTACTGAAAGCGGCTGGTAATGTTAGGTTTGTAGCCTCAGACGAGGGTTCTTCAACAGTGGTGAGACCAATTTTAAGGCAATCATTGAAGGCATCATGATAAAGATACAGACTCATTAGGTTTGGTTAAATAGAACAAGTGATAACTCAGGTCCTTAATTAGCTCACCATGAATTGAATCAGTGAAATGATTGTAGGGATTCAAACTGGCATTCTGGAGATGTTTGTGTTTATTTCAGCAGTCAAGAGAGGAGACAGAGAGATTTCAATACTCATGAAAGAATTGAGGGCAAATTGATTGCATTTGTCATCCAGAACATTGATTGGGTGATAATGGAGGAATGCTAGACGAATTAAGTACTTTGAAAAGTTTTATAAGTCGATCCTTAGCAGCTGATTAGAGATTTCAGGCACTTTAATCCTGTATTCCTTATAAAGGCTTGTGGATAATTTAAGTTGCTCTATGTTGGAAAGAGGAGGTAAGGATGTTTAAGGAAGTGTGGAATGAGATCACTGCTCAATAAGAAAAAAGATACACGAATTGCCTACATTGTCATTAGTCTCCCCATCAAGCAGTTTATATTTCCTAGGAAAATCAAAGAAGTTTAGTTGATTTGATCAAGAAACTTCTTGTGACTGGGAGGGTGGCATATAAAGTTTAACAGTTTGATCACCAATTATATTGGAGTCAGGGTAAGACAATATGGAGCCATTAGACTGCAGAAATTAAGGAATAATGTTAAATATAGAGGTACATTTACTTCATCACATGAAAAATAATATCAACTTTGTGTCCATAGTATATAATTTTAGAACAGTTGACCAGGTCAATATTGACATACGCATAGAGACGAAGCTCAGGTTAAGTACATTAAGTTGAGAAAGTAAGACATCTGGAGGCTTGGGCTAATCCTGCTCAGGGCAATGAAAAATATATTAGAAAGGCTGAGGCAGAAAGCTTACTGAGATGTGACGTAGGAGAGAGATCTTGGTAGCTGGATGGACTGGTCAAAAGAAACCTCTGAAAACATGGGGTTCGAGAGGAAGTGATTTAAATTAAAATAAAGTAGAAGAAAGACTGGTGCAGGGGTAGTAAACCTTTGAAAGGGATTTACATATTAGAATCGATGATACAGTTTGGAGAAAGAAGTTAGTGGTAATGGATCAAAAGAAACTAGAAAAGGACTCCGGTTGGGGGTTTTAGGATGTAGGACCTAAGTGAATGGCTGGTTAAGGTGACCTGGAGAATGAAAGAGAGAGAGAAATAGAGGACAAAAGATTGATGCAGAAGGGGGAGAGGATGTCACATAATGGTCAAAGCTTCCGACTTTGGAACTGTGGAATCAGGTCCGAGTCTCGCTGTCGCCTCAACATCCTCTGATTCTGAGCAAACCACTTAATTTCTATAAGCCCCAAAACAATTAATGTGACGTTGTGTAATGTAAAACTGGTGCTCTTGCAAAGCGCTCCAATACCTTTTTGGAGAGTTCATGCTAAAAAAACCTGCAAAAAAAAAAAGAGTTCCAAGTTTCAGCTTTTTAAGGAGTAGAAATATTCAAGGGAGAGAGAAGAGGAATACTTGAGTTAGAGTGTAAATAGATGAGTGTAGTTTGGACAGAAAGAACGTAATACCATTATATGGATCCAGGCTCCATCTCCTAGGATGTGATGGAGGATTTAAGAGATAAGGCGGATATAGGTGATGCAGAGATGTTGAGATGGCCCTATACATTGAAGGTAAGGTTATAACCGCCCAAGATGAACGATTGATCGGAAAATTAATATCAGATTGTTCTACATTATTGTCAGTTGACTGGCTTACAACGTTGCTGTTACTAAATGTGAAAATCGAGTCTAGAGGAAGCTTAAAGTTAAAGCATTCATATCATTCAAGATTTCAGTCCTGAGAGGTGTCATATGAAGGAAAAAACGGTCCCTTCTGAGACTGATGTGCAATGCCACTGGTCAGCAAAGAGAGTTTTCAGGTGTTTCTCTGAATTTGATTTGGAAAGGTTCCAGCTGCATTACTGGAAAGGGTTGGTTGGTTAGATGATTTTGAAATAGATAGAGCCTGATTTAGGTAGGCAATTGGGTGAGAGGAGGTGAAAGCAGAAGGTGTCACAGTAGAAGTTTAATCTTCAGTAGCGTGAAAAGAGGAATGATGGCAAAGGCAGGGACATCAAGAAAAGGAAAAAAACATCTATAACTGGAAATAATATTTATAATGCCCTTGAAGTGACTCAAGAATGAACAAGAGAAAACAGAAACATTTAAGCAGTGAAAAAGGAACAACTATTAACATTTTTTAAAAGAAGATGTCCTAAAATCGGCAACATTAAGGATAAACTGTTTGGCAACAAATAATGTGTAGCTCATAATATGCATTAATAACACAGAATGAAAGGAGTTGATTCTTTTGAAATTAAACTATGCATAGTTCATCTTATGCATTAACAGTACAACAATAAATGCAGTAAATTAAATGGTTCTTATTTTCGGATAATAACCTAGGGGGGGAAGTGTCCCATTCAATAAGACATCCAGAAGGGATCATGTCTGTTGAGGTAGGCATCGGCATGCCCAGGCACTTAAAATGGGTAAGCTAAATGCCTCTAGGATGCTGGCGCTCTTGCAAATACATTATCACACACACAGTGACAGACTATGTTCTAAATGCCTACATGTCGTATGTAGTGTTTCCTTCTATACCACTGGTGTTCACTCAGTGATATCCAACACATCACGGGCCCTACAAAGATGGATGCAGAGTGGGGACACAGTAAATCAATCCTTCTGCCCAGAAGGGCTGTGAGTGGAGCAGGAATTGGGTCAGGTGAGAGTCGGAGATATGGTGTGAGGTCCAATACATTCAGAACTCATCTTGAAACTGGAAGCCACAATCAAAAATGTCATATCGTTCTTAGATTAACATCAGTGACCTTTGGAGTGAGGACTCCAGCGCTGGCTCGACTACGGCAACGCACTCTATGCCGAAATAAACAAAAACCTCACCCGCAAGCTACAGAACATCCAAAACGCCGCCGCAAGACTGTCCCTGAACCTGCCAAGACACTGCCACATGTCCCAGCACCTGCTCACACTTCACTGGCTTCCTATCAAAGCTAGAGTCACCTTCAAGATGCTAACCCACGCTCACAAAGCCATCCACAACACCAGACCAGCATACCTGAACAGCAGACTCAAATTCCACGCAGCCCAAAGGACCCTACGATCAGCCCAGCTCACAAACGCCGTGGTCCCCTGCACCAGATAGACCAGATCGGGAGGCCGCACCTTCTCCTTCCGCGCGGCCAGAGCCTGGAACGACCTTCCGCCGCTCCACCTCAGACAGACAACATTGTTCCCCATCTTCGCAAGAAACCTCAAAATCTGGCTCGTCCACAGAACCCCTTCTTGATGGACTGGAACCTGCTACCCGCCCCTGCCTTGAGACCCTTACGGGCGAGTACTCGTGCTTAACAAAAACCCTATTGATTGATTGATTGATTGATTGGTTGGAGCCCTTTAACACCGGCCTGCTTCTTGATAAAGCCGGACCAGCAGTTTGCTCTTCACCTGTGATAGTGGAATCAAACTCCTTTTCCAATCACTATTATAAAGTAACAATCTGCAAAAATCCATATATCACTACTGAAAGTCCATGATCTTAAAGGCTTTGGCCAAGGCAGACAACTGATAGCCCATCTCTATCTATGTAAATGAGATCTAGTAAACAGTTAAAGCTCTCTCAAGCTGGACCTAAAAGGGAATTTTTATACCTGCTATTGCCAGAGTGTAAAACTTTTTCCCCATGTTGATGAGTGGCCTTTGAAATGCTGATCAGAAATGGCTGGACAGCACAGGAGAGTCAGAATGTTGATATGAAGACACCACTTCACATCAATACCACCACACACATGAAATAGCAAGCCAACGACAGAAAGTGTAACAATTGAAACAGGAAAACACTTCACAATAATATTTCAGAAAGAAATGAACAAAATCAAGCGAAAAAGCTAGTCACCCAGATCTGCTTTAAATCCTTTCTTTTCAGCCAGTCTGCCCCCTCGAAGTACAAAAGGTAAAACAAAATAATCAGTGTAGCCATTGTATAGTACACACAGCACACCACTGATGCTGTAGACACGCAACTCACATAAACCTCTCTGTCTCTTGTGAGACTCAAACATGCATCGCAAGTGGATATTGGTTAAATAAAAATAGCCGGGCCGGGATGTTATTGTTGCTTGACTTGGCAAGCTTTTGCAATTGCACCTTATTGACGCACAGGCACTTTAGATCTGATGAAGATTGTAAGCTCTAAGGGCCATATGTATCAAAGGGTTTTACCCATTCTGTGTCTATGGGAAAATGAGTTCATACATAAGACGTGAATTTAATAAGGATGCACAATGATGGCCCGCTTAAATTGGCAAAGCGCTCGCCAGCCCAGCTTTCCTTGACGCACGTGCACTTTAGATCTGTTGAGATGCGCAATTCCTGATTGTGAATTTTAACATAATGCATAATGATGGCTTTTGAACATTGTTTTTATCGACTAAATTGCGTATATGAAATTTTTATCATCATGTGTATGCAACGGTTTTAATTAATCACGCATAATAAAACTTACTTACTCTCTGTCAGAACGGTTTTGCACAGGCAGCCACCAAAAATGCTCACTCGCAGGAAAATATTTGAATTTAAGTCAAAACACAGCAATTATACAGCAGTACAATGAGTGTAATCATGCAAAAGAGTAGACCACTAAACAGTGACATGTTCACACAAAACGGAAGCAACATTCTTCTCTGTACATAAACAGAAACACTATCACAAAAAGAATGAACGACGCCTGAAGAAGACGGCTTCAAGACCTCTTTCAAAATGATCCTGCCTATATACCATGAACGAGGAAAGATTTGACAATTGAACTTGAAGGCATCTTCGCATAAACCTTTCCAAACAGAATACCAGTCTTTTTGCAGCAAAACCTTTAAATCACACAGTGATAAAAACAACACTTCATGTATTCTTCTATTCTTAAAACCACTTCATAGATGAAATGCCCTGGAAAAGAGCTAGACAGCCACAATGTGAGGAAAACGACTATCGAACGAACCGTGAAGCATCTCAACCTTTCTGAACATAAGTGGGTGGGATTTACAAAGCATCACACTGGAAGGATAGCACCTTAGTGTAAGAGGTGGAAGACTGAATGTTGTCTTGTCAATTTTTATGTCAATGCCAGCAAGGAATTGCACCACAGCTTCCAGGCACATATCTTTCAAGTCAGATGGGAATCTCAAACAGTCTACATTACCCCTTCCAACGTTCTGTGTTGGATGAGGTTATGTGAAACAGCGCACCCTTCGGACTCATCGGAATTTAGGACCGTTATCACCTTTGCCGCGGCGGTAATTCCGCTGTGGCGCTGGGGGGGAGGGGGGTCCACGAGGCGCCGCCATGCTGGTGACGGAACCAGTCCGTCACCAGCCACGGGCGGAATTATTGCCGCGCAGGCGCGGCGGGCGGTCCGTGACGGAACCACTCCGTCACCAGCACAGTGCGTCCGCGGCTGGTGACGGAGTGGTTCTGTCACCAGCATTTAAGGGGTTAAATACTTCATCGGGGCATGATAATCCCATACATTTTCTTCTTCCTTAACCAATGTATCATGAACTAAGGTATAGTTTGATCAGGCTTCAGAATCCATATGCTTGGTTCTAATGGCTAATCTTTCCTTTCCAGTGCATCCCCAGAAACCTGATGGTGATTAAATGGTCAAGGAGAGCTGTGAATTATTAATAGCAAATGCAGTGAAAATTGACTGTCCCTATACAAGGCCATCTTACTCTTGTATGATGTGCACTTCCTCAACGATTTGACTATATGTCACTTAAGCCTGTGAAAATGTTGTGTGGTATGCCAATCCACCACCCATCTTCTCATAAAATAAGATCCCTACTAAATTCTAACTTTTGAAAAGTGGCTGAACAAAATATTTGGAAGCAATATGGATTTGGGATTAACCAACATAAAAATAAAATAATTTAATTGGAAATACGTTGAAAAAATACTTTAGAGAGTTACATGTTTTTGTACTTTATTCAGTCTATAGGAACTCGCAAAATGTTGAAAGTCTTTCACCTGGGTTCTTCATCAGGACAAAGAAATGGTAGCAACCTAACCAGAACAATTGGTGGAATCCCACACGTGTTGTTGGGTTTTGAGACCGACATCTTTTCAGTGAGCTTTAATTCGTCTTGCTATTTGACCAAACAGAAATTGTTACACACAATTACTGAGATGTTTGATCCAGATTGATCTGCTTAGGTTGCTACAACTTCTTTATCCTGATGAAGACCCCCTTATTATTGGGTTTGTTATTGATGTACTTGTGTATCATAAGGGTAAAGAAGCAGAGTTCATATAGTAAATACTTATACCTTACACCTTTTTGTTGTGTTGTATGTCACACCGTACTGCACTTGCACTGTGCAGTCACTTGGACCACCTACGTTTGATTGCCTTTAGATGATCAGTTTATTATCTTGTGTTTGATTGTTGAAATACAAATCAACTATCTTAATTTATGTTGATACTTTTTCACACTTGAGATAATTTCTCATGTTCTTATATGTTAAGATTGACTTATTAACAGTAAAGGAGCTGGGCTTAACTCGTCATAGCAAGACTCCAGTGAAGGGGATTTGGATCCCCCGAAAATCTATACTCTCAGGTGTAGGAAATCTTTCCCCCGGCTCATGATGAAGTGGTGCACATAGAACACGTTATCAGCTTCATCAGAGATAATGTAGGCCTGGGCGAAATTTAAATTACATTGGTGCAATTCACATAATTTGGGGTTATGACTTCTTATGTGAAATTCCTGAAATGACGCCATTTCGCCACTTCACGTAATTACACACAATAAACACACCAAACATTTACTGTGAACCAACAGGAACAACATGGCTATTGTTCGCTGTTCCATTATTTGATGTGTCCTTGCTCCGAAAATTCATGTATTGATGCATTACCTATTAAAATATCACATGAAATGAAGGATATGCATTTCGCGTAATTACGCAAAAGCGAATTATGCAAATTTTGCACATCCCAAGGATAATGGCACCACTTGCGAAGTGTCCAGTAGCAATGTAGCATATCAAGTTAGATTCGGAGTTGTGAGTGTGAGATTTCTGGCGGTATGAGTGTGAGAAATCCAGCAACCACAGGAGCGTAGGCAACTAAAATACTGGTGTGACAAATGCAAGGGCAAGAGGCTTTAAGGGAGGATGTTTTTTGACAAGGTAGAGGTTTGGAGAGTTTCAGGGTGCCACTGCAAGGAAAACCAATGTTCTGAAAAGCAAACAAAACTAAAGAATTCCTTCAATCCTATCATAGTAATAGTGTCTCTGTGAGTTGTATTAATATAGCTGGATAAGAGAAGACTGTCAATAAATAGTTCTGTTAGTTGAGCCAATAGTATATACATTTTAATACCTGGAGGATACAAGCTCCAATCCTAATATCGGTCTTAACCAGTCTGTTCTCCCAGCCATAGCTGCCCTGTGCACCACAGACACCCAGACCACAATAAAGACGTGGATGGATGTTCAGGCTCCAGCCAAGTCACTTTGTTGGCAATCTATGTCAATCATCCTGAATTAGTTTCCTGCATAACCATTATCTTCACCTTCCACCCTGAGAATTAATACATTGTTCAGCTTGCTCTCTGGTCGCCCAAGTTCTGTTGTGAGATGGCCTCCGAATAACACCTCACCTGTTGCAATTATCTAGCGCTTTACCATCACAGTTGGGGAGTCAACCAGCAGCCAAAAAAATTGTGTAGTGCAACACCTACAAGAACACACCCAAAAAACGTTATAGTTAAGAAGACCGCAAATACATACAGAACTATGGGAGAAACAAATGCCGCTCTTCTGGCTAACATAAAAGTAGAATTCAGCACAGAAAATTCAATTGACGAACAGTGGGAATCCAAAGAGAATTGAGTGTAGGTATCTAGGTCAATGTTACTTACAGTTCAGCGAGTAGGCACGATTAATAAGGAGGCTTTATTTTACCAAGCTGCAGTAACAATACCTATACAATCATAGGTAAAAATATTGAACACAGTCTTGTGTCAAGCCGAATCGTTGGCAGTTTTTTTTTTAGATAACTGCATTTATCTAAATGGGGATATGCTAAAAGTCTTGCATGGATCCGGCCCTACAGGACCAAATTTGGAGAACCCTGATTTAGGGTATGCACAACAGAAGTTCATCTATGATGCACAGAGAATCAAACACTTTTTTCAAACATATTTAGAGGGTGAAGACATCCCAAAAGCAATACTCCTGTCCAAACGCAATAGGAGGTCACAGCAGGGTATCCATGGACTTGACAGTGATGGCACAAAGAGGGGTATCAGGCCAGTGAGGTAGTGCAAATATTTGAGTTGCCGCTCCCTTGTATTCCCCATTACCACTCACTTACTGTGAGGAATACTGCTGCTTCAGTGAAGGAGCCAGCAATAAACAAGCATTGGTAAATGCATTAGGTTTTCTCTACGTGATTAATAATAAGCTGTTTTTTGTTGTAAGTTGTAGCTTCCTGAGTGGTTCTACAATATAAGTTACAGAAAGCCTGTTAAAGTGTTACGGCTTGTTTATGTGCAAAAAGCAATATATTGGCTGTTACTAGTGGTATAGTGTGGCTTAGTAACCTCAACATTTTGAAAATGAAATTAAAGAGGGAAATAATAGAATTAACTGATGTAATAGCAATATTATGTGTTTAGAGGAGTTCTGACAACTTTTGGGCCCAGTGCCACTGCGCCTGCTACACCATTTAAATCATGCCCCTAGTGCCTGCATAATAAATGCATTTGTGACTGCCTGTTTAGTAGTAAAATATAGCAGTCTTTGTTATTTAGAGAAGTTATGACAACTTTTTGGCCAGGTGCCCTATGGACCAGCTGCACTATACACATTTTGAGCCTAGTGCCTGAAAGATAACTGCACTTGTCATTGTCTGTTAGTTGTAAGATATAGCAATAATCAGTATTTAGTTGAGTGCCTGGAGCTTGTAATCCCTGCGCCACTGCACCTGCTGTACTATTGAAATCATGACCCTAACACTTGCTAGATAACTGCACTAGTGACTGCCTGTTTATTAGTATAATATGGCAATATTTGGTGTTTGGAGGAGTTATGACAACTTTTGGGTGCGGTGCTACGGCACCCGCTTTTACCATTTAAACCAAGCCCCCTTCAACTGCAAGATAACTGCACTTGTGACTGCCTGTTTAGTAGTAAAATATAGCAATATTTGGTGTTTAGAGAAGTTCTGACAACTTTTGGGCCCGGTGCCAATGCACCTGCTGCACTATTCAAATCATGACCCTGTTGTCGCCAAGGTAACTGAACTTGTGACTTCATATTTAGTAGTAAAATATTTCAATATCTGGTGAATAGAGGGGTTCCTAGAGCTTTGGAACCTGGTGTCACTGCACCAGCTCATTGTTAAGCTTATTTTTCTCCGCCACACTATTTTTAACGATACCAGCCTATGACCAATAAAGATTTTTTGTTTCCATAAGGCCAGGTATTCTTTTAAAACCCACTTTTCCTAATTACTTCTGACCCTACTTACACTCACTCAAATACACCTCATATAGCCATTACAATATCGAAGTGCTCCAGCGTAGTCGCCAGTAGTAGCATGCCCCGTCCTGCAGCGGGGCGGGAAGACCCCGATGATGAAGCATGACACCAAGGGCCCTTTTGGTGTGTGAGGGGTATTTTAACAAATACTGTGTACGCCTGCAATACCTTGGCTCACAGGAATCCTCTTAAGGGTGGACCTTGTTGTTTGTTTATACCATTGGCTTGAGGAGGGTGCGCCTACCTGAGTGCTTTCTAGCACTACCTCTTCACTCCCTACTTTGATTTTTGTTTATCATTCAAATCATGACCCTGTTCGTCTGCAAGGCAACTGCACTTGTGACTGCCTGTTTAGTAGTAAATATAGTAATTTTAGGTGTTTAGTGGGGGGTCCAGCGCTTTAAAGTCCTGGTGTCACTGCACCTGCTACACCATTGAAATCATGAGACCCTGATGTCTGCAATGTAACTGCACTTATGCATGCCTGTTTAGTTTAAAATTGCATCAATAATCTGAGTTTAGCGGGCCCCTAATGCGTTTGGCCCCGGTGCCATTGTAAATGCTCCACCAATCAAATCAAGTCCTTTTTAACTGCAAGGTAAATGCAATCATGACTTCCTGTTTAGTAGTCAAATATAGCAATAATATGTGTTTAGAGGAGTTCTGACAACTTTTGGGCCCGGTGCTACTGCACCTGCTGTACCATTCAAATTATGACCCTGTTGTCTGCAAGGTGACTGTGCCTGTGACTGTCTGTTTGGTAGTAAAATATAGCATAGCTCTTGTATATTAACTGTATTTGTAACATGAAATGTTTATTACACTATTTAAAATGTGATCATTTATTTATTTATTTTTTATTTATATAGTTTTATATAGCGCAAACTAGATCCCATAGGATATCAGAGCGCTTTACATTAGGAAGGAAAGGAAGGACAATAATGCAAATACATCAACAGGTAGGGATAAAAACAAGCTTGATCACAGATTACACGACAAATGCCACATGGAGGTTATATAAAACAATTGCACAAGGGTAGCGAAGGAGGGGCATAATATGTCATAAAGAAGCGTAGTAGTAAATGATGGTACCATGGAAGTAGGAACAAAGTCATCGGGCAGGAGAGCCTAGCCCACTTATGAAAGGAATTTATTCATAAGGAATCTTTTGACTTCCGGTTTGAACACCGTTGTTAAGGAGATTCTGCGTACTTCCGGTGGTAGAGAGTTTCATATCTTTGGGGCAGCGCCAGCGAAGGCTCTGTGACAAGTTCTCTTTTTGCTCAGGTTAGGTGGTTTCAGGAGGAAAGTAGTGGCGCTTCTTGAGCCTCTTACACCACAGGATAGTTCAAGTTTTTGCCCCAGGTACCTGGGAGCATTGAAGTGGATGGCTTTGTGCGTCATAACGGCATTCTTTAACTGAATTTGTGCTTCGTAGGGGAGCCAATTTAGAGATTTTTGGACTGGCAATATGTGCTCATTGCTTTTGGATCCTGTAACCAGTCTAGCAGTAGCATTCAGAGATGCCCTTAGTGGAGCCAGGGTGTATTTGGGAATGCCACAGAGGGTAGCGCTCCCGTAATCTAGCCTCGGTAGGACAAGTGCTTGGACCACCTGCTTGAAATTATTAAGTGGAAGGAAAGGTTTAATGTTTCTGAGTGTCCTCATCAAGTGGTTTTCAGCCTTACAAATATTGCTGATATGGTTTTTCATATTCAGGTGCTTGTCCATGGTGACTCCTAGAGATTTGGCTGAGTCTACGATGAGAGGCGTGCAGGTGCTGAGGCATTAATAGGAAAGGCCACAAACGTTCTAATGATAAAGCATCTGCTTTACACAACCAAGTAATAAAAAGCAAGCATTCCGGCATACTGTTAGAAGCTGTCTGCCTCTTCTGGGGGAAGAGCTCTTATCTTGACAGAGAATAGGGTATAAACAGCTTAAGTAGAAGTGTTGTAAATGCATGCAGCCAAGGGAAGTAAACAAAAAAATATTTCCACACAAAGGGGAATGAACACAGTAATTGGTCAATGGGAGCTCCCACTTAAAATATATTAAATACAAGAGATTTCACAAGCACAGGGCAAGCACTGCACAGGTGAAACGTACAAAATAGGGATTCAGCACTTTGGCAGGAATGGAACGATATGGATTTCGATACCTCCCCCTTTCCAGTCTTATCCAGTGGCTGCTGCAGTATCAGAGATGGTGGTGTGTCTTCATAATCGGTCCTAAAATACAAAATGCAGCTGAGTTTCATCCACAGCAAACAAATACCACTGAACCAGTTAGACATCCAGAAATCTCTTCCTCTTTGCCCCATATCTTTGCTGAAATAATCGAAGTCCATTTGCAAGCAGCATGCATAAGACATCGGTTTCTCTTGCTTTGTCACTTGGGAACTAGGGCCATATGTATCATCAACCTAATTTGCGATTCCCAAATAGCGATTTTTAAGAAATCGCTATTTGAGAATCACAAATAGGTATGTATGTACAAAATCGCATTTTTTTTGTGATTTCTTAAAATTCCTTAATTGCGATTAGCAAATTGCGAATTGCAATTAAGGAATACTTTCCCATTAATTTCTATGGGCCAGGAGGCCCATAGGAAGGAATGGTAAGTTATTCTCAATTTGCGATTAGCAATTTGCGAATCGCAAATTGAGAATAATTTCAAGGGTGTCCAAAGGACACCCTGTTGCACCCTTGAAATATGCATGGGTGCACATGTGGCGCACATACATGCCCTAAGGGCATGTATGTGCGTCACATGGCACTTTAAAAAATACAAAAATGTGCATTTTTCAAGAAATTCGCAATTTACCACCAACTAGAAGTAGAAGTTGGTGGTAATTAGAGATTCCTTAAGGACATTTTGCAATTTATTTTTGCTTCATACATTGCATTTAAGGAATCGCAAATTTTGCAATTCCTTAAATGCAATTGCAAAATAAGGATTCGCAAATTTTGCGATTCCTTGTTTTGCACCAGATTTTGCTTTATACATACCATTTAGCAAATTCGCAAAGGACGAAATTCTGCGAATTCCGGCCTTTGCAAATGCGAATTTGCTTGATACATATGGCCCCTAGTCCTCTAAGGAATTTACTGAGCCTCTTCCAGTAAAACAAAAGCATAATCTTGTTTTCACCTGCCTCCATTTTAAAATGTTTGCTTATTTGTTGAAAGCTGGAAATGCTCAATGCAATCCATACTACAGTGGTACTGTAGTCAGCATTCTGGCAATGTCTCAGAACTCTTAGCCACCTTTTCACCTTTTCTTCATTGATTGTTCGTGCCTGCCTCTCCGAGGCGGGAAGCAAACAGAGATGTTATTTAATTAATAAACTTCAAAACACACATGTCTGAGACATCAGCAGAAAGGTCTTCTCTTCAAACCTCCTCATCCCACAGGTGAGCAAAAAATCGATGAACAGAAACTAAGCCAACACATCACGAAAAGTCAACACTGGTTGGGGATCAGAGAATCACAATGGATGGAGCTGGCTGTTGTTAGGGTCCAAACATTCATGAAAAAAAAGAGAAGCCAGGACAGAGAGCCCGGATGTCCAGATTTATATTTTACACAATTCATCATCTTTTCTTGCAATGCGAGGGAAGCAGAAAAAAGGTGAGAGAGGAAATATCGGATCAGCAACAGGCATGTAAATTACATGGGGATCAGTAAGTCAGCATCAAATTAGCATTACACCGGTCTTAATTGCTTGCCTGCTTCATAATTAGCAGACAAGCAATTTTAAAAAAAACCTACAGCCTCATCATCTTTATTTTTCAAGTGAGGTTTGAACGATGGCAGCCGTTCTCTCCAGATGCCGTAACACAAGAAAAACAAGACTTGGTGAAGCCAAATAGATCTGGCTTACACTGCAGAAGAATGTGGGATTTTATTTAAACACTGACAAACCAAACTAAAGCCCCATCAGTCAGAAGGTGGAACTAAGGGGGAGATTTACCGAAAAGTCACGCAAAGCCTCCAGCGAGGCTGCGCTGCATTGCCAGGGAAGGAGCGGGGGCCTCATTTATGAGAAATGACGCATCGCTGCGTGAAAGCAGCGATGCGTCACTTCTCAGTGCGCACTTCTTGCGACATTCCTGATGCGTCATATTTACAGTATGACGCATCATTGCGCAAGGAGAGAGTCAATAAGTCAAAGTGGCGTAAAAGTGACGCATTGCTGGAGTATGTAACAAAAGTGACGCAACTCCAGCAATGCGTTCTTTCACGTGGGGCAAGGCCCATGCGAAATAGCCTGCGTCAGTCTTACGCCTGCTGTGAGGCAGGCGTATGATATTGACGCATTTGCATCCTAGAAGTGGCGCAGTGAAATCTTATAGATTTCACTGCGTCAATTCTACGACCCTTTCTTGCGTCAATACCCCCCCTTGCATACATTATACCTGGCACAGGTATAATGTGGCGCAGGGGGTCGCAAAGTGACGCATCTACCTAGATGCGTCACTTTGTTAATATGGCGCAACAAGGCGCATTTTTTACGCCACTGGTGCGTCACAAAAAGTGACGCACCGGCGGCGTAAAAGTGGCGCACAGCGTCATAAATGAGGCCCAATATATTTTCAAAGATATGGCTCTCTCCTCCCCTTTCCCTTGCGCCGGCGCTGATTACAGCTGTTGGGCGCCACTTTAGCGCTATAGCGCTAGGGTGCGTGTGTGAGTCTTGCATAGGTTTTGTACAGGAAGGGTACCCTTCCTGTACAAAATACTATGCCGAGACACAAGGGAAAAACTGGGAGCATGCAAGGGAGAGACCTAGAGGCACAAGAAAGGCATGAGTGAGACAGAAGGAGAAAGAGGCAAACAAAGACAGAGCCCTTGAGTGCGCGAATAAACAGACTTGGGTATATGAAAGGAAAATGGAAAGGGGGGAGAGAGAGAGAAAAGACCTCGGAGAGAAAAGACCTCAGGGAGAAAAGACCTCGGGCATAATAGTTATCTGTGACCTCAGACCCGGAATCACAAGAGAGACAGAGGCCTGGTGTTAAGAGAGACAGGTAACAAAGGGGCACAAGGCACACACTGCGAGAGGGGGACATAAGCAGAATCATGGGCCGTATTTTATTAAATGCACATTTTCATTGTTTGCTTTTAAAAGGTGCGCCCAGCGCAAACAATGGAAATGCGCCGCATTATGCAGAATGCGATGCCCCCAGGGCGGCAGGAGTTCGGGGCTGCTCTGGGGGAAGCGCGTTCAAGGAAATAGGGTGTATTTTCATTGTTTGCAACAGGTGCACCATTTTAAAGGTGAGCCCGGCCCAAACATTGAAAATGCGCCTTCACCAAAATACGGCACCTGACGTGTAAACAATGGGATTTGCTCAAAAGTCTTCCTAAGGAACAACACTAATTGGAGAAAAATTACTTTTTTCCATAATAACAAGTTTCCGAGTCAGTAATACAAACATTTCCTGTAATGAAAGCTGGTTGATATTTCAGACCTGAAGGAGTAACCGCCAAACTATAGCATTAACCTTTAAAAACACACATTCCTGGAAATGTGTTGCAAATTAGAGCTGTGCGCTTTAGGCGCACATGAACTCCAGAGTTCTCGTTACGAGCTGAGCTCATCACGCTGCACGGTGGCGCTGTGCTCATGACGAGCTGAGCTCGTCATCACCACGCCCGTTTCTTAGAACGCTCAGCACAGCAGGGGAGTTATCCCCGCGTGGGAGCGCCGCGGCGTTCATGACGAGCTCACAGCTCATGCCCACGCTCATGACGAGCTGAGCTCGTCATGAGCACAGAAGGTGTTAAGGAATACCACTTTGTATCTTGACATATGCAGAAGCATCTGTACTACAGCAGGAGTGAGACCAGTGGCGTAGCTAGATAGACACAACTTGCTCACCGCCGCCCCCAAAAACAGTGCCTCCTGGGACGAACCCTCCCAGCTATGCCACTGAGTGAGACTACCAGAAAGACAGACACAGACGTATAAAAGAGAGTGAAGGTCCAGGGGGCCAGAGAGAGGGGAAGTGAAGCTGTAAGAGGAGACATGGGGTAGCAACAGACAGATGAAGGAGGATGTGGGAGAAGCATGGGAGTCGGAAGAGGCGGGTGAGCTGGAGCAAGCAAGAGAGACAGAGATATGGTGTAACGGCCAGAGCTGCCAACTTTGGAGCTGGGTCTCGGTGTCCGCTCAACATCCTTCTTGGCAAATCACTAAATCTCCTGCATGTACCAAAAATGTATGTGTTCTTGTGTAATGTAACTGGTGTGCTTCTAAAGCGCTCCAGCACCTTGGGGTTGAGTTTGTGCTATATAGAACTGCAAAAAAAAAAAATACAGAGACCTGGGGCCGTATAACAGTAAGTGCCCAGGGGGCACCACAGGCATTTGCGCACGCTCTGCACGCCCACAGGGCACTTTGGTATTACAAAAGCAGATGCTTGTGTAACCCCTTCAGTTATACCAAGAGCGCCAGCGCTACCATCAGGGGGCATTCCCTCATTTGCACTGGGGCGTGGCCTATGCAAAGGAGGGAATCCCTTTGCATCTGCACCCGCACCGTATTACAGCGAGGGTGCGGAGGCATAGAAGCCCTCAGGAGGCGCACTGAGAGTGTGCCATCTAAAAAGTGACGCACTCTCAGTGCGCCCCTGATGGCAGCCCTCTGGAGGGGGTTCCATGGACCCCCCCAGACATCCCTTGCAGGCAGGTGCAGTCACTGACTGCACCCGCTTGTAAGGTGATCTTTAATCCCCTTTAAAAGTGCAGGAGGGTTGCCCCCTGCACTGTGAAAACAAGCAGCCGCTCCCTGTTTTCAAATGAATGTGCTGCCCCAGGGCAGCCCGGCTTTGTGGCTGCCTTGGGCCAGCACATTCATTGTAAAAGGGCGCCTTTTCATAGTTTGCGCCCCAATAAAAGGTGCGCCCGACGCTAACAATGAAAATGCGTTGGTGGAGAGTTAGCCACCTCTAATGGTATGAGACACAGCTGGGCATGACAGAAGAGAGAGAGAGTGAGAAAGAGAGAGTGAGAGAGAAAGAAAGTCAGAGACCTGGTGTAAAGACAAGCAACAGAGGACATGAGAGACAAGCTGAGGGAGTGGCTTGAGTGTTATATAGAGTCTGTGATCAGAACTGGTTATAAAAAACACTGATTGTTCACAAAGCGTGTGTTTCCTCAAGGTGCGACATTAATGTAAAATAAACAGCATCACAAGTGTCAAATTCGCTCTCGCAACCCTCATTCGAGGTGTCATTGAGAGAGATATTTCTTACAGGCGTTGACTGGGCCTTGACTCTCCTCTAGACTGCTACATGTAACGTGCCGCTCTGCTCGCGGTCCGGATGCCTGTCAGCATTCCGCCATCTTGGGGGTGGATTCAGGGCTTTGAACGTTCAGATTGTCTCTAGCTTTGCAGGACATTCTCACCGGCAGTGAAGGATAGGCAGAAAGTCTAACCACACCTCTACAAGATTCTCCCTTGGTGCATGTAAGGTATAATCTACTTGAAAAGTACTTAGCTAACGCGGAGGAGGACACCTCCTGGAACAGGACAGTATTATCTCATTCAAGCATGCAGAATGTTGTTTACGACCTGCAGCGAGAATGCCTTCTTTGAGTGTGAAATAATCTATGCGGGAGAGGGCATCAGGGACAAGCTTTGATGTTGCTGAAAAAGAGAGGATATTTGGTGGGTTATTTCAAATTGTATTTCTCTCTTGTCTGGAAACTGGTTTACATGTCTGACCAGGTCCATTACATATTCTTCCAAGGCTAGATATTTTACTATCATTTCCCCAAATCCGTACATTATTTCTGTAAGACCGATTTTTACAGTTCTCAGTTCATCCACAGAGTGTCTCTTTGTTGATTCTTTAGAACCACAACCCTGGTGTTCAGCTTGTCTTGCTTATGTGCCTGCTCCACAGAAGATGTTCTTATATGTCATATTGGTACTCTGATATAGGTCTAAGGAACATCATACACTTTCCCTACTTCATCTCCCTGTCGTTTCATATGAAAAAGCCTTATAAGGACATAACTCCAAATAGGGACAGGCTGCCTTGTATGGACATAACGCCTTATAAGAACTGCAGCCTTTTATGGACTAAACCTTTCACCTAGTTCCATGCCGAGGGTGGGTTTTTTCCAATCGATATTGGTAAGACGTCATCCTTAGCGCATATGAATAGTTTATGAGTACACTCTCCAGGAGGTCCACTTCACCTCTCCCATCAACGCACAAGGTTTAATCCCCAAAGTCATCCTCCGACTGAACAATGGGGAACATACGCACATAGACTGTATAAATACAGCACCTCTTGCTATCAGTAGTCAGGAGGGAGCCGAGACTTCAAGGCTGACACACTGTCCAGAGACGCTGTGGCTCCGGCATGCCATTGCTCCAGCTGACAGTGGTCTGACGATCCCTTGCGGGGTGTCCAGCTCAAGTCCAGGACAAAGTCCCACAATCTCACTATTCAGGTATGGGGGTTTGACTAAATCCTAGTGAGCTTCTTGGCTCTCAGACTTAGGCTCTTAGACTTAGGTTCTTAGATTTAGGCTTCATAGCACCTACTCACATGCTAGGTACACTTAGGTACATCTGGACAGGCATCTTAGGAGTACGCACTTTATTTTATAAATGCAGTTCATATGCATGTTTGTGTTCATGACTACTGCAAAATGGTAGAACAATACTATTTCTTTTTATTTACTGTACTGCTGGTTTTATATCTCTGCTACTGTGTTACAGTTATAGCAGCACACTTACTTTACATGAGAAGAACGGTACAATAAATTCTTATTGTAAACACGCTCAACTGTTCCTTCTGTGTATCTCTCCGAGAGCAAAACAAGCAAGCACGAGTGACTGGGTGAAAAGTAGTATATTGTTTCCACGAGTCGGAGGTTATTATGTTCTGAAGTTGCAAAAACTAATCACTCTGATAACAGGAGATTCTAGTAGCACTGCGAGCTAGCTAATGCGAAAACATAGGCTGACATATTCAGTGGGGGAGTACAGACTCAGTTTACCACCAAGCCCACAGTATATGTTATCCCTAAACAGCGTTGGTCCTGCATGAAAGGGTACTATCGGAACTACACTACAATGTCTCTAAGTAATCTATTCTAGGTTCGGCATTCTGGAGGGTAGTTTACAAGTCTGACAGGACATTTGCAGAATCTTGACTCAGTGCTGTGATATCCTTCTTACATTGACATAGTAGCTGAATTTCCAATTTAGTTGGCTGAGCCAATAAGTGTGCGCCATCAGATTAAGCCTATTTTCCAGATTGTGGTAGGCACGTGTCCTAAGTTGATAGCTTCCTGGGGGCTCAGCATTTCCATGACTGAATGGGTTTTGAGGGCACTGACCTGCGATTACGCCATTTTATAGAGGTTGTCTGCAGGAGTGAGTCACAAGCCTTGCCCAGTGCCCAGGGAAATCATTGCTCATAGCCGCCAGGGCACTTTGGACCTCTGGAGGAGCTGAGCACCAGGTTCAGTCTATCCACTCCTCCTCTGCCTGCTGGCTCTGGGCCTCAGGTGCCATCTCTCCCAGAAATGAGGTCAGCCCTCAAGGGAGCTAGTCATGTTTACACTTTTCCCTGCTTCTGCTCCCATGCTAGGTTTGGCCACTCTCTGCATTGATAGTTTCCCTTTGGTTCCTTTCTTGGGCACTCCCTATATTTGTTGCAGCCTCTCCCTGTCTGTTGTCAGGTCACTCACTCTGCTTCCTTGCAAGTCCTCAATGTCCCCACAGCCCCCGGAGGTGCTTTTCCCATACAAGATGTGAAGCGTCCTTGCAGCTCCTCCTGCAGGAGGGCGTCTTGTGACCTATAACAACACCGATCCCTACTGCACAATCGCACATTGGTCTCCAGTAGGAATGTATTTATAGGGAACAGCCATAGCCTCACCACCCCAGGTGAACCTGAGAGGGTAGCCATCTTCAATGAGTATCCCGCCTTCTCACAGTGCTGGCCAAGAGACTGCTCACTTCCAAAAGTGCCTGTCCGAGAAAGGATCAAATTTAAGGCTCTGTGTATCACCTACAGATCCTTGCAGGGTAAAGGACCCCCAATGCTAGGGACAATACTCTATCCCTATAAAACTATTAGGTCCCTGCGCTCATCCCAAGGCAACTTGGCCACTGTTCATAGAGTCAAAAAGGCCCGCACTGGAGGGCGGCGGTTCTCGGTCACGGCAGCCACCTTTTGGAACTCCCTGCCAGCCCTGATGCGAATTGAACCAAACCATATGAAGTTTCGCAAACTTCTGAAGACATATCTTTTCCCACAATAATAACTAAATCTTATGCCTCTCACCCCCCCTGTCCTCCTCAGTTTTCCACTGCACCTTCAGCGCTGGGACGCTCCCGGGCAGCCATGCGCTTTACAAATCCTTTTTCATTCATTCAAAGCTCTCAAAGCTTTCTGTACAGCATCCGTCAACTTGAATTTCACAGGTGAACATGTCACAACGGGCAATGCGAATTTCTCTGTTGTTTACCATTCATGGCTGTAGTTTTTGGTTTTGATGCATCTCCCTCTTTTTAATCGCTTATGCCTGATAAATGTAATGCTTCCCGCAGTGGATGGAGGCCATGATGTAAGCCCTGCCTAAGAGAAATACTTCTTTGCCAGTCCCACCCTTGGCACCTACCCCTTATTATTAATAACAACCCTGCACCCCATCTGCAACAACATCAAATGATGCCTACTGTGATTGGAGGAGATGTTTCCATGCAACATTAGAAGCATGCGTGATGTGCATGACCAACCAGAATAGAACTCTGCAAACATAGCGAACACTAACTAACTGTGGTGGATGATGGCAATCCGGTAGTAAGGACATTGCCACAATGGAAAGAAAGAAAAGCAGGAAGGGAAAGACCACCAAGCATGCCATGTCACCACCATCACAAATGATCTGAAAAGCATCAGCATCAACATTACATCTCTGCTGGTCCTCAGTCAATTCAAAAAGAACCAGATGACATCTGTTAAAAGAGCACTACCATCCGACACAATAGGAACCCACGCTTCCGGCCTCATTGTAAATGAACTTCAATCATAGCCTTCGGCTTACACCCTTCATTGGGAACACTCTGCTCTGCAGCTATTATACAGGTACAAGGGCATGTGCTTGTCACAGAGAGAGACACTCTCTGCTCACCTGTGTATTTATTTTTATTTTAGGAGTTTTATATAGCACTGGCACGACCCGTGGGGTAGCAGATCTCTTTACAGCAACTTAACGGCAAATATCAGACAGTCACAGTACACTAATAACAACAGTACAATAATAAGTTTAGAGTCTTGAAAGTTATCAGTCAATCACAATGCAATAGAGTAAAAGTACAGTTTCGGGAGACTAATCATTCTTATTCAGTAATTAAGTATTACGATTGCGGGTCAATTTGTTGTGTAGACCTTGCCGGAGAGGTGTATGTAAGTAGGTGGAGTTTCCACGGTGGGACTGATTATCTGTTTCTTGATATCCTGATCTTTTGAGGTGAATCCTGTCCTCATGGTCCTAAGTTGGCCACTCAGATCTCCCATAGTTGCTTAGATGTTGGACATAAAACAAAGAGACCCAAGCTCTAATCGTGGCTTGTTCGCTTGACCCTATTATGTACTTCCATATGAACCACGTTGCGGCTCTGGGAATCAGATCCTTGATTTGCAAAACTACTCGAGAGTATTCAGAAACTGACTGAACCCTAAATTAAACCACTGTAATTTTTTTACCTGAATATTACTCGTATTTCGACCCGCTGCTACTTTGGTTCTGAGACCCTGTTCATACATCAGAATAAAAAATGTTGCACGTGTAGCTGGGTGCCATTATTAGGTCTTTATTTACTTACCGCCTAATCAACAGCCGTCTCCCTAGCTACAGACATGTATTGTTAAACAAGCATTTACAATGCAATGGTCTCGGCATTATTAAAGGTAGAGCTATTGGCATTGCTCATGACTTTTTTTTTAAAGTCATAAATAAATGGCTTTGTTATTTACAATGCCAATAGCTTAATCGGTAAATAAATAGCATTGTCATTTACAATGCCAATGACTTAATCGCTCGCAAACACATTACCTATTGCATTCACACCCACACAGAGCAACACAAAAAGCCACCCACACACACATACAGAGCCACCCACACAGTCATTCACATGGAGCCACCTACACAGAGCCACCCTCACACAGACAGAGCCACCCACACATAGAGCCACCTACAAAAAAAGCTTCCACACAGAGCCACACACACACACAGTCCCAAACACACAGAACCACACACACACACAGAGCCACACACACACAGAGCCACCATTCCCCAGTACTTGGTGGCTCCCCATCCCCCACGGTAATCCATCTGACTTCTTGCCAATAGGCCCAAATCTTAGTGTGTTCCTTGTGGCAGCTTTTGGACTCATAGATCAGTAGTTGGATAACTATACAATGACCAATCCCTTCCTTAGGCCACTTCAGGAACCAACATCCAGAGTAATATGTCTACTTCTGGAGAGTGGCTCTGTTGGTATGATGACCAGATATGGATATCACCTGTGACGTTTTGTGTTCAGTTCTGGGTGCCACCTGTGGCATTTTGCATCCAGTTTTGAGGGCTACCCTGAAGTACTGCCTTCAGTTCTATGGGCTACTTCGAGAATATTATCTAAAGATTCTGGGGGCCTTTTTGGCGTCTCACCACAACTTCGGGAATCCACATTTTAAGTGCTTTGTTTAATTGTTAGTTTGGTTATTGATTGGTGAATGTGGATGAGGTTGTGAGGATGTGTTAATTGGTGGATGCACAGGGAAATAGGTGGATGGAGGAGTACGGATGGATGAGTTGGTAGCTGAATATGTAAGAGTCAACCGTAATTAAGGACATGGTCAACAAGTGCATTGATGAGTGAGTGCATTGCTGTGCTAGTGGATAGACAGGTGTGTATGTGAATAAACGGATGAATTTGTGAGTGAGTGAATGAGTGAGTGAAAGAATGAATGAGTGATATATTGTAGGGCAAGATGGTGAGCATGTGGATTGCAGATCCAGTAGCGTGTGAAGTGATGTGATGTGCATGGCCCATGTGTTGTGTTAACGTGCTTGTTTATTGATGGTGAAATTATATATGTGTCTGTTTATTGGTAAATGAGTGACTGAGTGGGTAGGTGGGTAAATGGATGGCAAAATAGATGAGTCAGTTATTTGATGGGTTAATTTGTGTACGTGTGAATAAGGGATTTATCGGATGGATGGAGTACTGCTGACTGAAGAGTTGTGTGTTTGTTGATTGACGCTGGAGTTTATGAGCATGTCTGAATGTGTAGATTGGTAAATGATTGGGTGCATAAGCTAGTGGGTGGGTGAATTAATGGATGACTGAATTAATTTATGAGTGAGAGCTGGCCAGTAAATGGAATGATTGATGGGTGAATGAATAAGTGTGTGGATGGATGGATAAATCACTGAACAGAGGGGCGAGTGAAGAAGTATTGATGGGTGAATGAATGGGTGAGTTATTGGGTGGGTGGGTGGGCGTGGATGTGGTGGACAGATGTTTAGGTGTATGAGTGAGTGAGTCGGTAGATGAGTGAACAGATGGATAAGGCAGTGAGTGGATTAATGGGTGAGTAAATGAATGAATGGATTAATGATAGGGTGAGCAGGTGGGTAAATCGGTTAGTGGGTAGATGCATTTGTGCATCAGACTGTTTCCAGTTTGTGTATTAAGCTCACAACACCAAATGTCGCCACAGTAGCTGACAGATGTGCGCTTCCATGAAAAGCAGGTTATAAGGAACAGTGAACACCCCAAAACACAGCAACCTGAGTATACATTTATTTTATCAGGTCCCACATGCTTAGTGGCTTTAATGTGAAAAGACATAATTCATGCTAGATCAGAACTCTATGTCCAGCCATTGCCAATGCAGTGCATCGCATTCTAGCCATTGTGAAAGAGGGAGGCAGTTCCACGTCTGTGTACAACTGCATTTGCAAGAGAAAGTCTCACATCAAAGGCCATTACTGCATCTGCACCAGTCGCTTTCAAGCCACACATGCAACTGTAGGCTTTGAGCCAGCACAACATGTATCCATGTGTAGTGGGCCTGTGATAGGCCAGGGCCTCCACCTCTCCTAATTCTTGTCCACAGAACCACAGCAGAGGCCCATTTCTTCCACAACCTTCATCATGTGTGAGCATAAAAGACAGCCCTCCTTAACGCGTACGGGTGGAGCTCCAGGCAAGAGTCAGAATGGCCCTCTCATCTCCAAGACCATCCTTCTGACCTTCCCTTCTCAGAAACATCTAAGATCCCTGGATCCCCCTGAGTCCTTCAAAAAAAATCACTAAAAACGCATCTCTCCTAAGTGAACTAAGACTCGTTCTAAGAACCATTGAGAATGGATGACATAGGAAATGTAATCAATAATTGTTCTGGATCCATCAGACTGAATATCTTGTATTCTCTCAAGACAAGAATTTTTGCAAATTTAAAAAAAAAGAAATCTATAAAAAGACCTGCAATGGGAGAGCTTCTGTTTCAACATGAGCAACATGTTTCTTTCTTCCTGTGACGCGTGGATTTGCAGGAGGAATTAAGGATCAGCGCGCAATTCTTATAGGAATGTGCACCGCTTAGCTGAAATGGTGAACTATATTGTAACCTCCTTCCCAGGGCTCACTCCTGCGATGCCAGTGCAATAGCAACAATAATTCCTGACTATTCCAAAACTATTCTTCCCTTATCCTATTAAATCCAACCAACAGACTCACATGTCCACCGTTGGAGTTAATAACTTATATTTCCCTAAACCAATCCACCACTTTGGGTTCCGGAGTAGCGTGCTACTCGCCAAAAAGCGCTTCAACGCTTCGTCAGGGGTAGTAAGCCCTATGTAAATCGATCGAATTATAATTACAACCGGGTACCACAGAAGAACGGACATCCACTCCAATTTTTGTCATCAGCTGTTTGTTCATTTCTCCACGCCACATATTTTTGATATTTCACAAGGAAGGTTCTTGCTTCTATTTGGTAAACGGCGAATGTGGTGAGTCAAAAGTGTGAACAAGGACTCTGAAAGTTTTGCTTCCAGTAACAATATCGAGTATTTCCCTTCAAAATACTAGTCATCGGGTTGTGGGTGCTCCCAGCGGGGGCGGAGAGGACAGCCCTCTTTCTGTTTTGTAACAAAGCCGATACTGCGGACATTTATCGACATTTCGGAAAGGTAACGTGACATTTCACACAGGCTGAGTAATGAGTTGAATGAAACAAAGACCCTTTCCTTCTAAAAATACAGCGTGCCGGTCTTCTTTCATGGATCGTCGGTGGATGGTACTCCTGAAGCAGGGCTATCCTCACCGAGAGCACAGAGCGGATTAAACACGATAAATATTCCTTTGTGTTTGGAAGTTGACTTCAGCCCTGCTCTAGGGGTATCTACCAGAGATTCTGAAGAAGTGTGTACTATTAGAACGTAAAAATGTATTTATTGGGAGTGTCAATCTCACTGCTGCTACCAACCTGCCTCGATTTAGGGATTGTGCGATAACTGAAGAGGAATACATTTTTTCTTAACATTGGCATCTCTGCATTATACAGTATTATAGTTATTTCATTTTGTTTTCACTAACTCTGGTAGTTCAGTTAGAAAAATTAGATTGGGGGTGCTGAATTCAGGGTTCATTCTGATAAGGAATTATTACCTACCGGAATACCAGGTCCGACGTTATCTATTATTGGTAGGTCTGAGGGTGTGTGCTGATTTAGTTTCTGGTACTCTTGTCTAAAAAAGCTGGGTTTAGGAGTGTCTTCTCCTGGGGGTACTCCTTTTACAAAATAACTTTGAGTATGACCTTGAGCACAGGGTAGCTCTTTGAGTTTTCTAACCAATTATGCGGGGCGATTTAACTGCAATTTAACTCTGCGTCTGTTACATGGGCTTTCCTAGGTCTTGAGCTGTAGTATTGGTCATATAGGTATTGTTCTGCAATTGTAGAGGAGGCTGCAGAATGTCAAGGTAGCTATCTATCCTATCTGGTGTGGGTTTGTGTTAGCACTTGTCAATTTATTAAGGGCTTTTGTGTATAGTTTTGTATGCCTGCTTCAATTAGCCCATAGTTTGCTTTGGAATTCCTGTTTTTTTCCCCTTTTTTTCTGTTGTTCTACCAGCCAGTCCACAATATGACCAGTCATTAGATATTCTGTCTTGTAGATAGCTGAGCTTATGGGAAACACTGATGTTTGCACTCCACATACTCTCCCCCGAGACTTAGCAAGTTCACCAACTCCAGTGGAATTCCAGATCCATCACTAGGAAGCGCAATACCAGGATACAACATAGTCATGGAGGATTAACTCTGTCACCCAGCTTGAGGCTTCCGCTAACTGCACATTTCCCAACTCTTCCACCAATACCGGGAAAGGGGCCCTCTGCGCTCTAATCCATGTTGCCCTGTTCTCCATTAGCTGCAAGACATCCCTGGCTCCAAAAACACCTCCTAGTCAACATAACCCAAGGGTTAACAGTCCACTCCAACAGGTGAGCGGGGAGGTAAAAAGGTCCTAAGTGTGAGGCAGACCTGGCATTTCAAGAGCTCCTAAACCCAAACGGCGAGCCAGGTGGAGAGCGGACCTTCCAACTAGGTAAAAGAGCAGCATGCTACCCTTGACGAATGTGTGACTACAGGGGCATACTGTCCCCTCCACCCATGTGGATATTTAGGATTCTTCAGTGGGGAATAAAGAGCTATTAGGACTGCTAAAATGCAAAAAAATCTCACCTTGCATGCAAGATAGTGCTGCATGAATTTTAGTGGAGTGACTGCATTTGGACAGTGTGTAAGTGATGTCGTGATGAAACCCTTGAACCCAAGTGGCCTTAGTGTATGGGCTGAATCTTATCGACAAGTTGTTACGGTTAGAGGACCATAATACCCTTACCCCCAATTGAGATTTCTTTTACCCATACCCAAACAACTGTCAACAAAGGGAAACCATGGTTGGTTAGAGGTATTTTTTTTTTACCTTTTTAGGTACCCCAATAGTGAAAATATCCAAAATGCTCCCATAAATATGGATGAGCCTGTACTGGTTTTTAGAGACCATCATGAGACCTGATGATGAAGAATGCCACTACTGGAGTGGGTGAGGGTCTAACAAAAGGAAATTATTTATTTTGTCTTTTTTCTGAGAGTGGTAGGGTATATTTTGCAAAACAAAAGCCTCAAATTTAGGCAGGACATATGTGGTTTCAGGAGCTCCCGACCTGGGATTTTAGCTGCCTGCCAGTTTTCTCATGTGCCATTGAGAGGTTCATGTTAGGTGTTACCAAGAGAGAACATAGAAGATGGACATTAGATAGAAAGATGTTATGAATTCCAGAGGTGCAGCCCGAGAGTTTCCATGACGAATACTAATTAAAAGTGTCCAAATACAAAGCCAGGGAAGACCCGCCTGTTGAAGATGGGCTAGAGTTGGAAAGACATGAGATAGCTCAAAAATTAAGCACAAATAGATTTTGAAAGTAAGCTTAAGGTCAATGTTATGGAAGAATGGAAGATAATAAACGACTACACTTTGAATATAGGGAAGCACACAAATGCATCCATGTGATCTTCTTAGGGTCTGCGCTACCTATCTTTAAGATCTTTTTAGTCAGCTGTGAGTAAATACTTATTCTCTGTACTTGGATTAGATATAGAGATAAGTACTAAGCAAATATTGTTATTGTTGCAGGCCCTATACCTAAAAACAAACAAAAACCTTCTCTTTTATCTGATAATAGCCAGCAGAGATTTCTTTTTAAAAATAGGTCAAGAACACAACATGTCTAGCATTGAAGGGTTTCCTTCAGATAAGCTGACCTGCAAATTAGACCCTTCTTGTCAACAGAAGAAAAATAACAATCTTTAGAGGATCTATGAGAATAGGCAGAGGATGTAAATTAGAGGGAAAACAAAGAGGTGAATTGCTTGGACTGATTTATTAGAGGGTTTGTTTTACTCCATTTCACTGGAAAATTTGTTGAAATTAGTAAGAGGGCTAAAAAGAGCAAATTTTTAAAATCTCATATAAGAATGTGTTTTTCTGAACATGTTGAGGTTACGAATTCCTGTTGAAGTCCTGGATTCTGTAAATTCCAGTGAAGATGGTCCACCAACCAGAAAAATGAAAACGGAAGTCCTCTGAGAAATGCCATGACATCACTTTATCTGAACAGTTTGTGAAAAGGACTAGCACAAGGTAGCCACATAGGAGTTAATAAGTCACACTTCAAATGCCAAGCATACTATTGGTTAAATACAGTTAGGCACTGCTGTCAAATATGCTTCATGTAAGTTGGCCCTACATCAGCTTAGGCAACTAAAATTCTAATATGGCGCCGACCACACTTTCGGGAAGGGTTTCGGCTGCATGACAAGGACTTCTGAATTAAAGCGGATATCACAAAAGTAGGTGACCTATGTGACAGAAGCATGAAATGCACATGCAAAAATATCAGATATCCTTCAGCTTAGGACACTCAATGACATACAATGCACTAATGCGAGCTCCTCACCTTACAAGCTGAATTAATCGGAATGAGTTTGAAACAGCCAATACACTACAATTTTTAATAACACATAAGGAGGGAAATCTATAGCGCACAGTCAGAAATGTTTAGATTGACATCACAAAACTGATAACATTAGGGAACTCAAAGTTTATTAGAAAGGTGACAGAAGCTGACGTAGCATATGTTCTTACCCAAAGGACAATAACCAAGATTTAGAAATCCACACCTGACACATCCCTACGGATGAGAGATTTATGAAGTTGGGCAGTGGCAGAAAAAGACACCCTCACTAGTTTAGAGCAGCACCAAAGAGAAAGTGTAACTTCCAATGCCTGGGACACTATTTTGTTAGCCCTAACCAAAAAAACAGATGAGATGCCATTTTTGGTAGAGGTTCCCTAAGGGGAACCTAAAGCCAATGTTTTTCTAGTGATACATTCACAAGAGCACTTTAGACTCTACTAAAAGGAAGGGTCTTCTCCGTTGTTCCCTATCTTTCAGAACTGAAAGTAGGCCTTAAGACAGGATTGGAGTACTCGCTCAGTATAAAATGCCTTATTTGTAGTTATGTAACTTTGTTATGTTTTGTTCCAGATGTGGGGAAATTGAATACAGGAGAGATCTTGCCAGCCAGGTTCTACCCATGGTGGGAACTTGTTGTAATGGCAGCTTAGGATTTGAAACTTACCAAGCAATATCAAAATAAAATCAGAAAACAAACCTCTAAAAAAAAAACTGTCCCAACTATTCTTGAATTTAGTTTGACTCCTGCCTCCAACTTGAAATAAAGGAAAGTACTTGCTCCCCACATTTTGACCCAATACCACAGACTAAATCTGAACCTTCTGCCTTCACTATGAGATTGCCCACAACCTCACACAGTATCATCCATTAAATAATGAAACTATGATGATTAGCCACAAAAACTACTGCCTACACTTCTATCCACGTTATGAAGTAGCAATCTATCACAAGACAGTGTGTTACAAAATCAAATACGGAAAATAAATAAATTAAGTAAACTATTTTGTCAATACTGACCCAAACTACACTTTTTGTATCCCATTTAAAAAATAAGAACCAACTTCTTAAAACATTGTTTGTGTGAAATTTGAACTTTGATGTGTTCTTTAAATTGGTGGACAATAAATCAGATGAAGGGGATGGGACCACACTGCATCATATCACAGCACAGCACAGCTCGCCCCTTGACAATATGGTAAATGAAGTAAAGTGTTTGCTCTTACTTGAACATTATCTCCAGTTCTTCACCAGAGATGGTGCAGATAGTGCTGTGAATCTCTAGACACGTGTTTGTGGATGTTATCCTTCATCAGTAGAGATCAAAGAAAAAACAATTTCATCAGTGGTTGCGGAGAATGCTGTCACAGTCCTCTCAGGGCTCAGAAACTTTTGATGGTGCACAGGTACATCTCCAAAAGCTTGTCAGCTCACTGGCTCACAGGAGCCTTTTTAAACAGAAGGGGGATGGGAACACACTACTTCGCACCCCAGCACAGTTTGTCCTTAGCGCCAGCAAGCTGACAAGCTTTGGAGATGCACCTGTTTGCAGTACTGTGAACTGGGAGGAATTTTGCAGCATTTCCAGCAACCCCAGATGACTTTTCTGTGCTTTCTATTACTTCTGGTCTCTACTGATGAATGGCTAAACCAAGAAACACGTACGAGTCTAGAGATATGCAGCAATGTTTGCACCAACTTTGGTGAAAACTACAGCTAATTTTGAAGTAAGCACTAATTATGTACTGCATTTACCAGGATGCATTGGGGCGAACTGTGCTGGGATGTGAGGCAGTGTGCTCGCAACCCCCCTAATGTATCAGATGAATTAAAGATGTCTGAGGTATCAGTCTACACATGATAAGGGTTTCATCCCTGAAAACGATACAAAGCAAATTTCAAACTGGTGGCAAACAAAGAAAGACCACAGATTCAAGATGGCCACCCCCTGCACCAGCATCGCAGGGCTGGGACATTTTAGAGACGGCCATGAGTGGAAAGAAACAGCAGGCTGGGTATTTAAGCCACGTTAAGGGTTGGGTGAAAACCCCATTCCATGCAACGAAAAATACATCAGCAATCTTGATATTACATATGGTCGCCTTAATATGGTATCTGAAACTGACCATTAATATTCGCAGAATGCAAAAATCATTGTCTTTGCCATATTATTGAGAAATAAATTCTCACATACACACTCGCTGATTAGCGCCTGGTCTGTTTTTAAAAGATACATTTTCCGTGTATTAAAACAGTTGTGACTGGTCTGTTTAACAATGCAACACTCAGGAAAGTCAGTCACTGACCTTTACCACTGATCGGAGTGGAGAAAGCTAGACAAAGAGTTTAGAAACTTACAGTATGTAGAATGCACAGCAAACAACAATTACAACATGGCTACTGAAATCAGGAAGCAGTGCAGTGTATTGTCAGCTTCACAGCGTTCTCTATTAATTTCTGTGCATGCATGCAAGCATTATGGCAAAATTATAGGGTTGGATTTAAAGGCATCTCTGTTTTTTTGACTTGCAGAGATTTGGGACATGGTGTTCAGTAGCAGATTGCTAGTTTAATGATATATGGCAGACAATAGGTAAATAATGATATCTCTCGAAAAATGTGTAAGGGAGAGAGCATCTCTTCTCCCACTTTAGGAGATGATTATAAAGACAACCGGAGAGTGCCTCAATGGTCTCAAAAACAACCTATTCTAAGAATCCAAGAGAGTGCAGAGGCTGAGGGCGTGCACACTGTTCAAGAAGCTTCACAACACCTTGATCCACTTCTCAGCTTGTTCTGCACAATTAAACCTCATTTTTGCATCACCTGCCTCAATGCTTTGTCAGAACAATGGTTTACAGAAGAAGGCTTGACATAAGTAATTATTACTGGCTCTAAACAATGCAACATTGAAAATCACCCACTGCTGATGCCTGCATCTGATCTCAAGAGCCACTTGGATTTCTTGTGATATGTGATTTTGCACAAGCAGTGGAAACAAGGAAAAGGCGTATACTAGAGAGTGGCTCAAAAAACATTGGACCTCAACAATAAGGTTATCAGATAACTCCTTGTCACCAAGGAGATCAGTCAAAGTTTAATTTAATGACCTACTGCATTCTGAGAGTTGTTGCCTTGGTCACTTCAAATGATCCACTTGAATTAGCAAATCTGAAAACAATTATTTGCAAAAAAACACTCACATACTATAGTATTATTTCTCTGTGCAAATCTTGCTTCACTAACCTTTTACTAACACTACATAAGTTTGTGTATAATAGCCACGCATACCCTTATCACGGGTCTTATCTTGTCTTGAGAGGGGTTATTAATTTGGAAAGGAATCATCCTAGCAACTTAATAAAACTCAATTGTGTCAGGTTACAACACAGCTCACTGAGAAACTCTGCTGACCAAAATCCTCATATCCTGTCCTATTCTTCATACATTGAACACCGGCATCAGGAAGTGGGTTATTAATTTGGGATGCAGGGGTTCAATCAACTTAATAAGACACAGTCTTGTTAAGTCCCAACACAGTTCACTGAGAAACTTTGCATAACCATGGGTGGCTGTGGTTCAAGAAGCAAGCAATGCCAAAAGATCTGAGCAGACCAAAGCTAGATTTTGCAGTTTCTGTGGCTGCTGGGATGAATTTGTAGCCTCGCCTCAGTACCAAGTCTACATTTGAACTTAATCAAATATTTTGGCTCTTGCACTTCTTCTGCTGTGCAAACAAGGCAGCTATAGCCAAGGCAGGCTCCACGGGTTTAAGTACCATATGATTCTTCTCAAAGGTCATGTGGTAGCCTTAAGGCGGCAGGAAAAACTGAGCGTGAAACTGTAGCCAGCTAGGTTGCACCTAAGAGACCTTCAGCCACTTATCCCTGTGCTCTGGCACTCAAAAAAAGTCTAAGATTCATCATTGTTGATGCTGCCAAAGCGACTCCAGGCCCATACAAAGCTCCTGGGTTCTCTGGGCAGGGTTGGCAGGCTTGCTTGTTCAAGTCTCTTTCAAGCCAGGGTTCCCACAGGGTCCAGTGTACTCCATTCCCAACTGGAAAGTTGGATCTTTCACACGGGCCAGACAGCATTCTTCTTTCTAGATGTTTTTTTTCAGGTCCATGAACATTTTAAGGAGTTGATGATACGGTGTCATTTCAATCCAGTGCACTAGCTGGTTCGGGTAAGTTCCTTATGCCCACTCCTCACAAAAGTCCTACCAAAACTCAAACATCTTTTTCAGCTTTTCTTATTTTACCTAACTACAAATCTTCTCAGAGATGCTGATTCAAGATTCAAGAATTTAAAACATTTAATTTACTATTCCAACACCTTAGACAGCTGGGTGGAGATCATGCACAGGCCTAAAGGGCCTGAAGGAGCATCCAGCCAGCCCGCTAAATCCAATCCTGGCGCTGCTCTCACAGCCAGAGAGCAGCACCAGGATTGGTTAAGGGAGTTAACTGGGCCCATGCTGGAGTGGAGAAGAAGATCGGGAGGAGCGAGGACGTGCAAGCCAGCTTAGTGATTTCTTTTTCACCTGCCTTCTTCATTCCATTCCTCCACTCACCACAGTCCCCATAGCTGGCAGCTGCCAGTGATTCACAGGAACAATACATTTCAGACATACATGTCAGTGATGAAATAAACATCTGCATCCCACTCACATTTAACTCCTACTTACCAACACCTTAAAGGGAAGTTAAACATAACATAGCACACACACACACACACACAAACACGCACGCACACACACACACACACACGCACACACGCACACGCACACACACACACGCACACACACACACATATATTCCCATATTACATTCTTACATTCTGTGCTGCTGTAAGAACTGAAAGCAATCTTGATGGAACTCTTTCTTCTCTTCCCATTCAAAGTGGCAACTTGCTCCATACAATCACCCATAGGATGACTCAGCACTAATCTGGATTCGACACAAGGCTATAAGAAGTGCTCTCACACACAATTGATTCCCGCACAGAGAAAAATAATTTGAGAGAAGACTGGGGCAGGGTCCATTTCAATAAAGATACCGTGCAATCATGGTTGATTCAACCTGTAAATATATCTCAACTGTAATTCAAATCAATTGCTGGCAAAAATCTATGCATCCAATTGTCAACACACTGGCATTACAAGTCACATGGCATTCTTTGCAGGGAAAATGAAAGAGCAGTTTGCTGCATAAGTCAGCAGCGGTGTACAATAAGCCATTTGTCATCATCCACTTTCTATGCTTATTACAAGCACATGAAGAAACTTTTGTTTGGCAGAACCTCCGTTATTCTTTTGTTCTGTCAGCAAAAAAAACACAGCAAAATACACTGCTTTTAATTTCCACGGATGGAGTATATTTTTAATTATAAAGCAAATGTGAGGCACTGACAGTGAACTCATTAGGTGGTATGTTTTTTTCCTCCCATGACTCCAAACATGCTTTACAAAAACACCACCAGTCAAGAGTCATATCTATTTATAGAGCAAAGAGGACCTGTAGGGAATAGAGCATTAGTTGTTATAGCACAAGAGAGTTGACGAGGTGGTTTCCTCCTGACAATACTGTAATTCAGCTGCTACGAATTGTGGGGCATATTACCAAGCAATAGCGATAATTATCGCTATTGCTTAGTTAGAGACAAAAATTTATCGCCGACCTGCGGCGATTTTTATCGCAGATAAACCTTGGTATTACCAAGGTTTATCGCAAATGCGATAAAAATCGGCCGCAATGCATGAATATCGCTGAAAAGTCAGCGATATTCATGTATTACCGAGCTAATGCTCTTAGCCATGTTATCCACCTCCCATTGGATAACATGGCTAAGAACTGCTCAGGGCAGGTGTTAGCTTTTGGAGATATTCGCGCTTAGCGCGAATATCTCCAAAAGTCGGTAATAGGAGATAGCGATGTTAGTGACTGTTTCCAGTCGCTAACATCTTGGCACGCCCACTTTGCATGTCATTAGTGATAAATTTCTCTGACATGCTAAGTGGGGCCCAAGATGGTTGCAATCTCCTACTAGCTGTCTTCTAACTGGTGTTAGCGACAGCTAGGTAATAGGGAGATAATTTTATCTCCGCTTTCTTGGCTTTTAAAGCCAAAAAAGCAGAGATAAACCCCCTTGATAATATGCCCCTGTGTCCTCTGAATGCTTATCATCCCCATCTCTGACTGATCTCCATTTTGGGAAGTGCATCCAGCACTTATGGTTTCAGGGTTTATCACTATGAAATCCACTGAATATGTTTCCAATTCTACCTGTCTTGAACAGATAACTGATTTTCTTCTATGAGTGGGTTAATAAGCTAGTTTGGGAACCATATGGGATCATATAGCTCTCTTGTGTTAACAGTATTCTAGGCAACAGGACCATTGTCTGTACACAAATATCTCAGATGATGTTTCTTATAAAAACAGACACATTGTTTTGTGATGTGGTAGATTTTTTTTTACCAGGATTCAACTCCCACCAAGGGGCACCAATTAAACCCATACATTTCAGAAATGTTGACTCTAAAGGGAGTCCTGGCTTGTGTGAATCCCACTCAGTTTTCTTGCCCACAATGCCCTGCAAACCTTAAACTTTAGATTTAAAATATACATTTTCCTCACATTTATGTAAGGGTAAGTTCCAGAATCTGCAAGAATCTACAAAATTCCTACCACCCACCATTCTCGCACATTTCCTGATGAGAACATTACCCTACTAGCATTGTTCGGCTGTGCGCCAAATGACAGGGACAGATCAGACCAGGATCTAATGTATTCAGATTGTCCCTGAGTTCATCCTTTCCCAATCTGATCATCTCATATTACTTTCAACTTAATGATGTCTGCAGGAAAGTGCGCTTTTCAACATGGTCACCCCTAGTTTTTGGACTGGTAGTTTATGTGGTTTTCGACTGTAAGTGTACTGGGTTCCTGCTGACCAGGCCCCCGGTGCAAAATCTTTTTCCTGAAACTGAGCAAATTGTTTACACAATTGGCCGTATTGACTTCTATAAAAACAATAGCGCGGGGGTAGCCTGCCGTGTACAATTGTCTCATGGAATATGGCAGGGCTAGGAAAAGAAAACCAGAAGCTTAAATCATTGGCCTCCCTAGACCCAAAGATAATTTGCCTCCAGGAGACGTGGGCCAGGGATGAGTTCCAGTTTGAAAATTACTATGTGCACTGTGCTGCGGCAAAGAAATCTATGAGGGGACGTGCAAGGGGCGGATTAGCCATTCTGCTGAGTTGTGATTTAGCATGGGATGCAGTGATAGATATACACCCCTCAAAATGTTGTATGTGTGCTAAGTTGAAGATGGAAATGAATCATAAGGGTTACAGTGGGTCTCTGTTCTTGGTAAATGTGTATATTCCTCCGGGGAAGGAGTCCAACCAATTGATTGACTCCATTTGTTCTTACGTGCATAACTTATGTAGGAGTAAAGACAGAGCGTGTATATTATTGGTCGGTGACTTTAACGCTAAAATAAGTAATAGTTCTATTTTGGCGTTTTCTAATGAGGATTTGGAAGAGGTTTGGTGTATACCAGATTCTGTATTCCTGCCCAATTTAAAAGCCGATAAACGGGGCCTCTCACTTTTGCAAAATCTTAGGGAGCTTGACCTCGTTTTATTAAATGGTAGATTCGCAGAAGATCTACCAGCAGCACTTACTTTCCATGGGGCTTTTGGCCACTCCCTACTTGATAACATGGCTGTGTCTTTTCAATTGTTTGGGGCATGCTCACAATTTAAAGTGGTCCCAACGAAGTTGAGTGACCATGGCATTTTGGCGGTAAATCTAGCTATATGTATCGAGAAGCCTGAACTCTGGAATCAGAGGAATGATAATATATCCTATTCTCGAAATAATGGTCGCACTTTTTGGTCATACAAGAACCTTCCGAATTTTCAGTGGGTTTTTAAAAATATTGTACCTGGTCTTGCTCGGGAGAACTTGATTGTGGGATATGAAAAAGTTATGATTGCAATAAAAGCGCTGGGTAAAAAGCAGCATAGCGGAAGAGGCACCCCCTTAGCAACTCTGCCGAGTGACATTAAAATATTAAATAGAAAGATAAATGAGCTGATTAGAGCCCAATTTAAAGACCCAATAGCACTAAGACAAAAAGAGATATATAGATTAAAACAGGTCCGGAAAAGGAAAGCAGCAGCAGATGGTAGGGCTGTTGAAGATGAAAAATGGGTTAAACTCCGGGAAGTGGCGCTTTCAGGCGATAGCAGGAAATATTGGGCGTTAATAGCCAAATATTGCAATAGTGTAGTAAAATCCCAACCCATGTTAATTCCAGAAGTAGAATGGTCTACCTATATATCTCTATTGTATGCCACAAATACAGGGGCTGAAGACGATGACGGGTTTAGTAAAATCTCTCAACTGGTAGGTGATGTCGAAGCCCCATCAACGAGGGAAATTGAAGGATATAGTAAGGGGGCAAGATATTCTGGGGCAATGGGGCCAGATGATGTCCCCGTGGCCATCATAAAAAATGATTGTGTCGATTTGGCAAAATTATTACAACCACTGTTTGCCCATTGTTACAATCTCGGGGTCATCCCTTACTCTTGGAAGGGAAGTATTATAGTCCTGCTATATAAAAAGGGCCCAAAAAACTCTCCGGCAAGTTTCAGGCAAATTTCACTTCTAGATGCAACTGGAAAACTATTTGCAAAAAGCATCTTGGTACACCTTCAAGAGTGGGTTTTTGGAAATAATTTAATTCCTCTTGAACAATCAGGGTTCCGGAAGAACAGTGGTACGCTAGACAATATATCTGTCCTGCAGACCCTGATCGATAAATATCCTGTGGGTCGGAGGTCCCCATTGTACACTGCATTTATTGATTTCTCCACAGCGTCCGATAGGGTGGACCGAGGGACGCTGTGGAGGAAATTGCTTGCTATGGGAATACCCGGGAACTTGTTAAGAGTAATAATAGCACTCCACTCATCAACATGGACTCAAGTCTTGTTGGGTGGGACTCAGGGCCTTTCAAAAAAAATTCTCACTAATAATGGCCTGAAGCAAGGGTGCCTATTAGCCCCATTGCTTTTTTCAATTTATATAAATGATCTACCAAGCTGGTTAGGGGAATGTAAGGGGGATCCTCCACAAGTGGGAGATCTAAACTTGAAATGGTTCTTAGGAGATGAAAGAATGGAAATAGTAAAATTTTATCAGTACTTAGGAAAATGTTTTACAAATAGGTGATCTGCTAAGAGACATTTGGACCATTGCAAAAGTAAAGCCATCTTGCAAGCATCTGGTATTAATCGCCTTTACTTGCAATGTGGAAAAAGACATTTTTCTCACACTATTGCAGTATATAAAATAAAGATTCCTCCGACTCTAAACTATGCAATTGAAACAATAGATGAAGGTGAGTGGGCAATGTTTGAGAAGGTGGAAGGAAAAATCTGGCGCCAAATATGTAATCTAAATTATTCCGCGCCCATTGCAGCTCTTAGACTTGAATTTGGCCTTCTTTCTACATATGTGCTTTCGATGGCAGCGTGTTTGCGGTGGTGTAAGGCTTTGCTGAATGGGCAGGAGAACCTATTAAGGGCTGCATTGTATAAGGACATTTTTGTTAATCTGTTAAAGAAAAGTGTAATTTTTAGAAATTATTTAAAGTCTTTAAGTATTTTTGATCTTGATTTTGAAGAAGTACTCTGCTTAGATAAATCAGCTCTAAAGCTTATTATTAAAAAATCTATATATATGATCTCAAGTAGAAGAGATCAGCAAACATGTATTGCGAATGGAAGGCTAGATTGCATTATGGAGAGCTTTATTGTCAAAAAACCTCAGCCATATGTACTTTGGAACCTGCATCATGGAGCACGCCGAGTGCTCTTATTACTGAGATTGAACATGCTTCCTTTGAGGATTGTGACAGGTGCTTGGGAGGGTATCCCCAAAAATGAAAGACGCTGTAATCTATGCAATGGCGGTGTACAAGACCTTAATCATGTTCTGATAGTGTGTCCAGCACTCCATCTAATTCGCCGTAAATATTTAAGGCATGGTTTTTTAAAGCATAGCATTGCAACGGCAGAACAGGCCCTCAATTTTCTTATGTTTCCCCCATCCGAACTGATGTGTTTTAAAATTTTCTGCTTTTTTAAAGAATTTTTAAATGTTTGTTAAAAGAAAAATGAATGGGTATGGGTGAATTGTTGATATTTTAAAAAATATTGTGTGTAATCATTTTTTGTATCAGTATTTTACTGAAGCACTATTGGCACTTTGATAGACCGTTAAAAATAATAATACCATTCAACCCTTACTGCTTCAGATCATATTTGTATGAATGTTAATTAACTGTGTATGTTGCATTACAAAGTACTAGTAAAGCATTTACACTCTAATTAATGCATTAGCACTTTAGTTAGTACTGTTGAAAATAATTGCTATTTTCGATTTTCTTCTTGACAAGATCTTCTCAAAATTAAAAAAAAAAAAACTTTTTTAACACCCTTTGTCTTTCAAATGTTTATCTTTGCTGATAACCGATGATTTTTAGACTAAAAGCCGATTGATATGATACTTTTGCCCTGCAATGTGACGTATTAGATTACTTACCCTCGCAGTTGAAATTTAGTGAAAATGAGGTATTAATTTTTGTATTCTAACAACTGATGTTCTTAGTAAACCAGATTTACGAGGCTAACTATATTGTATCAACAGGTGTAATTGTGAAATTGTTTTTTATCTTTTTGCTTTGTATGAAAAAGCTGTTTTTATTCTGTATTTTATGTGGAATTCCATGGAATTCCAAATCATAATAAAATAATAATTGAGTGAGCAAATTGTTTACACAATTGGCCGTATCTTTAGTATCCTCTGAAAGTCCCTAGCAAATGGTAATCCTGGTACCTAGGGCCTGAGGTGCTAAAGAGGGTTCCCAAGGCTGCAACACAAATTGGGTAAGGGGCCCCCTCACCAAGCTCATGCAAACTGCCTCTGCAGGCTGGCTGCATGTCTTGGTGCAGACAAAAGTGAAAATAAGTCATGGCACAGCCTGTGTGCCATGCCTGACAATACTGCATGCAGTATAAGTAAGTCACCCCTACGGCAGGCCTAACCACCCTAAGGCAGGGTGCACTATACTATATGTGAAGGAATAACTGCATGAGCAGATATGTCCTGGTGCTGTACAGTTCCATTACTACCAGTACAAGTGATCAGGGAAGCCATTTTAAAACCACCCGATCTGATCATATTGATTCTGGTGCCGAAACATGTATAGAGATATGTGTTATCTTTTTATAAATTGGTTTGGATCTCCTTATTGAGTCGTCTGCATCATTTATTGACTATTGTGTATATTTGCAGATGATTCACACTCCTCTGTGATAAGCCTAAGGCTGCTCGACCACACTACCCCCTAAAGGAACACCGTGGAATTGCTAGAGCAAGCCCTCTCCACTCGTAAGGCAACCTCCGGAATCTCTGCACAGTATATCTCGTTTTGATACACTACATAAAGAGCTCGCTTACTACAATGATCTCACTGCAAAAAAGCAAGAAGCTCTTTATCAGCAGCCTGACCTGAAAATAGAAAAAATGAAAAAGTGAATCCCTCTGAAGCCAGCACCAGAAGACTCCCTGCACTCTATGTCACCGCCACACAAGCAGTGCACAGCTGAGACCACTGTTGCCATGGATGCCACGTCATTAGCTCCCAATTGTTGAACAAAGAATGGAAAAAATAACAATTCATCTCTTATCTACGATTTTGTAACTTCTACTGCTAGGTTTTCTCTTGCAAATCCATTCAAAAACAGAGCTGAGTGGAGATATGCAGCTCCTTGTCATGGAGTAAAAAAACATTTAATAGTGGATTAGACGCCACAGAAAGTCCACTAGCTGTGTCTAAAGTTAATTTTTTTAGAAGTAGTGCAATAAATTTAATGTTGGATATGTGCATATGTTTATTGAACAACATTTTGTTCACCTCCAGCAGGCAAGTGCTACTGCCAAAATAAAAACAATCAAACACAAATCTTCAGTTGACCACATCTATGCTGCTTCTGAATTGCCTGTCCTCAGCTAAATTTTCCAACACATTGTGGAAAGAACCTTGCACAGGCTCTGGAAAAGAATATCTTCTTGAACATGAAGTCACCTAGGAATGTGTTTGTTACTGGCTCATTCACCTAACAACGAAGTTAAACCTAAAAACAATAATAGAGATTCAAGGGTGGTGAACACACAGTTCTCAAGTTCAAATCCTGATATGGCTGTTTCAGCCCTTTATCTTCCAAGGTAAAAGTACAACACAATTGGGTAATATCATCTAGAGTAGGAAGTGCCAGATACAATACACTATTGTTATTGTCATGGTACACGTATAGCATGGTTTGTGATTAGAGAAAACATGCCACCAGTGCAATACAGCTGTATTGGGCTCCATGTAGCCATGTGCCGATCTGTTACTGATGCTATCCTCACCATTGAAAATACACCCTACCACTATCAGTGTTTCCAATGAGGACATCAACGTTGAATACCACTCAAATTATCTAACTAGGCCACTCATGCGAGTGTTCACTTCATTCAATATTATGATACACAACTTACACCTGGTATCAACTCAAGAACCCAAAACACCACTGTGTATCCAGGGATGTGGAATTCCTATAGCCGAACACCTAGGACTTATTGATTGGGGTCTAAGCCCAACCCCTTGCAGCACAAACCCTTTGGCTGCCAGTGTGCAATACCATATTATGTATCAAAGATGGGCACTGGCTGCAGTTAAGGTAATATTTTTGTCCATATGAGAACGCTGTTCAAACTTGTATATATGGTTCATTAACCCCTTCCATGCGGCCGCGATTCTGCGCCTGTGCGGCAGAATCGCGAGTGGGCGGGTTCATGACGGCCCCCAGCTGTCATCAGCACACAAGCACCTTAGTGCATGACGGCTGGGGGCCGTCATCAGCATGGAAGGGGTTAATTGAAAGCCTTTATTATTAGGGTGAGCGCTCTACGTAAATGTATTAAGCTTTACTGCACTACTGACTATGGTTCCAGTATAAAAATGTGTACACACGTTTTCAAAATGTAGCAATATGAGGTATATCTAATGCTCCCAGAATGCTCTCCGATTTGATGCAAATATTTGCAGAAGCTTGAAAGCAAGATTGATGATTCTTTGCTTTCAAAATAAAAACAAATGTGACATAATGTCTCAGTACACTGATGCACAAGCTGCGCTTGGTACAACCTATGCTAACCCTGTAACAGATTTGCGAATGTGCTCTTGTATAAAAATAAATAAAACATGTTGAAATCAAAAAAGAACAACGCACACACATAAAAAAATGTTTAAAAATAAAAGCAGGAAAAAACATTTAGCTAAACTACTGTAAACCATTTCTTTGCAGCATCATTTAGTAATATGTGTTGGTGCATGCTAGTGTTTCCATAAAAAAATTCATAATGGAAAATCAGTGTAACCAGTTTCAATAAGATTAACCCCTTGCGCGCTGGCCAAATTTTCGAGCTGTGTGGGCGAAATAAAGAGTGGGTAGGGTTCGGACGGCCCCCTGCCATCCTCCGCACACGCACACCGTGAAGCACGACGGCCGGGGGCCGTCCGCAGCACGCAAGGGGTTAAGGGAAACAAAATAAACAAGCAATGGTAAAGGCAGTATGTCTGAAATTGGTGGTCAACTTTTTAGTTTTGTCAATGTGTGACTTGTTTTGGCATAGTTTTTGTAAAAACTTTTTGTTGTGGGAGCTGCCGGGCTCTCACAATAATAACAAACATTGGCAAAAGCAAAAATTGTTTATGGTCTCAAAAAGCACACACTGCCACAGTAGTTACTGGCACTGAAAAAAACGACTTTGTGTGCCGATATGCTCCTTGTGAAAGAGCAGAATGCTGTCACTCACAGTGAAGCCAGCTGATACAGAGAGAGAGAGGCAGAATTTTAATAAGAGCAAAAGGTCATGTCGAAACTAAATTAGGGGCCCAATTAAAGAAAGTCTCAAAAGTGCACCCATGGTATATGTCCTTGCATTAAGAGCAGCTATACAGCTTTTGTAAATTCCCAACAATTTACAAAAGTAGGACAAGAAATAGTCCTCCTAGAAAATATTTGGGAACTGCATTTTAGTATGAGCAAACATGCATGTGTAGATTTGTTCATGCGAAAATCTGAGTGTTTGCAAATTCACTTTCCATCCAACCATTTTTTCCCCAACTCTGGAAGAAGGATTACATCTGCCATTGTGAGGAATACATTTCCAACATTTCTCAGTATGGGGAAAGATTAGAGAAGAGTTGTTGAAAAACCTTAATACATGCAAGTTAGTAGGTCTGCATAAACTCAAAAGGGCATTCTAACCTTGGAACTATTGCTTATCACTACCTTCAGCCCCAGTATGTAGATCTGTGGAAACGTGGCAACATTAGGGCATTGCAATTATTTAAACACTACTATGGTATGAGCCCTGGCATAATCAGAGAAGCTATATCAGAGCTCTTACATAATGAGACTGCTGACATAATTTGTTGTTGCACTACATGGCACCAAAGGGACAGCTGGATTTTGTTACAGGACAAGTAGATTTATGAAGCAACTTGCCCCATGGACAAGTAGATATTTTAATAAATTTCACACCACTGGTGTATACTCACCTTAAATATCATTTAAAAAGGTACTACCTAAACTCTAAGGGGTTAGAGCTGATGCATTACGTGGTCAAGAGCACCCACGCGTTATTAATACAAACCAGTGAGCCATCAAGTGACAAAAGAATAATGGTTCTTCTAGTATTTTCGATAAAGTAGCCATGGGTAGAACTGCTCCCATCGACAAAGGTCCCTGCACCAGTTTATGCTCCTGCTACTTACCACACACATCTTGAATGACACAACGATGATTAAAAAGTGTGCAGACAAGCACTGCATTGTGCAAAAAAGAACATGAAATGAGCGCATGTTTCTAGATATATTAAGACCATCGATGCTAGTGTTATTTTCCTCCTGTGCTCATTTATTGAGTTTCCCATTGTTCATGACGAGCTCAGCTCGTCATGAGTGTATGGAGGTGTACATCATGACGAGCTGAGCTCGTCATGAGCGTCCAAGGAGTTAAGTGTCACTTTCAGTGACAATGGGTTTTGGGGGGCAGCCAACCAACTAAAGGTGTGCCCCCCTGGGAGTTTGGACAATGGTGCAGCCCAAGCCACATTGGGCTTCTTTGTGCTTTATGTGGGCTGTGCCTCTTTGGGCTTCATGCTCGATGTATAATTAGCCACTTCAGGTTAGCAGTCACCATTGGGTATACAACTGTTACAACGAAGTTTTTACCACTCACTACCATTACAACGCAGGCATTACCACGCATACCATTACAACGCATTGCGCTGGGGGGAGCTCTAGGATAGGGAATAAGTATAATTTTATATCCAACACCTTCCCTAGTGTCCACGGGGACTGGAGTTGGAATATAAAATTATACTTACCACTATCCAGCACCTCTAAGCGCTATGCGTTGTAACGGTATCCATTGTAAATACCGCGTTGTAATGGTATGCGTGGTAAAAGTATGCGTTGTAACGTCATACATCCTCACCATTGTGGTAGGTGACACGGTGGCCGCCAGTTTTAGCCAGGAGAAAAAAATTTGCAAAGTTTATAGTGCACAGTTCTAAGGTAGGAGGTTCAGAGCTACTAGAGCCCAAAAAGCCATGCCCCTGCTAGCTGAGGCAGATGGCATAGATCTACTTACCCTGGGTGCGCTCCCGACAAGGTTTTTTATTTTTTGCAGAGTTTTATGTAGTGCGAACTAGACCCGAACCAAATCGGGTATCAGAGCACTTTACATAGCACCAGTTTTGTTACATTAGGACTCATATTCATTTTTGTTAGGCACGGGGACATGAAGTGATTTGGCCAGAATCACAGGAAGTTTGGCGTTGTTACCGAGACTCAAACCCAGCGTGTGCTTGCCTCCGTGTCGCGATCGTTCAGAGTGCAGTGGTGCACAGGTAAGCTCCAGGGGCCACTCGGAAACCATGCGAGCGGCCCAAGAGGTTTGCGTGGTGCGTGCTCTGGGAGAGGCCCAGCGCGTCAGCCCGCGTTAGTTTTTATGGGCGGGCCAAGTCCAGACCGTCAAGGAATTTGGAAGATGCAGGCAGGATAATTGATGCAGAGCATGAAAGCCATGCCGCCCTCTTAATAAAGGTGCACAGTCTGGATGCATGAAGGGAGGGAAGCCCCAGGGAACGTGAGGGAGGGGGTGGGTGAAGGAATTAGCTGTCTGCCACAGGCCAGCAATCTGGGAGGGGAAAGGTGAGAGTAGGAAAGGTATTCCAGGTCTGGAATGGGTAGGCGTGGTAAAGGTGGATGGTGGGTTAGAACTGTACAACTGACAATTGAAGACATATCAAAGGGCTTTGGGAAAGACAGTTTAGCTGCCGGTGTTCCCAGTCCAGGACGTGTGCCAGGTGCAGTGGGGTGCCGAGTGTGTGGGTAGTTAGCGGATTAGGAAGGTGGAACGTTTTTTGTCATGCCCATGGGGTACAGGTGACTGCTCATCAGTTACTTGGGTCACACGGAAAGCATTGGCAAGGATTGGGGAATAGCCAACTTTCGGATCCATTGTTTTTGATTTGGGGAGGCCACATAGCCGCCCGGAGGAGCTGGGGCAGGGAGAGCATTATGTGGTTGAAATGCTGGTCGTCACATTGCTTCAGGGGTTATGTGCCCGAGGAAAAGACGAGCTTTCTGAATGGTGTCTGTCCAGTATCTAACATCTGTGTTCTTTACAGGTGCGTTAGCTGGGCCGGAAGCAATTGATTTGTCAATATGGATCATGGGACATTCATTTATAAAATGGGAAGAAACGCATGAGCTCCAGAAGGGCTGTGGCTGTAATCTTGGGCTGGATGAAAAGCTGTTTACAGTGAAGTGGCATGGAAAAGATGGTATGAGGTGGCTGGAACTACTACAGTGTTTGAATACACAAATACAGAGGCAGTTCAGACATGGCCATATGCAAATTAGTCTGACCCTGTGCCTCATGGGAACAGTCCAGCCCGAACTGCCAAGCCATGCCTTCCCTGGACCGTAAACAAGCTTCCGAGGACCGGTTTCTGGCATTCCAGCCTTCTTCAGCCCGGCTTGCTTGAATCCAGTGGTGTGGAGTGCATGGGACTCACGTCTGAGCATACCCATCCCACTCGGGGTGACAAATGCAAAAACCACAGGTGATGGACAGAATGCAGAACAATGTCATACATTGAAGAGATTCGAGCAGACGTTCTTGATGATGTAATTTGTAAATCAATTGATTTAGGAGCTTCTAAAGTAACTGGTTACCCATGGGTGCCCGGGGGCTGCACTCAGATCTGCCATATTGACTGAAAGGGAGTTCACCCAAAATAAGGAAGCTTTTTAACTCAATATGGAAGCTCGTATGGTTTGCTACAAGATGCCAGCAGAGTGGTAGCTTGCTCCCGTGATGCACCGTTGAGCATGAGAAATAACAGCCACCCAACCAGAAACATTTATATCACAGGATCTTTAATAATGCAGTGGAAGATGAGAAGCCCCGATGCACTGGACAGTACCAAAAAAAGCATTTCACTAAGGTAGTTGGAGTTATAGGCATAAAGTACCCTAGGCACAAAGCACAGTGCCTTAAACTGGATCCACTTAGCAATAGATGGCCAATGTTTTGAACTTCAGCAGATGATGGATGATGTGCTTAGATGTAGGAAGATTACGAAGCAAACTGATTGCCCTATTTTGAACCAACTCAAGATGGCGGCTGGATTATTTTGGCAGGCCCAGGCTGAGCGTATTTACACATCTAAGACAGGAAGAAAACACCACCTAGAGTACGAGTTTGTGGCCAGTAATATTTAAGAAATCGAGTATTTTCCTTCACCAATAGAAAGCAGGTTGACTTTATCTTGTTTAGTTGAGAAACTAAACTTAGTGTGAAATTAAAAATAAGCCTAAGATATCTGCAGTGGCAGTAGGTAAATGAGGGGTACAAAGCTTGCGAGGCCACCAAATAGAACGCGTAGAAATGGAGCCTTCAAACACAACTTCAGCCTTCTCTGAGTTGAATGTTAGCTGATTATTAGTTAGCCAGTTCACTATATCAGTCGCATATGATTGAAATTTGGTTGAATCATGTGCATTGGGGTCTGTCTGTTGGGGTATAGATCAATATACCAATATTGTGAATACGCTACACTACATTTCAAACCCTGATGAAGTTCCTAGGCATCCAGAAACGAAACGCGTTGGTTGATTTAACCTCTTTGCTGCTGATGACAAGCTCAGCTCGTCATCAGCTACGGCGGTCGTATGCTGATGACGAGCTGAGCTCGTCATGTAACGCGGCTTTTTGAAAATTGCCACACACAGCGGGAAAAGCCGCTGCAGCGATGCAGATAAAAAAAAGCGTATTGTGCGATATTTTTGAATAAATCAAAGAAGATGATGGACTCAATCGTGTGAATTTGAAAGATTCTTTTTTCCTGGTGCACCTTTCTTTCAAAGAATTTTCTATTTCACATCATGTTGATAAGCACAGGATTCTATTTCCCATCACAGTTACAGTGGTCACATCTCTTGTGGAGGTTTCTTAGACCACACCCCTTTTACAACAACTGGCCCTTTTTTTCTTCTATCCTAATGCACCAGCTGGCTATAACATAATATTATGCATGGAAACCAAACTGAAAGAGCGAGTTGCATATTTACAGGCAGTGTGCTGAGGAGCACACAATAAGAACCAAGGGTAACTTAAAGAGGGTAATGGAAAGCCAGCACTTTTACAGATAATGTCATCATATCAGGACTGAGAGTGAATGTTTGATTTGATCTGCATTCCGTCCATCATTTGTGTGTCTTTTGCTTTCTTACCCTATGTGCGCCGTGTATGCCCAGACGTGAGTCCCGGGCTCGCTGTGCCACTAGATTCAAGCTAGCCTGGCTGTCGATGGGTAATAACCCGAAACCGGTCCTAGGATGCTTGTTTCTGGTCCAGGGAGGTCCTGGCTTGGCTATTCAGGCTGGACTGTACCATGAGGAACAGGGTCAAGGCTGATTTGCACATAGCTGGGTCTAAACTGGGGTGGCATGGTGAGCAAAAAACCAAATGGATTTAACCCAGATCTGTTGACTGGGGATGAATGTTTGATTTGCTCTGCATTCCGTCCATCATTCGTGTGTCTTGTGCTTTCTCGCCCTAACTACACCGGGTATGCCCAGACGTGGGTCTCGGGCTCACTGTGCCACTAGATTCAAGCTAACCTGGCTGATGATGGGTAATAACCGAAAACCGTTCCCAGGATGCTTGTTTCTGGTCCAGGGAGGACCTGGCTTGGCAGTTTGGGATGGATTGTTCCCATGAGGAACAGGGGTCAAGACTAATTTGCATATGGCTGAGTCTGAACTGGTAAGCAAAAGAACAATGAATTTAACCCAGATCTCTTGACTAGGGTAGAATGTTTGTTTTGCCCTGCATTATGTCCTTCATTTGTGTGTCTTTTATTTCTCATTCTATTAGTTAGGACTCCACTAGGACTTCAACACTTAATTGACTCCCTTGCCTCTTTCATGGACTTTTTAGACCTATCAATAATTTCAGTAAATCTGCATCATTATTATAAGTTCTAGATTCACAATGCCAAGGAGGTATCATGCATAGGGGTGTGCTATAACGAGGATGGTGTCGTTCTCCTATTTGAGACTTATTTTATTGCAGCTGCACTCGGTCCCACCTTTCAACAGCCCAAAAAATTAATGTCAGCAAGGTCTGTCTCCTCAGTATTCGAGTTTGATTTGGCAGCAGGCGAGTCACAGGCAGCACATGGAGTCGGTGACGGCATTTTTCCTACCAGGCTGATAATGAACTGTCTTTCCACCAACCTTTCACTTGAGGTGACACTGCCATGCATGAGTGGGCAGAAAGGCAGTAAATGTGCCTTAAAATTGTGTTGAGGGGGATTGTGCCCTTGTGTACTATCACTGGTGCACATGTAAAGCGCTCCAATACAAATATAGAGCAATCCAATACCTTTGGTTTGGATTTGCACTATATGAAACATCTCATCCATGAACAACGAAAACATATGGAAGACTGGCTGGAATCACGCTGCAGGTGAGTCCAGCAGTCTAGCCAGCATTGCCTTCCGTCTTGCTTCCTGTGGCGACACGTACTGCCGTCATTAATCTGGCCCAGTGAAACCACCAGCCCAGCGGGAAACTCATAATATGGCAGGCATGGAAGCCATCTGCTCGGCAGAGTACTTGGTCCTGCTGCCGCGGCGGGAACCTCAGTAAGATCGCATAACTTGTATTCAGTCCCTAAATTTGATTTGAGGTGGATCCAAAATGAACTTCCTGCCTCATTAACAGGACATAAGAGAAACCAAGGAACTGCCCAAATCTAGAAGTGGTCACTCCTTACAGAAAGCTTACCTGTTTATGAAACCCTGCCTTTACCATAGTGACATACACAAACCATAGATTTTTACTAACTAGATTTAGGGAAAATCTATGACATAGTTTACTTGCGGCTCTAAGAGGGTGGTATCGGGTCAAAAGGTTTGGTCCAAGCGGCTTTGACACATTTTTTGACCAGGACACTATGAAATGTTATGTGGGTTGTATGTAAGATAGCGTAAAAAGTATATTTTCTGCTAAGAGGCTTGACTTTTACTCAGGTCAGGCCGGCCCTGACATTCTTACAAAAATGTTAGCAAAGGAGCTTATCTCTTCTTATAATGCTTGCTTTTTAAGGAGTGCTGCCAAAAAGACTGTGGATGACTTTTTAATTGGGTAGAATGATAAAAGACTGTGTACAAAGTGTTCCTTTAAGGTTTCTTTATTGAAAACCGCAATAAAGAGATGATGATGATGATGACCTGAAAAAACAGAGAGAAGCTTCCAGGGTACATAACCAGGATAGGACTAGGGCAGAAGAAACAGCCCTGGCACCAAAATCAAAGTGGCCCACATTAGAGCATCAAACAGATAAAAAAGTGACCCACATTATACAAACTGGGGTTCTTTTGAACTTATAAAGATGCTTTGCATAGGTCTGTTGAAAGGTATGGGGGACTGCATGGATTTGAGCTTGCTGCAGCCAATAAGTGTGATAATATCAACGAAATTTACAGTAAAAACCATCCCACTTGAGTATAAAACAGGCCCACAAACAGCCAAAAAAACAGTCCCACACACTAACCGGTCAGAACAGCCTCTGCCAGATTTCCATATAGGCCAGTATGACACGGCACACATGTGCGGTGCAGCAGCCAGGGCAGCTGACTTCGGAGCACAGGGTTCATGGTTCAATCCCCTGCTCTGGCGGCAGCTCAGCTTAGCACCATGTGACTCTGGGTAATAGCTCACTTAATTTCCACGACGGCCCCCAGTGCCTTGAGATCCGTAAGGGTGAGTAGTTCGCGCTTTATATAGATTTACATTTACAAACATTTTGGCTAATGCAATTCCATTGTCCGATTTCACCTAATGTTGATCTTATCAAGCCGAATTCGCCCATTCCTGTTTCACCTATAGAGTGCATTAACATAAGCAGGCCTAATAATTACAGTTAATTTCATTGACTTTCCTTCCTCCACTTTTAAAATTAACCATGAACAATTTTACATAGTATTTCATTAATATAAAGACGAATATGTTTTATTCTCACTTTAACATGATCCCGTTAATACTTTCTAGTGACACCTTCTCTCTTGGTACTAGCATTGCTGTATAGACTGTGTCCACTGATGCTATTAGTTCTACTTCACCAGTAATATTTATAATAGAAACACGCATATCGCAAAGACTGCTACCAGTATCAACACTATTGTGTTAGTACACTACTGCTACCAAGCCTATAAGAAGTACTATGGGGCAGATTTATGATAACTGGCGCATCCCCAGGGATGCGGCAGTTATTTTGCGCCGCTGCTCCGCCACCCATGGTGCGCCACATTTACAATGCGGCGCACCATGGGGCAAAAACGGCACAGATGCGTGACGCATCTGTGCCATGAAGGTGGCGCATTGCTGGAGTTGCGTCGCAAGCACGACGCAGCTCCAGCAAGGCTCGGGGGTGCCCCATCTTTACAATGCTGCGTCAAGACCCACGCCTGCTTCAAGCAGGCGCAGGGTTTTGACGCAGCATTGGCCTGAAAGTGACTGAGTGAAATCTTATAGATTTCACTCAGCCACTTTTGCGAGGCGCACCTGCCCCGGAACGCCCACCCTGCGCCGGAACGCCCACAAGTGGCGCAGGGCTTTACAACGTGACGCATCTGCCTAGATGCGTCACGTTGTAAATGGGTCGTAGGGATGCGCCACGTTTACGCCGCTGTTGCGTGACGCAAACGTGGCGCATTCCCAACATAAATCTGCCCCTTTGTTTATTACAACTACTATACAGCAGATGTTACTACGTACTACTGCTTTTAACTCTAGTATTGCTACCATTCTTACTGCTGGTCCCACTGGTACCGCTCATACTGCTGGCAGTACCATTACCAAAAGTACAAGTATTGCAACAGGTACTGCTCAGTTTACTACTGACACACATATTAATGGACTTGATCAATAGTAATCAGCTGGTGTCATCTGAATGAGTCCCAGAAAGGTCCCAGAGCAAAAGTCCTGGTGGGGAGCCCAAAAGCGAATGCACTATTCAGACATCTAACATTGGCAGTCAACTATAAAGTGCAGTTTCCTGTAAGGGAAGCTGTTCCAAACTGAAAGAGGGGAAGGAATTGAATTGTTGTAAGCCTACTTACTTGTATGCTATTTCTTACTCAATGAGCAAGCGCGCCCTTGTGGTTTTCTAGCCACGTGTCCTTGCTACCTTGGTCGAGGTGCTGATGTGGCAGTGTAAGAGCCAGGAACATAATTTGCTTCAGTACATCTAAGTGGCAGCCTTTGTCATCATCTCATTCCATGTAAATTTATGTTGTAGACTGGCTGAACCTTAATGCATATACTGATGGGAATAAGTAGCCTTGCAGGGTAAGATAGATGCCTAGTTTGAGCAGCACCTATGTTGGACAACGATCAAGAACTCGATGCCGCGGAGGATGTTGGTTCACCGACAGATCATCTGCTTAGATAAGCTAAGTCATGAGCGGCCTCAAAGGCCCTGCATCAGTCGCTGAAGGCCAGGACAACACAGTGGTCACGGCCACAGACTACTTTAGTGCAGCTGAGCTCCTCAGTGGAGGATTAATACTGTAGCTTATTCAGAATATGTGTTTCTTTCCTCCAGGATTATGAACTTGCTAACAGCCTCAAAAAGGGGACAAGAGCCATCAACAACCTGCTGGAGTTCAAACAAGACCAAACCTCCTTGCACTCAAAAAGCCCAGAATCATATCTGTGTCTTTTCCCCATTGTCTCCGGGACCCGCCCTGACGGTGAAACTCAGGTGAGACTTAACATCCATCACAATGCAAATAGATGATAAAGGCATAAGGTGCCCCATTTCATCAAACACAATTAGATACCATCCATGCATCTTTATATAACTAACACAGCTGCAAATGTTTGTTTATGCAATGCAGAGATCCAAGAATGGCTACAAACTCTGCAAAAACTAAAATCCTGCTTTACATTTCCTGATAACAAAAAATCAAATTTCGTATACTAGGATTATGTGGATATAGGTGTTTCATTGCAATGCATTTACAGAACAATGACTTCATACAAGGGTTGTTCTGGCTGCTTGGACAGCATTTTATTTTTGAAACTACAGCTAATGCGGCGTTGAGAGTGCCTTGCCAGCTGCCAGCAGGAAGTCCTTAGGGAGACTTCAGAAATCGTGTAGTTCTTTGGGGTAGAGAGAAGGGGAGAGGGGAAAATGTCAAAGTACAGCTCAGCAAAAGCAAAACAACGAGATGAAAGGGAAAGTTGCATCAATAGGCGAAGTAGGAATGAATGTAAGGATAGACGAAGGGCATTACCCTATGCAATAATTGTCATTGTACCACAGGATTGCTGTAGAAGCTTAACACGCTGGTGCATCAAAATCAAAAATAGAGCAATGCTTTGCGCCATTATTTCCATCGTCATTTGGCGAATGACAATATGTAGGCAAAGTATAGTACACCATTATCTGTGAGCATTTAAATATTGACAGAAGTCATGCACCGTGGAGGTTAGTGGCTCACACTGTAACGGGTGATTAGACTATAAAGTAATTTTGGCGACTTAGGGGCCGATGAGGATTGCGGTGAATCCGCATCCACCGGGCCGGCGGAAGCCACCGCCGGCCCGGAGGATGCGATTCACCGCTGCAGTGATTGCAAAGACCCAGATTAGGATGGCAGGGGAGTCATCTGCGGACGTGAAGACCATCCGCCGCTTTTCCGCCCCGGTCCCATGTGCCAAGTTTGTAATTATGGTTTCAGCATTTTAGTAAAGTGTTTGACAAAGTTTGTGACGCCTCACTGTATTGCTGGCCTTGTCTTATAGTTTGAAGAAAGGCAGAGTGGCAAATAGTTTAAACGTTTGATCACTTTATCTCCTATACGCTTCAGCTCCTACTTTTCTTCTATTGCTCTCCTTCAATCACTTGGTTCATCAGTGTTAAAGGAACATGATGTGCCCTCCAGGGTGGCGGTCACATCCTAATTTGCATGGAGGGACCGCCGCTGCCCATGCGGAAGGTCCCTCTTCCTCGGGGGTGGCGGACGGACGCAGGTCCGTCCGCCATCCTAATGACCCCCAAAGTTTTGAGAGAGGTAATACTGAGTGACTGAATAGAACTAAAAGAGAAAGCAATTCGTAAGAAGGCAATACAAGGAATGGACACACACTTCAAAGAAGGATAGGACCCCAAGTTGGGGATCTGCTACATTATGGTAAGAGCTCATCAGGTATAGCCACATTTATAATTCATTTTTGGGTCACAATACAAAACTAACTTTAGATAACTGGTATAACATAACAAACTTAAGTCTTGGGCCCATCAAACTCTAGGTGTGACTTATTCCCATGACTAACACAACGTTCACAGGTCAAAGTTGAGGCTGAAAGGGGACCCAAGTGACAAGGAAAGTCTCCAACCAGAACTACTAGGACCTTCCTGTGAGAGTCGTAAGTCTTTACAGGTATCACCTTTGTCAAGACAGCCCACTCACCCCATATTCTTCTTTGTATTAGTGAAATACTATGTAAAATTGCACCTTATGGGCTCGAGGTTGCAAAAGTACCTCGAGCTGAGTCAAAGCCAGGCTTCAGGCTTGAGCCCGGCTCGAGCTTTCAGTGGCTCGCCCACCTCTAAGCTACAGACAGAAAAGTGTCAGCTGATGGAATGCTCAGCACCTGAGCTCAGCCAGGATATATTTCATATCTCACAATTGTTTCCGAGCTGTCTATGAATACAATATGCAAAATATTTGTAAACACTATGTAAGACAGATGGAAAAATAATTCACCCGTAACATATTAAAGAACGAATATATCAGCACAGCGCGCCAATTGTTATGTAAAAGTAAGTTGGATCGTGAACGAATAAATACAAATATTTAAACCATGAAATGCAATGGTTTTCAAGCCAAGTGATTGACTGCAGACCATCATAAATAGGTCAATAAAATGTGAGAGAAGAATTTTAAAACAGTTTGTGAAATCAGTGATTTGAAACCCAAATTCCTTGCGCTGAGGAATTGATTCAGCAATCCCCATGATGCAGCACGGCCTAACAGGGCATCTGAACTCTTCACTAGAGCAAATTCAAACCTGATTGTAGTGACCAAACCTTTACAAACATCTGTTTCTGTTGAGGCAGAGAAGAAGGGTGAAGGACAGATTAGGGTGGGTAGGAAAGGGACGAAACACTGTTACCGAAAGGGTGACATCAGGTATTTAATGCGGAATTTGTAGGAAAACACTCCAAGAAATCTTGTTTGTACAGGTTCATTCCTACTTATTAACCTGGTTACAAGATAAGTAGCAAATTTACACAACATTGAACTAAGACTTCTTCTTGACAAAGTAGTTCATATTCCCGGAAGAAAGTTTCTTGACAGGAAAATTACAGAAGTCTCCCGACACTATGAATTCCTTTATCATCAATTACTATAGAAATGTTAGAACAAGGAGTACAATCTGCATTTACAATGTAAGAAATCCTCTTCGGGTGCAAGGCTGAGTGCAGGCTTGCAGCCAGATTCATCAACGGAAATTCGGCTTGCAAAGGGCCAGATTCTGAGAATCTGGCCATTTGCGAGCGCAATTTTTGCATTTGGGATTCATCATCCCAAATGCAAACATCGCTATTATAGAATTCGCAAATTTGCGAGGTATTGCATTGAAGGAATCTCTATTTGAGATTCCTTAAATGCAATTCATGAAACATTTAAAAATTGTGAATTCGCTATTTTTGGCCGCTATTTACCGCAAAGTCAAACCTCGTGGAAAATAGCGGAAACTTAGAAAAATGCACTTAAGTGCATTTTTCTAAGTTGTATGTTACACACACACATGTCCTTGGGACATGTGTATGCATAACACCAGCATCCAATATCATTTCAGGGGTGCAACAGGGTGTCCTTTGGACACCCCTGCACCCTTGAAATCGCAAACTCAACATGCGAATCGCTAATAGCGATTCGCACATTGATATGTCTTCCCATTCATTCCTATGGGCCTTTAGGCCCATAGGAATGAATTAGGGAGTTATTCCTTATTTGCGATTAGCAATTAGCTAATCGCAAATAAGGAAGCTGTAGAAATCGCAATAAATATTGCGATTTCTACATGAATACAGTTTTGCGAGTCTGTAATAGCGATTCCTTAATAATCGCTATTACAGACTAGCAAAACATGCCGATGATGAATCTATGTGTAAATTTCCAGTTCAATCTGTTGGCAGATATCTGAAATCAGCAGTCACCTGCTGCCCACAGTGTCCTTGGTTCAATGAAACATTCTCAATAGTTAGTAAAGAATTGAATATATCACACAATCTTGCTAAGCATGCTATATGAATAAGCAAAACACTGCACCTAAAGCACGCTACACGAATAAGCTAAACACTGCACCAACGGATAACCACTTATCTGATCCTATATGCATTGGTGAAGCACACACAGATGACTCCTTCCTTAATGAATTACATTATTAAGCACATGTGTTTGCTTGTGCTCTGACTCTATTCTCTGAACACCCTGCTGTCCTAAACTAGCCTAAGCAACATGGTGGGGTTTCCAGTCAGGAACAAGAAGTCAGAATACCACTTCAAAACAAAAACACAGTTAAGTAGCAGTAACATTTCAGTTTTTTGTTCCACATCTTACCTAACAATAGACAGCTTCCATAGCATCACATTTGTCTCCTCGCCAAGACGGCACAGTGGTTCACTGAGTAGTCATTTACAGAAGGGGCGGCACCTCCATTTGTGCGGAGCAAAAGCCCCAGGCCACAGTTGAAAAATAAAATAGTAATAAAGTTAGTTTATTACCATTTTATTTTTCAGCAAACGACCCGTCCTGAACTGAGTGAGAGGATGGGGCGGGGCCAGTGCTGCCATGCCAAGAGGCAGCAGCAGGAAGCTGTATGCTTTAACTACATCGCTGCGGCGGTTATTTTTCCGCTGCGCTGCTTTTTTCTAAAAGCCGCGTTAGATGACGAGCTCAGCTCGTCATCCGCACACGACCACCGTGGCTGATGACGAGCTGAGATCGTCATCAGCATCGAAGGGGTTAAAATGCGCAAGTCTGTTTGGCCGGCCCTCTTGCGACGGCCAGCCAGACATGCACATTTTAAACTTCTCTAAACCAGCTGCCTAAGACAGCTGGGTTAGAGACAGCTGGATTACAGAAAGCCCAAGCCTCCAGTGCTTTTAGGAGCGCTGAGTGAGGCCCCTCCAATCCTGGCGCTGTTCTCATGCTGGTGAAAGCAATACCGGGATTGGTTAGGGAAATTTGCTTCTGGGTCCCGCGCTGGAGGCTGCTAGAAGACCGAAGAAGGGGGTCGCATCGCAGAGGAAGGTAAGTCTGTTTTATTTGTAACCCTCCCCCCCCCCACCGTCCGTACATTGTAGCCACCACGGATTTACAGTCTTCTACGCCAGAGCCGCGCAAAGATTTCAGAGACAGCAAATGATCACCAAAAGGCCACAGGCTGACTGCCAGCTACTGCATTCTTTTCTGCTTTCCAACAAGTCCTTTTCGCACTAATTCCCTGGTACCCAAACAAAACAGATCCACATGGATGACCCAACCTAAATTTACTGCATCTTCAGTCAACATGGCCGGCCAAGGGGAAGCAATAGAAAATAAACTCGGCACATTTAATTCAAGGAATGGAATGTGCATTAAGTGACCGCTTTGTAAAACGATTAATAACACTCTGTGGCACTATATGATTAATGCAGTATTATCACACCTTTTTACAGCCTAATGAAATATTCATTGGTATCCAGGAGGCAGACGGGGACGGCTGCTAATGCATCTGCACAAAAAATAGAAGTCGCATTCTAATGACGCTGTGGTAGTGGAGCTAAATGTTCTCGCACAAGTCTGTCCTAGCTAAATACCAAAGCACTTAAAAGGGTCACACGGGCAGCTCCAAGCTGCCAGAGATCAGGTGAGTTCCTATTTGCAGCTGACAAAACTGGGAGGCAAATCTTAAGAGGTAGAAACTGCTGTCAGCTGTAAAACAAAAGGTCCCTGCAGCAGCCAGAACGTTAATAACTTCAGGCAATATTGGAAATTAAAAAAGTGTTCTCCAGGGCCCATCCACTAGGGCTTGGAGTATGGCGGGGAGGAAAGGAGAGGAGAGGGAAGGGGCAAAGACATCAGAAAGGGGGTGGAGTTGTGAGGGGGAGTAAGGAGAAGAAGAGTCAATGGCAGACTAGGGTCTATCAGTAAAAATGAATTGTTTTTTTAAATCTCTGTCTCCAAAGAAAATGTAAACATGAAAGACACTTTATTCTTCACAGATCACAATTAAGGAGCACTTACAGGGACAAGAGCATGGCTGTCACAAGGTGGAGTGGTGACGCGGGCATAGGGACAGGCCACACGCTTCAGGCCCCACCTTGCTGCCGCAAAATGAATATATTTTGATTGATTGATGTCACTAAAGCAGACACTGCCTTGCCAATAGGTGGCAGATTCCAAATGGGCATGGTTTCTATTCTTTAAAAAATGGTTGTGCACCCAGAGAAGAACACCACAAGAACTTGGTGACCCGGGCTCTACACAATCTTCGGATAAGTTTGAAGACAGCTAGGTCGGCCCATTTCTTATTTTTCTGCATCAGACATTACTGAGAGCAAGAGAGGGAAAAGCACACAACACAAAAATACAACTTGGAAAGACGGGGGAAGAGAAAGACGGAAAAATCGTCGCAAAGGGAGAAAGTAGAAACATGCCAGAATTAGATAAATGGCAGGGAGTGTCTGGTAGTGGATTATAGAGACGTGAAGTGGATTGAAGACCAGGTAGCCACGGTATTCTGCACCGGACGCGGGCTTCTCAACAGAGCTTTGGATAAGGCACTCATTCTTTTACAAATCAAGCACTCTGTAGACTACTGGTACACTAGCACGTGGATAATGCACTTCCTCAAGGGATCTATAAGCAATCGCATCATATGATAGAAATATAATGAAATAGATTCAATAGGTAATGTGGCTGCTGTACACAATCACGTGTAACCTGCAAGTGAGAGGTTAGTATCCTACTAACCTGCTAAAGTGGACCAATGTGTTAAGGCAAATATCCGCTTTAACCTGCAAATGTCAATTTCCAATACTAGTACTATTGGTCATGTGCATTATGCACCCGGTGAAAACATCTGCATCAAACCTGTAAGGCATAGGATTCAATCCTTTAAGACTTGAACCCAAACTCTCTTTGTCGCAAGTGTGATAACATTAGTCCCCTTTAATTATGTAGTAATTAACAGATGTATTAAGTTTCAAAAAGCAATTTGATTTGTATTGTGTTCTACAGAAATGGTCCTTATCAGTGTAATGAAGAAGGAAATATCATATATGTATGTCTAATTAACATAGGGTCATGTCTTGGGCAACATGTGAAGTCATATAAAGAGTGTATCTTTATTTCCACTGATGAACTGCCTTCAGTTTTGGCACCTGCTCCTCAACTCAGACAAAAGCTATTACTGATTGTCCTTAAAGGGAGGAATTTATAGCCGGACGCAAAGGGGAGGGGTATTTAAGACTCCAATTCCCCAGCCACTCCAGTTAGCTGCTTTGCAGGGCACATATAATAAATACGCACATTGCTGCTACAAGTATCCCAGTGTCGGCACACAACTTTTGTCTGAACACCTTCACAAATCTCTAACATCTAATTCTCTGGTGGTCATGGTCAACCTCTATTTAACTAATGACTATGCTCAAAAATTCAGCCACAGATCAGATGTATCTATCTAGACCCCCTTGACTGTCTTTAAACATTGCATATGACTCATTTCTACTGTACTGTACCCTCTCCGCAAAACTCAGCAAGAGATGAAAATACTGAAATGATATTAAATGTTGTAAAATATTACAATGTCTTTGCACATTCTCAGTACAGCCTATTAAAATCATCCATAAGGCAGTAGTACAAGAAAAACAAAAATCTAAATATAACAACAGCACTTCACCTAAGAGCAAAGATAGCACTGGTGGTACAAGATGAAAGCCAACTAAACGTACTCCACCATCTTGTTCAGTGAATATTAAATAAAAAAAATCCTGGTCTTTATTTACTGGAAAAAAAAACAAGAAAAAAAAAACAATATCTTGCATGAAAGTGAATCTCGCTTCATAAAGAACATCAGTACAATAACCCATCACACCTGGTCTCTAGGCCTAATCAGTCAGATGTCTCCATTCAGAGGAGATATTACTTGGAGTGCTAATTTAATTAAAAATATCATTAAACCTCTGAAAATAATAATCATTGACCCGCTGGATAGACTTCAACGCTGATGGATGAACAGCTTTGCTGTACTGATTCCTAAATATGTTGCTTGTGTAATCCATGATTTGATTGCTCCAGAACAGAAACACAACTATGTATTTAATAAGTACCACATATCAGTGCCAATAGTACTTGAGTAAATCCATTTAATATTAAAGGATTTTTACTTCGCACACTCCATTGTAAAATAAATTAAAATAAGAATGTTAAAAAAGGCTGACTAGTATCTGCTGCTTTGTCCAAAACCCAATTAAAATCTACTGAAAATGCAAAAACGGTTGCTTTTGTGGAAGGGTGTATTGAAACTAGACTTTCCCAGCTAATGTGAAGAAAATTAACAGTTCTATTAAAAAACCTAGGTGAGGATTGTGTGTGTTTCTTTGCTGAATTTCCCTAACCGCCAACATTAAACATTACTCCCTCTGAAGGATATTTCGTTTCTGTAAAACACTGTGGCATTGAAGTCCCTTAATTCTGCTGCAGTCCGACATTTTCCTTTTTTTTGGGGGGGGGGGGGGGGGGGGGGGGGGGGGACAATATAAAAATTAGTGAAAACATTCTTCTTGTGTACAAACAGAACTAATGCTTCCGTCACTCCGTATTCAGGATTTCCTATGACACTAAGGCAGTCATTAAAATTGGCCAGTTAAAATCACTGTTATTTTGCCCCCCTGCAATCCCCCTTACATAGAGTATGGAAATAACAAAGATTACACATTTTTTAGGAACATGCGGAAATCTGTGCCTCCACGCCGATTCCCACACGTTTTCGCCCAAACTATCACACAGAGAATTTGGTCGCTTTCAGCAGCTAAAATCCCATGTGAAAAACCAAATCGTGTAATTCTGGTAACTCGTGTTACCGGGTCCATCAAAATTTACAAGCCACTCATACTGACGCATAAGTGTTGAAGTTCTAGGGAAAAATGAATAGGTCTCCTGCAGGGTGATTTTTGGGGTCCTATAAAACTCCCATACAATTCCACTGTGAAGCCTGTACGTCCCCTGATTCTGCTTTACCTTCATCACAGTTTTATATACCACTGAGCCTAAGATACCTATTGATATACTCCCAATACACCTGTGGGTGGCTGGATCCATTTTAATCTAGTTCTTCTCCTTCCTGAATGAAAGAATGTAATTAATGTAAATTATTTGTGTTAGTATGTGGAGTGAATAACGGATCAATGTTACCGCAATTTGTGATTGGAACCGCTGGAAATCCTTATTTCGCAAGACTGTGGTGTGACCATCTAATAACAATCAGTTATGTGTATGAATTTATATCCTAGGCACATATTAGAATTTGTTCTCCGAACAATAATAAGGTTAAAAAAAGCTTTCCTTATAACTAATAGCTAGTATTTCATCGTTGATACAAATCTAATAAAAGTCTATGCCACCAAAATCACTATAATCAAAAAATTGTAATATACCAATGCTGCATACGTCTAACAATTAAACAGGCCATCACAAGAGCAGTGTCCACCAAGTCACTCAATCCATGGTACTCTTCCAGCTGGACAGAGGTAACTACCTCTTTGTTGGGCAGCCCAAGTCACTGTTGCGTCCTGAAGTGAGTTCTTAATTCAGAATTTTGTCTACTAACAGGAATATATTAATTCAGTCACATAAAGTTTCTGGTGAGCAAATTATATTCCTTACAGTTGAAACCTATAATTCTTCCAATGACTTATGCATCACCTTAAATAGCGCACCTATAGCAATGAAAAACTCATCATAGCTTGAGGGTTTTGCTCAATTGAGTTGTGAATCAATTCTAGAAATTAGAAATGCACAAAATTCAATACGTCTTCTAGAAGCAGTCCTGTACTGCACCTTAAAATTTTGGATTTCATTTCCTGAGGTAATCAGACACTCCCCCGTCTCTTCAACCTTCACGTAGTACTTAAGACTCACTTATATAAGATTTTTGTTATACCCATAACACCCAAAGATGATTGTGTGATTGTTCACCTTCATTCTCCGCTCTCTCTTTGTTAAGTGTTGCATTTCTAGGTCCAGCTGTGATCTAAAGCACTTTCATGAATAAATTATAAATATTAAAATAACAAGATTTACATGCCAACTGTGCCCAAAAGATGGGAAATTATTGTACCTTTTAGTTCACACAGAGACATCTACGGTGACAATTAGGACAATCTGGACACTTTAGGTGAACTAATAAATAAATGTGGTGCCTAGTTGGTTCACAATTTAAAGGATATCATTTTCCAAGTGGTACATTTTCATGCATATCTATTTGAACGGATGATGGGATTGGATCCTATATCCTAAATACCAGTAAATTGTGCACTCAGACCCTAGAGAAATGTCTTGGGATGATGCAGGAAAATCTTATTGCACCTGCCTTTCCCACTATTTTTCGTTGCTTATTGCAACGCTTGAGTATAGATCAGAAAATTAAGGCTAACCCTGAATCTGCGGAGAAATGCAGAACTATTAATGTTCGAGGTCCTCTCAACCAAATAGATTTTGTGTATGTCGCAATTAATTGTCGAATAAGTGTGTTAGTGAATATGTTTAAGGAAGCTCAGGGCATTGTTAATACACAATGAGAAGGAATGGGATCAAACTCACTTCACTGCCTTTACGACCAACTCCTCTTTGCCCTGATGTATTTATGTGTTCTTTGTGTAGTGCAAATCTAGCCAAAAGGCAGGAGTGCTGTAAAGTACCAAAGACAATCATACACTCAACGAGTGATTAGAGCGAAAGCTAGTTCTTGAGAGCATGAGTGCAGTATTAGTGCAATGTGAGTTAGTGTAAGAGTGGACGGTAAACTCTGCTCTGCCGGCAGAGTTTGGAGGGTTTTACCCACTCCAGCGCGGAGTTCCAGAAAAACACAGTTAACTGGTGCGTTGCAGAGTTTTTGTCACACGGGGCTTGTCAGCGTAACATTGGCGAGCGAGACAATCGGGTGCTAGGACGAGTCCTGGTTCGATTTCTCAATGCGGGTGGTTGCAGCAGATCACTACCGTTCATGTTGAGAAATCTGCCACTCAAATAGAAAATCTACTTGAGCAGCAAAAAAAGGAGTGCCCTGAGGCGAAGTGCAAGGTGTGGTCACAAGCAAGCTCCCGGTGCTAAAAGTCAGCACGATCAGTGTGACGTGCTGAAATCCCACAGCTCGCAGACCTCTGTGGAATCTCACAGAGATTTATATAACTGAGTAAAACTCCAAGAGTTCCACCCACTCCTAATTTAGGGGGTCATTAGGATCGCGGACGGACTTGCGTCCGTCCGCGACCCCAGAGCAGGAGGGAACCTCCGCCTGGCGTGCGGAGTTCCCTCCTGTGCAATTAGGATGTGACCGCAGTGAAGTTACACATGCTTTTCCACGGCGAAAAAGCCGCCGCGGAAAAGCATATTTCCATGCACATCCTAATCTGGCTGACGGTGTCTGAGAGACACCGTCACCATATTAGTGCTTTTCCGCCGCGGTTGTAAGCCAACCGCGGAGGAAAAGCTGCGGACGGAAACCAGGACCCACCAGCCATCCTAATGTGGCGGTGGGTCTTGGTGGGTCCGCAGAGGATTTTCCGCATCCTCCAGGCCGGCGGTGGCTTCCGCCGGCCCGGAGGATGCGGAAAATCCTCCATCCTAATGAGGCCCTTTATGTTCAGTCAAGACATGCATCTTCAATTCTTTCCTAAATTAGAGCAGATTTGGGGTGGTCCTGATTGATATGGGATGATGTTAAACAGCCTGGTTGCCTAGAGAAAAAGACCTTACTTCTAAAAGCAGATACCACACAAAATCAATATCAGGCGGACTCGCGTCAAATGAGAGGGAGCAGAGTGGAAGGTTTAGTTGTTAACAGCGGAACAACTTGTGACAGAATGAGTTTAGCACATACATTACAGAGACTTCAGGTAGGACACTGCTGTGAATGGAACAGAAGTCCCTTTTTAACCACTGCTTTGAATAACTGGTTTAGTAAGCAGAGGTCAGCATCAAACAAGATTTATGAAATCTTTAACAATCTAGCAGACTCATTGCTAAACTAATCTAATCAAAAAGTAGCACTCCACATAACACCTCCTTTAGCCTGAGAGAAAGGTGTAGTTCAGCAACCCTTTGCAATGGACTGCTGTTCTATATTGACTTGCTGACCAAAACAATCGAGCTTAACAGGACGACTGACAAGTAATCAAACTCTAGTCGTGTTTTCTAGCTACAACCCCGCTTTCAGTCACTTCAACTTAAATGTAAACCCAGAATAAAAAATTCAAGATCTCACACAGCGGTTTCAGGCTTTGTCCAACATACAAAAAAGCGCAACTCCTATTCATGGCTATATACTACGCTGGAACATATTCTTCAATCAACACATCAATGGTCTTACTTTTAGCTAATAGACTGGTAGTATATTCTTTTGATGACCTTGCATAATTTTTTCAATAGATGAACCACAATGCCCAATTTTACCCGCTAGAGCAGATATGTGCAACATGTATCAAAGATAGCTAGACACAAACCTGGCTTTCAGGATATCCGCATGGATAACTTTATCTGCAATCAATGTAAATGTAACACTTTTACATAGTCAGGGGTCACCCTGGAAATGTGGCATGAATTCAGTCATTCTGAACAAAGCTGGACAGCACTGTGCTAAACTATTTAGTCAAAGCTCTTCCTTAAGAGAATAGTTAACCATTGACGCAGGAAACAAATATGACCACTTGTTAAACGTTATTAAGAAAATACTTAAATCTTGCAATAAATTTCTTTCTGATATTGCAAACACGCCGGCTCCTGTACAATTTATTTGTGATGGGAAAACATGTCCATTTGGATATCTGTGACATTAAAGTCAACTCTTGCCAAATGGTATAAAAACCAAAACTTAACTCTAAACATTATCCTTAATACCACAGTCAGGGAACAGTCCATCCTCAACTGCCAAGCCAGGTCCTCCCTGAACCATAACACGAGACACCCAGGACTGGTTTCACCCTAGTTAAGGGGGCTTCAGCCAGGTACAGCCTGGCAGTTTAGGTTAGACTGTTCCCATGAGTAGCAGGGTCAAGACTTATTTGCATATGGCTGGGTAAACATTGAGGTGGCATGGTCAGCAAATAAAAGATGGGCTGGTATGCTGCCCATAGTGACTGCCAGTGGCCAGTGAAATTGCTAGCATTCCTCCCATCACCTTTTGTGTATTTCATGTAGCGCTTTAAGTGGCATCGGTATGCCCAGACGTAGGTCCCATGCTCACATATCACTGGAACCAAGATGTACCTGGCTGATGAGCCCATAACTAGGGCCAAAACTGCTCTGGGTTGCCTGTATTCCAATTCAGGGAGGACCTGGCCTGGCAGTCCGGGATGGTCTGTTCCCATGAGGAACAGGGTCAAGACTGATTTACATATGGCTGGGTTCAAACTGAGGTGAGCTAAAGAACGATGGGTTGGAATGCTACCCCAAATGATTGCCAGTGAATAGACAAATTGCAAGCAGACTTCAATCACCTTTTGTGTGTTTGATGATAGAATTGCAACCATTTCTATATGCATGCTTATCTGTTTCACCTAGGTCAATAATCAATATTTAGACCATTTCTCATTTACTTTATTTAAATCCCATACTTCACCTCACCTCAATAAATCTGTGTCTATTACTAAAATGTTAGAATGAGGTGTTTAGGCAAGGAGGGGAAATAGCGCAGGCTCCTGTCATGCTCCTCTGTTTTTTGAGGCAAAGTATCAAATGCGGAGTTCGTATATGTGGACTGGGGAGCTTTGAGCGAACCAGTTGGATGCCTTGAGCGGCCTTTTGGGATGCCTCCTAAACGGTTTGCGTGGGTTATTTTTTTGTGCATATCTGCACACCATGACCAAGAGCTGTGCAAAATGGATGCAAAAGGGCAGTGTTTGTTTAAAAGATGACTGAAGTACACAAAAAAGTGATGGATGGGACACTTAAATTAATCTCAGACACCTGTCATTAGTTGGGATGAGTCCATCATTATTTTACAAGTCATGCCACCTCAGACAAGACCCAACCATATGCAAATCCCTCTTGATCCTGCTCCAGTACCAAGAGTCCAGCCCGAACTGCCAGACCAGGTGCTCTTGAACCAGAACACAATCAATTTGAGAAAGGTTTTACCCTGATTGGGACTCCTCATTTGTGTTCAGCTTGATTCCAGTGGAAAAGTGAGCAAAGGACCCATGTCTGGGCATACCCATCGCACGTAGGGTTACAACTGCAACAACAGCAAAGTGATGGATGGAATACTCAAACTAATCTCAGCCGCTGGCAATCACTCAGGGCTGCAATCCAGTCCAGGGAGAACCTGGCCTGGCATGCCAGGCTGGTCTGTTCCCATTGGAGCAGGGTCAAGTCTCATTTGTAATAGCCAGTGGCTGAGATTAATTTAAACATTCCATCCATCACCTTGTTTTTATTCCTTTTGTAAGAATAAGCAGCAGGACAAAATGTTTCCTGCACAAAAATAGCTTTGGAAATATGTTTTTACCTTCAGAAATCGTAATAAAGATTATCTGAGCACCTACAATGAAGCAGCCATGAACCAACAGGGGATCTTTCTCAAATCCTTTAATTCACCCTGATGAGGCAGCATTTGCTAAAGTAAGTTAATGGTCATGGCTCTGTACTGCCCATAGCTATGCCTCCGTAGAGATTGGTCACCTTGATATGCATACTTTAGGGAAGATGTTAGAAGGGATTAAGAGTACACTGAGAGAGAAAAAGAAGGCAGACATGAGATGAGACAAAGATGAGGCAGATAAGGAAAGACAAATAGGCAATGTGGATTGGGAATGTACAGCGAGAAAAGATAGTCGAAAGATGAACATTTAGAGAAGATAGAGGGAGAAGAAACTGAGAAGAGGCCAACGGGAAATGGGCAGACAGAAGGAAGGAATAAGAGGAAACAGAAAAGAGAAGAAAGAGCATTGAGGAATGGTGAACGGAAAGTGCAAAAGGAACTTGAATAGATGATTGATTAGTAATGGGGAGAATCAGGATGTTTAAAAGGATAGGGGAGTGGAGAAGGAGAGAGGAGGAAAAGAGTGGCAATTTGGAAAGAAGGAATAGAAGGACCAACCAGAAAAAGAGAAGGGATAAGTAGGGACGAGGGAGCGAAACAAAGGAGGTGGACGCTAGATACTGGGATAAAAGCAAAGATTATCACAGAAGTTGACAATCAGCACAGAGAAAGAGAAAAAGAGTGAAATAGTGGTGAAGGATGAAAATAGATATGATGGGAAGAGGAAAACTGTAAAAATCAGAAAAGGAGATAGTGCGTGGATGTGGGCTATGACCCAGTTCATCCTCAGTGTGAGTATGACGAGGTGGTGATGTAGCGTGCAAGCAAGCTGTTGTCACTAAGTCCAACTTGGATATTATTAGCTATTTATGTAGCACGCGGACACGGAGCTTCATGGATCTGAATAACTAGATAAACACCTACTGTACAGGTAGGCCTAACTATTTCCTAAAACAGATTAAGGAAAACTCATGTCAATGGAATAAATGGGAGCGAACGCCAGAACTTTGCATTAGTGAAAAAAGACAACTAGCCACCATAGCAAACTATTTTTACTCTCGAAAAATCGGTTGTACGGCATTACAACGCGGGCTTTTACCCCGCATGCCATTACAACGCAGTTTTTTTACAACGCAAGTCGTTACAACGACTTGCGTTGGGGGGCGCTGGATAGTGGAATAGTTTAATTTTCTATTCCAACTCCAGCCCACGTTGATAGTAGGGAAGGTGTTGGATAGAAAATTAAACTATTTCCTATCCTACAGCGCCCTCCAGTGCAAGTCGTTGTAACGACTTGTATTGAATTGCAGCGTTGTAATAGCAGTGCAGGGTAATGCTTGCGTTGTTATGGATGTTTCCCCGAAAAATCTAGCAAAAACAGGGAGTACAACAAAGAGAATGAGAAGACAGATGCAATTGAGATTCAGAAGCAATTCAGTCAGGTGAGCACAAATTCATGGTTTTATGGATGATCATCACTGATTTTAAAATGGCCGACTTCCTAACTGGAAACCAATGCAGTTGTTTCAAAATGGGAGATACATGCTGCCATTTAGGGACATAAGTGAGTAGATGTGCTACAGTGTTCGGCATTAAACAGAACAGAAGAGAGCGAGCACAGTGCTGAGCAGGAGGGAGACGGTTAAGGGCTGAATGACAAAATCAGACTCAAAACGATAAGAAAAGAGGCAACATCACAGGAAAAGCAATCATTCGCATCTGTGGATGGGGTGATCTCTGTCACATTTGGGACCGTTAGTCTTTCATTTATTGGCAATAAAAGGTATGACATTTTTGGATAACGCACCTACAGGGTTCCTCACTGTATGCCCAGATTAGTCTGCCAGAATGTGCTGGTCCCTTTCGACTTCATTGTTCACTGCAGTGAGAATTCCATTCCCACATACTTTTTTGGTCCTGTGATGTGTCATTAACCACAGTGTTTTTTAAACATTTAATTACAATGAAGACCACTATTCTCACTCTAACCGCTCCATGAATACAATATACCTCAAGATAAATAATATCTAAAGCTGAGAACAGGTAAACAACTGATTGTCAAGAGAAAGGAAAGAAATCTAAAAACAGTGTTATTCATCCTGATGTTATTTCTTCATTATCAATATTGTATATTTGTACTTTCGTTTTGGCAATCTCTTTGTTAAGTGCTGTTGGGCCTGTGCGTGCCATACAAAACTACAAAAATAAAAACATGCACTTTTAAAAAAAATCCAACAAAAAAATCATTCACATTTTTGTTTGGCCAATGGGGCTTCCAATCCTCCATTACTTCACTGTCTGAAAGCTATGTTTAACCAGCTTGGTGGAAAGCTTCTGAATTTAAGAGTTTTCAGTGCTCAAATGGCAAATTTTTCCATATGTTTAACCCTTTCCTTGCTGCCGTCGGCCGTTGGCCGACGGCAGCACTACCTCCCCAGTGCTGTTGTCGGACAATGGCCGACGCGGCCCCGCACGCGCACGGAAACGCCCGCAACGCGGCGGAATTACCGCTGCGGTTAACGGGTTAACAGTGCTCCGACCCCTACAATTACATGTTTATTTATTAAGCACTTGAGAGGGATAGAGAATATAACTAATTGTATGGCACAGTAGCACAGTTTAGTATTACATATTTTGGCATTCCAAACATTTCCTCCGTGGATTGGGTGAGAATCGAGAGCTGCACCAAATTCCTCATTTGCTATAGGTGCCGGCTGGCCAGCAAATAATGGGTGTTGTACCTAGCTGATAGCAAGTGCTGTTGGATTAAAGTGTGGTGGATTTGGACTAAGCAATAGAGTAATTGAGAAAGTTAAGGAGAGCGATGGCCTTATTACAACTCTTGTGCTAATGCAGGTGCAAATTTTACAACCTATAATTACTGTTGGGTGTGGTAAGTAGCATGCGTACAATATACACTGAGTTTAGAGCTGCAGTCCTCAGAATAAGGAATTTGTGCAGATTGCACATAATTTCACTCAGTTTGCACTATTAATCCCCAATGTGTGCAATTTTGTGCAATATATTCCTTCGCCCATATCACATGCAGTTTGTACCAGAACTATAGTCATAGTAAAAGGTACAAATTAAAATTTGCACATGAAACAGGACTAGCCCCCCAAATGGTGGTTCAGAACCAAGGTCGTACATGCATCCACTGGTTTATATTGTCTTAAGGGTGTGTGTGTGTGTGTGTGTGCATGTGTGTGCATTAATCTTTTAGCTGTGCAAATGGGACAACGCTTCTAACCTTTGTTGAGAAAGGCAGGTTTGCTGTCTTCCCTCACTGGAATTTCAGCTTTTGGCATTCTCCGTGCAACAGTTAGCAGTGGGAGAAGTGGGCGGGACCCATCAAAAAAGTTGGGTCTTTGTGGGATAAGTAGGCTATGCCAGTGAGGGAAGTAGGCAGGACCCCTAAAAAAGTTGGGTCTTTGAGGATTAGGTAAGCTGTGCCGGTGGGGGGAGTGGGCAGGACTCCTATAGAAAAATTGGACCTTTTTACAAATTAAACAATGCATCTAAGGGTAAGTTGCCACTTTTGAGGTAGCTGCCCACAGCTCTTGGCTAGGAGTTAGTGTAGATGGATCTTCACAGTAGAGGACAGGAAGCTGAAAATGCACTCTAGATGTGTTTGCAGACAGAAGCATGTGCAGGGGACAAGCTGCAGAGAATGAGGAAAGCAGCATGTTAGCTTTAAAGAGAACTCCTCTTTGGATCTTCTGCTTGACTGCCAAGATGGATTTATAACATGATTTGCGACACACCCACTCCTGAACGTTCTCTAACACCTAATGCTTTAGGACAATACAATACAGTTTAAAAAATAAAAATAAAAAATAAAAATATAATTTACCATTTAGTCAATTAAAAAAAAATATCCAACCACTCATTCCAAAGACCACCCTAAAAGAGGTACCAAACCTGCTTGCATATTGGCTCACGTGAAATGTTATTTACACGCACAGTTCAGAAGAGTATGTGCAAAGAAGATGCATTGCAGCACACTAAAAAACATAATTAGAGGGGACATTGATGATTCGTTCAAATAAAAAGAGAATGTACCATAAGGTTTTAATTGAAGAAAACAGGTGCTGGCAATTTTGTTTACTTGTGATTTGAGAATTATAGTCTTTCCAGATGCCCAGATTATGTGTTACCTGCAAAGGTGTGGTCCAGGGTCGTCTCGTGTCTGGCTAGTGAAGTAGCTTTGGTAAAGGCTAGTGTTCATTAACCCCTTGTATGCTGATGACGGAACCGCTCCGTCATCAGCTGCGGTTGCGCTGTGCTGATAACGGAGCAGTTCCGTCATGGCCCACCCGCCGCTCATGCGCGGCGCGAATTCCGCTCATGCGCGGCGCGAATTCCGCGCCTGCGCTGAGCGTTCTACTGAGCGGGCGGTGCCATGACGGAACCGCTCCGTCACAAGCACAGCGCAACCGACGCTGGTGACGAGCGGTTCCGTCACCAGCATGCGCCCGCCGCTCTTCCGCCCCGCCCCCTTAGCACTGTGGCAGAATAGCCGCCGCGGTGAAGTGGTTAATAGCTCAGATTTAGAAGGATTCAATTTAATAAAACTGGATCACCCCCATCCTCCTGCCCAAGAATTTAAGACAAAGAGAATGAGTCAGCAAACATAAAAAATTAGTTGGATGCCATCAGTGAAAGGGTAATATCTGTCCCAAGTGCTTCACGAGATGAGAAAAAGGATGCATGTAGATGTTGAAAAGTAATGGGGACAAGACAAGCCAGAATGCCATGGCAAACTCCACTTCTTCCATGACACCTATTTTGCAAGGTATTCCTCCTCTCCTTCCACTGTGCCAAGACAGAACAAAACCAAACACATCATTAACAGTTGTATTGCTTTTTTCACGTTTCATTTCGTAGTGACTTGTAATACTGAAATTCTAGTTCTTGGACATTTTCATTATATTATGCACGTTTTGTACAAAAGTATTTTATGTTTTTTAGATTTACAGCTGGTATTATTACATGTAATATAGGTTTCCTACTCATCTATATTTCAGGCAAGTAGGTGCACATGTATGCCAAACATCACAAACCAAGTGACATTTTGAACCATTACATTTCAAACAATTTTTTCAGTTTTAAGACTGAGTAGCTTATTTTTACTAAACGGTATGCAGTACAACTTGCAATCCTTTGGACCACCATTTGACAGCTTTGCCATAGCAGAACCTAAAAAAATAGAATTTATAAAGAGTGTTTAACATAACTTCCAGCAGAAAGCTGCTGAAATGTATAAACAAAATAAACTTTTATACACAATAAAAGTCTTTGGGGGTCAGCAGACCAAAGGGAGGTCTCTCCCCTGGGGGATTTGGGGGAAGGATGGGCACAGTCTAGTTGACTGTGCACTTTGGGCTACACCTAGTAAAAGATGTAGCTTAAGCATTATATATTTGGCCATTTTAGGACTACCACCTACAATCTTTTGTAGGTGTGCACGGTGGCAGCCTCGGCTAGTCTGGGAAGGTTTTTTCTCCGCCTTCCCAACCCTTAGTTTTTCTAGGGAGTTGAGACAGAATTATTCTTATGTGGTGGTAGTAGAGGCAGGCTAGTTGTAGTGGTAATGGAGGCAGGCTAGTTGCAGCAGGTGCGCAGTGGCAGGAGGTGTACTGCTAGACACGGTTGGACAGGTGCATAGATGGGGTAGTTGGACCGCAAGTTTGCAGGCCTGCACTTAAAGTCAGGTTGATTAATTTAAGCTAAGCAAGAAGAGAGGGGGATTTTAGAGAACCCACACCGGAAGTCCTGGAGTTAAAATAATATGTCATAGGGACACCAAGTTGAGCACAGGTTATTTAGTTCAATGCTAGGCAGAAGGGGAAGTTTAAAATGTGATACAAGAAGAAGACAATAGGTCCGTAGGTTAAAATTGGAGGGATTGTACACAGGAGTGGGTATAGGGGAGGGGTATGGAATGCAGGTTATTTGATGTATAATCAGTTTTTAGTTCTGTAAGGCCTAAGGCTGAGGATGTTTCTGTGATGCGTACCTGTTTCAATAAAGCAGCCTTTTCCACACATATAGTGAGTCAGTGGTCTGATTGTGCCTCATTTCAGCCAAAGCGCCCAGGTATCAGATTTTAATTTCATCATCTGCAAATATTTATTCAGCCACCAGTCAACCAAAAAAACACAATCATCTAACACTGCAAGAGTGACGGCGTATATAACGCCATACAATACGGAGCTTCTCCCTGCCACCACGCGGTATCAAGCTGTTGTGCTTACACGTGCTCTCCTCTGATGTACGTGAATGTCTGTGCTGTTAGGAGACATTGAACCTGTGATGATATATTTTTAGTTTTGAACTTAATTTCCCCTGGGAGCCAACGTCAATCAGAGGGCGGCCTCCAGCTCAGCCAGACTGCTAAACAAACTTGCAGGTAACAGAGGAATCTAAGATTAGAACAAGCCAGCCTGACATAGGATGGTGTCCTGACAGCACCCCAAGCTGTGCGCCTCAACCACCACTGCAGCAGCAACACCCCAGGGTCCAGACACTGTCAACAATCAAAGCAAAGGATTGCTTCAAGCTTCAGAGAGCACGATGTCACTTATAGTGCAAATAAACAGGAAGATCCCATGACTTGATTCCTTAAGCTCTGGTGTGACACCTTCAAAGGATAAAGTTAGCCCCCTGTGCCTTCAAGAGTAATGATGGTGTGCTGGAAAACATTGGTTGCTCCATTGTTCTTGAACTGCACTTGATGATTTCCAAATTATGTATATATCACATGTGGGATGCAATAGGCAACTCACACAGATGGATCACAGAAAAATACATTCCTTAATTAGGTTAAATGTGGGTATAGAATTTTTTTTTTTTTACGGAGTTTTATATAGCGCATACTTGACCCGAAGGTATCGAGTATCAGAGCGCTTACATGAGCACCAGTTGCTTTAAGTTTAATATTGTTTTACACATGTACTAGTCACAATAATTTGCATTGCAGTCTTTCCGCTTCGGGTATTAACATCTGTTCATTGTCATGCTCATGCGAGCCAAAAGGCTCTGTAATTTGTGCGAAAGGGCAGCTGGAGAATCTGGGTTTAAGACGAACTGTAGTTCCCTGGGCTGACCGGTGTCTTAAACCCATTGATGCAGGCGTCAGCCAGTGGCCGACACCGCACTCCCTCCCCAGTGCGTCTGTCGGCCAGTGTTTGACGTTGGTTTAAAGAAAACATTTAGTGCTTGCGGTACCGCAAATAGCGAAAAAAGCGGGTTTAGCATTTTAGGAGGAAAAGCCTTACAAGTCAACAGGTGAAACAGCCAAACATTACATTTGAATATAAAAAAATACCACACGGTCCCTACTAAATGTCATTGCCCGCACTTCCACTGGGGAAACAATACAAGAGAGAGAAACGAAATAACTTAATTGGTGAGCTGAGGCAGTCACAGGAATTTTACTTCCTTTTTTGCAGGCCTTTTACTTGTTATTGCCTTCTGTTTAAGGCATTAACAATGGCCCGCCTGCGATTAAGGGTAAGAGGGAGGGTTGTACGCAGCAGCCATCCATGCCTCCCATTATAGTACTCAGTTTTCTGACTTCAGCCATCCATACTTCCCATTATGGTACTCAGTTTTCTGACGTCAGAAGGATGAAAGGCCGAGTGGGTTCTAGCAGGATTTGAAACTGTGACCTCCAGGTCTCTGGGAAGTACCCAGTATGCTATCTTATTTACAAAAGAGAGATAGGCACAGACACACCGCTTTGGGACTACGCGTATTGCTTTCTTTCTAAGGGCTAGAAGCCAGAGTGCAAAATGTTGTAAAGAAAAGAAACTGGCTAAAAGAACATCCTTAACCACTTGTCCTGCTGCACATAGTGCACTCTATAAATGGGAATATTGCTCCAGGGTACAGCAAACTACTTCAACTACAAATTTCACAAAGCTGATACAAAGGTTCTCTGAAATATTTAGTTGGAGTCCACTGAAACATTAAAGTTAAGAGTACTCGTGGAGCTTATAATTCATTAAAAATGTATGCAAATTATCAGAGTTTTAATTAAAAGTATTATGAGGAGCTTGAAAAATGAATATGTGTGACAAACATTACTACGGCTATATGCTAATATTTGTGGAGAAATGCATTACTGTCGGCGGCGCTGCTCATGCATAATGGAGTGATGTTTCGAGTGGAAAATCTGCAGACGGAAGACGATACCATGCATTACTTCAAATTTAAAGAGGCATTTATTAATTTTATTTGTTAAGCCTTTACTGTTGCTATCAAATGGAGAGCAAAACCAGAAGTGCAAGCCTTGAGCTGAAAAACAATTGAAAAGAAAACAATGACCAGATCAGTATTATTGTTATCTATATTATTTCCTTGCTGTTTTTTTTTCTGTAACTACTGGCCACAGATCCCCCAAAATTTTTTCTTTATTTATAGTCAAGGAATGGTTTGGTCATTTGTCCCTGGAAAATTCACCTTCTGTAGCAGATTTCATCTTCAAGAGGACTTTTCTCCTTTCGTCTATCTTCAGGAAAGTTTAAGGCCACACTTCATTGTATCTCCTTGATATGAATCTTCCAAACTTTTAACTTGATATAAGAAGGTGGCAACAAGGCTTTGAAACTGAAAATGTTCTACCAATTTCCAGGCAAGGGACTAAGAGGAATCCCAAAGAAAATGATTGCAAACCTCATTAATCAACTATGGCAGGCACTCTGAAGAAAGGAAAGAAGCGAATCTAATTGCCTTCGTGATATATAGTGAAATATTTTAAATAAGCTGAAAATATTTCTCAATTAGTCATTTAATAATTTGGAACAGTTTGAAGTCATTAGGAAGCTAACTTTAGAAGTGAGAATTCTGTCAGTAGGTGTCAAAAATGGACTCCTGTTGTGGAACACAGTGCATGTGTGAACCAGATGCTTCTAGATAATACTTCACAGTTAAGGAACTTTGTTATTCCACCAGGGATTTTCAAACCGTAGGTTGGTACTCTGATGTGGTAGACAGAAGCAGTAATGAGGGCAGGGAAGCAGAACAGTATGGTGAAGCCAGATGCACCAATTACTAAGTAACAACCACCTCCATAAAGCTGAAAATAAATCTAATGAAGGCATAATATTGGTACTCAAACATCAAATAAATAAAATAGAGCCAACATCGAAATTTGAGAAGAAACCTTGTGCTATCTGAATTATTTTAGGCATAGCCACTCAGCAGTCAAGTTTCAAATTTCATTATAATTCCACTGGACGCTTCCTGTCCAATGTGTAAAGATTTGATTCGATGCTTTGCTGGAAATAACAAAAAACAAGTGAGCCTACAAATTGGTGGTAGGAAGCCGGCGGTAGAAAGTAAGCTGAGTCATGAGGTAAGGAGCTATAAAACACAGCACCATGAGGAGCAGAGTCATTTACAGTCAGCAGAAGCATTATTGGTTTGCAAACACTAACCCCAAAAAATTGGCAATATGGAAAAAGCAGACTCAATTTCTAGACAGCTTAGAGGTTTAACACTTTATTAAAGTATTAAAGAGAGAAGATACCTCAGGTTTATTATTATTATTATTATTATTATTATTGCATTTATTGAGCACACAGCTACCCGGAGGTTTCCCGGCGCTTGCCTTGGGAACCCGTCCTGGCTTTTTTCCCTGTGAGATAAGGTTGGTAATACACTTTCTGGAGAGATCTAGGAGTAACAGGTTTGAATCATGAGAAAGCTGTAGGCGGCTCTGAGGATGCTGCGGAGAATTGCATGTAGCATGTAGGTCCATTTTCTTTTTTATATCAAGTAGCTCAGCACATTAAGGCTTTTGTTAAAGAGGTCCTTGTTTAACCTGTTACAATCAGAAAAAAGAGCACATTGAACTAAGAACCACTGCAAACAGCTGAATGAAACCTGCCAGACATATATTTTTAAACATTGCAGGTTTTAACTCAGTTGGTTTAGTTGGGCAGGAACACAATATTTTTTGGTTGTTAAAAAATTAGTTTTCATTATGTGCTATGAAAATTCATACTGGTGTAAATACGCACATCCATATAGCCATTTTCCAACAGAGGGCACAACAGATTACTGCCTTCCACTGACACAGAGTTTGAAACAAACACTTTACAAATGACACCTAGGGCTAGATGTAGGTAAATAGTATTTACCGATTCGTAAATACCGAATTTTACCGATTCGGTATTTACGAATCGGTAAATGCTATGTAGCTAAAAATTCAGTAAAAATTACCGAATCGTTAAGATTCGGTAATTAACGAATCGGTATTTACCGATTCGGTAATTGCCATTGATTCCTATGGGCCTGGAGGCCCATAGGAAGGCCCATAGGAATGAATGTCAATTACCGAATCTGTAAATACCGATTCGGTAATAGGGGGAAAACATCGAAGGGTGACAGGGTGTCACCTTGACACCCTGTTGCACCCCTCAATTCTTTATGGGTACACATGTTGCAGACATACATGCCCTAAGCGCATGTATGTCTGCAACATGGCACTGAAGCAATTTGCATTAAATTGCTTTTGGGGAGTTTTCGTTATTTACCACCAACTTGTAGTTGGTGGTAAATAACGAATCCTAACAAGGGATAAGCCCTCATTTAAGTGCTCTCTACATTAGGAATTCGGTAATTTACCGAATCAGTATTTAAGAAATCGGTAGTTTACTGATTCCTTAAATTACCGATTCGGTAAATTACCGAATCCTTAATTTCGGCCCCGTTCATAAGAAAAGCCTATTACCGGTTGGTAACGGCCGAAATTTGTTAATTTCGGCTGTTACCAACTGGTAATAGGCCACCTACATCTGGCCCCCAATTTACTTAGCAACTTGTAAAGTCGCACACTCTTTATATATTTGTTAGACTGCTGAGTATAGTGTCAAGTCGCGCTTAGATTATTGCAACAGTTTGTATGCTGGCACAAATAAAGAAGTAACTTACAGGCTTCAGCTGGTGCAAAGCGCTGCTGCCAGATTGGTGCTAAAATGGCCAAAAAGATCGTCAGCCTCAGGGGCTTTAAAAGCTCTTCATTGGCTTCCCATTGTAAAAAGGATCCTGTTCAAGGTTTTGATTATAACATTTCGAGCAATGCACAAAACAGGACCATTATATCTACAGAAAAAATTCAAGAGATACTGCCCAACCAGAAACCTACGATCATCAAATTCCAATACTCTGGTGATTCCTAGGTTTCGTTTAAAAACCCGTGGAGGAAAGTCCCTGGCAGTACTGGGTGCAAAGGCTTGGAATACTCTGCCTCTTGCCCTGAGAACTCTGGATAAAGAAACAGAGTTCCGCAAAGAATTAAAAACTTGGATATTTAAACTGCAAGATAGCTTGGCCAGAACTCTAGTTTGATGCTTGCCTCTGTTTTTGGTCCAACTCCGAGTCACTTTGTCATCTGGTAATTTGCCGGAGGTAGCGCCTAGATGCTCCATTGGAGCGATTGCTGCGCGATATAAATAAAATGTTACATTACATTACATTACAAGGTGGGGAATTCCAGATAATCTCAATTTGACCTCCCCCATTCTGAGACGGGGGATAAAACATAGGTAAAATGAGATATTGATTGTTCATGAGGCGAGGCACACCAACTGTGCCTCAGACCCACCAGTATAAATTATATCAGCACACTGCACTAGGGCATAGTCATTATGGTTAGCTAGAGTCAGCTGTGAATCCAATTCCAACTCAAAGAAATTTGATAACAGTAGAATACTACTAGTTTCCTCCCACTGTGCCAGCACTGATGTTAAGTATAAATGTGAATTCCATTGATAATCACCTTGCCCAGCTGTATGTGTGTACGTGTACACACACACACACACACACACACCTACACAAATGGAACCACATATGAGATTTTAACTATTGTATAAGGATAAGCAACTACATTTCGGAACCATTGTAGATGAAATTAGACCAACATATAGTTCATATAAATAGTGTAAAAAGTTAAAATAATTTCAAGAACCCAAAGTTATCACAGCAATAAAGGTAAATAATTTGACTGCCATGTGGGTTAAACCCATAAATCAAGAGAAGTACGAGTGGAAGTCAAAATATCTGTGCAGTATTGTGGGTAAACAGATAAATTGAGGTTTTAGAGGTGGTAACAGGAAAATGAAATCCTTTGGTTCAGATGAGTATCACATTTCATTGGCCATCTTTTTGTTGTGCAGTTGGCAAAAACTTCAAAAGTAGGAACAGAAAGACTACCTTGTCTCTACAGATAGTAAGAAAGGAGTTAAGGTGGATTATCTAACTACTGAATGGAATAATAGGCCAGAGAATAACCAGTTATGTTCGAGGGTTAAGCCACTGAATTCATAAGATAGTTTGAAACCAAAGAACATTTTAAAGCAATATCTATATAAATCAGTGATTGTATTTTGCACTGAAGCATTTCTGCATAATGAGTTCTCCAGGCCAGAATCGTTGTGCCGGAGAACATTTAATTATTATCGGTACAAGACTATAGGTCCATAATTGTACAAAGTTTCCCTGATGTATTTTGCAAAACATTGGACATTACAGGGCTAGCTACATTTGTCTGAAGGATGATGACAAACTGGTTAAACAAAACATGAGGGGAGTACCAATTAGAATAAGGAAAGATCTACAGCACATATTTTATCAGATGCTGTATCAGGATAAAAAAAGAGGAAGCTGAATCTATAGTCGGCCTTTCGAAGTAACTTTAGGACTCATGAGGGGCACACTCCTTGACCAATTCGTGACCATAGAAGAAGTTCTCTTCCAATGAGACCAGGTGGTCTGATGAACCCTAAGCTAGGGTGTTAAATCATACCACTTGATTCTTAAGGTAAGACCTACACTTTCCTCAGTATGAATGTACACACAGCATTTAGAGGAGGGATCACATTTTTGCCCTGAAGATCTTCTGTGGCCTAATTCAGGCCCGAGAAATCTAATCGCCCACTCGCTATGGCAAGTCAGAATCTATCAGGTCGAGGTATTTTTACGGCCTACTTGCCCCATCTGGCTAGTTTGCACAGAACAGTTGTTCATTCAGAAAGTGAAAGACCAATAAAAATTCCTTAAAATCTTGTTTTTATCTTGTCACATTTTGCTGTGCGCTGAAAGACAGAGGTCAAATGTAATCTTATGTCTTCTTACAAATTGCTGCTTATTTTATCCGGAAGAATGGTGTTTACTTTTCTTGCTCTGCAGCAAAGTTAGAGAATTTTATAAATGAACTGTCTGACAATTGTGCTGGCCACACAACATTTAAATAGCTTCTAAATGAACTGTTTAAATATATCTAAATGCATTTCAGAAGTGGAAAAGCGATTTTTGGTATTTCTGAAATGAGATGGAAATAAAGATTTTAAGAGCAAATCTGAATACTTTTCTTTGTATGTGCAAATGATAAACATTTGTTGAAAGCCGAATTCCACACATTATTGTTTGTACCTATATAGTTTTATCAGTAAAACTGCATGGCAGTGGGAAAGTTTGTGGCAATTTCAATGGTAGATGTCTGTCTGTTATGACAGTTCACTACCACATGCAATTACTGAACTAAACAGCAAGTCAGGGTTCATGGGTACCCTATATGTGGGCTAGAATTTTATAATATATGGAAAAAACTTTAGTCTATCAAATCAAACAAAATATTTTTTTGTACAGCAAACATTTTGAACTCGCATATTTAATAGTGCTTCTGTATGTGATAATAAAGACAAAGGCAAATCTGTGAAATAAAATGATTGCCTATGATCACACAATTTGAGGAGAGTTAATGGGTCCAGCGAATTATAGTTAGGTTGCGCATATTATTCAAGTCACTAGACCTGAAGGTCTGGTAAAATGTTCCTGATTTTCCAACGTCTGTAATTTTATGGGCTGAAACATCTTGATACTTTAAAGGATGACTGAGACATGACTCATGGTTCATCCTATTTCTAAATTGTAATCCTGCTCTCGGTACCCCTGAATAAAGGAGTCATTTTGGCCTACAGAGATGTTTATTTTGGCAATAATCTGGATCCCTTACTTATTCATTTATATTCATCTTCACAGGGTGGCATGAGTCAGCCTGTAATTAAGAATGTCACAAAGGTGTGGGTGAAGGTTTCTTATGTATTGTAAGAAATAGAATTGCTCCTTGGCCCTTGTCTTGTCAACAAGCTTGTTTCCAGGATGGAGGGCGATCGCGATCCAGGGCCAAAATCCCCAGCTATCAACATAGCCAAACTGGGTAATTTTTCCTCTCAAATTTTTTGATGTCTCCATGTTGTGTTTTGGAGCGTTTTGTGTCTCAGGCTAGTCTCAGACACACAAGTTTGAGCACCATTTTTGTTGGGAGATATTAAGGAAAGCTGGGTGGTAGGAAATTTGGGGGTTCCCACAGCCTCCGGAACTTTATCTCACAGAAATGTGAGGGGAATTTGTGTTTTTAGCTAAAGTTTGAGATTTGCAAGCCCTTCTGGGTAAATAACGTTATGAGATCCAGGCAAATCATTCCACCGTGGGCTCCCCTGGGAGACTAGTTTAAAAAAGTTCTGGATTTAGTACATTTCCCTAAACTCAGAGGTATAAAGAAACCACGGTTCCTAAAATCAGTACTTTGTGCACACGTCAGAAAGACATAGATTTCCTTCAAAACCATTTTTCATTCATTATATTTAACCATGTGAATTTGTTGTATGACATGTAAGCAGTGAAAAATCATAAGCTACAGCCAAGTTGTTGGCTTTGGGTATGGCATATTTTTGACAAACTACAATCATAAACATCCCAATGATCAGAAGTGTCTATTGGATATGATAGTATGCCGCATCTGTAGGACAGCGAACGTGACAAAAAATTACAAGTGGAAATGTTGTCACTAATTGCTATTTTGTCCTATTCATTTTCATTGTATATTTTTTTCAACTATTAACTTATTTGGGAAAACCTTGAGGTGTCTATAGAAATGGCCCCTTGCTGAATTTAGAATTTTGTGTACTTTTTAGAAGTGTATAGCTTTCTGAGATCACCTACGGCTTCCACACCAGTTTCCACCACAAACTAAATTACATTGAAAACATAAAAATGTAGAAAAATGCACTACCTCTACAAAATGCTGTTGTAAAAAAAAATGTTTTTTATACAACTCTGATTGTTTCCAAAATCTTGGAAAATGGTGATCCTAGTATAGCAACGTTTTGGTGATGTAATAAAAAGAAACCTTCCTTGCACAATACTAGTTTCCCAATTTTCCCAAAAATTTGCTACATTTTGCTATTTTCTCAACTCCCTTTCAGCGAATTCACAAACACCGGGTACCTTTAGAATGGTTAAGATGTTTGGGGAAAAAAACCAAAAATGGCATTTATGCCTTTTGCATAAAAGAAATTATGAACTACTCCAAACATCCAAGTAGTCCAACGCTATTGATTTTAAAGACATTAACATGACAAGTATTTTCAGGATGGTATTATTGTTTTTTTTAAAATAATTCTGGAACACATTTATAAACCTTTTTACAAGTTTTTTTTTAAAATCCATAAATGGTTCCGCTAGAAGAAAAATATGTATTATTCGCTTAACAGGAAAACTACAATGGACATACTATCTGACTCCAGAGAAATGTTTCAAGTGAATCCTTGGGAGACACAATTAACATTCACATGTCTCAATGGACAAACTTCTCTCATTTGCAGGGCTGTGTGAGTAATAAAGTCAATCTCTCAAGACGTTTGATGAAGTAATTGAACAAATTAGGAGATTGCTTTGTAAAAGCACTACATTTGTGTGTGGCACTGGTTGCCTTTAACCAAGTAAAAGTATTTCATTCTTTATATTTGATATTGAACTCTTTTTGTGAGGAAAAACATTGTGCCATCAAGGCGCATGCTGGTACCAATAGATTTGGCTCTGAATTATGTCACTGTTATGGTGTTCATTAAAAGAAGAATTTTCACCAAAGACATTTAATGTTGCACAAAGTTAGTAAGCTGTGTTGAAGAGTGAGCTTTTGGTGTGTGTTTGAACAGGTAACCCCTTCAGACATTAGCGGAAGTATGTTTTTGTTGAAGAAGACAAACCACTGGGCATTTAATCACTAGAGGGGTCTTGTTCTCTGCTGTGCTCATTCCATGCCCAAGCTCTAAGTTGTAAGAATATTGTCTTTGAGTTAAATTTGTACTTGGAAAGAGTATCCTCACTGCAGATGGCTTACAGTGTAGTAGTCATGGCAAACTTGTCCTGGGGAGACGGGGTGAGAATTACTTGTGAGTGTAGTTGTCAGTAAAGTGTGTGTTAGACCTGTCATCCTTAGGGTGATCTTTCCCCAAACATTTTGCCTTCCTCTTCCATTTCTGCTCACCTCGTTTTTGCTGGCCTTAGGACTCTGTGCTCTTTACTGCTGTTAACCAGTCCTAAAGTGCATGTACTCACTCCTCAAACATGGTAGCATTGGCTTATCCCCAATTGGCAAATTAAATGCATTTATAAGTTCTTGCAAAGTGTTACTACATGTACTCAGGGGCTGTAATTTTAATGTGAATAGTGAGCCTGCAGACATGATTGTGCCACCACATAAGTAGCCTTTTAAACATGCCTCAGGCTTGCCAGTGCAGCCTGTATGTGCAGTTTTAAACTGCCATTTCGACTTGGCAAAATAAATCTTTTGTCTGCCTCTACATATAAGTCACCCCTAGGGTAGGCCCTGTACAGCCTAGAGGGCAGTGGCCAGTGTATTTAAAAAGTTGAAAATGTATCTTTACGTTTTACATGTTCTGGTTGTGAAAAAGATTTACTTTCGTTATTCTCTACTGCAAGACCTGCCTCTTCCATATGATATTAAAGCGGTTACCTTATTAAATTTTATAAGCTGTAATTTCCAAATGGGAACAAGTAACCAGTTCATATTTGGTGTCTTTGGAACTCTAATGAAATATCCTATTTTATGGTAAAGTCAGATTTTGAACTACAATTTATGAAATGCAACTTTTAGAAAGTTGGCATTTTTCTACATTAGCCTTTTGATGCCTGCAGCCTTTCTCTGGGTCACATGATTGGGTTTAGCAGACAGTTGGGTTTTGCGTATTCCTCCTAAACATTCACACACAATTGAGAGCTTAGGTGTGCCTGGATGGTAAATCACTGGCAGGATGGGAGGGCAGAGTTGGGCACAGTCCTACTTACACTTGAACTGGCTGTGTCCTGACTCCACACAAAGGGCTGCATGCCCCAGTAGTGAACCTGGAGCCCCAACAGGAAGACAGGAAGTCTACGAACTTAAAAGGAAAACCTCTAGAAGCTTCTTCCACTGAAGAACCAGGTATAAATATTGTAACTTAGACAGCAACTCTTCAGTACACTTCTGGATGTGTGGATATTCTGCCAGGAAGGAGGTCTGCTGTGTTTCTGAAAGGACTGCCACTCTTCTGAACTGCTGCCCGGCTGGACTACTGCCTTGCTGGCCTGCTGCAATGCTGGATTGCTGGCCTCCTGCCTAAGTAAGGGGAATTGGACCTGCACCTGAATCCAAGACTCCCGGAGTGACTAAAAGGTCAGGTCTGCTGGTCTCCTATTCAGAACCACAGGGACATAATAGGCTCAAAACCTTCTGAACCAGCACTCAGCTGCAGTTGAAGCAAGCACTTGACCCCCAAGTGGTGCCCTTCAGGTCCTGGACCCTTGGTGTGACCTCAGAAAGACTGAAATGAACTTTTTGGGCTCTTCACAACAGCAAACAGGCCAGTTGTCACCAAAACCTTGTCACTTGTACAGTCAGACAACTGTGAACTGGAATCTTTCTACTCGACTGAGACGGTAACTTTTTAGTGGGACTAACCAGGGCCCCTGTATCTGACCCGTGCTAAATTGCAGTTGGCCTGAACTTGCGACTTTCTCCCGGTCTCGCACAAACAGATGGCCGCAAATCGCTCTTTTGGCTTTTTGCCACTCTTTTTCAATAAAATCTTTTAAATTGCATTTTTCCGGATCTACTGATTGGATATGTGCTATTTTGCTCTTGTTTTATTGATAACAAATCTACTGTATTTTTCTATTTTGGTTCCGGTTGCTTTTTGTAAAGTGTTTTCATGTTATTACTGTTAGAAGTGTTGCACAAATACTTTACACATTGCCTCTAAGTTAAGCCTGACTGCTCTGTGCCACACTACCAGAGGGTTGAGCAAAGGTTAATTTGGGAGTTTGCTTGTGCCTCACCCTGATAAGGATTGTGGTAGCTTCTTGAGTAGCGTTTCATCCCATCTCAACAAGTAACCCAATTCTTTGCAGTGTGTTACCAAAGACAAATATTAGAGCCCCATAAAGGTTTATCTTCCTGTGCAACACCTCAAGAAATTTTTGTTTGATGGTTAACCTTCTACCAAGGATCTTCATGGTGCATTGTAGGAAGCCCATGAATGGGTTGAGGTTTTGGCGTTGCAGAGATAATGTTAGAAACATAAGTGAAATATATGTCTATATATCCTATTCAGTTGACATAAAATGCATGACGAGAATTTGTGATTAATGAGACTGGACTTTTTAATCAACTGCTTGTGCACAAGATATATGAATTAGCAATTGCAAATTGTTATAGCAAGTGGCCAAAGGCCAAATTTGTAGATAGGGATACCACAAGAGCATATATTTTTGTTATCTGACGTTTTTAGTAGAAAAGGGTTTCTTGAGACTATGAATTAGTTTGGTTGCTTCTCTTCATTGTTGGTATCTGAACTCCATCCTCATTTTGCCTTTTTCAAGTGGTTCCTTCTCAAGCTTTTTTAGGTGTCACCAATATCATCATGGTTATTCCTTAGGAAGCCTTCAAAATTCAACTTTTGGCAGCTGCTGTGCAGCAAGGAGCCCTACAAGATATAACTGACAGTTTACATTCAGTAAATGTTATTGGAACTTTTTTGTCACGGAAAGTCAACATTGGAACAACAAAAATGTGAATACAGGGTACCAGGTCTAATTAAAATCTTGTGTCGCATAGAACCTGTCAGAGCGATCCATGCTACCTCGAAAAAAAGGCACATTTTTCAGCAGATTTGCTTTCCTTTACCATCATTACATTCTGGGAAAACACAAGGAGAACAACCAATCACTCAATGGATCCCGGCTATGGGAGTACCACCCTCCTCCTGCTGCTACCTCCCTCAGAGACACACAGAGCTCATCTTCTAGCCTCCTCACCACACCATAGGTAGCAACTAACTGCCCGACCCAAATACCGCATTGACAGCAGTGTGGCAGGCAATGGTTTGTTGTTTGGCAGCAAAGAATTAGGCTGGGGTCTTGTGCTTGCCTTGGAGTGAACTAGAGTGGCAGCCACACTGGGAGTCGGAACAATTGCTTGAACCTCCATCCAGACGGCACTCCAGTGGGCGGATTTACTGAGACTTTGCACCACCACGATGTCACGCAAGCCAAGCAAAAGTCTTGATAGTTTATTTACTTTTCAACGCAAATTTTTTTTTTCGCACTCTGCACTACTTCCCATAAGGAGGACATTCCAAGGGTATTCCATTACAACCATCCATGCGTTGTATCTACTAAAACTGTTTGACTAGGCTTTGCGTAAAAAATAATGCTTCCTTGAGGCTGATGCAATGGTGGAGAAATCATGTAATGTTTGTCTAAGCAGAGGATTTGCTATTGGAAGGGTTGGCTTCTAGTACAAAATGCTTGTAGACATCACCATCACACACATATCTTTTCACTATGGTGCAAAGGTGTGTGTGCTGTGCTAGGCAGCCTGTTTAGGAGCCAGTGCAGTGGGAGAGAGCAACAGCAGGCCATACACCGCAGACGTGGTTCTGCGCTCCTCTCTTCCCCTAGAGCAGCACATTTCGTCGCTGCACTGTGGGGCACTCAAATCTGGTAAATCGAAGTAGATCTTTAGTAGTAGATCTTTTGTATCTAAAGGGCTGTCTTTTTGCAGACTACCTTCCAAGATTACTGCCACCTACCGTAAGATTCCCTCTCTACAATGACTTATACTATTGATTAGAATTCTAAAACATGTATGTAAAAAAGTTAGATTTGAAGCTCAGGTAACCAATGAACAGTTTTGATCCAACTCGATGTTGGCTGGAATTTAATAAAAAAAAAGGCTTCGAATGCACTAAAATGAACACATAGATACCTCTTCCAGATGTGCAAAAGTGTTCACTTATATGAAAGATGAGTTACTTAGCATACATTCTGCAGGAACGTGTTAGAAATTAAATTGCATTTTTACCTAAATGTCTCTTGAGGAGCACTTAAGAGGATGGATGAAAAAATAAAGAAACACAATGTGATTTATCAAAGACATTAAAGAAGCTAGCCTTTCTTTAAACAAATTATGTTCACTTTAAAAACATTAAGTAAGACCAGCCCAGATCAATTAAGGGACTGGCTTTGATTTAGCCATTATTATCCACCTGATATAGGATTAATGAGGATATTTATAGACCTATGCAAGACATTTTTTCCCTTTCTTTATCACTCAAATACTGGTGTGCTTTTTTCACATTCAGCTCATGCATAAACACACACTGATCTTAGGTTATTGCTTTTTCTTGTAGAGAAGAGGTGCAATTTTCTTGTAGTGACAAATAGGTATCTAACTAATATGACAACTTGGAGCTTTGCGGGAAGTCTGTGCGCCTAATGATTAACCAGTGTACAAGCTCTCACCGACACCAACACCTTATAAACGAGTTCTCCAATTTTTATGAGGTTGAACAACATGTATATATATTAGTCCACTCTATTGATATTGTCTGCCCGCATTCAATGCATCACTGCAAGAGCACATTGACTTATACTGGGCAAGTCTATTACCTCTTGGCAGGGTCCCTGAAACTTATTTGCATGGAGTATTTTTCTTAGCCACATTTTCTCCTTTCATCAGTCCTGCTTGTGCTTGGAAATGCTTCCATTATGTTTAGGGGCAGATATATCAAGATTCCAATTTGTAATTTCTAAATAGCGATTTTTAAGGAATCGCTATTTAGAAATCGCAAAATGGAATGTATGTAGAAAATCGCTATATTTTAGCGATTTCTTAGTCTTCCTTATTTGCGAATTCGCATTTTGCGAATTTGCAATTAAGGAATAATTTCCAATGCATTCCTATGGGCCAGGAGGCCCATGGGAATGATTGCAAAATAATTCTCAAATTGCGAATTCGCAATTTGCTAATCGCAATTTGAGAATTATTTCAAGGGTGCAGGGGTGTCTCAAGGACACCCTGCTGCACCCCTGTAAATTACATGTGTGTGCATATGGCGCACATACATGCCCAATGGGCATGTATGTGCGTCATATGCCACCCTCACAAATGCACAATTGTGCATATTTACAAGAAATCGCAAATTACCACAAACTTCAAGTTGGTGGTAATTTGCGATTTCTAAACCTGAAATCGCAATTTTGTAATGCTTCATACATAGCATTTGAGGAATCGCAAAATTCCTTATTTTGCTAATTTTGAATACATTCCAAAATCGGTAAAAAGGCCGTTTGCGATTCGCTAAGCCCGAAATTCTGCGAATTTCGGCCTTAACGAATCGCAAAAGGCTTGAAACATCTGCCCCTAAGAGAGTAAAGCTAGTGGTATGAAATTGAAGGCAAAATTCCAAATAATGCATTTATCGAATTTGGAATTGTGTCCTACAGCTGCTGTGTTGGACACTTTATGACAAAATGACCCACCCATGCAAAGCTGTTGCTCACAAGGGGTGTACTATGCAGAATTCGCTTTTTTGGGGGTTCTGTGCACATCATGCCACTTTCCCGTCCGATAATCGAAAAGTGATGCATAAGACCAGACCACAGACGCTAACCAACACTGCCCTCATCCATCTAAATACAAGTGAAATCTCATCAATCTAAAAACAATTTAAATTTGGATAACTGCAATTAAATGTAAATGCTAAACATTTTGTAAATGGCCAAATATGTTAACAAAATAATCATGCACTTTAATAAATGTCTAGACAACAAACTAATCAAGCCGCTGAATCGATGTTATCCCGCTAGTAAATAGCAGGCATAATAAAATGATTTATATTAGGCAGTGGCCAGAGGCACTCTCAAGCCTAAGAATGCACAATGCAGAATGAGGACAAAGCGGGAAAACAAATTAATAGCAGCTTAATATAAAGCATTATTTACTTCACCCATTAGACCATGCTCTTGCCGTGTAGCTTGTTAATTTAATCTCATTTTTTCTAAAGTAACTTTAGTTAAATGGCAATAAAGGAATGGATGTTCAAGTGCTGGGAGATCTGCAATTATGCATCAGAGCCTTTTAGAGGCACATGGGAATTTGAGTCCCACCCACACGTAACGATCTGAGGCTTTACTATGCAAGCACATCAGCCAGAAGCTGGCTGCGGGTTTTAACTGTTTAATCTATAAACATTGGATTTTAAGAACAAAAACAAGTAATACAATCTACAAGTAAAAATAGAGTTTTGTGCTGCGATGTGAGCCAGCCAGACAACTGAGATCGTATAAATGCTCCCTTGCACCCATTTTGGACCGAAGGGTGCATTTTACACTAAGTAAATAGCACTGAATCACGGTAGTAAGGGGACGATTATGATCGCGGACGGACTTGAGTCCGTCCGCGACCCCTGAGGAGGAGGGAACGTCCGCAGGGGCTCTGGCGTTCCCTCCGATCAGATTAGGATGTGACCGCCAGGGTGGCGGTCACATCCTCTATCTTTAACATTGCGGCGGGTGCAGCTTCAAGCTGCACCCGCCGCAAGGCTAAAAATGCATGCATCACATTTGCATGCACAAAGCGGCAGGCACCGCGCAGTGCCTGCTGCTTTGTGCACGCAAATGCAGGGGGGTACCATAGGTACCCCCCATGTGCACCCCCCACCACCCCTTCACCCAGGGGGCCCGCAACGGGCCCCCGAAGTGAAAGTCCGTATGATTTTCCACGGCGGAAAAGCCGCCGTGGAAAAGCATGTTTTTCCCACCATCCTAATATGGCTGGTGGTGTCTGTTAGACACCTCCACCATATTGGGGCTTTTCCGCCGCGGTCGTACTGCGACCGGGGCAAAAAAGCAGCGGACAGAATTCAAGACCCACCAGCCATCCTAATATGGCGGTGGGTCTTTGGAGGCTCCGCAGCAGTTTTTCTGCATCCTCCGGGCCGGCAGTGGCTTCCGCCGGCCCGGAGGATGCGGAAAAACCGCAATCATAATCGGCCCCTAAGTTCGGGACAAATCCTACTCCGATAGCACATTTAGCGCGAACTAGCACCTGCTCGCGCTCACTATTCGTGTTCTGTAGTGCTACCTCTTAGCACAAAATGCAGCCTCACATTCATTTTGGACTTGAGGTTGGATTTTGCACTTCAAAACTAGCACTAAATGCCTGTAGTAAGTTGGGGCAAAATCCTACACCAACAGCACATTTGTGAGCACAAACAGTCACTCTCTATCAGTGTTCTGTTGCACTTAGGGCTGTTTTTTTTGCGCAAAATGCATTCTCAGGTCCATTTTAGACACAAAGGGGTATTTTTGCACAAAGTGGCGCTAAACGCAGAATTATTCCTTGTGTAATACAAACGTAATCTTGTGTATTTTTCAGGTAATTCCGCATGATTATAATAAACGGAATTACGTGAGGTACACCTACCGCTACCAATAACCCTTTTATAGCCTAATGAACTGTAAATGTGCTGCACAAAGATGCATAGAGAACACAATTCAAAGATGCAATAACAAGTTCCTGTTTAAAAATGCTCCCTTTCAGCCAACCATGAGCTTAGTTATACATTGAAATGTGGAAACCATATTTGTAATTTATAAGAAGTAAAACCAAAACAAAAATATAATGTTTTCGAATTTCTACATGATGTTAATTTGTTTAGTTAAAATAGGCCCATCCAATTTTAATTGAGGAATAATAAAAGGGCATAACATTCTTATTGTGACGCTACTTGCTGTGACATCATTCTGAATTACATATGCTAATCATTCCAGTTACTAATTTTCAAAGGACTTGCGCCCTGCACAATAGGCCACTGATTGGCACCCCTTAGTAGGAAGTGGGCACACCCTCACTTGTAAGGAGCACAGCCCCATGCAAGTTATGACTATGAGACATTTATGGATTCAGGTGCTCTAACTGTAAGCTATGTAAGATGCAGCACTTCGTTTTCCTCACGTTGAAGCTGCTGTCGAAGAGAGATGCAACGAGAAATATGCCAATTGAGTATAAGCAAATATTACCATGCTTCAGTGGCGTAACACAGAACCCGCGGTGCGGGGTGGCCCAGCGCTGCTGGGGGTCCCCTCAGCACAGTACTCTGTCCTGAGAGCTCCTGATTAAATCTGGAAAGGGGCCTCTCCATGTACCATACGGGGGTTGCCCTCAAGTTTTGTTACGCCACTGCCATTTTTAGAGGAAAGAGCACATGCGCTTTAGCACTGGTAAGCAGACGTAACTGCTCAGTCCTAAAGCCAGCAAAAGTAAGGGGGAAGACCACCCTAAGGCTGGCAGTTCTAACATGTGAACCCCCAGCTGAAAGTGGGAAAAACGACACAGTCCCTTGGGAGTTCGTATCACTTACGCGTAAGAAAATGGACAGACCAGCATTGGCGTGTTCTGACTTAGGACAGTGTTCCACAGTAAAGTCCACTCCTTGTAGGGAGATGGACCACCTCAACAGTTCGGGATTTTCACCTCTCCTCTGCTTGAGCCATCTGAGGTGTCTATGGTCTGTCTGAACCCGTAAATGAGCCTCAAACAGGTATGCCTTCAGCTTCTTCAGTGCACAGACCACAGCAAAGGCCTCCCTTTCAATCACACTCCACCGCTTTTCTCGTGGAAGTAACCCCATGCTAATGAAGGCTACAGATTGGTCTAGGCCCCATCTCAATTAACTGTGCTAAGACAGCCCTTATGCCATACTCTGAAGCGTTTGTCTGCACTAGGAAATCCTTAGAGAAGTCAGAATCCTTGAGTACAGGTGCTGGTAGCCTTGAGGGTATCAACGGCTTTCTGGAAGGCCATCATCCAGATTACCTGTCTCGGCCGCGAAGTCAGCTCTGTTAAGGGGGGGTAACAATGGTGCCATATCCCTTAGCAAACCTCCTATAGTAGTATCCTGTGAGGTCCAGGAGGGACCTCACCTCAGTTAGTATTTTGGGGGGAGTTGCCAGGCCAGGAGAGTCTCAATCTTAGCCTGGAGGGGCTGAACAGTGCCACTGGCCACCATGTCGCCCAGATAAACCACAGAACCCTGCCCTATCTAGCACTTACTAGCCTTGATAGATCGGCCAGCCAGCTGCAGGGCCTGAAGCCCCTCCTGAAGCCCCTCCTGGAGGTGGTACGGGTGTTCCTCCCAGCTGGAGCTGTAAACAGCACAGAATGCCTCCTTCCCAGCCAGGAACCTGTGATCAACAGCTGTAAGGTGACAGGGAAAATTTTCAAGCCAAAGAGAACCCCACTGAACTGGAAGTGGGCCCTAGGGTTGAGGATGTTGACCTCTCCTTTGCCCCCTCATTCAGAGCAATCTGTCAATACCTGGTGTCAAATCAAAAGTACTGAGAAATGTGGGAGCGCCCAGCATGTCTATGAGGTCATTAGCACAAGGGATGGGATGTGTGTCAATCTTCATCACAGAATTGAGACCTCAGTAGTCCACACAGAACCTAAATTCTTGAGTGGCGCCCAGTGGAGCAGCCTTGGGTACCAGCACTACAGGGCTGGACGAACAAGAGACTGTTGGCATGCTCAATCACCCCTAACACCAGCATCTTAGACATTTCCTCCGTGATACTGGCCCGCACCTTTCCTGACAACCTGTACATCTTCTTTTAACAGGTGGACTGTCTCCAGTGTCTATGTCATGAATGTACAGGTGTATGAGTCCAGGGGTGAGGGAGAACATAAGCATACTGCCCCAGTAACTGGTGACAGTAACTTTGCTGCTCTGGGGTGAGGGTAGGGGAGATGTTGACACCCTCCACAGACCAATCGTGCTCCTAGGCACACAGGAGTTCAAGCAGAGGTTCGCTCTCTTCTTCCACTCCTTCACCTGTCCCCATGAGCCAGTCAAAGTGTGGTTTGTGGCAGTTCACGATGGGTCTGGAGATCCTTCAGGTTAGTGGACTCCCCCCTTCTGTTCCTTCATCTCATATGTTGAACATGTCCAGCGATCAGGGAGATTTCTGGGCTCCACAGGCTCCATAACCCACACCTTCTCGCCAGGTTGAAACTCTACCAGAGTGACCTTCTGCTCATACTAGAGTTTCATAAGTTATTGACTTGCCTAGCAATAGTTTTTTGCCTTCTTCCAGGACTGGTGCATCTGGATGCGGATGACCAGCATGTAGCTGACCACAACCTGAGGGGGTTTACTGGGAGCTTACTCCCACACCTCTCTCACGAGGCTCAGATGTACTTTAACTGTGTGGCCATAGATCAGTTCAAATGGGCTCACCCCATATTCTTTTCTGTGGTACCTCCCTTAAGGCAAACCGAAGGCATGACAGGAGGATGTCCCACTTACGCCTCATGGGCTCATGTTGTCCACTATCATGCCCTTCAGGGTCTTGTTGAATCTCTCCACAAGACCATTGTTTTGAGGGTGATAGGATGTGGAGAACTAGAAGTTACCCCACACTCTTTCCACATGGACTTCATGTACTATGACATGATTTTCGTGCCTCTGTGAGACAGTATCGTTTGGGGAACCCCACATGGGTACAATTCCCCATCAGGACCATAGACACCGCAGGTGCAGTCACCGACCTCAGAGGAATGGTCCCTGGGTATCGAGTGGCGTGGTCCACCAAGACTAGGATGGACTTGTTGCGTAAAGCTTTTCTTGGGGTCCAAGGGGCCAATAATGTTGATGCTTACCCTTTAAAAGTGAGTGCCTAAAACAGGAATGGGGGTCAGGGGGGCCTTGGTCTTTTTTCCCTGACTTACCACTGACCTGGCAGGTGGGACTGGACCTAAAGAATGCACCTAAGGCCGTCTTCATCCAGAGCCAGTAAAAGTGGGCAAAGGTCTTGTCTTGTCCTAGATGTCCTGCCAGGTGTATGTCATGAGCCAAACACAGAAGAAAGGTCATGAAACAGTGAGGGACCACCAGCACATGCGCTGACCCAGATCCAGGAGCCTACGGCTCGTTATATAGAAGGCCAGTCTCTCAATAGATCAGGTGATCTCCAGAGGTGTCACCTGCTGCCTAGGCCTCAGCTTGCAGCCTCAAACTTTCTAGAGTGGGGCACTCTTTTTGAGTTGCAGTTTTCCTTTTCCAGACCACTGGGAGTGGACTTACTGTTTGCTTTTGTTCGGCAGTAGTTGTCAACGCTCCAGCCAAGCGAAAGCAAACTGCTATCTCCCGAGTGTGGGCTCCTCAGAAGATAGAAGGAGCCAGCCCTGTGGGGTGGCGGTCCCCAGGGCTGTTAGTGGCTCCATGAGGGGGACCACTCTGCCCCCTACTTTCATTTTCTAGGGCCTACCCTACGGAGATAGTGGTCCCGATGGACCTTAATAGGAAATGAAGGGGGTCCGGGCGGCACCCCTCAAATATATGTTAATAAAGCCCCAGGAAGATGGCAGTCCCTGGGGCTCTTAGAGCCGAAAGAGGGGGCTGTGTGTGTCCCCTCACAATTTTTAAGCAGGCACCCGGCCCAACTGGGGGATGAGTTTTAAAGAAGTGTAAGAGACTGTGCTTCTTTTTTTACTTTGTGATTCCGCAGCAAAAAAAAAAGAAACAAGACGTTTGGCCCCAGAGGGGTTTCTGGTGGATCCCAGTACCAGGGCTAAGGGGTCAGGGGATTCCTACTCTGCCCCTTTTCTTTATTTCTACGTTCATTTGGGCTGCCAACACTTCCTGGTTGAAGTGTTAGCAGCCAATCAGATCTCTGCATGAGATCGTCAATATTTCCAAAGTATATGTGCTTTAAATATATACGAATTTGAAAATCTTTAAATATCTCAAAAACTACTGATTGGATTTATACCAATCAACAAAAAGGGCTCTCTCTGGACCAAGAATGACCTTTCTGCTAAATTTGGTATAATTCCGTCCAGTGGTCATGCTGTAGTCATGTCTAAAATCCCTAACGGAATTAACAGGAGAAACGCTCTTTTTTTAATTCCACTTTTCCATGGCCCTAATTGAAGAATCACCTTGAAACTTTCCACGCACAACAAGAATCAGGTGGGCACTTTTTTGGGGGAAAATTTTGTGAAGATTCATCGAATGGCCCCAAAGTTATAAGCAAGTAAAAAAATGCTTTTCCTATGGAAACTAGGTTATAACTACCTACTGGCGACCATCAGTAGTATATCTATACAACTATTATAAAGAGAGAACTGTGCCCTTTGAGCCAGGTAAACTCGAAAAGTACACCACCAATCACAACACCCAATACAGCGCTGGAAAGGGGAGGTCCAGGAGATGGACATGGCTATACATCAACACACCATATACATTGGGGGGGGAGGGTGAAGAACGTTAGGGGAAAAGTAGTCCGTATGGGCGTATGCATAAAGTGATTAGACGTGCGGCGTTCCTCGTCACAACGCTTGCGAGAGGCGCAATGGCGTGTGGGCATCGCATTACGTAAACGCGGCGTTCGGTGTCGGACAGGAGCGCTGGAAGGAGCAAGGGACCGACACCCGACATGCGGAAGTGCCCAGCTGATGGAGTGCCCAGCGTGGGGAGGAGCCATCGCACAACGCAAATATTGTGAGTAAGTAGTATAGATTCACACTTTACATGTTTTACGGCGTGTAAGGAATCACACTTGACTGTGGTAGCTCTTTCGCGCTGAACGTGTAAATACAGCGGGCTGTGAGTGCAGACGGTGCCATTTGCTTCTCAATCTTAGCTGGGGGGCCTCAAACATGTAGACCCCGGCGCGCCCCACCGCATTTGCACCTCTTCACATTATCCGGGGGAATGTCTCCCATTCCAGTAAAATGTGCACCCCGCCACCTTAGGATCTGGCACCCTCTGACTGCCGCATGGCACTATCTCCCAAAAACGATAACACCCCCACCCGCCGCAGGATCGCCACATCAACAGTCAAGTGAGCCCTCCTTCAGACAGCGCGGTACACTCCAACTGCACTTCGCCAACACCTGCAGGGTCAGAACAACAGCGCGGGCAGGGGTGCCGAGCCACTTCAGCGGGCCTCAGTAAAGTATGGGTTCGGACAGGCACTTCAGAAGTGCACAGCAGATGAAGTGCCCAGTGCGGGGAGGAGCAGCGGGGAGGAGCGGCGGGAAGGAGCGGTGGGGAGGAGCGGCGATGCTGGTGGGGGAGGAACGGCGATGCTGTTCAGTACTCTCGAAAAGCCTACCCGGACAACGTTGGGACGGGCTGCTAGTATATATGTATATCTATCTATCTATCTATCTATCTATCTATCTATCTATCTATCTATCTATCTATCTATCTATATATATATATGTACACACACACACACACACACAAAGACTTTCACTGTACACCTTCCAATTTCAGGAAAATATGAAAACGGACCTAGAACTTAGTACACAGGTTTTTATTACTTGCCCTGCACCTCCGCCACAATGTGTTTCAACCTTCAAGAGATCTTGGTCACATAACGTGCATGCGGAGTGTCTTCCCATATTTAAAGTTTTAGTGCATGGACTCATGAAGTGTCACATGGTGAATAGACACAAACAAATAATTACATGGTCTGTAACATCGGCATCAGCAAACCAATAAATGCAATAACTACATTTATAATGGCATAAATAATTAAATCCTTAAAAGCATATAAATATGTGACATGTTAATACATCTAGTCTGCTGTAAACAATCTAATAATGGAAATTGAGCCAGATGTCATGAAAATATGCCATTGCATCATAGTTTCTCATATGTATATATACATAGTACTGATGCATATCAATATATAGAAAAGAAAAACCAAATATAAATATATATATATATATATATTCAACCAAACACCTCCAACAATGCTGAAGGAAGGAGCCACAAGCGGGGGTACGTAGAGAGGTTCTTTATTAGTAAGTAGCTACGGCGTTATGCATTTCGGCGTGAGCCTTCCTCAGACGCCACTACCCCACTGAATGTTCATGCGCCCAGCTGACAGCAGTCGCTGCAGCACCCTTAATTGTTGAGTGCGCGCCTCCCCCAACCATGTGATCGTCATTTGCAGTATCGAGTTCTTGGACTGCAAATCCCAGAATGCTTCCACCCTGGGCTGTATTGCGTGGGGAAACCAAAGTCTACTCCTTGTGTTTTCAGGCGTGAGCAGAGCTGGGCGAAGTTTCAAACAGTAAATAACTACTTTAAGGACCCCTCGAGTCCCCGCATTCGCTTCGACCCACAGGTGACGGGTCCGCATGCTCGTGTGCCAGTAACAGTGCACCAACACCATCCGTGAAGTCACAGACTGCCATAACAGCGTCCCTTGCTTTCCTGCTCGCTGTGGGTGAACTGCCTCCTGCCAATCCCTTGACGAAATTGAGAAACTGCTGGCGCAGAAAACCAGATGACAGGCAGCTGACTTGAAGAAGCGTGGACTCCTTAACGTGCCTCTGGCCGACATGAAAATATTCAACCAAACACCTCCACCAATGCTGAAGGAAGGAGCCACAAGCGGGGGTACGTAGAGAGGTTCTTTATTAGTAAGTAGCTACGGCGTTATGCATTTCGGCGTGAGCCTTCCTCAGACGCCACTACCGCACTGAATGTTCATGCGCCCAGCTGACAGCAGTCTCTGCAGCATCCTTAATTGTTGAGTGCGCGCCTCCCCCAACCATGTGATCGTCATTTGCAGTATCGAGTTCTTGGACTGCAAATCCCAGAATGCTTCCACCCTGGGCTGTATTGCGTGGGGAAACCAAAGTCTACTCCTTGTGTTTTCAGGCGTGAGCAGAGCTGGGCGAAGTTTCAAACAGTAAATAATTACTTTAAGGACCCCTCGAGTCCCCGCATTCGCTTCGACCCACAGGTCACGGGTCCGCAGGCTCGTGTGCCGGTAACAGTGCACCAACACCATCCGTGAAGTCACAGACTGCCATAACAGCGTCCCTTGCTTTCCTGCTCGCTGTGGGTGAACTGCCTCCTGCCAATCCCTTGACGAAATTGAGAAACTGCTGGCGCAGAAAACCAGATGACAGGCAGCTGACTTGAAGAAGCGTATAATAATAATAATATATATATAAAATAATTTCAGATATCAATGATGTCATAGAACATGTAACAGATGTGATATCTAAGGGTATAATTTGTGCAGGGCATGATAGCAAGCTACAGTTATTTCAGTTATCTACAACTGGTGAAGTTCAGTGTTCATTTTTTTAGTTTAAAATGTTAGATTTTAATTGAAAATTTCACCTAACTGTAAAATCGCTTTTACCTTTGTTTTTTTCAGTAAATTTCGGAGGTTTTTCTATGTTAAAGTTTGATATTATGTCCATACTTAACTACGTCACTTTGACCTTTGTATTTTGCAGTGAAATTCTGGAGTTTTTTTTATGTAAAGTAAGATTTTATCACCATTTCCAAATTTTCCAACCCCAGCCAAGTTGAGAAGTTGGCTGCAGGGACTGGCCTTCCACTGTGCATGGCATTGAGTCAGCCGCATAGTCAGGCCTGTCCCACGGGAAAATCCAGTGGGATACTCTTGGGAGTACGTGGGGTCACACAAGCTCCCATAAGAGTCCGGCTGATTGCAGAAGTACCTCAATTTTTTTTAATATGGCCCATGGAGAACCCACAAGATCCAGGGGTTAGGGTATTCCTGCCCTAGCCCCTCGTACATTATTTGTTTTTTATTTTCAGGACACCGGACCGAGCGCCTGTGTTCAGTAGAGGCAGCAACATTTTGCTTTATATTGCAGTTAGCCATTTAGAGTCTGTGCTCCGCAGGGCTTGCAGGATTCTCACTCATGTTTGAGCAAGTTGACTGGCAGGAAAAAAAGCCCACTAAGACAATAAGTTTGCTCTAGTATTTGAAGTTATGCACCAGCAGAACTTATGTAAACCCAACCATTCAGATATCAGTACATTTTGAATCTTAATTGCTCAAAAACTGCTGATAAGATATACACCAAATCACAAAAGGCACACTTTATGGGTAAAGATCTAGCTTTCTGCCAAACTGTGTTATTCCGTTCAGCAGTTGTGGCTGCAGCACTGTCTAAAATTCTCTATGGAAATTAGATGGGGAAAATTACATTTGTGGAACCCCCTCTTTTTTTTAACCTCTGCTTGACAGATCCTCCCACAATTTTAAAGGAAGGAGCTGAGTTGGATAAATGCTTTTGGAAAGTATTTGTCAAACTGTGCAAGAGTTAATAGATCTCTAAAAAATCAATTTCCTCTGATAATCATGGTCTAAATAGAACTATACTGTGGTGACTATATAAAACCAGTAGGTAGTTATAGTTAAGACCTAGTTTCCATAGGAAAAGCGTTTGATGAATATTCAAACAATTTTCAAAACTAGTTTGGCAATTAGTTCAAATGTTGTCTGGAAAGTTTTGGGGTGATCCATCAAGTGGGGGCCGAGAAAAAGGGGGGTCCTAAAACACAATTTTCCCAATGCAATTATCCATAGGGATTTTAGACATGACTGCAGCCCGAACTGTTGAACCCAATTACATCAAATTTGGCAGACAAAAGATTCATATATATATATATATATATATATATATATATATACCTCCAAAGCAGTTCCTTTGCGGGAGATTATGCAGCGCTCATGCATGTGCGGTATCCTGCGGCAGAACCAAGCCGCTATTATCCTCCAAACTGTCTCCCTGCTGGGAAAAACGGGTCGCACAGCCAACTTTGGATTTTACACAGCAATCCTTTTTATTTTGCTCCTTTCAAAGGGCAACAGGCACAGAGATCTACGCGTTTCGGTGTCACTTCACCTTGCTCACGATCACTGGGTGTGCCCCACCCACAAACATTTAACCACAACAATTTTTTCAAAAACCAGTGTTTCCTGTCACATGGTGTGCTAAGGGCTCACTACTAGAGCCAATGTCAGAATATGTCGATCACTTCCTAAAACCATCAGTATTCAAACTAAACTCCTACATACAGGATACAAGTGACCTACTAAGGAGCCTGGTAGACACACCATGGCAGGAATCGTACTGGCTTATTTCAATGGATGTGATTGGTTTGTACACCAACATTGACAATGATATGGGTGTGACTTTGGTTTGGAAATGTAAGATTCGTGCTCGTGCATTAAGTAGAGGCAAGAAAATAGAGATGGCTCAAAAAAGAGACATTTCCCATCCTAATTTCCATTTGAACATTTGTTCTCTGAAACAACGTTTGATAATTGTTTTGTCTCGGTATAAAAAGAATAAATAATAGAGACATCTGGTCCATTAACTTGCACATACCAGCGTATGTGGCCTTCCCAACCCACAATTAAAATATTCAAAACTGATTCGTCAAGAGAGGCCATTTTGGGAAGTCAAACTCAAAGCATGTTGTGCAAATATTAGATAATAGATGAAGCTTTAGAAAAAATAAAAAAGCATTAGGAACTCTTTTGTTAATCAATATTTTTAAAAAGCTGAATTTGTGCATGGTTGACCACCCCCACCAGCAGCCTGCCCACCGAAATCCTTGAACCCAGGACAAGCACCACCAATCTGCGTTATGGCCAACCACCAAGCTTCATGAGCTTGTTCTTGGGCTTTCATTAGGGTTTTGTAACCAGCACAAGGCCCACAATCCCATGAAACACTCCTAGTACACACCAATGAAGCCTGCCGTGGGTACCTGTTCCCTGGCCACGAAGTTTGTCATTGGTTTGTCACCCTTAAAATGAGGGCTGAGAACCCTAAAAAACACAACAAAAAACAACATTACCTTCCGCAAACGTCAACCCCATATGCAGCAGTGGTTGATTGCCTGCAACAGTGATTGGGTGCCTACAGCAGATGGGTACAGGTGTGACCATAGGCCATCACCTCTAGGTAACCCCTGCAGCACATGTCCTAACCATGTGCAAAAGTAATTAGTTGCCCATAGTGGGATGGACACAAGAAACTGTTGGATGTGGTATATAATCAAAAAAATAATACAAAAAGCATAAGTTAAAATGAAGTATTGAGCGCAACTAAAACCAAAAAAAAATGAAAATTATTGTTAGCACCATAATTAACAACTCGCACAAAAAATAAAAATCATACTTTGCTCACCAAATGCAATGCTTATGACCTTACAATATATATACCAATAAAACACCTAAAGCACAACAACACATAATGCAAGAATCAAACCAATTCATACTACATTCTTCACTGTCTCATTCACAGTTTTAAGGATATGATTTTTAACCTTATCTTTAAGAATACTTTCGACATTTATAAATGCTTCTGTCGCATCAAGGGTGAGTTCATAAGCAATGCATTTATGGTGCATCTTTTGGATTGCAGTCCTAACTATAACTTGTAAATTTCAGTGGTTTTTCAATTTTAATTTGCACCCTTAACTCCACTTTAACTGTTTTTTTTCAGGGAAATTATAGGGGCTCAGGGTTTAACCAACATTAAAAAATTATAAACAAAGCTACTGATAATTTCATTCTAACCTTTTGTTTTTCCCAATGCAAATATATATACGCAAATTTCCAACATAATAGAGTTAGCTGATTTGTCATTGCAGTTGACTGACCTCTTCTCGTCAACCCACAATCAATACATTAATGGCAGATTGTATTACCGTAAAAGTTCAGCGAGAACAGTAGTTGAAAAGGGAAATGTACAGAGATAGTCAACACAATTAAAGACGTTACTCTTTTTTTTTAAAACAAACTTTATTGATTACCATATAGTATTCGCCAGTCGTCATAGACATTATATTTTGGTAATTAAAGACCTTACTCCAGATCCTATATTCCTGATCAAGCCTTTGCTTACTGAAAACTTGCAACCTGTTAAGCGACTATCTGTTAACCCACATTACTCCATCAAACACATAGTAAGAGAAGACAACAGGAGACAAAGACACAATAACTTACAGAGACTCTCTCCAATTCAACAGACTTCAAGCCAAGAATTACCTCTAATTCAATGCCTTGGAGAAGAACTCGGAAATCCAGTAATCGTGGCTCCCAGTTGCATTTAATTCACTTTCAACGTACTTGTCACTCATTATGTAATAGAAGTCACACACAAAACACGATTTTTTATGTTGTAATAGATTCTGAGCTTCTTTTGAAACTGATGATAACTTTACATAAGTTTATTGGTAAGTTCAAATTCCCTTTAGGCCCAAAAGATCATCAGAAAATATCCACAAACTACCTCTCATATTTAACATCCATTTAGGAAGGTGAACTCTGAAAGCATAGCAAGCTAGCTAAAACTTTACCTTGAATTCAAATAAACAATATGATTATAAATTCACTTTTTGTGGGGTCTATTTGCGTTTTTTCAGGTTAATTACTCACCCTTAGAAACAGGTGATTAATTTCGGTGTGTTAGTTACAGGTGTCTATTATTTTATCATTTGAGCGAATCAATTTGTTTTCCAGGAAATCTGAGGTAAATCTTAAGAGTTTTGTTTTTTGTCAACTGAATGTCGAGACCTATCTTACGCAGGATATGGTATTCCGGTTAATTTGCAACCTTCACTCCCGCTCAGCCTCTGCTCCCATTCGGCAAGTCCTTCATTAGCCACCTATCAGGAAGAGTGTTATTTTTAAACTATTCTGTCTGACCCATAGGGCACTAACAAAGGACCTTTTCTCTTATCTGCATGCTAGACTCAGTCAATACCAGCCTCCGCGACTGCTTAGATTCTCAAATCAGGATTTATTAAAACACCTTTGAATCTGCACTTGCAGATAGGGTGCCAGATCTTTTTCACACCTTGCCCCATTTCATTGGAACAAACTCCCCTTGCAAATCAGGATGTGTCATGATTTCAAATTTAAAAAACTTCTACAAACGTGGATGTTTTAACTAGTCTATTTACACTTTCCTCTTCTGGTTGCCAAGCAGCGAGATACACCTTAGGGTATGAGTCGTATTCTATAATAAATTCCTGTAACATAACATACGCACAAAACTCTCAATCAAACAATTTCAATATCAAACTTTTTATTTAAACTCTTAACTTGCTATATAAGTCTCCTTAGCCATCATGTTAAAGAGCCAAGTAAAGTCTTTGTGTCCTTTCCCGCTATCGAGGCCACCAGCCGCGGTCCTTGCACGTAACAGTGGTGGGGTGGTGAGGCCGGGTAAGGGGGGATTTCGAGGGACGATGAAGAGGGAAAAATTAAATAAATAATTAATGTTCCCTCTGCATCGTCCCTCGCAATCCCTCCTTACACGGCCCACCACCCCACCACTGTTACCTGCACGGACCGCGTCTGCATGCCACCTATGAGAAAACTGGGTGTGGACTTCCTGGCCTCCACTGGTCGTTTTATCTCACAAGATATTTCTACAGCTCTTCCTCTGGTTATTTCAGTAAGGGAAGGTGTAATAAGAAAAAAAGTGTCTCCATTTTTACAGCATATATATTACAGTAACTTAAGTGCAGATAAACAATAACTTACATTAGAGGATTCAGTAAAGCATAGTATGTCAATATATTGGTATAAATAGCGACATGGTAAGAAAAGCAGTAGCACCCGTTCTTTAATGAATTACAATCTACAGACTGAAGAACATGCACTTACTTCATTTCAATAAGATTCCCTCCTAGCTAATATTACAACCCTACCATTTTTACAGCTGAAAGGACTTCACGGTGTTTTTCTCTTGAATAAAAAGGAAAAATAATTATGCTGCGATTTGATCCATTGCATTTTTCAGACGAAAACAACTTCCAATCTCCCGCCTAATGACCCAGCTTGTGTTTTGTCGCTGATTGAGACAAGCTGGAAAGACATCATGTTGAACTGACTAGGCAAAGAGTAAATGACAGAAATGATAAAAACCGCTCGATATATATGAATATATTTCTTCTAATCAAAATCTTGAAAATGAAGCACTCAGAAGTGTGGTGCAGGCTCGCCATTTTTTTTGCAGTTTCAAGGTTTATCTGCAATATACTGTAATACCAAAACAGTAAATCCATGCAGTGCACTTAAATGTGTACTCTATGCACACTATAGGACACGTTTAATATGTTAATGAATTTTTCTGGGGGAATATCTTTGTATTCACATTTTCACTAAGTCCTAAAAGTGACGCAAAACAACATTTCTTAAGAAAGACCATGACTGGCATCCAGGGTAAAACAGCATTAGAGGCAAAATTCAAAATGTACATTAAGGATGGGTCTGCAAACACAATATCCCATTGAAGCGCGTAAAGTGTATCCATTTCCCTGAAACCTAGGGTAAAGTCATGTAAGATGAAGAATTAGGACAGAAAACAAGAGGGAGTAAGAGGAGACAAAGGCGTCGTATCAAGCCCAACAGGAAATTCTAGGCTACACAAGTCTCTCTTGAAACCAAGGCCCCCCTACTTGCACCTAGGATTTAGCAATTAGTTCAACTTTACTCCTCCCGCAACTCAAAAAACAAAAACAATCTAAAAGCACGCCCATCTGGGTATGTAGAGATTTTCTATCAACGTCTTTTGAGGGGAAAAACATTGCATTGCAAGTCTAGTATCCAATTAATATACCTTGATTATATTAATCAGTAATCAGAAATGTACTATGGTCATCACTAATTTTGGAGATCCCTGCAGAGGGGAGATTAGAAGTAAGAGTCACTCAAGTTCCAGCGAGTGTACATCGTCACTCTCTAGAAAAGGGGTGAGAGGTTTTGCAACTTTAAGGCGGAAACAAAGGATACTGTCTCCCTAATCCATTAATCTGACCAGCTACATTAGTCCTACTAGTCAGAGCCTCCTAAATCACTCCGGGATGTACAACACAAGATAAACAAAGAAACAGGCTCACTTGTCTGTCATTGGTGCATATATTGCTAAATGAAAGCGTTTCAGAGTGGAGCATGAGTAGGTGCATTTGAGGCACAGTACCCTTGGAATGACTGTAACTACAGGGGCGTGCCCTTCGAACCGGTCATAATGAGGTGCATCAATGGATACCTCCTGGGGCCTTTCTCACTGAACTCTGGTCTTTGGCACACCTATAAAATCCTGCATCATCTAGTTTATTGTAATTTACACAGGCACACTGACCATCCCAGTGGTAAGCTTCTGCAGACTCAGAACAATGCCATTCGAGTAACAAATGGATTTTACAATCATATATATATATATATATATGGTACTTAGTACTTTGCAATGGATTTCCATTACGGATCGGGTCCAGTTCAAATTTGCATGTCTCGCTTTCAAATGCTGGCATAGCACTGCTTCCATTATCTCTTTTCCTACTGTTTGCCCTACTAGCTTGTCCACGTCTTGAGTACTCGTAAACTGTTTATCATTGTGCCTTGAAGTAGGCTTGTTATCTCAAGGAGATAGGCGGCTCAGAGTCCAGTCTGTTAAGGCATGGAATTCTCTACCTAGGGAAGTTCTCAGTTATTCCTTCTGGGTGAGCTTTAAAAAATCTGTGCAGTCTTTGCAGTTCTCACCTGCTTTCAGCTCAAAGGATTTCAAGCTCCCAGAAGCTGTTGTGGGTAATATGTGCAGTACAAATTTGGTGAACAGTAGTAATGCATGTAATATCTAGGGGAGATAAACAGGAGTTGAGCATACCTAAGTGTATGGCTCTCGTCAGAGGGCTCACCTTACTTAACATAGAGATACCGAAATCAATATAAAGAATAAAAAGAACTAGAAAGAGCCCAATAAAAGAGGTGACGCTGAAATTATAATGCCGAAAGGGGCCACTGAAGCTGGGTAATGAAGCAAGTCAAAGTGAGCAAGTAGACCTCCATCTCAGTGACACAAATGAAAAGGTCCATTTATAACAATAGATTCACAAAATATGGTATGTTGCCACCACCACTCTACGTATAACTCATGACATGGACAGTAGTCCACTGTCTATAGAATGAGGCCTCACTTGGCGCACATTTGCAGGTCATAGGACAGGTCCTTGCCCTCAGTAATGTCAAAGGACATGCTTAGGCCACTGTGCACACTATTTTAGTGTAAGGGTAGAGCAAAAAAAAAAAAATAGATAAAGGCAGCCAAGTCAGGTACACTCATCCCAACAGAATGGATTATAGAAAAATAAATTGCATGTATTAATCCATAGGTTCTATTCATGCATTATATTTGCAGATACCATGGGTAGGTGTCATTTAGTAACAACATATAACCCTCATTTGAATGTGCTTTCTATTTTTATGTCTAAATTTTTAAAGTGTTAACATGAGAAAAGCAATATCTGAACTACAGGTTTTTAGTGCTGCCATCGAGTACTGCTAAGTACTTAACACCGGTGCAGCAAAATTTCACACTGTTTAGTATATAATATTCCCCTACAGAAGTGAGTGATGTCACTGATTTTCTCTTGCACTCTTTGTATGTGCTGGCATTGTGACTTCACCAGTGTATTTGTTCCAGGCATGTCTGTACTCTGATTTGCCTGGCCACACTACTACTTTTCTTCTATCCAGCTGAAAAGTCAGTTCACCATTTCTTTAATTCTACACCCTCCATTAACTCTAACTTCTATGTTGAACCCATCCTTTCAGGTACCCACTCAGCTGCTGCAGCTGACATTAAGTCCCAAAGCAGGCCCACCAGTCCTTTCACAAATGTGGGCCTGGAGTGTTAACTGCTGAGTTTGGCACTCAAATCTACCAAGAACTTACAACTTTGCTAAAATGAGGGCTAGAAGAATAAACTGCAAGTGAACATCCACGTATGTGACCCTACAAAGTGCTGTATAATCTTCTCAATGTAGACAGGTGCTTCTAGAGGGATGAGGTGACCACCAAACACCCCATGAATGAGAATGTGCCAAATTAAATAAGGCTCTTCGCTTACAGATAGAGATACTTTTATTGACTACTTCAATACCAAATTAAATGATTCTTTACGTTGTGCAGATATTATATGTGCAACTTTATTTAGTACGAAAAGGAACACTGATTTAATTACTTTGCCCTGAAGAAGTCTTTTAACAAGACGAAACACGTGTTGGCTACAGTGGTGAAACATGAAAAAACAAGTATAAACTTCGACAAGACTTGGGCTGTTGTTTTTAGCCCTCGAGAGTGTTTGTTGTTTAATATACCAAGAACTGTTGTCCAATGGTGGAAGTGTGGGATGGAGCTTAACCGAGCCTTATCATGGTCTAAAATGTGAACAAAATTCAACTCATTTCAAAGTTTGCATACTTCATACATTAAGGACAAATAGCATTGTTTCAATTAGGAAGTAAAACCTGGGAAACTGGATCTATTAAAGTTTTCCTCTGCTGCACAGAATAAAAGCAGTAGCTGCTAATTCAGGGTACTTGGTGCTGGATGGGGGAATGAGACCACATTCTTTAAGTGCAACAAAGATTTCAGAATCTACTTTCGTTTCTAAAAATTGCTTCCCATCATTTGTCTCCCTGAAACTATTTAAGTTTGGTTTTGAGGACTAAAGTGATGTAAGAGAAAGACCAGCACTGGCACAGGCAATAGGGCTTGTCTTTGGCAAGCTGGTGGAATTGTTATTTTTTTTCTTTCACGAACACGCCGCAAGACAGAAACATGTATCCACCTAAACATGATGCAAAGAATAGGTACTACAGGCTTTGAATTACTGTAACCTTAAACACACAAGGATGAGTAAGAAAAATAGAAAGAGAGCAAAAAAGCATTTGCAAAGTAAAGTATTGGCTCACCACACATTTCACTGAAGTGCACTTCTTCCAGACCGCTGTGTGTGTCGTCTGGTAAGATGCTATCACTCAAAGTGAGACAGCCAATGGCTTAAGTGGGAAGACCAATTGCCCCATGCTGTATACTGGGTGGAAGCAAAATATGTGTGAGTGATGATCTGAACAATGGATGAAAAGTGCTGAGCCAAAGCCCCTCCATGTTTGTATATATTTTTTCTTTATGTTTTGTTTTCATCGTATTAGGCTGGCAGAGTAAGTAATGCTGCCTCTACGCCAGACCTAAAACCAGAAGGTTTTTGGCCAAGCTTCTCACCTAGATCATCCTTGACAAAGGTACCCATGTTTTCCCATAGAGTCTGTTGGGCTGTTCACTGCTTTACGCGGTATCTTGTGTATTGAAAAAAGGGAGATTTGAGGCTATCGGATCATTTAGTCTCTAAAGTTAGATAACCCTTCTCAGTGTGTTTCAGCATCAACCAATTAACTGGATTTAATGTGTGACTGACAACTTTGGTGTAGGTGCAAGTGAACTTCCAGTAAGACATAAGCATAAGTTAAATTAATTTGACTTGTACAGAAGTAAACAAACTTGCTGATATAAAATATTGAAATCTTCTGCTGAAAGTAGTCAACAGATTCCACACATACCATTTCCCAAGATTTAAAGACATCACCTGGATGTGCCCTTAAATAAAGATTCTTCCCAACCTAACTCAGGTGAAACAACTTCTACCTCTGAATAATACTGCCTTTTTGGGGCTAAATGCCCGAAGGTACTCCGTACAGAAGCCACAGTAGCAACATGGTATTTTCTTCTCCAATGAATAACATATCCTACCAAAGATATGGCGATGGGATTACATTTTTAACAAACATTCAAAGTTCATATAGTGAAAATGACCATTTCATCATGAGCACCAACACATCTTGATTTTTTTTAGGTTAAAAGCCCCAGGGTAGGTTTGACGGTCATACATCACGCAGTTTCTCTACCTTTTAACCCTTTAAGTGCTGCCGTCGGCCAACGGTCGTCGCGAGCACTACCTTGCCAGTGCTGCGCACGTCCGTTGGCCGACGGGGCCGCACCCGTTATTCGAACGTTCAGCACTGGGCGCTGAACGTTCGACGCTCCTAAGGTGTTAAAAAGGGGAAAGCATTAAGGAAGCCTACTTCTGATATACTAAAAAGGTCAGACTTCTGATTCAATCAGGCTAATTTGACATACTGTGTAACATCAATGGATCATCAAGCGTTATTCATTAGATTCATGGAAAAATCCTACTACAGTTTTGACTGAATTACAATAATGACTGCATATGGAGCAGGTCAAATCTCCAATAACTGTTCAAAAGCACACACGTGCCTGTAAAACTGTGTGCATGTGACTATTTTTGAACATATCTTTAGCATTATATTATCGTTAATGCAAGATTTTCATCTCAGTATGGGTGAAGGAGCTGCAATTGAATATATAAAAATAGGCAGGCTTCTAAGCTGTCATTAATGCAAATATTGCAGATAGTATTGGTGAACTGTTAGCAAATTGTTTGTTAAAATAGACATGCTTACATTCTGTTTTATCATTCATGCAAAAATATCAGCATCATATGGGTGAAGTTTTTGAAAATTATTGTAAAACAGGCAGCATATTTAATTGAAAGAGCCATGCACCTTTTGTCAAAGTACTTTTCCTTCAGCTCCACATGCAATATCGCTGCGTGCTCAATGATAACCTCTGTAATTGCAATCTTTTTCCCTTTTTTTTTTACAATTTCAACGTCAGACCCACCGTAACCATGGAAACACACAAAACATCTAGCCTTATTTGGAACAGTTGTTCCTGCGCGACAGGTGAGCAAATCTTTCTTCTTAATAAATAGCTACAGTTAAAATACTTGTAATAATAGGACTTTAAGGATATATATAATTAGAACTATTGCAGTCAACAGTATCGTTCATTTTAATGGGATATGGGTTATCTATATATATAAAAACAAATGTACGTCTGTCTGTTTGTCCTTTATGCATTACTACACCATTCATCCGATCGGTATGAAACTTTGGGAAGTTGTTGAGTACACTCCCACGAAGGTTTCTGGCAAAAATCAAATAAAAATTTGATAAAAGTTGTTGAGTACAGTACCGCAAAGATTTCTGGCAAAAAAAAGGAAAATTTGCTTAATATCGGCCCCCCAGGGCCCTCATAATCTTTCCAATACTGAACGTTTACAGTTTCCGGTGCAACTCGCTTTTGCAATAACCATCAACAAAGCACAAGGACAATCGCTGCAAGTGTGTGGAATACATTTGGAGAATCCGTGCTTCTCACATGGACAACTGTATGTGGCCAGCCCACGCTTCGGAAAACCTTCTGATTTATTCGTGGACGCACCAGACGGAAAAACAAAAAATACTGTGTATCCACAAGCACTCGAATAAATAAACAGAATTAAAACAACACTTTAAAATGTTTTCCATATTAAAATGAATATGTTTCAATAAAAATGACACAATGTCAATTGAATGTTATCATAACAAGTTTCCTTGAATTTCCTTTCTTCTGAGATCGCAGCAATGCGCGACGGGTAAGCTAGTATCCAATAAAAACAATTAGGTCAAATGTTTTCACATTACCAATTCTAAAACTCCAGGCAGCCTTAGTAGTCTTGTACAGTTTTAGCAATGGAAAAAGGAGTTTTATGTACCTACATATTTTCCAGAACTTTGTCCTGCTGTTGATAAATTTATTTTATAATATTTATAAGAGACAGGTGAGCCATGTCTGCCTGTTCTCATCTCAGCACAGACTACTAATGAAACAGTCAGAGTAGAACGACCAGTTGGCATTGGATAAATGAGTTGAAAGGGGAGTGAACTTGATGTATTGTGCACCTTGAGATAATGCTTAGCCAATCGCTGAGCAGCCACTTTGCCATGAGTGGGTGAACCGCTAATTAGACCGAAGGAAATAAAACTGCCAGGGTGGGATAAAGGGATATTGAAAAATAAACAGTAATTACTGCTTTATTGTCAGAGAGAAAAAGTTCTGAAACAGCTCAATAAAAGCAGAAAAACGAATTAGTGCGTAAATGCTGGAATTCATCAAATTAGCGCACTCAAGTAAACACAATTTGAAGACTAGCATTTACTCTTTGGAGCACATTATAAAAATGAATGGAAGAACGAGAAGCCAGCGGTTCCCGCCCGCTGCCTCTGACATTACCATCACATGAATTATTTTGATAAAAAAACATAGGAAATTCGGAGCCTCTCTTAAAATAACAGTTCATCTTCGACTTGTGGAGACCCATCTCCTTTAAAGCTAATTAGTGTACCTAAATTGAGAACTGCACCATCAAACGTGATTAGGGAACCTGCGTCATACTGGGCATTCTTAATACTTTTTTGACTTCATTGCAACTTACATTCTGCTGCTTGGGATGATTTTGTGACCGTCGCGGAACCAAGTGACTTGAGGTCTGGGAAAACTGATGACCCTTGGGAAGTTTAAGACTGCAGCCTGGCCTTGCAACTCTGTCATTCTCTGATCTCCAGCGTCGAAGTCGCCCATGTCTGCAGGGAAAAAAACACATTGTTTTGTCTAACATACATCTTTTTATTTTGTTCTTTGCACTGTCTCACCAATCTCACATTCTTAATTAAACATATTTGTTTAATTTATGCATACCTAGAAAACATAAAGCATACTATTGTCTCGGGTCACTAAAAAAATGATGTGCTAGTTAACCCCCTTCGCTGCGGCGGCTATTCCGCCGCAGCGCTAAGGGTGCGGGGCGGCCGCACGGCGGGTCCATGCTGGTGACGGAACTGCTCCGTCACCAGCCGCGGTTGAGCTGTGCTGATGACGGAGCGGTTCCGTCATGGCCCCGCCCGCTCAATAGAACGCCCAGCGCAGGCGCGGAATCCGCGCCTCGCAGGCGCGTCGGGCGGGCCATGACGGAACCGCTCGTCATCAGCACAGCGCCACCGCGGCTGATGACGGAGCGGTTCCGTCATCAGCACGGAAAAGGTTAAAGAGCAGAGGATTGCTAAACTTGTTCTCTGTCTTACTTGAAAGTGCACAACAGGAACACATTTTTTTTAGAAGTTCCATCCTATTTAGGATGGTTGGTCTGTGATACTTAGATCCACAGACCAATGTCTGTGGGGTTGTCAGTCTAATATTTTGGCAGGTCCCAGGGCCAGCTATCCTAGCTGCTAGCTTCACGAGCCTCCTGCTCGACACCTTCGTTCACGGTTATCCTCTTGTTCCCTCAAACATTGTCTTCATCCACGCTCAAACAACCTGCTGTTAACTCGTTTTTACCCAATAACACAACTTTTTTCCTCTTGACTCCCACTTAACTGCCTTCTTTTTTCCTAAAACCATAATTGTGTTATTCCTTTTTCGCCTCTTACCTGCCTTCTTTTCCCCAAAACCGCCATTTGTGTTAATGCTTTTAACTGCCTCATTTTTCACAAAACCACTATTGTGTTAATAGTTTTTCTCCTCTTAACTGCCTTCTTCGTCCTAAAATCGCCATTGTGTTAATCCAATTTCTCCTCTTAAATACCTACTTCTTCCCAGAATCGTGAATACGTCAATACTTTATCTCCTCTTAACTGCCATCTGTTTTCTCCTCTTGCCTTCTTTTCTCTCAAAAACCACCTGTTGATAACTTGTTTTTTCCACAATAACATATCTTTTTTTCCCCAAGAAAGTTTCTTGTCTCCTTCCTCCTCCCACTTAACCTATTCTGTTTTGAGGCTCCTCATTTTTAATTTTGTATGCTCTCTGCCAAACCTTCACCTCCCTCGTTCCTTCTCCCTCCTGCTGACCCCACCCATCACCCGGGAATCTGCTTAAAGGAGGCTGCAGCACGGCTGCAAAGTGGACATGTGCAGCGGGAGTGCCAAAGGCAAGCCCGTCTGTGCCAGTTTGCGCCTGGACCGTGCCCAGAACCCCTAACCCCCAAACACCTACAGCTACTCCAGTGCCAAATTTTAAGCCCTCAACACCGGACCTCACAACCATGACTGCTTCCGCACCTCTCCAAAATCTATAGGAGGGCCCTTCTCCTGCTGCTATCAATCAATCAATCAATCACAGCATTTGTATAGCGCACTACTCACCCAAAGGGTCTCAAGGCACTAGGGAAGGGGGGTCCGCTACTGCTCGAACAGCCAGGTCTTGAGTTGCTTCCTGAAGGCGAGGTGGTCCTGGGTCAGGCGGAGGTGGGTCGGGAGGGACTTCCATGTCTTGGCGGCGAGGTAGGAGAAGGACCGTCCTCCTGTGGTGGCTCTTCGGATGCGGGGGACGGCGGCGAGGGTGTGGCCGGTCGATCGAAGCTGGCGTTTGGGAGCGTAGAAGTTGAGGCGGCTGTTGAGGTATCCCCGGCCTTGGTTTTGTAGGGCTTTGTGTGCGTGGGTGAGAAGTCGGAAGGTGATTCTCTTGTTGACCGGGAGCCAGTGCAGGTCTCTCAGGTGTCCGGAGATGTGGCTGTGACGGGGGATGTCTAGGATGAGACGTGCTGAGGCATTCTGGATCCACTGGAGTCTCTTCTGGAGCTTGGCGGTGATTCCGGCGTAGAGGGAGTTGCCGTAGTCCAGACGGCTGGTGACGAGGGCCTGGGTGACCGTCTTCCTGGTCTCGGTGGGGATCCACCGGAAGATCTTACGTAGCATGCGCAGGATGTTGAAGCACGACGAGGAGACGGCGTTGACTTGTCTGGTCATGGAGAGGGAGGAGTCCAGGATGAAGCCCAGGTTGCGTGCGTGGTCTGTTGGTTGGGGTGCGCTGCCCAGGGCGGGGGGCCACCAGGAATCGTCCCAGGCGGAGGGTGAGGTACCTAGGATGAGGACTTCCGTCTTGTCTGAGTTCAGTTTCAGGCGGCTGTTCTTCATCCATTCGGCTACCTCTTTCATCCCTTCGTGTAGGTTGTTTCTGGCGGTGGCGGGGTCGTTGGTGAGGGAGAGGATCTGCTGGGTGTCGTCGGCGTAGGAAATGATGTTGAGGTTGTGCTGGCGTGCGATGTCTGCGAGGGGGCCCATGTAGACGTTGAAGAGGGTTGGACTGAGCGAGGAGCCTTGAGGAACGCCGCAGATGACTTCGGTGGCTTCCGATCTGAACGGAGGGAGGCGGACTCTCTGTGTCCTTCCGGCGAGGAAGGAGATGATCCACTCCAGTGCCTTCTCCTGGACTCCGACGTTGCTGAGGCGCTGTCCTAGGGTACGGTGGCAGACAGTGTCGAAGGCCGCGGAGAGGTCTAGGAGGATGAGGGCCGCTGTTTCTCCGTTGTCGAGCAGGGCTCGGATGTCATCGGTGGCTGCGATCAGGGCGGTCTCGGTGCTGTGGTTTGCCGGGAAGCCAGACTGCGAGGGGTCGAGGGATCTGTTTGTCTCGAGGAAGGCGGCCAGCTGCTTGTTGACGGTCTTCTCGATGACTTTTGCAGGAAACGGGAGCAGCGAGATGGGGCGGTAGTTCTTGAGGTCGGTGGGGTCGGCTGATGGCTTCTTGAGTAGGGCGCTGAGTTCGGCGTGCTTCCAGCTCTCCGGGAAGGTAGCAGTGTCGAAGGAGGTGTTGATGATGTCCCGCAGGTGGGGTGCGATGACAGCGTCGGCCTTGTTGAAGACGTGGTGAGGGCAGGGGTCAGTCGGAGATCCGGAGTGGATGGAGTTCATCGTGCGGATGGTGTCTTCGGTGTTGATCGGAGTCCAGGCGCGGAGGGTGGTGGTGGGGGCGGGGGTTCGGTTGTGGCGTGCGTCGGTTGAGTGCTGAAGCTGTTGTGTATGTCCGCGATCTTGTTGTGGAAGTAGGAGGCGAGGGAGTTGCAGAGGTCTTGCGAAGGGGTGATGTCGTTGTTTCCGGCGTTGGGGTTGGAGAGCTCTTTGACGATGTTGAAGAGTTCCTTGTTGTTGTGTGCGTTGTTGTCCAGTCGTTCCTTGAATGCGGTTTTCTTGGTGGCGCGGATGAGTTGGTGGTGCTTTCGGGTGGCGAGCTTGAGGGCAGCCATGTTGTCCGGAGTTGGGTCTCTGCGCCAGGTTCTCTCGAGGGCTCGGCAGTTCTTCTTGGAGTTCTTGAATTCGTCGGTGAACCATGGGGCTTTCTTGCTGCCGGGTCTGCTAGGCGGTGTCCTCAGGGGGGCGAGGTCGTCTGTGCAGTGGCTGATCCACTTGGTGAGGTTGGTGGCCGCCTGGCTTGGGTTCGGTGTGCTGGTGGGAGGGTTCAAGCTCAGGGAGGTCGCGAGTTGGTCGGCTGTGATCTTGTTCCAGCTTCTGCGTGCAACCTGTTTCTGGTGGTGGTGGATCGTGGTCCTTCTGAAGCTGAAGTGGACGCAGCTGTGGTCCGTCCAGTGGAGTCCGGTGGCGTGGCTGAAGGCGATGTCCTTGCTGGATGAGAAGACTGGGTTGAGTGTGTGTCCGGCGTAGTGGGTGGGGGTGGTGACCAGCTGCTTGAGTCCCAGGTTTGCGAGGTTGTCCTGCAGGGTGGTGGTGTTGCGGTCGTTGTTGCTCTCCAGGTGGAAGTTGAGGTCCCCGAGGAGGATGTAGTCAGCAGAGCAGAGGGCGTGCGGGCTGATGAAGTCGACAAAGTCTTCGCTGAATTGTGTGCATGGTCCTGGGGGTCTGTAGATGAGGGTGCCTCTGAGGGTGGTCTTGGGGTTGATGTGGACCTGGAAGTGCAGGTGCTCGGCGGGTGCGAGGGTGTCGTCGGTGTTGGTCGTGATGCGGATGGTGTTCCTGTGGATGATGGCGATGCCTCCTCCTGTGTGGTTGATGCGGTCCTTTCGGATGATCTTGTAGCCGTCTGGGATGGCGATGGCGATGTCGGGCGCTGAAGAGGCGTTCATCCAGGTTTCCGTGAAGAAGGCGACGTCTGGGGCTGTGGAGTCGAGCAGGTTCCAGATCTCGATGGCGTGCCTGTGGACGGAGCGGGTATTGAGCAAGATGCATTTCAGGTGGCTGTGTCTGTTGCTCGTCTTGGTCGGTGCTGGTGTAGTGGAGGTCTGGATGCAGGTGAACTTGCAGGAGTTGCAGCAGAAGGGTCCGTGGGTGCGTCTCGGGGTGGCTCTGAAGAAGCCCGGGATTCGGCCGGCGTGGAGTGCGTTGAGGGCGGCGTCGTCGTACATCCGTCGGGTGGATGGGGTCTGCGAGGGCCAGGGGTCCTGGCACTGGGCGCGGTCCAGGCGCGGACGGGCGCAGACGGGCTTACCTTTGGAGCACCTTCGGCGCTCAATCGGTGCTCCCGCTGCGCGCGTACGCTGCGCGCGTCCGCTGCATGGTCGCTCTGGCGGCGTCATAAGTGAGAAGCCGGGAGGGCGGTCAGCTGGGTGGCGGGAGCGGGGCGGCCAATGGGCAGGAGGAGGGTGGAGACGCCGGGGGGGCAGTGGCGGGAAGGAGGGCGGCTCGAGGGAGCGCACAGGAGGGGGAGGGCAGCACAAGGGGTACAGAAGGAAAAAAGGGGGAGGCAAGGTAGCAAATGCGAGGGGGGACAGGATAAGAACCGGGGGAACAGGAGAAGAACAAGTGGAGGCAAGTTATACAACGGGGGGAGCAGGTGAAGAAACGAGTGGAGGCAAGATTACAGAACGGGCGGAAAACGGGAGAAAAATACCAGGGGGGCTAGTGGACAGTACAAAGCAGCAGGTGCACAGTTAGCACAGGGGGGAAACAGGCACGCCGCAGCAGACAAACAGCGGCTAAAACGGGGGGGTGCGAAGGCAGTGCGCGGCACTCAGCAGGGCAGCAGGGCAGGGTCCTGGCCACGGCGTGCAGGAGCAGCGGAGGTGGGGCGACCTCACCTGGTACAGGCTCGAATGGTCGCTACTGCTACTACCCCTTCCACTGCACCATCGAGTTCCCTGCGCCCCTCCCTGCTCCCACTCCCTCCATGGCAAGATAGCTCCACTGCCTGCTGATCAACTGCTGATCGCACCGTAAGTATGCAATCGAGATCTGGGACACCATCACTTCTGTCACTCCAGAGGTCGTCTTCCTCACAGAAACCTGGCTCCAAGCGTCATCAGCACTTCACATCGCCACCGCCACACCAGAAGGATACAAGATAAACCACCAAGACCCCGTCAACAAACAAAGAGGTGGACTAGCAACATCCACAAAAAATCCCTCAACTGCACAGCCACCAGAGACAGGGCCACCCCCGTCATGGAACACCTTAACCTCCAAATCAACATCAACGGCAAAACCTCAATCAGAGACACGCTCGCCTACAAACCCCCTGGACTCCGTCCTGACTACTGCGGGTCCATCTCCAAATTTTGTATCCCCCTTGGCCATCAACTTGAAAGACTTCTTCTTCTTAGGAAAGCCAAACTCACACATGGACAACCCCACGGACACCAACACATCCAACCTTCTGAAAGGCATGGACATCCTCGGCCTCTCACAACTAGTCACCGACCCAACTCACGTCGCCGGGTACACACTGGACCCTATATTCTCAGCCAACAACAGAATAAGATACAGCCATGCCACCAAAATCACCTGGTCTGACCACTTATCGTCCACTTCTACATAGTGTCTACCACCAACACCACCACCAATCCCTTCAGCACCCCCCACAGGAGCTGGAGCAGGGTAAAAGACAACCTCTGGACACACATCCTAAACAACACTCCACCAAACCCGTCCTCCAATATCTAGGAGGGCATAGAAAACGTTAATACCTGGATCACCAAATGCGCTGTCAAAGTTGCATCCTTCAAGCCCCCTCCAAACCGGACAGACCCTCCAACCACACCAGCTAGTTCACCCCTGTACTCAAATCTACAAATACAACGGCAAACAGCTGGAAAGGATCTGGCACACCAGAGAAGCACCCCATGGCAGAGAAAATTTCAAACGAGCTCTCAAAAAATACCACATACAACTGAAAAACACCAAGAACACCCACACCACACACCTCAAAACCACAGCAAAGACCTCTTCTGCATCATCAAAGAATTCTCCAACCCCACAGCCACCAAGAATTCCATCATCCCCTCCCAGGAACTCTGCAACTCTCTCGCAGAATACTTCCCCTGCCAAATCGTCACAATCTATGAACACTTCACCCCTCAACCACGCCTAGCCAACATCGACAGACTCCTTGCCACCATCGACCGAAACCTAGACACAAACACTGCCTGGGACGTCTCTCCACACAGACAACTGCCACCATCATGAGCACCATCCATTCAGAAGCACTCAGAGATCCCTGCCCTCGTCATATGTTTAACTTGGGGAACAACCCCAGCAGCAAGGAACTCATCACCATCCTCAACATTCCCATCACTTCCTCCAACTTCCCAGCTGGTTGGAAGCATAGAGAGGTCACACTGCTCCTAAAAAAAACATCTGCAGACCCTGCAGAATTCAAAAGCTACTGGCCAATATCCCTGCTTCCTTTTCAAGCAAAGGTCCTGGAGAAAGGAATTAACATCCAACTCACCAACCACCTGGAAACCAATAAACTCATGGACCCTTCCAAGTCAGGATTCCGCTCTAATCACAGCACGGAAACCACTCTAATCGCAGCCACCGATAACATCATGGCTCTCCTAGACATGGAAGAGACCGCAGCCGTGATCCTCCTCAACCTCTCCGCATCCTTTGACGCTGTGTCCCACTAAACCCTCCTGCACGGTCTCCATCAGATGGGAATCCAAGGGAAAGCAATCAAGTGGATCACATCCTTTCTTACAATAAGAACCCAGAGCATCCGTCTCGCACCTTTATCCTCTGGCCGAAGGGCATCATCTGTGGCATCCCACAAGGGTCATCTCTGAGCCGTGCCCTCTTCAACATATGCATGACCTCGCTGGCCACCCATGATATGAACATTATTTCCTATGCGGATGACAATCAGCTCATCCTTTCCCTGTCCTCAGGCTCCATCACCACCAAATCCAATTTTCACAGATGCATGACCAGTGTGGCAAGCTGGATGCAGAACAAGTGCCTTTAACTCAAACTGGCAAAACAGAGGTACTCATCTTCGGAAGCAACACCTCCCCTTAGAACAACTCCTGGTAGTCAACCCAACTTGGCCCCCCCACCCACACCCACAGATCACGCAAGGAACCTAGGCATCATACTCAACAGTAAGCTCTCAATGAGGATATATATAAACACAGTCTTGCCATGTTTCCTTATCCTATGCATGATGAAGAAAATCGTCAAATGGCTCCCAACCAGCACCAGACGCACCATCACCCAGGCACTTATTATCAGCCGCTTGGACTAAGGCAACACCCTCTATGCTGGGATCACCTCACAACTTCTAAACAGACTACAGACCATTCAGAAAACAGCAGCAAGACTCATCCTCAAACTCCCGAGGCGTATTCAAATCACCCCTCACCTCAAAGCACTACACTGGCTCCCCATCAACAAACAGTGCCAGTTCAAACTACTCACCCACGCCTAAAAGGTCCTCCACAACAAGGGTCCAGCCTACCTTCACCACAGAATAAATTTCCACCAGACCACTCAGACATCTGTGCTCCGCATCACTCTCACATGCCCACACACCAGACACCCAGAGAAGCAGTAGCGGCGGTGGAGGCTTTTCCTAACTGGCCGTAAAATCCAGGAATGACCTCCCACTCCAACTCCAAACAGACTCGACCCTGCAGGAGTTAAAAAAGGACGTGAAAACCTGGTACTCCAACGGATAGCCGTGAGCACCAGCAATCCCAGCTCCCCCCCCACACCCACACCTGGATACCCTTACAGGTGATAAGCAACACTTTATTAATCCGGTTTGATAGGATTATTGATTGGCATCAAGCAGCCGAGCTAGGAGGGACTCCGACGGAACGAACATGACGGATCACCTGACCCCAAATAGAGTGGGTTGACAGTCCTCTTGACAGCCAGGTTACTCTGCCAAGTACCCTATCCACCAAACTCTAGCAGCTGAAGTCAACATCTGTGCCACTCATTAAACTCAACAAAGAAGTGTCCCCCCCCCTTAGTAAACGATGCATGCCAACAACTGGAGCCCTTGTCTTTTACTTTCTTTGCTCCTTGTTAGAAGAGCTGTACCCACCAATAGCTACTAATACATTCTCAGAAAGCTGCCCCCAGGTATTCCCACAGCCCCTTTCCTGCAGAGAACAGAACCTTGTGACACCATTCTCTATGATCCTCCTTCCTAGTATTTAAAATGACCTCATGGTGGTAGAGACAGAAAGTATATCTAGCACCTAACAAAGATATTTCTGGACAGTAGCCAGAAAAGAAAACAGGTCCAGATGAGGTTTCTTGCGTTATAGTCAAAGGCGTTCACTAATCTTTTTTTGTTTTTTTAACAGTGCAACTTCTTTTTTAAAATAAGAATTTTTCACTTCTTAACCTCAGCACAAAACACATTACTAATACCAACTCCAAAATGCAGCTCATGCAATCTAGCAGTATTGTTCAATGACAGTTACAGAAATACCTCATCTACTTACGAAAAGGGACCACCCCAGCATTCATCATTGAAAAGTCTCACCTCTTCCCGTCAGCCTCCACTAAGTAAATCTTTGTTGCATCATTAATAAAAACCTTTGCAACGTAATACATAGTAAAACACCGGTACAAAACGCATACAACGACCCATTTAATAACATTAAGTTCAGTTAAAATTGCAAGTACTTATGCAGCTTTCAGGGAGTAAAATGTAAAGTCTAAAATACGGTTCGACCATTAATATGCAAAGAGAAACAATAAAGTGCAAGGTATCAATTTGTAAAACCAATTTTTCTGGAAGTTGATACACAAATGTGAATATCAAGGCACTGGACTTAGAAGCCATGACCGCACTGATAGAAGAGTCCAGAGTGGTCATCAAGTAGTCCTAGGTGGTGCGGTTCAGAATTAAGGTAGAATGATATCTCCTTAGAAAATTGGGGTTTGGACATAATTGCGGGTAATTGGGAGAGTTTTAGCAATGTAAATGCTCATGTGATAACTTCTCAAAACAGTTCCCACCTCTCCGCTAGTTTAACCAGCATCTTCATGACCAACTTCAATATCCCAAGTAGATAAGTACTTGAAGGATATTCCCCAATCTGCAGTCTACCATTAAGTTGCACATTACATCTAACAGCCAGCCCTGAGTAAGGTCAAACCCTGGATCTTCTCTGTGTTTTGATGAACATTGTAACTTTTCAGTCTCAGCAAAAAGTTCAACTGGACCGATGATGCAATAATGGCCATCCAACTGAGCAATCCAAGATCGACCAAGGACAAGAAAAGACAAATACCATTCATAGATCCTGCAGGAATGTGTTGTGTTCTATGATGACCTGGCACCAATCTAAGCCTTTTCATACCCCAGAACACACCTCAAATCCTCCTTATGGGACCTCAGCATTACATTCTAGATGATAACAGATTGTTACATACCATTGAAACTTCGATTTTTGAAACCGAGTCCATCCACACAGGGCGCAGCCAGAAACTCATCAAAAGCAAACACAACCTCAGACTTCAGGAAAAGAAATGGACATGCCTACAGCAGGTAGATGACCACACCAGCCTAGAGGTAACTCCACATAGTCTGAAGAGAAACTGATCACTGAGTCCAAGGATGCACAATACAAAAAAATCATAAGCAGGACATTCAACAAGATCAGGGACCATCTCAAAGCTATGGACACTGCGTAAAGCCTAAACAGGACTCACCTGCCTTAACCAGCCCCACCACTCTGACATAACCAACTTCTTCAGAGACACAATCGAAAGAATATCTAACAGCACCTCGCCTCCACACTTCCCCACATCAATCTCACACTGCAGCATACACATATGAGCATCTGCTCCACAGAAGATTTGGAAAGCATAATCGTCATTGAAGGCGACACCTTGCAAAGATTATATCAATAATATAAATCACATTATTACTGCTTATGCCAAGACTGAATATGGTCATGTTACCCCTCCTATAAGGCATGACCTCAGGATGCCTTCATGAGGGAACAGAGCCACTCGATAAAACCTCAATCCAAATGGCCTTGCAAACCATAGCCGAGTCTCACACTATAATTCCTTCAAAAAGTCATTGTGACATCCACGAATAATAACCCACCAACATGCAGACTTAAATCACCCAAGTAGTGGATTATATCATGGAGATCAGAGTCAAGGATGACCTATGCCTTTTCATTCTACTCAATTTCTCTGTCACCTTCGAAATTGTTGCCTCCCATCCCTTCCTGAATATCGCTGTACATTCTATGGGCTTCAAATGGACTGCTAAGCAACATTCAAGATCGTATCTAGCAAACAGAGCCCAGCTACTGTGCTTCCGGAGAACACCTCTGGATGAGCACATGCCAAGTGGTGTTGCCTACTATCCATCCATTCACTACTAATTTTCAACCTCTGCATAGAACCCCCTTAGAGTCCTCCTGGCAGATTTGGATGTCAATGTCCATCAATACGTAGAAAACATCTATCTATTCTTAAGGATCCCTTTGAACCACAACATAGCACAATGAAGGACCTACCTCACAATAATCAAAGTTTAGATATTTACAACTGAGGTAAAGCGGAACCCAACCAAGGGTGAATTCATTTGCACTTCAGGCAGCAGACTAAATGAACCTAGAAGGTTTCCTCTGATTTAAATTTACGTTCATTGTCATAACTTAAAAAGACTGCTCACAATACCAAGACCACCAGGAACCATCTATCCTTAGCTCCGCACACTGAAGCATTTCCTCCCTGAAGGCTACTTTAGAAAACTTGTACAAGAACAATTTTTTTCTCATTGGGAAGAAGCAGGTGAGGGTCCCAATGGGAGAATCCCAAACACCCACCTCCCCCGCTGAAGAGCATTTGGGATGCTGAAGTGAGCCTCATCGAAGGTCTTCCAACGTTTAACAGACTAATTTCAATGATGAAAAGATCTCTGTTGACTTCTGCTTGCATACTCTTCAAGACCGCCGGTACCGTCTAGAAAGAAGTCACTAATGGCTATACCTGGCATCCAAAATCAAAACATCTGGAGGACTCTACATAACCCAAGGCAAAAGCATCACCAGACTTAAGTAATGGAAGTTAAAAAAAGAGAGCAAGAATCGGGCCTCCTTGTTCTACATCCCTAGAATCCTAGGATACAGAATACCCCACTAGTCGAAGAAGAGTTAGTCTTCATACACTACCTCCTCATCAAGAAAATTCTTGGTTATCAGACTATCTGGAATAGCATGACCCATGGCCCACAACCCTCCCCTTGTGTCTAAAACTGATAGCCGTCAGCTCTCATTCACCGCCCCACACAAGACATCACGGGTACGCTTCCACAACCAATCTTCTAAGTCTAGGACTGCGCATACCGCATATTCTCAGGTTTCCAAGTTCACACTTTATAAAGCCACACACAATATAGATCACAATATTATGGACACACCTCCACAGGGACTGCGTTGTTTTATTCTTGAATTGAGATAAATAAGAAAAAAATCCACCGTATTGTGAGTTCAAAACAACATTCATCATAAAAATTTACATAGGCATCTTCACAGCTTGACTGTGAAGGTGAACGTGCCTTGCTAGTTGTTGAATTAATTAAACAACTAAATAAATACTTATTTCCTCATAGCAATGTCAGATGTCGGATTTAATTAGGCTACTATGACACACATATTATAAAATGTGAATATATCATGTAGAGTTTAGAACTAGCTGCAATGTTAATTGCACTTCTGCAAAGACTCAAATGACTGGCATGCATGAGAGGAAGGCCATAGCTACAACTGTTCTGCTATGCGAACTGTCAAAACTTACGCACACAAATTATTTTGTTTTTATATTATAAATACTAGACAATATTTAACACAAAATGTAATCACAATAGACAACTTAGTCAAAATTATTATAAACAAGCTTAGACAAAACTAATAGGTTTGGCATTTGTATAGCGCATGCACGTGTAACAGCCTTTACAACAAAACTTTCACAACGCATGCCATTAGAACAAGTGCCATTACAACGCACTGCTATCACAACGCATGCCATTACAATACATATGCGTTCACTACGCTAGCCATTACAACAAATTTCGTTGTGAAAGCAGGAAAAGTAAAGGCATATGTGTTTTACATGCAAGTATCAGGTATATATATATATATATATATATATATATATATATATATATATATATATATATATATATATATATTACCTACTGGCGGTCGCCAGTAGGTAGTTATAGTTAGGATTTTTTTCAATGTTAAATCTCAAAATTCTATTTGGAATAACTTTGGCACCGGTTGACGAATCTGCCTGAAAATTTCCTGAAAATGGCCTCGTCGAGCTCCGGTCCTTCCTTGAAAGTTTGGGGGGGATACGTCAAGCGGGGGCCGAGATAAAAGGGGGGTCCCAAAACGCGTTTTCCCCATGTTAATTTCCATAGGGCGGTCGATTTCACTTTTAGCCCGAACGGCTGAATGGATTTCCAGCAAACTTGGCAAAATTGAAGGGACTGGTAGCCCGATGTGCCTTTGCTATGTCTCAAGATATGTGCTGCAGTGGATTTTGAGTAATTTAGGTTCAAAAAAATATATATATCTATAGGCGCTCTCCGGTGCGCGCACCGGAGTGCGCTCCAGGCGCGACACGCGACTTGCGCGCAGGAAGCTGATTGGCTCTTGGGTGTCTGTAAACATTCTAAACAGTCTGGAGCGGCCGCCATCTTGTGTCTCGGTAAAATCGAGACACAAGGGGTTTGAAAAAAAAAGGGGCAAATGACCATAAGGGGGAAGAGTAGACCCCCTCTGACCCCCTAGGTTTGATGTGGGGGCTAAAATAGGGTCCTGCGGGGCATTACATTTTTTATTTTTTTTTTCGTTTTGCGCGGGGGAAGCGCATGGTACGCGCACCGGCGAAGCACGGGGAAAATCCAGGACCATATTTATGAAGGCCTTGCGCTGCCAGTTTTGCGCCGCCTGTGCGTCAATTTTTGTGACGCACCAGCGGTGTAAAAAAATGCGCATTGTTACGCAATATTTAAAAAGTGACGCATCTATCTAGATGCGTCACTTTTTAAATATAGTGCAACGAGGCACATTTTTTTACACTGCTGGTGCGATGCGTCACTTTTCTGTGCGCACTCCTTATGACATTCCAGATGTGTCATATTTAATGTATGACGAATCATGTTGCAAGGAGTTACAGATACATCAGTATTTCTGACATATCTGTAAACATAAAAGTGACGCGAGGCAGGCGCAAGATTTTGACGCAACAGCATCCTAAAAGTGACGCAGAGAAATCTCATAGATTTCAGTACGTCGTTATTACCAAGCTTTTTGCGGGGGAATGCCCCCTCTGCATGCATTATACCTGACGCAGATATAATGTGGCGCAGAGTTTTAAAAAGTGACCCATGTACCTAGATGCGTCACTTTTTAAAAATAGCGTCAGGTATAATGCATGCAGAGGGGGTGTTCTCCCGCAAAAAGCTTTGTAATAGCGACGCAGTGAAATCTTTGAGATTTCACTGCGTCACTTTTAGGATGCTGTTGCGTCAAAATCTTGCGCCTGCTTTACAGCAGGTGTTAGACTGACGCAAGACCTTTCACATGGTGCTTTTTCCATGTGAAAGGACACATTACTGGAGTTGCGTCACTTTTGTGACGCACTCCAGCAATGCGTTACTTGGAATGTCATAAGGAGTGCGCACAGAAAAGTGACGCATCGCACCAGTGGTGTAAAAAAATGCGCCTCGTTGCGTTATATTTAAAAAGTGACGTATCTAGGTAGATGGGTCACTTTTTAAAATCAAGCGCCACATTATATCTGCGTGAGGTATAATGCATGCAGAGGGGGTGTTCCCCCGCAAAAAGCTTTGTAATAGCGATGCAGTGAAATCTTTGAGATTTCACTGCGTCACTTTTAGGATGCTGTTGCGTCCTTTAAATATAGTGCAACGAGGCACATTTTTTTACACTGCTGGTGCGATGCGTCACTTTTCTGTGCGCACTCCTTATGACATTCCAGATGTGTCATATTTAATGTATGACGAATCATGTTGCAAGGAGTTACAGATACGTCAGTATTTCTGACATATCTGTAAACATGAAAGTGACGCGAGGCAGGCGCAAGATTTTGACGCAACAGCATCCTAAAAGTGACGCAGAGAAATCTCATAGATTTCAGTACGTCGTTATTACCAAGCTTTTTGCGAGGGATTGCCCCCTCTGCATACATTATACCTGATGCAGATATAATGTGGCGCAGAGTTTTAAAAAGTGACCCATGTACCTAGATGCGTCACTTTTTAAAAATAGCGTCAGGTATAATGCATGCAGAGGGGGTGTTCCCCTGCAAAAAGCTTGGTAATAATGACGCAGTGCGTCACTTTTAGGATGCTGTTGCGTCAAAATCTTGCGCCTGCTTCACAGCAAACCTTTCACATGGTGCTTTTTCCATGTGAAAGGACACATTACTGGAGTTGCGTCACTTTTGTGACGCACTCCAGCAATGCGTTACTTTTGTGTTTACAGATACGTCAGAAATACTGACATATCTGTAACTCCTTGCGAATTGATTAGTCATATATTAAATATGACATATCTGGAATGTCATAAGGAGTGCGTCCAGAAAAGTGACGCATCGCTGTTTTCACGTAGCGATGCGTCACTTTTCAGAAATGAGGCCTCCAGTTTATTCACTGTGTCATAACTTTCTTTTCTAACACTCACATTCTTTCATTCCTCCTACTTCACTTCCTTTCACCTCTCATACCTTTCTGTTCTTTCTTACTCATTCTCCTTTCAATTATCAATGCACTATATTTCACTTACTCTTCATTTTTTTAAGAATATAGCTCTTTGATGAGAATTGGAGGTAGTTCTGAAAAGAACTTTTGGTTTTCTTCTTTTAACTGAACAGGAACAAAAACAGGGAATGGAAACTGCTCAACAGGAGCAAAAAGAAAACAAAAAAATTAGGGGTGGGAAGGGCAGCGATGGTTCTCCAATGCTCGAACCATGAGCAGGACACTTTGCTCCCCATAGGTGAGGAGTTGATTGCAGTATCTGCATCTGACGACCCCATGGTTAAATGCAGGTTGTATGTTTGGCACCTGCTCCTGCGATTGCCCTCTCCCAGAAGAAGTTGCTCCTCCGGTTGATGTAGAGGCCCCATCTCTGGGAACCTCTTGTGCCAGAGCCCTGACACTTTCCCGGGCAAAATTCTGGGGGTGCCTCCTCTCCACATGTCGGATCATGGTAAAGTTCCCAAAAGAGTACTTTTTTTGGGGGTTACCCCGTGACAGGACCTGTTTGCAGATCCTGCACTCCACTTTTGGTGCATTCACCTTTTTCTGGTCTGCTGGAAACTTAAAAAATTTCCATATGAAATGCTCTTTCACCTTTGGTTGAGGAGGCTCTTCATCGATGAATTCAGGCTCATCTTCACTGCTGGATGGTCTGGCAGCCATGATTAACCAAGAAATATGCAAGAGCAAAAAGGCAGGTCTTTCAGTCACAAAAGTGAAAGAAGAAGTGAAGGAAATGGGTGGGGATTTCATTCATTGTAAAAAAAACTGTTAGCAACCAATGAAAAGTGTTATTTTAGGGTCACATGACCCGACGCGTTTACGCTGCGCGCTCCGGAGCACTTCCGGGTGCGTTTACGCAGCGCGATCGTAGGCGCTTCCGGGGCGCAAACGTGGCGCGATCGTAGGCGCTTTTGCGTGCATTTACGCGCCGCGAACGTAGGCGCTTCCGAGGGCACTTACGTTGCGCGCCGAAGTGACGTCATCAAACTTTTACAGAAATGCATAATCATTTTCCTTATTAAAAAAAACGGATTTTATTTGTATGGTACGAAATGTTTTGCATTATTATTAACTTTTCATTCATATTTTTTTTCACGAACGACAGTAGCGCTCTGGGTGCGCTTTCAGGTGAGCTCACGGAAAAGCTTACCGGAGAGCTTAGCTGAAAGCTTCCCGGAGCGCGCACCCAGAGCGCAAAAGAAAAAAATTATATAAAAAAATGAATACTTAAAAAAAAACAGCAAATTGTAAAAAAAAAAAAAGGTTAGAAACTCGATATACAAAGGAATTAGCATTTAAAAAACCTATGAAATTCACTGAAAAAACCATAGGTTTCACACCAGTTATAGTTAGGAATTAGCATTTAAAAAACCTATCAAATTCACTGAAAAAAACATAGGTTTAACACCAGTTATAGTTAGCTGGAAATTTTACTGATATAAAACCATTGAAATTCCCACGTTATAGTTAGATGGACTCACTATAACTTGCGCGTGCAATGCACTGCTGATGACGTCACATATTACATCACTCATGACATGGTCAGTGACATCACTCATGACATCACTGATGACATCATCCTTGTGACAGAGTGACAGACCTCCTTTCAGTGTAATGTAACCCATGAAACACATATTCAAAAATAGAAATTAACATTTTCAAAAAAATGGAGATACACATAAAAGTTACAACAACCAATTCAATAATTCCACCATCTATATACACATCCACTCATTCACCAACAGTTCTATATAGTCACTCATACATATACTCACTCATCATATGTAGTGATACACCTATACATCCTGTTACACACCAACAGTCATCCAAAAGTTACTCTCACACATACTCACACATGCAAGTAAACTATTGAACATCCATTTATTTGCATATACATCTAAACACACACTACCACCTTACTTCTAAGGAAACTTACACATACTTACTCTCTTAAACAATCACTTATAGAAACACATACTTATTTAAACAGGAACTCTTACAATCTTTTACTCTCACATATACTCACTTATATACATCAATATTCACATATACTAGATTAAAACATATGTAGTTACTGATAAAGACACTAGTGAGACAGTCATTCACGCAGTAACACACACATATACACACTCATCCACCCATACAGTCCTGCACATATGCTGTCTTCAAAACACATACAAAGAGAGAGTCAGTCATTCATGCATCTATGTGATAAGTAATACCCCCACCAAACCATACAAACACTCATACTGATACTAAAAAAACATCTAATAACCCATATACCTACACATGTAGCTACTCACCAACCCATGCAGCCACTTATAAACAAAATGAAACACTAATACATATATTTAAATATTTAAACATTACTCACTAATATATGTATTCACTAAGATACACTTAATAAGCCAGTTAACCAATCAATTTTTTTTTTTAAATCATCCATTTAGACACTTATTTAAACATTTATTCTTCCATCAACTTTTACATATACATATATAAAATATATTTATTTTTCAGAAAGACACACATTCACTGGATGGTGTCATCAGTGATGTCATGAGTGATGTCACTGACCATGTCATGAGTGATGTAATATGTGACGTCATCAGCAGTGCATTGCAGGCGCAAGTTATAGTGAGTCCATCTAACTATAACGTGGGAATTTCAATGGTTTTATATCAGTAAAATTTCCAGCTAACTATAACTGGTGTTAAACCTATGGTTTTTTCAGTGAATTTGATAGGTTTTTTAAATGCTAATTCCTAACTATAACTGGTGTGAAACCTATGGTTTTTTCAGTGAATATATATATATGTGTGTGTGGTATTTTTAGCGTGTTTTGGTTTTTGGGTGGGAAGGGTAATTTTAGGGTGGGTTTAGATTTCGGGTGTGAAGGGTAATTTTAGGGTTTGTGATGGGTTTGGGTTTTTGGGTGGGAATGGTAATTTTAGGGTTTAAGGTGGGTTTAGGTTTTTGGGTGGGAAGGGTAATTTGTGGGTGGGTTTGGGTTTTTGGGTTGAATAGGTAATTTTAGGGTGGGGTTGGGTTTTGGAGTGGGAAAAGTTATTTTTATATATATATATATATATATATATATATATATATATATATATATATATATATATATACACATATATACAGCCGAGAAGGTTAGACCTTTAACCTTTAATTCGTGGTATGAACAGCCAACACGCATAGGTTTTAATCACAGCAGTTCCTTCGTCTCGCCTTACGCGTTTCGAAATATATTCTTCTCCAGAGGCTTTGGTACGAAGAATACGTGCACGTATTCTTCGTACCAAAGCCTCGGCTGTCTCGAGTGCTCCCTCATTTGTGTGGCAGACCAGTGAGCGTGATATATAGATATATATATATATATATATATATATATATATATATATATATATATATTACCTACTGGCGGTCGCCAGTAGGTAGTTATAGTTAGGATTATTTTGTATAGGGAATTCGCAACATTCTATTGGGAATAACTTTGGCGCCGGTTGAGGAATCTGCCTGAAATTTTCCTCAAACATGCCTCGCGGCGCTCCGCTCCTTCCCTGAAAGTTTGGGGGGATTCGTCAAGCGGGGGCTGAGATAAAAGGGGGGTCCCAAAACGTGTTTTCCCGATGTTAATTTCCATGGGGCGGTTGAACTCACTTTTAGCCCGAACGGCTGAATGGATTTCCACCAAACTTTGCAAAATTGTAGGGACTGGTAGCCCGATGTGCCTTTGCTATGTCTCAAGATATGTGCTCCATGGGATTTTGAGTAATTTAGGTTCAAAAAAATATATATATCTATAAGCGCGCCCCGGTGCGCGCACGGGGGCGCGTACCAGCGCTCTACGCGAGTTCGCGTGCGGAAAGCTGATTGGCTCTCGGGTGTCTGTCAACATTCCAAACAGTCCGGAGCGGCCGCCATCTTGTGTCTCGGTAGGATCGAGACACAAGAGGTGGAAAAAACAAAGGGGGAAATTACCAAAAGGGGGCAGAGTGGACCCCCCTGACCCCCTAGGTTTGATGTGGGGGCCATAAAAGGGCCCCGCGGGGCCCAACATTTTTTAACTTTTTTTTTTTTGATTTGCGAGGGGGAGCGCCCGGGACGCGCACCGGGGAGCGTACCATGGGGAAAAAAGAATGACAGAGTTTTAAAAAAATGTAGCCTTTTTTTAAAAATTGGAGGTAGTTCTAAAAAGAACAGTTTTTTTCTTCTTTTTGTTGTTTTATATTTTTTTATTTTTTTTTTAACATTTTGTACTTTTTTTGGCTTTTATGAACAATTTATATTTTTTTTGTTATTTTTATGGGGAGAAACAAAAAACAGGGAATTGTAAACGGCTCAACTGGAGCAAAAATAAATCTGGAAAAAATTAAGGTTTTTTGGGGCAATTGTGGTTGTCACCAGCACGGTTGATGAGTTTTATACTTTGCTCACCATAGGTAATTGTTTTACCACAAAATATACAACTGATTTTGTACTGTCCAAACTGGGGTTGTATGTTTGGGACCATCTCCCTTGTCTCTGGACCCGATGGAGTGGGTTGCTTACTTTTGGAGGTGCTGGGTGAAGATTGGGGAGGGTTTCTGGTCCGTTCTCTGACCTCTGCCGCAGCATAGTTGTTAGGGTGCTGGCGTTGCATGTGGCGAATCATGGTGTTATTGCCAAAAGAGTACTTTTTGTTAGGGTTCCCCCTTGAAAGTTCAGTGCCACAGATTAGGCAATAACCGTTGGCGCATTTACTTTTTTGAGGTCCTTTGGGATTGAAAAAAACTCCCAGATAATGTGCTGCTTTGGCCTATATGGAGTAGTATCTTCTGGCAGGAACCTCCTCCTCCTCCTCTTCTTCATCTCCACCACTGTGGTGTTGTGGTGGTCCTCTTGGTGGTGGTGGTGGTGGTGATTGCTGAGATGCTCCTGCTGCTGCTGCTACTGAAGCCATTTCTGAGTACAAATTAGTAATAGCTCTGGAAACAGGTCTTCCTCACTCAAAGTACAAAGTGAGAATGAGAAAAAAAGGTGGGGGCTTTCATCATTAGGAAAAAAAAACTGTCCTGAACCAATGAAAAGTGTTATTTTCAGGTCACATGACCAGGGCTTTCATCATTTGGAAACCAAAACTGTCCTGAACCAATAAAAAGTGTTATTTTTAGGTCACATGACCCGATGCGTTTACGCTAGCGCCCCGGGGCGCGCCGCGTAAGCGCGTCGGATGGTTACGTTGCGCGATCGTATGCGCTCGAGTGCTTCCGGGTGCGCTTACGCCGTGCGTATCACGCGGACGCGGCTATGCGATACGTCACGATGATGTTTTTGTTCGCGGCAATAGCGCTAACGGGACTCTCACTCGTACGCACCCCGGGGCGCGCCGCAGGACTGCGCTCACCGGGACGCGCACCGGGAGCGCTCCAGGGCAAAAAAAAAAACCATGAACAATATACATAAAAAAAATAGTATTACATAAATATACAATATAGGATTCAATATAAAAAATATTACATTTCATAGCTATGGAAATTTGCTATTAAAAAAACTTTGAAATTCACTGAAAAAAACATAGGTTTGAGGCCCTAGTTAGGAATTAGCATTTAAAAAACCTATGAAATTCACTGAAAAAACCATAGGTTTCACACCAGTTATAGTTAGGAATTAGCATTTAAAAGACCTATGAAATTCACTGAAAAAAACATAGGTTTCACACCAGTTATAGTTAGGAATTAGCATTTTAAAAACCTATTAAATTCACTGAAAAAAACATAGGTTTCACACCAGTTATAGTTAGCTGGAAATTTTACTGACATAAAACCATTAAAATTCCAACGTTATAGTTAGTTGGACTCACTATAACTTGCGCGCCTGAAATGCACTGCTGATGACGTCACATATTACATCACTCATGACATAGTCAGTGACATCACTCATGACATCACTGATGACACCATCCTTGTGACAGAGTGACAGACCTCCTTTCAGTGCAATGTAACCCTTGAAACACATATTCAAAAATAGAAACTAAAATGTAAAAAAAAATAGAGATACCTATACCACTTACAACAACCAATTCAGTAATACCACAATCTATATACACATCCACTCATTCAGCAACAGTGATGGCATGCGTGGTAAAGGCATATGCATGGTCAAAGTTTGCATTGTAATGGTAGTTTGTGGTAATGGCACTGGCGTAGTAATACCAGTGTTGTAAGCACGTGTGGTATTAGTACTCGTAATGTCATATATTTCGCATGCACACAGGCACTCTACACCAATATGTACATTAACATCGATACACACACATGCACAGGGCAGAAGAAGACACACATATCGCACTTTCATGCTTACATATTCCAAAACAGCTGCATCAAGGCAGCAGAACTACTATAAACAATGGCGTACAGTCACCTGTGCACACAAATCACAATATCTACGAACTCCTATAGTCAAAATCATAAAGTAACCAATAAACACAGAAAAACAGACAGCAAATAAGCAGGCATACACAGCTAGATAGAGGGACAGACAAAAAGATGTGTGAAAGGGCGAGCACAGACTTCATGTAGGGGAGAGGATGTAGCCTTGCGGCTAGAGCGGTCGACGTCGAAGCTGGGAAACCGGGTTCGAGTCTCAGCAATGACGCTCAACATCCTGGGATTCTGGGTAAATCGCTTAATCTCCCTGTGCCTAACAAAAATGAATGTGTCCTCATGTAACAAAACTGGTGCTATGTTAAGAGCTCTAATACCCGATATCTTCGGGTCTAGTTTGCGCTATATAAAACTCAAAAAAACATTTTTTAAATGTATGTACAATATTTCGCCCCTCTGCCGTGCAAATGAAGTTCTAAGGGGAGAAAAGAGGGCGGTGTCAGCGCTATTCCTTGACCTTCCAATTGAGCAGTTACTGTTCCAGGTGATGAATTGTTCGCTCTGCAAGCCTGTTTGTTTGGTGGTCAGGTTACAAAGTGTAATATTGAAAATATGAGCACAAGTAAAAAACATAACACCAGGCATGGCAGGGGAGGGCCTATCTCACAGTTACTATGTCGGACGCATGGTCCTCACTCACTAGACATTTTCTCATTTACCTAGAGGGTTTACCAGCCCATAGGTGGCAAGCATGCCTTGAGCAATGGCAAACCATGGGCGTCAGATAAATCAGTCACCGAGGACTGATGAGTGCAGGGACAAATTTCGCGCATGCGTGATCATTGCAGAGCGACTTGGACCATACGTGAGGCTGCGCATTTACTAGACGTCTACTCTAGGTCTACATGGCACAGTGTGGAAGAGATTTATGAAAGTATAGGACAGATTACCAGAGCAAGCGGTACAGAAAAGAGCTATTTAAACTATTTTTAAAAGTGTCAGCATATAGCAATGTGGGAAGTGAGCTTTGGAATACACAAATTGTTACTTTGGTCATGCATGTGCATTGACAATAAAGGCTTGTCTTTAAAACGGTTGTGGTCAAGACATAACTTGGTTTGCACCAGTGCCACAATAATGAAAGCAAAAGACACCATATTCATAGTATAGTCTACGTGCAGATTTCTCTTTAAGAAGCATAAGGCTTGTATACCGCTCTCACTTGGACAATATTGAAGCCTCGATTCCACTTCTCGCTTCAGAGATCCTACTAGCTCAAGTTGACTTTGCCACGGAGGAGTCTTAAGTGGAATTCCTAAAGGCATGAGGCATTAACGTAAGGAGTAAATGGAAGAGGAGGCTATAGATATCCCTTTCTTTTGCCAAAACAAGAGGCGTCCAATGAGTTATCTTACACCCCAAGACACTTTCCTTTTGACTCCAAATTCCTGTCAATCCGAGATCCCCTGAGTATGAATTAAATCAGAGTCTTCACTTATTGTAGGTTATTACTTCAGTAAAAATAACAGAGCAGAAAAGAATGATTCCCCATGGTCATGATTGAGATCCCTCACACTCCCCTGACCACCCCTTCTGTCCTTTCATCCCGCTCCCAAGATGGATGAAACAAGACATAGACGTGAAGAGTGCTGAACGACTAGATCTATTTAATACTAACCAACTCTTGAGTGACCTCATTCCCTAAGGATGAGACATTGTGAACTGAAGAGCAGAAACATGGGAATAGGCTTGCTCAGCATGTTGGAGAGCTGATCATCTTCGACTGACAAACTCACCTTTTACGGCGGTTTTGCCTATAGATGATAGTAGTGGTCTAAGTTGATTTGAACAAGGTTATATTCCACTTCTGCTTCTGTGCCTGGATAAAAACTTTCCATAAAAGTCTTAAGCGGGGTTGAGCTCTAAAGACCATTGCAGGCAAAGGTTAGTACTATACGGAATGGACCCAAATATATAAATAATAAAATCAATTTGGGTGCTTTCTTTTGATCGTTTAACCATCCCATGAACTGAATATACATTGTGCTAGGTATTCACGATTGGTGTTCCTTGTTTTTATGATATGGGTAACAATGCATATTTAACCTTCTGGAGGCCTGAGTTTGACCTTTCAGAAAAGCATAAACTGGTGCTGTTCAACGTAACCCAAATCTCACAAACCTGTTACTTTTATAGATAGTTTTTCAATTAATTATGATATTTAGAGTGAATGTTTGTATTAATAAGTAGGCTTCTAGATGGGCTGAAACAAGGAAAGAACTTTTAATATGATGTAGTGACCACGCAAAGGGATTTTTACAAATTTTGTTCAGCTGTAAAAAGCTTGTGGTCATAGATTTGTTAAACTATTACAGTATGCTTCTTAGATGGTGAAACTATTCTTGCAAACTAGACTGGCAGGACTGGCTGTAAGGACATGATGTGACCTACCAAATTCAGAATTTAATGGCTGAAACACAATTCAGAATTCACAATTTGGTCGCACGCCCTCACCACCACACCCGACCTCAACATTCTATCTGCTCTCCATGGGAGAAGATGGTGGGGTCTGTCCTCCCCAACCAGGGCACTGGGCACCATGTTTTATTTTAAATTTAGAATGGGTGGGGGCTGGTTGGTTCAGGAATCGAGCCGCATCCCCCCTCTTGAAGGCCCAATCTGCCTTCCTCTGTGGGGAGAAAGCACACGCAAGGTTTGTATTTCAAAAAAAAATAATAATACAAAATAAAATAATGAGGGCTGGCAAGTCCTGGCATTGGGCTGTACCCCATGCCCCTAAGCCGGTCCCCTTCTACTCTCCTGCAGGTGATTAGAAAGAAAGCACATTATACAGCTTATTTTGAGAAAAAGAGGGAGGGCTGGTGTAATGACCTGCTTTTCCGTATATTTTGGTGCTTCTGTCGGTCACTAGGTCATTACTTATCACATCCTTTCTCAGGATCCAGAAAGACACCACATTTCACAATACTTACCTAAGAAAGAAATAAACACTAACAAGACCATTGCTGAGGAGCTCGCAAATAACAACAAGTCACAACACCTCCCCATCCGAGAGGGTACGCAGCAAATCACAACACCTCCCCATCCAAGAGGGTACACAGCAAATCACAACACCTCCCCATCCGAGAGGGTACGCAACGCATGCTCCTCCTAGCAATGTACTGGATAGAATAATTAGAATGTATACTTCCTTGCTGGGAGCCTATTTCCCTCCCGTATCAACAACTACCCATTAGAAGGGAATTTACCCATCCTTCTGTAGGCACTTGGTAAAAAGGGGCCCGACCTTCCCTCACAAAGAAAACAAACAAATAATAATACACTTTGGGGGTCTCTTTATTACACAATGATAGAATGACAAAAGAAAGAAATAACTAAGCATCACAATCATATGCAATGGCTGGCATATACATGTATACATAACATGAAAATAAAAAGGTAGTTAGGCATAGACAGAATATAAGGGTTAGTGGAATACCTCACCATGTTTCTACACATCTGGCTTTCTGAGGGGACCCATCTCTCAGGTTCAATCAGGATTCTCTGTTCCACAATCACAGCTGCACATCTGCAACGCGATGTATCACCAGACTGACTCTCTCCCAGAGATCAGAGCTCAGACACCTCCTTTAGTAACCAGTACAGTCTCATCAGAGACTGTACCACTTCGTACCAAGGTCACACCTCCGGTTGATCAGGCCTTTGTTATGACTCCGGCATAGAGTGAGCACATTCCTCTGACAAGAACCAGTCCTCTCTGGTTCAGGAAGAGTGAATAACAAGTAGAACCTCTCACCTAGAGAGGCTCAGAAGATGGCGACAGCTTAGAATATGGAGTTGCTCAAGCATAGGCCTCTATTCCCGCAAAAGAGCAAAATTAGTATGCAAGAAGGCATAAGATCATGCCAAAGCCAGTAGGCAAGCCCTGCTGTTAAGCAAGATAAAGCCAGAAACAGAAAGAGATATAATCAAACCCTACTTTGTAACTTCAGGCCTACACATCACTATATTACGCTAAAATATGCTGAGATGGTGGTGGGCAACGGTCATAATCGGACCAATTAGCTACCAAAAATATTGGTCACTACAGCTGGCCTGACCTAGCATTAGAGAACACCACCCATCCTGGAAGCCCAAACTGAATTTGGGGGTTTTACAACAAACCTGCCCTCCATACTTGAGTACATGAGATAGCCGGTGGGCAGGCTTGGACAGTGCAGGCATCGGGTGGCACCCCTCACCCCTGAGCCCCAGGCTTTATGCTATCCTGGGGGGGGCATATTGGGGACTAACCACCAATTACACCACTGCTAGGAACCAGGTATTGCCTATTTTTTATTTATTATATAGGTTGGAGGCAGGCCAATTCTAGCATGGCAGCACAGGTCGCCTCAAATGTAAACAATATTTCTACCCCACTCAAGATATCGGTGTATTTAGTCCCATCGGGCCATTTCAAGGGTGCAGAAAGCACACAACATGAGGGATTTTTTTCTTGTCAATTATAAAGAAATAAGGACCGCCCGACCTGGCACTGGATCGCACCCTCAACTACTGGAGCTCAAACAGTGTATCTTGTGGGTGTCTCTTGGGAAGTGATCAGGGCCCCTCAGTTACCTTCCTGGAAAACTCCTGCAGGTGGGTGCAGTAACCCACCTGCAAAGGGATGCATTTCACGCTTTGCAAAGAGAGGCCAGGCCACATCCAATGAGAGACAGTGCTGTGCTTTCACCATGCCACCCTGTCTTTTACTAATGCGCTCTCCTTGGGTGTTGACGCTAAGTGTTCGGGTTCGGACCCGCTCTGATGGCAGAATTGCTTTGGACACAAGTGCACTTTCTTGTCTTTGCTATGGAACCCCTAATTAAGGGTGCCATAATTTGACATATGTGGTAGAAGTAAGGATGTAAACCTTTGATTTGGTCTTTTGTGGGTGATAGAAAGATTATCTGGCGGCCAGCGGAAGGATCCACATAATTCTTTATTCAAAGCAAATCTCTGGTGCCTAGCGGGTTTTCAGCTCCTTGAGGCAACACAATTGGAGGTGAACCCTCCAATTTCCTTGTACGTAAGCTTAAAGACTGTCTTTTGGGTGAAGGTGAGCCTGTAGTCCAGTGCCAAGATGGATAAAGTCTGCACCACATTCTGTTTCTCAATTTTTCCCCCCGATAATCTGGTTGGCTGTCCGGCTTCCACCCATTGATGGGCAAATAGGAGGTAAGGCCCTCCAGACTATCAGGGGAAAAAGTGAGAAACCGAATAGATTAGTGTGCAGGATCATCTAGGCATCGAACCCTCCGTCGGACACCAGATAGTATTTCTGCCAAAAGTGGGGAGGCAGAATAGGAGATTTAGCCCCTTTCTCCTAATCAATATGTAAAAACTGTCCCCAAATAAATCCTGGGTGTTGTAGCTTGGGTGTGTTTCACCATATTTTCTTATCCAGAATGACCTGCAAATAACAAAGTATAACTTAAATACCCAAATTCCTCTCTCTTTCCTTGAAGTATGGTCACAGCTTTACTGCTTATGGTCAAATGGGGCCCATGAACTAACAAACCCCTAGGCATGTTTGAAAACTAGCAACCCGGCGGAACCCAGGATGCTGTGATGTGCATGGATCCCAGCATGTTTTCTAATGAGAATGGCCTGTATATGTCATGTTTGGGTCAAAACTCATATTTTCCCCATGTTTATGCGACAGAAATCACAGGCACTTGAGGTCAATGGGCAAAGTCTTAACAACGTTCCCACATTTTTTCCCAATAAACATGCTAGACCCCATGTGTGTGGGGATCTAACACATGTCAAAGCGGTCCAAAACCATAACAATGATAACATTAACTTCACATAATCAAAGGTTTAACTGATTGCTGTGTTGGGCGACATGCTCACCCACACAAATGGGTATAAGTTCTATTGGGAGATCTGTGGGATTGCTGGGAGGTAGGTATTTTGTCAACCACCACAGATCACAAAGAAAAAACTATGACATCTCCAGCATGGTTTATGAAGCCTTTATCTGTTGAAGGCGATAGGCCCACTTACACTAGGGTGGTAGCATTGTTATTGAGTGTAGAATAGGATTACAAAATAACAGAACCTTTATTATCAATTTAATTTTCTTAAGTTTGTGCAGGAAATTACATATTGTGCAAAATACCATGAAATGAAGAATAACACAAAAATAGTCATATGAATTACTTAAGCTCAGATTCTTGGACACCTTTAAAAAACTGCATGACTTTCCTTCATAACCATTTTTCATTCGTAAGATATTGCCCTATTTTATACATGGTCAGTATAGAGAGAAAAATCATATGCTGCAACTCGGTTAATGGCTCTGGGTGTTGCCTGTTTTTGGATAATCAACATACACTACATATTAATGTGACAGGAAGATTATCCTTGTAGATGAAGACATTGACACCTATTTTATTTTTATGTACCTACTTTGATTAGTTTTTGATTTCTACAAATAGTTAAACTAGGACCTATTCCTGAATTCAAAAGGTTGTATCATTTCAGAAATGTGCAGCTGTCGGGATACACCAATGTATTTCACCTATTTTTTGTCCCACAAACTGCAAGAAGGTAGAAGCAATAATAATAGAAAATACTGACTACCAGTTAGAAAACGGCAAACGTTTTTTTCTCGACTCTGCCTGTTCATGAAGGCTGTGAAAATAGAAATCTTTTGATGATGTCATCTTTAGAAAAGAAACACATTTTATAACATAGTACTTTTTTCTATTGTATTTAATTGCTACAGTTTGCTTATTGTACTGTTCCCTCTTGAAGAATTCACATACCTTGGGTACATGTGTGAAAAAAGGACACAAATCTAGCTTCTTTTGTAGAAATAATGCCATAAAGACCGTAGAGCAAACTGCCCTCCATATAAAAGTACTCTGTAGTGGTGTGGAAAAGCTTTAGCACTTAAGTTAATATTTTCATATGGTGGCAGACTCATAATACAGACATGGTTACTAGCAAAGGATGGGTCTAGACAGGGATTATTTAGGAGTGGTCTGACCTGTTCAAGCCCCCCCCCCCCCCCCCCCCTCCCACTGGAAGCTAGGTGATTATTAACACAGAGTTGATGATTATTAGAAATAGCAAAGGAATGCAAGCCTGTTGTAATGAAATCCAAGTAGGGTTCAGAAGTGCCTAGGTGTGTTCTGCCTTTGTTCACGAGGATGGAGGTGAATGACTTTGAAGTGGGATGGAAGATTGAGTAAACAGGATTAGTAGAGCAAGGCATGTACCAGGACCAGCGAATGTTGCCATACCTTTGCAAAGGCACAGTTTTTATTACGCCTTAACAAAGAGCAATCACTTTTTATAGTGTACATTTTTCGGTATGCACCTGTTACAACGCATTTTTTACAACGCACTACCACTACAACGCAGGCATTACAACGCATACCATTACAACGCATAGCGCTGGGGGGCGCTCTAGGATAAGAGGTAAGTTTAATTTACTATCCAACACCTTCCCTAGGGTCCACGGGGACTGGAGTTAGAATAGTAAATTATACTTACCACTATCCAGCACCCCAAAGCGCTATGCGTTGTAATGGTATGCGTTGTGAATACCGCGTTGTAATGGTATGCGGAGTAAAAGTATGCGTTGTAACGTCATACATCCACATTTTTCATTTAAGCTCTTTGATCAGTGGAGCTAGCCATGACTATGTCCTATGTGTTTGCATTTTTGATGAAACTAGAGAACGAAATGCTTTTTGAAGGTGGATGTTATGAAGGTCGTCTAACTGGGCAACTATTTGAACTAGACACAAACTAGGCAAGAAGCACCTGAATTTGCCAGTGCAGACAAGAAGTCTGGAGAAGTGTGGCTCACTGGTTAGAGGAGGCAGACCCTGATGAAGAGGTCAGACCCGGGACCAGGGTTCAATTCCTGACGCGGCAGGGTCTTGAGCTCAAAATGTCCACAGACTCGATAATTCACGCCTCGGTGCCTACGCGAATCATGGGTTCACACTCTGCAACTCTGGGCAATAGCTTGCTTAATCTCCACTATGGCCCTACCGCGATGGGATGCCTGGTCTTCACCTTGGGGATGCCCAGTAGGGGTTAACTCGCAGGGAAAGCCAGGACGGATTCCCAAAGCAAGCGCTAAGAGACCTGTCGGTGATTTGGCGCTATATAAATCGAAATTAACATAACAAGAGGGGATAATGGCATCTGGAGAGAGCCTTCCCTGGAGAGCTTGAGCTTTATTGCAGTCCGGCACCAGTCTGAAACTGGAAGATGTTGCAGCACTAGGGACAGCATCAAAATCACCCAAATGTACGGAAATTACTCAACAGGTATTTTGAAAACAGATTTTAAACATATATTGGCTGGTAGAAGCCCGGAAAACAACATTCCAATGTTTTCTTTGTTTTTACGGATGATGCTGTGAACATAGGCCTCTCGGAGTCGTTGGGGATTTAAACACCCTGGGGATCCGAGAGGCCTTTGTTTTTACAAATGAGAACATTCTGGGGCATAATGTTCTTATAGCCTTAGAGCCCGACGTAGCTGGCTCTACCAGACATTAAAAGCCCACTCCATTGTTAAATGCCCTCGCCTTTGGCTTGGGCCTTTAACGCTGGAGTGGGCCTTTAATGTCTGGTAGAGCCAGCTACGTCGGGCTCTAAGGCTATATTATTCCACGGTGGTATAAATGTTACTTTCACTGTTGACTAACCACCAAAGATACTTTAGGATCTCGGAGTAGCAGTGCTTATAACACCTTGTGGTGCACCTTGGGTTGATCCATCATACTATCTGGGTTATCTACCTATTGTAGAAACTTGCAAAGCAGTGCCAACTGCAGCACTACTTAAAGAGGAGATTGTTGAGTTTGAATAAGAATGCAAGAGACGCTGTAATGCTTTTCACTTTAAATAGAGGACGGTGTAATAATGCAAAGATATCAATGGCTGATCAGTCGTATATTCATGTCATTGGTATCCGCAAAGATATAACATGGAAGTCTTAAGCTGTTGCACCACTGTTTGAAAGTAAATGTCTTACTGGAAGAAAAAAAAAATATTCTGCATTTACACTTGCTATCAACAGACATTGTTAAACTTGTTATCCTTTTTTTAATTATTTTTTATTGAGATCCTATTGAGAGTCTGCAATGTCTTTGTCACTGTACAAATTAAACGGAGAAAAAAACTGAAATAATGAGAGAACAAAATTATTTTATATAAAGCTATTGTTTGAAGTCGCAGTATGTGATAAGTGATGTGTTAAATAAGGTCATAAATGATGTCATTGAAGATGTCATGTAGGTGTTCATGAGCAAAGCATTGGGGTTTGTTTGAAAGCATACAGGGGAATTTCTTTTTTTTCTTTTTTTATTGAAAAAGACCTGGTATAAATATCAATAAATAAATACATATTTTCCAATCATATGACTTATTTAAAATCCATCCAATATATCACAGAGAAAATGTATAAGAAGGAAAAAAAAGAAAGTTCCATAATACAGTAATGCTTTCTAAAAAGAAGAACAATAAAAACTGAGGACAACAGATAGTTAATTAAGACTGCTAGACAGTGAATCACAGTTCCACTGTTGAGTCATATTATCGCACATAAATTAGACAGAACATTGACATTATACGTGCTGGGCCATCCAGCACGTAATAGGTCCCCATATGGCCTGCCCCACTTCCTCATCATTCTACCCCTACGTGAGCAAAGAGCGGATTCAATATTATAAATCTCTAAAAGTCTAGCCAGCCACATCTGATGAGAGGGGGGAACTACATCTTTCCAGCCTGCAGCTAACAATAACTGAAGGACAGCTACACAAATAAATACAAAAGCTTCATTCTCCTTGTTAAGATTCAGATTGCTGTCCATTCCTACCAACATTAGGGTAGGGGATAGGTCGATCTTAAATCCTAGCAGCCAGTCCCAAAATTTCTCAATCTCTCCCCTAATTAAAATTAGTTTGTAACATTGATAAAACATACATAACAGGTTGGCTGGAGCTTCGTAACATCTCAGGCATTTGTCATCCTCTCTTTTCCCCCAATCAAATAATTTGGCTGGGGTAAAATACAAGTAAAAGATTGTCTTGTAATGTTGAGCTTTCAAGTTTGATGAGCGGAATAGTCTATCAGCCAACTGCAAAGATTTATCTAAATCCACATCCGGGTCAGCTCATTTGGATGCCCATGTCATTTCACATTTTTCCAGGTCGTCCTGTGTACTTGACAATAAGGTACCATAGATCATTTTAATTTTGGTACCACCGCTTAACAGATACTCCATCAAATTAATCTGGCCTCCTGGAATAACCCGGGCCTAATGCCCCTTAGCAGACCCGAGATTTGCAAGAACTTGAAACTCTGACTCAGAGGGATTCACAATTTCTGCTGCATCTCTTTAAAGCCCAGAAGATTGTAACCTTCTCAGATATCACCTATTCTTCTAACTCCTTGTTGCTCCCATAATGTCCCCAGCCTATCGTCGCTGAGTTGCGGAAAGATACAAGAATTCCAAAGAGGTGTATAATAATTAATCTTAGGAATTGCTAGCACCTTTCGAACTCGTTTCCAGATTTCCCAAAGAGTTTCGGAGACCTTAAAACGCATCTTCTTATAATATCGTCTACTATTTTTGCGTAACAGGAGTCCAAGGGCCTCTCTGCCCAGCAACAGCTCAAATATATAGACGGGATTTGTTGATTGCCATATCCGGTATCAGGTATTTTCGTCACAGGCTCAAATAATATAGCCATCTGACTCAGGAGACAGGCCAATTGATAAAATCTAATGTTAGGCATTGCCAATCCTCCCCTTTGTTGTGGGAGTGACAAATATTTCATCGATCGCCTGATTTTGCCGTATTGCCAGATAAAATTCATAAAGACTGACTCGATTGATTTTAACATTACTTCGTCAATCAGATAAGGAATTCAGTGGAAAAGTTACAGTACCTTAAGGAGCATGGTCATTTTGAGTACATTTACTCTTCCTATTATGGAGGGATGAAGTACATCTATTCTCTTAAGGTCTGCATCAATTGATTTTATCAACGGATTAAAATGATCCTTTACAATTTCACTTATGACGGAGCATATCTTGACTCCCAGATATATCGCAAAATCTTGATACCTCTAATCCACCCTTAAAATATTATTTGTGCATATGATCTGTGTTTTGCTCTCATTTAAGAGGTATGCTGAGTTCCGCCGAACTCCTTGGCTATATCCGCAAACGCTACCATGGCCTTATCTGGTTATGGAGTAATTATAGCCAGATCGTCTGCATAAGCTAACAGCTTTGTTTCAAAGCCATTGCAGACCACTATTTAGATTTCTATGGATTCTAATAAATAGCGTACCAGCGGGTCTATATACATAGCAAAGAGGATAGGGGAACAGGGACACCCCTGACGTGTCCCCCTAGAAATACAGAATGGCTCAGAGAAGCCCCCCATCAATTGGATCCTGGCCTTTGGTTTGGAATACATCACCTTAATTGCTCCCATAATTTTAGGCCAAAGCCCCTTCGGTCCAATATCCCCCACAGATATTCCCATGCGACACAATCGAAGGCCTTTTTCGGCATCCAGGAAGATCATGGCCATCCGGCCCCCCGTGGCAGCCTGGACATCGAGTAGCGAAATGGCACGTCTGATGTGACCCGTAGTCCCACGGCCTGGGATAAACCCATGCTGCTACGGAGAAACCAGACTACCAATTACCCCCCCAGGTCCTGGCCAATTACCCCCCCAGCCTCCTGGCAAGGACCTTTGCATAGATCTTTGTTTCCGTGTTGATGAGGGATATTAGACGATAGGAGCCATGTTTCTCCCTAGGTTTGCCCTTTTTATGAAATACGACGATGTTTGTTTGTTTCCTTCCAAGAATGTGGTACCTCGCCGGAATAAATAATGCCATTAAATAGATCCAACAGTATGGGAACAATCTCATTCTGTATACTTTTATATACCTCGAGGAGGATGCTATCTGGCCCTGAGGCCTTCCCTGATGCTAGCTCCTTCAGAGCTTCCAGGACCTCTTTTATGGCCATGTCCTTATCGAGCCTTGATCTAGCCGCCGCATCCAACTTGGGCCCCTCGTCCCTAAAATCGGTATTTGGGCAGGCGACCTGTGACTCTTCCGTGTATAATTTCTGATAGATATTTATATTTTTAAACACCTTTACGATGTCTTCTGGCTCTGTATAAGTGCCCTCTTCTATCTCAGTTATTACATTCCTGCTGGATTCCTGTCTAATTCTTAAAGCTAAAAGTTTCCCTGCCTGTTTCCCTGTCTCGTAGAGCCTACTCTTATGAGTCTGATATTCATCTGCCGCTTTCTGGGCTATCACTTTGCACGATACTGCTTTTATGACCAGGATCTTCTGCTGAGTCTTAGTAGCATTGTTGCCCACAACAATAGCCTGTACATGATGTTCTTCCGCCACTACAAGTTGGGCAATTAATTTCTCGTTATCTTCCCGCTCTTTTTTTCTAGGTCTAGCGGAGAAGCTTATAGTTTTTCCTCTAAGGGCAGCTTTAAATGAGTCCCAAACACTACTTCTATTGGCACTGTATCGATTCATGTCAAAATATTCTATTGTCCATTTCCTTAAGTGTTCTACAAATAACAGATTAGCTAATAATTTCTTCTCAAACGTCCTTCGTGAGGGAATCCTTTGGGAGATGTCTATATCATACTGCAAAATTAGCGGGTTGTGATCAGAGATGAGTTTAGGTAACTTTTTAATCCCAACCCTATTCAATTCCAAAGAGGATATAAGGAAGTAATCCAGTTTAGTACATCTTTTATAGGGGCATGAAAAATAAGTGAAGCCATCACTATTCGGATCCTTGTTCCCCCAGAAATCCACTAACCCATGTGAATCCATTAACAAACTCAGAGCCCAAAAAACCCTGGTTTTGCGGCCCACACAGACCTTGTTATTAGTTCAAATCAGCGGAGATATTAAGATCTCCGCATAGGATAATTGGACTTGGCAAGTTCGTTCATTCTGTTTCCAGAAAATTAAAGATCTCCGGATCATCTTGGTTAGAACCATAGACTGTGCAAATTGAACATATCAAGTTCAACCAGTGCCCATCTCCCCAGAGGATCCGTCATCTGGCGCTTAGCTTTTCCCCCGGTAGATTTAGCCAATATTACTACCCCTCTGATTGTGGATGTCTGCGAGGAGAAAGCCAAAAGGTCATAGCCTCTTAGGCCAAATGGATGTTTTTTTGACCAAGGGAGATGAGCCTCCTGTAGACAGATCATATCCATCCGATTTGACCTAACAAAATACCCCAGCCTTTGCCTCTTTCTCCAGTCATTCAGACCCCCTATATTCATTGTACACATTTTAAGCATCCTCAACTTCTATTCCTTTACCTTCTGATTCACCAAACCATTCCTGAGTTAGATCAATACACGGAACACAAACGAAAGCATCTCCACATGGAAAACATAAACATAATCGTACTAGGAATTTTTCTTTTCATTTTTGTTTTTTCTTCCCTCCCCACTCCTTCAATTCCACCACCTCCCCTCCTCCCCCCACTACATTCCCCCCTCTTACACCCCCTACAACCCTTACTCTAATGAGGCACTCAGACCTTGGTCTGGGCATATGATGTATACAGCAGCAGCGAGCTGGGGCCAACAAAAACAAATTCCCACTTTTTGATTCTGAACCCCCCCAGGATAAAATTACGTATATTAATGCATAATAACGAATAGTCCAACTGCCATATCCTCCTATTAACCCCTTACCCCTGCTAACTCATCGAGATCCCTATGGCAAAAGAAAAAACCCATGAAACCCTTATTCCCAGAACCCCCCCAACACATTTTTTTTTTAACTACATCAAAAAGATCAAATGTCCCAATAAACTTTCTTATTTACCAATAGTGTCCAAATACTCTTTAGCTTTAATCTCAGAAGAGAAATAGCGTCCCTCGTGAACTCCTTTAAGTTGTGCCGGATTGATGAGGAAGACTTGAATGTTCTTGTCATAAAACGGTTTAATTAGTTGCCTCAATCTCCAACGTCTCTCCACTGTTGAGTGGCAGAAATCACGGCGGACAAATAACGAGACTCCCTTACTTGACCTCTTTGCTTCTGGCCTAGCTTTCTCTGATATGGCCTGTCTTAAGAGGAAGTTGCCTAGAAATATTAAAATTGCCCGGGGTTTATCTCCCTCTTTTGCTTGCACTCGAGGTTTAAACGGGATGCGATGAGCCCTTTGACCCTCACTCGCCCAGTTCCATTCACTCAGTTCGGGGAAGGCAGATCTGAACAGAGTAATTATAAATGCTCTTGCGTCCTGCCCTTCAACTCCTTCAGGGACATCCAACACTCTGAGGTTGTTCCTCCTCTGTCTGTTTTCAGACTCCTCTAACTTCCATTGGATGTCCCTGATTTGTGAAGTATGCATCTCGGCCTGGGCTGTGGCGCTGGAGGCTTCTGTCTCCGTTATCACTATTCTTTCCTCGAGATTTGTCACTCTTTCCCCTATATTTAAGCATAACTTGGGGAGTTTCCTGACCGTCCCTTGCATCTTCCTCATTGCCGCTTGTGTTTTACGGCTATCCTGGCGCGTTTCCTCCCGATGAGAGAGGATAGCCTGATGTATCACTTCAAGGTCAATGGAGTGGCACTGGTTTGTGATTGGGGAACATCCATTCCTTGGGCAGACAATGGAGTAGTAGAGGAATAATCCCACTTGAGATCTCTCTTCCCTCAATTCTTGCCTGTTGTTGAATTATATTTTTTAGCCGTTATGGGAGGGTCCAGTTCAATCTCCTCTTCAGAGTCAGAGTCTAGGTTACTAGTGGCAGGTGAAGTGCTCTGATCTGACCATACTCCGCCATCTAAAACTGAAAAGAAACAGTCACTGGGGTCTTTATCCCCCTCAGGCATGACTTTATCCGTATAAGTTAGCTCTATGCCCAAAGTCGTAGCTCCTGTCTCATTTTCGATAGTGGATTGCTGCACCCCCATAGTATTTATTGGTCGATTAGGTTCCCGGGACTCACCCGGTACATCTTGATCTTTATCTCCAGTGCAGTCTTTATCTATAAACCCAGCAGTCCCGGCAGCGGGTTGGGCCACCAGTAGGGGATCAGCTTTTCCCTTTAATATCACATTATTTCTGTTGTCAATTTCTAAGACCAGCCCGGGCCCCCCTCTATAGTTGTATCCCTGTGTCCGGAGCTGTTGGAACTACTGGAGCTTTTAGAGCCATAGACCCCGGGGATTCAGGTACATTCAAGCTCACCTGATCGTCCTTTCCACCCGCGGCTCCTTTCTCTATCTGAAGGGACACTCCCGTCTGGGTCTGCAGCCGCGGGTCTTTTCCACCGACTAACATCTCCGCTACAGACGTTGGCAGTCGACTCTTCAATGAGGTCCCGCCCTTTGCAAGTCTCAGCGGACCAGGCGAGGGAGACTGCCCCGGAGCAACCGCCGTTTGATCCGGCATCTCCAATCCAGAGGCTGCCTGCGCCTCCCCCCGGAGCTTACAAGCCGAGATAGCACCCTTGGCGCCGGCGGAGTTTGCGGCGTTCTTTGGAGTCATTCTTCCTTCGTGTCAGGCACCCCCGATGATCAGGTGAGTCAAGTACTTCAAGAACCTTAATGCAACACTCTCAATCAGCCGGGACCAGCGACTCCACCGAGACCGCCAGAAAATGTTGTGGGGGTTTCGCAGAGCCGACATAAGAGGGGGGGGGGGGATTCTGTCCAAAGCTCACGGAAGATTTGTGTGCATCAATTCAGTGGCATTCTTTTAGTTACCAGCCCGTAGCTCACTGCTGATATCGGCCTCTTACTCTGCCGCCATTTTGCCACATACAGGGGAATTTCAGTGTTTCTTATGTTTTAATTCCTAATCCTAATGTTCATTCAACTGAACCTTTTGAGGTTATGTGTCATATATGCAGTAATCATGATATGCTGGCTATTATGGTTACATAAACAGATGACCGACGTGAAACACAGTGAGAGATAACCTTTATACATTATTTCAGATATGTAAAATATTAAATATAATGTCTACTTTGCATCAATAGCATCATTTGAGCAATAAATAACCACTGACAATCCGAAACTGTACATGCCTGCACTGTAACATTTTTGTCTAACAATTTACTTAAGAATTCCTTTTTGTTATGATTGTTCATGTCTGCAGTTGTTCTTTGAAGCACAAGGTAACTTTAATTAGTGTTGACAAGAAATTCAAGACGTTCTTTGGTTCCCACTTACATGCAACTTGGACCTCTGTTTTCCTCTGCATCAGAGCTCCCATTCGGTTCCGCACCACACACTGATAAAATCCAGCATCAGTTCTCTGCAGGGATGGAATTATATACCTGTGAAAAAAGAAGACATCACAGTGGGTTAGGTTTGGAATTTAAATGACCTTATCCCACTGTTCAAAGCCAGACATTGCTAATCCACTTCCTTCAGTTTCTTGATCTCCATTTCCCTGGTAGGGTCAAGCATTGCATGGGTACACCGACTCTGAGCCAAAACATCTTACTAATGGAGTAAGGAATTACGCTCCCCCATACAATGATAATGAGGGACGTTTCAAGGTAGCTAAACATATCGATTTATGCACTAAGCCTATTCCTGGTGGCTTAAGGGTCCCATGGCAAGGATAAAAAACGTAAAAGACAATAGCAGAGACCAATACACAGAACTCATGTAGCAGATGTGTTTAACAAGAACTAAACAGCAATTCAATACAATACCAGTTGTGGCTTGAGTGGCTTTATCTGCCTGGATGATACAAGTTTGAGGAATTGTTCTAACACACCCGATGCCAGGGTGTGCAGTCAAACGCCAAGCATGTTGCCTTACGAACTTCCACCTCAATTACTTTTCTATATAGTTTTTATATACCATAATTTTGCACTCGATACAAATGGAAGCCATCTTGAAACTTCAATAAAATTAGGCAGCCACCTAAAACTCCATAAACTATTGAAGACCAAGTAATACATTACACCTATTTGTTCCCTTCTGTTGCCACCAGCACTAAGACACCTACTTTGAACAAGTGATAAATATATAGAAACAAACACTACTCAACAGCCTCAATCCAAGTAGTAATCCTTCCTCATTATTTCCTTTTTGGGCTTGATCCTAATATGCACATTAAACCAGATATTTTTTTTTGTCCAGCCAGGTACTGATATAATTCTATGTCAGGACTTGAGGCGAGGATTACGCTGTTCTTTCTTCACTTTATTGACAGTAGCTATTACAAGAAAAAACTAAAGACTGCATTTCCCATAAACCTTAGGGAAAAAAGTAAACCTTTCAACAACATTCAATGTCGAGTCAAATGAGGCCAGGACCCCTTGTTGCTCTTTCTTCGTTGTTCCAGCAGCCGGATTAAGTACCTATGGCCTATTTCTTCTTTGTTGCCTGTTTAACGCTGCTATTTCTGCTAATTTTCCTAATTTGAATTGTTTATACGTTTGTTACTGCTGCTCAGCCGCGGGAATGCTAGTTGCTCCTAGGCGGCAGCTGTAATTAATTACCTTATGTGCACTGTGGCGAATGAAGCCATTTTGGTGTGGCCCTCCGGCCACTAGAGGGACCTTCATTTTCAATTCCACGCTCACGCGTCTCGCTGCCCCACACCAGCGCGCAGCTTAAAGCGAACAGCACGGCAGGACAGGTGATCAGCTTATGTGGCTTCCTAGTGCCCCATATCCCCATAGCGGTTACTCCCTTACGGAGGGTCTGTACTTGAAGCACTTAGCATGTGTCTGTGAGCTCTTGGACACAGTCCCAGGCACGTCCGGTTATCCAGTGAGGTTGTGGGTGTGTGGTGTCCTGCAGGACATAACACCTGTTATTGGCTCCCTGGGCAGCAATATTGGGCTGGTGAGACCCCCACCTTGCTGAACTCCTCATTGACTGTCTGGAAATCCCAGCGCTAGTATTATAGCCTCCCTTATTATTATACCCTATTTTAGGACACTAGCTACTCCAGAAAGAGTAAGACTTATAAGGAGGATGACAGTGTAACCTAACTCCATTGTTCGTTTTTGTGAGGTCATGGTCACCTATATTTCTAAAGCGGTATTGAAGGCAGTAGCCCCCATAGAAAGGAACTTGTTGCAATACGCAGAATGTTGTTTTAAACCCGTCCCTGGGAGGGAAGACCCGCTTAGGGCTTATGACTGTTTACCTCAGAGAGAGCCCACTACACCCTCACCGTTCCATAAACGCAAGAAGGACCCCATGACAGGCGTCAATATGGACGCGTTTGACAAAATAAAAAAGACCTTCATGGACCACTCTCCGCCGCTACCCCTAGATTCCCCGTAAGCCGAGCCCTTGGGGTTGCAACCACTGCGGACTTCTTTCCCCTCCTGCCCGCCCCCACAAGAGTCAGACTCCGAGCCTGGTTCCGATGCAGAGCTTGAGCCGGGGTCCCGCACATGGCACCCCTCACCAAGAGTATGGTGCAGCCCGCTCCTCAGAATAGGGCCCCTGAGGGTTAGGTCACAGCCTTTGTCGCTGGACAGCTTCATAAGCTGTTAGATATGGAAATTTGGAACTGACAATGAGCGGAATGCACGTCCATCTCTAAGGGATCAAGTAGCGATCACACCTGACATTGATGAGCCCATGGCTAACTTCCTGGCCAAGTACATTAATGATTCAAAGAGGGGATTGATCGGTCCTGGCGGGACAAACTCTTGGATAGTTCAGGCTACTTGACCCATATACTAGTCATGGCAGAGGATGCTAAGGCATCGGAGACACTAATTTGACCTGAGGTCCTGTCAGGTTTGGCCCAATAGGCCATTATCTTCCTGGTGAACGTGAACTGCCCATCTCCACCGATCGGCACTGTTTGCTCCTCATCTAAATTGATTTAAAACGGGGGGACCTTGCTACATCTGAGGTGGGCCCCATTGCCCAAGGGGGGTTGTTCAGCGACCATTTTATCCGGGAGCTAGGGAAGTTTGGGCACACTTTAAATTTGCTTGACAAAGCCCGGGCATTTATAAAGTGCATCTTTATGCCCCGGGTATTCACCAGGGCTGGTCGAAGCAGGGGGCGTTCGGCCGGCAATGCACAGCATCCAGCCTCCAGCAAAGGATACAGCGCCAAGAGGAGACAATATCAAGATGCCTCTAAATTTGGCAACTTCTACCCCCCCAGAGGTTATGCTCGTCACCGGGGTGCGAAAAGAAGACACTGAAGCCAATCAAGGTGAGTGTACAGCTTTTTCCTCATCAATGTCTGGGAGGCAGACTTCAGGACTTCGTTCCCAACTGGGAGGCCCTTACCTCTGATCCATGGGTCCTCCTGACAGTACAGGGATTCCACATAGAGTTTTACGACTCTCCCGTCCAGGGAAGGTCCCCTATTCCTTTGGTTTTCTCTCCCGCTCAGGACAAGTAGGTGGATTTGGAAGTATAGGAGCTACTCCGCAAAGGGGCAGTAGTGTGAACCTCCCCTCATCCAAGGGGCTTTTTAATCCATCTCTTTGCAGAGGACAAACGGGATGGTGATCAACGGCCAGTGATCAATTTGAAGGAATTCAACAAGTGGTTGGTTTTCTGCCACTTCACGGTGGAAGGTAACCACCTATTACAGGACCTCCTCCTTCCTCCCATTGGGTGGTGTATCTAGATCTCATTGACACCTATTTAACCATCCTGATCATCCCTCCTCACAGCCGCTTTCTCCGGATTCAGTGGCCGGGAGATTCATTCGAATTCACCACTCTCCCCTTTGATTTCTTGTCCACCTCGTGGTGCTTCACCAAGGTGATGCGCCAAATGGTAGAGTTTCTCAGGACCCGGGGCAATCGTCTCTTCATCTATTTAGGCAACATCCTACTTATAGGTCAATGCCCTTGGACCCTCTTGCTGCATTTACAAATGGCAGTCTCTCTCCTAGAATCTCTCAGTTTCATCATAAAAATCAACAGAAATCTCCTCTTATCCCCTCTCGGTCGCTAGTGTGCCTGGGTTTTGTGGTGGACTCAGTCCGAGCCACCCTCAGCCTTCCCTCCAAGAAGATGACCAAAATCAAACCCGAACTGCGCTGTCTGGCGGCCATACTTTTCACCTCCCTTCGCCAGATAGCAAGGGTAGTGGGGCTTCTGTCATCCTCAATCCAGGTCATTATCCAGGGGCCACTACATTATCGGGCCCTTCAGTGGTTGAAAGCTTTTCATCTCAGGCGGGGTCTCACATACCCCCAGATAGTTTCCCTGTCAGAGGAAGCTCGAGAAGAGGTTCAATGGTGGCTGCCTCATATCGAAGCATGGAATGGCAGGCTATTTTTTGTTCCCTTCCGGATCTGATCATAGAGCCCGATGCCAGTGGCACTAGTTGGCTGGCCAGATGTGAAGACTTCTCCACCGGAGGACAGTGGTCTTCTCAAGAACGGTTCATGCACATCGATTGTCTCAATCTCCTGGCAGGTTTGTTCGTGGTCTAATGCTGGACCAAAGATCAAGCACGATTTTGCTCAAGGTGGACAACATAGCAGCTGTCCGCTACATAAACCACCTCATGGGTACCCGATCCAAGAACTTATCAGATCTGGCCCTGTGATTCTGGGATTGCTGCCCGGAGAACCAGATTTCATTGTTGGCAGAGCATCTCCCAGGGGTAGTGAATCAGGTAGCTGATTGACACTCTTGACACCTTCAGGATATGAGCCTCTGGTGCTTACATCCATAGTTGTTCCAAGCCCTCTGCAACAGATGGGGCCCATTCTCGTTGGACCTCTTGCATCCCGTCTGGATCACGAGCTCACAAAGCACGTCTGCTGGAGTCCAGACCCAGGGGCGGCAGCCATGGACACCTTTCACCAAAATTGGCAACGAGAACGGGGATATGCCTTCCCTCCATTCGTAATGATCATGCTCCTCTCTGCCCAAGTTCGTTGACAGGGCTGGACATAGACCTAATGACCCTGACCTGGAAATCGCAAGTTTGGTATCCGGATCTTCTGGAACTTTCTTGGGATTTTCCAATCCCTCTAGCCCTGTTTCTGGATCTCCTCAAAGACTCGGAGGAGAATCCGCATCATCTAGCGCTGGAGGGGTCTCTGTCTGTTAAGGCTTGGAGGATTACAGGGAACAGTGGAAAGTCCCAACCTTTTGCGACAGGCTGCGCCGCTCCTTCCTAAGGCATGGGCAGATAGCACAGTCAATCTGTATAGATCGGCGTAGACTCGATGGCTGGGCTGGTGTCTTCAAAGACATCTGGTTCCCGTGGGGACAGACATTGTTCCTTGCTTCTTTGGCTTCAGAATGGCTTGCATATAGATCCATCAATACCTTCAGGTCAGCAATGTCAGCTGGTTACTCATCGGTCGGGGGTCATCCAGCAGGAGAACACCCTTTGGTGTGCAAGGTTTTGGAAGGTATTTGTCCCTCTCTCCCGCCAGAACCCCAATACTCTATTTTATTGGATGTCAACAAGGTCCTCCACCTGTTTTTGTCTTGGCAATCCAGTAAATACCTCTCCCGAAAGGAGTTGTCCGCCAAGCTAGCTACTCTTTGCCTGATTTCCTGCAAGCGTGTCTCTGATGTCAGGGCTCTGGACATAATGGGTAGAGTATTCACCCTAGAAGGGGTTATTTTGCATATTTCAAGATGTAAAAGATGCTATTCTTGAATGGTTAATTATCCTTCCTCTCCAGATTCACCAACGGTGTGTATGATGAGGTGTATAAAGAATTATGAAGGCGGACCTCCGCCCCCACGTCAAACAGCAATTATTAATAGCCCTAAGGAAACCATTCAAGGCATTCTATTCTCCTACCATTGCCAAATAAGTTTGGTGGGCCATGCAAGAATCTGGCATTGACACCAAGGTGTTTGGGACTGACTCAGCCAGAGGAGCTATTGCATTGTAGGCATTCGCCCTTGGGGCCTGCCTGGAAGATATCCTCAATGCAATGGAATGGTCTTCGGACTCAACATTTAAGAGGTTCTATTTCAAACCAGTCTTTTCTGGTTGTGAAAGGCTTTGAACCAGCGTAACCCTTGCCTCTGGTCCTGACATAGAATTTAAAAAATGTCCTAGCTATCATAACAGAAAGTTTAAATTCTATTAATGACACAAAGGCGAGTATTAACCCACCCGTCATCGTACTCTCCCTCCCTACAGTAAAAAGGGTTCATGTTAAGGTGGGTATTCCTGATCTTCAAGGACATTTTGTTAATGCATTATTTCTGATGAATTGGATCAGGTGAATTTCTGCCGGATTTGTTGCATCATCATATTGAGTTTTATTTTCGGATTCGAATATCTCCATTCATATTTCCTCCGGGATAGGAAGAGTCGAAACACGAGTAAGGATGGCACTATCAGTCTGAAGTCGCAGGAAAAGAGACGAGGCAGCGACAGCACCAAAGGTCTATCAGGGGGGACTGGTCTCATTTGTTTGGACATTGAATGTTGCTGACATTTTCATTTTTTTCCCATTAGGGTTATGGTAAATGCAGTCTTTTTTTCTTTCTTTTAATGGCTGCTGTCAATAAAGTGAAGAGAGAACAGAACAATCCTCACTACCTTGTCCTTAATAGAATTTAAACTTTTTGTTACAATAGCTAGGAAATTTGTAATTCTTGGTTACATACTGCCTCATTGAAAACAGACAGAACAAACACATCAGCGTGAAAGATCTACCTTACTTAAGGAAGTAAGGGCCTTATTTTGTTTTTTCCATGCCAACCAGTTGGGGGATGGCAGTAGTGATTTCTAATACCCAGGACATCCTAGTCAAAGTCATGGCCATTCCTCTTCTGGTTGGGTGTCAATAGAAAGGCTACACTTTCTTCACCAAGGGGAACATGCTCCAAACAAACAGCGTTGGAGGTTTTAGCAGACTACCTACAATTGCATCTTTGTCAAAGGCTATGGATATTGCTTTTTCTCTACAGTAAATTTGCATTGATTTCTTGACAATATCACTACAGAAAACAGTACAGTGAACAATCCACTTGAAACACCATTTGCTCATCACAGATCGATGGAGGATGCTGTGTTTAAAACACCTGGCTTTGGAGATCTGACATCTTGAGGATAAGTTGGGAAGAAACAATCAGGTCAGATGAGGAGTGGACAATTAGAGGGTGCATTGGCCTCGTTTGTCTCTGTTGTCCATGCTGGTTCCCATGTATCTCTTAGCTGGAGGGACCGCTCACCATATACCAACACTGGTCAATGCATTTCTATTTAATCATCTATTTTATTGTATGGATTTATGAAGCATACTTTCACCATCAAGCATCATTTTGCTAGGATACTGTAAAAAGATCACAGAACAAAAAGTACCAGAAGGTGAAGCGTGAATAGTGTTGCAGAAAAGAAGGGTGTTCAAGGCTCTACAGAACCTTAAATCATTTTCAACACGACACAGCCTATGAGTCAGGGTATTACTAAGTTTGAACCCAAGAACATGGAATGTCCCTCCTCACATCAACCATTTCTAATCCAAGGGATCTTGAGGAGGCACAGTCCCTGATTGCAGTGGCTTCATTGGCATGGGACCATGATACATTCTTTAGAAAGGTGCGTTCTGTCATGTAGTAAGGACAGAACACGATCCACAGGATTTTGAAATAGGTGAATTGTTTCATTAGCAACCAGTGCAATGACACAAGAGTTGCTGTACATTTTTTATATTTTGCACACCAATTTAATGGATAGATCCTCTGTGGTACTGCATTCTCAGCATCATGAATCAATCCTTGATAAAGGAAAATGCCATAACAATGAGTCACAAAACAGCACATAGAGGAAGCAAGAGGTCTCCGCAAACACCCCGTAGACAAAGACAGGGATGTCATTCTGCAGGACATGAAGGCATCATTACATGCTGGCACGCCGGCATGACGATCCCCCTTTACACTCTCTGGATTTTTCTAAACGGCAGCGCCCCTACACCATTATGGGTCTCACGACAAGAGACGTCCTCCGCTCTCTATGACCATTGCTACAGAGTAAGCTGCATTTTGTAAGTACTACTAGGTTCTGAATATCCAATCCATATATCCCACATAGTCCAAAATGAACCAGGTCCTAAACCCCGATCCTCTTATAGTTAAATCCCCCTGTTTCATACAACAGCAAGATTAAAGTTTTCTTTCCTGATCTGGCTATTTTTTATTGTCAATATGATGTGCTATAGCAAGCAATGTTAACATGTGTTAAATTTATTACACTGTGAATCCTGTCAACTGGTTGTAAATTGAAGAGAAATCCAATAAAGTTTTTGAAAATTAAAATCAAGGTGTCACAAAACATGGAGGCCACAACGATGGCATCGGAGTGTGAGGGGGATCAAATATGAATATGTTTGCAAAACAACACTTGGAGGATATTCAGAGACAGCACTCTTTTTATCTGACCATTAAGGTCCAGGTACACATTCATAGTGAAGTCCAAATTCTTCCCATTTTGACAGAAGCATACATAGGTCATAGGGTTCTGATCAAGAAAACTGAGAAACAACATGGAGCTATAACCCATCAAAAAGGCTCCCTGGCAACAGTGCAGAGCAGAAGACATTGGTGCATGACTCGTTGTACCGCAGCCTAGAAAAATAGTGGTGGCCGCTGGAGCCGAGGTGACAACATAAGACAAAGCCAGTAAGCAAGTTGATGAGGCCAAAGCAGCACGCAACCTGTGACAATTTTTACATTATCCCTTCCACAGCCCTACCATTCTGCACATGAAACCGATTTCCCAAGGAGATTACCACAAACCAGACAATATCAACAAGCACCCCCACAGAGTCAGGCGTGAATACCTAGAGAGCAGAGTAGGACCATTGGTGCAAGAACAGTCCAGAAGTAGGATCCCAAAAAAGAACATAATAGTACTTCATGGCACAGCTGTATTCCATGTCAGTCTTTTCCCAGGAAACACAGCATATATATTCAGTGTACCATTGTAAAATGGATATTGACCCAAAGTAGAAATACCATTCCAAGATTGTGGGTCCAACCTATTCCATCAGCAAAGGCTGAAACATGTCTGACATTCATTGTGTACTAGTATACAGGTGCTATGACCTCCAGTTTATTCTGTCCTTTTGGAGCAAGGGAAATGTATTTTTCTAGATGGTGGATTCCGCTCTAAAAATGCAGAATGGGCAAAAAATGATGGAATGCAATGTTGCCTGAATCCACCTCATAAGGTTGCTGCATGCTTTGAACAACCAGCAGAAAATTGACATCTGACTAAAACATCTAGAAACATACATGTACACTAAAAAAAATCCTCTATTTATAAAAACACCCACAGTCTCACAAGAGAGCCTTTCATAACTGTAGATCAAAAGTTTTTGATAAAAGTATATCAAGTCAAGGACATAGCTGCCCAACCAACTCAGGATTTTGATTGGAAAATAATGGACATGTAGCACGTTGAAAGTGAGAACAGAAGTAATCTGTCGGAACAGGAGATTAATTACAATTCTTATTTTGAACTCTTATCAAATCAACATTCCTAAACAGGGTCTTATTCTATCTATCAAAAGCAGGAAGCATAATGTACCTTAATTTATTTAATTCTCCTATTTAGTTGAGATTTTGTCTAGCTTGAACCAAAAGGGCTGTCTATGTACTTGATAGGAGTCAGGATAGCTAAATACAAAATATTGAATGTAAAAAAAAAGGAATCACAATGAAGTGTGAAGGGGGTGGTACAATTATATAGCTTTAGCTAGTCTTCAACTCCTTTATGGAATAGGATGGGGTTTTCGGCTTCGCAAAATGAATCGCAATAGATTACAAGATTCTTATTTACATAGAACATGGTCTTATAAATATTAAGGGATTGCTAAGTCTTTGTCCAGAAAGACTGGGTGACAGGAATTCAGGTAAAATCCATAAAAAGGCAAATGGTGCCTACCATGGAGTAAAGCCATATAAAGTGTTAGTAGTGGTTTCTAATACCCAGGACGTCCTAGTCAAAGTCATGGTCATTCCTCTTCTGGTTGTGTGTCAAGGAAAAGGCTACACATTCTTTAACAAGGAGACCATGCTCCATACAAACAGCGTTGGAGGTTTTAGCAGACTACCTACAATTGCATCTTTGGCAAAGGCTATGGATATTGCTTTTTCTCTACAAAATTAGCATATCAATATTGTGTATTGAGTCATTTATGACAAATTACTATTGATGGCTTTTCAGTTTTTGACCAGTCCGCATAAACTTTTTAATCAGATGTGACATTTTTCTGTGTGGCGGCACACTGTCTCTAGGGGTAATGTAAAAAACACGGATCGTTGTGCCAGTCATAGTTTGCTATTTTTTTTACCATTTATCAATTCATCATTCATCTGTGGGGTGACGCAGTGGCTTAGCCTCCTTGCTTCTAGGCTCGCATAAATGACCATGCAGAGCTGATGGAGGCTGACAGCCAGGCGTGAGTCCCAGTTACTTCATTGGCCTGTGTTGTGGGTAAACCAAAACTGGAGCCAGTCCTGATGTGGCAAACTGTCCTTTTTGACAAAGGACAGGGCAGAGAGCACTTCAAAGAAGTCAACACCCACAACAGGAATATCAACAGAACCAACACTAAATCAAATCAGTGTCTGAGTTTGGATTGAGTCCAAGTTGTACAACAGCACTGTTCAACAGGAGAGAAGATCACTGAAAGTTCTAACTACTGGAACCAGTTTTCTGGACCAAGGTCTTCTAGTCTCCAGGCTGGGTAAGTGGCCCTCACCCAGAAAATCAAGCCCAATTGACATGAGCCTGGAGAACCAGCCTTCTGGCTGCCTGCCAAGACCAGGGGACCTTTTGTGAGGAGGAGGAGGAGGAGAGGACCTGGAGAGCGTAAAGCCCACATGTGAATCCTGGTAAGAGGATCCCAGTGAGTAAAGTGTAAGAGATGCCCAATCCGGGCGTGTCTGCCGCAAGAGTGCAGGCTGCCTGCAAGCTCTTGAGAAGTTGGCAACTCCTGTGTGCCATGAGGGGACTACCGTAAAATTAGGGCTGTCACCCATGTGCAAGCAACATTTGTGACTTCTGTGTACTGGGATGGGCCCACTGTGAAGGCAGGGTCATCGCCCAGGATCGTACCTCCTACTTGAAGAGCCTTCCTCTGCTCGGACTACGCTGCCACTTTGAGTCAAGGAATAAAAAGGGTAGTACTTGTCCCAGTTGCTCTGGACCTATAAAAGGTCAGATCACGGGACATCAGGAATGAAAGGCCACAATGCTTTCCCAGTGGCTCTCTGAAAGGGGTTGTCAGCATGTTCTTGAGAAAGAGTTTGGAGATTAGGAGTATAGCAATTTGTGACTAATGCGAGTACGTTTCAATGAACTTCTGGTTTCGATTGGAGCCATTTCAAGGATATAGGAACAGATGAGGTGTGCTCAAATTATTGATGCCAAACACGAATCATGCACATATGTCGAGAGATGCTTTCAAGGGCGCAAGGCAAAGCTAAAGGGGTTTCCATAATCAAGTGTGGCTAGCACCAGAGATTAGAGAACTTGTTTGAAGTCTTTCGGCAGGAAAAAACTGTTGAATACAACAGGAACATCTGATTTGTAAAAGTAATTCATTTACCATGGATTTGCTATTACTTTGGGGGTTGAGGTTCTAGTCTTGCAGGAATACCATGGATTTGGCTCAGTCGATGAAGGAAGGTTAACAGTCAATGACTTCAAGGGTCTTTAGCCAAGATTGAATTGGCGTTGAGCAGTTAGATGAAGAGATCAATATGAATTTCATTTTTTAAAGGTTCAATTTGAGGTGATGAGTCACCCAGGACCAGATTTTGTTTTTGTGTTGTTGGATTATAGCCAGCAATTTAATGTCACGTGGAGACTATACTTTTTAGATAAAGCTGTTTATAGTCAGTATAAAAGTGAGAAGGTATTGGTACTTTTTAGCAAGGCGCTCAGCTACTCCAAATGCAGATTTAAGAGTTTAGGTAAGCGATTCATGTTTTTGGGACCCCTTGCTTAAGACTGATGGGGAACAGTATGGTATTTAGCATTTTCATGGATTTAAGCGGTTGCTTAGCTATAAGAATAACCATTTCAGATCTGTTCCTTTCAAGCCCATCGTTCTTTGGAATCTTCAGGAGAATCAGGTGATTAATATTTATTTGAAAGGTTTTATATAGCGCTGGCTAGACCCGAAGGTATCAGAGCGCTTTACATGAGTATCAGACCATAGTTGCAGGTGACATCATTACAAGATTACACAGTTTCAGAGCATAGTTACATAGTTACATGTTAGGTCGAGAAAAATAATAAGGACATATACATAAGGGAAAGAGCAGGCATGGGGGAGATTCAGGGGAGAGGGGGTAGGAGCAGGGGAAGTAGACAAAGAATGAAGGAGGGAAAGAGGTGGGGGAGGGAGAGGGACAGAGTATGAAAGAGGAGGGGAGGGTGATGGGGGCACACACCGGAGGACGAGTAAAAGCTGCATCCTAAGTGCGGTAAACTGCCATCCCAGGGGAAGTGGAATCATTCCCATGAGGCTCCCTTGACGCAGTGGACTCTCTCTGAGGGGTCACTGAGACTCCAAGGCCTAACTACTGGATCCTTCCCCAACAAGGGGAGAGGGAGTTCTTTGGCAAGGGGGGGCATACCATAACCTCAGCTGTGAGTGGCTCCCTTGACACTGTGGACTCTCTCAGAGGGGTAACTGAGACTCCAGAGTATGAATATTGGATCTTTCCCCAACAAGGGGAGAAGGAGTGCTTAGACAAATGGCACAAGGGACAGGGGGCTAGGCGGCGTAGATACATGTTGTGAAGCAGGTAAGGGGAGAGATTCAGGGGAGAGGGGCTAGGAGCAGGTGAAGTGGACAAAGAATGAAAGAGGGGAAATAGGTAGGGGAGGATGAGAGACAAAGCATGAAAGAGGAGGCGGAGGGTGGAGAGGGCACAAACCAGTAGACTCCATCGTAGGGCGCTCAATCACATCATCAGATTGCTGCACTATGGAGGAGAGGCTTGTTTGGAAGGGTGTTGTTCTAGGCGGTGGGCCTTTGTGGGAAGTATTGTGGTGTTGTGTGTGAGTGACCAGAGTGGTGCTCTTATTGTTTCTTGCCTAGGTCAGAGTGCTTAGCAGTGTGGTGGAGAAGAGGAGAGACAGATTGTGCTCATTACGTTAGCTGGCTGCTATAAGTAACTCTATGTTGGCTTTAGGGTGATTACTATAAACTGACAAACCATCTCCTGAGCTGCTGCAGCAATTAGGAGACCCACTCTGTTGATCTTTTGGGTCGATAGGGATCCACCTGGATAGTCTGTATTTTGTCCATTCTTTGAATTAATATTGGTTGTCAAAGAACGTTTAATCCTTTGGACAGTCCATTATAAGACTGGAGAGGGATGTGAGGGGAACCGGAAAAGGAAAAGTGTGTTACAGTCCTCCATGATGCCAGCCTTAAGTGTCAGATTTCTTTGGGCTTTGGTGCCTGTCCTCTTTTGGTGTGAATGACTTGGTTCACAGAGATTAGTGATGGTTGTCTGACATTATAAGTGTATCCTATGGGTTTAGCTTGTTGGCTTCCTTTTCATGATTGTCCTTATTTTTAACATACATCAGGCAAACAACACATGTTTCATTATGACCATCAAGAAAGCTTAAAAGATGAGTAGCACACTATTCTGTGAGGCACATGCAACTTAAAATACTTTTTTATGCCTACTTATTTACAGTTTTTTGGACTGTTTATCAGTCACTTGTAATCAGTCAGGTGTCAAATGCCACAGACAGACTGACGAGGGTGATAAGCAATGGTCACCTTTGTACAGAATATAAAGTGTGTCATAAAAAATTTGAAGCATAGTGGTCTATATGCTACAGCTGATGATGAATCCTGACTACTTTAGTTGGCTTTTGGCACAACTTTCATGGGTAAATTTGATACTCAATAGTAATTATTTAGAATATATCTGTCTCTTTCCACTTTCTTCAGGAGAGGATCATATTGAACCTTTAGGCAGTCATGGACAATGCCTTGAAAAAGAGAAGTGTTGATAAAATTGCTCCGGAAAAGGTATCAGATACAGTACAATTGGAATGTTTCCTTATCCTTCTCACAGATTACCTCATTTAAAACCTCTCATGCAAGTAGAGAGATTTCAAAAGTCTTGTCCCCACAGTATGCAGATGTTATGGTACGACCACTAGCCACCAGAGGAGGATTAGGTTATGTCAACATTATTTATACACCGCTCGTTCACAGAAGTTTCTTGTCACTCTGATACCTAGTTATCCACTGTTGTTAACATTACTAGTATCACGCTTAGTCTCCAGATGTTATAAAGCAGATGATTTGACTCATGAAGCTTTGCAAAAAAAAACACAGAGACTTCACAAAGTCCAAAGAAGTAGGCATAGTACTAGGTTGCTAGTCTATAACAGACAACATTTTAAGAAATTTGCAGGCTATGTGAATCCCATTTACATTATTTATAAGTAAATACACTTCATGCTGATATCCTGAAGTCTTCAACTCTATTGAACAGTTGCTGCTCCACCTTGCTCTTTTGCAGTGTACAACTTTAAAGTTCTAAAACTCCCAGATAAATCCTTTAGAAATTCAATAAAGAGGTGTTCCAGCATGATTCGTGGACATGCTAAAAAAGGTTATGAGATGTTCCCGGATACAAACTCTTTACATAGAAAGAATATTAGGAGAGGTACTATTGGAGTACTTTAAAGCTCAAAAGATTATACCGACAGTGTCAACAAAGAATAATTTTAACCATTCTGATCACCACATGAACATAGTAAGCAAAGTGATGATGGGCCATATCCGACAGCAGCAATCAGTCAATGCAATTGTGGGGACACTGCACCAAGATTCTGAACTGCAAACAAGAAACTGTAAGCACATGCTTTCAGCATGATGGGTGTTGTACCAAAAGGAATGCAATAATGCAATGTTGATGACTAAAAGAAAACCAGAGATGCCTTCTACACAAAAAGTTCTATACGACTTGGAAAATAAAACAGCACTGATAAGAAATATGGTGCAAATGGGTACGCACTAAAATTCCAAAAGGATTTTAAGATATTTGGGCTCTTCTCAAAACAATAAATGCATTTGGGCAAGAACTACTGATATACATTAAACGACTGAGAGTTTATCACTATTCCAACCACCCTGGGGAAATACCCTAAACAATAAAACTTCATACAACACTCAATTAAATCTAGATACAGACTATAAACAAATGAGAAAATTGCACGAACAAGGGGGGAGAAAAATGGAAGCATATATTTTTCCCGAGTTATGAATCAAAATGTTAACTCACAGAGTTTTAACTCATCTCGCAAGAGAAGCAACAATTAAGCAAAATCCCTTGATAAAGATTAGATCTATGAGTAATCTGCCAAAGTATGTCAGCACATTTGTGAAGGTGTAATCTTTTTCTGAAGGCACTGGTTATAACCATACGTGCAATCAGACAAGCACACGTAGGACATACAACCTAAAACTTCAACTAATTTCTTATGAAGATACAAGGCCATGGTTTAAGTAGCAGAGAAAACAGTGGGATTATTAAAGACAAAGGCAACCATTTTTAGAGAAGACAGATAATGTATGGAAAGACGTGCCAAAACAATATTACTCAAATTATAAGTTAACGGGCTTTGGGGTATCCCCAAAGAAAGACACGAAAGCCACTGACTGATCAATCGGGGTTCTGGTTATTTAAGTCTTGAAGAGTATGTGATAAAGTAGGGTAATATAAGGACACAATTAATGGTGCAGGCAATGCTAATACCATTCCGTAGCATCCTGGATACTAAAAGTTGTGAATAACAGAATTTACTTATGCAAAAAGAACAATTGATGGACAGAATGCAGAACAATGTCATACATTCACCCCAATACAGAGATCTGGCCTAAATCCATCGTTTTTTTTCTCACCATGCCTAGATACCCTATCTGCAATTTGCCTATGTGCAGATAGGGTTTCAGTATGTATACACATCTAAGACATCTAAACCTTCCAAAGAGAAAAACTTTGCAAACTGTAGGAAAAAGATGGATATAATGCAGATCCGTTAACACAATACTGAGTATAAACACGGGATAGCTCAAAAAGAGTTTACAAAGTTACAAGGTGATTTAAGTTACACTCCTAGCTAAAAGTCCATAAAATTAAGTGTGTAAACGAAACCTATAAATTGCACCTTCGTGCACAGTAGTTGAACTTGCTCTCAGCGTGAAACACGAGGAAGAGTCACAGGGGCGGCTCCTCCATTTGAGCAGAGGAGCGTCGCCCCACAAGCTCCAGAGATGCATAATAAAATGGTATTAAAGTTTATTTATTACCATTTAATTTTTCAGCAACCCGTCCCGAACTGAGTGCACCTATTGTTGGTCAATCACTGTATTAGCTAGTCGAGTCTTGTCTTAGGACTGGCTCTACTACTATTTCTGAATGGAAAAAGGCATGTATTGTTCCGCTTTTAAAACAAAACATTCCCTTGATCCGGCAACTCTTAGCAACTGCTGTTCTATTGCCTTGTTGCCAAGTCAACTGATAAAGTGGTTAGCATGCTGCATTTGGATTTTATTACAGCTATCTCCTTTCTTAATCCTGCCCAGACTGGGTTCCATCCTTTTCAGGGAACCGAGGAAGTATGAACAGCATTTCAGAATGAAATGCGGATGGTCCTATATCATTGTAGGTTGAGAAAGTTACTTCTTCCTGATTTATGCACCTGAATCTACAAAAAAAACATTTGCTTTCAGTCCAAAGATGGCTCAATCTCACATTATTCATGGAGTCATATACTCCGGTCTTGATTACTCAAACGTCTTGTATTGTGATCTCCCGGACTACACAATTAGATAAGTACAGCCAGTACAGAACAGTGCGGCACGCTTCTGAACCAGATGTATCATGCCTCTTTTGCTAGTCACCTGTGGAGTTTACCTTAAGAGCTGTCATGTGCCCTTCCCCCTAATGAACATCCTAGGCCGTTTATCACCAACAGCTTCTACTATGTTAGCCAAGAAATACCCAAACTCTCCAAAAACTCACTTGTAGAGTCGGTCTGGAGGAACCCAGATCTCTTGCCCACACGTTCTATTTTTAGCTTTACTGGGTAACCCACTCCTCTGTGAGCCATTTCTCATTTGGTATTTAACAGAACCTTCTTTCTTGCCAAAGTGTTGGGATGTCGGTCCAGCAAGAACAGCGGCCACCTCTGTCACATCTTCACAGTTTTCTTTTGGATCACTGCTCTAGGACCTGATTCCTCAATTCTTCAGGCCTAAGTACCACCTATACTGTGACACCAGAGTTATCACTGGACTTTGTGTGGGCTGGAAGAAGGTTTAATGACCTTTCTGACCACCCCAGAATCCGCTCCTTGTTGTCGTCCGAGTAAGAAGGATGCCTTCTTTTGGAATCTCTACCTCTCAGCCTGCACAACCCTGAGTTGGGCTCATCAGGTTATTCAGCACCTCAATCCTTGCCTTAGTTTCAGTATTGCATTATCTGCTTTAAGCCCAAAAGTGGACATCTCCTTCAGTGTTGTGTCCTTCATTTGTCTCTCTGATGTATTTATTCTGCTGTCAGTAGACTCTGGTAACCACTCAATTATTAGCATTGCTCTTGAAAGGCCCTCCAACTTCTCAACGACTGTCACTGCTGCCTCAGTTTCTCCTAAGCCAGAATGCAAAGCACTGTAGACTGGAACAGTGTGTTCACCCTCCTATCATATGCACCGCATCAGAATATTTACTAGCTGCCTCATTCCCTGCACACCATGCTTCAAATCTATCCTACTGGCTTTAGCATTTTAGCCTGAGTTAACGAGCTCAGCATTGTAGACTTTTCATATGGTCGTTGAGAAAAGAAGGAGCCTAAAATTTACAGCCATAAAGTGGTAAGTTACTCTGTGCGCTACCTCCTTTGATCATGTCACCGAATTCCAAGGGGCATTGCTCATCATGAGTACAGTCAGATTAACTTTGGTCCCCTTTTGATCCATTACGCTGGTAAACTTGAGACCATGGGTCTCTAATGGAAGCACTCAAGCTATCGTCAGCTTGATAGTTAGCCAGTTTGTTTCTCTTGTATGTGGCCAAACAGCTTAGGGCCTAATTAGGATGTCAGTCGGTAAGCCTCTGACTCATCGTCAGAGGCTTACCTACCAACATGGTAGATTTACATTCCGACCACCGAATAAGAATACCGGCGGTCAGAGTGTAGACCGGCTGGGGAAACCAACGGTGTTCCCATGGGCTTGAAGAGCCCATTGTCTAGTCGAAAGCCTCTCATAATCCCTTACGGACGGCGTTTCTGCTGTCGGGATTATGATGTCGGTTTCTGACAGCCTTTTCATATCTGTCTTTCTGACATGGAAAGGCTGTCGTAGAGCGACTTTGGGGGCCCCGCTTCTTCCCTGGCCCTCCAGTTGAGGCCCTGTGGGTACCTATGGTGCTCCCCTTCACATCCCTGGAACATGTGGGAGGCACAGTGCTGGGATGTGCAGGGATGTGCAAAGACTTCCATTTTACAATGGGAGCTTGTGCTGCAAGTGGTTTCGGACTGCTGCACAAGGTCCCATTGTAAAATGAAAGTTTGCAACTGCACCATGTGCGGTCACATCCTAATTCGGTATGCGGAACCGCCGACCTATGGTCGGAGGGTTCCCTCACTGGTGTAGGGCAGACGCAAATCTGCCCAACATCGTAATGAAACAAAAAACAATGGTTCTGTCGGAAGGAACATTTCAATTAAAGACATTACTTAATCATTAGATGTACACAAATATTAAACACTGACCACAAGCAAAAAGGAAAAAGGTCAAAACTTTTTTTGTATTTAACTTTTTCAGAGATTTCAGTTATGCACTGAATCAAATATGCTGTCCAAAATACACAAAACACATGGACTGTGAATACAAAAGGAGTCGTGACTGGGTGTTTACAAGTGATAAAAAATATATACATAAAAGATCGTACCATGACACACGTACGATACAGACCCGCACATCGCAGGATCTCGGAAAGGCGTATATAGCCAGCTAGATCACAATTTTGTAATGAAACTCTTACATAATTAGGGATTTTTCACGTGGTTCGCGACCACCACAAGAGAACCCGACATGGAAATATGGATAGCGTGATCACCGATTGAAGCCATAAGCCTCAGTACTCAGTTGGATCAACCATGTTCCGGGACTAACACGGCACTGAATAACACACCATTTCTGAGCCTTAATTATACATCTACGACGACTCGGTTGCACAGCGCTCAAGTTTTCGCTTACTGTCTGGATACATAGGGGCATAACCCGTCGATTCTCAACGGCGCAAGGAAGTATCCTTTTGAATTTCAACTCGTTTTTTAACCTTAATTCACAACGGCGGTAATGTATCACATTATAATCTTAGTGTCATCAAAGGACAAGACACTGGATGTACCTGATCAGTGCATTCCTCACCACCTCATGCACAACTAGTTAATACTGAATACCTCAGAGCAACACGATGCTCAAAGGCTAATCTAAGACCTGAATCATATTTCACAGGTAAATCGCCACGGCGTCCCAGACCTAAATATCCTTCCACCGGCTGGTGTACAGGAATCATCACAAATTAAAATTTATGTTGAGACCCAATAATATGGGCTCAATAACATTATGCCATGTTTTAATACATACATGCTTAGGTGTCGATCATATATTGATTATAGAACCAGGCAGCAACACAGAGCTAGATGTTCTTGTCGGCTGACTTGCACCATCCCCAATAGAAGACCAGGCGAATCATACACCTAAAAATAAGGTGAGCTTAGCAAGGGTTATCCCTGCTTCGTCCTTTAACACTGACCCACTTTTGACCCAACATCATTTACATTCATAGGCTGTCCAACCTTAATCCAGTCCTGATGAAGACCCGCTTTTGATGCACATAAATCAGCGCATCGCCCCCAGGGTCAAAACGTCGACGTTCTATGCTAAATATCCATCTGCACAAAGTCCCATTGAACAAAAGAAATAATTCAATTCTCCGGAGACTATTCTGTTTTGCAGTGGGAATCTTTGAAAAGGTTTTTTCTTTTATGTATATATGTTCTTTCACTTGTAAACACTCAGTCACCAGTCACAACTCCTTTTGTATTCACAGTCCATGTGTTTTGTGTATTTTGGACAGCATATTTGATTCAGTGCATAACTCAAATCTCTGAAAAAGTTAAATTCAAAAAAAGTTTTGACCTTTTTGCTTGTGATCAGTGTTTAATATTTGTGTACATCTAATGATTACGTATTGTGTTTAATTGAAATGTTCCTTCCACAGAACCAATATTTTTTGTTTAACTACCCGCCCAGGTTCTGAGGTTTACAGGGTTACCCCATTACACTTAATGGCAACATCGCAATGAAGGCCTTAGTGTTTTACAGGTTCTGGGGTTTTCTCATCTACAGTGCATGAGATATAACTGTTCAGTCACAAATTCACCTTGTGTATTCTTGTATTTGCAGGCTTTCTGTTGAGCAAAGGTTGCTCTCGACATATTTTGGGCAACCTTGGACTCACCATAGTTCTTGGCATAAAGTGGCAATTCTGGACCTATTGTGAGCATCTTTGACCTAGCGATAGCTATCCCAACATATTGCCAGCCACACCTCATATAATGGTGTCTATTCTTGGCATAATGATGAACATCATTTTGACATACAGTCAGCATCTTTGACGGTATGGTACCCGAGCATGGGATTATAGTAGCCCCAGGGTAATTGTGTTCATTCCCCAGCATTTGTGAATACCCTTCACTTATTTATGGCCATTTCTGCCTGGCAAAATGGTGGCCAGTCGTAATAGTTGGTACAGACCTATATTAAATCAACCACTAAGAATATTCACCCACAATATTAATCTAAATTTGAAAAACCCATTAATGTTACTGATGACAGAGTCTTCAGAAACTGAAAGAGACTCTAGTCTAAGATGGAAACATCACACGCGCTTGGAAAGTGACCACTCACTACCGAAATGACTGCAAGGCAATACCAATTGTAGGTTGTGCTTTACATAAATGCTAACATAGCATAACATGTTGGTGGCAAGCTTTGAATAATGGTGCCTGGTCTGGCTTAATGGCAGCCATCCTTGGCATATTACTGGCATCCTTACTTTGAGAAGATTTTGTCTGACGTGATAACTATTGTTATAGTGATCAAATTTGTTAGTAGCTTTGGATGTTTTTTATTGAACAGGTAGAGTTAGCTGTTCTTGACAACGGTCCAAATGACTCTACAGTGGCGACTGGCATGTACCGAGGGTGGTGGTGCAAGAGGCACAAAAAATACATAAAAATTTAAAAAATAAACTTGTCTCCTTGGTTTGCTGCACGACGTACTCCTCGCTCGGGTCTTCTCTCCGCGAGGCAGGCTCCAATGCTGGACCCTGCCAGCTCTCCCACCCAATCCTGGCATTGCTCTTGAGAGAGCGCAAACTGAACTAAAATGCACGAGTGCACCATAAGTACAAGTTAGTCGCACAATTATAATAGAAGTGCTTGTAAGGGTTGAAGATGCATTCAATTATACTTAGACGTGTGTAGTTAACATAGAGAATTCATATAGAAATGAGACTGACGCAGAAATGTGTGGAAAATGTATTCTTATTAGACGTGATTAATCATGATCCATGTTATGTAGCTGCTAATGGGGGAATGTCATGCTGCAAAGCATAGAAGGGAACAGGCCTCATGGCCAGGCCAGAAGGGTTTGGAAATGTACGCTTATACATCAATATGGATTGCACTAATGTTATAGTAATTTTGTTTATTCGCTAGATTTATATTCCATAGAAGTGTTTTTACATTATCCAAGAATAAGATGCTAACATGTTATTTTAGTTTTCGAAAGTATTTGAAGAGAATAGAACCTCGGCGAGAAGGGTTGTAGGCCTGAAGAGAGAAAAGGGTTTTTCTAATTTGCACGTGCTGATACATGTCGAGTTGTATTGAGACATAAGTTGCAAACTTCTGTTAAAAGTCTATGAGAATGGGATTCAAGCTGCGGATGTCTGTCTGCAGGTGCGAGGGGGTTTCGATTAAAAGTTTAATGAATAGAGCTCTGTTCGAGTAGACTGGTACAGACATGGAGGAGGATTCAGGAATGTTTAGGGGGTATCAGCGGGCCGGAGAAGAGCCTGAGAAGCAAGGTCAACGCTAAACACGAGGCCCAGAGGAAGATCATCATGGAAAAAGCCAGAACCGACACCACGTGAGAGGCGTCCCGAGAGGGGCGTTTCAACTGTAATTGTGTTTTGTATTAGGGACAGCACCCCTGGGGGGAGTTAGAGCAGATGCCTGAGGACCCTTCAGAGAGCGGATGGGTAGGCAGAGAGGGGTCATGACTGGAGATCATAGGTTTTCACCTAAAGACTAAGAGTGGGTGATCTTCTTAGGAAGACATTCACAGCTGACACCTTTGATAGGTTGGGACCTTGTTAAGTAGGGATACCATCTAGTACAGGGTAGGGGCAGCCTAACCTGATTCTTTCCTTCCTTTGTAAATGACGGATAGATCACAATTTGTGTCTTTGCTTGCAGCCCTGCTGATCTTGGAGCTAGTTCTAGTAGTGTTCTTTGCTCGCCTAAGAGCTTTCAGAGAACACATGTTTGTATTAGTGCCTCTATATCTTTTGAATCTCATTTTGAGATGTCTGTACTTGCAGTTATCAATGACTCTGTAATAAACCTTTAAAACTTAGAAGTAGTATGTGGTTTTTCAGAGTCGAGTCCATTATTAGCAAAGTTAACCTGGTATTGGACGCACTTTCTTTCCTCAATGACAGGCAATAAAAATTCAGTCGACCAGAACGGGGTTTAGATCTGGAGTGATAAGATAGAGATCGAAAATCCCGCCCTCCCACTCTCATGCTGTTAACCAGCATGAGAGAAGCGCCAGGATTGGAGGGAGCGGCCTCACGCAGGAGGCCTGCACTTTCTCTAACCAAGACAGCTGGGTTAGAGAGTTTTAAATGAGCATGTCTGGCTGGCCGTCACAAGACGGCCAGCCAAAGAGACATGCAGACATGCACACAGCTCCCTTCTGCCACTGGGCAGCAATGGCCCCAGAGACAAGGTTACAGATAAAATATGTTATAATTGTCTGAATTTTCACACACAAAAAAATAAACAGATATTCACACATCTCGGATGAATGTGAAGCACTATGCAGAACATTTGTTGAGAAACATTACTGCTGGAATGAAGACAAGTGGAATAGAACTCCTGGGAAGATTGTCTACGTAGGCTGCAATTCCTAAACACAGGCTTATATACAAGTTTTAGCTCAAAACAATATTTTGAACGACAACATTTTCAATTGTTTGCAGGCACGTTTAGCTTAGCTAAAATGTAGTATATCAAAGGGCTGAAGTTGCCCCCTAGTGTGCAATGATGACTTGTGGCAGAGCAATTAAATCCACACAGACACAATCCAGGACTTGAAGTAGTCCTTGCTGTCCTAAGCATCATTGTGAAGAGAACAAAGACGGCCTTAGCTGAGAGTTGCTTTGCAAAGAGTGACTTATGAACACACTTTAGGTATACATTCTACAGGTCTGATCAAATGAGACACCTACATTAATTCTAAGAAGAAAATGTCTGCGGGTTCAATCTATAATCAACAAAAAAATATTTAATTATGTCTTAAGCGAGAATCCCAAAACTGTGTCATAAATTAATTCCTAGGTTTATCGAATATCACTCAATAGCCTTTAAAAGGCATAGAGCAGAAAAGAAGCACTTGGTTCAATTAATTTTAAAATGTGGATTCGTAGGGGTACCAGAAATAAGATTTCCTCATCAAAGACATAATATGAGAATTTTAGGTTGACCTTCAAGATGAATTTACAAGAGTATTAAAATCATGCTACACAACCCTTGCACCACAGTATGGGTATGCAATGACCTTTGCTGAGATTACAGCACAAGGTATGAAAGGACTAACTACACTGTGTAGAATCCATACAGTGTGTGTGCTATGCCTTGACTGGCATTCACTTAAAGTTTCTAATAATTGTCAAACACTGCCTTACCTTCAACTCTCTTCCCTTACTGCACGAGAAGGAATTGTAAGGCATAATTTTAAAGATTCTCAGTAGCAGAAATAAAAGCGGTATTAAATACTGTCTGTAACACGAATAACACCAAATTAGACAATCTCTACATCATGAATAATGCAGCATTAAACCAATATTAATAAAAGTACTGCACCTACTCCCTTGGTCACAGTCTTGCGGACTAATAGCACGACTAATAAAACTTTATGTGAAAATATAATAATATATAACAGCATGAAGATCATAAATCTTATTAATATTATAGCTTTATTGGAAAACTATTCTCATCTTACAAAAATGAATCTGTGAACAGAATGGGAATGATTAGCAAGTAAGAAAGGCATTGCGGCCCGCTGATTTACATATTCGTAACGTTATCCTGAACAGATATTACCACTGTCCTCTTAAATTAGCAACCTGAAATTGGTGATTATTTAGTTACAGGAGCCTAATAGCAATTACTACTGTCATCTCAAGTTAGCAAAGCTGAAATTGGTGAATATTTATTGCTAGTACCATGAGGGAGGTAGGGATGGGTTTGCCCCATGTACAGCTCTGACCATTGGCTTACATTTTCTTGCGTGTTGTATGCATCTACTATTCCAAGCACAGACTGCACGTGTTATTGGTGTGAATTATTAAACCCTTTAATGTGCACATATTTCCACTGGGGACAGCTCCCGTGCAACAAACACATTTCAAATTAGACCAAATTGATTTAGGATGTAACCTTGGATCTTAGGAACTGAAATGCTACTCTATAAATTGTCTGTGCTACTACTGTGTCGCTGATTTAAAGGCTATTAGTTTCGCACACAAATGTGTCCGTACATCTAAACTACACAATAATCATACTCTGCAAACGGCGCACGCTGGACCAATGTATTTACAGTAATTTAACTATGCATTTTAAGGCAAATTAGCTTTTAGAATTTCACAATGAAAAGCCCTGACCCCTTGTAAGGGAGTTCCTTGTAACTGTGCAGTACTGATCATATGCTTGCCTCAAACTTCTGGTGGCTTAGTCAATCTCCAATATCTATGTAGAACAAGGGAAGACTGGGATATTAGATAGACAGCTTCTAAGGCAGTGTGATAATGAATGAATGAATGAGGATATTTCTATTGCGCACAGTTACTCATAAGAGACACAAAAATGCCTGAGGTACATTTGACGTCAAGTACATACAACAAATGTTCATGTTCTTTGTAAATTATTTATGAATTATTTTCCCGTCAGCATAGTGCACCCTCAATAGACCTGTGGCACATATTTTCCTCACGCCTGGGTAAGTGACTGTGATGCTGACAAAATGGAATACACTAAGGGTAACTGTCACAGGTTCAGAGGAAGAGGGTTGGGAGTTAGAGACAGACCATCAATATTAGATGAACACTATAACTGTTTGGACTCTTGTATCAAGCTTTAACCTAACCAGGATGGTGGGGCACATGAAAACCAACCTACAAAATCCAATTTACTAATCTTCATTAGATTGGAGGCCTACTCCACTGGCCCTGTGGTCAGCCTGAAGGGCATGATGGCGTAAAATCTCTGCCAGTGTCTGCAAAGCTTGGTAACATACTAAGTAATATCAGCAAAGGGAAGCAGTAGAAAGTGAATGGAGTAGTTGCCAAGGACAGAGCCTTGGAGGAAACCGATTGGAAAAAGGGACTGAGGGAGCCAGTTATGTGTCAGGCCAGTAATACCTAGTACATAGACAGGAGAGTAAATATGGGTGGTCGGCAACATTGAAGGCAAGTTGTAGGGGGGAAGAAAGACAGTTCTGATGGGCTGTGGTAATATAGTAAAATATGTATGGAAATGCTGTTTCCATGGAAGAGTAGGTATGGGATCAAGACTTAAAGTGCTTAATAAGCTTATTGGAATAAAGGTAAAGTTGAGTCGGGTGAAGACCATGCATTTCAGTATTTGAGTGAGAAAGGGAAGTTCAAATACCAGTTTTAGTTTGTAGAAATTGAGCAATTAGTATTGGGTATTCTTTTTAAGGGACAACCACTGCAGATTTGAAGTATGTTGGATATATGCCAGATGTGATGTAATAACTGAAGGGACAGGTCATACAAGGAATAACACTGAATGTAAAGGCAAGTGGTCAAAAAACATAGTATTCATATGAACTAAAAGTCCCTTAAAAATGTGATCGCTACACTTCTGGACACAACCAGACAGTAACATTTAGCCATAGTCTATTCTTTGCACCCAATGTCAAGCAAGTCACTATACCGGAACTGATCAGGCTCTCACCGATTAGCTCATACCAATATGAAAGACTAAGTCGTAGCTCTGCTGTCTGCGCAAAATCAGATCTCTATTTCACTGTCTAAACCAGATCAGAGCTTTCAACACAGTGTTTATAAATATACTAACAAACTAAATTTGGATCTCTAAGTGATGATCTTACAGGCTTATTAAGGACTCGCACAGAAGAACCATGCATGGCTTGAAAAGCCTTCCCTTGATCGGGATAGCCTGGCAATCTCAGCTAGCTTTTCATGGTACATACTGAGCATCTTGGGGGGGATTTTCACAATCATATTTACATTCTTGAGGTAGAGCGGTTCCAAGGAAAAGCCCCAAAACAAGGAACACCATACATATCCTGTATGTTTGAATTATCAATGTTCTGTTTCTTCAATTGCAAGCTATCTTGCGGCCTTCTTATGTAGGGCCTTACGTGTATGAGAATTAACAAAAAATAATTAACGACAGGACATCAGATAGTAAAACACTGGACTTACTTGTATTCACTGGAATAAGCTGTGATCTCCGTGTTATTATACAACCACTTAAATTCTAGGGGCCAGCTTCCTTCAGCGAGGCAGGTGAGAACCAGGCGATTTCCTTCAAGATGGGCCTGTGGCAAACCCGGCTCAGTTTTGAAATATGGTGCAACATCATCTGAAACAAAGGATAGTGCAATGTTAGTAGCCTTACAAAGAACAGCAGTAATGATCAACACACAAGCCTCCATGAATGAAAAACAAGCCATCTTCACAGGCCAACATGAAAAATATATATGGCACCAATTTTGATAGCAAGGAATGCATGAAACAAAATACCAGAGTTACAGCCTTATCATCATAAGCACAAACGATCTTAGTGACGTATCTTCATATATCAGGTGGACTACCCCACGGCTACACTTCAGAAGGAAACAAGGGATTCGCCTCTTAACTTAGACCAATGTTAGACATATCTAATGGCCTGCTAGCTACTGAAACCTATAAATCCTTTAATAAGAAAACTCTTCTTCCGTATAACTATTGCCAAAGCCGGCTTGGAAATAATACCCACTGTGCCCTTCAAGTGACAGGTTTGAATCCTGGTAGGGTATTGCTTCCAAAGTTCATCAACTGAGTGCCAAAGACAAACGGAGTGGTGTAAAATGCTATACAACAAGGTATTATCACTATTGATTCCCTAACTCGGCTACTAGTTGTTCAAAAACAAGGTTGGAACCAATTTATGTTTGTGCTATATATATATATATATATATATATATATATATATATATATATATATATATATATATATATATATATATATATATATGTATGTATATACATATACACACACATAAGATATATATATATATATATATATATATATGTATGTATATACATATACACACACATAAGATATATATATATATATATATGTATATATATATATATATATATATACATATATATTTATGTGTCGCTGGTGTTGAGAGTGCTCTAACAGAAGCTGCTTTCCACCTAAACTGGAGAACTACCCAGAGTTCTCCTTCTTTTTCGCATAATTTATGCATCACTCTATGCCTGAAAGGGTTTTGTTTTGAGATATATATATATGTATGTATATACATATATATATACACACACACATAAGATATATATGTGTATATATATATATATATGCATATGCTCGCATACTGCATGAAAACATTCTATGCTGTAGCAGGCTAATTTTCACTATAAAATGTAGATTTTAATAAATCTTCACTACATCCATAGAACTGCTGGGCTGTCCTAATAGAAAGTTAGGCACTAAGCTAACTCCGGGAGGCCTATTACTGCCAAATTATAAAGTGACTGTTGAAGCACGTACTTTACAGCTACCTGTGACTTAAGCATTGGTTTCTCAAGGATGACTTCAAAATTCAGGAGCAGAAATTTGCCTCAGTGACCTAAAGTATCACACTGCAATTTGACAGCGTGTAATAGACGTCTTCCTGAAGAAAAAACGCAAATGAAAGGGTGGCATTAAGATAGAGCTTTCTTTCTAGCTGGAAAACTGGCTGGGAGATAAATATCAGAGGCAGCTCTTCCTTATGGACTCCAGGCCTCTGGACTAGGCCCTCCCTGTTTTCTGGGACGTTTCTTTTACCCCAAGAATTAATAATAATCTCTTATTCACTCTTGGGATACTAAAAAAAAGCCAAACTACTTTCTACCCAGCTACAGCCTCAGTCAGCCAGTGACATCGTCTGAACGCTAAAGACACACAATTGATGGACGGAATGCAGAACAAATCAAAACATTCACCCCCAGTAAAGAGGTCTGGGTTAAATCCATCATTCTTTTGCTCACCATGCCACCCCAGTTTAGACCTGGCCATATGCAAATCAGTCTTGACCCTGAGCCTTATGGGAACATCCAGACCGAACTGCCAAGCCAGGTCCTCCCTGGACCAGAAACAAGCACCCTGGGACCGGTTTCCTCTAAGCACTGGCACAGGCACATGAAGGTGAGATTGTCCAGGGCAACATGTACAACTTCATCACGTCATACTTTTTTAAAAATGCAATGCTCCCTACCCTGTGATTCTTAGGAGTGACTTAGGAAAAGGTCAATTTTGCCATGTAAATAGGGTAGTTTAAAACCAAGCTTAATTTAAGCCGGTGGGGGCCACAGGCACTTTCTTTATGGGTGAATGTCTGATGCAGGGGAAATAAGTGCCTGTCCCCAAAAAATGAGACAGTCAAAAACACAAAATGGAAAGACGGGGGAAACATTGCGAATGTTTTAGGGTGAGAGCACAAGCACTTTAGCACTGATTAGCAGTGGTAAAGTGCACAGAGTCCTAATGCCAACAAAAAAGAATTTAACAAAACAGATGGAGAAAAGGCAAAACGTTTGTGGGACTACCACACCACGGATGTTCGCTCTAGCACGTGCCCTCGTGGTATTTTTAACAGTAGGATTGTAGAAAGTGTAAAAAGTACCTTAAATGAAAATGAATACGTTCTGATACTCACTATCCAGAGTAACTGTTTGGTCTTGAAAAGTGCCTGTACTACCCCATTGTAGAAATGCTAATCCTTATGCCGGACAGTACAAGCCATTTAAATGACTGATAATAAAATTCCATTATTTGCAAATTGTAAGCGGGTTTACTGTTGTGCGTACTAAAGAACCAGTCATTTCTTATACTGTGACACATGCATGCAGAGAAGGAAAACATTTTTTTTTAAAGAAACTTCAACGGAGTCACATGAAATGGGACATGGCGGAAAGAGAACTACCTTATAAACATTCTTTTAAAGGGATACTAGGGTGAGAGGAGGGGACAGGGGTAAAATCCCCAATCCTGCCCATAATAAGAAAAGCGCCATGCCACTAAAAGGAGGCATGCCAGAAAACCCACCCTGAAAACATCTATTTCACAGCTCACCATCTACCTAGGTTCCAGTCATTCTACATACTGCTCTTTACAAAAAAAAGGAAGGAGAAAGGTCGTCATAAAAAAATGAGGCGGAAAGAGGAAGATCATTGGGCAGGGAGTTCATTGCAGAACAAACACGATACCTAAAGCTCGCACCCATCATTGACCCACAGTGAAAAGGCGGCAAGGTGCAAAACAGTATAATGCACCGTAGAAGCTTTCCATGTGAATTACATGCATGTTAAAAAATTAGTTTTTATTCGTTTTGGAATCTTTATTTTCACAATGACCCATCCGTTGGCACCAACATATGCTAAGAACACAATATTTTGTTCATAACTTAACAAACCACTAATGATTCCTTCATTTAAGACGCCTAGTCTACCCTCTTGGCAATAGAAAAAACAAATTGACAATCTTTGAAAATCTCAACTTCATGTTAATGTAAAAAAAAAACACCGATATCACTTTATCGCTGCTACAAAAGAACGGTAGAAAATTACCCAGGAGATTTATTACCATTAGTCATAGTTCGCTTGAACTATTTAATTTTTTATTGATTGACTAGGCGTTTTTTTGAATGCTTATTGATAACCCTGGTGCAGTTCCTAACGATGAGGATTTCGCAAAGGGAGTGTAATGGAGTACTGGGTGACGCGTACTTTCAACTGCATGCAATATTTTATATTTATAAAGCGTGGGCGTCTAGGCGCTATAACCTGATAAGAGGATGATTTGAGAGAGGACAGAGAAAAAGTGGAAAAGAATTGAACCTGTAGCAACAGAGTGAAAAGCCAGGTCTTAAGGGCCTTCCTAAATGGGAGCAGGTCAGAACAATTCTTCAGATGGGTGGGTAGAGTGTTCCACAGATTGTACGGGAAATAGGCCTACCAAATCTGAGGCAAGAAAATATATCTGGGCATTTCTCTCAGAGTACAAGACCCAACGTGCTAAACCAGACCCAGAGAGACAAAATGAAAATCTCTTCTAAAGCTCCGACTACGTAGACACTTGTTCGGCCACAGGGCCCAACATTGAACAATCTCTCCATTGATCGATGAAGTCGCTCCTAGACAGAGAACGTGGGGCTACCCCCGCCGCAACCTACGCAAACACATCTGTCTCAGACCCCAGCTATTTGAGAAAGTATAAATGGAAACTTCTCCCTCATCCAAGCCCAACTTCCGGTGTGGACAGCGACAGACCCGAAAGAAGACCATGACCACAGTGGAAACAAAAAGCTGCAAAAAAAGATCAAAGATAAAAACAGAAGACAAGAACTCTCAGTCTCTTCCCCCATGGACATATAATACTCTCATTAATGGCAACAACGCTTCTGCAATTCAGAAAGGAGCGTAGCAGAGACCACTACATCTCAGCGCCACCGAGGGTTCACACTCTAGTGACACCTGTCCATGCCCTGCCAGCTGCAAAGAGATGGTCATCCACGGATGGGACAAAACCAACGACCAAAGAAGGATGGCAAAGGATATAACCGCAGTCCATACTGAACTTTGATTATATGTGCAACCTCCCCCATCCACCATCATGGGCACTGGAAGCAGGGGTACATGTGATGCTGCAGCATCCCCAAAATTACCGAGCTCAGGTTCAGAAGGTGAGTGAGCAATGAAGTTGTCTATATATTTTGGCTTGATCATGTCACGATTGCAGTGCTTCAAAGATAAAGGTCAAAGGACGCATTTGCCCAGATGCATCAAGCATTTTTGGAGTCGCAAACGGTGCGATTCCTTAAAATCGGCCGTTTGCGACTCCAAAAATGCTTTTTGGTATGCATCATTACTTTTTGGTAAAATTCGCTAATTTTGCGAATTTCCTAAATGCGATTGCATTTAAGGAATCGCAATTGTGCGATTCCTTAAATGGGATGTATCATTGTAAAAAAATTTGCGAATTTGAAAATTGCAAGTGCAAATTACCACGAGTTTGAACCTCGTGGTAATTTGCACAATTGTTTAAAAAAGCACAAAAATGCATTTTTTAAACTGTTAAGTTACAGACACACATGTCCTTAGGACATGTGTGTATGTAACTTACATGTAAAAGTGCATTTCATGGGTGCAGGGGGGGGTCCTTTGGCCTCCCCTCTCCACCCTTGAAATGCTTTGTCGAATTCCGATTTTCAAATTGCGAATTCGCAATTCCCATTCATTCCTATGGGCATTTCAGCCCATAGGAATGAATGGGAATTGCGAATTCGCTATTTGAAACTCGCAATTTTATTGCGATTCGGTAAAAATTGCGATTTTTACCGAATCTCAATAAAATTGCGAAATAAATGATGCATTGCCATTTGCGATTCCTTATTTGCGATTCCTTATTTTTCGCAAATAAGGAATCGCAAATGACAACGTTGATGCATCTAGGGGATTGCTACTTATTCTTTAACATGGGAATGGGTGTTTCCTCTTTCTGACTGCATAAGGAGAGGATTTTGTAAAGTGAAGTATGTGACAAATCTGGGTGGGGAACAGGGAGTGTGAAAGGAAAGGTTGTAGGGTGTCATTTTTTTCTAGCACACAGCAACGTTTAAATACCTCTACAAATATTTCGGAATATGTCAGCAGTTAGGAAACCACAAATGAAGCACAATTGTTTGCAATTCTTAAGCGTGATGGAAACTGATTTTAGTGTGACAAATCGACGTTGTGGAAAGGGTATTTGCTTAAACATGATTTCCACACATTATCAGTGATGTGCTATATCATTTCATCAGTAAAACTATGTGTCTGTGCATGTTTAGTGGCCATTTTAATGGAAAGTGTGCTGTCTGTTAATGACACTGCACTACCACCCCATGCTTTAGTAAGATATTTGCAGCAGTTTGCTCCACAATTAACCACCAGCTACATACCCCACCCCTCCGGCACAGGATTGAACTTTTCAAAGTCCCTAGGACTTCAATGATGTAACATTATTGGTAGCACCACCACTAGGAGAATTGGCCCAGGAGTGATGTCCACCATCCCCTTGTAAGTTCTTCCCAACCACAAGAACTCAAACTTTAGGGCCAACCACAGAATCTGCATCATGTCATCGCAATCTCGTGGTCATAACACTGCGTACTGTTAATGTGTCCATGTCCTACCGTGCCATCTATGTTTCAGAGAAAGACTATTCAGTTAGAAACCCTTAAATAAATAAAATTATAAAATACATCAAATCATCAAATGCGGCTTGCATAGGACACTGTGCTCGCATCGCTGAGACGCGCACCTCCAGGGAGAGGGGCGAAGAGCTCAAACAGCGTCTTTTCTACGCATTTTCTGTAAACACGACAATCGAATGCTAATTCCAAGGATGAAGCCTGGATTATTCGGTTGTTTGTTGACAAACGTCTTAGCCTAGCAAGAAGCTCGCTCTAGCTCACACATCTCATTGGGCAAGTGTTTGATATTGCATTTGAGAGGGTACGCAAACAGAACAGTCACTGGGGGGACAGACCATTTGATTACCAGGTAATTACAGTGCGTCACGTGACTGGAGAGCCTCCACTTGGTCATCACTGAGTAGCATCTCCCTGGATTCTAGAGTATCCTTTTCCTGGAAGGAACAGTTTGAATCTGAGTTGTAGCTGTGGGCTGGGTTTCCCCAGGGGAAATATTGAAGCAGCAAACATATATGCAAAGGATTCCACTCACAGGATTACGGTTTCTGCCTACACAAATAGTTATTTGCATACAAATTGTGACTGAAGGCATAATATCACTTGACCTTCATTAGAAATGACCTTTTCCCAGCCCTTCGCAGTTGCATAGTTATGAATTGAGACGATAACAATCGGTCGTGCATTACAGCACGTAGAATCAAACATGTACCCTAAAGGACGCTTACGATCCCGATGACAGATAGCTTGGCAGCTTAAATGTGGTTATATCCACATTGACAATTCTCAATCAATCAATCAATCAATCAATCAAAGCATTTGTATAGCGCACTACTCACCCGGAGGGTCTCAAGGCGCTAGGGGAGAGGGGGTCCGCTACTGCTCGAACAGCCAGGTCTTGAGCTGCTTCCTGAAGGCGAGGTGGTCCTGGGTCAGGCGGATGTGGGTCGGGAGGGAGTTCCAGGTCTTGGCGGCGAGGTAGGAGAAGGACCTTCCTCCTGTGGTGGCTCTTCGGATGCGGGGGACGGCGGCGAGGGCGTGGCTGGTCGATCGAAGCTGGCGTTTGGGAGCGTAGAAGTTGAGGCGGCTGTTGAGGTATCCTGGGCCTTGGTTGTGCAGGGCTTTGTGTGCGTGGGTGAGTAGACGGAAGGTGATTCGCTTGTTGACCGGGAGCCAGTGCAGGTCTCTCAGGTGTCCGGAGATGTGGCTGCGGCGGGGGATGTCCAGGATGAGTCGTGCTGAGGCGTTCTGGATCCGCTGGAGTCTCTTCTGGAGTTTGGCGGTGGTTCCGGCGTAGAGGGAGTTGCCGTAGTCCAGTCGGCTGGTGACGAGGGCCTGGGTGACCGTCTTCCTGGTCTCGGTGGGGATCCACCAGAAGATCTTGCGTAGCATGCGTAGGATATTGAAGCACGATGAGGAGACAGCGTTGACTTGTCTGGTCATGACACATATATATACATTTTTAAAAAATGCTAATAAAAATTTGAAAATTATATTGATAGATAGATAGATAGATAGATAGATAGATAGATAGATAGATAGATAGATAGATAGATAGATAGATTACTTTGTGTAAGCCAAGAAGCTGTAAACTCTATTGATGCTGCAGATGTTACTGCCTGACCAAACATAAAAATAAAGCGTCATTGCTAACACATAATTCACGCCAGCTTGCCTAAAATAGACACATTTAATATGCATTGCAAATGCATCCATGCACACCCTGCCTTAGGTTATTCGAAGTAGAAATATTCTCAAGCGTCAATGCTCAAAACACAGATTGCGGTCCACGCTCAGCTGAAACCCTCTACAGTACATCAGAAAGCGTTTGGACATGAATCCTGCTAATGTAGAAATATTATTACATTTGATGACCCATTTTTGAAGCAAATTATGGCCAAAATATTCACTCTGTTAAATGTTACTGTAGCCTTATTCATATGTATATGTGCATAAATAGATACATTAATATGACCTGACTTTCCAACCTCAAACAAATGAGACATCGACTACGGAAACATCATTTTCGATATGCTAACTATCAAGATGATGTCAACATTAGAGACTCAGCTACTAAAACCTTCTCTATTGCAACCTGACCTGATATCAGTTTTATCCAAAACAGAAAGCCGAAACATGTCGACTCATCATAGCAATGACCTCAATAAAGAGAGTTACAATCTATTTTGAGACAATACTCTATTAGCTGCCACACAGAGACACAAGCACTTAGGAGGTAATCAAGCCATGGTTGGGATGGGGATTTCCATGTGTATTGCTGGGTCTTCAGACTGTGGTCTAGGTGAGGTCACAGCATATTTCAATCCTGCCTTTTCCTACCTGGCATCAATGTACAGGGGCAGTAATGAGGAACAATGTGGAGCAGAGCGGGTTTTCCAATCACAGCATCCTTTAAGCCTCCCACAGTGTAAGGAGGAGCATACGCTGGGTGGAGGCTTCGGTAGAGTATGTGGGGGGACATCCAGTGGAGAAGCGTGGCTCAATGGTTAGAGCGGCAGACCCTGATGCAGAGGTCTGGCCCGGAACCAGGGTTCAATTCCTGCCTCGGGGGCTCTTGGACTCAATTTCCCCGGACCTGATACTTCTCACCTCGGTGCCTAGTCTAATCATGGGTCCCACTCTGTGACTCTGGGCAATAGCTTGCTTAATCTCCACAACGGCCCCAGCAGCGCTGTGGATGCCTGGCTTCACCTTGGGGGTGCCCAGGAGTGGACATTTCACAGGAAAGCCAGAATGGGTTCCACAGTGCTACGAGACCTCTGAGTAGAAGTGCGCTATATAAATACTCTACATTTACATTTACATCCACATTGAGCATTTGTGGTCACCTAAGCATTTAACCGGCGATTTGGAGATTTATTGTTTAATGCATTTTATTGCTATTTAAAAAAAAAAAACACCAAGTGCAGCATTTCTCCAACAGTGTCAAAGAGGCCGGCGGCAGGTAAAGTGTTCCAGCAGTTTTCGTTACATGGAATGATAGATCCTCTTTGACCAGTGCATTGCATAGCGTCTCCATAGTGCTACTGTAAAGCTGTGTTTTGTAACAGCATAGACAACATGAACCTGGTGCTAAGGTGTCAGGCAGACACAGTAAGGAGCAGATCAGTGCACAGCATTCTGCTATATCTTCTCTCAATTTAACATCATTGGAGATAGGCGCTTCCTCCACTCGCGGACATCTTTACACTAAAGGTCTCGCCCTAGGCCAGTGGTCTGGGATGTTCTTTAAGGACAGAATTTACAATCACACTCGTCATACCACTGTGAGTGGGCAAAACTGGAAAGAATGTTCAGTCCAGTTGCTGTCGGTTTTTCCAAGTGGCCTGGAGGTTGGTTGTGTACAACTGTAGCTGAATAACTCTGCAAATTACACTCTGACTGTGAGTGTCTCAAGGGAACAAAATCATTAGCCAACCAGTTGTAACCAATAGTGGCGGCTGCCACCTATCTAGGGTGGTAAGGTGGCCAGGGAGTATGTGGGGCCTGGAAGGATATTGGGGAATAAAATCAAAATCCAAAACGTATCTGCTGTTCCGCTTCCGCTGCCGGCCGCCTCGTTGCTTCTCTCATCCGACCAAAGTGTATGGTCCCTCAAAGCTCAGCCTCCCCACCCAATCCAGATGCAGCTCTCATGCTATGTGAGCAGCACCAGGATTGGTCTGAGCCGCCTCGTTTGCCAACTAGACAGTGCCTGGGAGCCTGTGGCTTTCTCTCCAATCCAGCTGTGTAACACAGCTGGGTTGGAAAAACATAAGTGCGCATGACCAAACAGGCATGCAAACTTACAAGTGCATACTACTACTCCTACCTGTCATGCCATGCTACACCAAAGCTTGGACTCAATCTCCGTCTCGGCTGGGACAGCGATAAATAAAATGACAACATTGTGTTACTATCATTTATTTATCATCTGCTGGCTCTGGGCAGTGGGGCGACGCTCCTCCGCCATCACAGATGAGCCACCCCTGGTAACCAATTGCCACTCCTATACAAGAAGAACATTTATAATAGATTTTCTCCTTCAAAGACCATATGTGTAAGTCCAGGGTCCATGTTTACCTCTCCCTTCCTTACCCGTCACGCTCTCTTTCCATCCAGCCATTCTCTATCTCTCTTCCTCGCTCTCTGATCTCTCTCGATTTTTCCTACCTCTGTCTGTCTTTCTCTCGTATTATGCCGCACTATGCAATAATACCTGGGAAGCAGGAGAGGATGACTGAGGCATTGTAGCAGCCGCGGGCCTTCAAAAGCCCACCTCCACTGGCTCCACTCCTCCAGGAAAATTCCCAGTGAAATAAATGTCCAGTCCGCCATGCCAAGAAATAGGGTCTGCATAATAAAATGGGTCACTATTTTGATGCTATCAAGAGTAAAAATTGAGTTTAAAGCATAACCCTCTTATGAGTTTCTTACAGAATAAGGCTATTTATTTCTTACCTAAAATGCACGAACACTGCATTTTTGCCCTCTATACAATCTGCTACCAATGGGTGATGCAATTTCATCAATTATGATCACAAGCAGATAATGTATCTGCTCTTAAAACATTCCACTGTGTTTTGGTTTGTGTTGTTAATACTGCCTGGACTGCATATCAAGGATTTTTCCCTGAAAAGGTCTGGGTATGGGGTGCAGTTCCAAAATCTGTAGGAGGAACAGGAGATAAAGACTCCACTCAGACAGAGACAAGAGGCATCTGACCTAGGAAGTGGAAATGACAAAATAGTTTACGTAAAATCACTTTAGGAGGGATTTGGATGTGTAAGATGGAAAGTTAATTTAAAAACCAGGCTATAAGAAAATGGCAGGAAACAGGCACCTCTGCCACTCATGCTCATCAGGAGATGCAAGCAAGATCCAGGACCACTGAAATGGAAGATTGAATACAGAGATGGGTTTGCTTCGCAGAAGCAAGATACTGGAAATAGACAGCAAGAGTAGAAGAAATTTAATCATTATCTTGTAATAGAGAGCTGATTAAAGACTCTGAGGATGTGAAAGTTAGAAGCGCACAGATTTCGATGTTATAGGCAGTAAACAGGATATCCTAACTATAGGACCAACATTATGTAGATTTGGGAAATGAGATCAAGCTTGCATGCTGATGGTGAGAGTGACACAAATTGACTCAAAAAATGGTGGTCCAACATTTCGAAACCACAACACAGTTTTGATCGAAGAAGTGCTACATATGAGGTAGGAAACAGACATTTCATAGTAGTGAGCGGAAAGTGAGAAGACCATAGGGGATTAATCGTAAGAGAATTCACCTTTAGTGGATATTAATTGACCACGACGATGTTCTAGCGGTTTAGACGTAAAAACAAGAAGCTAAATTACGTTGAGTTCAGAAAGATGGAAGCCAAGCCAGCCAACCTTTGGCTCTAAAACTAAGTAGCGACGTTAAAAATATGAAAACAAGGTTTCAATTATTTGTAATTTTGCATTATTTATATATTTGAAGTGCGTAGTGGATTTTTGTACACGGTGTATGAATACTGCCTAGAAGGTTTTTTCGACATTTATATATTCATACCATGCTGTTGAAACAGATGTTTTTGAATCTTTCAGAAATATAAAAAAAGTTATTAAAAAAGAAACATCAATTACAAAAACCTGTTACCCTCTGTGATTCACGCTTATTTCTTTGTTTAAAAAATGCGCATTAGGCAAGCACTGAAGGATGCACGCTTCTCCTGTACATATCAATTAAATTAAAATGCAAGCTTTTAAAATAGAAACAACTCTAATTTTGCCTCATAAAAGCAATCGCAAAAGGTGGCTGAGAGTGAGTGAATACAAACAAAAAATAGATAAATGGAGATTTTTTTCCAAACCAAATCCTTCCGATAGAGAGATGGTTACATGCAAAAAGGGACTGTGCAGACAGATTTCTAAAAGGAAAATACTAGCTCCCCCAGTTACCTGACAAATCAATTGTGACACAAACATGGGGGGTCTGCAGCCTATAAATTATCCAAAATGTTCTAGTAAAGTGACAATGAAATTTATTAAGGCATCACAATCAGCGCTATCAATCAACAGAGTCCAGCCGTGGAGGGATTAGAAATCTTGGTATGAATCGAGCAATCAGCCGAGCTGGCCCCTTCATTATCACACACTCTGCTCAAGATAGCTAAAGTTCCCAGGGTGACTAACCTTTTCAGTTAAAACCACTAATCTTTTTTTTCCAAACTCATTTTGTATCAAACTTGGAGGCATTTTTACAGTTCAGGATCTGAATTAACCCCTCTACGGGATTTAAAATTTTATCATGAAATGTCCATGAGGAAAGAGGAATTATTTGATATTTGTTTATTTTGCCTGGGAAATGTGAATTTCTCATATCTTATCTCATCTCTTTCTTGTAAAAGAAGTCACTCAAATTGCATTTTCTTGCAGCTAAGAACATTTAACTTAGGCCTACCAGATGCCAGAATCGAATCTCAAACCTTGTTGAGATGTGTCTACAATAATAATGTTAATCTACTTGATATACAGAGAAAGGGAAAAGTGAATTTATATTTGCTACATTCCTTGCCTCTGGAGAGAAAATACCAGGACTGTGGCAAAAATCATTTTACAGATAAAGTTACAATTTTGTCATATAAAAATATGTTAACTTGAAGGAAATACATACTGAACACAATGTTTGTTCTGTTGTGAGCAGTGCATGGTTATCTATTTTTAGTTTCAAAATTACCAAGAGACTTGATCCCAATCTGTTGCATTCCCCCCATAGTGACTCTGTTGATGTTCCTATTAAAATACCAACTAGGTGTTATGGTGTACTGGTGAGCACATGTCCTTTAACTAAGATTTAGTAGCGTGGCGCACAGCGATTTAGTTTGTGGTGAGATTGCCAATGTTTTAACTGTGGTTGGTTAGTTTTTTAAGGTGCTCCAGCAAGAGACGTAACCGTCCGTGCACGTCGTGAAGAGAACTGGTTGTGTGCGTTACATGGGAAGTAGACGCATCCTTGCACTAGGGCACACAATGTGGTTCGTTGAAACACAGACTCCAATGAGATTTTTTTAGCAGTTGATTATTTATTCATCAATCTTGCAAAAGGAAGTTTTTGTTCATGATTTCACAAAAATTTCTAACATGTCCTTTAACAACATGCCCTGTGCCAGGACAGTACTTTAAAGCGTGTAACAGAGCAGAGGTTCAGAACTGCACCCTAAAGAGGACAACTAATGTTCTCCCCTACATGTAACATGTGTACGGGCCCTCAAGATCTTAGAAAACAACAAATATTGTAGTGAAAATGGGTTTTAGATGTATTTGAAGCTGGCCAAGGCACTGCACAGATCAAAATCCAAGAGCCAAAACACAGGATCAGCACAGGACCAGTGGATATGAACTATATGAACATAGGCTCTCCAACTGGCTGGTTCGGCTAACATGTCCTTAGCCGATGTTGAGAGCAATTTGTGTGTTGAGCCTTCCGGAGGCATGGTGACCCACATTCCTCTTTCTGATGGCCATCAACACGCCAAGCACATAATTATCAAGTAGGCACATGTATGCTGTGACGTCCAGAGCCCTTGCATTTTTTTTTTCAAGAGTTCATTCCATGTTGGGATTGTTAACCCCAACCTTAAAATACAGAGGCAACCTACATGTCGGATAACGCAATGTGCTGTTGGCTAAAAATCAAGATCTGGCCCAATGTGTCGAACATGACATGGAGGCCTTGAGATCTATGCAAGGGAGAGAAGCATCCTTCAAGCATTTGTGCAACGCTATGGAGTAGACGTCAATTGCTAACAACCAGCAACGGTTGAGAAGGAAGCAAGGGACAAAAGTGACAGCTGCCCACGTTTCATTGTATTTGGAGTCGGTAGATTTTTGCTTGCTGTGAGCCATATACGAAGGGAGAGGAGTGAAATTTTAATATTTGCAGAGCACTTTATGCTTTACTCTTTCATAGTCCCTCCGACACCATACCACACAATGATGAATTTCAAATATCTGCTAACAGTCATGGTTAATTTTATTCTGTGTTATATGCTAATGTTTTTTAGGGAGAGTCCTACCGAAACAAAAGCTGTTCTGATTGATGTTTTAACATTTTTATCTATGCACTATAGGGCAGATTTACAAACCTCTTGCGCCACTTTTGCGTCACTTTTAACATGGGAAAAGTGACGCAAAAGTAGCGCAAGGGGCTTGTAAATCTGCCCGTATGTACTTTATGTAGGTAACGCCTAAGTACTCTCCAATCAGTGCACACTGCTAGACATTACAGTTGGCGTAGCAGACCCGCCCGGCGTCTATTTATTTATATTAGTAGTCCCTTCCTTCTAGAGGTTTTGCCTTAATTTGATTGCGCTTAGTAGGGAGTTATTTTGGTGTTTTCTAGCATAAAAGATGGAAAACCTTTATCATTTGTTTTTATCCTTTAAATTATTTCTTGTAATGATTTGTGTATCAGCTGATATGGAATCACCTTACCACAGAGATGTATTTTGTTCCTTACTTTTGTACACAGACCTTTTATGACATTGATCTATTACAGAGATGCATTTGAATGAATTGGGTACCTTTGTTTTCATATTTATTTTATTGAGATGTTGTATTAAGCACTTTTATGGTTCTTTTAACCAAAGTAAAGCAAAAATGATGATGATGACAGCTGGCCACCTCCTTTCCAAACCTAGTGCTTTTAGGCAGCAAATATGCCTCAATTCGAGTAAATATTATGGTGACAAAATACCTATGATAGCATATGCAGCTAGCATGCTGCCATTCCTGGGGTTGTATGGACCTAAATCTACCCATTTAATGGTCATGAAAGCTTGAGTGTAAATACAAATTCTAGCCACGTGCAGTTTCTGCTGAAATTGCACAGATCATTTTGAAATCAATACTATTCAACATAAAGCGCTTTTAATTAATTCTGATCCTGAGAAAATATCATGTTTTATTAACAGATACTTGGATGTCTCCATTACTTTGACTATAGAAACACATTCGCAAAACAACAAGATGATGGACAGAGTGCTGAAACTTTTCAACCACTCTCCCCCAGTCACAGATCTGGGTTAATTCCATTGTTGTTTTGGTCACAATGCCACCCCAGTTTGGACACAGCCATATGCAAATCAGTCTTGACCCTGCTCCCCCATGGGAACAGTCCAGCCCGAACTGCCAGGCCAGGTCCTTCAGTGGCATAGCTAGGGTGGGAGTGGTAATCTGGTCCGCCGCGTGCGGCACTCTTTTTGGGAGTGGCGGAGGTGAGCAAGTTGTGTCTGTCGACTACCACTATCCCCCCGAGAACAAGTTACCTGTCGGAATCCACACCCCCCTGGACCGAAAACAAGTATCCTGTCCGAAAAACACTTGACACAGAGGCAATCCAACAAGGAAACCCATATTGGGATAAAGTAGCTGGAAACTGTGGCAGCATGGTCCTGACCATCATTAGTGTATAATATTCGGTACCTTGGGGCCTCATAGGTAGGAGGGGCCTACTGCACCACAATTATGGTTTTCAATACTCAGCCAGGAGGCATAGGGCACTTTCTATACTGAGATAAGGGCCCCTTGGCACCCTTGCTACACCACAGAGTGAAAGGAAGAGCCCAACACCGAGACTGGGAAGGCTCAGCATTGGGAGAGATGGACAAAAGAACTGGGACGCACTGGGACAGGGTTCCAAAAGACAGACATTACTGGAGGGAGATGCAGTACCATATTCAGACTCCATTCTTCAGAAAACCCAACCAAGGGGGAAAGGCACCTCTCTGGATGTACAAAGAGCTAAAGACCAATCTAGTGGCAAAATTGTGCTCCACGAATACCAAGTAAAAATAACATTTCCTGAACAGTGATTTAGTGCAGATGCTAAAAACGTCCACATCCATATAATCTTAGTTGTACTGTGACATGTTCTGATACCAAAGAATGGACAGTGGGCATGATTTGAAGTGACCCATGGACAAAACGATTGATAGCGAAGGGAGAGTGTTCCAACAGAAGTATACCGATAGGGTACTCGACGATGAGTAGTTGTGTTGCGTTACTTGTGCTAAGGAGCTCGGGCACTTAAAAACGTCGAATACAATACCGGGTTGTGTATAAATGTGTAGCTCCACTCTTGTTATAGATTCTTAACCTTCCTACAGAAAAAAACTGACAAGTTTAAATTCTTTTCTGAGGCTTGGTTGCGTGTGTGACTGCGAGTGGAGACCAATCATCAGAAATGCAGATATTTATATCGGTTTTGTAATGTAACATAGTCCCGAATGTCAATTACAAAGGACATTCTACTGCAAAAAATCAGAATTTAGGAATAAGTGTTTGGCTGATTAAGAATCTGGATTCAAAAGACAGAATGAGGCAGAATTTATCCAGAATTTTAATTCAGAGCGATCATCAATTTGCAAATCTGTAATTGCCTTGAATCTTTTTAATGATTTCTGTAAAGACATGTTGTTCGAAATGGGATTTCTGGTTGGGTAGGGCAAGCGCCCAAGCCAGGCAGAGCCCACCACTCTAGTCAGGGAAAGGGAGTTACACACTGAAGATAACCCCTGCTCACCCCCTTGGTAGCTTGGCACGAGCAGTCAGCCTATCCCAGAGGCAATATATAAAGCGTTTGCGCACCACACTCACACGGCAGCGTCACACTAGGCACAAAAGAAACCCCACACAACGTTATATGAAAATAACCTTTGTATTACTCATAAAACACATTAGCGCATAAGCACATATATATTAACTGTGCCACCTGGCACTAGGTATCACTTTACAGGGAATTATATACATTACAGGGCCAATCGAGCCATTGTCAAAAAAATTAGCACCCACAAATAGTGAAAATAGAAACAACCAGTAACTACTGGCAAGAGGCATTTAGCATAAGACATAATACATAAACATTTTATGCATATATCCCAACTTAGCACCAGTGCACCACAGTAACACTGATAAGGTGCACACATCACCCAAGGGCTGTACACCCAGCCAAAATACAAGGTGAACACCAGGCCGACTGGCCTGCTCCTCGGGGGCCAGTCTTGGGCATCCCTGTAATGCCCTCTGTCACACAAAGACAGGGTTCTCTTAGCTCTGTGTCTTCTCTCACAAGGGGCCGCCAAACTGGCCCCTCCTGGCTGCCGGTGCAGCAGGAACACGTGCCTATTTTTCACATGGGGCGGGGGTGCAGCTCACCCTTGTCCCCTCCAAACAAAAGCGCCCCCACGTTGCAGCTGCCTGCGATCTGGAGGCGCAGCTGTGTAAAACACAGCTGCGCCGCCAGATTGCAGGCACACACACAGTGTGCCTTCGTAAGCCCCACGCACTGTGGCTTCTCGTTTCGAGGGAATACGAACAAGCGGGCACTAACAGTGTGCCTCCCAATCCCTACTCACTGGGGCTTCTCTCCCTCTGTAGGGACAATCTGCACACCGGAAGGATGCAGCCGCAGGGAGCTCGCGAAACTCCGGTCATCTCCCACAGGGTCCGGCGGGCCTGCGAGGCTCCGTTTAGGTCTTTGGCTGAACGTGGGGCTCTCCACAGGGCTACGGTAGCCCTGCCTTGGTCCAGGCACAGGATTGCCTGACTTAGGCTCCGGCCGCACGTCCTCCGGTCGGCCTCCAACCAGGCCGCAACAGCCTGACTTGGCCTGGTTGCTCAAGAACACGGGGTAGGCTCCTGCAGTCTTTAATGGTCACCACTGGACACAGCAACGGAGTGGGCTCCGGCCTGAAGGTTGGCTCGAATGCATCTATCCTCCTTGCGAGAGCCACACCTTCCACCAGGCTCAGCCTTCGCCTGGCTTCCGCTCTCCGCAAACAGTCAGGCTCTTCCTGGCTTCCGGTTTTGTGGGCCGATTTTCGCAGAGCACATCGCTCGTGAGAGCAAGTAGAACGATCAAAGGGCTCCACACGCTCCTTCACATGCCTGACAGCAGTAGGGGGTTTGAACACAGCTCTCCCCACACCACCGGTGGCCCCAGCAGCAACCAGCCGGTCCACACCAGGACTGAGCAGCGCTCTCCCCAGGGCAAGGGTGCTCAGCCTACTCAAGGTAGAGAGAAGAATTCAGCCAGGACCCCACGCTGGGTCCACGGGCACATCGGAGAGAGTTGGGCACAGGCAGGTAGGACGTAGGGACCCTCCAGGCCAGCAGCTGGGTCCCACGGCGGTTCCTCCTGGCAGAGTGCTTCTTCCAGTCCAAGTAAGGCACCAAGAGCATATTTACATGGGGTCACAGCCCCAATGTTATACCAACAATGTTCTTTGTTCTCCCCCTGGCACAGGGCTCTTACCCAGTCTAAATCAGTTCTGGGGGGAACGTAAACATTTTATTTACAGTGCACAACAACCTCCTTTGTTAGTGTAGGCTCTGGTCCCAGCCACACCACAGGGGGCAGAGCCAGCATTGTGTAAGGCAGGCACAGTCCTATTCAGGCCCAGGTGCTACTCCTCCCAATACTCCAAATGTAGATCAGCCTATTCAGCCTAGCGATGACTCACCCACCCCCTCTGAAGCCACTGCACCTCCCCAGCATCTGTCACTCCAGAGTCAGACATGCAATACACAAAAGGCAGGCATACAGACACATAGCACACAGAAATGCCTAATTCTAAAAGTGTCATTTCTAAAATAGTGATAATAAATCTGCGAACACCATTACGCAGCATTTATTACCACTATTCCACACATACCAAACTTGATTAGGCTACTCCTCTCCTGTCAGGAATTACCACTGAAACACATATCAGGGAATCCCCAATGCATCCCTATGAGAGGGCATCCTCATAGTAGTGAGAAACCAAAATGGCTGTTTGTCACCACCAGGACATGCCACACAGTTAAGGCACATGTCCTACAGCACACCCTACCCATAGGGCTAGCTAGGGCCTACCTTAGGGGTGACTGATATGTAGTAAAAGGGGAGTCACAGATGTGGCAACCTCTTTATGTGCTGTGTCACAGTGGCAGTAAACTGCGCGTACAGGCCCAGCAATGGCAGAGTCCCGAGAAAGGTTTGAAAGGCTACTTTGGTGGGTAGCGCAAGCAGCGCTGCAAGCCCACCAGTAGCATTTAATTTACTGGCCCTGGGTATATGCGATGCCACTTTACAGGGGACTGATAGGTAAATTAAAGACGCCAAACAGGTGTAGACTACTCTTGCCACGTGTACCATAGAGAACAAATGCGCTTTACACTGGACAGCTGTGATAAAGTGCCTAGAGTTCTAAAACCACAATTACCAGATCTGAAAAAATACAAGGAGGAAGACAAAAAGTTCAGGAGGACCCTGCAAAAAGGGCCAAGTCCAACAAATGTGGATTGTTGTTTCTATATTCCTTGCAACCATAAAGGAGCATTTTGCTTGCTTTAAATTTTCTTAAACCATTTCATCTCCTACCACATCAAAAGGTCTCCAACAGATTATTTGTGCGGTTTAACAAACCACAAGAATAAACAGCGGGACTGCTGGAGCTCAAAGAACAAAGACAAACAACAAAGGCAGACGCACATTTCTAGAAAGCAACAGCACAACGATCCAAATTGATTCGATTATACTGCAGCAGAAATCTAATAATGCTCAGTGACTTTCTTCCTAATCTTTAATGTATCGGTTCAAGTTTAATCAGAGAGTTAAATGTTTTCAGACATTAATGGCGTTCACATTCTACCGACATATCTAATCATATTACTTATACTTCACTTGGCTCACAAAAAGCTCTACAATTCTGTTAGCTGTGTTGCATACTATTGGAAATGAAAAAAAGATAAATACACCTTCACTGTGTTACTCTTACCCTATATGAGCTTTCCCATGATGCACCTGCCCTCTAGTGTTGGGGTCTGAGATGCACCAAAATCTGAAATTTTAACTTTTTTCACCAGCATGGTGTTTGCATGGTTGAACCATACCCCCCTCCCATATCTCAAATATGCACACACTGACAAGATACCTTCATAAAAAAACATAACACAATCATTGTCTGCTTTGGGCTGATAGCAAGAAGGTGTTGAGAACGGGTGGAAAAGAAGGCAGTAGTGGCCAGATTTAGCACAGGTGGACATGCTGCGAAGACCTAGTGACCTTCCAGGAGAGAGTCTTGAGAGCCTATCATCACAGAATGTAGGGAGGGTAGCTGATGAAGGCACCAGGCGCGTCTCTGACCCGCACACGCTAGGAGAATGTTGGCCAAGCCAACTAAGTGTGTGGACCATGCACCATATTCATCCGGAAATTCAGCTTCATGCAGAGTATAGGTAGGGGTAATACAGGAGGCAGTCAATCTTGCAATGTAGTTGCTTGACTGGCATTAAAGTCTCCAAACATCGCAAAAAGATGATCAGCAAGTGAAACGGAGAGCACTTGTTCTATTATGGTACAGTCACAAGGAGACCACAGGTTGTCTACCGGGACCTCATCTGCGGATGGCTATGGATGTTGAAAGAATGCAGGGAGAACAGTTTTACAATTCAAATGGAATTTCATGATAACATTAGGGACAAAGGTGGCACGGCCCACCATTTTGCGAAGTATTGCAGTGCTTGGTTCTAAAGAGCACAGGACTTGGAGTTCATAGAGCCAAAGTCAGCATCTTGGATTTCTGTAAGGAGATGAACAGATTTAATTTGCTGAGATTCTGAATGGCATGGATTCCTCTGTCCTTTTACCTTATAAGGACATTTCATGGGTATTACCCTGACTTCTAGAAGGCTTGTTTTGTAAGGAGACTCGCCATCTCCTAAGGGGTTCATGGCCTGCTAGAACTGAGGTGCTTGAATGACAGCAACTGTACAGCGCAGTTGTCAAGACAAAGTGGGTGCCTCAGCTGGAGTATCTGAAAGAGTTTATTGGACCTCCGACTGAGGCAAAACCAGCCCTGCCAGAAGAGACAAGAGTGCCGGTGCCTAATGTAGGTCTTTGGATGCCAAGAAGAGCATCACGGGCACACCACACTTGGAAGAATATACCAAGACTCCTTCCTTAATTTTCAGCTTTGCATTGAAACCATCAAAAAAGGAGGGGTGTGAGCTGAGGACGGAAGACAACTCAGTGACAAAAACTTGACATATTTTGAGATGATCATGGCACACAAGGACCTAACTGCTTCTGGTCTAATTAGTCAAGAGATGAGTCTGAGGTGTCCACCATAGAATCCATTTTTCCAGAGAGTGGAAAAGGTGGAGAGATTTTGGAAGTGGTTGAAGGGACAGATCACCATTACCAGTCAGGATGAGGCCTGTTTCTTTGATTGCCCTGGGGAGTCCGAAAGAGGTTCTTGATCATCCAAAATGGAAGCGGCATAGTCATGTACTCCTTGATCTGGTGTATTTTCGGTACCAGGTTGACCTTACATCAAGACTGCTGTTAATTGTGACCTGAAATGTGAGTGATGTGGCTCTTGGTACCCATGCTTATTCCTGTGACTCTTTTTTTGTTTCAAGGGAACTTCAGTATGTGCCACTAAAATGAATTTCAGCCTCCGTCACTTGATTTGCAATGGGGCTGTCGCTAACTGACGTGGAAGCCTTGTACATCTAAAGTATCTCCTACACCAGGCCAGGGTGGGAGTCAACTTCAGGGAGTAGATAAGGATGAAATCAAAGATAGCTGAAACAGATGAGTTTGGGGTGCACACAGGAGCAAATAGGTTCAAACCCAGGTGAAAAGTGCCAGGAGTCAGAGATGCAATGAGAATTGGTGACCTGGCTTGCACTTAGGAAAGTGCCTTGTTCGATCTCCCGGTGCATTGGGCTTAAGCATCACAGCCAGAAGAAGAGACAAGCTCAGTTCCATAGTACATCAGTATCTTGGAGACTGCGGTGCCTGTGGGGGGAGTCCGGCTTTACCACACAGCGTAACAGTCCCTGGAGGACCACTAGCTCCTGGGCAAGGAAAGAGGCCTTCACCATTTCTTGAGTATTTCATATCTCTTATGTAGGGTATGTGAGAGTGACCTATATATATAGGTGGTGGGTCAGATGCCTGGCTTGATTACTGTCTGGAAGGGCACTCAGACCACAAACCTGGCCTCACCTCTTGATTCTTTTCTCTATTTACGAAATTCATCATCTCCTGCAGGACACACACATACCCTTGCTCACATGATAACCACGCAATTTTGGAAGGGGCCTTGCACCAGTTGTAGAAAGAGTACATTAGAATCGTGTTTCCAAGGCAAGAAACTCATAGTAATGCAAGTGGGCTACAGCATAGTACATTTAAGTTATGCCATATTGTGGCCTATCATATGATCTATCCAAATCTGAAAGGAGAAGCAAAGAATGCATTTGGAAAAACAGAAGAAACATAAAAAAAATTAAAAAAATGGGAGCTTAGTTCCATGAAGGAATTCACTGAGTGCATAAGCACATCCCGATGTATAAGGTGCAGCTGACACAATTGCACTGGTAAAGGTACACGTGTGCGCAGGGAAGCGGACATGGAGGATATGATGACAGGTGCACAATACCAATGCCCAACTCTGTCAAGGCTTTACGAAAGCAGTTTCTGGGCACACCAGTAGGGGGCAGGCTTCCCACACATTGAGAAAGGGCCAGGATGGGGAGTATCTTTAACCCCTTCACTGCGGGGCTAATTTCCCCGCGGTGCGGGGGGGGAGGGGGGCCGCGCACGGCGCCGCTGTGCTGATGACGAGCCCAGGCTCGTCATGCAGCACGGTGCTCGTGTGCTCATGACGAGCCTGGGCTCGTCATGAACCCGCCCGCGCAATGGAATGCTCATCACAGCGGGGGAATTAGCCCCGCTTGTGAGCGTTCCACGGCTCATGACGAGCCCAGGCTCGTCATGAGCACACGAGCACCGTGCTGCATGACGAGCCTGGGCTCGTCATCAGCACTGAAGGGGTTAATAACATTCATGCTTTCTGTTACCTGCATCACTTGTGGAGATTGCTCATCTAGAATCTGCTTCCACAACCAACGCTAACATAGTTTACCAGAATCCACAAAGGTGCTAACTCAGGGTAGAATCTCATAACAATATTCATTTATTTTTTGTGATAACACAAGAACCGTCAAATTGATGGTCAAATTTTGCAACCTTCTTTGTCTTGACTAACAACCAACCCAGACTCAGCCTAACAAAAACCAGAGGCCCAGGATTCATCCATTCTTCAGGACTCTTCTTGCACAGCAATAAGATACTTAAAATACATTTACAAAAACATTACTTTTTTTACTATATCAAAACTGATACAGCTTCTTTAAAGAAGGTAGCGTGACACTTAAAAACAAGTATTGCGCTCCATAGAATAGACCATTAAAATTTACTTCAGCTACACGTTACTATTATATGCTGTGTTCACAATTTGTCAGCACAGACAAACACGTATTAATTTTTTTTTAAAATACCATGAAAGGTGGAAATATTTTGCGGCTCATATAATCAAGTTCATAGGGTATAAAAAAATGAAATCCGCATGCAATTTAATTCTGGCAAGAATGCAACAGTCCAATTGGACGTTTTTATGAAAAAGTACACTGTGCTCGCAAACGATATTTTCGTGTATAACGACGTATATTAAATCGCTGGAGTGGTTTTATGTTGTAATCTCTTCCCTTGATTATCTCTTCAAATATGTGCTTTACATCACCGCTCTATCAAGTCCAATTATGTAATTAGAAATGAAGAAGTATTCCATAAAAACAAATATTGCTACAACATCCAAATTATTATGGTTCATGTGCTCTGATACAAACTGCACTCTTTTTTATACACACATCAGCATTCTATTTTTGGGGATTAAACTACTAGCATTAATAGTTGCTCCTTGCAAATAGATGATATGTCTTTTGTTTGGCACACTACACCTTCCATTCTCTGCCCCAACATGCTCCCTTGGCTAAAAAGCTAAAGTTTCTATAACAAACCATGCTCTATGCTATGTTTTGTTGTGTTAGCTATGCTATCCTTTTTTTGCTATGCTATGTTTTGTTATGCTATGCTATGCTTTGTTATGCTATGTTTTGTTATGCTATGCTATGCTTTGTTTTGTTATCTCTGCCTGCGCTGCTGTATATCCAGAAAAGAAATGAAACAGAAAACTGGAGGACAGCAATGAAAGTAATACGCTGTTATGAACCAGAGATGTGTGGTGCAGAAAGTAGGCTAGTCTGTGATAAAATCCCAATATAGTGAAGAGATGATTTTTTTCTGTTTTTAAGAAGTTAGCTTGTGAAGCACATTCCACCTAGCCCTTTCTGGACAGAATGCTGTGATGAGAAAGTGACTGGCGTCCATTGAAATCGTGAGACCGTAGGTGAAAGAAAGAACAAATTAATGTGTCTGAAACAGGCAGCAGACAATAAAATGCACAATGAGCACATTTTGATGCACATTTCCTTTGGGATTCAAAATGAGACATTATCGCCAATAACCTTATTAATAAGGCACTATTTTGCTATTGATGCTTGCTATTATGACGCACCGACTTCCGGTTTCAATAACAGCATCCCTTACCTGTTCCTGAAAGTAAACTGCAGAGAACACTGTCAACTTAGGGTGGCCAAATGGCAAGGGTGCAAATTCAGGACGGTAAGTGTAAACATTTAGGGCAGAGGGTCAAAATTCAGGACAAAAATTTCGGACAGAAGGTCAAAATTCAGGACTATACTTCGGGACAAAAGGTAAGCATTACAGACACATCAGAGGAAGTTGCGAGATAGTATAAAAGTAAGTAAATTGACAACCACTTTAGTACAAGTCAAAATAAGTTTATATCAGGTTGAGACAATGGTGTATGTCACAGTTTCTAGGTATGGCCGCAACTTTGAGCAACTCTGCATGTCTTTATGTGATATTTCATATGATAATAATCTATTTATATGGTTACTGCACTGGGTTGCCCAGTCAGATATTTTGTTTATAATCCATGGTTCTGAGCAGCAGCCGCGGCCGGCAGTGGGAGTACCTGACGGGCGGTGACGTGGGGAGGGGCAGGGTGGGGGGTAGTAACTTTACAGGTAAGTAAACATATATATAAATAAAACGAATTTCGATGGATGCGTGCACTGTATCACCAAATGCGATGCAGTGCACGCAACAAAATATGTTTACTTACCTGTAAAGTTCCGTTATCCATACATTACTACCCCCCACCCTGCCCCTCCCACTCCCCACGTCACCGCCCGGCAGGTAATCCCACTACCGGCCGCGGCTGCTGAGCAGGCATGTTTGGTGAGAGAAGTGGTCATGAAGATCTGCTTGGAGAGACTTTGTTACTAGCATCTCATATTTGAGCGCCATTGTGAGATGTAAAGCAGCACACATAGGTGAACAAAAGGGAGGATTTCTATGATGAACCTACTATAGGGAACGCATTATGGATGTTTCAGCAAGTGGAACTTAAAATATGGAATCTGACTTTGCTTATGGGGGCTTCGCAGAGAGTTGTACTAACTGATGGAAGTCACAGAGGTGCTTTCCTTTTTGACGCCTTGCCTATTGCTACAAACACAATATACCTCTCAACCACAGCTCATGGCACTATAAGGCTCTCCTTAATACCTTACACTCCAAACAAAACATGCAAACATTTACAATTACTAGTGTAACATTCAAGTAGCAGTTGAGTTGTCACTCATATTGTCATATACATTATGTATAGATCCTGTGCATAAGCACACAGCAAATATAGAATAGTAACACATAGGCAAGGGAGTAGCCAGAAAATGTAAATACCTCCCACTTAGAACTAAGGGCCAGATGTAGGTCGCCAATTACCGGTCGGTAACGGGCGATTTCGGCCGTTACCGACCGATAATTGGATTTTGACATGTAGGGGCCATTATTTTACAGAATCTGTAAATTTACCGATTCGGTAAATTTACTGATTCTGTAAAATACCGCATCGGTAATTTTACCGATTCGGTAAAACCCAGATGTAGGTAGCACTGTTGACAGTGCTACAGGCCTTCAGAATTCGGTATTTTACCACTCAATCCAATTGGGTGGTAAAATACCGAATTCAGGTGCACATGCACATCTGTGCATGTACACCTGTGCCATGTGACACACAGACATGCCCTTAGGGCATGTATGTGTGCCACATGGCACACAAGCCAGTACTTAGGGTGCTAGAGGGTGTCAAAGTGACACCCCCTGCACCCTTGCAGGATTCGGTATTTACCGATTTGGTAAATACCGAATCGGTATTGCCCATTGATTCCTATGGGCTTCAAGGCCCATAGGAATCAATGGGCAATACCGATTCGGTATTTACCGAATCGGTAAATACCGAATCTTACAGATTCGGTAATTGTGTTTAAAAAATTACCTACATCTGCCTCCTTCTAATTTACCGATTCATAAATACCGAATCGGTAAAATTCGGTATTTATGAATCGGTAAATTAGATTTACCTACATCTAGCCCTAAAGCTCTTGTGGCACCAAGAAAGCAAAGTAAGTCATCACAACCCTCCCCAGAAGAACTCTCTTGTCCAAGTATTTAGCCATTCATCCTTCCATCAAACCCAATATCCACCATTTCAAATATAACATTTTCCAACTATTAATTCTTCTATTCATCATTCAGTCTTTCACGTCATTCTGTCTTTCCATCTGTATGTCCATCAATATCCAAACCATTTGCAAACCTATCCATCATCTATCCTTCCATCTATCATTTCACTCATCCATCCCTCCATCCACCCTTTCACTCATTCATCCACTCTTCCACTCTTCCACCCATCCATCCATTCACTCATCTACCCAACCATTTATCCTTTCACCCAAGCCATCCTTTCACTCACTCATCAACTCACTTATCCATCCAACCATTTACCCTTTCCCCCATCCAGCAATCCTTTCACTTACTCATCCATCCACCCCGTCACTCATCCTTCCACTCATTCAACTGTTCACTCATCCAGCCATCTTTTCTTCCAGCTCTCCACCCTCCCTTTCACTCATGTAAGCATTCTTTCACTCATCCATCTTTACATTCTTCTTTTCACTCATCCATGCACCCATTCGCCCATCCCTTCCGCCAATCATTCATCCATGCTTTCACTCATGCATCCATCCAGCCTCCCTTTCTCTCTCCATTCCTCTTTCACTTAGCCACCCATCCTTCTATCCACCCTTCACCCATACACCCACTCATCCATTTACTCATCCACTCATTAATCTATCCATTGACCCTATCACTCATTGATCCATCCTTTCTCTCATCGATCCACCCTCTCACTCATCTATCCATCCTTTTGTCCATCTACCCTCCCTTTCACTCACTTGTCCATCCTTACATCCACCCTTACACTCATCCATCCATCCATTCATTCACCCTTTCATTTATTAATTCATCAATCCATCCATCATTTCTCCCATCCATCCACCCATTCACTCGCCCATAATCCACCCTTTCCCTCATCCATCTATCCTTTTACTGACCCATCCACCCTTTTACCCATTCATCTACCCATCCACCCTTGCACCCATCTATTTACCCTCATCTATCCTTGCACTCATGCATCCATCCAGCCTTTCTCTCATTATCCATCCATTCACCCTTTCACTCATACATTCATCATTTCACTAATCCATCCTGACATTTACCCATTCCTTCACTTATTCACTAACCCACCTTTCACATTAATTATGAGCTGAGCCTTTGTCTACTGAGTTGCATAGAGAGGAGGCCAATAAAGATCTTCACCCTCACTGTAGTTCCTAAAGCATGGGGTGGGGTGGGGTGGGGTGGGGGAGGGTTCACTGTGCCCCTGCACATACGCAATCTGAAAAATTGGAAGTCACGAGTCATGCATGATGCACAGTGCCTGGACGTGAGGCGACTGTGCCATGGTTTCCAGGCCTTTAAGTGGGATAGGAAAACTGGGGGTCTCTCAAAGGGGCGTGTCTAATTTAATTAAGTCAGTGGCTTGAAACATCTAAGCCAAAAATATGTGCTGAGCATAATGTGCTGCCGGACTGGTATTTTGGTGTTTCTATCATTGTAACAAGTAATATTAGACCTACAACAAGCCATGACTATAGGCTTTGTTAATGGATGTAAGTTGAATACAATAAATAAAAAAGCAGCAACTATGGCTTTGTTGTATATAATATTAAAAATGCTTCAGCTCTGAAAAGACAAGACTGTGTAAGAACTAGAACCTCTTCTTTTTAACTTCTTTCACCAGCTTCCTATCATGAACTGGCACATAGCAGCATGGTCATTTTTGTACATTTGATTTGTACATTTCTTCCATCTGCCAATCTTCCAATTGCCCACCGACCATCGTGGACTCGGCCAAATCACTGGGAATAACCCTGGACTGCAACTTGAAGATGCAGGATCACATCAACTGAATGGCCAAATCAGCCAGATTCCACCTGAGCTACCTATGGAAACTGAAACCCTTCCTTGACGCTCCCAACCTAAAAATGGCAGTCCAAGCACTAGTCATCTCTAGACTGGAATATGGCTGTTCTACCCTCTCGGGTTTACCCAAGATCTCCCTGGCACCTTTAAAAGCCTGCCTCAACGCGGCCGCCAGACTACTTACTGGCACAAGGAAATTTAATCACATTTTTCCAAACCTGAAAGCACTGAACTGGCTTCTTCTCGAGGCCAGAATATACCTTAAGCTGGCATGCATCACACACAAGGATTTACACTCAAACTCCCCTGCATATCTTGCACAGAAACTTGTGGTATCTGGGTGAATCAGAAACTCATGGTCCGCCAGAGACCTCTTACTCCAGCCTGCACGTTTTCGGGAAAAAAAACGTACAATCGGGCTGTTGCTGGGGCTGCGTCAAAAATATGGAACTCTCTCCCACCCGCCATCAGAAGAATCCCCTTTCTTGCACGCTTCAAAAAGGAGGCCACATCCTTGCTTATGGGTAAATTCCTCGTTTAAACTTTTACCTTCAACCGCCACAGAGACCCTGATCAATTGTCGGCTATTGCCTGCCTCTGATGACCTAGTCATCCCACCAAGAAACCTGGGGCCTTGTCTTGAGTAACTGTAATTCAAACTGTACATTTGTATCCCTCCATCCCTAATGTATCCAGCACCCCGCCCCCTCCCAATTGATTGCATACTCTTATGATTGCATGCCTTTTGTACAACTCTATGATTCTGTAAAGCGCTCTGATACCCTAACGGGTCAAGTTTGCGCTCTATAAAACACAAAAATAAATAAATAAATAAAATATCTAACAGAATGCCCTCCCCTAGATCGAGGCTGGAGGAGACCCACTTCATGCTTTAACACCTCAGACTGGCCCGTTGTCATTCTGTATGCGGCAATCAGCTGCATACAGAATGACAAAGGGTGGGGGGGGGCTGCTCTTGTGCCCTGAGGACGCGTGCAAGGTGGCCCAATCAGGGAGCTGAGGCCTCTGGCAGGGGAACAGCTCTGCTCCCTGCAAGTCCTAAAATTATGGACAAAAAGGCGTCCCTAAAAGAGATCCTCATGGACAACGGGCATGAGGTCCAAATTAAGGACGGTCGGTGAAATTTACATACGGTTGGTCACCCTATGCCAACTAGATAACCACAAAACATCATTGAGGTAAGGAGCTCTGAGAGAGACAGGCAATCTTTTTCGAGGGAGATAAACAATGTAGGCCATTTTTTTGGGGCAGTTTTATGCAGCGCAAATTCGACTAGAATGTATTGGGTGCACTTTACACGATCACCAGTTACATTACATAAGGACAAATTCCTTTTTTGGTAGGCACAGGGAGATTTGGTGATTTTCCCAGAATCACAGGATGTTGAGCAGACACCTAGACTCGAACCTAGTTCCGCAGCTCCAAAATCGGCGGCTCTGGCTGTTACGCCACATCCTCTCTCTCACGAATATTTAAGTATTCTTGGACTCTTCCTCTATGAGATCACCTGATGTTCATTAGGGCACTCCCTAAATGCGCGTCGCAGACTCTCTGAGGAGCTGATTTTTTGCTGCTTTCTTTACAGATGTTGCTTACTGTTCTATGAGCATCTGCACCTGGCTTGTGAAATTCATTGCAGCAAACAATTATTCATGTAGACATTTCATCGCTCGAGCACCGTGGGTTCACTTCACCTTTTGTATGGCCTCTTCACCAATTTTGCAGTGAATGACGCATACAATTAACAATTACGGTATTATGTAGATCATACAATGCCATACCACTTCATCTTTTTTTTTATATACTTTCAGCCTTCAGAGAAGCCAAGCTAACGAGTCTAGAAGGGTTGAAGGACGTGTAGCATAAAGCTTTGTGCAATTGATAAGGGGACACGCTGAGACGCCGACACTTACCTTTTCAACGCCGCAGCTTGCCAGACGGCCTCGGTTCACGCCGCCACCGCCAAGAGTCACTCTGCCAGCAGTTTGGTCGCGCCGCCGCTCCGGGACGACGAATCCCGGCAGCCTACGCGGCGGCGCGCGTTTCTGACAACGCGAGGGCGCCAGGGAGCCGCCATAAAGCACTCCAGGACCGGCGGAGCTGGGGGACACGCTGAGACGCCGACACTAACCTTTTCAGCGCCGCAGCTTGCCAGACGGCCTCGGTTCACGCCGCCACCGTCAAGAGTCACTCTGCCAGCAGTTTGGTCGCGCCGCCGCTCCGGGACTACGAATCCCGGCAGCCTACGCGGCGGCGCGCGTTTCTGACAACGCGAGGGCGCCAGGGAGCCGCCATAAAGCACTCCAGGACCGGCGGAGCTGGGGGACACGCTGAGACGCCGACACTAACCTTTTCAACGCCGCAGCTTGCCAGACGGCCTCGGTTCACGCCGCCACCGTCAAGAGTCACTCTGCCAGCAGTTTGGTCGCGCCGCCGCTCCGGGACTACGAATCCCGGCAGCCTACGCGGCGGCGCGCGTTTCTGACAACGCGAGGGCGCCAGGGAGCCGCCATAAAGCACTCCAGGACCGGCGGAGCTGGGGGACACGCTGAGACGCCGACACTAACCTTTTCAACGCCGCAGCTTGCCAGACGGCCTCGGTTCACGCCGCCACCGTCAAGAGTCACTCTGCCAGCAGTTTGGTCGCGCCGCCGCTCCGGGACTACGAATCCCGGCAGCCTACGCGGCGGCGCGCGTTTCTGACAACGCGAGGGCGCCAGGGAGCCGCCATAAAGCACTCCAGGACCAGCTCCGCGGGACGCGAGCGGGACGCCGGGCGAAGCCCGGGCCAAGGGCGGGCCCGTTTTAGCCCGTTCTAGACTGTGAGAGACTGGACTGGGCAATCCCTCTTACTTCCATCTTCGAATACGGACAGTGACAAGGTAAAACACCTCCACATCTATAGTGTAATTGGACCAATTTTGCCACTTCTTGCAAGGGCTCTGTTGCCAACAATTGTTTGACCACTATGTCTAAACAAAAAACCCCTGTTACCCCGGCGAACACTATGCACAACTACCTGGTCCAGGTAGTAACAAAAATTAACAACAACCGTAGGTCCTCCCTAGGTATGGGGGATTCACCACCTTGTGCACAAATTAACCAATCAGTAGTTTCCCAGTCTGTAACTGATGAGCTCATTGATACCGACTTTTGTGAAGTCCCAATTGAACAGCTAGCAACTAATGTTTCCATGTCCTCTACGGACCAACAACTTGATCTCCTTACAGATTTAATTAATTTAGAAGACCAAGACAAATCTGTTATAATAGAGGAGGCAGTTGTCGAGAGCAATACCCCCCCAACTCCGGTCCCGGCCCCAAGAGTAAAAAAAGGGATCACCAAGGCGCCCCCTAGAAGAGGCGGCCTACGCTCTTGTAAAAATAAACCTGTAACCCCACTTAGACGGGCCAAGAGAAAGAAAGAGGACGGGATAAGGGAGGGGGAGGACGAAAATGAAGATGGGGGGGATGCTCTCTTAGTGAGGCTCATGGGTTCATTAGAATCTAAACTGTTAAATCTAATGAAACCCCTTATATCAAAGGTCGACCAATTAGCCACCAAGGTTAACAAGCTTGAGGCCCTGCTGAAGAAAACTAATGAGGGGGTAGGGGAAATACCAAATCTTGTTGCACGTAAAGTTGAGCAAACGGTGATTGCGGGAAAATCACTTGGGGTGAATACAAATACTGATACACATGCGAGTCCAGATCAAGCCCAACAAGTCAACCTTAGGAGTGATATTACCTCTGACTTGGCTCTAGCTGATGCAGCACAGTTAGTGGGTAGTACCATTCCGGAGATTCTAAACCCAGAAACTGCTCCAGTTGAACTAATTGTTGAAGCCTCGCCCCTTATCTTGGTATTAGCAAACACACCTATGTTGAAAACTGGTCAGATCGAGTCTCCTGATTCCCTAAGAAACAAAGCCCTTCAGTGGCTTAGTAGCAACATGCACATATCTCCCTGGGGCAAGGAAAAACTTTCAGACGATCTGCTTACCGCAAGAAGGGTTAGGTGGATAGGTACCAGGGTAAAGAAATTCCAAGGGGATTGTGTGGTATTGAACTTCAAGGGCCCTGAGGTCCTGCCTGATGTCCTACGGAACATTCTTCCCCCACAACGAAGGACAGCTGAAATAGTTCCATTGACACTGGATTTCTTCTATAGCAGAAGAGGTCTAGTTGCCAAGCCGAGCATATTAAGAACAAAATGGACAGTAGTGGGTAATAGAAGGGCAAGAACAAATCCAGTATGTGAGTGGGGGCTAAACCTGGATAACCAATACTCTGTGCTAACGGACCTAAATGAGTGTGATTGACTCGCATGTGCCTCTCCATTCACACTGAATATGCAGCCAGGTAAAGAAAATGTCAAAATCTCCATGAAAGTCGATTCCTTGCCAGTCCCTGTTGTACCTTGTTCTTTATCTGTGGCAAAGCAAATTAGAGGTCAGGAGGAGCAGGAAAGTGAAATGGAGGAAGCTGAGCCGTTACCGAGATTGAATAAAGAAGCAGCAATAGGAGTGGTCCCTGTAGGAGCATTACATATCCCTGATACTGCCCAAATACATTCCCAACAGGCTAAACCGCAATTGCTAATTATGTCATGGAACATAGCTGGAATCATTAATAAGTTAAATATCCCAGATTGGGTTGACTTTATTAACCAGTACGACATCATCATGTTCCAAGAAACATGGTCGCTTACACCAATTTTTAGGCAAGGGTACCTGAATTTTTTTGTTCCTGCATTAAGCAACCGTGTAGGACGTCCCTCAGGGGGACTGCTAATATGGGTACGCCAATCTTTGAATTGTGTGGTCAAGCAGAGGTCTATACCTTCTAGTGATATTCTGGCACTAGACCTTACCTGGCAAGATGGCCATCAGCTAGCCCTGTTTAATCTATATTCAAGGGGAGTTGCCAGGGGTAAACCATCAGGGACTCTATCGTGCCTTGAGAATTGTATTGAACAGCTACCTGACCCCTCCTATGTAATAATAGGTGGGGATTTTAATACCACCTTCGAACCTTTGGGGGAGGAGGATAAAGTTCTGGCTGAGGATGAGGATACCAAGTGGGGAATTCCCCAGTTGGATATCCCCATTATCAGGAAATGGAGTACGGTAGCAATACAATTGAAAAGTTTTTGTCTTTCAAGGGGACTTAGAGCAGCTAATGGTAGGACTGTGTCAGACCCCTTGGGGAAAAATACTTTTGACAATGGTAGATCGTCCAGCAGGATAGATTATATACTCCTGGATGTAAGGCTTTGGGAAAGGTTGGTAGATATGGAAATGAAGGCGAAGATCGAAAGTGATCATAATCCATTGTGCCTGACACTACAAACCTACCATAATAATGCTGAGGATCCTAGAGAGGACCACATGGTCACACAGGACTTAGTAAGTTCAAATAATTCCCGATATCTGAAGTGGAGTATGCTCCTAGAAGATCTCACTAAATTAGAGACCCTAAAAGAAGTAGTGGCGAACGAAGTTGCCAAGATTAAGTCTAATTTAGGACAGACTGATTTTGTTGACTATATGATGGCTGCCCATAAGATCCTCTTTACTAAAATTCAAAGTTTCTTTCGTAAAAAAACCTCCACAAACAAATCAAAGAATATACAAGAAACAGGAGGGTGGTTCGACAAGAGCTGCAGGGCAGCACGAGACAATCTCAGTAAGGAACTAAGATTAGGGAGGCCAGAAGCAGTAAGGCTGGCGAGGAACCATTATAGACAGGTCCAAAAATTAGCTAAGAAGCGTTGGGATGAGGAGTGTTGGCAAGAATTAAAGGAGGTATGCGCCTCCAAAGACTCAAAACGTTTCTGGGCCACAGTAAAATGGGCAAAGGGTGGCATAGCACCCCAGCCTGCCAATAATGTCGCAAAGGACAGTTGGATAGAATATTTTCAACCACAGTATGCTCGTAATCCTAGATTTGACAATGTTTGCCTTCCTCCACAAGTTTATTATAAAATTCCATTATTTGTTGAGAGGGATGTGAGTGTTGTACTGGATTGTGTTGCAGGGGGGAAAGCCCCAGGCATGGATGGAATTCCGGCTGATATCTTTTTATCTGACCGGAAGTCCTGGTGCACCTATTTCACAATGTTGGCCAATGCAGTGGCTATGGGTGGGGAAGTGCCTGCCTCTTGGAAGGGGGCCGAAATAATCCCAATATATAAAAAAGGTGACCGATCCTTGGCTAAAAACTACAGACCCATTAGTCTGATTGATACAGCCCAAAAGCTAATGGGCAGACTAGTGCAAAATAAACTGCAGCAATGGATCGACGAAAACAACATCTTGTCTTCTTATCAAGCTGGGTTTAGGCCCCTAACTAGTAGCGTCGACCAAGTTCTCCACTTTTTAACAATTTATTGGAGAAATGTCACCTTGAAGAAGGGGACATTATATGCAGTTTTTGTAGATTTAAAAGCCGCGTTTGACCTGGTCCCCAGGGAAAAATTGTGGCAGACCCTAGCGGAGGCAGGCATATCACAGGAATTGCTCACTCTTCTTGTCCGTCTTCACGAAAACAATTTCGCTAAGATACGATGGGGCAAACAGGGTGATGTAACCGACTCTTTCCCGGTTGAACGTGGGGTGAGGCAAGGGTGTGTCCTAGCACCTACTCTCTTCTCTATTTATATAAATGGCATCGTCAAACATCTAGAGAAGATTCCTAGTGACGCCCCTGTAATAGCTGGTTCTCATGCACCAGTTCTCATGTTTGCGGATGATACACTACTACTTTCCCGCACCCCTAGTGGGCTACAAAAAATAGTGGATGCCTTTGGGGTGTACTGTGATGATAGGGGCCTTGAACTAAACACCACTAAAACTAAATTTATGTGCCTCAACCAACAGTCCTCTTTCAAGGGTGTAATAAAATATAAAGGAACACCTCTAGAAAGAGTAGACTCTTTTTCATACTTAGGTATCACTCTGCAAGAAAATATGAGCTGGAAGCATCACATATCCATAACCCTATTAAAATTTAGGCAGTTAGCGGGTGCCATCTCACTAAAACACCGAACCTCACTAACTAAGCCTGTGAATTGTGTCATGGAAATTTATTCTATGAAAGTCCTGGGGGCTTGCCTATACGGCTCTGAACTATGGGGCTTCTCAAACTTGAGCGAACTTGACTGTGCTGAAAATAGGTTTCTAAGAGGGGTTGTAATGGTCCCCCAAAGTACCCCAAAAACCCCGTTAAAACTGGACCTGGGTAGGAAATCAATTGTGGACATAGCGAGGCTTCGGCCCCTCCTATATTGGAGGCGAATTATGGTGACCCCAGAGCTAGGCCATTATGCAGCAGCTCTGAGGGATGTAATCAAATTCGACCGCTTCTACACCATCCCATGGCTAAGGGAGTTGCGGGGTTTGTTAATGCAATTGAAACTGGACCATTTATGGGACAACAATGACTTATCTTGTTTTCCTTCAAAGGAAAAGCTTAAAGATCTTTATTGGGAAATGATATATGTTGCAATGTTTAGGGTCAATGTAAGTGCTAATTTAACATCTCGCTTTTTAATTTTAAAAATGTACCCCTCATATGAATCTTTTTGGGACCTTATTGAAAAACCTCACGACAGAAAACTGTATTTTCAATTCCGCATTGGCACACTACCTTTAAATGCGTTTAAGAAGCGTTGGTCCCAAAATTGGGTTGAACATTGTCACCATTGCAAAGAGGAAATTGAGCACATCTCCCATTTTTTGTTCTGTTGCCCACTGTATTCGTCCCCTAGACGTAAATGGCTAAAGCCAGTTTGCCTAAAGTTGGGAACCCGTAGCCAATCAGAAGCCCTTAGGATACTTGAAACAGACTGTACAACAATATACGTGGTTGGTGTAGCAAAATATTTGTCGTGGTCGTGGCTAATCCGTACCCGATCACTAATGGCTACTGTATTATAATTGAAATTATGTATATCCTCAAAATTGTACTTGCGACAGAGATCATGGTTCTCATTTTTAAATTCTTGGAATGTACTTTTTTAAGTGTAATAATGTATTCTAAATGTATGAATTTTTATTATGTATTATCCGACATTTAACTGTTTAATGTATTTTTAGAAAGTCTTTTTTAATAGTAGTATTTATTGTATAGGGCTAGGTGAATGCTTTTATGACAAATGTCGAATAAAGCTTATAAATTGAAATTGCAATTGATAAGTACATCTACGCACGTTTTACATGGACTACCACACAGTGCTATTGGTCTTTTAATTTGTTAAATAAATGTCATCACCATATTTATATTTTATCCGTTTGCAGTTTGATGTAGTGCCTACAAGACCTGAATATAGCCTTATAGCCCGCCGTAGCGGGCTATACTGGCTATTAAAGGCCCGCTGAATCGTTAAATGCACGAGCCGAAGGCGAGGGACTTTAACGAGACAGCGGGACTTTAATTGCCGGTATAGCCCTGCTACGAAGGGCTATAAGGCTATTAGAACATTCTGCCACTAGAGGGCAGAATGTTCTAACAAATTAAACAAAGGGTTCTCGAAGCTCGAGGGGATATAAATCCCCTCGAGCTTCGAGAAGCCTTTGTAGAACATTGGAATGTTGCTCTGCGGGCCTTTACCGGCCCGTAGAAGCAGGGAGCACTCCATTGTCTGCAATGGAGCTCCCAAGATTCAAATGTTCTAATAAGTGATAGAGCACTTTATAAAAGAACAGCTCCAAAACATACTGCACTTAGGGTTTATCATAATACATTGTGCTCGGGTCAGGGTACGGGATCGTTAAAAACAAGCAAGAAAGGCACTAAGTGTAAAAGATCTCCAGCCAACAAGTAGCCCAAAACTACAGGTTGAGGATGTTAAAACTAATAGGGGCATATTATCAAGGGCCATTTTGCCACTTTTTTGGCTTTAAAAGCCAAAAAAGCGGCGAAAATTACATTGCCCTATTTACTAGGCGGCGCTAACATGCAATAGCGCATGTTAGCAGCCGGAATCTTAAAGCCTCGCATCTCCAATGAGATGCACAGTAAGCGTTCTCAGAGGCAAAGTAGGCGTTCCTATGAAAATACAACATGGAAGATGGTGTTACCACAACAGCGTTGTATTTACAAGGCGGCCCTGGACTTAAGGAGCGATATCAAAACTCCCGCTAACCGCGGATTTCGCCGGATCCTAAAATTTACTCAAAACTTGACTTAAGCATGTTTAATATGGGAGGTGGATTGACATTTTAAGTCCACACTCCCAAATTAACAAGCTTTTCACTTGCACTCATGATATTGGTGCTTATAGCCGCACTAGCTGGAAACGCGTTGGTAATACCGCTCTGACTCTGCGTTGAAATCCAACAATAGAAAAAACAGAGATGAGCGCAATTTCTTGTTAATATGCCCCAACTTCAGGCCCGCCACCAAGCAGTAACCGCATGTCGCTATGGAGTTGCTGCAAATTCCAAACAGTCTTACATGCCATAGATTAAATTGTAGATGACACAGTTGCAGCAAAAGTCTAGTGGTGTCACATCCCCCATCTCTTAAGTTCCAAGACTTGTTGACACAGGCATAGAGCATGTTAAAAGCTTTGTCCTTTATTGATGATCAGGTGTAATTGTTGTGGTTGTAGGATATAGGCAATCAGCCATTGTTTCCTTCAAAATGGCCGCCATAAGATGGCTATGTATAGAAATGAGTATTTCATGGATGCAGCCTAGTTGTCGGTAACTGTTTTTCTTAACCATAAAATATGGCGGCCTCAAATGGCTCAAGGCCTGGTCACTAAGACAAAAGGATAATAGCCACAACCTCTGTGGAGGCTGGACACAAAACAGAGAGCTCCTTAGAGGCGACTTCCCCTTGCGGCCTTGCAGATTCATCTCAGCACCTTTACTCTGTTGATGAGAGCGGAGGGGCATTTTCTCACCTTGCTGCCATGTGTACAGGCAAGCATCTGAGGTGGGATGTAGCAGTCACAACAGCTGTCCGTAAATTCCCGAACCGTGACTGTGGGTGGGAGCAGGCACTCTGAGAATATCCTCCATGGTAGGAGCGGAAGCTGTTTCCCCAGAGCTGAGAATAGGTGTAATAAGTACTTCTATCACTGTTGGGTGGGCATTAGGCAAAATATCCAGCGCTGGAGCATACACAAGATCCCAACATACGCAAACATTATCTGCTCATTGAGACAGGCTATGGGGTGGGCAGAGGATATGATATGTCAAATTTATATTTGATAATCTATGGTGTTATTTTTCAACTGTATTATTTCACAGACGTAAATACTAGAAAGGGGGCCATCCAGTGTAGAGAACAACCCCACACTGCTTACTAGCTCTCTCAATAACTCGCCTATCAGGAAACATCAAGCATCTTGGCTTTGTAGCCAAACCAACAGTTAGAGAAGTGGTGAAGTCATCCTCCCTTTCCAATACTAAATGAGATCTTTTTGAATGTATTGTTCTTTGCCTGAATCTCAATACGCACTATAGAGTTGTAGGACTTTCTAGATGTTGTTTCTATTTTGTGGCAAGATGGGTGTCTAACAAATTCACCTTCATTTATAGATATCCATTTGCAAATCTCTACTACCACAGACCTGTCTAAGCCCGAATCTCTTTACCATTGTGGTTATTTTCACAGACTGGGTGGAGACGGCTTGTCGGTATCCTTGCTGTCTTCAAAAAATTATAATACGCAGCATTTATGAATTTTCTCATCCAAGAACTAAGTGATTCAAGGGAAATAATTAATGTCTACTGATTTCCTAAAGGAGTGAAATCGAACTGAAAACATGGTTTTTAGGGTACATTTGGTGAACCGGTATCCTTACATCCATCAAAAGATTCTGAAAGTGATCATGAAGATAAATGTTTATTTTTAGACGTTGAGTCACCAAAATAATCTCTCCACAGCCTCAGCTGAGGGTGATGGGAAATAGATTTTCCATTAATCGTGAGCATTAGTCAGAAAGGGGCCTCCTATCGGTAAATGGTCTTCTTTTATTGGCTTGCATGTGACAGTCAAATTGTGGTTGTTTAAATACTTCACTGGAAGGAAACTAACAGATTTATTGACCAAATTCCCCATAAAGTCAGCTAATCATTGTAAAGTTGCTTCAATTAAACCAAAGACCATCACTCTTCACTGTAACCAAGGCCATTTAGGCCTTAACATGCTATTAGCACTATCTGGGGCTGAGGCTTGAACGACTGGATCTAAAGATGAAAGTTAAATGGTTTTATTCAGTATACATTCCAATACTAAAATTATGAAATGACTATAGGATAGCAAATAAAACTGTCTCGATTAAAGTGCATGAGCATATGAATAAGAACGTAGGAAGCATACCTGCAAACACTTATTTGACTGCAAAAATATGTTTCGGGAGACAATTTAAATATCGAAATACTGTAGAAAATGTTTTTTTGAGATTTGATGCAAATTGCAATGTTTAAATAGACACAAATCTGGACTGAAATGTAAATTACAGCAGACAAGTTAAATCACTAAGGCAACAAAGAAGCAAACATAAGGAAATTGAAACAAAGGCTAATTTCCGAGCTTTGCTGAAAGGATGAGTGGACCTGTACAGTAATTACTACAGCTGCCTTGGGTGCAACCTGAAAGACAAGGGTGACAAGTGACTTAATGTATCAAAAGCAAAGAGCACTGTGGCATTGATTGGTATAGGGGTCCCCAAACCGGTCCTGGAGGGCCAGATCCATGCCAGATTTTTAAAATAACTACATGTATCTCAATGGGGATATCCAAAAAATCTGGCATGGATCCGGCCCTCCAGGACCGGTTTGGAGACCGATTGAACATATTTGGGCCTAGGGTCCTATTATGTTGCTGATTTCTTTAGGGCTGTACCATGGATGCACTTGGGATAAAGTAGAGAGTTTTAAAGGCGAATCTCAAATTCCGAGGGAGTCACTAGAGTGATCTCAGGGCAAGAGTTAGTCAGTCTCTGGGTTTCTTTTATCCTACATATCTGGCTGCAGCAAGTGAAATAGAGAATCTGGTTAGTCAACCTGGGAGCCCGAGAAGGATCTTTTAAAAAGTGATCTAGGGAGAAAGTAGTAGAAGTCGTTGAACACTAATGTGATCTAGTCATGGAGCATCACAGCTGAATGCAGGATATATCTAAAGGTGAGGTGACCCTTTGGATGTGAGGGTCTTAAGTTCTCTTTTGAAACCATTGAGAATCAAGAAGCTTTCGGCTGTTCAAGCCTCGGTAGACAGCTTGCATTTTTTGGGGATTTCATTTTGTCGGATAATCATGTCGGTGAAAGTTGAGTGCAGTGCACCTACTACTTGTAGTTTTCTGTTTATTCATGACTTTACGGACAGAGAAGAGGAACACCTGGAGCACAAGTTAGATCATGGGCCTTTGTATGCCACTCTCATTGGCCCCACATGTACGGCGTGACGGTGATTAGACTCAAAGAGGCATACATGGGAAAAGAGGAGTTCATTTACCTCCAAAAAGGAAAAAGAATATAATCTTGTGATCTACAGTGGTTACGGTTGCTCGTAGAACAAACAATGCCAAGAAAGCCTTCTCTTCCACCAGCAGCTTTAGGGATATAATTCTACATTTCAGGAAGCGTCAACAGCAAAATACAGACTGATGTAGGTTACGGAGGGTGTACTGTAGGGAGATTGGAGCTGGGTCGGCAGAGGCAGACGCGTTGTCCATGAGGGTGACTGTTTGTGAAGGAGACTTATGTTGGCCAGCAAACAGAGCTACCATACATTTAACTCCCAACGAGTACTGCATGAAGGGCATTCAACAGTTATGAAAATTGAACAGCTCCAGATATTGGTTGTGAGCTCTACAATCACATATATGGTAGCATAATAGGCTCTGGGCCTTTTGGTGCTCAAATACCTCTTTCTCACAGTATAGTAATGAAACCACGTAAGAATAGAGGCTGTCCCCAACAGAAAAAAACAGTGCTTTGGTGCTGTGCGGGGGAGGGTGGGGGGGGGGGGAAGAACTGCCTACTGCATACTCCATGGTTCTAAAAAGATTGAAACTCTTGGTGAGGAGATTAAAATGGTTGACTGCACTTTTGTGATGGCCTTTCCCAGCCATGACGGGTTGTTTTTCACTTGACACAAATGTATAATCTCTGGATAGCCAGAGAAGAACAGCTGCACAACACACCCTTTTAGCAGGCATGGAGCACACGGGCACCTACAAGGCAGTCTCTCTCCACTCCTTCGGACTACTTTCCAAATAGAGTAATTACTTTCATTAGTACTATATTCAAATGTATACACTTTGATGTTGGAACATCCAGACCAAGGTTGTGCAGAAAAAGCAGCATTTGTGCAGCAAATTTGAGGCACTTGATATAATCAATAGTGTTGGTTAGCAACCTTGAACAAATACAAACCTGAGTTAAACCTTTAATAACTTAAGTTTGGGAACCTGCATGTTAAGATGATCAATGCAGTAGACAAGTTAACCCAGTGGTTCCCAAACTTATTTCCCTACCGAAAAAAAAAATCTTACATTCTTCTCTTCCCTTCTTTCTCTATACTTCCACCACTCCCTTATTTGTTATTCAACGCCAAACTTGCGCCCCAGAAAGAGGGATTTGCCTTACCTTCTGCTTCAGCACTTGGTGCAAAATATTTTTTTATTTTACTCTCAGACAGAGACTCCAGGACATACAATAAGCCAGAACAATTGTTGGAGTGGGGGTGTTGCCATTCATTTTACATCACTGAGTCATATGTACTGCAAATAATACAGGCATCCAATCCAATCCAATCCCATAAAGCATAAGTATAGTAAATGAGTCACACCAATTCTACAGGAGGTGTAAAGGTGTAGTATGTAGTTGGTGGTGCATTTTGGAGTACAGCGTTGCAAATATATCACTAACGTATGGTGTGGTAGCGCAGTGTCATTTACAGACAGCACATTTCCATTGAAATGGTAAGAAAATTTGCACGGAATGGAGCATACTAATAAAGCTATATAAGTCACAAACAGTAATGTGTGGAAATAAGGTTTCAGCAAATATCTATTATTTATATATCACAAAGCAACGTCTCTTTTTGTTTTGATCCTATTAAAAAATGTGTTTCCATCACACTTTAGTGAAAAAAATAGGCTTCCTTTCTGCTTTCCTAACTGATATATTTTGAAATATTTTACAGGTCATTTACAGGTATTTAAATGTTGTTGTGTGTTACAGAAAAAGTGACATCCTACAGCCTTTCCTCTAACACCAGTAGGATTGTCATAAACTTCATTTTACAAAATCCCCTACATTTACAGTGAGAGAAGGACAAATGTAAATAAAATCTACATGTTAAAGCAGCAATTTGAGAGAAGACATAGCCTGATATTTGACCCCTGTCTGAACTAGAAAATGTAACAAGTTAAAAACAAACTTTAAAGGCATCTTTATAGCTCATTAAGCTATCGAACCCAAGGAAGTTTATCTTGCACTCCCTACAGCCCTACTTCCAGCCCCTATGTGAGAGACCTATACATTTTGCATTATTGGGATATCAGTGTGATGCTCTGAACGCAGGTCCTTAACTACCAGGACAGACTCACCTGCAGATTTCACAATAGACTACTGACTATTCTCAGTTACAGTAGGGTCAGCCCATTTTCCTCCCTCCCACTGGCTTCCCTACCTACCCCACATTAGCTGTCCTCCCTCATACCCATGGGCAACACCTTATTTTGAGGGGGTGGCTGTGGTAGCTAAGTTAGATCCTAGGGGTGCAAATTCTGGATGCACCATGGTCAGAAAATACATCTGCCACACCATATTCGCCATCTAGGGCACGCCACCACGTTCACACGCAACTCGTTGCCAAGTCTCCCTCGTTGATACGCTTTAGAATAGTGTCCACTACTCAGCTCAGGATGGGGTTTCGTGAATCAATTCCAAAACACAGATAGGGGCAGATTTACAAGCCCCTTGCGCCACGTTAACGTCGCCTTGCGTGACGCAACAGCGGAGTAAACGTGGCGCATCCCTGCGAGGCATTTACAACGTGACGCATCTAGGGAGATGCGTCACGTTATAAAGCCCAGCGCCACAATGGGGGCGTTCCCACGCAGGGTGGGCGTTCTGGCGCCTGTGCGCCTCACAAAAGTGCCTGCGTGAAATCGACAAGATTTCACGCAGCCACTTCTGCGACGCTGCTACGTCAACTCCTTACACCTGCTTGAAGCAGGCGTAAGGACTGACGCAGCATGTTAAGTATTGGGCGGCCCTGAGCATTGCTGGAGTTGCGTCACGCTTGCGACGCGGCTCTAGCGATGCGCCGCCCTTCTGACACAAGATGCGTCACGCATCTGCCTACCCTTGCGCCAAGGCGCACCGCATTGTAAATGCGGCTCATCTGCCGTGACGCAAGGGTAGTTTTGCGTGACGCATTTGTTCTGGCGTATCTCTGCTGATATGCAGAGATGCACCAGAACTCGTAAATATGCCCCATAGTGTCTTATGGTGTAGGGCTATGTTTACAATAACCTCTTATGGTGTTAAGCAATGTTCACCATTTTTCTTTTAAAAATGAATGAATGCACCACATGTGTAAAGACAACCCGAACACGACTGCAGCTCGGACAGAAAAATAGGTGGTTTACACATGTAAGAAAAACAGAAAATGCAAACAAGCAGTGCACCTTTTAGCATTTCATGAGTAGCAGTAGCTTTTGCGCTGTTAATTTATAGGGTTTTTTGCATTACAATTAGAAACGGTGTCCTTCCGTGCAGGTTCCAACAGCATGCGAGTAAATCCCATGTTCTCTGACACTTTTGCCCGTCACAAGGGACCAGACGTCGTCTACTTCTCTGCAGTAATTAAAGGTGAAAGCTTTTTTCTCCCTTCCTCTGCACATGCAGAAGGACCTGAGAGGCAGTCTTTTTTTTAAGATGGATAATTTAGGGAGAAACATAAATAGTGGTCTGACAGACCATGAACACATATTTAAGACAGGCTTATAAGAAAAAGCCTCGAGACAGGACAGGTCAAACCACATCTCTTCATCAATTAATAAAACACAATTAGGGTTAAACAATTGTTCTTTCATAAACAAATAAATGAGTACACGACTTCTTATATATATAGCGTCGTCTCTTTCCAGATGATTTTTTTTCACAGATTACTAAACGGATGGAATGTTCAGGACTTATGTTTTGTTGTGTTAATTGTATTATATTGCCTTAAACAAGCAGTAATGCGGGTATTTGTGATTTTCCGCAGTGGCTAATGAGGAATTAGAGTGTGCCTGTGCGTGTTTTAGAAAAGACTCAGGGACAGATTACCAAGGGGGCGATAGGCAATTATCGCTGATGTTAGCGACAGCTTTTAGGCGATAGCGAGCGGTTTGGGGCCCGCTTTGTATGTCAGCGATATTTATCGCTAATGACATGCAAAGTGGGCGTACCCAACCTGTTAGGGACTGAAAGCAGTCGCTAACGTCGCTATCGCCTATTAGCAAGGCCCATGTTATCCAATGGGAGGTGGATAACATGGCTAAGAGCATTTTGTTGCTAATGCGTGAATATCACTGTAATCTCAGCGATATTCACGCTATCGACGGAAAAATTATCGCTATAATCAGCGATAATTTCCGGCGATGCTTAGCGATAACAAAATCGTTGCTAAGCCTAGTTAGCGATAAATATTGCTACTGGTTGGTAATATGCCCCTCAGTTTCACATGTTTTGGTCAACATGTCATGCAGTCATCCCACAGTCACGTTAAATAAAGTTGAAAAAGGATAGTAAGATAAAATGTGTTTCTTTTTAGTTTTTTATCGGTGTTGATGTTTTCTAACATTTTTATTACACTGGCTCATGTTTTCTAAATTTGAATTTCAAGATTTTGTTTCTGGTAGTTACTTTGTTTCAGGTGCAAATATATTTCATATTATAAAATCCATTCGCTCACGTACAAACCAAAGGTTTATTCGATTGTTGTCTTTGTTTTTGGCCCCTGTGAGTATTGCAGCCATGTTTAGACCCCGTGGAGTCAAACAGAGACCCCAGAGTCAAAGTATTAGTCCAATAAGACAGAGACCCCGGAGTCAAAGTAGTAGTCCAAAAAGACCACCACCACAAGTTAACCACAATTTGGTGCAGGCACGCCTGGGGGCTGGTCAGTGGCCTTAGGATCTGGGATGGCTTCTGTGTGACATTGTCAGAGTGTGGGTGGTGGGATTTGCCTTGTGCTGCTGTCCACAGCCACTCCCAGCAACGGACACAGTCAGTTCCAGTGGCTCCCGGTCTGGAATGATCAGGTCTGGAGTTAGCAGACCCAATAAACGTGGGTCTGGTGAGGCTTTTAAGTCCAGTTTGCGAATTTTCAACTGGATTTCTTACTCCAGGTGAAGTACCTCAATTAGTAAGGAGGACCTAAGCTACCAAACCTGGCATAAGTTTCTAGTTGCTTCTATTCCTGCACTGATTTGCACATCTTTAAGCGCATCGCTATGGCGGCTTTTCCCGCTGTGTGCTGCAGATTGCAAAAACCCGCGTTACATTACGAGCTCAGCTCGTCATCAGCATCGAAGGTGTTAATAATGCATGAGCATGATTGGGAAGCAACTGATACAAATACATATCCAAAGACTGCTCAGTGGAGCTTCTGTGTTCGATCTGCTATCACAAACTGCAGAGCTTGTTAATTTTTAAAGTGCCGGATTGGATTGGGATAGGTTTTGGGACAATTTCCAGCTCTTTAGTACTTGGACGGGACAAGAAATCCCCTTGTGCTATTTTACATCAAATTGCTGGAAGGCCATTGTACAACAATCTGCTATTCCCTCTGCTCAGACTGTTCGCACTAGATTTTCATGTATATCAATAAGCCGTTAGTGCAAATGACACAAATTACAATTGAGAGTAAGATCAGACTGTGAGCCTTCTGTTCACCTTTAGTCAGAGGTAGCTATGGAACAGCAGGCCTGTTAAATCAATTCAAGAGATTGACTCCTCCAAATACAAAATGGCCTTTTTTGCAGAAAGAGTATTTTTGAAGAGGAATGAGGAATTGATTTCTTCAATTAGAGTCAAAGAGGCGGAAAGAGTTAACACGTTTTAAAATAAATACAGAGTTTTTAGAATTCTAAGTGGCAGATTTACAATAACTGGCGCATCCCCAGGGATGCGCCAGTTATTGTGCGCCGCAGCTCCGCCACCCATGGTGCGCCGCATTTACAATGCGGCGCACCATGGGGCAAAAACGGCACAGATGTGTGACGCATCTGTGCCGTAAAGGTGGCGCATTGCTGGAGTTGCGTCGCAAGCGCAACGCAGCTCCAGCAAGGCTCGGGGGTGCCCTATCTGTCCAATGCTGCGTCAAGCCTTACGACTGCTTCAAGCAGGCGCAGGGTTTGACGCAGCATTGGCCTAAAAGTGACTGAGGGAAATCTTGTAGATTTCACTCAGCCACTTTTGCGAGGCGCACATGCCCTGGAACGCCCACCCTGCGCCGAACGCCCACATGTGGCGCAGGGCTTTACAACGTGACGCATCTGCCTAGATACGTCACGTTGTAAATGGGTCACATGGAGGCGCCACGTTTACGCCGCCGTTGCGTGACGCAACGGCGGCGCACGTCCGACATAAATCTGCCCCTTAATCTTTATGAACATGATTATTCCAGTTGAGAGGAAATCAATTAAACACGTGGAGGTAAATATCACTAAAGATATTGAAAACTTGCACAAATTCAGAAAATTCAATTCAGATTTTGTTTAAAGGGTTGGGGATTCGAAGGTTTTGTGGGGGGCTGGTTTTAGAGCACAGGGCTGGGATCTATAGAGGTTGTTTTAGATTTTCAGGGAAAACCTTTACCACGCATATGCCTTTAACATTCATGCTTTTACAACGAAATTCGTTGTAAAGGCATTTGTGGTAAAGGCATATTCATTGTTAAAACATGCGTGGGAATGGCATTTGCATTGTAAAAGCTGCATTTTAACGGCATGCGTTACAGCAGAGTTTGTTGTTCTGTCATACATCAGTTGTCAAGCTGTTGTGAACATAAAAGATAATCTAGGATAGACACTAAGAACAAATTTTCACATAGATCTTAGTGCTCATATTAAAGAGTATGCAGCGTTTAGAACGCAAGCATTACCACGGAATACCTTTACAACGCGGGCGTAACAACGAAAGTTGTTACCACGCATTGCACTGGGGGGCGCGCAAGGATAGTAAATGATTTAATTTACTACTATCCCAACACCTTCCCTACTATCCACGGGGACTGGTGTTGGAATAGTAAATTAAATTAATCAATTTTGCGCCCCCCAGCGCAATGCGTGGTAACAACTTTCGTTGTTACGAACGCGTTGTAAAGGTACGCGTTGTCAATGTATGCGTTCTAACGTCATACATCCATATTAAAGTGGTCAGTATCATTTACACTGTAGTTATTTCTCGGGTGGTGTTACTTCCTGTCTTACTTCCTGTCTAAGAGGGGGCTTGCTCTATTTTGGCAATATCACAATATAAGTTTAGTAAAGTATTTTCTATAGTGTCAAAGTATTTTTTATCAGACCTCATTACTCTTCCCCTGCAAACTCGGTATAATATGTCCGGTTGCCACATCTCACAATATTGGCTGTTATACTTTTCTAGGTGGAACAAAAGCCCTTTCTAAGTATTTGCTAAAAAAAAGATAACAATAGGTATAGCAACTAATTCTACACAGTCAAGCCAGACATAAACACAAAAGCATACAATGAAATAAATATAATATACACTCCTATCTTGCACGGTGTTTCTAAAATCAGTTTCCCGAGCAGAAACTGCCTGTTAACATCTTATGCAAGTTTCACACCTCTTGTCTCTGAAGATACCTTTTAAGAAAAGGTGGGGGCACAGAGGAAATTAACTTCAGATGAGCAATCTGAAAACAGGTTCATTGACTAAGTGCACTTTATTGTTCCATTTGTCTCGACATATTTTATTTAAAAAAAAAAACAGGCTGACAACAGGCAAAACACAAGGAAAATCACACTTAGTTGGATTAATAAAAAGTAACATCTGCGAAAGTATATGCGTTTGGATAATGGTAACCTTTATAAAATTGGGATAAATGAGAAATGCAGTGCAATCGTTTTAAAAGAACGGGGCATATTATCAAGGGGGTTTATCTCCGTTTTTTTGGCTTTAAAAACCTAGAAAGCGTAGATAAAATTATCTCCCTATTACCTAGCTGTCGCTAACACCAATTAGCGACAGATAGATAATTCGCGATAGCGACCATCTTGGGCCCCGCTTTGCATGTCAGTGAAATTTATCACTAATGACATGCAAAGTGGGCGTGCCAAGATGTTAGCGACTGGAAACAGTCGCTAACATCGCTATCTCCTATTACCAACTTTTGGAGATATTCGCACTAAGCACGAATATCTCCATAAGCTAACACCGGCCCCTGAGCAGTTCTTAGCCATGTTATCCAATGGTAGGTGGATAACATGGCTAAGAGCATTAGCTCGGTAATGCATGAATATCGCAGACTTTTCAGCGATATTCATGCATTGCGGCCGATTTTTATCGCATTTGCGATAAACCTTGGTAATACCAAGGTTTATCTGCGATAAAAATCGCCGCAGGTCGGCGATACATTTTTGTCTCTAACCAAGGAATAGCGATAATTATCGCTATTGCTTGGCAATATGCCCCATATTTTCCTTAGGCGCAGGCAGACTCGCTAAATTAAATCCATTTTACCTTTTAAATCCCACTCTGACCATTGTAGCTCCCAAAGAGGTGGTGGTTCGGTTCAACACCACCTGGCACTGGGTGATCTTTCGGTCTCCTGCTTTTCAAGGGTGGTATTACTTACTGCCTTACCCTGCACATCGAGAGGATGCCCTTGGTATTTAATAGGCAAGAAACCATTTTGTTTGCTTTCACATGGGGAATGGGGGCTTTTCAGATCTCCATGTTTCCTCGTGTCATTTTCTACAGTAAGAAGTTCACATGTACATTGTTGCAGCCCACTTTATTTGTAGGAATGTATAGTGTTAAAGAGTTCTGTCCAGAGTACATGTTCACAAAAGCAGGGCTATCTTATCCAACCATTTATTTATTCACTTAAAAAAAGGACTACTTTAAGGGTAAAACTGCCTTGTAAAAATACGGTAATCGGTCTAAAAGAACTATATAAAAGAACTATATATCAGATTAATAGGCTATGTTATTTGTAGCGCCGGCTTAAGACTGTTGCAGGGAGCTCTAGCAAGTCCCTTGCTGTAATGACTTGTCCGCCCCCCACAAAAAGTGAAAAATGTTCCATCAAGGTTATATAAAAATCTAAAATACAATTAAATTGCTGTAAAGGCCATCTCGGATTTAACTACCATCATCATTCACTCTCTATGAGTGACGAGAGCCGTAAATGTCACCCAGCGACACTACTTGAGCTAAAAAAAATCATACTAGGCCGCGATGAGTCTATGGCTTGTCCTAATTCATAAGCACCAGGGGTCTACCCGAAGAAAGCGATTTATCTCTGAATGCAGCTAGGATGACATTATGAAAAGGTGATCACGGCCACAGCCTATTCAACTAATCCTTCTGATTAATGCTATTCAAGTAGGTACTAGAAGATTAATTTCATGCATAATTCCTCTGAAAAATGAATGGAACTGAAGAGCTTTCCCTTTCATTGGCCTAAGCATCTTTAAGAACATTTCCTTTCCCTACAATCAATAATAAAGGTGCCAGAAGCGTTAAACACACCAGAAAGTTGAAATAAATGTTGTTCCCACATAAAAACAAAAAAAAGCATCAGCAATATGACAGGAAACGAATATATTTTTTAAAAACTCGAGCCTAGAGTGTAAAATAAAAATCACTCAACTCCCTAATCAACTGTCAGGGTAAGATCTGGATTAACGGCCCCACTGGTGATGTGTGTATCTGTCACAAAAAGGACCCCGATTAACGTTTTTTTTTTCATTGTTTTTAATAAGTAAGTCGCAGTAGTATAGAGTGGTGGGATAGGATTGCTAAACATTAAAATAAACTGTTTTGTACCTCTGTTTGGGCCCTAGACGCACTCCAATTTCCTCATTCCCTCAGGAGTACCCACAATAAATTTAAATCCTCTTCCAACCTATCAGTCCTAATAGTATAGTTGTTTAGCTCAGTGTTGATTTCATTCTGTGGTCTGAAATGTAGACTTTTTTATTTTGACAGGAAATCTATCTGGTTTGCTTATCTCATGCATTTGGAACGCCGGGCGCTGACGGCTGTAAGCCAAGACCTATCAAACAAGCACCATACTCTTTTTCCTTCCCAATTCAGCACCCGCTACTGCAACAAAATATACCATAATCTCTAGTCAAAGTAAAGCTTTCTGCCCTTAACACCTTGCGCGCTAGCGGTTTTCCCGCTGTGCTCTGGATTTTTGAAAAACCCGCGTTACATGACGAGCTCAGCTCAGCATAGAAGGGGTTAAGACTATGTAATACGCTGGTGCACAGAGGAATAAAACCAATAAAGTCTATTTAAAAAAAAAAAAAAGCTTTCTGCCTGCGACTAACAGTCGTGAAGTGGAGAGCCACTGTCAGAATTTGGATACAAGACAATCTTTGAAGACTAGACTTCCCACTCAACCCTGACACAAGAAACGAGGAAAGGCAGATGCAATCTTTGTTGGATGAATATAAATGTTCATTCTTATGAACTGAGTTTACTTTTAAGGAAGTGCGGGACATTACTGGATGGACACCTGTACAATAAAACACCAAACACACAATTAGACAGGCTAAGACAATGTAGATTGCTTTTATTGTGGGAAGCAGGGCTGTACTTTAAAACAGAAATGTTAGACCCCAGCATTTTGAAACATATGAAGCCAATTAATCAGTTTGTTAAATATTCTAGAGTAGGGTCCAGCAAACTCTGAATTTTGTTTATGATTAATTGGATAAACTGAGTGCTCTGATGTACAGTTTTTGAGGTGTGTGCATGGGTTTAGGATGGCTCAATAATGGGCATGAACATCCAATTGTTGCAAACACCGAGATGTCCACTGGAAAATTCTTCTTCTAAAATTTGACAAGAAATCCTGGGAATAAGCAATATTAACCACCTGAGCGCCTCAATGGGAACAGTACTGGTTTGAAATAGTTGTTTGGCTCAGTGTTGATTTCATTCAGTGGTCCAAAAATTACACTTTTTTTATTTTGACAGGAAATCTATCTGCTTTGCTTATTTCATGCTGTTTTTAATTTGGAACGCTGGGCTCTGACGTCCGCTGTACGCCAAGGCCTATCAAGCCAGCACCAGCCATATGCGTGCTGTAAAAACCATACTACTTTTCCTTTCCAATTCAGCACCCGCTACTGTACGCGTGCCCTGACACTGTCAAGGGTCAGCCTGTTAGTGAGACCCACCATATGTCACAAGTATTAGTGCATGGAAGCCTTCTAATGGTGCAGAGGGATGAGTTGCACAAAGCTGTGCTGCTGGATCAGTTGAACCCCACCAAATGTTTCCTTTTCACTCACCCGCAGGCTGGGAGAGTTTACTGCACAACCCATGACCATGCTGAATACACATTTTGCGTCAAAATCACTATCCTCAGGTCTGAAAAATTAAATCAACACCAACGTTATATCCTAAATAGAATTTTGTCCAACACACTCAACAGTAATCAGATGTATCCAACATATTTCGGTTTAGTGACTATTAAGAGGTATATATTGGATGCATAATGGACCTACAATGAACTAATGAGATGGCTATTTTACCTTTGCAGGTTTGACATCATCTTTGCCTTTCTATCCGGAAAATCACTAGGGGGCATATTACCAACAACTAGCGATAATTATCGCTATGTTGGCTTAGCGGCAATATTGTTATCGCCGAGCTGCGGCGATTTTTATCGCTTAGGAGCCTTGCTATTATCAAGGTTTATCTCCTAAGCGATACAAAATCGGCCGAAATGCATGAATATCGCTGAAAAGTCCGCGATATTCATGCATTACCGAGCTAATGCTCTTAGCCATGTTATCCACCTACCATTGGATAACATGGCTAAGAACTGCTCAGGGGCTTAGCGCGAATATCTCCAAAAGTTGGTAATAGGAGATAGCGATGTTAGCGACTGTTTCCAGTCGCTAACATCTTGGCACGCCCACTTTGCATGTCATTAGTGATAAATTTCACTGACATGCAAAGCGGGGCCCAAGATGGTCGCTATCTCCTACTAGCTGTCGCTAACTGGTGTTAGCGACAGCTAGGTAATAGAGAGATAATTTTATCTCCACTTTCTTAGCTTTTAAAGCCAAAAAAGCGGAGATAAACCCCCTGGATTATATGCTCCTAGGTGCTCAATTCCCTTGCAGGCTTCCGGGAAGACATTTTTGCCAATTGTAAGCTTTCAGAGAGAATCAACACAATAGTCAGGAAGAGGGGTGTTGAGATCACATTGGAGAACAGTCTGGACATTTGCCAATGAACAGTGAGTGGATTCGCACTTTACACCAGCCTTTTGTTCTTTGTCTCAGAAGCTTGTATGTGTACTTCCACTTTTCTGCATCGAGATCACAGTAAGTTAATGCAAGCAGCTGTGAAGCGACTAGAAGCACTTTAGTTTTCCACGGTGCACTACACAAAAGAATAAACAGGAAGGATATGAAAGAACGAAATCCTGTTCAAACAAGCTTTTGATAGACATAGCTGGACTGGATGAACCCTCTAACCTTCCACGGGTTCTGCGTAGGCACAGACAGCATTTTCATTACACAGGTATAATCGTGTGTAAATGTAAGCATCTGGCGGCAGATTTACAAGCCCCTAGCTCCTCTTTTATGCTGCCGCTGCGTCACTTTTGTGACGCAGCGGCAGCGCAAAAGATGCGCCATGCTGCGGGGTATTTACAACGTGACGGATCTGGGAGATGCGTCACGTTGTGAAGCCCTGCACCAGAAGTAGGCGTTCCTGCGCGGGGTCGTTCCGGCGCAGGAACACCTGCCAAAAGTGGCTGAGTGAAATCTACAAGATTTCACTTAGTCACTTTTTGAGCCCATGCTGTGTCAAAACCCTGCGCCTGCTTGAAGCATGCGTAAGGATTGACTCAGCATTGGAAAGATGGGGCCCCCTAGAGCATTGCTGGAGCTGTGCCGCCTTTACAGCACAGATGCGTCACGCTTCTGTGCCGTTTTTGCCCCATGGTGCGCCGCATTGCAAATGCGGCGCATCCATGGTGGCGGAGACGTGGCGCACAATAACTGGCACGTCCCTGCAGATATGCAAGGATGCACAAAGAAAGAATTCCCATGAACAGAACAAAATAAACAGGGCACGAAGGTCAAAAAAACAATAAAAAGATTCACAAATGTAAAAAGAACTCTTAACAATTTATTGAAAATACAAATGTTAAAAAAGTAGACATACAAGAACCACTATGGCAAAATTTAAAAAAACAATAAAACTGTTTGACATTCAATATTGACCAGCAAGATTGAAACATAAAGACAGAACACAGTGAGACATGAAACTTGTACAGTACTAAATGTATATTCCAACTCTGTTTCCAACACCTATGTTGTGCACACCACAGAATAGCATATCAACAAAGGTGTATGAGTCATGAATTATACTGCGATGGTGCGTCGACGCGTTTCGGTGGGTTTCCACGTTTTTGTCCACCTTTGTCAAGACAACATTTGGTGTCTGTCGTGGTGAGTGGGTCAATAAGATCTCCCTTGAGATTCTCTTTTAAATGTGGTCCGATTTTCGTTATTAATCACACCGGAGCGTGTTTGAGTAAAGATTTGGGCTTTATATATTCCCCTCTTTGGTTAAAAAAGTCATATGCAATAGACTCCTGATATTAGAACTTGAAGGCGTTAACTTGAGCTGTTGTCTAGTATTTAGGCCTTGTGATACGTTTTCTTTTATCTATTAAAAGACCAGAGGTGCTTCAGTCGTGTCCTTGCGTCGTGAATTAATGTTTCACACTGTGGCGCAGAGGGACTGCTTACTTCCCTGGTTCTTGTTTTTTTTTTTTTTTAAAAAGGTACCAGAGGCGCTTTCGTCATGTCCCTGTGGCGCATGGGCGTATATCACTGCTGTTCCCTCAGGGACTGCCTGCTTCTCTGGTTACGAAATGCAGGGATGCGCCAGTTATTGTAAATCTGCCCCCTCGTGTTACTCCTGTTACGCGAAATACCTGACATTACGCCTTTATGCCTGGTTGAATATAAAGACTGTTTGCTAAAATAATTGCATCATGGGACCACAGGAACAACGTGAGGAGCTCTAGTTGTGACACTTCTTTTTTTTGCACAAACTGGAAGCAAGGGTGTGTTTCACACGAAAATACAGCTCTAAATTCCAGATTTTCAGTTCTTGTAATTTTCAAACGATTTGCAAACTTACGCGAATTTCGCACACCCCCTAACTGAAGTCCTGCTGTCCAACAGGTCATACCGTTCCTACGGATGGGCTCAGTAGGTTAATGTCACAAATTCTTTGGTTCTCTGTCAAAGTTTAGTCCTTCCCATAAGAATGGCACCTCCGTGACTGCAAAAATTGGATCTTCATGCCCATTATGAGCCGTCCTCACCCACATTTTCCCATCCCAATAACTGCAGAGGCTTGCCAGCACGGCTGATTTACCAAGCACATTTAGAAGTCAGTAGTTTAGTGATAAAACTTGGGGGCATATTATCAAGGACTGGAGTTAAAATTATCGCCGTTTTATCGGCAGGAAATTGACGATAAAACGGCGATAATGGGCTTGATAATACGCCCTTGTTAATTCCCGTAGAGGCCCATGTTAACATCAGAACATGGGCTTCTATGGGAATTAACAAGGGCGTATTATCAAGCCTATTATCGCCGTTTTTATCGGCAATTTCCTGCCGATAAAACGGCGATTATTTTAACACCGGTCCTTGATAATATGCCCCTATGTGTTTAATTAGGTGCTCATTTTAGATTAAAACATTAACTACAGTGCTCACATTCGCGCATGATACAAAATGCAAAACACAACTTTCTGTTACTAATTTTTATAAATACAAGTTGATGAATAGCGTTCCTTCTCACACTTGCATTCGTCTCAAGGGAGAGAAAAAAAGTACAGAGAAAGCAAACCCACCCAGGTAAGAAGAGATCAGAGACCGGAAGGAAAGCGACATTTGCAGAGAAACAGGCAACTCAACCTCCCAAGGGCTGCAGTAAAGCGTTCTGTACATCGGAGCGAAAACAGATTGCAGAGGATACAAAAATAAACAAATAACACAAAATACATCCAACAGCAAAAATTATCAAACTTGAACAAGCTGTAACCGAATTTTTTTTTACTGTTAAGAGTTTGGAGCTAATATTTATTCAAACAAATGTTGTGTTAAAACTATTTCTTGTCTGTATATAAGACAGAAAAGCACTGGTGGGGTTGGAAGGCTGTGAGGATGGTGAGCTAGATATATGTATATTACAGCTTAAACACTGGCTGAGATTATAGTAATTAAATCCAAGGTGACCCCTGTTTTAAAAAAGACACAATTATACTTAATAGTTAATCAAGAAACTAACACTTTACAAAAGTAATGGGTAAGAAAGCGTTCAGGTGAGTTTGAAATAGTGACACCGGTTCAAGGTGACAGATCCAGTAAAAATAAATCTACACATCAGGACTTCTGGGTCACCATTTAATTGATCGATAACAATGGAAGACTAGATTAATCTAGTCCTCCACTATGGAATAATCAAAATCTGAAACAAAACGAGAAGACTGTAATTGAGAGGCCATGTTCTAATTCGAGCATTATAAAAACAGTCAAGTGTGTGGCAAGAACATGCATTGTTCCTTTTCAACACATACAAGGAAGGGTAAGTCTGACAAAAAAACTCATTTTTGAACATTGTATCCTAATAAAGTTTATTCAACAGCATGAAATATAGTGAATATTATAGCTAATGAAATGTCGATTCAGAACCACACCACCGTTGTGGCAAAGCGCCCTTAGTGGGATTCCTGTCCTCCAGGAGGAGCTTTGCCCAGAATTGGTCTAAATCAAAACTGCCTGTAAGTATAGGAGGTATATGTTGATTGAAAATGATTCTAGAGTGCTGGGGACCTTTTGAGATGGATATCTGAGAAACTCGCAGACATCAACCACCAGAGAGGTGACCACTGGTCCACAAGGAGTATTAAATGGCCTCACTGTAGCCTCTGAAAGAGGAAAAATTGAAGACCTCTTCAAGGATCTGGGCAGAAAAACATACATGTGGATTCGCCTGGACATAGTGCTGAAGGGTAGGAGTATAAATGCCACAAACTAACTAGAAAGGAGGAGTGCAGGGGCGCAACACAGGCCTCCACATCCCGCGCGGTAAAATCCGGAGCGAGGGCCCCTCCATGTACATTGTAGGGGGGCCCCTTAAACTTTTGTTACGCCACTGGAGGAGTAAGCCAGGGAAGTTTATGGTGAAGAAGAATACTTCATAGCATGCAAATGGATACAGTACACCAGGAGCATGGGGTTGAGGATCTGGCCTGGAGAAAAAAGGACTAAAGTGAGGAAAGATTAACTTTGCTGCCTGAAGGTAACAAGCGGCCTGTACCTAGCTTGAACAGCCTGTACCAGGTGAGCAGGCGGTGGAAAAAGAAGCTGATAAGCAAGACAGAGGCTAAGGTGACTGCTGCAAAAAGAATAGGGCTGGAAGCGTGTAGCCCCAGGAATGAAAATAAAAGGGAGAGTAAAAGCAAAACTAAGACGTGTGGGAATGACCTAACCAACCAGCGTATAGTTCAAAAGTGGGAGCTCCTCCGCTAAGGCGGAGAAGCGTTGCCCCACTGCTCTGCGAGCAGTAGAACGGAAAGCTAAAATGATAAGAACCAGCGTTATTATCATATTAATTTTCTGTTACCTGGTGCGGCCTTGCAGGCGGGGCTGGACTGCCAGAGCAGGTGCCAAGAGGAGGAGGGGTTGCTCCATTCTAAAGTGCACAAAACATTAATGAGCACTTTGCATGTTCTGCACTCAGGCTGCATTACAGCCTGAGTGCAAAACACGCAAAAGCCCCCATTCCCCGTCTCAGTGCCGAATCATGGCGCTCAGACCAATCACAATACTCCACTGCAGCATGGTGATTGGCTAGGGGAGTCTGGGTGCTTCCTGGTTCCTGCTTCAGAGGAGAGAGATGAAGGCGAGCAGACTATGAGTCGGCGTCCAGCCGGGTGGCTGGCCTGAAGGTGTTATTTTTTTTAAATGTATTTTCATTTACAACCCCCGCCACCCTGATAAATAGCAGCCGCCACTGCCGTTCAAGCTTTACTGCTCTTTATGAGAGCCCAAACCAGCTTCTTTACCAAGTAGGTACCGTTGGCGTGTACAACAGGCGCATACCTTATACCTTATACACATCCAACAGAAAAGCAACTTTGACTGCACAAGAGTTATGTTTTCCAAAGAAATTAATGAAACAATGCTTACAGCCCAAACTGAAGGCACATAACAACAACACTGCCCCATTCTATTTGTACTATATATTTCATGAGCTTTTTAATACATATTTTTCATCTATACATAATCCTATGCCATTAAACTGGAGTCTTAACTCAGTCTAAGGGTCACGTACTTCTGTGTATAAAACCACATACAACAAAACAGCAGTGGCAGCAAAATCACTTTAAAACATGAGGGACAAAGAATGACATAGTGCCACAGAGAAAGAAACAAACAAACATGGCCTCTTTAATAGGTTTAGGGGATTAAGGGTTCTCTTTGAGCACTTTTGGAAAAAAGTTGCAGCTTAATTACACCAAAAGGCTATAATCTCCCAAGCTTTTCTGAAGAGACACTCATTAAAGATTGGTAAGAATTCAAAAAATGTTTTCTTTGCCTGTTGAGTTTTACAGTTATTTTGAGGATTTGAGCCATTCTCTTGCCAATAAGTGTTTTAAAGTTATAGATTTAAGAAATTCATTTTATTCCTCATTTGTGTGAAAAATACAAAGGTGTACAGCTTTTTCTGATGGTAATATTGTGGCTTGAAACACTGGGTGCTGGTCAAACCTTATAGATTCCTTTTATTCTCAAATTTTCCAGCCTGTTAGGGTGGATTTCGAACAGGTCTGGGCGGACAAATGTATTTGGGATGTAGCTGAAAAAAACCAAGGCAGCTTTCTTTGCCAGGGACTTTCTGGGTACCAGTCAGAGGAGATAAATGACACAAATTGTTCTTAAAATTATCCAGTAGATTACAGATAGTTTCATGCTGAGGGTCCTAACACAAATATGTCCTGCTTATATTCCTCAGCCAAGGACCTGCAGACATGGCCTTGTACAATCCATAGGGCTAATAATGTGTCTCAATTCTAGACTTACCTACCTGCCAAGACACATGCCCTAGATATGGGCACCACACAGCTACTCATATAATCAAACTCTGTAAGTGCCAGTCCTGAGACAATAATTAACACTTCGGTATCCTGGTACCTAGTTGTCTGTGTTGGATTAAAAAAAGTATTTGTTTACAAATCTGACCAGCCAACCCTCACTCACTATCGCTGTGCTAAGATTCCGTTAAGATGTTTGATCCCATCTCATCTTGACGTTTATGCCGATGACATACAACTACTTTAGTATTGACACCTGGAGTCTGTTGACCAGTTGCAGCCTGTGTAGTTTTATTAGCCCTATGCTTGATTCTAAAGCAAGATAGTATTCAAGGCCTACTCCTTGCTTTATGCTAGATGCTTGGATAAGGGTTAGGATATCCTCTCAGCCTGCTCTTGCACTTTAAGGTTCAGACTTTGTGCATGATTGTCAAAGTGTGATGAACACACATACACAATTTCAACAGTATGAAAAACTCACCAGTCTGCACCACAAGCCTGCAACCATCTCTCTTTTAAGAGTTTAATTAATGGTGACCAATTTGTTACTCAGTTCGATTCAAGATGTGTTGAAAATACAAGGTTGGACTGGACAAAGGCCACGCAGTCAAAACCCTACTTCTTTGTAAAGCTTGAACATGGGTCTGAAAATAAAAGTCCATTTGGAAACATTTGTGGGGCAGACCACAACTGGATAGGTCCACAAAGTCTTCCAAGTATTTCACGAGCCACCTGTGAACGCTCCAGTTTGTCATGAGTTCTCTCTGAATCCTGATCATCTCACCTTCTACGCACCCAGGCCATGAGAATAGGTTCCCCAGCAAACAAAGCATAAACAAATATTCCTCAGTGTCTCATTAAGCAACTGTATCCAACAGTCCGTAAAACAAGGAAATATATCTAGGCCAGCTCTTCAAATTTTCCACTACCAGCATTTCCATGCTTGTTCCGAATTCCAGCAGGCTTGTGGTGATATCTTAAACAGTGCCGGTTAGTTTCTGCGGGTAGGTTGTCATGTACCACTCCCACTTTCTCAACCTTCTGATGCCCTTCCTAGTCCATGAGTGTGTGTTATGGATAGTATAGTCATACTTGTTTTTGAACACACAGTTACACTAGTGGAAGACTATTTTAATAAAACAGAGCTCTTGCCATTGCTGAACACCAAACATTACCTCAACCCCCCATATAACAAACAAATGTCAGATCCTTTGAAAACTATTGCAAGCGGGTCTCTCACAGAGGGAGTCACTATGCTGGATAAAGCATCTACTGCTGAGTAGAGGGGGGTTCTAGAATGCTTTTATCACTCATCTGCTGGGGAAAGGCAATTGTCCAGGCCCTTCCCCTAATTGCATAAAAAGTAATTGAACTATTTTCATTCAGTTTAGGAACCTCCATATAATGCTCTAGTTTTTTAATGACATTTTAAAGTTTCATTGTCAGAGGAGGAGGTGATCACAGAGTAGAACAATATTTAAGACAGAATCAAAGATCTTAAGCATGTCTTTTTTATTGGTCTCTGATCAAATAAAATGTAAACGATAAAGAGAAGGGGTCATGTTTTGGGCCATGTAGCTGAAAGAGCTATCTGGGTCCCGCTCGGTTGGTAATTTCCTGCAAGGAGTCTTTTTCCAACTTCACAAACTCTAGAGAATCCGAGGGGCTTCTCTAGTGTCAATAGAACAGTTGTTATGAGGGCCAGGGTAATTTCCCTTTTAGCGCTGCAAATCTCAGCATTCCAGGCGCCCTGAATCTTTTAGTGGCACATATGCAAAGAGAACAAAAGGTAACAGTTAAAGTAATTGATGGGAATAAGAAAATAGGATTACTGTTTAGACCTATGTCTATTAAGGACAGAATTGTAAGGGCACTTTTTATCCCAGTGACCATATTGTGTTGTTTGATACGATTTTGGGAAATGAGTCAGGGTTGTCAAGTTCTCAGCATATAATTTGTACGCATTATTGGTTTTACTGATGGTCATTAGGAATCCATTTCTTGGGGTTTGAGTGGTAATTGTTTTAGCTTTTATACAAACTGTATCACACTTTATTGATTTAAGAACTTCATGGAAGTTTTTAATGTTTTATTACAACATTGGAATGTTGGGAGCTCCATTGTAGAGTAGACAATGGAGTGCTCAATGCTTCTACGGGCCGGTAAAGGCCCGCAGAGCGACATTCCAATGCTGCTTTTGTTCACAGCTAATGCTGTGAACAAAGGCCTCTCGGAGCTCCAATGGGGTTAAATCCCCTCTGGCTCCAAAACGGCTTTTTTTTATGTGTTAGAACATTCTGCCCTCTCGTGGCAGAATGTTCTAATAGCCTTATAGCCCTTCGTAGCAGGGCTATACTGACTATTAAAGTCCCGGTCCCTTGTTAAAGGCCCTCGCCGCGGGAGCGGGCCTTTAATAGCCGGTATAGCCTGCTACGGCAGGCTATAAAGCTATATTAGACCACTGGAATGTTGAGCGCTCCATTGAAGACAAATGAGCGCTCTGGGCTTCTAATAGCTGTTAGAAGTCCGGAGAGCTACATTCCAATTTTTATTTTCATTTCACATCTATTACTGTGAAGAAAGGCCTCTCTGAGCCCGAGGGGATTTGAACCCCCTTGGGCTCAGAGAGGCATTTGTTTTTACAAATTAGAACATTCTGCCCTCTGGGGACAGAACATTCTAATAGCTCTAGAGTCCTCCATAGCAGGCTCTACCAGCCATTAAATGCTTGCTCCCTCATGCTGGAGCGGGCCTTTAATGTCTGTTAGAGCCTGCTAAGTCGGGCTCTAAGACTATATTGAAATTGCCTTGCAGTGATCTATGTTCCTTTTTGACAAATATGTATGTTTTTATGCTATTTATAAATAAAACATTTATTTTATACCTTTCTTGGCTCTATGAGCTGAAATAAAGGAAAATGATGATGACAGAATTATACTTAAACTCTCCTGCCTGACTCCTATTTTAAAGGGGTTCTTATTCCCAGTCATCTCTCCTCCTCTGAGCTCGTATCTGAATGCCCAACATTATGGCATCCCTCAGGGTTCGTCGCTGAGCCCTACTCTTTTCAATTTATATGTCCATCCATTGGCTCAGGTACTTAAATCCTCGGGACTCACACTTCTGTCATATGTGGATGACCCCAGCTTATTCTTTCACTCTCTGACAATACCAAGCAGGATATGGTCATTTTTCAAAGGGGAATTCTTGCGGTGGTAGTGTGGATGAAAACTCTCTGCCTGAATGCTAATAAAACTGACATTCTGCTAATGGGCAACCATGTTCAGTCATGGGACCACCACTGGTGGCCGCCTTCTCTTGGACCTCTCCCTAAGCCCAAGTCCTCTGTAAAAAACATAGGAGTCAGTATGGACAACTCTTTGGCGTTTACGAGCCAAGCTAAAACTGTAGCAGACACTTGCTTTGGGCTCCTAAGAAGCCTTAAGTCCATCTTGGGCTTCTTTGATTTCTCCACTCAGCAAACCGTAATTCAAGGGGCAATTAGGTTCCGCTTGGATTATTGTAATGTCTTGTTTTTGGGAGTCAACAAGTCAGTCATCAGAAGACTGCAGTTGACCCAACATGCCGCTGCCAGACTGTTTATTCACTCCACACAGTTTCCTCCATATCTGGCCTTCTTTGTGAGCTGAATTGGCTCCCTGTGGATAAACACATCCACTGCAAGACGCTGTGCATTGCTCAAAAAACCAAGTACTCCCAAGGGGCCCCATTCTGTCTAATCTTATCTTTCCCTATCATATTCTCGTCTTCTATGCTTGTTAACCTCTATTTAGCCATTGTTCCTCGAGTAAAAAGAATGAGTGGGAAAACCTTCAGTGCCTTGGCCCTATCTCTTTGGAATTATCTACCCCTCTCTCGTAGGAAAATCCAGAACCACCTTCTATTCAGAAAATCCCTCAAGATCTGGCTTTTCTCTATCTATCCCTCTCTATTTCATTTTTTTTAGTTCATTGTAGTGTGTATGTTGTTGGAATCTAGCACTGGGAAGCCCTGTTCAGGGCAGCTGTGTGCTTTATAAATCCTTTAACATAACATAACTAATATTTCCTTGTGTAAAGCTTCAGATAATTTCATGGGTAATGTCATGAGAAGCAATCCCAAAAACAACCTACGTGCAAGTAGCACAAACCTTGTGGTAATAAGTCCATTCAATTTGGTCTAATTGGAGAAAATAGAATATCAAGTTAGTTGCCCATGACTGATTTGAGAGAATCACAGGGAGTTTCTCTCCCTAAGGTCCAGTTTGGACTGTGGATCATTTGTTCCACAAGAACACTGTTCCTATTTAAACCCGAAAACAAATAAACTCTCGTTATAAGGGTAAACAATGAAGTTAACAGTAGGCTAGAAGTTTTCTTTTTTTAATTCAAAGCAATATCTTCTAGATTCAATTAGCTCAAAAGACAAAAATATACAATATTCCCATTACTTTGAAAACCAGATAAACATTTCCAAGGGCTAGTAAACATAAGATTTACAGAGAAATAAATTTGAGAAATTGCTTCTAAACGTGGATGGCACTTTATGATAAAAAGTACATGTAATGAATTTGTCAGGATGTAAATTGCTAGTCTTTACCTAAGATCACAATTACATGTTTTTTGTGTCAGTTTGTCAAGTCCCCTTATTCCACAGAAGGGAGATGTTTGTTCTTTGACAAAACTACTTTAAAATGAAGACATAAATAATACCTCTCATGATTTTGTGGCTGGCGTTTCAGCTAGACAGAAACTCTTTGTTTAGCCTTGTCGCCTGCAGTGCTTACATCAAGTGATAATGACCACCTGCGATTCCCTTGTAACAAGCATGGAAAACAAAGTTATTCCATCAGAGTGGTGGTGAGTGACTAGGAGCATTGTGTAAAGAATGGCAGTGTGTAAATAACAATGCTTTCACAGTTCGCTCACAAAAAAGGAGCAAATTTTAGTGTTTACTTTGATCCTTGGATGTCGCTGTTCCATTCAGGCCTAAGTCAAAAAAAAAATATCAAAAATAATATCCTTAGAGTTTCATACTTTCCACTTTTTGTACTTTTAATGTATGCCTTCATAAATGCGGTGATCAATCTCCACTTCGTCTCATGGATCTTGGCCGTGAGCAAAATCCATGCCTGGGGACCCATTAGGATGTCGGGCGGATTGCCTCCGCCAGGGTAGCGGTGGCCGCCGCCACCCTGGCGGAGGCAATCCGCCCGACATCCTTCCCTGAATTCCCCCCGCCATATTACGAGGGCGGAGGGGACCACAGCGGTGGGAAACACCGCCTGCCTGTTTTCCGCCCCGGTCGCCTTGCGGCCGGGGCAGAAAAGGGATAACATGGTGGCGGTGTCTATCAGACACCGCCAGCCATATTAGAATAGGCATTTTTCAATGCCTGTCTGTGGCGGCAAAGCCGCCACGGAAAGGCATGCGGTGTGCACTCTGGGGGCCCCTGTGGACCCCTAGAGTAACGGCCAAAGGGGGGGTGGCACACGGGGGGTACCTGTGGTACCCCCCTGCATTTGCATAATCGCAGCGGCAGGCACCGCGCGGTGCCTGCCGCTTCGATTATGCAAATGCGTGCATTTGTTTTTAACATTGTGGCGGGCGGTGCAGTGAGCACCGCCCGCCACAATGTTAATTTGAGGAATGCGCCCGCCACTGTGGCGGGCGCATCCTAATGCCAATGTCGGGAACCCCGCCCTTTAGGCGGGCGGTCCCAATCTCCGTTAGGGTGGCGGGCGGACTTTTTCCGCCCGCCATCCTAATGGACCCCTTAGTGTTTTCAACATCATGCAGGTGGAAAAGTCTGAAGTAGAACCACATGAAAATAATGCGACTAGCTGTAAATGCCTTTCGAGCCACATGTCTATCACACCAGTAGATCAGAATGTACATTTTTGAGATGTCCTTTGCCTGGTCTACTCACTAAATGTTCAAAATAAGTACATGTTCAGTTAGTGACTTATTCTCTTTTCATATGTGTAAAGGTCAATCCATTTCTGATATTTTCTTTGCATTTCTTTATTTTACATTGAAATTGTGGTCCTCTATGTGATCATTTTAGTTTGGCCATATTGTCATGCGTTGGGTTCTCTCCCACCACTCTACTTTTTAACATCAGTGTTGTCCAATGTGAATCCAGAAGGGCAGACTAACTCTAGAATTTTAGTACAGATGACATAAATTTACTTATGAATGGAAATGGACATTTTTTTACATTAGTGATTACGATGAAAATCTTCAATTTACTCCGGGCCTCATTGAACAAATGTGGACACCCTAGCTTTAGATAGTGTAGGTTTATTTTTATGGTCGTACTCTTTTCAAACAATGGACAAATACTTTCTGGCACCCACAGAAATAACAAGCATAAAATAATTAACACGTTTTAGACTCCTTTATCAAGGAAAAAGCACCTAAAAACCATCTGAATACTTTTTGCGCTTTAAGTATGCCAATTGACAATATGTAGCACACACAGCATTATTACAATTAACATGGTAATACAACATATGGTTGGACATGGTTGGAGAAGTAAATACATGACTGTCAAATATATGTATATATTATGACAACATAACGTAAATGATGAAGTTGGTATTAAAATATTCACTTGATATTTCCCTATGTGGTGTTTAGAAAAATGTAAATGTAACAAAAGATTATATAAAAATAATAGCATTTTACTAAACATCAATTTAACAAATGATTACCTGAAAATAATAGCATTTACTGGACAAAAATGAATCTATTTAAAAGGAGGGATTTGAAAAAATGTACTGTTTACCTAGAATGAAACATGATTAGGGTGGAATAATTAAATAGTCCCAAAACCAAAATCACTATAGTTTTCAAAACTGCAATGCTACGTTTTAGCTACAAAGAGATGGGGGTATTCTGTAATCTGGAAGTGCCCAAAGGACTGGTCTGACAGGTCTGTGTGTGGGCTTTTTTTTGGTAGTTTATGAGTCTGTTTTATGGTCAGGTGGGCTGCTTTTTTACTGTTTATTTCCTTAATATTACCACAAAAAATTGAAGTCTCCCTTACCTTACAATACACCTTTTCCGCATGTCTCTATAAGTTCAAAACTGCCTCAGTTGGCAAATGTTGGGCACTATTATTTTTAGGTATCCGATTCACTACTTTGGAAACTTTTATTTTGGTGTCCAGAACTATTTTATGTCCCATTCATACCCTACTGGTAACCGGATATTCAAAAACTGTTGAAACTAAAATACCATCAAGTTTGTGAGGATTTAGCACATAAGTGGCGGTGTGGAGAAGGATGCAAGGAACTGTGAGCCGCTCCCAACTTCGATCACTGGATCCTACTAAACTGAGGTCAGACCCTGGCTGGTTTAAATTGCTCAATGCAAAATCTTTCAGACTTAGTTCTAAATTCAACATCTCAGTCTAAGGAGACTTCCATCAGCACATCAGTGGCCCTCTGAAGGAGTACTTCATACTAGATCTAGATGTGCTGTTACTTGATAATGAGTGGGCGAGAGACAACTGCCTTAATGCTCATTGGACCAAAATGTGTTTATGTTGGGCCATCAGTGAAAATTGTGATCTTTTCTTTAAAATTATGTGATTTAATCAGAAGAGCTTTATGCCACAAAAAGCAGCAATCAGCAAAGATTGTTCCAGCAATACCACAACGGAATCCACAAAAGAGTGTGCTTGCTTTTCCTCAACATGTGCAGTTCGAACACGGCTTGGCTTTAAGACACTCACTGCATTTAAAAAAGCACAAAACAGACTGAGGTAGCAAGGGTCCTGTTGTGTATTAAAAACAGTACATATTATGGACCGTAGCCTCTAAAGAATAGGGCAGAAAAATGGACTTGGAAGACAGTGACATCTGTATAAAGTGTTCATGAGAAAAAGTGCATACACTCAATGGAGTTTAAAAAATTGGGTATGCTCATATATCTTGCCAATTACAAAGCCACTCGTGACATCTCATTCGAGTACATGGTATCTGAATCACTTTTTAATACATAGGAGTGACAGTACAGACTAAAATTGGAATGTGCCAAATGTGTGTGCTCACACATCCACATGTTCTTGAGTTACCTAGAACTAGTTAGCGATGGCATACTCTTTTCCTCCTACACTGGGTCCTCCATAAAATTTGATGTCTATGTAATGTGAATGAACCAAAGATCTATGAGCATACTCCAAAAGGGTTACAGCACTCAAGAGAGGGCTTAAGACTTTCAAAAGGAATTCACTGAACATAGATTTGGACAATTCCCAAGTAGGTGGGTTGCAGAGAGGTGACTATTAGTAGAGTTGTTTCTCTTGGGAAAGTAATTGTTACATGCAAACTGTATAACAGTTAACTGTGCTATTCTAATGTCAATTTTGTCGTACTGTGGTAAAAACAAATGTGAATTTGTTATTAGTATGGTTGCTCTAAAAACCATATGTTAATGCCCAACATTTTGTTCATGGCATGCACAAACACATACATACTCACACACACACACACACACAAAGGTTGTTCGGGTGTTCCAAGCTATGTGGTTGGATAATTTTTTTTATCTGCTTACCTTTTCTTTTTACTAACATTGAAATTGATCATGTTGACTTATGTAACAGAAAATTAAATCTAATATACTTATATGTTCGTTTTTAACCCTAGATAATAATTAATGTACGAAACCAACAAATGAAGTATATGCTTATTAAATCCTAAATTATTCCTTTCTCAGTGCTATTAGCAAATTACTGTTATTTGAAGTTGCAGGAAAATACAGAAAATTGTATCAAATAGGTGCTGCGTGCCTTGAAAAGCTAAACTTTAAGTCCTAATTGATAAATAAAAAGTACAGTTGAAGGAGCAAAATGTTAACACAAAGCTGGGATAATGGTTAACAGGTTTGACAGTGTCAAACAAAGTGCATTTCAGAAATGTCAAAAAGCAAATTAGACATGTTGTGGTGAAAGGGGAAATGAAAAACTGTGAAGCATTGCAGAAAAAATGACACAAAACCTTCAAAGAAGGTGTCAGATGAAGGATTAAAAAAAAAAAAAGGCAAGACATAACAGTCTGTGTAAATCAAGGCGCATGAAGAATTCAACAATGTGATAAAGCCAACATGTTATATGTTTTTTAACTATATCGTTGTTTAAAAGTATGACATGTCAACATGTAAATATTGTATTCTTTGTAGAGGAGGAAAAAGAAATTTAGTCTGGGGGTGTTAGAGAGAGGAGGGACTAGCAGAGTAAATAAGAAAAAGAGGGTTGTGAATAGTACTGTCATTTCAAAAACAACGATTAAAACAAAATTATCTACATAAAAGTCCATGAATTCTTGACACATGATATTGCATGTATAAGTTCAGCCCTGGTGAGCTTAAGAAACATACAACCATTAGTGATACATTTATATGGAGTTTGTTCACATTTGCACGAAGTGTTACTTAAGTATCACAATTTGAGTGTATACCTAGCAAGAGATCGCTGAACATACACAAACGAAGGATTAGGACATGTATTGTTTACAGTGAGGGAAGATAAAGGGAAGTACAACATTGTGAAGGATGGGGTGATGCTCCTTGAAGAAATGGGTCTCCATATTCTTCCTGAATTGCAGGAAAGTTGTACAATTCGAATTATGAAGGGAATGTTATTCCAGATCACAGTTGGATAGCCAGACAAAGCCTGCGTTTTATGTTTTTTTATTTTTCCATCTCTTCATTTCCAGTCTGGTTGTGTGTGTTCTAGCTGACCTGAGGCGGCTAGTTTCTTGATCAGGCATGTGAAGATATTGTTTCTTGTTGGCCTTGTTGGGGATGCAGCTGGTGTTGAAGATAATATAGTCCTGGATGGAAAGCCAGCGTAAGGAGTTGCAGTGATGCTTTCAAAAGTTCTTCAAGCCCTTGGTGGAAAAAGTGGAAATTTAAGTATTTTGGAGTTTTTAGGATTTTTTTGTTTGCCATGGCTATTGAATCTTAAGATGTACACTGCTACTAAATGACATGAGAAATGGTATATTGAGTCATCTTTGAAAATGGTCAATTTTTCAAGGACTATAAAAAAAGATGATGTAATCACATTTATCCTTCCGATACAGCTAAAAATCTGTATGAATTTGTACGTGACACAAACTGATTTTTAGACGTATCAAGTAACATATAAATAAACGTGCACTAATCACACGTTAAGAGACATGAAAAATAATGTGAGAATTTCATCTTGCGTATATGTGAAATTGTGCACTGAATGACAAAAAAGAAAAACTGGTGCTGCATAGCCACATTTAGCGCAATTGTCCTGAAACCTTCAGATTATGATCTGTATATGTGTACTAATGTAAAACATTTTAAATTACATTAATCTTTTATGATTTGAAATAATTTTACACGTAAGTACCTTGAAAATGCACGAATATGCCATAGCTACATGTGATCTTTGTAATTCAGCCTATAACATATTCTGAGTGCTTACAGTTTGAAAGTATTTTTGGAATATTGATTTCCCTTATGAAATATATATTTCCATTACTTTATATTCTGCATATTTCAACCTAACTATATTATAGGCCTGCATTTTCCCCTACTCTGCGTTGCCTTACACTTGTGAGAAGTGTTTCTAAAGTTTCAATGTGAAACAAAACTGTATCTTACTAGAAGAGTTCTCACTCGCTTACAAGGTCTATTTGCAACACAAGTTGTTACTTTGGGAACATCCGCTATGGGAAACTGTCTTCTTGTACTTATGTGCCTGTTGCTAAAGGATCGTTGTTTGGAGGTTTAAATATACCGGATGATCTGACAAATTACGTGCTCTGTGCCACCTCTTCCTATAATATGTTTATTCCTTTATGCCATATGACAATCATCTTATACGAATTGACCAATGGACTGAGTGGTCTGACAAAATGAGGTGATCTAAGAGGTGTCACCACGGAACTAGATGGGAATGGGGTGGTGGTGTGACTGCCTCTCTGACAGACCCCGGAGACCGCACTTTAACTTGTCTGCATCTTTCTGTTGGGATCCTTTGCGGATTCTACTGGCTCTTTCCAGGCTAACGCATACGCGGTGTGCGACTATCTTGAACACTTTTCAGATGGAACACTGCACATGCGCTGTTGTGGCTCATGTTCTTCTTTTATGGCAAGTTCAAACTAATTAGACTGTCCTGCACTCTTTAGATCCTAAATGTTTATTAATGATGTACCACCCTTTGAATAATTTTGATAAATTTTACCTTTAACAAAACCAGAGTCTATGTCTTATCATGATTTGTCTCCTTAAGTTGATTGTGCATTACAATTGATTTACTAATGACAGAGAAAGATCAGTATAGAGAAATCTCTAATCATCGGGTACTAATCTTATTGTTTTGTATTGCTTTAACAGAACTGTTGGTCTGCATGATTTTAGTCCGGTTAAATTTCTTTAGAAGATTCAGACCAGCAGTTACAATGCTTTATTTATATAGTCTGGTCATATACATGAATCTAAATAGTAACTTGTGAATCGGTAATCTAATTCCAAATCCTCATTGGATAGATGGATGTTAGATCTCTTTTATATCCAACCCCTCAGAGGCACAAAACAAGATCCATCGGAGGATCAAGTGAGTGATGGAGAATTATAATAAAGAGAAACATTTTTTTAAATAAAAAGGGCGCAGCATCCGCTGCAAGGCTACCAGTACAGAGATCCTAGCATGGCGAGGAACATGCACACCACTGAGGCAGTAATATTTCCACTCTTTATTGTTTCCTATCAGATAAAATCTTATCATTGGCAGGGGCTAATGGGCTCTGATAGGACATATTTCAGTTGTGGTTAATCAAACATTGAAATTCACACCCATATTTAATTAATCAACTGCAGCCATGTACAAGCCTCAATTTGCAAATCCGATTCCTTCTCCAAATGGGTGGTATTATTTGTGTCCATCTGTGCTTTTTTTTTAGCAACCTTTTGATGACATATGCATTAGCTAGACACTGCAGTAAAGTCATTGCCTTCTGACAGTCATACTTCAGATAGGTATTCAATTCATGTACACTTATAGCTTTGCAATACACAATATAATTAGGAACAGTGCCTTGAAAGGTAAATAAATCTCAGTTATGTTCTTGATCAAGGATAGCATTTTCTTACAGAGAATTTGGACAGTGATGCAGGCACACCAAATATCTTAAATGTCCCTATAGATTCCAAAGATATGCCAGCAAGATGACGAGACAGAAGGGAACAATTTGTTAAGTCTATATGGGGTAAACACAACCTATACTGGACCTTAAAGTAATTTTTCTTGTGTTATGTATACACAAAGTGGCAACAGCTCTAAATCAGATTGAGGCACATTTTTCAGTTTGGCTCTAAATACCCATGTCTAGATCCCGCCAGTATATGAAACCATGCGAAGCATCTGTGGGAATAGTGAACAGTAGCTTGACAGTGCCCTTATCACAGAAGGGTTTTGGAGACATGTTTGTAAGCAGTTTCAAGATGATTAGAAATCTTTCACTTTGATTCTTTGAATTAGGACACATGACTAATTCTCCTCTTCCATAAGGGTAAAGGAAGACATGCATCACACAGAATTGGGTTCTACCATCATATAAAAGGCCTAGACTTATGTGTCCTTCAGCTACCCAGTGTTAAAATCAGGTGGGGACCGGCCTAGGTATGAATCCAGGAATGGCTGGAGACTGGGGTTATCGGGGACAGGTAGTTTATACATCCAGATTTCCTGATCAATGTAACTCAGTAAGCCAGTGTGGTGGTAGAAGCACAAAGCAATGAACTACATTTAAAACGGTTAGTCTTGGGAATATGAGTAAGGGTGTTTAAGTTGAGTTGTTACTGTGAATGTTCCCTTTGGGCCTACTATTTTCTTGGCTGGTTACTGAATGGATGAGGGGGATTAAATATAACAAACACCTCCACATTAATATGGAGGTTTGGGACGGTCGGTCCACCTTACACTAAAGGTCTGCAAAGGACTCTACAGGAGATTACTGGTATGTGAACCTGTGTATGTAAAGCATCTCAAATGGGCTTGAGACAGGCACTGATCTGATATTTTCCCCAGCTTGCCTCACCTGTTGAGGTCCTTACATAGTTGCTCCAGTAGTTTGAGAATATCGTCCTCATATATTGGCATGGTTAACTATATGTTATGGTTACTTTACGTACATATTTATTACGATGTCTTCCTTAGAATAATTTGTACAATTTTGCCAAGTTTTACCGTTACTCAAAGATTGCTAGAAAAGATCTTAGAATTTTTAGACAATGTGTGGGATTGTAGTGCTTGTGCTTTTTTTCAGGTATCAGGAATATTACATCATCGTTAAAATTGCTACTTTAAGTGGCAGTCCAGGCTTTGAGATGGCTCTAATTGAGCGATTCTGATAATGACTCTGAAGTAAGAGTAAGAATCAATAGAAATGTTGGACAGACCAGATGGACGTCTCAAGTGAGTTCCTGTTTTGGCAGAAAACAGCCTGTTGTCTTTAGGATTTTCAGAAATATGGTGTTAGTTGGTCCTAAAAACATTAGAAAAGTTTTGACTAATAATTCTATAAAGTGCCAATTAACATGATTAACCGCATCGCTGCTGCTGTGATTTTGGCGCTACGCGGCTTTTTCGCAAAAGCCGCGTTAGATGACGAGCTCAGCTCGTCATCCGCACACGCCCCCCGTGGCTGATGACGAGCTGAGCTCGTCATCAGCATCGAAGGGGTTAAAACCTGTTTTGGTATCCAAAAAAATGATTGACATAGGAGGCTGAAATTGTTGGTCATGCCAGTCGCCTTAAATACTTTTCGAATGTTGTCCCTCAACAGGCTGCAAGAATTATTTTGAAATTATAGTCCCTAAAAAGACTCGCAAATAAGAAATTGTCCCTTCCGTGCAGTGTTTTATCAGTGTAATATAATTGATCGCCTTTTTGTAAAGGTAACGCACTGTGTTTCTTATCAAAAGGAAGATAACTGTTCAAGAATCAGTAACCATTAGAACATTTGTTCACCTGCTGCACAGACATTCTGAATTCAAAGTAATCCAAATATCAACATTTAGCAATTTCTTGCTGAAAATAAATTGCCGGTGATCATTATGAACTAGGGGAAGGCCTAGAGAAAGAAAGAATCCTTTTGACAGGGGTTGACTAATCTGTGAAGGAGCTCCAGATGTTGGAAATCAATTGTGATGGAGAAAATTAATCTCCATGTTTGCCTCCCATTAGAAAAAAAACTAAGGAAAAGTTGTGAATCAAAACATATACTCAAATGTATCTGATAATGTGGAAGAAAGAGGAAGAAATGCATGCAATCCTACTACAGTGCTTATGATAGTGATGCATTCAATGAATATTAAAACATATCTTACATCAAAGAGATAGGAGGCACACTTTAAGCGCAAGTGACAGGGCCTTCAAAGGTAGACTACCGATTTTCTAAATTAAGGGTTTTCTTTTTGTTAACACTGTGGAGGAGTTCTTAGGAAAATATAACAATATAAAGCATACAAACATACGCATCTCAACACACTGCCATATCATTTTAGAAGGTTCAAGTTGACATAGATTTCAAAAAAAGGTATCCATTAGAATCCAAGATTACCTCCATTACAGGGAGCCCCGATTGGTGGGGCATATGTCAGAGATATATTGTTAGATCGCGGCATTGGTCTAGTCTTTCGGGGCAAATATAATCTCCTACATCAATGACACACATAGTCTTTTCTTTTAAGAAAGGCGAAGTAATAATCCCAGATGCCATTAAACACTGTCTTTCTGCAGTATTTCAATGGATGAGCACCAACCAACTCAAGTGCCACATGGAAAAGAAAGAGTTTTTTAAAATTCTTAATTACCTGATGGATTTGGTGGTGGCTTAATTCAGGTCCTTAACTGGTTCCATATGCCACTTAGCATTTTAATTACACAAGCAACAACTATATATACCTTTAACTCACAATGAACTTTTTGTATAACCTATAAACCTATTTTCTACGTCATTGCCACCCGCCACCTCTTTTCAATGTTTAATATCCTTCTTTTGCTTGTTAAATATTTCTTGTTGTTTTACACTGTATGTGTAGAACACTAATAATGCTGGTTTAGTGCAGCCTGTACTTTATAAAACCTTTAATTAGTTAATTAAGAAGAGATTTGATCACACCCAGTTTGGTGCCACCAGGTACCCGCATATTTAACTAGCACTAGAGGGTCACATAGGAATTACGAAATAAACAATCCATTTTGAAGGAAGTTGCACTTTAAAAGTAATATCCAAGGAAGCTCTGTATGACTTGGGCAGAATAGGATATAATACGCAAAGTATTCAAAAGGAAGGACAGAATGGTAAATGAAATTTGTCCTACTCACACGAAAGATCTTCGATAAGCCTTTACTCTGCCATATGCCAAACCATTAATCACCCAAAAGCAGTGGGTGGTAAATGAAATCCAGATGAACTGTAAAAGGTGGAAAGGGGCTTTGAATAGAGGAAAAGTGGAGGACTGTGCCCTCACGTTTTGTCAGAAGTGATCCAAAAATGAAATACAGACGTTCTTTGAAAGTTTTATGTGCATAGTTTTTATTTCATGTTACATCTGTGGATAAAGAACAGCCGACACGTGTTTCGCCCTGGTGGCATATAGGCCGTGGGCTTTTTCAAGGCAAGGGTCTGGTGTTGGCGTAGGTCAAGATCATGATTCTGTTAGAAAGCCGGTATCTCGTCTCTGCGGTCCTGGAACAAAAAAAAAGGCTACAGCTCACCTGAAGCAAGCTGCAATCTGGTTGATGGGCAACCAGACTGCTCATATGGATCTGCTATCAAAAATCCCATTTGACGTAGGACTGTCCACATAACCCATTAGTAACATACGTTTGGGGGAATCCGCACTTCATTATCAGAGTTTGTAAACACCGAGTCTCAATCAACTTCCTGTGGAAAGAAATCCATGCTTCTCTCCTAACAATTAGTAAATTGTTCAAACCTTCTACACCCCATAATTCCGACCTGGATGTAAATATTTTTGTATATTCTTAAACCCCTAGTTTAGGTATTAAAGTGGTAAGTGCTTTCTGAAACTGTGGTCAGACGGGTAAGAAGTTAGAGATGACAATCGTCTGAACATTAAGATTATGAACTAATAATCTACTTATTGTCTCTTTACATACATACATTTGAGGACCCGTTAAGTAAGGAAAAGACCCCATTGATTGTAAGAAGCACCACTCTCAAAAGCGTTAAGACACTTAAAATCAGTTAAATAGTCACTCAGCCCAATCATTGAGTTATGTATTGATAGCAGAACAAAGTGGTCAACCGAAGGCAAGAAGAAATAAAAGACACTCTGACCCTGAGTCTGAGTTGCACAGTACTCATGAGGGTGGTAATTTGCAAATATGCTCCCCATCCGCTAGATAGAAAAAACGGGGAATGAGGCTTGATTGATTCTGTATTCAAACCCCCATGCAGTTTTATCGGGCAAAATTTCCGCAAAATAAAACAAAAACTGGGTGCACCAACATCAGCCAAGCCTGAATCAGGTAGAGAAAAATTCCATTTAAGTTTTTACGTTCCACCTGACTCACAATCAGGGAATCGGTTGTATTTCTGATATGCAAATGAGGGATTGACGTGCTGTGGTGCAGCTATTCTTATTAATTATTTGCTCATTCAACTCATGAGGTTGCAATTCCAAATGTAGCGCAACTTGGATACTTGAATGAAGATTATAATCCATGTGCATCTCCATTATAGCGAGACACCTATGCAATTTGTTGACTGAACAAGGCACAAAACAGGGGTTTGCCATTCTATAAACCGTCAAGCTGCACATGTACGAATCAGACTAGTCAATGTACTTATACTGTATAGTTTAGACAGTTGAATGAATGAATGAATGAAAAGTATTTTGTTATAGCGTGACAGCTACTGAAAAAGAGTGTCCCGGTAAAGTATCAAGGGGCTGATTTACGAGCCCCTTGCGCCACTTTTACGTCATTTTTAACATGGGAAAAGTGATGTACGGGTGGCGCAAAGACCTTGTAAATAAGCCCCACAGTATTATCTGTGCATGAATCTGTAGCCCAGGAAGTAAAATAAAAATCCCCAAACGAATCAAACGTAAGTCAAAAAGACTGACAGAACAAGCCAGAAAATTATATAAACTTAAAAAATATATATTTAACATCAGAAGTGGCACCTACTTGAGTAATTTATATAGCATAATCTCTATGACTTTGACACAAAAAGAACAGTTTTAAGGCTTCAAAACCCAGATGGTAGTCCTGTTCCCTTTCATTCTGTGCTGGTGTAATGTATTTTACAGTGGTAATTACTTTCTTAGTTAAACAATGATTTGAATCTGCTATGGATTTTTATCAGATGCCTTCGTATCATTCTCACCGTACTCATTAAAATCCTCCTTGCACAAGACTAAGGGGCATATTTATAAGCCCCTCACGCCAGATTTGTGATGTCGTTGCGTCACTTTTGTGACGCAGCAGCGGCGCAAAGCCAGCGCCATGCTGCGGGCTATTTACAACGTGACTCATCTAGGGAGATGCATCATGTTGTAAAGCCCTGCGCCACATGTGGGCCATCCTGCACGAAGAAGGGGGGGGGGGGGGCATTCCATGCAGGAACGCCTCCGAAAAGTGGCTGAGTGAAATCTACAAGATTTCACACAGTCACTTTTACGGCCATGCTGTGTCAAAACCCTGTGCCTGCTTGAAGCAGGCGTAGGGATTGATGCAGCATGTTAGAGATAGGGGCACCCACGCAACTCCAGCAATGCGCCGCCTTTCCGCGGGGGGATGCGACACGCATGTGCCCATCCGTGCACCACGGTACTCCGCGGTTTATAAATGCGGCGTGTCAGTGGTGGCGCACGGGTGGGCAGATGCGTCGCAACTCTTCTGGTGCATCTCTGCTAATCAGAAGTAGTAAATCTGCCCCTAAGAATCTGTGATGCTGTTGGGCAGATGCAAAGTTGGCTTTTATTCACAAATGCAGTCTGGGTTTCTCTAGCAATGCTTTTGTATACATCGATGCAGAAACTAAAGATACATCTATCCCAATATATATGACCTCCAAATACCCATGAAGTTGCACTGACTGGAGCATGACTCTAGATATCACCGGGGATAGGACCAGCCAGACAAAGTTATCTTTAGAGACATAAGCTAGTTGGGTTGTAGCTTTGCCCTCCTCCACAACTCTGAAGAAGGGCGTTCCTCTTAATCATACCCCAATGCAATCAAACAAAGCCCCAATCAAAGAGGTTATCAATGAATAATTCAACTAGGTGTGTATAGAGTAGCTACAGATGCATACTTAATGGGTGAGTGGGTCAGATTTGCATTATAGACAAATATCTCATCCAAGAACTGAATTGTCTGGTGACACCAGTCTGTGTCAAAGGATGAAATGGAGAGGGTTGTATCTGAAGATGGAACGCACCTCTGTAATAGATGCAAACACTCAATACTTGGTTTCAACAGCTGCATATTGTAGGAGACGAAAAAGTATTTCAAGCATCATAAAATTGTAAATTGATAAATTGTAAATTGTAAATCGTCCCAGTTAAGGTTGAGTTGAACGGTCGAATGATATGACCATGATATGACCATACTTCAAGATGCAAAGGAGCTCTGAGGCGAGGCTTTGCCACAGTCTGCAAGGAAGAGGTGCAAATAAATATATAATTATAGAGCTAAAAATCAGAGTTCTACAACCCCTTATTATATGCAGTACCCCTATGAACCAGGACCCCACTAACTGGTAAGCAACAATGATTAGGGAACACGTGTGTTTTTGTCCATTTGAATACGTATGACACACAACAGGAAGCTGGGGGCCTCATTTATGAGAAGTGACGCATCGCTGCGTGAAAGCAGCGATGCGTCACTTCTCAGTGCGCCCTCCTTGCGACATGATTGATGAGTCATAATTACTGTATGACGCATCATGTCGCAAGGAGTTACAGATACGTCAGTATTTCTGACGTATCTGTAGGCGCAAAAGTGACGCATTGCTGGAGTGTGTCATAAAAGTGACGCAACTCCAGCAATGTGTCCTTTCACATGGGGCAAGCCCCATGAGAAAGGACCTGGTCAGTCTTACGCCTGCTGTGAGGCAGGCGTAAGATATTGACGCATTTGTGTCCTAGAAGTTGCGTCACTTCTACGACCCTTTCTTGCATCAATACGCCCCCCCTTGCATACATTATACTTGCCGCAGGTATAATGTGGCGCAGGGGATTAAACCCAGATCTTTTGACTGGGTGTGAGTGTTTGATTGATTCAGGTGCTCCGTCCATCACCACCCCCTTTTGTACCGGGGCTTACAAAGTGACACATCTACCTAGATGAGTCACTTTGTAAATATAGCGCAACAAGGCGCTTTATTTACGCCACTGGTTTGGTCACAAAAAGTGACGCACCGGCCGCGTAAAAGTGGCGCACAGCCTCATAAATGAGGCCCTGGGAATTCTGTGTGGATGGGAATATGCAACAGGGAGCTCAAACGAACTCATTTTTCACATTACCCTTACAACTGCAGAGAAGAAGAATGCATGTGGGATGTTATGTTTTACCCTGGGCAGTGGCAAGCCCCAGAGTTGGGGCCGTGTTGTTGCCGGGCCAGGTTTGTTCTCTCACAAAGGGCCGGCTTTGTTTGAATTGTATAATGGGATTATCCTGTAGGCAAGAAAAGTGACTTTAAAGGCAGCTCTTGCTTTGAGGGAGACTTAAAGAAAACAGGCTGATATAATTACAAGATAGGCATCTACCAGTCGTCTGCTCTACCACATTTAAAGTACTAGAGAGGACTTGGGCAGTCACATTAATAGCAGTTCCCTGAGTAATCTCTAGGCAAAACTGCACATTTTTCCCTATTGCCTAAACAGTCTAACAAAAGTCACCATATGCCAGCCCAGTGGTGCACAGAGGCACCTTGCCTCCCTCAGGCCTGTCTTCCTACTGAGTAAGGTAACTACTGTCAACCGAGAAAAAACACTCATGAACTACAATACATGAGGCTTCATCTTAGACAAAACATTGATGAACTACAATACACAAGCTTTATTCCACTAGTGTTTTTTAGGGCACAGGATGTTTGCACAACTGTGGTTGCAAGCCTGGTGGCAACCTTAATTTCTACATGTTACAAAGTAGTCCATTCTGGGTCTGGCACTCAATCAGACTCTATCTCCATAGCCTAATGTAGTAAAAAAAACACATGAATATATAGATATGCAGAAGTGCCTTGGGTCATCCATTGGTCTGGTAAGCGGCCATTCACAATTTACTACCGTTCACCACAGGATACAGCATGGGAGAAGGGATGGCCCACTTCAGCCCCTGGCTCCCTTGCAGATTAAGAGACGGCATTTTGCCTCATCACATGTGCACATCCCGCTAAAAAGAAGTCTTTGCAGTGTAAGGGCTGGTAGGCCAATACTTTGCAAATTATGCTTTCTATTCTTTGTCCTTTTTTTTAACCTTTTTAGTTATTCTTGAGTGTTTAAACTGTTTTATCACGTTACAGTAATTTAAAACCAATCCTATCTTTTGTTAGCAGCAATAAGAAACGTAGTGCCCCCTGATATTAAAACTAAAAAGCGTTTCTGTTCCTGTTCTAAGTACACCTATGTGCTAATGTATGGACAATGGTTATAGTTTGCTAATTTAATTTTTTTTTCTAAGCATGTCATCACCACGTTTTTACGCAACTTGCTTATCTTTTTTTTTTTTTGAGTGACATATGCTTGTATAGGTCTGTGGCTTTTTTATTTTTGTATTTCAGTTTGTCAATGCCTGCTCAGATTGGAGATTGAAGAGGGCGGGAGCATCATACATAGAAAAAGTAATGACTGATTTACCGGAAATAATACACCACGCCTATAGTGCCCACACCGCCAGCGCTCGCTCCACCTTGCGCCCCATACACTTAAATACCAAGGAGACTCATGAGACATAATTGTGGGAAACGGTGGTGCAGGTTTATTTTGCATAACAAGTAGCAGATAAGGTGGGTCATCTTACAGGCGATCCAATGCGGCAGCCCCTCGCTGACCCGCATGCCTAATTAGCCATCTTGCACGGTAAGTCGATGCTCTTGACGGTGCAATATGTTGATATTTTATCTCGTTTACTCCCGCCCCCCCTGTCAGGGCGGAGCGATGAGGCACACCCCCGATCGGTTCAGGCCCCCCGACCGCCCGAAGGACTAACGGGGCGCCGACGCTGTTTCCTGGAACCCCCTCGGCTCCAGGTTCTTGGCTCAGGCACCCCTACTGTGCCAGGCAGAGGTATTGACTGTCTCCTTCTACCGCAGAGGTACCCTTACTGTCCATCTGCTTCCAGATCGCCCTGTGACTCCGCCTGCAACACAAAACAGACCATTAGTTGTTCACACCAGCCTGCTGCTCTGCTGCTGGGTCAGGGCCAGGGTGGGAACAGCGCAGAGCAGTCCAGAAGAAACGCGGCGAGAAGAGACCGGACAAAGCCAAGCTGTCCCAGATAAAGGCCCATGGGTCCGCCTCCCGCCCTTCGCGCTCACCAATCGTTGGCCGTTTCATAAAGGGGGCGGCACCCGGGCCGGCGCGCTAACGTTCTACTCGCGCGGCATGTGGCACTAGGACGCTGTCTCGCGTTATCTCCCCTTCGCGTCGCGCGGCCAGCGGCATAGTGCCCACACCGCCAGCGCTCGCTCCACCTTGCGCCCCATACACTTACATACCAAGGAGACTCATGAGACATAATTGTGGGAAACGGTGGTGCAGGTTTATTTTGCATAACAAGTAGCAGATAAGGTGGGTCATCTTACAGGCGATCCAATGCGGCAGCCCCTCGCTGACCCGCATGCCTAATTAGCCATCTTGCACGGTAAGTCGATGCTCTTGACAGTGCAATACGTTGATATTTTATCTCGTTTACTCCCGCCCCCCCTGTCAGGGCAGAGCGATGAGGCACACCCCCGATCGGTTCAGGCCCCCCGACCGCCCGAAGGACTAACGGGGCGCCGACGCTGTTTCCTGGAACCCCCTCGGCTCCAGGTTCTTGGCTCAGGCACCCCTACTGTGCCAGGCAGAGGTATTGACTGTCTCCTTCTGCCGCAGAGGTACCCTTACTGTCCATCTGCTTCCAGATCGCCCTGTACTCCGCCACAGCTCTGGAGGAGGCCCCCGTCGATGACAGAGCCCCACCACCACCTAGCCACCTCGTCACCTAGTACCAGAAAAAGTAATGACTGATTTACCGGAAATAATACACCACGCCTAATCTTTTAACATTGATCATTTAAAAATCTGCTATTTTTAAGGCCTAGACTAGACAAGTTGCAATACCCAAAACCAGAAAAAATGGAATAACAAAAAATGCTTACTTTTAGTGGGATGTTTTTCCCCTATCTTTTATGAACTTGTGTTTTTTAGACTTTTGAGGTGGAATATAAACAAAGACGTTTTCAAACGAAAGAACTGAGGCATGAAGAAAGTCTCAGGCTCTTAGAGATCCATTTCTGCAATTAGACTTTGAAATGCACAGATAATTTGCATGAATAGCAAGATAATACATAAAGGAACAAACTGTTAACTCTAATGTACTGTACATCTTTATCTATCATTTCTAGTCTCAATTATTCTCACTTAATAAACCAGAGCAATCGTTTCCTTTTGCTAAAAACATTGTTCTGGTTTGAAGCAGAGTGTTAACATACCTGTTAACTTACTTAGACCCTAATCACTTTTTAGGCACAAAATATACGTCTTTCACACGCAAGGAGAAATGACAAGTACTGTTGGAACATCTAGCAGAAGCAGGACCCGGTACCCAGCCCTCAGATCACTAATAATGACTGCTATAAGCATTCTATTTTATTTTAAAGGTTTTATATAGCGCTGGCTAGACCCGGAGGTATCAGAGCGCTTTACATGAGAATCAGGACAGTTACAGGTTACTTCGTTACAAAGGTTACACAGTTATTGGAGCATGGCAAAATAGTTACTTGTAAGGTTGAGATAAACAATAAGCACAAATACGTAAGGGGAAAAGCAGGCAAGGGGAGAGATTCAGGGGAGGGGGTAGGAGCAGGGAAAGTAGACAGATAATGAAGGCGGGAAAAAGGGGGGGAGGGTGAGAGACACTGTATGGAGAGAGGAGAGGAAGGGCGACAGGGACACAAACCAATAGGCGAGTCAAAGCAACGTCCAAAGTCCAGTAAGCTGTGATCCAAGGGGAAGTGGTATCACTTCCTTATCTCTGTTGCGAGAGGCTCCCTTGGCGCAGTGGACTCTCTCAGCGGGTTCTCTGAGACTCCAAGGCCTACATACGGGATCCTTCCCCAAAAAGGGGAGAGGGGGTGCTTAGTCAAAGGGTACAAAGGACAGGGGGCTAGGCAGAGTAGCAGGCAAGGGAGAGATTCAGGGGAGAGGCGATAGGAGCTAGGGAAGTAGACAAAGAAAGAAAGAGTACTAAATGGGAACATATTTAATTGATGAGTTATTATATAGCTCTGGCTAGACCCGAAGGAATCAGAGGGCTTTACATGAGGAACAATAATGTTGCAATTAACATCAGTTAATAGTTACATAAGTATCAAGAAAAGCATTTAAAGAACATAGGGGACAGGGTGAATGGAGCAAGGAAGGGTAAGGGGATAGGGTAAAGGGGTAGGAGGAAGATAAGACGTAGAGACGAGGGGAAAATCTGTCCAATGTCCGGCTGGGTGGGGGGAGTCCACATCCCATCTCCTCTTTAGCTATGTGGTAGCTCCACCGGGCATCAGGAGACTGCAGAGGAGGGAATCCACAGCCCTTCTCTCCAATTAATTGGGGTAGCTCCACTGGTGCGTGCATAGATTGGACGGCCCTCGACAGTCCGACGCACACGAGCACCGCAGCGTCGGACGGCCGGGGGCAGTCCGACGCATGCAAGGGGTTAATAACACTTTACAGATTGCCGCTAACTTAAATAGCAAATAAAGGTCAGATAAAGATCTGAGAATTCCATACAATGCAGAGCAAATTCTTATGGAGCGTGCGCAACTAGACTGTCCATGGTTGTCTCACAAGAAAGAATATTTTAAAAAAATATTTGTATTTGTTTTTCAAGAGAATAATGTGTCTCACATTTATATGTAGCACAATATTCACTTTCATATTCGACAAAAAAAACACATGGCTTGTCATTAAATGTTGGGTCAATTAAGATTTGCAGTCAATCCATTCCACAGTTAACGGGAAACATCATAGACGGGTTGCATTGCTCTACTCATAAATTACACATCCATGCTCACAGCACATAAGTCCGCTCGCCACCCCAGCGGTGCTGGGACCGGCTGTCAGACGTGGGCGGTCCTGCACCACTAATTAGGATGCGACCGCCACCCTAGCGGTCACATTCCGCATCTTTGACATTGCGACGGGTGCTGCTGTAAGCAGCACCCGCCACAATGCCAAAGTGCCATGTTATGCATTGCCATGTACAAAGTGGCAGGCACCTTGCGGTGACTGCCACCTTGTGCATGGCAATGTAGGGGGGTAGCATAGGTACCCTCCAAGTGCAGCCCACCAACCCTCCAGGGACCCGCAACGGGTCCCCAAAGCAATTTCCCGCCAGCCTTTCCATGGCGGCATCTCCGCCTTTGAAAGGCCTTAGAAGCCACACATCATAATATGGATGGCAGTGCCTGCTAGGCACCGCCACCATATTGTGGCCCAGTTCCGTCCGGCCGGCAATAGTGCCATCGTAATCAGCCCCGTAGAATCCCAATTGCCTCTTCTTACAGCAAGTGGGAACAATGGGTATATCGTCCAAACTAGGCCGTGTGTAAGAACCTCATAGTGCATCCTATGTACATTGGGGGTAAGGATAAACTTAAAAAACAGTTGCCGATAGGATCGATTTTTATCTGACCCCCAGTAGGGCAATAACTATATGACATCTCGCATTTGGAGCACCACCATTTATGATGGTTTGTCAGCAGTTCTCTTAGGATCACAACTCAGCAGTCACTTGGTATGCTCTTCCCAGTGTTTTCCTCTTCATTTTTCTACGCAGTGGAGTATGTGGCAAAAATCGGTTAATTCTTTTTAAATAATCTAGCCAAAATAGGGCAACATTGAGTAGCTCTATTTTTTTTTTGAACATTATAGTTGTACTAAGATTGTCTTTTCAAAGATTTGTTGCATGCCTTCATAATCCGTTTATAATTATTGTTCTCTGTTAGAGCATGTCCCGGGAAGTAGTAAGAACACCTTTTAGATTGGTAATAATGGCAGAGGCACTTAAATGCCTAAAAAACAAAAATACTTGGAGAACAGGTAAGTCCCAAAATGAAAGAAAAGTATATTTCTTGTTCAAGATCAAACACAAATGTTTTGTTATTAAGTTATTTTATGTTTCTTTAGGGCATAAAGTCATACAAAACAGTGCAAGAATGGCGGATAAGTCTCAAACTTCTAGATAATGTCAGGTACCACTCCTGGATGACTCAGGGAGAGATGTGTGACCATGTGGATAAAAGGTGGAAAGCCCATATCGTAAATGAGAAGACACAATAATAGATCAAGGCATGCACAGCAAATTACAGATGAGAAAATGATTCATTCGAGGTGATCCGGATATACTGGGAAACATTGTAGGATATCCATGCAGTAAATGTCCAGAAAGAAGCAGGGAATACAGAACTGGATTGTCTCAGGGCAGAACCCGATCAGGGGAAAGACTTGCCATTGAACAGATATAAAATGGGGCTGGCTTGGGACAGAGTAGATTCCCAGTAGCCAATCCAAACAAGCTTTATTCGACAGAAGTCATAAAAGCATTACAGAAAAACAAAAACGTATTGATAAATACATAAAACAGCTCGGCGGTGGAATAATATGTTAAAAAAAAACCAGGTTTAAATGGCACAGACAGCTTCATACAAAATTAATTTAAATCGTAATTTTAAAACATTGGACAGAAGTACAAAATTCCCACAGACCTGTACAAGTTAATGGGGCCAAGACGATCATTCTTGATCAAACGTATGAAAATCAAGACCAAAAAAAAGGAAGCAAATTACCCAAATACAGTCTTCTGTCTGAAGATCCACACCCACCCTAAAAACTTTGCAACTCCCACTACAATAATAGGCATGGTACTAGTACACAAAATCCTTTCAGCATCTGTACTTCGCCTGATTCCCAGTAGCATTTTTAGAAAAAATGGGACCAACGATACCCCCGCTCCACATGTTAGCTGTCTTGGAGAATAGTTAAGTCCTGAGCAAACTTTCTACAGACACCATATAATCCATGACTTTAATTGACACCAGGAAGACACAAACACACAGAGGATTTCATGGCATGTAGAGCTAATCAACAATTAAGTTAGCAATATGCAAATGTCCTGAAAAGGCAGCTTAATTACAGCGTTTTTCAACACAGCTGTGAACAGTGAGCAGTGTCGCTTTATGACCTTCACGTCTAATAGGGTGGATAGCTAGACAGACAACACAAACATAGTTGTCTGTTCCTTAACCCCTTCCATGCGGCCGCGATTCTGCGCCTGTGCGGCAGAATCGCGAGTGGGCGGGTTTATGACGGCCCCCAGCCGTCATCAGCACACGAGCACCGTAGTGCATGACGGCTGGGGGCCGTCATCGGCATGCAAGGGTTTAAGATAGAAAACCTGCTGAATATATCACCTGAGAGCGCCTTTAACACCTCGGAAAGGTGCTTTATTTCACTTATGCACAAGTAATAGTTTTTCTTAAGGGGATAGACTGGTGGCATTGCAGCAATGACGAAGGGGAGATATATCCAGCTTAAGACATCTTATGAGGGGACCAACAATAAGACAAAAATTGTTTTCCAGTTCATGAGGGAGACTATGACAGATTTCTAAGGGACCAATGTAGACTCTGTTAGAAGCTGTGTAGCACAACAAACACTTTACCCAAGTGAATATATTGCAGTCTGCCTTAGAAGGCTGTTTTCTGGTTCATGAATTAATATCTCAGCATTCACCTCAAACACATAGCCTGCAACTTGCCCCCAAACATACGCCATCTTATCTACCTAAAGCACAACTGAAGAGCAGTGAAAGCACCATATGTCAGGTGAGAAACAAGCTCGTATTTTACGTACTAATGATATTCCACACATAAAGAGTGCTATATTGTGAAATCAACATTTTGGTAGCGGCTTACTTTTTATTTACTTCATAAAATTAAATAAACATTATCAATACATGCCTTTTGACAAGCGAATGAAATGGTTTATAGAGCTTTAGAAGTGAGATGGGCTGATGCCTGTGACAGCAGAAATATTGCTGACATTTAAATCAACTATAGCCCTTTACTTGGGCAGAATAATTGGTTAGAAGACTAACATGAAAAAAAGATGCACTCAAATATGATTTGTGTTATTGTGATATGCTGCAATAACCGTGTGATACGTTTTCATTTTTCAAGTCTATCTGTGTGATGACTGTCACAAAAAAGCCACACGTTGTTAGCGGATTCGAAATAATCACCTTGCCTGCCATTCAAAATGCCTGGAAACAGTTGTGACATATAGTAAATTCTCTTACGAGCACTGGACCTTTGACCAGGGACTCCCATTTAAAAAGGCCATCCCAGACAGTTCCGATCTTCCTGTAACTCTGATATTTTCCACAATCACCTATTTTTCTTATTTATGCAAGACATTAATTCTCAGGGTCTCCTCCTCCCTTTGTACTAGGGCCTGAAACTGGGAGCAATAGTGTACGTTTCTTACAGTCAATTTAAAAACCAAGTCAAAATTGTTGATGTTCATAGGACAACTGTATTTAACTGCTTCTGTTTATATTTGAGGGCTTTTTTGCAAAAGGAAAAAAAAATCTAAAAATTACGTTTTTAAAAGAAATTAAAAAATCAACTCAAAATGAGGGATATCGAGCAAAGTGACTGCCAGGCGAATTTCAGTTTAAGTGCTAAAATAGTGTGAATGAACTAGCAGTAAAAGTGACATGATGAAATGATTACGCACTTGTATAGCGCACGACTACCCGTAGGCATCTCGGCGCTTGTACGAATACCACGAGGAACCCTTCCTGGCCTTTCCCTGTGAGGCGTCCTCTCCTGGGCACCTCCAAGGTGAAGTCAGACATCCTTAGCGTTGTTGGGGCCGTTGTGGAGATTAAGCAAGCTATTGCCCAGAGGTGCAGAGTGGGACTCATGATTAGGATAGGCACTGAGGCGAGAATTATCAGGTCCGAGGAAATTGAGCCCGAGACCCGCCGAGGCGGGAATTGAACCCTGGTCCCGGCCAGACTACTGCATTAGGGTCTGCCGCTCTAACCATTGAGACACACTTCTCTAAAAGGCGCTATATTCTTATCTTCGAATGGGATATACTTTCAGGAAACCTGTCTGCAGGCTATTGGTTTCTCCTTGGGCTCAGCTAAGGGTTTTTGCTGAGAGTGGTTCAATGCTGTACTGATGGCTGCAGTAGCCAGAAATGGAAAGCTTTTCAGGCACAAAATTAACTTTATAAACTGGAACTAATCAGAGCTCGGTGCCCATCAACTTCTATCCCTGGGAGGTGTATGGTTTTAGAAGGATTATAGATAGAAGCCAGTAAGTAGCTTCTACAAGCAGAAAGAAAAATAAATTGGTCCAAAGAGCAACCATAATTACTAATAATGGAGCATTTCTCACCATCAACCTTCAGATGAGCTGCCTGCATAACCTAAGTACCACCCTGTGGAGAAATCACAAAATGTATCAGGTAGCACTTAAAATTAGTGCCTTCTAAACTTTTTTAAAATTGAGACACTGTCCAAAACGCACATTTAATTGATATTTTGATGCAAGTCTAAGAAGGTGTACAATTTGCCAATAGAATCGCAATGACAATAAGTCAGTGGACGGGTACAAATGTTTACAAAACTGTTTAATGGACTATAGCTGAAATCCCATGGCTCTTAGTCGGAGATGTTTGTGGGCAGAGATGAACAACAGTCACTCTAAAGTATTTTGACCTATTGTTTTATTGTTTGTTTAACATAAACACCCACATTGTGCAGGTGGTTAAGGGGGAGGTGTAGCACAGCACGACAATTTGCAGTCAAGCACAAGATTGTAGGTAACAATCTGGTTAACATATGGCAAAGAAAATACATTCTGGGCCTACAACAATATACCTCATAAGAAACTGAACTTCAATCCTCACAACCTATTAACAGCACTCACCCATGGTACTAGGCATCTCGCCTACTCTCAAATCACTCAGAACCTTCTCATGGAGATTTTAGAGCATATTCTCGGATGGACTTTATCCATAAAATTCATCCTACAAATGTAAATTACCTACAAACCCCTCTCTGACAGGTTGTGCTCCAGTAAATAGTGATTCACCATTTCAGCAGTACAAAACGAATTACTAGGAGCATCAGTCTAGTCCTACACTCTATAAAATTGGTCAAGAACTTACAGATCATAATGTCCACACAAATAAAAATAAAAGGATTAGTCAGTGGTTCATAGATAGGTTATCTGAAGCAGCAATAGAAGGATTAGGGTTTCATAAAAAAAATCCTCACATGTTTCGACCCGCTCAAAGAGTTCATACTGGAATGGGCAAAAATTCCTTTGCACAGGAGTGGGCAAAAATTCCTTTGAATGGGAGTAGATGTAGAAGAAGGACGTAGAGAATGCATTTTCAATGGATAAACTCACCATTTGTTCTTGGTGAGTTGCGTTTAAAGGGCATTTGGATCTTAAAGTAGACTCTGGTGTGACGAAGTCTCATCTCAGTCTCTGCTATACAAGGCATTCTGTCAGTTCTTCTTCTAAAGCTTGAAGTCAAAAATTAAATTTGTCTTGCTTTGAGTCTCAGTCTTGCTCACACAGTGATGATGTTTCAAGCTTAGAAAATGCAGCACAGGTTTATATTGATATTTGTACTAAGTGCTGACAATATGAAAGCAGCAGTTCATACTATGTCTTACGATTAAGTAATTGGCCTCTAGAGAAGTCTAGGAAAATATTCTGGCTTCTATCCACCACTGGATTCAGGTAATGAAATTGATGCTCAGCGGCATACCCAAGGTACCACTTATATATCCTGCAAAACACTACAAAATACTAAAATCATGACTTCAGTCAGGTCAATCCATGCCAAGTGCTGGTGCGGCTTTTACAATGCTTGATTCGGCAGCAATAGGACCCATGGTGAAGCCAACAACCTCTTCTTAAGTGCTGACGGAAGAGGATGTCAGTGGAAAGACTACGGAATAGTACAGGTGTCATGACATTTTCAAACTGATGCACTCTGGAGAGCAGAAGGACAGTTCCTGGAGTTCTTAATCCCTACAGTGTCTCTTGGCAATTTTTACTTGGTGATGGGCTTTTTCCTCTACTCCTTCTCACACTCTCTCCACAGCGCGGGGACACGCCGGGAGGCGTCACCAGGCGCTCTACAAGCTCCTTTAAATTAAATTAAATTGGCAATGCCTATGGAGTGCTGTAACGATTTACAGATGGAAGGCTGAAAGTTTAGAATTATAGATAATGGAAAGATGAATAACTAGGAGGGTGGGTGGGTTAATGGATAAAAGGATGTTTGAAGAGATGAATCGACATTTGGATGAGTGAAAGGAAGGATGAATGGCTGAAAGATGAATGGATGATGTAGCTGTGTGAAAGCGTGGATAAATGGAAAGGTGAGAGGGTTGATGGAAAGCTGAAAGGGATGTATGGATACTTTGAAAGAAGGATAAAGTGAAGAAAGGATGGATGTAAGAGTAGAAAAAAGCATGAATGAGTGAATCTGTGAAAAGGTTGATGAAAAAGTGGGAGAGTGAATGGATAAAGGATGAATCGATGGAATGGTAAGGGATGAATCAAAGAATGAAATGAAGCATGGACAGAAGGATGGAATGCTAACGGTATGGATAGATGCAAGGGACGCTTCTAGGTAAAGTCATACTCACTCGCTTCACTTCAACTATACTATTAGAGTTGTGGATTAAAGTGAAGGGAATCTTCTTTCTGGCTTCTTCCTTAGGCAAACCAATCAACACTTTGTATACAATTATCATTTACTTGATATACAACAGTCCAAGTGTCTTTAAAAGAGGCAGTCCCCGATCATTGCATTACGGACTACCTACAACATGTTGACAAGTTTTATAGTACTTTTTCAAAAAACAAGGGGGGACGGGAGAAGCTAGAAATCATTCCATGCAGCTTCCCTGGAGATACCAATATAATCAAAGAGAGTGGAAGAGCACAATATCAAATCGAGGATCCCTAACGGACATTCTTGCAGGACCCTCAACAGTGATGTTCTGTTAGTGGCATGTTTTTCACAGATGTACTGATGAATGATAGTGACATCATTAGGTCCATCCTCCACCAGGAGGAGATGTCTCTCATGCCAGAGAAAGTTTTGGGCTTCTTGATATAACATATTGTGTTTAAAATTACCTCCTACCTACACATTTTATGACTTTATTTACAAAATGTAGGGGATAGTGGCAAAATTAAAAATATGTATTGGATCTAAGTTGGGAGAAAATGAGGTGTCCCACACATCTATATAAAGAAACATCTGGTCAACATGTTTCAGCCTACTTGCACCAGTCTTGGGTCGTTGGCTTTCAACAGGACCATGGGTTGATTTTCCGGATCTTTTTTTAAGACCAGTCGGGATATTTCCCTGGTTATGGTAGTTCTCTCTCCATGGAAAGTCTTAGGACGATATGTCCTTACCTACACGAAAATTTGTTGAGGGTCCATAGGTGTAAAATTGAGGTGGACTAGCAGCACTTCGCATTGCAGAAGATTCCGTTCCCATTGGGGTCTCTACCGGCGTGCCTCTTGATTTTGGAGGAAGGAAGTTTTATAGTACCCCATTGACCAGCAGTAGCTGACCGCTTAACATGGCTTTCCCTGACACCTAATACGTAACAATTGAGAGTACATAAAACGTACTAGTCACTTTCCAAAATGAGATACAAATTTCTCAACAATTACAATGATTTAATCAGTGTAAGACAGGGGAGCGGAACCCTAAATTCTCAGGTGTCAGAAGTGCAATTAAGTTGAAGTTCATGTAGAAAACAGTAAGGTAAAGCATGAAAAACTGTCAATGGCAGCAGGTACTCAAGTTCATATTGTTTATCTTTAAATATGCTCTTTTCTATCAATAATTTATGCTCCTTCGATTCTGTTGGTTTATTTCCGTTTATTTTGCTTTGTGTGCGGCTCCTGCGATGAACATACTCTGCGAAGCTGTGATCTGTTATGACTCAATCTTAAAAAGAATATTCCAAAATAGATCAGACACTTCATTTTTTATGTCACTACTGTGAAGAGCACAGTTTCAGCTGTCATCAGTTCAAAAGAGAAGGTTGTTGGGAGACTGTAAACCAGAGGCTCCAGATTTCACCCGCTTATACTTTTTCTTGACAGGAACCAATGAACAATTTACCAGAAGACTCTTATAATTCAGTTTGGGGCATATTCCAATGATGCAAATTTAGGGCTGCCAGAATGCTGGGCTATGAGAGTCCTGTGCTGATGATGTTAGGTATTTACTGCAACCTTACAAATGTTGAGTAAAGCACTTACTTTTGATTTCGGAGATTTCATGTAATTTAAGTGAGTTTCAGTAAGGGACTACCCTCTTGTTGCCTCATCCCAAGGACCCTAGACTTTGGTAGAGTAAGAACCACACCTGGGACATACCAGTCCAGCAGCTACCACTAATTTCCCCATTATTTGGTTTTGAGAAATTGTCTCCATCACTGATTCACCATGCATTTCCTGGTAAAATATTATGGGGCTGATTACGATGCCGAAGCAAACGACTTCATAATCAGCTGTTTAAATTGATTTACAACTGACCCATTTGGATGGAGTTGGTTAGAAAGATATCCAAACTGGATTTCCGAATTGCTTCTGAGCCCGTCTGAATTTGAGAAAGACTTCAATAAACCAAAGGCGCCTCTTTCCGCCCGAGGGATTACAATGTCGGTTTCTGACAACATTTCTGTGCCGGCCTTTCGACACAGAAAGGAAGTCGGAAGTCGACTTTGAGGGCCCCCAGCAGGTCCCTCATAATTAAACGGCCTCCGGTTGGAGGCCAAGCACAGGTGCCCCCTGTTGATCCCTGCACCCGGTGGCAGGCACCTTGGGGTGCCTGCCACGGGGTGCAGGGATGAACTGCACCTCTTCTCTTTACAATTCGGAATGCATGCTCAAAGAATAGGAGAGCAACAGTGTTTGGTCCCCATCCTAATTGCTGGGTTGGGACCGCAGACAGGAGGTTGGTCGGTCCCAATACCAAATCGATGTCGGACGGACATAGAAATCAGGCTTTAAGTGGGAAAATTCTGGATGCAAAGTTTATGCCGGAAAACTAATATTTGGGCAAAACTTCAGTTTGCCCTTGAATTAGTAGTCAGCACGAGGCTCGGAATGAATCCCCAGTATAGTCGGCACCAGGGAAAATTGTGCTCGCATGGCTGAAATTCTGCAGCCGTACATTGCATCTGAACACAAAAAAATTTCAGTTCCTGATTTTGGAAATTAATGTTTTGGAATTCCATATGCAGATGCCACTTTTTCCACATGCAGGTAATAACTGAGTCGATAATATTTTGTGGATCGACTGTGCAAGTTCTTGTGTTTTTGTTGTTTATTAGAATTGTCTATATTGGTATTTATGCAATTGTGGCCTGGATATATTGCTAAAACCCAATAAAAATTTGTTCTGAATTTTTTTTTGCAAATCAGACATAAATTCCTGTAGTGATAGTTAATCTAACACGACTCGTATATTTTTTAGATACCTTCTATATCTGTGGTGGCTGCAAGGAAATATCTTTGTTATGCCCAAAACTGTGTGACCATGTGCGTCCCTTGGCCACCCCAGAGTTGGGCACTTAATGTCATTAGATTATCTGGCTACTCAAGTTAACAATTCAACTGCTAATTCTATATATTTAAGACAAATGTACAAGAGTAAGTTGCAGGCGAATTGTGATCTGACATTTTCCCTCAGACAAGTTTTTTGGCAAAATACTTTTGGGGAAATAAATAAAGCTTTTTCTCGTTATTAAGATACATTTACATAAACCAACATCAACTAACATGTCTGTTCATCATAGTAATGGACAAAGGCAGTTGCGGCTCGCAATACTCGCGGGTGGGGGGCGGGGGTTATGCTGGGGGGGCCTTGGGGGTGGGTAAAATAAAAAGAAAACTTACCTGACCGGGTCCTGCGGCGCCTCTGCTCTTGGTCCTGCGTTTTCCTGCGGCTCTACAGAAACAGGAACAGGCATGCTCCATGCTTTCCTGTAAGCCAATCACAACCCTCAAATGGCAGCGTTTTGATTGGTGCGGAGTCGCAGACAGTACCCTTCCAGGCACTTGTAGGGTAGGCATATTTTCTCTATGTAGACTGCATGCAGCCTACATAGAGAGAATGTAGAGTATGCATGACTGCTTTGGTCGGCCCCAGGTCCGACCAAACAGTCAGGGCACTCAGAATGGTGCAAGCCACTTCTCCCCACCCACCCGCCCGCCCATAACCAGGCATACACTCCCGCCCGCCCCCAACCAGGCATACCCCTCTCTTCTGTTTCTCGCAGCGCGAGAAGCAGAAACATAAAATTGTATTTAAAATACCACTTTATGTTTGTGCTTCTAGCACTTCGAAAAAGTAGTGGGGCGGCGCTCCTCTGCCCTAATCGAGGAGCCACCCCTGGAAATAGGACTTGTTCTCTCCCAGCAGGCAGAGTATTGCAAAATGGTGCAAAATCCAGAGCTTGTCCGTGGTGACTCTGTTAATTGGAACATTATTCCTTCAGCCACTGTTGTAGATTTAGAAGTGTGAAAATGTACAGTGGGAAAAACCTTGTGGGCATGCAGACAATGCAATGGAAAAAAGATCAGAAGACATGTTCTTGCAAGAATACTCTCAGCAGATGGCTTCTGTTAACTCTCCATAAAAAGATCTTAGGTTCCTAATGTGCTCTAAATTTTAAAATGCCCTATGTATTGTCCCCAACAATCCAAACAACATGTTCTTTGCAGTCCTGTTGCAGCGTTTCTTCTGTGCCATTACTGCTTTATACAAGCACAAGCCTATTGAATTGATATTGTATTATGTACAAAGAAGGGATGTACTCTTCTCTAAAGGTGCTTTTGTAAGCAGGGACACGTGCTATAATTTCAGGTTCAATTCTCTCCGGTCTTTTTCTCAGTTGATTGCATGCATCAGTTCTGGAATACATAGTCCATTGATGTACAAGATAACTAAACCGGACTGACGACAAAACAACACAGACTTTTATACAACTGGATTAACCATGTTTTAATCCCTTACAGCTGAGGATTTTCCAGCACTGAGCCTTTTTGTTGTTGTTTGGAGCACCTAGGGCCTCATTTATGAAAAGTGACGCATCGCTGCCCGAAAACAGCGATGTGTCACTTTTCATTGCGCCCTCCTTGCGACACCAATGATGCGTCATATTTACAGTATGACGCATCATGTCACAAGGAGTTACAGATACGTCAGTATTTCTGACGTATCTGTAAGTGCAAAAGTGGCGCATTGCTGGAGTGTGTCACAAAAGTGACGCAACTCCAGAAATGCGTCCTTTCGCATGGGGCAAGCCCCATCTGAAAGGGCCTGCGTCAGTCTTACGCCTGCTGTGAGGCAGGCGCAAGATTTTGACTCAACGGCCTCCTAAAAGTGACGCAGTGAAATCTCATATATTTCACTGCGTCACTTCTACGACCCTTCCTTGCGTCAATACGCCCCCCTTGCATACATTATACCTGGAGCAGGTATAATGTGGCCCAGGGGTTTACAAAGTGACGCATCTACCTAGATGTGTCACTTTGTAAATATGGCGCAACAAGGCGCATTTTTTATGCCACTGGTGCGACACAAAAAGTGACGCACCGGCGGCGTAAAAGTGACGCACGGCCTCATAAATGAGGCCCCTAGTACTTAGGCCTTCATAACCTTCTTCCACAAATGATCGCCATCGTCCAAGCTGTCACAAACAGACAGAGCTCTAAGAAGGAACCATGTATTCCAGTGTTTGCACTTTTCTAAGTGGTAGTCCAAGTTTCCTATGTTTGTGTAATCTACCTTGTTGCAGTTTGTGGGGGGTAAACAGGTGTGGTGAAACCCATGGGTTAACACAGGACCTATACATTTCTGAAAAGTGGACAAAACTCTGAACTTGGCTACTGATACTATCTTGAGTCACATGGCATTTTGCAAAGTATGTTTCTTCTAGAATACTAGCTTATATCTGGAAGCCAAAATGGAGAGAAAATAAATTGATATTAACAAGTGTTCTACTATTTTATGTTCCCACAATGCTGCTGAGAACAACAGTACCTCACTGGCATGGGTGGCCTTCTCACCAGTGTCAAAAGAGCTCTTAAAACACAATCTAAAGTATGTTTTGAAAATTTACCCAATCTTGAGATATAGGCAGCTGTGGTATTTTTGACCAGCACTAACTAGTAAACAAGTACTAATTATCACTGTCGAATGTCAGCTTGGAAGGAAGTATCAAATCGAGGTTGTGGACCATCTTAGCCAGAATTGGTTTAAGGATCACTGACTTAGGCCGTCCCTGTTCTCCACACAGAGGAGTCGTTGATGTCGAAAACACCTAGATTTTTAGCAGATACAATTTAAGGAAATTTAAAGGCATCATCCAACAGATCAAAGGCAAAGGTCAAATTGGATTGATTCTCATTGCTTTCGAGCACACATCTGGGGATAGCTTAAACAGCTGGTTTTCATATGGATACATGTATGATAAAAACCTCTTGAGTAATCAGGGGAGATGACAATAGCTACAAATAGATATTAAAACGCAGGCAAGATGGAATGGAATCCTGTGGATCACCCCAAATGAGTTTGCGAACCACAGAGATGGAAGTGGGAAGGACTACAGTCTGCAAGAAAAGATCTAAGTCAGTCTAGAAAACTGGCTTAGCAACCAAGATCATGGATTGTGATGATTCTAGTGCCCTGTAATTACAAGAGTGGGGAACATCCCAGTTAAAAACACCTTAACTTTGGTCAGGCAGTATAGATGTTCTTCAATTGACTGTCACAGAGAATTTGCAAGAACAAGAGAAGGCATTGTGGCAGTATTGGGTGAGAGATATGCTCTAATATTTTCTTTAAAAAATGGCCTTGTCCAGGGCAGAAACAATGCACACACTAAAGTTACTAACTACAGCTTCTTGAATTGCCTGCACACATTCTTTAGATTTGGATATACAGGTCTGCTTTGAAGCTGATGAGTAAGATTCCTCCCCATCCCCTCCAGCCTGTGTTATTCTGCCAGGTTTTAATGAAACCCTTTATTTTGTGGATGAAATTTTACTATTTTTGCGCTTGAAATGGGATTAGATGCTCAGATATTCTAAAATGGAGGTGACAGCTTGATTGAAAGCCTGCAGTCACACTGTTGGCTCACCATATCTTTCACTGAATCGGATTGAGTAAGCGGCTGTTAGAGGGACTGTAAAAGCCTGTCAAAGCCTCATCGTCATGATTCACCCAATTTATACTACTCTCCAGCTCTGCAAAAATGGCTGCTTGGTCACAATGACTGATCCACCTGCAATTCAGGATGGTATTTTCAGATGGTCTGACCACATGATGAGCAGAGGGCCACCTACATGCACCAACTCACTGTGGGAAAAGAGGGTCGAGAAGGTACCCTGAAGCATGTGTAGGTTTGTAATTCTTGAGCCGGATGTAAAACATGAACATCTCATCAACAAAAAAAGCAGACACCCCTTCCGGTGTCTCAAGCAAAGGTTTGGACCATCAAGCAGGATTATGTACTCGCTGTTAAAGCAAAAATGAGTGGAATAATCCGAGAGTTCCTTTCATTTCCACAGAGGAGCATCCAGAAGGCCGCAAATCAAGACAATCCGTTAGCGGTTATTTCTGGGTCGTAAGCGCATGAACAGGAGGTCACACTCTTCTCCCAGAGGGTGCATGCGTACAGAAATGTAGTGGTGCTGCTGTACTATAATTGCCAAGCCAGCCCTACACATTGTGAGCTCCACGCCTGCAATTAAAGCAGCAGGTTTGACTACTGACACAGTATTCTACATTAATCCTCTCAGACCTGGCCCAGGAATAGCTGACAAAGATAATAGGATCTCATACAATGGTGTGGCAGGAGAGAGGGATAAACCAAATTGATGCAGCCTTGATCATCTGTGACCATGTTATAGAAAGTGTCCTGGGTACAAAGAGCATGTGTACCTATGTTTTCGACCATTCCCTTTCAGGGATAATTCCTTCATTTGCATGGGGGCATGGTTGCATGCAAGAAAGGAAATCCTTTGTGCCTGCACAAGATCATGGGCACACAATGCCCATCAGGAGGCCCACTTACTGTGCTCTACATGAAGATGGTGCACAGTCAATTGGTCCCTGAGGGCACCCCTTCAAGGAAAGACTACCTAAGAACCACCAGGCATCAACCTACAGGTGGGTGCATTCACTTACTGTACCTGACTGCAGGAGAAGCGTTCACACTCTTTGAAATGCATGCCCTGTTGCCGCCTGCTCAGTGAAAGACAGATCAGCTGCTTCAAACAGACGTTTCATCTTTCACTAACAGGCTGTTCCTTGGGCAAGTTTGGGTTCACGCGTGCACTGGGACAGCGCATTTGCTGTGATACACCGCACTGTCCCGCTCTGCACCTGGCGCACAGACTTGCGGTTCTGCACCTGGCGCGCAGCCTTGTGCCTCAGTAGCGCTGAGTGGGACAGGACGCTGTATCCGTAAAAAGTTGCCTAGCTGAACAAAGGCGGGTTCCCTTCACTGCTTTGTACATTATGCAAATGATTTTCAGATAAACAGCAGTTTGATCAAAATAATGAAAAAATTGAATCAAGCACTTGTACACTTTCACGTCCAGGAGTGCGCCATTTTGAAAATCTGCACAGCGGAGGACTTCCAACCATTCGCTAGTGCGGCGTAAGCCATTTAGCAAAATTACTGGCTAATCCAAAGGTAAAAGTATTGGGCTTCAAACTTCGATAACAACTTTTTCAGTGAGAAGCTGAAATGTATTCCTGAATTTTTGGGAGTACCTCGGACATTGTAAATGGGGCCAGTAAAGGATTTCCCATGTTCATGCAGTCTGATGAGAAGGAAACAAGCTTTCCAGCCCTGTTGTACTATTTCATATATTCTGGCGCTTGCCAGAGAGTAAGAGGTAATAACCTTCATCTCAGTGTCACAACAGCATCTTTTTGGAGTACACATTTTATTTTCTTACACAATGTCCGAAGCCTACCTAAATTAGGTGAAACACATTAATTCCTAATGACTTTTAACAGAATAAATTAGACTAAAGAAGAATATTGTTTTCTAAATGCCTTCTATTTTAGTTATAGCTAAATTTCCCTCTAGGGCTTTTAAGGAAAGTGTTAGACGCCTAATACAGTTAATGTCCATGTCTACATCCCACATGATGCTGGGGTTTATTGATGGAAGCAGAATTCAATGAGATCTGTTTGTAATGCATTATTTATCAGCGATTTCGCATCCATACTGCAGTTTTATGGATGTGTTTTTGAGAGCCGTGGTGGAATTTCAATACTTGATTTGATAATATTCAAAAAAGTAAATTAAGCTGAAATACATTTATCTATTTTGTTACAAGAGTAGTTATATACTCTAGGACTGCACAATCCTATACATTATATCACTCTCCATATTAAAGGCGAGATTTTAATCTCTGTAATTTTGATAGACCGTGTATCCTTAGAATCTCAAATTAATCACAGAAACCAGTGACTTTTTGTTACATTTGTTCAAAAATTAGCCTCAAAACACGTTTCCAAACTTCACGTGACTTTACAACAACAAAAGCTATTTGCCCAGATATATTTGGGGCATCTACTTTTAGTTACATACAGAAAGGATAAGCAAAAATGTAATCAATCACACGTTTCATAAAAAGGAAGTTCTAGCTTGCTAATAAGATTTATTTCTAGCTGGTGCAGAAACTGGCCAAGAATGTGTTGTAGGAGAGACAACTGTGGGATAAAAATTTAGGAAGAAGGCTTATATTAGGTCTGGAGGAAATTAAATTTACATTGGCATAATTCTGAGAATTTCGTTTGACACTTGCTACATGAAATTCCAAAATGACACCGTCATTCCAGTTCGCATAATTACGCGCTAGGAGAAACTGTTATTTGTGGTGCTTTTGCGATTTTAATAACTTTTTGACACAAGAATGCATTTATGAAAAATGATAGCGTTAAATGACGATTTGAATTTTATATAATTATCTGTAATTGCGCTGAAATTTCAAGCAAATCATGCAATTTTGCACACTCCTGGCTTTTGTGTGTATATATGTTGGCATATGCGATGCACAGTTTTCTACAAAGATTTCACTGTAAATGCTGTAGTGATATTATAAACAATGTCATAGAAGATGTCACCAGTAATGTAATTAGCAGTGCACGGCGAGGGCATAAGTTATAGTTACCTTAGGGAACGGGTTATAGTTACTTGCAATAACTATAACTGCTGAGGCTCTATGGTTTTGTGTGTGTGAAATCTGAACCTAACAATGATGTACCTATAACCTTTGTTTTTTTTTTACAGTTTTTAATGCTGTTTCCTAACTATAATGACCCTGTAACCTAGGTGTGTGAGTGGTTGTGTGATGTGGGAGTGGTTGTGTGGGAGTGTAAGTGGGTGTGTGGGTGGCTGTGTGGGTTTGTGATTGGGTGTGTGAGTGGGTGTATGGGTGTGTATGTTAGTAGGTGTGTGAGTGCCTCTGTTGATGTGTGAGTGATTATCTGGGTCTCTAAGTGTGTGCGTGAGTGGCTGTATGGGTGTGAGATACTAGGTCACAACTATAGCTACCTACTGGCAACCGCCAGTGTGTGATTGTGTGTCTGTGTGTGTGTATAGCCATATATATACATATCTTATCTACTGGCGATCGCCAGTTGATGATTATAGTTAGAACCATATTTCCATTGGAAAAGCATTTTTGGACTTGCCTATAACTTTGGGGCCATTTGACGTAATATCACAAAAAAAGTACCCCTGTGAATCTTGTTCTGCATGGAAAGTTTTAGGGTGATTCATCAAGGGGGAACGAGAAAAGGGGGGTGCCAAAAAAGTGTGCTTCTTATATTAATTCCCATAGAACCTTTAGACATGCCTGCAGCCCGAATCACTGGAAGTATTACACCAAATTTGGGTGAAAGGTAGATTTTGGTTCCCAGATCATGCTTTCAGTTATTTGGTGTAAATCTGTTCAGTAGTTGTTGGGAAATTTGAGGAAATTCAAAGTTGTTGATCGGCGATTGTGAGGTCTTTGCTAATACTGACATGTTGTGCAGAGATTTGCAGAGCTCTGATTCCTTCAACCAGAAAGTGTTGGCAGCCATCTTGGGACTCAACTTTAGCTGAGTCCCACCCAAAAAATTTGAAAAAATAGAAATGGGGGAGCGGTAGGAATACCCAGACCCTCAAGCCTTGATCTTGTGGCCCCTGAGGGACACTGGTAGGACAAAAAAGTATTTTTAAAAAACAAATTTGCTGCCCATTTGCAGCAAACAAAAACAAGTGCAGGCTCCTGCGATTGTTTTGAAAATCGGCCAGGTCTAGGGGGAATTTTATTTTTAAAAAAGGAGGGGGCTCCCGGGCCCCCCTCTAGAGGCTCTTTCAGCCTTGGGTACCACCAACTCCAAGGGCATTGCTTTCAATAAAGGAGTCGGGCTGCACGGATCCCCCTCCCGGGCTTTAAGATGACCCGGTGACAACCACCTCCCCATGGCAATATTAGCATTTGCTGGGGACTGCACAGACCCATTCAGACCTGAGGGTATACCACCCCCCCTGAGCCTAAATAACAAATATTACTGGGAGGGGGCCACATGGCCCCTCCCCCGGGTCATATACAGTGCCAGGGATCACCAGCTCCCCGTGGTCAGCCCGTACACAGAGAAGGAGGGGGCCGCCCTCCAGGAGCCATATATGGTCCTGAGAACCACCACCTCCTGTGACTGGATCCTACCATGTCATGGGGTACGGACCCTGGGACATAGTTGTTCGCTTTTGCTTTGCAGGAGTTGACAGCTCCTGCCAAGCAAAAGCAAACACTCCAGCTCCAGCGGGGGAGCTGTCAAAGTCCTCCCACTGTGTAGCAGTGGAGCTTTCATCTCTTTCCCTGCTTTGCTTGCAGATATGCAGCTGGGGAAAGAGATGAAACGATTGCTCTTGCACACAGGGAGCTGCATTTCCAGCAGTTCACTGTGTGCAATAACAATGCCGGCTCCTGCAGGAGTCTTCTTGGCACAGTGGTTTTCAATTCACATGTGTTGTGCTTCATTCAATAAAAGCATGTTTTAGTGATTGCTTTACGACGTGTAATTGAATTAATCATTCAACGCTGTTTTCCTCAAGCATAATTCTCTTCTGAATCGCTGTCACCAAATGCAGAGAACCCGATCTGGGGGTGCATTTGGCTGACTCTGAGCCGCATATTGGAAATCAGTCCCCACTCTAAGATCATATCCAATTGAGGACCTCTACTACAGTCATGCTGATTCTTCAGCCTCAATACGTAGGATCACTTCCACGTATTTGCTTGGTTGTCCATACCTACTTTCTTGTCAGTCCTGATGAAGACCCACTGAGACGCCTCCTGACTTGCGCACAATCCAGGGTCGAAACGTCAACATGTTATTAGGCCACCCCCTTCAGTCCTCTTACTTTATGATGAGATAGCTATTATTATGGTTACTATGGAGGACATGTTTAACCACTAAAGGACGGATCATTGTTTTTGTATATACATATGAAAAATGTCCTACTTTACACTGATATCAACAATGTGTCACTTTGTCTCACTTTATTCACATATGTCACCCTTATCACCTTCGTGGATATATATGTACATATGACAGACATATATGCCTGAATCTTGTTCATATATATATAAAAAAAATACAAAAAGGAACTGTTTACATTGTATGAGTATCTTTATTTATGTGTATTAGTGTATTACAGAACTGTTTAGATATCACAATGGATTAATGATTGACTGGTTTAACACTTTGCTTCCGGCATCACACATGATACAATTGTTTGACCCAACGGTATCCGCTGTGGATTACTTATTAATGCCCAGGTGATGAGGGAAATAGGGCTACGCCGTTACCACCAGTGGTGTACTGGAGAGTGAGCAAGTATGTGAGTGGCTGTATAGGTGAGTCAGTGGCCGTGTGAGTGTGGATGAGTATGTGAGTGGTTGTGTGGGTGTGTGAGTGGGTGTATGAGAGTTTGTATAGGGGTGTGAGTGCTTCTGTGGGACCTTTGAAAACAGCAGTTTCTCTTGGGTGTGTTATGTGTTTTTGTGAGTTATAGGAGGTGCACTCACAAATGTGATACCACCATTCATTGGAAATCCCATTTATTACAATTAATATTCTCTCTCATTTCACCGGAGCGCACCAAACTAGCGTTTTAAATTCAAGCCTTGAGCATGCTAAAATTGGTGCAAATTGACCAAACGGTTCAAATATACTACAGGAGAGGGTCTCGAAACTTGTCTCTTTTCCATTTAGCATGGGTATTTCCACAGCTATTCCATTGTTACTTAGTCCGAAACCGTTAAAACTGTGTTTTACATTTTGTGGCATAGCCACTTTTCCCTTCTGTCAACCTCATTTCCATTTAACTCTTTGTTGGCTTGAGAAAATAAGCAGCAATTTCCGTACGTTGTTGCTTATGCCTAAGGTTTTGGGGATGTCTGATGTCTTTTTAAGAAACAGGTTCCAAATGAACTGAGGTTTACTCTTGTTAGAAAAGTACAAAATGAAATGCATTTATTTGTAAAAAACATTTAGAGTTCATTCTCACAGAAGGATGCATTTTCCTAGAAGGCCAACTTGCATTTGGGCTTTTATTATGCCTTGGATCTAGGGAAATGTAGTCTGTGTCTGAATTTGCAATTAACAAAGCTTATAAAACTCAAACCAATTCAGAACAACTTGCATTTGAGCTTTTATTGTGCCTTGGATCTGGGGAGATGTTGTCTGTGTCTGAATTTGCAATTAACAAAGCTTATAAAACTCAAACCAATTCAAAACATGGATTAGCACTCAATCAGGAATACTACATTCATCAGTAATATATAGTTAATTAATACCAGTAAGTGTTAGTTAGTTAATTTTGCAAAGCCTTATGCCAGGCGAGAGTCTAACAAACAATAAACATGGGATTCAAGGGCTCATAGGAATAATAACGAAGGACAGATAACTACTCAAAATCCTCGGCAAATTAATGTGGCAGCTCGACTAGCACAGAAATGTTTCTAGACAGCAAATGGAAAAACTGCAAAACACCTCATCTTTATTCATTTTGCAACAACATCTGGAGATACACAGCGCTCCTTACAAATATGTTCTTAGGAATTATACACCTAGCCAAACAGCCACCACTACGAATAAGTAATTAGAGATGGTTGTCAGTGCAAGAGTTCTATATAGATGTAGCCCATTTTCTCGTAGAATTAATATCAGTTATTTGTAATACCTAAATTAGCTTACAAACAAATGTGTAAATTGCAAAGAAGGTGCTTGGATTCCAAGTTCAGCATATAAAAGTAGAGTACACATTCTCCAAAGTGGTAAAAATAACTTGATGAGTAAAAGCTCGCCAGTGACATCTGATGAGGTCTTGTGGTCACCAGTTCAAATCATAGGAGAGTAAATTCAGTCTTCCATGTTTCCTAAGTGGACAAATTTAATGCCACCAAAAAGATAAAAAATGTAAGTTACATTGCATTGAAATGCCACAAGTGTTATATGAAATGCTAAATAAAAGAAAGTTATTAGTATGATTAAATGGAGCAACGAGATGTTGAATCTACAGAGATGTTAAAGAAATTGTAAATATGTGCAATGTTAAACTACAACGTTCTGTCCCAATGACATGAACACCACCATACCCTGTTTTTGTTCGGATATAGTGTGAAATATTGGGTTACTTGTTGAGTGGGGTGAAACCCTACTCAAGTAGCAAACACAACCCTAGTCAGGGTGAGGCATAAGCAAACCCCAAATTAACCTGTGCTCACCCTCTGGTAGAATGGCACAGGGCAGTTAACCTTAACTTGAAGGCAAACTGGAAAGTATATGTGCAACACTTCAAACAGTAAAACAGTGAAACACCACAAAAAAAGATCCCACACCAAGTTCAGAAAAGTAGTGTAGATTTTAATAAATAGAACAAGACCAAAACGATAAAAATCCAATCAGGGAAACCGGAGATTTACAAGTTCAAACTTTTATGGTAAAATAGCAGCAAAAATTACAAAGAGCCATCTAGGGTTAACTGGCTGCGCTGGATCGGGACAAAGTCACAAGTTCAGGCCGACAGCGATGGAGGGTGGGCTGGCTACAGGGACCATGTTAGGCTAGCTGAATAAAGAACCTTAATAGTTGGTTGAGGAGTGCTGCGTGGCTCAGAGGCAAAAAGTGTTGCGCAGTTGAACCAATGCATGAGTTCTGAGATACGGCAAGACTGCAATAAGAGGTTCTGTGCGTCATCATCGAGGATCCTGGCGAAGGGGCTTTGGATGCAAAGTCCAGGCATCGAGGATGCTGCACACAGCTGAGGCAATGTGTCTGTTCTGAAGAGCTGAAGAGCTGTATGGCTGCGATGCGGAGGCCGTTGTCGAGCTGCCTTTCATGAGAGATGCGAGGACCTGGTCTCTGGGGTGAGCCACATAATCAGCAGAGCCAAAGATGCGAGGTTGATGTGCATCTTCTGTGCCAGTAGTGATGCATCAGTTCTGTCAGAGGATAAGTTGTTCAGCCGAGGAGATGTGTCAGTTCAGCTGGTAAGCACCTTAGGTCCACTTGCAAGGGTCCAGAACTGGGGTAACACCACTCGGCAGGGTACACTCACAGATGGCAGAGTCCAGGTGTAGATGCAGGGTTGTGGAAGCCTGAAGCTTCAGATCAAGCCGACAGCCAACTAGCTCTTGGAGTCACTCTGGGTTTAAGAGATGCAGGACCCGACCTTCTCACACAGGCGAGAGGGCAGTATGCAACAAGTCAGCACAGCAAATCAGGTGTCTGGCAGAGCAGCAGTACTTTCAGCAGCACAGCGTGTCTTTATCCTGGCAGAGTATCAAAAGGTCCAGAAGTGTACTGAAGTGGTGGTGTCTGAGGTGCAACTTTTATATACAATTGTGCTACTGAAGTGTGGAGAAACTTCCAGAGACAGGCCTTTGAAGTGCCCTGCAAGCCCTTCGTGTGGAGACAGGCCACAGCCTATTCAGGGGTAAGTGACGCTGTGCCCAGCTCCTTCCTCCCAGCTTGCCACATTGGCCCATCAAGTCACACCCACGCTCCCATAGTGGGTGGCCATCTAGGAGGAATACACAAAGCTCAAATGCTAACTACAACCAGTCATGTGAGCAGAGACAGGCTGCAGGCACCAAATGGCTAAGGCAAGAAAATGGTTACTGTCTAAAAGTGGCATTTTCAGAATTGCAATTTAAAATCTAACTTCACAATAAGTTAGGATTAAATTAGAATGGCAGAGACACCAAACATGAACCAATTGTATCTTCCTATTTGGAAATTACATTTATGAATGTAATAAGGTAGTCCCAATGTTATCCTTTGAGCAATATAAGCCTTGTGTAGTGAAAAACAAATTTAAGAGGTTAAGGACATCTAAAACTAAAAAGTACATGTCCTGCTTTTTAAACACATTGCATCCTGCCCTAGGGGGAACATGTGTATTAAAAAGGAAGGTTTGGGCCTGACAAGAGGTTTAACTTGCCAGAAATACATGGCAGTTTAAAACTGCACACACAAGCTCGGCAATAGGCCTGGGACATATTTAAAGGGCTACTTAAGTGAGTGGCACAATCAGCACAGCAGGCCCACTAGTAGCATTTAATTTACCGGCCCTGGGCACATGTGGCGTACTTTGCTAGGGACTGATAACTAAATTAAATGTGCCAACTGAAGATAAACCAATGTTACCTCAGGAGAAAAGCACAAGCACTTTAGCGCTGGTCAGCGGTAAAGTGCGCAGAAGCCTAAGGCCAGCAAAAATAGGAGGTCTAATGGCAAAATGTTAGGGGAAGTCACGCCAAGGATGCAAGGTCTAACAACAGGGTATGAGACATTGTTGGTGGTCAGTCAGGTTCTGGGTGTTATGTTGCTTGGGTGTGAGAATAGGGCAATATGTGCAGGTGACAGAATAAAGTGAAGCGTGGGGATGCCTATTTGATTATCTCAACTGTTTGCTATGTGTGTATGGCTGATGACTAGTAGTTGTTTGTATAGTTGTACTTCAGGTGATTTTGAGGACGAGTTGGAGACAAGAGCGGTTGCAAATTTTTGTTTGGTTTATGTTGAATATTTAATCTCAATGTAGTGTAGTGAGGGCTATCTTAATGGATAAGATGTAAGGTCTATGGAAATATTAGGGAGGTAAAGCTTAATCAACTTCTAGGCGGTAGAATTAGGCATGTTGGCAGAGTGGACTGTTTGTTGTAGATTTTAGGGTTTACATTAGAACATCCCTGGATCTGGGTTCTGCACACTATGTTAAGAGTAAGAGCTGGGCCTACTCGGTTTTGTTTTGGAATGCATGTTATATTGTTGGTGGTCAACCAGGAGATGGTTTAGGGTGTTATGTTGTTTGGGTGTGAGGACTGGCATTATAGTGTTTGCTTTTGAAGTTCAAGGTTTGTTTTATTAGCAGGTTTGAGTTGCTTAGTTCTTCAAAAGTCACTTGAGGTTAGTGGGTTTGGTGTATGGTGTGAAATGGGCCTTCTAACACAGGTGGAGCCTTAGGTGTTGAAGATATTCAAGATGGTGTGGTGTGAGATGTTATTGGATGGATAGACTTGGTATGAGCAAACATTAATTTTGTGTGGTGTGGTGAGTTAAGGAGAGTATTGATGGTATTGGTGCGAGGTTGTATAGTGAGACATGTATTTATGAGTGAGCTTGGTCAATGTTATGAGGTGTTACTGGATGTGAAGTTGGGAGCTGCTATATGCAGTGGCATTGTATGGTTTGCTTTTTCTAGTTAGTTTGTGAAGTAAGACATAAGATTGTCTATGAGTGTTGTGTCGGTAGCAAGCAAGTTATGGTTGTGTTCTGGTTGTGTTCGGGTAGTGGGTGTGTGTGCAAAACACTATTGCAGTGTGCTGCATCGGTTTAGATGTGGGAGTAATTGCATTTATCACACACTCACTCAGATTTAGATAACATTATTACCAACACAAAATCAATATACCAGTAGAATGGAGCCCAGCAAGGGAACAAATCAGCATTGCCAAAAAGAGAAACGAAACAACACTTGACATAACAGACAGTATACCAAATTAAGAGCAGAAAATTCAAGAATGATATACTCAATTTCAAGAACCATATGACCAATAGGAACACAATAACATGAACGATAAAACACAACAAAAGACAACACAACATAACAAATCCTCACTGCAGTAACAAAAGTTACTTATCAAGGCAAAAACATGAAAACACACCAACAATGCATTAAGGTTCTGTAATTCAATGATTGTCACTGAAATCAAACAACACATTTAAAAAAAAAAAAAAAAAACCTCACGAGAGAAACGCAACATATATGGAACCCTCTGACGGTCACAGTTGTCATACAGCCTTCGGCTTCTGGGCTTGGATATTTAAACACATTGACTTCAATAAGGATCAGTGGTGTGGTGTGGCTCACTGGTTAGAGGCGGCAGACCCGGGAGCAGAAGTCGGACGGGACCAGGGTTCAATTCCCGACGCGGCAGGGTCGTGGACTTAGGTCAGCGGACTCGATAATTCTCTCTTCGGTGCCTACTCAAATCAGGGGTCCCACTTGGCAACTCTGGGCATTAGCTTGCCTAATCTCCACAACGGCCCCATCAACGCTGGGGATGCCTGGCTCCACCTTGGGGACTCCCAGCAGGGACCATCCCACAGGGAAAGCCAGGATGGGTTCCCCAGCGTTATACAGCGCCAGGAAACCTACGGGTAGCAGTGCGCTTTACAAGCTCAAATATTAATTAATTAACATTAATCAATAGATGCGGCATACATGTACACCACATGACATGTGCAACACAGACACACACTTAACGCTCACAAAGGTATCAAGGTCATCTGCAACAAGCAAAACTGATTGATCGGTTGACAGATCTGTGGACGCCAAAGGTACAGCACTGATACAGGATTTCACAGGGGCACCTACACCCACCACATGTTCATTCAGGTTGGCAACTGTTGCCCAAAATATGGTGGTAACTTGACACAAGCAAATGCCGGTTTCCTGTGCAAGATTTCTCTTCTTTGTTAATCTGCAGTGTTTTTACATACTCAAATGCATGGACTCTGTTGACCAACAGATAGAGTTGTACGTACATATCCCTGTAATGTATTGCTCTTCATTAACTATTAATATCTCTCAAAAACTAATAAAAGAGATCAAACAAAAAAAACCAAGTAAAACAGATTGATGGTGACAGTAAAGACACTTTAGAAAAATAACAAAAACAGGAGATGTGAAATCTATAATTTCTTCCTTTTGCACCATGTTAATGCAAAAATGCTTCCTTTTTTAACAGTCTGTGTTAGAAATGGGGTCTCTCGTTGGCAGTGGTATGTACCCTGTCCAATTAGGGACCCTTCCTTCTGGTCAGGGTAAGGGAGCTACACACAAAATATATTCTTTGCTCACCCCCTTGGTAGCTTGGCACGAGTAGCCAGGCCTATCTCAGACGCAATGAGCATTTGTACATAAAACACATAGTAACACTACAAATAAACACCACATCAGTTAAGAAAAATAACCAATCTTTATCTAAACCAAACAAGACCAAAACGAGTTGGCACTAATTGGCAGGTCAGAAGTACCAGCAAAGGAGTTATGGGGAGCTCCAGATGCAGTCTTTGATTGCCCTGAGACTTCCAACAGGAGGCAAGCACACACAAGCCCTTGGAAAACCTTGATAAGCAGGATAAGAAAGTACAGTCCAGCCCTTCCTCTGCCCAAGACAGAAGCAGCTATCAGCAGGCCAGCACAATACAGCAACAAGCAGAGTGGGAGTTCTCCTCCTACAGCTTTTCCAGCTCTTATTCTTGGCCGAATCTCACCTTGATACAGAAGTGTTCTAAAAATGTGGGATTACTGGCCAATTCGTATACCTCTTTACAACTTTGAAGTAGGCATACTTCAATGGATAGTCTTTGTAGTGCACATGAGAGAAAAGGCAAAGCCTCATTCAGGTATCAGCCCGGTGATGGGCAATCAGCATATGCTGGGCACACCTCAGCTCTCTGTGAGTGACTGTCTAGAGCGAATGCACAAACAGTCTAAGTGTCAGTCTAAACCAGAGGCAGATTCCACAGGCAGACAGTCGCACATGATGGTAAAGCAAGAAAATACCCACTTTCTAAAAGGGGCATTTCAAATGCACACTTTAAAAACCATCTTCATAGAAAGATGTCTCTTTAAATCCGGAGTTGAGGGTACCCAAACTCCACATCTCTATCTCTTCCCAATTGAAATTTACACTTGTAAGATGTTACAAGGCAGCTCTATTGAAAACCTATGGGAGAGATAGTCCTTGCAGTAGTGAAAAAACGAAATTAGCTCTTTTTCAGTTCCAGGACATGTAAAACACACCAATACATGTCCTACCTTTCACATACACTGCGCCTGCCCATGGGGCTCCCCTAGCCTACCTTAGGGGTGCTTTACATGTAATAAAAGGGAAGGTTTGGGACTGTCAAGTAGGTGCACTTGCCATGTCGAAATGGCAGTTCAAAACTTCACTTGCAGACATTGCAGTGGCAGGCATGAGATATGTTTGCAGAGCTCCTCAAGTGGGTGGCACAATCATTGCTGCAGGCCCACTAGTAGCATTTGATTTACAGGTGCTGGGCACACACTATACTAGGGACTTACCAGTAAATCAAATATGCCAATCAAGGATAACCAATCGCAATCATACTTTACACAGGGAGTACTGGTACTTCAGCACTGATCAGTAGTGGTAACATGCCCCGAGTTCAAACACCAGCAAAAAGGAAGCCCAGCACACAGTCAAAAATACAGGAGTCAGAAGCAAAAAGACAGGGGAAACCACAGTAAGGGTGCCAGGTCTAACATCCAGTAATAAAAGTACTGTCAATTTTGACAGTAAAATCATTGTATTTATCTTTTCCATATGTTAATGCTAGAAGGGGAAAAATAGAGCAAGTTTTACAGTTTGCTCTCAAAATAAAAATGATCACACAGTATTAACAGTTCCCTTGGTAATCTTGCTTTATTGCCTGCAAGTACCCAGTTGTATCAGGATTGGGAGTAGAAAGAATAAATTAAAGAAAAAATATGCAATTCCTTCTTGGTTCAGTGGCAAATCTATATAATTCAAAGGGAAAATGCACCCCCTTTTTTTTATTGCGTGTAAATCATATTACAAAAAAGTCCTAGTATTACAGGCTGCATTAAAATGTAGTCTTCCACTTAGAGAGACGCAAGGCATTGTCATTGCATTGGATAAAAACATAGGCAAGTTCACTCCAGCTAGCAATCAAAAAGATAAAGAAAAAGAACCTGGCATAAAACACCACAGACAGTGCCTCCTGTTTTAAGGCCTACAGGCACAAAGGCAGGCTCAATTTGTCAAGTGATATTATCAACAGAACAGGGCGATGACTGACTTGCTCTGCATTTGCTATGAAAGTTCAGTTTTACTGGTAGTTACTCATGATTAGAGCTCCCGGTTTTATGGTATTTTTTTATTTAACATTTCCGTCTGTATTTATCCATATTTATTTTTTTGCCATCTCATTGGTGTTTATCCATATTTATTTTGTGTTTTGCAAATTAATGGAGCAGTAAAATGGCATATTTCCACATTTATTTAACTCTTGCACATGCACTCATACATGGATGCCTTTCATGTTTTACAAATTAAGCAGCCATGTATAACAAAAGATTACACTTACTAGTGTTATACTGCAAATATATGCTAGCATATATCTGTACTTGATGAAATCTCATCCTGTTTTTTAATTCTCTACGCTGTCTGTCTGCTCAGCGGTTGTCTGGAAATCATGAAAGACAGCATGGAAAGTCTCTCAAAAGAAGCACAATTTTCAGTATTTTTCCGCTTTTAAAAATAAATACAGACAGGACGCACATTGTTTTCTGTCTGTATACATCTGTAAAAATTTGTAAAAACAGAAAACCGGAAGCCTTAGTCATGATACATGGTTTATAGTGTGTGGGCATTGTTCATACTATCAACACACGAGGAAGTGGCCTGGTCCAAAAACTGTTAGTGTGCCGTAACTGAACTAGAACCCCAAAACCATTAGTAACACTAGAAGTGATAGCCCTGGGCTGGTAAAGAAATTCCCATCAGCCCACCCATTTGGTGGAGTGTCGTCATGTGGGAGATGTCATCAATCCAAATCTCAGACAGTGCACCTAGTGATGGTGCGGAGATGGATTATCATGATGTAAATCCAGACCACTGGGCTACACTGGTGATGCTAATGGGGTGCAGTGCAAGTGAAAAAATTAAAGTGAAAAAGGTGAGAGTAAAATTGACTCCAAGAACCAAAATTAAGTTTAATCAGTATGGTACTAGGGTCAATATTAAAAATGCCCAAATAGTTTGAAATAATAACTATATATAGGCAAAGTGAGTGGAGGTCGACATGTTTCAGCTAAACTGACTATTGGTCTAAGCTTTCTTCAGGACCATTGGGAAACTGCGACTGCAAATCAAAACAAAAACTTTGTGACTGTTCACGCTATATACGCTGGATAAATCCTACCAGTTCCTCTGAGCCCAGATGTATACTGGAGGGAATCCAGAACTTTCAGTATCTCCCAGCATTATGTGGGAATACGCCTCACCTCACCCGGCACCCACTCGGGAAGAAGGAGGCCCCGCTCTGTCCGTCGGTACCTCTACACCAGCTCTCGGACGCTGGTGTAGAGGTACCGACGGACAGAGCGGGGCCTCCTTCTTCCCGAGTGGGTGCCGGGTGAGGTGAGGCGTATTCCCACATAATGCTGGGAGATACTGAAAGTTCTGGATTCCCTCCAGTATACATCTGGGCTCAGAGGAACTGGTAGGATTTATCCAGCGTATATAGCGTGAACAGTCACAAAGTTTTTGTTTTGATTTGCAGTCGCAGTTTCCCAATGGTCCTGAAGAAAGCTTAGACCAATAGTCAGTTTAGCTGAAACATGTCGACCTCCACTCACTTTGCCTATATATAGTTATTATTTCAAACTATTTGGGCATTTTTAATATTGACCCTAGTACCATACTGATTAAACTTAATTTTGGTTCTTGGAGTCAATTTTACTCTCACCTTTTTCACTTTAATTTTTTCACTTGCACTGCACCCCATTAGCATCACCAGTGAAGCCCAGTGGTCTGGATTTACATCATGATAATCCATCTCCGCACCATCACTAGGTGCACTGTCTGAGATTTGGATTGATGACATCTCCCACATGACGACACTCCACCAAATGGGTGGGCTGATGGGAATTTCTTTACCAGCCCAGGGCTATCACTTCTAGTGTTACTAATGGTTTTGGGGTTCTAGTTCAGTTACGGCACACTAACAGTTTTTGGACCAGGCCACTTCCTCGTGTGTTGACAGTTATAATAGGGGCGCAAGTGGTCTTGGTCGTTAAATATGCCCTGTTGACCCTCCCCACATTTATCTTCTGCATTGTTCATACTAGCCAAGTGGAGAATTATCCCACATATGTAAGGACAACTGCTTCCTATGGACCACCACTTTTTTGCTGAGAATTCCTGCAGTTTTAGGCACACTGCAAAACACTCCTCGGTAAATGTAGGGTGACGTACTTTTCTTCCTGCAGCTGCTATTAACCCCTCCCACGCTGGTGACGGAACCGCTCCGTCACGCCCCTTGGGTGGGCTGTGCTGGTGACGGACCGGTTCCGTCACGGCCCGCTCGCCGCGCCTGCGCGGCGCGTTCTATTGAGCGGGCGGGGCCGTGACGGAATCACTCCGACACAAGCACGGCTCACCCGAGGGGCGTGACGGAGCGGTTCCGTCACCAGTGTCGGAGCACCGCGCGGCACCCCCCCCCCCCCCGCCCCTTAGCACTGCGGCGGAATTGCAGTCGCAGCGAAAGGGTTAAAAGGGGAATTTGAGAAGCAGCCGACCACAGGGAGGTTGGTTCCCCGGGCAGATAGGGTGAGTGGCAGAGTCCAAGAAATGCCATTGTGTTTTGGGCTACATTTGTAGCCCAATATAGCCCAAGTTATATAAGGGATTAAATTGCGGGTGACAGGGAGAGATTAGGCATTTTTCATTCACTTATGGGTTTTGGCTAATTGTGTATTTGCCAAGGTACTTACAGCCTGTAGTGAAGACTATGTCTCCGGCTGAACTCAAAGTAGTGGACGCGAGGCGCTGCTTAAAGAGGGTGGGAGCCTGAACCTTGTGGTCGAAGGTGAGGCGGTGGTGTCGGTGGCCCGCCCAGCCCTCCAGGAGAAGGCACGTGTGGCCGCAGTAATGGTGGCATGTTCACCACCGTGAAAGTGGAGGGCGGCGTCATCGTCTTCATGGAGAGTGAGTAGATGGGGGAGCAGTGCTCTTGTGGCTGCTGTGTCCGAGTGCACTCCAGCGGATCTGAAGGGAGTGGGGTAGGGGCGGGGGAAAGGGGTGATGCACCGTTGTGGCGGTGTTGTCAGGGCAAGCATGGGCATGAGCAATGCTCAACAATGTCCAAGGAAATATGGAGGCCGGACCTGCTTGCAATTTCTGAGTGTACAGGTCCAGAGGAAAATGGCTGCTGGGAAAGTAGGAGGCGTCAGCAGAGCCACCTGAATAGTCAAGTCTCAGCGGGGGTGCATGCAAAGCTGGGAAGCAAGCTGTATCAGCAGCCCCACTCCCGGATGCTGAAGAACTGACGGAGAGGGCACAATGTTTGGTGGTAGGGGCTCATTAATGATGTGGAGGATGGCAAGACCTTCGGGGATTTGGATTTTGAGCAGAGGTAGAAGGGCCCGGGGGACCCCCTGTTGAAGCACAATAGAGGGGAATGGTAGAGAAATGAACAGGTTGTCCATGAGGAGTCTGGGGGATGGAAGGGGCTGCGTGGGAGCAGTAAGGAAGAGATAATGTGGCAAGCCCCCGACATGGAGGGGCTCTCATGAGACACATTAGGGAAAGGAACAGAGATAAGGTTTCCCAACTGAATGAAAATCTGGGGGGAGGGGATTTGCTGAGGATACAGTGACATGGGAATGCTGGGGGTCCTTGGAGAGGAGGGGAAGGGGCATACCTGGGGTAGGATTGGGATTTGGAGAGCAGTAGAGGAAGAGACAGCCAAGGGACCCGCAACCGCGCTAGTAGCAGCCATGTTAGAATGGAGAGGGGAGGGGGACGAGATAGGCCCAGGGGAGGAAGTGGTTTGGAAAAGAAGTAAGAATGCCTTAGGGGTTGACTTGTTATCATGGTAGGCACAGGGACCCAGCACACAGTCCTGTCCTCTTTCTAGCAGGGGCAGGAACGGGGCACATTCCCGGAAGAGCTGGTAGAGCTGGGAGCGGCTCGAGAGCACCAAGGGGAAGAGAGCGTTGGGCCCGCCCGGTTCACCTGACATCGTCGATGGATCCCTACAAGGCAGGCAGAAGATGGGCTGGAATGACTTTATCTGCCCCACCATCTGCAAGGTCCAGGACATTCTAAAGTGCACGTAGCATGGCAGACAGGCAGGTAGGGTCGACAGAGTGGCATGGAGGGGCTAAGTCTGCCTCCTAGGGCGCTGCACATCACCCTACCACTCCCAGTTATGTACAAGTTGGCAGGCAAAATATGGGTGTGGACCCCAGTTGAGGAGATGAGGTGGACCTAGGGGGAGTATGTGGAAATGCTCAAACCTTTGCACAGGGAGGTGTGATCTAAAGAGGGTTCCAAGGATAAGGGTATGAGCTGGCTAAGCGGCCATAAGTACCCCTGAAAATTGAGAATTGGACCTCAGCCTTCTTAATTTACATCAGCAGTTATTGTGAAAAGTATCTGGAGCCTTGCGTGGCCATTTTTAAATACATGGAAGTAATCTGGAAGGCCCAAACTATGGGGGGAGGCTATGCATAGGCCCAGTACAATGAGGAATTTTGGGCATGGGACCCGGAGGCAAAATGTAGGAATTTGGACTTTGGCACCACACAATGGGGCTGCACATTTGGGCAAAACAATTTTTACGGCAAACTCTTTGTCAATAGTGTATTGCCTCTTTCAGGGGTCCCTCTCCCAGGGCGGGGTGGTTTTCGCTGCCAAAAGCCAGTCGGTGAGGGGGTACCTGCAGACACTTTAACCCCTTAACCACGGCACGAATTCCGCCACGGTGCAGCGGTTTAATGAAGTGGGCGGGACCGCATCGGCCAATGGATGTGTGCAGCACTACAAAGGTAGTGCTCGCGACGGCTGTTGGTCGACAGAAGCAGCGAAGGGGTTAATAAAGGGATGCGCAGTCTGGAATACTTTAAGTTTCGCCACAAGTGCTCCAAGTGCAGAGGTCGGCATCCCGTTACCAACTGTTTTGGTGAGGTCGGTGGCTATCAGGGGCAGGGAACAAGTCAATGGCAGCCACATGGGGCGGACGGGGGTCACACTGCCAGCAATAGTTTTCTGGCAATCGGGGAGGGAGGGGCGCATAGCGATCTGGTGCAAAAGGCTCATCAATGACCAAAAATGATCCCTTCTATATTAGAAAAGGAAAGAGACCCTTTTTCAGGCACTTTCAAGAAAGAATACGTTTTCTTTCAGATAACCCTCAACCACCCGGGTATCCCCTTGGTGGCATGCTTCATCATAGGGTCCGTACTGAGAAAAGGGGTCCCAGCAAGTGAAAGCATAATATATACAAAGTAAGAAACAATAAAGAAATAGTTACTTCACATACATTGTTGTTTAATCACAATGTAAGTATGTCTTAAATAACACAACGTGTATATATGAATAATTTACTCAATATTTACAAGTGCCCCTGGGGGGGGGAGGGCGGAAGGGGGGAAGTGGTATTGTGAGGGAAAGTGTGGGTAAAGGACGGTGACATGAAACTTGGCCGAACGGCCTCACTATATTCTGTAATTCTTGTCCAACATAGACAAATGGATTTTTGGTTCAAAGAAATCAAATATGGACATATCATACTCCACATAATACGATAAATGTCAAGTTTGTGGGGTGGAGCTGAAAAGAAACACAGAGCTGTCGACGTTTCGACCCCTTGAAAACGCAGGTACTAATTATTCCCTTGCAGTGGGGTCTTCATCAGGACAGGGGACGGGGCAGGAAACCTAATGGGTAAGTAACAAATGCATAATTAAATAAATTGCGTAATTCATGATGAAATCATCAAACATTAAGCACACACAAGAGACAAGACATACCCAATGGTTGCTTGTCATATGCGGGGATTGAAGAGAGGAGAGACGCTCTCGGAGAGGAGGGACTTGAGATCCTACAAATTTAGAAGAGATGATTAACTGTCTAGGAGATCGAGGTCCTACAAAATCAGAAAGAATAGTTAACTGTCTAGCAAGTTGGTCATAGTGACACATAAAAACGAATAGTTGCTAGAGTTAGGGCACATACTAGGTAGATGGAACCGGGTCGGCCATCACAGGGTGGGCTTGATGGTAGCAGTGTTCAGGGTCCGCCCGTGGGCTGGGGCACCTCGCGGTGAAAACCGCTGCGGCGTGGATCGTTTTGACCAAAGTGGTACGTCTGTGAAAGGACCAGAGTTTTACTAAAATTAGCAACTAAGGGCAGGTGAAAAATAGCTTTTCCCGGTGGAAAACCGGCGTGCAATACTAGCCCGTTTTAATTCACTCCTTACAATTTCCGATAGTCCTGTCTCTCTTGCCATGAATTATTGTGACGTCCTAGGTCACATGTGCCCGTTTCCATGACTATAGAACAGCCAGGAAGAAGCCGGTCTCCATTGCTGACCGCGCTTCGTGCTCAGCTGGATTAATTCCTTCTACATCGGGTAAGCGCATCCCCCTGCCTCCGGGCGAAGTCACAATATTTCCTTCAGGGTGCAGCATGTGGCAGGTGTGGACAGTGACAATGTGGATGCTTTCTCTGATTCACAGTGGGGGAGATTCCCTGGGTTGGCCAAGGACACTGACAGATACCCGATGCTCATGCCAGAGAAGTTGTGGTCAGTAGGCAATGCAGGATGGCACAACTGGTGGTAGGTTCTCTCGCGGAGTCCACTCGGAGAGCTTATGGTCAGGCATGGAGGGAGTTCTTAGCCTCAGGGGTGCAGCTTAGGGAGGAGGGTTGTTTGAGGGTTGAGAATGTGATTCCGTTTATGTTGAATTTAATTGAAAAGGGCCTGTAACTGGTGACAATTACAGTAAGGTTGTCAGGAGTGGCATTGATGGGGAAATCTTTGTGCGGCTATGCCACATCTGTGGGGTAAATGGGGTGCAGAATGCTGGAATGCTGGGCAAAATAACTTGGGAGTGTGGGGAGGACCGGGAGGCTAGAAACATGGAATTTACTTTGCAATGTCATGCAGCAGTTGGCCCTTATGTTGTGAATGTTTTTGGCACATTCCGGATTTACTGGGAGGTAGAGGTCAGGGAGGGCTACTGTGGGAGGATCTTTTATGGTGGGTGGGTAGATGGGAGATTTGGCGACGTAGTTCCAAAACAGACCAAAGACCGCAGGACAAGAGCAAAGTATTGCACACTGTAGGTTTACCAGGGCAATGTCTGGTGGTGTGTGTGAGGGGTGGGCGACATGTTGTGGAGTTATGTCAGGCATGGTTTTTAGACACAGGTCTGGGAAGGAGGATACTGTGTTTCAGGTGTTATCTGTGTTCCGCAAAGCGTTAGAACATTTGGGTTTACTGCCGGCTGATTATGGCACGCATTCCTTTTGCATTGGCGCTGGCAGAGCGTTAAGGCTGGCTGTGCAAAGATATTATGCGCTTGAGGTGATGGTCCTCCGATTCATACAGGTGCTATGTGCAGGTATTGGACAATGATGGTTGTGCGGTAGGCCAGACTTTTCGAATTCCTAACTTCTGATTTGTTTTCTTGCAGGTTCTTTGGCGTTTGGGCTGCGGATGACCTGTCCTTCTGGGTGGTGGGCCATTCTTTTGTCAAGTGGACTGAGTTTCAAGCTCACCAGAAGGGTTTTGGGGCCAATTTAGGTTTCAACAAACGTTTTTCCCAATTATTTGGAAAGGTAAAGGAGGCATGTGTTGGAAGGAGTTGTTGCTATGTTTGTACGGGATGGTAGAGGGAGGTAAGTGGCCAGATGTGCTGATCATTCACTTAAGGGAAAATGACCTCCTAAAGGAGAAGGGTGTTGTTCTGGTGAGGGCAATGAAAAAGGACGTGTTACAGATCAAAGCTAATTTTGGCTGGCTGCTTTGTCCTGTGGACAGAATTTATCCCAAGGAGGACCTGGAGGGGAGCGCCTAAGCCCGCTGCTATTGACAGGCCGCGCAGGAAGGTAAATCAAGAAATGACCAGTTTTTGCAGCTTTTGTCTAGGACCCTGAACATCACGAGATAATGTGCAAGGCAGGGATGGGGGCGATAAAGTAAACAGGTCCACTTTTTCTCAGTGGCGGGGGCCTGGAAAGTTATGCAGGACTTGGCGGTAGTTTAGTTGGCATTGCAAGTTAGTGAATCATGTGCAAAGTGTGGGCAGGCAGGTAGTTCAAGGTTCATTTTAAGATGTTTGGTTGCTTAGGGGTTCATACATGCAGTCAAAGGCTCCGGGGAAATATAAAGTTGACATAAATGAAATGCACTACAGTAAAATGAGATAGCTGCACGGTGGCCATGTGGGGTACATATGGGTGGCAGTGGGGACATTGGTAGTTCAATTTCATGTTTACAGGTGTTTTAGTTCTGTAAGGCGGTACAATTAGTGATGTGCACCTGTTTCAATAAAGTGGCCTTTTTCACACAACAAAGTGATCGTCTGTATGTGCTGCACCCCTCTCTCCCAATAGCTTGGGCGCGATGTCATAGTGTGTTGGCACACCTTCAGAGTGTTTACTTCCTGGCATTCGAAAAAGTATGGGTAGAATTTCAATTAAGTTGGAATAATTTTGGTAATTCTGCTTTTCTCTTTGACGTGGACATACTGATAATAACTAACGCTGGGCGAAGTACGATGCTACGCTCGCGTTGTTTGCGCTACTTCACACTACGCGAATTGTACGTAGCACAGTGCAAACACGAGTAGCGTAACGGTCATTTTTTGCTTGCTCGGGGTCCTCAACGTCAAGTTGGCGACCGCGAGCGTGCAAAATGACATCCCTGCGAGACGTTTTCGTCGTTCACGATCAGCAATATTAAGTTGCCGATCGCGAGCGTGGAAAATTAACCTCCTGGCAAGATTCTCAACGCGGGGAGGTCAGGCTTGTCATTGCGAGTGTCGCGTATGCTCGCGACCGCTCGCGGTGAGAAACTACCAGTCCGCGTTGAGAAAGCTGGCGCTAGATTAGAAAAACTACTCGAGCAACAGAAAACGACCGCTTGCACTGTGCAAGATGCGGTTTGCACTGATTGCACAGTGCGGACAAGCATCCGGCACTGTGCAATCAGTGCGAACAGCATTTTGCACAGTGCACTAGGCAGTTCGCGTAGCTACACTTAGCTCGCTTAGTGCGAAGTGCACTTTGCGTAGTACGCGTAGCACTACTATGTGAACTACGACGAGGGTTAGTAATAATACAAACCCACTTGCGTATTTAAGAGTTGGGGAAACAAATCCTACAGCAATAGCACATTTAGAAAGCCGCAGCTAGCATTCCGTATTCATGTTCAGTTGCATTTACACTATTTCTTAGCAGAAAATGCAGCCTAGCGGAAATGTTGGATTAGAGGGGGCATTTTTGCGTTATGAAAATAGCACTAAATGCCGAATTACTCTTCTTGCATAATTCTGTGTAATCTCATGGAGTTCTTGGCTAATCCTGTATGATTAAACTAGAGATAATTACGTAAATTCCACCCACCCCTAATTTTCATTTGATTGTAAATGTAGATTTTAAACATGCAGTCACACAAGGAAGGCAGAAGAAAAACACTGTACAAACAATGCAATCTTGTAATAACGTTTTTAATGTATTTGTTCTATTTCATCACCCATGAACACCTGTTACATTCTAGAACAATGCAGATTGCACTATAAATTTAATAAATTTCGAAATAATTTTGTTTTTAGTTCATCTACATTGTGTCTAGTGTTCAAGCAATGGCTTTGGGCTTCCACAAAGCAATCAGGTGACCACCCAAGTTATGTTTGTGCATGCATGAGTATTATTTATCAAACTTCCTGACTGTATATCATGGGGTCTTATGCATCCTAGGATTTGTGGTATCTAGGAGCAGGAAGCTGGTTTACAAGCTTGCTGATCTCAAGGAAGAGATGCAGAAAAATGAGAACCAGGCAAGTATGGGACAGGTGCTTGGGGCCTATATTTTAGAGGAGGAGCATGTAAAAGCAAGATCTTTAGAAGGTTTTTGAAATCTCAGGTAAGACTCTAATGAAGGCATTTTGGTTGGTATCATTACAAAGGAATATTTCCTATGGGTTGCCAGTGCTCTCCTACCACTTTCCGCTTTTTCTCTGTGATGGCATGATGAGTTGCACTTTGTTTTGAGGTAGGTTGGCCCAGGTATGTGCACTGCCTCCTAGGTAAAGTATAGAGGCTTCAGTTGAATGCTTTTTAAAAATATTAAATAGGTAAAGTTGTTGACTGCTGACTCTTTCTGCATAATTCAATGCAGTTACTGGTCATCATGTTAGACCAGTGCACATTGAATCCACAAATAGAAGTAATCAGAAAAAATCGTTCAAGTTTTATTCACAAGTAAAAGAACTTTGATGTGCTTATATGTGATCACAAGGAGAGCAGGTACAAAAAACATCAAACGTGTGAGTATTCCATTATAAATAGTCAACTCAGGAGTGGTAAGCTAGAGTGATTATTCTGTGCTGGAAAATTCTCACTTGATACACAAAGAGAAATGTCCTGGAGTCTGACTGTGTGCAAGTCGACAGCAACGTTTTGACCCTTTCAGGGGATTAAAGGGTCCGCATCAGGACTAAGACTGCAGAAGCACATCAAGGTGTGGGCCAGTGGGTCTCAACAGAAGGAAACCGAAAAAAGTGTAGATTAAAGAATTAATAGCTCAAACATAGGTTCAAGGCATCCATGAATGTCGGAAGGCATTAGCCTGGGCACCTCAACCGTCACGGTCTTGAGAGGAACCCATATTGCTATATTTATAACTATTCTATGTGTAAGCAGTAGATCATTTTGCTTTTGGGCACAGATAGCATACTGTCATTGATCTATTCACGCTTTGGTTAGTCTTCAGGACTGACGTGAACATTCCAGGTAAAGAATATTTTAAACTGCTTTGCAGGTGTCTTGTCATTGTCAGTGTGTGGTGGTTTTCCCCAAGCTCAAATCATAGCCTATCACAGTTAAGGTCCGAGATGTTGAGTGGGTTGTTTTGTTATCATGCAAGAGATGTTACCTGAGACAGTTTTAAGGTCCCTCAACAAACACCATGATAACATCTTATGTTACTGATTGTTAAAAAAAAAATGCAGCAGCATAACCGGAGATTCTATATTTTTCTTTGTTTTAAGATGTATTATTAAAAACAAACATAGATGCTGATGCATACTATAGCATTGAAGATTTCTGGCAACAGCTATACCTGTCGCTAAAGGTCCTCTCTTTTGAGATGCAGGTCTCAACCGCACGTGAGGGATATTAATTCCGGAAAGGGTATCTGATGACTAAGCAAAACGGCTATAATGCTTTTATGACATTTTCCTCACTCAGGGTAGAATATTGCAAATTATAGATGAAGACACAGAAAGATAAACACTACAATACTGGATGACAAGGCCGGCAATTATCCTACCCCTGCCACTCAACTGTCTTCAATGGATCCCCCAACATTCCGAAACTCTAACGGGCGCGATAAGCAAACAAACGTACAGACGTAGAGACCCAACCGAGCTATTAAAATGTCAGATCATTGGCGATGCAGCAATATAGCTTTTTAGATCACAGCTGCGGGCTATATAGGTCAATAAAGGCCTTCTCCACAAGTTATAATCCCAAGCTGCGGATGAGTACGTATGAGAAAGGAGAGAGCCAAAGACACATCTAAGGCAGGGATCACCTAAATATGTCCTGGGATTGTAGGCTGAGATGCTGTCGCTTTAGGACCATCTACTTTACCCATTGTCTACAGTAGAGACCAATTGCTAGTATACGATAATCTGCTTCTCACTTACATTGGTGCAGGATGCTACAAATGTCTACAAAGGCAGTGAGAATATCTGTCTTTCACCATGCTATATGGACAAAGCAAAAGCCTAACACTCACCAAAAGCAAATTGTGCTGAGCTGTCGAACGGCCTTAGGCTCGTTAAACATGTATGTAAAGTGTGAGACTTAATTAAGGAAAAACAGGTATTTTTAATATCCCTCTCTGAAGCTCTTTAGTTTGGGATTAAATGTATTCACCTAGATTGCCCTCCCTAAACTCGTGTATATAAGAACAATTGGTTCTTTTCCTACAGAAGCAATTGTTCTCATATACTAGTAATTCCCCAGGCTCTGTGGGTCAATTGGCCTCCCCCATTGATTTTGATAAACTTTCTAAAAAATTCACTATCAACCATAGATTCAATTCAGACTAGTGCTATGCAGTCTAATCTCACATGGCAGACTGTAAAGTCCTCAATTTCCAATGGCAATTTTCACTGTGATACATTGTCAACTATTCTCATATACAGCCCATCTGAATCCTTTGACACTTACATTTTTTTAATTTCTAGAAGCAGACAACAATATTCTCTTTGGGCTATAAGCAGGAACACCAGGCAAGTTTGCCCACTTTTGCAAATAGTGTTCGCTCTGGCCATGGAACCACTTGCATGCACGCTCAGAGACAGGAGACCCATGTGGGGGATGTACTGAGTACTAAGTGGCATATAGTATCATTATATATGTCACAGGCTTCTATGCCGACATGAGCTTGAAGCAAGTATGCAGAGTGCGACGGCTACGCTAGATGAATTCGGAAGGATATCTGAGCAAAGCGTAAATTCTCAAACAGTTGTACATGTGATACAAAAAAATGGGTTGGCAATGATCATTACTTTAATAAAATTGTTATCAAACACTGTTTTAAAAACGTATATAAACATAATAACACGGCATATTTTCTCCCTGACTCTTACAGACCTTGCTAGGAAATACAAGCTATTACCCAATACCCAAAAATGTAATAGGCTGGAAAATGATTTACCCACGTTGGGTTCTAGGGTAACAGGTTATCGTTGATGCTTAACAATTTGCCCTAAAGAATGTGCAAGGTTAATTCAAATTCATGGCAGAAACATGTTAACACTACTTTAAGCGTTTTTGTAACTTTGCGCTGAGTCATGTTGAATTAAAACTCCCAACTAAAGTTACTTATTGCTAATCGCAATTAAGGAATAATTTCCCATCCATTTCTATGGGCCAGGAGGCCCAAAAGAATTAATGTGAAATTATTCTCAATTTGCGATTCGCAATTTGCTAATCGCAAATTGAGAATAATTTCAAGGGTGCAAGGGTGTCCAAAGGACACCCTGTTGCACCCCTGAAATGGAAACCCTGTTGCACCCCTGAAATAAGCATGGGTGCACATGTGGTGCACATACATGCCCTAAGGGCATGCATGTGCATCACATGGCACTTTAAAAAATGCAAAAATTGGCATTTTTAAAGAAATTTGCAAATTACCACCAACTTGAAGGTGGTGGTAATTTGCGATTCCTTAGGGACAATTAGCCTTTTTTTTGCATAATACATTGCATTTAAGGAATCGCAAATTTTGCGATTCCTTACATGCAATCGCAAAATAAGGAATCGCAAATTTGCGATTCCTTATTTTGCACTGAAATTTGCTACATACATACTATTTTGCTCAAATGAGTTCGCATTTTGGCGTTTGCGAACCCATTTGAGCTTCAAACATCCGGCCCCTTGTGTCTGCTGAGGGGCTTACATAGTAATGTAGGACAAAGAAAGGCCATGGCAGAACCCTCTTGAAACGTCCAGATATCTATAAAGCTGACGAAACCAGGAGAAATTAGTTATCGAGTTAGTGAAAGAAAGTGGCATTACTCATCGTGAAACACTAATGGGATATGTGCCCAACAGGCCCCCCTTTTTCCTCTCTACTTCCACTGAGTCTGACTTCGCCTTTCCGCCTGCAAGTAATCAGACTTTCCCTTTGGTGACAAAATTACATTGTCTGCTAAGAGCCATAAATAATGTGGAAGCCATTGATAACATATGCTCATATTAGTTGAATGTGGTGTTTTGTTGGTATGCATATTATATATATTCTTTAACCTCATCGCTGCTGCCGACGGCCAACGACCGTCGTGTGCACTACCTTTCGAGTCCGTTGGCCGTCGCGGCCCGTCCGTGCAATAGAACGTTCGGCGCAGTTAAGGAGTTAATTATAGGCAAATCAGTGATATCAAGAAAAGGATTGATCCAAAGTTGGACAGTTTGTCTACTTTTTCGGAAAACTTAGGGCCGTATTATCAAGAAAGGACAATACTTTATCGCTGCTTTTATCGGCAGGAAACTGACGCTAAAGCGGTGATAATGGGCTTGATAATATGCCCTTGTGAATTCCCATAGAAGCCCAGGTTCTGGTGTTAAACTGGGCTTCTATGGGAATTCACAAGGGCATATTATCAAGCCCATTATCACCGCTTTAGCGCCAGTTTCCTGCCGATAAAAGTGGCGATAATGTATTGCCCTTTCTTGATAATATGGCCCTGAGTTCTCCAAATGTTATATTTATCGCTATAATACTATAACATGTACACAAGTTTTAGGAAACTGCAGTAGAAGTGAAAACTTTCATTTCTGTCATACTGTGATGATGGAATCCCCTTTGGATTTCTTTGCTGCTGACCCACTCCCTGCGTTTATTTATGGTGAAGTGGAGAAGGACTGTACAGGCAAAGCTGCCTGCCTACACGAAATGTAAGCAATTCGAGCTGACTCCATTAAGTTCAAGAACAAAATGGCCAGTATTGATTAAAAATAGTTGAGAAAAACGACTTTTCCAAATTGAAAGCGAAAAAAGACTTATCTCATAAAAAAAGATTATAATTGGAGATTATTTTTCGAGTTTAACGGTTAATTAAATATTCAGTAATAAGACGTTTTTATACAGCAGTGCTTTTTGAAAGCTTCTTTCAGTTCTGTTCCTACAACAGCTGCTCTTAGGAATTTTGGTATCACTTCTGCATCATAATAAGCAGATTCACATTCTGTTAAATTACCCCTCCCCTAAAGTCACAATTTTCAATCTGTTCTGCTATTTCTGGTGTGCCGAGGTTGAGTGAACTTCAGTTTCTCGCCATCACACGCACAGCTCAGTTACATTTATGCTTGAAACATATTTAAAGGTGCAGGAATGGCCCCCACATTAAATTGCACTACCTGGGGTACACTTATGGTTGTTTACATGTGAGGCATTTTTATTCAATGTAAGTTGATTTTAATAATTTCATTTCCAAAAGCACTTCAGTAAGAAAAACAACTTAAAACAGCCGCTGTACTGCCAAGAGGGACTGAGGGCGCGCCCAGGGGCGGAGGACAAACTCGCCTTTAGGATACTGCGGGGTTGGAGGGACCACCCACTGGATCATTGCAGCCTCGGCCCGTGCAGGTAATACTGGTGGGGCTGGATGTGGGAATTTCGACAGACAGACGATGACGAGGGCAAATAAATTATTTATTTAAATTTCCCTCGAGGTCATATGTTGAATGAACCACCCCCTTATCCTGGACCCACCGCACTTACCTGCACTGGCCGCGGCTGGATCCCTACTGGCTTGTTTCTCTAATGCACGTGGACACAATAGCCTTGGAAATAATAATCGCCGTGGTAGGGTTCTGCAGTTGTGTTTTTGATGGTGTGTCAAGAAAGATGGGCCATTTGGTAGACTAAAAACTACTGTAGCACACCTGTACTTGCACCCTTACAGCATGTTACATATGGAGGGAGTAGAGATAGAGGTTCCCATGCCAATAATGGGGATAGTCTGAGAAGGGTGCCAAGTGCCTCTGTGGCAATCATAAACCTCATCTGAAAATTGGAATGTTGAGCGTTCTATTGAAGGCAATGGAGTGCTCGAGGATTCTAATGCCCTGTAAAAGCCTGGCGCATCAACATTCCAATATTTGTTCCCAGCTGTTGCTGTGAACAAAGGCCTCACGAAGCCTGAGGTGTTTTTACCCCGTTGGACTCCATGAGGCCATTATTTTACAAATTAGAACACTCTGCTCTTTATGGGCAGAATGTTCTAATAGCGTTAGAGGCCTCCATAGTGGGCACTACCGGCTATTAAAGGCCCCATTTTTTGTTAAAGGCCCTCGCATTCGGCTTGGGGCTTTAACACAGGAGCGGGCCTTTAATGGCTGGCAGTGCCCGCTACGGCAGGCTCTGAGGATATATTAGAACATTGGAATGTTGACATCTCCAATGAAGGCAGCATAGCTGCAGAGGGCTATAAACAGTGTCCTAGCCTAGTCTCTTATTCTCGCTCTCTCCTGCCTCTCTAGGTAATGTGGGTGGGGCACGAGAAAGAGATAGGCAAAGGCTGTATAAGAGGGGAAACAGAAAACTTTCCTCCTCTTCCCCTGGTGACATTATCACTGCAGCTATGGAAGGTGACAGGGGCAATTCTTCTCAATTCTTGAGTCTCCTTCCGGTTTCTCCCCGATCCGGCTCCCGTATGAGTGGTACAGAGAAATCCTGCTGTTTGGAGGCTCACTGCTGACCAGAGAAGTGAGAACAAGAGACTTCTTTCACCCTCTTGACCACCCTCAGGTGTCCATATGTGGGATCTTACACTAGGTCAGAAAGGCATAAACTAGCAATGAGGGATTCTAAAATAACAACAAACCAGCCTAACACTTGCCCGGAGAGCCGGGGGACTAAGTCTGAAGAAGGGGATGTTCAAGCTGGATAATATACGGCATGCTCATTCTTGAGAGTGGAGAGCTGCAAGGGTGGCTAAATGTAGCACAAGCAAAGTTGCAAAACTCCATTACATAGAAGGGTGAGTTTAAGATAATTCGCCAATTGCAAGATCATTGCAACTCCTGTAACTGACCCCAAGATGCTTACATTTGTAATGAAATACACAAAGGACCCAGAAAATAGATTTGATCTTTCTTGTAAGTATATAAAGTAAACCTGGTTCTGACTTGGCGGTGTACTCAAATCGTACAGGAGATTTAAGTGGAAACATGGACATTTTACAAGCTGGGTTCAGAGGGCAATAAGCCTATGTTAAAATACTTTGGGCAGAGATTAAATGCTCTCTACTCGAGAATGGGGGTGCCTGAATCTGGCAGCTCTGGCTGCCTCTGAGAAGGAAACAGGTGTCCAGAGATAGCAGGCAGAGGAACAATTTGTATAAGACCAAAATAATGACAAATAATCGTAGTATGACTGTGCTGAACTATGTACAATCAACTAAAGCAGTCTTCCTGTCAAGGCTCCCAAAGTCTTTGCTTCTGTTGTCTGGAGCCATAAATTGGTGGCCTGATTAAGCTAGAGAGAATCTCGATGCTGCAGATAGAAAATGAGATGCTGCAGTGCTGATACCCAGTATTACAAGGCCATCAAAAGCTTTTAGGAAACAAACGTGGTTGCATACAGAAGATAATAATAATAATTCACATAGTCCGTAAATGCATGAAAATGTTGACCGGAAGTACAATTTATCCTATGATGCAAGTCTCTTTTTAAGACGTTAATAACCTAGATAAACAGCACCAATTATTTTGGTACATTATCAGGAAGATGAGGATACAGAGATAGGAGATTTGGGTATTTAACATTTTGGTTCGGCATAAAGCGGTGCTAAGCATAAGTTGAAATTGAGCAGACCAGCAGTACGCTGGATAGCCGGCATACAAGTAGTACAAAAGGGCCTGAAAAGCAATGATGAACTTCGTCTTTTTCTGAGTTTGATTATTATTGTAAGAGAATGTTATGTTGAACAGTGCTGCTTTATAAATGTATTTGTATGCCTTAAGATTACTGATTAAAATGTAAGACTAGCTGCGCTAAATTCTTGAATAGCAAAAAAATAACATGGGAACTGTTTGCCATGATTACACGTTTGCATTCTGGGCACCACTCCGTCTTAACTTTCTGGTCAACACTTCGTTAGGCACTGAGAAAATGGGAAACTGAATACTGTTTCTTACTTAAGAGCATTGTAGTATAATAGGCAGACATGTTCTTCCAAGCTAGTTGTGTGTGTGGCACTGCAAAGATAGGGATTCCCTTGGGTTTGGCCGAGTATCCTTCCTAAGGGTCAACATGTATGGAAGAATTGGTGGCGTATACGCTTACGTGATGGCCTTCTACTGTTAGTTGACTGGAAAATTTCAAGCCTATGTAAGCATTCCTGGATTTTGGGCATAAGCTGTTTTGCTTCTCTGGAATTCATGGGAACCAGAATATGCTATTTGGATAAACATGATCAGGTTTGTGTACAGACAATTATCAGTATCTCACTTCAACCACGGTCACAGTTGGAAAGTGAAAGAAGAGCTTATAGTTCAGCAAACATCTCCAGGTTTCCTGTTTTGTCAGGCCAGGAACTAGTAGAGAAAAAGGATTGGAGAAGAGCATTATTTTGTAGGCTCCTCAAGAGGGTTAGGCTAGTGAAGCCATCCCGATGCATCTCCATCTTATTGGATGCAAATAAAGCTTGTATACTTACAAACCTTTGGCTTGGTATCTGTTGCGTCTACTTGGAGTAGCTTTCGGGGAGGTTAACATGCTTTTATGCTTAATTTCCTTTAAGTGGCTTTTAGTGTGAGAGCCCTGGATGTCAATGGAAAGCTGGTCTACCCAGGGGAAATGGTATTGAGCAGTTCCTCAAAAACAGAGTCCTATACGAGATAAGCTTGCTGTGTGTATTTTGAGGAGTACATCAGGTTGAAGAATTATAAAGCAGGGACTGGGGCACGCCAGTCTCAAACCCACACCTGTTCTATTAGAGTAGGGTGGGTCAAACGGCATTGCGACCTTTCAGTCTTTGGAAAATTCAGTAAATAATGATCTGAGTAAGCTATAATATACCCATATTTGTTCTATATATTGCTATTATGGTGTCTTCTCTTTCCTTTCTTATTCCTATAGTATGTAGGTTTGTTGCAGGAACTCACTAGAGGGACCCCCAACCTAAGTCAGCAGTTCACATTGTCTACTCAATAGGAAACTATATCTCTTGTATAAATTTAAATTATAAATGGCCCACATTAATAAACAACTAAATTCATCAATTTCCCCAACCACCCCACTTTTGGCAAGGATTAAGTAGTCACAAGAGCATCTGAGCAGACACTTTTGGGAGCTCTAGACCAGCCTCAAATTAAACAGGAGCACTTCTGTTCTAATGATATTCTCTGTGGATCACTTGCTTGCAGAAGTCTGGCAAACAAAATTTAAACAAGTGTGTGGTAATGCAGCTTGCCCATGATGTGACCGAGACATTGATGTTATGATTGTTAAAGTTCTATTTATGCAGCTACAGATTATACGTTTGACATAATTGAATTAAACTAATGAAAAGAATGACATCACATAGTGAAATATTAGTGCAAGTTCTACACAGTTAATGATGAATGTTAAAGCAGAGCAATGTCTATCTCTTCCAAACACTGTAATCGGGTTGAATTAAAAAATGGAGGCTCACTTAACGGATAAGTGCCTTATACAGCTCAGGGGTTAGAGGCGGCAAACCCGGAAGCTGAGATCGGTCCTGGACCAGGGTTCAATTCCCAGCCTCGGTGGGTCTTGGGCTCAAAAATTCCACGGACTCGATAATTCTCGTTCCGGTGCCTACTCGACTCATGGGTTCACACTCTGCGACTCTGGGCAATAGCTTGCTTAATCTCCACTACGGCCCCTCGCGGCGGGATGCCTGACTTTCACCTTGTGGATACCCTGCTGGGGTTATCTCACAGGGGAATACCAGGACGGGTTCCCAAGGCAAGCGCCTTGATGCCTTCGGGTGATACGTGCGCTATATAAATCGCAATACATTTACATTTACATTTACACTAGAAACTGTATTACAAGTTGCACAGTGACATAATAACAATTTCTCATGGGTGATTCTATTCTTGCACCAATTAGAAATTAAACATGCTCGAATAGCATAGAACAGAACAGTTTTCCATATTCTATCATCTTATACTCTTCCAATTATCACCTGCGCTGAGCAAGGGCTAAGCGTAAGCAACAGGACCAGCGCAAGTCTGGGGTGGTAAAGTGCTGGGGTGCCCAGCTAGCCCCCATGTGGCTGAATGGAGCTGTGGCTGCCACCTCCACCCTGTGTTGTAGTGTGTGCATCAGAGTTGGACAGGGACATAAAATAAGTCGGGGCACCAAAATAAAAGTGGCCCCCATTAGCTAAAAGGGTAGCTAAAATAGGGACCCATATTGCAATGGTTAAAGTGGTATTACAGTTAGGTACTTTAATAAGATAATAATATGTTAAAATAAACAAGAAAGAATTTCACTCAAAGAGCCAAAGGTAGTTGCGTTATAGTTAGGGGTTGAAATAAGCACTAAGATTTCAGAACTGAAAACCACTGAAATTTGTCAGTTGTAGATTAGTAAACTAACTATAAATTGTATCCCCGTCGGCAAGCCCCGCTTATGACCTCATGAATTATACCACTCATGGCGTGTTAAATGGCATGATTTGATGATATCGCTGATGACAATCTCAAATGACATTTATGACATCACTCATGAAATCATCCTTGATATGGCTATTCACATTGCTCCACAAATATTTAATCATTTTTTAAAAGAAAGTTGTCAGTAAATAGTCTATAGTCAAATACAGCATAGAACTACCGCATACACATATTGGTGCGTGATATGGAAAAAGTGTTAGCCCTAAAACACAAGTGAAGATGTGCAAGTTGCAAGGAGCACGGTTGACCAACCAGGGATGTTTAGAATGCAAATAGTACTCCATGTTAAACAAGGCAAAGGTGGAGCGCACCTGATGGGAGTTGCAGAGGCATGATTCAAAGTAGAAGCCAAAGCCCGTTTGAAAATACATTTGTGAGAAAAGTCAAAGTTTATTGTCACAATGGATCATCCACCAGTAGATGTCAAGGCGCATGGCTATGTGAACTGGCTGATCAACATGTGCTACAAACAAATTCTATGTGATCAGGGTGTTTATAAGGTGGGGATGTTTATTTGGAGAACTTTACTGAAGATTCTGAGGTGTTGTAGATTGTTAAAATAAAATAGATTTCAAGGGGGAGCCTCATAGAGATAGGTTAAGTTACAGTGTGGCCGTAAGCATGGCTTTAAGGTTATACACCACTGTTGTCATCTCAAGTATATGTGTGGTGAATTTTACCAAACAAAAGAGGGCTGTCCATGGGGTGTATTATAGTAGCTTACGCACACCCTCAAGCCTCTTGACTTAAAATTTGGGACCATGAGAAGTATTTAAAGGGTGATCTCTTTAAAATGAATACAGACAAACTATTTTTTAGAGGGAATCCACAGTTTAAAAAGTGGGTAACACCATTAAAGCATTTGGAGGCATATTCTTTGTTAGCAGGGTGAATACTAGTAAAAAGAGGAGCAATTAATACAAAGATCTGGGTACAGACATCTGCCACTGTGCAGGTCGTCAGCCATGCGCGGTGGTGCATTGGCCCTGCACCTAACCCACTGCAGATGGCCAACCCGCACTGCGCCCAGCCTATGGCCAGCACAATGGAAGACGCCCGCAGGGCATGGTCTAATACTGACCTTTGGGTTTGGGGTCAGGATGTGCTCATCCTACCACCTTGTATGCAGTTTCTTATTTTTTTCTGGACTTGGGGTACATTTACTCAGAGGCTGTGACCAGCCAATCAGATCGTTTCAGTACAAATTGGCAAGGCAGAGAAAGCTCATGCTGTCAATTAGAAGTGGATTTTTTTTTTAATTTGGGCATATGTAGTACATAACGTGTATTTGTAAAGTGCACGTGCACGTTCACTCAGAAGGGCATCTTGGTGCTGAATAACAGACGCGTATTGTTACCCAACTCAACGGCACTCATTTTCTCTACCTCAGAAGGATGTAAGACCAATTAGTCCAGCTGGGATTGAACCTGTGACCTAGAGGTCAAACAACAGCACCTAGGGTGGACGCATTAGTCTACTAAGCCACCAGAACCACAGTACCACCCACCAATCCAGATACCAACAATGTTTTCTGAGGGTTAAACCCTAAACCCTCAACTCGAGCCCCACTTGATACATTAATTTCTCAAAAATAGCACGATGGAGTCACACCACATAAAGAAAAGCACTCTTTCTGAGTAAAGTTCTAACTTTGTGCCAAATTTGGTCTAATTCTGATCAGTGTTTTTTTTTGTTTCGGAGAGAAAATTTTCTTATAGAAATCAAAATGGGAAATTTCATTTTAGAGACCCACCCGTTTTGTTGGCCCTCACTTGACGGCAAAAATATATACAGCAGTTAAGAGTGGCATTAGTCAAAAAGATGAAAGGTTTCCAAATAACCATTGTGGTCAATATAAAATTGCACACGTAACAGCTTGGTATTTAACCCTAAAGTTTATATATAATTTAATGTGCACTTACATGATACCTAATGCCATGTTTTACATGACTAGGCTGTCTTTTCAACTCAAACAAAAGTCATCTGCCAATTTTTTTGCCACTTTCGTAAACATTTTTTTTTTTTTAAAAATATGAGGATTTGTGTGTGCACACTTTCTGCAATATATTACCTACATGACGTTTTTATACTATATACAGTGTCTTAAAGGGTAAACAACCAACCGCACCAAAAACAGTTTTACAGCTTCCCGGTACCTTCGGAGAGCCAGGACAAATGTTCTAATAAAGATTCAGTAAAAAAATGCTTCAACGCACACAAAGGCTATTACGTGTGCATTTGGCCACCTTGAAAACATTTTTTATGTAAATAATGCAAAACTAAATAAACAATACTTTACATTCAATTCTTTTAAATGCTCTTAAACAACAGAAGCAACTCTTATTTCTTCTTAAGTAGTAATAAAAGTGGGCAAGAACATTCAGTAAATACAAATTCGAGAAATATCGCCTTGTGCAGCGGCAGAGTCTTATTACTTTATTTGCACATTTTGCATATTTCATTAGAAACTGTGAAGCAATGTAATGGAAAACTTGGAATTTGTTGAACATACTGAGTGAATGATTTTTCTTTTCTAAGATTAAAAAATAATGATTACTGCAAAATTATGCAAAATACCAAGCCTCCCTATAGCCACTTCGTGACCAATGGTAGCAACCGGACAGAACAATTTATCAGACCACTCAAAGTTCAGAACAAATAAATGTATTCTGAAATGCACCGATTTTACTACCGAGGCAGGTAGTCAATTGTCCCAAAGGGACTGCATGATTCATGACTTAAATCAGTTTACAAAGAGATATCATTATTGCACATGACAGCTGTCAAAATGGCTTTTAATGTACACATGCTAGATTTCATTTGCTGTTACATTCCATTATTGGGGCACTTCTTTAACATGAAACTAAAAGTGATGATTGGAATGCACAAGAACTCCACTGAGGTCTGCTATTTGTATGGTTGTGGCCTAGATTGCCTCTAGTTTCAATACCATTAAAAGTGACGTGACTGGAATATATTTAATAAAACGATTCTGGGAAAAATCAATCCATGAAACTCAAAGAATTTCAGCCACCACACAAAACGCTGCAACAGACTTAACAAAACTTCTAATCAGAAGATTCTTCTTTTGAGGGACCAACTGAAATCACTCTCCACACCAAGATGTCAATTATGAGTCACCAAAGCTCTGAAGCCCATAGCAACCCCATTGCTCCTGAGCTTTGGTGGCAAACAGTGTACCCCACTTCTAATTCAGTAGAAAGTAACTTGAGCCAGGCATTCTGAGGCACTTTCATTCATGGTTGGGGAATGAAATGAAAACTAAGGGGCATATTACCCACAAGTAGTGATAATTATCGCTAAATAGGCTTGGCGACGATTTTTTATCGCTGCCTATTGCTGGATATGTTAGCGGAGAAAATATGCTATTAGCAACTTTTTTCTCCATTGTGCTAAAATATCCAGCGATAGCGGCAAAATGCGTGAATATCGCTGAGAATATAGCGATATTTACGCATTAGCGACAAAATGCTCTTAGCCATGTTATCCACCTCCCATTAGATAACATTCCTAAGAACTGGTCCGGGCAGGTGTTAGTATTTGGAGATATTCGTGCTTAGCGCGAATATTTCCAAAGCGACGCCTGCCTTGCTAATAGGCGATAGCGACGTTAGCGACTGCTTTCAGTGGCTAACTGGTTGGGTACGCCCACTTTGCATGTCATTAGAGATAAACATCGCTGACATGCAAAGTGGGCCCCAAACCGCTCGCTATCACCTAAAAGCTGTCGCTAATATCAGTTAGCGACAGCTTGCTAATAGGGCAGGCTCCCTTTTAATTTTAAGGTTTACAGTTTTTAACGTAGTTTTATTAGTATGTAACTTCAAGGTTTTATACTGTGATTGATTATGTATGTCGATTTTATAGTGATTATATATGTTTTATTGTATATCTTTGATGGCCAATGGCCGAAATAAAGATTGAATAATAATAGGGCAAAAGAATTATCGCCGCAATCAGCGATAATTGCCTATCGACCCCCTTGGTAATATGCCCCTAAATTTGTAGGATGCACTACTACCCTGGGGTTTCCAGGCGCTAAAGCTCTGGAGGTAGAGCACAATCCAACTGACAACTTAGTATTACTGTTGTGGCACCTACTCTAACTCTTAACACCTTGGCTGCTATGGCTTTTCCCCTCCTGTGATGATTATTTTTGAGCCCCATTGTTCATGACGAGCTCAGCTCGTCAAAAAGTCATGTTTTAAGAGCTTTCCGGAAGTTTTTTATTTGAGATGAAGGGGCATTGAATTCCAGAGCTTTGTAGTGCAGGTGATAAAGCTCCTGCCAAACACAGTTAGATCTTTTAAATGTGGGTACTATTGGATTTCAAGCTGACGATGATCTCAGTGACCGATTGGGAATGTACCTAGGAAAGCGGTGCTTCAGATATTGAGGCCCCACCTTATGCACTGCCTTGAAGGTGGTGCAGAGAACTTTAAAGTCTATGCAGTTTTTCATGGGAAGTCAGTGTAACTGGACAAGACCCTGGGAAGTAGATTGAAATTTAGGAATTCCCAAAAGAAGTCACGCAGCAGCATTTTTGTAAACATCTTTTCTTGCTATTGGCGAACAGTGCGTTGCAGTAATCTAATCTTGAAATAATGAGGGTAGAGACTAGTTTTCCGCAGCTCATACAGAATAAGAGGAAGTACATTCCTTAATATCTTGAGCATACAGAAAGACACCACTGAGGTGATAGTATTAATGTGCCCCTCACAGAACATATTGCTCTTTAGTGGGGGCATTGGCCACACTACCTTCCCAGTGTGTCTGCTGGCCATTGGCCATCGCTGGGAAAGTTTTAAAATGACCCTTTTGTGCTTGCGTCAGAGGGATTCCCCCACCCCCCATTTTTTAGCTTGGGCTGCAGAGGAACAGCTACCCCAGGAGCCTGTGGCTATCTTTTTTCAACGTCATTACCACAAAAGTGAGGGTAAAAAAACTCTATTGGCTTGTTTTACCTTCACTGCATCACTGTTCGAGGGCATATCTCAGGACCTTGAGCAGTGGCTGAGTTGGCGTGGTCTACCCTGTCAGAGAACTCGAGCCACACAAGAATAGTCTTTCTGCCTCCATGGGGGCAGATAGCAGGTTTTTTCCAATTGAGGAGGTTGTCACAAATCTATGCCCAAGAGGGTAGAAAGCCCACTAGCCACCAGGGAATTTCTACTTGGAGTAAAAGAATGGGGTGTGGGGGTGTCAAACTCCAATATGTGGCCACACTTCACCCCCAAAGGCGCAAACCAGTATTTTAGCCTCCCGAGGACTTAGAGAGGGGCTTGTGGTAAGTATACATAAGGCAAAAGAGTCTGTGTATGTGTATATATGTATTTGGGATCAGGGTAATAGTGTTTTAAGTGTTTAATGGTGGGTAAGGGTTTAGGGTGGTAAGGGTGATTTTAGGGTTTAAGGTGCGCAAGGGAATAGGGTGGTTACAGTGTTTTTGAGGTTTAGGGGAGGGTAAGGGTATAGGGTGGTAAGGTTACAAAAGAGGGAGTGTAGGGTTCCTCCCAAAAAGAAAATATTTATTTTTATAATAAATAAAAAAGATGGGGGTTCCCCCAATAAAAAAATTACCTTGCCATTATAAGTAAGGTGCTCTGTTTTCTGTTTTTACAGATTAATACAGACCGGAAACCATTTATTTTCTTGTCTGTATTTATTTTTAACTATGGCAAAAAAACGAAAATTGTTTTTTTTGGAGTGATTCTAAATACACTGTGCAATGACTGCCAGGGGAAAACTGTGTGGGGCGATAGGTAAAGGGGTTAAAAAAAGAAAGGAATTTTAGTAACAAGGCTTAAACAGCACTAGCTTTGTACAAGGCTGATGCTGAAATGTACATATTTTGGTATAAGTGCATTGATTTAGTTTCTGTGGGTGTTCATATCACTGAAACTTGGCAGACATTCAAACATGACTGCATATTTATTGGGTAAATAAATGTAGAAATATACCAGTTTCAGCTTTACTTTTTTTCACAAAACAAATCATAAATATGGATAAATACAGATAAAGTTGACAAAAAAAAATGGATAAATACAGACAGGAATGACAAAAAAATAAATACCATAAAACCAAGATCCCTAATTATAAGGCATGCATGGTAAAGGTATATCCATGGTAAAGGTTTGCATGGTGAAGGGGTTTCGCTGTAATGGATGCTTGGTAAAGGCATGTGTTGTAAATGCATGAATGCTAATGCCATACAACCAGAGGGTGGAGCTGAATCTCAATATGGCCCCACTTGACATGCCAAATGGCTGCAGTTTTTAGGCTTGGGTAGGCCTCCACCTAGTGAAACCTAAAAGGTACCAGACATTATGGAAAACTAGACATCAAGGGGTGGTATGCCTTGTATGGATCCCATGACGTTTTCTTACCTACAATGCCCTGCACACCTCCCACTGCCTTAAATCATGCTTTTTCCCTACATTTCTGTGATGTAGACTTCCACAATACACAGGGATTCACAAAATTCCTACTGTCCATCATTCCCTTCACTTGTTTCATAAAGACACTTCCTTTGTTATATAGGTTGGCCTAGCATCCACAACAGGAAAAGACCCAAAAAGTAATGTGGAGACATCAACATTCCTTGTAAAATACTGACCTGATTTGGCCATGATGGCAGCTGCATTAACCTTTTTCATGCGTCGGACGGCCGGCGGCCAGCGGACGTCATGGTGGGCTTGTGTGGAAGACAGCCACCGTCAGTCCATAATGCACAAGCGTAATTTTTTTCCGCACCGCGGCGGAATGTCCGCCCCAGCGAAGCGGATATATGGGCCTGGCCTCAGCTCGGCTACCATGTAGGGAAACCTACCAAACCCAGGCATTTCTGAAAATAACACATCTGGAGAAGTCCAGGATGTGTGCTTTGCGTAGACCACACAAGTTTTACTTACACACAATGCCTTGCAAACTTTGTCTAAAATCACAAATTTTCCTTGCATTTCCATGAAGTAAACGTCCGGAATCCGAAGGGATACAGAAAATTCATAATACCCATTTTTCACTCACTTGGCCCTATAAAAACTCTTCCCCTCTTCTGTGGCTGGGCCTAGTGCCTGTGATAGGAACAAACCAAATCAGGGTCAATGGGAGTCCCAGTGCGGGAAATCTGGGTGGTAGGAACCCTACGGATTATGAAAGTTTACGTCACAGAAATGAAAGAAAAGGTTGTGATTTTAGGCAAAGTTTGAGTTTTGCAGCACATTGCGGGTTAGAAAACATTGTGGGAAGCACACCATTCTGGAATCGCCTGGGTGTCTTTTTAAACAAATGGCTGAGGTTGGTAGGTTTCCATGGGTGGCGGGTGAACCCGACACCAAATACCACAGATACCCGTATCACTGATCTATCCATGTAGAGTTTTAGGGCCATTTCTGTTAGGGTCTGTTGGCCCACCCACACAAGTGGAGTACCAATTTTATCAAAAGACGTTGGGGCCACATTTGTACCTAACTGCAGATCCCAGAACTTTCCCTGACAGCACTGTGAGGAAAATGCATGTTTTTAGCCAAAGTTTGAGGTTGGCCACCTTCTAGGTCACAAACCTGGTGACAGGCACACAAGTCACACCACCCTGGACAACCAGAGTGTGTAGTTGTCAGAAATGTCTGGGTATAGTAGGATTCCCTGGGTGGCAGCTGAGCTAGGGCACAAAATGCTACATATGTAAAAAAATAAAAATCGTTGATTCTGCTGGGTGAAACATCTCATCTCCAGGTCAGGTTTTTTGGGAGTTTTGTGTCGCAGATGCTAGACACATAAATACAAGTGAGGAACTGTTTTTAGCGAGAGACATGTGGGAACACAGAATAGTAGAGCATTTGTTATTACCAACTGGAATTCTCTGCATTTGTGGCTTCCAAATGGAAGGCAGTGTTTAAGAAAGATATTTTGTAAAACATCTGAATCACAAAAGGATGGTAACCCGAAATTCAGAACTGTACCAATAACCACTGCATCAAAACACTGTATATGGTGTACATTTCAGAAATACATATGTTTCCTTCATATTAATTTTCACGCTTTATATTTTACCATATGACTAGCTCTATATTCGGGTCACAATGAAAAAACATTCTGGGGTCCAGCTCAGTTCCTGCTTCTGGGTACTTCGGGTTCTTGGATAACTTACAAACCCTATATATCCCCGCGACCAAAAGGGTCTAACGGACATAAGATTATATTGTTTTTGTAAATCTACTATCTTGACAACAAGTTACAGATGAAAATGTGGTCACAAATGGCCGTTTTTTTATACTGATTTTCAATATATTTTTATTTCAACAGTTCGTTTCTTTGGGAAAATCTCGAGGGATCTACACAAATGACCTCTAGCTGAATTCTGAATTTGGTCTACGTTGTAGAAATGCATAGCTTTCCAAGATCACTCATGAGTTTTACACCTATTTCCACCAGAAACTGGAAGTAGGCTGAAAGCAGAGAAATTAGAAAAAATGTGCTTCCTCTTAATAAAATGCCAAAACTGTGATAAAATCTTTTTCTTATTCAGCTCTGCTTGTTCCTAAAAGCAGGGACGATTGTGATTTTTAGCACAGCAAATCTTTTGTTTAAGCTGCTGTTATGAAAAATACAGACACTTTTTTTGTGCAGCGATTTTTCCCTGTTTGAACCAGAAAACCCTGGTTGTTTTTTCAGTCCCCCTCCAGTGGAATCCACAAACCCTGGGCACCTTTAGAATCCCCATGATGTTGGAAAAAAAGGATGCAAATTTAGCGTGGATACCTTATGTGAAAATATGTTATGTCCTAACCATGAAGTACGCCAAATAGCCAAAAAGGGCTCAGCACTTGTGTGGAAAAGGCTCAGCAAATAAGGGCCTAAGGGATGAAGTGAGATTGGGAATATGGCCCTCTTTATGAACCCTATTGTAGGACCAATAAGTGTGTTTGAGCTACAGATAAATAAATATTATTCTTGTAGAGGTTTTCATCCTCTTTTTTGTGCTTTAACCGAGGCCAAAAGTTGTGTGATGTCATATCTAGGGGTACTATCCAAGCATCAAACAAGTGCGATGTCACATCCTCCTCCGCTACGATCTGGATAAAGTATGACCATCAGTTGAGAAGGTCTTCCCTATGCAGTTCCGGTTATGAAAACATTTTTCAATATGTTGGTAGATTTCGTAAGGATCCCTAAAAACACTACTGCTAAAATTAAATGTAAATTTAGAGACAGTATAAGGCAGGGGACCAACAAAGCATCAGTCAGATTAAAATATATATATTTCCAAACTCTACCAAACAAAATTACCCATATATAAATCAATAGTTCCAGAGTGGCACCAGAAGCTAAATTTAAAGGTTTAGCTGAAACCAATATTCCTGATCAAACAAAATATTGAGTCTCTTCAGTACCCCCTAAAGTTTTAGAATGTCACAACGTCAATTAATGACTATTTTGTAATTGTCAATACAACACCTGCCGGTCCATTTTCAAATGACAAGTGACAAAAACATACATCCTATCTTTACGCACAACTGCACCCTATAATAACTAAGTTAAAAGTTACCGGCCTCTTATTAGAAAGAAATGACCATCACCTAAGATGCTTAATGATTTTATTAATTTATATTATTGAGATAACTGTGAGAACGCTTAAGTAAAGGACAAATCAGGGAAGTAACTAAGAAGTATTTTATTAAAAATAGTTTTATTATCTTGTATTAATTGTAAAATATTGTGACGGTTTTTATTAACTTATAACAATAAATAAACTAAATGAAATTAAATGAAAAGTAAATGGTGGGAGCATCTGTTGGGTATATAAGATAAGGTATATTATGTGTAACCAGACATGTGCTCTATATGTGCCAGTCACCACATGTCCAATAACTGATATAAGAGCAGAATGCATGATCAAACACTGGGAAATTCTTTTGTCCACAGTTTGAGAACAGCTCCAGCGAGGAGCTAACCCACTGTCTCTATCAAAGCAAATGTTTAAAGGTGTCAGAAGCACTCCTGCCTGCCATGCCATAGATAATATATCTAATTAGCTACACATATGCAGGGGTGCAAAAGAGATCGTAGTCTGTTCAAGCCCGAATCTCAGCATATGTGTGAACTCTATCTAAAAATAGAACACCATAGAATATTTCTTGGTATCAGAAGAGACAATTGTTACAGCACCATAGGTTTTCAATGTTAAACTTGAAATAGTGGGATTTTTTGAAGCATTGAATGCTATTAATCATGCACTTACAATACAAATCTACATTACAAACATACCAAACAAATTCTCTTCTACACCGCCCTCCACAAGACTAGGCACATCAGATTTAACATTTACATTTAAAAAAAAGACATTCTCAAGAACAAAATGATTACACACTTTGACAATTTATTATTTTGACTCATGCTGTATGTCAGCCCTGTGATAGAGTATGATGGTATGATCCAAAACTAATACTCAATTCGTGCACAATGCAATTAAATACAGGAAACAAGCCCTCTGGGATCTTTTGCTCTCAAATTAAATTTCATATCGAGACTGTCTGTAACCTTTAAAGTAGTTATGTCTTAAATGCTATCCATAAATTTAAACAGAATGGTTTTGTGTGAAACTGAGAAACTGTTTCCTTCATATGTGATATAAATATATATTATATCTATATGTGTGTGTATATATTATACATACATGCATATATGAATAAATACATACATATACACCTTTTATGTTTTTTAGAGATTTTTTTCTTAGTATATAACAGGCAACATTTGCCTGTGTCCAATTAGCTGTGGGTGGCATCCCCCACCTGCACACAGCCTGGTACTGAGGGCTGAAGACTTTGGCTGCAGGGCCCCCTGCACCCAATCCTACAGGTGGTGGCCAGCCCCCATTAGATATGCAACAGAGACTGGCTTTGCACCAACACACCAAAGGTAGCAAACATCTGCTGCACATGTCATTTGGCCATATACTGCAGGGCTTGGCTATATGATTTGACCTTCGTCTGAAGACAAGGCCTTGTTTATTTATGTGGGTTTTTATGGGTTTGCAGATCCTGTCTTGGAGTTAGAAGAACTTGACAAACTTGTATACCCTTGCAAAACATCACAATGGATTTACAGGACAATGAATCAGAGTTGGGTCAAAATACTTAGAACCATGAACCATGATCCATTGGCAAGATAGAGAGCAGATGTAAAGTGGGTGGGCAGGCCCAGTGATTTCGATCTCAGACTGCGGTCCAGGTATTGGGAGTCAGTGTTTTTGATGTTTAAGCCTAGAGAGGTTTGAACCCCACACTCTGTTCCAGGTAAGGGTCACACTGGGGTCTGCAAGCTCAGGGTCCAGGAACTCCAAGGCAAATTGGCAATTTTGACATCAGGAGAGAGTTGCTTAGGAGGCCACCTCTCCTGAGTCAGGGGTCAAAAGATGAGCCCCTTATCCATCTATGGCTCTCTCATTTTTTTGTTTCTCTGAATGCCTGAACCCAATCCCCCAGTCATGTCAGCAGCAACATTCGAAATGTTTCTTCTAGTTGTGGGCCCCAACTTAGAGAGCTTCGGGTCTGCATACCATGTTATGGGTTCGTGGATCCGAAATGAAGGACTGGAGATACAAACTTCCTTGCCCAATTGGATTGGAGTACTTTTTTCTTTATTTTATCCTATCATCAATAACCTGAGTTCGCAGACTATCTCCATACTAACCCTCTAGATATCTTTATCTTCAATGATAGCTCAGCTCAACTGCGAACCCACTTGGGATACAGTCATGGTGGACTACAGCACCCAGAGGGCCGAGGGTCGGCCACGCCCCCTTCCCAGGGGCAGGTGCTGCGCACCAAAATAAAAACTGCAGTTTGGGCGCTCTATCGGCAAAATCAAACCACTGAAGAAGAGAGTTGGTTACTCTCGAAACGCATCTGGTTTTATCAATTTCGAAAGAGGTTTCCCCAAGTGTCCTGCTGTCAGCCTGCTGTGAATAAACCTGCGTTCATTTACAAACTTCCAGGCTGGTCTCCTCCAATGTGGGTTTCTGGATGTGTTGGATTAGTAGCGGCTGTTCCCGGTCGCGGAGAAGACCGCCCGTGCTCTACGGACCTTGTCAGCTTCAATCAGGCTCGACAGAGAAAAGGATGGAAGGAAGGTGAGCACTATTCCAGTGCGTGTTCACCATAACGCTGTTCCCAGCGACAAAGCAAGACTTCAGTGCGCTTGGCGCCCCTTTCCTCCCACTGGGGATTGAATTATGGCTGTCATTTTCGTCCAAACTGCGAACCCACTTGGGATACAGTCATGGTGGACTACAGCACCCAGAGGGCCGAGGGTCGGCCACGCCCCCTTCCCAGGGGCAGGTGCTGCGCACCAAAATAAAAACTGCAGTTTGGGCGCTCTATCGGCAAAATCAAACCACTGAAGAAGAGAGTTGGTTACTCTCGAAACGCGTCTGGTTTTTATCAATTTCGAAAGAGGTTTCCCCAAGTGTCCTGCTGTCAGCCTGCTGTGAATAAACCTGCGTTCATTTACAAACTTCCAGGCTGGTCTCCTCCAATGTGGGTTTCTGGATGTGTTGGATATATATATATATATATATATATATATATTTTTTTTTAACGAACTTGCGAGCAAACTATGAACAAGACTGTGTGGCCAAAATGCATCCTGTGGTAACTTCACATAAAAATCAAGAGTTATTTTCTTCTGTTCTTTGCCTTGTGTTTAGAACAGCAGTTTGCTATCTGGTTCATTCTATTTTCTGCGGAGTACGTTCCCTCGGCGGTCGTTCCACCTCCCACGAGATCGGGATGTCCTTTTTGAAGGAGCTTTGAAATATGGGAAAAAAAATATATACACACACACATATACACCACCTAACAAACAAAATGCATCCATATTCCTTAACGGGGTCACACCCTTTTTAAAGCTTGAACACCCTTCAAAAAACAGTATCCCCCTTAACGAGATCACCATCTTAAAGACTTCATATGACCCACAATTTTAAGTCAGGAGGTTGACAGGTATGCATTTCCCAAAGATAAGACACCATCTGACAGGCCCCATAGACAACCCTCTGTAGTTTGCTACATTACACACATGCATACGATTAGCACAATCGAATACAACCATTGAGCTACACTTATGACCCCATTGTAAGTTAAAACACTGGAAAACACATTTATCACTTCTCAACTCCAAACATGGTCACCCATGCTACTGAGTTACCAACGCATTTAATAGAGGGGTCTGGGAACATCTGAATGTGCAGTTCCACGTCCAAACTTCAAGGTTTGAAATGTGTGTTACTGGCTTGAATCTATATTCAGAGTTACCAAAAATCCCTGCACATTCCTGGAGAACGCATTACAACATACCCTGCTCAGATCGATTGTGCATGTCATTGCGTAATCTTTCATAGACCTGATTACTTGCGACCCCTGCCTGCTAGACATCTACAATCAGTGCATTTCCACACTCCTGGGAACTTAAATTCTGGAGGATCATGGTTAGGGAAGCCCTGCTGTCTCTTTGTGCTACTGCAGGTCTAGTGGAGCAGCTGCCCGACACTCCTTTCCCAATGGGCAGGCAGAGTGTCTTTCTTTTTCGTTCTTTCCTCCTTGAGCGTGTTCTTGACATATTGTCTCATTAGGAAAGTAACAGGGCAATTTTTCACTCTGAAACACCTGCTTTGGTCGAACCAAAGGGCTCCTGAATTCAGAAATAGTAATTGGATCAGGGAAAGACTTGAATGTCGCCTATTGGGCTTCCAAGTGACTAATGTAAAGACCAGCTCAGCAGGAATTTACTGCAGCCCAGCCTTTTAATGGGTGTGGTAAAAATCTGTTGCCAAGTCTTCCATAAATTGGACAAGAAGCAGGCTATCAATTACAATTTCAGAACATAAAAGTTGAACTAGCAGCATATAACTTTTACTAAAGTCTACATTTGAGCAAGTAGAGTCTACATATCCATGTGAAGTTACACACTAGCAGGTGTCTGTTACCATTAATATTTATTCTAGAGCTTTAAAAGTTTATAAGAACTTTGAATGTTGGGAGCTCCATTGAAGACAATGGAATGGCTCTGGGCTTATAATGGCTGGTCTAAGACCGGAGCTCCAACATTACCATGTTTGTCTTCATGTTTCTCTCTTCTTAATTTAGCACATTCTACCTTTACTGGGTGGAATGTTCTAAAAGCCTTATTGCCCGTCTGCCTATAACTATAACAGTTTTTAAAGGCCCTCTACCTTTTTATAGGCCCGAGCCGCCAATGTTCAGGGCCTTTAACCCCTCCCATGCTCATTATGAGCTGAGCTCGTCATGAGCCACGGCGCTCCGGTGCTCATGACGAGCACAGCTCGTCATGGCCCGTGGAACGCTCAGGTGTGGGGAGAATTTCCCTGCTGTGCTGAACGTTCCACGGGAACCAATGCACCTGTGACGAGCTCAGCTCAGCATGAGCACAGGAGCCCCATGCCTCATGACGAGCTGAGCTCGTCATGAGCATGTGGGTGCTGTGCGCGCCCCCCCCAGCACAGTGGGGGAATAACCCCCACAGCGAAGGGGTTTACAACCAGTATAGCCCTTGGCAGTGGGTTATAGGGCTATATTAGAACGTTCAATGCAACTCTCTGGCTGTGCTTTTCAATCGGCCTGCTTGGAACCCGAAGCTGCTGCTTTGCTTATCTCTAAGCGCCCAGTGTCCTTATCACAGCACACTTTTCTAAGTCCCTGCTTCTTCTCCCAGCTAGAGTTTCCTAAGAGCACTAATGAACTACGTAGTGAGCGTTGTGACTAAGAGCGGGTTTTTCTTCCAATTTTGCGCTCCTTCCACTGCGTAAAGGCGCACAATAGCAGATGTGGGCGTTACCCATTGAAAACTCCTCCACATTCACTATCTATGTAGCTCTGTTAATGAGCCTGTTGCAAACTCTGTCTCCTGGGGCATCATTCTTTGCAAATTCGTTATGAAAAATGATCAGGCTTTCTCTTATGGCCTTCGTTAGCTTCAGAAGTGTGAGATGAGGCGGCCAGCTAAAACCCATTATTAAGTAGTATCTGATCGCCAATGCTTAGTTTGAGCCGGTGGTTTCCGGTGCTCGGCACCGGCACTTGATTGTCAACACAGCGCTTGTGGCGCCATCAGTCTAATTTAGAAATTACCACAGCAACAGTTAATTATTAGTTCAATATCCATTAGAAAATAAATATTACCTGCCTCCAAGCAGTTCTCATACCTTTCGGTGCCTGTAATAGTTCGAATTGTCACACTTGTAGGAGTGTGATGGTTTGTAGTTGTGTCGTTACTTATTCTTTTTAACAAATTAAACACTGCTGATTGAACTGCACATGTTATTGGTGGGCATGATGTTTTAGATCTCGTACTTCAAGTATTCTGGGTAATTCATAAAAGGAAATATTACAATTCTACACCAGCTCTCTTGGAATTCATAATGACTCCGAAATAGGTTATTGGTGCATGATCTGATAATGTCACTGGCATTATAACTTTCTTGCAATTAGCTGTATTAGTTGTTTGCATGAGTTATCTTTTCCAAACATCTGTACAAACAGTGCAGTTGTAGCTATGTCTACAAGTTCTCTTTCACTTATTACAGCTCCCACAGTATCCGATGCCTCTTAGTGCATCTGAGAACCTGGAAGCCGCCCAGTTATCGCCTTCAAGATGGCTCAGCAAGGGTGGCTCGAGGCTCATGGTGGCCCTGGGCAGGGAGCGTAGGTAGGGGGCCCCGGAAGAGGGGATCCGGGCGGGGCGGAGCGCGGAGGCCAGTGAAGTGGGGGGGTCAGGGAGTTTGGAAGTGGAACAGAGCCAGGGGCCACCAAATCCCTGCCAGGGGCTGCCACACAAATATGTATCCATCCTCAGAGGATTATTATATTAAGGATATATATTGGCGTGGTGGCCCCTGGGGTTTGGTGGCCCTGTGCAGGTGCACAGCTTGCACATGCCTAAGGCCGCCCAAGTTAAATTCTCGCCACGGACAGCTGCAGCAATCTGGAGATCACAAGATCAAATCAAGACAAGGCGGGTGCAGGTCCCCAACCTTGTTCCTGCGTGAAATAAAATTAATGAATAGTAACACCAGTATGCCCAGCACATAAAAGCAGTAGAAGTGTATTATGAACACGGTAAATACAAGTTATGTGGCTCAGTTCCCCGCACACATCAGATCTGTCTTTTTGTGTTGTTTTGTTTCAGTGCCATTTTGATATTCCCCTCCCTCCGTAAAAATCCCTTTTGAATTGAATGGAATGCTATTAGGATTGATATCTTTATGAGAAAACTGGAGCCATTATTTTGTAGGGGCATACGTGTTGATACAAAACATATATCGCTTTTTTAGGTGGTTTTCGTAGTAGGGCGTGTTTGTTCTATGAGAGTGCTACGCTTTTCTGAGTTGCACAATTTTCTTTCTCTGTAAGTATACATTTGCAACTCAGCCTGTCTCACGCTGTAGATGTGTTTTCAAGCTCACTGGCTTCCTTTGAAAAATAACATCATTCATTTATGGTTTGTGGGCTGCAATGTTCAAGCTTTTTGATCCAACCACATCTGATAATCCATTGTGTTTGCTCTGTTCCTGTGGCTGGCTCTGGGTCGTTTGTTTTCCACCAGGAGGGTATCTGGTCTGGTAGGTCTGGCTTGAATGCTCTTAATGGAGGCAACATAGATAATTGGCACATGCCTGGCCCCTGTTTAGAGGGATGTATGACGTTAGAACGCATACGTTTACCACGCGTTCCATTACAACGCGGTCGTAACAACGAAAGTTGTTACCACGCATTGCGCTGGGGGGGCGCAAAATTAAAAAATGTAATTTACTATTCCAACACCAGTCCCCGTGGATAGTAGGGAAGGTGTTGGGATAGTAAATTAATTCATTTCCTATCCTTGAGCGCCCACCAGCGCAATGCGTGGTAACAACTTTCGTTGTTACGACCGCATTGTAATGGTAGGTCGTGGTAACGTGCGCGTTGTAAGCGTTGCATACCGTTTAGAGCGGCATTGTGTGCAGAAAAACAATGGACTGGAATACGGCCAGAATTATTTCCTGTGGCTGAGCCTAAATCAAACACTGCGCCTTTTATTTGGCTGTAATGTTCGCTTTAATGTTAAGGTGGTGAATGTCGTCCCTGTATCTTTAATCTGTGTGCGTTTAAGATTTCTCCCTTTGTTTAACCCGATGGTTTCAAGACAAACATTTGTGCCACAGTCAATTATAACATCTCAATAAGGCACGGAAAGGTTGGGGAGTTGCATATATATCTAGCCCGCTAACATTCTCACCCTAAAATTAAGTAGCCTTTGCATGCCTTACCAAAAAGTCACATTTGAGTAATTTCCGATTTTTATTCCTCCTTGGTGTAAACGAATTAGTTGTTTTCGTTGGTAAAATAGGACTTGGTTTAGTGTATGAGTAGGTGTAAAACTCCAAAGTACATTCTTCGGTTTAAAATCACTCTTACAGCATCCTTCTAACTCCTACCCCACACCCCCGCTGGTTAAAACTTTGGGGCATATTATCAAGGAGGGCGATAAGAGATTATCGCCGCTTTAGCGGCCGTTTTCATCAGCTAAGCGGCGATAATTCTTTCGCCGTATTAGCAAGCTGCCGCTAACAGTAGTTAGCGACAGCTTGTATGCGATAGCGAGCGGATTCGGGCCCGCTTTGCATGTCAGCGATATTTATCACTAATGACATGCAAAGTGGGCGTACCCAACCTGTTAGCGACTGAAAGCAGTTGCTAACATTGCTATCGCCTATTATCAACGCAGGCGTAGCGATGGAAATATTTGCGCTAAGCGCGAATATCTCCAAAACCTAACGTCTGCTCAGACCAGTTCTTAGCCATTATATCCAATGGGAGGTGGATATTAAGGCTAAGACCCTATTGGTGTTAATGCGTGAATATCGCTGTATTCTCAGCGATATTAACGCTATCGCCGGATATTTTATCGCTTTAGAGATAAACATTGCTAATAGCACGTTATCTCTGCGATAATATTGGGCGATGCTTGGCGATAAAAAAAAATCGCTAAGTCCATTTAGCGATAAATATAGCTAGTTGTTGGTAATATGCCCCTTTATTTTTTTCAGTGTATACCTGCTTCAAACCTCAATTTATGCAATGCTCTCTGTCTCTGATCATTAGTGCTTCTGATCAGCGTTGAAGCATTCATTTCAAGCTGACATATATACTAAATTTCTCTTCTCTTGCACTGCTGAGCGAGTTAGAACTTTTCAACAAATACACTCATTTCCTACTTGAAATTGTACTTTCCCTTCCGCCTCTTCAAATATCTATCTTCTGTCTTTTTGTTTAGTTTTAAATCTCGAGAGACTTTGGGGCATATTACCAACAACTAGCGATAATTATCGCTATGTTGGTTTAGCAGCGATATTTTTATCGGCGAGCTGCGGCAATTTTTATCGCTTAGGAACCTTGCTATTATCAAGGTTTACCTCCTAAGCGTTAAAAATCGGCCGAAATGCATGAATATCGCTGAAAAGTCAGCGATATTCATGCATTACCGAGCGAATGCTCTTAGCCATGTTATCCACCTACCATTGGATAACATGGCTAAGAACAACTCAGGGGCAGGTGTTAGCTTTTGGAGATATTCGCGCTTAGCGCAAATATCTCCAAAAGTTGGTAATAGGAGATAGCGATGTTAGCGACTGTTTCCAGTCGCTAACATCTTGGCACCCCCACTTTGCATGTCATTAGTGATAAATATTACTGACATGCAAAGCGGGGCCCAAGATGGACGCTATCTCCTACTAGCTGTCGCTAACTGGTGTTAGCGACAGCTAGGTAATAGGGAGATAATTTTATCTCCGCTTTCTAGGCTTTTAATACCAAAAAAGCAAAGATAAACCCCCTTGATAATATGCCCCTTTATTCCTAGTTTTCTCAATTACATTTTGCACTTTGTGGATAGTTAAAGTGGGAACCGGACCTGTTGGATATACAGACTCCTCATTCCAATACACTTCAGTCCACAGATGTGAACAGTATCTTTGGTAGCTAGGTCAGAACAATAGGTTAATCCCCAGAGGAAATGTGTGAGATGACATGTTTAACAGCATACCCAAAAACTAAATCATTATAAAAAAATACATAAGTTAGAAGTTCACGCCAAGTGTCAGTTTAAAAAATAAAACACATTTATTATACAAAAATGAGGGAATAAAGATTTTTTGAAGAATTCAACAACCGCAATGAAAACCATTTAAAAAAGCTCTACAGGACCAATTGGGAAAGAATAGTCCAAAGCTTATAAGAGGCAAATTATAGTAATCAGCACAGACTATGTACTTCAGTTATTGGAATTGGAATGCAGAGGAGGTGTAGCGCCTTCTGATTTTCATAGTTTCAGTTAGAATGACAATCCTGAGGGTTGAGCCAAAAGATAGTGCCTATTAAGGCGACACAGAATATAGGCATAGGTCAAATTGCAGTTATCTCACATGTGATTGGCTGAAGCTCTCACTCTAATATGTTAAACCTCCAGCAAGAATTAGTCTGAGCATCTTGCAGAAAAGACTTACATTTATATCAGGTTGATTCAGGGTGTGCTGCCTGTTGAAGCAATGTCAAACCCAAATAAACATCAACCTAACCCTTGGTCTGAAGCTTTGGCTCAAAGATGTCAAACCCAGTGGCCAAAGTTGCCAACACCAGTGTGTTTGCTGTGATGGGAAAACATAGATTGGGCAAAGGAGGCTTCTGGACGATGTTGGAGTTTGGCAATGGGGGATCAAATCATTCCCAATCTTGACATGAATGATGCTGTGGAATTAAAGCGTGAAAGAGTAAGGGAAGTTTATTGGTACCAAAATTTTGGTAGGAAAGCTTCACAATTCATTTTACAAAACTCAGGACCACAGTTGCCATTTACAGACCTGATCAGCTCCCTCTCTGTCGGTGAGCTTGGGTTGCTCATCGTGGGCAGTTTATGGCAGATGCCATACACAATTATTTACTCTGTGGCAGTGCCTATCGATTTTGCTGCTGATATTAGCATTTGGTACTCTACACCTGTTCCAATATTCAAGCTCTCATGTGTCATTGATTTGTGTTATACTTCCAAATGAGTGCCTGCTTCTCACTAGTGAAGTAGTGACCACAGCCAAATTCCATTAACCTTTATTCCTAGAAGGAGTAGCTGCCATTCATTAACTAATGGAGATTAAGTGAAGAATCCTCACAATGTGAAGACTGTCATGAACAATTAATGTGGACCAGATCTCACATCACCAATATCCCTATACGGCACAAGCAGCCCCAATGCTCTCAGTATGGAATCTTTAATTTTACAGCAGACTGTTCATGTTTCAAAGCATTGCTATGCAGCGTTGTCATACTGCATCTACTGGATCGCCTATACCAGGGGTCTCCAAACCGGTCCTGGAGGGCCGGATCCATGCCAGATTTTTTGGATATCCCCATTGAGATACATGTAGGTATTTTAAAAATCTGGCATGGATCCGGCCCTCCAGGACCGGTTTGGAGACCCCTGGCCTATACCAAAGGAATCAGCAAGGATGCCTTGGACTTTGACAAGCCACTATGGACAAAAATGATGCCTAAACTGTGAAGAAATCTTGAATGACTTTTTGAACATTGTATTTCCCATAGTCTGTTAACTTTGGGTTTGCTTCTGTATATTGAAAAAAAAATCCAACAGATGTCTTACCTCATAGGCTCACACACTCCTTTGCTTTTCGCCAGTACAGTTACTTCTCAAAGAGGAAATACGCTTCTTCAACCTCTATTGAAATATTACCCCCCCCCTACCAGTTCAGCTCCTTGGTGTTCCTACCCTCGCACCCTTTCATAAATGATATACAAGCCTTCGTGTACACCATTACGTACTACTGCAAGGGCAGGAAGGTGGCATGTGGTTACAACTTACACCGACATAAGACTATTGGTCCACACTCTCACAATCCGGGGCAAACCAATCTCTTCAGCTATATTATCACAGTTATAGTGCTGGGTAGAAGAGAAATGTGGCCTGCTGTGATCTCATCACGAGAAGGACCAAGTGAGATCAGGCCCAGTCATTCACAAATGTCCACCGAGGTCAACCAAGACCAATCCTCTCCCCTTTCCTGGCCCAGATATGACTTCTCTTTGAAGGATGGACAGCAGAAGTCTTTCAGCAAGGTCAGCAAGGGTGAGATAAAACTAGGCCCAGTAGCCAGAGGTGGAAAGACCTGAGGCACCTCCATACATCTCATGTGGCCACTGCACTAAGACTAGGCACATAACATGCCAGGCCCATAAGTCATACGTCTGTCGTGATCCGGAGTGTCTCCGACCTAATACTGTGTTGACCAAAACATGATATTCTATTTAACAAAAAGGCAATTATGTATTTAACCCCTCCCCTGCTGGTGACGGAACCACTCCGTCATCAGCCGCGGTCGCGCTGTGCTGATGACGGAGCGGTTCCGTCACTGCCCGCTCGGAACGCCTGCACGGCGCGGATTCCGCGCCTGCGCTGAACATTCTATTGAGCGGGCGGGGCAGTGACGGAACCGCTCCGTCATGAGCACAACGCAACCGCGGCTGGTGACAGAGCGGTTCCGTCACCAGCATACGCCCGCCGCGCAGCTGCCCCGCCCCCTTAGCACTGCAGCGGAAAAGCTGCCGCAGTGAAGGGGTTAAAACGCTACACGGGCCAGCAGCAAAATGCAGTAAAGATTCTTCATTCAGCATGCACATTGACAAAGGGGGAGCTGGCAGGGATGACAGTAGGGCAAACTGCAATATAGCCATGCCGGCGACTTATAGGGAGTCATTTATTAATGTTTTGACAGACCTTACTGACAGCTTGACAACTGTACTGAGGGAAAAGAGGCATAAGAGCATTTGGGGTTGGCACTGACAGATTGCCTTCCAGTTAACATTTCTAGAAGTAAGTAAAGTATATATGCTTTTTTCTCTTTCAGGTTACTTCCTTATTTCCCAGAATTGACTTTTCATCATTAGTACCAGATGACTGCTGTTAGTTAATATGATCTGCACTACCTTATACTACAGTTAAATTCCAATTTTCTTGAACATGTATGATATACCTGTGTGGCATAATGAGAATGCTATGTCGGCATAATGAGAAGGCTTTGTCTCCACTGAATGTACGTAGACATGGCAGATACATGAAAAAAAAGAAATATATATATCTATACTACTATTATAAAGAGAGAACTGTCCTTTGAGCCAGGTAAACTCGAAAAGTACACCACCAATCAAAACACCCAAGACATCTTTGAAAACCTCAGGGCAAGCAGAAGGACATAGGCTATTAAAAATAAAAAATATACGTTGTTTAAAAAATTTAGAAATAAAAATAAAGTAGTCCCTTGCAAGTAGCGCCGGCCGCGACGTCTGCGTGATGACATCATTTGCGCTCCCAACACTTCCTGAACACTTCCTGAAATGACGGCGAAGATCGCGACCTGCTGGAAGGACTGCTGCGCCCTGCTTGCTGCTGGGTGAAGTGGCGGCCTGTGCGGGCGGGGCGCCTGGATCGGGACCGGCGGCTGAGGTAAGGATCAGGCTCTCCGGGACACTGGCGGGAGGGGGGCCGGGCCGGGGAGGGAGGGGGAGGGGGGCGGGAGGTTGGCCCTGAACAATGGCGGCTTAGGTAAGGCGCAGGCTCCGGGACACAGACAATGTCGTGGCGGGCGGGGGCCGGGGCGGGAGTGCACGCAAGCCTCAAATGCTGCCCCCAGCCCCTTTCTGCCCCAGGCAACGCTGGGGCGGGCTGCTAGTATATATATATATATATATATATATATATATATATATATATATACACATAATTATTTTTTGTAATTACCCATTGGCAGTCACCACTGGATAGTATAGTGGGGTAGCGTTTCCATACGAAATACTTTTTGTGTTGCTGATAACTTTGGCACCGTTTGACGATCTTCACCCAACTTTCCCAAAAAATTGCTCTCTTTTTGCCTGGCTTCTGTAGGGAAAGTTTCAGGTTGATATGTCAAGCAGGGAGGAAAATAAAGGAGAGTCCCCAAAACTCAAAATCTCTATGCATTTGGCATAGAGCGGGGACACCAATCCTTTCTGTAATGAAAGCAACTTTTCATCAGGGAAAATCGATGTGAGCTACTAACGCACAAATAGCTTGCACATTGTTACCAGACACCCCATCGCCTAGCTTCATTTACTTTAGTCCTAATGTCCATGGAGGCCAATACTATGGTTTGAACAAAATACTGTGACTAGGGGTACTATGATCGGGCTCCCATGTGTGTCAGTGAGTGCATGGTATGTGGGGACATATGAAGATGTGTGTGAACGAATGGTATAAATGTATACTGGTGACTGGGAGTCTGTGTCCTATATACTTATGGCACCGGATATACCTTTCGCCATAGGTGGCACTGTTAAATGTACACCAAAAACATACAAAAAAATGTAAATGGGAGGAATGCAAAGTGCAGAAACATGTTCTGTAAAAATGTTCATAATAAGGAACATCTTTCTACACTTGATACATTTTCATGCACTTTAAATTTCTCTCATTTAAAAATAAAATGGCTGTATTTTCTTTGTTATAAATATGGCAGCGTGTTTACCAGCCACGGGGAGCAAGATGTCTGCTGTTTGTAAATGCGACACTTTGAAATGGGAGAAAATGTTTGAAGAGTTAGCTTTATGTTTATGTGCATTACATCAAAATCATCATTTTAATTTTCTCCCAAGTCAAAGTGTCTTTACAAACAGCAGGCCTTTTAATGCCAGTGGCCTGAATACATGGCGCCATATTTATATGGGGAAAATACAGTAATTTGTTTCAATGTGGGAACTTAAAGTGAAAAAATATGCCTCATAAAGCATTAGGACTTAATTGGCTTAATTTAAAGTAGAGAAAAACATTAAGACAGTGTTTCATAGAAACAGCTTTCTTCACTTGACATGTCTCCAATTTAAAAGAAAATGACTGTATTTTTCAGTTGTAAATATGACACTGTATCTACCAGCCACTGGGAGCAAGCTGCCTGCTGTTTGTAAATAATGCAACACTTTGAAAATGGAAAAAATTTAAATTCTGAGTGAACTTAATCATCAAGGTAACTCCTCGATTCAATTTTCACTCATTTAAAAGCATTCATAAACATGATTTTGTTCGTGCTCCAATGCTGAGTTGAGAATGACTTATTTAAGAGTTAAATACCTCAATGCTTTAGTACCTCACCTCTGCCCTGGGTCATACATTTGAGTGGAGCACTGCTCATTATCAGGCTCTGCTATCTGCAGCCTGATAATATTGTAAAATAAACATGGCCTTTCTTTAACTTGAAAAGGAAAAGCAACACTTAATTTCTGGAGTTATTAGTTTAAAATGAACTCAAGGCTGGCAGCTACTAAGTTTTCTGTGAGCTACTGGTAACTCCTGATCCACTGAAAACACCTGGCATAGATTTAAGAAATGCTACCGCAAAAACTGCTAAATGGAATTACACCACATTTGGCAGGAAGGTAGATCTTGGTCTTGGTTTTTGTGATTTAGAGTAAATCTGTTAAGTCGTTTTTGAGAAACGAAGGTTGAAAAATATTTATATAACAGGATGGTTGGGTCCACAAGACTCAAGAGAGGCAGATTGACAAGCCCCTTGCGCCACTTTTGTGTCACGTTTCCCATGTTAAAAGTGACGCAAAAGTGGCGCAAGGGGCTTGTGATCCTGCCCAGAGAGAGTCTTGTGGGAGCTCCAATTCAAAAATTAGAAGATTCAGATTGGCCCAGGGAGCTTTTTTCCCATGGGCCATTTTGCTCTGTGGGAGTTAGACTTCTGTGGGAGTGAGTGCTCTGACTGGCTGCTAGCAACATGACAAAAATGTGGCTAGCTACCATTACAGGACTCGGGGACTTAATCACCTGTCCTGAAGTTTAAAAAGAAATTATATAAGGGGGCAGGGTAGGGATACCCTGCACCACCCAGGCCCCATGGAGGAATAGGGGGAACCTAGAGGATGTAATTTGAGATGTCATCGGTGACGTCATCCATGATGTCACTGATTATGTCATGAGGGATGTAATATGTGAGGTCATAAGCAGTGCATTGCGGGTGCGAGTAATAGTTAGCTCAGCTAACTATAACTTCTGAATTTCTCTGGTTTTGTACGAGTGAAACCTGAGCCGAACTATAACGTCCATGTAACATTTGTTTTTTTCAATGAATATATGTAACGTATGTAAGGGACCTCCTCCCTTGCACATTTAGGGCTTGGGGAACACTCATCTCCTGGGCCGGGTATATTTAAGGGGAGGTGGCACGTGGCACCCCTCCCCGGGCCGTTTTCAGCCCAGGGCCCAATGCATTTATGAAGGCAAATGGCAAGCAGCCACCCTCCCTGAGCCATTTACAGCCTCAAGTACCCCATCACTGAGGTTGTCAGTTTAATTAAAACAGAGGAGGACCACGCAGCCCCCCTGTCTGAGCCTTTAATGACCCTGGGGACGCTATACCCCGGGGCTTGATCAATTATTGTGTCCCAGGGAGTCCACCCGTGGGACACAGTAATACTACAACAGGCAAGAAAACGTGTTTGTTCCCATCTGGCGGGAGCATACACTAAGTCTGCTTCCAGCTGGCTAGAGATTTGATGGGTCTCGCCGGGTGGGAACAAACTTTGTTCTGTTAACAGAGCATAATACTGCTCCCACCTGAAGGGAGCAGCATAAATAGCTGCATCATCGAGAGAGAGCAATGCCTCCTCCAGCACCATTTGTGAAGCTAGCTGAGGCTGTGGAGCCCTGTAGCCCCCCCCACCCCGGAGATCCCAAAGTTGTGCTTGATGGATGTCCTAGTAGGGCGGCTGCACTCCAACCTCCCCTTAGATTTTGGGCTTGAGGGTGGGGCTCCCAAGGCCCAAGAAGGCATGATGGGGGCCTGCACCCCACTCCCCTTATTTTTTGTATTTGCCCCATGGGATGGGGATCCCGAGGCCTCATAAGGCTCGGAAGTGGGGCTTAATGCCTTCCTCCCTTAGGTTTTTTTGTCCCAGTGGTGGGTTCCAGGGACCCTAGAAATCTCAAGGAGGGGGCCAAGCGCCCTCTCTTCCTTTTTGTAGTATTTGGTCCTGTTGGATGGGGGCCCCAGGGCCTATTAACGCTCATTGACGGGGGGCTGCATGCCCCCTTCCCTTAGAGTTTGGCCCCAGGTGATAGGGTCACCAGGACCTGAAAGACAGTCATACACCAAGCATGCCAAAGGCTGTGCATGGCGTTGAGTTGGCAACCTGCTGGAGCTTAGGACTCACGCCAGGCAGCAGGTCAAGTCCTGTGGCCTAACCTCCTGCTACGCACGGCCAAAGGCTGTGTGCAGCAAGGGGTTGGCTGCCTTTAGGGAAGGATTGCCGCGGGGCCAGGCGTTGTGGCTAACCTCCTGACAAACATTGCTAAAGGCCTGAGAGGTGGGGAGTTGGCTTTACGAAAGATAATACGTTATTATTTCATGTTAAAAAAAAACGTAGAACCTTAAAGTAACTTTATAAGTGAGATGTGATGACAAAACTTTGTTTAAAATAAAAAAAACTCAGAAATTCACTGAAAAAAACAAAGGTTATGGTGACAATTTAGTTAGGTGAATATTCTAGTCTTTAATGTTTTGACTCACAAAAACACAGAAATTCACCAGTTATAGTTACCAGAGCTGACTGTGACTTGTACCCCCACCATGCACTGCTTATGACCTCATGTATTACATTACTCATGACTTGCATGTCCCTTACCTAATACAAACTACTTTTTGATAATCAAATGGGATCAGCGCCTATTTTTGAAGTACCTGTTGGAGGAGGCTATGAGTGATATGATCATTGGAGCATTTTCTGGGCTATGTAGGATAGTTTCATTAAAGTTGCATTAAAGCTATTCCTTCACTATAAGGTTACTCATCATCGATGGTTTGACCATGCTTGTTCCGTAGCTAATATGAAGTGTTAGATAAGAAAAATCAAGGGATAAGCAATTAACACCGTATTATATTTAAAAACACTAATAACAAGAAGAAATGAGACCTGCAACATTTATTTTGGGTGCAGCAGATTGAGGCAGCAGCCAAACATAATCCTAACAGTTTTTAGGAATTCGGTTTATTAAGTTCAAAATCAGGACTGTATGTTACCTACTAGGTGTTGCCACATGAAAGAGTCACAGTGGGTATCTCCCTTTTAATTTATATTCATAAAGGGAACTTTAAATCTTTTTTAGCCACCACGTCCACAATTACAAGTGGTCCTATTACTTGTAGCATGGAGGAATTAATTCTGGCTTTTAATCAGAGCTCTGCTAACAAAGCGCCTGGACCAGATTGGGTCCTGATTCAGCTTTTTAAATGTAACCTGGATCTCTGGGCACCTCTTTTAACAAATATTTTCAATCAAGTTTTCACTGACGGTTCCACCTTCCTGATCTTCTTCCATTAATATTCCTGTTTTAAAAAAGACTAACAGACTCAAACCAAACCTTCTAAAGGCCCATATCCCTTACTGATACTTCTATAAAGACCTAGGTAGGGTATTTAATAGACTTAGGGACTGGGCTAAAGACAGTGATATTTTGAATATATATCCGTATAGCTTTCTGGAAGATTTTGGAAACATAGAACAGTGTTTGATTCTGAAGTTGATTATTGATAAATATACAATAACTAAAAGGTGCCCAATTTACTTACCTTTTATGGACCTATCCAGTGCATTTGATCAAGTTAATCGATCCAAACTTTGGGCTAGTTTATTATAACTGGGTTTTGAAGTAGCACTTGTTTCCTTTTTGGCAGACTTACATAAATTCACAGTTTAAGTTTGGTGACAAAGGGGAGCTAGCTGAACCTTTTCATCCTGCAAAAGGTGTGCAGAAAGGATGTATTTTATCACCAATTTTATTTATTATATTATATTTATTTATTTTATATATTAATTACATTTATCCTGACCAACGAAATAGTAGTGTTGACACCCCAATGGTTGGAGGTATGCAAATCCCAGTATTTCTATACACATATGATGCAGTAATCTTCGCCTGCACCCCACAAGCCCTGAAACAAGTGGTAGAAGTCTTTACAACATGTATGGCAAGTCTGGACTTACATACCAACTATTCTGAATCCCCAGACATGTAATGGGGGCTGGGTAGTGCTTCCTAGCATCATTTTAAATTGGATGAAATTATTTTGAAAACAGTTTCTAGTTAATTGTATCTGTGATTGATCTATAAGACTGTTCTAATATGGAGGCAAAATATTCTAATGTGATGTCAAAAATGTACTCCGGCAATCGGGCTCCCATTTAATTTGTCAGCCATGCTGGGCGGCAAGCAGAAAGACCCTCTGTTAGATACATATAAATCGCAGGGTCTATACATTGCAACATATGGAGTGGGTGCTATTTCTTCCGCCATGCAAATTGAAGAAAATTAATTTTTTCTGACACCTCCTTTCTGCAGCACATGGCACTCCTAGTTATTCTTGTGATGAGGAGTTGGGGCTTAGTTATATAAAGGACCTAATCAAGTTTGGTCCACTTCTTGTATGGTTCTCGATTTGTTCTAACGCCCATGCTGTGTTCAATCATTTGATCATTAAGGATTGCCTTCAAAGTGACAGAAATGGCTATGCCATGGCTAATATATGTTACATCAAATCTTACATTACTAGGTTGTCAGAATCTATTTATGGACCCAGGGATAGTGGATAAGTATAGCAGGGGGCGAAAGGCTATTTTAGAGCAGTTTACTATAAACGAGGAATCTAGAAAACTAGTAAAGCAGTCAGTAAGGAGATTTTAGAAATCTGTGTATAATATTGAATCATATCTTTGACTCACAGTATAAAATCAGTGTTCCTTGAGTTTAACACAACATGTATCCAACCTCAACATTTCAAGGATTTAAATGCTTGCATTTTGTCTGTGTGCGTTCCTCTGATCCTCATGTGAAAAAGAAGGATGAGAATGCTTCACTGACCCCTTCTCCTCTGCTTCCAATTGCTTACATGCTCCTGTGAACAGTTCTTTTCAACTCAGAAAACACACGCAGGATACCAAAAGCTCATTTACCATAACTCCACTCTCCATTCTCATTTTCTCTTGGAGTAAGTGCCTAAAGTACATGGCCTCCTCAACCACTTTGAATACTCAGTCCTATCCTGAACCTTGCACCGCAATTAAATCTCCTTCCCAAAGATTCTTCCTACCCATGAAGTGCTCACAACCTTACTGCTTGAACCTTTTCTGGGGTTTCCACAGTCTTCTTCGAAGAAGCAAATACCCTTCCTGCAGTCAAATCTGCTCTGTTTACTGATTTGACTGAAAACCTGTACCAGGAACATCCCATATTCACTGTGGATACTGCCACCTTTTACAAACAAGGTTTTCACACCTATTTGACTTACTTCCTTTACATTCTTATAAGACTAAAATACTGGCTTCTGATGTTTTCTATAACTTTTCTCAGATTTCATGTTTTTCCACTTTTATTGTCCCTTCTGCCACTTAACCTTAATCCTTTTGATTCAGGTCTAACTTTTTAAAAACAAATATTTCAGATCTATTGGATATATACATTTTGTAACATCAAGGAAATCGGATACTTTCTTCCCATTAAACTGTCAAACTTTTTATTCAATATATTGTACTGTTTCCTGATACACTCAATTAAGGTCTCCCATAGTAACTTTCCATTTATTCTTCGGTCCTCTCTTTACATATTATGTATCTATAGAAATTCTGAGTACATTACGCCCCATTTATTCAGTACGAATGTGTTGCCTATTTTATGTAGTTTTCAATTACTATTCATAGATTCTTTTTTAAAGTATAAAGGGCCATGCTATTTTTTTTCCTTGCTAACCTGCTCACTCTTTATCAATTTGCAAGAAAGCTTGTTAATGTCTTTTTGTCTGACATCTTTCTCCCTGAATCGCTTTTGCATTTTATGTTCTTTGTTATGTTTGCTCCAAAAATTTGGAATTAACAATGTGTTCCTCTGCCTGACTGGTCATGTTTGATAGTTCATTTAATGAGCGTAAATGAACCAAAAGGGTAATTTAACCATTGTGTTTTCTTTTGCCTTCCTCGTGTTCCATGATTTGTTCTTTTGTTTTCATACATTTGCTTTCTGACCTTTATTAATACCAACACTTTTGGATGAGAGTGGTATGAAAATCCAAATAAATAAGAAATAAGTCGGTCTGGAAAGGAAAATGCTAATTTTGTTTGCTTGCCATATCTGGTTATTCAATGATTAACTTTATTATAATGGTATGTATAAATGTATTTGTTCTGTTAACACCGACGCATGTTCCAAATCACTGATAAACAAACCACTCATTTTGTGAAAATCCAAAGTGCAAACTGTTTCCCAATCCGCCCTTAAACTTCAATCAGAAAGGATTAAAAGGCAGCAGATTTGCAAAGGTAGAGTACTCAGCGGGAGAATCAGCGGATTAGTTTTGTAAATTGACTGCGTTTTGTGCTTAGTTCTCATTGCAATGTATTAATTAAAACTGTGGTTTTAGAACAAACTGAAAAGGAAAAAAGACAATAGGGTAAAGGTTCAACCAGATCATTTTTCATAAACCCTGCACGCAAAAAGCAGAGTGGATGTGATACAGGTTTACTCTTTTTAATGTGCTATTAGAGTGATCTTTCTTGATAAGGAGAAATTGTAATTGGCTTTAGGGGCAGAGTCAGAGTCTTACACATGACCCTTCCTCTGTTGCCAGATGTCATCTATTCACATCTGCTGAAGGCCTTGAAAGCTTATGTGCTATCCTAATGTTATCTGTGTAATAATTGTTTTATTTTATGGCAATCCTGTGTAGTTGTTTGAACGACATTCGACCAGTTATGAGGGTGAATGAATGTCCACCACTTTTACACACTAATAAAACAGGATGCTTAGTTGTAATAGAAGAGCCATCTTATTGTATTCTTCACTGTCATCTGATTTAGGTCATCCAACAAAGAGGAATCCAAAGCCCTCTGTAAAATGAGAAAACACAATGATAGTGACAATGCTAGAAAATATCTTTGGAAGCAATCCAATGAGTTCCTCTTGTTCTAGACAAGGCAAAAACACAAGGGTGAGTTGGGATGCTGCCTAGAAAAGCCACTGTCTTGTTTGTTTCTACTAATTTACCCTGCTAGTTACGAGGGATATATTTGGTAGCATTCATTTTTACAGAATTCATAGTGACAGATGGGAAACTTTTTAGACTTATAAATTTAAGTTGACTATTTAGTGTGTAGGATCAATGTTTTGACTAGTGGTCTTGTCTCTCTTGTAAACAGTAACAAAATGCTCGACCTTAAGATCAGAGTGATCTAATGAGGTCTCGGCTTCTTAATGGATCTGAAACTTTTTTTAAAAAAAGTTTAAAGATGAACTACTTCAGCTACGGCATGCAGTAGCGGCCCATGGTGAAGTGCTGTCGGGCGGTGACTTGGGGCGGGGGATGGGCAGGGTGGGAGGTAGTTAACTCCAAAATACGGCCACACAGAGGTAAGTATACAAACAAATTAGTAAATAAAACACATTTTGTTGCGTTCGCTGCATCGCCAAATGCGAGACCTTGTTTTAAGGTTCCAATTTTTCACTGGGACACTACTCACAACTGTTAAACTATTGTTTCAGTACCTGTTAGTATTACTGTTTCAAAAATTACATAAATAACTGTTGAATTACAAATTCAAAGTGTGCCGGGCTTTCTCTCCTTTTGACATCACAATAACCCGTTCTATTGGCCATTGAGCATCATTGTATCAAAATTACGTTTTGTCACTTGTCCACAGGAACCATTGTTTTTGTTAACAATTTAGTACCCTGGTTCCACCTGAGTAGGGTTCCCTTGTTCTTTTGTTCTCGGCCCTTGAGATGGATGGCAGAAAGGTTTCCAGGTTTGAGGTGCAAGATATTGGGTTTGGCAGCACTGAGATTCGTACAACTAGACGGGGACCACACCATACTAAGACAGCCATCGCCTGCAACAGCTGATGTAGTAGAAGGTTGTGGTTGATGGTGCTGCAGAGACAGATGTTGCTATTAGGGACAGGGTTGGGATCCTGACTATAAGTTAAATAGGGACAATTTTTTTCTTTCCAAAGACGAGGTGTCAGAGGCTGGGTCTTTAGTTTTCTAATATTGTGTCACAATTTGATTCTTTATTGGTTAACAGATGGGAATGACGTTGCAGCTGCTGATTCTCTCACTGTGTCACATTTATAAACGATGTGATAAGGCCGGCCAAGGCACTGAATGCCTGTTGTAGCATGTTAGCCTTTTAGTTTGGTGAGTACAGCACATTTTTCAGCTGGTAAGCTTGTCCTTCTCGGTAAATTCATAATATGTTCTGCTCCAGATAAGAGTGAAAGAAATATGTATTACGAGTACAGGAGGAACTTCCTTGTGTGAAAGTACTTGAAAAGGCCCTCTGGACCTTCTCACCACACTCCCACCAAGAAAGGGTGGAGGGTCTGCTTGACATATTCGAGTGTCAAAACACTGAAATAAACCACCAAACCTCAGCAGTACCTCAAGGCATACTCTGAAGACTGGCTGAGGGCCATCTGATATTGGCCATCGTATGATGGGGAAACTGTTGGGATAGTTCTAGGTGTATTTGCAAGTCATCAATAAGCTAGACCTTGGTTTGATCATTCTCGGACGAACTAAGGAAGCTATGGCCCCATGGGCCAAGCTTGTGGTTTAGATCCAGAGACTTACATTGAGGTAACTTAGTTCATTGTTTAAGCACCTTCACTTTTATATTTTCAAGAATTAACATTACATGATCAAAGTATGATCAGCCCAGTGAAACACATTCAAATATAAGAAACACAAGGCATTTGTGACAGTAAACTGTGATCCATTTACATTTCTAAGCAAAGATTAATAATGCAAACAACATACTATCTTTAGACTGACTGTTTAACTTTACTGTGGTCCAGTTCTCAAGGAGGCAAGATAGTGCTTGAAAACTCCTGTATCAGCCCTTCGTTCATGTATTTTTAGGCAGTTTATCTCCAATTTGGAAATCCGTTACTACACACACGAACATAATTGATTTACTAATTGCAGTAGCATTTCAGCAAATTCCCAAAAATTGGAAAGACTTTATCAAAATTTCATATCAAGCATGGTGGTATGCTATCTGCTACAATCATAGATTAGACACTACATTTGTTTACCCTCAACATTTAGCATCCAAACGTTTAGACTTATGGGAACCGGTTATATCATTCATTGACATCAGTGCTAGGCGCGCCCCCTCTCTAACACCTCTGCAACAAGAAGTAACTAAGCCTCCATGACTTCCTTTATGTTATTATATTATTATACAGTTAGACCTATATTCTTTATTGTTATTATATTTCATGCAGTCTTACTTATTTTTTTATTTTTTTTCTCTTTCCTTCTATTGTATAACAATTATGATATTGATATTCTGTATGTCTAACCAGCCTAAAATGCTTTTTGCTTTTACCTATGTATAACCTTCACCTCAACTACTACAGATTGTATATTTTTTATTATTTTTATTGCTCTTATATTCTGTATATTATTGCTTTCTTTTTCCCCCAAAATATTTTCTGAACTTAAGATTAATAATGCAAACAACAGACTATCTTTAGACTGACTGTTTAACTTTACAGTGGTCCAGTTCTCAAGGAGGCAAGATAGTGCTTGAAAACTCCTGTATCAGCCCTTCGAGGTGCACGCCTTTAAGATTTTGAGAACCATACTGCATACGAAAGTCAAGGGCTCATGCCATATCAACTGAATGTAAGACAGCCCACATTTTAAACTATAGTGGGTAATTGATCATACCTTTGCATTCTACCCTGTCAGTCATAGAAAACTTCAACATTAATTAAGATGATACATACATTTGGTAAAGGTGGATAGGTGGCATGATGGACAGCATAGTGCTACAGTTTTCTAAGGTGTAGCCAAAGGTCAATGGATAGCAAGATGTCCATGGCAGATTCATGCGGATATTTGAGTAATCTCCAATCACTTTATATCGCTTTATTTCAGAAGTCGTCGAGTAAAAATGGTCCATATAATAGGCAAGATAGTGCTATCTTATCTATTCAAGAAGCTGGGTGTTCTCTTCTGTGTGAGTTGAGGTCCAGCATATTCCATAGAGAATGTTCCACAGTGTATGCTTGGAGTATGAGCCCTGCATGAAGCAGTGACTTGCTAACAGCTTTTACAAACAAGTGGTCTCCTACGTAGGGTTCCTAGAATTGCATCACTATTAAAGTAGTCTATCCTTGTTAACACATCTCCTGACTACCTGATCCCAAAAAGAGTATGTACACAGTACATTTCCCATGGTAACTCATCCTCTAAAGCAACAAACAAAAAAGTCACTTTACTTCTTTATTCATACTACATTATAGCCACCAGAACCGTTATGTGGAAGCGGAATTAAGTGCAACTGAACATTGCTGGCACTGTCAAAGTGGCACTGGCTTATACAAGCATATGTTTTTGATTGCCCCAAAAATAAATACTTGCTGGCCAAATGTATAGGGAAAAATTGGTGGTGTTCAAAAACTAAACCCCCACTTATCTTTTGGATATAATAATTTTAGGACTTAGCTCCATAAATCCCACCTTTAAGAGATATACAAGCAAGCATTTTTGACATTATGTTTGCAGTAGGAGTAGCGAGAATACCGAAAAATAAGAAAGGTTGGAAATCCACCCTTATAATGACCTGTAGAAGGCAACATGTAATACACATGATTTGGAAAGGACTTCTGCCAGACTGCAAATGAATTTTAGAGATTTGCTAAACTCTAGCGGCAGCGGCCCGTACAGGTAAGAGAGATGGGGTTGGGTGGGTGAGGATTTTGTTAGACGACCACAATGGAAAATTAAATAAAAAATAAATGTTCCCTCCTCCTCGTCGGTCGAAATCCCCTCCACCGGCCCCACCACTCTTACTTGCACGGGTCGCTGCTGAAATCTAGTGCCATCTTCATTACTATTTATATGAAAGTGCCCAGAATTATGTTCATAAACCACCTTCAAGACACCTGACTATATCTACATGAAAAGTACTTAATCGTCTCTATTTACCCATTAATATAGGGGTATTTCTTATTATGGATTCTTGCTCTGTCTTTTTGATTCCCCTTTGTTACTTTGAACCTATTTATTAATGATATTATGTGTATCTCACTGTATAAAGACTTGACAAGATGTAAACTATAATTGAATCAATAGAGTGTTCCACACGGAAAAATCCTCAGTTCTAAATTTTCACCAAAATCCTTTTGTGCAAACTTTACACCTGGAATCCTTTAAGGGCATTATTTTGCTAAGCACCTCATCTTCTTAACACCATTATTTATTCCTTGCATGTGGATAACTGAGAGAAAATGAATCTGCAAAAATGTTGTGTGCTAAAGCTATACATACAAGTCAATCCCGTCTCATGTCAAGTCAAGTCAAGTCAATAAATTTGTATAGCGCGCTACATACCCAGAGGGTCTCAAGGCGCTTCGAAAAAGGGAGGGGAAATATATGTCAAATATCCACGTTTTAAGTTGCTTTCTGAATGCTAGGTGGTTCTGAGTAAGGCGAAGATGAGTGGGAAGTGAGTTCCAGGTTTTAGCTGCCAGGTAGGAGAAGGATCTACCTCCCATGGTGGTTTTGTTGATGCGAGGTACAGTGGCAAGGGCTTGGTTGGAGGATCGTAGCTGGCGAGAGGGGGTGTAGAAGGACAGTCGTGTGTTGAGGCATTCGGGTCCGATTTCGTAGAGTGCTTTGTGTGCGTGGGTTTATACCAACAGAATAGCTCAGTGAGTTAAATGTCTGTCACTGAATTACTTGGTGATCTGCAGGTCGCAATACCCCCCTCCCTCCCCCCAAAGGCCAGCTCAGCCTTCCATTAGTCTGAGGTAATACACTGAACACCAATAAATTAGGTAAAACTAACACCTGTTATTCACAGTGCATAGATACTGCATAAGTGTTCTATAAAGTTATTATACAAACAAGTTACTTGCAACCTGCCAACTTAGCATGATGGTACGCTGGGTGCAATCTATCTCTTGGACACTACAAATCTTTTGCCAGGCAGAACAGATGATTATAAATATACTCTTGGGGTATGTATCCTGTTACCAGCCTAAATCATTTTTAAATTACACCAGAAATATGAGGATGAAGGAGGCTGATATCTTTCCTGATGGTGAAGTAGACGTTTGTACTATATTTAGAAACTCTACTGCATACTCCCTACCCCAACTATGCACAATCAGTACATTTGAAGGAAGTAATGAACCTTTATGGGTCATGAGACATATGTCGACGTGCAAATGACACTGCCAAAGAATACACATTCTATTCCGCCCCCCCCACCTGAGTCTTCACCTCCCAAAACACATTGTCAGATGACTCTCCAGTTAAACTAATGCTTGCTCTCCTCCGTTCACGATTACCGTGGCCATGGCGGATTTTTACAGCAAACTCCTTACTAGATCCAGACGAGTTTCGGTCGGCAATACTATAATCCTTCCAGATAATGGCACTATGGCAAAATATGCCATGCAATGGAAGGTATATAAGGCCTACATTGGAGGGGTTACAATAGCAAAACGTGTGGGTATTCCGAGAGATATCTGAAGGAAACTTGCAAAACTTGAACAGGAGTTTAAACACATAGAACATCTTGTGACACACATCTCAGAGCAGGCATGTTTGAGGGAACCGCTCCAGCTGTGTCAGTGATGCAGGAATCTGCCAGCTAGGGAGGCATGAATGTGCTTGCCAAACCATATGGAGAAGGAGAGAGGCTCAGTAGAGCACTAATCTGGTTCAAGCAGAGGGACCTATATAGGACTAACATTTCGTGTATTGTCGCCCATATCGTCAAGACCTAGTAGTTGTGGAAGACATATTGAATACATTTGCGTAGTATTATTCAAATTCAAATTCAAATTCTTTATTTCGGCATGAATGCCATAAAAGAGTCACAACACAATTCATTATATTAAAAATAGACATTTTGACATGAAACATTAAAAAACATCAATTAAAATACATTTCTTGATACAAATAAATCAAAGCACAACCATCAATAAGATACTAAAAAATCCTCCTGCAGTTACTAGAACACATTCTAATTCTATTCTTAAGGGTAATCTTCATTTACAACTGTTGTCCCTTTTTTTCCTTAGGAAGAAGATTGAATGTAAGAATCGACTAACACTAAATATTATTGATTGATTTGTGTTAGTTTTGAGTATTCTCAGGGCCTGTTTACATGATCTCACGCATAACAATAGGCATAGTGGTTTAATCCATCTTTTCTGGCCAATACATAGGCGGGACAGAAAAAGAAGATATGAAACTCATTTTCAATCTGGTGGCAATCACACATAGAACAAATTTCGTCTGCCACTAAGGATGGAACATTAGGCCTCCTTGCCCAACGTGGCAAAGTTGTTTTTATCAGAAGATTCCCATATCTTAATTTTAAAAATAGGGTTTTGGCAAGTGGGGGCTCTTTCTCATCCATAAAGGTCTCAAATAGTGGCTCATCCTTAAAACTGAGGAAGTTTGTTACTAAGGTTCCAGCAGTTGAAGCACTTATTGTCATGTTAACAATAAAGCTCCAAAAGGCCCTTTTTAAAATTAGTTTTGGGTTAGACGGTAGATGTTCTGGGTTCTCCCAGAAGTGTTTTAAACCTATTTTGGTGAACCAAATTTTAACGTGCTTTAGCCATGGGATGGTTTTTGAATTGTCTAGGCCCATTATTTCTTTTAGCCCATCTCTATAGTCGTGTAATTCAGGCACCCGCCACAGTCTAACCCATAACATCAGTGGGCGAATTATAGTGTAATGGTCAGTTCTTTTAATGTTTAGATCTAGTTGAAGGGGCACTAGAGGAGTGCCTCTTGGGACCCTTACCAGGCTTCTCATGAAATTATTGTCCAGGACACTAAAAGTATCCTTTGACCCTGGTCCCCAGATTTCTGCACCATATAACACTGCTGGTTGAACCTTAAATTTGAAAAGCTCAACGACCGGGGACACAGCTTTACTAGTACTCAAACTTTGTTTCCTAAGGATTGGCTTTGCATTCTAAGTGAATGCCAGCTTGCTTTTTTCTATTTGGGCTCTCCAGGAAAAATTAGAGTCTAAAGTAACCCTTAAGTATGAGAATTGTGGGACCGATTCTAGTTTGACACCATTCAGTGTTAGACAGCCTTTATCGGTTTTTGTTGGATTGAGGGCCATACATTTAGTCTTTTTCCCATTTATTTCCATTCCTTTCTTACTACAATATTCACTAAAAGAATTCAGTAGTGCCTGGAGACCTTTCTTAGTTTGGGAAATCAAAATAGTGTCATCAGCAAATAATAAAGATGTTACCCTTTCTCCGTTCAGTTTTGGTGAATCATTTATACATCCCTCTAGATGTGAAGGGATGTCATTCATGAAAAGAGAAAAAAGTGTGGGGGCCAGTACACAGCCTTGGCGAACGCCACGCTCGATGGGAATTTTTTGGGTCAGTTCCCCACTTGGGCCCCATCGGATTTTTGCAAAATTCCCTTTGTGTAGCTCTTTTATCTGAACCAATAGACTATTTGGCAACCCTACTACACTCAATGTTTTCCATAAAAGATTGTGTGGCACTAAATCGAACGCTGCCCTCAAATCAACGAAAGCAACGTAAAGATGTCCCTTTTTGATATGTACATATTTCCAATAAAGGCAGCAGAATCTAAATATCTGGTCTATTGTGCTTACTTTACATCGGAAACCAGCTTGGAATTTAGTTAAAATTGCGTTCTCCTCCATCCAATCACTAACCCGAGTTAAAATGTGTCGTGAGTAGATTTTCTGGAGGATGTCCATCAGGCTGATTGGCCGGTAATTAGAGGGATCCATCCGATCCCCTTTTTTGAAGATTAAAACAATTTCAGCTCCCCTCCAACCAGCGTAGTATTATTCACATCCCTACGCTGCTTGAGTGGTGGAGTCGAAAGACTCTATGCATAGATGTTTTGATGAAGTGGCCTTGGTCTGGCTGGAGGTCTGACATAGTCAGCTTTTAAGTCACCTAATCCTGTGGGAGAAAATAACTATGGCAATCAACAACTTGGCCGGAGCGAAGGTGCTGGGCTCAGACGGTTTCATGACCAACTTGTATAAGGCCTATAAACATATCCTAGCTCCTCATCTATTATAGGTTTATGCAGAGGCAAGGTTTCGTTGAAAATTGTCTCAGGCGATACGCAAGGCAGTTATCTTCACACTTCCCAAACCTGGGAAAAACACCACCAGTAGCGCATCATACAGACTGCTACAAAATTTTTGGCTAAAGTCAATGTGAGCATACTGTCACCGGGTTGGAGAATTTAATCTCCTCATTGCAGTCTGGCTTCGCTACACCTAGGTCCACAGCGATTAATCTGTGCACCATGTTTGCAGTACTCCACCATATTAATCATGAGATTAGAACAATGGGGTATGGATTAGACTGAGAAAATGATTTTGATTCTTTGTAGTGACCTTTTCTGATGGAAGCTCTAAAGCGATATTGCATTCTGTGTGATTTCCTGGCATTGATACGGTTACTATATTTATGTCCGACTGCTTGTGTCAACGCCAACGGCCTTGCATCAGACCCTTTTCAGATAGCTAGAGGCACTTTGCAGGAATGCCCCTTGCCGCCCCCATTAATTATTTTGGCAATGGACCCTCTTCCTTGGCAGCTCCAAGAAATGCACACATGGGGAGTATTCTTTCAAAGTGGTCGACTATTGACATCGGCGTATGGGGATGACATCCTGCTTTTTTATCAAAATCCCAGTAAAATATCTCCCCTGATACGGGAAATGATCAGACTCAGCAGGTTTTCAGGGTTATCTATTCTCTGGGAAAAGACAGATGTATTTCCTATTAGAAAATGCACAATGAGCTGTCACTTGGACTATCCTATTAGGTGTGATACTGACTAGAAATTTGGAGGTAAAGTACAAAGGCAGTGTTGGCCCATTATGGTCCATTGTCACTAACGGGTAGCGTGGCCCTGATTAAATTGGTGGTACTCCTGAAGTTCCTTTATCTCTTCCTGAATATACCAATTCCTCTGAATAGACATTTGTTTATGAATCTCAAAACTCTACTGATTAGGCTTACTTTGGTTAACTGTGTTTTCTAAGATCATCTGGACTACGATGACACGCGTATCCAATGGTGGTGGATCCGAGGTTCCCAACTTCGAACTATACTACTATGTGGTGCACTGCTACTTTGCAAAATACTGGTACAATCCAGACACACGTCTTCCTTATCTCATTCCTGAAAGGGACAACACCGAGGGAGTCCCACTAGTATCTCTTCTCCCGCTGGGTTTGCCAGATCACAGAGAGAGTTTAAAACGCTAGCTACTAAAAGAAAGTTGGGCCTGGTGATTATTGAGCCGCAAGGCTGGAAGCTCCTTCTTATATTCACCAGCCCCCCAACTTCTACGTTACCCTCGGCTGTCCTAGACCATGGAGCGCACGGTACAAGGGACACTAACGAAAATAGCAATGTCAGAACTGGGTCATCTATATGTTGATGGGTGTTATATGACACTGGACCAATTTCAATACGAAGAGAACGTGACAACTCTAGACATTTTCATATATGGCAGACTGCAAAATAATGTTGAGAATAAATTACCAAGAGCCCTCTGAATTTATGCTATTAACACAACATATTAGCTCCCTTGATACAACACTCAAGCTATGTGCATATGTGCACAATGTAGGACATGGTGTGCAGAACAGTCTAGACGGTTGTGGGAAACTGACCCTATCGGTCAAGAAATAGAAGTACTGCTGTAGACAAACTGGGCTCATATCTATGAACTCTAGGAATATCCTACACAAGGCACATAACACCCCAGCAACATGGAATAGGCCCGAGTGACACACATACATCCCTGTGTGCGATGGGGTGAGGAGTATGTTAAATTTCTACATCTTGCACGAATGCATGAGTAGTGGCAGGATATACTGAAAGTACTGGGCAATACAACAGATCGACGCTTAGAGGTTAAACCACTGACCGTGCTGCTAGGTTATGTGAAGGACTCCTTTTCCAGGTGTTCAATGCCTGATGTTGATGGCATTACTGATGACCAAACGTAGGGTTGCCATGACCTAGGGTGAACGCAAGGTACCTATGATCACTGAATGGTTGAAATACTTAGCGGTCTGCAATGACACTATTAAGACTTATGCCTCCATGCTGCAGCTAACTTCACAGTCAACTGATTTATGGAGTCCCCTCAGAGACAATTTAACCAGACAAGAATTACACACACAGGTGGAAAGCTTGCACGAGGTCGCAGCACAAGGGGCACACTCAGAATGAGGCACTACATATTGATTTGTAATCTATGGAGGAATACAGAATGGCCTAGTACGTCAACTCCAGTGAGTTCATATGCATAGGTCCATGTGATGCCCTTATTATGGGTAAGTCTAACTTGATTTGGGGCGATGTTTCCGGGATGGACAACTGGAAATCAGGATTCTGAGCGTTTCCTCTAATACAGGGGTCTCCAAATGTTTCTGTAATAGGAGCTACTTATGTTCAATGAAAATCCTTCAGAGCTACTGATATCATAAGAGATGTATGTTATCAAATTAGACTAGATTCCATTGGTAGGAACCACATGCAAAGGTTACCAGTAGGAATCAGTTCAGTGCGTCAGGCACTTGTTGCCAACAGTAACGTAAAGATGCTTTGTCAAAGTGGAATGCGTCTACATGGGAAATGCATAACAGCCCCTGGCGTCGTGTTAATAATGTTAGTCAATTATCTTTCCAACACAGCTTGATTCTTCTCACTGAAATATCAGCTTGAAATATAGTTTGAAAATTCAACCATTCTGCTCCACTTCATACACCAGTTTGTGATTACTGAAAATACGCACATTTTCATCACAAATACATGCTTTTCAAGTTTGGTATACATATATTAATTCAACCAAGCACAAGATTCTAATGTAGTTGTCCTAGGCTGCACACAGGAGAGCTACTTACAGGTAGGCGGTGGGCTACTAGTAGCTCAAGAGCTACTCGTTGGGGAACACTACTCTAATATGTTTGTAATGTTATGTTTTAGATGGATTAGGGATCGTGTACATGAACTGTGAGCATGCACATTGATGTTGCATACAAATAAAAAAATACTACATAAATACATAGGGCCCGATTCACAGAACAAACTTAAGACAAAATCCTAAAATTACTCCTTTTGATATTCACAGAAGTTAGGATTTTGTCTTAAGTTTGTCTTAAGACAGACTTAAGACAGACTTAAGACAAAATCCTAACTTAAGTCTGTCTTAAGTCTGCCTTAAGACAAACAAGACAAAATCCTAACTTCTGTGAATACCAAAAGTAGTAAGTTTAGGATTTTGTCTTAAGTTAGTTCTGTGAATCGGGCCCAGATAATTTAAACAGCCATGTCAGTTCAAAAAACTTTTTTTAAATCACCCCTTTAAAGCTGTGTTTAGGATATTGCGTGGTTGATAAACCCAGGGGCGTAACTTGGCGGGAGAAAGGGTGTTACACCTCTCTAAAAAAATGTATTCTGTAATAAGTAGTAGGGTACAAGAGCTTGTGGGATTTCACAGGGGATTTTTACAATCCCACACTGACAAAAACACACACACTCTCCTCTCTGTTTTGAAGGCATTAACTGTTTCTTAGTTTGAAAATGTTAAGTGCCCCTAACAATTCGTCCTCCACATTCTTTTCACTGCCCATTAAGCCCCCCTCCTGTCCTGTTTCTCATATAGTGTGCTTTAACAAGATATGTCTGCGTGACCGTTGGAAAACTAAAGGGCAACGCCCCCCCCCCATCTTATTGACCAAGCTATGCCCCATAACCCGTTAAGCGCGCCGCAAATTCCGCCCCAGTGCGGACGTTCCATTGCGCGGGCGGGATCGGAACTTTCAGCGAACGTGCGCAGCACTAGCGAGGTAGTGCACGCGACGTCCGCTGAACGTTCGCAGCACTTAAAGGGTTAATAAATCTGCTTATATGATAAACGTGTCTTTCGAATTGTAAACACGATAAGTAAAACAACTCTATTGGAATAATTATTTAAAAAGTCACTAACTAATTTACTTTTGAGGAAATAAATGATGTCTCAGTTTTAGAAGAACTGCGGGAAGCATTGATGGAAACAGTACACGTCCCTTCCACTTTTCAAACAAATTAATCACACGGCGGTGCATTGTTTGCAGGCCGCCTGATATCTTAATATTTTACTAAGTATTCTGCTTAATTGCAGAAAGCTTTGGGAGGCGAGGCTCCTTTAAATCAATTATGATCAATAGAACCAGCCGGCTGGGCTGTCACGATAAATAGAGCTGTCTGCTTGAAAAGGTCGCTGCATCTGTCAGAGGGAAAGTTTGCAGAGGCGTCTCATCCAGAGAGACCCTAACCTCACAGTGTGCATGTGTTTGAGACATCACCGCTGGGGACTAACAAGCTCAGTGAAGAGTTTAAGATGAGGTTAGCGTGCCTGTCAAGCCATTTTATATTTCAGCTCCATGTGGGGAAACTGAATGACCTCTTTCCCAGTGGAAGACATACCAAGTAGTCTAAAAGAGACCACCTTGTTGTGTTTTTTGACAACAAATAATATAAAAGTTTTTTTTCAAGAAAATGAAAGGCATACACAATGACTTTACCAGCATTATGTGTGTCATGCAACTGACAAATGGGTTACAGAGAATAGCAGAAAAAAATGTACTAATGGCAGGCATCGTCTGTTAGAATATGCTATCAGATGTAATCCATAAATTCATGTTAAAGACTAATTAATCCTAGGTAAGCAACTGAAAGCAATTGAAAAAAGTTAAAGATTTGGCAATTCGCTAAGAAGGTGGAAGGGTTACTAAATAGAAGGTTAAAAGTATGCATATGCATCAAAGTAAATACCGGGAGCAAAGGGGCGGATTCTCAGAATCTGCCCCTTTGCGACCAGTATTTTTGCATTTGGGATGCATCATCCCAAATGCAAAAATCGCAATTTAAGGAATCTCTAAATTGAGATTCCTTATTTGCGATTGCATTTTTATGGAATCCCAAATTGAGATTCTATGTCAGGAGCGGAGGCTTCAGATTATGCTTTTCTCTCTTCGCTGTTTATTAACATCACATCGCACAGCAGCCAGAAAAGCATCAAAACTTTAAAAAAAATTTAGTATTCCCAACATAGGAATATCAGAAAACATTGTAATAACATCGTTTAATAACTACAAATCCCATGAGATGACCATTTAGGCAGTCCTTCTTTAGTGTCCATAAACCCCAATATAAGGCGTCCAACCAACGAACTCCTCCTCTTTCTTCGCTGCTTCGCAGCCAGTTAAGTGCTATTATCCCTCTCTCGCACCTTGTGTTTGTTGATTTTTTTTTTCTGTTCTATTTGCATTGATTGTTGCTTTGGGGGGCCTGTGGGGTTTTCTTCCCTTTCAGAGCCACTTCCATCGCGGGGACGCCTTCGCCCCTTACGCGATGTCCCCGTGTATTCCGCGGTGCTGAGTCACCGCTAGAGGGCGCCGTCGCGTCTCGCCTGCCCGCGCGCAGTTTTCGTCTCATTGATTGGGGCTGCGCTGGGGAGTCGACATCGCAGGTGCCCTGCTGCCGCCTAACCCTGACGCCCTCTTGGGTTGTACTGTCCCGTATTGAACGCCCCGGTGGGGTCTGTATAGTGGTTGTACCCACGTTGAAGCCTGCGGGCGATTTCAGCACCTTTCTGCAACAGCTTCCGCTGGGGTGTTCCCCGCTCGAGCGCGCTGGGAGGCGGTGCGGCCCGGTCTCTGGAGAGAGGGTCGGCGTGCTGTAAAGGCTGGTGCTGCCTTTTAATTGTCCGGTTCCACCGGCCCACAACTTTTGCCAACCTTCGGTCGGCCCACACGTGGCAGTGTACGCCATCGAAACCCTCAGTTTCACTTTCTTATCTACTGCATAGCGCCATGGCTGAGGGGTACTACGTCGAGGAGGAGGAGTCTCACCAATACCTCCAGGACGACGAGTTCTATACGGCTGTGGACCAGTCGATCTACCAGTGTGTGCAGGAAATCGTTGGGCCTATGGAGGACAGGCTTTCGGCCCGCATTGTCTTGGAATGTGCGAAGTTGGCACCGGCCCCAGGGCGTTCCCCCGCCAACGATCCTGGCCAGCCTCCGGCGGCCAAAAAGCCACGTGGGGACGCGGGTCCCAGTGGTTCGCAAGGTGTGGACAAGGACGCTTTCGAGCGCCTCCGTGACGCTTTCCTGGCTAAAGCGTCTGGGTCAAACCCCGAGGCGCCTCCGCCTCAGACACCTTCTACACCGGCGAACGTTGTCCCGGGCTCCCCGGGGGGGGCTTCCCCCGCGGATACGGACGACGACGACGAGGACTCCGTGCGGTCATGGCGACCGTCGTCCAATTCGACGGAGCTGCCCAAAGACACCTCGGGCATGCTGGACCCGGACGAGATCATGCACCCGCGGTCAGCCGCCTGGGCGCCTGGCGATAAGGTGGCGCAGTTCGTGGCGGGCCGCCTCCGCAAGCCCTTGGAGAAGGAGGCGCGCAGCTGTCTGAGGGGCGAATGCCCTCGCCCGACTTTGGAGGGGAAGGTGGCCATGACGCCGGAACTTGATGGGAAAATGGCCACCTTCATGGCGAAGTTCGTCAAGGACCCCCGGAAGGGGATCGACCGTTCCTGGCGCTCCTGCCAGGACAAGCTCTTGGACACCATTGGCCCCCTCACCAAGATTCTCGATATGGCCGAAGAAGCCAAGGTGTCGGGCAGCGCCATTTGCTTGGAAGTATTGTCCAATTGGGCGCAGCGGGCGGTTGTCTTCTTGGGGAATGCCAACTGTGCCCTGTCAACCGAGCGGCGTCGGTCGCTCCTGATAAAATTGGATCCCAAGTAGGGCGATTTGGCTTCGTCGGAAGCTGGCGCTGTCGCCCAAGGTGGACTCTTTGGTGAGCCGTTCATTAAAGAACTGGGGAAGTTCGTTTCCACCTTCACCTCCCTGGATAAGGCCCAGTCGACCATCAAGCGGGTCTTCCACCAGCGTTTTTCCCGGGGGGCTGGTCGTGGTAGGGGCCTCACGACCGGCGGTGGTGGTCAGCAACAGCCCGGAAAGGGGCATGGCTCCGGCAGGGGAGGCTACAACTCCTCCGCGAATTATAGCAACTTCTACCCCACCAGAGGTCAGCGTTTCAGAGGACGCGGAACCTTCCGGAACGACTCCGGCGGCAACAGTTCACACGGTGAGTGTTATTCCTGCAGATCAGGTGGTTATTGGGGGGAGGTTGGCGTGTTTTCCCCAGGCGTGGGAGGCTATTACGACGGACGCATGGGTCCTTCAAACCGGGCGGGTATTCCGCATAGAGTTTTACGACCAGCCGTGCCAGGCGGAGCCTCCCCGGCCCATAACGTTTTCTCAGTCGGACGCGCTCTTGATCGACGAAGAGGTCTCGGCGCTGCTGCGCAAGGGGGCTATTTGTCGAACAACGCGCCACCCCCGGGGTTTCCTGAGCAATATTTTTCTTGTGGAAAAAGTGGACGGGGGCAGACGACCAGTCATCAACCTCAGGGAGTTCAATGGCTGGGTGGTGTACAACCATTTCAAGATGGAGGGCATCCATCTGTTGAGGGACGTGTTGCTCCCGAACGACTGGATGGTCCGTCTGGACCTCAAGGATGCGTATCTGGTGGTTCCGATTTACCCCCCGCATCGTCGTTTCCTTCAGTTTTGCTGGAAAGGCATGGTGTTCGAGTTCAAGGCCCTTCCGTTCGGTCTTTCCTCGGCCCCTTGGTGCTTTACAAAAATTCTGCGCCCGGATATCGAAACCCTGCGGAGTCAGGGGATTCGGCTTATCGTCTATCTGGACGACATCTTGCTGTTGGGCCAGGACCCGAGCAAGTTGGCCGCTCATCTGTCTCAGACAGTCTCCCTGTTACAAGGTCTGGGGTTTATTGTCAACAGGGAGAAGTTGGTTTTCACCCCCGCCCAGCAAATGGTGTTTCTGGGCTTTGTGGTGGACTTGGTGAAATCGACTCTCAGTTTGCCGTCCAGAAAGATGGCCAAAATAAAGCATCTGCTTCGGCAAACTATCTCAAAATCGCACACCTCCCTCCGGCAGGTGGCCAGGGTAGTAGGCCTTCTCTCATCGTCCATTCAAGCGATTTTCCCGGGCCCGCTTCACTATCGGGCCCTTCAGCGACTGAAAGCGCACCATTTGCGCAGAGGCCTCTCCTACGATCACTTGATTCCCCTGTCGGTGGAGGTCAAAGAGGAAATGTCTTGGTGGCTAGCCCACATGGAAGCGTGGAACGGCTGCGCGATTTTCGGGTCCGTTCCGGACTTGGTGATAGAGTCCGACGCCAGCAGGTCGGGCTGGGGCGCCCGCTGCGGGGATTTCTCCATAGGCGGCGCTTGGTCGTCAGACAAACAGCGACTTCACATCAACTGCTTGGAACTTCTAGCAGGTTCGTTCGCCGTCCGTTGTTGGACGAGGGACTCTGTGAAGTCATGCGTCCTTCTGCGGATGGACAATGTCTCAGCGGTTCGGTATGTGAACCACTTAGGGGGTCCGCGGTCAAGACCCCTTGCGGACCTGGCGAAAGACTTTTGGGATTATTGTCTCGCTCATCACGTCTCGGTTCAGGCGGAATACCTGCCAGGTCGGGCCAATCAGGTGGCGGATTGGCATTCGAGATATCTCCGAGACTCCAGCCTGTGGAAGCTGGATGTTCAAGTGTTCCGCTGGCTGGCGGCATGCTGGGGTCCGTTTTCCATAGACCTGTTTGCGTCCCGTCTGGACTTCCAGCTTCCGAGGTTCTTCAGCTGGAGACCGGATCCTTTGGCGGAAGCGACGGATGCGTTCCTCCAAGACTGGAGTCAGGTGCGGCCGTATGCCTTCCCGCCGTTCTCCATGATAGTACGGGCCGCGGCCCAGATTCGCCGCCAGATGGCGGACGTGGTGATGGTGACGCCCGTGTGGAGGTCGCAAGTGTGGTTTCCAGTTCTTCTGGAACTTTCCTGGGATTCTCCAATCCTACTCCCCCGGCTTCCTCGTCTTCTCCTCAATCCAGACGGGGTCCCTCACCATCTCCTCCAGGGTTCTCTCCGCCTCATGGCATGGAGGCTTTCAGGCGACGTTGGTCGCTCCCTGGCCTTTCGAACTCAGCTCAGCATTTTTTGTCCAAGGCCTGGGCAGGCAGCACTGCCAAGAGGTATAGATCGGCTTGGACCTGGTGGGTTCGTTGGTGTCTTCGACGGGGTTTGGATCCCATGGTCGCAGGCCTCACTCCTATCCTGAATTTTCTCGCAGAACTCTCTACCGCCGGCTTGGCATACCGGACGATTAATACGATACGTTCTGCCATATCGGCAGCTCATGTGCAGATAGATGGTGCAGCGGTTGGGGAGCATCCCCTGGTATGTCGACTCCTTAGAGGAGTGCGTCTGGCTTTACCGCCGGAGCCACGGTATTCCGTCCTGTGGGATGTTAACGTGGTGTTGAACCTTTTTCTTTCCTGGCAGCCTAACAAGTATCTTTCCTTAAAGGAACTGTCGGCTAAACTGGCGATGCTCTTGTGCTTAGTATCTTGTCGCAGAGTGTCTGATGTGCGTGCCCTGGATGTCACGGCGAGAGCGTTCTCCACGGATGGGGTGACCTTCACCGTGGGGCGACGCACGAAATCGGCTACGAGGTCTATTTCCTATCCGGCATTTGCAGATGCCCCCAAGTTGTGTGTGGTACAGTGTTTGAAAACCTATGAGGATGTTACAACGGAACTTCGCCCCCCGGGCGAACGGCAGTTGCTGATTGCGCTGCGCAAACCGCACAAGGCTGTCTCTTCCCCCACTATAGCACGGTGGGTGCGTTGGGTAATGCAGGAAGCTGGTATCGATACGAGGCAGTTCGGAGCTCACTCAGCAAGAGGGGCCATGGCCTCAAAATCTTTTGCCCTTGGGGCGCGGTTAGAAGACCTCATGCGCGCTGCGGATTGGTCTTCGGATTTCACCTTCAAAAGGTTCTATTTTAAGCCAGTGGTGGATATCGCTAGTTTGGTGGTGAGCAAGCTTTAAACAAGCATAATCTGAAGCCTCCGGTCCTGACATAGAATCGAAATTTGCCTAGCGTAGTAACGGTAAGTTTCAATTCTATTAAGGACACGGAGGCGAGGATTATCCCACCCATACCTCCTGCGGAGATCCCGCCCGTACTGGAGTAAGTAATCCGTTTTCCGACTTGCAGTTGGCCACTGTTTTTCTTGGGTTGCATATCGATGACTTGATACTGTGCTTTGTTGATTTGCCTCCATGCTTAGCGGTATGGCTTAGCTCACGCTGTTCTTTTTTCCGCCAGGGAATGATGGTGCGAAAAGAGATGCTTGAGACTTTGGCCTGACTCGCCAGGAAGAAAGAGGAGGAGTTCGTTGGTTGGACGCCTTATATTGGGGTTTATGGACACTAAAGAAGGACTGCCTAAATGTTCATCTCATGGGATTTGTAGTTATTAAACGATGTTATTACAATGTTTTCTGATATTCCTATGTTGGGAATACTAAAAAAAAATTCAAGTTTTGATGCTTTTCTGGCTGCTGTGCGATGTGATGTTAATAAACAGCGAAGAGAGAAAAGCATAATCCTCGCCTCCGTGTCCTTAATAGAATTGAAACTTACTGTTACTACGCTAGGCAAATTTCGATTCAATGCAATGCATGAAAGTAAAAAAAAGAGCAAATTTGCTAATAGGAGTAGCAAATTACCATGAAGTTGAACTTCATGGTAATTTGCTAAAACTTTGAAAAAAGCACTCTTGTGCATTTTTCAAAGTTTCATGCTGCGCACACACATGCCATTAGGGCATGTGTGTGTGCAAAATATGTGCAGAGATCAATTTCAGGGGTGCAGCAGGGTGTCATTTTGACACCCTTGCACCCTTGAAATTGCATGAGCAATTTGTGAGTACCTACTGGTACTCGCAAATTGCTCATGCAATCTCCAATTCATTCCTATAGGCCTGTAGGCCCATAGGAATGAATTGGACAGCATTCCTTAATTGCGACTAGCAATTTGTGAGTAGCAATTGCATAGGCTTTTGCTATTCCTAAATAGCGATTCCTTAAAAATCGCTATTTAGGAATAGCAAAAGGCTACTTTGATGCATCTGCCAGTTTATTGTCTATTTTAATGATATGCACTGGATGACAAGCAAGAATGTTGAAGAAAGTGAGTTAGCCAGCACGAGTTATTCAAGCTGGACAGAGTCATCATGAACACAACCAATGGTCAGTGCCCCCTGAGGCAACATCTTTTCACTTTAAGTCAGCGTTAAGACGGATTTCATATTAATCTATTTTCTTCAAGATGGCAGCGGGGTAGGAGCAAAGTCTTGGAGCTCCTAGGCCTGAATTCGATCAGAGGCTATGCCTGCTGTACCACTGTTCCATCCTTGCTCGCTTACTGGGGGCTGCTGGGAAAGATGTGGAAGGTCACAGAGAAGGTGACGGCTGCATTGGAGACACCAGCTTGGTTGGACGTGCTGGGCTGTGCTTGGGTGTGCTCTGCGGCCCGATGGGCATGCTCTGCAGCATTGGGGCAGCTGCTCGAGCCAATGATGATAATGGCTTCAGCTGACTGTGCAGTGGGGGGCGGTAGGCCCCCTTTGTCAGTGTAGCTGGAAGCAGCCTTCCCAGATAGCCTTCTTCATGAGGCATTATCCTGTCTATTGGACTTTGGTGCACAGGTGATGGCAACCAGAGTCTCATTGGGCAAGGTGAGGGCCACAAGTGCTGCCTGGGCACTGTCACTGAAATGCAAGGGAATCATCCTACTGGATGCCCTTGACAGGGGGAATTGCTATATCTGCAACGAGTTGATGGCCGATAGGCGAGTGGACAGAGATGGAGGCGAGAAGAAAGAGCTCACTGCTGATCTTCTGGCTGCTAGAGACTGCGATGCCAGAACACAGGTTCCCATTCAACAACTAGACCACAAGCCAGCCTATTCCTAAGAACTGCAAACCTAGTTTGGATGGCGGTAGCCATACTGGAAGGAAAAATGGACGCCTGCTTGGAATGCCTGGTATTGGTGATTGTCGAGATATAGGTCTGGTTTATGAAGGCTGTCACCTAATCCTTTCACTTCCTTCAGAGCAATGTTTCGAGAGCATTTTGCAGCTGACAGTAATCATGCTAACCTTGCTATGCTTTTGTATTGCAACTCTGAAATAGTGCTTATGCAAACTACTTTTATGCAGCTTTAGCTTTTTTTAACTTAAAGCTCTGATACCCATATTTGCAATACATATTAATGAAAAAAAATAATAATGAAGTTCTATGTTAAAGTATTGACCATAAACTGTTGATGAGGATGCAGGCTAAGGGTTAATAGAAAAACAAACTATATACAACCCCTTTTAGGATACATTTTCCCACACACTTTCACAGCCAGTTTTCTTCCGGTTTTTTAAAAGCATTAAAAAAGCTCAAACTCCAAAAGCCTCGAGAACTTGCAATGTAAAGAGGAAATCAGGTATGGTGGTTACTACAAATGAAATACTAAATGTACAATTACATGTGCCTTTTCTAGTGCATGGTCTATTGCTACTGTTTCCTCACTTACCATATGAGCGTCAATATCCCAATATTGATCTTCATTTGCGACCTGTACTTAACTAATAGAAACAAATTCGTTTGCTTGTTGCCTTTCCTGCCAAAATGAAAAGGAGCACCGCCTTGCTTTTCATTTGACACATATTGAAATTCAGGAAGCAGGGAAGAATTCAGAGGTGAAACCACAGACATGGATGAGGATGTGGACACATATGTCTTTTTCAATAAAAACTACTGAACTAAAAAAAACTGGAAACCAGGCAGAACATAAGATTGTTTAAATACATGAGGCTAAGTATGACTGTCATTGGTCCTCTTATTTTTACTGTCTTTTTTCTGCATAGGGATTCCTGCACAGGTGCCTCTGACACCACAGACCAAGACAGTTAAGATTGACATAGTTTTCCACTCGACTGTGGGATGTCCTAGACAAATTCCTACAAGAAAACAAACCACCCTGAATTTGTCCCATGTTCTAACCCTTCTCTAAGGATTAATAAAGGCCACTTTTCTCTGTAGGTGGGCGTACACACCAGGGCAGGACTGACCGTAGCGGAAATCAGGCATTTTTCCGGGAGGCTAGAAGGGTGGGGGGCAGTTTTGCAGCAGTGGCAGCCGTGTTTTTGTTACTGGGGGCCAGTTTTGCAGTGGTGATGCAATATCGGCCCCAGCACCAAAAGTAGCAGTGCGTCACACTTTCAACCCCAGCGTGTACGACAAAATTGATATAATTTCTACAGATTGTTTTTTTACGTGGCACCAGCGGGCTATAAGGTTTTACCCTTGGTGAAATGTACATACGATGAGTAACTCATATGTAATGGTTCATATAGATTGATGGATATTTCCTTTGTTTGCACAGAATTTCAATCCCCTGAAGAAGGGCCTAGAGCCCGAAATGCATTGGGCATGTATATAGAACATTGATATAAACGTTTGGATGTGACTATAACATTACAAAGAAAAGAAAATGAAAATATAATCAAAAAGAATTTTGAATAAAACTTTATTTCGTACTAATCAAATTACATCAGACTTACAATTTTCTTTATTGAGTGCGTTTGGGGACGTTACCCTCGTTCAGGATAATGCTACAGTGATGCAATATCGGCCCCAGCACCAAAAGTAGCAGTGCGTCACACTTTCAACCCCAGCGGATACGACAAAATTGCCAGGGCTGCTTTGGGTTCCCAGTCAGGCCTTGGTATACACCTGAATGGTAGTACCCACAATGTTGAGTGCGAGGTCAGCCCAGTGTAGCTCCCATCCTTCCCTTGCCCGCCTCTTCAATCTAGCTTTCACTATACTCCTATCTCTCTTCTCCTATGAGCCACTCAGCTTACCATGTTACACTCCAGTTGTGCCAGGCTTCATAGTGCACCATGTCAGCACCTTTTACTGCACTCTGATTGCGGTTCTTGATGTATCCCATTAGGTCTTCCACCACACTCAGGCCGGACTGGGAACCAAAACCAGTCCCGGCAAAGTGCTCGGCCGGCCCCCCTGATGGAGGGTGGGGGTGCGACCGAGCTCTTTGCCAGGCCGGTTTTCGGCCGATTTTGCAGACATGCTGCAAAAACGGCCCTGTAACAAAAACGGCCTCCAGGGGCCCAAAACCGGCCCCCACCCTTGCGGCGCACCAGGGGATTGCCCGGTGCCCGCAACGGTCAGTCCGGGCCTGACCACACTTGTCCAACACTGATAATCAAGTCTGTTTCTCCACCCGGATGTATTGTAACAGGAGTGTATGGTATACCACTGTTACTTACTTTGCATTGTTTTAATATGTAAATCATAAATATTTGAACAAAAGAGTTCCATTGTATTTTTTTAAGATTGATAAATGCTTTTGGGTAGGAAGTATGGGGTACAGTGGGTGGAGATGGGGGTGTTGGATATTTTTAGTTTAGGTTATGGCTCCCCATATGATGCAGGAAATGGCACACAGGCTCAAGGAGATACAGCACACACACACCACTTGGCAGAATGGAACATAAATGGACTTTAAAAAAAATATTTGAAGGTATGCCATTCTGAAGTTTGCTTAAAAAAATCACAGCCCTCACATGCTGCCCGTGAGGAAGGGAGCAATCTTTAAACTTCTTATCTTGGTGTTCAAGGTAAGGCAAGGCCTGGGCTTGGTATACCTAAGGAAGAAGGTGAGAGCGTATATCCCGGGGCGCCAGCTGAGATCCAGCAATCAAAATCTCTTAGTTCCTTGTAAAATAAACAAGTCCAGAATGGGAGGTTGCGCCTTCTCCTATCTTTCCCCCTTCCATTGGAACAGATTACCGGAAGGAATGCGTGGTTGTACGTCTTTGGATCACTTTAAGAAGAGCCTAAAAACACGGCTGTTCGAAGGGCCCAGGCCGAGCGAGTAGTCTGTTCTTGTGCTGAAGGCGCCGTGAGATCCCCCTGGGGATGATTCGCTGCGCCATACAAATGTTAAATAAATAAATACTACAGGAAACATGTATGTTAGACATGCAATGGAGCTTTTTGTACAGGTACCGCTACAGTAGAGTATATCATGCTGCCTTCACTATAGCCTTGGAATATATGTGATGGTAACAGGAACCCTGGAGGGAGTGGGCTGGTTCTTCTGGTCCGTATATGTTCCCGTAAACCTTGTGACTGGTACATTGAAGGCTCTCTGATCTTTTACAGGGTTCACTATTGAGAGAGGTGTGGTGCAGCGGCTGGAGCGGCTGACTCTGGAGCACAGGGATCACGGTTCGATCACTGGCAGCAGCTCAGCTTAGCATCATGTGACTCTGGGCAATAGCTCACTTAATCTCCTCGACGGCCCCTGCCCGCCCCTTCACCCCCCTCCCAGCGCCTGGATACCCTTAGTGGTGATAAGTTTGCGCTTTACAAATGTGGAATCATAATTATTTTTTATAATGACATTGGTGTGTCTGATTTCAATGCAACTATCAAGCAGAGTACCCCCAACACCACCATTAGAACAGCTGCCTTTTCCAAACGGACAGCCTCCATGTTACTGAAAAATGTATTGCAAAATGGCATTCAGGCGAAAAGCAAATTACCTTCTTGCAGCTTTTTGTGATTGGATTATTTATTCATCCCTGCTATCGACTTTAAATGTACCTGGAGGGCACTGATCCTGCTGAGGGGGGCTCTCTGCCCACTCCCCAGCGGAGTTAACGATCCGTCTTCTGGATCATGGCCCCTGGGGGCATGGAGCTTAATGCGTGGTGGCTCAAAGATGACATCTTGGTCGAGCTTCCAGTGAGGCAATAGATGACTATTTCAAATATACCATGCACTCTGCTACCTTCTGGGATGCATTCAAGACTGTAATTAAAGGCAGGACCTTCTCCCATATTCAGGGGAAAGAAAGACTAAGACACTAGAATAACATATAACTGCGTTAGAGAGGCCGCTTGTAATTAATCATATTGAGGACATTGAATGGTGTGAACACACTAGACTATCTTTGAAACAAAAGCTATTAGACAAGGCTACGCTGAAGTGAACAGCATTATATATGAATGGGTAATAATGCAGAAAAACTGCTCTAATGGGGAGCAAAGAGGACGAATCTCGGTCCCCTTGATATTAGAAACTGAAGGGAGGGCGACTGCTGACTTCTTAGCCATTACAGCTCACTTTGCTGATTACTCAGTGGCGGCTCCTCCGCTAAGGCGGAGGAGCGTCGCCCCACTGCTTTTAAGCAGTGTCACTAAAGGAAAAATAAATTTAAAATAACTTTAAGTTATTATCATTTTATCTTTTTCGTGTTGCAGCAGCTTTGTGGGCAGGGCGGGGCTGCTCTGCTGACAGAGCAGGGGAGGGAGGAGTGGTTTGCACTCCATAATGTGTGCATGAATGTTTGGCTGGTCCTCTGGGGCCGGTCAAACATTCATGCGCACATTGCATGTTCTCCACCCAGGCTGAATTACAGCCTGGGTGGAAAACATGCCCAGGGCCCCATTCCCTGTCTGAGCGCAGAACTACGGCGCTCAGACCAATCAAAACGCTGCATTGCAGCGCTGTGATTGGCTCAGGGGAGTGTGGGTGCTTACCAATCACAACCCTGTATTGCAGCACTGTGATTGGCTGAGGAGAGCCAGGCTGCTCTGTTCCGGAGACTACGGTAGAGAGAGCAGCGAGACGCAGTAGGAGGTATGTTTTTTTATTCTTTACCCCTCTCCCTGAGTTACAATCATCAGTCACTGAATTCATATGAGCTGGTAAACTTCCCATAATCTCTTTTTAGCAAGCACGTTACTTGGAGAAGTGTGGCTCACTGGTTAGAGGAGGCAGACCTGGAAGCAGAGGTCAGCCCGGGACCAGGGTTCAATTCCCGGCTCTGCGGGGTCTTGAGTCCTAAAATGTCCATGGACTCGACAATTCTCGCTCCAGTGCCTACTCGATTCACGGGTTCACACTCTGTGACTCTGGGCAATAGCTTGCTTAATCTCCACAACGGCCCCTCGCGGCGGGATGCCTGGCTTTCACCTTGCAGATACCCTGCCGGGGTTATCTCACAGGGGAATACCAGGACGGGTTCCCTAAGCAAGCGCTTAGAAACCGCTTGGTGATTTGCGCTATATAAATTCCTGTACATTTACATGTAGGATTAGGAGCAGCGGATATTCGTCTCTGTGACTGGACCATGCAGTTTATTGCAATAAATGATTGGTTATTTGCTAACATGCTGGAACACTCTGTTGGAATACCCCGACATCCTAAATTTAATACACGGAAAGCAATTCCGCTAAGGTGCAACCATAAGTAACAAGATTACCGATTCCATGTCGGCAAGTGCTTGAAAATATGCCAAGTGGTATGGTAAGCCCACAATCGAGACTCACTGTGGTTGGGTCATGAGTTATGCATGTAGTGAAGCTGCAGGGATTTGGGCCATAGGGCCTAACTGGCATTTCAAAATTGGGTGAAGTTTGGGTTTGCAACCAAAAAACATCCATTATGCAGCTAATAGAAGATTTTGAGCTGCATAATAAGCAGTTGTTTCAATATCTGGAACTGCATCATGCCCTTGGTTCGCACAGAGTCAAACTTGTTGAAGTCCCTGATTTTAACACTCTTGACCATCAAATTATAATGAACTAAATAGGTAGTAAGATGATATCAACAATATACAAGTGACTAATTACAAATGCTCTGCACCCATAAACAAAGTGAGAGCCATGTGCGAACTATAATTGGGTGAACAGACGAACAGCCGCGGTCGGTAGTGGGAGTACCTGCCAGGCAGTGACGTGGGTAGGGGGAGGGGCAGGGTGGGGTGTAGTAAACTATGGATTACGGAGGTTTACAGGTAAGTAAACATATAAATAAATAAAACGAATTTCGTTTTGCACACTGCATCGCATTTGGGGATGCAGTGCACGCAACGAAATTCGTTTTATTTATTTATATGTTTACTTACCTGTAAACCTCCGTAATCCATAGTTTACTACCCCCCACCCTGCCCCTCCCCTTCCCCACATCACCGCCAGGCAAGTACTCCCACTATTTAACTGCGGATGAAAACAAAGAATGGTAAGAAGCAAAGATACCAGCAGCACACACACTTGCCATCTCTTCTAGACTAAGATTATGCAATTCAATTATTTCTGCAGGATATATAATAATCCTGGGTGACTGTTGAAAACAGGTAAATCTCCTAGCCCCTCCTGGACCCATTGTAATAAAGCTTTTGGCGCATTTTACTATGTCACATGGGGCTGCCCCAAAACAGAAACCTAATGAAGACAAATACATAATAGATTGGGGCAGGCTATCCATAAGAAAATAGTTCTGACACTAAAGGGATCTAGCTGGGCATACAGGATGACTCAGGAGGGACCAGAGGGAGGCGCATTTTTATTTGGGTGAGACCCAGAAAAGGGCATTTCTCATCACTGGATAAGCGGAGAGGCCCCCTTTGAGTGAATGGGTGAGAGGAATAAACAACTGCCTGAAAGTGGAAGAAACAATCTACGACTAGAGAGGATGAGCCATAAAACACGCAAAGATTTGAGATCCCTGGTGCAAGTGTGTTTAACTTGAGTCATTGTATTGCTATAGGTGATACCAAAATATCACAGGGAATAATATGTTGCAATATTAAATATGCTAAATTATGTGAGATTGACTGTGTAGGTTACTGAGTATTATAGCTTTGTTACATGTTAATGGCCACAGGTAAAGGTGTTTGTTAGACCTGGCATCCTTGGTGTGGTTTTCCCTGCATTTTTGCCTCTACCTCCTGTGTTGTTGATGCTGCGCTGGATTTCGTTTTTGCTGGCTTAGATGCTTTGGGCACTTTGCCTCTGCTGATCAGTGTCAAAGTGCAAGTGCTCCCTGTGTAAATTGTGAATGAAATTGGTTTTACCTGATTAGCATATTTGATTTACCAGTAGGGCCCTAGTAAAGTGCACTAAGTGTGCCAGGGCTGGTAAATCAATTACTACTAGTGGGCCTGCAGCACTGATGGTGCCACCCACATGAGTAGCCCTGAAAAGATGTCTCAGGCCTGCCACTGCAGTGCCTGTGCGCAGTTGTTAACTGCCATGTCGACTTGGCAAGTTCACCCACTTGTCAGGCCCTAACATTCCCTTTTCTTACATATCAGACACCCCTATGGAAGGCCCAATGTACCCCCCTAGGCAGGGTGCCATGTATGTGAAAGATAGGATATGTCCTGATAGTGAATTACTGCCAATTTGGTTTTTCACTGTTGCAAGGCTATCTGTTCCCATAGGACAGATTGAAGAATTTGTTTATAACATCTTATAAACATAACTGCTCCTGGGAACAAGGTAGGAAAATCAAGTTTAGTATGCCTGAGCTCAGAATGTTAAGATGCATCTTTTTGTAAGGGTAATTTTAACATTCTGTGTTTGAAAATAGCCCTTTTACAAAGTAGGTATTTTCTTCTTCAACATTCCAGTGTGCCTCTGCTGAGATGTTGATTGCCTGTCTGGGTTTTGGAGTGTCAGGGGCTGGGGAGGAGCAGCGGTTCCAGAGAGCCTGATGAGTCAGGTCTTGGGTGAATAGACCTGGGCTGCATTTAGAGTAGGGAGAGGAGATTTCCTTTCACCTGACTGAGCCTGGTTTGCCTTCCACAATGCTGTCTCCACCTCCTGCCAGGAAGCTGCACCAGAGAGCACAGAACCCGTTTTGGCTGGGTACAGGGCTTCTCTGCCATCAGAGAACAAATGATTTTGTAGTATAAATATTGGGGCCCAAACCCCAGAATTTTAGATCATTCCTGGAATTCAAGAGGACCCTTTGCCAAAGAGAGGAGCTGGAGAAACTGGGCAGAAGTACTGCCCTTGCTGTGTGTTTGGGGTTGGCGTGCAGTTGCTGTTTCTGCCAAGGAAAGGAGAGGGACTTTGCTGTCTGCTGTGTCCCCTGCTTGAAGAAGATCTCCAAGGGCCTGTGTGTACTGACCTCCTGTTCTGAAGTCTCAGGGACACAAAGACTTCACCCCCAGCTCCCATGAACCCTGCTATTGTTAGTTCTGACCTGTATCGAGGTGCCTATGTCCGTTTTGGGCCTCTGGAGGTTGTTGGTGCTGTTTGGGAGCTGGAAGAAAGAAGAAACGTGAAGAATTGGAAAAATTTACGCATTGCTCTTCTTACGACTGTTTTCTCAACGCATCTCCATGGCACGAGAAGAATTTCCACGCATCACTGTGCCACTGCGGAAACCGTTACAGCGCTTATCGCTGCAGCAAGAATCAACGCATCGAAGGATCGTGGTTGAAGAGGACCGACGCAGCGCCGCTCGACGCTGCTGCATCGAACACTGGCGCATCTCGGAGATCCACGCATCGTACCTGTGCGACGCATCACCTTTGAACCGTAACTGGCACGAAGAATTAATGCATCACTCCCCATACAGACAGGAACCGACGCAACTTGTCCTCTGCGGACAGCAGAACTGTTGCATCACCTTCCTCAGGTCTCAGGAGTCTCACATCTCTTTGTTGTCCGAATTTGCGGCTGTTTGGCTTGGGAATTTTTGACGCATCTACAGGTACTTTGGTGAAAAGTCACGCATCCATAGTGTTTTATGGTGCAAGTTCTTGAAACATTTTGAAAGTCATATTTTTAACTGTGTAAGTTGGATTTTATGTTGTTCTGGTCTTGTTAAGTTTAGATAAAGATACTTTATTTTCTAAACTGGTGTGGTGTCCATCTGTGGTGTTTTCACTGTGTTACTGTGAGTGTTGGTACAAATACTTTACACATGGCCTTTGGGATAAGCCTGTCTGCTCGTGCCAAGCTACCAAGGGGGTGAGCTGGGGTTATCTAAAGGGGGTATCCCCTTACCCTGACTAGAAGCAATTCTATTTGGACAAAGGTATCTGCCTCTGCCAACTAGAGACCTCCATTTCTAACAGTGTTCTTTTCTCAATAAAGAAAAAATCAAAAAGACTTCTAATTAAAAAAAGAATTATGCCACTTTACTTTTTGTGATGTTAGTGCATGGATATCTGCCTGGCAAACTACACAAGAGAAAGAGGTTCAGTCTTAATGTGAGGTATAACAGTTCTCACAGCATTTGATCAGGAGGATCTACAATAGTGATCAAGTCTTCTTCTCCCCACTACCCCTGGAATATCTTTGGATCTCCTTTAGGAACCAACCTTTGAGAGCATGCGTCCGAAATGAAGCTGGACCAGCTAGTCATGTTTTTCATATTTCAAGCACAATGTATAAGAAAACTCCACCCAGCAACAGAGTTAAAGGCTGAACCTGTTGCGGCATCCACAAGATGAGAAACACTGTAAGGGAGCCCTTGATGAACAGGAAAAGATACCTCATTATGGGCCATTCTTAAGTGCCAGCATTAGATGCCACTGCCATCTTTTCTTGGCCTGTTCTTCTTTCAAAATGGGCCAATAAGGTTACCTTAATCCTCCAAGGTATTCTTGTAAAAGTTAACTTTTCTGCTACTGAGTAAATATTTGTCAGGAAGTATTGAGAGGGGTAGGAGCCCAACTACCTATATGCCATCTGTTGAATCTTGATAACTGGTTCTAACTAGACCGCTCCACCTAGATCCAGTCTAGTCTATCTTAGACAACTACAAGCTGCTCTGCTAGCCTGGAAATACTTACAGTTCTCCACTGTCCACAATGAGTTTATTAATTTGGGTGGGGGTATCTTACTTAATAAATCCATTTTAGTTAGGTCAAAACACAGTTCTGAGAGAATCTCTGCCCAACACTTGGTAGCTATTGCACCAGCGACCGGTAAGCCCCAGCTAAGAGTGTGTTAGATTCAACCAGTGCCAACAATTCAAAGTGAAGAACGCAACACTATAAAGTTCCCAAACTAATTTCGAGTAATCGAGAACGTTTTAATAAGTCGAAAATCACCAAGATCGTTAAAATATGCTACGATGAAACAGATATTTTTTAGGCAAAAAACGCTAAGAAAAAGTAAAGCTCCAATAAACAGTAACTGTTCAGAGATGACTGGGACCAAGGCTTGATTTCAGAATGACCATAATGGAGCAGAGGTGCTCATGATAAACACCTTGACCTTTGAATTTCGAAGTAAAAATCTTCTAGTGCAGCAAAGTCCAAACCCGTAGGCAATGAGGGTCCCTCAAAGTCAGATATGTTGTTGAACTGCACCGGAAGCTTTGGCTGTGAGCACCAAAAGCTCAAGTGGGCCAAATCTGGATTTTTCAGCCACTGAAGTAGCTTTATTCATCTTAGACGGTAGGAGCAGGGCGTAGGCCTGTGCTCCTTCGCCCAGTTCAGTTCCACCTGCTAATTCACATACAGAGATGACAGCTTTTCATCTCCTGCGGCATTGTTAAATCTTGCCATGCGGACTAGGAAGCACTTCTTCCACCTTGCACGTGGGTTACGTGTAGTTCATGACCTCATGAGCTCCACTTTTGATACTCCATTTTTTTAATTACTTTTTTGCATTTTTATTTAAATGTTACAGTTTTCACGTGGAGTCTAACACAATGTCAACTATAGGATCCATCCGATGGAGTTTACATATACATAGGATGATATCAAGACATGACAGCTGGGCACATTTGACTGGGTTAGGGAAATGCTTCAATTGACAATTAATGTACAATAGTTACAGCATGGATTTTGTAACCGGCAGGAGTATTTACAGATGTTACCTGTGTAAGATCCCCATATCCCATTAGATTTGTGTGTCAATCTGACCACTGTGATTTTTACTCGACCTTTGTGGCCTTCATCATAGGTAGTGTTGCAGTGGTAAATTTACATGAGATTAACAAAAAAGAAAAAACAACAACATTCCTTCACACAAATGCCGTTCAAGGCTGAGATTAATCACTGCTTCTTCAGATTAGCTATCATCAAATCTGGTGCCCCACCCCTGCGAGATCAAGTGGAATGAAGTGAAGTTCGGGTTCACACCAATTCCAATGTGCATCATCACTACCTCCACTTATATAGCATATGCGTCGAATCATTGCAGCTGGCTCCCGGGTAGTGCTTCTGCCACAGATTTTTCTTCAAAAAGACAAATAACTTTCACAATGTTTTTCCCTAATTTTCATCGGGATATTAATTAATGATTCTAACGATAATTATCTAAACACATGATACGAATAACAGAGCACAAATTAATTATGACTTACAGTGATTTATTTAGTCAAGGATAATCAATATTTTGTGAAAAAGCAAAGTGTTTAAAAGAAAAGCCTAGGTCACTGTGATCTCAGGAGCTGCCAAGCAAAGCTGCAACCCACCACTGCCCTACTCCATCATCATCAAGATTACTTTATTCGGCATAAATACAATACCATAAAAGTACAATTAAGAAAAACATCACAAAAAAGGATTAAAACCAAGTTAAAATACATGTACAATCTATTTACAGATAGGGCCACTTCTCCACTGCCATTCTTCTTAATTTATTCTTAATTCCTAAGGAAGGCAAGGATCATTCAGACCCCAAAATCTTTCGGCCCATTTCTCTCCTTAATATGGAAGCGAAAATCTTTGCCAAAATGTTGGCTAAGCATTTAGAATCCCTTATTCCTAAGCTTGTTCACCCTTCTCAGACTGGTTTTGTCAAGGGCCGACTAGCGAGAGATAATATCCGTACCTTTTGTCATGTTTTGGGTGCTGCCAAACGCGTTTCCCTTCCAGCGGCTGCATTGGCCTTAGACGCCGAAAAGGCCTTTGACAAGGTCTCTTGGCCTTTTTTACATGCGGTTCTTTGTGCACACAATTTGGGTGAATCGTTTATCAATATGGTTATGTCCCTATATGCCCAGCCTAGAGCAAATATTAGAATCAATAGTTCCACTTCCTCTTTTTTCAATCTTCGCCAAGGCACCAGGCAAGGTTGCCCTTTGTCCCCTCTTTTGTTTTTACTTTCTATTGATCCGTTGCTTCGCTTGATTGACATCCATCCAGACATCAGTGGTTTCACTTTTGGTTCGCATTGTATTAAAACTGCTGCATATGCAGATGATGTTCTTATTTTTTCTGAAGATATTGAACGGGCCATTCCCGCGATTTCGGATACCATCTCTCTTTTTTCGGGTGTTTCTGGCTATACTCTTAATAGGGACAAAACGGAAATGTTTCCTTTGAATGCTTACTGCTTTCCGGCTCATATGGGCTCTGCAGAGTTTAAGTGGCAATCTAAACAGCTTAAGTATCGGGTTCTGCAGTACTCTTTATGATACTGTTGCGTATAATGAGGCTCAGACTATTAATAAAGTACGACAGCTTTTAGAGAATTGGTCTCCTAAATATATTTCTTGGTGGGGCCGGTTTCAAACTATAAAAATGATGATTACCCCTATTATTAATTTTGTTTCTTCAATGCTCCCTGTGAAACTCTCCTCTTCCTTTTTTCATACAATAAACTCCCTTACTTCTAAGTTTCTTTGGAATGGAAATAGGGTTCGAATTGCTAATAAATACTCGAAGAAACCTTATGAGTTGGGTAGTTGTAACTTTCCTGATTGGGAAAAGTATCAAACTGCTTTTTTGGCCTCGCAGGGGGGCGCTTTGGCTTTCTCCGTGTCCTGATCATATTCCTTCTTGGCTCTTCATTGAGCAGAGTATTGCTTCTCCTTTACCACCCTTATCTTTCCTAACTACTTCTACTCTTTCTATCCATTTCTCACGCTCTATCATCTTAGATACCATTGCAGCAATTAAACAGATTGATAGATGAGTTACTACTCCTATTCATAAATCAAGATGGTCCTCGCTGTGGCACAATCCTCGTATCAAAATTGTTATTGACCCTGGGTTGATATTGTATTGGGCTAACAAAGGGATAACTTTAGTGCATCATTTGTATGACTGCAATGGAGATCCACTTCCTTTTTCTACCTTATCCCAACAGTTCTCTCTCAATAATTTGGACTTTTACACTTTCCTGAAAATAAAGGTGGCGTTAGCTAAAACTCGACTGACTCCAACCTCTTCTTCTATTAAATTATTTCAAATGTGGCTTCGTTTAGGTCATGTGGCTTCTAAAATTTATACATTTCTCTCTGATGCTTCTCCTGCCGAATGTACTGTCACGCAACAGAAATGGCTATCTCATTTTGAGCAGGATATTATTGCCCATATCTCTGCAGATGACTGGCGCTTGATTGGGAAGCTCTCTCTTCGGAATAAGGTTGCTCCTTCTTTAATCCAATCTAAATTTTTCTCTATTAACCTGCTCCATTGGACTCCGGTGCGTTTACACTCTCTTCAATTGAAGGATGATGATCTTTGTTGGAGTTGTGGTCTATGTCCAGGTGATTGCCTACACATGTCTTTTGAATGCTCGCTACTTAAACCCTTTTGGGACTTAATACACAAACATCTTCAATTGATTTTTAACCTCCGGTTTCAGCTTTCTTTCCCCATGATTATGTTAGGTCCACTTGCATCTCGTACTCCACTACCCTTAGATTCCTTAGATTCCCAACTACTAGATTTGTTATTAACTATTGCAGTGAAAGTAATTCTTATGGAATGGAAATCTTTTTCTTCGATCTCTTATCACACTTGGTGGGCTTGGGTCTCTTTCTTAAGAGGTGCACACACCTCAGTTGAGGATGCTCATCTCTCTCCTTCAATTTCTAAAGGGGTCTGGAAAACTTTAGACTCATATATGGATTTATCTTCTAAGGGTTTGGTTGCTCAATATCCATTGGATTCGGCTGTGTGAATGTTGTCCTTCTGTATGAATGTAGCTCCCCAGAAGATCTTTTCCTTCTTCTTCTTCCTCTTCTTTCCCTACTCTTCTTCCTCTCTTTTTCTTTAACCTCCTTTCTGTTTCTCCTTCTTTTCTTCCTTTTTCTATCTTTTTCTCTCGGCTTTCTTCTTTTTCTCTATATTTTTCTTTCTTTGATAACCTATGGTGATGCCATTGTTTTGGTTCCCGGTTTTTAGATTTCATTTTATATTTTATCTCAGATATCAACTTATGATGTATTCATACTTTTTATTTTCTCTTATGTATCACCTCTATGCTATTCAAATGTTTATATACTCTTTTAAATTCTAATAAACTTATTGAACAGAAAAAAAAAACCGCAGGTGGCCTCTTTTGATGCAATAATAACAGGACATGATGGCGCCTGTTTGGAGAGTGACGCGCACATGGAAGCCATATTTAATTGTCTGAAAGGTAGAATCAGAAACACACATTTCCCTACGTTTAAAACAAAAAAGGCAACAATTAACAGAGCTAATGTGGACCAACGTTGTTTTCCTTTGCATCCGGATTCTGCCAGCATCCCCATTAAAGCCATCGCTCGTGATACCCTGGGTCTCGCCTACAAGCGGCGACACAAGAGGCCTGCTGTTTATGTGTATACTTAAGAGGCAGAGAACGGCGTTCCTTCCTCGCTGCCTCCGGTATATTGATTAAATAGAAGTGCCCAGCTGGGATAATGTCTGCCGTTCATTATGCAGATATTATACCAATGCTTACTGTTGTCTTTAATTCACTTCAGCCAGGCACGCACTGGTGCGGGACGACACGAGGTCCAAGAAAAAAAAACGACGCACTCTAAGCTGGTAGGATTTATATTCAAGAGATGTGCAAAAAATGAAATGGGACAAGACAGAAAAAGCATCTACAATAAAAGGATAATGCGACAGGCCAATTTCAGGAGGAAAAAAAGACACAAAAGAAGGTGGTGTTTTGACAGCAGGTAAAGGGTGGTTGTTTTCCAAATATGTTTTTTTATTGCTTCCTAGTCCTTAACCATTGTTAGCTTTTCCTGAATCTGTGTTCCCCCAGTCCAAAAGTACTAAACAAGCATTTGTAATGCAGTAGGTCTCGCATTTGCGAGAGTTTAAGCCATTGGCATTGTGAATGACAATGCGTTTTATTTTTGTGTTTTGCAAAGCAACCCATATATAAAAGGCATTGTCATGTCTAATGCCAATAGCTTAAAATCTCTCAAATGCGAGACCACTTTAATGGTGGCTGAGCCCTTTTCTTTAGAAGCAGCTTGCCGTATTCAGGTTAAAGCGAACCGTGTCTAAAGAAAAGGTTCGCGGCCACCATTAAAGTGAAAGCACAACATGGGAGTGTTTTTAAAAAAAAAAAAATACATTTGTTTGTGAAGTTCACAAACAAATGTTTTTTGGTATAAGTGCCCTGTGCCGTTCTTTCATTTTAAAGGCGGCAGCGCCCCTTTGTTTAGACGCGGCTCGCTTAAACCTGAATAGGGCGAGCAGCGTATTAAGAAAGGGGCGTGGCCGCTAAAGTTAAAGCGGACTGCTCTGGCAAATACAATAAATAAAGAAGTGCATCCATACTAGTGGACAGCACTGGCAAATTAACCCCATGGCTGCTAGGCGTTTTCCCGTCCTGCGCTGGGTTTTCTTCTTTTTTATTGTTTTATGACGAGCTGGCCTTGTCATCCGCGCACGGCAGGTAAGCGCCATGACGAGGCCAGCTCGTCATTAGCCTCGAAGGGGTTAAATAATGAAGTGCTGCCGCTATACTTAATGCATATCATGCTGCCAAAGTAAATAAATACTGAAGCGTTGCCACTATAGTTAAACCGGACCACCATTTCTAATTAAAATATACAAGTAGGCCGCGTGCTGCCTTATAGGAAAACACGTTGTGGGTGGAATAGTGCTTAACCCCTTCGCTGCTGATGACGAGCTCAGCTCGTCATCAGCCACGGGTGGCGTGTGCTGATGACGAGCTGAGCTCGTCATGTAACGCGGTAATTAGAAAATAGCCGCACAGCGCAAAAATCGCAGCAGCAGCGATGCGGTTAAAGACCAGATAAAGCAGACCGTGTAATAACATAAGTGAAAAGTCCGGTCCTCTTGGGAGGTTACAAATGCAGAGAAGGCGGTACCAAGGAGGGACTACTAAACCTATTCATGAATCAAATGCAACGATTTAGAAAGGGCAGTAAAAGGAAACAATTGGAAAGATGGCCGGGAGAAATGGGCGGAGCTTCAAGTTCCTACTTGAAATACAATGCCTCACAGAGCAGTGCATGTGCTGCCCAGGCTTTACCTAAAAAACAGCTTTAACCCATTCAGCCAACCCTGTAGCTATGAGCAGAGAGAGAACAGGACGTCCTGGAACCTGAGCCAGCTGAACTTTAAACCTTCTAAAAGGAGAGGGTGTGGCATAACAGCCAGAGCTGCCGACCTTGGAACTGAGAAATCAGGTTCAAGTCTAGGGGTTGACTCAACAGCTTGTGATTCTGGGCAAAGCACTTAATCTCTCAGTGCCTACCAAACATCAATGTGTAGTTTTGTAATGAAACTGGTGCTCATCTAAAGCACTTTAATACATTCGGGTTGAGTTTGAGTGATATAAAACTGCAAAATAGGACAAAATGTTGGGAAAACAGCAAAGCAAGGTCTGACTAGTCTTCAAACTGTAGGGTAGAATGTATGTAGATAAGCAAAAGTTAGTGCCACTATAGATGGCTAAAATTCAAGAGTTATATATATATACACACATCAGATTGCTAGATTTATCAAATAACTTATGGCCTAGCCCTTTAATGGGTGGCTGTGGATAATTATTTCCGTACAATTTCAGAAGTATGACAGGTTCAAAAGCCCATTTATGCTGTTTACAGAAAAAGAGAGCGATCCCTAAGGTGTTTCTCCATTTACTGCCGAAGAACACACCTGGATCTGTTATGTATTAGTGGAAGATGTAAAGGGAGTCCTGGGGATGCAGATCTATATGAGAATGCTGTGGTTCTGCCTTCACTTTCAGTCTAAGAATTTGGCCTCCTTTCGTATCAGAAAATGGCGTGTACCAGCCTTCTTTCCTAAGTTGACATCTACTTTTACCTGTGTGGCCCTACATTGGTTCAACAAAGAAGAATACACTGTTCCCCAGGGGAAGTAGAATGTGTGAACCAAACACAAAGTGGAGAGATAGAGGGAGGGGGAATCCTTCTTTTGGAACTAAAACCCTCACACACCCAGAAAGCCAGGTGTCCTGCTTCATCATCTGGGTTTTGCTCCTCGTCAGACTTGCGCTCCAATGTCTGACGGGCACCCATAAAGGGGCTCTTTACCGGAGATCTTTTGTTCCTACCAGTTGGTGCATGTGGGTATGAGGGCTCTAGTGATTGTGTAGACGTGAGAGGTGGGTGAACAATAAAACAGGTTAGATAATCCAATAGGTTTTTTTAATGGTGTGGTTATCTACCTAAATAAAAACAGTGAGGTGAAGATGCACCCTGGTGCAATGATCCAAGAGTGTAAGTTCTAACTAAAGGTCGACATGTTTGATGCTCTTATAGCAATTCGTCAGGACCGGGTGAGAAATAACAGTGCTACACGCTGTGGTAGGAGACAATACTACCTTCCACAGGATGCTCAAGGGCAGGTCGATTGGTCCTGCTTCATCCTAATGGGACCCTATTAGAAACTATCAGAGGCTTCAACAGTCTTCTCTCGTGTCGAGGCACCTCGATGGTAGTTACCCTGTCCGCTGCTCGGACCAAAACCAAAGACCTACCCACACGGAGTCGGGAGGACAGAGAAGCTATATAAAAATCAAGATCGGTTCACTAATCAGGGAAAAGATTTAAAGAATTGGTAAAGTTGGAGAAAAACAAAATAAACGATTGGTAGCCAGTTTCGGAGACGGTCTGAAAAAGTGTCAGTAACCTTGGATAGCTTGGGTGCTCCCACCATTCACTCTGGACTGCAGGCAGATGGTGCCAATGAACCAATGCAAGGGGTGTCTTGTCACTGACTCAATGCTCCAAGCAGTTTTTTGCTGCTCAAAGCGATGCATGACAAAGATGCCATGTTCCCAGCTTATGAAATCCCAAACTTGTACCCACAAGGCCTTCTCATTCCCTCAGAAGAGCCAGATGGGTTCATTTATTTGAACAGTATGTAACATCTACCCAATCCCGGGGCCCTGAAACAGACTTCGGCTGAGCAGAAATAGAGAACAGGACATCTAATCTGAAAGACTCCTCAGCTAATTAATTCCATCCAGCTGATTTATATATCCACATCAACAAGACATTCAGAGGAACTTCCAGGGGCAACTCTTGAGACAGCTTCACCACCCAGGATTGAACAGTGCCCTGTAGCGTGTACTTGGTGACAGAGCAGCACTTGACAAAACAAATAAAATCCGATTTGTCGATTGCTTTAAGTGGGCTGAAAAGTAGGAGAGCTGTGGAAGGGGTATGGCCTCAGAACTGTACTTAAGAAGCGTTCACAAGAGGTGTAGCCCATTTAATTTACAAGGGAGCATGACTAATACAGGTAAAAAAATCCTGAGCTTCACAGATTCAGAAATACCCTTTCAGGGCTAATGTTAACCAAATTCAGAAGGCGACATGATATATATTTAACAGTTTATATTGCAATATTATCGTGGGTCAAAAGCTTCACAAGGTCAATTTAAAAGTAATCAGCAATAACTTAGTTACCCAATTGAAATGAACTAGTATGTTAAGCCCAGGGCACCAATGGCACACAGAGTCCAACATCTTGCTTCCTCTCTGTGTCACATAAGGGTCTTCAGTTGACACTGAGTTTCATCTCTGGCGTGTGTTACGGCGGGATTTTTGATCTCTTATCAGATCACTATAGATCTAGATCCCTACTCAGGTCGACTGAACCTTTGTTACCTGTCATAGAGTAAAAAGCAATCCACTACTAGGTTAATCAATTCAAGACTTTACACAACTCTGAAGAACCACTTACTACGAATAAGTTTTAAAGTTTTATTATAAAGCCAAAGATAACTGGAGATACAAACATCTCAATATAAGGTTCAAAAGATACACTGACGTTAGTACAAACATGAATTCTCTAAATGCTTTTAGGCGACAAAAGAATATCACCAAAACTAATTCAAAGATCATCAAGGTTGCAAGAATAGACACAAGTTGTAACTTGTGCGACATTTACAAAAGGAAGGAAAATCCAGATTAGACTGTCCCTACACTAGACTAAGTGACATCCCTACTTAGCAAGATCTTAACCTAAAAAGGTGTCAGCCGTGGTGACCTCCAAAGAAGATCACTCACTTTCCCTTAGTCTTTGTTGTAAATCTGTGCATCGCAGCTATGCGCTATCTGCCTACCCATCCGCTCTCTTAGGTTCCTCAGGCCATCTGCTCTGACTCCACCCAGGGGTGCTGTCCCTAATACAAAATCACAATTACAGTAGAAACGCCCCTCAGAGACGCCCCTCACGTATACCCCTCATGTGGTGTCGGTTCTGGCTTTTTCCATGCTGATACTCCTCTGGGCTCCTTGTTAGCGTTGACCTTACTTCTCAGGCTCTTCTCCGGCAAGACGGTACCCCCCAGGAAATTCCTGAACTCTCCTCCAGGCCTGTGCCTGTCTCCCAGAACAGAGCTCTATTCATCACTCTTTTGATTGGAACCCCCTCGCACCTGCAAACAGACACCCATGAAGTGGGCCCCAAATTCCGGCCTCCAGCTTATCTCACAAGTCGTAAACCTTCGAGCAGGGTCCTCAATTTATGCTTAACACGACCTGACTCTAACTAGCACATGCAGATCAAAAGAAACAACCTTATCTCTCCAGGCCTACTAGAATTACATGAAACAGGCCTGTGCACTCTATGAACCTTTATTTCTCAGCCTAAACAGTATTCTAACTTATTACACACAACTGGTTATAGGAAACACTTCTATAAAACGTATATTTTCAGTTCTATGATCAATAATACTTTGAATTATAACAACAGTAATCCATATCATGTGAAATTGTAAAGGCACGTATTCTTTCTCAGTGAACTGCCATGAGGCCTACACATTTCTACGTTTAGCAGCATTACATTCTCCTCTGCAACAGCCACATAACATGGAATTTAATATCATTCTAACATCTCTAAACACTCCTACATTAGCTTTTCATACTGATATATGCACTCTGTATTAATTAAACACTCTTATATGTATGCACTCTATAAATTCGACACTCTTATATGTTCCTTTAACTAGACTGGTGCAACGTGCTTGTAAATATGGTGCACCTCTACATTTTACTTGATTTGCGCTCTCTCACGTGTGAAAGGCAGGCAGACATCAAGGACAGAAATAGAGGGCCCTTGTTTTCTGCTTTGCCCTGGCAGGCTTTGGCTCGCTTACAGAATTGCATTTTTCGCACATAAAGTTAGACTACCCATCCATGTCATTTAGTTCCATTCCATTTACAAATAAATACATTATGCTATTGGTTGAGTATGCACTATTCGGTTTACATCAGTTAATGCCAGGGAAACCTAGACCTGATGAGCGGTAGTTTACATAAAGGGGGTTACTTCACATTCCAGTTTTTACTTTGCTTATAAAACGGTGCATTGGATTTTAGATGCAGCAAATATGCACATCAAGTGTAAAAGAGATATGAAAAGTAGTAGCCACCTATTACGAAAAGATCCAGCCAGACGCTGGAACATCACATAGTGACCTGTGCACATTCATAAAATCAGAATTTAATACTGTGGCAATATCAATGTGTTTAAATTGAATGACATTGTTAGCGCTCCTGCAGAGAATATTTTTCTCCCCAAAAATGTCAAAAAATAGTTGTTTCTTTCGAAAGAACTAGCGACGTCAGCGACAATGATAGCAGCTTAGAAACACTATTCTGATCATGAGCTATGGACCGCATAATGGCGGATAATCATGTCAGTTCATTCAAGGCCCTATGGTGGAGCTCACGCCGTATGCGCATGCTCAGTGCGTTAAGCCAAGAATGTCACTCAGTCAAGAGACCAGGCACGCCAACAAACGCGAGATATTTGATGTCATCATCCGGATGGATTTTAGCATAATTACATGCAGGTCCCGCGAGACCGCTCGGGGGACTCACCGGGGGATTTGTCATACCTCGTTCAGCTGTCTGCGAACATCAGCAGCGCCGCGAGAAAGTAATCCGGGCCTGTCCTGCGTTATCACATCTTTTTACTATTTACAATATAGGCATCGATTGCTTAAGCATTGATTGTTTAGAGCGGGTGCAGCATTCAGAGTAAGAAAATGACTCATCGGTCACTGCCCCCTTCATGAGAAGACCATGAAATGCAGCCTCTAAGTAGGTGTCAAACGGGACTCTGTTAATGAACATCATGCTATACAGTGATGCGTGATTTATTTATTTCATTTTAACAACGTGGTAGTGGTTTGTCAATTGCAAATAGTGTTGTATTGTAGCTGCAATAATAACGTATTTAATTCCTGGAGCAGGAGCCGCAGAGAATTTGTCTCTTACTGGGTGTGGGAATTTGTGTTCTGGTGGTGTGAGGACTGGAGTTGTGCTTTAATTTTGATTTTGCCTCTTGCAGCCCTGCCAAGTTTCCCAAGTTTCCCGCGTCCACATGTGTTATGCAACTCCAGTCCAGGTTTTTTATTTGTATTCTGGGACTTGTAGTCCTGTTCTATAATGGAATGAACAAGCCTCAGAATTGAAAGGAAAAACAATATGGACTGGAGTAGAATATCACTCATGGATCTTGGAATATTGGCTGCTAAATGGTAAAGCAAAAGTTACAAGACCTCAGGGGCCAGATGTAAGTAAGTTAATTTTACCGATTCATAAATACCGAATTTTACCGATTCGGTATTTATGAATCGGTAAAATAGAAGGGGGAATATTTACCGATTCGGTAAATACTGATTTTTGCAAGGGTGCAGGGGGTGTCACTTTGACACCCTCTAGCACCCCGATTCAAGGCATGTGTGACATGTGGCACACAGACATGCCCTAAGGGCATGTCTGTCTGTCACATGCCATAGGTGTGCATGCACACATGTGCATGCACACCTTGAATCAGTATTTTACCACCCAATTGGATTGGGTGGTAAAATACCGATTCAGTAAGGGCTGTGGGACTCAGAAGAGTCCCACCTACATCTCAAAATTACCGAATCGGTAAAAATACCGATTCGGTAAATTTACCGATTCGATAACTTTACCGAAATCTGTAAAAAATGGCTCCTACATGCCAAATTGTAAATACCGGTCGATAACGGCCGAAATCGGCCGTTACCGACCGGTATTTCGGCTCCTACATCTGGCCCCAGGTGCTTAGAAATTATGATAATATAGAGTGGTCGATGTGGGACGTTTTTTGGTGTTCTGCATGTATAGAAGGGGCTGCTCGTGTGGTGACGCAGTAAGCATATAGCTGCACTTATGTGTGGAGTAAAGTGAAGGGGTGTGAGACATAAGTTGCACATTTTGTTTCCAAAATGGTACTCAAACAAAGCGTAGCACCCTTTTAAGCCAACAATGATCTCCTGTGTACGCATGCAGGTGAAATAACAAGCCACCAGGGGAGGGGAAGCGTGCCTTATTACATGGTAGTCCCCTAAATGCACATAACTCTGTACTCATCTAATCACGCACTACCATTTATTTATGGAAGCCTGGCTGTATGACGTACCTGGGCTACAATGGACATTAGCATTCCCTGAGGATTACACTACAGTAAAGGTTTACAGAAGTTTACATGATAATATAGAGTGGTCGATGTGGGTCGTTTTTTGGTGTTCTGCATGTATAGAAGGGGCTGCTCATGTGGTGACGCAGTAAGCATATAGCTGCACTTATGTGTGGAGTAAAGTGAAGGGGTGTGAGACATAAGTTGCACATTTTGTTTCCAAAATGGTACTCAATCAAAGCGTAGCACCCATTTAAGCCAACAATGATCTCCTGTGTACGCATGCAGGTGAAAAAACAAGCCACCAGGGGAGGGGAAGCGTGCCTTATTACATGGTAGTCCCCTAAATGCACATAACTCTGTACTCATCTAATCACGCACTACCATTTATTTATGGAAGCCTGGCTGTATGACGTACCTGGGCTACAATGGACATTAGCATTCCCTGAGGATTACACTACAGTAAAGGTTTACAGAAGTTTACATGATGTCTGGAAAACGGCTTGTGGGTAGATGGCTTAATATATAAATTTATCAGCAATTTGCAGCGATGTACCTTTCTATATTTGTAAAGCTATTATATTCACCCTTTGATATCAACTACTGAGGTGATTTAATATAGCCTTATAGCCCTTTGCAGAGGGCTATACCTGTTGTTAAAGGCCCTGAATTAGAGTAGGCTAGGGCCTGTAACATGGGAGAGGGACTTTCACAACTGATATTGTAGTGTAGTTCCTATATTCCCAATAGGCTCTGCGCATTGGAATAACATAAACAATAGTTTAGACGTAGGACTGAAGTCGACTAGGTCTCTATTGAGTATGTTAGACTTAATTGTGAATGCCAGCTAGCTCAGAGGTCACTAAAAACTTTCTCGAATAAACAAGAAGGGATTCGTTTCTGACAACCATATAACATGACAACTTTGTTCCCCAAGAATAAGAAATATATCTTCAGAGTCGCGGAAACAATAGATGGCTATTTCACTCAGTCAATCGTGCATGCTTTGTTTCACCAGGGTTTTTGCAGAGAAATAGAGAGACGGGCGTTTTCAATAAAAAGGTTATTTATTGAGCAGTCTTCTTTCTCATGCAAGAGAAGTTAATTGCTACAATTGTAATACTTGCTATAAAGTAAAGTGCGTACAGTAAAAGGAGTATTATGAAATAATACTGTAAAAGCATTTGTATGGTTTCTAAGCCATAAGATAATTAAAATAGAAAAAAAAAATACAATGATAAATAATGACTAAAAGTACTCAACTGGTGCATCTAAAATACGCCTACCCCGGTCTACCTAACATAAGTCTAGTACAAGGGAAGAAGTAAGTGAGGTGTAGCTTGAGTTAAATAGTTTCTGCCAAAAATCTATCCAAGAATTCTCTAAGGGTTTAATCAGCTCCGTACCTTGGTTATAGAATGAAGGAGGTCTTGTATCTCTCTCTCAGGACTCGATCTCCCAGTAACCCGCAAGGGTAGCAGGGAAACACTGGAGCTGGATTTCTCGGCAGGAGAAAAGACAGCATCTCTCTCAGTGCGTCAGCTGGAGGGTCGGCTTCCTTTGGCACTCGCTACAGCAGGGTGTCGGGCAAGTAGTTAGTCGATCTGCTCCAAACCACTGTGTGTTTGCTAGGGCAGATGTGGGTATATTTATACCTGGAAGGTGCTGAGTTTGACGTAAGGGTGGACATAATAACGTCACTAAGAACTCGAAGTTCTTTACACGCTCCAGGAGTTCTGGGACAAATCAATACTGAAGCAGGGGGAAGTCCCGTACTGCTGAAGGCTGGTTGTCTTCAAGAAATCGTTTTACTCTAGGAGCTTAGGGGAAGTAGCCATGCCGTATTTGGACTGCATTGGCTGTGCCTAAATATGGTTATGATTCTTATGCCTATATAAGGGCATGAATCGGGAAAATTACACTAGAGCCCTAGATATGTTATAACAGTATGGCCCAACACAAAAGGGCTCTACAGCTATTAGAACATTCCGCCCACTAAGAGTTTAATGTTCTGAATTAAACAGGGAGAACGGAAAGACAAACATTGAGAAGCTGGGGCAGAAAGCTTATACCAGGCATTATTAGCCCAGAGTCTCTCCGTTGTTTTCAATGAAGCTCCCAACGTTTCAATGTTCTAATTAATGTTAATCTGCCTCCTTTAGCTCCATTGAAGCATAGGTTTTAGATTTGCTACATTCCCTTATGTCGCCGGATGCCAACATTTTAGTGGTGAACGGTTTTAATTTCAGTGGGACAAGGACTCCAGAATCATTAATTTAGGAAAGGCAGTGTAAGCCCTGGACTTAAAAAACCTATCTACTGAACTCACATATGAGAATTTGGACTGGTTCTAGTCATGTAACATCGAAACGAGGAATTACTTGAAAGTATTTTCAACGAGGTAGTTTGTACAAAAACCTTCTTAACCCCTTCGAAGCTAATGACGAGCTGGGCTCGTCATGGCGCTTACCTGCCGTGCGCGGATGACAAGGCAAGCTCGTCATGAATAATGGCATCCTGAATATCTCAGCACAGGACGGGAAAACGCCTAGCAGCCATGTGGTTAAGACATCTACTTGCCTTGCCATACCCATTAGTAAAACACCCCCAACAAGAAAAAGAAATATAAAACCACCCTCCGAAGAGCCACAGTCCTCAGATTAAGCAAAGCATCACAAATGCCAATATGAGAGCCAATCCAAAAGAAACGAGTTGAGGCAGTGTTCTAGTAATAGAGTAAATAAGAAGAAGAAAAGAAAAAAAACATAGGTAATGTTTCCCACTAAAACACAAAAGCAATAAAATTGAATTGAGGCAAGGGTAAATAGTAGAGTGGCAATTGACATTCTATAGCTCGAACGTATAAGTGAAAAAACTGGAGTGATTTAAACGCAGTACCCCTGACAAAAAACATTTTCTCCTCACTAGAACTAGCAAATGCTAGCAAATCCACCAAGAAACTATTTAAAGCCTTAAAGTTAGTTGTTTACACTCCTGTACCTAACCTCGACCGGAGTCAACCCTCTGACAGGTGATTGCAGATTTAATCCTTGAAACATCAATCAGATGAAACAGGCCAGGCTGAATTTGATGGTTTGTACCTAAAAGAATATTTTAATAAGTCTCAGGTGTCAACTCGAGCACAAATCCAATAACACAATTGCAAACTTGTCAGACCTTCAGGTGGGTCACCCAGGAAAAGATTGGCAGCATAATAAGCCAGCACTGGGCAAGCTAATCGGTCTGGTCATGGGAAACGTGATGTTTTATTTGTATTATTTTACATGCAAGTCGTTAAAAGTGTCAAAGTAATGAAAACAAATATAGTATCATCTAAAGGTGGCTTGCATAGGTATGCGGAGACGATGGTCCCATGCACACTGTGTCACTGCAACCGAGCTATACCTGGCTGATGAGCCCCATGTAGGGCAAAACCGGTCTTGGGTTGCCTGTGTAGCGGTTCTGGGAGGACCTGGCTTGGGAGTTCGGTCAGAACTTTTCCAACTGGAGTAAAGTCAAAACTGATTTGCATATAGCTGGGTTCATACTGAAGTAGCATGGTGTGCAAAAAAATGATGGACTGGGATGGGCACCAACTAATTACCAGTACCTGAGATTAATTCAGGCATTCCATCCATCACGTTTTTCAACACTTTAGTGTGTCGCCCTAAGTGGCAGGAGTATGCCCAGATGTTGGTCCCGTGCACACTGTTTCACTGGAACCAAGCTATACCTGGCTGATGAGCCCTAACCAGGGAGAAACCGGTCCTGGGTTGCTTGCGTTCCGGGTCAGGGAGGACCTGGCTAGGCAGTTCTTTGGGTTCTCATTGGAGCAGAGTCCAGACTGATTTATATATGGTTGGATCCGAACTGAGGTGGCATGGCGTCCAAAATAATGATGGAGTGGTATGTGAATCCAAGTAATTACCAGTGGCTTCCATCCATTACTTTTTTGTATACTCTAGTGTGAAGCCTTGATTCCAGGCATAAGCCAGCATCCTACCAAACATGCACATAAGGGTTTCTACAGGAATGTTTTGTTTTAGAAAGTACAGATGTAAAAAAAAAACCTCCATTAGCGAAGTCCACCCGACCAACTTTTGTCAGGAGATGGCACATTCGTTGGTGCGCGAGACTCCCACAATGAACTGACACAGGCACTTGGCTCGCATCTCTGTGCATGGCGGTGGCAGTCTCAACATATTATACTATTGGCTTTTACGTTATATGCCTCTATACAAGTACATAATTGTATACAGGACAACTGATTATTCTAGAAGTTATGGGGCAAAAAACTCTGAAAAATTTAGTGTTAGAAAATCAGGGATGCTTATTTAGCACACATTTTTTTATATTTACTTTTGGTTGCTTAACCCTTTCACTGTGGTGGCTATTCCGCTGCAGTGCTAAGTGCGGCGCTCCCGCGCTGGTGACGGAACCGCTCCGTCACGCCCCACGGTGAGCTGTGCTTGTGACGGAACGGTTCCGTCACGGCCCCGCCCGCTCAATAGAACGCGCCGTGCAGGCGCGAAATCAGCGCCATGCAGGCGCGGCGAGCGGGCTGTGACGGAACCGTTCCGTCACCAGCACAGCCCACCCGAGGGCCGTGGCGGAACGGTTCCGTCACAAGCCTGGGAGGGGTTAAAGTGCTATACATTTTCTGACCTATGCCTGTAAACAGAAGTATCCAACGCTTGCATTCATACCAAAGCTACATTCAACCTCTGTAGCAATGGATGAGAATAATTTATCGGTTTGAACAAGATTTTCTCTTTTAATGCCAAAGTCTCTCAAAGCGCCTGGTATGATAGCATTTAACAGCTTGTACAACACATCAACATGACATATTTAAAACCAGTTCCTTTACTTAGCGTCAGTGATAAGGACCATTAACTTGAAGTATTCAGACTTCCACAGAAATAATGCAGAAGCCCATCATTCATTTTCACTGCCACCGGGCTAGAAGAAGAAATCTAGCAGCCACCAGATTAAATTGCTATTGACAAGCCTGTGGTTGTAGTACACATGTAGCTGTTTCAAAGAAAATCCTATTACTTTTAAGCTAATTGCCACCTTCCCTTCACCACCAGAAACTTATTCCAGCCGGACACCATCTGACGATATCTCAATTTGTTTCTTTATCTCTGGAAAGAGAGTAAATTAGCTTCGAGGGAAACACGGCTAACAACTTCTGGAGGCGCTGTCCATGCAACAAAAATTGATGGCGAGCATCCTTCGATCAGGGCGAACGATTCGATAGGGATTTAGACAGCAGAATCAAAGTTAATAAAAAGAGGTCCATTGTACAATCTTTGCTTGATTCACGAATTCTGAGGTTTAATTGGTCTACATCTGTGCAGTCGTTTTGCCTACTGTATAATACAGATGCATTTTTTAACTTTTTTACGAAGATCTGTGCAAAGCAGGTGAAAGTGGCCCAGAGGGTCCTTTATTATAAAATACACTGAATGCATAGCAGCTGTACTTTGCACAATAATCACTAATCACACATTGAGCACAGAGGAGTGTCCAGGCTCTCTGTGGAAACAATTAGGCATCTGTGGGGTCTCAGCCTTACAATTTATTGTCTGCTGCTGAAAACCACGCGTGGTCTGCTAGAAACCACATTCGGTCCGAAGTAAGAACTGTAGAGGGTCGCACGCGTGCAACCACCGTCTCCTATTCCGGCATCCATCAGAATCATAAAATTGAGGAATCTGAGACAGAACAAAGAAATAAGATTTGTAAGTTTTGGTTCCTGTTTCACTAAGTGGAAGGTCAGCAATGGATAATGTTATATTGACTTACAGCTTCACCCTCTGCCCACAAGATTTCCAACATAGACTCCTATGTGATCAGTGTGATCCTTGGAAGTGGCAATAAAGTGGCTCGGCCAGCTCAGATGTGGTTCCTATCTGACCCAGTGAACCACAATGCAATTTGAAGCGGGCCTCGCATCGAAACAGGACCAGCGCTATGCAATTCAACACAGGCCGCTGCATCGCTCTTCAGAACCGCCATTGCTCGGCGCAACATTCCAAATTGAGGACATATGATACAATCCTCTGCGGGCCTAACCAGTTCCCTGTATCGCCTGAACCGCCATTGCACCCAAGGTGTGACTAAGCTTTAGCCACGTTTGGCAATTTTCTTGATTTTTATTTTCCTGTACAATGAGTGGAAAGGGGATGAGAGTGGTAACTAAAACATCATTAATCCCTGCATTCATAAAAATAATGTCTGAGTCACATGAAACTGCTACCACTAGGAACCATGACATTGTATTAATTTCTACCTACCCTTAATAGAATAATGCCATGTCGCATGTGGTACATTCGCTGGTCATATGTTTGAAACCCATGGTAAGTATGTTTATTAACATGCACTTTTTCAATGCACAAGAAGTATTAGCATGAGCCTCAAATGAAACTATTACTTGTCCATGCCTTGCAGTCTTTAGAGGGCATCTCTTTATGACATCCTATAAAATACATCTTTTTGACCAGGAAGGGAATTTGTAATAGTATGCAGATTTAGAACAAGTTTTATTTGTCATTTGCATGCCCTCTTGATTATGACGGCTGATTTGCATTCATTAACAGAGTTGTGTCTGCCATAAGTGAGTTGTCCGAGGGCAGGTAAGGAGTAAAGGAGCGATGGTGGTCTTTGGTTTAACTATTGCTTTAAAACACAGTTTTTGTGTTAATTTATTTTATTAAAAAAATTATTATAAAGTGATTTTGAAAAAAAAGAGAAATTGCATGTTATGATCAGCCGCTGCTTGCCTTATGTAGGAAAAAAATCACACAAGGTGGAAATGCCATTTATAGCAACTTTCTGTGTTCATCTGCAAATACCTGCATAGTTGTAAAAGAAGTATCGAAAATATATCAGCTTAGCAGGAAAGGCTACTGGTTTAAATTGACTGATGAATTCACTAACATTTGAATTGCCTGTTTGCGTCAGTTCACTTAAATACTGAAATAAGTGCATATAATTAACATCGTTTGAAAAAGTGAAAGTAAATCACACGGTATTTTACAAGCAGAGATGGGATTATTGATCCACCAAACAATAACATCGAGATGGACGTTCAGTTTGGGTAACCAGTACACAAATAATTTTTACTAAAATTCACTGTATGCAAGATTATCTCATACATATAGATCGTAGACGTCACAAACACTACCACTTAGTGATAGAAAGTAGTTCAACCTAATGGTACATCACTGTTTCCCCCATGGCATGTCCAGTTTTCAAGACTGTATTTCTCTTTGTCAAATCAGGATGAACCGTGTGCATGTGCAATAACTGATTTATTTAAAGGATTCTTAACCTCTTTTTTTGTGTTTGAACTACAAGCTATATTTTATTTACTTAATTAGATTTGTGTCTTTTGTGCAACACGAACGTAAAGGTCTATTGAATAAATCGCCATTACAGCGCCCAGTGCATGGGTCAGGACAGGTTGGCACACAGACTCCCTGTAGATTAACTCGCAGCACTACAGCCTTAACAACATACACTGCAGTGAACAAAGTTGTGAGGATGGTGCAATCAATACCCTGAATGTGCTGTCCTTTGTAATGTCCTGCAGGAGAATTATAGTGGAACTTGGCCTGACCTGTAGTTTGTGAAGGGAATTCCACGGACAGAGGGATCCTACCCACCCCTTTAGGTCCAGAAAGCATTTAATTTTAATGCCTTCAGTTACAGCGCTCTGCAAAATCGAAGAAAACTCACTCAAACAGACAGATGCACTTTCATGCCAGTGGCTGGGAGAAAGAGTAGCCTTCAGGAACACTGCTCGGCGCATCCTACAGCAATCAGCCAGCAGAATGTCTGGGAAAGGTCAATGGAGAAGAGAAGGCCTTTAAACTCAAGAAAAAAGAGTGCTAGTAGGAAAATAAAGGTAGGAATGGCAGAATGGGAACTGTGATTATGCCACCAGCTGTTCTTTGATTAAAAAGACAACGAAGGGGCTCGGAGACTGGGTACATTATCTGGACACTCAGGCCCTCTTCTGGTGAAATAATGGATGAGGCTAGATCTAATGAACTAAAACAAGGAATAAAGACCACATCCCACCTCATATTGCATCATTGTTTAACATAAGAAATGAAAAAGTTTACTTGTTCAAAGCTCACTACTCCCAACTGTTCTCCGATAACTGCTCAACAAAACGATTATAAAAGAAATTAAAAAGTTACAACCAAACAAAATCCAATAATAAACGAACTACACAACGTGTTAACTCTAATGCATGCATGTACCATAGCACTAGTTCATTATTAGGATTAAAAATCATGGGTAACTACAACAAATAGGAGTCTTTAAGCAACATCTAACATTGTGAATAGACCCGCATAGCTGCATCATACAGGGGTAAAGATTTGTAACAAACATCAACTCATCCAAGGTCAGGATGTTTTAGGAACGTATCTTGTATTGTGAAAAATCAACCAGCCTTTTTTCGGGCTATGCAGTGAGGTTGATTTGCTATGTCAATTTCTAAAGCGCGAAAGAATACCCGAAGGTGTCAAGGCGCTGTGGCAAGGTGACAACATATGGCAGCGGTCTCTTTTCAGAACTCTATATAGCTTCTGTGATTATTTATGTTAGGGCTCATATTACAACAGGGTTTGTATTCTAGCAAAGCTCCGATTTTGCCACCTTTCCTTAAATCTACACACAGGGGCTGAAATTAGAGGGACAGTGGGAGTTCCAGGGTTGGGACGCTCTGAGAGTCTATGCACACCCACCAGTTAATGTGTTTAAGGGTATTCGCCAGTGTCTTTCCACAGAGAAAAAGGATGGAAATTTACTCCTGACAAAGGCAGTACAGAAAATAATTTCCACTGTGGGAAAAACAGCTTTTTGGGAAAGTGAATTTGCAATCATAGAGCAGATTTTCTTAAAGGAAAATATATGCGTGCATATTTATTTGTGAGAAAATGAAATTCACTAAAGTTTGTTAGGAGTATGGTTGCAGATCTACTTCTGTAAACTCCCACAAATACCTGAAAATTGTAAATCTACATTAAATGCAGGGACATACACGGACAGGTGCACTTTTGCAACCTTCTTTAAGGATCTGGCCAAAAATGTAGTTTCATGTTGTCCCTTATCTTGCCATGACGGTTTTTTACACTGATTCTCATTTGTTCATTTTAGTTTTTAATACTGCCAGGCTTAAAACAGAGTTTACTAACCAATAAGTGGTATTTGAAGTTGCACAATAGTCTAGGTGCGAGGAATTGGGTTGTTGGTTGACAGGGATGAAGCCCTACTCAAGCAACAGCCACAATCTTCTGAGTCTTTCACAGGTCTAAAATCTATCTAAAGAGTGAGTATGATGGGTCTTGTTTTATATCTGGTGCCTACTTTGAAGTGGGAGAAGCTTCTGGGGTTTTGCCCCCCTACAGCATGTCCGGACTTTCTCACCTCCCTGCCCTGGTCCCAGTCTGTCTGGGGGCATTTAGGCTATTGTGAAGTCCTTTGTGTATTAGATGGACCAGTGCCTGTGAAGGTCAAGTGTGGTTGGTGACAGCTCCACCCCCCATTCAGCCAGATTTGGACATTCCTAGCAACATCCAGACCCTCTATTGTGATACTGTCTGGGAGGATACCACAAAGGTCAACTGCCAACTACACCTGGTTATGTGAACCAGTAACTGGCTGCAGGCTTCTATGGAAGAAGTAGAATACCAGTAGTGAAAAACAAATTTGTGAGTTTTTCATTACCAGGACATTTAAAACTTAAACCTACATGTTCAACTTTTAATTACAACGTTCCCTGCCCTCTCAGCTGTCTAGGGTCTCCTTAGGGGTGACATTGGTAATAAAAAGAGAGTTTAAGGCTTGGAAAGGAGGTTATTTTACCAAGTCGAATAGTTAGTTTAGAACTGCCAACAGGCTGCAATGGCAGGCTGATATAGGTTTTAAGTGCTACTTAAGTATGTGGCACAATAGGTGCTGAAGAGTGCAGTTACCCTGAAGCATTCGGAAGGAAGCAGACCGCGCTGACTTTCAGGCATTTTCCTGGCGAGCGCTGGATTCGTGCTTATTTTAGCACTTATGTGAAATAATTGGACAAACTGCGTGTTGATAGTCTACTTGGTGCTCATTGTAGTACTTAAGTGGTACGATTCTGAAAACAATTGGACAACTGCGGGTTGTTGCCATATACAACATACTCTACTTCGTACTATCCTACTACTGACAGTGAGTACCCGGCTTCGTCCACTGTGAGTACGCTTATCTTTTCCCTTTCACTCATGGTTGGCACCTACTCCACCACAAGCCCTTGATTGATTCCTCAAAGATGTCCCACACCGTCCCTGTCCTGACGAGACCCTCCATCCTGTAAAGGGTCGAAACGCCGTCGACGCTCATTGGGAATGAACCTTCTAATCAATGTCTATGCATTTAATAGTCATTGTATATATTATTGAATATTGTTTATGTGGTCGTTTTCCAATTCCCTTGTAAATATACGCCTGTTGAAACCGTGTACATAACTGTCACTAGCTGTCACTCCTTTGTGTGTCTTAACCACTCTTTCGGTTCACACTTTACACTTGGGACTCTCTCTTTTTTCTAAAACCTTCAGATTAATAGATGTAAATTATAATATGTAGTTAACTGTAAACTCTTTGAAAATTTTGTAAAAATAACAACTGATGGTATTTCAATCGGTGTTATGAGTTTTGTTTTTCCTTCCTACATCCTCGGTAACCTTCATACTATTATTAGACATTGTTCAGTATTTATCAAATATACTTCCATTTGTTCCACTGGAACCATTGTTTTTTGATATAGAAGAATCATTAGTAGCATTAAATTTACAGGCCCTGGGTACATGAAGACCCACTTTACTAAGGACTTAAAAGTAAATTAAGTATGCCAACTGGGGGTAAGCTAATTTTACCATGTTTAAAGGATCGAGCACAAGCACTTTAGGACTGGTTATCAGTGGTAAAGTCCATAGAGTCCTAAAAGCCAAGAAAAACAGGTTAAAAGAATAGGAGAGTGGAGGGCAAAAAGTTTGGGGATGACCCTGCAGAAAGGACCAAGTCTAACACTAGGCAAAATATTTACTTTCAAACTGAATTACTTTTGTGTCATTTTTATTTTGGAAGCAAACAGGCCCCAATCTTGCTCTCATGCTTATGCATATATTTGCATACGATCCAGACAGCATTCAAGGAGCGTTATATACAATCTAAGATTGTTAAATCTTGCAAACAGGTCTACACATTTTTTGTACTGAAACCACTCACAGAAATGGAAGCCGAGCTCCCAGTTTACTACATTTCCTGAAAGAGCTCGACCTAACAGCAATGGTTTTGCATTCATTATTTATACAAGTTTGAACAACTTATACAGGGATACAAACCTTGTCTTAGTGGGAGAAAATCCTGTTTCATAGATTGATACTGTGGTACTAACTGGCTGTCAAATGGTTTACACTGCAGAAGATTAGGTCTACTTGTCCAATGGACAAAATTAACATGAAACGTATTGTCCATAACCTCCAAACAGTAGGGTTTGGGTATCAGGCTTTAGAAAGGCCACAACTTGAATCATACCAAATATTGTATATATAAACCAATCATTTCATTTCATGTGTTTGAATGTTCTATTCCTCTTTTGGGACCACAGACACCAATCAGCACTATTGGAATATGGGGTATTTTAACAGGGCTGCCATCAAGGGCTAGGCTGCGCGGTGTGCTGTTGGGTCTGATACGCTTAAAGAATTTATGGAGTGCAGGTCAAAGTAACCGGTATTGGTGCAGCCAAGTTATTTTCTTACCAGATTCTGCATCCAGATGAAATTCATCTGAGAAGTAGGATTTTGATTTAGACACATACAAGATTATAAGCTACACCTGTTGCATAAAATCCTTTTTCAAAAATGTTTTCCATTTGGTGTAAGTGGCAAGGGTAACTGATCTGTCTGCGAGTGTCTCCAAAGATAATAAACCAGAATGACAGAGATACTATACTGTCACCTGCAGAATAACATTTATCATACAAATTCACTAAAACTGGGCTTAAATGTTGCATCTCTTGATGACTGATCGATGCCACATTTGTTCTCGTTTCTAGGAAATCCCTCAAACTTCATTCACATTCAAGTCACTGGGTGCTGCTGAATGCCAGATATATTAATCAGCCATTTTCAAGAGATGAACTCGTTCATTTTAGGCATGTAAGTAGGTGATTCATTCAAAATCTGGGAAAGAAAGAACACGAAATGAACTACATGCATATTTAAGTTATTATAAACAAGTTCATTTAGTCTGTTTTATCCAACAGCTGATTTCATCACAATTTTCTCGTTTCCTTGGGCCCCACCCGGGAATCACCAACCTGTTTTCATCAAACCTTTTCCTATGCCACAATAGACCAGACAATAGAACGCCATTTTAGATTGGTCTTTAATCGCTCACAATTTACCGAATTTCTACATTTTTGTACTCTGAATAAGCTTCATACCTCACTGAAAAATAACTGGATACTTTTAATGTTTCTTTAACTACTCAAGTTATATTCATGAGCTAGGCTGTGAACAAAAGCATACCAATATAGATACTGACACAGAAAGGGTCTATGTTTGGTGAGACTGAAATTAAACTAATTTCATTCCAAAACTGACATTAAAATGTCACTCCTTGTTACCTATCTTGGTGGTTTGGTAGCCCCTCAAAAGTTTAGCCCTCACTCATAGAATTTTACTGAACTCATTTTCGTTAGCATTAGAACTTTACTTATGCTAACCAGTGCAAAAGTGCTTGTATTCCCTTTTTAACACACAATAAAATTGGCCTTCAGCTAATTGGCACATTTATTGTGCATGTAAATCCCTAGTAAACAGTACTACCTGTATCCAGGGACACTAAAATAAATGCTACAGTGGGCACTTATTGGCCATCCACTAAAGTAGCACTGCAAAACATGTCTCAGGCCTGCCCCTGTAGCCTGTAGTGCAGTTCTAAACTGACATTTCGACATGGCAAAATGAATCTTTTGCCAGGCCTAATTCTTACTATTTAATAATTTTAGTCAGCCTTAAGGTAGGCCTTAAAGGCTCATGTAAGTAAGACATGTGTTTAGGAGTTTTTTATTGCCAGGACATGTGAAACTTAAAAGTCTTTTCCCATTGTGCTCTCCCATAGACTAACACAGAGATTACCTTATGACATTTAATAAATGCTATCTTCGAACTTGAAGCAGATAGAGAAATTACGTTTATACTCAAATGAATTTTATTTTTTTGAGTATGACAGCCACAGGGTACCAGTACTCCCACTGCATCAAGAAATGCTGGGAAAACATAATGAATTAATTGTGAGAGGTAGGTATAATTGTAGCTATAATATTTAAATAATAAAAGCATGTTTTCTAGGGTCAAACTACCCTCCCAATATACACACTGTAGTGCAAAAAATATAGGTCAGGTTGGTCTACCACCAGCTGACTGGACCTCAGTATAGTTTGACAGTACAATCACACTCATATTCAGCTAAAATGACTGTAAACTACTTACGTTAGTGCTACTGATGACTCAGGGTCCCGCCTAAGTAATGTATACCCCCAGCATATTGGGAAGATGGACTATTTATCAACTAACTCAACAAACTGTCCTCTATCTGATACTATTGATTGGGGTTAAGGTACTACTGCCATTTATTACACCTCTGATCCTAACTTCTTAACCATATTACAACCTCTGGCTATACCTCCCGGTATTATAACCACCCTATATTGCAAAAGTAATGACAGTCGAAAGACACCATTGCCAAGGCTGTCGGACATAATGGACGTTCATGTGGCACACACCAAAAATGTAGGATGCAGACGACAGGTGGTGATATGATTAAGCATAGACATTGTCTCAACATTTAAGGAGAGAAGGCTGAGCCAGCCCATAGAATGTCATCACATATCTTGAGCAAAAGTATTAGCACTGTTTAATCTCACTAGCTAGCAAGACACGTTTTAAAGAGAAGAAGCAGTCACAAGGATCTGTGGAGTGGCACTATCCCATGCTCTTCAGTTATCTCCTAGAAAGAGGGCAGGAATTTGGAAAGTGAAAAAGCTGGACAAAGAAGGGAAGTGAGAAAGGGAGGCTGGAAGGAATGTGAAGATTAGAGGAAAGACGAGAAGAGGGCTAGAAAGGAAAAATTGAAGTTGAGGGAAGATTCAAGTGAAAGCCAATTAGAAATGAAGAAAAGAAAGGTAAAGGAGAAAAAGTAAGAAAGTTAGATATTAAGTTAAGGAATAGATATAGAAATGAAAGAGAAGAAAGAACGAAGAAAAGATGAAGCGGGATTGGGAGAAATAAGGGGAGATGGAAGAGATATGGTGTAGTGGCCGAGTTGCAAAAATCAAATCTGCATCCCTGACCCCACTTGGAAGAATTGGGATCAGTAGACATTTTAGCTTGCAGAGTGGATTTAAGAATGCTGATAATCCTCCAGTATGTTTTCATATTACATCAGAGAGTAAAGAAAGGGGAGTTTGCAGGAATGAATTCAAACTGTACTAATGGAATACAAATCAAAAGAAAAAAATGGCGTATTTTGCAAATTTCCACCATGCGTCCTCCAGTGGATAGTTAGCTATGAAGTCAGTCCAATAAACTACATATGGTGGCCAGGGAATACTCCTGGAAATCTACGATTTGTCTGGACATCTAAGTGAACTCTTTTTGGATTGTCTCCTTTAGCAGAAAATGCATAAAGCTATGCAAATTACATACGAAAATCCACAATTCATTCATTTACATTTTTGTTTTCTAATAATCCTCTTTACCCTCTTGCCAATTCCACATTTCCATCAAATTCAGAAACACCAATTAACAAGATGAGCACTAGTATTAAATGCCACACTAATAACCAAATGTATTAGTCCCTCTTAAATTTAATTCTGATCGTTACAGTTCAAGCGAATTGGAAGGTTCTTTCCTGCAACCAATTAACACTGTGATGGACACACAAAAGAGCAATAATAGCTGTTAAATAATGAAAATCATAGCAGTGCCTGTAGTTTGTTAAAAATGAAAGTTTTAATTCCAGCACTAGTCAAACAGATACGTATAAAGCAAATCACAATTTTAAGCACTGAGACTAGGCCATTGACCGGTGTTCCTACATTAAAGTCGGACAATCAGTGCGTGCAACGCCATTGACAACAAAAACATCCATCCAGTCAAACAAACTGCGTAAAGGCTGTGAGGTTGGGTAACTGCGTTATTGCTGGAGTCTATAACTGGATAGATCTTGGGTCAATCTTCCATACACAAACTCATAGGTATTGCTTCAAAATAACAGAGAAAACTTGAAATATCTTTATTGCATAGTTAATAAAAGCATAGCAAAAGAGCATTCTTAAAACACACTGTATTAGAGGAATTGGAACTAGTAAAGTGATTAAAATAGCTCAAAACTATAAGGCCCTTATGCCATAAATGAACTACTGTTTTTTAAACTATTTCAAATATGTCTGTTTTAATCAAAAATACTAACATGTATTTTAAGAGCATTCTGGTTTATTGGCTTATATTACATATGTAATAAAGATATTTCATTTCATAATTCATACATAGAAATCTTAGATTGTTCACAAGGACGTAAATTAAACTTAAAATAGTTGTAATAATAGTATAGTCTGATGTGTAAAAAAAACTGCATCTGCATTGTCTCCCAATTGTTTCTTAACAGTGTTTAGGTAAACAAGGACTGTACATATTTCTTTGTATCAATTATTACTATACAAATAATATCTTTGGAAATGTGGCCTTAAGCAACAAATGTACCTCTACAAAGAATGATAAAGTTACCACCTGTTCCAGGTGGTAGGGCCTGTGGCACAAACAAGTTCTGTATTTGTTCTCACTTTATGAGTTTCATTCCTTAGTTACTTAAATGTAATCATGGTTTATATGTTCTAGAAAGGATCAACTAATTCAAAATTGATCAATAAAAAACTCTTACCTGTAAACACGTTTTCTCTTGACATTTGGAACATTGATCTGACCCTCCCCTTCAAATGAAATATTGATTTTGACTTCCATTTTAAGATATGAGCTTGTTTTGTTTATTTACAACGTGTTTTACTAAAATGTATTTCTTACAAATGCATCAGACAAAACTTTAACAGCTGCTTTTTTACCGTGTGTAGGTAATACTTGGAGCAAATCCACACATTTCTCAACAGCACAGATGTTCTCATACAGGACTTCAAAACAGCACATGCCATAGGCAAACATGGATTACGCAAAATCGACGAGTGAGCTAGATTTCCGCAAGTGTAAAGACGCCATCAAATTTGTATTTGGTAGTTACTAAAAGCATTCTAATACTGAAGAAACACCCTGCAGTGTTTTGAGACCATTGTAAAAAACAAAGTAATTCCCACCAATTTGAATTTTATCTGGTAGGCAAAGTGAGGGATCTGCACGTGTGTCATGACTTTGCTCCCACACAACCTGATCAGTGGAAATAAGGGGTTAAACCAATCATTCCCAGACGTGTACCATGTGTGTCTTATTTGGCTGCCTATTTCAGTAAAAAGATGAAACATCAAAGGTATGGGTGGGTGTGTAAAGCAATAATACTTTAAATAGCAAAACAGCAAAGAGCTAAAGAACTTTAAGGTGCAAATCAAGTTTTACCAAAAAGTTAAAAGTGTTATCTAGAGGGCACAAAAGATTCATTGAGGAACACAATAAAAGTGGAGTTAAACGGCCTTTTTGGACAGTGATCCATTTAAACGTTTCCATGCAGACATGTTAAGTATGATTAAACAACTGAAATGGCAAAAAGCAGCAATATAAAGGTGAATTAGGAATTAAAAATAGACTTAATTAAAGAGTATTTGAAACATTAGAAATTTACTGAGATTCTTTAATGGAAGGGCTCAAAATAAGACTGCACAGAGGTTGGTACGGATATGTGCAGTCAATTTAATTATTAAAATTAAGATATTTCTCTATGGTTAAGGTGCAGGTGTTGTAGTCTGTAGGCTGGCACTTCAGCCTCTGGATGGGAAATTTATTGTGGCTGGGTCTAACAAACTCGGTATACTTGAATACAACTTCTGTGGGTTTAAAAAGAAACCATGAAACAATTCAAGAAAAACTTTCCAATCTACATGTTGTCAAGACAAAGCAGTCATCTGTCTCAGGGACACATATGTAAATGCACTTTCCAGGTTTTGCTGCAGGGCTCCAAACAGCAGATTGATGATATTGAATCAAGGCGGAGACTCTACTAGGTGCGGAAGTCAAATCAGGACATAGCTATTAGTAGAAGGTACTTAATCCAGCACAGAAATACTCAAAGCCTTAAAAAAGCAAATGTCCTCCTCTGGAAATATTTATATGGATCAGATTTAGTTACATATAGGTTCTCACTGTCTTGACACATATGTAACACATTAAAATGGCATTTGCAAAAAAGATTAATTCAATACTGTTTTCATAGCTAACACATAACATCCCGTCCTCTTCTGGCTGGTTGCCTGCTTCCCATTTATCCGATTTTTCCTATCAATACAACATTTTATCTCTATTTCTCAACTTCCTTGACGTTGGGTGGGCCCGAGGGCTTATTTCAGGATCCGTGGCACGGGGAGAAGACTCAAATGGGCTAAGGTGGTTCCGGCTGATTTTTTTCACTCCCTCTTATCCTCTTGTCACTCAGATTTATGTACTTGTTTGGATGAAGGGACCTCTGCCGCTAACATCCTGAAGGCTTCTTCCAATATTGCGGAGCATTAAGACTTGTCTCACTCTCCCCAATGTCGCTCCTGTAGTAGGAACTTGTTTGACAAGTCCTGTTCTCAGGAACACAGTGCACACGCAGCTTCGCAACCAGTATATGTGCGGAGGGCCAGGGCCGCCTATCGTAGGGTGCACTTAGAGAGGAAGAAGGCGCTTAAGAGGGAGCTATGCACAAGTTGCTGGGGGCATGTGCTCTGCAGGAGAGTGCGGAGTTTTGAAGGGTAGTGAACCATCCCCAGACCAAGCGAGCGTGCAGGCCCTGACCATCACTCCCCAAGCTTGGTTGGATCACTTCGGCCTTTTAAGACCTTGAGTTCGGTAAAGTCCAGTTGCCTGAAGATCGGGAGATAACTGGTTCTTGTTTCGAGAGGGTGGAAATTCGGAAAGCTACCATGTCCCACCCTGGTGGCAAGACCCCGGGCCCAGATGGTATTCCGGGGAACCTGTTTAGATCTGAGGATTATCTCTGGACCCTTATATTGAGCCCCAACATGCGGTCATTGGTCGATTGCTCCCCCTAGTTTGAAACAAGCGATCATTGTCCCGATCTTCAAGAAAGGGAATAGGGCTAACCCCTCCTGTTAACATTCAATTTCCCTGGTGACCAGTGAAGTTAAGGTGTTAGGGAGGGTTTTCTGTATCGCCATACCACCTGGCTAAAGGTAAGAATGTATTGTCGTAAGCACAGTATGGGTTCAGGGTGGGACGTGGCACCGTTGATCCAATCCCCTGAACCTGTGCATGTCAATTTCAAAGTACACCAGGGCGAAGGAGGGGCCATTTATTTGGTCTTATTTAGATCTGCGTTTGACCTTTGACAGAGCTAATAGAGCTAAGCTCTGGGCTGTGCTTGGGTCCCTGGTGGTTGAATTGGACCTGATCTTCTTGCGCAATCTTCATGAGGACCTAACTGCTTCTGAAAGATATGGGGTGAATGGGGAATGCACCCAACACTACAAATTGAAGGAAGGGGTGCGCCAGGGGTGTATCCTGGCCCCTTTTCTCTTCACTCTCTCTCTGGTCTGGGACTGTCTCTAATGGACAAAGGGGTGGATGTACCGAGCGTGAGCAGTTGTCTACCTGTTTTTTTAAACACGGACAACGCTGTTCTAATGTGACGCAAGCTCAAAGGTCTACAGCGTCTTCTAGACCTTTTTGTAATCTCTATGGATGGGCTTGACCTTACGACCAATTACGCTAACCCTATGTAATGGTGTTGGGCCCTAAAAATACTAGCCCAAAAAGCTTTTCGATAAAGAGTCAACCCATCTCTAGGGTTGATCATTTTTCGTACATAGAACTATAGAAACAAAATAGCTCCACATGGGGCTATTACAATGTCTTGACAGGCACAAATCCAAAGCATGGCACCGACCATGAGGTGCGCAGTGTCGGACTTAGAGTTATACGAACCCCCAAACAACTGTGCCTTGGAAACGAAGTCTATGGACGATGCAAGGTGTCGTGGAGGTGAGGCATCAGTGCAGAGACTAAGCCGGTTCCCTGGTTGCTATGGGGGAGGCGAGGCTTCGAGTCCGCGAGGAGGCGATTACAGGACATGGGAAGTTAGGCGCGGCGGTGAGGCGTCAGTTCCAGTGATGCGATGCGAAGTCGAAGAGTTTGTGGAGTCCCCCTCTCCAGTTATCGGTTTCACGATAACAGGGTGCATTCACTGGCGGTGACTGCGCCAGTGCGAGCACTGGTGTTGGGTAAGGCCGATAACGTCAGGCGAACGGCTTTGGAGCTGCGGTGCAGGTAGGGTGGTGTGGTGCATTTTCTACTTAACCAGTGGTGCCCCCGACGCAGGGAGTGATATCACTGGCGGCGTCGATGACAGCGTCGGAGTTGGTTTCTGGCTGTGCAACACCAACCACACAATTTTCAGGGCCCAGGAACTAGAATTGGCGCCCTTTTGAATGCATGAGTTCTCAGAGGAGTCCAGGTGCTAGTCAGTGGGTTGCAGAAGAAGTCTTTGTGTCCCTGAGAGGTTCCACTTGAGTCCAGAAGTTATCTAATTCTCTGGAGTTTACAGTCCAATACTCATACCCTATTTTCTCTTTGTTCTCTTTGTGGCAAGTGTCTCTGGTGAAACACAGCCACAAGAGGTGGGGACAAGTTGTGCAAAGGAGACACTGCCTCTTCAGGTGTAAGTGAAACTCTTTCTACCAGTCTAAATGCAGCCGTGATCTATTCAGCCATGCTATGAGTCACCCAGGAAAGGCATGACACACCTCAACCTCCCTTGCGGCTGTCTACAGTGAATGCACATCCCCAGCTCCTGTCACTCCAAAACCAGACAGTCAATACACAAAACAGCAAAGGCACACTGAGTGGTTAAATAAGAAAATGCCTACTTTCTTAACAATTTAAAAACCCCAGAAAGACGTGTTATTACATTTCGAGTTCAGAGAGACTAAACGCCACTTCTTTATCTTGGCCCAATGGAAAATTATACTTGTAAGATGTTACAAACAACTCCCATGTTAGTCTATGAAAAAGATAGGCAGTATTTCACTAGCAGGACATGTAAAACACACAAGTACATTTCCTACCTTTTACAAACACTGTACCCTGCCCATGGGGGTACCTTGGGCCTACCTTAGGGGTGTCTTACATGTAAGAAAAGGGAAGGTTAGGGCCTGGCAAGTGGGTGCACTTGCTAGGTCGACTTGGCTGTTTAAAACTGTGCGTGCAGACACTGCAGTGGCAGATCTGAGATACTTTTACAGGGCTGCTCATGTGGGTGGCACAATCGGGGCTGCAAGGCCACTAGTAGCATTTGATTTATAGGACTAGGGACTTACCAGTAGATCAAATATGCCGATCATGAATAAACAATTATAATACCAATTTACACAGGGAGCACTTGCTCTTTAACACTGATCAGCAGTGGCAAAGTGCCCAAAGCATCGAAGCCAGCAAAAACCACATCCAGCATACCATCAAAAATACAAGGGGTAGAGGCACGAAGTTAGGGGAAACCACTCCAAGGATGCCAAGTTTAACAGGATCGTATTGGATTCCAAACTTACTTAGCAGCCCTTGCACAAAAAGGACACCATTCGGTTTGAATCAGCAATTAATGGGGTTAGTGTCTTATCTAGGCACATAGGTCACACACATGTGGAGACCATACTTAAAGTATTCTGGGCTAAGTGTATTAGGGTGGCGAGCTACGGGTGCAACACTTGGGGTTTTGTGTCATCTTCCTAATTACAGGTCATTGAAAACTACTTTCTGAAAGGTTTTCTCAGAGTTCCCCAGAGTACACCTTCATGAAGAAGCTGGGCTGGGGTATATTTGTGACCTTACTGGATTACGCCCTTGCTTCTTTGGCGTTCCATTTGGTTAAAGGAGGACCTGAACCTTAACAGGCTTATCATCTGAGACTGTCTGGCTTTGGATTGTATGTCAGGCATTCCATGGCTCTCATATATGAGACAAACCTTGACCTCTTGGGGTCGTGCTGAGCTCTTTTCTGAACCAGAGCGCATTGTGAGGGGGGATATTTTTGGATAAAACAGGCTATCCTCGCCAGTGCTGCAGCGGAGCGAGAGTCCGTGGCACTTTACACGCTCTCTATGCATCATTTTATCATGGTTAAAGCTGTCCCTGGGATGGAACCCTATTTAACGATGGAGATGTCCAATTTCCATAGCAGGCTGTTAATTTATTTTAGATTGAATCTGTTTTATCTACTGTTGCGGTCTAAAGGGGCTTAGTCAGTGCTTAATTTGAGCCTGTGGTTCCCGGTGCTCGCCACAGGCACTCAATCGTCAACACCGGCACTTGTTACAGTCTGCCACAAGGTGGCACTGTCTGGCTAATTTAGAGATGACCACAAGTTCAGTTAATAATGAATTCAATATACATTAAAAATTACTATTACTTGCAGCCGAAGCCATTCTTTTAGCATTGGGGTCTTGAAATAGTCTGAATTGTCATACTTGTAAGAGTGTGATGGTTAGTACTTGTATGTTACTATCATTGGCTGCACTGGCGGAGGCAATGCATGGTGCAAGCTGCGGTGGCCTCCTGACCAGAGCCCTGGCACTTTTGTTTTACAAATTAAGCACTGAACTTGGTCTAACGTTTCGGACTAACAGGCATGTTCTTGCGATGATGCTTTCAGTCCTGGTACCTTGTCACGATGTGCCCTAAATGTAATAGTCTACATCATAAATATATATCCGTCTGCTTCTTTTGCCTAGGAATGTCAGCCAAGTGAGACCAGCCATCTTGTTTCTGCAATTGTTAAAGTCTCCCACTATTTGTTTTTTCATGATTCACTTTGTATCTGGGATGCTGAATGGGTACTGATACTACTGAACTTTTATACTGTGTTTAAAGTTGGCACCTATGTGAATTTTATGATGCTTTTTAGAATTTTATTGTTAGACACATTTTTGTAACTTGCCTATTGTAAATCTTAGCGGCTGTGTTTTAGACCTTTTTATATTTCTTCGTTTGTATAGTTTTTTTATTGTGTATACTTTTGTGATTTTGTTAAAAAATCGAATAAAGTTATCTGCTACTACTACTACTGGTAACTGTCTTCCTTCTAGGTGGCTACATAAAGTGCAGAGAGTAACCACCTTTATCCAGAAGTAGATATAAATTCAGAAGTTACAATGATGGAGAAACAGATGCTAGTTCTTCTTTTAGCAGATGGTTTGAACAATTAAGTGCAGCTCTGTGTTCAACTTGTGCTTTATTTAAAGATGTCCAGGGCCTTCTCTTGTTGTAAATCTTTAATGCAGGTTTTTGTACAGTTTCCCTTTAAGGTGGAACAGGTCAAGACTTATTTCCCAAACTCAGCACCCAGATATCATGATCTTATGGAGCTTCCCAATCTTTAAACTGAGGACAGTTACCCTCTAAATTAAAAGCTACAGTTTAACATAAATTGATAAGCATAATGAAACCTTATAGATGCTCCCTCACGATACAGAAATAAAAGGAAGCTGCAAGACAGGGGGCCTAAACCACTCAAAAGGCTTGTATGCTCAAGATGTGCAATTAACAGCACTGTGTTACAGGAGTTGTGGGGAATGTTTTATCCCACACTACTGACATGAATGTTCTGCATGGCTAAATCTAGGCAAATGAAACAGCCATTGTTTAAGACATTAAGGACCAGTTACTGAAATTATGGGCTTACGTTTGCATATGCAAACAAATGTTTAAAGAATTAGTACTTATGCCCACGAGCAAGTTCCAGCAAGCTTTGCCAGCAGCCTGACTTGAAAATGTCCAAGGTCTGTGCCACTAACTCATTTAGGGAAGAAGGTAGGTTCTCTAATGAGATTACCACAGTATAAAAGCTGAGGTTAACTTAAAATTAACTCTAAACAGTATGTAAAGTGTATGCTGGTATGGTGTCTAAAGAGACAATGTATAATCCCGAACACAGCAGCAGCAACAAAGACTGAGAGCTAGAGGCACCAGACTGATTACTGAAAAGGAAAGAAAGATCTTAGATTTGGGAAGCAGATCAAAACTAGAGCTCAGACCCAAAATCCATTCTTATCACATAATTGTAGCCCTTTCCGTTTATACATATTAGATTGTGACGATTATATTCACAAAGGTGAGTGAGAGATGAATTCTATTGCCTAGCCAAGAACATGGGTAATAGCAATTGTTTGTGCTGGCTGTGGTTTAACAGCTGCCAGAACTCAACAATCTGTAACTCAAAGTTAAACTCTGTGTAATGGTTGGTACATCTTACACTAGTGCTACGGGAAAAAACCAAGCCTACCTGGTCTCACAGTACAACCAATGGAGTGAGAAATGGAATTCATTGAATTAATAAAACATGGATGTGATGATCTCCCCCCCCCCCTCGACCTCACTTGCTTTCCCGACCCCAGGTTTTCCCGCCATTGCATAGGCATAGGGAACAGTTTGTTTACTGGTCATGTTCCCCGGCCAGGCCCCTTTCTTATTTCAGACGTAAACAACGGACGCATCATGTCGCTAACACGAAGCGATGCCTTATTGAACACACGCTACCCACCGACTGCAAAGACACGACAACGCTTACAGACTACAAGAGGTGCGGACTCGTATTAAACCTCACACACACTAGCCAAGGATATGTTGCGCCGTACACTGGCCACCGCCTCAATTTTTGCGACCTCCCAATAACAGCACTGGGGAGATACACATGCACCACACTGCCGGATATCCGGGCCTTAACTTAAACGGCTGCAGACTAGCTCCGCCGAACATAAACGCTTGCTTCTATGCCTCAGTGAGCTATACCAATACGCATTTTACCGCACCCACGTAAGCATTATGAACACGAATCTGGTGATATATTTATCGACAATCCCCCCATTATTGACTAACCTCAGCTGATTCCTAGGCTATCTGTGGGGACTTGGGCGATGACCACAATGGTACTAATGCTATATTAAAACTGCAATGTACTTATTGACAACAAAAGACAAAATCATAGACCTGTCACTTATTAAGCTGAATACCAGATGATTGTAAATGCATTTTCATAAGTTTCGCCGCCGGACCCCCGGGTTACTGGCTAAATGGCTGTGTCATCCAGATAAGGATTTACCGGATTATTCTCTGCTCGGCTGGCCCCTGTGTGCCGCAAAATGTAAACTGTATGATGACAAAATTGTGCAAAATAAAGGTCTTCCAAAAACCACAAAAAAAAAAAGAAAATGAGTAAAACATGGAGTCTCCGTTTCAGGATGTGTGTCCATCATAGAAGTTGGACCCCCATATTGTCTTAGCTTACACACAAGACACAATCTTATCAATAGAATAGAGGCCCTACCTTTGATGACCCAAACCATATTTTTATTACAATGGACATAGTCACTATATCGGAACATACCTTAGACTCTGGCCTCATTTACCATGTAGTAGGTACCTAACTAGTAGGTCAAGTGTGTATGTATGGATGTTACCTTTGCCCCCAACTTGGTGAATAAAATGATTGTTATGTATTTTTGTATTTGTATTTGGTATTTGTTAGGCACATATATCACCCGTAGGTCTCGCAGCGCCAGCAGATACTCAGATAACCGTGGATGGTCTCTCATTATTGCTGGAAAAGCAAGGTTTTGAGAGATTTGCGAAACCCCTTGTGGTCTTGCTCTGTACGAAGATGTAGGGGTAGGACATTCCAGGTTTCAGGGCCTGTTTTGGAGAAGGCTCTGCCTCCATTCCTTACTGTACGCATTTTAGGTACGGCTAGGAGGAATTTGCTGGTCGAGCGTAGAAGTCTGGCTGGTTGGTATTTTATTAGTTTTTTGGCTACATATTTGGGCCCCATGCCATTTAAGGACTTATGGACCAGGCAGCATATTTTGAAATTGATCCTCTTTTTTTATGGGGAGCCAGTGGAGGGTCTTCAGACTGGGTGGCAGAGGGGGTGCGGGGAGGGAGGTTAAGAACCAGTCTAGCCGCAGTGTTTTGTGGGACTGGGAGTTTTGACAGATGCTCCTCATTGATGCCAGCCAGTGGAGCATTTCCATAATCTAGGCGACTAATGATGAGACCCTGTACTAGGGGCATCCGGAATGGTAGAGGAATCCACATAAAGATTTTTCTAAGGGTTCCCATTAGGCCGTTGCTGGTACGGATCACAGTGTTTATGTGATCAGCCATGGTGAGTTAGTCGTCTATTATCATACCCAGATTTCACGCTGAGATTTAGGTGGAGGGCAGGGACCCAAGGACGAAGGGCAACAGTCGTCTGTCCATATTTTCTGAGCATTGCCGAAAAGCAGGATTCCGGTTTTGCTCGCATTGAGTAATGGTGATTGCTCGTCATCCAATGTTTGAAGGACGACATGCACTGTTTAAATCTGGATTTAGTGTCATTAGGATCTGCTCCGAGTGTGATTAGCAGCTGCGTGTCATTGGCGTAAGACACTGTGTCGAACCCGTGAGCTTGGATTATCTTAGCCAGAGGTGACACGTACAGATTGAAGAGCGTAGGGCTCAATATGGAGCCCTGAGGGACTCCTTTGTCAATATTCTGTTTTTTGGAGGATAAGGCGCCTATTTGAACCTGGGAAGACCTGGCTGTCAAGTAGCTCCTGATCCAGCTTAGTACTGGGCCCTCGACACCAAGCTCCAACAGGCGCTCAACAAGGACGTCATGGGAGATGGTGTCGAAGGCCGCAGATAAGTCAATTAATGCAGATACCATTTTAAGAAACATGCAATCATTTGACCAATATACATTTATGATGCATTCCTTATTTGGACTGTTAACAACACACAATACAAGCATTTCCTGATTGACTCAAACTCTGCCCAGACAAACAAATATACAATATTCTATGAAAAGAGGGAGAATGTGTGCATGATTGCCTCAGACCAGTAAAACAATGGAAACAAATGCAACAGGTTGTTTTTATTCTACCCTTTTCTCCTCAGAAGCAAAGAGGGGAGAGCTGGATAAGACTTGTAGGGCAGCTGCAACTTGGGTACCTGCTTGGAGCAGCACACACTTGAGAGCAAGATCCAGGATGTCTGCAACTAGTAGCCAATTACAGTATCTAGGCAACATCATGTCTTAACACCTTAGCTGCTTCGAACGTTCAGCGCCCAGTGCTGAAAGTTCGAAGAAAGAATGTTGGCCCGTCAGCCAACGGGCGTGCGCAGCACTGGGGAGGTAGCGCTCGTGACGACCGTTGGCCGACGGCAGCGCTTAAGTTGTTAAGCTAGAGGACTTCCAGAACATCTTACATACAGGCAGTACAGCAAAAGAGAACACCTGCACCCACTCACAGGTTGTCACGTGAGGATACGTAGTTTCTAGATGTCCCAGGGGACATTGTTGTGATGGACACAGGATGGTTCTGTGCAGAAACAGCTGCTAGGCACACAGAAGCATTGTTATTCCACAGGGGATTACAAGGGGTCAGAAGCGGCAGTGGAGACAGGTTGTGTGAGGTAAGAGCAATGAGGACACACTAAACAAGGAGCTGGCCAGTGTATTAAAAAATCATGCAGGCCCAAATATGGACTGTTTCATTGACTGTCGCAAGACAGCCAGGAGAAGATGAGGGGCTGCGACGGGCAGGTATTTATCCACTGCCCCCCCCAAGATGTGCCTGCCCCGGAAGAGCCCACCTTGACCCCAGAGTCGGGCTAGTAGTAGCTTGCTGGCTGCAACCCTCAAAACCGGATGGTCTTGGGGGAGGGGAGTGGCTCATGGGGCATGGTAATGGGGCGCTAGGCCTCTACCCGCCAAGGTACCTGCGCTGCGCGTGCCCCAAGCAGCTCCCAAAATGTAAAAGAGATCGGAAAAAAAAGTAAAAATGTGTGGGCTTCGCCAAAATGGATTGCTGGTATCATCGATGCAATAGTATGGGGGTCTTGCCGAAATAAGCATTAGGCTATACGAGCGGTCGCAAAGACCCTCTCTGTTATGTTATGTTATAACGTGATTTGTATACCGCTCAGCTACTCCGAGGAGTGTCCCGGCGCTTTAAGCAGAAGCGGAACAGGGCGGGCTGTGTGGTGTTTAGTATTTATTTTATTTCTGTTTGTTGTGCTGATATGAGATTTGAAATAGGGTAAAGCTGTTAGTAGTCAGACCTAAAAACACTTCTCTCCCTGGAGTTAACAAATGTCAATTGACAAATCTAGGAGTTCAGACGAAGCCAAACAAAAAAAAGTGAATTCCACAAAATGTCACCTTTATGGAGCATTTGGCCAGGCAAACAAGCCACTTCATAATTTATAAATTAAAAACAGACATAAGCCTATGATGGTTCATGATGGGCGCGTGCTTTACTTCTGCCAGATCTGATTTAGGTGCGGCAGCGACCTTTTCTCTCTTCTGATGCTGATGAAAGCTCACATCTCTGGTACCATGCAATACGATTTGAAAAGAAGTCATAATGTTTATTCCATTACGGCTGTTTACAAGTAAAAAGTGTGACTGCTCCAATTGAGATGTACAAGCTTAGAAAAAGAAAATTGTTTTCATTTTTAGGCAGTTCGAGTTCTTTAACATTTCGATCCTCCTCACACGCCCCCACATAAAAAGGCATGTTTTTTTTTCAGTTTATAGCTCATTGAACATGTTCACATTTTACGAAGACTAGAGTTGTAAAGTATATTTTAATGTGTTCAACATTTCATTAACTATAGAATACATTAACAGAGAATTATTTAGGCTAAGGTCTGCTGCTAATGTGCCTGTGCCCATAATGATCACACAGTATTCTTTGAAAGCGGTGACCTCTTCCTTCCAGGGGGCAAATGCTTCTGTAATCTTACACACTACATGAAGGAATGTTTCCAAAGCCAAGCAAGTGGGCTGGCAGCCACCAACCTCTGACATGGATTCAGAAATGCCGGCTGAATTACAAGGAAAGCAAAGAGTCAGTCTACGGGAATGTGTGTGCAAGCAAAAAGAAAGAACACGCAGCATTAAAGTACTGTAATAAAATTATAATACCCCAACCTGGGGTTAAAAAAAAAGATAGACAGTTGACAAAACCGGGAACAACTTGATTAAACACCTGAAAAGGAACGAGTGCGTGTTACTTTTAAAATGTTTTAAAAAATATATTTTTTTTAAAACAACATATTTTATTTGTACCACACCAGTGATTCTATAGTTCCTTGGGCACGGCTTTTTTTTTTTTTTTAAATAAACAGCTAAACGACTGGAGAGTGGCGAGGGAGGAAACTAGGACACCCGGCCATCATATTGCCTAATTGTGCCACCGCTGGAACAGAAAAACGATAAAATAGAAAACAGAATTCGAACATTGTCTAATAACAGTATGAAATTACCCTCAATTGTAATTAAACTCAAGAAAGCAAGAAGTAAGAAGTTTTTTGTAATGAATTAATTAAAACATTACAAAATCGAATAAATGTAAATGTAGAGTATTTATATAGCGCACTTCTACCCGGAGGCCTCGTAGCGCTGTATTCATACCGCTGTGGAACCCATCCTGGCTTTCGTGTGAAATGTCCACTCATGGGCACCCCCAAGGTGAAGCCAGGCATCCACAGCGCTGCTGGGGCCGTTGTGGAGATTAAGCAAGCTATTGCCCAGAGACACAGAGTCTCATGGACCCATGATTAGACTAGGCACCGAGGCGAGAATTATCAGGTCAAGGGAAATTGAGTCCAAGAGCCGCCGAGGCGGGGAATTGAACCCTGGTCCTGGACCAGACCTCTGCATCAGGGTCTGCCACTCTAACCATTGAGCCACACTTCTCCACAAACAAACACATGCTCATTAAAAACGACCAAGTGGTGCCACAGTATTGAAGTACATTAATAACACTTAAAATACACATTTTAAGGTTAAAACTAAAGAAGAAGCCTTTTAAAAACAGATTGTACACATTTTGCGCAGTGACAGTGCTCCAGAAATGTTTTTGGTGTTTAGCCAATGTGTGATAACCTTGCCGCAGTCTGTTTTTAAACATGGTCTTATAATTTTCTGTCTTATTGGCCTGTGTATGCCTTCAGGTAGATAGTACTCAGCAGCAGTCAGCACCTAGTAAGAGCCCATGATTACAAAGGAGAATTTTCTTTTAGGAACACTTCTCAGGAGGATAGTTTGCTATTTAAAAAAAAATAATATTTGTATTAAATTTTCTGTCATACAGTTGTCGCACTATACATACAGTTGTATTGGCATTTATATAGCGCACTACTTACCCGTAGGGTCCCAAGGCGCTTCGACCGCTGCGAAACCCTTCCTGGCTTCCCTGAGAGATGGTCCCTTAATGGGTATCTCCAGGGTGAGACCAGGCATCCCCGGCAGTCTGGTGGGGCCGTTAGTGAAGATGAGGCAAGCTAATGCCCAGAGTTGCCGAGTGTGATCACTGATCAGAGTGGGCACCGAGGCGAGAGAATTATCGAGTCCGCTGACCCTGGTCCAGAAACCTGCCGCGCCGGGAATCGAACCCTGGTCCCGGGCCGTCCTCTGCTCTCGGGTCTGCCGCCTCTAACCAGTGAGCCACACTACTTCAGTTAAAGCAGACGATGCAAGGTTGGCGCAAGCCGGGACCATCTTGTCTGTGGTGGAGCCTCGGCTTGACGCTTTAAGTCCATCTAGTAAAAAAGTTTTTCCGATATTTATAGAGACCATAGCAGCACTGAGTGAACTGTTTACTATTTCCCAATCTAAGGCCAGGGTTGTACCTAATAGTGTTTCCAAGGCTAGAGACAAATGGTATTCCCCTAAATGCCGAGCTGCTAAGGGGGAACTCATTTCTGCAGTAAAGAACAGGGACCCAATCACTATTAGATCCGCAAGGAAATTTTATAAAAAAACGGTGGCTGAGGCGAAAGAGGCTCATGAATATAATTTCTGGTGTGAGTTAGCTGAGGCAAGTACCAGGAAGGATTCAAAGGGGTTTTGGGATCTATTGAGAGCAAGGAATAAGCCCATTGACCAGCAGATAACTTGCAACATTCCTGGTGACGCTTGGTTTGTTCACTTCTCCAAGCTATATTCTGCTCCACTGGGGTCATCTCATTTAAGCCTGGGGTTTTTGCCCAGTCCTAGAGTTGATCTCCTTTCCAATGACGGCCCCTTCACTAGTCAGGAAGTAGAAAGGGCATTTGGGTGTATTGTCTCCAATAAGGCTCCAGGTCCTGATGGGATCCCAGGTGACTTACTGAAGACCTACCCAGCAGTGTGGAGCAGATTAATTGCTTCACTTTTAAATGAGGTTTTGCTGGGAGGCTCCTTCCCTGACTCATGGAGGGGCGCTGAAGTCGTGCCCATTTTCAAGAAAGGCAGCAGGGACGACCCAGCCAACTATCGCCCTATCAGTTTGCTGGATTCAACCCAAAAGGTTGCAGGCAAAGTGGTACTGGGTAGGATTTTGCAGTGGGCTGACGAGGAAAAGATCCTGTCAGACTTTCAGGCAGGTTTTAGAACAGGGACAGGCACCATCGAGCAGACATTCCGTCTCCTAATGTTATATTGGAAAGTGGTGGTACTGGGAGGGGGTAGTTTGTATTTAGTCTTTATAGACTTGCGAACAGCCTTCGACCTGGTCCCACGGGCTCTATTATGGATTGTCCTTGATGGATTAGGTCTACCCCCCTATTTGCTGTTCTTGCTTAGAAAATTTCATGAAGACAATTTCGCCCAGATCAGATGGGGTGTCCAGGGGGAAAAAACATCTTGTATCCCTGTAGATAGGGGCGTCCGCCAGGGGTGTGTGATTGCCCCCACTCTGTTCTCTCTTTATGTTAACGGAGTGGTGGAGCATCTCCTTCAACATCCTTCGGATGCACCTACCCTGGCGGGAAGAAAAGTCCCAACGCTCCTATTTGCGGACGACACCCTCCTGATCTCGAAATCACCAGTGGGCATTCAGAAATTGCTTTCGAGCTTCAAAACCTTCTGTGACACCAAGGGTTTGGCTATAAACATAGGCAAGACCAAATTCCTTGTCCTTAACCCCCCTAATAAATCCGTTGCCCCTCCTGTCTTAGACTCTATCCCTCTCGAAAGAGTCAAAGAATTTGACTACCTGGGAATACGTCTTTGTGACACTATGAGTTGGAAGGCACACCACCAAAAGGTGTTTCTGACTCATAAAAGGGTCACAGGAGCCTTGCTCAAGGAACAACGTGCCTCAACCATAAAACCAATTGGGACACCCCTAGACATCTATAGGGCAAGGGTTGTAAGCGCAGCACTGTATGGTGCAGAACTGTGGGGCACCCAGAGAGTTGATACCCTGGCCCATCTTGAAAACAACTTTCATAAAGATCTTATGAGGCTACCCCACAGTACCCCTACAACCCCCCTCCTGTTAGATACAGGCACCCGCCCAATTTGTGAGCAAGCAAAATTGCGTCCCCTGCTACTCTGGTCCCGGATATGGAATGTCCCGGAACTGTGTAGTTACGCCGACGCCCTAAATGATCTGTTGTCCCTTCCAGGTTGCTATAAGGTATCGTGGCTCAGGGAGGTCAAACGACTTCTCTATGAGTTGGGTTTAGGAGACGCTTGGGTCAATAAAACAGCACCGCCCAAACAGCTCCTAAAGAAGGCCTATTGGTTATGGGTAGACAATAAGAGAATGTGCAACTCAAATCATTGCAAATCTGTTGCCCAGTTTTTACTAGTTAAGGAGCTCCCCTATAGGGAACCTTATCTGGACTTAATTCATAACTCGGGAGATAGATCATTGTACTTCAAATTTAGGGTGGGTGTACTCCCCTTAGGACAGTTAACTTCCTCCTGGAATCCACCACTACAAACTGTTCCGCATTGTCCGTTCTGTGTTTCAAGGGTTGAGTCTGTCGCCCACCTATTGTTCGAGTGCAATGCCTATGCAGCGCCTAGATCGAAATGGCTAAAGCCCTTATGTAGGAGCCTGGGAACGAGATCACATCTAGAAGCCTTACGCATATTGCGCTCAGATGCCCGCCCCTTTTTTGCCTGCTGTATGGCAAAATTCTTAGGCTAGGCATGGCGCATAGGAACTACAAGGAAGCTGTTGATTCAGTAATGTGCTCCCTGTTTGAACTGTATTTTATACTCGCTCATAAATGTCTTATTGGTTTTTTTTATTACGATCCCTTAGGGTATTTTATAATATGTATTCTTGAACTGCTTTTATTTGATGTTTTGTATTGCTTTTATGATATGTACCGTATCGAAATAAAGCTATTACTACTACTACTATACATACAGGTATAATAGACAATGTAGTACATGAAGGCAGTGGTGAGCACATTGTTCATACAATTACCGTAGGGTAATTTGCTATTTAACTGCAGACTTTAAAGTGATTCTTCATTACTGGCTGTCTCAGACACCACGCATATTCAGGGCTTTCATCACTTCCTGCAACTAAAAAGACCATAGATTATTGTTATTACGATCCCTGTAAATGAATGGTTTGATGACATTTTTCAGGCTGCCTGTCTTTGAATTAATTATTAAAGGGAAATTCTTCATAAAATCAGCTTTGCAAGCCAGGTCCTGTCTGAAGAGGCCAAATTCAAGAAGCATTTGACCTCTCGCAGAGCTCTTAGTTAAGTGAAACTGCTTTCTATAGGCACTGCATTGGATCAGAGACCCAGGGTGCTGGCGAATTTGTATGGTTATCCACGACGACCATAAGTTAAGGCGGGGAGTAGTTTGCCTCCTGCTACTTTTAAAATGTGGCAAGCTGAGGGGCTGCGTAGTTTTGATTCCAAGCAACATAGCCCAAAAGATATGGAAGCGCCTTTGTGCTTTAAATTAGTTAGGTGCCCAGAAGATCCCTTTGTTACACTGATGACGAGATAGTTGTGGAAGCAAGTATTTGGTCTCTAGTGAGCACGACTTGCCATAATATTGTATGAAATCTCGCTTTTTTTTATTGCTTATTCACTGACTGTCTCTCACCCATTGCTTTCAGTAAGGCAGCTAATAATCACCATTGAAAAGAGAACCTTCAAATATTATACTATCAATCAGTCTAATTGATAAACCTTTCCACAAGTATTTCCTTCTAACAGAGAGAGCAGCCTAGGTTCCGTAGACAGCCCCAAAACATACGAGAACTATATAGACCATCATAGTTTCCCTGAATCCCTGATTTCAGACAGCGCTGCCTGCATCCTCAGCACAGCCACCCAGCAAAGAGTTTGGGTGAGGTTTAACACCCATGTGCCTAAAGAGCACATGGGTCTCCATGGAGGCAACCTGAACCCTTAGCCAAGAGTCAGATGGCTCGATAACTATATCACACCAGGTCTATGGAAACATTTTGCGGCAAATGGTCAAGTAGGTTTGAAGTTGATGCCTTAACTGTAAACTAAAAAAAAAACTCATTAACTTCTAAAGCCAGGACCATCAAGGAAAATGAAGGTCCCACCTACTAGCCCTTTCGGGGTATAAGGAAATAAAAGAGTGAAAAACCATAGGGGAGGAAATGCACCCAAAAAAGCTTTGTCATCACAGAATATTGAGACTGATATGAAGACAATGTGTTGGATAGCCGGGAAGAGTGCTAACACATTGCAAACAAAAGCAAGTTGTAGTTACAGAAGCACCCACCAACATCTTTTGGATTGCAGAACTCCTTGAACACGGTACCCTGAAATGAAGCCAGGCATTCCATCATTTTACTGCTTTGAGAAAACACCCCCACACCCCCACAGGGATGTGCGAGGGCGGCAATTACTGATGCTTCATCTTTTGGCTCCCAGCCCATGAGATTATGTGGAAAAAATATTCGACCAATGAGAGAAGAAAGCTACACTAGAATAGAACCATAACAAGTACATATACTTACATCTTTTTTTTCGAGACAATGATGAAAACCTGGAGAAGAAAAAGAGAATACTAAAGAATGGCTTGTTTATAGGCAACCTAGAAGGCTTTAAGGGGGTAGCAATCTTTGCCTGAAGACCGAGGAATAAATCCTTATCTGCAATGTTTCACAACACTAATAAGGAACATCTCCCTCAAAGATAAATGTCCTGCAGATACCTTCCTGGAAGAGAGTGCTCATATGTAACAAATAAAGCCCTGTTTTGGTACCAGCAGTTGAAGATGCAAATTATGGTCTAGTCGTAAAAGTAGCAATTCTCAATAAGAAACAAGATAAGTAAAGTTAGCAGAAATTAATCTAAGAAAAGGCAAGGCAATATATCTATACGTTCAATGGAGTCCACTACTGCACACACTGGATCCTAAAGGTGATTTAATGAGCAATTTCGGGAAATTAAGCACATACTTAAAGGTTACCCATAGGCTGCTCGAATGAGTCATATATCACAAGAGCCGCAAACTCTTAAATATGGAAGAGGGAGTGGATGCATGTGGTGAGGATATTAACTAACCATTGATAGAAAAGTGAAACAAAAAGAAAAATGACCATGCAACACCATCTGCTGCAACTGGAAAAACACTGAAAATGGAGAGGTTTCACCCAGGGTCATCAACAGAATCTGAAGAGGTATATTCTACAGATCAAGTGCAAAAATGTAATAGTCCTAGCTGCAGATAACTACCCACAGATAGCCAACTCCACACCATTTAAATAAAGTAATAAATCCTTTTAAAACAAAACTGGTAAACAATTAGGGTAGTTATATTTCCAGACACATACAGCATTGCCATAGATAGAAGCAGGCTCCTAACAGAAGTCAGATTAAAGTTGCATAAAAGTAACAATGCTCATAATAACAGTATGAAGTATGAAATAGTTCTTGCACAGTTAGTAGTCTGATGGACCCCTTCCACGACGGATGAAAATCGTTTGATGACTATAAACAAACTTTACAGACCTTGACTCTTGATCTGCATATCCTGTGGCATCCACAGGCAGACCCCTGCTTTCCTGACGGACCTACCTGGAGGTCTTGCATACAGTAAGGATTTAATTGTGTACACTCAATTACATTTCCACATAGCACCCTCTGCATTCAAGATACGACTTACTGTAGACGCAGCAGAGTGTTGACTTGAACTGCTTTGAGCCTAGGAACACTGTGAGTGTGTAAGTGTACAATTCAACACCTTCATGTGGGGTAACAGTATGACTGCTGATAAGCTTTTGCGAAAGAAAAGCAGAACAAACTATTATCACGCTGAGCAATACTACAAGTATTTCATTTCTAAACATCCCATAGCGCCATAAAAGATTCCGGAGTCCAAACACACCTCCATCAATCATTGGTTAGTAATACGGTCAACAGTGAAATCATGCGGCTAATGTGCTATTCTTCGAATGTTCAGTCCCATCAAACATGGAAAATAAATGTGAATTATGTACTCTAAAATATGTGCACTAGGACTCTTGAGTGAGGGGAACCCAGTAATCTTTAATATTGCACACGGGTGGGGCCTCCAAATCAGTGTACCACTTAATGATAAGAAAATATTCCCACCAAAGATTTGAATTAAGTTTCCACTCTTTGGGGAGGATCAACATACGTCCTGCCTGAAACCATACTTAGCTGTCTTTCTCAGGTCTCGGGCCTGAGAGAGAGTCAAAGATACTTGAGAAACATATACCTTTCTACTGGGTGGCCAAAGTTAATTTACAATATTTATACCTTTTATATACTATCATATGTTACTGTATTTTTAGATCCAGGCGTCCTCTTCATGACATCGATTACTGCTTCAACAGGCCGGTTGAATTGTTCAGCATCATTTTAGAGAAGAGCCCAAAAGTACATCACTCTGAAGGCGACCAGAATGAGAAAAAGAGATCTCATTGTCCCTCTTCAGTGGAGGCAAAGAAGAAACTGAGTTATGACCTTTTTGGAGTGTTTACCAGCTTGAGCTGGGTTTATATGGACCAATTGTACCTTAGGGCAGTGGTTCTGAGCTTTTTGAGTTATATGGATCTTAGCTTATTCAGTATTGAAATCCAGGGACCACCACAGAATCACTATGAGAATCCGGGGACCCTCATCATGTCATTCTAGGAATGTAGGGACCCCAGCCTAAGCAATTTCGATTATTTGAACTGAATAAAAATACACACCCACCCCACTGCTGCCCAGTCCCAACCCCCCACTGCTGCACCTCACACCCATCTCCTCCCCTGCTGCCACATCCCACCCACCCCTCCACTGCTACCCCCTAAAACCCATATGCGCTCCATTGCAGCCAGGGGGGTTATTAAACTCCGGAATATGGCCGCACAGAGGTAAGTACACAAACAAATAAACAAAATGAATGTTGTTGCGCGGCTGCATTGCCAAATGCGATGCAGTGTGTGCAACACCATTTGTTTTCTTTATTTGTTTATGTACTTACCTCTGTTCTGCCGTATTCTGGAGTTTATTACCCTCCACTCTGCCCCTCCCCACGTCAGCGCCCAGGCAGCCCTTCCACCTCGGGCCGCTACTGGTTAAACTCATATATAACACTTTAAAAAAGAGTGCAAGTACAACCAGCGCATATATTGTTAAGTTCGGCCAATCAGAAGAGTTACTTGCTCAAGGTAATATAGATAATTAACTTCATAGCCACAACAGACAGAAGGAGTCATACATCCCTGCACTGCATTTACCAACAGAAGAAATATGAAATATAATGCATTCACAATAAATCAAGGTCAAACAACAAATTATAGCAAAATAATTCACATTAAAAGGTACTAATGTGTTTGGGAGCCATTAGTAATATCATTCTTTCTGGCAAAATAAAATCACATACGTAATACAAGTCGTATAAAGAGAAATATAGGTCAAGTAATGAATATAGAAATGCTGTTGTAAAATATACGGCGTTCAGTAAAGAATTTTCATCTTTAACATTGGCATCACACAATGAAAACCCATAGACTAAGGACCTGATTATGAGTGGATGCCTCTGTGCCTGTTCACAAATGGTCCATTGGTTCCATACGTGCTGTCTATCAAAAATGAGATGGACCCCTCACACACCAAAGGAGTAGGGTGGCCCCAGTCTCTTCACGGATTCTATTTGTTATGGGTAGTGTCCACACGTGCTGTTCCAGGGTGCAGGAACACCGGACCAGATATTCCCAGAAGCAAATTCTAGCTGGTAAACTTGCATGAGGTTTTGGCTCCAGTAGCTAGCCTTGTCCCCCAGTCACAGCTAAGCTTTTTCTTTGGCAAGGGAGGGAGCAACCAATGTTTCCCCATTCCAAAATGATTCTTCTCCTTCCCTCTCCCATCACCCCAGATCCCCTCTCTTCAACTCCTCTTCGCAGGGAAGCCACTGCTCACATTTGCCACCTAATAAGGTGATAAATGGGAGCGTTAATTTCCTGGGATTAGGGAATACTGTGCGGAATTGTGCAGAGTAATTCTGCGTCCACCCAGTACTTTCCTATTCCAAGGGGTCTAACATCTTGGACAGGTTTTTAAAATGTTCCTAGGTGCATTCAAAGATGGCCACCGCAGATGAGCATGCATCGTCAGTGGGCAACTGTGCCTGCACTCCTAATGTTTTAATGAATGAGGTTCAAATATAGCAGCCTTGAATGGGTGCACAACCACACGGCGACCTTTGACTGCAATTAGGCATATTTGAATAAATCCCATTCATAGATGGCCACCATTAATGTCTGTGGATCCTTGGCTCTCATTTTAGGAAGGGTGTTTGTTAAATAAAATAAAGATATTCAAAGGTGGTAGCTGTGCATGTGTGTAGCAGCAGCTTCAGAAATAGTAAAAAAAACTTTTGAAGATGGCCTCCCTCCGATAGCGCAATGTGTGAAACATAGTGCTAAAAAAGGGTGGGTGGGTAGGGAAGAAGAGGATCCTGGGTGGAAGGCAATGGGTTAAGAGAGGAAATGGGGAGGAGACAGAGGGAAAGAAAATACTTCCAGCAAGGTCTGTCATTAAAAATGGAAAGATACCTCATCCAATAAGAACACAGGAAGACCTAAATACTCTCGGGTAAGGCAAACACAAGAACAGAAAAGTTCTCCTGGGCGGGACACATAAAAGGAAAGCAAGGAAAGTCATCATCAAATCGTAAGCAGGGAAGTAAGATAGGCAATAAAACTATCCAATCAGTAGAGGGCAGACAACAACCCAACTAATAGGTATGTAATCTATTTGCAAAATTAAGTCTGGCCAGACGTATTATTTTGTGTAAATATCATGTGGGAAGCACTACAAGACTTCGCAGAATCGTATATGTTCCTTCCATTACCTTGTAGGCACCAGAGTTGCTTGTCAAATATTTCTTGGTATGCATGTTTTTTTTTCGTGGTACTATCTGCCTCCTCAGAAAGTGCATCTTCGTCTATGAGAAAAATTCAAAAATTGTGGCCGTCGGCTCCTGTGCAATGACCCTAACAATTAAAGTGTTACTATGTCCAGCGTTCACATCCAGCCGCTTCCTACCAATGTTGGTAACTAACAGCAGGCTGCTCCCTGAGGAACCGCCGACAACACAACTGGCAAAAGAAGGAAGGCAATGCAATTGTTAAGTTCCATCACTAAAGCCTTACAGCGATTGACTAACCTTATTCAAGGTCTGCGTGGAATCAATGGAGGCAGCTTATTGTCTTCATGTGAAATGCTTTACTGTAATACAAGCACAAATTTAGACTTTCTTGTCTCACCACACCTTCCCGTCAACTTATCGATATATATGTTGTACTGCTTTACAATGATTTACGTGTGTCAGGTGCATAAAATAGCATTCAATCGTTCTAAAGATATTCAGCACTTTCGCAACTGCAGGTTTTGCTTGGTTCAACTAATATATATATATATATATATATATATATATATATATATATATATATATATATATATATATATATATATATATATATATATATATATAAAACACAATTTTCTTTGCATGATATGCACAAGATAGAAAGACGACCAGCAGCCCTCTGAGTGCCCGCGCCCACTGGGGTTGACATTTTAGTGAATTCTTCATTTTGAATCGCGGTGCCCCATCGGGTTTTTGATGGAACTGGTCTAAGCAGCGATGGGCAATACTACAAAGACCATGATGCCTTGCTTTGCTGACACCCATGGGGGCGGGACTACTATTCAAATAAAAGGTGTGTTCCACTCTAAAACCGCTTTCCTTGCATATTTGAAGAGAGCCAGTGATCAAGAGCGTCACTCGCTTGAAACGCGTTTGGCAGTCACATACGTACCTTGGACGGCTGACTGGATGATTCTGCTACTGGTGTCTGTGTGCAGTCACCCCTGCTGGTATATATATATATAAAGATATTTTGCCTTCAGCACTGCAAATGTTATTACAAGATAAACACCAGGGCGTTGTTAGACCTGCCATCTTTTGGTGTGCTTTCCCCTGACTTTTTGCCTTCTGGACTCCTGTTTATGACTGTGTGCTGAACTTAATTTTTGCTGGCTTTAGGACCTGTGCACTTTTTCACTACTGACCACTGCTATAGTGCAAGTCCTCTGTGTCTAAAATGTGATGGCATTTGGTTTCTCCATTATTGGCAAGTTTGATTAATTGATAAGTGCCTAGGACCATAAATGACATGTGCCCAGGGTCTGTAAATCAAATGCTACTAGTGGGCCTGCAGCACTTATTGTGACACCCACACGAGTAGCCTATCAAAAATGTCTCCGGCCTGCCACCGCAGAGCCTGTGTGTGCAGTTTTAGATTGCCATTTCGAACTGGCAAGTCACCTACTTGCCAGGCCCAAACCTTCCCTTTTATTACATGTAAGTCACCCCTGAGGTTGGCCCCAGGTAACCCCATGGGCAGGGTGCAAGGCAAGGTATCAATTTCTTGGCTCCAAACCATAAAGACATTTCTTCCTAATACTGCACTTTCTAATTAATTCCCTCCTTTTCTTTTCTCAAACAAGATACATTTTAAAGCAATATATAATCACTTTCAGGAGGTGCTTTCCCCTTCCATTTCCACATTTCTTGCATCCGATTCTCTTTATACACGTCTGCCTTTTTCTTTCCTCTTTCACACTACATATTCACTCATTCACTTCCACCGATCTCCATCTTACGTTCACTTTACCATTTCTAGGTTTTTATTACATTCAGCGCAACTGTGCCTTTCCCGAGGCAACAGCATACATGCAGGAAATACACAGAGGAGGGAAAACAACCAGGTATGCATATGTTGGTAGAGCAGCAGGGAAACCCTCAGGGCAGGCTGCAACATTCCAAACAACCTCCCTCATCCAATCTTAGCAAACCTAGTTCCACCTGTAGTGTGCCTAGTCCTTGCCATGGGTACTCCTCACTCCTCTCATTCGAGGCACAAGACCGCGCAATCACACAATTAATCTTCACCAATGTGCTTTGACCAAAGGCTAATTGATAAACTGGTCTAAATATATGAAACACATTGCCAATAAGGAGTAAGAGACACACTGATATACACTCAAGTACCAGCCTGTCTAAAGCAGGAGTACGTAATTCCAGGGGCATTTGTAGTAGGCCATATTTTTGAACCATTTGGTCAACTGAACATATATGCAATGGGGCTATACATTCTGAATGGGAATGCACAACATGTAACATGCATTCCCCTAACATGCATGGCACTAGCAGTCCAGATACGCGTGCATCGTAGGATATATAACTATTCTTTGCATGATATGCACAAGAGGGAAAGACCACCAGCACATTAGGTCTTCTGGTGAAATGGGTATCTCTTGTTTGTCCATTACTTATCTGTGAACTCTAGTCTCTGCAGTTGGAATTCATTGAATTACATTTCACACTTTTTTAAAAAGTATGTAGCAGTGAAGAGCTCATAAAACTAGAAATAAGAAAAACACCACAACCCAATCCCATAAACTGAAGTGCAATTTTGGGTTAACTCTCAATTCTACCAACGGTATGGAGGAAAAGAGTGGGCTGATAAGGAACACCCAATTTTTTATAAATCTTCAACTTGTACCTTCTTGTACAATATGCCAGTGGAAGCTTGCCTCACTTACACCTATTTGGTAGCCAAAATCTGTTGAACAAGCATTAAACGGACAAACCCTGATGACTTCAGCATGCTCTTTTAAATGCTTTAAAAAAAAAATAAGTTTAAAAAGACTTTATTAGTCAAAATGCAAGGTATCAAAGAACAAAATACAGAAAATTGAGGGACAACTAAAAGAAGGGGAGGGGAAAACAAGATCAATCAGAGAAAAAATAATATATCAAATTCAATAACATGGGTAAATCATAGGCAATAAATATGACAGAGATAATACCAAGGGTATATAAGCAAACAGGAAGAAATGTTCAAATAACAAATGGTAAGGAAAGTAAAAGGAAATGCAAAGGGTGTTCAGGGTGGCTTAGGAACCTCTTGTTGGGATGGCTTTAGACAGAAGGAGCGGAGAGCACAATTATCTAAATACAGTGTAACAGGAAGCCATAGTTCTGCACGTTTCTTGGCCATGTGAAGAGGGAAAACAAAAGCATCATCGAGTCTATGGTTATGACAAACGTTATACCACCAAGCCTTGAAGGAAATGTTGGTTGAAGCCTTCCGATTAATAGTTATCTGTTGGAACGCAACAGCTAGCAATAAATCAACAATACGAACATCACAATCAATATCATCTCAGCAAGGCGAGAGGCTTCCCAAGAAAACGGGAGTAGGAGAAAAAATAATATGAGTATCGAAAATTACATTAATTTGAGCCCAAACCTGTATCCAAAAGTCATGTGTAGGTTTACAAAGAAACAGCATATGGAATAGGGTGGTGTTCGGAGAAGAGCAAGACCAGCAAACATCTGGGGTAGTTGGAAATCGCTTGTTAAGGACAGAGGGCGTGTATAGCAACCTATTGTAAAGGAAGAATAGAGACTGTGTTAGGGACGCCGTTCTGGACGATTTACGAATCTTAATCCATAGCTTGTCCCACATGGATACGGACCAGGAAGTATCAAAGTCGTGCTCCCATTGCTCCTCTCTTTTAAAAAATGTTAAGAGTGAAAAATAAATGTACTTAACAGGTAGAGATAAGGTGCACAGATTTATGGTATGGCATAAGTGGGATGATCCAGTAGTTGAGGCGTAGTCGAGTCTACAGGTTGTATATCAGAGGAGTTGCATCTTAGAGGAGTTGAACAGCAGACGCGGGAGGTGTCTTTGTGTCCTGCTTTGGGCAACTTACAGTACACAGAGGCAGCTTAGATACCTACGGATTTCTTCCTACTTATATGGGTCCATAGCCACTGACAGATGAACTGCACTTGCCGACTAGGAGGTATAGTCATAGAGCAATACTTAGGTGGACATGAGGAAGCACACAAGAGCCAATATCCCCACACTTACTCCCACGATGAGCAGGAGTACCAAGCAATTAGAGAGGGGCGCCCTTAGTCACACTTCGGGCTGGAGCCCCCTGGTTGGCACAGGAAATGGAGACAGAGGGTCACCCGACAATGTCATCAAGAGGTGCCATAAAGCCTTGGGACTATTTAAGCCAGCACGCCCTGTACAGCTTCCTCTTTGTCCCTTTCATCATGCCTGGTGCGGGGGTCTATGGCAGGCGTCAGACTGTGTCATGCGGGAGAGGGCGAGAGCGCCCGTAAGCTTCTCACCCTGTGGCGGTGTCCCAGTAGGATTATAAAGGGGGATACACAAGAATTCTGATTCTGTGACTGGACTGCCCCCTTGACAGGGAATTATTTTTGTTAGTAGTGGGCAGGCAGGAGGGAGGGCTGACCTGCTGGGGGTCCCTGGACTCTCCTGCCCTACCTTGCGAGGCCGGGTTTTTGGAACTTTTGAGGATTACACCTGTGTTCAGGTATCCTGGTGCCATGCGGTGTCCTGTTTTAAGTATGTGGTTCTTCTCTGGGGTTGGAGGAGATGTAGATGGAGATGTGAAGTTGTCCCAGTGAATTTTCAGTAAATTCCCTTTAGCAAGGGTGCATTGATGCCCTGGGTGAAACCTGAGGGGGGCTGCTGCAAGCTGGGGCCTGCTGGCACACTGTGTACAACGGATCTCACAACAATGTGGGCTGGATGTTTTTGGAATGTGAAATTATGACACTTGACTTGTGTATTCATTTTCCAGCTTTCTTTTTATATCTATAAAAAGAATGTTTTCTTTATGCATACCTGTCCTTTGACGGACTTCGCTTACAAGCAATTTTAAATGTTGATATGAATACAAAAGGCTATGCAGTGGAAAACTACAAACTAGGTCTAATCTCTGTTCTTGAGCATTGGAGTGAGGGAATGTGGGGCGAGTAGCACGTTTGCGCATACAATGAGCTTGCCACACAGTTTACAACTCCAGTGCCCAAACAAGTGGCAGGACCCTTCTAGAGAAGCTATACTACCAACTGGAGAAGGGCTGATGAGTCTCTGCCCAGGAGAGCGTGGAACAAGATATTACTTCATAATTGTGCCTATGCCACAAGGACAGACTGCACGACAGAAGAAACGTGGGCATAACCTGAGGGTGTGTTGGTACTCAACTTCTCAGGGAGCTGCAGTAGTAGTTTTCAGTGCTTCTCCCTGCTGCAAAAGCTGTTTATGAATAAAAGTTCAGAGTGTAGCATCATTCCTGCTCGTGAGGATGTCTCTTGGGGCGAGGTCTGACTGGACCTTGTTGGATTTTCAAGCCTGGCTTGGATTGCACTGAGCTCCATGTTAACAGGGCCGGTGCTAGGCATGGGCAGCTGCCCAGGGCCTCGCACTTTACCTAACACGATGGGGCCCTGTACAATGGCAACACACCACCAGTCCTCGTGTACCCCTGCCGATCAAAGTGAAGGAAATGCGTCTCTTTACAATTGGGCTCATGGGAGGGGGGCCCCCTCCTGGGGCCTCTAAGGGATGGTGTGGGAAGGCCTAGGGGAGCACTTTAGCCCACAGAGGTTTAACTCAGCCCCCAAGCAATTCTCACACCTTCAGTCCGAAATGGACTGTACAGGAGGAGCTTGGGTGGCTGAACGAGGAGCTGCAGCCCAGTTGGAGTCTGCACAAAGCAGCTTCCCCAAGATCAGAAGGTGTCACTTATGTAAATTTCATGGGCTCGCACATTCACTTTTGCCCAGGGCCCCGAAAATCCTAGGACCGGCCCTGCATGTTAATACTGGGAAAGTTCAGTTTTCATGACAAACATTAGACTACATTAACCCCTTCGCTGCGGCGGCTATTCCGCCGCAGCGCTAAGGGGGTAGGGTGGCCGCGCGGCGGTCACGTGCTTGTGACGGAACCGCTCCGTCACGGCACGCGGGTGAGCTGTGCTTGTGACGGAACGGTTCCGTCACGAACGCGCCCGCTCAATGGAACGCGCCGCGCAGGCGCGAAATCAGTGCCGCGCAGGCGCGCCGAGCGGGCCGTGATGGAACCGTTCCGTCACAAGCACAGCTCACCCGTGGCTTGTGACGGAGCGGTTCCGTCACAAGCATACAAGGAGTTAAACAACGAAGCTTACGGTTAAACTTGGAAAATGTGAAACTTTAAGGAAAGCAATCCCTTTAACATGGCTTGACAGCGGGGGGGGGTGGGGGGGAGTGGGGGAGTTTTAGAGAATGGAATACGAACCTTTAAACTGAAATCAGAAAAAGAAAACGGTGTTTAAGCAGGTAAACCATTGACAGTACTGTGCCACGACCTTCGAGCAAAGTGGGCATTTCATTTTCCGGCTTCTCTGCCACGCTTTTATCTAAAAGCTCAATCTGAACATCTCACGAAGATTTCTACTTATTCATCCTGAGTGTCAGCTGCTCCGGCTGGCCTGCCAGCCGGCAGAGCGAAAGGACACAGCCCATCCTGCGGCGCCCTGACTCACCCCCCATCCGCGACCGGCCTGATTAAATCTCCCTTCCTGGAACCCATCCGTCTTTTGCTCAATCTCCAGTGAACATTCACGTATTGATTAGGCACCACCTGAAAGGATGAAACCGCTCGCCGGATGCTGACGGGCAGGCATGGAAAAAAAAAAAAACATCTACCTGAAAAATCTGGTACAAGGTTCAAAGCAGGAACTTGCATTAATGCTGCGGGTGAAATAGAATGTTTTCCTCCAGTTAGCTGGAACCGCTCAGCGAAAGTGCTAGCTTCTTCAATAAGAAAGCGTACAACTGCAAGATTCTGATGTTTTTAAACTTTTGGCTGTTTTTCCACACTTGGCTGGCAAGGTCCCACCAGAAATGTAACCATTGCAGAGAAAATGAACAAGACAGTTAATTTTATCATGAAGCATTCTGGACTGTGGCAATGGCCTTTTGTGTAAGAATGAGGATACTTGCACTAGACGTGCGCCGAAATGCATCAGCTCCAGTGGCGGCTCACCCGTTGAGGCGGAGGAGCACTGCCCCACAGGAAAAATAAAATTACAAGAACACCCTTTTATCATCATTTTATTTTTCAGTACTGGTTCTGTTTACGTGCAGGTGGGCTGCCCACAGAGCAGGGGGAGGAGTGGTTGTCACTTTCTAAGTGCCCATGACTGTTTGGTCGGCTGTCTTGAGCACTTAGCATTTCTCTACCCTGCTGTATTGCACAGCCGGGTGGAGAGCATGCACAGCCTCCCACTCCCGGTCCGAGTACCGAACCATGCCGCTCTGGCCAATCACCACCCTGCTGTCATGCTGGTGATAGCAAAGTTGCAATTGGCTTAGGGGAGTCTGGGAGCCTGTGCGTTTCCTGCGAGGACGAAGGAGAGGATGCAGCCGACAGGTTAGTGAATTTTTATTTTTTCCTTTTCCTAATTTTTATAACCCTTGCCCCATCCCCGCCTCACCACTACAGCCCCGTAGCAGCCGCTACTGAACAGCTCCGGTGTAAACACAACTTAAAGATGTTTGGGGTCCAATTGTAACTTGGGATTCGTTACCAAAAGATTGCATTAGGTCGCATATAGCCATCCTCTTAGGAAGTGCCTGGATATACACATACATGTGCAACCACATACACAAACCACAGTTGACGGGATGGCATAATTAAAACGTAAAACCTAAAAATCACTGACATTCCCCTACAGTAAGTTGTACAAACTATAAACCATGTGCAGTTCATGAACTCACTGATGATATCATGGACATCACTCATAACACCTCAAATAACATAAATGATGACATCTCTGATGAGTTTGCATAGGACTTCAGCACTGAAAATGGTTTAGCAATGTACAGCAGTCACTGGGTACAAGGTCTGGTGTATTAACACCATCCCACCCAAACCATCTTTACCCTGGCCCCAGTCTGTGCACTCACAGTGCTCTATAATCATTTGTTCGTGTTTCCTAAAAAAAACTAATTTTTCATGTTTTTGTTTGCAAATTTGCATATTCAGTTTGGCTTTATGCACCCAATTCATAATGTTGGCTTGCAGATTTTGCAGATCTGTGGCTGCAAAAACTGAGAAATAACACGAGCATTAAAAAAAAACAATTTGGCAGCAGTTTCTGCCTCTCTACATACCCCATAGGGGATGCTTCTCCCCTTCTACCCTCAACACCTTTTTTTTCTGGACACTTGCAGTGGTTGCCGCAACAAAAATGTTCTGTTGTAGACAGCCTATCATATCTCTCTGTCATCGTCCTTGTCACACCACAAAATAGCCAACTCTCACCTTAGTTGTATAAAATCCATCCACAGTTTTTTTTGTTGGAGGTGTGATAAACTTTCCTATGTGAAGTAACATAGCACTTTTGGGACTCTCTTAACTTTTGTCACATTTGAAGGACTTTTACTAACTTGCTAGTACTCAGTAAAGGGAGATGAGCAAACTTTAGGAAAAGTGTGTGAAACTTTGTACAGCAGAAAAGAGATTCACAATTCAATGTAGCAATATAACTATAACTCAGAGTCACAATCTTTGGCTCTGAAATGAATACAAATTAAAATGAGAGTTAAAGTCGTCTAATATTCCGACATTGACGTTTAGGCATGGCATCCTTGGTTTGATTTTATCTTGTCTTTTTGCCTCTGCCTTCTGAATTGTTGCTGTGTGTAAATGGATTTCGTTTCTGCTGGTCTAGAAGCTTTAGGCATTTTGCCAGTACTGATCAGTGCCAAAGTTCAAGTGCTCCCTCTGTAAATTGTGAATATGAATTGGTGTTTCCATGATTGGCTTGCTTGACTTACTACTTAGTCCCAAGTACAGTGCACTGTGTATGCCCAGGGCCTGTACGGCAAATGCTGCTAGTGGGCCTGCAGCACTGATTGTGCCACCCACACAAGCAGCCTTTTAATAGGGGTTCAGACCTGCCACTGCAGTGTCTGTGCGCAGTTTCTACTACCATGTCGACCTGGCAAGTGCACCCACTTGCCAGGCCCTAATCTTCTTTTTTATTACATGTGAGTCAACCCTAGGGTAGGCCCAGGGTACCCCTGTGGGCAGGGTGCAGTATATGTGAAAGGTAGGACATGTACTGGTGTGGGTGACATGTCCTGATAGTGAAATACAGTGTATTTCTTTTTTACCACTGAAAGGCTATCTGTCCCATAGGATAGAATGGGAGTTTATTTATAACTTCTTATAAGTAAAACGTCTCATTGGGACTAGACAGAAAGATGAAGTTTAGTATGCCTGAATTCAGAAGATAAAAATGCATCTTTTAATAAAGATGATTTTTATATTGTGTGGTTGAAAATACCACCTTTTAGAAAGTGGGTATTTTCTTGCTTAGCCATCCTGTGTGCCTCTGCTGGTTTGTGGATTGATTGTCTGGCTTTGGAGTAACAGGGGCTGGGAATGTGCATTCACTGTACATAGCTACTGGGGGGGGGGGGGGGGGGGGGGGGGGGGATGTCCAGCCTTTTTCTGGATGAGTCAGTGCTGGGCTGAATTGGCCTGGTCTGCCTTACACAATGCTGTCTCCACCTCTTGCAAGGAAGCTGGACCAGGGAGAGCAGAGCTATTTTTGACTGAGTACAGAACCTCTCTGTCAACAGAGAACAAAGAGAAATTGAGTATGAATATTGGGTCCCAGACCCCAGAACTTTAGAATACTTCTGGACTCAAGAGGATCCTCTGTCAAGGAGAAGAGCTGGGAAATCTGAAGGAAAAGTACTGCCCCTTTGCTGTGTGCAGTATGGGGTTCGCCTGCAGTGTCTGTTTCTGCCAAGGAGAGAACGAAGACTTTGCTGTGTATCTTGCTTGAAGAAGATCTCCAAGGGCTTGAAGTGGAGCTTGCCTCCTGTTCTAAAGTCTCAGGGACACAAAGACTACACCACTAGCTCCCCAGTACTCTTGCTGGGAGTCTTGACCTTATAATACTTGCTTGGATTGTGTTGGGCCTTGGGATTATGTTCCTGCCGCTGGGAGCTGCGAAAAGAGAACTAACTGAAGAAGCGTAACGCAGCCAAATCTGTTTCCGATGTATCGCCACCGTGCCTCTGAAGAAACCGACACAGCGCTTGCCCGCAGCTGAAGAAATTGTCGCAAGCTGAGTCTCGTGCACAGATCTCCGAAGTCCGAGATTACCGCACTGACTCCGAAGCAAGCCCTGCTGTGCAACTGCAAGAACCGACGCATCGGGGGACCGAGGCTGGAGCGATTGATGCAACACCATGCAGCCACCAAATCGAGAGCGGACGCCTCCCGAATCCCCATGCATCGTACTGGGGTGCATAGTGTACTGCAACACCGGAATCACAGAAAGAAACCGAAGCATCGCCTCCCGGTACAGTAAGAAACCAACGCATCACCTCCTCTTCGGTAAGGAACTGACGCATCACCTCACCTCCGTGGCAGTTAGGAACTGACGCATCACATCTCCTGGAGCAAGGAACCAACGCATTACCTTCCCTGGGTGTAAGGAACTGACGCATCACATTATGATTTTGAAGCATCTAAGGTACTTTGTGTTGAAAGTGTCGCACATATAGCTTGCTTTGGACAGAATTGTTTTTACCTTTTAAAAGTCACATCTTGATAACTGTATGTTGGATTTTTGTCGTTTTGGTCTTCTTTGGTTTAGATTAAAGAGGACTTGTTTTTCTAAACTGATGTGGTGTCCATTTGTAGTGTTTTCACTGTATTACTGTGTGTGTGCACAAATACATTACATACTGCCTCGGAGATAGGCCTGGTGAGCAGGGGTTGCCTAAGGCATAACTCTCTTACCCTGACTAGAAGCAAGGATCCCTACTTGGACAAAGGTGCAAATCATTGCCAACGAGAGAAGTAACATGGCTTCAGCACTTTTGGGACCCTTTGGGTCCTTTGAAGGACTTTCATTAACTGTACAGAGTCAAGGGAGATGAGCAAAGTTTAGGAAAAGTGTGTAGAACAGCACAAAAATTATTCACAATTCAATGTAGCAATATACCTATAACTCAGAGTCACAATCTTCGGCTCTGAAATGAATACAAATTAAAATGAGAGTTACAGTTGTCTCATATTCTGACAATGCCTCACCCACATAGGCGAAAGGAACATGAAATCAAAAAGTTAGATACTATCTTTGCCTAGTGGTCCACACGGAACTCATTCAAAAGATGGAAAATTGACCAGAATAGCAATATTTCTGTAAATGGCAAGATACATAGATAAGACTTCACTGATTCTAGTCACAAATTTCATAATGTCTAGACTAATCGGTAGTTTATTGCAACATAAACCACATTTCAGTTTCCTAAGCATGCATAGGAGTGAGGTGAAGTGATCACTGTGCAAGAACTCACTTCCAAAACGTATTGAAATAGTATTGCAAAACATTACAAAGTGGTGTTTTAGGTATACAAACAAGTGTAAAAGCATTTATCAGTCTATTAACACAGACACAGAGTCTCCTGTATATGCGTAGTTCACTTTGCATCATGCTGAAGTTTCAACACCACATAGGGTCTTAGGGTCTCCTCTGGACAAAGTAATGCCAGTGGGACACCTGCTGAAGCACAGGGCAAAAATAGCACACATGCGCAGGATGTGGATACAGCATACAGATTATCGGGTGAGAATCAACTCAGTGAATTATAAAAGGATATATTCACAGGTTCATGGGCCCAAGAATGATCGTATGTCCAAAAGGGTACAGAAAGATTGGCACGTGTGGCTGGATCAGCAATATGGAAATAAACAGTCAGGACCAAGGGAAGCACCTGCAGAAAATCTCCTGATCAGAGATAGAAGGAGCAGCATGACAGAGTACCGTCACTGAACAAGCAAAGGTTTTGGTAGGCCTGGGAGTATATCCTTGCGACGACTGTAGCAAGACAATCCTGGAAGTTGATGCGATTGACTGTCCATGGACCATTGAGTCTAACTAGAATCTGGGTGCTGTCTCTATAAGAATTCAGTGTCAAACCAAAAGACTGTATAATGGTTTCCAGTGGAAAGCCACAGGCATTAAATTGATTAGGAACTCAGAGGAGCCCTGATTGACTCTCTGATGCACGCTGAGAATGTTCGAAGGGTAGGGAGAGAGATGAATGGCCTTGGAGCAGTCGTTCAGCGAATCACTAATCCAAGTTAGGTCAATCCCTAAAACTTTGATTATGAAGGCAACTTAAAAGGATTTCGTGAGGAAAGGTTTTGAAAGCTGAGGATAGGTTTAATATTATCAAGGCTGCATCCACAACTAATCTAAGAATGTGAAAAGTAGAGAATAACACTGGCTCCATGTTATGGAGAGGCTGAGACTGGGACGAATTGAGCAGCAAATATATATTTCAAAAAAGGAAAAGAGCTCAGAGTTGATCTCTTTTTAGGAATCTTGATGGGCAGAAGGAGTAGCGAAATGAGTTGGAAATTGCTTAAGACTAAGGAAATTTCAGGAGAGGTACCACTAACGCCTGTTTTCAGGTCTGCTGAATGGAGTAATTTGTGAGGAAGAGATTGTAGACATCCATAAGTACAAGGGCAGACAGGTCAGAATAAGTCAGCTTGGAAATGTTCAAGTGAATAAATACAGTGAAGAATTTGGGCAGTGCATTCAACAATTAAAGGAGCAAAGTCAAGCAACAAATGTACAGGAGTAGAGTAGGTAGAGAAAAACACAGGAAGAGCAGAGAATGATATGGAGGCATAAAGGAAATGTACATTTTGTTTTCAAGAAAGAAAATTGCCAAGATATTGAGTAAGCTCTGCAGTGATACTGCAGTAGGAAGGAAGCATGAGTGACTGAATTTAAAATCTTGAAAATTTCCTTTGTGGCGTTCCAAGAGTTAGCGATTTGTCTATGAAGAAGTGCCCCTGAGCCGAACAAATAGCTATATATTCGAATTAGACGCTATATATTCGACTTAGACAGCCTCCTGGTAGTAGAGGAGGGCTTCAGCAGAGCAGTTGGCTCATCAGACTTCCAGCTTATTTGGCAGAGAAAGTTTATGTTTCTTTGGTCTTGGGTATGGCAATGTGCAGTGGGAAGGAGCAGTTGCATTAGGCTGGTCAGTGGGAGACAATTTTGTAGAGCGATTGGCAGATCCAGGAATGCAAGCTATTTACTGCTCCAGTCAACGGGAGGGAGAGCTTGGGGCACCGGGATAGGGAGAATCTGATAGGGGTCTGTAGAGTCAGAGAACTCCTAAAGGATGAAAAGAGGCCAGATGAAGATTTCCTCAAGTTTATTCCAAAGAAAAAAAAACACAACTGCTCTTGGCGATGCGCCAACTGTAAATGTCGCATTCTCAAGCATTCACGGCCGATGACATCCCCAAGATTCCAAACAACTCACAAGCCACCCAACCAATGTGCTAGTGTGCATGGCTTGAAAGGGGAAGTGTTGAGGGCAGATGTTCAGTAAAAGGAAGAGGGAAATGGTCAGACCAATGAAGCTGAAATAAAGTGAGGACAGTAATGTGAGCTGGGGGAATGAAGCGTAATTCGAAAGTGTACCCCCTACCATATGAGTAGAGCCAGATATTGGTTGACGGGGCTAAGACTGGCATAAGAGTTTAGAATACACGCAGTCACTTGCCGACTGAAATGATCTGCACCTATACGGAAATACCCAAGGAGGAGATTCGGAAAGCACCCATGAAGAATAGAGACAGAAGTTGGCCAAACAGCTGCAAAAGGTGTTGGTGGATCCGGGTAAGTCATAGACTCAAATCCCAAATATAGGGACTGAAGGGGAGGAGGAGGGAGGCAGTATTTTGAGAGCAAAAGTTTGGCCAGGTGGAAATGGCCATGTCTAAAGTGAGAGACCGTAAGGGATTATTTGAAAATAACAGCATGCCCTCCGCCTCTTATTTGCAAAAAGCTTTTTACCCAGTCCAGGAGGGGAGGGCCAATTCAGAGCACGAATAATCGAGAGACCAGGATTCTCTCATGAGCACCAGGTCTATCTTGGTGTCACAAAAGTTTGTACTGTGTTTGAGTTCCCTACCCATGTATCACCACTGTGAGTTAAAACTGGTCCATTGGATATATGTACTGTCGTACATTCCTCGTGAAAAACAACATTTTATAAAACCGTGTGGAAAATAATTTCTAGCCCGGAGGAAAAACATTAATAAATGCCATCCTCTCCAACCAAAGACATGTCCTACAGAGGACACCATAGATGACTGCAGGCATGTGCCAGCCGACAGCAATGCTGTGAAGGTATGTATGTCGTTACAACGCATACTTTTACAATGCATACCTTTACAACGCATTTTTTACATTGCGACATCCATTACAACGCATTCCATTACAACGCATGCCATTACAACAAATTCTTTGAAACTACCTTTACAACGCATTCCACTACAACGCATACAACATTTACAAAGCATACCATTACAACTCATACCATTACATTGCATGTATGGTAAGTATTGGATAGTGTAGGGGTAAAAATTACTATTCTAACTCCAGGGGGTGCAACAGCAGGGTAAGTGTTGGATAGTGTAGGGGTAAAAATTACTATTCTAACTCCAGGGGGTGCAACAGTAGGGTAAGTGTTGGATAGTGTAGGGGTAAAAATGACTATTCTAACTCCAGGGGGTGCAACAGTAGGGTAAGTATTGGACAGTGTAGGGGTAAAAATTACGATTCTAACTCCAGGGGGTGCAACAGTAGGGTAAGTGTTGGATAGTGTAGGTATGTGTTGTAATGGTATGCGTTGTATTGACTGCGTTGTAATGACGTGCTGTAGTGGTATGCGTTGTAGTGACATGCGTTGTAATGGTTGCGTTGTAATCGCATGCGTTGTAATGGATGTTGCGTTGTAAAAGTTTCGTTGTAAAAGTTTCGTTGTAAAAGTTGCGTTGTAAGTGTTGTTTCCCGCTGTGAAGCCATGCGCCAATACCAACTCCTTCGAAGATCCGCATTTAAATTGTGCTATCTATATACAAAATATTTTTAAAGATTAGGAATTCACCCAAACTGCACATACTGCAATATCTCGGCAGAAAAGCCCCTTCAAGCCTGCATATCGCTGTCGAACTTAAACGAGAAATGATCATGAATGAAAACCCAGCTTTAATGGACTGATGGAAATTCAACAGCCCGCATTTCAATGGCCACTCGGAGTTCATACTGCACAGGCGGTCTCTAAAGCCTGAGTCAGTTCCTTTGCAGACAACAAAGCGGGAGATAAAATTCCTGGTGAATGGGAAAATATCCACATTAAGATGAAATATTGTAAAGAGTGAAGTTGAATGCAGCACTTACCATCGAACTCATGGCGCTGGAGTGCACTCTAAAGACCACTGTCAGTCTGCACACAAAGCTGCATTCAGGATAAGCTTTGCATTAGAACTATCAGATATGCTTTCATCGAGTTCCTCACTCATTTGTGTTCAAAACGCACAACTGTTCTATTTTCATTGTAAGGTACCCTCTGATTTCAGTAAATAGTTTTTCTTGCATATTTCTATGTGCAAAGTGTGTTTTTTTCAATGTTGGGTCTAGGCAACTACCAGTCTACGACAAAAATTCATAATAAAAAACCTTCGATAACGCACACATGCAAGGGACATTGGTCCCCTCTTTGCAACAATGTGTGTATTCAAGTGTTATGTTGATTCTGCCCTCCACAGCAAACGGCGTGGGGCGTTTAGTCAACCCATTTCCCATTTCATCCTTTGGCTCTCTTGCACTGCGAATGGGAGCATTTTGCCTGATCACATATTCACAGTCGCCAAAAAGGTGTTCTGTTGTGTGCCAGGCAGGGTTAGTGTGCCATGGCTGCTAGGTCATGCCTTTATTTTGTTATAGGATTGCTATTTTTTGTACATGTTGCATATGTTTGCAATTAAATTAAAAAAACTCTGAAAAGTAAAAATGACTTTGCCAATGCTTGCTTTATTTAGCTGCCAGATGCGAAAATGTTGACAGACACACTTTTGGAGGGCATGATCCTCAATTAAATATTTGAGTCTTAGTTAATCCCTTCTATGCTGTACACAGTGGGCGTGTGCTGATGACGGCTGGGGGCCGTCATGAACTCGCCCACTTCGAAAAACGCTGCACAGGCGCAGAATCGGGGCCACGCTCAAGGGGTTAATATAGGACCAGCTTTCTTACAAGACTCAGCCAACATATATCTATTCCAGTGAATGGGAAACAAAAAGGAGCAGGTTGGCCTCTACTTTGATGAGTGCATCATTTAATTCACAAATATCTGACTGGCTTTCCTTTCTATTTGTGGACAGGCTCTTTTCAATTTGAAGAAAGGTCATATTTTGAATTAGCAGTTGGGCCACTTCCAAAGAAATTTTATGGCGTGGGCAATTGAAGAAGGCCCCAGCCTTTCAAGAGGAAAACTAGGAAAGTTAACTTTCTCTTTATTGGACTCCTGCCTATTCTATTTCTCTATGTAAACCTCTCTTCCTACCTCCATCTCCGACTGCCTCTCTGCTCAGTGGAATTTTAACGATTTTAGAGCACAGGGCAACAAAGATTTCAGCCGTTCTTGTCTGACCCTATTAAAGTTTAACATATAAATTGTTTTGCATCATACATTCTTGAATCAGAAGGACATGTGTAAAGGCCCTAAAATATGACTTGTCGGGGGGCCCCTAAAAATCCTTAAGATGTCACTGGGCACTTCCACAAAATGGGCCCGATTCACAGAACTAACTTAAGACAAAATCCTAAACTTACTACCATTTAATTTTGGTATTCACAGAAGGCACTTACTCATTTAGGTATTCACAGAAGGCACTTACTCATGTTGGTATTCACAGAAGGCACTTAATCATCGATGAGTAAATGCCTTCTGTGAATACCAAAATGAGTAAGTGCACTTACTCATTTTGGTATTCACAGAAGGCACTTACTCATCTTCTGTGAATTCCAAAATGAGTAAGTGCCTTCTGTGAATACCAAAATGAGTAAGTGCCTTCTGTGAATACCAAATTGGTAGTAAGTTTAGGATTTTGTCTTAAGTTAGTTCTGTGAATCGGGCCCAATATGTCAAGGCTTTCACTTCTGGTAAAAACATACAAGTTTCTCTATCAGTGCGCAAAAACCAAGCACATTTCTATATAAATTCAGCCATGCAGGGTTTATAAAGAATATTGCAGCTTAAGAGCCTGGTTAGCACAGAGAAAGCTTGGTATATACAGTTAGTATAATAAAATACAAGCCAGATATACCAGGCTATTGATATGCGTAAACAATCAGCTGCTCAGTCCAACCCGCACTCACACCATTCAACAGCATTCATTAAGCTCAAGCAAAGAATTGACAGAGTCGAGTACAAAGTGCTTCTAATCCCACAAAGTAAGTTTTTCTATCTTCAAGAACTTAGCTACCCCACAGCTTGTACCCCACATTTTCCTCCTGCTTCATACTGCTCTATTGGATTTGTTTCACCATAAAATTGAAAACTTTCTTCAAACCATTTCTTTCATGGGCTCAAAACTTTCTCATACCGTTCCTAGTACTTACTCAATAATCGCCGTTCGCTCAATACAGTATCTACCTTTTTTTCTCTGTTTCTGAAAGGTAGTCGCTGCCACAGTCAACACAATTAATTCTGCTTATACTTTTTATTCAGGTCCTAAGAAGCTTATTAAATGTTTGGCCACGTCCTTAATTTCTACTTTTACCCGGTTATACGCCACTTCTGAATATGGTATATATGGACAGGAAGACAACCTTGATTAACCCCCTGCTAAAGAAGCTAACAGCAAACCCTATATTGCAGAATTACGGGCCCACATCATTGTTGCCTTTCTCAGTTAAGCAAAGAATACCCCAGGACAATATTTAGCAATCGCAATAGCATGACTAAAACGCCTTTCAAATAAAACAAAACTGACTAGGGGGGTATACTTGACCTGAAAGCAACATTACAGGCAGTTCGCATAAGTCACTCCCTGGGTCCTCTTAGGCCAACATCATCAAAAAGGAACCGCTCTATGGGCCAGATGTACGACAATCTTTAGCTGCCGTCAACAGGAAATCAGGCCATTTGTAAATGCTAAAAAGGGCTGTAGCATGTACCAAACTTATTTTGCGAGCAAGTAACGCGTGAGTGCCGCCCATTCCCAATGGATGGCAAACTGCAACCTGCCACATGAATATTAATGAGGCAGGTTTTTTGCGACTCATTTGGGAATAGCAAACATTGTCTCAGACACTAGTGTACATCAATTTTTGTGACTCACAATTTGCGAGTCGCAAAAAAAATGCATATTGTGAGTAGCACACACTGAGGGCTGTGCATCTGGCCCAATAACTCCACACTCCCGTTCAACACCCTTAGGGGGAGGCAGTGTGCCAGACTGGGGTAACTGTAGGCTACCTGGGACTTCCACCTATGTGCACAGCCTTAAAAGATAGTGTGTCTCTCACCGTTCAACTCTAAATTTCAATCTAAGCCAAAGATGACAGCATACCAATAATGATGGAGTCTGCCAGGTGCTGGGATATATTATTAAATTCCAAACTACTGTCTGAGAAATTGTACAAACATCCTGTTATAAGCTGCCCAATGTTAGACGATTAAATACATCCTCCCACCTATAAATCTTCATTCTGTTTCTGGCTTTGATACTTTTACATGTTGTCTGCTCAAAGATATCTCTGGTAGTCCTAACCAAGGCGCCTATTAGGATGGCGGACGGACCTGCGTCTGTCCGACACCCCTGAGGTGGAGGGACCGTCCGCAGGGGCAGCGGCGGTCCCTCCTGTGGAATTAGGATGTGACTGCCACCCTGGCGGTCACATCCCGTATATTTAACATTGCGGCGGGTGCTGCTTTAAGCAGCACCCGCCGCAAAGTTAAATATGCATGCTGTGCATTTGCATGCACAAAGCAGCAGGCACTGCGCGGTGCCTGCCGCATTGTGCATGGAAATGCAGGGGGGTACCATATGTACCCCCCATGTGCACCTTCACTCCCCCTTCACCCAGGGGGCCCGCAACGGGCCCCCAAAGAAAAGACCGTATGCCTTTCCGTGGCGGCATTGCCGACACGGAAAGGCATGTCCTGAAGCTCATCCTAATATGGCTGGCGGTGTCTGATAGACACCGCCACCATATTAGAGTTTTTCTTCCACGGTCAGAAGGCGACCACGTCGGAAAAGCGGCGGACGGTCTTCCCGTCCGCCGATGACCCCCCCAGCCATCCTAATGTGGCGGGGGGTCTTTTCATTCACCGCAGCGGTGAATCCGCATCCTCCGGGCCGGCGGTGGCTTCTGCCGGTCCGGAGGATGCGGATTCACCCCAATCCTAATCGACCCCTAAGTGGGCATTACACCAGGTAAAAAGTATTTTACAGAATGTTAACTGCCTTCTTACAGAGGCAAGAACATGTGATTCTTTCTTCTTTTCCTGTGTCTTACATCCGGAGTATCACATTCAAGTTAGGAGCATAATTTATGAAGCATTTATTTTTCGTCAGTCTCCCCATTTAGCTCCTAAGCCGGTGAAAGATGTGGGCTGCGCTCAACCCGTAGTCAAGACCTTTCCTTGAGTTCACAAAGCTCTGGCTTCTTCTCTGGTGTTCTCAGTAGAAGTTTTGCACAATTGTACAGTAAGTGGAATGTTGGAACGTTTCAGGAAGGAATTACAAACTTAGCTCCTACTTTTGTTTTCGCTACTTTAGACACTCAGGGGCATATTACCAACAAGTAGCGATATTTATTGCTAAATAGGCTTAGCAACGATTTTTTTATCGCTGCCTATCGCTGGATATGTTAGCGGAGAAAACATGCTATTAGGAACGTTTTCTCCATTGTGCTAAAATATCCAGCGATAGTGGCTAAATGCGTGAATATCGCTGAGAATACAGCGATATTCAGGCACTAGCGACGAAATGCTCCTAGCCATCTTATCCACCTCCCATTGGATAACATGGCTAAGTAATGGTCTGGGCAGGTGTTAGTATTTGGAGATATTTGCGCTTAGCGTGAATATTTTCAACGCTACGCCTGCCTTGCTAATAGGCGATAGCGACGTTAGCGACTGCATTCAGTCGCTAAGTGGTTGGGTACGCCCACTTTGCATGTCATTAGCGATAAACATCGCTGACATGCAAAGCGGGCCCCAAACCGCTTGCTATCGCCTAAAAGCTGTCGCTAATATCAGTTAGCGACAGGTTGCTAATAGGGTGATAGGAATATCGCCGCTTAGCGGCCGAAAACCGCCGCTAAATCGGCGATAATTGCCTATAGCCCCCTTGGTAATATGCCCCTCAGTTTTTTGCCCCATGAAGATAGTTTATTCTTATTTTGCAATTTATCTCTTGGGCTAGGGGTGAATGAACATATTTGGTGACTTAATGTCCGCCTGAGTTTAATTTTGGTTTTGATTTTCAAATAGTAATGCATTTTATATTTTATGTATTGCATTCACCTGGTGTACAGTACTTCACGAGGCACCTGGCACGTTTCCTGCTTAATTAAAAAAAAAATAATACACATAGCAAGATACATCAGGTGCATTTGAATGCCAAGGATTGCTGAAGCACTTTTTACATGAGTGCAATATTTTGCAATCTCATTTGATCAAAGTGATTTGACAATCGTCCAGTCTGAATTTTATTTTGTACTGCAGCTTGAACTAAATCCTATAATTGTAAATCCTATTTGTTTTTTTTTTTTTTTTTTTTTTAAATCCTATTTGTTTAAGACCGAGTTTACACATTTAAACTTCACTCTGCTGTTGCCTGCAGATGGAGGAAGCCCTCTCGGTGATTTTCAGAAGATGTGACCGCCGCCATTTTGTGTCATGATAAGCACACTTGTGACTCGTTAAGACACATGAAGATGTTCACACACCTGCTGCCTGGTGCTAATGTGTCACTCTAGATTGCTGCAAAGACCTCCCTGGAGGCGTCCAGGTTCACAACCTGAAACACAAAGCTAAAAGTAACGTTTTTTCACTGAGCTTTAACAATTTTGAAAATGTTCTGGCTATATGATTATACAATCGAATATTAAACAAGTCCTTGATGTGTGTTGCAAACCCTGAAATGGGATTTGTTAATCTGTGACAATTGGATTTTTATTTTTCCTTACTGCTTTGTACTATCATTTTTCTATGCGCTACAATCATATATAATGCATTTAAGGCTATCTAATTAAGGGTGGAATATATTTGACATTCACATGAATATCCAGTTTTGGAGGGTCTTTTATCAAGTGAACACAGCCATACACTGGGAGGAGAATAATGCTGCAATATCATAGTGTCTGCAGGATTTCACTTCCTTTTAATCTCGTAAAACGTATTTCATGCCGCATTATACCAGAAAATTCAACCGGCTTCAAAGACAAGATATAGAATTTGCCTAACACAAAATGTCACAAATAAGAATATAGTAGCGGCTGGCCTGGGGTGAGCATTGAAAAGAAGGTTTAGAGCCCAGCTTGGTCACAAGGCTTGACTGGGAATAAAAAAAAGCAGCCTTGGAAACTTTTGTAATGCTAGTAAGTGCCATATTGCACTAACACAGTGGTCACAGTGTACCTTTTTTATTGCATTTGTGCACATTTTGAGAAAATCCTTGAAGTGATTTTTTTTCTATTTTATTTTTTTCAATTATGTAGTGGTGTGTTTTCATTAAAAGTTTAATAGGATATTAAGCTTCCTCAACAAATATCTAGTGCCAAAAACAACTTGCACAGCTGGTGAGAAACAATTAATGAATGTAGGTGCTTGCCAAAGACATTTTGCCGCCAGATTACCAACCCACACACAAATTACCAACCTACAAATAATAAACCTCCTTGCAAACACATCAGAAGTATTTCAGAGCATCTTTTAAGCTGTGTATAATTTCGGGGCCACTACCATGTATACCTCTTTAACCGCATGCGCGCTAGCGGTTTTTCCGCTGAGCGCTGAGATTTCAAAAATCCCGCGTTACGTGACAAGGTCAACTCGTCACACGCACAGAGCAGGTAACGCCCATGACGAGTTGACCTTGTCACACGCATCGCAGGGGTTAATCGAACACATTGCACAGGAATATCAATGCTGCTGTTCTCCCTTCACAAACTGTACATGAGACCTTCTGCCAACTCAAAGGACAGGCAGCTTTACATGCCACTAGAATAAAGATCTTATCCTGGCATGCTTCAGACAACTGTTTATCGATTGTGCCCTGTTAGTGGGTGAGATAGATACAAACTTTGAAAGCCTTCTAGGGTAAACTTTGAGACCCAACCTAGAGGCTTGACAATGAACAGGACAAGGCAAGAAAACGTGTTTATTTAAACAAAAACGCTTGAAACCACTTCACAAGCAAAAGCAAGGGCGTTGCCTCATGCTTGTTTAATTTCAGCACGGTCCATTGTTAAGGTCCTTCTGATTTACAGATGGATGTAGACCCTGCCAATGAATGCAAGTCCATGCACAACCCCGCCAATTCGCTCACTATTCTCTGTACGCAGTGAACTGCTCTGGCAGAGTTGTGCATAGTTTTGCTTTTGTTGGCAATGTCCACATGCTTTTGTGATCACAGGGTCCTGAACAATTGATCTTGCTTAAAATGAAACTAGAATAAGCCCATTCTTTTATTTTGTAGTTCATCGAAAAGGACTCTTCGGGCACAGTCTTTATTGTTTCATTCACATTGCACTAGGCAGGAAGGGAAGCCACACAGCAGGGGCGGCCTTAGGCATGTGCAAGCTGTGAACCTGCACAGGGCCACCAAACCCCAGGGGCCACCACGCCAATATATATCCTTAATATAATAATCCTCTGAGGATGGATACATATTTGCGGCGTGGCCACTGGCAGGGATTTGGCGGCCTCCGGCTCTGTTCCACTTCCAAACACCCTGACCCCCCCCCCCCCCCCCCCCCTTCACTGGCCTCCCGTTCCGCCCCGCCGGGACCCCCTACCTACGCTCCCTGCCCAGGGCCACCATGAGCCTAGAGCCGCCCCTGCACACAGGCCACTATTGCGGCAATCTTCATTTGCCAGCTCGGACTGCAAAGTGTGCACAGACTTTTGGGACCAGTCTTCATTTTTGCGATGCGACCTATGTATTAATAGATCGCATCACAAAATCTCAGGTTGCAGTGGGCCTAACATTCCAAATTATAATTAGGAAGGGACACCGCATTTACACCCCTTCCTAACTATGGTTCGGAATAGGTCTGCATACCCATTGTGCGATCCAAATATGCTTTTCTGACTCACAAAAGACATTTAGTACCTAACAAAAAGGCTTTTGGGGTAACAAAACATACTATTTTGAAAATCAAAGGGATTGCAATTGAAAAATGTCTTTGTACATCTGTCCCTTAGTCTTTGCAGCCTTTACCGCTGCATTGATTTTGTTGCAGTGCAAGCGTGGTAAAATTTTATTATACACTCACTCTCTTTACTACTCCATACTGAGCCCTTTACGATTAGACAATCTGCTGCATTTCCATTTACCACAGAGGCAATGATTCTCTGATGAATCTTTCTCTGCCGATAGGGTGGCAAAAACACCACTTTAGCTGTCCAGTGAGGACCATTAATTGACAACTAACTCACAAATGTAAGATCAGATTTAGGTATACCACTCTCAATACCATGCACTAGAATTATGCAGACCAAAAGCTCTGTAACTGCAACACAGAACAAAATAAGTAATACCTGATGATCCTACAGAGCATGCTGAATCTCCCTATAACGCATTTAAGACATCAGTAAAATAGCCTAGTTTAACCCGTTCCGTGCTAGTGACGGAACCACTCCGTCACGAGCCACGGGCGCGCTTTGCTCCTCACGGAGTGGTTCCGTTGCCGCTCCGCCCATGCGGCATCAATTCCCCGCCTGCACGGGTGAATTAATGAGCGGGCGGGGCTGAGATGGAACCACTCCGTCATGAGCACAGCGCGCCCGTGGCTCGTGACGGAGTGGTTCCATCACAAGCATGGCGGCGCCGCGCGACCCACCCTCCCCTCAGCACCGCGGCGGAATTACCGCAGCGGCCAAGGGGTTAAATGGAAGACCCAACACGACTCAATATTAGACTCAGACACATAGTACATTAATTTGGTTAATTGCATTAAATATTCAACACCCATAGCAATAAGCAATCTTTTGAGGCTTTCAGTTGAGAATATCACAGCTTGCATTAAAGCACCAAACATTTAGGCAAAGCTTTATCGGATAGTTATTAGTAAAAAAAATCAGTTCATAGAGTTACGGAGTCCTGCCACCATTAATTAAGCCAAAAAGATAGTTTGTTTGTCTAACAGCTCAAATCCTACAAAGAAGGAGAAAGGGTTCAGATTTAAAGTCCATTAAGGGCGAGCCAATTAGGATAGTACAATTTTTTTTTAAGGGAAGTGAAAGTTAAATGGTTTGCAAAGAAGGTTTCAGTCCATCAGCTACCGACTGTTGCATCAGCAAAGCAGTCCAAAGTAAGAGGATAGTCCTTAATAATCATCAAAAATTGGTCAGAATATCATCCTCTCACAAGAGGAAAAGAATGGTATCTGTCAAGACGCAAAAGTCAATGGCGATTTCGTTGCCCCTGCTTTGGGGTTTCTCACAAAGTTCTAGTGCATATGGCATTGAGGTACTTTTACTTGGTCAACAGTCGCATATGAAACAGAGAGTTACAGGGGGGCCACCACTAATTAGTGGTCAATATAACCTTGAGTTGATGCTCTTTAACAAGAGTGTGAAAAGAGACTCCCACACAACGGTGAATGCGGTCACAAATGGCAGATGTCAAGAATGTTTATTAATAGCCAACTGAGGACCCTAGGTCAGCATATTATATATACCTCCTGTGGAGATGGCCAGAGAGGGGACCAATTGAATAATACTAAAGCCAGACTTAGCTTCAAATTCAATAGAGTTCTACAATCGGTTTATGGCTATCAAGAACAGCTTAACATCGGGAGAGCTAATAAAAGAGACAATTGGTTTTTCCAGGTCATTCAAGAATGGTTCTACAGTATGGGAAAGGGAAGGCGTTGGAGCCAGCACCGAAATAATATTTTTCTGTTTGGGTGTCAGACTGAGCAGTATGAAGTGAAAATGTCATTAAGCAAGTCAATATTTTTATGAAAGGGAGCAATGTTTTTCCATCTGCTGATGAAAACCAGCTATATAAAAGAGCAAGCGAAGTCGGACTAGCCTATAGGGCAATCTGGTAGTGCCAGATGGGACCGTCTGACGGGTCATCAAATGAGCCTATTATGTGCCTGTGTGTACTGTAAACATATTGAAATAAACACTAGATAGGAGTAGCAAGCAGCACTGTGCATGTTGTGGATCCTGCTAACTCATCACCTGCAGCACTGATGAACCAATCGCAGTAGAAAAGCATGGACGCATTAATGTTTTTATATCTTTTTGATAAGGCATTGTGAATTTCCAGAGAGCATGTCTAAAAAATCCAAAATTGCTCAATTTAGAAATGTGGGCAACTTTTTAATTACCCAGTTCATAAATGTGGGCCACTTTTATTTTGGTGCCCAGGATATTTTGCCTCAATCTGACCCTACAAAGCAGGTGTCACAAGTGAGAAGATCCAGGCCGGAAGACCCACATGTCTGTATGCCCCAGCGACCCAAAAGGTATCACAATTTGTGGAAAAAGCTATTTCTTCTGGAAGAGAGATAAGTTGTGTAATTATGCTGCAAATAATTGTATGAAACACTTTGTAAGAGAATAACAGAAGCGATTAAATATATCTGCATTAAAGATTTGATAGAGACAAAACAAGTCTAATAATGTGTTCATATTATTTGCAAATGTCCTTCTGAAACGATGAACTACGACTAAACCATCTGAATTAAATCTAAAATGTAAGGCGACCCTGAAACAATAAGTCTTAAGATCTCTACAGTTAAAGACATATATTCTGAGACAGGACAAGGATGCATTGCTTGTTTTTAAATGCAGACCGAGCTGCAAAAGAGAGGAACATTCATGGATAAGTCACAGCTTGTCAGAACAAGAGGCAAGAGCAAGAAACGGCAGATAAATGCAAAAATAAGTGGCATTAACGCTTCACACCTCGCACTTCACTTCTGCATCGAGGGCAGCCATTACTGTTCAAAAATAAACTAATGAGGAAGGGGGATAAAACCAGAACCCAAGCAATAGAAACTGTCAGGCTTCCTAAACCTCTGCAGCTGACAATCACTAGAGTTTTCACACTTAATGGAACTCAGTTTGACTTGGTAGGCATGCTTCCACTTTAAGCTTTTATTTCAGAGAACCTGCAGCTCAATGTTCTCGAAAATTCACACAAATTAAATGTCAAATTTCCTTGGGCAGGCACGTTCCCAAAATGCAAAGTATGGCTGTGCATCTAGAAGAACAGCTGTGTTTACTCCTAAAAATGTCCCCAAAATTGAACTGTGCGCGGAGTTGAATGTTTTTTTTTAAAGTGCAGGCTTTTTTCTAACGGGAAATTAGGGAAGCTCTATAAAAAATATGATTCGTTCAGCAGAAAAGCAAATTCCTCCAGGTTCCACAGAGCAATCTAAAGAAGTCACCCACACGCAGGTTTGTGTTCCGTGGTTTATGATGGTTCCAAGATAATTATGGCAGCCACCAAGCAGAAGAGATCTATAAACCTGCCAGACAACCCAGCACTTAAACTATTTTTTTTTATAAGGAAGGAATATCATCATAAGCTGGACATCAAAAGGACAGACAAGAGTGGATCTTGAATGGAGGTTTATATTTGGATCGAGAGAATGTTTCGATAAGGCTAGTTACAACCTGGCATCAGAGATTCTCAGTTTTGTAGTTCTTTGAAGTTATGTATCGAAGAGATATTTATTTGATCAATTATGCTTTTTCACTTATTATATTGAACAGGTTCCTCTCAACAGCAAAAGAAAATACATATTTTGTTCATATCATCATGTATAACTACCTTTTCGTAAACATGCTCTAAATCTCAGAAAACGTATTTTGGAGACAAATATTCCCACATTCAGATCCTTCAAGAAACTTCAGTATTGTCTTGGCCTTGACCGTGTGGTCAGGCACACCTACTGATGCAAATTTCCAAAGTTCAGAAGCTAAAGCAGGAAGAACACTGCATTTAGTCAGTTGTTTTGATGGCATGTGGCCCAGCACAGGTAATGTATATTTTTAATTAAGTCTGCAAATTTATCTTTTCAGAAATCGTAACAATCAGTCACCATACAAAATCAGTGGCGGGCAACAGAAATACTGGTAGGGCATGGGTGAAGGGGTACGGGAAGCATCGGGAAGCGTGCGGGGGGCCAGCGTGGCAGTGGTGAAGGTTAAAAATAATAACTTTTTTTTAAAACACTTACCCAGTGCTGCCGGTCACCTCGCACTTCTCTGCTTTCAGTTCCTGGCATCAAGGATGCTCCATCCAATACCTCCACTGCTCTCAAGCATGAGAGCAGTGTGGAGATTGGTCTGAGATGGGCTGGATAAATGCTCGCTCAGGCACTGGGAGTCTGTGTTGTTTCTCCAACCCAGCTGTGAAACACAGCCAGGTTGCAGAAACCTAAGTTTGCATGTCAGTTTTGGCCGGTCTAAATCAGCCGACCAAACTGACATGCGCACTTAAAAGTGTACATCTACCACTCCTCCTCCTCCCACCCATTGCCCGGCCCGCCCCTTTCTGCAGACGCAATATTATTTTACTTTTTAGCTGCTAGCTCTGAGCCAGTGGGACAAAGTTGGTCCACCATTACGGAGGAACCGCCTCTGTACGAAATACAGATCAACTTACTGAACAATATCAGGACGACAGAGCACCTTAGAAAGAATAGAATCTTTAGGTCTGTTTATAAAAACAGACAAGTATAGTGTAAAGTCAAATGTTAATGATGGCATATTCTAAAGCTTAGGCTCCACAAGGTAAAAATCTAGCATGTGCATAAGATTTTTGCAGGCATTTAGAGCCATATGTCATGTACACACTCCTCTTCTGAACTTGGCAGGATGAATAACACTATGTGCATTCATTCTCTGAACATTTTTTTAAATTCTCATGATCATCATAAAAAATGGCCTCTGGAAGACTGTAAGATTGGGAATTTTATAAATCCATTAGAGTGACAGCAACATGATTCTAAGCTCACACTGCAGGCAGATGCATATGAAGCCAAGCATAAATAATAAATATCAAAAGTATGATTTAATAATCGCGTAGGCCTGCGTTTTGAGGCTTCACTCAAACAGCACTCATGTTGGTTTATGGAAAAATAGTAAGGAATTATTATGAACCACAAATATAAAATAGCAAAAGGAGGAAAGCTAGTCCACTGCAGTAGATCTTAATTGTTAGAATAACCTTGGATACAAAAATCTACTAGTAATTATATCTGGAAACCAAAAAGAGTGCACACAAAAAAAGTATGAGTACCTACGAAGTTAGGTCCTGCGATGTTGTCAAGGATGCTGATGACGAAGACCTGCACTGTGAAGTCCTGTGTCAGGGATGCGTTGTGAAGCGGCGGTTCTGAGAAGTGACTAGTTGAGATGTTCTGTATCAAGGATGAATCGCGCAGTTGCAGTTCCAATGCAGAGCTGTGAGTAGATGCATTGCGCTGCATTGGTTGTGCCAAAGAGTCCACAGCTGGGTTTGCAGAGCACCTTTAGGCCCACTTACAAAAGTCCAGACCTGGCATAGCACAATTTGGGGGCTGGAGGGTCGGAGAGAGAGATACAGCAGGCAAAGTTCAGGTGCTCTGTGCAAGGTGGTTGGAGTCTTTTCTGTTCCTGAGGCTCTGATCAGGAGGCCAGCCAACTAATCCTTGGAGTCACTCTAGTGGTCTTGGGCGCAAGATGCAGGTCCAGCCCTTCTCATTCAGCAGAGCAGCACAGCAATCCTTCTGAGTCTTCCACAAGTCTAGAGTCGTACTGAAGAATTGGGTCTAAGGGACCAGTATTGATACTTGGTGCCAGCTTTGAAGTAGGAGAAGGTTCTGGAGGTTTCTACCCACAACAGTGATTGGAATTTCTTGCCTCCCTGCCCTGTCCCCAGCTTGTCTGGGGCAACATAGACTAGTGTGAAACCATTTGTGAGTGTGCTAAGGCCGAGATTCAGTGATGTGCAAGTGTGGTAGGGGCCAGCTCCTCCCCCATATCAAGTCAGGGATGGCCCATCTAGCAAACAACTATTCCCCCCTTTGTCTCACTGTCTAGGAGTAATACACAAAACCCAAATGCCAGCTACACCTAGTCATGAGACAAGATGCAACCTGCAGGTACCAATGGATGGGACAAGAACATGGCAACTTTCTAAAATTAGCATTTTCAGAATTGTGGCTTAAAATCAGTTTTCACCATTAAAAGGCGTTTTAAATTACAATTTTTTAGACACCAAACTCAGGATTCCTACATGTTCCCAATTGAAATGTATCGCTTATTAAATGTAATAAGGTAACCACAATGTTATCCATGGGGAGAGGCAGTCCTTGCAGGAATTATAAACAAATGTAGGAGTTTTCCACTACCAGGACATGTAAAACCTAAAGGTTAATGCCCTATTTCCTAAATACACTGTACATTGCTCTCCGGGCTGTGCAGGGACTACCCTAGGGGTGACTTACAGGTATTAAAAAGGAAGGTTTAGACCTGGCAAGAAGCTTAGCCTGCAAAGTCGAAATTGCAGTTTAAAACTGCACACACAGGCAGTGATAGCAGGCCTGAGGCATGTTTAAGAAGACTACCTAAGAGGGTACCACTTTACTAGGGACTTATAAGTAAATGAAATGTGCAAATTGGGTGTAAGAAAAAGTTACCATGCTTTAGGAAGTGAACTCACACACTCTAGCAGTGGTCATCAGTGGTAAAGTGCACAGTCCTAAGGCCACAAGAACAAGATCAGCAAAAATGGAGGAATAGGGCAAAAAGCTTGGAGGAAGATCACCCTAAGGCTGACAAGTCTAACACTGGATAATGTAAATTATGTATTTTTTTTTTAAAGCAGACAGATTATACATTTTTTGTGATGCACCAAGGTGGCAAGAGAGGACAGCAGAGCTATGTGGTATTATAGCCAAATAGGGAAATACACAATTGTCTCCGTTGGTTGGAGTGATTACATTTTGTAAAGTTTAACACAGCGCCTTGAGTGTACAAACAATTGTGAACAATTACCAATGATTAGAAGTGGATTTTGTTTGGCAACTGGCATAGAGCCGAAAAGGCAATAGAACTGTAGTCACTTTCTCCAAGCCTATGGAGAAGCCCGATGGCAGAGTTTTTCACTTGTTAGACTGTAATAATGAAGAAGCATGGAAGACCAAGATAGATGCTATTTCATACATTAATCTGAAGGCAACCAAGTCATTTATCACTATGAGTTTTTGGTGGAAATGCAGGTATGGTAGAATTTGTTTTAGGGTGCAAACATGAAACTACAAAGTTGACTTGAATGTTTAGACAGAGATAAATGTCTATGGTGATGCCACAGTTATATATGTAGAAATGACAGGAATCGATTTTTTTTTAAATGATGCTCTATGTGTAAAGTGTATTTGTGTGGGGTTGGCATTCCACCCTGATTAAGAGCATGTTGGCAAGCCGATTAACTTTCACACTTGTATGTATTTTCTCTAAAAGCTCCTCTTAATGTAATCCTTGATATTAGTATGTTCACTACTTTGGATGAATCACATATTTTCAAAATGGACGCCTACCAACTGCACAACCTCTCTTCTAAACATATTTTTGTTATAATAATTATTAGAGAGATCTAATCCGTTTTTGCAATGGTGGGAAATGCATGTCAGCAAAATGTAGGACCAGCAGCATCATACATAAAGCATAAAAAATGTGTCTAATCATTTTTTTAAAGTCAGGCACACTTCACCTCACTATAATATGTATTATGTGAAATTTCTTTGCAGATGGGATGGGAGACAAGCTGCATGATCATGAAACATTACCTTACAAGGGAGGTGAGCAGTCCTTTAGGAAAGTACGTCTTTTTACATGTGCCCCTCCCCCCATTTTTGTTTGGACTGATACTGCTAATTTATTTTTTGACTCTGTACATTTGGATTCAGCTAACCAGGCACCAGGGTATTTGCTATGACCCCTAAAACATGTTGAAATTGGCTATACTGCTAATTGCCATATTTAACTTACCTGTAGTATATGGTACAAAGCATACCCAGGGTCTATAAGTTAAATGTCCCTAGTGGACTTTAAGTGACTATGTAAAACATGATTGCAGGCCTGACACCAATAATGTGGCTGTGCTGGTTTAAGCTGCAAATTTGACCTGTCAAAATGACCCATATTAATAAGCCTAGGTCCTCTTTTATTTATCAATAAATCACACCAAAGAAGGACTTAAAGGCCCATATGGCAGGGTGCATGATATTTAAAAGTATGACAGGTAAAAGTTTAATGTTAAAAATTACCTTACAGTGACAATGTCCTAAAAGCTATTTTCACCATAGCAGGGTTAGGAAAGCATTTGAAGGCATTGTCAAACTTAGTAACGTCATCACCGCCTAAAAACCAGAGGAAAAGTTACTACTAGGACTTGTATAACATTTATTAAGAATCCAAATCATTTGTAAACTCTGATTTGTAAGAAACATTTTACAAAAGGTACTTTTTAAAATGTCACCTTTTACCTACCTAAAGCCTATAGACACCCAATTGCAGGAGCTTCCAACCGGCACCCAAGAGCTGAATTGCTCCTAGTTGAATGGGCATTGGCTTCCAGAGCTGAGGCAAAGGGCTTGCATGTGGGGAGGTGTACTGTTCCTTTGACAGGATGACCATTTGGGCTGCGTCCAGGAACTTAATTATCATGATAGGGACCTGCCCTATCACAGACAGAAATAGCTCACACCTGGGCTTCCCCCCTCTTTTGTCCTCCTACCTACCCAGATACCAATCCTAGTGGGAAAGAAGCTGCCCCTAAAACTGTTTTAAGTGGCCAGAGAGGAGTTTTGGGTCAGTTCCTTATTCACATCTCTAAGGTGGGCACAGGAGCTCTGGCCAGGAGAAGAAAGGTGCTGCCATGCTGGATTTAGGTAGAGCAGGGCACTCTGGGATTACTTGCAGTGGGGCACATAGGAACTGCTGAAAAAGTAGACAGAGTTATGCCTGGGAACTCAATCCCAATGGCGTAAGGCGGGACCAGGAGTCACCCCCACAAACAGGTTATTGCAAGGCATAAATGTGGCACTACTGGACACTCTCTTCAGAACAATTCCGGACTTGTGGAAGACAAAATAAGGCCTGCACCTGCTGCTGAGACCTCTGAGGAAAACCCTAAGGGCTGGACAAGCTCCAACTTGTACACAGAACAAAGAAGCAAACTCCTCCTGTTAAGCGACGGGGACAACAAAAAAGATGCAAGATGCTCCTCCAACCCTAAAGATCTTGGACCCTAAAAGTAGTAGAACTACTAGATCCAAAGAGATACCCTAGCAATGAACTAAATCTGTTTTCCTGAGCCATTGCAAATCCAAAAAAGCAGTGCTTGAAAGACATCATCTGAGTAAGGTAATATCATACCAAAATGTGCGGGTTCAAATCAAGTAGAACATCTTTTAGTCCTATGACAATCTCAACTGAGAGGAATTGTTAAAAATAAACACTGAATGCATTGTTTTCATTTAACAAAGAAATGTTACATATAATCTATCATGCAAACTTATTTTGGAAGCAATTGTGATCATTACTTTAAAAATTACACTTTGTAAATCAACGCTAAGTTTTTAGTGCCTTTTGCAGCTATTTTTATTTGCTGAATACTTTATTATATTAAAATAATTACACCAACTTCTAAGCATTCATCTACCTGTTTGCACAAAGTGCAGAATTTGGTAGATCAAATTCTCAAAGATTTCTTCGGGATCAAATCAGTATCTCGGATGTATACCACCTACCATTTACCATTTTCACAATAAATTGCACTAGAGCAAATCTGGATATGCAAAATTCTCTTGAACTCACAAATATTTGCTTAAGTACACTGTGATGATGGGGAAACATCAATTACAACGAGTCATTACAACGACCTACCTGTACAACACAACTGTCTTTACATCGCATGCCATTACAATGCATCTATTACAACGCATTACAAGGTAAGTAATGGAGATTTTGTTAGTATTAGGGTGGGTATGGGTTTTGGGGTACATTGGAATAGTAATTTTTACCCCTACACTAGCCAACACTTTCCAGACTGTTGCACTCACTGGAGTGGGAATAGTAATTTTTACCCCTACACTATCCAACATTTACCCTGCTGTTGCACTCACTGGAGAGGGACTAGTCATTTTTACCCCTACACAATCCAACACTTACCCTACTGTTGCCCTAAAAGTATTATGTGTTGTAATGGTATGCGTTGTAATGGAATGCGTTATAATAGTAGTTTTAAAAAACGCGTTGTAATGGCATGCGTTGTAAAATCATGCAATGCAATAGTACTTGCGATGTAAAGACTGCGTTGTGAAAGCATGCACTGTAATTGCATGCATTGTAACGTCATAAATTCTGATGATGCTATGCGGATACCCAAAATAGCTCCTTTTCAAATCCTTTTGAATATGATAGGATGGCACAGAGGAGCGCACAATTTGTCACACAAGAAACCGGTATGAATTAGGGAGATGGGGCCCGGGACAAAAACCGAATGACGTGGTACTTCATTCTAGAAGGAATCTGTGTAGCAATCTGCAGTGAATGAGTGGGGGATGATTGAGTGGTGCTTTATTTAAAAAATGAAAGAGAACAGAAACAAATAAAAAGAAAGAGTACACTTCAGTCCCTTGAGTTGATTTTACTTGCATCCCACCCTAATTTACAAGAGAATATTTAGGAAGAACATCACCATCACTAAAACAAAACAGAGTGGATTCCAATCCTTCTTTACCTGCTCATAATTCCCCTATCTATCAGAAATTATCAGGGAGAAAAAAATCATAAACGCAAAGGCTACAGACTACAGATTTCATCAATTTTTCAGAAAATAGCCAAATTATTCTACAGATCTGACATCACATTTATGAGCTTAGATCAGGCTCTACCTGCCAACTGTACTATTATAAAAGCAATATTCTCACCCTCCTCCGCCCAGTACATCCATTCCTCCTGTCCATAACGTACAAAGATATCTTAGAGCAAGTGTTTCTCTTTATCCATACGCTACTTTTTTGTTCATAATCTCAAACTTCTTTCGGACATTTTGATTTTTTAAATAAGCCCCTCCTACCTCCCCGAATGTGGTAGCCATCTTGCAATATATGAGATTACGTTTTTTTCATTCCTCTGTTATTGCAACCTTTTTAACATTTCAGAATGTTTTTATATCACTCTTGTACCATGACTTCTATTGTGTGTCTCTCTACTTTTTTGTATCATTTTTGTGTGCTTCTGCTTATTTATAGCAGGCCCGTCACAGAACCAAAGGTAACACAGAGGGCAAAACATTGCTCTGAAACACAATAAACACCCCCAACTGAATAGAACAACTTCATTTTACCTACATCACATTTCATGCACCATCATAATGCCAACAGAGATAAAGATGGCAATACGTCTCTACAACACAAACAGTGAACTTGCTGAATCAGCAAAGAAAAAATTGTGTACAACATGACAATGACAGGGAAGCCTACAAACTACACTCTGAAATAGAGTAGCATATATTATTCGTAATTCTGGAACAACACCTGAAAATCAACTCAACGCTTTATGAGAGCATGCAATAAAAGATTAGGACTATTCCAGAACCACTTGACGTAACACAACCCTATGTGCAATGGGTATCTTTGGTGCACATCATAAGTAAATGTTTGGGCCATTGCTCCTTGTAAATGTTTATTTGAATTAATAAAATTTTTTTTTTTGTCGCCTTTCTTGAGCTTTATTGTGCCTCCAAATATTCTAAACAGTTCGGCGGGAGCAGAGCAAGTTGGTGTTAGGTAACACATTCCAATAAGTAAGTGAATACTTAAATAGCTAGGTTTTAGCACTACTCATTCAGTGCAAGCAATGAACTTTCCATGCAGGTTGTCCTATTTAGAAATGAAAATGCAGGCCTATTAAATGACAGGAAAAAAATCTATGGGAAGAACGTTAAACTACCCTTGTCTCCATCAAGGACCTGTCGTGAGGAGCAGGAGATGGGTCAGTAAGGTAGAGGTTCATAGGGCTGTGTTGGGGGTAGCTCAAGTCTTTCCCTCCCCTGCATTTAAATCCCCTTACTACTGAACACAACTGGGTTCAACACAACTTTCAGAACACAACATTTTAAATGAACATTAACCTTATTTAAAATACATGACATGCTGATGCCCAAGACAGATGTTTTTTCTTTTTTTACAAATGAATGCTTGCCCTCTCAAAATGCTTGTGTTTTCTTCCAGGTAAATCCCACTGCCAACCTAAAACTGGGCAGAAGGACTCCACTCCATTGACAAGACACTACAAGGGTCTCTGGGAAGCAAGAATGTTTTGGAGTGTAAGGAGACCAAGAGGATGCAGGAGGATGGTAGGTGTATCACAAGTAGACATGTTCAATCTTGTTTGACTGTATAGTAGCCAACCAGTTATTCAGAGTTGCAACCTGGCCTAGTCATTGTGCTAATATATCTACGGCGCGAGTCTAACCTAACCAGGCCAGACTCAACCGTGGATTATGAAGCTCTCGGCGAATGAAAAGGCTCTGGAAACAAACAGCTGCTTCTTGAACCCAACCCTTCCTTGGCAAAGGAGAGTACATGAAATCTGAGCTTTCAGAAAGTTGTGAAGATGATGTTCATTTCACAGACTAGATCCCTTTACCAACTGTAATCCTGCGCATGTAGATTGGTTTTGCCTTTAGGTTTCTATGCGTGTAACTTTTCAAAGGAAAAAAACAATTGCAGCTCATCTGTGGCTAGCTTACTGCGGACAACAAGCCCACATCTTCTTCTTATCTAATTAGAAAGTTCTGTATGTGTTTAGTGAATCCCAAATTAATAAAAATAAAGTTTTAAAACATTTTCCTTGTTTCCATACTCATCAGCTGGGTTACTCTGCATACTGGTATTCTACTTGGTTTGTGCTAAATAAAGTTTATATGGGCAACACACAAGCTACAACACAGAAGTGAATAATGCTTCACACAGTGCACTGCAATAAAAAGTACAACTTCGGTGAACCTCACCACACTTTATTGCACCCACCAAGCTCCAAACACTATACTGATGAGACCAAAACAGTATGGGCCCCAATGCATTAAACAAAAAAACGGTTGCGACTGGTATTTTTGCATTTGAATGCAATGCAAGATGCCATTTAAAATAGCGATTTCGCTATAAGGGTCCGCTATTTACAGAAAAATTATCCCAGATGGTAAATAGCGAAAACTTTGAAAAATTTACTAAAGTGCATTTTTCAAAGTTGCAGGTTACACACACACATGCCCTTGGGGCATGTGTGTGCCCAACATGTGTGCACATATCAATTTCAGGGGTGCAACAGGGTGTCCTTTTGGCACCCTTTCACCATTGAAATTGAATGCGCAATTTGCGAGTACCTATTGGGTACTTGCAAATTGCGCATGCAATTTCCATTCATTCCTATGAGCCTGTAGGCCCCTAGGAATAAATGGGAAGCCATTCCTTAATTGCGACTCACAATTTTTGAGTCTCAATTAAGGAATGTTTGGGAATCGCTATTTTTTTTAGCGATTCCTACATGCATAGGCTTTTGCAATTCCTTAATTGAGATTCCTTAATAATCGCAATTAAGGAATCGCAAAACCCCACCTTGATGTATCTGCCCCTTTGTTAACTGAACACGACAAACACTTACAAGTCACGTATTTTTATGTAACTGAAACAAATTACTATGCTCATCTTCCCAACAGGAAAGCTGCCCAGCATGAAAACACAACATAACATAACAATAAGGCTGGTATCAGAGGGAACCAGATCATTTCACAAAATGTCCCTGTTCCATTTACTTATTTTCTTCAATTACAAAAACAGATACATCATCATGGCCTTAATTGTCTCTGCATTCTCCCCTTCAAAGTGGTCGGAGGGAGAGAAAGCACCTAGGTTTTTACTTTCTTTGTACTGCCTAACATAATATTACACAACGAAATCGAAAAAGTAACAAGTTGGAAAAACAACTTGTGGGACATATATAGTTCCCACAACACCCCTATTTTTATAGTAATTGTGTTCAAGGATGCAAAATGGGCGTCAGAAAAAAACATCTGGATGTGAGCACTCAACTGGGTTCGTTTTTTACAGCCTTAAACGCATTGGGTGAGATTTCCCATCTTTTAAATAAAAGCACTTACCTAATTCACTTTTTTGCAGTCTATTATAGAGTCACCTGTCATAGCACTTAAGTGGCCATAGGTTTCTACTTAGGTAGCTAAATAAAGTAAAAAAGCGTAATACCCGGTTTTTAGGTTTGACGTATAATTGTACCTGCACCATTCATTATGAACAGATTGCATGCTATACATACTCTTAACCCCTTCCATGCTGATGGCGTCCGGGAGCCGTCATGGCACACAGTGCTCGTGTGCTGATGACGGCTCCCGGCCGTCATGACCGCACCCGCGATCGGAATGTGCCGCACAGGCGCAGAATCGCGGCCGCGCTCAAGGGGTTAAGGGTTCAGTCTCCTTCAGCCTGTAACTTCTTTGGCTCAGGAAGCGGAACTGATTAGCTTGAGACATTATTGTTTACATCCTGGGTCAGCCCAAAGGAATATTTGTTCTCACCTGGTTTCTGTTGGCTGTGTATCTTTCTGCCTCTACTAGAAGGCACGTTGGGACTATTTGATATCCAAAAAGTACACTTTGTTACCAGACATCTAATTCTTTACCTCATTCGTTCACAGCAGCAGCCAGTGCAGGTAAGAGCAGTGGGCTGGTTTGCGGGCGGGGTGGGGGTTGTTTGGGTGGAGAGAATTCGACAGAAGACCACGAGGGAAAATTAAATAAATAATGAATTGTCCCTTGGCATCGTCCATTGAAATCCCACAGCCTCCACAGCTCTTACCTGCACGGGCCGCTGCTGTTCGTTCATGCCCAACCATAGACATAGCATCCTTATTTTAGGTCTTGGCTACAGACAGCTTAAGCAAGACATAATGTCTCAAATACATATACTTCAATGAGCTTAGGCTCAGCCCCTTGGTCATGAGTTACAACGCAAGCATGCACATGGGTGGCAATCTTGGAATGGCTTTCTTTAACCCCATCGCTGCAGGGCTAATTTCCCCGCGGCGCGGGAGAAAGGGGGCCGCGCGTGGCGCTGCGATGCTGAGGACGAGCTCGGCTCGTCATGCAGCATGGTGGCGCTGTGCTGATGACCAGCTGAGCTCGTCATAGCCACGCACGCTCAATGGAACGCCTAGCACAGCTGGGTAATTATCCCCGCGTGGGCGTTCCGCGGAGGCCATGACGAGCTCAGCTCGGCATCAGCACAGCGCCACGGTGCGTCAGCACGGAAAAGGTTAACAAAAAATCAATTTCAAGAATGTGAAGCATTTGTGCATCTTGCAGCATATGCAATATAATACATCTGCATTTTAGAGCAGAGACTTATTGGCTTTGCTAAGGCTTGTTTTAATTGCCGTGCACTGTAGGAGGCAATGTATATTGCTTTTGCAAAGCTCATACATGCTTTGCCAACGCTTCTTAATACCTCCAACACAGACATGACTTCTGGAATTCAAAAAGTTATCATGGAAGTAGCAGATAAAAGCAAACTACAAACTGCTTTCCCTGTAGCAGGCGACTGATAACAGCAAATGGGTTCATTCAGTAAGTGCTGGCACAGAAGAGCAACAGCTGCTCCCGATCTGCCCTAGATACAGCCACCTACAGCAGATAATGCTCAGGAAGCCATTTATTCTGAACATACAGAGCCGGTATTCTAAACAAAGCAGCTTTTTGAGAATGCTGGCGCTCTGTTAGGAAATAAAAAAAAGCATGTAGAGGAATGAATACAACTACTATACAATGCTTCGAGTTGGAAATTAATCATTATGAACACAGACACTGGCTATTAAATGTATTTCTGACCTTGCACTGTTTTAGGTCTCACCGCATGCGCTCTCGCTTGCGAAGGATATTGTGTTGAATAAGGGGATTAAAGACCGCCCATTACTTACCATTCGTCGGTTTCGGTGTCACTGTCATTTGCAGGAGCGGTCGGTGGTGGGAGTGCTGCCGGGCAGTGACGTGGGGCGGGGGAGGGGCAGGATGGGGGGTAGTAAACTATGAAATACGGCCAAATACAGGTAAGTAAACATATAAATAAATAAAACGAATTTCGTTGTGCGCACTGCATCGCCAAATTCGATGCAGTGCGCGCAAAAACATATGTTTTTATTAAGTTATATGTTTACTAAGTCTTACCTGTATTTGGCCGTATTCCATAGTTTACTACCCCCCACCCTGCCCCTCCCCCGCTCTACGTCACCGCCCGGCAGCACTCCTACCACCGACCGCTACTGGTCCTTTGATGCCCTCTAATGGGGCAACCCTCCTTCATTTCTATTTCTTTCAGAAGAATCAAGTACCAGTACTGAGTGCTTCAGATGTATTAAGGAACTTCCACTGCTGGTGCTGCTATTAAGGTACTATTTTGTTTTTGTTTTTTGCTCCTACCTTTCCACCTTTTTTGTCAGTGTTGCTTTTTCTATCATCTCCCACCCCCCAAGGCTGTGTTGCATCCTGGCCCCCTTCAATCCCCCACCCCCAAATGTTGCAGCTAATGCCAGGGACCGTTGCAGCCTGGGGGAGTAGGCTGAACAATATGTACTTCCTGGTATTGTGCTGGAGCGCTGCCGGCATGTCTTGGTGAGCGAAACCCCCCTGCCCCTCCCACAAAAAGCCTAGTTGTAAATGCAGCGTTTCTCGAGGGGTCTCCTGAGTTCACGGCCTATGGACTGTGACAGGCCCCTGGTAGGACCGCACTGCATCCTCTCGTAGAACCAGTTAGAATTCATCTTGAATGGAAAACATGGACATGCTGGCAGAGAATGAAATAAGGATTATGCTACTAATCCGAACACTGCCGGCCAGGCTTAAGCCTCCAGCCTGCAGTTGCAGGGCTGCCTCTCAGAACGCTTGTACCCAGTGGGCTTCCAAAGTCCATGTCAGTCAAAGTTTATCCGCACTGAGTCCTGCGGCATGTGCACAAAGTTAACCCATTGCTACAAAGAAGTTGAGCTCTTTGGTGCCTCGTAATATCAAGGCAGAGGCCACAATGGCATGTAACTTCAGTCAGATGTTAGAGTTGTCTATATAAGAGGGGGGAAGGGCACTGTCTTTGAAGGGCTTTATGATCTCACAGAAACACAAAGTGCACACCTCCCTTGATTTCAGGCTCTTTCACAGACTGGGGAAATGACATCACATTCCAATAAAGTGAGAACTGTCTATAGTAAAATAAAGTCCCAGCTGATGGTCTTCGAACCATGATAATGATACAAGCTTTTATTGAGAAATCCCACCATGCAACACTCCAATAGCACAGGTGTTGCTCTGCAGAAGTAATGTTCATCTGAGGAACTGTAAATCAAGATGCCAGTGTAGGAATGATAGAGGCCTCCATAGGATGCATTAAGTATTGAGAACTGAGTGATGACTTTGGAAATCGCCCTTCCCTCCAATAGGATGATGCAGCAAAACAAGAAGGTGGTGCATGAGCGCAGCTGTACTTAGTGGCCTAACACCTGAACAGTTGGTGCCGACACATGATTAGTGTGCCTATGTAAAACTGGGTAAAAGGGTCCTGTAAGAAACTGTAGTATTAGTTGAGGGAGGATGAGAACCCACCAGAAATAATAATCAGTCTTTGTCTGCGTAAAATAAATCTATGCTTAACCCTCTGGTTGCTTAGCACAAATGTCAGGCTTATCTTAGAGGACTAAAGTATGTATGCCGTAACTCAAACAGTAAGAAAGTGAAAACACACCACAAGAAAATGTGCAAACCAATTTAGATAAATTAAGCAAAATGTACTAAATAAATTACAGCAAAACGACAAAAATCTAATCAATAGTACCGGAGGTATGAGGTTTTAAAGTTTGAGGTAAAAATAGCTACAAGAAACACCACCCTAGGTATCTAGTCACGCTAGGCAGGGTCAAAGTCAAAGGTTCAGGCTGACCTCAATGGAGTGGCGGGTCAAATGCAGGTTTATTTTCTGACGCCTGTGTGGAGGTCGAACGTCTCCAGAGGAGTCTGGTAACAGGTAATGTCTGAGCGGGGCTTGAGGACAAAGGAGAGCTGCTTCACGAGGTCTCAGAGTCACTCCGAGGCTGGTTTGAGTGGTTCGGCATTGAAGTCAGGGAAGCTGATCATCGGGTTCTGCTCAGCATCATAGTCAGTAAAGCAGCTGATCTGGTGCCTCTCAACATCAGAGTCGGTGGGTGTTGGAAATGAGATTTCTGGTTGGCTAGGGTATGCACCCAAGCCAGGCAGAACCCACCACTCTAGTCAGGATAAGCGAGTTACACACCCAAGATAACCCCTGCTCACCACCTTTACAGCACGACAGAGCAGTCAGGCTCATCCCAGAGGCAATGCGGTAAGCGTTTGCGCAACACACACACCAGTGACACACTAGGCACACCACAAAAAGGGACTCTACACAAGCTTCTATAAAAATATCCTTTGGAATATTGATAAAAAGACATTAGACCACAATCACATAAACCCCTGCATTACCAGGCGCTCGTCATGACGTCAGATAGATAAAAAATCACTTGGTAGAATGTAAAGTACATTTAGGCCACCATTCACATAAATCACTGTGCCACTAGGCACTTGTCATCAAAAATACGTGTAAACCACATAGACCACATTTCCATAAATCAATAATCACTTTGCCTAGTTGGCAAAATGAATGTGGTCTAGGTATACATTCTTATGACAAGTGCCAGGTGCCCCTTGGTGAAGTTGGGGGAGCTGACTATCAGGCGCTGGTTGGCGCTGCTCAACGTCAAGTCTGGGGAGGGCTTCAGTTAAGTCGGGAGAAGTACACTCTGAAACCAGTCAAGGGTCCAGGACCTTGATCAACAACAACACTTGAGGGCCAGGACTCGCTCCCACAGAGGCCAGCAGAGAGGACCAAGTTAGATACAGTTGGAAAAACAGGAAAGGCCTCTGGAAGCTTGTTGCATCCCTGTAGCTCAAACAGGAGTTTAGCCAACTGGTCCTTGGAGCAACTTCTGGGGTCCTGGGTTCAAGGCAAGCAGGTCCAGTCTTCCTTCTTCAGACAGCAGGGTAGTCCTTCTTCTGAATCTTCTGAGGTCCAGGAGTGTTCTGATTTCAGGTTCTGATGGAGACACTTTTATACTGAGTGCCAGCCTATGAGTTTACGACACCCCAGTCTCTAAACCTAAAACTGGTTCTGGTCAGTTCCTCTTTTTCCCATGGTTTAGCGCCAGTCAGTCTAGAGAAACAAAGGGAAGTCTGGCCCAGGTGTGAGCTGCATTTGCCAGTGACAGGGCAGACATCTCTTTAAGTTAGGAAGGGGCTCGGAACAACCCGCGGGCCACCCTGCTAAGGAGAGGATCGCCCCAAAACACTGCTCTATCTTCTTCATAAACAGCAAAGCATATGATCCTAACGTATTCACTCATGCCATGATCTATGACATGATTTATGACATCACTGATGACATCATCCAGTGAGTGTTAGTTTGATTTATAGTTTATAAAGTGGCGTACAACTTCCATAGTACTTCTTCATCTAATTTTCTACAGCAGTGTTTCCAGCTAAAGGGTGTGTTAACAAAAGGCATGTGCTCCTCATACATTATAGCTGTGTCAGGTATTGAAGATATTATAAATGTTTGCAATAATGAGTGACCCTGTGTGCAGGTGAGAGTTGACAACCTGTGTTCAGCATGTACCACACACATGTTTAGGCGTGTACATACATTTTGCAACAGGGCAAAGATTTTACATACAACATACTAAGTATTGAAAGCAGTCTTGAGTTATTATACAGAATGGTCTACGCATGACAGTTTCTACATAACATAGAAGACTGTTTGCACCAGTTATGCTTGTTTTGCTTCAGAAGATCCGTACAGTTTTCACCACAGTATGAATGCTGCAGGTAGCATAATCCCTATTGTAAGAAAGTGGGTTGTTGGTCTACTGGGGTGTAAGCCCTGGTGAAGCAGCAACCACAATCCTGGTCAGGGTAAGGCACAAGCAAACCCCGAATTAACCTGTGTTCACCCCATGGTTGATGGTCACAGAGCACTCAGGCTTCACTTAGAGACAATTTGTAAAGTATTTGTGAAACACTTCAAAATGTTACACAGTAAACATACATTGCAGAAAAAGCCTACAACAGAGTTAGAAAAATAGAGTACTTTTTAACAAATAAAAGAATATCAAAATGACAAAAATCCAATTAGTAGAACTGGAGATATTTAATGTTAATGTTCATAGTGAAAACTAATGCCTATTGGCGATATCTGGTCATGCCTGACTGGGACAAAGTCACAAGTTCAGACCAACGACAATGGAGTGTGGGCCAGCTACAGGGACCCAGTTAGGCCAGCTGAACAGAGTACCTTAAATCCTAGTTGCAGAGGTTTGCGTAAATCTGAGTCGAAGATGCTCTACACAGCTGGAGCAATGCGTCATTCCGGAGATGCGCAGAGGTTGCAGTGGGAGGTTCTATTGTGTTATTGTCTAGGAGCCCGTTGTCAGGGCTTGCGATACGTAGTCTAGTGTTGGGGATGCGGTGCAAAGATGGCGATGCGTCACTTCCAGGGAGCTGCAGGGCAAAGTCAGTTGTCGTCGTCGCCAAGGCTGGCATTGACCAGACATGCAAGAACCTGGCCGGTCAATGTGCCACACCACCGGGGTGATGTGCCAGTTCCGAGAAGCTGCAGTGGGCGATGCATGTCTTTGCAATGGGCCCAATCCACACAACAGCAGCGATTGTCAGGTTCTGCTCGGGGATGCTCCGCTCTGCCGAGGAGATGCACCGGTTCTGCTCGGGGATGCGCTGCTCATCAGAGAAGAAGCATTGGTTCTGTTGGCAAGGACCTTAGGCCCACTTCCAGGGGTCAAGGGCTGGGGTAGCACCACCTGTCAGAGCAGACTCACGGAAGGCAGAATCTCGGTGCAGGTGCAAGATGGTTGAAAGCCTGTTATGTCCCAGAGGCTTCACCTCAGGAGGTCGATCACTTGGGGTTCAAGTGATGCAGGTCCAGTCCTTCTCACCCCGGCAAGAGCGCAGAAGGCCAGCACTGCAAAGCAGGAGTCCAGCAGAGGGCAGTCCTTCAGTAGCACAGCAGTTCTTCCACAGGTTCAGAAGTGTACTGAAGTGGTTGCGTCTGAGGTCCTTCTTTTATACACAGTTGTGCCTTTGAAGTAAGGAGAGTCTTAGTGACATGCCTTTGAGGAGCACAGATGCCCTGCCATCCCTGGCCTGGTCCCAGACAAATTACAGAGGCTATGAGGCTGGGCCCAGCTCCTCCCTCCCATCCTGCCTGTGATGGCACATTCAGTCACACACATATACCCACTGTGTATGTCTGTCTAGGAGGAATACACAAAGTCCAACTGCCAACTACACCCAGTCATGTGGCCAGAGACAGTCTGCAAGCACCACATGGCTAGGGCAAGAAAACGCAGACTTTCTAAAAGTGGAATTTTCAGAATTGTAATTTAAAATCCGACTCCACCATACATTTGAATTTTAAATTAGGATTCCAGAGATACCAAAGTCAAACCAATAATATCTCTTATTTGGAAATTACACTTATAAAATGTTATACGCTATTCCCAATGTTATCCTGTGGGAGATGTAGACCTTGCAGTAGTGAGAAATGAATTTAAGTGTTTTCAATACCAAGACATGTAAACCTTCAAAGTACATGTCCTGCTTTTCAAATACCCTGCACCCTGCCCTCTGGTCTGTACAAACCCTACCCTAAGGGTCACTTAAATGTATTAAAAAGGAAGGTTTTGGCCTGGCATATTCTGCCATGTCGAAACTGCACACACATGCCCTGCAATGGCAAGCCTGAGACCTGTTTGAAGGGCTGATTAATTGGGTGGCACAATCAGTGCTGCAAGCCAACTAGCAGCATTTAACTGACAGGCCCTGGGCACATGAAGTTCACTTTACGTGGGACTTAAAAGTAAATCAAATATGGCAATTAGGGATAAGCCAATATGATCATGTTTAGAGGAGAGAGCACATTCACTTTAGAACTGCTCAGCAGTGGTAAAGATCTCAGAGTCCTAATACCAGCAAAAATGAAGTCATAAAAGTGGAGGAGGAAGGCAAATAGTATGGGTGGGGGGGACAAAATGCCACGCTAAGGCTGCCCGGTCTAACACCTATACATTTTCAAAAACTTACAAAAAAGGGGAGGGGGACGCACAGCCCCTTCCTAACTCTGATTAGGCCCATTGGACATAGTCCGCCTGGGCCATTTTTTTATTTTATTAAAGGGATGGCATGGCCTCCCCTCCATGAGCCTTATAGGCCCTGAGGACCCATCCCTCAGGGCCTTGATTTGTATGAAAGGCGAGGGGGCGCCCACAAGCCGTATTAGGCCCCTGGGGACCCAACCCCCAGAGCCTTTTTTTTATTACAGGAGGAGGGTGAGGGGGGGACATGGCCCCCCTTTTCCGAGACTTATTAGGCCGTGGAGACCCAATTTGTCAGGGCTGTTTTTTCAAATAAAGGAAAGAGGGGCCACATGGGCCACTTCTTCAAGCCTTATTAGGATCCTGCGAAGCCATCCCCTAGGGACTTTTTCTTTTATTAAAAGGGAGAGGGGCCAAGTAGCCCCCCTGCCCGAGACTTGTATGGCCCTGGGTACTCCATCCCCCAGGGCATTACTTAAAATAAAGGGGAGGGGGGGCACGTAGCACCACTCCCCAAGCCTTTTCCAGCCCTTGGAACCCCAACCCCGGAGCCTGCATTATTAAAGGTGAGTGCCCCACTTGGCGGTTTACCCCAAAACTTTCCATACACAAACTACCCGAAAAGTGGCACCATTTTTGGAAAGTTTTGAGGAGATTCAGCAAATGGGGCCTAAGTTATTAGCAACACAAAAAAGCTTTCTCTCTGGAACTGCTGACCTAACTATAACTACCCAGGGGCAACAGCCACTGGGTGTATATATATATATATAGGGTTGCTTTGTAGCTTATCCTGGTGTTATATAAAGCCGGTATGCAACAGTCTGCGATACAATTGGATATTAATCAATAACCTGTACCATAATTTAGGTTTATGTTATGTGCAGGGAAAAGACAGTCAATTAGTTGAATGTCCTTATCGCAATATTTGCGAGATCAATAACCAGGCACAGATTATGTAAGGGACAAAGCAAGCCTAGAACTACTAAGCCCATAATGCATCATTAACAGCCATATGGTGACTTGAGTATAAATACCAAATACAAATGATGGACAATTGTTTGTAACCGTGACCAGGGACAGTGTATGTCCGAAACGCGTAGGTGGGGAATCTACAGGAAATAAACAACTAAGATAAATCTTTGAAGTGGTGTCCGGCGTCTTCGTAATTGAAGGTTCTTTGTTAAAGCATAACTTGCGAGTGTGTCCCTAACCTCGCCGCCAGCCACAGCTAATCAGCAGCTCCTCCCATTTGGGACGTTTGCATATATATATATATATATATATATATATATATATATATATATATATATATATATATATATATATATATATATATATATATATATATATATATATATATATATATATATATATATATATATTTTACCTACTGGGCCGAGAAAATAAAGGGGGGTCCCAAAACGTGTTTTCCCCATGTTAATTTCCAATGGGACATTCTGACAAAGCTACAGCTCGAACGGCTGAATGGAATTACACCAAACTTGGCAAAATGGTAGGGCCTGGTATGCAGATGTGCCTTTGCTATGTTTGGTGGAAATCCCTCCAGTAGTTCTCGAGAAAATTGAATTTGAAATTTTTCAAATGGCATTTTCTATGGGACCTTAAGACATGGCTACAGCTTGAACGGCTGAACAGAATTACACCAAACTTGGCAAAATGGTAGGGACAGGTATGCAGTAGTGCCTTTTCTATATTTGGTGAAAATCCCTCCAGTAGTTGTTGAAGAAATTGAATTTGAGCAAATTATATATCTATATGCGCTCACCGTACGCGCACCGTAAGCGTACGGTACACGTACTGTACGCGTACGTGCGTATACCCTTACGTGCGCGAGTGAGTTTCTGATTGGCTGGCAGTCGACTGTCAACATTCTAAACTGTCCAAACCAGGAAGTGTTGGCCACCATCTTGTTTTTCAGGAGAACTGAGGCCCAAGAGAGCCAAAAACAAGAGTGGAAAACACGAAAAGGGGGCAGGGTAGAGACCCCCCAACCCTCTAGCCCTGGGGTCCCCAAACCGGTCCTGGAGGGCCGGATCCTTGCCAGATTTTTAAAATAACTACATGTATCTCAATGGGGATATCCAAAAAATCTGGCATGGTTCCGGCCCTCCAGGACCGGTTTGGAGACCCCTGCTCTAGCCCTTCTCAGGGGGTCCCAAAAGGACCCCCAAGGGCAAAAAAAATATTTTAAAAATCGCGGGTTACGCGCACCGTACGGTACGCGTACCGTGCGCGTACCCCGCGATTTAAAAATAAAATAAAAAATGTTGCACTTGGTGGTCCTTCTGGGACCCCCTGAGAAGGGCTAGGGGGGTCAGGGGGTCTCAACCCTGCCCCCTTTTCGCGTTTTCCACTCTTGTTTTGTGCTCTCTTGTGCCTCACTTCTCCTGAGAAACAAGATGGCTGCTCAGGTGGTCCCAGAAGGATAATAACATATATAAACGTTATCTGCTAATAGAATTAGCATTTACAAAACCTTTGAAATTTATTAAAAACCTTGCAAATTCACTTAAAAAACCATAGGTTTCAGGCCTTATATAGTTAGGAATTTGCATTTTAAAAACCTTGCAAATTCACTTAAAAAACCATAGGTTTCAGGCCTTATATAGTTAGGAATTAGCATTTAAAAAAACATTGAAATTGCTCCTATATAGTTAGTTGTACTAACTATATTTCGCGCACCCGCAATCCACTGCTGATGATGTCATATATTACATCATTCATGACATGGTCAGTGACATCACTGATGACATCACTGATGACATCTCAAATGACATCACTGATGACATCTCATTTGACATCACTGATCACATCACTGATGATATCATTCATGTGATAATATGATGCACCTCCTCACACTCTAATATAACCTTTGATACACCCAGTGTTAAATACAGACTACCATTCTTGAAACCATTGACACACCAATACCAGTTACTACATACGCACTCACTGATTCCTAGGTCTACACACACATTCACTCATTCACCCATAGAATCACTCATACATACAGTCACTCATCAATACAACACTATCATATGCACTTGTACACCTATACAGACACTCACACACTGCCACTCATCCATGGAGTTACTCACACACCTAGTCAGTCATGCAAAGAATCAATCACACTTCCATTTCCTCAACTATACAGTTATACACACAACACCTTACTTATCCAAACATATACTAACACTTACTTACTCTCTTATACAATCACTGATACAAGTACACAATGATCCATACAGCCACTCACACATTCACTGGCTCTCATGTATAGTCATTTATATATGCCAACTCTCACATTCACTGTGTTTTACATATGTACTTACTTGGATATGTAGCAATGAGATATCCATTCACACGCCAACACACCCATCTACACAGTCAACCGCCCATATAGCTGTTTCCACATGCACTCTTGAACTCATACACCTAATGAATCAACTGCTCACACATCTATGCACAGAGTCACACACCTCCCAGCCACCCACACACACATTCAGTCTCCCATTCAAACACTTGGGCAACCAATCAAAGCGGCAGGCAATCATGCCGCTGAATTGAGTGTACATAAAAACAATCTCGCCCTGCCGTTCGGCACCTCCCGAGGCGAGCTCTCTCGAGTGTCGAGGTACCGACGGACAGGTGAGTGACTTAGAAAGGACGAATGCTACTCCTTAATATAACTAATCTTTGACATAGAGTGTTATATTGTTAGCGCTTACTTTTGACTGGTTGGCACTACATAACAAGAGGGCCCTTTTCCCCATTGAATTGAATTGTAAAAAATTAACTCTATAGAAGTCTTGAACTAGTTGACAAATTACAACAATACCATTTTACTATTCCACTGCTTTAGAGTTACCGTTGATTTCCCGATATAGGGTCGCTGCGAATGCTATACCAACACTGCGCTAAACTCAGCCCCTGATTACTTGAGCAATTAGGTTCGTAGGGGTATAGGTGTATATAAACTGACACCTCTCCCGCTGTTCTTTCCCGCAGTGCGGGGCCTCCCTCCAGAGCAGCCTGGCTGGTAGAGGTGAGGCAGGACAATCCTACAGATGAGGGTAAGTCCTGATGTATGACTAGAAATAAGCGTAATATATTTACAACATAGTGACTAGTAGCACAATGTGTAATAACCATGTGATTCATTGTATTTTGCCTTTGAGTATATCTATATTTCTCTCTCGTAATTTTTATTTTTCGTAGATAACCTGGGTATAACCTGATAAAGAAAGAAAGACAGGAATACCGGTGTTGTATAAAACTTTATTATTATTATTTTCTTCACTTTTATGCAGCAGCAATTTCACAATTACATTCTGGTCCTGAAGAAAGCCGCTGATACAAAGGATTTTGATCATTAGGCTGAAACATGTTGACCATATAAGTGACAGTGGTTATACAGTTACACCACTGTGCTGTCTCATTTTTAATCCTGGCAGGTAGTACACTAGAATAAAGTGAATAACAGTGGAGTCTACCTAGTCAGTTTTTAGTTCACTCTCTTTATTCCCACACAGCGCTGCTTACCTCACTCCACCAATTACCACACATATGGGATTACCATCCTTCTCCAAAAAAACATCTCTGAGCTCCTTAATTAAAAACTTGAAGTAGCAGCTCCCAGTGTTGACTAGGTTTTCAATTCTGGTAAGGAGGCCCCATATGATGAAGCATGTCACCTTCGGGTGAGTGAGGGGTCTTATCCTTAAGGGATGCCTTCCACTTGAGTGATATTTTTCACTTCATTAAAAGTTTGAGAGAGATAAGGCAAAATCCACATTAATAGAATTAATACACATGGATCAGACTAAAAGTGTGTTTTTTGGTATTTAGCAACCAATCAATAACCCATATAGCCACTCATATAGCTACTGATCAACACATGCAGCAGCTTACACAACAACAGACATACTGATGCACACATTCAGACAGTTTAGTCACTAACCCATGCATTTGGTAAGACACATTTAATCACTCACTCATACAGTCAGTCAGGCACCTACTAAATCCTTCATCCAGACACTTATACATCCACTCATTCTTCAATATGTAAAACATATTTAAACTTTACAGAAACACACAGTCACTGGATGATGTCACCAGTGATGTCATTTGAGATGTCATCAATGATGTCATCAGTGATGTCACTGACCATGTCATGAATGATGTAATATGAGACATCATCAGCAGTGGATTGCGGGAGCGCGAAATATAGTTAGTACAACTAACTATATAGGAGCAATTTCAATAGTTTTGGAACTGCAAATTCCTAACTATATAAGGCCTGAAACCTATGGTTTTTTAAGTGAATATATATATATACACACACAGACACACAGAGAATGCTTAACAGAACAATTGCGTACATAAAGATGTAATGTCACACTGAATGGCTTACAAGTTCTTGCAAGTGATTTCCAGATTATGTATATTTTACGTAACATTCCAAGGGACAACCTGGTGAATGATATCATAATATGCTTTACAACCCAACTGACAACATCCAGCAAATGGACATTCTGGAATCTCTATTGCTGAGGATGTAGACTTTGGTAAGTGGTCAAGTTTTTTAAAAATATTTTCACTGCTGCCCACTTTAAAGAAATTGATAGATAATCAAAGAGAGATTGGCTGAATAAAGAGTAAGTAGGGTTCTCGGGCACACGACCAAAAAGCCACTTTAGTGTAGCTCAATGTGCCCATTTGTTCCTCTTTGTGTAATCTTGCTGTGGTTTTACGATGCCTTCTTTCACAAGGATGTCAGTTTCCTGCACAGGGTCCTTTATTAAGTGATGAAAATAAATAGAAAGGCGCTCACACTTTTATGACTTTTACCATCTGATGTTTACATAGATTTAATTTAAAGTTAATCCACACACGATTGCTACACTTTAGTTCAATAACTGCTAAGTGTTTTGTTCTGCTAATACTCAGTTTTTAATAAACCTGTAAGCCTTTCCTTTCAAACCTTAACTAAGCTCAAAACACCCACTCATATGTAAGGGACCTGCGGGAATTGATTTTATTGCAAAACCAGAGGCTCGTATGAGGGGGATAATCTCGCTTCTATGAACTCCTCCATATTTCACTGACACACCGGATAGAAGAACCAGCCTTGAATAAGGATTCACGCACAGTCAAGTACCAGAACCAGTATCCCGCAGAAAATACAACCCACGTTCTAATCAGATCTTCAGAAAGATGCTATTTTCCATTTGCACCGGGTGGTTCTGCTGCCTGATTAATAAATCACACTATATTTACAATCAACTGAAGAGTACGTGGTTTTTTTAGTGAATGGGAGATACGTTTTTCAGCACATTAATTTGGAATTCGCGTCTCAAACCCCAAAGCATACCGATGTACTACGTACCTGGGGGAGCATTTGAGGCACGCTCGCACGCACGCACGCACGCACACCCACTATCTATCTATCTATCTATCTATCTATCTATCTATCTATCTATCTATCTATCTATCTATCTGTCTATCTATATATATATATATATATATATATATATGTGTGATCAAGCCCGCTTGGACGGCCGAAACGCGTCTTGACTTTTGCAAAAAATAAAATAAAATAATGCACTACAATTGGGTCCACGCTAGTGATTTTGCGTGCATGCGAGGTTGATCTGCGAGGTATTGCAGATATATATATATATATATATATATATATATATATATATATATATATATATATATTTAGATTTTTTTTTCCACACATGACAGTGAAAACAAAAGTAGCCCAATAATGCAGCTTGAAATCTGATCGCGCCTTCCACGGCACATACACCAAATCTTGACAATTAAAACACAAATGTGCACTTTGGACATATCTAGAGAAACGCCACTGAAACCGAGAAAAGTTGAAATACCAGCACCGTAAGAGTGTGCTTGACTTGGTATAAACACTAGGATTAATCAAATAGTGAACTTAAGATGTTCAGTAAATGATTACCTTATGTTATTAACATAGATGTCATCAAAATGTATAATGAAGCTTAGCATTTCAATTTACTTAATTGAAGAGTGTCATACCAAACTCGACATTGGTGATTTTTGGGCATGCAATATGCTAGATGTCTGAAACGTTTAGTATACTTGTCTAACATTATATAGATCATTTATGGAGAGAAACAATTTCATTTTAATGATTATTACAAACGAGTTGCAATTTATTGAAATTGTGGTAGTAGGCCATAATGAGAGTTCCTTTATTTGTTCTTGATCATGCAACATTCTTTAAGCGACAAAATACTAAGGGGCTTATTTACAAGCCCCTTGCGCCACTTTCACGTCACTTTTCCAATGTTAAAAGTGACGCAAAAGTAGCGCAAGGGGCTTGTGAATAAGCCCCTAAGTAAATAAGCTCTTTGTCAGCTAACCTGAGAAAACGGAATGGACAGTCGTTTCTCATACTGTGCATGGGAAAGTATGCTGGAGAATCAATTTGTACCTGGAGAATGGAAGAAAGATCACATGATGATCAGACCATTGAGTACCGACACTGATGTCATAGTGACAAACAAGTACTATAAAAACTGTCTTTACAAGGAAGAGAAAAAAAGCGACCCCATTTTCACTCTCTTTGCCTCCTGCCTGCCTGTCGGGCTTTCTCTATTATGCCTCTGGCCTTTTTGCCCTTGCTGATGAACTTGCCTGCTGGACGAATTGTAGCAGTTTGGTAAGAGAAACTTGAACTTTCCTGATGTATGCTCCATTCCTCTTGCCAAAACCCATGGACTTTTCCCTAGTGGACTTTAATCTTGATCCCTTTATCCATGCTAAGAGAACCTTTGTGAACCATGCTCCTGCCCTTGTTGGTGGCAGAAATCTTTAGTGGTTAGAAACCACCCTCTTATGGATATCTGTATTTAGCATTAACTGATGAGAGGTTTTATATTTCAAGCTGTTAGAGTTATGACTGAGCTTCTTAAAATGTTACTTATATGCATTGATTTTGGATCTTTAACACAATAACCAAATTATCTAAATACAACGGAGTCTTTTATTTGTGTCTAAATGTTCTTTCCACAGAAATTGTACTTACAATTATCTGATTTTAAATGCCTAATAGTGAAAGTCATAGTTTCCTTTGCTCCTCCTCTTCTGTGCCGCCACAGCAGAGCTCTTAGTTTGTACGAGTCTAGCCAGACTAAACTTCTTTAGGAGGTTGGGTCTTCCAAATGCAATACGTCATTTTTGCACCGCAGTTCTAAGAGTAATATATTTGAACTTGATTTCCAGTTTGTGAGTTAGCTACAAACGAATGGTCCTCATTTGGGGGCCGACAGTCGGCCATCCTGATTTCTCATCCCTCACTACAACAGAGAAAGGTACATCGGAGGACCGTTGCCTCTAAGGTGAAGTATTGAATCTGAGTAAAAATCCTAACAGCATGGGCTCAGTAGGAGTTTTGAGGTTGAAAATTTGAAAGCGTATTGCTTCTGCTGCAACACCAATAACATATTATATCAAGCAATTGTACTAATAATTTATATTCACCCATTTATTAGTACAGTGTAATTGTCATATTCCAATTTATTACCATAGTACAGATCATTCTTTGTTCCGATCAATGACACCATACTAGCATCCTAATATATGTGTAGCACCAAAATCACCCTGTGGATCAACTTCCTAGCTAGTGACATCATCTAAAAAACAATATGACAAACATTCCAACTCCTTGTACTTTGGCACAGAAGAACATATTCCCACGGACCCTAATCACTCTTTCAAACCAATATAAGTGCTTATGTGCAAACTAGTCACCAAAACCGGCAAGATCACTTAGCATTGCACTGATGACACAAAAGTATACATCAGAGCTAAACTTGGATATTCCATCTAGCAAAGCATGCATCACAAGGAAGAATATGCTGATGTCCATCCACTTTCTTAAACACAACTAAAACAAAATGATCTATTACAACAGTCAACTCGGCCTCAGCCCACAATGCAAGCCTACATCAATGGTAAGGTGTTTTAAGGTCACCAGACTGCCAAGAAACAGTGGTTAAGCATGCAGATCTAGCCCTTGCATGGAAAGGCTAATAACCATATAACTACTTCACCAAAATCTAGGTAACATTATTACAAACATAAATTCCCCAGTCAAGTTGTACTTGGTGGTCCAAGTTGTGTATGCCTTCAGAAAATCTATGTTCAATGCCAGCTACCCCAGTAGAGCGGCCATTCTGTAGATGTGGAGCTCACTGCACGGTGAGAGGCAGTCGATCCGTAGACAGTGCACAAAACTTTGCCATTGTGCCTCTAAATAATTCTGCCATCAGTTCCATTGTGGGTGCAGACAAACCAGTAATTACTGTTCCTGTTGAAGTTTAAGTTGAAGTTAAAAGCATTTATAGAGCGCGCTAACACCAGGTGGTTTCATGGCGCTATGACTAGACTGGAAAAGAGAGGGAGTGAGGAGGAGAGACTAAAACAAGTAGTTATGGAGATAAAGCTAGAGAAAAGAGGTGAGTTTTGAGGGCTTTGCGGAAGTCCGTATAACTAGGCAGAGAACGGATGGAAAAAGGGAGTTTAATGGGACTTGCTAAGTGTGGTCATTGTACACCACTGCTGCAGCTGTCATAAGGAGCAACATGACCTCTTGAACATCAACTAACATTTACAGTACCAGGGGTTTAAAAAACGCTCCTGCATGATTATATTTACATTAGTTATTTCACTTGGTATATGACGGTGTGTGATCAACTCTGATATATAGGACCAGCACAATTACAACATTATGATCGCTGCTTATCAAGAATTGTCTGAACATTACATAGTCCTGATGAGAGCCTAGTATTCATATGTTGGGTCGAAACGTCATCAACAATTTGAGAACAAACTACAGGAACGCTGAACTGAATAAGTGCACAGGCATATGATGATAATGGACTACATGGAACCTGTGTTGTAAACACACCATTTTGTCCTCATTACTGACTATACTGTTTTATTTTTTGATTTTGTTCCCTGGGGACACATTGAACTTTTTACTTTGCATTATTGTCTAATAATATATTGGATTAAGTAAAAATTCGTTATAAGAGAGTGTTGGTCATGTATTACAGCCCAAGCATTGATTTCAAACAGTAATTGTTTACTGATATCCAGACTTTAATTCTAAATGATTCAGTGAGAGCCATTGTTTTCCTATAGTTATTGTATAACCAGGACCCCATGGGTTTTGGGGTTGCTCTTGGGTATTAAGATATACACCTAAGAATAGAAGGCAGAGAGTGCCTTGCTAGGATTAACATTCGTGACCTGGGAAACACCCTATGACTGAAGTCACAAAGCTGAGGTGGTTAATGCATTTGCTCCAGAGATCTGTGTGTAATCTGGTGGTCACAATTTCCAATGGTTATACAATTGCTTGCGCTTGTTTAAACTTTTCTAACATTGTGTCCCGGGCGCGCCCCTTCCCACCTCACCCCTACCCCGCCTTGATACCGCCCCCCTCCTCCCCTTTCCCCCTCTTTTCCTCTCCAAGTTGCACTGTTTAGTCATCACCGAAGAACATTGATTAGCTGCTGCAGAAACTACTCTGGCGCCACTGGGATCATGTTGGATTTCCCACTCAACTGTGTCTTATTACATACTAGCTTACCCGTCGCGCGTTGCTACGATCTCAGAAGAAAGGAAATTTAAGGAAACTTGTTATTGTAACCTTCAATTTACATTGTGTCATTTTTATTGAAACGTATTCATTTTAATATGGAAAACATTTTAAAGTGTTGTTTTAATTCTGTTTATTTATTCGCGTGCTTGTGGATACATGTTTTTTTATTTTTTTCCGTCTTGTGCGTACACGAATAAATCAGAAGGTTTTCCGATGCGTGAGCTGGCCACATACAGTTGTCCATGTGAGAAGCACGGATTCTCCAAATCTAGTCCACACACTTGCAGCGATTGTCCTTGTGCTTTGTTGATGGTCATTGCAAAAGCGAGTTACACCGTAAACTGTAAACGTTTAGTATTGGAAAGATTATGAGGGCCCTAGGGGGCCGATATTTAACACATTTTTTTTTTTGCCAGAAACCTTCGCGGGAGTGTACTCAACAACTTTTAACTTTTAAAAAAAAATAATAATTTTTTTTTTTTTGCCAGAAACCTTCGCAGGAGTGTACTCAACAACTTCCCAAAGTTTCATTGCAATAGGATGAATGGTGTAGTAATGCATAAAGGACAAACAGAAATACTTTCGTTTTTATAAATATAATATATAGATAACATCTAGATACCATTTATTCTGTAATTGCTATATTTCCATCTCAGATGTACACTTTGTTGCATGATATTTATACGCTGTACATGGTGCACTCATCGCTTGAAGCCTTATGATCTTATACCTCCTCTCTAGCAATCTATGTTGTTCATGATGACGCCTGTTCCTTCTGAAAGTCTTAATAAACACATTTGAAATAAAACCTTTCTAAAAGAGATTCTTATATACCCGGCAAGTCACAAGCTCCAACAAAGGTAACTGTAATCAGTGGGTTAAAGTCTACAGTTCATATGCAAAAGCATACATTTGTAACCTCATCAAGTTTATGGATGCTTTGGTATTTATATACTGCAAACCAAGCTGTAAAGCAATGGAGTGCTGTACATTACATGAGGGGGTCAGAAGATGAACATCAAAGTGTAATACACAATTACATTTTACCCACCTTTTAGGCACAGGGAGATTAAGTGGTTTGCCCAGAATCATAAAATGTTGAGTCTCCCCTGAGGCAGGTATTTAAACCTTGGTACGTACCTTCCAAAGGCAGGAGCTCGTGCCGCTGGGCCACATCTCCTTAAAACTCAAAATCTCGTTTTTCTAAGGTAGACAAAGTGGACACCAGATATAGCTCGGTAGCAATTCCCACCAATACTTAAGGGCCAATACAAATTATTTTCTATTTTGTGATAAATAAACAGTAGTGGTGTTAGTACACACCATATATGGCTTAGATGTATACAGACCTTAAAATTGAAAGGCAATTTATAGCCAATATCAAGCGGTAACTGATGATTTGTCTCTTAAGTTTTGGCCTATTCATACGCGGCCTGTGCATGTAAGAGAGGTGGGACGGTGGATTCCGGTGGGAGAGGGATTTCGACAGACGATGCAGTCGGAAAATTAATTATTTCTTTTGTTTTCCCTCGTCATCGTCCATCGAAATCCCCCCGCTCCCCCCCCCAACACAGCGATACAAAAGCGGTACAAAAGGGGTTGGTGATGGACGGAGCATCTGAACCAATCAAACACTCACCCCCAGTCAACAGATCTGGGTTTAATCCATCACCGTTCTTTAGCCCACTCTGCCACCCCAGTTCAGACATGGCCATATGCAAATTCCCCCCGAACCCAGCCCCACCGCTCTTACCTGCACGGGCCGCGTCTGTTCATATGCCAAAAATACTGGAAAAAGCAACACAAACTCCGAGCGCTCTCAGAATGCCACAATTCCAGCTATATATCTTGCACACACAGATCACAGCCTGTAATGTCTAGCTACATTAGACTGTTTACGTGCAGGCTTCCGCAGGTGTCTTTTACCAATTTGCTACAGGCTTCTGAGTAGCCAGCATTACCATCACAAATCATTACAAGGGCCTTTGCATTATCTACAAATGGACAACACAAAACAATTTTCACAGACCATTGGGCATACTGTATTATTAATATCGCCGTTGCTCTGGCTAAAACACTGAATCATGTCTAAACGGCGGGCACATCTTAGCTGAGAGAAAAGGTAGTGCACCTGGAAACCATCTTCATTTATACAATGTAAATTCATACATCAAACTACTTTAGCCTCTACAGTGCACGTTCCGCCAATTGGGAAATATAATTGTGTTTTGCATCTGACCTTTAAAGTAGCTTTGTCACCGCTGACACAATTACTCAACCTTCAACCTCATACAAGAAGTAATAAGGAATTAAATACAAATATTTCTCAATCTAGACCAACCATTGTTTAAATGTCCCCTCTTCCAGCAAATACTCAATTCGTGTTAATAGTTGAATTTATTTTTTAAATATAAATTCCAGCGACCTTCCCCTGGTATGTTGAAAAACACAATTCACATGGTCGCAATTTGCAGTTCATAATTATGATGAATCCTTAGCCATACTTCTTAATATACCAAGCAATTTCCCTGATAATATGAAAAACATGAAATACTGAGCATATCTTAATTATAATTGATTTAAAAAAAAACTTTAGTTAGACAATCAAGTCCATTAAAGTGCCAAGTGCAAAAAACAAAGAATTGTGCAAGCAGCAATAGGTTGAAATTAAATTTGTACAAATAAGAAGAATCTAACTGGGCAATATAGTCAATTCATATAGAGCATAAACAGATGAACTCATAACATACTATCTTTAAAATGCGACGAGCTAGTGAGGTAGACTTTCAACAGTGAGGCAACGGCAAATTCTTATTTCCTGATTTTGGAGTCTGGATTTTGGAATCTACCGACATCATGGGTCAAAACAAAGCAACAATGAGTCTGTCTAACCTCCCTCCTGCTGAATATGGAGGTGTGTGTGACCACAAACAAAATGATATCCACAGCCACAAATTTTATACGTTTTTTTTTTTTGTGTGTTTTTATTTTTGTAACCAGGAAAAGCAGGAGCAACTTTACAGAAAGAAAAAATGAAGCAAAACATAACAAAGGTGAATAGAATGTTGACGATACGACAGGTAATGCAGTTTGGACCATTAATCAAACATAAGAAGATTATACGTTGTTTGGAGTGGATTCTATGCAGATGACACCCCGCTCATCCTCCTCTGTCCTCTGACTTTCAGCGAATGCTCTTCTGGTGTGACGTGTCAGTGGGGCCTTGATTGGTGTGAAGAGATGATGCTCAAGTCCAGAATGGTGGCGTTTTTGTCATTTTGGAAGGACGGTCTCTGCAAAGCAGCAATTTTTGCCCAATACAGATGGGACTGACACCCTCCCCTCCACCTCAGGCTAAAGGCTTGGGATTTTATATTTACTATAACTTGGCCATGGGGTGACAGGTACACGCAGAAGATATCTATCACCTGTCTCAGCCACTTCGGACACCAGAGGTAGTTGTCAGCATCATCTGCAGTCTTGGCTGTGCTAAAGTAGGCCGTCTGTGCTTGCCAGATGGGATGATTTAAAGGCTGCAAGTTGTCCAGAACATTGCATTGAAGCTTGTAGCAGGCTGACACATCATGCCTCTTCTGACTGACAAATGCCTGACAAGCTCAGTTTAAAGCACTGTCCATGAAAAATCATAATTTTTATGGACCAAGCCAAATTGACTTCCTTCTCAGTCGCAGCCCACAGTTTTAGAACTGACTATCACTTTCTCTTCATCAGACAATTATTAAAGTGCCTTTCTGAAAGGTCATGAAACAGGAAATACCTTGTCTTTTTTTCTGCCAGAAATAAATTACATTTATTCTAAATCATAGATACACTTTAATGAAATGTAGAACATATTTTGGTGAAACATCTCCTAAATGAACCAGCCGATGAATATCATTAGCCCCAACTCATGGGCCTTCTTGGCTCTATCTGTGAATAAATGTATGTGAATAAAAGTATGTGCTCAGAGGCCTATACCTATTCCTTTATGTGAGTGAGGGTCTTGGGCCTGTCCTGTGACCTGGGGAGGCACACTAAGTGCGGCCGCATTTACTGACAGTGAACTACTCTCCCTGTCATGGGTTTACCATTTAAAGTGTTGTTGGCAGTGCATTGTGGTGAGTGAATCCATTATTGAGACCAGGCCTTTTTATCTGTGTCAGTGGAGTGTAGGTTTACTGTCTCACGTGTTTAAAACTCTTCATCTATGCGCTAACCCAGATCTTAGCGCTAACAATCCAAGCCTATGTTGTGTGTGTTTGTGTATGTGGCCTCTGTGTTACCTGCATTTGTCTGTATGGGTAAGAGACAGTAATAGTGGACCCTGGGTTACATTTGAAAAACCCTTGGCCTGTTCCTGTGCAAAAGATGGAGATGTGGTTGTTTTCCCAGACAGTGGAAGTATATTGCTGACATTCTTGAAGCTGGAGGGAGGAGACTTAGACACTGAAATGAGTACAGAGGCTACAAAGCTCCTATAGAAATGTAATTAGGCCTTTTACTTTGATGGTCTTTTGAATAGCCTTCCTGTAGCCCTGCCTCTGGTTGAGGGTGGGGTTATAATCCCTATTGTTAAGGTGGAAGGGACCCCTATCAGTGAGGCCAGCCTTTTGTCTCTTCCCAGATGACTGCTCAGTGTGACTGTTGATAACCAGGCGAAGAAAGTTCAGACCTCTTTATGCCTCTGTTGTGGGCTCTCAGGTTGAAGGTACCCTGCCAGGAGAAGCATCACTCTACACAAATGCTGTGTCTGGAGAGCAGAAGGGAGAAGACACTTGAGAGATAAAGCACCCCACACCAGTTCTGAAAGTGTAGACAGTGGTATCATATCTCATATCTGCTTTAATTGTATAAAAGCATGAATCACTGACCCAAGTTCCAGTTCCAAGTTCTTCTCAATCAAAAAAGGGAGAGTGCCATTGAGTACTAAAAGGGCAGCTGAGCAATCAGAGCTTATGTCTACCTGACAGTCAACTTCCCAGAGGTAAGGGTCTGTCACATGAAGCTTTGCCTTGATGGAAGAAGCTGTTCCTCTGACCTGAAGTGCCTAGAAGCCAACCTGCCTGATGACAGTGGAAAAAAGCCTGCCGATTCTGCAGGAGGAGTGATTGTACAGGGAGAGCTCAATGCAGCAGGAACCCCAGTGGTGTGTGCGTCTGCCAGAGAAGAAAGGTTGAGGAGAGGAATCAGCGTGTCCTCTGAAGCAGGTGCTCTGTCTATCCTTGCTAAGGGTTTCAGGCCGAAACCACAAACTACAAGCTGTGTCTGAGGCAGTGTGTGTCACAGGTAGAAGAAGATGTGCCAGACGCTGACGGTGCTGCTACAATGCGGAGCTACGTCTGAGGCCAACTCTGCCACTACAACTGCAAACTGATTCTGAGGCAGATTGTGTAGCCACCAATGACTGTGCCCTTGGCAGACCATGCAGTTGGAATGGGGATCTGTGTCCTGCATCCGGCAACTCCTCTGTGTCTGTCCTTACGCTGCAATGACCACTTGTCCGCAGGGCCCCACCACATGACACCTGAAGCCCCAGAAGTGGGTCAATTGTCAGTCGGAGGCCTGCCTCTGCAGCTGGAGCACTTATGTGTGAAATGTCCGTTTGTGAATACGGGTTGTCCTCCAGCCGGTGCTTCTCTTTCCAGAAGAGGGAATGAAAAAATACCCCGCCAGCCACCGGTACCGCGTTACAAAGCTATGCTGTGGTAAGATTATATAAAAAGATAATGGTTTAAAGTAATCGAGCACCACAAACTTACAAAGGGGGTAATCGGCACCTCAGCCTTCATATAAGCAGAGAGCAACTTCAATCCATGAGCAGAGACCTGACATGGATTACTTTAAGGACACATAGGAAGGCAGTAGAGGAAAGTCCGGATCCAGAGACCAGCAGCCAAAATAGCAGGGCAGTAATTGTGTCTCTAGCCGGTTCTGTGGAGTATCACGTTTTAATGTGTACTAAAGTAGTATCTTCACTAGAGTAAAGCATTAGGTCGGAGAAGCAGTTATTGTGTTGCTTGTGATTGAGGACTTCTGGGCTTGAACATCTCCACACACCCCCTGAGAAGCCTGTGACTGATAGCCAACACTACCACTGAAAGTCAAGCCGGAAGGGGTTGCTCTTGGTCCAGTTTGCAGAGCTACAGTATGATTGACCCTGGAACATCAGAGACAAACAACCACATTCCCCATGACCCAGTAGCCCATGCTTTCCCCAAATATAATTGAAAACATAGAGCTACGTTCAGCACTTCCCTTAACAATTCTAATAGTCTATGGTGTACTGGAAAAATTCAAACAACATAAGTTTTATATTCCAACAAAATTATCTTCAAACAATATTCCAGAAAAGGCCAATGATATCTTAATACAAAACACAAGAATCACAAAAGGTCCAAAGATTTGGTTTTACACTTGTTGGTTTATTCTTTTTGGTACTCCCAGCAAGGAATTTGACATTTGCCAAAAAAAGTTTCTTTGACCACATTTTGGCCCAAGAGTGTGCTAAAAGCTGAATCAGAATAAAGAAAGTGAAAAGATCCAAAGACAGCCAATGTAACCAAAATAGACCATAAGTTGGTTGTGATAGAGGTAAAGAAGCAAAAGTTATTAACCCTACTCGAGCATTAATATAATAGAATAAGATACCGTGATTAGAACCATATAGAGTGATAATTAGGGAAAAATGTGAGTATAGAAATATACTTCACCAAATGTGGATTGTGCCTGACCGATTTATAGCCCCTGTACTATAATGTCAAACCCACCGATTATATGTAAATGATCAAGATGTTCCTGAAATATAACTTAACGTAGCAGTGTCCTGTAGAATCCCGAAAACACAGAAATGTCCAGAGAAATCTGTTTTGGATAAATAGAGATTCAATTAGTGGGCTAACTTGTTCGCGCATAGTGACCCGTGACAGTTAATAATGCTTATTTGATATTGAGTTCAGAAAATCGTGACCTCTTTTACAGTCCCCAGATCTAATGATATGCGTAGATGTGTATAGTAAGATATAAGGTAGACGTACTTGTTATTAGATGGAGACATGTCCAAGAATGGATATACCTTCCACGAGTAAGTTCCTAAATGATAGTACCTCGGTCCAATCAATATAATCCTACATTTATGAGGGAATATGGAAACCATAAACCATATAATGTGTAAATAGCACCTTTGGTAGTAGGTGAATTGAGCCGCAATAGTACCCCAGCCAAATTACATGGCTATAACTTATTGATTCACACAATTTATTTATTTTTTCCATTTGTATGGCGCACAGCTACCCAAAAAGGGTTTCCCGGCGCCGATGACTTTCGATGCACAGAAGTAGAGGAAGGACGGGTATTCTATTTTATTTCTGGAAGAGCCAGGTCTTTATGTTCTTTCTAAATCTAGCATAGTTTCCTTCTTTGCGAATATGGGGGGGAGTTTATTCCAAAGGGAAGGCCCTTTGGAATAAACTCACATTACACAAGACTGGTAAACTTTGATACTTATTATTCTTGGATCATGCGGTCATTTCCCATGTAGGGATCACTACTACCCACCTCTCCCCAAATAGGGTCTGAATGTCATGTGTCTTAGTTAGGTCCATGAAGAAATGTTGCCATCTTTCACCATGTACACGTTTCTTAAGTTGCCTTCCCTTTCACACAATAACCTCTTACATACATTTTGCGTGTGTGACAATGATGGATTAGTTTCCCTGAAATGACTTAACTTGCACTTTGTGAGACCATTATCACAACTCCTTGAACACCATGTACAAGTCCTCAAAACACATTGTGCAAATGTTGCTCTATTTTTTTCATCCACATGACTATCTATAAACCATAGGCATGCAGGCCCGCCTGAGAACTTGCAAGGATGATTTTCATTGTAAATAAACAAGCATTTGTGGGTTCAGACAGAGGAGTGCTTTGCTGTCATTGTCGAGGTCTCTACATGCTGATCCGCCCAGAAGTTTGCTGATATCTGTGCAACGGGTGTCCAGCTCGCGACCACAACAGGCACATTCTTTCCTTTCAGGTTACAGGGGTTGGATCATTCAGTAAGGGGGATTCTTGGCAGAACAAACAAACACACACCCTCAACACTTAGGTTAGGGTAGGCATTGTATAAGAACGCCAGATTTCTAGATTGTTTTATATGCTTGCATATATACATTGTTTCAGCACAATGATGGAACTTTTTATTCTGTTCATTGTCTTAGTACTTCTAATAACTTTCACTTGCTTCTATCTACCGATCATTGCAGCACATATATTTTATACAAGAATCACGCTGGTTCAATAAACATTCAAAACGTCCAACTGTGTATTCCTTGTATATTGCTCTGAGAGAAGGAGAGCCGGAGTGACTGAGCAAAAGGGTTCTAGGTCAGTTACCATGATCCCTGGGTTGTCCTATTCAGTGGCTGCCAGAGCCATTTGCTACCCGCCTAGGATTAGGGGGGCTTACAGTGGCACTGTGAGCTAGCTGGCCTATAGGACAACATGTCCTGAGGGGGTGCATTGAATCAGTCTAGCACCATCCCAATAGATATGCTGTCCATAAACGTGTTGCCTACTGTAGGGTGGAAAATATACAACAGGACAGAAGGGTTCTATGAATATCTCCTACTAAGATATGTAGATACTTCTACTGTCCGGGAAACCAACCCAGTGGTGTATACTTGCAAAGCAACTCATATTATGCATTCATAAGGCAATTAAGTCAGCAGCTGACCTGCTCCATGAATGTTTGACTGAAAGGACCCTCTGATACTGGAGCTCTCCATTTTGCACACAAAAAACACACTCTTATAAAGGGTAATAATATTTCTGTTCTTCTCTTAAAATGCAGGAACATGTTGAATGTTGGAGGAGTGTGGCTAAATGGTTGGAACCGCAGACCCTGATGCAGAGATCTGGCCTGGACCAGGGTTCAATTCCTGCCTCGGCGGGTCTTGGGCACAATTTTCCCGGACCTGATAATTCTTGTCTCAGTGCCTATTCTAATCATGGGCCCCATGCTGCAACACTGGGCAATAGCTTGCTTAACCTCCACACTGGACCCAACAGCGCTGGGATGCCTGGCTTCACCCTGGGGGTGCCCAGGAGTGGACACTTCACAGGGAAAGCCAGGAAGGGTTCCACAGTGGTATGAATAATAGCGACAGGAAAGCGCTTGGTGGCAGTGCTCTCTACAAATACCTCGACATTTACATTTACATTTAAATTGGCTGATGAGCCCACCCATGTATTTCCTCCTGGACCCTGTGAATTAAATGTACTTGAGGATAACCCTATGGGTGATGTAGGTGAATTAACACATTTAATCTATTTTTTCAGGCTGGGAGGCAAGACGCGCCCAACTTTTTTGATAAATGAAAATAACTTCCAATATTATGAAGTAGAATGCAAATAAAAGTTAATTAAATGTGGCACTGCTAGCGGTTCTAGGACTAATATCTCAAAGTGTAATTTTATAAGCCATTGAAGAATTACCAAATTCTTAATTCAGTTCTGCTATTTTTATTATAATACCTTCTTCATATTACATTTCACATTACACTTCTGCCGCCCACAAGCGCTGTAAATAACAGGAGTTACTGTTGCCCAATTTAGAGGGAATTAATTTATCGACCTAGAAGGATGAAATCCCACAATGATTCTCTGTGATTCGCACCTTCCCCTGTAGGTCAGAACATATCCCCGTGTCGGGTGGTAAATCTAGGAGCTACCTTGTCATAGTTAATATAAATGATCGACGTACAGGACAGGAAATCGCTAATTCCATTAAATCTCGATAAAAAATTGTCAACCCCTTCATAATTTCTTACACACTGAATTATTATTACCTCTGTATTTTTAGGCTGCTAAACTGTTCTTTTTTTTTTTTTTTAGATAAGCAGAGATGACGATTAATGTTTTTTAATCACACCTCAAAATTGAAACTTTTCTGGCATCTGCCACTTTTTCTAGCACAATTATTACTGACAAATAATCTCGGCGACATATTAGGGCAATAAAATGTGTTCAGCCACTATCGTAAAGTTATTAATTTTATGTCATCTACTGCCAGGATTAGTTAGGCTAACAACGCTACAAGAAACGGCACCACAGACATGTTGGTGTCAGAGCAAAATTCACTTCTAAACGTGAAGCCATTTGTGAAGACTATTCATTTGGAAACTCACGCCAACAATATGAAACCAATCACATTTTACATCACGAAGCTATCAACTTGAAATTGCAATTTATGCAAACGGTATCCGGCGACTTTACATGAATTATGTTGAATAATTGTTAGGAGGGTATCAGAGAAAAAATCATAACCCTTTCAAAACAGTGGCATAAAAGTGCCAAGTCGCGGGAGTACTTCTTGGAAGAAACGCTATTCGATTTTTTTTTAACAACACGCTGGTTCTTCGTGTGAAAAATGAAAAAAACAAAACGAACATGACGGATTATAACAGAAAATAAAACCCCAATTGAATCAAAGTCTCGAACTTCTTAAAGATGCAGGAAGTACGAATTGTCTGGCCCACAATGGAGGTTGGGCTCAAACACCTCTCACCACCGTTTATTTATTTAAAATGTGTATATGGGTCAGGATAAGTCCACTGTACTTAAAAGAGGTCTTAGAAAGAAACCATGAACGAGGAACAAGTTTCTGTCCAGTGACAAAACTCTCCCTTTCTCACAATGTATGAAAACTCTTTTTATATTTTATTTGCATACAACTTCATAAAGTATTTCTGCAATTTCTTAGCCATGTAAGTAACTACCCTTTCTAATGAAACTAAATGTATCGACCTACTAAGGATGGGACCCGGGCTGGCCTTCATGGAATTCGAATTTATGAGCAGTGGCTCCATCTTCAGGCTATCTGCTTGAATACTGCAATGTGGTTTAGCTCTGCTCAGGGACATCCTTAGGAAAATAAATAAAAAGTAGGAGCACGCTTTATGAAGTTCACCTCCGGACCTAGGCACTATGAACGACACAAACGTATTTAGTTTTATCAAACTAAATCTTAGTTTTTTGTTGTAAAATACGACACCTATAGATAATGAAGCAATTAACTCTCACCAAACAGCTGCCAGGTCAAAAAAATAGCTTTGCAAACATCTGTTTCGTTAGCAAATCTATCAGTTGCTAATTGCTGCATATGCACGAGCCCTACGTATGACAGAAACATTTTTAAAAAATCGAATAAAAACAAGACATCAATCCAACTCTCAAAGTCTCTTTCCTAAGCATCCAAAATAAGTAATGGATCATCTTCTTCCATGAGGCTCCAGGTAACCCCACCCAGCAGGAGGAACGACAATTCAATTTATTAAAGAGACTTGTGTTCAATGGGGCGGGAGTAACCCTGGCTTCTTGAAACTCACTATGGCACCTGCTTAGTTTGGCAAGACGAAAATGTGACCGCTAGCGGCTTCTAGATGGTACACTGGCCCTAGATGGGTTCCCCAACCGGGGAGGGGTAAGGGTCTCAAATAAAGAGGGGGAAAGGGGGTCACAATGGAGGCTTTCTGGGACTACAGCAAGGGACTCTACATAAGGGAACATTGTAAGTTAGGGTGTACATGTTACAAATAGGCCAGCAGGCATCACTGGGGCAACTGCTGCGGGGCAGGTTGGTGTCCCAGCTCAGCAGGACACTGTCACCAGCTGGGGGCCACAGGCACAGCACAGAACCACAGAAGGGCAGCAGTGCACGCTACTGTGCATGGGTTTAGAGTGGGAGCCTAGATTGGAGTATGAAGGCCCGAAAGTAAACTGCTGGGCAGGTAAATTTGGAATTTAAAGAACGAACACAGGCAGGTTGTGGGAGACAACTTCCTCAGAAAGATTCCGGCAAATAGGATAGCGGACCCATTTAATGGCTGGCCTACCCAACGCCACACACAAACAGTGCATTTGGGTCTGTGCCCAAGTCCTCCTTCTCCTGCCAGTGATGGCCCATCCAGGCATCCCTAAGCTCCCTATTGTGTGTGTGGTCTGTAGAAGGACTACACAATGCCCACCTATCAACTATATCCATTCATATGACCCTGAGACATGCTGCAGGCACCAAATGGCCAAGGTAGGAAAATGCCAACTTTCTAAAACTAGCATTTTCAAAATTGTGTAATATAAAATCCGATTTCATCATATGTTAGGATTTTTAATTTTAGTTCCAAAGACACCAAACATGAACTGGTTTCATGCTCCCATTTGGAAATTAAAGCGTATTAAGTCTAATACAGGAACTCCAATATTAGCCTAGGAGAGAGGTAGGCCTTGCAGCAGTGAAAAACAAATTTAAGAGTTTGTCACTACCAGGACACATAAAATGAAAAAGAACATGTCATACTTTTTAACCCCTTGCGTGCTTATGACGGGCTGGGCTTGTCACGAGCACCGCGGCACCTCCCCGCACCACGTGGGAATTAGCCCCACATGGAAGGGGTTAAATACATTTCACACTGCCCTCTTGGCTGTCCAGGGCCTACGATATGACTGACTTATATGTGTTAAAAGGGAAGGTTTGGGCCTAGCAAAAGGTTTATTTTGCCAAATCGAAACGACAGTTTGAAACTGCACACAGACATGCAGCAATGGCAGGCCTGAGACATGCTTAAAGTGCTACTTAGGTGGGTGTCACAATTAGTGCCGCAGGACCATTAGTAGCATTTAATTTACAGGCTTTGGCACAGGTAGTGCCACTTTACTAGGGCCTTACGAGTAAATTACATATGCCAATTGGGTAGAAGCCAATTCTATCATGTTTTAAGAAGAGATCACAAGCACCTAACCACTGGTTAGCAGTGGTAAAGTGCAAAAAGTCCTAGAGCCTACAAAAACGAAGTCAGCAAACAGAAGCGTTGAAGGCAAAAAGGGGGTAACCCATGACAAGGATTCCAGGTCTAACTGGGATATTGTTGGGTTATTTTAACCAATATAGCACTTCCTAAAAAAATCTTATTATAAATCTCTTATTCACATATCCTCCAGTAGGGTTACAAGCCTGATCTTGACGAACTTACCAAAACAGCGAACCTATGGAACTTAAATGAGAATTAATTGACCTCTGTGAGAAAACTATTTCTATAGGTGCGGATACTCAGATATAGTCTGGAAAAACTCACCTCTTTTCCTTACTTCTCTGGAAATGACAGTCTTACAAATACCCCTTGGTATTTTTCTTGAATGCTCTTTTTTTCTAAAACATATTTCAGTGGAGTTTAAACCTCCAAATAGCCACAAATAGCCCAGTGAGGAGTACTCCCGACAGGAGCGGTATCTTCCAATGATTGATGGATCTTTAGGAAAAACAGCTAACGATGATACAAAATTATTTTTCGTGTATGGATGGATCTACTGACGGGAGAAAGCCGCCGAAATTCGCCAATTAAAAACGTGCACAATAAAATCAAAAATTATTAAGAATTTCAGCTTCCTAGACACCTTTCTCCTTCTGCCAAGTAGAGCTGGCAGCTTTTTTTTTACAGCATCACCATTCTACTAATTAATTATGTAATATACATTAATTATCAACATTTTCTGCATTGTTTCTTCAATTTACGTGAGCTACTAAGTGACTATTTATTTTCATAGCAACTGTATGATAAATTATCACGCTTTTTATCCATACAAAAACAAGATAACGGTTATGTCCGTTCTAAACTAATTAAAGGATTTAATCGTATATCTTTTATTTTATTTTATGGTGAACAATCAAGTCGGGTAGTAATTTGCATAATGCAAATTAATGCAAAAAAGAGGCTATTTAAGGCACATTTGAATTCTAAGCCAGAGTGTAGACATAGTAAAGCAGCCCTACGACGTGAAAAATAGCAACACAAATTCTATTAGGCAAGTCTGGAACCCAGCAGCCACCAGCTGCTACCATATTCATTACTATAACTTTTAAGTAGAAAGATATAGTCAGCTGTCTTGCAAAAATAAATCAACTGATGCCACTGGGGACAGGCGCATAGCTCAATGCACACTCGCCACATTGCATTTTTATTGGCAATTTGATTACCTGCAGGCTAAAGGGAAAACATCCTTGACTGTTTTACGGTTATTTAATAAAATGCATGTATATAAAAACTGTTTAAAACGAGAGTTGGCAAATCCAATTGGTTTGGCAATATAACTATAGTGCCGGCAAATGCAATGCAAGATGCCTGTTGCAGTGCACAACAAAGGTTTTTTTTTTTTTTGTATAACATTTGTTGATGAACTAAAGAATTGAATGTGCTCGTTTGCTAAAATAGTCCCTCGTGCATTTCAATCAGGGTGGAAGGATGCACTCAATTAGCCAACAGAAAGAAGGTGAAACTAAAGTGCTACTGTGGGCTTATTCAAGATGTGACTGGCCAAGTCTGAAGCCTATAGCTGAAGGTCCCTGAGCCAAATAAGTCAACACCCAAAGGAGACTGAACTAAAAGATCCTTCGAGCATTAATGCATTCAGAAAAGCACTATTATATGTTAAACCTGGAAAAAGTATGTGGCTGTGAGAACTAGGTGCATGGAAGACATCCCTGTAAGCAACAGCGTTGAACATACCATTGCTGTTCTAGAACTAGATTCATCATTGAAAAATCGGCTCGCAAAGGGCCAGATTCTCAAATTCTGAGAATCTGGCCCTTTGCGAGCGCAATTTTTGCATTTGGGATTCATCATCCCAAATGCAAAAATCGGTAATTGCGAATTCGCTAAATTGCGAGGAATTACATTTAAGGAATCTCTATTTGAGATGCCTTAAATGCAATTCATTAACCATTTTTAAATTGTGAAATCGCAATTTCGGGCCGCTATTTACCGCGAGGTCAAACCTCGTGGTAAATAGCGAAAACTTAGAAAAATGCTTTTAAATGCATTTTTCTAAGTTGCATGTTGCACACACACATGTCCTTTGGACATGTGTGAGCGCAACACCAATGTAGATTACATTTCAGGGGTGCTACAGGGTGTCCTTTGGACCCCCTAGCACCCTTGAAATCGCATCCTTATTTGCGATTAGCAAATTGCTAATCGCAAATAAGGAATGTGTAGGAATCGCAATTTATTTAGCGATTCCTACATGAATCCCATTTTGCAAGTCCTTAATAGCGATTCCTTAATAATCGCTATTAAGGACTTGCAAAACGGGACTTTGATGAATCTAGGGGTAAGTTTCATACAGAGCCTAGAACATCAACCTACTAGGAGAGTACCTCAGGTCACCATCCAACCCTCTGTAATTATTGTTTCCTATATATCCTCTGGATCACTTACTACCAAGGAGATACCCCAGGACTGCTGTTTTTGTGCTTAACAATGGGGAGCTGAAGTTCTAGATAAAGAAGAATGTATGAGTAAGCAGGTGTCCCTTAATTACATAAAGTCTCATTTTCATTTCTTATCCAACCCAAATTGTTAAGAAACATATTGTAAAATCCAAGAAAGTTGACATGTAAAAGGAGCATAGCACCAAAGGTGCAAAGTGACAACATCACAGCATTCATGTTTAAACAATCAATAAACACTAAAACGGTATTTATAAAGTGCGGCTTATCACACCAGAGGATATTCATGGGCTCAAAGGTCTTTCAGGCCTATAGCCGCAGAGCCAGGTCTCGAGTCCCTTCCTGAAGTCGGCAGTGATGGTGAGGTACAAAGGTGGAGGTTGTTCTAGGACTTGGCGGCGAGGTAGGAGTAGGAACATCTTCTAATGTGGCTTCAGCGGACGTGGGGAACGTGTGCCAGGGCAAGGGAGGTGGAGCTCATTTGTCTGGCGGGTAGGTGGAAAGTCAGAAAGTGCCTGATGTAGACTGGTCCAAGGTTGTGGAGAGCTTTGTAGGCCTGGGTTAACAGCTTGAACTCTCATCTCTTCTGGACGGGGAGCCAGTGGAGGCTTCTGAGGTGGGGGTGATGCTGGCCCTTATGGGGAAGTTTAGGATAAGTCTGGCTGCAGCTTACTGTATATTCTGGCATTGTTTGAGGAGTTAGGTAGTGGTTCCAGCGTAGAGTGAATTTTCATAGTCCAGTCAGTTGGTGACGCAGGCTTGTGTGACTGTTTTCCTTGTGTTGATAGGGATCCATCTTAAGATCTTTCAAAGCATGTGGAGGATGTGGAAGCAGAAGGAGGATAGTGCATTGGCCTGGTGCTTCATGGTGAGTTTGCTGTCCAGGATGATGTTGTGGCTGCGGGCGTGGTCAGTGGGGGTTTTGTGAGGGTCTGAGTTTGGTGGGCCACCAGGGATCGTCCCACGAACGGGTGTTTCTCTCAAAGTTAATCACTTCCATCTTGTCCGTATTCAGCTTCAGGAAATTGGATCTCATCCAGTCGATTACATTGGCCATGGTGTTCTGGAAGTTGAATCTGGTGGTGGCCGGGTCTTCCATGAGAGAGAGAATCAGTTGGGTGTGTCAGCGTAGGAGATGATGCTGAGTCCATGGGTGCGGACCATGTTGGCCAGTAGAGTCATGTACGCGTTAAACAAGATGGGGCTGGGGGGGGAGCCTTAGGTGATGCTCTTGGGCTCGGAGGTGAAAGGTGGCAGGGGGATCCTTCCAGTGCGCCCTGGGAGGAAGGAGGCGAGCAACTTGAAGGCGTTTTCCTGGACGCTGATGTAGTGGAGTCTTGTGATGAGGGTGTGGTGGTATATGGTGTCACAAGCGGCTGAGAGGTCGAGGAGGATCAGGGCTGCTATCTCACCCTAGTGGGGGAGGAATCTGATGTCATAGGTTGCGGTGATCCAGGCGGTCTAGGTGCTGTTGCTGGAGCGTAAGCCGACTTGGGAGGCGTTGAGTAGGTTGTTTCCTTCCAGGTGTTCATCGAGCTAGCAATTGACGGCTTTCTCCAGGACCTTGGTGGGAAGAGGAGCAGCGAGCTGGGGCTGTAATTCTAGAGTTCGGTGGGGTTGGTGGAGGGCTTCTTCAGGCGCCGTTTAACCTTTGTGTGTTTCCATACGTCGGGAACGGTGATAGTGGTGATGGATGCGATGAGGATATTGGTGAGGGCACTGCTGACTTACTTCAGTCCCAGTTTGAAGAGGTGGTGGGGCAGGGTTTAGTCACTGCTCCGGAGTGAATCGTGGTCATGATGGCGGTAGTACTTGGCGTAGTGAGCAGCTTCCAAATGGTGAGCCGGTGACGATGGGTGGCGACCAACGGTGTCAGGAGGTGGTTGAAGTCGGTGGTTTGTGGGTCGAAGTTGCAGTAGATGTCTGCTATCTTGTTGTAGAAGTAGTCTGCCAGGGTGTCGCAGAGACCATGGGAAGAGCAGATCGTATTCTCTGTGGCAGAAGGGAGGAAAACTCTCTGACGATGCCGAAGAGTTCCTTAGCGTGATTGGCGCTCGGCTCGATGCCATTTGTTAGGGTATCCTTCTTGGCTTCTTTCAGCCAGTGGTCGTATTCGTTGAGGGATAAGTTGAAGGTGTTGAGGTCTGTGAGATTCCTGTTGGAGCGCCACCAATGAATCACAAACCATATGAATCACATACCAAAACGACTGGTTACCAGTATATGCAAAAGGCAAAACGCAATGACGATAAGTAGTCTAGGAAATGTTGTGAATTCCTGGAGGAAGTAGAAGCATAGTGACAAAACACCCTCTTAATATCCAGGTAGGCAATGTGATTTTTTTAAGGGCCTGCTTGCTTAAAAGAAAGATAAAGTATCGATTGGTCAAATGGACACCGAGTGCTCAATAACTTCAGCAGCTGGGTTTGGTGTAAAAAAATGCAGTTAAAGCGGCATATGGTGTCTGCGGACATCATCAACATATTGGTTTTTGAAAGCACAGACAAGTGAGCTTAAAGTGAGGGAGCTCAGTAAATATACAATGATAGAATGTAACCGTTGTAATGTACAAAAAGATAACAGGGTGACAGAATTGGTACATCATATCATTAGATGGGAATGGTGGCAAGCACTGGTGCAGGCCATGGGAGCATTGGTGTCAAAGTATGACTATGTCCTAAGTGGTGAGGACTAGCAATAAGAATGCAACGTTAATAGGAGTAGCACAGCTACACATATCGGGTGTGTTACCAAGTAGATGTCCAAAGGACCGATTATGGTTTAACCTACACATGTGCCATCAGTAGGTTATTCAGCAGATAAGCACGTTACAATTACTCAGATCTAACACAGTCTTACTTGTCACAACAGGAAAATGCCATATAATCCATACACTGCATTCAATGAAAAGGTTTCTGTGTGTTAAAGGGATTCAGTTTAAGATACTGGGTCGAGAGTCTACTGGGGCAAGGACATGTTGATCTTCGATTTTGTATTTCTAATTTATTTTTATATATCTATTCGGGGCAACAGGTCACTTTACTTTCTACATCAAATTAAACATGATTTAAGCTAAATAAAGACATTTAATTTGTATTAAAAAGGTACTAAACAGAACTCACACAGCACGCGATATGTCAGGCTCGGAGGCAGCATACAAGGTTGCATCCTATTGGTACGCCACACCGGCTAGAGTAAATTGCTGGAATAAAGATCGTTCGGCTGCCTGCTGGATAGGATGCGGACAGATGGGTTAATTGGTTCACCTACTCTGGCATTGTCCTAAGCTGGAGAGATATCGGGATTTGATCCTGAATGATGACATCAATGAAGCATTTAACACTGACATTCTGCGCTTCCCTACATACTGATAGGTCTCCCCAATCCCCTGACCTTCCCCATATGTTCACTTAGAGGGCAGCAGATGGCTTTAGCTCTTAATGTTGCAAGATTGGAACTGCTATCTCACTGGGAGTGGTAGTCCCTGAACACTCAGCATGGTTGAGAAGGCTATGGTCTGCGTTAGCGATGGAGCAAATGTCCATGACGGTAAATAATAAAGCTGATGCATACAGGGAACTATCAGCACCATTTATTACGATTTTAACTAAGGAGTTAAGGGAAGTGACCTGTCCCAGGTACTTGAGAATTCTACACTCACTTACACAGACCAAAACACAGGCACATACGGAAGGTCATAACGAATGCGCATACTATGTCTGTTGGGAGTCAGGACCTTTCACGGAGGTGGAGGAGAGACGGTGGGGGGAGGGGATGGGAGGAAAAGGTGTGTTGTGTTTAATAGTTAAGGGATTTCTTCTTAATCTTCTTTTGTGTCTCTTTCACCTTTTCCCTCTTGGGAATTTTCCCTTTTTTGCATTATATTTATTTGTGTTTATTGCTCTTGAGAGCCATTGCACATCTAGAGCTGACCACTCCCCACTGATGCATATTATGGACAACTGGCTATTGCTGTGTAAACATCACTGCCGGGCTCCAGGTTGTAGGCGCAAAGCGGTGTCCTCCTGCATTTGCATTCACCTCATGCTGGCCAGTGGATATAGGCATTCGCATTGTTATGGTTCTACTAAAACTAATACAGAGATTTGTTCCATAAAAAGGTAGAAAAATCCTCTCATGATACCTATCAATATAGGTAGGAGAACGGTCATGGAAAACCACCAGAAGCGCATCATGATCAGCAGTATCAAAGACAATCGGCTGATGAGAAATCTAAGTGAACTCGCACGAAAAAGAGGAAGGCTCATAGTAGAGATTTTAAGAGTTGGCAGAGGAAGTGACAATTTAAGATTAGCTGCCTAAACCCTTTTGAAGGAAGGAAAGGAGTTGACGGAGCAGTTACAATGTGTTTGAATTTCACACTTTAGGTGAACATTAAGAGCATGACGGATCAAAGATGTGCTTTTTCTAGGAAGCCTACGTTTTCATGAGAGGCATGTCTGAATTGTGAAAGCTTCTGTTTTCTAGCCCAGGATTATCATTTAGAAATGTATGAAGCATACAAGTTAGTTTGAAGATGCATCGACCTTCTGGAGTGGTTGGGGCTGACTCGGATAGGGGACTACTGGAATAATGTGGGCAAATAGATTTCTCCCTCGAAAAAGTAACGAATCCCTTGCATATTAGTGACAAAGATTTTGGAGTTTTATAGAAAGGTCACCAAATTGTTAAGGATAGAGATTGAAGAAAGTGGGAGTTAGAATTGATTCTTCTGGTAGACCCTGAGGAGGAGAAGTTGGATTAATTAGAGATACATCTTTTTCAATCTGTTTGGTATGGTTGCCAAAGTAGGATTCACATCTGTTGAAGATTTTCGTTTAAGCCCATGCAATGTATAAAGGTTAGAAGAAAGGTATCGTAATTCAAAGTGCTGAATGCTGTTGAAAGATCTGGTATTATTAAGCAATAGTCTCCACTATTAAAAATTCACAAAGCTTGGTTTGTGCTTTGCAAAATGTCTTAACTCTGACTCTTAATTCTTGAATGTTGTGGAGTACAAGATGTGTTCTCTTTATCGTGACTACTGTATTCTTTATATCACTTAAAAGTCACTTTACCACTACATGACTGAGGTCAGGAAATGTTTTGATTTCCAGAACCCCTTCACGTGTTGCTCACTTTATGTTATTGTATGTTCTTTCATGTTTATTGAATAAGTAAATAAAACGGAATAAGTTCCATTGGGACAACAATATACCCAACACTGATTACATTTTTGTGGTGGTTATAACCTCATCCCTCCCCTGACAGGGACCATTGTTTCTAGTAATATATTGCTACCCTTTGTCCCATCCGGCTTAGGGTTCCCTTGTGCCTGTTCACTAAAAATATTTAATGACAAAAAAAGAGAAAATAACGATGTGAATTAAACCAAAAGAGAAATGGATCACAAACAAAGGTGGTGAGATACTACCTATTTCAGTCTCTAAAAACTATACTATTTTCCCATCTTAACTGCAAAACTCTCTATTATGTCAAAAATGTAATAATACCTTTTTAATTGACGTTATATATTTCAGCTCAATATCCCATGCTGTTCATAACTGGCTGATGGCACTAAACATTGTACATGAATTATATTAAGGCTTACAAATAAAAAAAACTCACATTTGAGGTCCATTTAAATTACCTTTCTGAAAAAGGAGAGTAATGAACTATAAATAATAAATCTATTAATTCACTTGAGAGAGTGTGCGTTTGGGTTCTTTCGCAGTAAAAGGCCCATTTATCCCAAAGCAAACAGCACGTTTAAACTTGAATATTTATTGTTAAGAATGAAAGCAACGCTAATCTTAGGTTGCAGTTTCACATTTAGCTTGCTACTGTGAGATAATCTCTCTGTGAAATAATATCTTCAACCACAATACCGCTATTGCCCAGGCAGGATAATTGGTCCCTTTCAGTTATGATCTGCTTCTAAGAAAGTTTTAAAAGTGAACGATAACATTTAAATAAGATTAGTTTTTTAATTTACATTTTTGATAACGAACTAACAAAAAAAAGCCAGTTGGCAAGGAGCACATTGAAAATCAAAGACATTCTATTTACCGGTGTTTTAGATGTAAAATAATCTGCTTTTACACAGGAAGAGAAAATGTTTTCAGACTTTCACAAAAATATGACCACCTTTTTTTATATATGATAGAACTTTGTTACCTTTTGGCCAAACTTCATGCGCTGGATGATTGATGTAATCGCGTAAACACGATTTGGTTATCATTCTAAGTAGAGACGGAATCACACCCATTCAATACTTAAAAATTACAACATTGGAACTCAAATTCACATTCTGCTCCAGGGGAATGATATATGTGCGCACAGAAGACATTTCTAACTATACTCAATCAAGCTCTCAGCAGGTGATAATGTGATGTATAAAGAATGAGAGGATTCAGTTAATAATGAAAACCAAAGATGTATTTTCTCTCTTTCTAAATTAATTATTGTGTCAAAAATGCCAGCTTGTGAGGTTAGTGCCAATTCAACATTCTAACCATAACAAAGTAATTAAAAAGAATATAAGAAAGTATATTAAAATAGGTCACCATTTTTTTAAAGTCAATAGTTGATCTAATGAATCGATGCCATGCAGGTCAATGAGTACTCAACTAAAATATAAAGAAACGAGGAGCTAAAGGGAAGCATAACAGCATACACAAATCACAAAGAAAAGATAGGGCGATCCCACATCTGATGTCGGAACACAAGAACCAGGATGGAGAAGTCACACAAGTGCTACCAACTTACATGGCCAACATGTACCCACAGAGAAAATTGTTGATGAAGACTATGTATAACTTTATGATTTTTTAAAGGGTTTAAATTACATTTATAGAAACACAGGTCAACATCTGTTATAAATATGTTCTGACGTTTACAGCAGGTGTGAGTGAGTTATCAATCACAATTTAATTTCTTCAAAATCAAAAGCCTTAAAAAACTATCTGAGTTTCCAAAGACCACAAGACATCTACCAAGCGTAGGCCATTCAAAAAAAGAAGTTGTTAAAACCACATAGGGATAACTTTGACAACACTTTCACAAATTGTAATCAGAATATTAAAAACAACAAACAAAATATCACATTGACACCTAATGTGCTCATTGGCTGTGGCAGTGGACATAGTTTTGTGTTGGTGTATGTATTTATTTCTCCATGTGGGAAGTGTGGTGCAGGGTTGGGGGCAGAGGTGGGATGTTGGATCGAATGTTTCACAGATCCTCTGGTGAGGGCCTCTTCGGTATCTTTTGTATCTACATTTCGTCAAATGTCTATATATCGATTACTGGGGTTCGTCCACTGGGTGTTATAAACTCAATAAAATTTGTTGTTTAAAAAAAAAATCACATTGATCATTTTCCACAGATATCTTTTGAAAAAACACAAAAAACAGAATAGTGTACAACAAGGTATGTAATAACTGAAAGCATACACCTGCAAATGTTTCCATAATGTTTTGTCGGAGCGCAGCCACACATCTATCTGTGAACAGGGCTTTTAGGTTCTAATGGTTTTGCTCCAGGGAAACTGTTGTCATGCATGCTTGATTTTAGAATGTCAGACACAAATGATAGCCAGTTACAAATATTATGTCCTAAATATTGTTTACAAAAATATTGTTCCACTTGGTGTAGATTTTCTATTATTAACTCAAATCAGGCACATTTTTCTATAGATGATATGTAGGGCACAATATTTATGTCAGACAAATTCCGACGGGTACCACATTCTAATACTGACATTTCATTTTGTGCAAATGAGTTAAAAAAAATGATAATCCTTTTAAGGCTAATCACCTGTCTCTGATGAACTTTAAAAGCAGGAATATATTTTATGCAGGAGATTGACTGAAAAATTGGAATGAAAATTATATGAAAGTTTAAGAAATATAATAAAGCAATTTGAAAAATCATTTAAGGATCAGCCATTGTTACCTAATCTCATGGAAGCAACACACACACCTGCACAACAATTCAGTCTGACTTGTCCCATCACAACAATGTGTGTAGACAAGATAAACATCCAGGTAATGATATCTGTGGGAAGGATGATGGTAAATAGGATAGTAAACTAATAAGGATATACACGTTTGAATGCCAATGGAGACTGACAAGCCAATTATGAGGATGGATAGGTGAAACTGATAATTTCATGAAGGGTACGCAAGGGGTCAGACATACATGTTATTTATGAAACTCCAAATTAGAAGACCACAATAAATGGTGACTAGCCAGTAAAGCCAAGAAAATAAGCAGACTTCCTCTGATAACTATTTGCAGGATTTCCTTTTACATTTGCACTGCAAGGTCTTGCACATAATTTCTTATCTAGCCACCCCATTGCATACATAACAATAGGGAAATGTATAAAAGTAATCGGAGCTCTTTGAAGCGCTATATAAAAAGTTGAGGGACATAGTGCATATAGGAACCCTTTCTGTAATCACATTTTAGAGCAGTATTAGGTTTGGTCGAGACTAGCATCCCCGAAGCCCCTGAGCTGGCAGTGCGACTTACGTCCTCTGTCTGAAGGTTTCAGTTGGTGGAGCTTTCAAGTTTCGCCAGTCCATGCACGAGTAGCTTATCCACTATAGAATGTCCCCTACATAGTGGGGTGCTAGAATGTGAAAAAGAAATATGACTGACTGAGCTGGAAAGTTTGAGAGCTCTTGAAAGCATCATACACCATCCTGCATTGTTAGGGACTCGGTCTCGCGATTGGCGACAGAGAAAGACAATGTGACTGAGTATAAGAAATAGAGCACAACCAACCTCGAAGCAGCAACTCAGTGAAGTAAAACTTGTCAAACACCAAACAGAAACCATGCCTGTTCTAAAAAGAAGAACACATTTAAGAGCTGGAGAAAGGCAATAGAGATTAGATTCTCTCTTTTAACCCCTTCCGTGCTCGTGACGGAACCACTCCGTCATGAGCCAAGGACGTGCTGTGCTGGTGACGGAGTGGTTCCGTCACGGCGCGGCTGCCCCGCCCACGGTGAGCAATTCCGCGCCTGCGCTGTAGTTTTAATGAGTGGGCGGGCCATGACGGAACCACTCCGTCACAAGCACAGCGCTCCCGTGGCTCGTGACAGAGTGGTTCCGTCACGAGCATGGCGACGCCTGCTCAGCCCCCCCTCCCCCCCAGCACCGCGGCGGAATTACCGCCGTGGCCAAGGGCTTATAATGACCACTCAAAACAGGCTAAAAAAGTGTGTGGCACAATGCTCAGATAAGAGTTCCCTTTCCCAATGGTCAGCAAAAATAAATAAAAAGGAGATACACCTAAATGGTAAAAACAGGGAGGCCCAAACCTTTGGTCCAGCGGGAAAGGGGAGGAAAAAATTCTGGAAGCAGTAAAACAGAAGAGATGTTTCTCTTTCCGAAATAATACATTTTTCTATTCCATGACATGAACAACTGCTGTGAGCAAGACTTGAAGGAGATGCCAAAAAAAAAAGAAAGGAAATACAAAACATGGAGACAGGTATGAATAATGTTTCTGGTCAAGCTGTAGATTGACAAGGAAAATGACTGTTTTGTAGAAGTTGCAGAGAGACCTAACAGTATACATTCTGTAATGGCAATGTTTCTAAACAGAAGCATGGTAGATTTCATACAAACTAACACAACAGACATACTATTAGTTTGGCCTAGTTATTGGAGCAAAAAGGGAAGTACCACGGAACAAATCCAATGACAGCAGTTGTTTGCTGCCACTTGTAGTGGTGTCTTCCAAGCAAAGAATGAACACTCTGCCAACTGGTGGAGAACTGTAGATTATCTTCCAAGTTTCACATATTCACATATTCTGATTGATTACTCCATTTACATGTTTTCAATAATCAGAAATCCAAACATTTCCCGTTACTAGGCAAGGAAACACAATGTGGAACACCGTGCATTCCGATCTGGTGGGCAGAGTGGAATCCTGGGCGGACAATTCCCATGTTGCTCACCCCATGCTAATAATGTCAAAATCTACAATACGAGACTGACTTTTCAGCAGAATACTGCCATGCCCCCAACACCTGCAAGTAGCGGATTTGCAAAGGGATACATCTTCTGTATAACACTAGAGAATCATTGATTATTCGGCACATTTTAATGTGTATTGAACCTCCTTGGGGAGATACCCCTCCCAATGTTTGTGATGTTGTAATATTGACAACCATTAACAGATGTAATACATAAGAATCATAATCAGGCCCGCATTGATGTAATTCGAGCAAATTACAAATAGCTTTGAAAAAAGAGATAATGAATGCCATTCACTGTGGTCCAGTACCTTTTAGAATAGCAGAGGAAACAAATGGTGAGTATCTAGGCAACATGACATGCCACTGTTATCTCTGGAATACGGTGGGTTTTGACTGACAGACTCCCTGGAAATAAAAAGTCAGGCCTACAACAGTGTATTGAATTAATTGGCCTTCTATATATTCATTGCTGTATTTGGGTTTTATGCCTGGATATTGTAAACAGAAATATCATCTGCCATAAATATTGTGTCCTAAATAAAAATCTAAAAACATTGTGTTCCATTTGGTATAGTTAAAATGTGTTAAGGCAGATGCTATTCTAACTCTATAATTCTGCTACTATACAATTTTGGTGAGCACAATTTATGGATTGAGAGGCTCTACACGGAGGGGCAAAAGGTTTCCATATACTGTGAGCTCAGTATTTTTGCAATTGTACCAATAATACAGTCAGTCATTTTTATAATTAATTCTACTTTTATAATTTTATAATTTTATAATTTATTCTACTAATTTTTATAATTAATTCTCTTTTTTGGCCCCCTCATTCTGGAACTCTCTCCCACTGGAACTCAGACTCTCCTCCTCCTACCTTCACTTTAGGTCTCTCTTAAAAACTCACCTCTTCCGCTGTGCTTACACATAAGCTTCCTCCCCCTCCCTCCTCTGTCTCCTCTTGATTTAGTGAACAGCGCCAAGAAACCGTCCGGTGTATGTTGCGCTCTATAAATTCTTTTTACATTACATTACATTACATTACATTACATTACATTACATTACTTCTCATATGTCTGCTTTAGGTTATGCTTGCTTTGGTTCTGAAATGCTGGACTGTATTTAATGACATTACTTGTGTCTTTCCACTGCTTGCTTTTCGTGCACTGTTTTTTCCTTTTTAGTTCTGCACTCCTCCACAGTACACATTTTTTTCAAGTTGTCTCCCTAGTGTACTTCTCTCCCTCTCCCGCACTCTATGTTCTTCTCTCTCGCCACACTCCTCAAACGTTGCACAGTTTCTCTGTGCTTCTCCCTCAAGCTCCTCCTTTTCAGAGCGGTAAGAAGGGAAATGAAGCAGATGCGGACAGCTGCATCAAACACTTAAAAAAGAAAATCTTTAGCCAAGCTGCAGATCATCACAGATGCAGTAAAGCACGAGTAAAAAGCATTGGTAAAAACAATAGGTACAAAGGCAAGAGCTATTGGCTTTGCCAATGCATATTTCTTGGACATCTTTGAGAGTGGAATATACTGTCACAACGGTTTGTTACGCTCATCTGCTGAACATCTTTGATGCCGCTAAAACTACTCCTCGTCCAACACATAACATAACCTATTTTGCCTTGTGGGTTAGGCTTTCCTTTAGCCATATAAAATAAGCTAACTGCACAGTTTCATCCAGTGGCGGCTGATACAAGATGGGGCTGGCAGGGCAGGGGAGGCGTAACAGAAAAAAAACACTTACCTCTGCACACTGCCGTTTCTTCTCCCTTAACCAGGAAGCACAAATACTCCCCAAAGCCAATCACAACACTGCTGTCACCAGCATGACAGCGGCGTCGTTATTGGCTTGAGCACCGTGGTTTGGCGCTCAGACAGGGACTGTGAGTCTGTGCATGGTCTCCACCCAGGCTGTGCATTGCAGCCCAGAGGAGAACATGCTAAGTGCGCATGGCGATTTGGCCGGCCAAACCATCAGGGGCACTTAAGTGCACATATTTCCACCTCCCCATGCTAGCTGTGACGACAGTCAAACCCTGCCCCAAAACTGGATTTAACACAGAAGAATAAAATGATAACAACAACCTGTTATCATATATATTTCCTTTTTTTCACTGCTGAAAAGCAGTGGGGCGACGCTCCTCCACCTTAGCATGGAATACACCCAGCTAAAGTGATTTACATACACAAAATAAAAACATACAGAAACCACTCATAATCAAACGACAACGTACTGGTCCACAACAATTGAGACAGCCTCCAACAAGACCTGCTGCTTGTTTAAATTGATTGATTCTGCGGTAAAGCCTTCTTTTCCAACACTCAGGTCACTCCTTCAGAATAGCTGTGCAAACTGCAAAATGAATTCTCCATTGACAGCGTTTGCCCACAAGACAGGAGTTGGGTGCAACTTGATCCACTTGTGGTTCAGCTTTCATTCTTCCGTATATGACGGAAGCTACAGCACTCCTTAGTTAAACCTACTGACTCATCACATGACCGAGCGCCAGTATGGTTGATGAAAAACACTTTGAGACCTTTAATCCATTCATCTCCACTTGCATCAGTTTCTCCCACCTGTCTGCCTTTAAATGGTATTATTTTTGCATTATGCACTGCCGGATTGATCATTTTATGCCTTTTTTATAAACATATCATTGTTTTTTATGAAACTCGTGTGGAGTCCCTTTGTGTTGTTATCACTGGGTTACTGAGAGCGTGGTTGCAAATACTTTACACATTTGCCTCAGTGATAAGCCTGGCTGCTCGTGCCAAGCTACCGAGGGGGTGAGTAGGGGCGATCTGAGAAGGTATCCTTCCTTTCCCTGACTTAGAAGCAAGGATCCCCATTTGGACTAAGGTACCGACCTCGGCCAACTAGAGACCCCCAGTTCTAACAAACACCAAAAACAAACTTTATTTGTCCATAAAATGGCTGCCCATACCTTACATGTATATGTCTGTAAATTAATTCAGAAACAGATACCCACAGCAAAATGATCAAAATGGTTAACGGCTGTGACACTATCAAAAACACTACATACATAGATATCATAGTGGTCACATTCCAAGGCTAATTAATCTGCTAGGACCAACATTTTTTGAGCACTCGCTAAACTGAGCATGATTTTTTATGTTAAATAGAAAGATAATTGTAAAATAAAGTACTCCTCAACCAACTCATAATGTTCTGTCATATTCAAGAAATAAGTGTAATATTCCTGTCCTAGCTCTGCAGCCTCATCCATTATCTACAGAAGAATTCATCGTCAAGACGTCTCCAGGGGCCTCAAATTCTCAACTTTTCCCTCACTTACATCTAATTTGAAAATAATGAGGGTTTATAGAAACAATTCACTCTGGATCTTAAGTACTTCCTACAAAGGCTTTTGCAACCTAATACCCATGTGCAACTGAACAACAACCACTTTCTGAGCAATAGATTTTAATCTTGCTGATATTTTTCCTGATCTGCTAGTTGAAACTTCAGAAAATATAAAAAGCCCTCTCAAGAAATGATGCTACTGTCTTGAATGAGCTACTGTATGCTACAAAGAATGCACTCTTTTTATTGAGTACACCTCAGCATCTTGTGTTATTGTTAATGAGAACTTCACTCAGATCAAGTGTTTTCTATTTTTCAAGAACTACTGAAGTGACATATTAATATTATTTTAAAGCAGGCTTGCATTTGAGGGTGTGTGAACATTAATGAGAAGGTATTATGCACACTTGCAGAAAAACGCTTAATGATTAAGTAAAATTAAAATATTGGAATATCGGGATCTTCACTGAAGAAAACAGAGTGGCTCAAGGCCAATAGTGGCTTCTACAGACCTTCTTTCAATACAATCCAATGTTCATCTGCCTCTTTCTCTCTTTTTAGAACATTCTACCCTTAGTGGATGAAATATTCTAATAGAAATATAGCCTTATGCCTCTGGTTAACGGGCTGGTACAGGTCCTTATCGTTGTAGCTCATGTTCAGGACATTTAACAATCGGTGTAGCACTCTGCGGTAGGCTTTATTACTATTATATTAGTACATCGGAATCTCCATTAAAGACAATAAAGTGGATCAGGGCCGATAATGACTGGTATAGGCCTTCTGCTACCAGAATTCGAATATTTGACTTTCTATTTTTCATAGGAAATTTTAGTTGGTTTTAACCAAAAAATCAAGGCCGCACAAGCCGAGAAATACACCCAGGATGAAGGAATTAACATACCTATGAACAAAAAACGTGCACATTCAACCACACCCTTCCCATCCCGGCTAAGCACAAGACGACAAACCATGTTTTCTACAACAAATTAAGCTTTAGTCATGAGCGCCATTCTCCTTTCCTAAGGCTCTGTACCCCCAAATTTGTTCCTCAAGGTATGAACTGACGGGCAAGCAGGTTCTAACACAATTCCCCTATAGTCTTCCCACTTCTGCCAGATTTTAGGGTGCCTCACCTGGTACACCACACCTTCCAGCCCAATCCCTTTTTTCTACACTGCAAGACACGAGAGGCTTTTGCCTTCAATGTCATGAATATGTCTATTTTGGCTAGTGTTAGACCCAGAAATAGGAGCAACCGTTTATACTAGTTCCCCCCTACGCCATCTGTACTATGAAGGAGGATCAGTTTTGGGCCCAGTGGGATTTTCCAGGAGAGGACCTCCCCCAGACAGGGAGTCACACCTCACCAGAACCGATGCACCGCTGGGCAGCTCCACACTGCATGAATGAAGGTACCCTCCTCCACCCTGCCGCAGAGGCATGTTGGGTGAAGCGATCGCTCCCATGCACCACAGACGGTATTTCTTGTAATAGGCTCTGTGGAGGTATTTGAGTTGTATCAGTCGAAGGCAGGCCGAAATTGCCGCCTCTCGTGTGCCCTCAAAGCCTCAGTCCAATCATCGTTGTCTAGTGTGTCAATATCTGCCTCCCATGCAGCTCTAAGCGTGGTTAATGTGTTTGAGGTATTCGTGACAAGTGACTGGTATATTTTCACTATTTTATGAGTTCCCAGGTCCCCTAGGAGGATCTTACCCTCCAATGGGCTGAATTCTGGAAGATCAGTGAGGTTCCTAATATAGGGGGTGACGGAATTGCAAACAATGAAGGAATTGGCTGCGATGCAGTTGATATTCAGTGGGTATTCTTGAAATGATTTCAGGGCTGTTCCCCACATCACATCTCCTAGAGTAGAAATCACAAGTGTCCCATTTCGGAAAGCTCTCCAGTTGGGCTTTCAGCACACTGCCCTGCCATAATTGCATCCATCCAGTCAATTTTCACCACTATTCTATCTGCCGTAGGTAGCATTTCCATACGTTTATGACCATATGTGTTGCTGGTGGAAGAGATCCCACCCTTCTCCCGTCATACAGGTAGTCATGCAAGGAGGAGTCATCCGTTTCCAGCTTCTCAACCACATATGCTAGGTCGACTAGGTGACCATACCACCAATCGTTGATAGTCAAGAGGTGGGACACAGAGTAATATGAATATATGTCAGCTGCGGCAATGCCTCCACAATACGTTGATTGAAAACAGGTTCTGTGGGCAATGCGGGTAGCCCCGCCCCTCTTAAGAACCCACTATAAACATTGTTGATCTGCCAATTCTGCAACTAGGGAATGGCGTATTGGTAGTTCTGTCACTGATACAACAATTGGGGTAGGGAGATCACCCTGAGGATTGTCGACCTGCTCGTCAGTGACAGCGGCAGGAGAGACTAGACCCTCACCTCCTCTTTTACGCGATTAATGCAGAGGACAAGTTTTGAGACCACGACAATGTCGTATCTGAGGGTACATATACCCCATTATATTTAAAACCACTGCCAGCCAGTGGCAGTCTCTGTGCCCATCTCGCAGTCCCTGCATAGCCATTTACGGGAAATGTTGAGGCATTCATATAGAGCCCTGAGGTGTCGACTGAAAATATGCATAATCTGCGGTATCCGGATTGGTAAAAAAGCGGTATCCGGATTGGTAAGGAAGAAAAGCCTATTGTTGGGAACGGTTAGGATAAGGAACCCGCAACTCTGTAGCTGATAAGGTGGTATACAATAACTGGACACAGGAAAGGAATCTGGGGCCAAAATTCAACCTCCAGAGAACAAATAGGTAATCCCAGCTGACGGAGTCAAATACCTTATCCACATCAAACAGGATCACCAACGCCGGCCTCCCCAGATGATTTGCAAAGGATAAGACATATGAGCACATCTAATAATATGGCGCGTGGCCCGGTTTGGCATAAATCCCCCCTGGTCTGTCAAATACTGCACTAGTCTATTTGCCAATGTGTTAGCCATGAGTTTCACATCCATATTCAGGAGGGAAATCGGGCGATAGGAAGAGTGTTCTTACGGAGGGCAGCCCGGCTTAGGGAAGACCACAAGTTCCACATACCGCCAGTATTTTTGCTTTTTTTAATTTAGAACCTGAACTCCAGTGGGTGGAATGTTCTAATAGCCTTATTGCTTCTGCCTCTGGCTATACCAGTTGTTAAAGGCCATCTCCCTCTTAAGAGGCCTCCACTACCAGTCAATAATGTTCTACTAGAATAAGGGAATGTTGGGAGCTCCATTAAAGACAATGAAGTGGCTCTGGGATAAAAAGGTCTTTCTGCTCAAACATTACAATTCTTGCCTTTCTGGTTTTTCATGTTCATTTTAGCATATTATAACTGAAATTAGTGGAATATTTTAATAGCATTATAGACCTTCTTGCCTTTGGGTATAATGTTTTTAAAAGCTCCACTCTATTGCAATGGGCCCTCGCCTGCAGATTTAGGGTAGTAAACAGAGAAGGCCCAGTAATCCATAAGTTATCATGTAAAAGATGATGTCATTTTGGTAAAATGATGCCTAGTGGACAAGAATGCGAGTTGGTGAAATGATCAGTAACCATCAACCTTTCTTAAAGGTAAGAATATGGTCTACTTCTCTCCAAATACCGCTCAGGAAAGAAAAGTGGGAGAGGAATGCTCGATGGAAATATTGGCAGAAACAACACATTCTTGAAAAGTCCCAGATTTCACTTACTTCCACTAGACTGAAGGAGTACAACATTTTGGGCAGGGTCTGTGCCCCAAGTTCCTCGGATGCTCCCGCAGGCAGATGAAAAGCAGTTGGGCGAGCCTTGGTTGGGTCATGGCTCAGACTCTGACCAAACGGGCAACATGAACATGCAAGGGATACCAAGTGCTTGTGAGGTTGTCGCCTTGACAGCACCAGAGTATGTCGTCCAGCCCATGTTCTACCTGTCAATGTTCACCTGTGCACGCTAGCCCAGTACTTTTTAGGGCTCGCGCTTGTGTTGCAGTGCGCAGCACTGCTCGCGCAGCGAGAGCCCTTCTGTATGGGGGTATGAAAGCTGCACACACGCTTGTGCGTGTGTTTTTTCTTTCCGCTGCTCTATTGGCTTTCACGTCCTTTTTTTAAAAAAAAAACAGTACATAATTGAGCAAAGGCGGGCTCATGACCCGCCTTTTCTCCACCCATTCCCGTTGGTGGCTAGCACGCGCAGCAATGAGCATTCGCCTCGCTTCCGCGCTCCCTAGCCCCGCTCCTCTGTGGTGCGCACGCACCACTGATTGATTCTTGTGAATAGGGCGTAAGCAGGTGGTGCAATTGCTTTGTAAAGGCTGGGGTGTCCTAGCTATGGCGCAGTTAAAGAAAAGTGTATAAGCTTTATTCAGGAAAGGGGACAAGCTCCGCTCTACATTATGGGTTATGTATTCGCAAAGCATGAAGCGACAATCTGACCGCACAGGAGAAACTGAAGTTCCACTGATGAGTTCATGGCACAGGCCCAGTCTTTGAAAACCAAACGTAATAAAAGATGCCACATCTGTAAGATTGTGAAACAGCATTCAGACGTCATATGTGGCTGTAGAATGTTTTCTGACATTTACGTGGACCCCACAAAGCGTTTTCTTTGAAACTTACGAATTCTCTCAATTGACCACGACCTTCCAGTACGGTGTTGTTCAGGGCCTCCTTGTGTAGTCCCTTGTTAGTTTCTACTGAGGAGCCCTTGTGGTATGCCAGATACATGACGCCATCCCATGGTTCCACTCTCCATGCCAATGCAGTGGCTTCTGCAGGGTGGAAGAGATTATTCCGAGCGGAGGTAAATCCTCTTGGACTTCTCTGTATTATAGCCCAAATTGATGTCTATTGTACTAAACACGGTGCTGTTTTCTTTCTTTCACACCATGAGGGAGCTTGCCTCTTTGCCTAAGATATTACTTATCTCTCATTGTCACCACCAGAAAATTAAGTATTGTACCGCTCCGTGCCAAACAGCTCTGCATGAAAAAGACAAGAGGAATACCTTTTTGAGACCCTATCTAGTTGCCCTTGGTGGTCTGGCATCATTAACTATAAATTGTGACCTATTTGACTGATTCAGAAGCGAATTCTATGTCAGGAAGCGGAGGCGAGGATTTTGCTAGTCCTTTCTCCATTTTATTGGACAGCAAGTTAGTAGTAAGAGAAAAAACAATACACCATGGACTACCCAAACCAACATGGCAGCGGTAGTCCTGGTAACATAACAACCAATCAGAGTCCAACAGTTAGTATATATGGAGTCCCAGCTGTTAGTCCTTCCTCTTTCTCCATTGCTGCCTCGGCAAGATAAGTCACGCTTTTCATATCTTTGTCGTGGCAGTTTTTGTTGTGATTGTAGACAGCTTTACTTTGATATCGCTTGTTAGTAATTGACTTTGCCTTTGTTGTAGGCTGTGTTTATAACGCGGTAGGCTTTCAGCCCGAGCGTTTCTTCTTCGCGCGTGCGCGATCTTGGTGTCGGCTTCTGACGCCGATCAGCTGTTCTCCTCAGCGCTCTTCGCGCTTGAGTAGAAACGCGCTGAGGCACTGCGCTTCTTTCGTTTTTTGGCCTCTTCCCTCACACTGACGCCGTTTTCGACGGCAAGAAGTATTTTCTGACTGGAATTTATTAAATTTTATTTTAATCTCAGTCAGAACTTTGGTGTTTCAGGTTTTCACTTGTGTTAGCCTGTCTGGTACCTGTGTGAAGGGTTTTCCCCTTGTATATAGTTGGGGTATTTGTGTATGGGTACCAGTTTTTCTGCTAATATGCAGTCCGGTCCTTCAACTGTTGAGGTGGCTCCTAATGATCAGCCACAACTGACCCCTTTGCACCCTCCTGCAGAGGTTGACAGGCTTCTCTCTTCGGCGATAGCTCAAGCTCTGGCACCTCTGCAGGACAGTGTAAACAGACTGTCAGACCATGTTTTTAAGAATGATACTGGTGTTTTTGGGGACAGTGGGGCAGGGCCCAGTGGTGTTCCGTGTGCTCTACCACGTACGGCCAGGAAGCGTGACGCGGGGCACCTGGAGGGCTTCAGTACATTATCTGAAGTGTTCCGTAAGAGTGCGCGCACGCTTAGAAGCGCACCCTACCGGGGGGACGACTCACCCGGAGAGACTGGTGGTTTTGCCACCCAGGACCTTGACCCGGAAGAAGGGTTCCCCATTGAGGAAGATGATGAGGAGGACGATTACGTAGATGAGGATGAGGACGCTTCCTCAGAGGATTTTTCTGATGTGAGCAGGTCTTGGCGCCCTAAGCCCAGCGCTCCTAGTCTTACGGAGGGTGATCTTGCGCCTCCTAATATGTTTGACCCATCTACTATTGTAAGACCTAGGTCATCGGAGTGGTTTCCTGAGAAGTCTACAGCTGATTATGTCGCAGCTAAGCTTCGACAGCCTTTACCTCAGGATGTTCGACTCCGTCTGCGCTCTGAGTGCCCTCGCCCTTCCCTTCCCTTTAGAGTGGCATGCACCCCTGAGATTGATCCCAAGTTGTGTACCTTCTTCGCCAAATATATCAAGGACCCTAAAAAGGGTATAGATAGGTCATGGAAAGCCTGTCAAGATAAACTCTTAGATGTTGTGGGCCCTCTCACTAAAATTATTGAAGTGGCCCAACGTTCTAAGGAGTCGGGCTTACCGATGTCTGTTGATGACGTTGCTGGTTGGTCGCAACGGGCAATGTGCCTTCTTGGCAATGCCAATTGCGCGCTTTCTGCGGAATGGCGACGTTCCTTGCTGCTTAAGATTGACCCGAAACTAGGGGAGTTGTCGTCTTCTGAGGCAGGCCCAATTGCACAGGGTGCTTTGTTTGGTGACCCCTTTGTGAAGGAGTTGGGGAAGTTTGTGGCAACCTTTTCGGCTCTGGACAAGGCTCAGGCTTCGATGAAAAGATTTTTTCCCAAAAAGGTTTTTGGCGGGGCCGGCAGAGGCAGGGGTCGCTCTTCCGGCCGTCAAGTCCAGCAAGGCCCCAATAGAGGCCAGTACAAAAGAAATAACGGCTGGAATGATGGACGACAGGGTACCTTTTATCCCTCCAGAGGAGGCAGAGGCCAAGGCAAAGGACGTGGTGGATTCCAGTCCAACTCCAGAGGATTTAATGGTAAGATTTCGTATCATCTCTCTGGTTCAAATGGGGGGAAGGTTGGCGTTGTTTCCCCAGGGCTGGGCGTCAATAACTTCAGATCCTTGGGTTCTAGAGACGGTTCAGGGGTTTCACATCGAATTTTACGGTTCCCCTGTTCAACTTTCTCGTCCTCGTCCTCTAGTGTTTTCTGTCACAGAACAAGAACTTGTAGATTTAGAGGTTCGGGCGATGTTACAAAAAGGCGCCATTATCCCCTCGGCGCTTCACCCAAACGGTTTCTTCAGCAACATCTTCCTGATGGAAAAGAAAGGCAAAGGGTTCAGACCAGTAATCAACCTCCGCTCCTTCAATGAGTGGCTACTTTACAGACACTTCAAGGTGGAGGGCATCCATCTTCTGAGAGACCTTCTGTTGCAGAACGATTGGTTGGTTCGCTTGGACCTGAAAGATGCTTATCTTTCGGTTCCAATCTTTCCTCCTCATTGTCGATTCCTCCAGTTTCTGTGGAGGAGTCAGGTTTACGAATTTCGTACGCTTCCCTTTGGTCTTTCCTCAGCACCTTGGTGCTTTACCAAACTCCTGCGCCCGGTGGTAGAACATCTCCGTACCCTGGGGATTTGTCTGATCGTTTACCTGGACGACATTCTTTTAATGTGTCAGTCCAAAGACCTCCTTCTTCACCATCTTCAGGTTACTATAACCCTTCTTCAGTCTCTGGGATTCATCATCAATGCCCAGAAGTCGGATCTCTTTCCCAGACAGGAAATTACTTTCCTTGGCTTTCTGATCATAACTACGGATGCGACTCTTCACCTTCCTTCCGAAAAGATCTCCAAGATCAAGAAGGAGATTCGCAAGGTTCTTCGGCGGGATCGAGTATCCCTCCGCCAACTGGCCAGGATTGTGGGCTTACTGTCTTCATCGATCCAGGCCATTTTTCCAGGCCCTCTTCATTACAGGGCTCTTCAGAGACTGAAGGCATTTCACCTCCGCAAGGGTCTTACTTACTCGGAACTGATTTCCTTGAATCTGGAAGCCCGATCGGAGCTTCTTTGGTGGTTAGATCACATGGATGCCTGGAACGGGAAGGCGATTTTCGGTTCCCGTCCGGATCTGGTGATCGAGTCAGATGCCAGTCACCAGGGTTGGGGCGCCCGTTGCGGCTCTCTCTCGGTGGGCGGCAGATGGACGGAGGAGGAACTTCACCTCCATATCAACTGCCTGGAGCTCCTTGCGGGCTCGTTTTCAATCCGCTCCTTCACCTCGACCAAGGTTTCGTGTTGTGTTCTTCTTCGGATGGACAACACGACTGCGGTCAGGTACATCAATCGGTTGGGAGGCACGCACTCCAAGGTCCTAGCGGATCTTGCGAAAGACTTTTGGAACTATTGCCTTCTTCGCCAGATCTCTGTCACGGCGGAGTATCTCCCAGGCGATCTGAACACTGTAGCGGATTGGCAATCCAGGAATTTCCGGGATGCCAGCGACTGGAGACTGGATCCTTCAGTATTCCAGAGAATTTCGGACCTTTGGGGTCTTCCAGTGATGGACTTATTTGCGTCCAGGTGGAACGCCCATCTGCCCCGCTTCTACAGCTGGAAACCGGATCCGGGGGCGGAAGCAGTGGATGCCTTCCTACAGGACTGGTCCCTGTTTCCAGCTTATGCGTTTCCCCCCTCCCTTTTCATTCAAAGGGTGGCGGCTCAAGTCCACAGGCAGAGAGCTTCTCTGATTCTGATCACACCAATCTGGAAAGCTCAATGCTGGTTCCCTTCTCTTTTGGAACTGTCCTGGGACAAGCCTCTTCGGCTTCCGTCGTTCGACCACATTCTGACGGATCCATTGGGTCACCCGCATCCGCTGGTTCTCCAGGGCCATCTACGTCTCATGGCATGGAGGATTTCAGGGGACGTTGGTCTTGTGACTCGCTTTCGAGAGACGCTGAGCTCCTCATTCGAGGGGCCTGGGCTCCTAACACCACTAAACGTTATAGATCAGCATGGAACAGATGGGTTCGTTGGTGTGTGGGAAAACACCTGGATCCCATGGGCTCCTCTGTCACCGACGTGATTAACTTCCTCGCTGATCTTTTCAAAAAGAAGTTGGCGTACAGCACCATTAATTCTTTCAGGTCGGCAATATCTGCTGGGCATGCCCTCGTTGATGGCTCTCCGGTTGGTGAGCACCCTTGGGTTTGTAAACTCCTTAAAGGTATTCGCCTTTCGTGCCCCCCAGAACCCCGTTATACAGGATTGTGGGATGTTAATGTGGTCTTGAATTTTCTAAAGTCCTGGCAGGATAATCAGTACCTTTCCCGCAAGGAGCTTTCGGCCAAATTAGCGATTCTCCTCTGCCTGATTTCATGTAAACGTGCTTCAGATGTTCGTGCACTGGATATATCAGCCAGGGTTTTTACCCCAGAAGGGGTTACATTTACTGTTTCAAGAAGATTTAAATGTAATACCAGGTCAGTAACTTACCCGGCTTTCCCAGATTCGCCAAAGCTCTGTGTTGTTCGTTGCCTTAAGACATATGAGGATGTTACTCTGGAGCTTCGCCCTCCGGGCGAGAGACAATTACTTATCGCGGTTAAGAAGCCTTTCAAGGCAGTTTCCTCTCCCACCATTGCCAGATGGGTCAGGTGGGTTATGTCTGAAGCTGGAATTAGCGTCACTGACTTTGGGGCTCATTCCACTAGAGGTGCAATGGCTTCCAAGGCTATTCAGGTAGGTGGACGCCTGGAAGATATCATGAATGCAGCGGATTGGTCCTCAGATTCGACTTTCAAAAAGTTCTACTTTAAGCCAATCCATGAGGCTGCTTCGTTGGTGGTGAGTAGGCTTTGAACAAGCAAAATCCTCGCCTCCGCTTCCTGACATAGAATGAGAAATTTCCTAGTTATCACAAAGGAAAGTTTCAATTCTATTAAGGAGGCGGAGGCGAGGATTTTCCCACCCAGGCTTTATCGAGCCTTCCCTCCCGAGACTGGACTATGATGATTTTACTTCGTCTAAGGGAAGTATCTCTTTTCTGTGTTTTAATGTTCTCATTGATAAGCTGTGCAATGCTGATTAATTTCTCTTTGCAATTTGTTCTGTTTACTCCATTGCAATGTTCTTGAATTCTTCAACATTGTTCTGGACGAGATATTATTATTTTTGTTTCTCTTCCCTAGGCTCCGATCAAAAAACGGACTAGTGGTTGGATGACTTCTTTCCTGCGGCAGCTCCCAAGAAAGAGGAAGGACTAACAGCTGGGACTCCATATATACTAACTGTTGGACTCTGATTGGTTGTTATGTTACCAGGACTACCGCTGCCATGTTGGTTTGGGTAGTCCATGGTGTATTGTTTTTTCTCTTACTACTAACTTGCTGTCCAATAAAATGGAGAAAGGACTAGCAAAATCCTCGCCTCCGCCTCCTTAATAGAATTGAAACTTTCCTTTGTGGTAACTAGGAAATTTCTCATTATGCATTTTTTGGTGATCCTTTACATGCCTTATATAATTTGTTATCTACGCACCATGTGTACTTGAGGCTTTACTGTTCACAGCCTGCTGTAGTGTGCGCTCTAGCTTCCCGTCATGGACGTGTGACGTAGCACGTCACAACGGGAAGCGGTGATGTCTGCGCATGAGCGAACGGCGGTTCGCGCTCCAGAGTGCCCGGAGCGTTAACGCTGCAGTATGCTCGGCGCTCTTTCTGTGATTTGATTTACTTAAATTAAACCAGCTGGATTACAACTAAATCCTGTGTCCTGGTCATCATTTAAGTGGAGTACTCACCTCCACACCTACCTGTCTAATTGTGTTGCAGTAGCTTATTGGTGATTAGTGGGTCAGAATGCATTTCTGTTTATTTGTAAGTGTTTGCTGTAGTCCACGCTTTTCAGAAATTCCGGTCAAAAGTCTACATTACTGCATTTAACAAAGTAAACTTTGATAACTACTAAGCATTGGAGAAGCAACTAGAAATATGCACAGAGCTCTCTGGGAGGACGACGCTTTAATTAATTTGTAGCTTCCTTAGAGCAATAACTGTAATACTGCATTGCACGTACCCACTTGCTCTAGCTTCGTTATTTATAGCATACACCATGTACAGTACTATGCCCTCCCGGATTAAATAAAAACACAGTTATATAAAACCAACCTAATTAAAATAAACCCAAGTACGCAAACCAACAAATAATAAGACACCATGTGTCTCAGTTTAATAGCCCTCTGATTTGCAAGCAACGCTGACGCAGAATAATTTCCACGCAGTAAGGATGGGATAAGAGAAATCGAATGCTTTATAATATTTTTAAATCATATTTAGTGTGATGATGACCTGTCACTTGGTAAACATTTTCATTACCTAGTTATATGAAGAAAACAAATCGTAAAAGCATAAACTGCAGAGTCTATTGTGGCTATGGATATAACGATGCACTGTAATGAATTGGATCTTCTTATGAAAAAAAAACACTTCTGGTATCAGAATGTTTCCGAAGCACTATTAACCTGTGGCAGGTTGATTAGGGTACACCGCATAGCTAAATAAATTACAGCCTGCTGCAAATTATTATTACATCCTACAATTTCAGAGCTATAAACTACCATACCAAAAGGTGTCTTTCTGGAATTCCTGCCTTTGAGAGGGTCTTGTTTATTCTAGGGGGTCACGGTGGGCAGATTGGCTGCTTTCCGAAAATTGGAGGTGATGGTCTTGAATACAAAAATAGTCAGACGAAGTACAAAGTAATTGGGTGTGACGGGAGAAGCCGAGAAAAAGATGTAGGAACCTTTCATTAACAAGCTAAACATGGCCTAGGCTGGAAAGGTATGGGAAGGCAGAGGATTAATTGATCCACTGTAAAAGACCACCAGTTTGGTGACATTTGGAATGTGATACACAGTTTTGGACATCAATTTCGAAATCATCTATTGAAGGGATGGAATGTAGACTGAAGCACTTGGGGTACTTTTCCTCCTAGTAGTCACATGGGATTTGATTGATTACTGTATTTCCCATTCTATGTAGACAGTAATGCATTCAATGGATAATACTGCAATAAGGTTATACAAAGGCTAATATTGGACCTTAAAATGAAAGAAGGGCATACATGACTTGAAAATGTCGAAAACTTCCCCCAGATCGAGCAAAACGGTACTAAACACCAGGTAACCAATACTGGGCGTAGAAAAAAACGTAATTAAAGGATATTGGCTCCGCTTGCTTCCGAATACCAATTTCTGAGAAGGAACAAGCTCTGCCTTAGCTGAAGGCAGACTTTTTTTAAAAGCAGTTATGTGTTGCTTGCTAGCACTTCTGCAAGCCAGCACTTTACGGTCTAGTTAATGTGTTGTTAAAAGTCCAATGGGAGAAGCCTTTACTGTCATAATTAATGTTATTAATCAAATTCTTGCGCTTAACACGACCACCACGTTTTATTACACTAGGCCAGATTCATTTTTTTTCTTTAGGTACAGGGAGATTAAGCAGTTTGCCCAGAATAACAGGATGTTGAGCCGACACAGGAATTCAAACCTAGTTTCTCAGCTACAAAGTCACCAGCTCTGGCCATTAGGCCACATCCACTCCCAGTAGAGGACATTTGTGAACAAGGCGGAATAACCAGTTACGAACGTGAGGAGCTGCCACTATTTGGCACAAGCCGAGTATAGAAGCATAATGGGAGTGTGTTTTGAGGTTGTTTACTATGAAAATGCTGGCTGGGGACACCATCTTTAAATGTAGAATACAATGATTAATGCACACCATGCAAGAGAAGATGTGATGGACAGGATTGCATTTGATTAGTGCTGAGTATTTTACTCGCCCACCGTTTTACCCAATAACACTTAAGTAAAAGTGATCAGCAATTCCTCACAGACACAGGGCGACATCCTGAAACAGCACCGGAGGTCTGAAAGCGGTGCAGTCTTATCCATAAACTAAATATCTGAAGAATACGTTGAAGGAATTTGAAAAACGGTGGAATATGCTGCCTATCCTGGGGATACCAGTTCTGAATTGTTATGAATTGGATTATTGGTTGACTGGGGTGTGAGGCCTGATCAAGCACAACCACAATCCTAGCCAAGGCAAGGCAGAAACAAATCCCAAATTAATCTGTGCTCAACATCCTGGTAGCTTGGCACAGAGGAGTCAGGCTTATCTTAGAGGCAATATGTAAAGTAATTGTGCAACACTTTAGACAGTAAAACACACAAAAAGGTCACACACCAGGTTAGAGAAATAGAGAAAAATGTAATAAATAAAACAAAATGACAAAAGTCCAATAAGCAGAACCAGAGTCAAGTCAAGTCAAGTTCAAAATTTGTATAGCGCACTACTCACCCAGAGGGTCTCAAGGCGCTTGGGGGGGGGGGGGGGGGGGGGGGGGTACGTTACTTGTCGAATATCCAGGTTTTTAGTTGTTTTCTGAAGGAGAGGTGGTTCTGTGTGAGGCGGAGGTGGGTGGAGAGAGAATTCCAGGTTTTGGCCGCTAAGTAGGAGAAGGATCTTCCCCCCATGGTGGATCTTTGGATGCGTGGAATCGCGGCGAGGGCTTGATTGGACGATCGTAGTTGGCGGGTAGGGGTGTAAAAGGTCAGGCGCGTGTTGAGGTATTCGGGTCCTAGGTCGTAAAGTGCTTTGTGTGCGTGGTGAGGAGACGGAAGGTTAATCTCTTGTTGACGGGGAGCCAGTAAAACAGCGTCTAAAAGCATAAAGCGCCAACATGGCTATCTAGTAGCGCTGGGCCGGGACAAAGTCTAAAGTTCAGGTGCAGGTAGGATACAGTCCCAAATTAGTTCCACTGTTGTTTTACCTTCTCAAGTTTAGTGGCAAAAGTCCCGTTTGCATTGGAGAGGGTCGCATGGAACAATAAAAATGTTGCGGGCGATGGTCAGTGTGGCGCGAAGGGCAGGCTGGGTGTTGCAGACAGGCAAGCTGGATCTTCGCACTGGCGGTCCTCCATGGTCGATCGATGCTTGTTGTGCAAATAGACCGACTGGCAGCGGCTTGCGCTGAATTTCGGTGAGAGTGGCATGGTTCTGGTGAAAACTGGCCTGTTCACAATAGCAGGGAGCCCACAGATTTGATTTCAAGAGTTTGTTGGCCACACTAGGGCACCACATTGGGGTCAGGAACTCGCTGCAGCTGGGCCCACAAGCACATTGTGGAGCATTTATGTCCCTGAGGCTCAGATCAGGAGGCCAAAAGAGTAGCCCTGTGATTCACTCTGGGGTCCTGGGTTCAAGGTGAAGCTGCAGGTCCAGTTCTTGTTACCAAGGCAAAAGGGCAGCAGGCAGCAGTTCCACAGAGTGGCAGTACTTGTAGCAGCTCAACAGTCCTTTTTCCTGGTAGAGTATTGAGCGGTCCAGAAATTTACTGACACAATGGTATCCAAGGTTTGCTTTTTTTTACCATGATACCATGGTTCTGGAAGGTGCGAGAAGCTTTTAGACAGTGTCTTTGAAGTGCATGGAATTGCCTAGCTGGCTACAACTGGCTCCAATGTGGGGTAGTTAGGCCCTTTGTGTTAAGGCAGAGCACAGGATCTTCAATTGTTAGTGAGGATGTGCGAAGCGCCAGCTCGCCTAGCAGATGGCCCATTCAGGCACACCTAATCCCACTATTTTGTGACTGTCTGAGAGAAATTCACACAGTCTGTCAGTTACTCCCAGTCATGCTACCCAAGACAGGCTACAGTCACCAAATGGCTAAGCCAAGAAAATGCCAACTTTCTAAAAGTGGCATTTTAGAAACTGCAATTTAAAATCAGACACCACCATAAGTAATGATTTTAAATTTTGATTCAAGAAACACCAAACATGAACTAGGTATCTCTTTCCACTTGGAAATTACACTGTAATGTAATGTAATGGAATAAGGTAACTCCAATGTTACCCATGGAAGAGATAGGCCTTGCAGTAGTGAAAACACATTTAAGAGTTGACATGCAAAACTTAAAGGTACATGACCTACTTTTAAAATACATTGCATCCTGCCCACTGGCTGTCCAGAGTCTACCCTAGGGGTGACATATGTTTTTTTGAAATGGCAGTTTAAAACCGCACGCACAGGCTCCGCAATGGCAGGCCTGCAACATATTTAAAGGGCCACTTAAGTGTGTGGAACAATCAGTGGTGCAGGCTCTCTAGTAGCATTTGATCTGCAGGTCCTGGGTACATGTAGTGCCACTTTAATAGGGACTTATAAGTAAACTAAATATGCCAATTGGGTATACGCCAATTCTACCATGTTTTAAGGATAAAACACAAGTGCTTTATCACTGGTTAGCAATAATAAAGTGTGCAGAGTCCTAAGGTCACCAAAAACAAATTCAGCAAAAATAGGAGGGCCTGATCACAGCTGGTTGTGTGTTCTGTTTGATTTTGGTTACATTGTCAAATTAAGTAATTTTTGCTTATACATGTCAACATTACTTTTGGTCGATGATTGTATACTGTGGCTCTTGGAGCATGGGGTTGCCAAACAAAACTCAATAAAGTATGTTTCTAAAACAAAAAAATAGGAGGCTAAAGGCACAAGGTTTAGGGGTGGTCCTGTAGAGAGGGCCAGTATCCAACATGGTTGAATCCGTGGATCTGAAGAAAGAGATGCAATGTTTCATGCACACAGTGGAAATGAATTGAACTATTCCACCTGCCATCTCATTACTGAAGGCAACTGATCTATGTACTAAAAATCTTATGACAAAAAATAAGGTATAAGTATCATGTTTTTAGCTGAAAGTTAGAAGAGTTTGCAGACACCGGTCCACACAAGATAGTAATAAAGGCAGCAACAAAGAAGGTCTACATCTTGTTTGAAGGTTCTCAGATAGCCTTTCCCTCTGATCTAAGACACTGCTCTGCAGGAGAGAACAGTGAAAGAGATGACTGGCAAGGGTCGAGAGGCGTCTCTGTGGTACTTTGTAAAACTACAGGTACAAGGAGGAGAGAAAGTGATGCTCCTTATGAACTCTGAGGATTCAAATGAATAACTCACCTCTACAAGGAGCGCGTAATGGGATGTGAATTACTTCATGTCCACGTAAAGCATGGACATGGGTGGCTTTGACTACTAGTTGATTCTGAAGTTGTTCCCCATGTGTAGGACTGGTTATAATACTTGTCAGTAATACAGATTGCAAGTGACATTGGTTCAAAGATTTTGATCCTTCTTCTCTACAATAAAAATTTTGAGCTTTTACTATCTCTACAACCTAATAGAGGTCATGTCCACAAGAAGGTTGCCGTCAGTATAATGTCTGGCTGTATGATGTACAGAGCTTGGGTGAAACCATTTATTTCTTCTAGAAGTTAAGAATATCAGATTCAGAATGGGAACAAATATGGTGCGATAATGCAGCCATGCCAAAGGCCACCGTTTGCTCTAACTGCCATCAAAATTTTAGTGTTTGACACCGAGTTTTGCCCAATCCCTATTGTCCTGAATTTCACTATGGCTTATTAAACCCAGAAAATCATAATCTGAAGAAACATATGTAGCATAAAAACAATTAATCCCAATCCCATTATTTCTTCACTAATGTGACCATACATTAGGGTTTTTGCTAAATTATATTTGTTCAATGGGTATACAATGATTTCTAACTGCCTGGCCTTCCAAACATTCTTAAGTACTTGAAGTACATGGTTTGCAATTTTTTTGTACACAATCGAGTATCATTGGATTGCAGATAGAGAGATGCTGAGCCCCCCCTTTTTTTTAAATCATGAGGTACACCGACTTTCATGGCTTTGGTGATAATTGATGTTACAAGTAGTTTCTCTACACAGGAAACAGGAATAAGGGCAAACATGTATATCATTTGCTGAAAGTAATAAGAAATGCTGTCTAGTAATTTAGTTCTTGGTGGATGGTTAGCATTTATTAAATATATTATTCATTTTGTAATTATTTCTTGTTAACTTCTGTGCCACTTTCTGAGTGGAGAATTCTGATCAGAAACGTCACTGGCTGAGGTACAATCACAATGTGAGATACCCCCACTTTTCATCTTTTAAATTAAATTGTTCTACTTTTAAAAGATTGCCTGGAGAATACACGGAGGCTAACATTTGATATGCAAGTATTCTAACCTTTTATACCTGTCCTATAGAAACAGGGAGAAAACCGCCTCTAAGTTTAGCTTTTTAATTATTCAAATTAACTCATCCAATTCCATCATCATTCATTATTTCACTGAGACGTTTATTGTTCTTCATTTTGAATTTGCAGTTTGTTCACTATATGATCCAGCTCCTTCACAATTCCTCTTCAATATTGCTACAGCTTTTCACATTCGTCCTACCGCAATAAAGGGAAAATTGTTTTCCGATACCAAGTCGCCCTCCTCCCCGAGCCTTATTAAGCCCTGGAGTACCCATGCCCCAGGGCCTTTTTTTTATTAAGGGGAAGTGGGGCTGCATGGCCCCCCTCCCCGAGCTTTTTATGCCCTGAGGACCCCAATCCTCAGGGCCTTTTTTATTTAAAGGAGAATCAGGCTGCTTGATCCCCCTCCCCAAGCCTTGTTAGGCCCTGGTGACCCCATACCCCAGGGCTGAAACTTTTCAAAATGGGGAAGGAAGGGGCTGTGCACCCCCACTCCCCAAGCCTCTGAAGACCCAGGCGAGCCTACCCCCAGGGCTGACAGTATTCATAATGGGGAGCCGGCCGCCCGGCCCTCTCCCCGACCCTTTTGCAGGGTGTCCATCCCCAAGGGTCTTTACTAAAATAAAAGGGATGCGGTCTCAAAGGTTCTTCGGGCCCCAGGTACCCGGTGGGTGCCCTTGAGCCCACCCAGGCCACCCACCATGCATGCACCATACAAGCCAGATTGGCTCCCGTCCGCAGGGAGCAATTACTCATGTTGCTCTCTGCAGGCTGGAGCAATATTTTGGTCTGATTCCCTGCCTGCCTCATCCTAGCAGAAAAACAGATCAAAAGTTTGCTCCCGCTTGGTGGTAGATTACAAAATCCTCCCGCCAAGCAGGAGTAAACACAGGTTTCCCTGCCCGCGCCGGTGCAGGCAGGGAAACCACTATGTCCCAGTGGTGGGCTCTTTGGGACATAGCTATTGAGACGGCTCTGGGGGAAGGGTCGCCAGGCTGTTAATGGCTCAGAGAGGAGGGCCATGCCCCCCCTCCCTTTTCAAAAGTTAAGCTACGCTGGGGGATGTCAAAAAGGGAGGGGGGCGTACGGCCCCCCTCCCTTTTTGACATATTTCGGCCCCGGGTGTGGGCTCCTCAAGCCTGTCATGGCTCGGAGAAGAGGGCTGCAGGTCCCCCCTCTCAATATACAATGTTTTTGGCCCCAAAGTGGGGTCTCCAGGGTCTCTGATGGCTGGGGAGGAGGGGGAACAAATTCCCCCACCCCATATATATTAATTTTGGCCCAGGGGTGGGTTCCCAGGGTCCTGTAAAGGCTAGGGGAGGGGGCCGCTTGCCCCCGCCCATTAATAAAAACAAAGCAACCCGGGCAGCCAGTTTCTTTATGATCCTGCAGTATTGCAGCAATTTTTGTAGCTTTATTTTTGCTTTGGCCCCAGGGGTCCCTCTGGGTCCCCCATATGGGCCTAGGTGGTTGTGGTATCCCTACACTGCCCACTTAAGTATTTTTTTTAAACATGATCAGTACAGAGGACTAAGCGCCTGATTATCCAACCGCCATCCTGGTGGGAAACGGGACCGCCCAACAAGATTTTGGCTGTCCAGAACCCTGAATAACCATGCGACTGCCTTCAAGGTGGTCGAAAAGTGCATATTTTGTATTGCTTTAGGTGCTACAGCACACGCCGCAGTACAAAAATGCACCCTGTGCTTATCCCTGCACGATGTGGCAGGTCAGGAATATGCTGGGGGGCACCATGGAACAGTCAGCAGGAAGGGATATTGAAAGCCCTACGGCGGTGCCTGGCAAGCACCTCCACTGCTGTAGGGATACAAGTCCCTCCAACGGACCCTGTTGGATCCGTGACGGTCGGTCTCTCCACCTGCCAACCATCTGCCTGCCATCCTAATGTGGCGGGTGGTAATCAGGATTATGATGGCAGTGGGACCGCCACCGACGGGCTGTTAGTGGCGGTCCAATTTTCATCATAATGAGGCCCTAAATCCCTGAGTAATTGCTGCAAGCAACACACTTTTCTAATGTTGCTGGCAGTCAATCAGAGCACTCACACTCACGGGAGCGAAGTGGTCCAAGGGAAATAAACTCCCATGGCCAATCAGAATGCTATACTTTTAAATTGCGCTCCCCGGAGAGTATCTCGAGCCTCTTGCGGACCCAGATATATGCTTATTTCTTCATCTTAATGTCTCATACACTACTGAATGGATTTACACCAAATCATAAAAAGCATGATCTAGATACAAACATCTAGATTCTTGCCAAATTTTGTGTAATTCCATTTAGCAGTTTTTGCTGTAGCCTTGTCTAAAAAAGTCTATGGAAAATGAATGGGAATATCACGTTTTGGGACCCCCTTTTATCTCGGCTTTTGCTTGATGGATCGAACCCGAAACCTTCCATGCACAAACTAGTCAAAACATAGTAACGTTTCGAGGAGAACGTGACTAAAGTTACAAGCAACACAAAAAACACAATACCTATGGAAATGCTGACCTAATTATATCTACCCTATATATATATATATATATATATATATATATATATATATATATATATATATATATATATATATATATATATATATATATATATATGTATATATATATATATATATATACAGATTCACAGTTGCCCAAGGCGAGGTGCACTCCTTGTTGTCGAAGTATTAGGAACAGGAAAAGGGTGTCAGGCACAACGGCATCTGCAGCTACCTGACGCGTTTTGGGCATACGCCCTTCTTCATAAGAAAACGCTGCTACCACAAATTGCCACCATTTTGGGCTCCCAATGTTCGCCCATTTATTGAAAAATTCAATCAGCCAATGACACACAGGTGAGTCACCATACTGCATTCTGGGACTGGAAGTCCATTCAAATAAATCCCAAGTAGGGCTGCTGGCAAGATGTGGTAAATAACCAATGTTTATGTCCTCGTTATGCCCCCAGCATCTTTTCAAATACTGCCAAACGCCTGTCAGTCCGCTCTGCTCCTCGGTTGAGAAGCAGCGGAACCGCTCCTCTCAGCGGCGGTGCGCCTCTCGACCGGACCGGCCGAATTAGATACAGTTTCACAGTTGCCCAAAGCGAGGTGCACTCCTTGTTGGCGAAGTATTAGGAACAGGAAAAGGGTGTCAGGCAAAACGGCGTCTGCACCTACCTGACGCGTTTCGGGCATACGCCCTTCTTCATAGGAATACACTGCTACCACAAATTGCCACCATTTTGGTCTCCCAGTGTTCGCCCATTTATTGAAAACTTCAATCTGCCAATGACAAACAGGTGGGTTTGAGTAGTAGTATTTAATTTCAACGGTTTATGTAGATATTACTGTTCAATGCTTCTTTGAGCCCAAAATCAGCTGTGGTCCATGACAGCGGTGGGGCCGGGTAAGGGGGGATTTCGAGGGACGATGCAGAGGGAAACTTGAATAAATAATTAATTTTCCCTCTGCATCGTCCCTCGAAATCCCCCCTTACACCGCCCCACCGCTGTTACCTGCACGGACCGTGGCTGCCCAAAATGTTTATGTGCAAGTTAACACAATGTCTGAAAGTATTCCAAGTACACCCATCACACCATGTAATGGTGTGCCCCAACTTTGCCCTACATTTCAGTCAGGACGAGATATTGGGGAAGGGGCTTTATCCATAGTCGAGGTGGATTCTTTGAGTTACTGAAATGGTTAAACGTCAGCCACAATGATATGGTACCCGGCAAGTTAAATTTAGCTGAATCCTTGAAAAAGGGCCCCTAGACAGGGTTGCAAGGAAGATACTCATATTATCATCATATGAAGCATTTACACATTTTGAAATACAGAAAGCAGCAGAAAGAAACCAAGCACAGGGCTTCTGACCCCGGGTGGTATACTGGGAGATCAGGTCTATTACAATCAGATGAAGTTTGAAATCTAATGCAAGCATGTTTAACCCTTTCGCTGCTCATGACGAGCTGAGCTCGTCATGAGGCACGGTTGAGCTGTGCTGATGACGAGCTGAGCTCGTCATGTAAAATTGGATTTACTCATAGCTCAGCACCGGGGGGAAAACCTCTAGCAGCCAAGGTGTTAAGGACCACGAAAATGAAACTTCTTACAGTTCAACTTAATTCCCGATCAAGACTGCCAAAACGGCACGGAACGCATTACTCGGTAATCATTTTATGAACAACGTATCACAGTCTGTACCAAAGGCCTTCGGAAAATTGTGCTGCCGGATTCATTTTTGCAGTATCGGTGCCTGTCAAGCATAATAGCAGCTTTCATTTTCCGCAAAAGTACAAATAACACCAAAAATAATGGACTGCGGGGTGTGATTAAATGCAAATGGAAGCAGAAATAAGCAGCTAACTGTGCAATCATCGCCAAACAGCTTCACTTTCCAGTTTCAGCCGCTCCGCGCAAACACAAACACCTGCACGCTAAAACATCTAAAATGAGCTTAAAATGTAAACTATATATGTGTGAGAAATACAGATGAACTGGTGGAGCTTTTGCTTGAACACAGCAAAGAACCCTTGACAATTATGGGTAATTTAAATTCTCCTTATATAAGTGAAAAAGTGCCCTTTGTACAATCCTGCATCAAACACAGCCTTGAAAAGTAGCCTGGACTGTTCTTACACTCAGTAGTTACAGGAATGCCCTAGAGGCACCTGGTAATGGAGATGTCTCTACAGTGGTAAAACTACATAATTTCCAAGGTTCCAAGTTTCACGTTTTTGCAGATTTTTTTATTATTGATACAGATGTTGTATTTGTGAGTACCTTTTTTAACCCCTTAAGCGCTGCCGTCGGAACGCTACCTCCCCAGTGCTGCGAACGACCGTTGGCCGACGGGCCAGCGCTCGTTATTCGAACGTTCAGCAATGGGTGCTGAACGTTCGACGCAGCTATGAGGTTAAACTAAAATGTGATCTATTTTATTGTCTCTCCATGCGGCCAATGATGGCTATTAGGCCAATAGCTGTTAATGTAGACAGCAGAGCGTGTTAAAATGCCAAATGTAATCTGGGATGGCGGCACAGTAATTCATTGAACAATCTCCAACAAGTGCACTTGGGTTACCATTAACTCATTTGTAATCGCTACTGAAACCGCTTTTGAGTAGAGAGGTAGTGAGCAGATCCTGGAATGCGAAGTGCAGTGTTCAGAGTCCGGGATGCAGTGCGGTTGGTCAATAGTCGTCAATGGGGTCACATAGTGGCTTCACCAGGAATTTGACCTCCTTGATGTAGTAACTGCAACACCTTGGTCTCATTACAAGTGCATGACTACTCACCGTGCTGACTATCTCTAAGATATTACTCCTCGCCTGGCGGACATTTGTCCTTGTCCCTGACATCAAGTGTTTCAGCGCCACCATATCTGTTGCATGCACTGAATCCTACTGAATCTGCTGAATTGCTGCTCTGCTGAACCTACAGAATCTACGGAATTTGCGAAATTTGCGGAACCTACTGATACTCGCACATTAAAGCACTCTGTAAAGCAAAACGGTAAACTCTACACCTGCAATCGAACTGTCGGACAGAACAGAACCAACAGAACCAACACAGCTAATCACGATCAACTCAAATTCACCGTAACCAACATTTCCCCCAAGCAATATGGCAGAAAAGAAATCTAAAACCAATCTAAGGAGAATAGAAGCAAATCAACCTAACCCTGGTTCACCAGTCATATCAAAGAATGATATTACCTCTATGATGGTAATGACTCTAATGAAACAAGCAGACATTCATGAAATTGCCAATTCCACAAGGACAAAACAGATGCAATGCAAAGTGAGATTTAGGTCATTTAACATCAAACAAATTAACACAGGGATTGCTGAGAAGGAAGCCAAATTAGATACCTAGAAGAATCTGAAACTAAGTCACACAAAAATATCCAGTCCCTACCTACACAACCCAGGCTTTCTCCAGCACTAGAAGATAAGAACAGAAGGAAGAACCTTCACATCTTCTGCATCCCAGAGGGAGAGGAAAACACAGCCGGGTCCTAGAGAACTGGTTCATTCAAAACACTGATGAAACATTTGAAAAGGGCCTGGAGTTCGAAAGAGCGCACAGTGTGCCGTCAAGGAACATCCAACCAGACCTACCTGACCCTAAATGTATGAAAACCACTGTGATACAAATATGTGGAGAAAATTATTCCATACATGAAGAAACATACCCACATTCAATTCAATGGAAAGGAAATAGAATCTTAGTATCTCAGGACTTCTCAAAATCTATGGTTGAGACTAGGAATCGTTGCCTAGCTCTGCAGCCAAGAAGAAAGCTCTGGGCTGCCAATTCTCATTCGCAGAGGAAAAGGTACAAAAAACAATGTGTCTTTACAAGGATCAACTCACATCTTCAATGATCACCTTATCCTCTCAAAATTCCTGGACGATAAAGAAGCCTCAACTATGGTCGATCACACAAGGCTGGTCCCTTTAGAAGCAAAAACCACAAAAAGAGAGACAAGGGAGTGAGCTTTCTCTAAGTCCCCTCATAAAAGTACCACAACTCACAAAAAGAGGATTAAATAATAACACGAAAGAGACCCTGCTGTAAATTATTCTGTCTGTGTCTCTATCCAAACAAGAACGTAGGGAAGGGGTTAAAGAGGAGGGAGAAAAGTGAAAATCAACAGATTTTTTAGTACTGACCTCACCCACTATGTAGTGGTATGCTTCATCATTGGGCCGCTTACAACGCTCAGGGCCAGACCAACATACTTGGCGGAGCGCTGATTATTTTGTGGGGTTAAAAAAAAGGGAAAGGAAAGAGTTTCCCCTGTGAGGGATCACTGGTGCAGAAAGAAAGAGATAAAAACTGCCTAAGAAAGTACCACCTGAACCCCTTTATTCGTGGTCTACCTTGGCAGGATTATAAATTCAGAAGAAGGGATGTATAGGATTAACTCCTTAACCTCCACTGCCGTTACCAACATGTTTCAGCCACATTTGTTTGCCCTACTGAGTTGTTGGATATAGATCCCTCTAAAATCTGGTCATTATCACAATGTGATCAATTTTTTTAAACAAATGGTTAAATCAACCTTACTTGTTCTCGTTAACACACTTGTCACTCATATCCGAGTCTCGTAAATTATTCTCTGAACCTGACACCGTGGTGGAGACACTGCCCTGTAGTCACACATTTGTTAAGGGTCGGTGTACTCTTTTTAAGCCACTCCGTGTCTGTGCCGGAAGACCCCTCTCTCCGCCTGCCCCTCTCTTCAGAGCTGGAGGAGGGGTAGGACGACCGGCAATCCAGCCGCTGCTGAACCGATGTTAATAATATTAACATACCCTCCGCCAGTCTTTCGAAGGAGCTAGTAAGCCGCCCAAATTGGGTCGGTCTGCGAATAAGGTACCTCATTGCTATTTAAACTACTGGTCCCTAAACCCACACTGGGGCCTGCAGGGGTAAAAGACTGGCAGAATTCCGGTGAACAGGGGCGTCCGCCAGGGATGTGTTCTGGCTCCCACCCTGTTCTCTTTATATGTGAACGGGGTGGTGCAGCACTTATTGCAAATTCCATCTGATGCACCATCCCTGGTGGGCGAAAAAAGTTCCAACTCTCCTGTTCGCTGACGACACTCTGCTCATCTCTAAGTCCCCTGTTGGCCTGCAGACCCTCCTAGATAGTTTTCAGGCAGTCTGCACTATGCGAGGCCTGGTGATAAATACCGACAAAACAAAGTACCTGATAATAAACCTGCCAAAAAAACATATTCTGGCCCGGAAAGGATCTTATACAAATAATCCCTTAAATCTTTCTCCAACAGTTCTGTGCTCAGATATTTAGAACAAGCCTCCTGAAATGGTCAGTGGACGGCCTCTCCTGGAGATTACAAATTCTTGTATATTGCTGAATGTCCTCTGCACCCTTCACTGGTAATTCAAAAGCCGTGTGATGTGTCATATGCACACACAAGGTAACTCAGTATCCCAAAAGAAAAGTGGTTACACATTACAACAACTTGACAATGGTTTCTATGACATTCATTAAGGAAAACCATGTACATAGTGAACCCAAAGATTCACCTAAAATAATCCACTGGGTGTAAAGTTTATGGCAAGACTACATAGCAACATATTAGAAAATCATGCCTATCTAATAGCTGTAACATTTACTACAAGACCAAAGTTTTAAGCGGAAAAGTGTAGTAGTGATGTAGTTAGAAATCTTGTTCTAAAAAATGCACTGAGCATCCAAATAACCAACTCAATGGAGTTGCACCCTGCAAATATTCATTGTGATATCTCCTAGTTAATTTAGGTGGTTAGTCCTTGGTAGATAAACGTGTCAGTCCCAGTAATCTATTTAAAGAACTTTCTCAAGGACTGGTATATTTTAACTAATACACGTTTAGGCACCACACTCCGGAGTCACCGGAGTGAAGAAGTTCACTGTCAAGAAATACATGGAAATTGTGCGCTGCGCACTTCAGTTCGCATCTGAATGATCTTGGTATGCCGCGTTCCAATGCTGGTGGTCAGCAAGAAATTTCTGTTCTGTCTTACAGTTCCCATGTGAAAGTTCGAGAGCACCAGTGGTCCCCTACTGAGCAACATTTATCAAGAGCATGCTCAAATTTGTCCATAAGAAAAAATAATTATTTTTTTCCAAAGAATATAGTCTATAGTAGGTAAATCATTTGTAAAAGATCCATATTAACTGTAACTCAAATTCAGCTGTGTCTTTTTACATACACTTACAGCAGCTGAACTGTTAGTACACACTAAAATTAAAAGAGTGCCATTTCAAAGTCAAATAAAAGTACCTAAAAATATACCCTTTTCCGGGAAACAAAATAACCACCTTTTTCAAAGGTTTCCTGGTGAAAGCTTGATTGCACCATTCTTCTGCAAGGAATGTCAACTGGACATTGAAAGGAAGTTGAATTACATGTTATTTTTCAGCAGCTCCCCTGCTACCTAGCTGATGTTTTTCAATGCCAAGTCTTTATCCTCTAGCCCCACTTAAGAACTCTATTTACGATTCCTGCCAGGTTTATGAAGGCACCCTGCAAGCAAGTCAGAGCACTCAACCTTATCCAAAAAAAAACCAAAGGGCAGTCTTAAAACAGAGTAGCAGTAAAGTCCGCCTGGTTATTTGTAATGATTGCCAACAAAGAACACGCTATCAAAAAACAAAGATCGGAAGACAAGAAATCAGACAAGTCTCATGCAAGGCTTTCAATGACTCCTGAAAAATGATGCTTGATCAAAGTGATAAAAGTGGGATGGGGTTCAGATGGCTTACTGTCTCAGAGCTATAAGAAATGTAGGATGTCCCACGTTTATGGATCCACGGATCCTATTGTCCAGTAGGACAAATCTGCGTGTATGTGAGTCTGGGGTGGTCTAGTCTGGATTTGACAGCGATATGCAGTTACTATTTGGTATGCTTATTAATACATAGGCAATCATAAACCCTTTGGAAACATATTCAAAAACAAGTTAATTAAAGAGACATAGAATACTTATACTGCAAGGTGACTCTGATAAAAAACTAATGTGAATACAAATTAAGTTCTGGTAGAAAAAGTACAAATTTATTCTTTCGATACAAATTAAAACATGTCGTGGTATTAAAAGCCCCTCCACTGTGTTTGTTTCATGTGGAAATGGATTCAGAGTGATCAGCTCAACATCCGACAGCTTGCGGTTCTGGGTATGTTGTAAAAGAAGCCAGTAGTCTTCAGCTAAGAGACCATGCATTTATACGAAGGGGTGGTTCTAAACAGCCCTACTATCCTCTTTCACTCCTACTCCTAGAGAACAACTTATATGGACACATAGATGCCAACTGTGGGTATTTTGTCAGAGAGAGACAGAGCAGCAACAAGTGTGTGTGTGTGTGTGTGTGTGCATTTAAATATATATACATATATTGATGTCATGTGATCAAGCTTCTTCCCGAGGCGGAACGCGTCATGGGGGACGCGCTGGCACTTATGAAATAAATAAAATCACTGCACCAGCTATTGAAAGGTCTGCTCTTCGTCATTTATGGACTTCACAGCGGGCGCTGTGTGACGATTTCCAGGATATATTGATATTGATTGATATATATATATATATACATACATACATACATACATACACAAACACACATTACCTCCTCGTTAGTCTTCCTCGCCACATGACTTACATAGTGAGCATCAGCTCCACGACAGAACCCTCCAAAGCAAAAAAAGCCTCCCACCCCCTCCCAACATGGCCGACCAGTCCCACCTGACCTCTATAAGAGGCGGGCCGGCCCAACCAACAGCCTGTTTTTTTTGTTCTGCGCGATTCTCTCCAGAGGCGCTGTTCAGGTAAGATGGGCCGGCGTGAGCTGGCCCTTGGGTTTTAGGGTTGAGGATCCTGCTCTAGCGGTCCCTGGTGCCTTATGCCTAATAATCCCCCCCTCTTCCTTCCCCCGGTCCTGTGGGGCCGGTTAGGTGCTGCTATAGCGTGCCAAGGGTTTACAGGGGGGGGGGCGGCCGGGGGTGTGGGGTGTTTATACATTCCCGTGTCTCCCCTGGTCGTTACTGACGGGCCCTTGCCACTAGTTGGGCTTTGGGTCCGGCGCTGGGGGTTCTCCTGTGTGTATGCTGGGGCCCCGGTTGCCTTTGAAGCGCCTGGCGTGGGTCCTTGGGGGCTCACGCTGTCTGGCAGTGGAGTAGTGTGGCTTCCCCACCTCGGCGGACCTGATAATTCTCGTCTCGGTGCCTATTCAAATGATTGAGTCACACTCTGCTACTCCACAACGCTAAGGGCTCCACTTTAAGGTCTGCACGCGTTAGTGCGGCGCGTTTCCTTGGGGCTGCTGCATTCTGTATGGGGGATCTGTTGAGCTTGTCCTTGGTGAGGTTTTTTGCAACTTTAAGAGCGGGGGGCGCATCGCGTGGTGTGACCCCGGGTTCTTTACCGCTTCCCTGCCATGTCCCTGTTACTTGGGTCTGCCTGCGTGTAAACGTGCCCCGCCTGACGGGGTCGCTTAGGCGCTTGCAAATACCGAAATTCTTCGGTAATGCGGCTCCTATCTACTGGCTGCGGGGGCGGGCTCGGTCCTACCTCGTCGGTCGGCGGGTCCTCGGGGGCTCTGCGGGCCGGGTCCGGGTGTTTTTTTTCTGCAGCCTCAAGTCGCGGCGCTGGTCGCTTCTGCCTCCTGACGGGAATTTCTGTGGCTTCCCTGGGTCCCGCGGCGGGTTGCAGCGCTGGTGTTGGCTCCGGGTGCCTCCCGCCTCTTGTGGATGGGGCATTGCTCTGCTAGGTGCGGCCTGTGTAGCGGCCAGGGCTGTAGACACTTACAGGCGGCTGGTCGCGGCGGCACGCGGAGCGGTGCAGTCGCCCTTGGGGTCCAGGGACCATGGAGCTGTAGCTCATAGGTAAGGCTTGTACCTTTGGTGGGATCTGCCCGCACGGACTTGGGTTCGATTCCTGCCAGTGCGGAAGAAGTTTCCCAGGGTGGGAAATTTTCATTCGGTGATAAAAAAATGTGGGGGGATGTTCGCCTTCCGGTGTGTGGAGGGATTGGCATCTCCGGTTGTTCACATCCCCCGGCCACCACAGCTAGGGCTGCCATCCTCGGGCAGCTCTGCTACGGCTCGGAATGGTTACCCGGCCCCTGGGGCGCGATCAGGCGCGAACAGGCGTGGGTTCGGACCCCGCTTCTGCGGTTCCGTTACAGCGTCCTGGGGGCCCGTGTTTCCCCCGGTGGGGAGGTGTGCAGTATAGTCAGGGCTTGTGACTGCTTGTGCCATCAGGACGTGTGTTCCACGGCGCCGGACTCTTGGGAGTCGGTTCTTCTGTGAGACTGTGCTTTCTGGTCCACTCGTGGTGGCGTGGGTCCCGGCCCCTCTTCTGTCGCCGTCGGCGGGGCCTTCCCTTTCCTGTTGTGCTCGCTTCGGCAGCACTTTTACTAGAATTGGTAGGTGTGCAGTGTGGCTCAGTGAATTGCGGCGGCCCTGCTGCGGAGGTCTGGCCCGGGATCTGGGTTCAGTTCCCTGCCTCGGCGGGTCTTCTGTTCAATGGGTGCCACGGACCGGTTATTTCTCGCCTCAGTGCCTATTCCACTCGTGGACGCCCGTTCGGCATCTCTGGACAATAGCTTGCTTTTTCTTCACAACGGCCCCCACGATGCTGAGGATGCCTTGCCTTCACCCTAAGGGGGTCCGGGTGTGGTCGACTCACAGGGTAAGCCTGGATGGGTTCAACTGCGACATTCGTACCAGCGCCTTGAGACCCTTAGGGGTGTGTAGTGCGCTGTTCTTGTATCGCTTACGCGACGGAATGGTTAGCATGGCCCCTGCGCTGGGATGTCACGCGGAATCGCGTTTCGTTCCAAGTGATGGCACTGTTCCCGGGGTTTCTCTGGGTGCTTTATCTACGCATGTCTCCGGACTCCCTTCCTCTGCCTGTGTCCGTTGTGATGGGCGTTGTGGTGGTGGGCTTGGTCACCTTTCCCGCTCTGGTGGCCGCGGGGCTGGCTCGGCCGTCTGGTCTGGCTGCGTCCTGGTCGGCGGTGACAGTGGTTTCTGCGACGGGCCTGTTCTGGCTGTCTCCTGTCCTTTCTTTTGGGGCCCGCTCCCCTGGGCGCGGCCGTCCTTCGGTCTCCTCATCCGCCTGTGGGTGAGGGCGTCCCGCCCTCGCTTGGGTGGGGTCCTTCGGCCATTCCACCCGGATTTCGGGGTGTCAGCCTTCACGTGGGGCGTTCAGGTTTGGCTTCCGGGCCCGAGTTTCGGCTTTTCCCGGTCTCGTACTGGTGCGGCCGCTCCCTTTTTCGCCCCTAGATCCTGGCTTTCGGCCATCTCACTCCAGGGGGTTCCCTGGAGGGGGGGGGCTGTCGCCTCCGTTACGTCCCGTCTTGGGACGTAGCTATCGCGGTTCTTGGGCTCTTTGGGCTTGCTGGCCGGTGTCCGGTCTTGCGGACTGTCCGCGGGGTCCCACCTTCTCGACGGGTTAGGGTACCTACTCCTTCCCTTGTCTCGCCTGTAGGTTTTTCTGGGACCAGGGGTTGGCCTGTGGGGCCGGCCTGCGAGTGGGGGTTCCCACTCTCGGTTGCGGGTGCTTCGGTTGGACTTGCCTTCTGGCCCGTGGGTGGGAACTGTGCTCCTGGCCCGCCTGGTGGATCTTCTTCGCCGGGTGGGGGTCTCGGTGTTCCCTGTCTGGACGTGTGATACATCTCGGCCTCGTCTTTTTCGTGGGTGAGGCTTCACGTCAGGCGGTGTCTCTCCTCCGTCGGCTCCCTGCTCTATGGGCGGTGGTCCCTTCGGTTCCCCTCTCGGGCTTGTCCTCCTTCGGGGGTCGTGTGCCTGGGCCCGGTACTTCCCTCTGGTTCTTTTCAGGGGGGGGCGTCCTTTGGCGCCGGGTCGTTTGGGGGTCGTTGGGATCCCCTGCAGTCGCGCAGCTCCTCGTGCTTCGGGTGTTGCAGGCAGTCCTCCTGGCCTGCCGTCTTTTGCACCTGTGCTTCAAGGTCCCCATATCTTGGTCGGGTCAGTCGACCTGGTGGTGTAGGTGCCGCCGGTCCTGTCCCTTCGGGCTGTCTTTCCCCCGGGGTCCGACTATGTGGAGGCGGATCGACTGAGTCTTGTCTTGCCTTCGTTGCCTTGTCTCGCCCTGACCCCGATGGTGTTTCGGCGCCTGGTGCCTCGACTCGGTCTGCCTCCGGTGGATCTGTTCACGGACGGGGACTGGGCCCTCCTGCCCAGGTTCTACTCTCTCCTCCCGGGTCCGGGTAGATGCCCTGTCATTCGCTTGACCTTGACGGTCGGCTGTACGCGTTTCCCCCGTTCCCACGGATACCACGGGTCCTCTGCTGGATTCGCTTGGGCAGGGCCGGGGTGCTTCTGGTGGTTCCCGGCGGGGTCCGCCGCCCCTGGTTCCCTCTCCTTTTGCGAGCTTGCGGTTCAGGCCTACTGGCCGATCTCGGTTCCTCCCGTCCCGTGGTTGGGTCCCCCGCTCCCGGAGTCGGTGTTGAGCCGGCTCTATCTGCTGGCCTGGCTCCATCTGCAGGCCTGGTTCTTGAGCGGATGACGCTGCTTGCTCGGGGTTGTTCTTCTGGGGTTGTGGTTTTGCTGCTGGGCTCCCGCAGGTCTTCCACATTCTCTTCCTGTGCCCGGCACTGGGCTTCCTTCTCGCGTTGGCGCGGTCGGCTTGGTGCTGACCCCGCCTCCGTGGACCCCTTGCGGGTCTTGGTTTTCCGGGCTGAGGGGTTTTCATTGGGCGTGGCCCCTTCTTTCCTGTGGGCCCGGTGGGCGGCCTTGCGGGCCTTCCGCAGTCCGGTGTTCGACGGGCTGGTTTCCCTGGTGGCTCGCTTGGCTCCGGAGTTGGTTTCTCCGTCGTCCTCGGACGCTCTGCCTGTCTCCCCCTTGGGATCTCTCTCTCGTTCTACGAGCTCTTCAGGGTCCGCCCTTTGAGCCCCTGGCCTTGGTGGCTTTGCGGTTCCTCACCTTTTAGGTGTTTTTTTCCTGGTGGCAGTGGTGTCTGCTGGGCGGATGGGCGTGCGGGGGTCGTGCCTCCGCTCCCCTTCCTTCTTGCGGGTTTTGCCGGACAGGTTGTTCCTCCGGCATGTCCCCCGTTTCCTTTCCGGGGTTCCTTCCCTGGTGTCCCGGGCTCGGGTGGTGTCTTTACCGCCTTTTCCCTGCCGACAAGGTTCCTCTCTTGTCCGTGCTGGTTGTCCGGCGTGCTGTTTTGGCTTCTCTTGAGCGCACGTCTTCCCTTTCCCGGTGGGATGGCCTGTTTGTGCCTTTCGGTCCGGTTCGTTCGGGCCACTAGCCCTCTCTTTCCAGCTTGAGTCGCTGGCTTACACAGGCTATCATCCTTTCCTATGCTGCGCTGGGTTCGGTGGTTCCGGCGGGGGTCCAGGGTCGGTCCACGGGGTGTGGCTCTGTGTCCTGGGCCCCCTTCATGGGTGTCTCCTCTGTGGAGATTTGTTGGGCGTCGACGTTGTCGTCCCCCACCTTGTTCATGGAACACTATCAGTCCCGGGGGACTTCGCTGGGGCCGTTCTGAGTGCAGGAGCTGCGGCTCCTGGTTGGCCTACTTTTCCTTTATGTCTTGAGTTCAGGTTTCCTGTGATCCCTGTTTTCTTTTCATTTATTCAAAATCAACCTTGTGTTGGTTTCTCTGCATCACCGTGTGGTGTTGGTCTTATGGTGGTCAATGAAGCCTTGTTGGCTTGGGTATTTGCTCACTATGTAAGTCATGTGGCGAGGAACACTAACGAGGAGGTAATGCCCCGGTTACTTACCGGTAATCTTCATTACTCCGAGTATAGTCTTCCTCGCCACATGAATTCCCTCCCCCCCTCCCTGTCTGGCTATCGGCTTCATTGTTTGCTTGGTAGTTCAGGCTGTTGGTTGGGCCGGCCCGCCTCTTATAGAGGTCAGGTGGGACTGGTCGGCCATGTTGGGAGGGGGTGGGAGGCTTTTTTTGCTTTGGAGGGTTCTGTCGTGGAGCTGATGCTCACTATGTAAGTCATGTGGCGAGGAAGACTATACTCGGAGTAATGAAGATTACCGGTAAGTAACCGGGGCATTTATCTATATGCACACACATTTACAAAGGTACACAAATGGTTGTGTATATAGAGCTAGAAAATGTGGTTTCTGGCTGGCAGAGGTATGTACCCTGCCCCAGCAGGAACCACAATCCTAGTCAGGGTAAGTCAGATACAAACCATAAATTAACCTGTACTCACCCTCGGGTAGCTTGGCACAGAACAGGCAGGCTTAACTTAAGAGGCAGTGTGTTAAGTATTTGTGCAACACTTCAAACAATAAAACTGTGAAAACACCATACAAATAGATGCCACACCTGGTTAGAAAAATGTTACTTAGTTTAATAAATAAAAACAAGACCAAAGCGACAACAATCCAATAAGTAGATGCTGTGATATGCAATTTTTAAAGATGTAGGTGAAGATAGCGCATGAAAGAGCCAGTCTGGGATAAAGTCACAAGGTTAGGCCGACCGTGATGGAGTGCAAGATGGCTACAGAAACCCACTTGAGCCCGCTCAACACAGTACCGGAGACAGGCAGAAGGGACAGATTGGTTAAAGTAAGAAAATGGCAACTTTCTAAAAGTGCAAAAAGAACAATTGATGGACAGAATGGACCTGGCTTGGCAATTCGGGCTGGACTGTTCCCATAAGGGACAGGGTCAAGACTGATTTGCATATGGCTGGATCCAAACTGGTGTGGTGTGGTGAGCAAATGAATGATGGATTAAACCCATATATTTGTGACTGTGAGGGAATGTTTGCATTGTCCAGCATAACATCCATCAATTGTTTCTTTTGCATATGTCGCCCTCGCCCTAACTGGGAAGGGTATGCCCAGACATGGGTCCCGTGCTCACTACACACCTGGATTCAAGCTAGCCTGGCTGAAGAAGGGTGATGCCCTGAAACCGGTCCCAGGATGCTTGTTTCCGGTCCGGGGAGGACCTGGCTTGGCAATTCGGGCTGGACTGTTCCCATAAGGGACCCAGTGAAGACTGATTTGCATATGGCTTGGTCCAAACTGGTCTGGTGTGGTGAGCAAATGAATAATGGATTAAACCCATATATTTGTGACTGTGAGTGAATGTTTGCATTGTACAGCATTCTGTCCATTAACTGTTTCTTTTGCAACTTTCTAAAAGTGGAATTTTCTGAAATGTAACTTAAAGTCCCACTATACCAGAAGTTATGATTTTAAATCCAGAGACACCAAAATCGAAATATCTATTGTTTCCCATTTGAAGATTACACTCATACAATGTAAAACTGTAATCCCAATGTTAACCAATGGGAGAGATAGGCCTAGCAGTAGAGCAAAACTAAATTTAAGAGTTTTCACTACCTGGAAATGTAAAACTTAAAAGTACATGTCCAACTTTTTAAATACACTGCACCCTAACTTTGGGCTGTCTAGGGCCTACCTCAGGGGTGACTTATATGTATTAAAAATGACGGGTTGGGCCTGGCAAGAGGATTAACTTGCCAGGTCGAAATGGCATTTTAAAACTGCACATAGATTTTCGCCAAAGGCATGCCTGAGACATGTGTAAAGTGCTAGTGAAGTGGGTGGCACATACAGTGCTGCAGGTCCACCATTAGCATTTAATTTACAAGCCCTGGGCACATGTGGTGCATTGTAATAGGGACCTATCAGTAAATTAAATATGCCAATTGTGCATATGCCAGTGTTACCATATTTTAGGGAAAGAAGACATGCACTTTAGAACTGGTTAGCAGTGGTAAAGTTCCCAAAATCAAAGTCAGCAAAATAGGAGGCCAGAAGGTTAAAAGTCAGGGGAAACTATATATCAAAATAAGGGCGCACTCCCGATGTTGCAGATGACAGACTTTATTGAAAACACACAAAGGTTAAAGTAGAGCTATAGGTGATTAAGGTAGTAAAATTCTCACTTGCATTGAAAAAAAAACATAGCAAACCTTTGAAATCCTTAGACCTTCACTGAAAAAACTAAGTTTAAAGTGGAGGTATAAGTAGGTCATCCAATCATAAAAAAACTACAGTTTTAAAACAAAAGCAATTGAAATTCACCAGTTACAAGTAGGAGACTTAAGTATGACTTGCAACAACATAGAATTAATGTCTCATCATTGATGTAATATGTGAGGTCATAAGCAGTGCATCACAACGGTGCAAGTTATACTTCGGTGAATTTCAGTGGTTTTCTGGTTTTAAAACAGTAGTATTTTTGTTATTATAAGACCTAACTATAACTGCACTTTAACCTTTCTATTTTTAAGCAAATTTCAAGAGTTTTTATTAACGTATGTAAAGATCTTGCCACCTTACTTATGTATTGTGAATCTCTATGTTTTTTATGTAAAGTAATATCTTATTATGATACGCCTTCAGCCAACACTGTGCAAGGCCTTTGGTTGTGTGCGACGAGGTGTTGGCTGCAGGCCTGGCCACCGACTAGGCCCTGCACCCATCATCCAGAGGAAGGCCGATCCCTGCAGCACATGACATTCAGCTGTCTGTGGCGTGGTGCTTGCCATAGTGCCTGTCCGTGCATAGCATGGACCTGGCAGCATGGACTGAGTTCTCAAGTTCTGTAATGGTGTTTGCAACATTTCTGATCATATTGCAACCAGTCAATCACTTTGCTCGGTCCCTCAGGACCAGCCAATCAGAAGGTTTATTTATCTGCGGGACTCCAACAAGAGTGCTATTTTTTTAACCTTCATTTCTCAGAAACGGCTGATCAAATTTAGACCAAATCACAAAAAGCACACTTTGAGCAAAGATCTATCTTTCTGACAAATTTGAGGTAATTACACCCTTTTTTCTGTATCATTGTCTAATTTTCCTATGGAAATTGCATGGGGAAAGAAAGTGTTTAAGGACTCACCCTTTTTCTCTGCCCCATTTCAAGGATCATCCCAAAACTTTCCAGGAAGAAGCTGGGGTGGATGAGCGTTCTTTGGTAAAGTTTGGTGAAGAGTATGCAAACAGCAACAAAGTTATAGCAAAACAAAAAAGTCTTCCCATGGAAACTCTCATTTAGGTATACCTACACAGTTCTGAGTATATATATATATATATATATATATATATATATATATATATATATATATATATATACAAAGACAGATTCCAATCCAATGAATTCAGACAAGCCCGTAGTTCATCCGAAAAGTTCTTTATTCGGCTGGCACAAAAGTCAAGAGATAACGCGTTTCGAACAACAAGTTGTTCTTGGTCACATGACACGCGTTTTTTCTCAACCCACTATTTAAAGGTGTAAACACATTAAATCATAGACATAAACAACATTTCTCTTTACGGTTCAGAGCAACGTTTAGGCTTCTTTATCAGTTAATGTCACTGGCAGAAATTTATACAAAACTTCTAAATGTGAACAAAGTGAAAAAAAGAGAAAATACCCATTTTAAATAAGATACAAATTAGCACAACCAGCTCTTTTTTATAGTGGAGAGACTCCGTGTAGTACCCGTATATACCATAATACACGATTACTCCAGGGGCAATTGTGGTATAGTACCTTAAGCCTATTCCATGCAGCTAACTATATTATATATATATATATATATATATATATATATATATATATATATATATATATATATATATATATATATATATCCAGTGCCACTGGAATTATGCCATTCATAGGTGCATTTTTTGCATGGTTATAGATTTGCTGCATATCGCAAATAATCCATCATCTGCCGCATAATCCTCAGATTTTCACAACAACAAAAACAGTTTGTAGCTCAAACTTTTCAAACGTTACTGAGAACTGAGTGACACGTGTTGCTGTGCAGTGGAAGGCCCTTTGTAAAGGTTGACTGGTCACCTTTCTGTAGCTTAATGCTATAGTTGGATGTTAAAATTGGTACTAATGAGGTGCAACCAATGCCCAGACAGTATTAACAAGATCAAAAATGACAAAAAAAGGTAATAATATCACAAAATGTGCTGCATTACACCACATAATTTGCCTTTTCATGTCGCATAAATTACTCAGCCCCTGCCAAATGATTTTGCCCTCACTTACACATTAATTTCAGTGGCCCTCATATATATAACAAACAACTGTAGATTGAACCACCTCTTGGCACTTAGGGTTCATGCCTCCCAAAGTAAAACTAATGTCTAGCGTTAACCACCTGAAAGCAATTAGGAGGTCTCTACATACTACACAAAATCATCTGCACTCTTTATATAAAAGAACTCCTGTAAACTTCACCAAATGATTCCCATTTGCTAGTGAGGTAGTGTGGCTCACTGGTTAGAGGCGGCAGACCTGAGAGCAGAGGACGGCCCGGGACCAGGGTTCGATTCCCGACGCGGCAGGTTTCTGGACCAGGGTCAGCAGACTCGATAATTCTCTCGCCTCGGTGCCCACTCTGATCAGCGATCACACTTGGCAACTCTGGGCATTAGCTTGCCTCATCTTCACTAACGGCCCCACCAGACCGCCGGGGATGCCTGGTCTCACCCTGGAGATACCCATTAAAGGGACCATCTCTCAGGGAAGCCAGGAAGGGTTTCGCAGCGGTCGAAGCGCCTTGGGACCCCCTGGGTAAGTAGTGCGCTATATAAATGCCTATACATACATATTCCAATCGCTAGATAAGGTGATTCACTGACCTTTAAAAGTAATTCACCCACTCTATTCAAAATAATTCAACAGCTCTATGTAAACCATTTCACTCACTATATAAAACAGTAATTTGCCTCAATTTCCTCTTCAGGGCAGGTATCTCTGTCTCTAGTAAGGAACATGATAATTGCATACCACAGACAATGGCTGTAAAATTGTAAGCAGTTAAATAACTATTAATTCATCACATGTCATTCGCAATTGGTTTTTTTTCACTTAAATTAGGTTTTCAGTAATTTTGGCTTATTCATAGATCTGAAGTGATATTCATTTCGTAAAGTATTGAATTTTAGGGTTTCAGAAACAGAATAAAATTTGGACTCATGCAGATTTAGACTTACATGAGAGTGTCAATCAATTAGTATTCATCACGCTCAGAGTTACTTTGGTTGTTTACAAAAGATTCTGGAGCAGGAGCAATATTATTTCAACATATTAGGCAGTGCTCCAAAGATTGAATATTGTCTATTATGTCAATTTCCAGAAAGGACCTTATATCTGTTTCTTCACGCAGAATATACTTTTCCTAATAAAGCTCCAAGCCATCATTAAGCTGGTGGTGGTTTTTTTGGGTGGGGGAGCGGTCACAATTTTCTCCCTGCAAATGTTACTTTTAACCTTTACAAATTCGAGGGTGTTCACCTACTTTTGTAGTGATACCAAGTGGCCTTGGAATGCCCTAAAGTCAATTTCTGAAGCTAAATCTGTGACTGCGGAAATTTGGCCATACTGGGAGAATTTCGCATTCACCAGTACCATTTGCACAGGTAAAACTCCAACTACTCGAATTCTGTGAATCAGCATTTGGAATTTACCTTCGCTAATGTATTTTCTTGCAATCAGGTGAGCACAAACGTTTGTGATGTAGTTGCACTATGGTTACTTAAAAATAAAATTAATGTTAACATTAAACGTTTTTCAAAAAGGTAAATCATTGATTCGATATTGAGAGAAACAAATGGCGATGAACATGAATGAGGTTATTTCGAAGCTTTTTTCTGTAGTTTTCTTTCTTGGAATTTTTTAGTTCACTTTTTCATTTCTCAGTGTTCCTTAAAAGCTATCATTTTGTTTTTGTAGGTGATATTGACAAGATAACAGCCTACATGTGCTTTGTCCATTTCATTCGCATGCTTGGGGATTTTTCAAGGCTTTGCAATTCAGCTGCAGGAATTTGTTAACAACTTGGTCATGCCGGTGGGTAGCTAGAGCATCATATTTATGCTGAGAGAGACTGGAGTAACAATGTGCTGTCATAAGCAGAAAGGAGCAACGGGATCTGCAGATAGCATCTGAAGTCAGGCTATTGTCTGTCCGCAGGACCCATCTTCTATGCGGTCTGTACAAACTGTTACAGTCCTCATAGTAGACAAGACCCAATGATTGACAATAAAATGACTGCCTGATGGCCTCCTCGGCCTGGAAGCCATCTCCAGATCCTAAGGATCCCGTCCACTCGTGATGCTGCCATGTTACTCTACTCTTTTTGCATAACACGTACAAAGCGCTATCTACCCACTGCAATGATCAACTTGTGATGTGATCATTTAATCATTGGCCATATGGTAATACATGGACCATTCAATCTCATTCCATTAGTGTCAGCAGAGCCCAATCCAGTGTAATTTTCTGTGTAAGATAGCCTTTAACTCAGCTGCAATTGTCAATTTTCCATCTAGTAGAGATGCAATAATATAAGACTACTGTGTTGAGTGTTAACTGCACCACTCGCTAGGACAATTCTGCTTTAAACTGCTACAAATATATTTATATCCCACTAAAGACCATCATACTTCGCTCCTAAACAGAACCACTTCAATAAAATAGGTGTATTAAACTAATAAGAGCTCCATGTTGGAGCAGCTACTCGATTATCGGACTTTAAGAACTTTCGTTTGCATGTTGAGGATGTCGGCAATCATCCTGCAAGTGAGGGAACTTATAACAATCAATTTAGTACAGAATTTAATTAATGCCATTTACTTTTTTTTAAATATTCATTAATTTAAATTCGAAACAAAAAACAACCATGATGTATAATAGGAAATTTGTGAAGAATTTACAAAATGTGTTTTTAAAGACGAAAGGATGGAAAACAGAGTGTTACATTATAATTTATGTTAGGTTAGAAAGCAGTTTATAACAGTAGCAATAAAAACTATCATAGGCATTATTTAAGTTTAGGTATCATGTAAAATGTTCTTATGTTTGCCCTAATGCAGTGGTCTTCAAACTTCTTAATGCTGCACCCCCCCCCTTGCCCCTCCCTGGTAAAATAAAAACAATCCCCGGGACCCCCTCGATTTTTTCATACTTATGCTGCTAAAATAGCAATGTTGAAATATGGCTAAACATATTTAAGCATTGCACTACAGCTCCGTTATCCCTTATTACACACACTCCCAGTCAGCATATAAAGGACAAAAGCTGTTATTGATGGCCCATTACAGAGTGGGTTACTGCTGCTCATGATTTTAACACTTAGAACAAAGCATGATGCTTCTCTTGGCCAGAGACTGGTTCCCCCCCTTCCCAGAGATCACTTAAGGCCCCCCTGGTGGGTCTGTCCCCTAGTTTGAAGACATCTGTCCTAACGTCTCAGAAATCTTCAAGATTAACTATCTGTCTGCAGATATTCATCTTGAAATCTTAACAACGAATTAATTCTGGACACCCTGCCTCTGCCAGTGGGGCAGTGTGGGATGACATTACCTAGCTACGATCAAACCACGTGGCTTTTCCAAACAGGTTCCACAGCCCAACTGGTAGAAGAGGTCAATTCACTCAGATTGACCCACAGCTAGGACCACTCACTCACATACTCACTCAAAGAACACATTACCAAGAAAACCAAAATAGTCTGATTCCACCTCTTTCTCTTAAAAAAAGTTACATCTTTTCTCCCAAGAGAAAACTTCATAACAAAAATTCAAGCCCTAGGGCCAGATGTAGGTCGCCAAATACCGGTCGGTAACGGCCGATTTCGGTCGTTACCGACCAGTATTTGAGATTTGACATGTAGGGGGCCTCATATTTACAAAATCGGTATATTTACTGATTCGGTAAATTTACAGAATCGGTAAAATACAGAATCGGTAGATATACCGATCCTATAAATCCATATGTAGGTGGCACTGTAATCAGTGCAACAGGCCCTTCCCGAATCGTTATTTACCATGGAATACTATTCCATGGTAAATAACGAATTCCAGTGTACATGCACATGTTATGTTATGTTACATACATTTGTATTGCGCACAGCTGCCCCAGCTAAGGGGCGTCCTGGCGCATGGCGTGGTGTGGTTGGATTTCTTCAGCCACATAATGAGCCATGCTGTGAGTAAAGAAACCTTTAGGGAGTGCATTGGTGGTCTCTGGGATGTCCTTCAGCAGGGTGTTGTCTCCATCCAGGTGGGAGAAGACTAGGGCCCAGATGTAGGTAATAGCAAATTACCGAATTGTAAATACCGAATTTTACCGATTCGGTATTTACTATTCGGTAATTGCTATGTAGGTAAAATATTCGGTAAAAATACCGAATCGGTAAGATTCGGTAATTACCGATTCGGTAATTACCGAATCTGTATTTGCCATTGATTCCTATGGGCCTTGAAGCCCATAGGATTCCATAGCAAATACCGATTCGGTAATTACTGAATCGGTATCATCTGTGCATGTACACCTGTGCCATGTGGCACACAGACATGCCCTAAGGGCATGTCTGTGTGTCACATGGCACACAAGCCAGAAACAGGGGTGAAACAGGGTGTCAAAGTGACACCCTGTCCCCCTTGTAAAATCGGTAAATTTACAGATTCAGTAATTACCGAATCGGTATTTGCTATGGAATCCTAGGGGCTTCAAGGCCCATAGGAATCAATGGCAAATACAGATTCGGTAATTACCGAATCGGTAATTACCGAATCTTACCGATTCTGTATTTTTACCGAATATTTTACCTACATAGCAATTACCGAATAGTAAATACCGAATCGGTAAAATTCGGTATTTACAATTCGGTAATTTGCTATTACCTACATCTGGGCCCTAGTCTTCTCCCACCTGGATGGAGACAACACCCTGCTGAAGGACATCCCAGAGACCACCAATGCACTCCCTAAAGGTTCCTTCACGCACAGCATGGCTCATTATGTGGCTGAAGAAATCCAACCACACCACCCTTGTGCTAAACGAACTACAATGGTTACCACTGCAAGCCCGGACCATCTTCGAGATCAGCTGTATCACTTACAAGTCCCCCTACACTGAAAACCCTATCTGTCTAGCAAACAAACTAACAAAATGGGGAGGTAATTACCAGGCGAGGAGCTCAAAAATCACTGGAATAAAGAATAAACACTGCAGCAAGAAAAATTCAACCATTCTCAGGGTACAACCCTCATGATCTGGAACAACATTCCCTCTGACATCAGAATAACACCAGCCATCCTACAACGGAAAAAGAAATTCAAAAGTCACATTTTCAAGGAACACTATCACAGATAGGCTGGCTTCTCATGGATTTCACTAGGTCTACCTCCTCCCGCTGTTCCCTCCGCCATGTATCCCCACTCCAGCATTCTTACCCATCATACATCTTCAATTGCTAGCCAGATGGCTTTCCACTTTGGAAATACCAAAAGGTACATACAAGGATAGAGGAAAGCATGCATGCAAAGACTGAGCTTAGGTCTGATAGACCTCGCGAGTCAGATCATTTTTAATCCATCGGTTCCTGGTTTGATGGGAATAAGGAATCTAAAATTGCATGCGGAGATGGCCTGCCTGCACTGTCAGTCGCCTAAAATTCCTGAGCTTGTGGCTGCCACAGGGTGTCTGACGCTAAGTCCTGCTACTCCAAGAACTGGATTCACACGAAAGGTAACATGGTCACATGCACCAGTACCTTATAAGTTTCCAGTGGTGCAGTGACCTCCCAGCAAGACCTCTGAGTCAGCTGCAGAGAGGAAGGTAAGGTGGTACTAACATTTGGTAGCAGGTGTTCGAGATTTAGTGTGGGTGTTAGATTGCTTTTTTTGTGTTTTTACTTCTCTGCATCACGAGAGAAATTCACCTGAAACGAAGCAACGGAAAACTGAGCCAGTGGGAAAGAGTTTAAATATAGTAATTTTTAAACCACTGCAAAACATTTTAATCACAAAAATGCTTCGACAAATGAAGATTTGTGAAAACATCTAAAATGACGCACGGACGTAAATAACAGAGCACAGGAACCGCCAAAGGCTTCACAGTGAACAGGAACAGGTTGTTAATAGATGATGGTATAACTTAGTGGAGTTTTCAGCAGTTGCCATGGGGACGCGGGCTTAGCATTTCAAAAAGAAAAATGCGCTAGGGTCGTACTGCCATACCTCAAAAGTCATCAACATGAGACAGGGGCTCTGGACAGAAACACACCAAATCCTTCCTTTTTTTTCTTCTCATTAACAGTATTTTTGACAACTTGGCAGTATGTTTTAAACGCCCAGTGGAGCAACTTCTCTGGTTTAACATATTCCAGATTCCTTCAAAATGACAACAAACTATGAATTGTCAGTGTATACCTGTGCCATGTCTTGTAATCAGTGGTGGCTGCTACTTAACAGGGGGTGGCAGGGTGATGGGGGTCGGAGGTGAAAAGAAAATCACTTACCTGCAGGCTGCCACCTCTTAGTCCTCTTTGGTCGACTCCAGAAGCAGGAAGCACACAGGCTCCCAGACTGCCCTAGCCAATCTAGGAGGCTGCTGTCGCCAGCAGTACAAAAGGGGGTGGTGATGGACGGAGCATCTGAATCAATCAAACACTCACACCCAGTCAAAAGATCTGGGTTTAATCCATCACCGTTCTTTAGCCCACTCTGCAACCCCAGTTCAGACATGGGTATATGCAAATCAGTCTGACCCTGTGCCTCATGGGAACAGTCCAGCCCGAACTGCCAAGCCATGTCTTCTCTGGACCGGAAACAAGCTTCCGAGGACTGGTTTCTGGCATTCCAGCCGTCTTCAGCCCGGCTTGCTTGAATCCAGTGGCAAAGTGAGAAAGGGACTCACGTCTGAGCATACCCTGCCACACTTATGGCGGCCAAAAGCAGTACAAAAGGGGGCGGTGATGGACGGAGCATCTTAAATCAATCAAACACTCACACCCAGTCAAAAGATCTGGGTTTAATCCATCACCGTTCTTTAGCCCACTCTGCCACCCCAGTTCAGACATGGCTATATGCAAATCAGTCTGACCCTGTGCCTCATTGGAACAGTACAGCCCGAACTGCCAAGCCATGTTGTGCTTATGAGCATTTGGAAATTAATGAGGCTGATGTGCAAAGGACTATTAACCAAATTCCCTAGCACACGTGAATTATCAGGTTCAATAACAATGTGACAATAGTAACAACGCAAACATAAAAGAGCATGAATCAACAGCACAAAGCAGGTTTCTTTAGAATCTTCAGTCTTTAATTCATATGATGATTCCTCTTGTTAATTCAATCATGTGACTGGTCGAAAGCCCAAAGCCAACACGTGTTTCGTCGCCTCTTATTATATGTACATGCACCATTTTCAAGGCTTGATTTGCTGTATTTTACACCGTTCACGTGTGGTGATATTTCCGATCCACACAAACCTCCGGCGTGGGTTAAATCTCTCTAGGGGTGGAAAGTTTTAGCACGCTTAATCCGGTGTCTTGTGTCCCAAACGCAATGTCAAACCAGGATTTACAGTACTTTGTTATGCCAGCTTAACTGGGTCCCTGTAACCGGCCTATGCTCTATCGTGGTCGGCCTGAACTTGTGTCTTTGGCCTGGTGTGGCGCGACCAGATATCCACAGTTGTTGCTTTGCATGTTGGGCACTGTATTCTCTAAAAACTGCCAAGCTTTCCGAGGGCAGAGCACAGGTTCAATTAAGGTTTACTTGTGACTTCACCCTGAGATGAATTGTGGTTGCTGCTTAAGAAGGGTTACACCCCCCTCAACAAGTAACTTAATTTATTACACCACTTGACTTTTCTTAATTCCATTCAGCACTCTGAGGTTCAAAGCATGCCCCATTCCTCATCAAGTTTAGACTTCATAGTCCATAAAACAAAGCATATTAAATAATTTAGACAGTTAAAACTAATAATTAGTATTCTTAAAGTGGTTTAAAATGTTAATCATATAATTACCACATGTTGACATTAAGTAAGATATCAAAACAGGAACCTTCTTATAATCATTTGGAAATAAAGCAACCATTACCTCAATCCTTTCAGTATTCAATTGAAATAAAATGTAATTGCTGTATTAACTGTTGGAAAATTATTCTCAACAAATAGAGGTTTCGTATATTTAAGTCTAATGGTTTTAAAAACCGGGCACATGCATAAGACGTGTGCAAGATCATCAGGGCTCTGGGTAAAACAGTGACATTCTAATAATGTAATGGTCATCGAGTGCCCCACATCAGACATCTGCGACGTTGTCCGCATCCACAGATGCCCGCGACTGTGGTAACCAGCATGAGCTGCAATGCCCGAGCTGCTCAGGTGTCTGCAGAATGAGAGCAACCAAAACCATGACAGCAACGGGAGAGGCACAAGCAGGCCTGGCCACTTCCATAGCCGTAACCCCCATTTCTCTTGCAGGCAAAGTATCACTTCAGTCCTCCAATCTGTTGTCCAGTCGGTCGCCTTGCTACTACTTCCCAGAGTAAATGGTATATAATTGCACCTGAAGGGTCCTTGGCTCTACAGCCCTGCTCTTTAACTCTTCTCCGATCCATTACTGCTAGGCCTGGGCGTAAAATTCTGCTTCGCTCTCAGAGTTTGTGGAGTTCCGAAAACTTTTGCAGATGCAAGTTTTTTCCTCGTTTGCCAACGTTAAGGTGGTAAGCACGAGTGATGAAAATCTTACTCCAGGCCAACTCCCGGTGAGATTTCTCAATGTGGGCGGTCGCGGATGGTCACTACCACTCGCGTTGAGAAACCTTCCGTTCGTGTTGAGGAAGCCGACACTTGAGAAGAACGTCTACTCCAGCGGCACAAAGAAGCAGCGCCCTTTTGCGCAGCGTGTAGTGCTGTTCACACTGATTTTACACTGTTGGACAAACGGCCGGTGCTAAAAATAAGCGCAAACGTTGCAACGTAACGCACTCCGCCACTCACGGGACTCCGCATAACGCGATGACGTTTTTGGGACTCTGCAAACTCTGCCCAGGCCTAATTATTGCCTGATATGCCCCTTGCAAGGCTGGTTTTCTAATACCCTGTACAGCCTCCTTTTACCTACCGTGCACAGGTTCACAGCATGACAGCCCTGCTGAATGACCACCCCGGCACCCAAAAAACAGATTGTGGCACTTTAACAATTACATCACTTCATAAAGCATCATTAAGGGGGCTTCCATACCTTTGCGGGGAATGAGATTTTAATATCTTTTATGATCAATTTGATAACATATCTCATTCGTCAATTTTGGATCGGTTGTTTTCTGTCATTGAGTAAAAGACAACCCCTGCATAGGTTAGATAAACCCCATAAACTGACGCAACTCTGAAGAACCACTTACAACTGATGAAGTTTAAAAGTTTTAATATAAAATTAAGAAAAGTTGCAAATACAATCCTCTCAGGATAAAATTCAGCAAATATACAGGAACTAGAAGGAACATATATTTCCTAAAGAACCTCAGTCTACAAACGAATACTATTAAAGTCAGTTCCAGAATCAACAAATTAAAAAGCATAGATATGATGTGGTTCCGTTGCGTCATCTACAAAAGGAAAGAAATACAAGTTAAATCTGTCCCTACTCTATACTAAGTGACATCCCTACTTCGCAAGTTTCTAGTACCCTAAAAAGGTGTCAGCAGTTTGACTCCCTAAGAAGTTCAAACTCTCTTAGCCTCTAAAGGTAACTTAAGTTTAAGAAGCAGTACCCTCTCTGCCTACCCATCCGCTCTCTAAGGGTCCTCGGCCTACTGCTCTCTTGCGCTCTGATCTCTCTCTCTGGACATCTGCTCATGCCATCTGCGCTCTTGCTTGCCCTGAGCCCTTCGCTGTTCCCGCTTTCTTCTCCCCGGGGTGCTGTCCCTAAAATACACAATCACAGTGTGGGTGGAACGCCCCTTCGACGCCCACCACGGACTTTCCCCCATGATGTCATTTTCAGCTCTTTCCATGGCTTCGTCTCTTCGCGTCGTCCGTTAAGTTGACCTTTCTCTTTAGACGCCATCTTCGTCTTCTTGCTGGTGACTTCATTGAAGTTACATTTGACACTTTCGGAGCAAAAGTCTATCACCTTATCAGAACTTTACTCTTTACGACTATATGCGTAACCTTTCTTGGTCCTGTGAATGGTCATTTCAAAACAAGACTCAAATTCCAAGCGTCTCCTCTCATGTTTAGGCAATAAACTTCGTCCAACATTGTCACCTTAAATCTAACAAGAACTAGACTCCTTGGCTCGCACGTTCACATCAAGGCTATTCACGACTCCTGTGAGCCCACTAAATTACCAACAGCGGACTACACTCCTGCGAACCCTTGGTCAGTCAGGTTATAATCACAAATGACCTAAAACTCTTCTAACATTCCTACAAACTTCTTCTACTCAGTATAACCTTTAGCACATTTATATATGATCGCATTTAGCAAATCCCTTGCTTATATGTGAATACATTTTACATAGAATATAAATTACATAGAATATAATTTTATATTCTCATTTGTTACATTGTTATATATGATCTCTTCACATTTCTCCATGTTACATTTCTCGCCGTTTTCTGCATTTAAAGTTACACACGTACATGAATTCTACTTTGCACGTTCTACAGTTTGTAAACATTTCTACACATTTCTACATTAGCCCACTACGTATATGGGCCTTCTAAATCTAATGCATTTTCAAGAGTAAATACAATTACATTTCCTATATTACTTTGGTCACATCTGTTAACTTTATGCTATAAGCGTCAACTTCACGTTCGATATACATTTCATTCCTACGTTTATATGATATGCTTGTAAATATGACTCGGATATACGTTTTATTCAAATTGCGCTCTCTCAGTTCCCCCCTTTGATGACTTTTAGGAGTCATCACTAAATGCAATTTGAATAGCACCTTTACACAGAACTAGTTACATCATTCCCTCTTTTCATCATTTCAAGTGCTCTCAAACTTTTATACTGTTGATCTTGTAAAGCAGCTAATCTCCTTTCTTGTTCTCTCATGGACCTTTGTAACCGGTTCGTCCTATACCATTTATATAGTTTCACAAGTCCTAACAATGTAATTATACAAATTAATACTATTAATACAAGTTTTAATATATACCATACAATGCTTTTACCAAGGTTGGCAAACCAATTTCCAACCTTTCCTACTCCATGACCTACTTTTTCCCAAACATTTATTTTTGTCAAATCTTCGATTTCTTGATGAATCTGTGTAATGTTTCTTATGACCTTCTCAAGTGGTTTTGAATTATCAGGAATATAAGTACAACATTCCTGAACCTTCAAAGCCTTGCAAACTCCGCCTTCTTTTGCTAATAGTACATCAAGAGCAAGTCGATTCTGAAGAACCATTGCTCTAATCGATTGCATCTCACCTTCTACTAGCATTAATGACCTTGCAGTACTTGCAGACAATCTATCTACGACTGTAGCTAGTCTCCTGATCTTAACATCGTTAAGTATTAAACCTAACAAAGGAAACATCGCTCCAAATACGTCTCCTACTACTTCTGCATCTCCTACTTCTCTTTTCGTTCTTATCGAAGCCTTTCCTTCTATGATCGCTAAATCCTTTGCATGATATATTTTGGGGAAGACAATTGCCAAGTAACACGAACCATACCAATTGTCAGGCAGTTTTACATAGGCATTTCTTCCGCATACAAAATATACATTAGGAATCACTTGCATCTCCTTCATGAAATCTTTCGTATAGTATTCCAACCTGAATGCATGTTCGCAATTTACTTCACCTACAAATACGTTCTCATAATATGTCTTGCTTCGAGTTAAACATAACTTTCCCTTCTGCGTTCTATCCAAAGCTATTGGACCATTGCTCCCTTTCTTTTTATGTGCCTTCTCTTCTTCGGTCCAATCAGTTTTCCACTGTCCTGACATTTTTAGAATCTTCTGCCTTCTGTATCGGTCATCTACTTGTCCTATGAACTTTTTCTCAATCTCTGACACCTTGCAAGTCAGATTATTTCTGCGTGCGTATGATGTATCTAATGTATCCCAAGGAAGGAAGAATTTGGCTAGTCTATCCTCCTTTTTGTAATAGTCCCACTTATTCATTTGTTTATAATTCGGAACTTCAGGCAGTACCGAATCATAATTTGAAAAGTAGTACTCAAATCCTTCTCTACCATAAAATATACTAAGCAGTAAACTACATGTTATCCCATAAGTCAGTGGGAGATGATGATATCGGATGCCCTCATCTACAGAAGCCGGCAATTGCATACATACATAGCAATCTTTGGCTTCCATGGCATCGATATATTCGTATAATAGTTTGGCATATGCATTTGACCTAAAGTTTCCCTGTGACTCGTCTACGTGTAATCTACGAGCTTCATCTGCCAGTAACGCCTTTTCACGAATAACATTGCTCTCCTCCTTCTTCCCATCAAGAGCAGGTTTCAAAGTCGTTACAGGCTTTACATCCGCTATTTCTTTATCAGTTTCATGTCCTATTATGTATGATATTGCCACTACTGTAATTATGAGAAAAATTACTACTGCTATAAGTGTACCTATTATGCATTTAGCTTTACGGTTTGGGTTGCCGTTCTCCATGTTATCAAACAGCGTAGCTCTTTCTTTTTCGAAGAAAAGTTTTTCTTTTCTTTTTCAGTCTTTGCTTTATCTGCTTTATTTTCTTTCTCAGTTTGTAAAGTGCTCTTTATCAACCAAAGTCTCTTTTTCGCAACAATGTCTCTTTATCTTTAACAACAGACAACCCTAACCCTTCTCCGTCCTCTAAATGTAATCCCTAATTTTATTCTTCTTTCCACTCGGCGCTAGGTTATCTTCTTCTTTATAACTTATATACAAAAGTCTTTATACCTCAACAATTATTCTCGTACCTGCAGCTTTCACCACAAGTTCCAATAGTTCAAAACGAATGACCTTTTCTTCTTCTTCTGGAATTTGATGACCAAAAGTCGGAAACTGTAATCGATTTAGCACTAGATCTTTGATCCGACTCAAGTATGGGGGTATGGGAAGTGTGAAAGTCAGTAATCCCTCAGTCTCGAGTCCAGGAGTCAACATCCATATCTCCACTGCCACAAATGGATTGTGATCGATTACTTTCACTTCCTTCACTCTCCCAGATTTCTGTCCCCAAGACATCGGCTAGATAAGTCCACTCTGGGGTGGCGTACCTTCTGCAGGGCACACGTACCCTCCTCGATCTTCTTGGACTCTCCGTGCCTGAGTCTGTAGTTTCCTCTTCTTGATCTAACTCTTCAGAGATTGGGACAAGATTTTTCTCCTGTTGTGCTTTTAAGCTTGGCCTCCTCCTTCTCTCCGGCCAACTAGCTTCGTCACTCCTTGTCCTCCTGCTCCTTGTTCTTGGACTTGTCTCTTGGTCACTCTCAGCTTGTTCAGTATCCGATCCGATCTCCTGATTACCTTCTTCTTCCGATACAGCTTCGGTCTCACTGGTGTCCTGACCGTCGTCGACTTGTTCCGACACAGTCTCAGCCTCTTCAATCATCTCTACAGCTTGGCTTTCTCCCTCTATGGCTTCTCCGCTTTCCGCTGGACTCACATCCGAGAGAGGAGCTGTTTCTTCTAGAGGTGTTGGCACTCTTCGAGTGTGTGAAGCATGTATCCAATTTGGCAGGCCTCCACACTTCACTGCAGTGTTCGTGACAAGTATGACTTGAAATGGTCCTCGCCAGCGCACGTCTAAGCAGTTCTTCCTGACATGCTTTTTCACCAAAACCCAGTCCCCCGGACTCAGGTCATGGCACAAGTCTTGTGCTGATGGAACCTCTGCAGCCTGGACCTGGAGGGACACAGAATTAATGGCATCAGATAGTCCCTTGCAGTAGTCCAAGATCAAATCGTCTGTGATGTTCAACAATGCTGCAGTCGGAACCGTTGGCAATCTCATAGCTCTCCCCATTAGCACTTCATGTGGAGAGAGACCTGTTTTTCTATCTGGTGTGCTACGTATGCTCATAAGAACCACTGGTAGTGCGTCTGGCCAACTCAGGGATGTTGATGAACAAACTTTGGCAAGTCTGGATTTTATTGTGCTGTTGATTTGTTCTACTATCCCTGAAGCTTCTGGTCGATAACTGCAATGGAGCTTCTGATCGATACTCGAAGCTGAACATAGCATCTTCATTATTTCGCTGTTGAAATGAGTTCCTCTGTCCAATTCCAAAGAGGATGGCACCCCAAACCTCGGTATCAATTCTCTAAGTAACAGTTTTGCTAATGTAAGTGTATCGCATCTACGTGTAGGGTAAGCTTCAACCCATCTAGAAAATATACAGACAATCACTAAAATGTATCTGAGTCTGTTGCATTTAGGCATTTCTATGAAATCAAGCTGCATCCTATTGAAAGGCCCCCCAGACCTCCCAATGTGACTCAATGTGACTGGTGTTCTCTTTCCTACGTTTAGTTGCTGACAGATCGCACATCGCTGACATACTGCTTCTGCCGCTACTCTGAATTTTGGGTTAAACCACGTTTGTCTGAATACTCTCACCATAGCATCTCTACCTATGTGTGCTGATCCATGCAATTTCCTTGCCATTGGACTAACAAGTTCATTTGGTAAAACTGCTCTCCCATCTGCAGAGATCCAAAAGTTCATTTCACTTTTTGTACACCCAGCTGTTTCCCAGCCCCTTTTCTCATCATCTGGTGCATTCTCCTGAACACTCTTTAGCTCATCCCACGTATCTACAGTGTCTAACAACATTGTCAATTCAGTTCTTTCTTGGATTCCCCCCACTTTCACATCAGTGTGAGAATATCCTTGTTCTGCGCAGTAACGCGCTACCTCGTCAGCATAGCGATTGCCCTGCGACACAAAGTCTACATTCTTCGTGTGCGCAGCACATTTGACAACCGCAATAGCTGATGGTCCTTGCAATGCATCTAACAATAGTCTCACGAATTCTCCATTCCTAATGGGAGAACCCGAGGAGGTCATGTAACCTCTTTGAGACCATAACTGCCCGTAATCGTGAACTACCCCGAAACCATACTGGCTATCGGTGTATATGGTGACTCGAATTTTGTTACCTGCTAAACAGGCACGCGTCAAAGCAATAATTTCAGCTACCTGAGCGGAGTGTACTCCTTCCAGGCAAGCGGCTTCTATAACTCTGGTAATTGTAAAACTGCATAAGCTGCTCTCAGCTGACCAATATCGTCTCTTACGCATGAACCATCGACAAAGAATATTTCATCGGGGTCAGTCAATGGCTCATCTATGATATCTGGTCTCGGTTTGGTGCATAGTTCAGTCACATCAAGGCAGTCATGATCTGTACAAATTTCATCATCCACATCATTTGGAAGTGGCATCAAAGTTGCAGGATTTAAGACGGAGCATCTTTTTAGGGTCACATTCTCGGCAGCCAATATGACTTGCTCGTAGCGTGTGAGCCTGCTATTTGTCAGATGCTGAGTCTTGGTCCTGGTCATTAACAATTCCACAGAATGCGGTACATACACCACTAACTGATGTCCCATTACCACGTTTTCAGAACGTTCAATGCTGACACCCGTTGCGGCTACGGATTTGAGACATCCGGGCAACGCTGCGGCTACTGGATCTAATGTAGCCGAAAAATACGCAACTGGCCTACGCGCATCTCCATGTATCTGGGCCAAAACTGCTAAAGCGCATCCCTCTCTTTCGCAGCAGTAAAGCAAAAATGGTTTTGTGTAATCCGGCATTCCTAAAGCCGGGGCGCGACATAAGTCCTCCCTCAGCTGCAAAAACGCCATCAAACAATCTTTGTCCCATGGTACCGGATCACTCACTCCTTTGTGCGTCAGCTGTAATAACGGCTTTGCCTTCAGTGAGAAGTTGGCTATCCACTGTCGACAATAACCGACCATGCCTAGAAACATCCTGACTTCTCTCTGTGTTTTAGGCGCGTTCATTTTCATAATCGCCTCTATTCTGTCTGGAGACACCTTCCGTTTCCCCTTTTCAATCCTGTGGCCCAAGTATTGCACTTCGGTAAGACAATATTGCAATTTACTTGGAGACACCTTATGCCCGTTCTCGGCCAAATGATTTAGTAAGGTGATGGTGTCTACTCTGCAAGCTTCCTCAGTTTCTGACGCAACTAGGAGGTCGTCTATGTACTGGACCAGAACTGAGTTCTTGGGCAGTACTAGACTTTCAAGATTTTTCTTCAGTAGCTGGTTAAAAATCGATGGGCTTTCGGTATACCCCTGAGGGATACGACACCATGTTAAAACGCGATTTTCCAGCTTAAAAGCGAAAAGATACTGGCTATCTTCATCTAAAGGAATCGAAAAGAAAGCCTGGCACAAATCTATCACTGTAAACCATTCAGCTTGGAACGGTATCTGAAACAATATCACTGATGGATTCGGTACCACTGGACAACATGAGACAACAATATTATTAATCTTTCGAAGATCCTGCACTATTCTGTATTTTCCACTAGGCTTCTGTAAACCCATAATCGGTGAGTTACATGGACTACCCACGATCTCCTTCAGTATTCCCTGTTTAATCATGGATTCGATCACAGGCTTTATTCCTGCGATCGTCTCCGGTGTCAACTTATATTGTGGTGTTCTTGGGTACTCGGCATTGGGTCTTACCATGATCTTTACTGGTTCTACCCCTTTGATCAATCCTATTTCTTCTCCAGTAAAATCCCACACCTCAGCTGACACTTTCTCCCTCAAATCCTGTGGAAGTTCCTCCACTGTTAAGGTAGGATATAGTTCCACGCATTCCTGCGAATTTACAACCTTGAAATCAGCATCCTCATCGTTGGTCTGCACTTCTACTCCTTCAGGTGTGCAATGTATTGTGCAATTCAGTTTACACAACAGATCTCTTCCTAGTAAACACACCGGGCTAGAATCACAGATCACAAACTGATGTTCGTCACTGTAATTCCCTATCTTCACTGACACTGGTTCCGTCAGAGGATTCGTCATCCTCTTGTTTGCGACTCCTACCACCTGAATCATCTCTCCTGATATCGGCAGACCTGGGACTACCGCTGATCTCAACGTGGATCTAGTAGCCCCCGTATCCACCAAAAAGGTCGTAGGACATCCAGCTACTTCAGCCTCTACGTATGGTCCTCTCTGATCTACTTCCAGGGCTGCTCCTAAAGTACAGTCTTCTTCCCTATTCACTCGTTGCCCTGTAAGAGGATCAACGTAGTAGCATTCTTCTCCTCCTACGAACAATGGCATTTGTCTATAGGTTTTCCCTCCATTTGCAATGCGAGGCGGTTGAGGAAACGGGGCTCGAGGAGTCTGAGTCCCCCCTTTGATAAACTTTCCCTTCGGGACCGTTGCTCCCTTAACCACGTTGTTCTGTACCTCTTCCTCCTCCTGTTCTAATTCCCCTGTCTCAATATTATAAGGACACTCGCGTCTCCAATGTCCCACCTCGTTACACTGATGACACCTCGTTGTCTTTTTCAGTGTCGCAATATCTATTCTCGGTCTCGGTCTTTCTTCCTCATCTCTGCTCTGATTATTCTGTTTCCTTGCTGGCGTTCCTGTTCCCTGTTGCCGCTGTCCACCCTTTCCAGCTGATTGCATCTGTACTAACATCAGCTTTTCCTTGAGCTTCTTTGCCTTCGAATCTATCTCATCGCTACAGTACCTTGCATACCTCAGAATCTCATCTAACGGTTTGTTTTGCCAGCAGATCAAATGCTGTTGAATCATCAGGCTTATGTCCGGTCTCAATCCGAGAACAAACTTCGACACAAACTGTCCTATATCTTTAGGATCCATTACGTCCAACCCACTGTACTGTTTAAATGCTTTTAGTAACCTCTCATAGAACTCGTGAACTGTCTCTTTAGGCTCCTGAGTTGTTCGATCTATCTTAACCCAGTCTATGTCCTGCACTGGTACTTTCTCTTTTAGCCATGTTATTACTCTCTCGTATTTTTCCATGACTCTGTCTGATGGACCATTTGTCTGGGTATCTCTCGGAGGCTCACAAGTGGGCCATTCAATACTAAGTTTGCATGCCGTCCACAAATCTCCGGGTACTACGATATCGAACAAGGTGTTCAAATCGATCCACAGCACCTTAGAGATTTTCACGAATCTCTCTACCTGCTTGTACCACTCCACGGGGTTCTCTCTAAGCTTCGGGAAAGAATTAGTGAATGCCGCTAAATCCCCCCTACTCCAGGGTACATGAACGTAGTTTCCGTTCGCGATTTCTCGCAAAGGGAAAGCTTCCATTCGCATTAGGTCTGTATCTTGGGACTTCACAAGTGTACTCCTTCTGACAGATCCCCTCTTGGACCATTTTTCCTCCCATCTATCCAGATCTCTCCATATTCTAATACACATGATTAGTTCCCTTATGTGTACTCTTAGCCCAATCGTTCTACGCTCATCTAGATCTCGATCCGTGCAATTCAGCCTATGGTTGGCCTGTAAAGCTTTTGTTCGTGACATGTCTATCATATATTTTTCTGCTAATTCAGATAATTTTTCATGAGCTGCCCTTGCTTTTCGAGTAACATCCTTAGATAAAAACAGTATTTCATCTGGATCGTACAGCTCTAACCTTTCTATTGCCACTGTGCCGTCAATTATTTCATCCAAGTCTGATTTTAAACTCATTACATCTATGCGTCTTGCTTTTATTTCAGCTCTCAGTACGTCAGTCCTAGGTTGTTCTCTTACATCCCTCTCACCTCCACTATGCGCCCTACGCCTAAGCACAGGTGAGTTATGAGGAATTCTTCTTCCATCTCTTTGTTCCCACCTCTCTAGATCCCAAGCCTTTCCATCTTCCCTTGGGGTGTGGTGGAACAATGCTCCATCCCTCAACCCTACATTCCGTCTTTTCGGCTCGGTTTCTCCAGATACGAGATAGGATCCTCCGTGCTGTTCTAAACCTCTGTAACTCGCTTGCTGTCTGGTGTCGCTCAACAAACGATAAGGACCTTCATGGCCCTCCATGCTCCCGCGATCTCGTTCGTGATCACCGGATATATGGCGAGACGTTTCGCGACTCCCTATATTCTCATGACTTCGTTCTTGATCACCGGACGCATGGCGAGACCCTTCGTGACTCTCCATGTTCCCGTGATTCCAATGTTGCACATTCTTATCCGGGGTATGGTGTGTGCATCTGAAAGTGTTTCGGTACTCCTGCGTCCTTCGTTCTCCCTCACTAAAGGTGACACGAGGCACTTCCCCACACCCTGCACTCCTGTCGTTGCACATTTGCCTATTGTCACTGGTAGTAGGGCAAGTATCTCCCCTGCTTCCTTGACTCCCTCTCTCCCACTCCGGGCTGCTTTCGCCAGCTCCACAATGAGAGAGGATCTTGTTATCCTGGTCTCTCCACTCTGCTCCTGTTTCTAAACTTTTATTCCGAGCCTCTTCGGCAGTATCCCATTCTTTCAGATATTCCCTTAATTCCTTATAGGATTTCGGTTTCGGTCCCCTCAAATCCATTGATCCTCTTTGACCCCCTTGTTCTATCCTGGGACCCGTTGCGGAATCTAGTGGGGTACTCCGACTCACTGGTGCTAGTATCTGCCTCTGAGGATTCATCGTGTTATTCCTATTCTCCATCTCTGCCCTTTCCCTGTCCCATCTTGCCTGTTCCTCCTGCTGGACCCCTCTGGGTTGTATATTGACACTATAGGGCCTATGGAAACAGGTACTTGTAAAGCGTCTGGCATTTGATACGATCTTGCATGCTGTATTTCTGGGACCTTCTGGACCACGAATCTTCCCACTACTCTCTGTTCGGAACTAGATTGAAGTACTTCCTCACCTTTCTTGGTATCCCACTCTGTTACTGGGATCGATTTATATTCCCCCCATCTAGCTCCGTCCCCTTGCTGTAGTACGGGACTTGCGATTTCGCTATTGTACGGAGGTGGTCTATCTGTTAATAGTCTCTCTATCAGATCCTCCTCTGTCTCGCTATCCTCATCTTCCTCTAGAGGTTTCTTTTCTCCCGTGGCTTCTATCATGGTGAACAGTTTGTCTGCTTCTATCTTTTGCACTCTCCACTTCTTAGCTTCCTCATCCCATTTCGCATCCTGCACTGCCTTTACTGATCGTCTCACTCTTTCTTGGCGCCTCTTTAAATTCCTCTTGTGTGCTGCTCTATACCATGCACTAAGTGCTTCGAACTGTGTTGGCCTCGGTAGAGGTCTCGTTGCAAGCATTACTGCTTTCAGTTGGTTCAACACTTCTAACTTAAATGTTCCGAATCTTGGAAACGTCAGTTCCTTATTCCCTTCTGTTAGCCTACTCCACTCGGAGATCCACATTATCGAGTGTAAGCCTACATTTACTGCCATATGATAAGCTGGTGTGCCTTCTGGTGGAGCTTCTTCTCCAGCATATAAGTTTCTTCTATTTCTCTTAAAGATTGCCCTTAAACTCTTAAAGCACTTCATTTTTGATAATCTACGATTTTCCTTATTTAATTCTCTTCCTTATTTACGTCCCGATGACAACTACCACTCCCTGTGCGACTCTCGCTAATCAACCTATCCCAACGCGGTTCTACGCTAACCGACCAATCTCAGCGCGACTCTATGCTGACGTCACTTGTCCCCTCTGCAGCAGTTCCCCTCCTTTCTCAACTCATCTCGCGGTCTCGCATGCGTTTCATTCATACACCGAAAAATGACTACTTCCGTCCAAGCGATCACTTTTCTCTGACTGTACGGCCACAGTCTAACTGTAATTGTCACCTCAACTGGCGAAACGTCTTCCCTCAGACGGTCAGACGCTTGCCTCAACTGATAGGTTACTTACACACAGTGAACGTACGACCAGCGTCCGTTACTCATACACTCACTCAAACGCTCCCCCTATCATCGGTCTGTCGGGCGATCAATGGTACCTCATGACCCCCTTTCAATGGTAGACAAATTACTCTGGGTGTTCGATACACCCGAACCACTTAAGTCCTCTCTGGACATAAGATTTTATCCGGTTGCACGCGTTCACAACCTTCCCTCAATCACACTACAGGCATTCAACTCCGCTTGACATTACAACACAGGAACAACATAAAACACCGCAATCTTACAACGCATGACCCTTATACTCACTCTCGACCGACTCTGCTGCTTTTCTCTCGACGCACCGTCAGCACCGTCTTCGGCAGGGATTCTTCTTCTGGTCGTCGATGACTAGGGACCTTGGGGTAAACTAAACCTGACCTAGGTTGTCTTCCTCAAGAAGAAAACCATCCTCTGCTACCAACTGCGGGGAATGAGATTTTAATATCTTTTATGATCAATTTGATAACATATCTCATTCGTCAATTTTGGATCGGTTGTTTTCTGTCATTGAGTAAAAGACAACCCCTGCATAGGTTAGATAAACCCCATAAACTGACGCAACTCTGAAGAACCACTTACAACTGATGAAGTTTAAAAGTTTTAATATAAAATTAAGAAAAGTTGCAAATACAATCCTCTCAGGATAAAATTCAGCAAATATACAGGAACTAGAAGGAACATATATTCCCTAAAGAACCTCAGTCTACAAACGAATACTATTAAAGTCAGTTCCAGAATCAACAAATTAAAAAGCATAGATATGATGTGGTTCCGTTGCGTCATCTACAAAAGGAAAGAAATACAAGTTAAATCTGTCCCTACTCTATACTAAGTGACATCCCTACTTCGCAAGTTTCTAGTACCCTAAAAAGGTGTCAGCAGTTTGACTCCCTAAGAAGTTCAAACTCTCTTAGCCTCTAAAGGTAACTTAAGTTTAAGAAGCAGTACCCTCTCTGCCTACCCATCCGCTCTCTAAGGGTCCTCGGCCTACTGCTCTCTTGCGCTCTGATCTCTCTCTCTGGACATCTGCTCATGCCATCTGCGCTCTTGCTTGCCCTGAGCCCTTCGCTGTTCCCTCTTTCTTCTCCCCGGGGTGCTGTCCCTAAAATACACAATCACAGTGTGGGTGGAACGCCCCTTCGACGCCCACCACGGACATCCCCCCATGATGTCATTTTCAGCTCTTTCCATGGCTTCGTCTCTTCGCGTCGTCCGTTAAGTTGACCTTTCTCCTTAGACGCCATCTTCGTCTTCTTGCTGGTGACTTCATTGAAGTTACATTTGACACTTTCGGAGCAAAAGTCTATCACCTTATCAGAACTTTACTCTTTACGACTATATGCGTAACCTTTCTTGGTCCTGTGAATGGTCATTTCAAAACAAGACTCAAATTCCAAGCGTCTCCTCTCATGTTTAGGCAATAAACTTCGTCCAACATTGTCACCTTAAATCTAACAAGAACTAGACTCCTTGGCTCGCACGTTCACATCAAGGCTATTCACGACTCCTGTGAGCCCACTAAATTACCAACAGCGGACTACACTCCTGCGAACCCTTGGTCAGTCAGGTTATAATCACAAATGACCTAAAACTCTTCTAACATTCCTACAAACTTCTTCTACTCAGTATAACCTTTAGCACATTTATATATGATCGCATTTAGCAAATCCCTTGCTTATATGTGAATACATTTTACATAGAATATAAATTACATAGAATATAATTTTATATTCTCATTTGTTACATCGTTATATATGATCTCTTCACATTTCTCCATGTTACATTTCTCGCCGTTTTCTGCATTTAAAGTTACACACCTACATGAATTCTACTTTGCACGTTCTACAGTTTGTAAACATTTCTACACATTTCTACATTAGCCCACTACGTATATGGGCCTTCTAAATCTAATGCATTTTCAAGAGTAAATACAATTACATTTCCTATATTACTTTGGTCACATCTGTTAACTTTATGCTATAAGCGTCAACTTCACGTTCGATATACATTTCATTCCTACGTTTATATGATATGCTTGTAAATATGACTCGGATATACGTTTTATTCAAATTGCGCTCTCTCACCTTCATCTTTCCAGGAAGGAGCAAGACCTTGGAAACTACCAATGTGCTAACTCCAACAGAATTTTCAATTGAGTTAAGTATTTTGTATTAAACCGCACAGCCCTAAACACTTGGACGAAGCTTGCCGAACAATAAATAGGATTACTACACACATTCGACTGCGCTTCACGTAGCTACATACATCACACGGAGGAATTTTACATCCACATGGAATAATGTGGTAGCTTTAATTAGTGAATTCACAAACTCGCTCATTTTCAATATAAATACATATCTTTCTGAGGAATGCGAAATGAAAAAGTCTAATGAAATTGCTACGTGCAAACCATTCAAGGGTCTCTGAAGCCACCCTTTCGCCCTCGTGGAAATCCATTGCACATAAAAACAAAGGGGCATATTATCAAAGACGGCCTTAAAATTATCCCCGGTTTAGCGGCAGAAAACTGCTGCTAAAGCGGCGATAATGGGCTTGATAATATGCCCTGGAGAATTCCAATAGAAGCCCATGTTCAGGGCTGGACTGGGAACCAAAACCGGCCCTGGCAAAGCGCTCGACGGCCCCCCCCTCCCAACCCGGGGGTTGGAGGTGCCGCCGAGCGCTTTGCTAGGGCCGGTTTTCGGCCGATTTTGTTGCAGGGCCGATTTTGCAGCTATGCTGCAAAAACGGCCCTGTAACAAAATCGGCCCCTGGGGCTCAAAACCGGCCCCCACCCTTGCGGGGCACCAGGGGATTGCCCGGTGCCCGCTATGGCCAGTCCGGGCCTGCCCATGTTCACACCAGAACATGGACTCCTATTGGAATTCTCAAGGGCATATTATCAAGCCCAGTATCGCTACTTTAGCAGCAGTTTTCTGCTGCTAAACCGGTGATAATTTTTAACGCTGTCCTTCATAATATGCCCCAAAGTGAGAGTCAAAGCTTACTCAGTATGAAATGCGTGCTACTTTAGCAGAGCAGCTGTGTGTTTCGGAAACCACGGCTTCTGGCTAGAGTGCGGGACAGTCTTGGGTATGTTTTCTGAAAGTGGGTTAGAGCGCAGGGTAAAAACTACGCCAGACTTTCACAATATCCACATACAATTAGTCCAATACGAACTTTTTGTACAGGTATTACATCTAAAATTCTGGCCCTCGCGGGACTACACTGGACACCACTGTTTAAACTGTAAATGCCTGAAGCAAAGTGCTGTTTCCGAATAATGAATTATTCACAGCTTCCCAATAGACAATGGGGATGCACTGGGAGACGCGCCGAAAGAAACGTAATTAAGTGGCCAAAAGAGTAAGCGAGGATGCCAGATGAGAAAAGCCGCGGGCACTTACAACAGAATAGTGGTTGGGCAGCCAGAGATTAGTTTGTAAAAAAAAAAAAAAAAAAAAGAAGTGGCAGGGCCCTCGCCAGGAGTCCACGGCAGCTTGCACCACTCATTGCCCCTGCCAGCGCTGCCAATGACAGCACAAACACAACTACTAACCATCACACCTCTACAGTGTGACAATTCAGACTATTCCACCCAGGCCCCCAGTGTTAGAAGAATGGCATAAGTGGCAGGTAATAATCATTTTTTATGTATACTGGATTAACAACCACTGTTTTGTGCTCAGCTCCAATTTAGACCAACAGCGCCACCATGTAGCAGACTATCATTGATGCTGGGGCTGATATTTCGGTTCGGGTGCCCAGCACCGGAAACCTCCTGCTCAAATTAAGCACTGAAGTGTAACCAAGTTTGTGCTGCAGGTAGGGTGCATAGGGAAATCCACAGTAAATTACAGCTCCGGTAGGGTTGTGAAGCGAGGAGCTCTAGTTTGGCCTCCTTACACAATTCAAATCCGCACTGATCCCGCAGTTGTGTGCCTGAGGGTCTCAAGAGTCACAGGGGCTAAAGGTCAAGTTCTTGAAAAAAAATATTCCACGTGAAAGCATCGAGGGGGACCTTCTTTATCTGTTTTGAAACCCAACAAACAGCAAATAAAAAATATATGTTATTTTTATTATTTTTATAAAGCGCTCGATTACCTAGAAAGGCGTCTTGGCGCTACCTGAATTTACAGAGACGAGGGTTCCACACAGTGTGATAATTACTGTGCAGAGAATAACATAACAGTTGTTTTTAAGACAGAATCTTGATTTCCTCTTGTAACAAATATTAATTCTTTACATTTTAAATGAACTAAATGTAAGATGGTAATTATTTGAACATTCGAATGGCTTGACTTTGGGTGATGTGCAGGAGTATTTTTCAAGGAACCGTAGTAAGCGCAACTTGGCTCGGGCTTGCAGTTTAAAATTATCTAATGGCTGTTTCGACCACCAAAGGCAAGTAAAGATTTGTGCAAAGGAAGATCAGAAGGATAGAAACAGTACACACACTGCAGCGACATAAAAGCATGAAACAGCACTGAGATTACACAGCCTGCTCTCCGCATTATACCTGAGTGACTCTTTCGCTGCAAATTAGTTCTCCAGATACAAATGAAAGCAACTTTAAAGCTCCTGTCTAGCCGGTCTCCTGCCTGTAAAGACTTGGGAAAAAAATACAAAAATAAAGAATCAAGAACACAAACCCCACGGGGGTTTCAAAAAAGGATTTAAGGGATGAAACCAGCCAATAAGAGCGTTTTTATGAACAAATAACTCTAGATATTGAACTGCCCGCAGTTTGACTCCTTTTCGAACATTAGAGGTGAGGTTATTTGATAAGTAAACTTTTTTTTCTAGTAAACAGAGGAAAACTTCGCATCTCACACTTAACTATCAAAGGCAGAAATGAAAACCGTCCTATTTTGAGCACTCCACAAAAGCTAAAGATGTCCCAACTTTGTCACTGGGGTTTTTTTCCACCTGAAACCTACGGGAAAGTGGCCTGTGGCGCCCCCTGTTCTGGGATGGGGGTAAGTAATCAACATATTGAAATGGCGTGTTGCACATGTATGAGAAGCATGTAAATTCTGCACACTTCATTTACACACAAGACACAACCATGTGCTTACAGGAAAGGTTTGCAGCACACACAACTCACATCCAAATAAACCAACTGAATGCAATATTTAATACTATAATGCCCGATTAACACTTTGGCTAAAATAACTACTTTTCATCAACACTAGGAGACTCTGAACCATTTCTGTAATGTAACTAACTTGCAAGACCTTCTAACAACAAACGAAGGAAGTGCACAACACTCAGCTGGGGCCCCCCTTGACAGCCACGCTGGACTCCAGAGGGCAGATTTACAAGCCCATTGCACCACTTTTGCGTCATTTTTAACATGGGAAAAATGACGCAAATGTGGCGCAAGGGGCTTGTAAATCTGCCCCCAGTTATCCAAGGCAAGGTTCCCTGGCCGCAAGAGTAAAGGCCTCCCTGTCCGTTCATCCTACATACCATCCTTCCAAAAAACATGGATATTATTCAGGTTGCGATGGACTCAAACCACTGGAAATCTCATCCATACTCAGATTCACAGATGAAGCAGGGTTTGGAGGTACGCGTCCTCTAGAGTGCACCCCCAACCGGAACCTGGCTTACTGTTTTTATGGAGACAAGTAAAACTGGGCCCTTGGACGCAAGGGACTCTCCTCATCAGCTGGTCATCTCTCATCTTCCAGGGGTGCCTCATTTCCCTGTCATACACCACACATTCCACCCCATGCTGCAGATAGGGTTGAGTGCGGGTCACTCGCTCATCATGGTACCTCACAGTAGGAATGTGTCAACCCAGGTGTGAGGGTGGCCTGGTCGGTGGTGGCCCGCCGTTAGGACTGTCAACCTCTTCTTGAGACTAGATCCTGACGACCACACCCCAAATCACCACGGTGAGGAGTCTGTGGAGTGGAGCTATGCATCTCTTCGGAGGACTGAGCGTGCACCATCGTTTCCGCGAGCCACAGAATACGCCTTCCTGCGGGAGAAACCTCTGCACTTCACTGACATGCAAATGCGACTATTCCTGGTGTGACCGCGCACATTCCTACAAACATCCTCTTTGCAAAGAAACACTGTGCTACGCCCACCGGGCATAACTCACAGCATTCGCTCAAAATGTCTCCACCTGCAATGCTCTCCAGTCTGTGTAAGCCTCAGTGTGGCTGAGGAGCAAGGAGACACAACTCTCCAGCACAATGAGTAGCAGTGGACTTCTGTTTACATAGGCTTTACTCAGTGTGTATGTACATACCCTCCTGCTACCATGGATCATCATGAGAACATTTCTATGAATAAGAAAAAAGGCCTGCACCAGCTCAGGCATTCCAGTACTAAAGTGTCCTTCTATCAACATCACAAACTCTGACAACTACCGTTAATGACCGTAATCTGATGCGAATATAGACTCATTTCGCTTTTACCCTTTCCGGCGCAAATTGTGGAACGCCATGTCAGCAGGCTCCTAGTTCACTATCTAGAAAAGAATACATATCTGGAGGTAGAACAATTTGGATTTAGGCCGGGTTGTGGCACTGAATCAGCTTTGATAACAGCCATGAGAGAGCTAAGGATGCGAGTCGACGAAGGACATTCAACAGCACTAATGTTATTGGACCTTTCGGTCGCGTATGATACAGTGTGTCATGCCATCCTTCTAGCTCGGCTGGAGTCTATTAGGGTATGTGGAACTGCTTTGCAGTGGTTCCAGTCATTTCTCCAGAACAGAAGTCAAGCAGCGGTTCTCCCCTCTTATCGCTCCAATATCAGGGCCATGAATCAAGGATACCTCAGGGCTCTGCCATCTGCCCGATCTTTTTAACATCTACATGGCCCCAATAATTAGACCTATTAAGTCCCACAAAGTGACCCAATGCTGATAACACTCAGCCTATTGTTTCTCTATCTAGCCGCCAGGAACTCTCCTCGCTTCAGAACTGTATGGCTGACATCACACATTGGCTCAGTCTCAATTCACTGATGTTCAACGAGGACAAGACGGAGATGCGCTGTTGTGCCACCTACCCAAGTCCGGAGGCTCAACTCCCCAACGTCTGGCCTGGATTAGTCAAGAATATTTACAAAAAGGGGTGGTGAGGGACAGAGTCTCTGAATTAAACAGAAAGCTCTCACCCAGTCAAAAGATCAGGGCTAGATCCAACACCGTTTTTTAGCTCACTGCACCATCCCAGTTTCAGAACCTGACTGTATGCAAATTAGTCTGTTCCTGTCCCAGTGCATGATGGGAACAGGACAAACCAAACTACAGAAGCCAATTCTTACACTGGGAAGGAAACAAGCTCCCGGGGACCGGTTTCTGGCATTACAGCCGTCTTCGGCCCGGTTTGCTTGAATCCTGATGGTGCAATGAGCAAGGGTCTCACATCTGAGAATACCCTTCCACGCTTAGGGTGGACACAAATATTTACAAAAAGGGGTGGTGAGGGACAGAGTCTCTGAATTAAACAGAAAGCTCTCACCCAGTCAAAAGATCAGGGCTAGATCCAACACCGTTTTTTAGCTCACTGCACCATCCCAGTTTCAGAACCTGACTGTATGCAAATTAGTCTGTTCCTGTCCCAGTGCATGATGGGAACAGGACAAACCAAACTACAGAAGCCAATTCTTACACTGGGAAGGAAACAAGCTCCCGGGGACCGGTTTCTGGCATTACAGCCGTCTTCGGCCCGGTTTGCTTGAATCCTGATGGTGCAATGAGCAAGGGTCTCACATCTGAGAATACCCTTCCACGCTTAGGGTGGACAAAAATATTTACAAAAAGGGGTGGTGAGGGACAGAGTCTCTGAATTAAACAGAAAGCTCTCACCCAGTCAAAGGATCAGGGCTAGATCCAACACCGTTTTTTAGCTCACTGCACCATCCCAGTTTCAGAACCTGACTGTATGCAAATTAGTCTGTTCCTGTCCCAGTGCATGATGGGAACAGGACAAACCAAACTACAGAAGCCAATTCTTACACTGGGAAGGAAACAAGCTCCCGGGGACCGGTTTCTGGCATTACAGCCGTCTTCGGCCCGGTTTGCTTGAATCCTGATGGTGCAATGAGCAAGGGTCTCACATCTGAGAATACCCTTCCACGCTTAGGGTGGACAAAAATATTTACAAAAAGGGGTGGTGAGGGACAGAGTCTCTGAATTAAACAGAAAGCTCTCACCCAGTCAAAAGATCAGGGCTAGATCCAACACCGTTTTTTAGCTCACTGCACCATCCCAGTTTCAGAACCTGACTGTATGCAAATTAGTCTGTTCCTGTCCCAGTGCATGATGGGAACAGGACAAACCAAACTACAGAAGCCAATTCTTACACTGGGAAGGAAACAAGCTCCCGGGGACCGGTTTCTGGCATTACAGCCGTCTTCGGCCCGGTTTTGGCCACTATAGGTGTGGCAGGGTATACTCAGACATGAGTCCCTTTCTCACTGCTCCATCAGGATTCAAGCAAGCCGGGCCGAAGAGGCTGAAATGCCAGAAACCGGTCCCCGGTAGCTTGGCTCCTTTCTGGTAAAGAATTGGCTTGGTAGTTTAGTCTGCCCTGTTCCCATGATGCACTGGGCCAGGGACAGACTGATTTGCATATAGCCAGGTTCTGAGCTGGGATGGGGCAGTGAGATAAATAACGGTGATGGATCAAGCCCTGATCTTTGGACTGGGAAAGAGTGGTCTGCTCAATTCAGACACTCTGTTCATCACCACCCCCTTTTGTAAATCGATTTTGGCCACTATAGGTGTGGCAGGGTATACTCAGACATGAGTCCCTTTCTCACTGCTCCATCAGGATTCAAGCAAGCCGGGCCGAAGAGGCTGAAATGCCAGAAACCGGTCCCCGGTAGCTTGGCTCCTTTCTGGTAAAGAATTGGCTTGGTAGTTTAGTCTGCCCTGTTCCCATGATGCACTGGGCCAGGGACAGACTGATTTGCATATAGCCAGGTTCTGAGCTAGGATGGGGCAGTGAGATAAATAACGGTGATGGATCAAGCCCTGATCTTTGGACTGGGAAAGAGTGGTCTGCTCAATTCAGACACTCTGTTCATCACCACCCCCTTTTGTAAATCGATTTTGGCCACTATAGGTGTGGCAGGGTATACTCAGACATGAGTCCCTTTCTCACTGCTCCATCAGGATTCAAGCAAGCCGGGCCGAAGAGGCTGAAATGCCAGAAACCGGTCCCCGGTAGCTTGGCTCCTTTCTGGTAAAGAATTGGCTTGGTAGTTTAGTCTGCCCTGTTCCCATGATGCACTGGGCCAGGGACAGACTGATTTGCATATAGCCAGGTTCTGAGCTGGGATGGGGCAGTGAGATAAATAACGGTGATGGATCAAGCCCTGATCTTTGGACTGGGAAAGAGTGGTCTGCTCAATTCAGACACTCTGTTCATCACCACCCCCTTTTGTAAATCGATTTTGGCCACTATAGGTGTGGCAGGGTATACTCAGACATGAGTCCCTTTCTCACTGCTCCATCAGGATTCAAGCAAGCCGGGCCGAAGAGGCTGAAATGCCAGAAACCGGTCCCCGGTAGCTTGGCTCCTTTCTGGTAAAGAATTGGCTTGGTAGTTTAGTCTGCCCTGTTCCCATGATGCACTGGGCCAGGGACAGACTGATTTGCATATAGCCAGGTTCTGAGCTGGGATGGGGCAGTGAGATAAATAACGGTGATGGATCAAGCCCTGATCTTTGGACTGGGAAAGAGTGGTCTGCTCAATTCAGACACTCTGTTCATCACCACCCCCTTTTGTAAATCGATTTTGGCCACTATAGGTGTGGCAGGGTATACTCAGACATGAGTCCCTTTCTCACTGCTCCATCAGGATTCAAGCAAGCCGGGCCGAAGAGGCTGAAATGCCAGAAACCGGTCCCCGGTAGCTTGGCTCCTTTCTGGTAAAGAATTGGCTTGGTAGTTTAGTCTGCCCTGTTCCCATGATGCACTGGGCCAGGGACAGACTGATTTGCATATAGCCAGGTTCTGAGCTGGGATGGGGCAGTGAGATAAATAACGGTGATGGATCAAGCCCTGATCTTTGGACTGGGAAAGAGTGGTCTGCTCAATTCAGACACTCTGTTCATCACCACCCCCTTTTGTAACTGGATTAGTCAAGAGGCCTGCTGCCCCAGTCAACATAGTTTGGAACCTGGGAGTTATCTTTGATAATAAACTTTGTGTGGAAAGCCATGTAAACAAAATAACTGCAACTTGTTTTGCGCTTCCAAAAACTGTACGAAAGATCCTATGGTGCTTCCATCCTCTTCTAGAGCCTTGGTCGTCCGTAGTGTTATTCTTAGTCGTCTGGGCTATTGTAATGCCCATCTTTTTCCGGATTCAACGGGGCACCGCATTTCAGACTGTTTTATGTACAGCGACTAATGTTCAAGATTTATTCATGGATTTATTTTATTACTTTACTAAAGGCCTCGGTCGACCACAGGAAGCTACAGAGCACCGATGTCCTCGCTACAACAAAAAAAAGTTCTCGTTAAAAACTCTCCACTTATAATAACACAAGACAGCACAAAATAAAATGAAAACATTTCAGGAAAAAAATCTCTTACCCAAAGTTCATAGATGTTATTAATGAAGCAGTATTACATTCTAGGATGCCCACAATTCTTACTTGTGTGAAACATTCACTGCTGCCACACTTTGTACAAACGCTTTTGTGTGTTAAAATTTAATATTTGAGGCCGTTTTTTGTCTGTAGTGTGGGTGTTAACCACACAAGACAACCATTGTCTGGCCACGTAGCTCAAGCCAGCATATGTACAGGGTCTTAGCATCAGACAGACACATGTAAGCATGAGCTGTAATTGTTTGCTCTGCAAAACACATCTCAATCGCTTTGTCACAATAAAGGATTCTAGCCATGCAAATGACACGAAAATGGCAAATGCATGTTCGCCCTGAGTGAAGGGAAAATAACACAGTGTAGAGCATATCATTTCCTTCTTAGTGACATCCCATAGTTTACGGTGGTCACAATATTTCAACGGATTATTTCAGTGTCAGTTCTTCTGCAGAGTCTCAGACCCCAAAGAAAAGAAGAAGGAATCTGCACGTGTGCAGAATATTATAATTTCAAAGATGTGGCTTAACGTCTAGGGCTGCCGCGTTTGAAGATAGAGAACCTGGGGCCAGATGTAGGTGGCCGTTTCAGGCCATTTACCGACCGGTAACGGCCGATTTCGGCCGTTACCGATCGGTAAATGGGTGACAGGTATGTAGGGGGTATTTTTTTACCAAATCGGTAAAATTACCGAATCGGTAATTTTACTGATTCGGTAAAATAAAAATTCGGTACATTTACCGAATCTGAGGCACCCAGATGTAGGTGGGGCTCTTCTGAGTCCCAGAGACCTTACCGAATCTGTATTTTACCATCAAATCCTATTTGATGGTAAAATACCGATTCCGGTGTGCATGCACATGTGTGCATGCACACCTATGCCATGTGACAGGCAGACCTGCCCTCAGGGCATGTATGCCTGCCACATGGCACCCGAGCCTGTTTTGGGGGTGCCAGAGGGTGTCAAAGTGATACCCCCTGCACCCTTGTGAAAATCGGTATTTACCTATGGGCTTCAAAGCCCCGGTAGCTTGTTTCCTTTCTGGTGAAGAATTGGCTTGGTAGTTTAGTCTGCCCTGTTCCCATGATGCACTGGGCCAGGGACAGACTGATTTGCATATAGCCAGGTTCTGAGCTGGGATGGGGCAGTGAGATAAATAACGGTGATGGATCAAGCCCTGATCTTTGGACTGGGTAAGAGTGGTCTGCTCAATTCAGACACTCTGTTCATCACCACCCCCTTTTCTGAATCGATTTTGGCCACTATAGGTGTGGCAGGGTATACTCAGACATGAGTCCCTTTCTCACTGCTCCATCAGGATTCAAGCAAGCCGGGCCGAAGACGGCTGAAATGCCAGAAACCGGTCCCCGGTAGCTTGTTTCCTTTCTGGTGAAGAATTGGCTTGGTAGTTTAGTCTGCCCTGTTCCCATGATGCACTGGGCCAGGGACAGACTGATTTGCATATAGCCAGGTTCTGAGCTGGGATGGGGCAGTGAGATAAATAACGGTGATGGATCAAGCCCTGATCTTTGGACTGGGTAAGAGTGGTCTGCTCAATTCAGACACTCTGTTCATCACCACCCCCTTTTCTGAATCGATTTTGGCCACTATAGGTGTGGCAGGGTATACTCAGACATGAGTCCCTTTCTCACTGCTCCATCAGGATTCAAGCAAGCCGGGCCGAAGACGGCTGAAATGCCAGAAACCGGTCCCCGGTAGCTTGTTTCCTTTCTGGTGAAGAATTGGCTTGGTAGTTTAGTCTGCCCTGTTCCCATGATGCACTGGGCCAGGGACAGACTGATTTGCATATAGCCAGGTTCTGAGCTGGGATGGGGCAGTGAGATAAATAACGGTGATGGATCAAGCCCTGATCTTTGGACTGGGTAAGAGTGGTCTGCTCAATTCAGACACTCTGTTCATCACCACCCCCTTTTCTGAATCATAGGAATGAATGGGCATTACCGATTAGGTATTTACCGAATCGGTAAATACCGAATTTTTCCGATTCGTTATTCCAGTACATCTGGAATACCTACATATCCACCCCTCAGATTTACCGATTATTAATTACCGAATCGGTAAAATTCGGTACTTTTCGGTAATTAAGAATCGGTAAATCTATTTTACCTACATCTGGCCCCAGGTTTGAGTCTGCCAGAAGGCTCAAACGCCCTGTTATTCTGGCAAAATTACTTAATCTCCATGTGCCTAAACAATTTTTAAATGAATGTGTCCGACTGTAATGCAACGGGTCCTCATGTAAAGCGCTCTGAAACCTTCGGGTCAAGTTGGCGCTATATAAAATTGCACCCAAAAAAAATGCCTTTTGAGAATGCCCTGCCTTCTCATCCGAAAATTACACACAGTCATGGTCAAAATAATGAAGCAGTTCCTGACCCATTCAAGCCAGGGTCAGAAGGGCATCAAATCAATTTAAAGTTGCTCCCCTAAATAAAGAGAAGTTGTTAAGAGTTCAAAGAGTGCTTAAGGCGATGGTAAGAGAGCAGTTAGTAAATATAATGCTGTCAGTGGATTGTGTTGTTCATTGCTGGACCTAGTTGCAGCAGAACAGCGCATTGAAGCAAAGCGAGATAACCATTGCCCGGGATCACCCTATTTGGTCAGAGGGTGAACACACAATGTGGGCTCCAGTGCTTAGGGTTAATGGTTCAACAGAGGGTAAAACAGCTATCAGACCAAATCTCATTTCCAAAACGTAATGTGATTATTCGAAAAAAAAAAAAGAAAATTACATAATTTGAAATCTCCTTCTGGAGAATTGAGGAAATGATCGGACATAGTTTGCCTAGCTCTCAGAATTCCATGTTAATATGGCGCAATTAACTACCAAGAAAGGACGCACACATGGAATATATAGAGGCAGAGTGTAAACTACTACCGACAGCATCAATAGACTTCTAGTTTCTAGTCTGCCATTTTGATATGAAGGTATTAAATCAGAAGGAGGCGAGATCTATGGAGTGGGGCACCTTGTCCCCGCCACAGACGACATCTGCACCCTCCTGGACTAAGCCCACTCCGCAGCCCTCATCCTACTTGAGCTATCAGCCGCCTTCGACACCGTCTCCCACCGCACACTAGTCACCAGACTACACAACACCAGCATACAAGGAACAGCTCTGGACTGGATCTGATCATTCCTCACCAGAAGCCAAAGGATCAGACTGCCACCCTTCCTCTCCGACCCCATGAAAATCACCTGCGGAGTCCCACAGGGTTTATCACTGAGCCCCGCCCTCTTCAACATCTACATGGCCCCCCTCGCAGCCATCGTCTGACAACACGGCCTCAACATCGTATCCTATGCTGACGGCACCCAGCTCATCCTCTCCCTCATCAAAGACCCCACCACCGCCAAACTCAACTTCCAGAAAGGAATGCAAGACGTCGCAGTCTGGATGACCAACAGCTGCCTGAAGCTCAATGCCGAGAAGACAGATGTCCTCGTCCTTGGTACCACCCCTTCAGCATGGGACAGCACCTGGTGGCACATCACCCTCGGAAGCCCACCTACCCCCTCAAACCATGCCAAGAACCACTGCATCGTACTCGACTCATCACTCACCATGAACCGACAGGTCAACACGTCATCTCCAGCAGCTTCAACACCCTCCACCTCCTCCGCAAGACCTGCAAGTGGACCCCCCTGAGTCAAGGAAGACAGTCACCCATGCACTCATCACCAGCAGACTGGACTATGGAAACGCACTCTACGCCGGCATCAACAAGTCCCTACTCCACAAACTCCAGACAATACAGAACAACGCCGCCAGACTCGTCCTCTGCATCCTCCGACACAAACACTTAGCCAACACCTACAAAGACTTCACTGGCTCCCCGTGGAGAAAAGAGTCACCTTCAAAATCCTCGCTCACGGGGGCGTGGCTACGCAAGCGGAGATGGCGGTCGCAGCTTGCTAGAGCTCCCGCCGGCCCGCCGATTATCCGACAAGTTATCCTGTCCCCAAACCCACAAACCCACCACCGGACCACGACTGATGCTCCTACAGGCGCCGGGAATCATCCGGTGGGCCCGGGGGTGATCTCGTGCCCCCCGAACAGGACCGAGCAGAAAGGGGCGAGGTGCGGCCTGGTGGTTGCGGAGCAGCCGGGGCCTCGATTTTGGCGACGCGGCAGAGTGCGCTGCTTGGCCCGGGAGCGGCCGCGGTGTTGGCTGTCCCTGGGGCCGCGACACTACTGGCGATCCTTCACCTGGGGCCAGGCTGGACCGGAGAGAGGCACAGGCGCCACGAGTGGACAGTGGCAGCGGTGGCGGCCTGGTGACCTGGCGCAGCCGGGACCTCGATTTTCGCGGCCTCGTGTCGGGCCGGGGCCGGCGGCCTGGAGGAGTGACTGGCATCCCCTGGAGACCCTGGTAGGAGGCAGACGAACGTAGGGCGACCGGCCCGGCGAGCAGCAACTGTAAGTAGTGGCCCTCCCCGGCCCCCCCCCCACCCCCCGGGCCCACTAATCAGTGACATTATTGGCGTGGCAGTGCAGGACGCTGGGAGTCCCCGCACCTCCTGAGAGGCAACGTGGGTCACGGGGGGCCCTGGTCAGCGGCGGCTGGGGGGGCTGTTCCTGGGGGAAGTGGCTGAAGCCTGCCCCCTATTTATCAACTGCCACTAGTCCCTACCGAAGAGGCTTCTTGGGGTCTCCCTGACTGTGGTCCGGCGACCCTAGTGGCCCTCATCCACCCGGACAACCATGACCAGGGGAGGTGGTGGTTCCACCAAGCAGGTGACCATCGACAAATTCACTGGCCCCGGTGGGGGCCCTGGATCATCGGGGGGTGGTTCATCCGGAGGAGGGCCGGACAATGCAGCCCTGATGGCGGCTATAACCCAGTCACGAGACATGCTGGACGCGAAGATAGGGGCAGTAGGCGCAGACGTCACCCTGTTGCGCCAGGATCTTAGGAACGCAGTGGCACGAATCACGGAAGCCGAGTCCAGGGTGTCAGTGGTGGAGGAGGATGTAAGTGCCCTTAAGAAGAGAATGGCGGCGGTGGAGGAGGCACAGCGGACCACAGCGCTCCGGGTGGAGGATGCTGAAGGGCGGGCACGGCGTAACAACCTCCGTTTTCTTGGATTTCCGGAGAGCTGTGCCAAGGGCAACATGGAACTGTTTCTCACTCAGTGGCTGGAGTCATGGATGCCCCCGGGGTCGCTATCTGCGTGTTTTGTTATCGAAAGAGCACACCGCGCCCTGACGCAAAGGCCGCCTGAGGGCGAGCGGCCTAGGGCGGTGATCGCTAGACTGTTAAATTACCACGACAGGGACGCTATACTGAGGGAAGCCAGATCCAAGGAAACCCTCCTGTTTGAAAATCAAAAGATCATGATTTTCCCTGATTATACTAGACTTGTGCAGCAACAGCGCCATTCTTTTGTGGCGGCTAAGGCTAAGCTGAGAGGTCTTAAACTACAATATTCCCTGTTGTACCCGGCGCGCCTGAGGGTGATATTCCAGTCACGGACACTGTTTTTTGATACCCCGGAAGACCTTTTCAAGTGGACGGATGAAACAGTACGGGTCAGACCGAATCCTCAGCCAGGACTTCATCCAGGCACCCCTGAGGGCTCACCGCGGGCGCAGAGGGACCAGACGACAAAGAATGGGCGGTCCAAACGCTCTAAATCACGCAGACGTGCGGCCTCGGTGGATGGCTCACTGGACACTGGCAGACCAGAAGACTCGGAGCAGTCGGGAACAGATCACTGAAGTCTCCGGAGCCTCGGCTCCAATTTATTGCTAGTAATGCTGTGACTCTGGGCTGGGTGCGATGAGTCGCTTGCGACCTGTGAACTACTGACCACTATGAAGTTCTGAGATAGTACTGTTTTGCTCTCCTGATTGGGGGGAGAGTTTTTGGTGGGGTTTGGGACTTGGGGACTACGATATAAGGGCTACCACTCCCCTGGTTGTGAGTGGGACGTCAAGGGGAGGGGGGTGTGTTTAGGGTTTTTCTGCTTGGGATGTTGGGATCCATTGGTATGGGTGGGCCCGGGCCCTCTGTTTTGGGCTCGAGACTACCCATGCCGCGACAGGTACTTCATGGTTCATTGAGGTATAGGGTGGGGGGAGGCGGGATACGGGCGGTCGGGGATGCGACTGCTGAGTTGGGGGGAGGAACTGTTGCAGATCATGGGACGAAGGGGTTGATAGTTTTTCTTGGGGTAGTTAGTGTACTGCATGTGTGTACCAAGATGATGCTTTGTGTGGTGTGTGGCGGGTGGTGCGGGCCAAGGGGGCTTTTATGGTGGACTCCGATTGACTATGGCTGAACCGATCGATCGACTCCCTGTGGACCTTATGCGGGTGGTTACGTGGAACGTCAGGGGATTGTTAGACAAGATTAAACGGGGGGCGGTGTTGCGGTGGGGGAAAAGGGAAGCGGCAGATGTGTTACTGCTACAAGAAACTCACATGATGGGCACAAAGGCACTGGGCCTACAGAGATTTGGATATCAACAGGTTTTCCACGCGGGGTTCTCCAGGGGATCCAGGGGTGTGGCCATACTGATACACCGCAGGGTGGCGTATGTGCACGAGAAGCAGTGGGTGGATCCTCAGGGCCGCTACCTGTTTGTCAAAGGCAAGGTGGGCTCGGAGCCCGTGGTGTTTGGAAGTGTGTACGCCCCCCCTCCCCTGCAGTGGGCCCTGGCAGAGCGGCTGTTTGCGGTGTGGGAAGATGTCTCTGGATCACTGGCAGTGATTGGGGGTGATTGGAATGACGTGATGGACGTGAATGTGGATCGCCGGAGACGTCAGGAGGTGACCAACACCACCCCCCCCTCCCCTCCACCCACCAGATTGCATGCCATGAGTGAGGGGCTAGGCTGGGTGGATGCTTGGCGACATATGCACCCTGTAACCCGAGACTATACGTATGTCTCAGCAGTACATGGCTCGTTCTCGCGGTTGGATTATATGTTTCTACCTGGAGAATACTTGTATAGGGTGAAGGGTGCTGACATCTTGCCAAGGGGCCTGTCCGACCACTCCCCAGTTTCGGTTAGAATAGATCTCCTTCAGAAACGGCAGCCGTTTAGATGGAGGATGTCCTCGTGGCATCTCCTGAAACCGGCGTACACTAAGCACTTACGTGAAACTATTGACCATTATTGGCGGGAGAACCTGGTGGAGGGTGCCGATGTAGGTGTGGTGTGGGAGGCTATGAAACCTACCATACGGGGAGTTGATATTGCATGGTGCTCAGCGGCCCGTCGACAGCAAAGAGAAGATACTGCGGAGGCAGCTGCCCGAGTAGCGACCCTCGAACAAGAACACAGTACCGGTGGTGATGGGGTGGATCTGCGGCTTCTCCTGCAGGCACAGCAATCATATGCGTCCCTATTGCTAGACGAGGCCAAACAGGCGTGGCTCGCCACCAGAAGTAGGGTGTATCAATGGGGGGACAAGTCGTGTTCCATGCTCCATAGATTGTGCCAACACAATTTCCAGCCCCTCGTACTACCGGGTCTCACGAACGACAACGGAGACGTTCTAACCGACCCCAACGAATTGGCGGCAAGCTTCGCCGCGTACTTTACAGACCAATATGCCCCACGTGACCAATTGCCTGAGGGCGACTTAGCCCGCTTCTTCGCGGAGTTCCCACCGGTGCCGGTGTCGGACGAGACCAGGGAGGCCCTGGATGCACCCCTCACGGCGGAGGAACTGGGAGACGCATTGGGACAACTCAATGCCGGTAAAGCCCCTGGACCAAACGGCTACCCATGTGAGTTTTTTAAAAAATTCCATGTACAGCTGGGATCGCACTACCGCCGAGCGCTGGAAGCGGCCCGTACCCGGGGTCTGCTGCCACCAGACTGGCGCCATGCAGAAATAGTGGTCTTTCAGAAGCCTGGCAGGCCCCCAGATAGCCATGATTCATACAGGCCCATCTCCTTAATTAATACTGAGGCTAAGATACTGGCCAAGGCTCTAGCGAACCGTCTGGCTCCACACATTACTGCTTTAGTCCATTCGGACCAGGCAGGCTTTATGCCCCAAAGGGCGACGCGACACAATATCAGGCGTGCACAGGCGGCGATCGACGCTGTTGGAGCCCTAGGGGACCAGGCGGCGTTGTTGCTGGCCGATATCAACAAGGCCTTCGACTCGGTTGGCTGGTCATACCTATTCACCTTGTTATCTTGGCTCAACTTAGGCCCGGTCTTCCTATCCTATATAAAGCTCCTCTACACTGATGTTACAGCCTCGGTGCGGGTCGCCGGGGCAGTGTCAGAGACATTCCGCATAGGCCGAGGGACCAGGCAGGGCTGCCCGCTCTCCCCCTATCTTTTTGCACTAGCCATGGAGCCCTTGGCGGCAAGAGTGCGCCAGGATGCACAGATACGGGGCTTTGTATGGAATGCTACCCTGTCGGACAAGATCGCGCTATACGCGGATGATGTCCTCTTTTTCCTTACTGATTTGCAACGCTCGGGCCCGCGTGTCTTGGAGATCATGCACCAGTTTGGAGAGGCCTCGGGCTTGTATCTCAACCTCCACAAGTCCACCCTGTGGGTGCTATCGGGAGACCCGGTGACGGACCCCTGGGCTTCAGGGTTGCGGATGGCCACGACTGGGCTAAAGTACCTTGGAGTGTTTCTCTCAGACTCGGCTGACACTGCCTGGGACCGTAACCTGCAGCCCGTCTGGGAACGAGTTCAGACGGACGTCAAAACTTGGTCTCGAATGCCCCTGACAATCTTTGGCCGATCTGCCATTTTCAAGATGGTTGCGCTCCCGCGCCTACTCTACCAGCTGCAAAACCATCCGTATCCTATTCCACCTCGGTGGTTTAAACAGGTTAACTCAGTGCTGGGCCGCTTTCTCTGGGCGGGAGGCTCTGCCCGGGTGGCACTGCGCACATGCTTTTTGTCCACCTACTGTGGGGGCCTGGCCACCTCGGATCTGCAGTCGTACTACCAGGCCGCTCACCTCCTTATTCTGAACGAATGGTGGTACTGTGACGGTGGAGACCCGGCCTATGCCCTAGAGCGTGCTTTGATGGGCGATAACTCGCTCCATACTATCCTATACTCACCCCGACTGCGTAACTCGCTGCCAAGGGTTACTAAACTCGTGTTTGCTATATGGCGACAGGCCTTGCGCCGCGTGGGCTGGTGGGGCCGACTAACCGCTGAAACACCTTTATGGCGGAACGGCATGCTACCTGAACTCTCTAAATTGCCAGGCTTCGATGGCTGGGATGCAATAGGTATCTCGCAGTTAGGTCAAGTAATGTCTGGTACGTCGCTCAAATCCTTTCAGACCCTCAGCGCCGAATTTGATATGCCCCAATCCCAATTTTTCCGATACCTACAGTTCCGACATGCACTGACGCCCAGCATTGCCAACCTTGACTCACTCCCTGACTTTAGCCCGATCGAGGCGAAGGTCTTCATGGGAGATCTTGGGGACAAGAAAGTATCGCGCATTTATCAAACCATGGTCACCCACTGCTCCCCTACTCTTCTCTCACTGAAGACGACTTGGGAAGCTGATCTCGGCCCCTTGGACGAGGACGACTGGCGAGAGGCCTTGGAATCCCCGAGGGGGGCGGCTATCGCAATGCGATTCCGACTCATCCAATTCAAGATTCTCCATAGAGCATACTATACCCGAGAGCGTCTGTGGAAGGCGGGCCTGATTGGGTCCCCGGAATGTCTGCGGTGTGGAGCTGAGGTGGGTACGCTACTTCATACGATGTGGTCGTGCTCCAGGCTGATTAGCTTCTGGAGGGGTGTTTGGGGCTGTCTGTCTGAGGTGTTGGGCTGGACCCTCCCCCGTACCCACCGCCTGGGTCTGTTGCACGTCCTGGAAGGGGTTGGTGGCAATATTTATAAGCGGCACCTGCTCCTACTGGGGCTGGTGGTGGCTAAAAGGGACCTGGCCCGAGCGTGGAAGAATGTGAGGCCCCCCCCCCTGACTGCATGGAAGGCTGGTATGGACTTCTGTATGGGCCTGGAGAGACCTATATTTGAGGCGCGAGGATGCCCCCGCAAACACTTTAAGATTTGGAAGAGGTGGGCAGACTATAGGGGTCTGACACTGGACCCTCCAGTGGAGCAAGAAGAGGACCTTTAGCCCCGTACTGGCTGGCAAAGCCCATGTCCACACACATTACCCACGTCATAATCTTACGTCGCTACGGTTAGTACACACATGCATGGGGTTCGGGTGGGTTCCAGGGTGGGATCGGGGAGTTGGGTAGGTAGGTAGCGGAATAAGGTGAAGGTGGGGTAACTGTTTTCTGATATCCTTAATTGCATCATCTTCTTGCTTGGACACTTGGTTAACTGCTGTGATTGTATCGTAATGTCTGGTGGTGTAGTCCTGATTGTGGGCTGCCACTATATTTCATATGCTCATCTTCATCAATAAACTGGTTGTGAAAAAAAAAATCCTCGCTCACGCCAACAAATGCCTACACAACAACGGACCCAAATACCTCAACGACAGAATCAACTCCCACGTACCCAAAAGAAACCTCAGATCTTCCAACGTCGCACTGACCGAAAATCCATTCATCAACAGAGCCAGAGCAGACGGAAGATCCTTCTCTCACATTACAGCCAAGACTTGGAACGAGCTACCGACAGACATCAGACGCGTTCCCTCCCTGAACACCTTCAGGAAGACCCACAAGACCTGGCTCTTCGGCAAAACAGATCTACCGCCCACCCCCACGCCTCAGCGCCTTGGATACCTCACAGGGGAGTAGCGCACTTACAATTCCCTGATTGATTGATTGATTGATTGTCTCCCATATAAAAGAAACATAGCCTTTAAGTGCGCCGTTCATCTATAATGTAAACCTTTAGTCGGTTAATATCGTTATAGATTATTGTTTTTTTATTTGTTGTAAAGCATTATCGTGGAAAGGGACTTTGTTAAAGTGCATGTTAGTCTAAGTATTTAAAAGATTTTAGCAAGGTGGAGTAAAACAGATAACAGGCAGTAAGTACATGGGTAGTAGACGTCCGTCATGATCTCATACACATGGCCTGGGCTGGCACTAAGCAGGGGCAGTGGGGCCAGCTGCCCAGGGCCTCACACTCAGTCCACTAGCATGGGGCCCACACCAGTGCAACACACCGCCGGTCTTCTTGTATCCCTGCCAATCCAACTGAAAGAAAGTTGTCCCCTTGCAATTTGTGTCCGTGGGAGGGCGCTCCCTCCCTGGGCCTCTCAGGGATGGTGTGGGGAGGCCTAGGGGAGGGAGACACTTCACCTTGTACCAATTCCAGGGAGACACATTTTGCAAGTTTGTTCTGCAATTAGGCCTACAGTCTAGCTGCTCATTCAGAGACTGCAGGACGCCCATTGTCCAGCATTTTAGCGCCCCAACAATTTTAACTTTCAGCCCAAAAGCAATTCTCACACCTTCAGCCCGATAAGAGCTGTAAAAGAGGTGCTTATGGGAGGCCGAAAGGGGGAGCTGTGGCCCAGGAGGAGTCTGAACAAAGCAGCTTCCGGAGCACTGAATGTGTCAGGTATGTAAATTAGAGGGGCCTCGCACATTCCCTTTTGGTCCGGGGCACCACAAATCCTAGAACAGGCCCTGCACATGGCATCTTCCACTGCTGCTGTGCCTGGCCGGTGAGTGAGGAAGAATGCCCAAGGGGACCTGCCTTGCACACTTAATGAGCTACAATCAACCGGCAATTTAAATAAAAGACAAAATAAAACGTGAGCTGGTGAGGTAAATAGCAGAATGTGTTAGAGTTGTATCCCGATTGGCGTGCGACTACCAAGGACCACCGCGCCCTTGTTGCTGTCAATCAAGCGCTGAACATTCGCTGTTCACTGCCGACAGCCATATAGCTAGGCTGGGTGGAGAGTCTGCCGAGCCGATCCAGCCACAGGGGCGTAGCTACAACTTGTGCAGTAGGTGAAGTGGTACTGGGGCTCAAATGCCTATGGAGCTCACTGAACCAAGATTATTGCTGTATTTCACAGTTCAAACAGCGGTCATTGGGCCCATTACCTTCCTTGCACAAGGGTGAATGACACACTGGCTATGCCACTGCCCAAACAAGGGCGTAGCTATTGATAGTGAAGCAGGTGCTGTGGGCCCCGGCCCAGACTGTTTAGGAGACATCAGCACCCCATCGGTGGTTATATTTTCCCACCTAATTAAAGGCAGGGGGCCCCATTTTCATAGTCTGCATCAGAGCCTGGCACCCTTGCAACCCCACTGGTCCCAAAGGTAAAATCAATTAGAAAGAAACATGATGTGAAAATACATCCCTAGTGTCGACCCTTGTGCAGTTAGATGCCAGGGGTCTTAGTGTTTTCCTTCTCCTCCAGCTCATCTATGATTCGCCTACCAGTACGCCTGTACGATGATAAAGGTTTTTGTTATTTAGAAATGAGTCATCTATAGGGTTCCACACTCGTATCTTGCGGTTTCGTAGTTTTCACGAGGGGTCTACAAACTCATTTTGCACTTGACCAGGGTCACACAGTCTTCCATTAGAATAATGAACTCAATGTGCATTTTTGTTTTTCTATAAGAAATCTTCTATTTGGTTAAAAACTCAAAAGTAACTGCTTTGGTCTACAAAAGGAGTTAGAGGAATCACAATATTGTAGATATCTTTTGAGAATATTGTAAAGGTATTCAGAGTGTTCCTCACAATTATGTTGAATTATCTGTACTTCAGCTCAGGGAAAAGATTTAGCTTCATTACAAAATATAGAGTGGAAAAAACTTTGTTAAAAGGTATATTATTTACAATATGAGAACTTAGATGTTCAAGTTGTTGTCCAGGTCATACCCGAAATCTTGTCTCCTCTTTAGATATCAATGCTCCTGAAGTGCAAATCAAGACCAGCCCTACAGTCAGGCAATGTGATGGTATCTGATGTCTCAGTTGCTCTGTCTTGTCCTCTTTCCCTTTAAGTGGGTATACTTCTCACCTACGTGTTGTTAATTTAATTTTGTCAGTGGGTTTGACGCAGTGTTCAAGCTAATGTCACTCCTGTTGGATCTGGATTGCAAAGTCAGTGCATCTTGAGATGTACCACTCATTCAATTAGGAGTTTGTAGAGCGCGACTACTCACCCGTGAGGGTCTCAAGGCGCTGGGGGTGGGGGTGGGGAGAGTGCAAGTTCCGGTTCATCAAGGTCCTCTGTCAAAGAGCCAGGTCTTGAGGTCTCTTACGAAGATGGGAAGCAAAGTTTTCTGTCTGAGGTGGTGCGGAAGGGCGTTCCAGGCCTTGGCCGCGAGGAAGGAGAAGGAGCGGCCTCCCGAGCCGGTTTTTCTGGTGCGTGGGACCACGGCGTAGGAGAGCTGGGCTGATCGTAGGGTCCTTTGGGGTGAGTGGAAATTAAGTTGGCTGTTCAGGTATGCTGGTCCGGTGTCGTGGAGGACTTGTGTGCGTGAGTGAGCATCTTGAAGGTGACTCTTTCTTCAAAGGGGAGCCAGTGGAATGTGTGCAAGTGCTGGGAGATGTGGCAGTGTTTTGACAGGTTGGGGACCAGTCTTGCGGCGGCGTTCTGTAGCTTGCGGGTGAGATTTTTGTTTGTTCCGGCGTAGAGTGCGTTGCCGTAGTCGAGTCTGCTGGTGGCCAGGGCGTGAGTGACAGTCTTTCTGTGTTCAAGAGGGATCCATTTGAAGGTCTTGCGTAGGAGGCGGAAGGTGTGGAAGCAGGAGGACCAGACCAAGTTGATCTGGCGGTCCATTTTGAGCTCGGAGTCTATGATGATTCCCAGGTTGCGTGCGAGGTCCGTGGGGGTGGGCGTGTTTCTGAGGGCAGGGGGCCACCACGTGTTGTTCCAGGCGTCTGGGTTTGGGCCCATGATGAGTACTTCCATCTTGTTGGCGTTAAGTTGCAGGCAGCTTTTTTTCATCTATTTGGCGACAGCGTCCATGCCTTCTCGAAAGTTGTGTCTGGCGGTGTTGGGTTAGTTGGATAGGGAGAGGATGAGTTGGGTGTTGTCTGCGTATGACACAATGCTGAGTCCATAGGTTTGGACGATGGGGGCGAGTGGAGCTATGTATACGTTGAAGAGCGTAAGGCTGAGGGAGGACCCCTGAGGGACTCCACAGGTGGTTGGTGTAGGGTCCGAGAGGAAAGGGAGGAGTCTGACCCGCTGCGTTCTGCCGGAGAGGAAGGACCTGATTTAGTCGAGGGCCTTGTCCTGGATCCCTGCGTCGTGAAGTATGCTTATTAGGGTGCGGTGGGGGACTGTGTCGAAGACCACTGAAAGGTCGAGGAGGATGAGGGCTACTGTTTCTCCTTTGTATAGTAGGGTGCGGGTGTCGTCTGTTGCGACGAGGAGGGTGGGTTCCGTACCATGTCTCACTAACAAGCCTACCTTGCTGCTGATATGGCAGCCTCAACAATCAAGTCAAACATCAAGTGCAATCGACAATCCAAAAAGAACTAAACATCATTATAACAGATCAAGTCATCAATACATACACTCAATGATACAGTTCGCACAGAGTCGATTAGGAGCATCACCTGAAGCAAGGGTATGTAATCCTTGCCTCCATGTCCATAACAGAATTGATACTGTCTGCCATGAATGCTAGGACATTTTACATTAGATATGAGAATAGAATACAAGAATGTTCAAAGCTTGCTCATTGCCTGAGATGCACTCTTAAAGGAAGACTTAACAGGCCACTCTGTTGCTCTAAAACTGTCCTCCATTCCACCTGTTTAGAAAAAGACATTGGCGGCCACTTCTCTTCAGAAGAATGAACACCAAAGCGCAACATGACAATGCTGGCCTCCAACATGACCCAATGAATCCATCTGATGACTAATCGGTCACAAATGCTCCAAAAGGCTTTCTGATAAAAGTCACAAATTGTTGACCCCCTGCCGGAGGCCACTCTCCTGACAAGCCCTTGTAAGATCTAAGACAGCACACCACACAGAGCTTGGGATCACAAGGAAAGGCGAGAAAAGAAATAGTCCAGGTGTTCTAGTTTGTCCTAAATATGTCATGCCATGAGGAAAAGGGAATCTTCCAGGATCAGGTGGTGCGACTTCCCATCACAATCCATCAAAATGCTCAGGCGAGAAGAATCCAAGAAAGTTTCAGTAGAATTGGAAACTAGTACTCTAGTCACCAAGGCCACACCCACTTCCTGCCTCCTTGCTCAGACAGACGAACAAATGATCATGGAAAAGCATAAATGCACTGCCTCTCCCAAACTGTAGGAATGAGTTCACTGACAGCCAGGACCTCTGTTTCGGACACCATCTGAAGTGCTTTCCCAACTGATGGTTTAGAATGAGGCAGAGGTTACACTTTCATGGTCCCCTTCAAGCCATTAGCCTCTGGAAGATTAAGAGATCAACTTTCCAATCTCTGGATTTCCCCAAGTGCCAGAAGTTACAGTCAACCAGAATGCTCAACAAGCATTGAGGTTAACCATGGGCAAAGCACTACGCTACGCTCGCATAGTTTGCGAAGTTTGCACTACTTCGCACTATGCGAATTGCACGTCGCACAGTGCAAACACACGTAGCGTAGTGCAGCGGACATTTTTTGCTTGCTCGGGGTCCTCAACGTCAAGTTGGTGACCGCGAGCAATCAAAATGACATCCCGGCGAGACTTTTTCCTCGTTCGCGATCAGCAACATCAAGTTGCCGATCGTGAGCGTGGAAATCAAACCTTCTGGCGAGATTCTCAGCGCGGGGAGGTCAGGTTTTTCAATGCGAGTGGTCGCGTATGTTCGCGACGAGAAACTACCAGTCTGCAATGAGAAAGCTGCTGCTCGAGTAAAAATTTACAAGCAGCAGTAAAAGACAGCTCGCACTGTGCAAGATGCCGTTTTCAAAGATTGCACAGTGCGGACATGCATCCGGTACTGTGCAATCATCGCGAACAGAGCACTACGCAGTTCTGTTTATCCCATCAGAAGTGCGACAAATCTTTAGCAACTTCCTGGACTTGGTTCCCCTTAAGCTGGTACTCATTTTGACCCTGATGACAGTCGCCATTCTTAGAAGAAAGTAACTGGTCATGTTGTCTTTCTACAGGTACTTCACTGCAAAAGAACTGGGTAACAGTTCAAGGCAATTGATGTGCAACTTCAGCTCATATGTGAAGCACTGACCTCCTGTGCTGAAAGTCTCAACATCAATTCCTTCTAATAAAAATAATTACTCAATGACTCTGAGCTTCCAAAAGTTAGCTCCTGGTTACATGAAACTGAATTAATTCAAAACAGTCAAATGTGCAACAAACACTATTTCCAAAAGAAAGGCATGTATTTATTTTTAACAACAAACAACATAAAATGATTGGTTCAATTGCATATAAAGAAAAAAGAATCAAGAGAAGGGGGGTTGCTCCAAGGAATGTGCAGGGAAGGTGCTCTGGTGCAAAGAATTGAAAAGAGGGGACGGAGGGAAAAATAAACAGTCCTCAAAAACCGGGCCAATAATAATACAATATATACACAATTTTTCTTTATATGCTATTTGATATTTATATATTGATATATTGAAATTATATATATATATATATATATATATATATATATATATATATATATATATATATACATATACATATATATATATATATATATATATATATATATATATATATATATATATATATATATATATATATATATTTATATATTTCATCACAAACTTTTGCCCTGCATAGATGACTTTTGTGGGGCTTTGGATATCAACAGACAAAGAATTGTGTTCGCTGTCTCAGCACCCACTTGGAATATATATTTTTATGATTATAATTCCTCAAGGAACCACTGTGGTTGAAGTAAGACTACCGGTCCCATAAGGCAATTTTATCGAAGTCCCAACAGGGCGGGACTTCATGGTATAAAGTCCACTCAGCTGACGGGACTTTTCAATCATTGCCAGTGAACAAGTGCATGGAGCACGAAACACGTATGGCATTTGCTGGATTGTCGTAATGCATGTTGCCTGTTGCCTGCAAAATAAAGAAGGTGAATTTGCATTTGTGTGGCGTCTCTATGCAGGGCAAAAGTTTGTGATGAAATATATATATATATATATATATATATATATATATATATATATATATATATATATATATATATATATATATATATATATATATATATATATATATATAAAAATCCACATATTGCTCATAATATATATATATACCTACACACACACACACACGGCCACCAGGGAAAGACAGATACAAAACACTCTGCTATCTTCCCTGCTGCCATGGCCTAGGCAGACCTTATGAAGAACCTATTGCTGAGAAATACAGTTCTGTCGGCATGGCTTTTTCGCTGAAGTTTAATTGCTAAATGGATGGATGCTTGTAAACTCAATGGGGAAGCAAGCCCAAATCACCTCAGAAGCAGGCTACCAAATGGCAGATCACGGAAAGTCACATTTTGTCCCTCACATGGAACCTTTTAGGGTATTTTTTGACTGTCCAGTATAGTGTCTGCACAACTGCAGGTCTCCTCTTTTTTTGGAAGCCTGGCTGAGCTACAGTCTATTTAGACCAATGAATTATGATGGCCTGCTTCTCAGGTGCTCTCTGCTCCACATGGTGCAGCGAAGCTCCCCTTTTAACCCTCAACTAATACAAAAAGCAACATGGAAAAACAATTTATTTAGACATGGCAGAGTTCCAAGACACTCCGTTTTAAGATTACTGAAAATCACCAACGATAAGAGCCTTAAACATCTATAGCCTATTTGTAAAATCGTCTGACGGTAAAAGCAACATTGCATGGACTCCAGTGAAATAAGCCGCTTCTCCAAAATGTTTTTATACTTTCCTTATCACACTTAAGTAAGAGTTCATCCAAAAGAATATTAAAAGGAACAACACTTCTGGCCTTTCACTAATGCATTACCAACTAGAAAATTGGTTTTTCTGTCCCCAGTGATTTAAAACAACATCTATTGCCTTTACACGCTGGGAGCTAACCCAGTTTGTCACACGTTGATGAGATGTATGGAGCAGTTCGGCTACAGGCGCAGGCTCTGGTGTTAAATAAGACTCGATATTCAAGTTCCGCTGACAATCCATTACCTGACCGAAATGTAGCAAGGCCTGCCATTCAGACACAGTCCACAAAATGGCCGGAGAACATGACACCGATTGAATCCGAAGCGGCCAAGTTACTTTATATCGCTCTGGTCTATTAGAGTAAAAGCGCATCTGTTTTCCGACAAATGGCTCCCAGGCTAAATATACGCATATGGAGGCATATTATCAAGGGGGTTTATCTCCGCTTTTTTGGCTTTAAAAGCCAAGAAAGCGGAGATAAAATGATCTCCCTATTACCTAGCTGTCGCTAACACCAGTTAGCGACAGCTAGTAGGAGATAGCGACCATCTTGGGCCCCACTTTGCATGTCAGTGATATTTATCACTAATGACATGCAAAGTGGGCGTGCCAAGATGTTAGCGACTTAAAACAGTCGCTAACATCGCTATCTCCTATTACCAACTTTTGGAGATATTCGCGCTAAGCGCGAATATCTCCAAAAGCTAACACCTGCCCTGAGCAGTTCTTAGCCATGTTATTCAATGGGAGGTGGATAACATGGCTAAGAGCATTAGCTCGGTAATGCATGAATATCGCTGACTTTTCAGCGATATTCATGCATAGCGGCGATTTTTATCGCATTTGCGATAAACCTTGGTAATACCAAGGTTTATTTGAGGTAAATATCGCCGCAGCTCAGCGGCAAATTTTTGTCTCTAACCAAGCAATAGCGATAATTATCGCTATTGCTTGGTAATATGCCCCATGGTACTTGTATATCGCAAACATAGCCAAAAGGCAGCACTAGGAACTGTATACCCTTTATACATTACTTAGATTATTTGGAGCATGTATACTGGACCTTGATGCACTGAAGTCCCTCCCTTTTGTTAGACAGCATCGCAATGCATAGGGTAAAAGGTAAAAAAATAACGTGAGGGGTAGCTAGTTTCTGACAATGTGTAAGTAGGCAGTTACTGCATCATGATGTAGTGTTCGGTAAAGAGGTGTATCTTTAACTCTTTCCTGTGTTGGAGCTGAGTTGTGGCATGCCTGATACTACAAATCTACCACTCCTTTGTTCCCTGCAAATATTTATGTCTTTCTATCCTGAATCCCTTCACTCTCCTCAACATCCTTGCTCCTCCTTTTCTCTCTCCCTCTCTCTTGCACTTCTTCATTCCTGCTGGTACCACTTTCTTCTGAATTAATCCTCTTTTCAATCTCAGTGCCCTCAGACTCAACCCATCTCCCAATTTAACATCCTCCTTTCGGCATTTTCTCTTCTTACACCTTTTTTTCACATCCAACTCTTTGAGGCGCCTCGTGACAACTTTGCAGTTGTCTCTCATCTTCTATATCTCCCACCCTTTACTCACACGTTCCTTTTTCCAGAACATCCTCCTCCTAATACACTCTCACTCGTCTCTCGTGAGCGTCAGACACTTTTATCACACCCCTCTATATCTCCTCGCTCTCGTCCTCTCGCATTCACTTTCCTCAACAAATACACAGAGGTAGGGTTGTGGAAGAATGAATTTTAGTGACTTTTTTGGCCATAAATATAAAAGACAGGGTCATATCTCACCCAGCTCCCTAATTTTTGGAGTAGATATTGGTGTGGTGAGGCGGGGCCCACAGGTGAGGCTGGTCCCCAAACCCTACATCACACAGAGAGAAAAAATATATAATTATGCGGACAGCAAACTTTGTAACTGAAATAACACAAACTTCAGTATTTAAGTTAAGTAAGTCAAGATAAGGTCTGGCTGAGGCACACAAGAGCATGGTTGTGCGCTTTGACCTTTCTGTACAGCAACTTTAGCACATTTCCAGCACTTTCAAAGGGACACATGCTGCAAGTAAGGAAACTGGGCAAAGATTTAGGGCCAGATGTAGGTAATCCCCGATTACCTATTCTTAAATACCGAATCATACCGATTCGGTATTTAAGAACTGGCAATTGGGATGGAGGTCGGTAATTACTGAATCTGTATTTACCGATGTGGTATTTGCCATTGATTCCTTTGGGCCTTGAGGCCCATAGAAATCAATGTCAATTACAGAATCGGTGAATACCGATACGGTAAAATTACCGAATTTACAAGGGGGACAGGGTGTCACTTTGACACCCTGTTGCACCCCTGATTCTGGCTTGTGTGCAGTGTGACCCGCATTCATGCCCTTAGGGCATGTATTTGTGCCACATGGCACAGGTGTACATGCACAGATGTGCATGTACACAGGAATTCGTTATTTACCATGAGATAATATTTCATGGTAAATAACGAATTCTTAAGGGCCTGTGGCACTATTTTAAGTTCCACCTACATCTGGAATTACCGATTCGGTAAATATCCAAGTCGGTATTTTACCGAATCTGTAAATTTACCGAATCAGTAAATTTACAGATTCAGTAAAATTCGGGCCCTCTACATCTCAAAAACCAATTACCGGTCGGTAACGGCCGAAATCGGCCGATACCGACCGGTAATTGGCGACCTACATCTGGCCCTTAGTTACTACAGCGCAGAATTGCGTCTTTCATTCATTACTAAAGTACAAGGGTGCTTCAGCTTACAGCACTGCAACCAGTAACCTACTACACCCACATCCTTGCGGGAGCAGAGGACTTTTAGTATCCTGAGACTAGACAGATGATTCACCTGATTCTTGTACCATTAAAAGTACCTAATATAGCACTATCTTCGCATGAAAATAATGTTTTTCTTTCTACAGCCTTGCTTCACCCGATTGCATTCTATGTCAAAAGGGCTCCTCTATATTCCTAAAATCTAGCATGAAAAACGAATCTTTACTTCCAAGAAGTCTATTAAATGCTTCTCTTCTCACTTAGGTCCTCTACATGCCTTCTCTCTGAACACAACCTTCTCTAAGTCACATGCATGTTTGCCTCAATCTCTGTGAATGTATTTCTGCAAACTGCCCACAACTCATTCCAAATATCTCAATCTCTCCTTTGAAAGTCATACCCTTGCAACCTAGCACTACCTTATCTCCTCTCGCTCATCTTTTAATGCCTCCAATCCTCCTTAATGAATTCACTCCCTTGTCCCCATAAGGCTCACACCGAACACATCTTAATTTAATCAAACACAAAGAAACTGGAGTAAATATGAAATGGTATGCATGAGCGCACAAGACTAATCCCAGCAACCAACAATACCAATAATACTGGACTAACCATTAAGTTTGGGTTAAGGAGCTGAGTGCTTCCCTGCATAATGCAAAGCAATTCAACACCTCACCAAGGTTAGAAAGCGCTATGTAAATGCAATTACAATTACAGAAGCCCTGCCATTTACTGCTACAGCTAATGCAAGCTATGGTCAGCCCCAACTGGAATGACTTGCAACGGCAATTCACAACAGTCTGTAGAACCCATGAAAAGGACACAAAACCTGCTATTTAGACTAGTACAGTACAACAGCAACTTGCCCTGTCTATTAGAGAAGAAAAAAACACTTGAGGCTGTTTCACATGCTCGAGAGCACAACACTTTCAACTGAGCAAAAAACGGTTTCCCATTTCCATACATTATCTGCCGGAGTATTTTGATCTCCATACACTGACCACTTGACTCAATATCAGTTTACTCTAATCGATGACAGGCCTGTCAACACTACTTTTCTCCCGCCACATTAAAAGACGAGCCAGTTTTCCCTGGATCACATCCAACATGGCTCCCAGACAACAATCCTCCATCACGCCACCTCTGGGCGGATCAACATTAGCATTATCTCAAACCACGCGGCTCGGTAATCCCACCAACATGCAGAGCGAGTGATCAACAGCCAAGAGATTTCATGTTAATCCGGCAGCCACCTGACGACCCAGGTGCCTCGGGGAAGACAAATGCGCCTACCAAGTGCAGTGGGCCATTCAGAAGCTCAAAGAGCAGCCTTAGAGTCATGGCAACAATTATCATGAAATACGGGCTTTTGTGATTTAGAACCAGGAAATCTTTTTTTTAAAAAGACATCAAGGGCCCGATGTAGGTAAATAGTATTTACTGATTCGAAAATACCGAATTTTACCGAGTCAATATTTTTGAATCGGTAAATGCTATGTAGCAAATTATTCGGTAAAAATTACCGAATCGTTAAAATGTCGGTATTTACCAAATCTGTATTTACCGATTCGGTAATTGCCATTCATTCCTATGGGCCTGGAGACCCATAGGAAGGCCCATAGGAATGAATGGCAATTACAGAATCAGTAAATACCGATTTGGTAAAAGGGAGAAAACGGTTGTATGACATTACAACGCATGCTAATACATCGCATGCCATTACATTGTGGTTTTTACAACGCAAGTCGTTACAACGACTTGCGTTGGAGAGCGCTGGACTTAAGGAGTAGTATAATTTACTATTTCAACCCCAGTCTACATACAGTAGGGAAGATGTTGGATAGTAAATTATACTATTCCTTGTCCTAGAGCGCCATCCAACGCAAGTCGTTGTAACGACTTGCGTTGTAAAAAACGCGATCTAATGGCATCGCGATGTAACCACCGGGCTGTAAACTATGTTTCCCGGGGAAAACATTGAAGGGTGGCAGGGTGTCACTTGGACACCCTGTTGCACCCCCCAATTGTGTATTGGTGCACATGTGGCACACATATATGCCCTAAGGGCATGTATGTCTCCAAAATGGCACTGAAGTAATTTGCATGAAAATGCTTTTTTGGGGGTTTTCGTTATTTACCACCAACTTGTAGTTGGTGGTAAATAACAAATCCTAACATTGGATAAGCACTCATTTAAGTGCTCCCTACATTAGGAATTCTGTAATTTACCAAATCTGTATTTAAGAATTCGTTAATTTACTGATTCCTTAAATTACAGATTCGGTAAATTACCGAATCCTTAATTTAGGCCACTACATCAGAAAAGCCTATTACCGGTCGGTAACGGCCGACATTCGTTAATATCGTCCGTTACCGACCAGTAATAGGCTTCCTACATCTGGCCCCAAATGAGCTAAACATTCCTAGAGTGTAAAAAAATGTTTTTGACAATAACTTGCGAGTTGTCAGTGCCTAAAAGCTCCACCAGCATGGGGAGTTCCATGCAGAGATTAAAGCTTTAGGGACTAGTTCATCACAGAAAATCACGTGGCTGTGTATAGTGGCCGGACCATTTGTTGGTGTGTGCCTGGGAAGGTCCTGCAATACACCAGGCCCTTGAGAGATGTTTAATTTAGTCTAATGAAAAAAAGAGGTGTGTAAATAAGTTGTCAATGCTGAATTGGCAAGAAGTATATGTGGTGAGTCTGGTGCACCTGAGAGTGTGTAAGGGGGAAAGGTTGTGTGGATGCCTGCAGTAGTGCTCAGTGCGTGTATGAAGAAAATGTTCAAGTCTCTGGGACAGGAACAGACTAATTTGCATACAGCCAGGTTCTGAAACTGGGATGGTGCAGTGAGCTAAAAAACGGTGTTGGATCTAGCCCTGATCTCTTGACTGGGTGAGAGCTTTCTGCTTAATTCAGAGACTCTGTCCCTCACCACCCCTTGTTGTAAATATTTTTGTCCACCCTAAGCGTGGAAGGGTATTCTCAGATGTGAGACCCTTGCTCATTGCACCATCAGGATTCAAGCAAACCGGGCCGAAGACGGCTGTAATGCCAGAAACCGGTCCCCGGGAGCTTGTTTCCTTCCCAGTGTAAGAATTGGCTTTTGTAGTGTGGTTTGCCCTGTTCCCATCATGCACTGGGACAGGAACAGACTAATTTGCATACAGCCAGGTTCTGAAACTGGGATGGTGCAGTGAGCTAAAAAACGGGGTTGGATCTAGCCCTGATCTCTTGACTGGGTGAGAGCTTTCTGCTTAATTCAGAGACTCTGTCCCTCACCACCCCTTGTTGTAAATACAAGTAGACGGAGTGACACTTGTTTGCGAAGAAGGCGCCAAGCATGGTAATTAAGGACTGCTGGGCTTTAGCTATCGACCCCTGCTGGATGTCGAGAAGAGGTAATTGAAGGATAATTCTTTCTGGTGAGCCTTAACAAGGGAGTCTCTAGAGAAGATGGTATCCCAATCTTAGGGTCCCAAGTGGTGGTGGGCCACTTCCAGGAAGACCGTTCTGCATAGCTCTTTGTAGCAGGTAGCATCTCTGAAGGCAGCTTTCCTGATCTGTTGGATGCCTTTAAGTGGATAACACATGGTGGGCACCACTATATGGCTAGCAACCTGGATGCTTGAGAATGGTTTGAGTGGGCTTCCACTTAATTGGCAGGATGTTGAGCATTTCCTTCAAGCATCCATTAACCTTGGCTAGGGAGTTTGGGCTTTCCCTGTTATTAGTAAACCAGAAAGGCTCACAGACTTTGATTTCTCACAACAGTGCATCAAACCCAGTTTTGCCTCATTTCTTTACACTTTAAGGTAGTTCAGAGAACACTTCCTGAAGAAAGAAGCTCATTTCCGAGATTCAAAGACTCACAAGGGTCAGACAGGGTGTATCGAGAAGTCCTGAATCCATAGTCTTTGTGACATGCAGGTTCACTAAATCTTGCGGTTAAGGATGGTTGCAGTAACAGTATCATGAATATACAATTTTCCAAGTAGCCAGTGACACTGATCATGCTGTATTGCATCTTAATCAGGCATCTTGTTTTAAACGAAAGACCAAAAATGGCATGTAGCTATCAGGTTGTCAGTTTATAGTTTTCATCTATAATTAGTAGGGTGGAAGCACCATGAACCTAGTTATGAACCTGTTGGGTTATGGGAACAAGCTTCTAAAAACCCACAGACAAAGCATTCTAATTGGACACTGAGATAACAGCCAAATATCACCTAGGACCAGGCAAAACAGACCCTACTGATGGATTGATGGTAGACATGGAGTTTAAGGAGTTTAAGTAGTTATAGTGGCATGTGAGCCAAATGCAAGAAAAATATAGGACCTCATATTCCAGATGGTATACAGCAGCAAAAATGGAGAGCACTTGAAGTTACACAAGATGTGGGACTGTGTACTATTTTAGCTACTGTATGCATTATTCTGGATTCATGAACACTTTGTGGTTCTGGAAAATGAGTACCTAGGAGGTCCAGACTGGTAGTTGCTGACTAGTTCTCCTTTTTCATAGAAGAATAGTTCTTCTATAAAGCACTTGTTGCTAATTCTACCTCAAACCTTTATTTCAATGGCGATTGATGTGGTACCCGCGTCCATCATCTGAGGTGGACCGAAGCTTGGAGAACCCTGGCACAGTACTCTGCGTTGGACAGGCTAGAATTGTGGACCACAGACAACAAGAGTTAATAGAAGTCCTGTATCTAGATGTTGCTGAGCACAATTTCTGCTTATGAATGAGAAAATAAGGGCCATAAGCGATTTAACAACTTTCATGTATGCGCGCAAAAGGCAACAGTCTAATACAGACTGACGCAGGTTCAGTGTAAGCCAAGCATCTTGTTGGTGCTGGTGAGCCATGTGGGAGAAGATGCATGGCACCACACCTGGAATGTCAGAACATGCTGGCATTAAAGCTCATAGAGGAATGTTGCTTGATGGAAGGTGGAAACTCCTTCACGGGCTCAGGCAAAGTGTAGCTGCTGTGAAAGAAAGTGGTGTGCGGGAATGAGTGCCACTCCCTTAGATTTAGACGAGAGTAGATTTGGATGGGTGGAGAGCGGCTTAAGTGCTAGGAATGGGAATGCAGCCACAAGAACACAGAGGAGTGCATGTGCGACTGACACAAGCTCTTTACCTGACGTTCAACAAAGAAAAGACCCTTGGCAAAGGTAGCACCTTCTGCCTGAAATTAAGGGAGGCAAACACTATTGGGTGTCTTTCTGAATCTGTGCATTGGAATGTAGTGATATACACTTTGTACAGCCCTTTCAATAGGTAACAATACAAGTATTGTTTACCACAGTCATTCAGTACTATATAAAGAAAATCAAACTGATTAGTGCTACCTGATCAGGACAGGCACACATTTTCCAGAGATCCATTAGTGACACTGAATTAGTTATCAACTTGGAGGGCCTACAGCTTCCTCAGTTTTCCGACAAAAACTTGGACAGTTAAGTTCAGCAGTGGAAAGAGACATCTAAAGTCTATGTAAAGGCAGTTAGGCTGATGAAAGTCAGCTTTGATAAAGCATTGTTGGGCACTGAAGGAAGAGGAATTCTCAAGCACTTTCCATCATTCCCACTAGAGGAGAAAACATTGAAATAATATGAAATGGTAATGAGAACGTTTGACTTCAACTATGGAAAAAAAATGAAGTTGTTGAGAGACACTGGTTTTTAGGAAGAGGGTAGCTACCCATGGACATTGTTATTGAGGATTAGAGGGCTGCATTGCTAGAGCTAGTAGCAACTAGTAATTATGGATATTTCTATCATCAGATGTTGCAGGATCTGCTTGTGCAAAAAATAAAGGGCAAGAAAGAGTTGACTGTGAAGGGAGCAGAGCATGAGGGTGAGCCAGAGGTCACAGTCAAGGATAGCAAATCAGAAGACACATAGAGAAGTGGCAATCAACTTTGTAACAGTCTCACCACTGTGGGCCCAAGTGCCTGTAAGGCTGCTGAGACACTGACATTAACTGTACCACTGCTGCACTAGAGCCACTTGAAGCAACTTAGCAGCTATTCCGGGACATGTGTCCAGAAGCAGATTGCATCGAAGCTGCGACCTAGAGAAAGCAAGTCAATGGCTCACCTGCCTATAAAGAGGGAGGCTCTGCCGCGACCTGCAGGTCCTTCTACATTGATGAAGAGGTCGAACGCTGAAGACAGACGCATGCCTGCTGCTGCTGCCTCAGGACGCTGCTACGTTGAAGACGTGTGCTAAGGAGCGGAGCAACAGCTTAATAACTTCCTGTCTGCACACTTTGTAACACTGCGGGAGGACTAGGACTGAAAAGTGGAAGGCCAGAGTTAGGCTATGTCCGAACCGAACTGTGGGTAAGGCTAACACTAAAAACAGACTATCTGCTAATGGCTACAAGACCAAAGTGGGTAGTGCGGAATAGCGCTGCACCTGTGCTGAAAGATACACTAGTTTACCTTGGACTGTGGGCATGGAAAGGAGCAGAGAGGGTATCCTTTTCCGGGAGGTAGTAGTCCCACACATGAGACTCTGTGGGGCAGATCTATAAGCCACTTGCGCCATTTTTTAATCATTTTTAACATGGGAAAAGTGACGCAAAAGTGGCGCGAGAGGCTTGTAAACTGCCCCTAAGCATTCAATACTTTTTGTGTAGTATTACGTTTTATAGTGTATATAAAGACTTATCTTTTTAGAACAATAAACACTGGGCTGGAAAATCACGTTATCACACTCTTGGTCGTCTGTTGAGTGCTAAGCCTATCGTACTTCTACACAACGCTTCCAAGGAGCCTATGACTCGCTGAGAGAGTCATGTGCGGAAGGAGTTGCACTTGGCTCATCTTGCACAGCAATAGCAGAGTGGACCCTGGGGCATGAGTGTGAAAAGACCACAGGTGTGGCAAGACTTGGCTTGCCATTTAGCCCCCGAACATCATGTGAGAGCATCTCTTATCAAACTTTAACTAAATATTGGCAACCATCAAGGGGGTGACCATATCGTTGACTTTGGACCTCTCCTACATATGCCATCAAATATCAACTAGAACCTGCAGAGAGTTCGGAGCCCTGAACTCATGCATCACTCCAGAAGGGTCCTACAAATTTTGCTGCCTATCCTTTTGGCTGACATCTGCATTGGCAGTATGCCAGAGGGCAATGCAGAAGCTCTTTAAGGATCTTGAAAAGGTCATTTACTTAGAAGATGACATTATGCTATTTAGCCAGGATTAGTAGGAACACGATGAAACCATGAAGTGACTGTTGGATATTCGGAATGAAAGAGGTCTGACAACAAGGAAGAACAATGTAAACTGGGAAAGTAATATCTGGGGAAATCCATCGATCAAAGCAGATCTAACCCTCAAGGAATGTTTGGCTATTGCAATTAGATTTGTTCCGTGTTCAGGGAACAAGGAACTCTTACATTAGATTTCTTGAACCGGCACAGCATTATGGCAAATGTATTTCGACCTTTGCAGAGAAAACTGCCAAAATCTGGAAGCTGGTGAAGAAAATGGACAAGTTTGTTTAGAGTGGACCTTAGTAAGAATATTCTGAAAAACTCAACGATGAAATGTACGATACACTTTGGTACTCTATGACAGTCACATGTGAACGTAATTATGTTTTAGGGACAATTGTTTTTTTTTTAACAAACGCTATCAAATAAGTCACCTGGGCCTGTGTGTTGAGGCCTTTGAAAGATCCAGAGTCAAATCATTCAGCTGTAGAGAAAGAAGAGTTAGATTATTGATAGGACATCATAGACTATAGGCAAAATGTTGGGAGGTTCTGATTTTTGCATAAGCACCGACTATAAACCATTGGTGATCCTTTTTCCTACAAACGGCAAGATGAGCAATATTTTGCATTGCTGAATTAATGTTTAGATTACAAAAGTATACATTCAATGTGGATGATGTCTCGAGGTTTGGAATGTACAGGGAAATTGCTTGTCTCTAAGTGTGGGAAAGGTGGACAAAGATGAGGATGAGTGTGTGGTACCTGAAGTGAGCCCTGCAACTCAGAGGAACATTACTCAAGACAAATCATAGAAGTCTACTAAAGAAGATCGAGGTTTGAGTAAGGGGATGGAATCTGACCACTCACAGTAGCCAGGAAAGAAGTTGTTGAGTGATGAAGAGAAAACTCTTGAACAATTTTCTATGGGGATGTCCTGATTAGATGGATGAGAATGAGATGCATTGATAGTACCTGGGTGTTTGGGAGAGAATCATGGAAATAGCCCTTGAAAGTCACATGTGGATCAGTGTGATGAAAATGTGTTTTAGAAATAATATCTGCTGGCAGGATCACTTAACAATGTAGGCTGTAAGTGTAACTTGAAGCAACAAAACACAGGTGACTGAAGTGTGTCCGTTTTAGAAGATGCAAAGCCCAAATAGAGAATGGGGAAAATAAACTGGCTGAGGTGTTTCAGGTTCTATCCATACTTTATGGTCATGGTGGAGATATGCATTAGTTGCCGTTGTTTATTTTCACATTGCAATGAAGTGCAGTTTCTGCCATATGTGGAAATGAAAAAGGTTTAGACTTTTTGCAGCAAGTGGTTGTGGGTGTGCCCTGACGTGGGTCCTTTGCCCGCTGTGCCACTGGATTCAAGTTAGCCTGGATGATGAAGTGTGATACCCCAAAACCTGTCCCAGGATGATTGTTTCCGGTCCAGGGTGGACTTGGCCTGACAGTTCAGGCTGAACTGTTCCCAAGATGATCAGCGTCAAGACTGATTTTCATATGGCTCGGTCCAAATGGGGCGGCATAGTGAGCAAAAGGACAATGGATTAAACCTAGATCTCTTGACTGGGGGTGAGTGGTTGAAAAGATTTAGCACTCCATCCCTCATCTTGATGTGTTTGCTATGTAAGGGAAGGTGTGCCATCAAAATAAGTAACAGATGATGGTGTGCAGTTAACGTCTAAACAGATAATAGTTTCAGTTCTGCATTATGCACAAAATAACCACAGTATATCATCTAAATAGTAATGGGGACAAAGGAAGGGGGAAAACAGCAGAAGAATGTAACTGAAGATTGGCTGTAAAGATGATGCTGTGGTCACCTAGGACATCCACAAATGAAGTAATAGGTTATATTCCATAAGTTGATATGGGATAGAGATCTTAACTTGCCACTTAAACAACTTTGGATGTTAGTGAGAATGAGGAACAAAAAGTTGTAAAAAAGCAAGTGGGGTCAATAACGTCATTAAAAGTGCAAAATGGCGCATGGAAACAAATTGCTCACTGCCAAGGGGAAATGGTTCAAGATGGCGCAAAATGTAAAGAAGATTTTGGCAAAATTGCGCCAGGGATGGTATGAAGAGTGGGCAAAAATGTTATGCAGTTGTCAGACAGCAGCACGTGGAATGTTAGGAAAGTGGTGCACTTGCCTGAATGTAGCGTGTCCAAGGGTGGACTGTGCCCTGGTCATGCCCAAATGTTGATTACCAACAGCAGTAATAGATCTGGTGTGTGCATGAAGTCAAAAGGAGGAATAACAGGCAACATGGATGAAGAATTATGTGTCCAACTGAATCTATGATCAGTACCGATATTGCTATGCAGCTATGCTGGATGAGTGTAAACAAATGGAACTTTGTCATTGTATACATTTAGCTAATTCATGTTTTTTTATTGTGAGAAAGACAAATGTCAAGCATCTTTGTTGAAGCACGTGGGTTTGATGAACACTGCATGTTTCCGAAACATGAGTGGCTAGGAGTTTGATTGACTAGCAGTTGCTGCCTGTTCCTTCTCTGGAATGATATATCCTTCTTAAAAGCGTGAGTTACTTCTTCTACCAGGCACCTTTAAATCAGCAAGGTAGACCTTCATTAGCTGTCAACCTGTTAGTCACATTAAAAATGGGTACGACCTTCATTTTTGCATTGAAATCCTAAATATTACTGTACGATTAGACAACCTCACGTTCTATTGTATTAATCCACTTCATGCCTGTGTTCATAGACAGTGCCGAACTGGTCATTCCGGCACGCTGGTATTTTCAAAGTAGGTTGCAAGCAACAGGGCTGCTTTCAGACTTGGACAGGCTTCCATAAGCCAACCATACAATCTCTCACACCCCAGACCGGGCAACTTGAAATTAAAATTCACTGTGGAAGGGAGTGGGGCCTTGGAGGGGACTGAGGTTTATGCCAAGGGTGAAACCAGTCCTCAGCTGCTTGTGTTCAGATTTAGGTAGGACCGACTTGGCAGTTCGGGCTGGACTATTGTCATTAGAAGCAGGGTCAAGGCTGATTTGCATATGGCTGGGTACAAACTGAGGTGGCATTATGGGCAAAATAACGATGGGTTGGAATGCTGCCCAAGCTATTACCAGAGGTTAGACTTATTGCAGGTAGATTCCCATCACCTTTTGTGCGTTTCATGTTCCGCCCTAAGGGGCATGGGAATGTTCAGAAGTGGGTCCCATTTACACTCTCTCTGGAAAAAAGCTGCACCCAGCTGATGAGTCCATACCTGGGGCAAAACTGGTCCTGGATTGCTTGTGCTCCGGTTCAGGGAGGACCTGGCTTGGCAGTTCAGGCTGGACTGATCCCATGAGGAGCAGGTTCAAGACTGATCTGCATATGGCTGGGTCCAAACTGAGGTGGCATGGTGAACAAACGAATGATGGATTGGCATGCTACCCAAGCTATTGCCAATGATTAGACTTATTGCAAACAGCCTTTCATCGCCTTTTATGCATTTTATGCCAATAACTGCCTGAAAGCCCCTACTGCTCTTTCCACTGCCCCTATTGACCTCCTTCCCCCTCCCAAAAAATAAAGAAAAGGTTCCTGAGGATGATGCCTATTCCTTGGGTTGTCCCCTTCCCCCTTAATGGACACTGGCTGCTTACATCCTCCAAAGACTAGCTGAAAATCCACTCTCTGCAGTGGTCTCCAGATCACCATGCCTGCCACTAAGTGATATCAGCTACTCACTGGGTGACCATGTGATGGTAGCCAATAATGTGTGACACACGATGGCATCATGTATGTTGGCAGGTCAGGCACCCCGCCCTAACAGTGGCGCCCATCAGTGCAGGGCTGGTTTGACTATTTTAACCGCGGCTGATGTTGGTTTCTAGTCCAGCCTTATTCCTTATTCACAGACCAACTAATACCGTAATGTTGAATAATAAGTAACTTCTTTAAAATATATCTCACTTGAACACGCAAAATGCCCCTATTCCAAGCTTCACTCTAAAATCTACTTGCAGGCCCTATGTGAGAGAGACACTGTGGAATTGGGATCAAAGGTCCAATCCAGACTTTTTAAACTAGCGCCATAATTTATGTAAGACAAGATCAAACTCTTGAAGCTGAGAAATACTTCCATGTCAGATCACCATCATCCTTTTAAATGAACAAAACATTTTAAAGATGCTGTCAGCAAAGAATAATAGATGGAAATCTCTTGTTATTCAGTTTAAATTGCTCCTCTTTGCAATGTTACTCTTATCACAGTAATAGCATCTGAAAGTTGCAAACTCAGTACTTTTGTAACTTGATTTCTATGCAAAGACATAACCTTTGGAAAGTTTTCTTTGAAATAAAAAACTCTTATTTATTACACTGAAGTCAACCCAACCCTACACTTTTAAAAGACCATTATTACCAACAAAGCAATATAGCTCTGCACGCACTGCATAATAATTCTATATACTCTTCTAATAGACTTATGAATGCTGGCAAATCGAAGTAGAAAATGTGAATGAAGTATATGTGCGTATGTGTGTGTGGGTCTATGTGTGATTTTATATATAGCGTGACCAAGCCGTAATGGCGAAACGCGTCGTGGAACTTTTGTCATCTGCCAAATAAACTACTGTACAATTGCAGCTCTGGGTGTCCTGTCTTCATCATAATCTTTGATGTGTTGCGGAACGAATATATATATATATATATATATATATATGTATATATATATATATATATATATATATATATATATATATAAAGACATATACACACACTCGTTAGGTTTGGATGTGGTTATTGCACAGAATAAAGTGGTATAAACTCCATATTTCATAAACAAAACGGCTGCCTGTGAAATATAGATTTCATCCTTAAAATGACAGCTTACAACTTGCTCTGCAAAGCCTTAATCATAACCACTAGGATTATGTAGCATTGGGATCAAATTATGCAGTGAGGTTTTCTAAATTATGAGGCAAAAAAAATCTACTAATGTGGCACACTGCCTGGCAGCATTATTTTCATCCATCAGTTAGAAATGCAGTTTTTCGCCAAAGCTGGAAATTATGGGAATTTAATGAAAATTGCACTAAATCTATACTGACGCAGTAAACACTGCTGCCATAGAATTGCATACATCCACTTGCCCTCACCATTGTCCATTGTTTTATCAATAGTGTATTCATTAAGCAGAACCCAATCAGGACACATTGTTAGCTGCACTTAGAAGCAAACACTACCCCCAAATAAACATGAGATATAAAAAAAATGTACGTGTCCTAAAACCTAAAGTTAAGGTTGAAGGGAGTGTAATGAGTTCCTAAACCTCAGCTCCCATCCCAACTATTTGCACCCAAGTTTTACTTCCAACGCAGTGACTAAACACTGTTTTCCACAGGATACATGTATATATACAAAACCAAATTAAATAATGTACAATATCACAATGTCAATCAATAATCACAACACACAAATCCACATTTAGGGGCTGATACCGATCTCGCTCGGAAGGTCCCGGAACGCGATCCGGAAGAAATAAGTACAAGCCATAGGCATGTTATCCGCCCAACTTGTAGAGCTGTACGAGCGAGCAAGTACGATGCGAAAAATGCAAAATCTCCGACCGATTCATTTCCGAGTCTGAACTGCTACGTACGCCTCATCTGTAAGCAAACCGTGCCCTGCAATGGAGGCGAATTCCGACAAAGCCAGTACGATGCACGCGTCGGACAGCCGGATCGAGACGAAGTTTCCGGCTGGCAAAACGTCTGAGAAGCTGCCTTTGGGGGTCCACGTCGGACCCCCCGTCACCCGCATCCTTACGACTCGGACACAGGGGGAGACCCAAGGGTCTCCCCAACACAGACATGTACGGTGCAGATGGGACCGACGCGAGCCAACTGTAGGGGGCACCCTTGTGCGAGACGTACCCATTCAGTCAATGGGAGCCCATGTACGTGTCGTACGACCGGCTCCCATTGACTTCTATGGGAGTCCGACCAAACCGAGTCCGGCAGCATGCGGCCGCATCGTACTCGCTCGGTCGGACTGCAGGAGTCTGGCTCGGTTGGAAAACACTCCGGATCCGGCTCGGTCAGAGAGCTTTCCGACCCAGATTAGAATCGGACCGTCAGTCTTCTATTCACATCTAATTTTCTCCATTCACAAGTATTGCCGTCGTAGGACTAGTGTAAGACCTTAAGGCTCACCCAGCCACAAAAAATATAAATCTAATTTCCACTTTGAGAGAAAAGAGAGAGCGAGAAAGAGAAAACGAGAAAGAGAGAGCAAGAGAACTCACCCCTTTGTAGTCATAAGCCAATGTTGAAAAAAAAATTATATGAAGGATATTATTAAAATTATGTGTTTAAATACAGAGCATATGCATCAGAGTAGGATAACAGAGTACTGGCATTTTAGCATGAACTCACATTTTGTCAAAGAAAACGAAATTCCTTAAGACTGAGGGGCAAATTTACAAGCCCCCTACGAAACTTTTACGCAGCCAGTGCGTCACTTTTGTGACGCAGCTGCGGCGTAAACCATGCGCCACGTTGCGCCTTATTTACAACGTGATGAATCTAGGGAGATGCATCACGTTATAAAGCCCTGTGCCAATTTCACATGGGTGTTCCGGTGCAGGGTGGGCGTTCCGTCGCCAAAACGCCACGTACAAGTGACGCAGTGAAATCTACAACATTTCACAGAGTCACTTTTACGGCCATGTTGCGTCAAAACTCTGCGCCTGCTTGAAGCAGGCGTAAAGAGTGACGCACTATGTTGTGGATAGGCAAGATTGGAACAGTGCTGTAGTTGCGTCACGGTTTGTCTGAAGTTCCGCTCTGCCACTTAACAACTGGAGCATGCATCAATCTCCATTGAACCAAATCAAGAGTTGAGGAGGAGAAATTAAATCTCGTAATAAAAAATATTACTTCACATTAATATGAGTTTTCCAGCTAAAAAATAAAAAGAACATTGTGGGGTAAGAAGCCCTAATGGGTCAATGAAAGTATGTAGAAATTACTGTAGCATATTCGCTAACTGTTATACAATCCTTTACACCAAATCTAGGCTTTCAACATGTTTGTTTCAAGCATGTTCAGGGGTGAGCAGAGCTGGAAATGTAGGAGGTAGGTCAAGGGTGCCCGGCTGAGGGTTGGGGTAAGGTATTGCCCAAGAGTTGAGTCCCTAACAAACAATTTTCAAAGTCAAGCATGGCTATCATGGTTCCCACCATTCGAGATACAGTTATGCCGTCTATGTACTGCCCAAGAGTGGAGTCCTCGACAAACAATTTTCAGAGTCAGGCATGGTTATCACTGTTCCCACCCTTCGAGATGCATTATGCTGTCTAAGTATTCAACAGTACCCGACACAGAGAGGCAAGACAGTTGAAGGCAGTTCACAGACTTTATTGATATCAAGAAGATTGAGAGTTAAATCATCCCAAGATTGCGCTGCATGCGCCCTTTCCATTCTCCTCTGCCTTTCCACGGTCGAGTTGACCCATCGATCCTGGTCAAGCGACCACCTGCCTTAGCCACTGTGTAATGCTAGGTGCTATACACAATTACCACTTACTTGCTAGGGATATTACACATTCTGGCTAGTACTAACTTATAATTGACACAGTTTTAGCCAATTTTATTGTTTCTAAGTTGCGGCATTGTGCTCAGTAGACACGCTTCCGGGTTCAAGAGCTTTGCTCCATCCGGGTCCCAGTGCATTACATGGATGACTGCACTTCAATAACTCATTATCACTGGCTAAACCCATGTCCTAAGGTAAAAATCTACTTTCTTTTGCGTTAAGAGGTTCGTCTTCCCAATGCGCCTCGGGACATGTCCCTTGCAGGAAATGCAATTGTATCAAGTTAAACCGTAGAAATTCAAGATAATTTCTGTGTTTGTCTCACAGTGAGTCACAAGTCCTTTTCCCTTATTCCCCTGCCTATGTTGGTCACCAATTTTGATTGGAGGTATGAGCTTCAATCTCCCTTGTAGTCATGTAGTTTCCGATTCATTTAACAGCTTTTCTCTTCAACTCTGTCACGTAATATTGGGTGTGTAATTGGTTCTCTGTCTTTCTCACTCCCAGTCTATTTAATTATGAAAATGATCTTCCTATGTGTAAGACATGTCAGTTCCTAGTCTTAATTCTTGGAAAGACTTGAGGATACCCAATAACACTCCCAGTAGTTGTTGAGTGGATTTTCCACCAGCCTCAACCAGATATATTTGTGGACAAAAACATAAAACGTAAAGGTTGCGTAAAAAAAAGCACAGATTTAATCAGGAACACAATATTTTCTGTGTCTTGCAAACAAAGCTGGTCACAGAACAATATTTTCTACAAATTAATACATATAAATAATTAACTGATATGTCCATGGCAATTGGCTCATATCAAACTGTTAATAACATTAGGGCAAGCGGGATATGACAAACGAGTGCTCATGCATTCAATCCAAAGCATGTGAAATATTCAAACGCTGAATTTTTCCTAGGTGGGATCATGTGATTGAGCTTTTCTTCCAATCCACTGGCCAACACGTCTCACACAGGATCAAACATTCTGAGGCTGAAGTGCGGAAACCGATCATTATTCATTCCAATAGGGGGAGCAGGCAGAGAAAAATCTCCTCTGGTCTGAATTTCAATTGTTTCACATTCGATTGTCATACTCACTCATACTTTGCAGATACTTTGGGACCTTCAGGAATAAAAACCTCTATGCTGCCAAAGCCCTTGTCCAAGGCCTAGACTTGTCCTCATTCTTGTGCCTGTACAGAGAGCTTGAATCTCCCAGATCACAACAAATCCACATCAGAACTTTTTATTTTGGGAAAAACTATACATCTGAATAGAGCTTTTTTTTTACTTTCAATATTGAAATCGAATGTGTAGCATTTAACCGGGTAACCGTAAGTCTGATAAGTTACAGCATTGCAAATGTCAGCGATACCTAGATCCATATTTAAATCAAGACAGTATTATTATTTTAATTTCATTTCGAAGACTGAATATATTAGTCTCGCCACATGGCTGGTTACAGATGTTGACTGATGTTAATCGCTACGCTGCTTGAAGCTGCTTGTTTACTCCATCAGGGTATTAAATCGCTCCACAAGGGCTGTACTCCACAAATGCTTGCAATAAGTGAATTGCTAGATGACAGAATATGTTTATCTACTCCCTGGTTGCCCTTCAGTGTACTGCAATCACTTATGCCTCTTAGTCAGAATGGATCACAGTCCTACACCACTCCCAGCCCTGCTCTCTGTAGCCAGTAAACCATATTGAACTAATGCACAACCTTCATCCTTGGAAGTAGGAAAGCAGCCGCATGGAACGCCTTCTCCGCCTACTCCCACAAATATAGGGTTTAATTTGTGCCCGGTCAACAAACCATAGGTCCTTCGAGGACAGTGGTATGTTTTTGATGGGTAAAGAGCTTCAATTATTTACCACTAATCAGGGGGCTCATGAAAACACAACTATACATTCAATTATTATAAATGCACCAAGAGAAGAACATTAGGCAGATATTCCCAAGCTGTTTGCTAAGCGCATCTGATTAAATCATTTAATATTCTTACAAAACTGCAACATAAGGGTACCAGCATAAACTGAGAAACAACCAGACAAGCATGCATATATTACTCAAGAAGTGAGATTGAGTTTATGAATCCATTACTTATGTGGCACCTAGACCTCATGGGAGTTCTGACACAATGCATTAATTATTTGAAAAACAAAGCGACGGCACAGTAGAGAAGACACAGAAAACAGACCACAAAACCAGAGACCTGGACTTTGTGGTTAGCAATACTACTTATTTGAATTTACAAAACTGACAAACTTATATGTAGGGAAAGGTAAATTAAATATAATAAATATATATATAAAATTATATATATATATATATTATATTAAATTACTGAATATAATATATTTGATTTATTTTATAAAAATACATAAATTAATATATTTATTTATTTTTAATATTAATTAAATTAATTAAATAATGTTAAATAAAATATAAAATGAAATTATATGCTTACCTATACTTACGTTGTAATGGCATGCGTTGTAATAGTATCCTCTATGTAATGACATGCGTTGTAAAGGCATGCGTTGTAAAGGATCCTGCGTTGTAAAAGTAGCGTTGTAATGGTATGCGATGTAAAACTATGCGTGGTAACGTCATACATCCGTAGGGAAATGACGACCTCTATACTTTTCCAGATGTACATGGCCTAACCCTAACACTGCGGAAAATCACCAATAGCAGGCTTTGCATAAATATGTGAAATGCACATATTTTTCCTGTTCAATTTTCCATGTGGAGAAATCACCAAACTGGGGTGTTCCTGAACTTTTCTGCACTAACGGCATCATTTACGGTTATGCTTTGATGGAGGGTCGCAAATGCGTTGTAAATGATGGTCAGTACCTACAAAGTCACGAATTAGAGGGTGTTCCCAAAATTTACAAGGGGAATTTATTTGGGAACTCTTAATTTTCCAAATCCTAAATTAAAGGTATGGCTGCAGGAAATTCAGCTTCTTGGTAGACTGCCTGGCAAGAGCTGTGTGCACCTCTAAAAATCCAAGGATTCTGTTCTGTCCATTTGGAGGCACGAATACCACCTACTAGTTTATTTTGTTTTAGGGGTCAAAAAGTTTTAAGACTCAGTACATGAGAGAAGTAATTTAATATTACATAATGTGTCTTGACAAGACAATACAATCCTACCACATTCATTATGAAAGGAAATTACTTGCTGCATTAGTTTATTTGTGAAGCAAACTTTTCCTTAGATGGGTAACTGAAACAGTGAACTTCAGCCTTCCAATAAAAAAAGGTTTTAGAATTTTTAACTAAGTAGTACACATTACATTTGATGAAAATCTATTTATTTTTTATATTTATAGAAAAATAACCAGCCAAATAGGTTGACAGTGCGTCCCAATAACTTGGTATAAAGAAAAATGACTGACTCCAAGTTGAATTTCTTTGGGTTGTATACTCGAGATACTAATTTATGTACTGGAACAGTGCAACAAAGGAACGTTTTGCTTCCCTAAAAAAATCAAATAGAGGTTTCCGCTAAGCCTACCAAGAAAGAGTTGAGGCCCGACTAAAGAGATAAAATCTAAAATCTAATCATGCCTGATTGTCGGACTCTGCAGAGCGGGCCCGGAGTGTTTTATATCCACATTCCAACCCACATAGTCTTCAATCCAACACGAGCTTAGAGTCTCTAACTGCCCGTATCCATTTCTGTCCCGGGAAACAAAGGCCTTTCACTGATCTGAAAATGGACGAGTCCTGTGGGCTCCATAATGGGCAGCCTCAACGGGAACGGGAAACTGCTGCCCTAACTGCCTAAGATTTGTGTCCCCCGGCTCACCAAAGACTCTTTGCGAGGTAGGCCTTCATCAATCCTACTATCGGCCTACGCTTGCCCCATAACTCAAATATTGGCAGACGCGCCCTCACGTGTCCAGCGCCCGCAGCCCACTGAAATGCTGCTTATCCACATTGCCTGCCACCCACCTAACAACTAATGCGGCAGCAGAGACTGAGCTCTTGACTGCAAGTTGGTGTACTCACTCTGTGGCTACAGTCGGGGCTGTGCAGACTTCCACAGGTCTCCGTCACTCAATTGGGAACCGGCGACAGAGGCTCATCTCTGAGACACGTTGGTGCAATCGCGGCTTCTATCGGTCGGCTGAAGCTGACGTATACTTACAGATGCCAGCGCCTAATTCACCCCTGGTAGGTGCTTATTCTTAATCTACAGCCCATATCAGCCATATAGCCTAGGGTGGCCACAGACGTGATGGCGCCGGTGTGGGGACCCGAGACACCGAAGCTGCTGCAAGACTCAGGAGTGGTCGTACTTTACCCCCAATCTCCCTAAATAATGTTGCCTGGCCTCCACATCTTAAGGACTTCCCCCATGACCCATTTCAAACAATTTCAGACAAGAATGTTGATGAGGGCCTCATAGATAGAGGGGCAGGAGACCTAGCAACTCTGGTCGATGCCTGGTGGAAATACCTAGGTAGCTATAGAGGAGATGGGCTGTGGATCACCCCCTTGGCCGTCACCTACCCAGCCGGACATTGGACAGACTTTCCTTCGTCTCTCCGCCGTGTCTCCTTCCTCCCCTGCCATCCAACGAATCAGCCGGCTTGTTTGACTTTCACTTTGTCTTTTTAGTTCTCCTGAATTACTTTCCCCCTTGCCGGGCTTTCCTGACCTGATCTTCATTCAAACCCCATTTTATTCTTCCCCTCTTTCTATATACCCCAAAGGATGTGTGTATATGTTAAGCTATGCTCTAGTAACTCATGTTACTGTGTAACACTGTTTTTCTTTATGTTAAACTGAGCTCCTGTAACTGACGTAACATTGTAACTCGTGAATCCTCATGTAAAGCGCTCTGATACCCCCGGGTCTAGCCAGCACAATATAAAACTCTGCAAATAAATAAACACTTGGGTAGGTTATTTGATCCAAAGCTCTCCTTCAATCATTCTTCACCAAATGCAGACTCAACCAAGAGAAATACAAAGTATTCTAAGCCTGGAGAGCCAGGAGTCCACAATTGAACCTCCTACCTAGATTAACCCCTTCGCCGCGGGGCTAATTCCCCCGCACCACGGGGGGAGTGGGCCATGCGCAGCGCTCGTGATGAGCTGAGCTTGTCATGCAGCACAGTGGAGCTCTGCTCATGACGAGCTGAGCTCGTCACGACTCCGCCCACTCAATGGAACGCCCCGTACAGGAGGTGAATTATCCCCGCATGGGTGTTCCGCGGCAGTTATGCATGAGCACAGCGCCACTGTGCCAAAGGTGTTAAGGTGTTTCAAGTTATCTTTGAAAAGCAGTCTTTAAAGTTACCGACCTATTAGGGATTGACCCCCGTTCTTTTAAGAAGGGACCGGACCCTTGAACAGCAGGGAACCACATAATCTTCTGCTGCAGCACCGACACACCTAACCTCCAGTTCGAGGACCAGAGCCCAGTGGAAAGCTCACGATGGACATTACATCTTCAAACAAATTGGGTACAAACAGGTGCTTTATAAAATATTTTTTTTAAAGTGGTTAACTGTCCCTTGGTCTTGCCTTTTCCTCTTTCTCTTGATTCTTACCGTGTCTTATGACCCAAATGTAAGTCCTGTAAAATTATTTACCATTCGCCAAGTATGTACAATCCTAAAGCAGGAGGGTTTAACCGGACTAAAAAACTCCCAAAATGTAAGCAATCTCATGTAGTTTGCAATGAGTTCCTCAAAGTAGTTCAACAATTGTACATCAGTTTTATCCTTGGAAGAAAAATGGTCCAATCACTAACCTAAACTGCTCTTCAAAGGCTCCAGTATAAAGCATCAATATCATAACGAAATACCACTTGCTCCACAATCGAGTACTGGTTAAAATGCAGACTACATGAGAGTGATTATTAATTCATTAATACTTAATTTTCATATCATAGCTTTATAGGCACATTCCCATAGGTAATGTATACTTTTCACTTGTCGCGTTTGCTACAATAAACAAATGCATTCATAATCAGGATACATCTAGAGGTAGCAACATAAAATTGGATATTAACATCTTTACTCATTAATAATTTAATCCTAAAAAACATACTCATTAAAACTTTACAATAAGTTTCTCTGTAGGCCCTGCAAAGTTTCCCAACTACAAAAACTCCCTGCTTTATGGCCAATATCAGTGGTACGGATGTATGACGTTACAAAGCAGGCTATTACAACGCCTGCCTTTACAACGCGGTTTTTACATCGCATACCTTTCCAACGCATAGCGCTTAGATGTGCTGGATAGTGAAAAGTTTAATTTTCTATTCCAACTCTAGTCCCCGTGGACACTAGGGAAGGTGTTGGATAGAAAATTAAACTTATTCCCTATCCTAGAGCGCCCCCCAGCGCAATGCGTTGTAATGGTTCGCGTTGTAATGACCGCGTTGTAACAATAGTGCGTTGTAAAAGTTTCGTTGTAAAGGGTGTTTACCCAGTGGTACAATACACGTCTGTGACGGATTAAATGTACATATAAATGTACATATACGTTCACTACAATAAGGCAGTGCATGAAGAAATGTTCTACACAGAGAAGGTTCCTGAGGTACATCTATCCTCCCTTCACCAAAAAAAAACTGGGGTTCCTTGTTTTTTTCCATTGCTAACAAGATGGTTCAAAAGAGTTTCTGCAGAAAAACTAACATTTTGAAATAGATTTTTCAGTGATGCTTAAACAAGCTTCGCCAAGTGTGCAAGTAATAGTCATCATTTAGACGTGAATGTGATTAGTGTATATTAATTCAAATAATGAATCAATTAGCATAAACGCCCGCTAATACATTACAATGTTATATTCCATTTACTGTTAATAGGAAGATAAATCATATCTGCTGCAAGTAAGACATGTGGCAGAAAGTAATATATTGTGACATATTAATAACGCTATCCGTTTAATTTTGCCTCTCTTAAAGAGAATCAGCACTGGCTGTAGAGAGCGGTCCACGTCAATGGCACTTCAACTTTAGCAACCTGGGGCTAAGGGAGAATTACAGGCACTGAAATGGGGACATGATTGAGGAGTAATGGAAAGAAAGAAGTGGGCAGGAGAAGATTCATAGAGCATGTGATGGAGAGTCGGGGGATGAGGGGGTGGGGTCGGGCAAAGACTACAACACTAAACATTATCATCATTTGGATTCAAGTATTCTTAGCCAATAGTGTTCTTCAGCTTTCTCACCAGCTTAAGAAGCTGGAAGAGTTGTGTTGGGAGCAGTAACAGTGTTTTGGGTCTGGCTACAGAAAGCTTTTAAAGTGTGGCAAGAGACAGCTTTATTTATACAACCAATATAAAGAGGGGCAATAGGTCAGCTCCCCGCTGCCATTGGTTGTGGTGCAATTCACATGTTGGTTACCCACATTCAGCAGGTATTCAGATATTGTTCAAATGTCACTTTCAGTCAAGATGTATGTAGTTTTTTTTTTTTACTTTACCAACATGGAGCTGTTTCACTGGTAGAGCAGTGTGCCGACTGATACCAGCAAGGCCACAGGAATGCCAACCACCTGTGGCGAGGGTGTGCTACAAGGGGCAGACTGAGAATGGAGACATCTCAAACGACCTCCGTACACCTAAGAATGGAAACATCGCAAACGACCTCAGCACACCAAAGAATGGAGACATCCCAAACTACCTCCGCACACTAAGAAAGGAGACATCGCAAACGTCCTCCGCACACCAAAAAATGGAGACATCCCAAACTACCTCTGCACACCAAAGAATGGAGACACCGCAAACGACCTTCGTACACCTAAGAATGGAGAGATTCCAGACCACCTCCACACACTTACTCTCCACAGAGGGTCAGAAGCATCTGTGGTGCAATCCAGTTCAAGTCCATGTCTCATGGATGCACTAAATTGAAAGATTTTTTTATAGGTACAGGCAAGTGGCACTGTAAGAACTGTGGTGGTATTGAAAAGGAGGGGATGGGTCTTAGAGCACAAAAAGTGGAAGGTCAGGGCTGAGACAGAAGCAGACAAAGACTGTACCTGCCACCTTCTAAGAGCTTGTATCCAGGGTTTGGGAGCTGGCTCCTGAGGTTTGCTGTCAGTGGTGTTACCAAAAATTTCACACTCGTTTGAAAAGCCGGTTACAGCCGAAGTGTAGAAAGTAACCTTTCTCCTGATTCATGCGTATGTATTTGAAGTTTCTAGTAGCCCTTTAAAAGGAGATTCCCAATTGTTTATGGGTAGCTTGTGCAATCCAGAAGAGGTAATGTTATTAATTGAGAAAAAGTGTCTTCGGGTACAGGGGGGCAGATGCAGTACCACACGATCCGTGACTCAAAGAATTTCTTGGAACTTTTCCCTCAGCCTACCCTAAGTGTACAGCAAGTTGGGGGAATCTCTATGCTAGTAAAGATGTCTTTTTATTGCCACCTCTGAGATGGTGGATCCTTCTCTCATCATCAGATTATTTAAAAATGTAGTATCAAAAACCAGCCACCTGATTTTTTAATAGGGGACCGCTGAAGGTTCAAAGTTGTGGATATTGCTCTTAGATTGATGTTCAGACCCCTATAGTTCTTTATAGTCATTTCACTTTTACTTTGGTCTCATTCAATTAAATGCTTCATATCTCTTCTCGAAAACAAAACTGTAATGCGATTGATAATTGGCAAATATTTTGTACAATTTCTACAGCGCTTCTCAGCCCTTGGAGTTTTATGCAAGGATAAGTCTGCAGCAGCAATGTACGAATGTTTTATTAAATCTGCTCGTTTTAATAGTGAGTAACACACTAAACTTTGTTTCACTAGTGAGAAAGGCTGGATGACAAATGATGTTAAATTGTAATATCTGGCAATGATCTACATGTACACATGTAAGGCAACGAGATATTTCATGTGATAGTTCTTTCAGAAATGAAGCCTCTATTTGGCTCTCAGGTCTAGCAAACAAGTCGTACTCATTTCACAGATTTTAATAATATATAATGAGACAAAAGAATGTTGGACACCCAAAGCACGTGTTGATTAATTTAAGGGTTTTATAGTTATTCAGATAATGCAGTCCATTGGGTGGTCCCTGTCTGTTCTGGACTGTAAAACATGGACAATGTGGAGACACAATGTGGGACTAAGCAGAATCATGAAATTGGTTCACTGGCACACCGGTACAGGAGGTTCCTTCCTTTAAAAATCAGAGTCCCTGAGATAAAGCTCAGCTTCCTCACCCTCACTCCTGTGAGTGCTAGTCTCAGCTATAATGCTAAAGGTGCTGAAAGAGACATTTCATTTGCTTCTTTGAAAAATTAGATTATAATGCAAGTATGGTTTTATGTCGACATGTCTCCCTTATTTTAACTTTGTTGGTGGAAGGGTTTAATTCAAGAAGGTGGGTTCCGCTTCACTGTTGGATCATCCAGTGGTCTCAACTACTTTAAAAAGCACCAGCACATAAAGCACCCAGACTCACATAAGAGAAGCTAATGAAGCATGTCCTAGTCACAGGCCTTTGGAAGGCAAAGGGGCAAGACACTATCAAAATATAACAGGAAAAAATAAAACCGGTTACCCAGCAGTAGGAGACCAAACCCACTCAGCTAGTCACCCTTTTTGCAATTCCTTGAGTGCGCCTGATACCACCTACATGTTTTGAGTAATGTGAATTACTGAAAGGAGCAAAATACCTAGGGTCATATTTAAAATAACTGGTGCATCCCTGCAAATCAGCAGGGATGCGCCAGTTATTGTGCACCACAGCTCCGCCATTATGGATGCGCCGCACTTACAATGCAGCGCACCATGGGGCAAAAACAGCACAGATGCGTGACGCATCTGTGCCGTAAAAGTGACGCATTGCTGGGGTTGCGACGCAAGCGCGACGCAGCTCCAGCAATGCTTTGGGGACCCTATCTAGTTAATGCTGCGTCAATCCTTACGCCTGCTTCAGGCAGGCGCAGGGTTTTGACGCAGCATGGGCCTAAAAGTGACTCCGTGAAATCTTGTAGATTTCACGCAGCCACTTTTAGGAGGTGTTCCTGCGCCGGAACGCCCCCCCCTGCACAGAAACGCCTACATGTGGCGCAGGTTATTACAACGTGATGCATCTCCCAGATGCGTCACGTTGTAAGTACCCCCGCACCATGGAGCCGTATTTGCGCCGCCGCTGCGTCACAAAAGTGACGCAACGGCGGCGTAAATGAGACGCAAGGGGCTTGTAAATCTGCCCCAAAGGGTCTCTCAAACTAGCAGTTTGCAAACGAGCCCTGTTATCTGCCAGTAAAGGAGGTGCATTTATCCACATTTCGAGATGACCCAGATGGCGGCAGAGATCCACCCAACGTGTCAACCATCACATTTTCCATTGCAGAGTGAATTGCGACAAAGCAGATAGGATCAGGTTGTTCTTAGCACTTCATAATATACTGGCACAAGAACTTATAACTGTTATCAACACAGACAGTAGATTTATTAATGTATGCCTAATTCATTTAAGACTTTAAGAATATTGAAAGTAGTGGGAGTCAGAGCCGGATCACCTTAAATGTGATTCTCTCATCCAACAATCATAAAAACATGACAAGCCCTGAAGTTCGAACTACAAATGAAATCCTGGAATCCGGACTTGCCCTCAGGAGATTCTTTTGATATGTCTTGGTGGCTCTTTCCTACTCGGTTTATTTGTCACTATTTTCCACAGGGAATCTTTTGCAAGCGGTGTTACTGTCAGACAATTTTTGCCTGACAGACCCCACCCCCAGACACTCCCAACATCCTTCCCGCAACACCTCGCCAGAGTGACGTCGCTGATACACTACGAAACTGTTGAAGCTTGAGGGGTGACTATCAACAAACAGACTTGACGACGTGGAGGCTGGAAATATTTTGGGGTCAAAAGTTTACCACTCGATGCTTGGGAATATGATCATAGAGCTTTTCAAACTGAGCTTTCGATGTAAGAACTACAAAAAGATGCGTTAGTCCATGGAATTCATGACAGCAACAAAAAAACACCTTTAGACCCCCAGGTGAAAAGATGAAGATGTATGGATTTTTTCACACTCCCTTTTTTTAAAGAATATAAAAGAAGCTAAGAGAAAACAAAATTCCCATTTCAGGTAAGCACAGCTACGTTCAATACTCCATGTTGGTTTAATTTACACCGATTCTGATGTGCAAATGGAAATGAAATGTTTAAATGTGAATATATTTCGGTTCTAAATAATTTTCCAGTGAAGACATTGTATATTCAGTGAATAATACACTGGATTTTCTAAATTTGTCTAAAGAAAAGTTTATGAATTTTTAATGGCACAATTTAATACATGTTCTACCCTTCCAGGCAAGAACATAAGCGGCTGCAGTGCAAAGCGAGCCTGATCAGAACCTTGTGTTTTGTAGGTTGGTATCTCTGAGACAAAACAAACCAGCACACAGGTTGCTAGAAAGGACACGAAGGTGCCAGCAGAGAGGCTGATGACATAGAGTTGACCGCAGTAGGGTGGCATGCTGGCGTAAGTTTGAAAGTAAAGTGCCCCTGGCCCGTCAGCTGTCTGTGTCACAAAGCAAAATAAATAAATTGCAGCCACAGACACTGCCAGAATCTCCTATTCCTACCTGTACCTGAAGGACCCACAAATATAGCGTTTTCTAAATGAGTTGCAAAAAGTCGATGTGTACTTCGTAATAAGTAAAACAGAAAAAAATAATATACAAAAACTGGTCGTAGAAGATAGTAGTTAAGTGAAGTAGGAAGGTCAACCACATAGAACTTGTGAGAAATAGGAGATGTTTACCACAGCCTAACAGGCAAAAAAGAAGAGCAAACTGCAAATTACAGATTCCAGTTCCGAAGTAAACAATTATGAATACCCAGGTTTGTCTATCAATTAGAATGCAGTTAAAGCACGTCATGTTATACCTAAAAGCTCCTCAATTTCAAAATTAAATTTAAAATAAAAGACGTAGACAAAAAAAAAATGGACGCCATAGATCAGTGGCACTCTAGGGTACAACCACGCCTGGTTCAGCATAAGCAACGAATATTCACATGACCCGCATTCACATAGTTTTATTTGAATGTGTCTAAAGAATATGGAAAACCTGAAAGCCTGGGTGGATTTAACCTATAGGTATACAAGCAGCTACCAATTTAACCCAAGGGTTGAGGGTTTACAAGAAACTTGCACCCGATTAAACAAGACCGGATCTTGTTCAGAAATGGGTGTCGAAACAATTTTGAACTAACTTACCGCAGCAACTGCGCATGTGGATTCTGCTGTAGTGAAATAACTTTTATTTTGTAGAAAATTAACCTTGCGTTGGTATCATATATTGATAATACTTTCTGTATTTGTGTGAGAAAATTAGGTAATTCAGGTACACCCACACAAGGCGAAAGTGTTCACGTTGTTCTTTACATCACAAAGTTTATTGAAAAGGGAAAGACAGCAAACAACAACTGTCAAAAAAGCATCATTGTCAAATACAAGAATTGCGACAAGCTGTCAGTTTTTATTACAAGGCAGCATGAAAGGAATATAATGGAAAACATTCTCAACATGGCAGGTGCCTCTGTCTGCTTTACATGCCTATCTGGACACTACGGTCAATTTTTCAAATTGTTATGCTTGCTTCTTTGAGTTTCTTTAGTACTTATGATTTTGAGCAGAAAATGTTGTGACAACAGCTGAATAAAAGAACAAATTCTAAACAAGCAAGTAATGTATTGTTGACAAGAATCCATAATCAGATGAAGCCGAGTTTTTAAAGGGAAAATAAGAGATATCTGGAGGGCCTTTGGATAAAATGTAGTTGGTTTTTGTTGATAAACTTTATAACCTTAAAGCGGGGTAAAATAAAACACCTAAAGCTCCCTCAAGAGCAGCACATTAAAAAGAACGAGTGATGCAGGGAGAACAAATGCAATGACCTCCACCAACAGTGTCTTAATTATGAAGTAGATGATTTCCTTACTAACAGGGTTTGGTTTGTTGATGTTCTAATCTAAAACAAATGATGTTTCCGATTCTACCTTCTAATATTTTTGACTGACCTACATGTTCTTTGTTATTTTCGTTTGCATTTGCTTGGTAACTGAATGTGTGCTCTGAACTGGACGAAAGACAATGGAGGGACTCTGCCAGCAGATGTCCAGGACGCTCATTAGGCTATGCGGGATCCTTCCCTCATGAGGGTGCCTGACGCGCCGCTGAGGAAGGCCTAGCCACAAATGCCCTGCAAATGTGACCTCAAGGAGGAAGCAGGGTGCTAGACCATGGAGGCACAGATAGAAACTGACATAACAAAACAGTAAAGTGAGGAGCGGGAAACCAGGGCCGGACTGAGAACGGAAACCGGCCCTGGCAAACTGCTCAGCTGCCCCCCCTGGGGTCAGGGAGGGTGCAGGTGAGCAGTTTGCGACGGCTGCTTTCGGCCGATTTTGTTACCGGGGGCCGACGTTGCCGACCCCCGGTAACAAAAACGGCCCCCCAGGGGCCCAAAACCGACCCCCCACCCTAGCGGCCTACCGGGGAAATGTCCGGTGCCCGCTATGGCCAGTCCGGCCCGAAACCCCTAACCAAGTGACTTTGGGGGTCCTGATAAGATCCTGCACAGCGAAGATGAGTGAATGCCCTTAAGAAAATTCTCAGATGCATGAAGCTAATTTGGGTCCCAACAAGAGGTTATGCTTAGCCTTCTGGAAGAGATGCTGTTATCAGCAGACAACTGGCAACAATAAGAAATGTCAGTTGAAACGATGAAACCATTTAAATTCACCAGTTATAGTCAACTCAAGAAACCTGGATATGAACTTTCAATCACTTAATACAGAACTTTTTTTGCTAGGCTGTAAAATGCCAGCAGTCAAACAGTAAACAAAGGACACTCCAAAAGGAATTCACAACAGAATTGGCACTAGACAGGAACTGATAAAGCATGTAATGTGGCATGTGTTCACATCTGGTGTAGCACCCTGCTCTCACATCAGACTCTAAACACAAAGGCAACATCAGAGTAATAAATAAAAAAAACAAAAAAAACATTAGCACAGACAGGAACCAGCTTGAGTGCAGATGTGCTCCTTGTGAAAGAATACAGGTCACTCAAAGTGAAGTAATCCCATGGCTGAAGTGGGCTGACCCCCTGTCCCATTGCTCTATTCTGCAAAGGGTGGAAGCAAAACGTGAATGACACACCAATAGACCAACGGATGAACAAAACTGGCTAAAAGCCTCTTTAAATAATTATATATTGTACATATAAATATATATATATTTCTTTTAAATCAAAAGGTCTTGGCTAACGCCAGGCCTATAAAAGGACTCAAGTTCAAGTTCCAAAATTTGTATAGCGCACTAATCACCCAGAGGGTCTCAAGGTGCTTGAGGGAGGGAGGTGTTCTACTTATCGAATATCCAAGTTTTTAGTTGTTTTCTGAAGGAGAGGTGGTTTTGTGTGAGGCGGAGGTGGGTGGGGAGAGAATTCTGCAAATGGGTATTTTAATGGAGCACTCCACATACATACATTAACAAGAACTTCAAAGCCAATAGATCTGTCCTTAACATTCCACACAGGAATGCACAAATGCTGGTTTTGTGCTTAGACGTCAAAGCCAGGCTTTGCAAATGCTTGTCTTCTTAACTATTAACCTCATACAAGCAGACACTTTAGACAGACACAATGGCGTATGGCCGTCATAGATCTGAACGAATGGGTGCAGATATCGAGTATGTGCTACTATGTCATAACAGACAAAATCACATAACATAAATGTGCTTTAATCAAATAATAAGACGGATTATGAGCAGGAATACAAACAATAGATAGCAGCGTGGTACGGGTCCCTTGTTCTATTCATTTTCAATTCACGGCCGGCCTTAGGCATGTGCAAGCTGTGCACCTGCACAGGGCCACCAAATCCCAGGGGCCACCACGCCAATATATATCCTTAATATAATAATCCTCTGAGGATGGATACATATTTGTGTGGGGGCCCCTGGCAGGGATTTGGTGGCCTCTGGCACTATACAACTTCCAAACACCATGACCCCCCCCCTCTTCAGTGGCCTCCGCGCTCTGCCCCACCCAGACCCCCTCTTCCGGGGCCCCCACCTACGCTCCCTGCCCAGGGCCACCATGAACCTAGAGCCGCCCCTGTTCAATTTCAAGCTATTTGGGATTATTTGTTGCTATAGAATTGTTTTCTCCTCCAGGAGGCATAATCAAACTGCAGCTTATTTGGTAGTTTAACGAAAGTTAAACTCATCAGACTCAAAGCACACGTTTTGCATTATTTGCTAGCATTTCTCCTTTTTCCACAAAACCAAACTTGGAAAAACAAACTCAACTGAGCAGCTGAGTGCACACAGGGCAGGTCAGTTATGCCTGAACGTGATACCCATGTGAAGCCTTTTAAACTTTTATTAAATGACGGAATGTCCTAGATTTCTAAACAATAGTAGTTCAATTTCAGCCTTTTCAGATCACATTGTGCATCATGCTGCTGAATGAAGCAGCAAGACCTGCCTTGTAAATCACTGTACCGAAGGGCAAAGCCTGTGTGACCACCAGCTCATAAGAAACCCAAGTTACTGTGGCTAATGGCTCATGGGAATCATAAAACTACAAGTCGATTGGGTTTGCCTCGGGTCAGAGAAAGATACCTTATATCACCTATGAGCTAGTGAGAACAGGCAGGGATGTTACATCGGCTGTGCTAATGCGCCAGCACAGCTGTTTTACATTTATATTACTTCATGAGGTCACAGAGGCCTACCCATCTGTGTCACCTGGACCCTATTATCATCATCAACAGCTGGCAGGACTGAAAGAGGATTTAGGATGCACTGTCGCAGAGCTTTTTTTTTTTGTTTGCAGTTTTATATAGCGCGAACTCGACACCAAGGTATTGGAGGGCTTTACATGAGCACCAGTTACCTGAATTACACAAGGACACATTCTTATTTTTTTATAAGCACTGGGAGATCAGGTGATTTGCCCAGAATCACAGGATGTTGAGCAGTCGCCGAGATTCAAACCTGGTTCCCCAGTGCCAAAGTCGGCAGCTCTGGCTGTTATGTCGCATCCTCTCGGTGACAAAGGACTGTATCATTAGTATCACAGCAGGACCGAGGCAAGAATAGCTTCCAGTTTCAATGGGGATATTGATGTCACCGTGTATTTCTGTAAGAATACAGGAGACGCAGCAAGGGGCACATGCATCAAGCATTTTTGCCTTCGCTAAAGGGCCGATTCTCAGAATCAACCTGTTTGCGAATGCAAAAAATGCTTTTCAGATGCAGTAAACCCCAATTTGCGATTCGGTAAGCTGTTACCAAATCGCAAAATGGGTTTGCGATTCAGTAGTGGAAGGGGAGTGTTTAGGGGCGTCCCTTCCAAATACAGAATCCTAACGGTATGCATGAATGTTTTGTGACCGTGAATGCTTTTGCGAAACATTTGCATATTACCACCTACTTCAAGTAGGTAGTAACCCATTCGCAAATGGGAAGGGGTCCCTTAGGGTTAGTTTTGGCAGTTCCAGAAAGAAATGTGCGATAGATACTTATGCAGCATCAAAACAACGTCAAGAAACAACACAATGAAATAAATGTATCAATTTAATAAGAAGAAAATGACGCAAAAATGATCTGAAACAGATTATGGGGAAAGGACACAAATTATTTAAATTTAGCATTAAAAAGTGGCAAGAAACAACATAGCGCCAATTTAAGTCAATGATTGTGATGACTGGGTCCTGGGGGGATTTAAGCCCCACCTTAATGGAATGAGGGGCAGGTAAGACAAGCAGACTGTGCAGTCAAAGGCTTTACCTTGGTACCGGGTCCTGTTTGTTGAAATCAAACTCCTCTAGCAGGGCAAAGCAGGATGCTGTAGCTAATACTTCAAGTTCAGGTGCCCACTAAAGATTTCAGTTTTAGCACAAACGCTCTGAGAGGGCTGAAGATGGATTCTGTAGCAGCTGAGGACGCTTCGTGGCTGGGGTACCTTTGATGCATTGTCAAGGTCCCAGGTTTTATCTTTAACTTCAGTCACCTTTTTGGACCTTGAAATCCCACAGTAGACTAAGGCTGAAGACCTTCACCGTGACATCATGCAGAAAACCATTATTTGTGCAGCAAAGAACTCAAAGTGTTAAGTAGAGGTGGGCGATAAATTCCACAGAGTTTGCAGAGCTTTGCCCACTCCACGCAGAGCACGGACTTCCGGAAATCTCTGATAAGCGGCACGGAGCTGAGTTTTTCCTCTCGTGCGGCTTGCCAATGTTAAGTTGACGAGTGCGAAAAAGAAAAATCATATGCTCCGGCGAGATTTCTCAATGCGAGCGGTTGCCGCAGTTCACTACTGCTCACGCTAAGAAATCTGCCTCTTGCGTTCAGGATGCTGCCACTCGAATAGAACATCTACTCTAGTGGCAGATGGAAGAAACACCCGTGGGGCAGTTCACGCTGAACTTACTGCGCGGGACAAACTCCTGGCGCTAAAAATCAGTGCAAGCAACGTAACTTACCACACTCCGCCGCTTTCAAAACTCTGCGGAGTGCGGCAGAGTTTTTTCGTCACTTCATGGAGTTCCGCAGTGCAGAAGTCCGCAAACTCCGTCTAGGCCTAGTGTTAAGTAAAAAAACAGAAAGCAGAAACATTGCCTGCCTTTTATAGGCAGCCTTGGTGCCTTTGTTCCAGTCCTCTGGATGTCTAAATATTATTAAGTCCTAGCATTCTGCAGGACCTTCTGGTCTCTACTTGTGCTTTCAGACTCCTTCAGACCAGATGTCACTCAACCAAGGGCTTCAAAACCTTACCTGGTTGCTTTTGGAAACAGGGTTCACCCAATGGCAAACAGAAACAGGAAGCGAAATTCCAGCCTTCCACACAGTAGACTTTTTCAATGTCACCATTTGAGAATGGCCGAATCTGTCTAATCCGTTCTAGGTACCAGTTCACTCTCATCTCCCACATTCTAGGACAGAGAACAATGATTAATCCTACCAGTTTTCCTGCCAGCGAATTCAGGGATACTGTCTTTAGACAGAGAAGTATTTGCACCTTGAAGAGCTAATAGATCTCCAGAGGGAACAGCCCATCAGAACTGAATTTATTTCAGCTAAAGCCTCCAGGCAGCAAAGTAGCCTTTTATAACATAGCCTTTAAACTGCAAAGAGCACATTTAAAAGGTCATTTTCACACTATAATAAGCACCCAACCTTATATGCTACAAGGCACATTTAGGATTATTTTACCCAAAGTTCTAAACTATGCCAATGTTCAATATGTCAAACTGTTTAGTCTGAAGTATTGCTGCAGATGTTTAGGCTACAGTGTGTCAGAGTACAATGGTAAGTCTATTACCAGTCTTCTACAATCACGTGTATGGCATACATGGCAGCTGATTTGTGACATTTAACTTATATACCATGGTACATCTCTCTGCCGCGTTGCTGTAGCTTCAATTAAAGGTTTAAAGAATCACTAGGGTAAAGCCAAACTTTCTCCAAGGGTCAGAGTACAGGTAATGGGAGACTGAATGAAAGGCTTGCAGTGCATTATGTCAAAAATGCCAGCAAAACCTAACCACTGGTCTAGTGGGTGGAAGGCTTGCATTTCATCCACAGGCTGGCACTGGGCATAAATGTGGACCCCACAGACCCACTTTCATACCATTGAGTGGATCAAAAGAAGACCTGCCTGTCTGCCTGAAGAACCTGAAGGAAGACACAATCTGCTTACCCAGAAGGGACTCCAAGGGTCAGCTGGCTGACCTCCTGTTTGAGCTACAAGTACATAACACACCTCAAGTGGCCCTCTCCCTGCACCCGTCCAGTTGACCAGTTCCAGCAGAACCTGCATTGGACCCTGCTGCTAGCCTTTGCCGGAGTTAGTACTAGCCACTAGGTGGTGCCCCTTTGTTCCTGAACCCTAGGCTGGTATTAAATTGTACTTCTCTTACTCACACTGCAAAAGCTGGGACTTAAAAATGTTTTGCCAGCTTTCTCTCCAGAAAACTTGAAGGAGACTGGGATCGCCGTCAAGCGAAAGCCTTCGAAATACCAGTAGGATTTAACTTGCTTGTTTGCTCTTGCTGAAATTAAATCTGACTTCCAGAAAATGTTCTAAGTTTGAACCTACAGGGGTCAATCGGGATGATGCCAACTGCAACCCTAAACGTCGAAGGCTTCCGGTCCACAGACTTTGGACTTCACCAGTTCAGATAGCACCAGGAGCCCTGCTTCCATCTAGCTAGCAGCTTGGCTCGCCAACAACTTGTCAACAACCAATTCTGATGGAGAAATATTTCTAAGTCAGAAGATAAACTTTCTACCAGGACAAACCTGGCCCCTCTATCCGACCTGCAGTCCATGGTGGTCGACCTGAACATTTGACTATTACTTGGTCAAGTAGGACCAGATAACCGCAGATAGTGCTTTGTGCTTTTTGATTTTAATATTTCAAATGTACTCTATATTTCTAAATTGGTTTCAGATTTTTCTTGTGTTGTGTTTTTACTTTATTACTGTCTGAGTACTGCATAAATACTTCACACAATGACCCAAAGTTAGACCTGACTGCTTGTGTGCCATATATACATTAAGTACCATGGTATATCTCTCTGCCACATTACTGTAACTTCAATTGAGGGTTTAAAAAAATCATTAGGGTAAAGTCAAGCTTTCTCCATGGGTCAGAATGAATGAGAGATTTATAAAGCGCAAACTTCTGCCCTAGGGCGTCTTAGCGCTAGATATATTACATACTCAGTCGCCAATTATAAAGAAGAGATGCCAGAACTTTACCATTATACGTTTTTACAGTTGAGTTCTGACATCACAATGCCTTTCTGCCAGAGCCAGCAGCGGGGGTGAAAGGCAAGTCAGGTCATGGAGCATAATAGAATCAGCTGTTTAAAGCAACGAAAGCAGGACGTTGCTTTTCTCTCTTCTGGACCATTTTAATGGTTTACAGTGAAAAACAGAGTGAATATCTTTATTTTTTGCACTCCTAAGATAGAGAAAAGCTAGAATCTTTTTGCATGTTTCTACAAATTCTGGTCTACTGCAGTTTTTTTTAACTAACTTGTATGGAACAGTTTCGAATATCTGTTAGCAATAAATATTGAACAGGTGTGTGATGTGTTTATTTTGCACTAGAGGTTTTACTTTTATTCTTCATGTTTTCAATCACGCTCGCTCTTTCATATGAAAGAGCTACGCACCAAGGCTTTAAATGATTTGTAGGGAAGGCGAGTGATCGTATGACCATGAATTATATTGGGATAAAGTACCCTCTGACGTATATGAAAAAGATATTGCAAGCCACCTCGGAGTTCCATAACTTTATAATGGAACTCTGCCTTTAGCCTCGGTTCTCTATATTGTTATGGAACTTCTCAGTGACTTGTAATATCCTTACAATGTACAGCAGGGGTACTTTATCCCATATATTATCTCCAATGCCAAAATTGTAGGAGAACAAACAGCACAAAATCAGGAAAAAGCAACTATTTTTTGAGAGGCATTCATACTAATGGCATATTCAGGCAAGCACACTTCGTTGCTATGCTGATTCATACTATATAGAATTAAGTTTATTATTCTTTAAAAAGATTTCAAATGATTCAAAAGATTCAATATCTATGATTCAACAATTCTTAGTATCAATGCATCATTAATTTAAAAAAAAAAACATATTAGCCATGTTGCATGCAGAAACAGTTCCTAACCCTTCTGCAATCAAGAACGAACTGAAGAACCACCTCTTCAGAGAATAGTACATCTGTATTGTTAGGGAAGTCCTTCCACGGATACTCTTCTTTCTTGTAAATGATCCTTATTGTATCCCTAGACTCATGGCCATTTTCAGTGCACCACTTCACTTTACAAATACATATTCAATCTATTTATTAAATTCAATCTGGCAATAAAAACACATTAACTACAGAACAACTAAAATAATCAGTGTTATGATAAACGAAACCAACAGTAAACAACACAATGTGTAACACTTAATACATACTTTTGTAATGTCCATTTCAAACATTTGTAATAAATATGTGAGTCCTCATTATTTTAGCTAAAAACAAAGATGTTATAAATGTATTCATCTAGCTAAAAAACAAAAAGGATAACAAATGAGACAATCTGATAGTAGTCTTAAACGAACAGCTAAAATGTTTCTTATATTTAGGAATATTTACAGATTAATACTTTGCAAATAGGGCTTTTACCAGTATAATGAAAACCACTAGAGCAGGAACGAAGTATAACTGTCCTATGCTACTTATCTCTGTTCCATAATCTATAAAGTTATGAAAAGAAATAGATATTTCATAATCAGCAAATAAATGTAATACTAGCTGCTTCTTAGCAGAGGGCCCAGTCATAGCACTATCAAATATTGTCCAAAGGCAAACAGTGGCTATTGAGGACACACACCCTCTTAACAGATAGGAGAAACTTCAGCCCCAAGCTTTCAGCTTCAAAATGTAAATCTGTCAAGGCTAATTTCAGTCTTAGCCCTTCCAAACCGACATACGGTGGCAGTAATAATACTTTAAGACATTTTCCTTCAGGTTTTACAAAATTGGGAAGAGTCAAGGATAGGCGTTGTGATCCCAAAGACTGCAATTGGTATAGTTCTTGCTTAGAGGTCTTGAGGAGAGGTTGTAAAGACTATCCAACAAAAATCAGGTTACATTTCTCATCCCTACGAGGTGTCCAGTTTAGATTACTACTAATTTACTCCCCAATAACTTGTACAGCTTGGACCGCATACAGTCTAAATCCAGCCAATAACCTATCAAATTGACCTTATTTCCTTACGAACTCCTTTACCTGGCCTCAAAAAAATATTACCAGAACTGGAGGTCTAAGGACTTGAATAATCTACTCAACTTAAGAGTAATGCACTCTACCCATTAACCCTTCTCAAACGGTGTGATCCTGGTCAAACATTTTATTTAACTGGGTCTCTTTTTCTCCATTATCACAACCAGCAGCACCTTCAAATAAGTGAGTTAGGTACGTCTGCTGTACACAGAACTCTTTTGTTTGCTTTACTTTTGCTCTTTTTATAATTCAAATCTAATTCAAATTTAACATTAGCATTGTCATCGGGGCAGTGGCAAAAATGTTTCACAGTCATATTTAAAAAATCTCACTTTTAAATATATTACAAAAGAATTATGTGGGAGTGCACTGTCATTTACAGACAGACATTTTCCAATGAAATCGCCACAAATGTCCCCACTGACATGAAGTTTAACTTATAAAACTGAATAGTGTACAAATGATATGGTGTGGGAATCAGGTTTTAGCAAATTATTTATCGTTTGCACATCACCAAGTAAAGTATTCTGATTTGTTTTGATCCTATTAAAATCAATGTTGCCATTTCACTTAGGAATGACAAAAAAGTGCTTTCCTAACTATTGAAATAGATTTTTAAATATGCGTACAGTTCAATCAACAGCTATTTAAATGTTGTGAGCCCAGCACCATAGTGAGACTGTTGACTTTACATAACCTTCTAGTTTTGAAGTCAGAGAAAGATAATATAAGCAGCAATTTGTAATAGGATGTATGTTGACATTTGACCCCAGTTTTTGCCCAGCAAAAAACACAAGATAAAAACAAGATTTAATTGCCTCTTTTTTGCTCATTTACTTTCTGAATGAAGAAAACACCTTTTATTTTCTAACTGGAGTTCTCTTTCAGGACGGGCCAGTAGGCTCTAAAAATAGTTAATGTACAGGGACGTAGCTTGGGGGTGGGGGTGGGGGGTGAGGGGGGGTCGGGGTTGGGGTGTTTCGCCCCATAAAAAATGTATTCTGCTGTATGTAGTTGGGTGCAAATGTTTTAAGTCATATATGGTGAAGTCTTTCGGATTGCACCTGGGATTTTTACATGCCTACACTGTCAAAAACACACACACAAACACACACACACTCCCTTGTCTCTGATTTGAAGGACTTAAAAATGTTTTAAGTGCCCCTAACAAGACGCCCTCCTCTCTTTCTCTCTTTCCACTGCCCCTTAAGCCCCCCTCATGTCCTGCTTCTTATATAATGTGTTTTAACAATATGTGAAATCTGAAGCTCACACCCCTCTAAATCCTATTGCCCAAGCTACACCCCCTGCTCCTGCAAGTAGATTTCTCAAGGCCTGATTACCTGTTTTAGCAGTCTTGGTCATCAAGAAGTTAGGCCACAATAGGATCCTAGCACATTTAGGTATCTGCAGACCCCACGAAGGCAGGTAAGGCAGCACAAGCTCATATAAATAAAACAAAATACTTATTGTGTTAATATTTCATTTTGGGAGGAAAAGGCATTGGTTTAAAAAGAGTCTTCAGAAGGCCTGCAAGAAATTACCCAAAGAGTGGCAAGAATATATAATTGCTTAAGGTGGTTCTCCATTAGAACTTTGTCAGTTGTATTCCCTTATTGTTTAATTGGCCCCTCATCCATGTGAAAGAATGCAAGGCCTTGATCAAGTTTAGCGACTGTGGTACTCCCATTACATGTAATTTTTCCCACAAACAACGCCTGTTCATCCTGTTGAATGCTGCACTGCAGTCAATGAATCTGGCTTAACACTTGCCTTTCTCCATAGCTACCAGTGTGAGATCACGTGACAAGCACCTGGTGCAAAGTACTAAGAAATTAACCAAATCCTGCTTTCTCCAAAATAATTGCAACCCCTCTGCCTTATGCCCCAAACACTAAAGCAGGAGCCTTGCAACATTGTGTAGGAAAAGTCCAGCATTTAAACAGAATACATGAGCCCCTCTAATTAATGTGTTACACTTTAAAGAACTAGTTATATATACCAAATTGCTGCTTGGAATCTTTCACAAGAGGTTAGCATCAGGTAACAGAAAGATATAACCACCTTGTATTTTAGCCTCTTTAGAAGCCACAGATAAAGTACCAGGCCTGCCATGTTAGTTTAGTGATGGGGCTTCACGGACAGCACTGATGTCTTGCTCTACCAGAGACCAAAATAAGTGAGACTTTCCAGAGGCAAAGTCTTTTTCCCATTATTTCTCCAGGCCCTCCTCCTACTGGTCTTTTATTCAACTTTAATGGAGTGCATGTATTTAATTGTATATTGTTTGTGGCTTAGTTAGTAATGAGTTCTATTATAATACCAAAGTTCTCTTAGAAGGGCTCTATGCAAAAGCTTAGTTAGTTGGTAATATAACTAGTACTCTTGTAAAGCGCTCTCTTTGGGTCTAGTTTGCGCGATATTAAAGTCCACACAAAAATATATATATATTAAAAACAAATTCCAGGAATTACAACACATCTTGCCTCTGTCAACCAGAACAAATATTGTATTGGTTATGGTCTTTATTTGGTTTCAAAACAGAGTTAGAGGATGCAGAAAGGTCAAATAAAAAGCAGCTTTAACTTTTTTAACCGACTCCGCCCAACTTACAATCTCATCCCCTCTTTATTTTACAACTTTCCCTACAATAGGCCCATCTCCCAAACAAAGGGGGGGGGGGGGGGAGGGAGAAAACGGCACAGTGGCCGTTACAAATCTACTATATCATTTAAAAGATTATACAGTAATCAGATGCTTTGCAATAAATTAACTGTCCACAAAGAGCTGGCTCTAAGTTTTCTGATGGAGTAAACCGATATAAATTGATTTCTCATTGCAATCACATACAATCAAATAAATAGTTTACACAGTATTATTCCAGTAGCGCAACCTCTGAAGTTGCCTTTCTTAGCCATCCCTCTCCAACAACACCCCCTCCCTCCCTTAAACCTAACACAGACAAAAATGGAGCCACTTAAGGTATTGCTGCTCATCAAATTAAAGCAAAAGACACACAGATGATGGATGGAATGCAGAGCAAATCAAACATTCACCCCCGGTCAAGAGATCTGGGTTAGATCCATCATTCTTTTGCTCACTATTCCACCCCAGTTTAGACCCAATCATATGTAAATCAGTCTTGACCCTGGTCCTCATGGGAACAGTCCAGCCCGAACTGCCGAGCCAGGTCCTCCCTGGAATGTCAAACAAGCTTCCTGGGACCGGTTTCGGGACATCACCCATCATCAGCCAAGTTAGCTTGAATCCAGGCCCAGATCACTATACTGGGGTGAATGCGTGACATTTTCTGCTTTCTGTCCATCAATTGTTCTTTTTGCATTTGTTACCCTGAGTGGGACGGGTATGCCCAGACGTGGGTCCCATGCTCTTTATGCCACTGCAGTCAAGCTAGCCTGGCTGATGAGGAGTGAAACCCCGAAACCAATAACCGATCCTAGAATGCTTGTTTCCTGTCCAGGGAGGACCTGGCCTGGCAGTTTGGGCTGGACTGTTCCCATTGGGCGCAGGGTCAAGACTGATTTGCATATGGCTGGGTTCAAACTGGAATGGCATGGGAGCAAAAAAACAATGACTTTAGGCCCAGATCTCTGTATTGGGGTGAATGTATGACATTGTTTTGTATTCTGTTCGTCAATTGTTCATTTAGCGCTCATCAAATTAAAGGCACAACCATCAAATATCTCTATATTCCTTTGTCTTTGCTGTTTTTCATCAGAAAGATAACTCTGTAAAAGTCAGATATGCACATTTAATTTACGTTGCGCGCCCCACCTGAACTGTGACCTCAAGAGTTGAAATTTTGAGACACGGGGATACAACAGGCGAAGTTGACCCAACCAAATCAGTTCCTGATAAAGTAGAGAAACTGAGAGCAACACAGACAAATATAGAAACAAAACGCCTGCTAACCTTGCTGTTCAAATACCTTTAACTCGTGTCAATTTAGTGAGCACAAGAAAAACACAAAGCAATTTACTTGTCAACTATAACCCTTTGGAACTGCAGAGCACTGCTCATGGACTGCTGAGTGCTTCAGTTCTCGAGAACTTCAATTTGTTAAACGATAGAACTTACGGCTGTATCACAGCAGTACTTGTAACTTTTAAAATGCTTGTCATGGAGCCGATCTGATGGAAACAGATTAAAAACAATCATGTAAGACTCCTGCATAAGGCCAGATCATCATCCCATTAGAAATGCGCGCTAGCGGTGGCAGGGTTTTCATTTCCAAGATGCATGAGCTCTTGTCACACCATGACATCTTTCCTGTAATGCGAATTTTCAGGGTGATATGAAATATGATGGATAGATCACAGGCTGCAAAGAGAATATAGAACAGCAACCTGTCACTAAATCTGAAATTTGTGACAACCACTTTGAAGTGTATTGCATGAGGTGAACCGCGCACTTATTTTAGGAATCAAGCGCGCTTTGAGTAGAGAAGCCGCCAATACTAAAACATTATATACTACTCTCTCCTGAATCCAGCAGATGTTACACAAATTCAAATTTGTGCTTCGATAATTGATCTGAAGGCAAATAGGGCACGGTAAGCGTATTTAATTAGAACCATGATTTAAATCACAGATCATATTATCGAATCAAATGCGCATGCATGATCAAGATTTTCTCATTAAAAGAGTTCTTTTTTGTTATTCAGGCCAAATAATCAGCTCCGTATTTTATGAATTAAAGCTGCTGCATGTAGGTTTTTAACTTGGGCTATATGTGTCATGTAGAAAAAAAAGTTCTGGTAGATGATAAAAACTATAAAAAAATAAAAACAGCCACCTCAAGCTTAAAATCAATAGAAACAACATACAATGGAATTATATTGTATACAACATTTTTTTTAACAAGGGTGCTGTTTTGAATAGGGCAACCTTGACATCAGCTAACTGCAGCCTCCGGGGCTGTAGGTACAGATTTTATTGACCACGTTACTAGACCACCACTTCTACATTTATATTGGTTCAACAACAAATGTCATAGTTTACAAAACAACACACTCATTACTCTCAGCATCAATAGATGACATAAAAAAGAGCATATGTTTGTGCACACTACTTCTCCAAGGATGAAAAGTTTGATTATTTCAGAAATGGTGGGCAGAAAGCGTGTTTTTTCGGTTTGGTGTAAATCCATTCTATTGACTTTGAGATATATGTTCCTAAAAAAGGTACCATGTGGGATTGAAAGGGTTAACACTATATGCATATGTGCCGTTTCAAATAATAAACCATGATTTGCCAATCTGGTCAATAACAATTTTTAAAAAATAACAAATGTCCAATATATGGCTGGAGAAGGGCTCTGAAAATGTTTTTTCCGCCATCTTAAAAATTGTGACTCTATTCCAAGTTGTGATTTAATGCTATGGAAAAAATAGACATAGCCATGAAGGGGCCATCCTCAGATCTGTTTGACCCCACTGGGTTGCCGAGGTATGCACGGAAGCGTGGAAAACTTGAATCCCACACCAGGAAAAGAAACATAAGCTTTTAGATGCATGATTCGTTTCCATTTAGTGAATGATTGGCAAGTCTTATGATTTGGGACTTAAGCATAGAGAAAAAAATCTAATGTCATGGGAAGATATCATAATAATTTTGTCTGTCCCCTTGGCTCAGCTAGTAGGGACCCAAAGGTGTCGGAAACACAAGGCTGCAGGTACATCCCCCGTAGCATATGGCTGAAGGCTCTATGCAACATGCGTTGACTGGTGGAAGGCAGGACCAACATTCAACTCCCACTGCACATTGCCAAAAGTGATGTACAGCAGGGGTTGGAAAACAAAGTGCAATATTATATATTTTTTTAACTCAAAAAAGAAATTTAGCGTAAGAAAACTGCGTTATCGTTCTGGATCAAAAGAGGAAAACAGCTCAACAGTTAAGGTTCCTCCACATCAATCAATTGGTTGCACCGTATCCGTAGTTATGATCGCTCCGCTAGGTGTTCTACTTGCAATGCGGAGTGCTGGCCAGCTGAATGAACAGAGAGGCACGAAGGAAGCCACCTAACGTACTTATTCTTATTCTCCTGGCATTTTTTTAGGAAACGCAACTCTACTGTAAGAGTAGCAGCAATTCGCCTTATATGGATCTTTATCCAAGTGTCCAGTGTCTGTTTCTTGAAATTCCCAATCCAAGATGGTATTAACCGTGTTTTGTGATGTCGTGTCGGGTTTAGATCATATATAAAGGACTCTTTTGCCAGGGAAAGATGTGTTACATTACATACAGTCTGTTCCCATTCTGAGAAGGATTCCTTTTGGATTCTTTCTTTTGGAATACCTTATACTGAGCTATTTCTCAACCATGAATCAGGCTGTTTTGGTGTCTTGCTTTTTAACCTCTGCATTAACTATCAAATACAAACAATATTTGTCATTATTACTAAAGAAGATTTTTTGCTCTTTTTCGGCTTTCTCTTCTTACTAGGGACCCTCTTAAGGAAGCACTGGGCAACTTATGTATGCATATTAAGTGCAGGGTGCCCATGGCTACTTGGAGGAGGTGCCATTTCCTCTAGGAACCAGGAAGGAACTAGAGAGACCTTAGCATTTGTCTTTTCAGAACCATTTCCCAAAAACTTTGGGTAACAATCAATTATTCCTTATAGACTCTTAATTTTAGTCTTCAATCGTGCTTATTAATGTGACATCTACCAATGTTTCTATTAGTATTATTCCATAATAATCAGTGGAATGACCCATATGTGTCATGTCTGTGATCTTCAACTTTTACTTCTATGCGTTGATATTACCTTTATTACACAGTAAGCCATTTTCCCTATCCTCAAGGCCCAAGTGCTACCGACATACAAAGAAGCTGAATAACATTAATCCAACATTACAAGCTCCAGGATTCTACATTGTGGTTATGCAGTGCAACTACATACAACAGTGGCACTTCAATACAACTGTGATGCGATTTCGGATGTTACCAAAGATGTCACCTAATGTTTATGACATCAGGTTAGACGCAGGGCACTGAGCGAGCTACAGTGCTCAATATGAAAGGCAAATTTCATTGATTTTTAGGGTATGCAACTAAAATCATACTGACTGTTTAACTGAAGTTTTTTGGACTGTATTTTCCCTGGGGTTTCGTTTTTATAATTTTTGGCTAGCTACTCTTCATAGTAGAGAACCATTTCTTCTCTTAAGAAATGTTTTTATGGCACTTTGTTTTTGGAGTTTTGTTTTGGGTAATTTAAGCTTCCATACCCTGATATCCTTACTTCACTACATTGATCTTACTACATTACATTGGTGCACGCCCTTTTTGAGGCATTGCAACATGGTGTTAGAGTGTTTTGCTTGCACACAATGGCACAAGTTGGCCAGTGGAAATACTTTACCAAATACTTTCATCAGTTCTAGGTCCACTGAACCACAGTATTGATTTGCACAGATTTGAAGCAGATAAAACCAAGAGCAAATCGTACATGCCAGCACTGCCGAATCCAATATTGTGCAACCTTAACAAGTGAAAGCACACACAATTGACACATACAGCCTGATTCATCAAAGACCCGTTTTGCGAGTCTTTAATAGCGATTCATAAGGAATCGCTATTACAGACTCGCAAAACGGGATTCATGTAGGAATCGCAAAAATAAATGCGATTCCTACACATTCCTTATTTGCGATTAGCAAATTGCTAATCGCAAATAAGGAATAACTCCCCATTCATTCCTATGGGCCAAAAGGCCTATAGGAATGAATGGGGAGTATTCCTTATTTGTGATTAGCAATTTGCTAATCGCAAATAAGATAGCGATTTAAAAGGGTGCTAGGGGTGTCCAAAGGACCCCCTGTAGCACCCCTGAAAGGTAATCTACATTGGTGTTGCGCGCACACATGTCCAAAGGACATGTGTGTGTGCAACATGCAACTTAGAAAAATGCTTTTAAAAGCATTTTTCTAAGTTTTCGCTATTTACCACGAGGTTTGACCTCGCGGTAAATAGCAGCCCGAAATTGCGATTTCGCAATTTGAAAATGGATGATGAATTGCATTTAAGGAATCTCAAATAGAGATTCCTTAAATATAATTCCTCGCAAATTTGCGAATTCGCTATTACCGATTTTTGCATTTGGGATGATGAATCCAAAATGCAAATATTGCGCAATTAGGCTTCATGAATCTGGCCGATAGTCCTTTAATCAGTGGTCCGATATTCTGACATTGCTGTAGTTGTGCACCGACTAAATACTACACCTTGTGGTATGGCAAATTGCTGGTTCTGTTTTGAAGTACCAGATTTGTGCAAGAATGAGTATGCACCCTTTGCATTTCATGTTCTTATATTTTGACAAATGCATTCCGTTTTTAGTGCTGAATTCTGGCTCTCTTAGGTGTATCGTTTTAGAATAACTGTCTCTAACCTTGGTTATATCTCATAAGGAGTAAGCCTTTGCTTTCGGTCTGGCTGTCAGAAGGTGAACCGAAGCGCACATACCCATTTGTGGAGAAGTTGGTTTGTGTCTGTTAGGAAACCTTGAGCAAGTTGCTGCTTATCAGGCTGCCTGGTGAATTTCTTACACCGACAATATAACTGCATCAGGGGCTAAAAATTCCTTGGCTCAAATATGTGAAGGAGTCTTTTGAGAAAATTGGATCCGCCGATCTATTCATCAATCCTTCCAAAGTGAGTATGCAAGGCAAGGGTCTGGTCAAGGATCGGTTCTTTAAACATGTCTCAATGCTGCGGGAAGACACAGAGTTAGCCAAGAAATCGGTGAGAGAATACCTAGTAGTTAAGTCTGCCCAGAGCATTGAACTATACCTGTCTTGTTTAAGCAGTGCACATGATAGATTCCTAATGACCCGGTTCAGGCTTAATCTTCTGCATCATGAAGATGAATTGGACTTATGAGGGACAGGTGTCATGCAATGTGTCTTTTCTTTTAACTTACTGATTGAAATTGTACCATGTGGATTTTAGACTGATGAATTACTACCGTATTTTCTGGCGTATAAGACGACTTTTTAACCCTTGAAAATCTTTTCAAAAGTTGGGGGTCATCTAATACGCCGGGGTCATTTTATAAGCAAGCGAATATAGCCCAAACCCTATATTTTAAAAGGAAAAGTTGGGGGTCGTCTTATACGCCCAGTCGTCTTATACGCCAGAAAACAGGGTAATTCTTTTTGTGTTTGTATCTGTAACCTGTTTTGGATAAATTGCTACTTTTATGGTATTTTTACATACCGAATAAAGTTATTCTAAAAAAAAAACTGCATCAGTAACCCCAAGTAAAGAGATGGTGGATCTCCCTTGACGTTCCCATATTTGTAGAAGGGTAAACTCATCCAGGGTGTACCGCTTTAAAAAAATCATGTTCTGTGTTTCTGAATTAGTTCTTTATCAATTTCCCTAGAGAGGATGTTTTTATTACTTGATTAATATTGGAAGAAGCACAGCACTGTTATAGGTGCATATGTGTCAACACAGGAAGTCTTGTAAATCTAGAAACAGTTCACTTAAATACTACCTACAAAACAGGCCTACCAAATTAAATTAAGATGAACTGCTGTAAAACACACTTCTCTTCCATACAATAGAGACATATACGAGGAATTAAACTGAAAAGAAGACCGCACACGGTAAAGTAACTGAAATTATGCACAGAATTGCAGGGTTGGCGAGTACACAACAGCAAGGTGCAACTGCAAGGTGAAGGTTACATTTATTAGCGAGCCACATAAACTACTTTAAAAAGGTCACCTTAATTGATTCAGCAATTTACATGTAAAAAGTGACGCTTCTGCACAGCTGCAGGACTATTTCTGAACATCCACCTTTCAAAACAAAAAGGTCAGTCTGGCTTATAGCAAGATGGGAAACAACATGCAAATCGAGTGATGTAAATTTCAGCTTGCCAACAAGAGCTAGAGAGGTCAAATGAACACGAGCTAAAGTGCTCGTCTTTGTATTACACACAATGAGAAGAGAGTTTGCGGAGGCGTCTGGGAAGCAAGAAGGAAAGATAGCATCAAAAGAAATGAACTAAAAATCACTGAACAGAAGGAGTTTTTTTGTCAACACTATAGGCGGCTATTTTACTTCTGTGTTCATAAACTCACACTTCGAAACAACTTTTCCTTTTAGGCCCTAAATTTGAAATTGATTCCCGAACCGTCTTGAATTTTAATTTAAACACACTTATAGAGTGCGCTTTTACCTAGCGGTTTCTTGGCACTGAGGACTTTAACACCTTGGCTGCTAGGTGTTTTCCCCTCCTATGCTGACTTATCGTCATTCCTACTAATCATGACAAGCTCAGCTCGTCATCAGCACAGCTCAACCGTGCATCATGACGAGCTGAGCTCGTCATGAGCATGGAAAGGGTTAAAACCTGGGTGGCAGCTGTGAGAAAGCTAGACTGGAAATGCTTGCAGAAAGAGATGGGTTTTTAAGGCCTTACGGAAGTCAGGGAAAAGTGGGATGGATCGGATATTGAGAGGGAGGGAGTTCCAGAAAGTAGGGCCGAGGACCGCAAACTTCACCCCCACCATCCTCCTCTTCCTGAAACGAGGGACGGAAAGAAGGGACTGGGAGGAGGAGCGGAGCTCTCTGACTGGTGTATAGCTGGAGATTGCAGAGTTTATGAAGGCTGGGGCAGTTCCAGCTCGGGCCTGGAACGCAGTACAGCCCAGTTTGAAAAGGGCCCTCTCCCTAACGGGCAACCAATGCAAGTTTTTCAATACAGAGGTAGCATGATGGGATTTAGGGAGACCATAAATGAGGCGGGCCGCTTGGTTCTGAACCAGTTGTAGGCGTCGGAGAGCATAAGCCGGAACGCCATTGTACAGGATGTTACCGTAGTCCAGCCGTGATAAAACCATTGCCATCATGATGAGTTTGAGGGCGGGAAGGGAGAAAAATCAAGAGATTTTCCTGATAGTGCGAAGAGTGAAGAAGCAGGAGGACACCACCATACTGATCTGAGAGTGCAAAGTAAGGTTTTGGTTTAACGTGATCCCGAGTGTTTTAACAGAATGAGAAGGTGAGGGGGGGGGGGAACCAAGTGAAAGGGGCCAAAACATAGAGGTCCGGGGACTGGATGCACCACCGGTCAAAACCAGCTCAGTTTTGTCTGGGTTGAGTTTGAGGTGGTTAAAATTCATCCAGTCCCTGATGAAGATCAGGATTGATTGGAAATTAGAGATAGATTCAGGAGAGTGTGAGAGTGTCTTCGAAGAGAATCATCTCCAGGCAGGTGCCCCCAATTTTTGGCAGATAGTCATATGCCCAGGATCACACAATTTGGCCAACTGTTAAAAACTGTAATTTTAGCCGGAATTTCATTTGTACCACAATCAGAAAACTCGAACAATAGTGTGTATCAACACCAGGCCCACGTATGTCAAAATAACCAGTTTAAAATAGGCTGAGATTTCTTATAATTAAAAATAGCATTTAACTTCCAAAAACCTTCTCAGGCTGCCAATGTTATAGGTAAGTAAATTGCGGAATATTCAGTGCTGCCCCAGGGGTATCAATGTACTCTGAAGTGGAAGGAGGGCCAAACGAAGTCACTGTTCATAACACTTGAAAATTAATAAATAGTCTAATGCGTAAGTAGGTGCATGTATATCTTTTTCTAATTCAACGCTGCATGTAGCTCTCATTTGAGGGATGAAGGCGTGTTCATAGGTAACTTGAAAAAACTAATAATAAATCAATAGCTGAAAGATGATCAATGAATTCTCTGTGCTAGGACCAATCCTGTATATTTGTATAAGTATATATCTTGAGTTTATTGGCCACTGGTGTTCACGCCCATACAAAATGCTTTTGTGGTAGGTTGTAAAAAGAACGTTCTTCTGTAAAGGCAAAGGCGCTGAATGATTCGAAGCTGTTGAGCTAATGCAGCAATGTAAAAAAAAAAAAGCCAACGCAACGAAAAATGTCAGAAACAATTGTAGGATCCATTATTCTTAACTACAATTTATTTTCTACGAGCATTTAACTTCAATTGCAGAGGATAGGTGAAACCCTTTTCTTTTTTCTTCATCTACCTACTTTAATACAAATTAGACTTTTCCAAACTGAAATTCATTGATCATTGGTTAGTAGCCGTTTTAAGGTTAGGGATGATGGCTTCCTATATAGAATGGAAAAACTGAAAAAAGTACCCAGAGAATGGAAGTGAAACGCTTTAAGCACCGTGTCTGGAATGCTGACATCGGAAATCTCATATTGCTGATATTTACTGCTGCTCGCCTGCATTCAGAGCTCAGAAAAAGTCTGAATCAGTGACACTGACTAGATGGAGACGGACTGGCTTCTTTGCCGCCTCTAGGGGGTAAATTTGAAAGTATGGGTGCTAAAAGCTTTATTGTCAACATGCTTCTTGGCACTACCAGTTGTTAATTACCCTCCACTTCATTTTGAAAGCTCACCTTGAGCCGTAATAAATCCATTATAGTTAGATCAAAACACAGCTCTGAGAGAATCTTTGCTTAACCTCTAGTAGCTATGGCATAAGCAGTAGCCAAGCCCCAGTTAAGTGCATGCAAATTTCAAGCAGTACCTACATTTTCAAAGTATAACATTCCAAAACAAATTAAGTAAAATATCTAATAAGCAAAAAGACACCAAGAATATCAAAATAGGTTAAGGGGAACCGGCGATATGGGTTTTTAAAGTTTTAAAGGTACAAAGCACCTAGAAACGGTCCAGCACTGTGGAGAAATAATTTTGCGATGGACTAAGACTGTGGTGCAATTTCAGGCCGACCGTGATGGAGCGGATTTTGGCTACACTAAGTGGGTTGCCCCGGTAACAGGTTTTACCTTCAGACCTAATCTCCAATTGCTGTGAAACTGCATCTGGACAATACTGCAGACCTCACATCCTCAGGATGGACTTCCGCGCACTGGGTCTTTCTCTCTAGCTAGGTCTTCTGCAGGTTTTAGTCATCGTCCGTCAGTTTGGGTCTCTTAAAGTCTGCTGTTTTTTTACTTTTTGTGTCTTTGAAGCCGGTAAACACGAGTCCAACAACTGTACCCTTGTAGAGCAGTTCCAGTTGCAGTGTACCAGTAGGATTCAGGAGTCTTTGTGCGAGGCCTTGTCTTCACACAGGAGCCAAGTCCCATTCTTCTTCCAGAAAGGCCTTTTTCTTCAGATGGAGTCTTCCCAGGTCTAGGAATGTTCGGAGGAGGAGGTGAAGGATTTATCCAGTGCACTCGTCTGTTTTGGAGGGATTTAACCACTCAATTCTAACAATTTTCTTGCAGCCCCTCCAGCACTTCCTCTTTATCTTACTGTAAATGTAGCTAGGAGCCCTTATTTCATGAAAGTGAAGCCAGACTGCCAATGGCAAGGCATGTCTTTGGCTTCCTGGCCACTCTACTACCTGAAAGGGTCAAAACTGTTTTTCGTTCAACTTTGGCTGGAACATTACTGCCGAGAAGGGTATTGTGGATGAACTAAACATTCCCTCTAGGACGGGTCATCTTTTTATCTAAAAGTATTCCAAAGCTGCCTTTTGTTCTGCTAACTTTTCTGGTCCATTCCTAGCTGTTTAATTCTGCTACATTGTCAGCAGTTAACACCCATTGGCCTTTCCGGGTCCCAGAGGCAAGCTATTGTTATTGGTTCCAGACCCTAAAATATCCCTGCCAAATATGTGTTCCAGCTCTGGAGGTGTGAAAAATGTCAGAACTGGTTTCATCTATTTCTTGTCAGACAGCCTTAAGTACCTTAAGTTAATGTTCTGCTCAAGTTATCACACATCTGATTTTGCAATTAAGTCAGAGTTTACAAACTAAGCAGGAAATAACTTTCAAGCATCTTACAGCCCTTTCCTAAGTAGAGATGGAAAATAAATATTAGAATCTCACCTAAGCCTACTAGAGAAAAGGCAAGCCAGGTCTACGGAATAAAATAGCTTTTAGCTTTTATCACTTAGTCTGCCCTGTTCCCATGATGCACTGGGCCAGGGACAGACTGATTTGCATATAGCCAGGTTCTGAGCTGGGATGGTGCAGTGAGATAAATAACGGTGATGGATCAAGCCCTGATCTTTGGACTGGGTAAGAGTGGTCTGCTTAATTCAGACACTCTGTTCATCACCACCCCCTTTTCTGAATCAATGCATAGCCAGGCACTTTCAAGATGTTATGATGAATAAGTCCAGTAGCCGAGATGTAGATACGATGAAGGTTTATTGATCTTAGTTCTTAGGATGGTCTTCTAGAAAAGTTCTGTAGTTAGCCCCACCAGGAGCAGCTTTCCTGCTGCTCAGCCCATACTCCAACTGAGACTCCGCACATCACCAGGCACCCTAGCATTTCCTGCATCACCATGCACTCCAGCATTCCATACTCGCTGAGCAGCAAGGACATAGGAACAGGGAAGATGGATGCAACGTACCACACCAGATATAACATAACAGTTTAGAAGTGATAAAGTGAACAGTCCTAAAAAGGGGGGGCTCCTCCGTTGGAGCGGAGGGGCGTCACCCCACTTACAATTCCTCCCCAAAGCCCCAGAGATGAACAATAAAATGGTAATTTATTATTACCATATTATTTTTCATCCTCTAGCTGAGTGTCAGGACGGGATGGGGCAGCGGCTGAGTGACAGCAGCAGGGAGGAAGGTGTGCTGGTTAACCGCTCCCACGCTCATGACGAGCTCAGCTCATCATGAGCCACGGTTCTCGGTGGCTCATGACGAGCTGAGCTCGTCATGACCGTTAGAACACTCGCACGCTGGGCATATTCCCCTGCTGTGCGAGCGTTCTAATGAAACGGGTGTGGTCAAGACACACGACCACCGTTGCTCATGACGAACTGAGCTCGTCATGAGCCCTGGGGCGCTGTGCGTGCCACCCCTCCCCCCAGCACGGCAGGGGAATGACCCCAGCAGCCAAGGGGTTAATGCTCTGTTTAAACTGTGCATGTCTTTTTGGCCGGTCATCTTGCGACGACCAGCCACACATGTGCACTTTAAACCTCACAATCCAGCTATCTTAAGACGGCTGGGTTGAGAATAAGTGCAGGCCTCCAGAGCGATGAGGAGCGCCGAGTGAGGCCGCTCCCACCAATCCTGGCGCTGCTCTCATGGTGCAAGTGGTACAAAAGGGGGTGGTGATGGACGGAGCATCTGAACCAAACACTCACACCCAGTCAACAGATCTGGGTTTAATCCATCACTGTTCTTTAGCCCACTCTGCCACCCCAGTTCAGACAACATGGTGCAAGTGAGCAAAGCCAGGACTGGGCAAGGGAGTTCCAGCATCCGGTTCCAGTAAAGAAGAGGTCAGGACGAGGACGTCACGTCAATTAAGTTTGATTTTTTAACATGTTCAAGTTGCAGCTATCACCAAATGTGTAAAAATATACGTTGAGAGTTACTTGCATAACGTACAGCGTATAGGCTTCAAAGAGGTGCATAGACAATGTCACACTCACACTGAGGCAAATGTTCAGGTATATGATTGTCAACCCGCATTCGCCCCCGATCACTATCACACTTTGCCTATACCCACTAAACATTGCAGTTGAAACATACTGAACCTCCAACATGCAGTATTTTACAAATGGACAACTTTGGGAGCATCAATTTCAACACTTCTGAAGACCCATTAGTTATGGCCACAATTGCATTACAAATACAACATTGAGACGGATTCCAAGGTGAACTGTGGATAAATGAGGGCTTCCTGGATAAATAGGTTCCTATGTGCAAGAGAGGTAAAGAAAAACTGGGGGCACAAAAGGGATGTATGGAAGAAACAAACTGTGTTTAAGAGCGAGCCCAATGTAACACTTCCCTGCCAGTGCATGCATTAGGGCTTTTTAAAAAAGTGAATGGGCAATGCTATAAGTAACCCTCTACAGGGTGTGTGGTGGCCTCCTTCTTTAGGAGTTTTACCCAACCCTTCTGCTAAGGTTAGAAATGTGGGCATAGTTTTTGATGACAAGCTCAATTTTGTAGCTCATGCTAATCAAACAGTGGTGAGTGCTCATCACAAACTCAGATTAATTAGGAAAATCATCCCTTTTCTTTCGGATAGTGCGGGGAAAAACAGTGGTGAGCACATTGGTGCGCTCCTCGCTTGATTATTGCAACGGTCTGTTTGTTAACGCACAATCCCGGGTAATCTCTAAGTTGCAAATGATCCAAAATGCAGCAGCAAGACTACTCTCCAAAACTCCAAAATTTAATTCAGTCAGCCATATAATAAAAAGCTATCATTGGCTATCAATCAAAAATCGCATTAAATTCAAATCACTCTGCTTAACGTTTAAAGCCATTCACAACCAGGGCCCTAGATTTCTGCAAACCCAGCTTGCTACCTACTGTCCATCTAGACCACTGAGATCGATGTCACTGCACCAACTAGTGGTACCACGCACCAGGACGGTCACATGGGGAGACAGGCGTTTCACGGTATCTGCGGCCAGACTTTGGAACTCGCTCCCACTGACAATCCGAGCAGCTCAATCGCTCCTCCAATTCCGGAAACTGGTGAAGACTTGGTTGTTTAACCAGTAATGGGTACTACGTCTAGATGTTGCCCCCTCAGAAATCCTGTTTTGTATTCATAGCGCCAAGACGCCCATGGGCAAACGTATGCGCTCTACAAATTGTATTAATAAATAAATAAATAAATAAATAAATAAATAAAGCAGTTGCTCCTGACATGTAGAAAGGTTCAGTGCTCGCCCAAGCGTTCAGCGCATGCAAATCACAAGAACAAATCAGCAGTAACTGAGATTACCTTCAAAGAGGTTTTCTATTTACCTGCAGCACTCAATCAATATTATTCCAGTTCCTTTTCATAGAAGCCGCGTGATTCAGAGCCTTGAGTAACACCTTGAGGCATTCACGGCATGTAGCGAACGGCAATACTTTGCCTTCTGGGACTCAGTTTTGATGTTCACATTACTAATAAATACCCAATTATTTAAAAAAACAGTGCAATGCAGTACAGTTAACATCTTTGCATAATACAATTCAGAAATAATAAAAAAGACCTTTTCAAAACTAAAATAATATAGGCATATGAATTCCAGCATGCAAAAAGCTACAGTCACTATAGAAAATGACAGACCTGGCAGAAGGTGCCATCAATAAAACTGTAGAGGGTAAAGGATGAAATGCTAGAAAGAAATAGAGTCATATGTAATTAAATGTGGCCACATTCTAGTCCATCATCCTTTCACACATTATGCCACTTCAGACAGAGACCAACCACATGCATATCAGTTTTGATAGTGCTCCAATAGCTGGAGTCTAGCTGGAACCGCCAGGCCAGGTCCCTCCAGACGGGTATACAAGCATCCCCAGAATTGTTCGGCCTACCTGGACCAAATGAAAGAGGGGCAGCTTGAGTTCTATGGATCAGTAAGCCCAGGAACATATCTGTTGCATTTAGGGCATCTCACTTACAAAAACATGAGTGCTGGAATGCTTGAATTAATATCAACCACTGGTATTTACCACTGTCTGAACTCCAATTCAATGTTTTGGGCCACTGTAACACTGTAGACTGTGAACAGTCTTATGCTCTTAAGATTTGTTCCTGCTCCAATAGGAACAGTTCAGCCGTAACTACCAGGCCTGGTCCCCTCCGCGCAGTTTCAAAGGATCAAAGCTGTGCCTCACCGATGAGGTGCTGCAAACCTGAAGCCAATGTGCGGTTGCTGGTGTTTCTGGAACATGGCCTGATATATATCAGGTTGGACAATCACAACTTGAGCAGGACCATGGCTGATTTGCATATTGTTACTCCCTACGTGGAAAGACATGATGTGCATAACACCAAAGCACTGGAATGGTGCCCAGGCAATTGACAACAGCTGAGACTTTTGGTCCCCCCATAAACGTTTGTATTTTCAGCATGACAAACCAAGTGAGATGGTAATGACGAGACATAAGTTCAAAATACATAGGGTGACCAGATTTTTTAAATTAAACAACGGCCTTTGACATCAAAATAGGGCCGGGCTGGATCATGGTCACAGAAGGGCTTTACAATATTTTTTTATATATATATATATATATATATATATATATATATATATATATATATATATATATATATATATATATATACGAACACCTTCCTCCAAAAGAACGAAGCAGGAACTCGGGGGGGACAGGAAAGACGGGTTTTATTAGCAAACAGGCAGTCCCAGTGGCGGTAGATGCATTTTGTCGTTGTGGCTTCCTCAGTACCCAACACCGGGAGCCCTCATCTATGTTGTTTCATTCCTGCTGCCTCTGATGTAGTACTGGCGTGATCTGCTCCTCCCCCTGACGATAAGGCACACCTGTCGTAGTCCGTTTGACTTGGAGGACTACAACTCCCAAAAGGCCATGTGATCTCGGCAATTCGGGTCGGTGGAATGGGGAAGGTGTGCAGCTAATCTTCACTGCGGTCACAAAGCAGGACACGATGACCGAGCCTTCCACTGCCAAAGAGCCAGCAAGCCCGTCCTCAAGTCCCCTTATAACGCCACAGCTTCGCATGCAGAAAGTCACATATGCAGGGATCAAGTATGCAGGATGCACAATGTCCAAAACGAGGTAAAATACCTCACTGCTCCGGGTCCTCTGCAGGCGAAGCGGGAACTGGACTATCCTTCCCAGGAAACCGGAGATGCCGTGAAGCTATATATACACTTATATTGACCAAGATCCTCCCCACCAAAACATAGTCCTGTTAATAGGTCACTGGCCGTCACTGGTTTAGGGTGATGGGCCAATTACCCCTCATTACATCCTGCTGTGCTGCCTGAGTGAAGCAAACACAAGGAGATGATGGGCAGAGCGCTGAAACTTTTCAGACACTCACCCCCAGTCACAGATCTGGGTTGAATCCATCATCGTTCTTTAGCTTACTTCCCCACCCCAGTTCAGACCCAGCCATATGCAAATCAGTCTCGACCCTGTGCCTCATGGGAACAGTCCAGACCAAACTGCCAAGTCAGGTCTTCCCTAGACGGGAAAAAGGCATCCTTGGACCATTTTCGGGGTAACACCCCTCATCAGCCAGGCTAGGTTGAATCCAGTGGCAAAGTGAGCAAAGGACACCCTTCTGGGCATACCCCGCCAACTTAGGGCGAACAAAGCAAACACAAGGAGATGATGGACGGAGTACTGAAACTTTTCAGACACTCACCCCAGTCACAGATCTGGGTTGAATCCATCATCGTTCTTAGGCTCACTTCGCAACCCCAATTCAGTCCCAGCCATATGCAAATCAGTCTCGACCCTGTGCCTCATTGCCTGCCTATCCAGGTCTTCCCTGGACCGGAAACAAGTATCCTGGGACGTGTTTCTAGATAACACCTCTCATCAGCCAGCCTAGCCTGAATCCAGTGGCAAAGTGAGTCAGCACAGCAGGGAGCTTTTCAAACAATGAAATTCAGTGCTGTGAAGAGAGCTTTTTAAAAGGCTCCACTTGAACTTCTGTTCCTGTTGTGCAGAGAGGAACAGAGGAAACGTGAGCCTGCAAAACACTCGATTAATGTGAGGGCTCACCTGATCCTCTCTCAAAAACCGGTATATGTCTTTGATTCAGTTATTACTGGTACAATCCTTAAAAAACCGGGACTGTCCGGGCAAAATCTGAGATGTCTGGTCACCCTAAGAATACAACAGCGAGTCATTGCCAGTGGCCAATACTACTGAGAGCATTCCAGCATTCACTTTTTGTTGTTCAATAGATTAAATGTTGACCCTTGCCAACTACATGGGATTGCTACACCTCGTTATATGTGGTCAGGATTCAGAATTCACTCCGATAGCATCAGGAAATTTCCTGTTCTGGATTTTCACATTAAAATGTATTGTTGGCAAATGTATTAGTAGTCCAATTAATTAAATTGAGGCAAATCTGGACATCAATCCCCAGAATACATTAGCTTTGCAATGAATGGCCTACATTGGAAACGTGGGAGTAGATTCACAAAAACATTTATGAGTATGAATAGTAGTGCCTTTTTCACTCTTACAAGCCCTTCTGAAACAGTGCGAACCGCCCAACACTATTAGTAAAAGTTCAAAGTCAAAGTGCTTTCTATTTGCACTAGTTACGGATGAATAACCACTGAATATTCCATTCTAGATGCCTTGGGGCCACGTCTCAAAGGCATGTAAAGTAAGTAGAGGAGAACAACTTTATGTACTCCAGAAATGTCTGTGTGTATCCGGGCACTGGGAGCTAAGAAGCATCTTTCGGCTCTTTCAGTTACGGTATGCCTGACAGTGAAAAAGACTGCAAGTAACATCTACCCAATGAGTCTGAAAAAGACTGCAAGTAACATCTACCCAATGAGTCTGTGTAGCTTCCCGTCAAGCAACTATCTTCAAAACATTAAAATCTTAATTAGGTTTTCAAACCATTGGCAAACTTATGAAGTCTGTTGGCTATATCAACAAAAATAGATCATTTGATCGTCTTCTCTTTCTTTCTTGCCCTTGTGGCTATGCTTTTGCAGTCACACGTGCAGTTAACTAAATACCTCCCTTTATATTCATATGGGCTTGTAAGAATAAATGGCATAAACTGGGACCAGGCAGTTAGCCTTACGAACCCCTTTTGAGTACATATCATGGTGCGTTGGTCGATTATACACTTAGGGCCAGATGTATCAAAGGGTTTTACTCATTCTGTGTCTATGGGAAAATGTGTTCATACATATGGCCCTTAAGTCGTCGTGTCCGAGATTCTGTGGCGTTGGAAGTAATGGGTGGCTGGAAAGCATGAACCCTCTTACCAAAATACTTAACATGTGACCCGGGTTGTTAATGCATTCCTGGCGCAGATGCCAGGTCTTCCTGCATCATGTGTCATTCCTTTGCCCAGCAATGGTCTTCTATTCATCAGCATGTTGCATTATGTGACCTGTGTAAGGATTGGCTTACAAGTCCCAGCATGTAAAATGCTATAGAACAAAATGCCAGAGCAGGACTGCCTGGAAGTGACATAAAGACACCCATGGCAGGAGACAACTTCAGGTTAATAACATCCATATGGTAAAGACAACCTGTTGGCAAATTTCAGCAATAAAAGCAAGGATGGCAGTGCCATTGTTATTAACAGCAGTCTGTTGTGTGTTGAGTTGTTTTCAACACTAGGGAGTTTTTTGTGTTTAAAGAATTTTATTATATTTTAAGCAAATTTAAAATGCAGATTGGTGAATCTAGACTGGGGGGGTTTGAAACCCCCAGCACATGTGTAAAGTTCAGAAGCATGACTTACCCTGGGCCAGTGTGTTCCACACGTGGAGCTGCAGCAGCAGCAGCAGATATGCCCACCATGCCCGGCAGAAGCTGAGGTGCTTCGCCTTCATACTCCAACTATTCCCTGCAGCATTCCCGACTTCCCGTGCAGCGTTTCCAGTGATAACCATTTCCAGTGTGCCAATTGCCAAGCGTGCTTCCCTGTGCTTGGCAGTGCCCTTAGCGACACTCCCCGGGTGTGCGATAGTACCCCCTGGGTGCCTGGCTGTGCTACGGTCAGTAATCCCAATGTGCCTGGCAGAGTCTTCGCCAGCACATTCCATGTGGTTGGCAGAGCCTGCAGTGCCATGGGCAGCACTCTCCACGTGCCCAGCAGCTCCCTGTTTGGCACTCCGTGTGCACCCGACAGGGACATTCGCACATTTTAACAAGTTCCCGTCACAGTGAAGGGCACTGTGCCTGGCAATGCCCTGGGCAGCACGCCCCATGTTCAAGTCGGTGTTCCGAGTGGCTCGAGCCCTGTGCCTGGCAGTGTCCTGGGCAACACTACCCATGTGCCTGGCAGCGCCCTGAGATGCATTCTCCAGGCGTGGGGCAGCGCCACTTCCGTAGCGGGCAGTTGACTGGCAGGTGGTACCCGGGTTGCCGCTGCCCATGGCGCCCGGCGTTGGAACATCCACCGCCACCTCCTTCCTCACACTGCCCGGCTCCCAGTGACTTCTGCTTCCACTGCAGGGGACCCCTCGGCAGGACATGTACACATCACCAGCCACTGCCATGACTCCTGGCAGGCAGATCACAGAATCGAAGCAAGCAGCGCCAAGATCAGCAGTCCATGTGCTGTATTCTATACCCTGGTCCTCGGATGCAAACTTTCACTCCATCACTTTCAGTGCACAGTGCGAGGCTGGTGCACCTGAATCAACAGCAGAAGAACAGAAACAGAAGAAGAATCTCTTCCGACTGCCAGTTGCCTTTAATCACAAAAAAAAAAACACAAAGTCATCCGTTTAAGTCTCCCCACTCGCCTTCCCGCGGTTTCACCCCGTCCGTGCGCGGAGAGGGTTTCCCTTCTCTGGACTGGCACCTGTCATGGGACTACACGGCCAGTGGTCTTTACAAGCCGCGGAATCCCGCCCCCGCTTCTAGGGGGAGGGGTTTTCTGCTTCTTTATTTTCACTTGCAGTTTGCAAAGCCGACAGTTTCCTCCGGGCGGGACAGTTAGGAGGACGTCGGAGGGGTACTTTGATGGCTGCAGCAGGCAGCTTGGTCCCTGCCTCGGCGTGTGTGCATGTACCTCCCAAAATAGGGGCGGCGCGCAGGGTCTCTCCCCTCCCAGTGTTTGGAAGTTTCCCAACTCGGTTGTTCCAGAGGTTTTTTTACTTCCCTTTTCCGCGCTGAGGGGAGAGCAGCGGTCTGTCTGTGGCACCTGCTGCCTCCTCACAGCGGCCGCTGGAGGGAGAGACTGGCAGCTTCTCCCGCTCCGAGCCGCCCGGCCGGTGCAGGTCCCTCCCTTTCGGCGGAGGGGGGTGCGGGGTCTCCTTCCTCGGGGAGGAGCCGGGGAAGGCGGCTGGGAAACGGGGCTCGCCAGGTGGATGCAAATAAACACAACCGGCGGCTGATAAACACGGCGAGGATCCTCTTGGGAAATAAAAAAGGCGCCGAGTCATGGGAGCGCAACAGCGCCCTTCCGATTCCCGGCGGGAAGCGCCTTCAACAGGGCTCCTAGGCGCTGCCCACCGCGACTACCCAGTCACGAAATACTCCATCGCCCTCGGCGAACTCCCTGCAGGAAACAGCTTATAACTTCAATTTTTTTTAATGTTTCGAGCCTAAGCACCTCTATTCATAAAAGAGAGCGAGTTTAAATGATGGACAGGGTAGCATATTTAGATTTCCATATTTTATGAGATCAGAATGTCAAAAACCCGAATAAAATGTATATATATTTTTTTAGTGGGGATGTTAATGATGGGTTACCTTCTACAGAAGAAGGGCATTTTATGTATTCCCATGATTAAATGTAACCATGTTACAGGTGCGCTGACTTTCTAGAATGTGTTAATGCGACTAACATTCAACTATTTAAAGTATATTGAGGGAAGTTTTCGATATGGGCGGGAAATGCGTAACCGCCGGTAAGTTCTCCTCAGATAGACCACACACTGCGCCCGCCATACCTTTCAATTGATTTTTTTTTAGATACTGGGAACAGCGACTATAGCAGGGATAAACATGACCGGGTGCAGCCTGCGCCTTGAGGCTCCTTTTCCCAGGCTTCGCCCCGCCCCAATCCTGGCAAGCGGGCACCATTAACCATCAGCTATTCCCAGCTCATGCCCACTGCACCCCCTACCGTCGGAAGCGCTGCAATTGCAGCAACATCTCGGCTCTCCCAGCTCCAATCAGCACGCTCAAGCAACACAAGGGAGCTTGTTACAAAGCCAGCTTTGTGTGCAAGCGGGCGTTGCCTTTCTTGATTCATGTTATTGTAAGGCTTGCCCAGGTGGGAAAAAGTCAGACGGTGTGCAGCGACACGCCCTCTCGCCCTTGATAGTTTAAAATTAACACACCCTTTTGTGCATGTGAAACAAAGCAGTTTGGCGCACTTTTATGCATTAAGAGTCTGTTTTGCAGTTCTGGTTTTTGACTGTTGGCGCACACGCTTGTCTCCCGAGTATTGTTTTATTTCTTTGGAAATACGTCAAATATGAACCAGTATATCATAATAAAGCAGTTGGTGGCACCGTTTATTTAGACTTTGCTGGTGCCAAGAGTTATCTGTGGCAAGAAGGAGCACTTTGCTACTGCAACAAGTCTTGAGATGAAACCCCTGTGTGTGTGCATGTATAATAACTATGCTGCGCCGTAGGGAAGATTTTTTTTATTCACAGACAGGTCTCAATTACTATTGCCCTAGTTTCCAGTCGATAATTGCTGCACACAATAAAACCTGACAGTGATTAATCAGGTGTAATAAGTATCATGATTTCTAAATATTGCTTATGAAATTCCCAATCAGGGTGCTGGTTTAGCGTTGACAGCGGCCAGTGTGAGTATGTTTGTTGACACTCTCCACCACATAGGCCATGAATTCCCTCTTACCACCTTTTAACAGTGACCCTCAAGTCTCCATAACCACTCACATGCTTTTGTTTTATAGAACTACTCATACCAGTGTAGGGTGTCATAGCACTTTACATCACATAGAGACAATGAATCACACATGTGTAAATCAGTGCCTAAGAAATGTTACATAAGAAAGAGGAGTACAAGATATAGGAGTGACATGCAGTGCTTAATTTGAGCCGGTGGTTTTCGGTGTTCGGCACTAGCACTTTATTGTCAAAGCCTGGTCTTATAACAACCTGTCACATGGTGGCGCTGTTTGTCTAATTTTGTGATTTTGTTAAAATATACATTAAATTCTCTAATACCTGCCACCGGTGGCATGTATTAGTCATTTTGAATGCATATCTGAAGCTTGAATTGTCATTCTTGTATATGTGTTATAGTTAGTTGTAATGGTACTGTCATTGACAGTGCTAGTGGGGGCAGTATGTGGTGCACGCTGCACTGGCCTCCCGATAAGTACTGGTCACATGTCATTCATTCTGGGTATAGTTTGAGAGTACGTGAACTGGAGAAGCACAAACTCAGAATTTAAAATGTACCACCATGGTTGGGCGTTGTCTTTGCTAATAAGAATTAATTTCTTCCCAAATGTACCCTTTTTTCAACATTAAGATAATGAAAAACTGGGGGGAAATCAACGCTTTAACCAATACCTTGTAGTTTCCACACAGCTCTTTGATGACAGTTAATAGCTCACTGTTCTATATTAGGATTTTAATTTCTAAATTGCAGGTAATAAAAGGATCTCTTCGACAAAAGCAGTAACCCCCTGAACTATTTATATTATATGCACTTCTGTTATCTGCATGGTGCACGTGCTTTGCAGCAGGCATATTAACCCTCTGCGCTACCTCGAGTCAAAACTTCCACTAGAAGATACTCAATCTAACCCCAGCAGGTCCTATAATCACCACACATTTCTTGACATTTTTATTGTTGCCTGAAACTTGCTCGGGGAAAGGAACGCTGCAGCAGGTGTCTTTCATTCCACTAAATATGTGACGGCACAGCGCCCCCCCTGAAGTCCGCGCCGGGTGCGCTGGCACCGATCGCACCGCCCTAAAGCCGGCCCTGTTCCCAGTAAATAATGGCGAAATCTAATAGTAGTTGGATGTTTTGCAATGTTATTATCCCAACTCTATACATCCCTGCAATAGAACCCAGTCTGTGCTTCAACTGTCAGCAAACATGTGAAAATAGCAATTATTTAAAGCTCCTTCTATATTCTTAATGTTGTTGGTACTGAAGTGATATGGCAGGTCGCCAGTAATGTCGTTAATGATCTAATTTCTTATGTGTGTAAAGAAATATAAATGCTGTTGAGGTTAAACATTCTAGCACTATCCTTGTAGCTATTACTTGTTGCAGGAAGACTGCAATTAAACTTTAAAAAGAAAGTTGTCCTTATAATTGCTATAACATTGTAAATGCTTATAAAAACAGACTGTACTTCCCTTATCAGAAAAAAAGATCTCAAAAAGATTAATGCAACTATGATTCAGTGTTGATATCACTTAACTGGTGCCATCATTGACGACACCAGTGATGTCATCTTGATGCCTCCTGTGATGTGAGTGTCATGTGCAGTGCATTGATGGAGTTACAGTTCCCTAGGGCTCTTAAAATGATGAATTGCAGTGGGTGGGAAGTGAGCCATTTGCACATTAAACAGGCAAGATGGGTCAAAGAAGTTCAGCAGTACGTTTATTCAGCCGTAGGAGCCCACGCCCTCAAGATCCTCCCTCCACGAGTTACAAACTCCAACTGGTTTAGATAGAGTTGAAAACCATGGAAAAGGAACCCAGAATGGCGAGCCTAGGACAAAGGTAAAGATGATGTGGCCAGCATGAGCCACGATACACCACAAAGATAGGATACGTAACAACACTACATCTTCTCCCTCCTTTACAAAAAAAAAAGAAATACAACCTGAAACACAAGAACATAAATAAAACATCTGCACATATGAATAATGGAAATCAATAGATGTACGTCAACTCATGTAAAAATCTTTAAAACTGGAGGGCATTGAAACATTATGCACAAGCCTCTGACGCTTCAGAGCCACTGGAATTACCAGTGCTTTGTGAATCTGAGTTATCTGAAGAGACCAAATTATTTATGTCATCAGCCAACACAGGCTCTGTAACATCTGAAAGAAAGGAAGCAGAAGTTCCAGCACCTGCACCAATATACATGAGCCACAACTGCCAAACCAGCAAGCACCACCACCATAGGCTTCCTCCAAGCTGCCTCTGTGTTTGTTTATTTTGTCAGCCCTTTTGCTCCACCACCTCATTTTCTCAATCAGATCAAGAATCCCACCCTCGTCGCCAAATACGAAGTGAGCCATTTGCACATTAAACAGGAAAGACAGGTCAAACTAGTTTAGCAGTACCTTCATTCAGCCACAAGAGCCCACATCCTGAAGATGCTTCCTTCACAAGTTCCCATCTCCAGTTTGGTTTTCGACTGCCTCACAGCACCGAGACGGCCTTGGTGACTGTGATGGACGAACTTAGAAGGCGGTCTGACAGGGGTCAGTCAGCAGTACTCATTCTGCTTGACCTGTCGGCCGTCTTCGACACGGTCAACCATCAAATTTTGTTGAGTAGGCTGAGGGAGGTAGGGGTAACGGGGCTTGCCATGAAATGGTTGCAGTCCTTTCTACAGGACAGACAGAAGGCAGTGTCTCTTTCCCCTTTTCAATCTTCTTTTACCAATATTTTGCATGGTGTACCGCAGGGCTCGGCCATCATCCCTATACTTTTTAATATCTACATGAAACCGCTAATGGCGGTCATCAGAAAACATAAGATTAACATCATAAATTATGCTGATGACACCCAGTTGATCATTTCTTTGGAAGGGGACCAGTCAACTTCATTGGAAGGGTTTCATAGTTGTTTGCGGGACACAGAATTGTGGCTTAGGGAAAACTCGCTGCAATTTAATGCTGATAAAACGGAGTTGCTTTATTGCACCACGGAAAGGCTCCCTTTCAGGTTGCCCAGCAATTTTTGGCCCTTGGATACCCCAACCCCAGTGCAGCCTCTAAAGACAGTTCGTAATCTAGGTGTGATCTTTGATTGTCAGCTAACTTTGGAAGCGCAGGTGACAAAAACAGTGGGGTGCTGTCTTGCCATCATTAGATCATTGAGGAAGATTTTTCCTCTGCTTCCCTCCTTGGCTCGCACATTGATAGCACGCAGCACTATCCTCAGTAGGTTGGACTACTGTAATGCCCTGCTGCTGGAAGCTCCTAACTTTTTATTGGATAGGTTGCAAAGGATCCAGTCCATGGCAGCCAAATTAGTCGTGGCTGGTCTAAAAGGTCCTCTTCCTCTCAGGCATTGGCGGAACTACACTGGCTGCCGCTGAGACAAAGAGTTCAGTTCAAATCTCTTTGTCTAGGGTTTAAGGCTCTGAATAGGATGGGGTCGGTCTCCTTTCAAAAGAAATTTTCCTGGTATATGCCCACGAGAACCTTGTGCTCCTCAGGGGCAAAGTTAGTGAGGGTACCAACATTTAGGAAGGTGAGGTCAGGTGGCAGATCCTTTGAGGTGGCTGCTGCCAGGCTCTGGAATGCCCTGCCTCTGGAACTTAAGCAAGTTAATGAGCTTCTGCGTTTTAGAAAAAGGCTAAAAACCTGGCTCTTCCCGAAGATTTATTAAACTGCTGTTGCGTGGCCTCACAATTGTGTATCTCTGAAAAGGTTTAGCGCCAGGATGCCTGCAAGGTGACAGTGCGCTCTAGAAGTACTATAAATAAATAACAAATAAATAAGCTGTAGTTGGGAAACCTTAGAGAAGGAGCCCAGACCGTGGCCAGCATAAGCCACAATACAACACAACACAACAGTAGGACAAGTAACAACACTATAGTGGAGCAGTACTGGTCCTTTAATAGAAGTCTAATCAGGGAACTTTTATGAGTTCTTCATTTAATCCGAGGACAAGTGGTCAATCTATCTATAAGTTTACCCCTTCTAAGTCTTCTCTACACATTTATAGCTTACTTATCCCATACACTGGGGAATTAATGTGTAGCAAACCACAAAAAGGAAATCTTTTCTTAAAGTTCTAGTTCATAGGAAGTTTGATGCAATTCTGTTCAGCAGTTTTTGATGTAGCAGAGAACAAAAAATCCTATGAACTTAAAATGAAAATATTTTTATCCCCTTCTCCGTTACTGCCTTTGACCTTCAGGTAGTCTGATATACTGAAACGCAGCTGAATGCAAGAATCATCTTACTGTGCTAAACTTACAGATAAAGCAAAAAAGGCATTTTCAGTGAAAAGTAAAATGTAATCACTGATCTGCGATCCCTTACTCTACAGAGAAGCTGAGGTGGTGTAATCGTAACCAGAGCAAAATGCTACCAAAATAGGATATTTATAGGTTAGCGCACCACCTTTACCCCACCTCGCATCCTGTCTTTTTGACTGAACTGACTCCAGCCCTGCCATATACTATTTTGATCATGAAACATATTTTCATCACTAGTTCCATCCATTCTGAAAACGGAACACACATTATTGTAATTTGTGCTTGTTAGATCTGGGGGTCTCTAGTTGGCAGAGGTAGGTACCACTGTCCAAATAGGGACCCTTGCTTCTAGTCAGGGTAAGGGGGATACAATCTTTAGATAACCTCTGCTCACCCCCTTGGTAGCTTGGCATGAGCAGACAGGCTTATCAACGGCAATGTGTAAAGTATTTGTACCAACACTCAGTAACACAGTGAAAACACCACAAATGGACTCCACACCAGTTTAGGAAAATAAAATATCTTTATCTAAACTACACAGGACCAAAACGACAAAAATCCAGCATACACAGTTCAAGAATATGATTTTAAAAGAGTTCTAGGGTTTGCATCAAAATAATTCACAGTTGCGTCACGTTTAACCCAAAGTACCTGTAGATGCGACAAAAGTTCCAAATGGAAGCAGCAGCGATGAAAAACAAGCGATGCGTCACCCCTGAGGCACTGGGGAGGCGATGCGGGCGTGTTGTGACGAATCCGGTCTGTATGGGGAGGGATGCGATAACTTGTATGGATTCCGGTGCGCGGGTTCGATAGGAAGCGTCTCGCACAGGCACGATGCGACGATCTTCGGGACGGCGACGATCTGAGGTGCAGCGGCGATGCACGGCGCAGCTTCGATCTTCTCCTCTTGCGGGCCCTCAATGCGATGGCTCTGCAACAATGTTCGCAGCGACGTGAAGCGGTCTGCAAGCAAGCGATGGGTGATATTACCCAACAGCGACAGGCTCTGCGACGATACTCGCAGCGACTGGAATCTTCCCAGACCGGGGCGATGCGTTCCGCAAGCGAACAATGCGTTGGTTCTTTCTTTTCTCCTTGTCCAGCTTCCCAAACAGCAGGCAACAACTTCCAGATGCCCCACAATTGGGTCAAGCACTCTAGGAAGGGCAGAACTCACTCAGCAGAGTTCAGGGGGGAAGCTGGGGATGAAGTCCTTTTGTTCCTGGGACCTCTTAACAGGAGGCCAGCTCTCATCAGGCCCTTGAAGATCTCTTCAAGCAAGGGGACACAGCACACAGCAAAGTCCTTCTCCTCTCCTTGGCAGCAAAGCAACTGTAGGTCAGTCCACAAGCACACAGCAGGAAAGTCCTTCCTCTTCAGTCTTCCAGCTTTCTCCTTGGCAGAGGTTCCTTCTTGGTTCCAGGATGATCTAATTTTCTGAGGTCTGGGCATCCCTTTTAGTACCAGTCTTTCATTTGTTCTCTGGAGGCAGAGGGGCCTTGGCTTAGTCAGAACCAGTTCTGGTCAGTCCTGGAGCACTCTGTTTTCCTGACTTCTTCTTTCATTTCAGAGAGAGGGGCAGGGTCGTCAGGCGCCCAGCAGGAGGTGGAGCCTGCATTGTGGAAGGCAGGCACAGCCTTATTCAGGGCCCAAGTGCTATCCCCTCCCACCACTCAAGATGTAATGGAGCTATTCAACCTATGGATGACTCACTCAGCCTCAGGGAGCACCCCAGCCCCTGTCACTCACAAACCAGACAGTCAATTCACAAACAGGTCAAGGCACACAGAAAAGTCAGACAAGAAAACAGCCACTTTCTAAACATGCTGTTTTCAAACACAGGATTTAAAAAACACCCTTCCTAAAAGATGTGTTATTAAATTCTGAGTTCAGGGATACCAGACTTTAATTTTCTATCTTGCTCCTATGGGAAGATATGCAGGAAAACATTATACACAGCATTCCCCATTATAGCATATGGGAAAGATAGCCATTCAATAGTGAAAAAACGAAAATGGCTGTAATTCACTACCAGAGCATGTCACCCACACTAGTGCATGTTCCACCTTTCACATACACTGCTCACTGCCCAGGGGGGTACCTAGGCCTTCCATAGGGGTGTCCAATGTTTACAGAAAGGGAAGGGTTAGGCCTGGCCAGTGTGAACACTGGTCAGGTCAGCATAGCAGTTAGCAACTGCACACAGGCACTGCGGTGGCAGGCCTGAGAGACCATTTTTAGGGCTACTCCTGTGGGTGGCACAATCAGTGCTGCAGGCCGACTAGTAGCATTTGAATCATCAGCCCTGGCACTCAGTGCACTTACTAGGGACCTACTGGTAAAACAAGTATGCCAATCATGGATAACCAATCACAATAACAATTTATACAGAGAGCATATGCACGTTAGCACTGATCCGCATTGGTAAAATGCCCAGAGTCCTGTAGCCAACAACCACATGTCTGGAAAAATAAAGGAGGAAGGAGCAAAAAGTTTGTGGATAACCCTGCAAAAAGGGTCATTTCCAACAGTGATAGTGTTCATTATGTAATGTGTTAGACCTGTCAGCCTTAAGGTGGTCTTCCCCCAAAACGTTTTGCTTTACTCCTACATATTTTTTTGATCTTGTGTTTGTTGGCCCGAGGGCTCTGTGTTTTTTACCACCGATAACCAGTGCTTAAGTGCATGAGCTCATTCCTTAAATCATGGTAACTTTGGCTTATCCCTAGTCGGCATGTTTAATTTTATTTAAAGTGGTACTACATGTACCCAGGGACAGTAAATGCAATGCTACTAGTGGGTCTGCAGCTCTTGTTGTGCCACCCACTCACGTAGTCCTTTAAACATGTTTCATGCCTGCCATTGCAGTCTCTGTGTGCAGTTTTAAACTGCCATTTCAACCTTTTTAATACACATGTCACTCCTAGGGTAGGTATCAGACAAGGGCAGTTCCTAAGGGGTGGAAGGAAGGGGAAAGGGAAAAGACAAAACTTTTGACATGTTGCCTTCACACACCCGAAGAGTTGTCATGCTTCATCATTGGGCCTTGCTCCTCGTCGGGCCGGCGCTGCAATGCTCAACAGGCTCACCGTTTTTGGGGCTCTTTGTTGGAGATCTTTTTAGGAGAAGCCGTTGGGTACGTGTGGGTAAGGAGGCAATGTGAGATGTGGTGCTTGTATGAAGTGGTCTAAAATAGGTCAGGGTCAGTCCTAGGCTCAATAAATTTAATGGTAAGGTAAATCCTGCCTAACTAAAAAGATTTTTGGACGCCCCGTCGGACTACAATGATCCTACCAGGCTGTCACTAATGTGGGGTCGACATGTTTAGTGCCTAAATGTTCCAGAGGAATCGGTTGGCACTTCTTCAGGAGCTATGTGTGAAATTAAAGTGCACAACTAATAGAGGGGCTCCAAGACTTATTTAGGGGTAGCCTGAAGTGGGGCCCTAGTAGCCCTGTACGAGGCAATGTACCAGGAGCTACTGCCCGACGGTGGTGATACGGAGCACAAAGTTGCTCCACTCAAGTGGGTGGCGTCAACTCGCCGGTGTGCCTATCCAAGTGGATCCGGAGCAGCCCTGAGGGCAGGGAGTAGCATTAAAAAAAAGTAGGACATGTACTTTTACGTTTTCATTCATTCAAAAATCCGTATTTCAGCACAGTAGCCATAAAATCACATATAAAACATTGTATTCATATAAAATGAGAAAATATATATGCAATCTGACATGAACATTAAAACTATACGATACATCTGTAACCAATTTCATTTAATTGAAACAAATATAACATTATAGCAGAATTCATAGTGGACCTATGGATTGTTTATTTGAATCGTCAATTAATCTGAGCCCTAGATCTAATATGAGAGGGATTAGGAGGTACTAATAGGGAGGCCAGTCAATTGATGCATAAATCGATTTTCAGCTGTTACTACGGTAGTCACATCTCTGTGGCTTCACAGCAGCAGCGGCTCACATGCTATGGCGGAGGAGTGTTACCCCATCTGCCAGCAACATAAAAAAAATATAAAAACAAAGCCATAATAAAGCCCGCTTTATTATCGGTTTATTTATTTTCAGGCCAAACCTTGAGAGGGCGCTGAGGTGATGATATGCACTGACGGGGAGTGGTGGGTACTGATAGCAGTGCGCATGACAGTTTGGCTGGCCGTCTCAGTCCGGCCAAACCGTCATGCGCACTGAAGCTCTCCAACCCAGCTGCGTTGCTATGTTGGAGACAGCAAAGCACAGGCTCCCAGTCTCCGTTGGAGAGCAAATCCTTGGTGCTCAGGCCAATCCTGAAGCTGCTCTCATGCATTATTGAAGCTTCAGGATTGGCCAGAGGGTGGCAGGGACCCTCTGCCTGCAGTGAAGCCATGAGAGGAGCAGAAGACCGGCGGTATGGCGGGCTGCAGGCAAGTTCTTTTTTTTTCTTCCCTTTTTTTGTTGTTGTTGTCGTCTCCCCTGAACCTGACCCCCACCTGCCTCTCTTCTCCAATACCGGCTGCTACGGCCCACAGTCCTGCGCCATAAAGAGCTGCTTCTAAGGCCTGGTGATTATACATCTGAATTGCTGGAGAAATGGGACAAAACTGTGCCTCAAAGTATTTTTGCTATTCCCCCGTTATTTGTTCCATTTTGAGCCTATGCTGAATTATGTGCACATATGCCGTTTAATCTGTTCTGTTAATATAATTCCCAGATAATCAAAGGTATGCTCTCACTCCAATGGGATCCCCTTGACGTAGGATTAGATCTGGTCAAATGACAGGTTTAAGACCATACACTTCGTTTTCCCTACATTGTTTTCGAAACCCCTCTGCTTACAAAAACATTTCAATCGATCTAATAGTTTTTTGAGGCTCATGGCTTATTTGGAAAGCAGTAGTGTATTGTATGCAAACATAAGAGTGGGAACACCAATGTTTGCCAGGCATGGTGCATCATTATCACATTGGTCCAAATAAGATTCTAAATCATTGATCTACAATGTGGGGGTGAGAATACTACTCTGTCTGACTCCATTGTTGACAGAGAATGGATCAGCCAATTTGCCCAATATGCTGTATCTAACTTGCGCATAGTTAATATCATGAAGTTTCATCATGATATGCAGCAGGTACTTGGGGGCCCCCATTTCTAGAAGTACCTGCCAGAGGGTAGGTCTTGGCGCTAAGTCAGATCCAGAACATAGATCCACAAATACCACATAAAGACAACCACCGCCTGGAGAAACTGTTTTCCAGACGAATAGCTGGAGCCAAAACACCTGATCAATAGTTCTAGCATGTTATTGGAAGCCCACTTGCAAGGGAGTCAAAATTTCATTTGGGAGTTATCTATGAGGCTTATGGGTCTGTAGTTGGTCAGAAGATCTCGGGAGACCTTTTTGAATATGGGGATAATTTTTGCCCCAGCCCAAGTTGGTGGAATGAGTGCCCCTTTCATAACAGCTTTAAAATTTACTGAAAAATAGGTACTCCAGATATCCGTTTCATCTAAAAATAAAACCCCTGGGATCTTATCGTCCCCTGGTGCTTTATTGGGTATAATCTTAATAGCCTTAAGTATTTCAAGGGCTGATATATACGAGATAGCAAGCTGGACACCTTGTTCATTAAGCCCATATGGCGCTGGTATAAGGTTAGATGGCTCTACCACTCTACCTCCACAATACTGCCGTATTGCTAAGGGACCCTGCCTGATCGCTTTGAGGCTCCTTTGGTTCTCATGCCGATGAGTACAAACTATAGAAGTTGGCAATCATTTGCTGCAATATTATTTTCTATAGGGCAGGAGCCATCTCTGCTTCCAGTGGACACTATATTCTGGAAAGAGCGATGATCCCTCTTCCTGGCTGCAACTAACAGACCCTCCCATCTTCGTCGCTCCTATTTTTTTTGCTCAATAATTATGTTTTCATAGGCCTCACTAGTGACTTGAATCTATAATCTGTCTTGTTTCTTTATCGCATCAGTAAGTTTTATGCTGGCACCTCTACATTGTTTGTTAGACCAAGAGGGAGGACTTTTCCTCTCTACTGCCCGCTTGGTTTCCATTTAAAAATAATTCCTTAGCTTTTGGAACCTCTGATTATGTATGATACATACCTGACCCAGGGACTCCCATTGATAACACAACAGATACAACAGTAAGAGACGCCCTTTACCTTTGGCTACAAGCCTGTAATTCTCCCCAACAGACTCCTTGGAGTGTATCATGGTGCTCCATTGAACTCTACGCCTATTGTTAGTCGTTACAAGACATCTGTGAAATGGCTACATGCAGTTATTAGATCCTGAATGAAATTATATACTGAGGGCGAAAGGAAGGACATTATGGTCTCTATCGTGGTGAGATATTACAACCAGTGACAATCATGTACAGCTCGAAGCTTACATCCAACATTATGAAGTCAATGAAACTAGTGTTATGTATACAGTTGAATGTATGGTTTCCATCTTTGTCGGAGATTGTTCTACCATTGCAGGCTTCGTAGTCCCTGTTTGAGCATGAATATGTTTAGTTGCACTGCCAAGGATGACCATTGCTTTTTGGAAGGATTGCTCGTCCCAGAATTGACCATACGCTGTCCTCTTCAATTGTAAGGGCCTCACCATTTGCATCCAATTTTTCAAATTGGCAATTTAAGTTGCCCCCCACAATTTTTATCACATTAGTAGGTACTGCAGCTAGATGTGATTTTCTGAAGATCTATAACTAGAGACTCAGTTTTATTCCCCATTGGTCTCAAACACACATTATATATATTGTAAACTACATTCAGGGCAACGGTCAGGCTAATGCATAATATATCTGGGGAGCCCAACTTAATCTCCTTGATCTTACATGCTAAAGTAATTCTAACCCAGACAGTTCACCCCCCAAATGGCCTACCCTTCTCAGTAGTTACAGCATCCTGCGGAAGAGGGGCTTTAATGACCAAGTGTCTTGGAAAAAAACATACTGATAAATAAACTGGCACCCTTCTGGGCAGGTTAATTTAGAGGATAACCCTACTAAGTTCCATGATACCTTAGTGAATGGGGCTGTGGTGCTGATAACATGTACCCCGTCCTCAAATGAGGAAGGAGATAGACCTATACTCTCTGTTGCTTCAGGTATCTGGGGAGGGGTAGTGCTATCCCTGATTTCTCTGTGTAATATAATATTTACAGGGCCAGCACTAGATTCCACTGGTAATATTTTAGTAAATAATTTACATTAAATTCACTTCACTGACTCACACCTGATGGGGTTAAGCTTGGGCCATTCTTACCCATGATTGGCGAAAGACCAGTGCCTGGGATCTCTGGTATTATTGGACCCTGTGCTAGTAGGAGCTCTGCACCTAGTCTGGTACCAGTTAATGGGATCATCCCATTATCTATGGCCACAGTGAATTGAAGTAATCTGCACCCCCCCCCTCGTGACTCCTTGAGTTAGCACCCCTAATGTCAGTCCCCCATTTAACTAGCGCTAGAGGAGGCTAACTGGGTAGTCCCGTCGAGTCAATCTACACCTTCTAAAATATGATACTGATATGAAATTGGAACTTTAAAAACCTCAACATTACACAAAGGATTAGCATAAGCAAATGCTGGTGGGTTACAAGCCCTTCGTGACTGCCATGTCGAGGCCAACTGGGATTCGGGACGGGGCTTCTAAAAGTAGCCCAGAGGTAATAGTTCAATGTTACTCCTGGTTACAGGTTTTCTTAAATGCTCATGTAATGGAGATCTAAAGTTAACAATGACACAGTCACCACAGCGATCCACCTGCCCCGACCGTGCCTGTAATGGTGATTTAAAGTTAACAATGTATTTCAGTGTGGGTAAAATCTGTGGGCTGCTCATCGTAGGCTGCGTGTTTCTGGCGTTGCAACCTAAGCAATAAAGTTCAATCATTAAATGTCGGCAGTATAACCTATTTTCAAATATTGAAAACCTCTTTTATCGCTATGTCTTACTTATGCCTTACTTGTGTCCTAGAGTGTGTTCCAATTTCTAGAAATTGGGACACTGAAAATGGGTTATACTGCAGACATTTAATGACTGAACTTTATTGCTTAGGTCGCAACGCCAGAAACACGCAGCCTACGTTGAGCAGCCCACAGATTTTACCCACACTGAAGTACAGGTACATCATAAAGACAATATGAGGATATATATCTAGGGAGAGAGGGACAATTATTTTTATTTTAAAAAAAACAAAATGTTTTCTTTTATAATTTTCACAGATTACATCGTGGTATAACTATAAGAGAATAGGTGTGCTTCGAGGGGCCATCACTTGCAGGATGGAAGGTGGAGTTAGGCACAGTCTCATTTACACCTGAATAGGCTGTATCCTGCCTTCATACAAAGGATTGCATACCCCCTATAGTTAGTCTAGAGCCAGGGCAGGGAAACCCCTAGACGCTTCTCCCCCTTAAAAGGAGGCACCAGTTATAAACATTGGACCTCAGATTCCCGCTCGAGTATACTCCTGGACCTGTGGACACTGCAGAAGAAGGACTGCTGTGCTGCTTTGCTGCCAGAAGGACTGCCACTGTTATGTCTGCTCCGCTGCCATGCTTGCTAAGACAGAATATTGGACCTGCTGTCTTTATTCCAGGCTGAAGAGACTTGTTATGAGCTACAGGAACATAACAAGCTCCAGAGGCTCTCTACAACTGCACACCAGACCTGCTGCCTCGACCTGCACCTAGACGTACCTAAGATCTGATAGCTTCTGCTGGAGTGAGTTTCTGACTCCCAAGTGGTGCCCCTCAGGTCCTGGTCCCTCGGTGTGGCTCAGTTGAGCTTTCATGATGTTTTTGGGCTCTTCGTGAACATGAATGAGCCTGTTCACGACAAGACTGTGCTGCCAGCTCCAACCCCAATGTGAACTTCTGGCAAAGTAACTCTTCACTCTAGAGCATTGACTGCCACAGTGACCACCAACGCAAAACTCCAGCAACGACCGTCCGCAACACCAACAGGATCTGCATGCTACAGCAATAACCGTCTGTGATGCCCTACTGGCCCGTTGCGCTTCTATAACAGTCACCTGCGACGATCTCCCTGCTCCTCGCTGCCCCTTCCACTGTAAACGGAACACGTTGTGCTGGACTGAGATGCTAACTCTTTCAGCGGGTCTAACTTGGTCCCGAGCTCCGACCCGTTCTCCATTGCAGTCAGCCTAAACTTGTAACTTTCTCCTCGTCCTACACTACCAGATTCGAGTGGTGGTTTGTGCTTCTGGGCACTATTTTCACTGAAATCTTTAAAATTGTATATCTCCAGATTTTTAATTTGATGTTTGTCATTTTTGTCTTGTTTTATTTATTAAATTCTACTCTATTTTTTCTAAATTGGTGTGGGATTTGTCTTGTGTTGTGTCGTCACTTTATTGCTGTTTGAAGTGCTGCATAAATACTTCACACATTGCCTCTAAGTTAAGCCTGGCTGCTCTGTGCCAAGCTACTAGAGGGTTGAGCTCACATTGATTTGAGGTTTGTTTGTGACTTTACTCGGACAGGGATTGTGGTTGCTGCTTGAGTAGGGTTTCAACCTCTTCAACCAGTAACCCAAATTCTTACAAAATGATATTAAATCATTTTATTCTCACATATGTCTATGTCCTTTGTGTATTGTGGATAAAGTTTTAAACGTAAAAAAGAAGTTTTCAGGTTAAGGTGACAGCTTAAATAATCACTTGTGAAAAGTTGAAAGGAGGTAAGAATTAGTTACAGAGTTATCTTGTTGATGAGTGTGAAATTATTTGTATGATTGTGTGACTAAATAGCTGGAGTGACAGGGAATTGAAACGGTAATTCCTCAATTATGTCTTTGTGTGGGAAGGTACCAGCATTTAGCTAAAGTGTCTGACATTGAGGACATGATTAGTTGGTCTGTTGTTATGGTGATGAGGTATGTAATAACATCACTACTATATACTGGCATCTAAGGAATATGTACTTCCTTAGATGCCAGTACATAGTAGTGATTTTCATATTAGTTTGCATAAAGGGATTGGTAATTTGTGAAAAGGTGGGACATCGAAGACATAACAAGTCAGTTTTGTGTTACAACCATTAGGTAATACTTTATAATTTAGGGTTTTGGTCTGAGGGTATTTAGTTTTTGACATTTCTGTCTGTATTAATCTATTGTTCTTTTGTGTTCAGTTTATTTCTGTTTAAAATAATACTCTGTGCATTTAACACATTAATATCTCCTCATTTATTTAACCAGCAAGTGATAGAGCGTGCAGGTCACCCATATAGGATATTTTCACTAATTACTCACCTGGGCCCATAATATAAATGTTACTGCATTATTTACCTTGGGTAACACACGCTCTACTATCAGTATATCTTGAGATTCTCTATACTACTAATTCCTATATCTATAACCTAGCAGTATAGATACTAGGAACCTAATCACCTAGGATCAGGGAGTCTAGTCGAAATATTAGGTAGTCAAGAACATTTATAAACATTTGAGAAATATGAAATAACCACAGACTCTGGGTAGGTTCAAAGTTTTATCAATTCATCTTCATCATCATATGTCATGAGCAGAAAATTAAATGTGATAAGGCTATCAATAACTAGCTAAACAACAGGGGGTGGTGATGGACAGAGTTTCTGAATTAAGCAGAATACTTTCACCCAGTCAAGAGATCAGGGCTTGATCCAACACCGTTTTTTAGCTCACTGCACCATCCCAGGTCAGAACCTGGCTATATGCAAATTAGTCTTCCCTGGCCCAGTGCATCATGGGAACAGGGCAGACCAAGCTACCAAGCCAATTCTTTCACTGGGAAGGAAACAAGCTTCCGGGGACCGGTTTCTGGCATTACAGCCGTCTTCGGCCCGGCTTGCTTGAATCCTGATGGTGCAATGAGCAAGGGACTCACGTCTGAGTATACCCTTCCACGCTTATGGTGGACAAATAATTAAACAACAGGGGGTGGTGATGGACAGAGTTTCTGAATTAAGCAGAATACTCTCACCCAGTCAAGAGATCAGGGCTTGATCCAACACCGTTTTTTAGCTCACTGCACCATCCCAGCTCAGAACCTAGCTATATGCAAATTAGTCTGTCCCTGGCCCAGTGCATCATGGGAACAGGGCAGACCAAACTACCAAGCCAATTCTTTCACTGGGAAGGAAACAAGCTTCCGGGGACCGGTTTCTGGCATTACAGATGGCTGGGTTCCGCTGCTGCAGAGTTTTTCTCTCTCCGCGTCCAGACCTGCGCAGTAGGGACTTCCAATATGGAGTAATAAGCACCTCCCAGGCCAAAAAGGATACGATACATGAAAAGCAACAGAAAACAATTTAGAACATAGAAATAAATGATTACACTGTATACCATGAACCACTGTACTGTACCCATTACTTCATAATAACTATAGCATTATTTGGTTATGCAGAACAAACAGCTTTGCGAAAGCGGCAATGCAAGCTCAGAGCATGTGAGAACATAGAGCGGCCATGTCAGCTGTATTGCGCATGAGCAAACACTTTCCCACCAGAACTGCGAGTACGTCACGTCACATGGGTATGACCGACGCATGCGCAGACTAAATTCCCGCGTAGCAGCGACCATTTTGTAATGCAAGCGTATTAGGATTAATAAACACATAGGCAAGCATCTCTGGGACACCCCATATAATGGATGAGAATTTTTCATTTAGATTTTTGGGCCTAATCATGAATATCTACGCTGGCTCAGACTAGATGTGCACACCTGTTTTTTAGGTTTTGATGTACCTAACGTTCATACATTCAACTGGGAAAATACTCCAAGTTAATACATGAAATGTAGACAGAACAAGTCGGAAGAGAAAGATCATCCATGCTCACTGCTTTCAACTTCTTTTGTCTGCATTAATTCAGAGAAATCCTGAGTTATTTGTATTAAATTTAGACAAATCCAATGCAGACCAAATGGGTGCTAAAGCAGCCCAGCTCTTTATGATACTGCCCCTGGCGAGTTTTAAGACTGTATACAGCCATGTAACTAGCTCACTATAGCCACCTGGAAAAAATAGCTCTGCAAGCTATTTGAGCTTTATTAGGACACTAAGTGCCAGATTTTGAATTTGTTGGACAGGATTTACTCTGTGAGGGCGACAGAGTAAAGTACTCTATCATCCTGAGGGAGTACTAGCCTGGCAAATTAAAAAATATCCTCCGGCCCAGTTTAAATCTCTTGCATTTACAAGATCACAGCAGTTCCCGTAAATGCATTGAAAGTGTGCCATGCAGCTCCATCAACACGACAGTGCCACAAAGCAAACTGAGCAATTATTTTTTTTATTTCCCAAATAAACCCCGAAAGTGGAATTTTGTTTTTGAAAATATAAAAAAGCAATGACCACCCCCCTCCGCCATTGCAGTTTTCTCCCATGCCATAGGTATCATTTAAAGGTATTACTTTGACTTACTGCCTCACTCTGGATAGTGGGAAGTGAAAGCAGGAACTTGCCATTTGTCAGCCCACTCTAAATTGTGTGGGCAGACAAATGGCAAAACCTCAGACGGCCCTTATTCCGTTGAGCTGTCGAAGGTATATGCAGCTAGCAGAGATGGAGTAGTCTCCACCTTCTACATAGGAAGGTCTGTCTGAATCTAAATGACCTTCAGTTTGGCGGAGGTCGTTGTTTTGTGAAGTACGTTGTTTTGCGATGGAGTGCCCTCCCCACCAAACTCTAAATCATGCCAGGGGCAGCTCTAGGCTCATGGCGGCCCTGGGCAGGGAGCGTAGGTAGGGGCCCCGGAAGAGGGGGTCCGGGTGGGGCGGAGTGCGGAGACAAGTGAAGAGGGGGGGGGGGGTCAGGGTGTTTGGAAGTGGAACAGAGCCGGAGGCCGCCAAATCCCTGCCAGTGGCCGCCACGCAAATATGTATCCATCCTCAGAGGATTATTATATTAAGGATATATATTGGCGTGGTGGCCCCTGGGGTTTGGTGGCCCTGTGCAGGTGCACAGCTTGCACATGCCTAAGGCCGCCCCTGATCATGCCCTGTCTCTTTGTAACTCCATTAATTTCCAACACCACTGTTTCTGGCCTGCCAGCCAAATTTGAATCATCAAGAATAACTCAAAAATATATGTTTTCTGTTTTTTCCATAATTAAAAAGTAATTACACATAGAGAAATAGCTAGTTTTCTGTTGTAAACCATAACAGAAAAGCAAAAGGTTCATATATAACATATTCATTTTATTCTAGTATATTGTACTACTTTGGGTTGAGTATGGTGTAGTTAGACAATTTTCTAATTAAAACTACAGATTCAATTAACGTTATACGAGCTTCCCCATTGTGGTAGAACCACAAGCCAATATTTAGAACGACAAATTATTGTGACCCACCTAGCTTTAATGGACATGAGGCAGGGACGATTTTTAATAACAACAGCAATTGTTTGTAAATGTTATGATCTTGACCACGCCCTTCAATATCAGACTGTGGACAAGATATTGACCGGTCTATAACAATGGTGAAATGTTCTTTTCAGAGACAGGTGCTTGCATCTGTCCACTAAAATCCCAAGGCCTCTGAAAAATGTTGGTGTTGATACCAATGATTTTAGCACATTTGAGAAACCCCTTCTGCAGAAGAGTATGGTTTTATGCATCACATTTTTGTGTTGAAACAATCCCCAGTCGTGCATTTTGGAGTCTTATATAGCGCAAACACAGCCTAAGGGCATTGGAATGCTTTAAATGATTACCAGATTACATGATTTAAGGTCAGATTCAATTTATTATAAGCACAGGAGATTGCCTGATTTTTTCTCAATCAAAGCATGTTCAGACAAAGTTGGCATAGGTATTTTTTTATATTGTCAGAATATTCTCCATCTACAGCTTTACAGCTTAAATTATCCCCTGGACTTTTCCTTAGATACCATACTTCTCTGCTGGCTAATTTGTTTTTTTTGGGATTGACTAGCTACTCTGCTTTTATTAAAGTTGTAAATATTTGTGTAAAATAAAGAGTTGCAACTCGGTTCATACAGTGAGACTTACTACCTGAATCTCACTCACAGTATTTTCATGGTACTTTGTACTGCTTGTGTTTACTGCCAGTGTCCACGTTTGCAGACGCGTGCAGGCTGCACCTGAGAGACAACTGTAGCACGCAGCCTGGTAGCTGCACACAGGTAAGCTGTATAAAAGTCAAAATCGACCTGTCAAACTAACCATTTTGACATGCCTAAACCTTCATTTTAAATATTAATACATCACCCATATTCCCAATAAAGGCAAGGTGCATGATATTTAAAAAGTAGGGCATGTGTAAATTGATGTTGAACATATCCTACAGTGAAATAGCCCCAATAATTATTTCACTGCAGCAAGACTGGCTACTGCCATAGGGAATCATTGGGCTATATTGTTACTTTACTTTACTTTGTGTACTTATAGAGCGCAAACGAATCATCCCCGAAGGGATCTCTCGGCGCTGTGCAGGAAAGGTGCGGAGGACACAACCAACTAGAACCACCATGTTTTCAACAATTTTTTGAACCTGGGCAGTTCATTACAGGCCCTAATATTTGCTGGTAGTTTGTTCCAATGACTAGGGGCTAGATGACAAAAGGCTCTACCACCCAGTCTTACCCTCTGTATCCTCTGGGAACACAGAAGATTAGCATTACTAGATCTCAGTTGTTGGGCAGTAGATATCGCCTGAGTTTATTGCTCAGAAAAGCAGGTCCTTTTGACTGTAATGATTTAAAGACGACCACAAGTGTCTTAAAAATGGCTCACTTCTTCACCAGGAGCCAGTGAAGCTGCTTCAGTAACATTTATTAAGTTCAAATTTGGGATTCCTAGCAGCTACATAAATACTTATTTCACTCATTTTAATTGTAACTCAAAATCCTCTTTAATGGTAACGTTAGATTTTAAATTATTATTTCGGAAATGCCACTTTTAAAAAGTTGTAATTTCCCTGCCTAAAGATTCTTGGGTGTTTTCTTTCAGTGGCCAGTTGCATGGGCTAGTGATGTCTTTTCCACTGGGCAATGTGAAGCCAGACAGGAGATAAAGAGGCCTGGATCTAGAGGGGAGTAGGCCTTCCTGACAGGGTGACCGAGGAGGAGCCATTACTCTGCCCTTATTACCCGTCAAAGGAACCTGCCTCCTGCACACACACACAATGTAACCTGTTACAAGGCCTGACCTTGTATTTGTTTCACTAGCCAGGCTGCAGCCAAACCCACCGTGTTGAAAATTGTCTCTCTCTGAGGGATCACCCCAAACGTTTTGCCTTCATCCTCCTATTTTTCTGACCATTGTGTTCGCTTTAGGACTCTGGGCACTTTGCCACTGCTGACTAGTGCTATTGTGCATGTGCGCTCTCCTTTAAACATGGTATAATTGGTTTACACCTGTTTGGCTTATTTGATGTACTTGTAAGTCCCTTGCAAAGTGGTATACCATATACCCAGGGCCTGTACTTCAAATGGCTGGACATGTATCTGTATGTTTGGTTGTGACACAAAGCCTATTTCGTTTTCACTGCTGTGAGGCCTACCTCTCTCATAGGCCAGCATTGGCAATTCTTTAATATACTTTTAAGCTGTAATTCCTGATCAGATAGAAATATCTTTTTCATGTTTGATATGTTTAGAATGGTAATGATAAATCCGCCCTGCTGGTTAAGTTGCATTTAACATAACTGTTTTAGAAATGCCACTTTTTTAAAGTAGATATTTCTCTGTGCTTATTGCTCTTTGTGCCTGACAGATTGTCACCAATACACATCTGGGCGACAGCTACACTTTGTGCATTCTTAAAATACAGCTGCAAACAGGGAGGGCTGGGTGTGACAGAGTACTCATATGCATTCATCTGCATTCTGATAGCCTTCCTGGGCAGGAAGGGGGGGAGGTGACTCACTTTTACAACTGAATAAGCTGTGGCTTGTCCTCACACAAAGCACTGATTTACCCCAAGGGTTAGCCTGGCAGACAATACTGGGTTGAAAGGGTTCCTTGTGCACTTCAGAGACCTCCTTTGAAGTCATTCCTACATCAAAGGCACTTTTGGGTATAACTTCTGGGTCTCTGAACCTCTAAGATCAGACACTGTATGGGACATGCAACCAGATGCTGCTGGCTCTAATCACCTGCACATTGCCAGAAGGACTGCTGTGCTGCCAGGAGGGACTGCCAATTTGCTAACTGCTTGGTTGTGTTGCCTGCTACTTGCTGAGTGCTGTGCTGCAAGAAGGACTGCCACTCTGCAACCTGCTTTGGTGAGCTGGCCTGCTGCCTGCTACCTTTTTTGCAGTGCCTGACGTTTTCTCCAAGGGCTTGTTGGCTTGACCAATGTTTTGGAATTTTAAGCCCATTAAAGACTCTACTACATCATCGCCTCCATGGGTCTTTGAACTACAGAAGAGCTAGCGCTCCCTGCTTCACGAAGGAAGCAATCTGCCCGGTGAGGCCCAGCGCTGTCTTCTGCAACTTGCTGAAGCCCTTTGCCCCTCCTTACCGTCAACGCACTGGTCCAGAGCTTTCCACAAGAGTGGCGATGCGGGCTGTGTGTTGTAATGACAGCCGTATTCCCTGACAACATGTTGCCTGGGCGAAGAGTAGAGCCACGATAACGTCAGCCCCACTGTCTTGGAGGAAGCCGGAGACAGCACCAACCTTCTGCTACGATGGGAAGAAAAGATCGCCACCTCACCGCCTCTTCCCTGCCATCCGACTTCGGAGATTGCCCCCCTTGAACAAGGACAGGCCAGTACGGCCCCCTAAAGTATTGTTTTGTGAGGAACAGAACACTGAGTTTGCAGCTGCCAACCCACACTTTTGTGAGCAGTTCATCTCTAGTGAGCTCCTCCCGTCCTAAAAGACCTGTTTTGGAATGCTCACGAGTGCCGCTTTTTAATCACTGTGTTACCCTCATATGACAAGGGATTTGCTCCTATCAGTCCCTATTTGATCGTATGTTCCTCTTTCACAGTGTTTACCTGTTTGACCTAAGTACTTGCATTTAATGTGGTACTAAGAGGAAAGCCTGTATTTAATGTGATATTTTTAAATACCTACAAAAGTACTTATGTGAGTTTCATCATTTTGTTCTTGTTTTGTCTATAATACAAATACCTATTTTTATGAACCTGTCAGAAGTCTTTTTGTGGTGTATTCATTGAGTTACTGCGTGAGTGTGTTGCACAAATACATTACACATTGTCTATATTGATAAGTCTCTCTGCTCTGTGCCAAGCTACCAGAGGGTGAGCATAGGTTATCATCTATGTTTATGTAGCTTACCCTGACTAGAGTGGTGGTTTCTGCCTGGCCAGGGTGTATACTGAGCCATCCAGAAACCTCTTTTCTAACACAGGGGAAAGAGAGGAACCTGTTTTAGGGTTACATAAAGGGGTGTCCCCCCACAGACAGGCTGGCACAGGGCATAAGAGTGGCATCCCCAGACCCCGAAGAAGAGCAAGATCCTGAACCTGGATGGTGACAGCTGCAACACCATGAACAATTGAAAGAACAAGCCACCTGGTGCCTCTTATGGACCAAGGACTCTATCTGCAGCGGATCCTAAGGACTAGATTGATCTCTCCAGGGCCAGTGATGCAGGCCCCCTTAACATCCCATGATGACCAGTTGGGGTAAGACCTGGACTTCTGTGCCCCAGCCGGAGCAAAGAAGAACCAGGAACCATGCAAAGGAGAAACCTGGTGCAGGGACCCAGTGAAAAAAAAACAGTTACCCGCAGAGTGCGCCCTTTTAAAGGCCAGAGGTCCTATGGAAAGTGCTCCTTATGCTATGGTGTGTCTCCAAGAGCACGAAGAGACCAGGACCCTCAAAACTAGCCCTTCAGGCCCTGAGTTATGCCTTTTGGAAAATTTGGTCTGGGACACCATAAAAGAAATTGAGTGTGCAGCGCTTTTCCGTACCTTCTTCAATTTCCCCTAAGGAGGGTCAAGCCCCTGGGGGTTGTCACATGTTTAAAACTTAGTTTTCCAGGGACGGGGATGTGTGAAGGGCTCCCTCCCCAGACTCTTACTTGGCATAGGAACCCTATCTTCCGAGTTGGTGCAAGTTTTAATGGGGCCGGGACCCCATTCTCAGGCACCGAAGACAAGTGCAGGGTCCGGGAGCCAACTAGAATGGTGGGGCACAGAGTTGGCTGATGAGCCAGCAGTGCAGCGTGGTAGTGATATTCCAGTGCTGCCTCACAGGATGGATGGGTCTGTGAGTTTCCCTGGTGGATCTGGGCACCACATCCCAAAAAAATTCAAAAAGACCATGCAGTGCAAGGCTGCACACAACAAAATTTCACAGCAAACAAACCCACCCATATAATATGCACACCCCATAATGCCCTTAATCGGGCTTAATTAGAATATGGGTTCCCCAAGGGGAGGCAAGGGCACGGCCAAAGCGTTGGCCAGGTGTTGTGGGTGGCCGCGTGGAGTGCAGCCGTTCCCTTGTATATTATCTATAAAGCTGCTTTAAGTCACCTTGTCATGGAATTCATGTCTCCAGCAGAGGTTTTATTGATTTTAAAGGATTCTGTGCTGGAGCTTTTACTTTACAGTTCAGTAGTGCTGGATCTCTTGTGGTCGGACCTATGACTGCAGTTTATATGGCCTAAATGTGTAACAGAAAGGGAAAACAACCTTTACAAAGCAACTTTTACCACGCAGTGCCTTTACGACGCAACTTTTACAACGCAAACCATTACAACGCATTGCGCTGGGGGCGCTCTAGGATAGGGAATAAGTTTAATTTACTATCCAACACCTTCCCTAGTGTCCACGGGGACTGGAGTTGGAATAGTAAATTAAACTATTCACCATCCAGCACCCCAAAGCGCTATGCGTTGTAAAGGTTTTCGTTGTAAAAACCGCGTTGCAAAGGCATGCGTGGTAAAAGCATGCGTTGTAATGTCATACATCCAACAGAAAGACTCAGACATGTGTTATGTTGATTTTTAAATGCTTTATGGAAAATATTTTGCTGCCAATGAGTTTTGATAACACTTGTAGTGCTTTGAGGGAAAATAGTGACTTGTTGTAAACTTGGTTCCATGATTCCAGTGATATGATGGTGACTCCTTGACAAACCCAATAGGTTTGCCTTATATTTTAAAATGGTAATTCCTTGACAAAGTCAAGGTTTGCCTTATATTTTGATATAATGACCCATGACTAAGATAATATGCTTGCCTTTTAAACTACTAGCAGCCCGTCCCGACCTTGTCCGGGAGCAATCAGGCTTCCCCAACCCCCGCCTGCCCCGACATTGTGCAGCAGCCCGGCCACCCGCCCGCCCCAACTTTGTCAAGCAGCCCGGGCCCCCGCGCGCCCCGTCCCCCGCCTGCCCCGACCCCCGCCTGCCCGAAGCCTTACCTCAGCCGCCACTCCTCCCCCGTGCTCCTCATTTCACCGCACATTGTGCAGCAGCCCGGCCCCCCGCCCGCCCCGACATTGTCAAGCAGCCTGTGCCCCCGCCCCGTCCCCCGCCTGCCCCGACCCCCGCCTGCCCGGAGCCTTACCTCAGCCGCCGCTCCTCCCCCGCGCTCCTCATTTCACCGCTCCGCCGTTCCTCCCCGCTTACCGCTCCTCCCACCTATCCGCCGGTCTTCACCGCCATTCCGGCGTTCGTCACCGCTCCTCCCCCACGCCATGTCCGCCGCTCCTCCTCGCGTTCCTGTACGCCGCTCCTCCCCGCACTCCTGACCTCAGCACGCAGGTCGCGGCCGGCGCTACTTCGAAGGGACTACTTTTTTTATGTTAATTTTTTAAATAACGCATATTTTTATACTTTATATAGGCTATGTCCATCTGCACACCCTGACGAATACAATGATGTATCGGGTGTGTGGATTGGTGCTGTGGTTCCCGAGTTTACCCGCCTCAAAGGTGCAAAGTTCTTCTTTTGTAATAGTAGTATAGATTTTGACATTTTTAAACTTGATAGCAGTGTCTGTGCATTAGTTGTACCTCATTACTACCAGTTTAACACCCAAATATAGCAATAAGTTATAGAAAGGTGACCAGTTAATCTTTGCGAAGTTCTTTGCGAAGGTCTTTCCACCGCGCGGCAACATGTCGCTGTGTTTTTTCTAACTTTTCAACTGGGCTAGAAACTTTTTTGTTAAACTCTGCAGGAAATGAGGCAGATGATGGATGGATTATGTGGCAAATGCGGCAAATGTACAATTATGCGAAAAGCCCTGCAGCCCCACAGTCACATAACTCCAGTGGGCCTTCCTATAATTCATGAAAGGCAAAGGGGTGTAAGAAGGGGACTGCTCAGTGACCAAGATTCCCAGAGAGCGAGGCCACCTTGAATCTCCACACTGCTTTGCAGATTGCAACTACCTGCACTGTAGCATGCTTCTGATAAATGTGCGCACACTACTCTGGGTGCCTGGCGATAAATGTTGTCTGTTTGTGAGAGAAAACAATTGCATTCTTCCAGTGACGCATCCCTTTTACGGGTAAAAAGCAATTCACAGCGGTATCCAGCTGGCATGTCCTTGACCCTCCTTGTACATCCCAGCAGAGCCACGGAGGGGTTATCTTTCTGCCACCCAGTGCTTAATTTGTAAAATATTAAGTGCAGGTGTTCACATTTTGTAGGAGGCCACACCCATTGCCCCAGCTCCACCCACTTCCTCACTGGCACCACTCACTTACTCTATTGGCTCCACCCTGCACTCATACAGGAACACCGCTCACCCTGCACTCATACAGGAACACCACTCACTCTGCACTCATACAGGAACACCACTCACTCTGCACTCATACAGGAACACCACTCACTCTGCACTCACACAGGAACACCACTCACCCTACACTCATACAGGAACACTGCTCACCCTGCACTCATATAGAAACACCACTCACCCTACACTCATACAGGAACACTGCGCAACCTACACTCATACAGGAACACTACTCACACTGGAACACCACTCACCCTGCACTCATACAGGAACACCACTCACTCTGCACTCACACAGGAACACCACTCACCCTACACTCATACAGGAACACTGCTCACCCTGCAATCATATAGGAACACCACTCACCCTACACTCATACAGGAACACTGCGCAACCTACACTCATACAGGAACACTACTCACACTGGAACACCACTCACCCTGCACTCATACAGGCACACCGCTCACCCTGCACTCATACAGGCACACCGCTCACCCTGCACTCATACAGGCACACAGCTCACCCTGCAGTCATACAGGCACACAGCTCACCCTGCACTGCTACAGGAACACCGCTCATCCTGCAGTCATACAGGAACACTGCTCACCCTGCACTCATACAGGCACATTTGCTTACCCTGCACTCATACAGGAACACTGCACAACCTACACTCCTACAGGAACACCACTCACCCTGCACTCACACTGGAACACCACTCCCCCTGCACTTGTACAGGCGCAATAAAACCAAGCGCTTATGTCCATGGAAAAAGCTAAATATCAGAAATAATGTCCTTTAAAACAAAAATAAGCGTTGGAAAGACTTTTAAGCCACTTTCTAAGATTGGACTATTTCTGCCTTTTCCGTTTTCATATTGCTTTTCAAAAAATGTTTTGTCTAAACAGAAGCGTTCAGGTCTTACAAACAATATGCTGCTAAGGCCGCTTGTGGAGAGCAGGACACCACGTTAGGATGACAACACTCTGAAAGATGAAAACTGACCCCAGAATTCCCAGCGCTTTTAGGTGACCTCTAGACGCCATAACGCACTAAAGAAAACAACCTGTTGAAAATAAAATGTAAACGTTTGTACAAAAACGCGGTCATGGAGATCAGATGCAGTCAGTGCATGTGCATAACAAAGGGGGTTCTAATCAATTTAAATTTGCTAGTGTCCTAAACAATTTCAAAGCAGGCCGCCCTCTACAACAAGTCTAAGTTGCATTGGCGTAATGAAATGCGAATACAGAGCAGGACACTGCCCAGATTAACAGAGGGGCTCCTTCATATATTGTTTCCAGTTATGGGCTGTCAGAGAGCAACTACACCGACACACACTGGCAGGCACTGACCACGTTAAGTAGGGGGCAGCACTGTTGGCGCGCTAGTGCTATTAATACAATGTAGAGTGTACTGAAAAGAGATACCTCACTGAAGCAGAACATATTTAATGAGTAGATTTGAGTAATGTCAATTGTGCAGGCACTGCCAGCACCTCGCCGCAACGACTTCCACCAGAGTAAGAACTGGCCCGGGCATGATTAAAATGTGTAGCTCAGCAGTAGTTGCATAGGAGGAGGCCCCCGCCGGTGTATGCTTGTGGGAAATAGTCCGTGGGGAGTTCAGCTGATCCGACGGGCGGGATAGTTTTAAAAATGTTTCAGAGAGATGTATTATTTTGTACCGTGTACACAGCCTTGCTCAGCACTCAGGGTTAATAACTTTCCACATTTAGTTGCCACTCTCGCTACCAATTTTGCATGTATGCACGTGCTAACCTTAGTGCCCCGTCACCGAATAAATCACTTACTTGTCACTGTCGGAGACTATGCCGGTCCGTGACTGCTGCTATGGTGCACTCTGCAGCCTGTTCTTCATCCAGGCTCTGTTGGCACTCTCGTCCCGGCGGTCCAGCAGCTGGCGGAAATTTAGACATGCTGGCAGGGGCACGTACCTGCCGCTTTTGGAACCCCAACTGCAGGTCACTCACCTTCCTGGACGCCGCTCCTCCCACGCTCCTGACATCAACACGCAGGTCACGGCCGGCTCCACTTCCAAGGGACTGAAGGACTGGGTTCTTTAAGACCCAGCGGTGCCAGGGCACAACACCTGAAACCTTCGTGGGTAACCTGCTCCGGCGTACGAATCACAGAGACACGTGACACTTCCTTCGGCGTCAAAGATTCAAGGTTTATTTGCTGCAGGGAACACAGAAGTCACGACAAGTACACCACGTGCAACTTGGGGAGACTGCTTCAAATTGGTTCTGTGGATCGCTCCTTTTATACAGTTTTTACCCATAAGACAACATGGTACACAAAGGTTTACAACCCGGTTCCCACCATCATCCCCCAGAGGGGTCGCTTTGGTCACTTTGAAACACATGAGGTCCGGAACATTAGTGCGGAAACATTTGGCGGTTCCCAACTGTAAAAACCCATCTTCCCAACATTAGTGCATTCCAATCGGTAGTAAAACAGATTGAAGTAGGAACAAAGACAGGTGCAGAGGAAGACGGAGACAGTGGGGAGATCGGAAAGGGTGTAAAAGGGGAGGTATCGGGAAACACGAGATACAGGCATCAAAGGGACGTGCCTAATGAGATGCACGGCTGAGGCAATAAGTCCGTGCGGCAAGATGAGCCTTGAGCGGCGCCATCTGCCTTACAGTAACATCCCCCTCGTCATAAAGACATTTACAAAGGACATGTGTCTTCCGCACATATCTTGGGAGTCCCAGGGTCGCGAAGCGGACAACGTCCGTTCGCTGGCTACTTGAGGGCAAGAGACAAAATGGATGCCGTATCTAAGATGGAACCCGTGGGTACAGATAGCAATACCTACGTAACAGACGAACGGTTTAGGTTTAGCACAGCGAAACTGCGCACACCCACCAAACTCGTCATTTGCGGTTCATAGATACCAGACTCGACCATATTTGTGCGAGTCGACAGCACCACTTACAATTGTCACGGAACCTCAGACGCTCCTTTTGCCCTCATGTAGGCAAGCACTAGTCGGAATCATATTCGATATTCATCAGACCATCGAGATGTTGCTGTAGCATAGCTCTGTCCAACCGAGTCCCATTGGTAACAGGCGGCTGCCTCATACACGTTGTAGCACAGAGGCCACATAAGGCAGGACCACACTGCACACAAAGGCAACACGTGAACAGGAACACTACAACGACTCCGATGATCATCAGAATTTTCCAACCCCAAGTCGACATCAGGCCCCAGAACCATCCTAGCAGCGTCCAATCCCCTACATCCACGTGTATGGATTCGGAGATCTTATGCAACCTCGAGATGGCTTGATAGACAGTTGGAGCATTATCTGGAATAAAAATGCAGCAACTCGAATGGATCACCTTACATACCCCACCGCGATCTGCTAAAATGACATCTAAAACCATACGGTTTTGCAACGTCATAAGTCTCTCCGCCTGAAGTTCTGTGGTGATATTACCAAGGGCACTGGCTGTAATATTAGCTGTCGATTCTACCACTCGAGTCAACTGTCTCAGGTTCCTACTATTAGCCATAGGTCCCCAAAACGGGAGGAAACCCTTGAAAAAGCCTCCTGCCTCTTGACCGGCAGTATCCTCTTCGCTAATTACGCCTCGTACAACTCTAGTCTTATGATAATCGGCATCTACAGTGAACGTCGGAGGCAACAGATTTGCAATGAAGCATGAGCCCATGAAGTCAGCGGGCAACCATGCATATGCACGATCATAGCAGATAAAGTATGTACCCTTGGCAGCCAGAAACACAGGGGACGAGGACATCGGCAGAATGTAATTTTCAGTGCAAGCACTTGCTCCAAGTCGGGCTTGCGATCTTCGGCCACGACCCATAAGACAAAAATTACCAGTGTGGGGTACGACCCATATTGGAGGCGAGTTTTTAAGCTGTTTTTCGCTGCTGAACACACTATATTCACCTCTACTTAGGACTCTATAGGCTTGTACCTCTTCTTCGGGAATAAGCGAGGGATCATAGATATCGCTATCTAAATCCTCTATTGCTATCGACAAAGGCTTCTGATACGAGGTAGGACCAGAGTAGGGGGAACGTGGTTCTCGAATGGGGTGGAAACCCAGTGCGCTTCGAAACATTGTTTGGAATGCTCGAGCTGACCCTTGGGAACTATACGGTAACACCAGATATGGAATTCCCTTATCCGTAGTATGTGGCATCAACCCACACACCCAACAATTAGTAGTGTTAACCACTAACTGATGCTGATGAAGGAGCTGAATAAAGGAATTGTTGCGGAATTCTACACGTCTAGCCTGTTCGTGTTCCGGTAACATGTGAAAGGAATGAGGAGAAACAGTAGAGGTAAGATTAGGGTAAGGAGTAGGAGTAGGTGTAGCAGGTAAGAAGTAAGACATCGTGTAATACACCCCACCCGCCAATAATGCAGAAGCAGTCAAAAACAATACAAACAATTGGAATATAAAACATTTGGTACGACTAAGTTGCTGCAGCTTGAATCGATGAACCTGAGCTCCCTCCAAATCATTCAGCTTCGAGAATGCCATTCCCTACGACCGTCCGCAACGTTTCTTGACGCACTTCGTTCTGTGTAGCAATAGTCAATCCCTAGGAGTTCCCAGGAACCGACGGCCTTTAACCTAGCGTCAAGACCTACTATTCAGAAGGAAGTACGCGCGCGGCCCTACGGCCTTCAATACACAATATGTATGTATGCAAAAACAAAGTCTCTCAGCTGTGGAAGCAAAAAGTACAAGGAATGAAGCTCAATATATATACATACAGGAATAATTACAGTAATACGAATGTTCAAAACTGATCACGGAAAACGGGATAATGCAGTTGTCAATTCAGCAAAGCAAAATATTTTATTTGTCCTTAGTGCGAGATCGCAAAGAGTATCGGTGTTTCCCAGAACGTGTCTGCTCGTCGAACAAAGGATCCGTTGAAGAGACAGCGTCCTGCTGATCAGTTGATTGTTCTGGCCTTGAGTCTTTTGATGACAATTGTTCAACAGTGCCTGTCTGCTGCGCTGAGGATTCTCCAACAAGCTGTGCGTCGCTGAAAGGTACGAACGCCGGCAATGTTTCTGTTTCTGTAGACGCAATGCCTCTCCTTACCCACGGGTCTGCCGGCAAAGGAATGGGGACTCGTTTAGTGTGGGTGGCGTGCACCCAATTTTTACGCCCCTCAAGACGAACGGCAGTCCTCGTGGCCAGGAGCACTTGGTAAGGTCCGGTGAACCTCGGGTCCAGATTGTTTTTACGTGAAAAGTTTCTTGTCACCACCCAGTCTCCGGGCTGGAGCTGGTGGCCTGGACCCTCCGTCTGCGTCGGCAATGCGTCGTAAACCTGTTGGTGAATTAACCTCAGTTTAGCAGTCAAGTCATGTAAATAGTCAATCAACATTGGGTACTCAAGATCAGAAAACATTCCTGGCCTAGGAACCCCCCACACATTCGCAGGACGGCCGAACACTATCTCATAGGGACTAAGCCCTATTCGGGAGTGTACAGTCGCCCTAGTTGACAGTAATGCTAAGGGTAAAGCGTCAGGCCACGAAAGACCAGTCGTAGCCTGAATCTTTGCTAACTTTAGTTTAAGGGTGCCGTTGTACCCTTCAACCAAACCAGCTGACTGGGGATGATTGGCGCTATGGAATTTCTGATTAATTCCAAGGCCTTTACACACACTCTTCATCACACTACCCACAAACTCACTTCCGTTATCTGACCACACGACTCTAGGCATTCCATACCGAGGAAAATATTCCTTCAGTAGGATTTTCGCAGTAGACAAAGCAGTATTGTCTTTGAGAGGATAGGCCTCGATCCATCGAGAGAATGCGCAAACCACAACTAAAACGTATTTCAGGTTATTGCATCGCTCCATATGGATGAAGTCCAATTGAATCACCTCAAAGGGACATGAAGGGGGAGCAAAACTGCCAGGAGGAGTTGGGGTTCCTTTGCCAGGATTGTACATCATACACACCATACAATTCTTCACCAAACGTTCAGCACATTTCGTAATGCCATCATTCTTCCACACAGGCGCCAACAATTTACAAATGCCTTTCACGCTGATATGTGCTAACCCATGTGCCATTGTCACAACGGCCAGCACATACGCATCGGGCAACAACCATCTTTTCTGATCTGACAAATCAATCCAACAACAACTCGCATCCAGCTTTCCCGTACTTTCTTTCCACTTCGCCTTTTCAGTCTCGGTGGCCTCATTCTGAATTTTCTTCACGCTTTCAATAGTGTCTTCACACATACTCGACTCCGTAGGCCACCTAACCGAACTCGTCACATACATTCGAGTGCTAAGGTTCCGTGCAGTCTCCTTAGCAACCTCATCCGCAAACACGTTACCACGACCAACATCATCCGTCACCTTACGATGTGCACTACATTTAACAATCGCAACTTGCGTAGGCAAAGTCAATGCATCCAAAAGATCATTCACCAACTGGCCATGCTGAATCTTCGTACCGTGCGACGTCAAGAAACCTCTCTCTCGCCACAATCGTCCAAAACTGTGCGCGACGCCAAAAGCGTATTGGCTGTCGGTGAACACATTCACACGTTTCCCTTTCGCTAACACACATGCTCTAGTAAGAGCAATCAATTCTGCAGCTTGGGCAGAATTTTGATTCAACCTCGCAGTCTCAACAACAGTATTCAACGTTACAACAGCATAAGCAGTAGTCACATCACCATTCGGCAACTTAAAACATGACCCGTCCACATACAAGGTACCATCCGGGTCTTCCAATGGAGTGTTTTTAAGGTCCACTCGACCTTTCGTTTCCTCTTCAGTCCTCAAGTAGCAGTCATGTTCTGCTACTTCATCTGACTCTGTGCTAATTGGTAACAAAGTTGCCGGGTTCAGAACATTACAACGTTTTATCTGAATGTGGCTTGCCAACAACGTCAACTCGTACCCAGACAACCTCGCACTCGTCAAGTGCTGAGTTTTCGTACGATTCAAAAGAGTATCGACTGCATGCGGAACCATCACCGTAAGCATATTATCCATGACCAATCCTGCTGATTGTCGGATGGAGACCGCAGCTGCCGCAGTTGCTCTCAAACAACTCGGCAATGCTCTAGCTACTGGGTCCAAGGTCGAGGAAAAATATGCGCATGGACGCTGCTTACCACCAAAAGGTTGCGTCAAGACACTCAAAGCACAACCTTCCCTCTCGTGAACATATAATGTAAACGGCTTACTGTAGTCAGGGGTACCTAACACAGGTGCCGAACACAATGAATCACGCAGTTCAGAAAAACTTTTCTGACATTCTTCCGTCCATGGTAAAGGAGTTGAAACATCCTTGCACGTAAGAGCCACCAATGGTTTCGCTAGCAATGAAAAATTAGGAATCCATTGCCTGCAGTATGACGTGATACCTAGAAAGGCACGCACATCTCTGGGTTTTTGGCACAGCCATTCGTGCAATCGCTGCAATTCTCTCTGGGGTCAACCTCCTTCCCTCCTTTGACAATAAGTGACCTAGATAGGTTACTTCTTGACAACAATATTGGAGTTTAGTAGGTGACACCTTGTGATTCAACTCACAGAGATGTTGCAGCAACAACACCGTAGCAATTTTGCAAATGTCCTGAGTATCGGCAGCCACCAATAAGTCGTCGACGTATTGGATCAAGGCCGCACCAACCGGCAACCTAAACGCATCCAGTTGACCCTTCAAGGCTTGACTGTAAATCGATGGACTTTCACAGTAGCCCTGAGGAGCGCGTTTGAACCGGAAGCTACGTCCACCGAGAGAGAAACCGAAAAGGTCCCTGCTCTCTTCGGCAATCGGGATGCTGAAAAACGCATTTTTCAAATCAATCACCGAAAACCATGATGCAGTAGCTGGAATCAGAGTCAGTAGCGCCGTGATGTCAGGCACAACAGGGAATTGAGGAACCACAATTTTATTCACCTCCCGTAAATCGATAACAAAACGATAAACAGGCGGTTTTGTAGGATCTGTACGTTTAAGAATAGGCAGTACAGGGCTGTTGCACATGTTTCCCCGAGTCTCTTCAATAACATCTTTCTCGATTAGATCATAAATGATCGCTAACAATGCTCGTTCACCATCAAGAGAGATATGATACTGGGGAATACGTGGCAATCGCACATTAGCTTTCAACTGAACAACATAGGGAGAGATATCCAGTAGGCCCACGTCATTTGGACCTGTCGCCCACAAAGACGCAGGAAGAGAACTCAATTCCGGTGGAAGCCTATCGAGAGACAAATACATAGGAGAGACAACCCTCTCTCCTAACGTAAGCTTTACACCCGCAGGAGAACAATACAAAGTTGCATACAAACGTTTAAGCAAATCCAGACCCAAAAGATTTTCACCACAACCAGTAGTCAAAATCAACGGAGCTTGGAGCTCACGTGGCCCTATTGTAAGGGGCAAAGGGCGCGAAACTGGATTGCTAACGGGGGCGCCAGAGAATCCAACGGAAACATTTGTTAAGCCGGACAAAGGTGCGCCAGGGAGTTTCGAATGCATGATAGAACTTTTCGCTGCACCAGTGTCCAACAGAAAAGGCTCAACGACGCCCGATGTAGCAACTGCGACGTAAGGCCCTCTCTGATCAACCGGAACTGATACCACTCCCTCTCCTTGTCTTAGGCTGTCCTAGTAATTACTGTCGTCAGTTCCCTGATCGACGTAGTAATCGTCCACATTGTACTGCGCAGATCATCCTTGCGACGATCCACGTTGATCGAAACAATTATTAGAATTAGATGAGTTGTCTGAGCGATCGTTCTGAGCACCACGACCCCTACCACGTGATGCCTGCTGCGAACCACCACGGCCTCCTCTAGACGGATTACCACTATTACGTTCGTTTAAAACAGGGCAATTGAATTTAATGTGTCCCTCCTGTCTACAATAAGCACATTGATTGTACCCCAACGATGATCTTTGGGAGGAGGAATCGTTTCGCGGCTGTGACCGATTCGATTGCGACTGCGATCTATTCTGTTGGGGCGCATTCTGATTAGAACGCGGCGGATACGCTTGTTGCAACAGCACTTTAGTTTTCAGCTCTTTCGTCTTTTTGTCAGCACGGTCATTCTCCTCTTTCTCCCTGTTTTCATAATATTGTGCCGTAGCCAATATCTGAGCTGAGGTAGAAACGGCCCATGCACTTTCCGAATTCTTTAATTTGTTGCTCAAATCGGGCAATAAGTTCGAAACAAATTTATCCACAAACAACCTTTGTCCACCCTCGGTACCCATATCCTGTCCACTATGGTCAATGAATGCTTCCTCAAACCTCGTAAAGAAGTCGGAAACACTCTCATCTTTCTTTTGTTTGCAAGCTGACAATTTGTCCCAATTTACCCTCATAGCTGGCATAAGAGTCTTCATTAACGTAATTATTCGCTGGGGAAGAGCAGTAATCAGCTGGTCGGGTTTAGCACCCCCAACTTGTCCGGCGTCTGCCGCTACAATGGCATTCCAATCACCACCCAATTCATTCTGATGATCTTCCTGCCGAATCTTAGCCCATACCGGTTGCGGTACGACATTACCGAACAACATATCGATATCGGAAAGATTCATTACCGTAGCATCTACGAGCTGCGATAATTCCTTGTAATACCCTGTAGGATTTTTGCGCGGATCAGGCAAAGATTGCTTCACCTGTAACACTTCCGAGCGTTTCCATGGGAGATGTATCCATACTCTCTGGAAATGCCCCACTGTTGTCGGAGGTTGAGCATTAGGATTAGGTGGTATCCAAACCGGTGGAACTTCTCGCATGGGGTATTGGCCAGACTCATCTGGTTGTTTCTCAATATCCTCGACAAACAATGCATGAGGTATTGGAGCGGGACGGAAAGATAGTAACCGCTTAATAGCACGTCGAACGTTAGTATCTACTATCAGTCCATTTGCGAACTGAAGCCGAAGTTCAGACAGGGCGGTCAGCACCTCGTCAGGCGCATCGGCCGCTATCTGATCATGAAGGAACTTACACATTTCGTCAAACACATATCTCTGGGTTGGTATATTAAATTGACAAATTTCTCGAGGACAACACGGGGTGGATTTCTAAGAGGGTTTACCATCCAACCCATCGCCATATTATAGAGCGCAACACGCTCTCTGTTTCCAGGAAGCTGACTACGTCTCTGAGGACCATCAGAACCAGCGGACCCATGCACAGGTCCGAGCGAATGAAAGAAGCTAGCTGCAAGGGGAGAGTTACGACTACGAGTAAAAGGAGAAAGATACGACACAGGACTAACAAGAGAAGGAGTAGAGACCGTAGCAACAGCAGGAGTTAACAAAACAGGAGCAGTAGCGGGAGCAGGAGTATGTGGAAGCGGAGGAGCAGTAGGGATAGCAACAGGCAAAGGAGCAGGAACAGCCGGAAGAACGGGTGCAGGTTGAGGAACAGGCGGAGGCGGAATAGGCGGAAGAAGAGGTACGGCAGGGACCACAGGAGCTGCGGTACCCTGTACGTACGGAGGTGGCGACTTCATAAGATAGGACATTAAGGGATCCTCAACTGCCTCTTCCTTCTTTTCCGACTCCGTAGGCAAAGCAGGATAACATTTATCTATAGTCATACGCTGTAATCTATCAAACACTTCCTTATCCTTAACCTCCTTATCACGCTGGAACTGCTCAGCTTTCTTAACTATGGTAGCAACATTATCTCGCTGACTACGTTTATTCTGTCTGATCTCTTTCTGCCGGGCCTCTTTGCGCCACAACCGGAAGGCATCAAACATGGCCGGCCTTGATTTTCGTTCGAACAACTTAATTTCTAGATTATCTAAGATCGGCGCCTCGAAGCTACCGTGAGGTGGCCAACGAAGGTCGCCGTCCTTCTTTGTATATTTAATCCAATAATCGTTAAAGGTAATCGGGCCTAGCCCATGTTTGCTATACAGGTCATAAGTAGGAGTTCCAACCGGAGGTATCGGACACGAATCCTCCAGTCGGGAATCCTCACCACAAGGTCTGAAACAACTAAACAAAGTACTACGACCAGGCATCTTGCACGCTAGCCGAGTTTCACAAACTTCAAGGGTTACGGGATTTACCAAGTCCCAGCAAAGAACAAAACCCTCGGTTTTTGGCGGCTGCAGTCGTCAAATAACACAACAACGAAACGCTAGCAAAGTGTCACCGACAAAAACACTCACACAGCGTTAACAACAAAAACACTCGCTAAAGTGTCAACAACCAAGAACTATGGGAGCGACCCACAAATACTTAACTCAAAGATCGATGGCGTCACCAGGAAGGCCCGTCTATCGTCTCGCTATACCAAGGTCTACGCCAGGCGCCAAAACAGGTCTACAGTCAGGGCAGCAGTCCGTCGCAGCCGTCAGGAGGCGGGAATCGTCGCGGGAAAAGTCTTCGGGCCACTTATTTCAACAACAGGATCGATGAAGCGGAGTGCACCTTCCCTCGGAGATTTCACACGAAGTTCCTCACGATCGTCGGGCTTGGACCGGTACCACTGATGCAGCCCCACGTTGGGCGCCAACTGAAGGACTGGGTTCTTTAAGACCCAGCGGTGCCAGGGCACAACACCTGAAACCTTCGTGGGTAACCTGCTCCGGCGTACGAATCACAGAGACACGGGACACTTCCTTCGGCGTCAAAGATTCAAGGTTTATTTGCTGCAGGGAACACAGAAGTCACGACAAGTACACCACGTGCAACTTGGGGAGACTGCTTCAAATTGGTTCTGTGGATCGCTCCTTTTATACAGTTTTTACCCATAAGACAACATGGTACACAAAGGTTTACAACCCGGTTCCCACCATCATCCCCCAGAGGGGTCGCTTTGGTCACTTTGAAACACATGAGGTCCGGAACATTAGTGCGGAAACATTTGGCGGTTCCCAACTGTAAAAACCCATCTTCCCAACATTAGTGCATTCCAATCGGTAGTAAAACAGATTGAAGTAGGAACAAAGACAGGTGCAGAGGAAGACGGAGACAGTGGGGAGATCGGAAAGGGTGTAAAAGGGGAGGTATCGGGAAACACGAGATACAGGCATCAAAGGGACGTGCCTAATGAGATGCACGGCTGAGGCAATAAGTCCGTGCGGCAAGATGAGCCTTGAGCGGCGCCATCTGCCTTACAGTAACATCCCCCTCGTCATAAAGACATTTACAAAGGACATGTGTCTTCCGCACATATCTTGGGAGTCCCAGGGTCGCGAAGCGGACAACGTCCGTTCGCTGGCTACTTGAGGGCAAGAGACAAAATGGATGCCGTATCTAAGATGGAACCCGTGGGTACAGATAGCAATACCTACGTAACAGACGAACGGTTTAGGTTTAGCACAGCGAAACTGCGCACACCCACCAAACTCGTCATTTGCGGTTCATAGATACCAGACTCGACCATATTCGTGCGAGTCGACAGCACCACTTACAATTGTCACGGAACCTCAGGACTACTTTTTTTTTAATGTTAACTTTTTAAATAACGAATATTTTTATACTTTATATAGCCTATGTCCTTCTGCTTGCCCTGAGGTTTTCTAAGATGTCTTGGGTGTTCAGATTGGTGGTGTAGTTTTCGAGTTTACCTTGCCAAAAGGTGCAAGTTCTCTCTTTATAATAGTAGTATAGATTGATGGGGTGACCTTTGTCAAAGGAAACAGGCCTGTTTATTAAAAATTACACCCATGTGTAATGTGATGTTCTATCTAGTATAGATGGTGGGGGTACTGTGACTTTGGGGGCCATGAGCCATGAAGGGTCAAATGTGAGTTCAGAATGTCACCATAGGCCATTCTATCTGCCTGATTTCTAGATTTGTAAACTGATGTGTATAATTCATTAGTGTGTGTGTAATAAATGTACATGGCATTTTTCAAAGAAAAGCATTGACTGGACAATTATTTATCGAGTGTTATTATTGCGTGCCAGCGAATGGTGATTACTAGCCCACACAACCTCCCATAAGTAGGCCTTGGACTGTTCTGCTTTGCTATCCTGAGAGAGTCAAGTGCTACAATGGTGTGCTTCGTTCCCAGTGAGGAGACATTTGTGGACTAATTACATGTGCAAGACCCAAATCCAGCACAACTAAGACACCAATTTCTCACATAAATGTTCCAGGTGTTTCTTCCTTGAGAGCCTGAATACTATAATATCTTCAAGGTGGACTGCTATGTAAGCCATATAAGGAGGTTTTAATATTAGGCCTATTAATCTCTGAAAAGTTGCTGATGCTCTATATAAACTAAATAGAAGTGCTGTAAATTCATATAAATCTTTGAGTGTTGAAGAAACTATTTTCTATTTTGCTGCTGTTATGTTTTTAAAAATTGTATGGGGATTCTGTCATTTGGATAAAAATGTATTGTCAATCGAGGACAACCATGTTAAAATCTTATCTCTCACCTGGAGTTCTCTAATCCCAGGTTGTCTACAATATTTTTCTTTTTGGTTTTCCTATGCCTTATGTAAGTTTTGGTGTACCTGTTCCCATATTCTGTTCAAAGTCTGTTACTGGACTTTACTTAGTTCAGTTTGTTGGATCTTATCTGATCGTCCCAATATTCCATGACCATATCAGGTAGTGTGTGTATAACAAAAAGCAGAGTAAGGGAAGTTTACACAGTCTTATGTGTGGTGGGAACTCCTGGTCCCCTAAACTAGAATTAAACAAACAATGGAGGAGTACCCCCTATGGGCAAAAAAGAATTTATACTAAGAAGAGATTCCTTCAGTATCAGGAGCTTAAGGCTCTGGTTTTAGCAAAAGATTGCCCCAACCTTTTTATACTGGACAGTCATAGTCCTTATAGAAGACCCCTCACTCACCAACCTAGTTGGTGACATGCTTCATCATCGGGGTCCCACCCCATAGGCCGAGTGCCTACAGGGTGTGCTGCGACACCTGGTTACAGTGGAGCGGGGTTTTTTGATTTTTTATATGTGCAAATGATAATTGTTTGTCCAAATATTGTTTTAGGATAGTCCCGTGCAGGATTGTCCTAATTCTGTTCCTCTTTAACTCTGTTAGGTTTTCCCAATCCGTAGTTGCAGAAATGCTTTGAGCGATGCTGGGGTCCGCAAAGATAGAGAGATCACTCATCACCTCCTCGACCTCCTCAGAGGTGTAGGAGAGGCCTTGGTTGTCGGCCATGGTTGAGAAAAATAGATTCTGATTATGTGTCGCTCTCGCAGCTGTGCGCTGCTTAGTATGTGTATAACAAAAAGGAGAGTAAGGGAAGTTTGTGTATAAATTGTTTTAGGATAGTCCCGTGCAGGATTGTCCTAATTCTGTTCCTCTGTAACTCTGTTAGGTTTTCCCAATCCGTAGTTGCAGAAATGCTTTGAGCGATGCTGGGGTCCGCAAAGATAGAGAGATCACTCATCACCTCCTCGACCTCCTCGGAGGTGTTGGAGAGGCCTTGGTTGTCGGCCATGGTTGAGAAAAATAGATTCTGATTATGTGTCGCTCTCGCAGCTGTGCGCTGCCTAGTATGTGTATCAGGTAGTGACCTTGGTTGCGGCCCAAGAGCAACTCAAATTTGGAAAATCCTGTAGATTGTTGCGGGTGACATTTAATGACATATAGAACCAAGGATAGTTCTTTTATCTGAGTCCCTTCCGGAATGCTGATTTATCTTCCATAGTAAAGATTTGATCAGGAGATTATATCTCTCTACTTGGGCATCAGTTTGAGGGTGATAGACTGGCATGCAAATCTGTCTTACTCCCAGTCATCATTAGCTCCCATCTTTAACTTTGATGCACAAGGAGTCCTTTTTATTCTGGAGTTCCACCCATGAAAACAAGGTAAACTTGGCATGAGCTTGTGTGCCTATAGTCTTACTGGGCATGGGATACCCTTGTGGTACCCTGTGGCACATTGCACTAAAACTAAATTATATTGATTCCCTTTTTTAGGATGGTATTAAAGGTCCTGCTGCATTCATCTAGACTTTTATGAATGATGTATCAAATATGGGTGAAGGATTATGAGGGGCATTTGGAACATGGGTAGAATTACAAAGTTGACATCTACAACAGCCTGCACAATACTTCAAAAATACTCTGGGCCAGTAGGACTTCTCTAATACATAACCTTCAGTTGTATCTATTCTATAATGGCCTACCCCACCTGGTTGTGTTATAAGGAGAATCTGTTCCCAGAAAGGTTGAAGTAATACCAGTTGGCTTACTTTTTTAGCATTCTACTATATGCAGTCATCCTTTTTGTATAAGAAAATATGGTCCTACCTTCTGAGATTCAAGTTCAGCTACTGCTTGTTGCTATGCATTTTTGAGACCTGGCTCCTCTTGCTGAGCACTTCGAAAATTCTGTGTTGTTCCTAATGAATGTCTGCTGGTGAGGAATGAGGATTAGTTTAATTTTCTACTTCATTTATATAAACCGCCTTCCCTCCTTTTTGTCTAATCAACTTTCCCTTCTAGTTTTCTTCACTCTGTCATTCCCATGAATGTCCTCCTACACAAAAGGAGCTTTGCTTAACCATTTGGGGAATTTTTTGGATTATACAGTTTCCCTAATTGAAGATTCAAAACAGGGATTGCCTGTCTTTAGAATTAAATCATTTAGCATTGTCGGTACCACCCCCACCCTAATGTACGTTTCTTGATTCTCCATACCTGATCAAAATATTGCTGTAGGATACTGTTTACTGTCCCCATAATAGTTATTGTCCCATTTTTCTCAAATTGATCTGGTCTGACCCATGCAGGGTGAATTATTAACTCATGATATCCTGAATCTAAGATGGCTTTTACTACTTTGTTCTTTATTGTTACCTTATTTGTAAATGCTTCAGTGGAACTTCCAGTAAAGTGAATCTTCCCAAGTGCTTGTGCTACTTCTATAGGTTCCACTCTTAAGGTCTTGTGGGAATTGTCACAGACTATGTGACGTCATTTACCACGAGAGAGCGCGCACTAAGGTCCTACATATGACACACTTCCTGTTGTGGGCAGAACTATTTTACAACTAGGTTTTACTAGTCCCCATTTCCAATTCTCCCTCTAGGAAATCTGTAAACAAGTTTGGAGTTCTCGGTGTGATTGTAGGTGCAAGCACACTCAATGCCTTAAGAGGGCTAATGCAACCAGCTTTGGATTTTTCTGGCAAGGCTTCTAAGAATCTCTCTCTAAATACATTTCTACCACAATTTCCTCTTTACTAGAAGTATAAAAATTAATCCATTGGTCCAGCAGGTCCTTAATCGTAGGAAAGAGTGTTTGGACGTTTCTCCAGAGATCTACTTAAGGACTTTGAACCTGATGAGATATGCCTCTCAGTCCCTTCCTAGTTGTTTCAATATAGTTTTGTAACACATCAGGATAAGGTGTGTTGACATTAAAGTTGGCAGCCAGCTATGATGCATAAAGTGCACCTGATAATAATGGTGTGATGTATTGTCTCCATTGCTTCACTGGCCTGTATTAGTAGTTACCCTTTCAATGTTTATGTAAAAGAATTCTGGATCCTCATCTTCTTGATAATTTTGTAACACTGAACTAGGGATATTTGGGTGACTTCTAGAATGGGTGACATCAGTTAATTATAAAATGACCATGTCCTGAATTTGTTGATTATTGGTGACTAAGCCAGGCCTAGTCCTTTGAGGTCGCCTGGAACGCATCTCAGTCTTGTTTAGCATTCTTAGTATTTTCCTCCACTACCAATTGCAGGTGCCTCTGTTCTTCAGCTAATTGCTGAATCATTGCCTCAATGTTTACAAATTGCAATGTGGTGGGATCAAGGAGTATCCATGTTCTGAAACCTTGGTAGCAACCAAAAACCAATCATAAGTGAGAAACTAACTTTTATTTATTGATTAGCCAAATTCTTAAGAAAACTAAGTCAAATTCCTTGCTATAGAAGTACTATAGCCAAAGTCCTCCTGATTGTTCTCATTCCTTCACTGGTTCCTTTAGTGACTTCTCTTGGCTTCCTTCCTACAGCCTGCCCATCAAGCGGTTCCTGGGTAGCCTTCGACAAAACAAACCTGTGGAAATAAGATTCTTTTTCATAAACTCTTTTTTATTGTTTTTCATTTTTATTACATGTAGCAAACTTTGGACAGGAACCGTATTCCACATTCACAATTGTTTTGAATTTTAACAATACTAACAACCAAAACAGATATGCAAATAGAGCAACTCAAACAGATTCATGCTACATCATGGACTGTTGTCTGATTCCCAAACATAGGCACATAGTCCACATGAGAGTAGTCACATCACTTACCACAAATTGGTATGTTTTTTGAGGCAACCCCTTGCTGAAGACACAGTTTCTTCTGTTTTGGTGCAGTAGTCCATGTCTCTCATCCACTTCCACTCTGGGGGGGGGTGGGGGGGGGGCTTCTTCAGAGCGGCAACTTTACCAATGTCCATTTTGGCTATCAAACAGCCCATTCTCACTAAAGTTCTGGAATGGCTGTGGCTCCCCAGTCATCCATGACTCCCATTAGCATCACTCTGGGATTTACTCACTCCCTGCATCCTACCACCCCCGATAGTACGTCCTTTCCCAGATAACATGAAAATAGATTCTCACAGACGTTTTACACCTTAAGCACTGAGGGTCTCAGGCACACCCCTTTTTCCGGAATAGTGACGGCCAGTAGAAGAATCTATGAACATATTTGTACTAGATATGTCAGAGAAATCAGGATATTCCCAAGGACCTAATGGCATTTCAGCTTTTTATGTCATCTAGATTTCCTGCATCCAATTTAACGTTTCCTATAACTTTTGTTTTAATTAGTTTCTATGTATTTACTGCTTTTATAATGTTTAAGACAAAGTTACATTTTTATTTATTTATTTGGATTAATAAACCGGTATCCTAACATGATTTGGTGTTGCCTGTCCCCCTTTTTTTCATTTTCAATAAGTTCAATGTTTTCAAACATCTTTGGAGAAAGTATGAGCCAGGTGTACTAAAAGTTTTTCCTGTCGTAATTCCCGGGATTCGCGAAATCAGTTCGCGAGGTCACGGTTATCTTTTCATATGTATCAACTACATTTTTAGGTTCTGAAAATCAGGTTGGTAAAACTTAGTTTCTGACCCATATCGAATCACAATTTGGAAGGAGCATGTAAGGGGGCTCTTTACAAATTGCAAGTGGGTAACACATGTTTCAGTGTAATTCTAATCACAAACTATTGATCATTACCAATTCTTAAGTTGTGGTGGTAACTGATTCGCAAAGGGGAAGAGGTACAAACTGGAACTGGGAATCTTGGTGGCAGTTTTGGGGGAGACGACAGTGGTCCATAGGACCACTGCCTGCTTTCAGTAAAGTTTTCCAAAAAGGAAAACTGATATTTTTTAAAGAAGCCTTGTTCATTTAAGGAACTAGAGCTGCTTTAAAAAAAGGTTTCAGTTGGGAATACAGTTTTGGTGGAATGCTGTCCCTTGTAGGCCCCCATCCATGTGCTTGTAGCCAGGCGCAGGAGGTTGTAAATTACAACCTACCTAATGATTGTCATTTAGAAAGGTCGTTCTGCATCCCTATCCGATTCCCTATTTCAGTGTTTCCCAAACTGTGGGTCACAACGCAGTGGTAGGTCACCAGCAGAATTGCGGTGAGTCGGGAAAGTCCAAGCAATGAATAAAGATGCCTTTAAATGTCTGTGTTTATCCTGTCTTGTTTGCCTGTGCTTCAAGGACTGTGGTCAAATGTCAGACTGCTTTTGTCTTTTTTTTGTTAAATGATTTTTATTAATTAAAAAGATCACAGAAAATACATAGAATAGTATGTTCAACTATAAAAAATAAGTAAATAACAAAGAAGGAGGATATATTTAAAACATTGGAAATAAACATAATATAACTGGAAATTACATGAACTCTTATAAAGTAATCAGAATAAAACAGTAAATATAGTGAAAATTGAACAATAATAACATCAAACAGAGCATATCTGTGAAGGAAGTAAAAGAGAAGAAAATTAAAGTAAAGAGTTGTATTATAAAAAAGAGAGGAGAGAAAGAAAGAGTGAGAAAAAGAAAAACGAGGGAAGAGATAAAGAAAGAGAAAAAATGGAAAAGGAAAGGAGGAAAAAGAAAATAGAAAACTAAATGAAAGAGGAGATTATGGAAGAGGCAAGTTTGAAGATAAATAGGTAGTGAATGGTAACCATAACAAATCAGATTTGATCTTTAAATGAATTGATACAGAAGAAACAGAAGCAATTCTGTGTTCATCAAAAATAAGATTCCACGAATGCATAAAGGATAATATAACTTTAAAAGCGACTGCAATAAACAAGTCAAACAAAATAGATTTGGGGAAAATGTGATCAAAACCTGGAGATAAAGTGCCGAGAAATACATTACGGATATTAAAAGGGACATTATATGAAAAAATCAAAAAACATTTTGACCAAATATCTTTCCAAAAAGAATTAACCTTCGGACAATAGTAAAGTAAATGTGTCAAAGAACCTACAGCAGTGAGGCATGACCAACAGGAGGATGACACTAAAGGATTAAATGTATGAAGAAGGCAAGGAGTTATAACGGTTCTATTATAAATAAAATAAAAAGATTGTGTTATGTGTGCAACCTTCGAGGTTTTAAATAATTTCTGCCATAGTTTGTCCCATTGAGGAATAGACAATGAGAGGGATAAATCTTGTTCCCAATCAAGTTCAACTTTAGATTTAGTGCGAGGGCATAACCCATTAGATAAAGTTTTGTAAATGAATGAGGCACTTGGTATAATATTAGAAGGAACAGCATATAGAGGAGTGTCAGGTGAAAATGAGAGTGGAAAGGGTTGAGAGTTGAATTTCTGAAGAGAATTTTGAAGATTCGTAAGAAAAGTATTATATTGTTGAATACATGAAGCAGGTAAATCAAAATTCTCTTGTAATTCATGAAAAGTTAAAATCGAAACATTGGCAAATAGTTGGTATACATAAAATATGCCTTTTTCTTTCCAATGTTTGTAATAAAAGGATTTGTGGCAACATTTAATGTGTCTGTTAAACTATAAGGAAGAGGCTAGAAAAGATTGATAGTCATCAAAAGGCTGAAAGAAAAGTGTGTGTAATAGATGATGAGAATATTTCAAAATTGGATATTGAGAAATAAAAGTACAGTTAGTCATAAATATCACATCCTTAAAAGAAAAATCATTTAACAGTGAACATTCAACAGAAACCCATGAAGGTTTAGGTACATCCTGATAATCTTTAGACAAAGCATAAAATTGGCGAATAAAAAAAGCATTGTGATATAATCTAAAATGTTCAAATCGGACACCCCCTTCAGATTTAGGACGAGAACGTTTGGGTAGTGCAATGCGAGCACGCTTATTGTTCCAAAGGAACTTAGTACAAATAGAATTAATCTGTGAAAAATAATAATTGGGAATTTTAAAAGGTAACATTGACAAAATAAATAATATCTGAGGTACAATCATCATTTTAATTGTATCAAGTCTACCCCAACAAGATAAAAATAAGGGAGACCAAGAGGATAATAAATTAGTATTTTTGAGTTTCAAGGCAGTAAAGTTGTGTACTAATGTATCACGAATAGTAGTGAAAAAACAAATTCCTAAATATTAAATTTTTTGAGGACACCAGGTAAAGTTAGTAGAAACAAACATATGTTGACAACAGGAGTCATTTAATGGTAAAAATCTCCGTTTTGGAAAAGTTTAATTTATGACCGGAGACTTGAGAGAATAGTGAGATTTCATGCAAAAAAGATACAGGGTCAGACATGTATATAAAATATCATCCGCATAGGCAGACAGCTTAATATGATGGGACTTGAATTTAAAACCGGAAATCTGAGAATTATTCCTGATGCTTTGGAGAAAAGGTTCTAAACATAACAAAAAAGTAAAGGAGAAAGGGGGCAACCGTGGCGTGTACCTCTCTGTAAGCAAAAATAAGGTGAAAAGAGACCATTAACAAATACACAGGCTTTCGGATATGTATATAGCAATTTAACAAAGGAAATAAACTTAGGGCCAAACCCAAACCAATGTAAAGTATGTAACATAAAATCCCAATTAATATGGTCAAAAGCTTTTTCAGCATCTAATGATAGAGCTTCTAAAGGGGAAGAGTATTTTTTGCTTAGAGTAAGTATGTTAGAGAACATCCTGGCATTATCAGACGCCAAACGGCCCTTGACAAAACCAGATTGATCCGGATTAATAGGAATGGGGATAACATTCTTCAATCTGGAGGCCAAAATCTTCGCAAACATTTTACAGTCATAATTGATTAAAGAAATAGGGCGGACATTCTTATAAAAGGAAGGGTCTTTATTGGGTTTGGGAATAACAATAATAAGGGCTTCTAGAAAAGAGCCAGAAGCCTTACAATTAGATAAAAAGGAGTTAAAGAGTTCCAATAATTTAGGGGCAAAAATGGAAGAAAAGGTGGAAAGTAATTCCACTGAAAAACCATCTGGTCCAGGAGCTTTAGCTTTTTTCAGGGATTTAAGAGCGGAAATAATTTCCTGTAGAGAAATATCTTCCTCGATAGAGGTAAAGATATCAGGGGGGGCAGCAGGTTTGGGAATATTATGGAAAAAAGATGTGAAATCCCCTTCAGTTGGGTTAGTGGTTTCTGTGTATAATGTATTATAATATGAGCAGGCGAAAAAATAACTTGGCCAACCCAATTGAGTTTGAGTTTTAAAGATTCAACATCATTACAGTGGGTTTCCTGCAAAAAAGCAACTTGAGCATTGAGTTTAGCTAGGTGAGACAATACCTTTTGACGTTTGACAGGATGACCTAAACCACGGGCATTCCATGAGACGACATTAGCCATGGAGTAGGATTAGGGAATTTGAAAGGAATCAGGAACACGAGAAAGCATATTCAACTAAGGGAAACTGTGGGACCAATAAAACAAAAGAAAAGAAAGACACCAATTATTTTGCGATAAAAGTGGAACATTGTAAAAGAGAAGACAAGTAATGAACAACGGAACCGGAAGGAGAGAAAGTGAAAGAGAAAAGAAAAAAGGAGAGGGACAGGAAGATACAAAAAAGAAGGTAGACAGATCAAAGAGAGAAATCCAGACCTGAAGAAAAAGATAAATGCGAGATAAGAGAGACATGGTGACAGCGAAGAACACGGACACCCATAAGGGAAGAGAATTTGGAATACAGAACCTCAAAAAGAACAAAGATGAGCAGCAACAAGAAAAAACATAATATTATAAACTAAAAAGTTAACAAACGAATAGCCAATCCTGCAATGGAAAAAGCAGTGAAATAATTTGAGAACAATGAAATAATCTGCAAATAGAAGAAATGTTAGTCATTAGTCTCCATGCCGTGCAATGAAATGGAATCAAGGAAAAGCTTGAGTTTGGCAGGATCATCAAAGGAACGGGAACGACCATCATGCGTGATTTTACAAAGACATGGATGGAGAATTCCATATTTGATGTTGAGTTGCCTCATACGTGGACGTAAAGCAAGGAACTCTTTGCGCGGAGCATTTGTAGCAGTAGAAATGTCTTGAGAAATAAAAATATTATTGCCTGACCAAGTTAGACGACGTTCAAGTCTTACAGCTCTCAAGACATACATACGTTCAGTAAATTCCAAGAAAAGCATTATAATTCCACGTGGTTTGTTGGACATGGGAAGCAGACGACCCAAACGATGAGCTCTCTGGATGTTGAGAGGAGATGGCGCAGCTTGAAGATCCAATAATTCAGGAAGAAACTTCTGGAGAAATGCAACCAGGTCAGTCCCTTCAACATTTCTCGGAAGACCATAAAGGCGCAGGTTATTTCTACGATTACGATTTTCAAGATCCTCAGTGTGAATTTTTAATTTATAAATTTCCATTTCAAGCATTGGAATCTTCACGGAAACATCAAGGATATCACTAACCCTTTGCTCCAAATCTAGTACCCTACTCTCCATGACAATCCAACGTTCCTCAATCTGTTTTAGTTTTTCATTAGTAGTGGTTATAAAAGGCTGCAAACCACGTACCTCATCCAAAATAGAATCTAAAACAGGGTTCTGTGAGGAGTGGATAGGAGAAGGTGGATCATTCTTGTGCCTTTTCTGTTTGGTCCCAGTGGAAGAGGATCTCGTAGAATGAAGATCATGTTCCATTTTTAAACACTGGAGGTAAGTAAGAGAACTTATGAGGTAAAGGAGAAAAGGCGGCAGAACAGAACCTGGCAAGTGCTGGTAGAGAGGCTTGTGAGGTAAAATGAAGCAATCTGCAGCAGAATGAAGTAAAGCTGAAGAGCAAGGAACTTAAAATAACAGCTCTTAAAAGAGATACAACAAGGGTGTGTAGTAATCAGAAACACCCATTATCCTCTGAGTAAGGAAGGTATCCAACACGGAAAACCCAGGCTTGAGAGGAAAAATGACTGAAAAAATGCCATATCAGCTGTAATAGCATAATAAAGTTCCAAGAAAGTTTTAGTCAAAAAAGCGGTCAAATATAAGGCCCAAATGCAGGTAAATGTCATAGGTAAATGTCATAAAAAAAGGCTTCGTAGGCTTAGTAGGGCAGAGAAAACCTTCACTGCGGGAGGAAAAAACGAGAGCGAGCGCCGCTATACAAAATGGCGGCCGCTCGCATTTCGTGAAGGAAAAATGCTGTGAACTGTAAACAAAGCAATATCCTGTTCCTTTCCTTCGCACTTCCTTTACTCCAGCAGGGCTGTCACATAATTCACTTTAAAAGCTCCTCTCACTTTGCAGTCAAGGAAAGAAAAGTAAACAGCAATCCCCATGTTAAAAGACAATAGCAGGGGGCGTGGCTTGACCGCCGAAGCAACATGGCAGACCCTGAGTGAGCTCCGTCATTACACAGAACTCTTTCCAGTTTCGGAACCTCTATCGGCCGCATTTTTGCCCAACCTGCGGTTCGTGTGGCCTTATGAAGACGGTGTGAGTCTTCCGGAGTGCTCTGAAGGGCATTCCTCTATTCCCTTGCCGAGTTTTTATTTTTGCTTTCCTAACTGCTAATTACTTATGGTACATTTTTTGTAATTCCATAGTGTGCATGAGTTTTTAATAGGATCAAAACAATCAAGATACTGTATTTGGTGGTGCACAAATGATACATTTGTACAGAAATTCAATTTGCACACTCTATCTTTAGTGGGCTATATAATCTTATCAGTAAAACTGTATATTTTTGCAAATTTAAGGACCATTTCAATAGAAAATGTGTTGTCTGCAAACTACATTGCGCTGCTTCACAATGCTTTAGGTACATTCAAATATCACTCGCCTCATGTCCATTAGAGATAGGTAGCTCGCAAACGTTTGTTGTTCTAAAAAGTGGATTGTGGGACTTAAAAGTTTGGGAATCGCTGCCCTATGTATAATCAACTTGTTAGTACATAGGTCAGTTTCCACAATCTGATTCGGTTTGCAAAATGTCAGTGACTGCTCTTTGGGCATTGAATTTTTAGGACAATTGGCATATTGGGTCTGAGTAGCAGAAACACCCAGTACTGATGTTTTGAATCGAAGTTTACAAAACAATTTTTCTGTTTGGCTTGTTGTATTTTGGTTGATGTTGACAAACACAGGAGAACGTTACATTTTGAAACTTAATATAAATTATGTAATTTATAAAGCAACCTTTAGGTGACTAATCTCTACTGCAACTGGTGAAGATTATTTAGTAGGTAGCTAGCACATTAGAGTAAGACTCATGGTTGAGGATAATGTGATGTGCTGTAATCTGTGTGTCCAGTTTCTTGTGGCCAATCATTTCTGTTTTTCTTGACTACAGGGCTTACTTCAGTTGCGACGTTTCGTATGTAAGACGGGTATGACAGTGGTCAGACCTATAAATCACCCTGGGTTTCATTAAAAGCACAACATTTGGTTTCGTGATGACAAAGTCTCAAAAGGTAAATATCAGGATGGCTATTTTAAATTGTATAAAGTGTAATGATTTTATTTGATAGGGTCAAGATCACAGCTCTTAGGTGGTTCGACCTGGGATTACCAGGAATCCGAAAAAAATAAATTTCAGGTAGCTTTTTGAAAAGTTTATTGGGGCCATCTTGGTACTAATGTGAAATTTCAACAAGGACGCTTCACAATCTAGTGACTGATTTTACTAGCCCCAATTCTTGTCTTAGTCTTTCAATATAATAACTCTTTGCATTGTAGAAGGTGTCGGTGTCTCCATTGAATAGGCACAGTATAAAAGGATAGTCGGATGGTGTAGCAGCAGCCCCGTGGACTCCGTGGGCGAGGTTGAGTGTCGCACCGGGGAGAGAGACACTGTAGCAGCGCCAGGGCGGTTAGATCGCAGCTCACATATCATCGCGAAGTTGCTGTTTAGTCACACACTCCCGCGGCAACAATGTATCACTGACAGGGATCAGCGGTGGCTGATAGACATAGCGAAGAGAGAAAACAGGCAAAGTATAGCACGATCCAGTCACAAACCCATCCAGTTTCTCCCTCAACAGTCTCGAGTTTGCACTCCACTCATCCCGCAGTCGAGTAAGAGCACGAAGCACAGATGCGCGGGTAAATGTCTGTTGATCATTCATTACCCCCGCGGTACGAGGCGCAGTAGACAGGTCCGCTTCCCAATCAGGTACGAGCTGGGTACACCGGGCAGGAGCTGAGGCGCCGTCCGCCATAGTTGTTAGGGAGCCAGCCGTCTTGATCCTGCCTCCAGGGACAACAAAGGATTACCGGTGAGGTCAGCGCTATGGTGCGGTAATCAATCCCTTCGGAACAGGACAAGTCCGCAATCGTGGACGGCTCATATCGAGGCGTCCCTCTTCGCTCGGCACAGGCAGAGGCGAGGCAAGGAAGGAGCCCCGGTAGCCGGGGGCACCTCCGACTCTGGAGAGAGCAAAGCGCGGCTCACCTTCAGAGTCCCACAGATGAGGCGGTAAAATAGACTCCCAGCTGGCCAGCAGTGCCCTCCACACAAGCGCCCGGTGTAAACGACCACAGAGCCATCCGACCAACACAGGATGTCAGCGCCGTTCCAGATCGATCAGCCCCCGCAGCCGCAGCAGACACAGGCGGTGCGCTGTATCTCGGGTCCCGGGTCCAGGGCAAGGAGAGGAGTCGGCGTGTATCTCGACGAAACCTCAGGTTAGCAAACAGGCAGGGACATCGGAGGAACACCAGTAGAGTCAGGAAACGTTTCCAAACATCCCGCTGGTACGCAATAGCAGGATAGTGGACAGGATGGCTGTGCGGGAGACAAAGGCTCCGGGAGCCGGGAGACTACACGTCCGTCTCCGCGGCCATCTTGGCTCCTCCCCCATTGTGGGCATTTTAAAGAATTTCTGGATGAGAAGATAGCATCCCACTGATTTCAACATTATTCTTTGAAAGCTTTTTAAGTAAGTGATTATTATAGCCAGTTTAATATTTAATTAACTCTAAAAATGTTTTATAAAACCTCTTTTTTGACTAATTTAAAAAATGTACCCACCCAGACAAAGCCCAAAAGCCTGTTAACACACAATTTCAAGTAATGGAGTGATTACCAAGCACAGTAAATAACCCCCCCCCCGATATTTTTCACTCACAGATGTGGCAACAAAAACATGGGGTAAATTACTGTGGTAAAATGATTGAATCAAAATTTAAAATACCGAAAAATAAGTTTAGAGGGACAATATTTATTTCAGAAGATAGCAACATCTAACTTCTAGAAATAACAACACTGTTTTAACCAGCAAGGTGAAAGCACTAGATTGCTGATAAGCCCTATTTCCCCTTTGCATTAGGTGTCTAAGAATTAATAAAGCCATTTTTTTTAATATTATTTTTTTTATTAACATTTATGTGTTCAACAATTAACACAATCCCTGTACTCACTTGCAAAGGACAGGTTAATAGAAGCAACAGCTCTTTAGGCAGTACACCCTATACAACATGCCAAACACGATGACCAGCAGCAAACCCATTCCGTGCTCCCTCCCTGGGGTCTGCAAAAAGGTCTTAGTCTCATCTCCAAGCCATATTTCGACCTTGAACACGCCCCGCCTCCTAGTGACACTCACACATTTATAGTGCACTCAGTCTGGAGGATGAGGAGGTAGGGGAAATATTTGTTCAGCCTTCATGTCATCAATAAAGGGGGATTAAATAGTCTACAAACTTGGTACACTGGCATTGATATAGTAGGTTACATCTTCCATCACCACTTGTTTACAAATCCTAGGGAATCACATCCGGTGGTATCTTTGTCATGTCCCAACACCAAGCAAGATTTAATTTAGCAGCTAATCCTTCCAATGGAAAGGTAGATCCATTCATCTCTTGTGCTGCACAAAATATATTTTTTAGGTAACTACAGGCTCACAATCTTCTCAATGATTGTTACACCTTTTGTAAATCGTGTGAGTCCCTGCAGTTGCATCATCTCCACTCATCACTGTGAAGGTGCAATGGATGGCAGCCATACCCTAATTCAATGACCGGAAGTCGAAAGCAATCCCTTTTTAAATGTACTGTTAATTTATCCACATTGTAATGTTCATTGCTCGTCCAAGGCTATAAAAACATTGCGAAGCAAATGCTTCTTTGAAGTTTCACTTTTCAATACATTGTGTTAACAATTGTAACTGAAAAATTGTACCTTCTCAGCATCTTGTACACTTCCCACTGATTCAATTGCCACAGTAGCAGGCGCTTCCAAAGAACCATTAGAGTCTAATATTAACTCCCAATGGGAATAAAAGAAAAATGTGTGCTTAATCATAAATAACATAAAATCATATAAATGTATCTGTGAAATACTTTTCTCTCCTACTGAAATCTAAGAGAGGAACAGAAAGCTTGACACAGTATTATTTGTGTTGTTGTTCTAGGCATTGTCACAAAATTTTTATGACACCATCACTTTTATTTTGTATTTACCTTTTACAACATCGTCTTATTCTTTTCCATGAAAACATTAGTTTTGTTTGATGTTATTTGGATCCTTTGGTGAAACCGGGTGGAAAAAGTAGATTTTTTTTCCCACCTGACAAATCAACAGGCGTGGTATCTGTATCTACAAGACACCAAACATGCGGTTAAGTCCCCCAAAAAGTTCCCCACTCCAAAATCCAAGGTTTATTGAAAGCAAGGCAGATTAACTAGATGAAATGTGTAAAAAAGGAGCTTCCATTTAGATGTATAACTGTGCAATTCATGTTGAAGAAGTTCCATTGTAATAATGCTGAATTGCAATATAGGGTTTAATGGTTTACACAGTTATAATACGTTAATAAACATGAGATAATGTGTACCCCCAGGCAAGACTGTTATTCACGTTTTATGTTCCCCGGAAAACAGGCAAATAAATGCTCACAGACCTCCACCGCTGTGGCCCAGTGTCCCTGCCTGCCCCGTGGCACCCCAATGAGGGTACTATGGGCCTTCAACATAGATTGTTTGGGAGGGCGCGCGACGCAGCGGACAAGATGGCCGCTCCCCCCTGAGCTCCGCGATTTCGGCGGCGCTTTACTAACGAAGATCCTGTTTCCTGGCAGCAAATTTCACTGAAAACGGCTGATTCTGGTGGCGGAAATGCTGCTCTCTGCATGGGTATGCCTCTCCTCCTTTGCGCTGCCCTTTTTGTCCAGATAATGCGAATATGCTGATTTACTCATTACGGCCGCCATTTTGTTTTTGTATTTCACAAGTTTTTCATCAAAATTGTTCTTTTACGCTAGTCTTTGGTCCTTTGGACTTGTTTTTCCCATGACTTGTCTCATTTGATGGATCTTTGAGGCTTTTCTGCGCCTAGGATTTGGTGGTTTCTGGATTTTGCTGTTTTTCACCTCAGTTTCACCTTTTAAGTGCGTCACTGGTTGTCATGATTTTTACCTTCACTCAGCACTGTGCGCTCTTTCTTCGCTGTTGGTGCCTGCCTCTTTGAGCCTTGTACCTCACATCTGGAATTCTTCTTCTTCAACGCTGGGTCTGTTTGAGGCTTTTCTTCTACATTATATTTTGCTCGCTGCCTCATTTTCTGCTTCCCATTGCTTCTCTCAATATTTGTCAACATGGATCACCCTAAGGCTTCTAACTCTGCTTCCAATACGCGCAAGGACTCTGCTGCCCCTGGTAAGCGCCTCAAAAGGATCCTCCTTCACCAACTAAATCTCCACTTCCTGTTACTCTCGAGGATATTATGGAGGAATTACGCTTGATACGCCCCTTTATGGCTGATACCACTACCACTCTTCAGAGACTGGACGATAAATGGTCCAATTTGGATAAGAGGGTTACGGTCGTCGAACAACACATTAGTGATGTTCAAGATGTTGCTGCGAAGGTTGTTAGCCTCTCTAAGGAAGTTGAATCTCTTAAGAAAACCTGTGAGGATTTGGAAAATCGCAATAGGCGCAATAACCTACGCATTTATGGTGTTCTGGAAAATTCAGAGGGGTCTGACATTATCCAATTCTTGAAAACACAATTGCTGCCTGTCACTGGACTGCCAAAACACCCGGATGGGAACATTCAGAGGGCGCATCGTCTTGGTCCTAAATCCTCTTCCAACTCTTCGAAACCTAGGGGTATCATTGCGTATTTTCTCCTTTACTCAGACCTCATGACTATCCTTCACTGTGCCAAGCAACATAAGCAGCGTTTTTGGTCTCGTCACAAACTTTTTTTCACTCAGGATGTCTCCAAGTTGACCGCTGCTCGTCGCAAGGAATTTCTGGATTTGAGACCCACGCTTTGTTCCATGAATGCAAGATATGGCCTCATACATCCGTGCTTTTTCAAGGTTACTTATAAAGAAAGAACTTCCAGCTTCGACGACCCTGCGGATCTTCGGAAATTCATAGATACCCACAAAGAAGATTCCATGGAACACAGCAATTCTTAATGTTTGTTGTCTTTTCTTGTTGTTGTATGTTTTTTGGTCTTTTTGTCCATCATTATAATGTGATTTTGTCCCCCCATCTTGTTCTTTCAGGTCTCTTCTTCAAGTGTTGTGGTTTTGTTCGCATCCCTCACTGTACTTTGCTGTCGTTCGTCTTATTCGTTCCAATTTGCTGCCCTTTCCTTCGGACATGTTTGGCAAGTTTTCCTTCATTTGTTTTCTTCTTCATCATGTTTGGTTTCTCTCTCGTTTTTTTTTATTATTTCCTAACTAAGTGTTCTTGAGACCAGGCTTCTGGCGTCTTATTTTATTGTGCGGTCGTCTTTTCTTGTTGCTTCCGCTCTCACTCTATTGCTCTTCACGTTTTCTATTTTGTATGGCTGAAACCCTTTGGTTTCCCGCCATCCTTCTCTTCTCTCTTTTCACAGGGGAGACATGTTCTCCCACTCTCACTTCAATTCTCCTCTACTGTTCCCTTCTCATTTCTTTCTCCTTTTCTTTAAGGCATCTTTTTCGTGTTTATTATCCCTAGTCTCTACTCTCTATTGTCTTCTCCTCCCCTCACATTGCGTTATGGGTTTTTGTGTCCTTCCTGGTTTGTTGCTTTTCATTCTTATTTCTCCTTTTTATTTTTAAATGAATGGTCTTCGAGTCGTTTCTTGGAATGTGAAAGACCTTCGTAACCCGATTAAAAAACAACGGGTTTTATCTCATTTAGCCAGACTGAAGTGCCAAGTTGCTCTATTGCAAGAAACCCACCTATCTCAAAAAGATCTTTCCTCTTTACGTAAGCAGTGGGTGGGTAATGTTTTCTGTTCACCGTCTGTTGATAATAAGAATGGTGTTATCATTTTGTTTCATAAATCGTTGTTTGTTCAGTTAAAGAATGAGATTTCTGACTCAAATGGTAGATGGTTATATTTCGATGTCAAAGTTAATGATGCTGATTTATCATTTTGCAATGTTTATGGTCCAAATGGTATTGATCCTGTTTTTTGGAATGATTTCTCTAAGTTCCTCTCCTTACACACTACTGTTGAGTTAATTGTTGGAGGTGATTGTAACCAGTTGATGGATCCCTTTTTGGACCGCAAATCTCAGACCAGGTATATTCCTAATAAAATGCAAAAGTCCTTTTATCGTGCAATTTCCTCTAGAGGCTTAATCGACTCCTGGAGGCTCTCACACCCTGACACCTTGGAATTTTCTTTTTTCTCCCCTGTTCATGCTTCACACTCTCGCATAGACTATATCTCTCCCACTCAACACATGTTTTAATTTCTGACAAATGTTGAAATTGGCTCTATTCTGATTTCCGATCATGCCCCTGTCATCCTAGACATTGATTTGCCTTCCCCTCTTCCTAGTTCTCGCCGTTGGCGCTTCAGTAACTCTCTTCTTTTGGACCCTCAGTTTGTTGAACAATTCACCATTTTATGGATGATTTTTTTCCATACTAATCTTGATTCCACCTCTCAATTTCACTTTGTTTGGGATGCTTTTAAGGCTTCAGCCAGGGGTTTCATTATTGACTTTGTCTCGAGCAAAAAGAAATTGGCCTTATCAAAATCGTCCCTTATTCTTAAACAAATCAAGTACCTTGAACACATTTTCTACACTTCTAATTCCCCCTAGGCCCTTTCTTCTCTTATTAAAGCCAAACTTCAATTCAATAAATTCTCTTGTGACTCTGCCTGTAATCATCTTTTGAAATTTAATTCCAAAATGTATGGCGGTCGTAATAAAGCGGGCAGATTGCTTGCCAATTACCTTAAAATTAAAAAAACAAAAATCTAATATAGCTGTTATCTCAGATTCTGCCGGGACTCGCCATTGTACTTACGATAAGATCCTTGATTGCTTTGTTCAATATTACTCCACTTTGTATACACCTGAATCCACTCCTACCCCTTCTCAAATTGACTCCTTTTTCCACAACATATCCAAATCCTCTTCCTCTACTCTTGACCTCTCTTCTCTGGATGCTCCCATCTCCGAGAAAGAGATCTTACAAGCAATTACTCTCCTACCCAAAGATAAATCTCCTGGTCCCGATGGTTTCACTGTTCGTTTTTATTTTCAGTTTAAGTCTTGTTGGATACCTCACCTTTCCTCCTTAATCTCTTCTTTCCTCACTGCTGGTGAGTCCAAGGGCTCCTTTACCCAGGCTATGCTATGTTTACTTCCCAAAAAAGATAAAGATCCTTCCCTTTGTAAGAATTATCGACCCATCTCCTTAATTAATACAGATTGTAAAATCTATGCCAAGATTTTAGCTTCTCGTCTATGTACGTTTGTCCCAGACCTCATTAATGTTTATCAGTCAGGTTTTGTTAAGGGTAGATCAATCACAGATAACTCTAGAGCTCTCCTTAATATTATTCATCTTGCTTCTAAAATGACAACTCCTCTTGCAGTTATTACTCTTGACGCTGAGAAAGCTTTTGATAGGGTTAATTGGGACTTTTTTGGGGCCCTTCGTTGGCATGGATTTAGCCCTCACATCATTAAACTCATACAATTACTATATTCCTCCCATTCTACGTCCATTTGGGTCAATGGTTCTCAGTCGTCTTATTTTCCTCTTCACAGGGGTACTCGGCAAGGTTGCCCCTTGTCTCCCCTTCTTTTCATTTTAGCATTAGAACCCCTCCTTGAGAAGATTTGCCTTTCTACTTCTTATACTGGCTTTGTTTATAAATTATTAGACATCAAATTCACAGCCTATTCTGATGATATTTTACTTTATATTTCCAATCCTGCTATTTCTTTACCAGCTCTTTTTTCTTTACTCACGGAATATTCTTCTGTCTCCGGCTATACGTTAAAATAGATAAATCTGAAGTTTTACCCCTAAATAAGTTCTGTCTTCCTCATATGTTTCAAGGCTCTGGCTTTGCATGGAGCTCTACTAGTATCAAATGCTTAGGTATCTTATATTCCTCATCCAATAAAGATTCTGTTAAGATCAATCTTAAAGATATTCTCTCCAAGCTTGATTCCCTAATAGAAAGATGGTCCCCCTTATTTCTATCGTGGTGGGGCCGTTTGGCAACTGTCAAAATGATGCTTCTTCCTATAATTAATTTTTATCTTTCTATGTTACCTATTTCTCTTCCGGCTTCTTTTTTAACTCAGATCAATCGTGTTCTCACTCGTTTCCTGTGGAATAATCGCAAGCCCAGGTTATCCCTCTCCCGTCTTCAACTGCCAAAGCATCTAGGTGGTGTAAACTTCCCCGACATTGTTCGCTTTAATTCTTCTTTCACTTTAAAACAAATCTGGCCTTTTCTCTCAGATCTTCCTCCCCTTTCTTCGACTGCTTTGAGTGTTTTAGAGCAAGCCCAATTATCGCCTTTTCCCTTCTCTGCTGCTACTCATTTGTCTCAACCCCCTAAACGTTTTCTTTCCCCCATCTTCAAACTCTCTAGGGCACTCTCCCTTTCACTGTTTTGCTCTACTTTTTCTCAGGCGCACTTACACTCCCTTACCCCGTTATGGTATAATTCCTCCCTAAAGATTAATAATAAGGCCCTCTTCTGGAAGGAATGGATTGACAAAGGCATTCTTTATCTGGATGATCTCTGTGTCAATGATACTGTACTGGATTTACCCACTCTTTGCTCCACATCTCATATTTCTAACACTCACTCTTCTCAACTTTCTGACCATACCATAGCTTTAACTACACTCTCCTCATTTCATACCACATTATCTGATGTTGTCCCAACTGACTCAACTCCTTTAGTTTTCACTTCCCCACTTAAAGCGGCTGCCATTTATAAGATCCTCTCCCGACCTATTCCTGATCGCCCCAAATCCAAACCTGAACTTGCATGGGAAAGGATCTCGCACAGGATTTTTCTTTTCCTAATTGGGAGTCTATCTGGTCTAAAATCCACACAGTTTCTCGTTCAGCTAGCACCACTCAGACCCTTTTTTTCTTTTATAATAGATTTTTTTTTACCCCACATGACCTTTTTGGAGTGTTTCACGCAATGTTCGCAACTTTATAGATTTGTTCATAGCTATTTCTTTGCAAATTATCACATCTAACTGGAAAGATACTTCAAAGATCTCTTCTACTGCATGGTGAAATTCATTATGTCATCATCATAGACTTGATCGTGCATATGCTACAACTACCTCCCTTTTAATCAAAAGAGATTTGTTATGGTTACCCTTAACTGATTTTCTTTTCAGACGCTCACCCTAATATGCATTTTCTCCTTTTTCTCCTTTTTCTGCCTTCTTTCTATCCTCCTACTCTCTTTCCCCCTCTCTCTTCTTGTCTTTCTTTCACTCCTTTTTCCTTTTTCTTTCTTCTTCCCTCTTCTCTCTCCTTTTCCATCTCCAAAATATCTTAAAAAATGCTTTTTCCCTTAGTATATTGCTTATATTCCCCCTTGGGGGGTTTTGCTCCTTTTATATTTCACTTTCTTATTATATAATACCATTTCCTCTTATTGATTGTGATTTTGTAATGATGTTTTACTTTGTTTTATCACTTAATAAAGCTTTTTGAACTTTAAAAAAAACCATAGATTGTTTGGCAGCCATTTTGAAAATTCCATTTCTGAATGTACATTTCATTTGGAGAGAGATCAGGACGGTCCCAGGACCCTTCACTTACAGGGCTCTGTGGAAGGGCAATATCCATCACTTTCCACAAGGCTCAGGGTACACTCCTTGTGGAAAGTGCTGGATATTGCCATTCCATCCTGCAGGGTTATTTTCGATTTAGGTTTTGAGAAGGAAAATCCCTCTCACTGTCATTGTGAAGAAGATCATGTTCACAGAGGCTAGTTGACTGAGTTTTAAACAGAAAGGGGGTTGCTGACAGTGCTTTCACAGGAGCTTCAACCTCCAAATGGAAAAGTCGTAAAAGTTGTGCTTAATAAAGGGACTGACTTGTAGGAATTGACAGCACTGACACCTAAATTGAAATAGCTGAATGATATTTTTGCGGAATAGCTTGACATACCTGTAGGAACAGCATTAATACACTTTGAACCTCATGTAGAAAGGATTTTAGGCTTTGCAAACCCTCTGATGTGGTAAATCAGTGGGTTTGGGTAGACTAAAACCTTTTTTTGAAATGTACTAACCTCATTTAACAATTCGGAAGAGGTTTCCAAATAGTTAAATGGGTTTAAGAAACCATTACAAATTGGTATTTGGAAGGGAGTGTGTTAAGGGCATCCCTTCCAAATACTCATTTCTTATGGTATGTATTAAAATTTTACGACCGAAATTGAGCCACAAATCTTTAATATTTTAGCACCACTTTTTTAAGGAAAACAGGATACGTTAAAAAACAAGATTGCTTATGTTTGCCTTACTAGTAAAGTCCCTAGTAAAGTGCACTATGTGTGCCAGGGCTGGTAATGCAAATGCTAGTCGTGGGCCTAAAGCAGTAATTGTGCCACCCACACAAGTAGCCCTAAAGGCCTGCCACTGCAGTGCCTGCGCGCAGTTTGCTAACTGCCATGTTGTCAGATGCGTCACTTTGTAAATATGGCGCAAACAATGTGCATTTTTTACACTGCTGGTGCGTCACAAAAAGTGACGCACCAGTGGTGCAAAAGTGACGCAAGGGCTCAGAAATGAGCCCCAAAGTATTTTTTAACCCATATGTGTGAGGTAAAGATGGGTTGATTTGGAATCATACATACATGTATAGACATTAAATTATAGAAAGCATTAATGAAGAAGAGCACCGTCTCACACATTTAAAATGGTCAGTGTCTTCACATCTCGATATTGGCAGGGGAGACACACATTGCTCATGTTAGGTAACAGGAATATTTGCAGCGGGTGTATCAGTTTCTTAGCTCACATACATGTGGTGTTGTTCTGAGCATTATTTAAGGTAGATCTGGGAGTCTTGCTGTGGCTAAATAAGGGACTTACAGCCAGATTCATGAAACGAAAATCGGCTCGCAGAGGGCCAGATTCTGAGAACCTGGCCCTTTGCGAGCGCAATGTTTGCATTTGGGATTCATCATCCCAAATGCAAAAATCGCTATTATAGAATTCGCAAATTTGCGAGCAATTGCATTTAAGGAATCTCTATTTAAGATTCCTTAAATGCAATTCATGATACATTTAAAAAATGCGAATTCGCAATTTTGGTCCGCTATTTACCGCAAAGTCAAACCTCGTGGTAAATAGCGGAAACTTAAGTGCATTTTTCTAAGTTGTATGTTACACACACACATGTCCTTGGGACATGTGTGTGCGTAACACCAGCGTCCAATGTCATTTCAGGGGTGCAACAGGGTGTCCTTTGGACACCCCTGCACCCTTGAAATCGCAATTTCAAAATGCGAATCGCTAATAGCGTTTCGCACATTGATATGTCTTCCCATTCATTCCTATGGGCCTCAGGCCCATAGGAATGAATGGGGAGTTATTCCTTATTTGCGATTAGCAATTAGCTAATCGCAAATAAGGAAGCTGTAGGAATCGCAAAATAAATTGCGATTTGTACATGAATCCCGTTTTGCGAGTCTGCAATAGCAATTCCTTAATAATCGCTATTACTGACTCGCAAAACGGGACTTTGATGAATCTAGCTGTTAAACTCACACAGCAACCAGGCTGACCTACTAGGTAGGCAGTAAAAAGTCAGAAAAAGGTCTTAAATCAAAGCCGGCAATTACAATACATTTTTTTGCTAAAGAAGCCCTTGCCTTTCAAACACGCATCCAAACTATACATTCTTACACAGCTGAGATGGCATAAGTGCTCTCTTTGTTATGGTCTTCAGTCAGTGCCCGGGCCAAGCAAAGTGAAGTTTCAAAAGCATAATTGCTGAATGTAACAATAAAATTGAAGTCTTGGAAAGTGACAGCTTCGAGGGGGCTGATTACATGTTGAGTCCACCTTGAGCGAGAGAGAATGGCATTGCAGAGGAAGCTTTGCAATGTGAAGCAGCTTTTACTAGTATGGCTACCAGCTGTTTTCCGGCTAAGATTTCAGGGTTTCAAAAACAAATGGAGTTTGGAGATGCTGCAAGATTAGTTTTTAGCAATTGCTAAGAGGCATGTTGTGAATGGGTGGCCAGTGAAAAGAGTTTGACTGCTAATGTAGAATTATATTTCAGGGCATGGTGAATTTGCATGGGAGGATGCAGTATTGGTTAGGCAAGATGAAATCTTTGTGCCGTCTTCATGCGAGAATAATTTTAGGACATGGATGCTAATTGTATAATTCAGGCACAAAAAGTAGGCTGGGTGGAGATCGAGGAGTTCCGCTACACGGAACTCTGCAAAGTGACAAAAAAACTCTGCCGTGCTACATGGAGTTCTGACAGCGGCGGAGTGTGTTAGGTCATACAGTTCACGCAGATTTCTAGCGCTGGGTGTTTGTACCGTGCTGGAAAATCAGCACAAACTGCACCATGCGCATCCCACGAGGGCGTTGCTTCTGTTTGCTGCTCAAGTAGATGTTCTTCTCGAGCATCACCTTCCTTAACGCACTGTAAGGTTTGTCAACGTGAGTAGTTAGGGCCATCCGGAACCGCCTGCATTGAGAAATCTCGCCGGCAGGTGGTCTGGGGTAAGATTTTCCTCACTCTCCAACTTAATGTTGGCGAGTGAGGAAAAACTCAAATTTTTTCCAAATACTGCACGCTATGTGGAGCTCGGAGTGGCAAAACCTCTACAAACTCTGCAAGTGGAGTGGAATTTCACACCCAACCCTAACAAAAGGGAAGATTCCTGAACATTTGGGTGCCTTATATGGGCAGGAAATTGACATGATGGAGTGTGGGTGCTTTATTTGCAATAGAAGTGATTGGAAAGGGGAGACCACTCGGTCACCCCGAACGTATGGATGGGTGCCCCGATCCCCCGGGAACCGTTGCGGGCGGGGGGCGTGTCCCAGCCCGTATGCCCATAGCGGCGTGGCCGGAGCACGCCCCTACCGCCCAAAAAGGGTTGTCCTAAACACCCGCCCGGAAGTCCGTGTACCGATGGGCGTGATGGGGGTGCGGCCCGCCTTCCCGCTGCTGGATAAAAGGCGCGGGAATCCAAGGAAGCGTCCTCTTGTTCCTGCGCTCTGAAGGCTGCACCACTCGTCGCTCGTGAGCCCTCAAGGGAACAAGCTGCAGTTTTTTGAACTTGTAATCGTTGTTTTTTCTGTTTCAGTCATCAAGGCGTAGCTGGAGTTCGAGTCACTTCGGGAAGGCTGAGCTAACGTTGAACGCGGACATGCCTGGCAAGAAGTCTGGAAAGAGCTCCGAGATGGAACGTTTGCTGCGTACATTGGTGAACCAGGTTTCGGCGATGGACTGAAGTTTGGTAAAGTAGACCAGCTTGGTCGCGGCTTAGCGGCCCTCAGGAAACAAGTTGAGGCTCAAGCTGGCCCCTCAGGGCGACCTAAGAGAGTCATGGGGCCGGCTTTGCCAAACGTTACCCCAGGGAAAAAGAGGAGGGTGAAAGCGGGTCCTAGCGAGGCCCCAGTCCGGATGGAGGTACCACCAATCCCAGTAGCGCCAGCGGCCAGCCCGGTACCCACACCGTATGGGGGTTTGCCAATCCCTGTGGTTATCACACCGCTGGAGGACGATCAGATGCCTCCTGAATTAGCGCTTCAGTTAGCGGCTGTGTTACCCTGGTTGAAAAAGGGAGCGGGGGGATCCGCGGCTGCGGAAGACCCGGCCGAGGAAGCTAGAATGATTATTGAACAGTTACGGCAGACAAGGGATGCTGGGGCAGTGAACGTGCCTTCTATTCCCCCACAGGTGGCGAAGGTGGTCCCGGCAGATAACCAGGATAAGGCGACGGACACGGCTGGAAGTGCGGCGGGAGCCGGTAAGAGATCGCTACCGATGATGGGGGAGGGCGCGGTACCCTCAAGGCGGGAAAGCTTGGCGCAACATGTTCCCATGGGTACTAAAGAGATGGTGTGGGCCAACAAATACATTAATGTGTTTTTTCTGTTGACTGATCATCGAGAGTTAGAATATGCCAAGACCCAGAAAGATTTATGGCACCCCAGTGTATGGCGGGCAAAAATGGCGGAATTCAGGGTCGAGGAGTCGATGATGAACTGGATCAGGGCCTTTTCTATCTTTGTGGCAATTATCGCTGAATGTACACCAGAACTGTTGAGTGAGTTGGCTTGTTATCAGAGCAGGATCACGAACTTCCATGAGAAGTATGGAGGTGAGGAGTGGAAAGGGTATGACATGGCTTTTAGAAAAGCAAAAGAGTTTAACGAAGCATTGACTTGGGATTGTTTGGATACGGTATCATGGCATGCGCAGCTCTTGCCAGGATCAGCGGGGGGTTCGGAGTCAAGCACGAATGGCTCCAGGGCATTTCCACAGAGGCAGTCACAGCCCTTTCGTCAGAACTACGGGGGGGGAGTCTAAGCCTAGATCGGGCGGGAACGGAAATAAGCGAGGGGTGTGTTGGGGTTTCAATAAGGGAACGTGTAGCAGGCCGCAAGGAACGTGTAGGTTCAGGCATGCGTGCTCCGGTTGTGGTAACAACTCACACCCTGAAACTAGCTGCCGGTCCAGGGCCAATGGCACCAGAGGCAAAGGGGATACCAAGCAGGATTGATACGGTGCCCCGGAAGTCCACATCTTCGCCCGTGGATATCTTGGCTTTGACCCCTTGGCTGAACAGATACCCTGATCATGCGTCCGCCAGGATTCTGCGAGATGGCTTCTCATATGGCTTCAGGATCCCGGCGGGTGATTTTCGAGGGACCGCCTCTTGTAAGAACCAACTGTCCGTTCAGCACAACCCGGCGGTTGCCGCCGAAAAGATCGCCAAGGAGGTTAGCTTGGGGCGAGTGGCAGGGCCTTTTTGTGACCCACCAACGGCTGATTTTGTATGCTCCCCATTAGGGGTGGTGCCAAAAAGGGACCCGGGGGAGTACAGGCTCATTCATTATTTGTTGGCACCAAAGGGGGCTTCTGTCAATGAGGCGATCGACCCGGAGATTTGCAGTGTAAAGTATGCATCTTTCGATGACGCAGTGGTGCTGTTGAATCGCTTAGGCCCCGGTGCATTGTTAGCAAAGTCAGACATTGAAAATGTATTCAGGTTGCTTCCGGTGCATCCCCAAGATCAGCGCTTGTTGGGTTTTACGTTTCAGGGGAAATACTACATGGATATGTGCATGCCAATGGGTTGTTCAATTTCGTGTGCCTATTTTGAAATGTTTAGCTCATTTCTGGAGTGGGTGTTCGCAAAGGCCACATGGCACCAACATGTGATGCATTATCTTGATGATTTCCTCTTTCTCGGCCCAGCGGGCACTCGGGACTGTGCACTGTCATTGCAGGACTTCTGCGTGCTCATGCGGGGTTTCGGGGTTCCATTGGCGCCAGGTAAGACAGTGGGGCTGACTACCTCCCTGGAGTTTTTGGGCATAGAACTAGACTCCGTGGAGGGGTGCTTCCGCCTCCCGGCGGAAAAGATCGCCAAATTCAGGGCTTCCTTGTTGCAGTGTCTCCGGACCGAGAAAGTGACATTGCACCAATTACAGCAGACAGTGGGTCAGCTTAACTTTGCATTAAGGGTGATACCGATGGCTCGCCCTTTCACTCGATCCTTTGCCCAGTCCATGGTAGGCCTCAGGGAAGGGCACCACCGCACGAGACTGTCGGCGGAGGTTCGCCAGGACATGCTCATTTGGCTGGCATTCCTGGCGGACTTCAACGGCCGAGTGGTCTGGAACAAACCTCCAGCCTCATCGGAGGAACTCGGCTTATGGACCGACTCGGCGGACAGCGTGGGGTTTGGTGCAATCCTCGGAAACCGTTGGTCGGCACAAAGATGGCCGGCATGGTGGCAAACAAATGGCTTGACGAGTAACATTGGCTTTCTAGAACTCTTCCCCATCTGGGTCGCTCTGTCGGCATGGCCGGAGGATTTCAGAGACCGCTCGGTGGTATTTTGGTCCGATAACATGACTGTGGTTGAGTGCATTAATCAGCAGGCAGCACGCTGCAAATGGATATTGCGATTGTTGAAAGAAATTGTGTTACGATGCTTGAGATTAAACGTACAGTTCAGGGCAAAACATGTGCCGGAGGTACTGAATAATGCAGCTGATGCGCTCTCTCGTTTCAAAATGCAGGCTTTCAGGGATTGTTTACCCTCAGCGGAGCTAGTGGCGGCACCATTTCCCGAAGCACTATGACAAATCGGTGCCCCGGACTACAAAACCTCGTGGCAGCCAGTTTAGCGCCCAGGACAAGGAAAGTTTATGAAGGGGCGTTCCGCTCGTACTGCGCCTTTTTGGGTCCAGCAGGGGAGCATAGATGGGGGCAGGAGGAGTCCTTTGTCCAATTTTGGTGGCACTTCATGGAGAAGGCCGGTCGGCGGCAACCGCAATTCGGTATAAGGCCGCCATATCATTTATGGCACAGCTTCATAGGATCAGGGACCTGACTGACTCCTTTCTAGTCAGGAAGGCTCTGCTTGGCTGGCGGCGCTTAGAAGGGTGCAGAAAGGATAAAAGGCACCCGATAGGATTTGATAAGTTGACCACCTTGCTGGCTAAACTAGAAGACACATGCTCCTCGCCTAGCGAGGTAATACTATTCCGGGCAGCGTTCGCATTGGCGTTCTATGGGGCCCTGCGGGTGAGCGAACTAGTGGCGGCAAATAAGAGAGACACGGAAGGAGGTCTGCGCAGGGATCACATCCAAGTAAGGGGGGATTCTCTGCTGATCTCGATAGCCAGACGGACCAGGAGGCCCAGGGGAATAGTGTTGTGTTGCAGCGCACTCCAGGTAGTCCCGGTTGTCCAGTGAGGCATGTTGAGGCCTACCTAAAACAAAGGTTGACATCGTGGGGGGGGGGGGGGGGGGGGGGGGGGCTTGCTGCGACATACGGACGGCACCCCGTTGACAAGGTTTCAGTTTCAGAGGGTGCTGGCAATTACGATTGCAGCAGCGGGCTTGAACCCGGTGATTTTGGCACTCATTCATTCAGGATAGGGGCCACTACAGAAGCTACGGCTCTAGGTCTGCAGGCAGACGAGGTGAAGCAGTTAGGCCGTTGGTCTTCGAATTGTTTCAAGAGGTACATGTGACTGCACATGTTGTAAATTACTGATGAAGTGCACTCACGCTTGTTGTCTTTTGTTTGGATTACAGTTTCACGAGCCTGTGATGCAGGGCGGAAATTGGGACCGGCCCAGTATCAGCTAACCACCGCATCAGGATTACGGAATGGAAAACGGGTGGTCTGGGTCGTGGGCCACTCATACGTGAGGCGTGCCGGGGACATATTCAAGATAGGTGATGCGATCCACACATCTAAGGAATATGGGTTCAGGGTGTCCTTCCATGGGAAGGGCGGCCTGTGTATTGACCGACTGCAAAGTTTTGTGGAGGAATTATTAGGGCGGCACAGGTCACCGCCATCTGTAGTCATAGTGCACATTGGGGGCAATGACTTGGTAAGACTGGGCAGACGAGCTTTAGTTGAGCACATACTTTCTGTAGTTAGCTGGTTAGCACAAAGGCTCCCGGGATGTACGATTGCCTGGTCTCACATGATTCCCAGGAGGGTATGGCGGGGTGGTTTGTCCACGACAGCGTTGAACCATTCGGTAAAGAGGGTCAACAATAAAATGGAGAAATTGTTTCGCTCTGCTCATCTCCAGAGCATATCTCATGGGTGCATCTGGGGCGATCACTGTTATTCTGAGGATGGGGTACACTTGTCCAGGGTGGGTAATGACTTACTGATAGGAGACATGATAGCTTGGCTAGTGGGTTTGAGGAGACATGACCTATAGGAGGTGTGGGGGGGCCAGATAGTCGGTCAACTATCTGGCCTGTGCCGGTAAGGTCATGATCGGTGAGCAGTGATTTCAAGGTCCCTAGGGGGGGCGCCACCCACTATGGATGGGAGCGCCCAGGGGGAGGCGGCCATTGGCCCCTCCCACGGGGGGCGGCACCCATTACGGATGGGTCGCCCAGGGGGAGACGGCCATAGGCCCCTCCAAGGGGGAGACGGCTATATGCCCCTCCCCAGAATTTCCCGGGGGCCGGATATCCGCTCCGGCTGAAGAGAGTGCGGGGAAAGGGGGGGAGTCCACGCTGTCCTTCTTACGGATACCTCGCACGGGAACTCAGACGACCTTAAGATGGCGTCGAGTGAAAGGGGGCCCCCACGACAAGGGAAGTTACAATTGGCTGCGAGGGTAAAGTCCTCTGCGCATGCGCCACTCACACATGAGGGCGGGAATTTTGGTGATAGGGATCTGACACCGGTTAAGACCTTGCCGTTGGCCCTTAATGTTAGGATGTACAAATTCGAATGTAATGCATTTGTCATGATGTTAGACTCGGCTAGGAAATCTTTGTATTAGAGATTTGTTAAGGTTAGCCTGAATACCTGTCTTCATCAAATGTAATTGAAGTTGAATTTGTACATGATACATGAAACGTTTTAATTTAAAGTTTTACATTTTGTTTCATATTTTAATAAATACGGCCGGAGGGGTCGTGAGGCCCCCTTGCCTTCCAAAAGTTCAAAACTGTGTCTGTCTCCTCCCATGGGGATTGGTGTTGGAAGGGGTGGGCGGGCATCCCGGCCCATATGGAAAGGGGAGACCACTCGGTCACCCCGAACGTATGGATGGGTGCCCCGATCCCCCGGGAAACCGTTGCGGGCGGGGGGCGTGTCCCGGCCGGTATGCCCATAGCGGCGTGGCCGGAGCACGCCCAAAAAGGGTTGTCCTAAACACCCGCCCGGAAGTCCGTGTACCGATGGGCGTGATGGGGGCGCGGCCCGCCTTCCCGCTGCTAGATAAAAGGTGCGGGAATCCAAGGAAGCGTCCTCTTGTTCCTGCGCTCTGAAGGCTGCACCACTCGTCGCTCGTGAGCCCTCAAGGGAACGAGCTGCAGTTTTTTGACCCACCCACCAGCCCCTGTTGCTAAATATTTGAAATGAATAAAGTCGTATGTTGCTATTTGATTGTAATAAAACATGTTTATTGGAATCGTTGCTTTCATAGTGAATTGATGACAAAAGTATGCATGTAATTGAATACTTGCTTATAGGCCTTTTTCTCCTTCGTAGAAATGTTCAGTAATGGATGCAATAAAGATTGTTCTGTGCTTTAGGACCTTTTTTCCTTTGTAGCAATGTTGAAGTCAGTGGATTTATCAAGCATAGTTTTTCTTTCCCATAGTAGGTAACTAATTGTCGTATTTATTTAGTCTTCGGTCGGGCGGTAAGGTCATGATCGGTGAGCAGTGATTTCAAGGTCCCTAGGGGGGGCGCCACCCACTATGGATCGGAGCGCTCGGGGGGAGGCGGCCATTGGCCCCTCCCACGGGGGGCGGCACCCATTACGGATGGGTCGCCCAGGGGGAGACGGCCATAGGCCCCTCTCAGGGGGAGACGGCTATATGCCCCTCCCCAGAATTTCCCGGGGGCGGGATATCCGCTCCGGCGGAAGAGAGTGCGGGGAAAGGGGGGGAGTCCACGCTGTCCTTCTTACGGATACCTCGCACGGGAACTCAGACGACCTTAAGATGGCGTCGAGTGAAAGGGGGCCCCCACGACAAGGGAAGTTACAATTGGCTGCGAGGGTAAAGTCCTCTGCGCATGCGCCACTCACATGTGAGGGCGGGAATTTTGGTGATAGGGATCTGACACCGGTTAAGACCTTGCCGTTGGCCCTCAATGTTAGGATGTACAAATTCGAATGTAATGCATTTGTCTTGATGTTAGACTCGGCTAGGAAATCATTGTATTAGAGATTTGTTAAGGTTAGCCTGAATACCTGTCTTCATCAAATGTAATTGAAGTTGAATTTGTACATGATACATGAAACGTTTTAATTTAAAGTTTTAAATTTTGTTTCATATTTTAATAAATACGGCCGGGGGGGGTCGTGAGGCCCCCTTGCCTTCCAAAAGTTCAAAACTGTGTCTGTTTCCTCCCATGGGGATTGGTGTTGGAAGGGGTGGCGGGCATCCCGGCCCATAATGTCAGTGAAACCTCTTGCTTTGCCTCAATGTCCTATTGAGTGCAAGAACCGCGGCAGTAGTTTTGACATTAGTTTACATGCTTATTAGCAGTTTATTCATCAACTGTGGAATTTGTAATAGTTTTAGTAGACTGTTTTCAAAGTGGTGGGAATCAAGAATAGTGAGTAATGTGCCACTGGCCTTGGGATAGAGTTTTTGGAGGGTGTTTTAAAAAGGGAAGATTTCCAAGAGGAGTTAGTGTTTGACAACAGGATTTAGTTTACATGTGAAAATATTAGGGAAGTTTGTTTGGAAATATTTGAACCTGAGACCATACATAACAGGTAGCCGTTTACTATTCCAAGGCCAGCAGTCATGTCGAGTGAATGAACTAGGTGGTGAAGGAACTTACTCAGATGGCTTTGAAGAATTGTGATGGGGGAAGTTATTGCAGGCACCTTGGTTCCATATAGGACCATTCATCATGCAATTCACGGGTAAGATACAATTTGAGTTGGTATGGGGAAGGAAACCTGCCATAAATTGATTATGGTGCCTTTTGGGCAAAGCAGAAAAATTGACGGGATTTTAATTGATAGAGATGATTTTTTACGAATAAGAGTGCAAAATAATTAGGGAATAAGGAACGATTATCTAAACTGGAGAAGAGGAGGTAATAAAATCGCTGGTGATCTGGTTTGTTTCAGATGGTGAGTGGCTACTGGTACCCAAAAGAAGCAATCTGATGATGAAAATAGTGTTGTGAAATGGTTAGATCTACAAAGATATTTTAAAGTGTTGACTAATGCTGTACTGTGAGGAACGGCAAGGTCTGGAATCTGGGTTTTGTGTGAAGTGAAGAAGTATTCATTTGGTGGAGAAAGATTATGCTGCGGCACCGGGATGTTTTTCTGGATGCGGAAGAGTCGAAGAAGATGAAGCTGGATAGTAACGGTAAAGATTCTAGATTCAATTGGTGGAAAGACAGATTGGTACCTGAACTGTGATATAGAAGACACACAAGAGAGAAACAGAAATGAGGTGTGCTGACTGTGGCATTGTAAGAGGGAAATTAACCAAAGAATTCCGACAGAGATGAATGATTAGGTATTATGTGTATTAGATTATTAATTACTGTTGTGCATGATTGATGTGCATTCTGTAGAGTTAGTGTGCTGTTAGTGGGTGTTGTTTGTTAGAATACTGTCGTGTCATAGGTTTATATTTGGGTATTTTTGTTTTGGAAGAGAAAGAGAAGTATAGGATAGATTCATTACTTTATATTATTATGGAAAGTTTTCTATTAACAATGTACATGGGTCATTAAATGAAGACCGTTCATTGGATTTGTTGGTGATCCAAATTTTCATTCAATGGAAGATGAAACTTGTGCTAAGAGAAGGTAAGCAGATAAAGATGGAGTATGAGTACAGAAGACGTAAAAGTTGGTGCTCTTGTTGGCATGTATATCAAATTGGACACTGGTTATTGTCTGTTACCAATCGCTCCTGTAGCTGCTGAACATGAGCCATGGCGAAATGTTGGAAAATGTTGGACAACTTGCTGTGAACTCTGCCAGAACTTTTAAACACCCTTCCTTGAGGTTGCTATATTTAAACATTGTTTGAGGTAAAAAGCCTAGTTTTGCTTCTCTCAAGTGGCTTAATGCATTTGTACGTGACTGAAAACAACAGTTTATGCATAAGGGAAAATGCCCTATCTCTAAGGAGCACAGCCCTTGAGTGTAAGGCATTGTAGCAGGGAGTTTGAACCACTTAATGCAACCATGCTTGTCCAGTCTTTCTGTCTTCTAACAGGATATGTTTTTCCAGTTCTGTTGCAAATGTGGCACAATTGTACAAAAAGGATTGGCAAGTGGTGGTAATGTTATGTTATCATTTATTGATGGCTACATGTCAGACTGACATCTATAGATACCTATTGGGGTTGTAGGTTGGATGCAGCTTGCATACCCTCAGTGACAATGAACACTGTAGGTTATTTGTATTCCCTTTCATGCAAAAACAAAATATTGAAGTAGGGTAAATAAACATTAGCCAGCTCAATATTGCTCGGCTCCAAAAGGACAAGGTATTAGCTTTGCCACGTATATTTTATTGACATTCGTATGGGAATGTATGTGGACGCATGGCTTACAATCCTGTAATCCGTTTTCTATTATTATATAAAAGAAAACCCTTTGCAAGAGAACTCCTAATCGTGACACATGCGAACATGTGATTCATTGCACAGCGGCCATTTTAAATTTATTGCTCTAACATGGTAAACGGCCATTTTAGAACAGTAAATTAAAAGTATATAAAAGGGGAAAAATTAAATGCACATTAGGGCAAAAATAGGAAGCAATTGGCCTGGTGTTAGTTTGCAGCTCCAAATCTCTTCTAAAAATAAATAATATAAAATATATATCTTGAAAGGAGAGTGGAACAGGTAACAGCAAGAAAGGATTGAAAGTAATATACAGCAGGTCAGCACAGAAACAGGTTTGAGAGAGGGAATAACACTCATTAAGTCCTTATTACAAATGAAACCAAGCACTGTCAACTCCAATAGGTCTGGTTTGCATTGGCAATGGCAGGGCAATCTGTGGACATGAGTTTAATAATAATAGTATTGGGCCACTCAGTATTGGAACAGTAGTGGTGATGCTGCTGCTAAGAAACTAGGGGGCATATTCTCAAGGAGTTGTCACCGAGTTAACTGCACTTTATCGCAGCCAAAGTTGCGATAAAGTTTTCACCCCATTCACGAGCTGGTGCTAACAGCCCATAGCACCAGTTTAACCGTGATCGCAGCCACAAAAATCATCGCCACAGACGACCCAGGCAACAATCGCTAATGCGATGCAGAGTAGGCGTTCCCGTGCCAAAAGCCATGACAGCACCACTCCGCAACATTCTCAACCACCAGCCAGATCAGTGATACAACCACAAAACATGCAATAAGGCGTGTTAGCAGCAGGAAACTAACACCTGCTCCGACCTGGTGTAAAGTCGGACCACAGCCTGCACCACAAAAGGGAGCCCAGCCAACAGCCACACCTGAAGGGCAACAGATGCCATGGAGCCACTGATCATGCAGCTCGGAGCCCCATCAGGACCACAACACCCACCTCCACCACCCCCAGGACCCAGCCTCCCGCCCCCCCCCCCCGGCCAAAGACATGCCACATCAACTACACAGAATCATGTACCAAATAATCCACGCGATGTCGCACAATCGCATCTGGTGACATGCATGTGTCGTCACAAAAATGAACATCACACATTCACATTCAAATCACAAATGAAAATCTGTTAATGGCAATGTACATACAATTGCACACAACATCATCACCTGTCTGCCACTGCGCACCCAGGGAGCTGCTCCCAGCCCCTGCCGCCGCCCAGCGGTGCATGCCCGCCGCTGCGCACCCAGGCAGCTGCACCACTGCCCCACCTGCCGCCAGCGTTGCATGCCTAGCCCTGCACACCCAGGCAGCTGCACCCTTGCCCCTCCCACCACCCAGCCGTGCATTACCACCCCTGTGCACCCAAGCAGTTGCACCCCAGCCCCTCCCGCCGCCCAGCGTGCATGCCCGCCCCTGTGCACCCAGGCCTCACTGCTCACCTTCCACCACTGGCGTGTGGAAAAGAGGACCCACCACATGCCGGGGCAGACCCCAAGCCCGGGGCCCACGGACAGGGCACCTGCCACATCATGCAGCCCCGCTCCGCAGGCCACCAGGTCTCACTTTTTGTGCTGAGTCTTGATTTTGCCATGGCAGAGGACATACCAGTGCACAGGGCATCTAACTCTGTGACCAGCAAAGCCACGCCACGTGCCAGTAGGCCCCCGCTGTCCACTAACTCAAGCCTACATTGCGGTACAGCAGGGCGCACAAAATCTGGGCAGTCCGAACTGCCGGGACGGGGCATCATCGCAGGCTGCACACCCGCTCAGCACTTAAGGTGCCCCTACCTCAGTTCACCGAAGGTCACTGTCCTGTGGCAGTGTGCCTGTGCTGGCCGCAGTGCATCCAATGCCACTAAGTCTGTACCCCGCAAGTCATGAACCCTCTATGAATGGGTATCGTGGTGCGGATGCCATCATTTCACCTCCAGGCCAGCGGAATGTGATGTCGCAGGCCCCTGGGCCCCCATGCCTACATGCACACCACACGGATACACCCAGACAGAGGTCGAAAATAGTGTTGAGCATGTGTGCCCGGCCCTTTTAATTGCCCTCATCACATGTCCTGTGACACGTGTGCTGGATGGGTGTGGTGTGGGTGTACACCAGCCATGAGGGAGTGGCTGTGGCATGCTGACAACTAGACCTGTGAGCAACAGATCACAACAGGGAAGTCCTGGCACATGTAGCCTTGTCCCCCCCTGTGAGCATAAGCGTAGTGGGCTGGTCAGGCGGGATCACTGAAATAATATCGAGGGACAAAATATCGACTTGCAAAAATATCGTGGACAAAATATCGACAGTCAAAATATCGAGTTTGTATCTACAAACAGGTAAGTACAAAAATATCGAGGACAAAATATCGTTTACAATAATATAGTTGTAAAAAATATCGACTTTATTAAAAACAGTGTTAAATTAAATTAATATTAAAATGTAAATACTAAAATATACTTAAAAATACTTACATTAACTTATAATAATTAAATAATAAATAAAAATAATAAAAATATTTTTTTACAATCTTATTTGTTAAAACATATATATATAGTAACATACTATAATTAAATAAGATACTATTATATTACCGTACGATGCCAGAAGTGTAAAAAATAATATTCCCACTCCAAAGAGTGCAAGCGTAGGGAAAGCGTTGGATAGCGTAGGGGTTAAAATTACTATTCCCACTCCAGTGGGTGCAACAGTAGGGAAAATTGACCCTGAACCCTAAAAATACCCCTTTACCCAAAAACCCCAAACTGACCCTGAACCCTAAAAATACCCCTTTACCCAAAAACTGAAAACTGACCCTGAACCCTAAAAATACCCCTTTACCCAAAAACTGAAAACTGACCCTGAACCCTAAAAATACCCCTTTACCCAAAAACTGAAAACTGACCCTGAACCCTAAAAATACCCCTTTACCCAAAAACTGAAAACTGACCCTGAACCCTAAAAATACACCTTTACCCAAAAACTGAAAACTGACCCTGAACCCTAAAAATACTCCTTTACCCAAAATTAATTAATATTATTTAAATACCAATTAATTATTAATTAACAATAACAATAAAGTAAATATATTAGCACATTAGCTGTAATTAATTTAATTTAATAATTAATATTATTTTTTCCCAATTAATTAATTACCAATAACTAAAAATTATATATATAAATAAATTACTCTAATTAATGTAATTAACTAATTAATATTATTTAATTACCAATTAATTACTAATTAAAAATATGTACAAAATGATATTAATTAATTAACTAATTAATATTAATTAATTACCAATTAATTATTAATTAAAAATATTTACAAACATATATTAATTAATTAATTATTATTAAATTACTCCCCACCCTTATCCCCTATTAACCCAACATCCCGCTCCTAAACATTAACTACAATTTATATTACTATTAATAATTTTTTTTTTTTTAACCTTTTTTCTACATATTATCGAAATTTTTTACTTTGACTATTTATATATATTTTGTCGATATTTTTGTACTCGATATTTTTTTATCATTATTTTAATCTATATTTTTACCAACGATATTTTTGTTATCAATATTTTATTATTGGCGATATTTTTAACTCGATATTTTGTCCATTCGATATTTTGGAGTCGATATTTTGTCTGTGCACCGGTCAGGCGTATGTCAGTTCAGTCAAGGGTTTGTACTAAGACCCTGGGGCTCTGGGCGTTGTTCTGTACGAGACTGGACAAGGTAGTAACAAATGTGTGTGTCGTTGTTGTTGCATCGGCGCCCCTCGGACAACATTCGACAATGTGTCACCCTGTGACCCTAGTCAAACGACATGAGCCACATGGACATAAGAGGAATTTACTGACCCTACATTCATCCATACTACCACACTTAAAAGACCATAGACACAACACATCTGTGTGATTCAGAATGTTTAATGCACATTCAGTGTAGTGTTACATCTGGAGCAATACAGGGCCAGGCAAACCCCACTTTACAATGTTGGCCCGTGGAGGGCCAGCCAGAGTCCTTCAGGGAATGACAAGTCCAAAGGAAGAGGAAGTGTTCAGTCCGCAGTATGATTGCCCTGTCATTGGCGATCCCACAGTATATGGCAGTCAATGTCGAGGTCCAAGGTGAGTGTCGCAGGGTGCATCGGGGGATAGTGGAAGGTGATGATGCAGAGGGCAGTACCAAGCTGAAACAGGCCATATGTCGGAGATGAATGCTATAGTGTCCTTCTTACCACAAAGGAGGTTTCATCCACATCTTCATCCTCTGCTATTCCATGTGCCTCACATGTGGGTGGTGCTGGCCTTTCTCCAGCACTGTGTGCAAGTGATACCTCAGGGGCCGGAGGTGGCATGTCTGTCGAACTGTGTGGGACTGACACTTCAGGGGGCAGGGATGTGGATGTAGTGGTAGCAGCAGCATGCATCAGCGCCAGGCCTTGTGGCAGCAATGCCATGAGGATGGTTTTGAGGTCATTGAGGAACCCACCACCACTTGCTGGTGTGCAGCCTTGGCAGCCGCTCTTTCCACATTGGCCAGTTCCATGGTCTCCATTAACCTCCGCATGTGTCCTAACTTCCGTGTGACATCGCTAGAGCCACTCTGACTGGACAGTTGTTCTATTCTCTGAGTCGGGGCTCCAGCGATGTTCGCCATGGTCCGTTGAAGAGCATGGAGCGGACTGTGGGTGTCCATTAGGGACTGTCAGTTGTCCCTCATTGGACTTAGACACCCACATATGGCATCTAGTTTGTCTGCCATGCGGTCGAAGCCTACCCACACCTGTTCAGCCAGCTGCTCCTGGCATACCAACACATGGTGTTGGAAGGGCGTGTGTTCTTTGTGGGGGTCCTGGGAGGCAGCCGTGGTGGTGAGTGCTGCATGCTGTGTGGTCTGTGCAGGGAGTGATGTGTCCTCGTTGCAGCTGGGGGGCCTGCTCCTGGAGGTGTGTTGCGGAAGTTGTCAATAAACTCTTGGAGGGCGTCGGAGTCAAAGCTGTGCCTGTCCTCTTCATCATCAGAGAAGAGAGGGTCGGGCTGCTCTGCAGGAGGTGTTTATTCTCCCTCTACAATGTGAAGGGGAGATGCAGTTTAACAATGTGTTCACATATACAAAAAGCTTGTCAACAACAGGGCTGACCAACTTGAGAAACTTCGTGCTTCCTGGACGGCTGATGGACTCGAACTCGATGACGAGGACTGGCAGTCAGCTGTATCCTCCCCTAAGGAGGTGGCTATCCCGGCTCGGCTTCGTTTTGTCCAGCTGAAGATCCTCCACCGTGTGTATCCGACCGGAATGCGTCTGGTACGAATGGGTTTGGTTTCGGATGGACGGTGCAGGCGTGGATGTGGTATGGATGGTGCCTTCCTTCATGTCCTGTGGGAATGCCCGATGATTGCAGCCTTTTGGTCTAGAGTGCATGATGTTATGGGTCGTGTCACCGGGATCCCCCTCCTTCCCGAAGCACGACGCTGCCTGCTCAATGTGTGGGAACCGTCGGATTGCAATGCTGCCCAGACGCTTTGGGTTACTCTGGGCAACATGGTCGCAAAGAGAGATATAGCGCAGCTCTGGGGCTCCCCTAGATTACCATTGCTCAGTGCCTGGAAAGAGAACATGGACTGGTGCATGTTCCGAGAAAAAACTGTGTATGAGGCGCGGGGGCGTCCCAAGAAATGGTCTAGGGTCTGGGCTCAGTGGAATTCGTACCGCGGAGACATATGCTCCCCTCCACTAGACTATGAGGTCCCTCTCCCCTCTTCTCCATGATTGACGTTCCTTTTCCAATTTCCAGTATAGCCTTTGCTTTCTCCCTAGTGCTCGCCCCCCCCTCGCTATATGTGCTCCTTTATTTATTAGCGTTCTTTCCCCCCTTCCCCCCCCTTCTGCGACCCTTGCCATTATGATACCATGTGTTTGTGTGTTGTTGTTCTTTTCGACAAAATCATAAAATTAAACCTTTCCTATCCTATTTGATATGGTGCTATGTTCCATCCGACAATGTAGTCTCGAGAGATTGCTTTAACAACGTACTGTCTCCAAATTTACTTTTCAACCATCCGTTTATGTCATAGCGGCCGGCCCTGCGGGGTTGTAGGCAGACGCTGTGTACTGTGCATTCATAAATAAAGGTTTAAAAAAAAACCAAAAAAAAAAAAAAACAATGTGTTCACATGTATGTTGTTGCATTGTCCATGTTAACATACAGACTGCATGACTGTGTACGTCGTGGCTGTTTGGGAGGAGCTGCCTATTTGATGGGGGACAGTGGACATTTCGACAACAGACATATGTGTGTTTGTACTTGTACCTTATCAACTCACATTTCCCTGCAATACCACTTGTGATTGGCTAGTGTTTACACCCAGTTGGCACCAGTTGTGTCCTGTGTTCTGTTGTGAACGTGTTTCGGTTTGTGTCACATTGTTGTCAGCGTTGATGTACTTTACAAGTTATGTGTGTGTGCTGTATTTTGGGAAGTGGCCCCTGCTGCTCTGATTTTGCAGCCCCTTATCCCTTTGCTGCGATGTGCCTTTGACTTCTGTGCTTTTACAGAGCTGAGATGTTGCATACTTGGGTACATTGGTATCTTGTTGGGAGTTGGGGGCTGGGGCATGGTTTGTACGCAGATGTGCTCAGCTCACTTGTGCATGTGTGCCATTGTGCCCATCTCCCCCCGTCACCCTGTCCCTGGTCGTTACTCACCCTGGTGCTGTTATGTCTGGTCATGTTGAGCAGTGTTCAGTTCCCCGACTCCAGCCACCGCCTCCCCACTGATGACTGTGGACACCATTTCCTCCATATTGTCCAGCTCCTCCTGTGGCGCTGGACTCCCACCTACAGTCTGTATTGCTGCATTCCGGTTGTTGGCGAGTTTCAGCTTGGTTTTGCGCTTGACGTCATTCTGGTGCCTCTTGACCTCTTCCATTGTCCTCTTCAGCACTCCCACTGCATTCACCTTGTCCACGAGGGACTGACATAGTCCATTTTTTGTTGCCAATGATACAGTGGAGGTGACGAACCATTGTTGATGGTGTTCGACCACCTCCGTTATCAGGATCCTGTTTTCCTGCGGACTGAAGTGCTTCTTCCTACTCTTCTTCTCCTTGGCCTTCCCTGACCCCGAGGTCCCAGGCAGGCCCTCCGGGGGGTTTGTGGGGTTCTGATTCTCCTCCGTACTTGCTCCGGCAACATCCATTGTGCTTCGCTGTTGTTTGGCATATGTTTGTCTGTTTTTTGTATGACTTTTATGGTGATTTTTCCCACCTGACGCATGCACCTTGCAGGCCTGTAGATGGTTTTCGCTGCCAGTTGACGCCTTATCTGGAGAGTATCGCATGGGGCCACCGTGTTGAGAATGCTTGTTTATCACAGCGTAATTTTCCCGCGATAGACTGCGATGTTTGAAGTTGCATTAAGTTACTTCTGCAATGGTTATCACACGTTCTTGAGAATATGCCCCTCAATGTATTGACAAAGGCATGTGGAGGATTCAGCACTTGAATATCAGAGAATTCTACTTGAGAACAAGTGATTTCATGTCAGTCAAGTGATGGCAAAGGTTGGGTATGAAATTGGATACTACATGGTAAATAATGGTAAACGGCATGAGAGAAGTATTTTGCTGGTATGAGGGTTTGTGAGGAGGTTATGAAAACGCACCTAACACATGCCCTAAAACTAGGGGGTTCATGTAATACTTTTTTTTAAAACAGCGGTTAGCGGATGTGGAAATGTGGGTAATTCTGCCTGTTTCTGCTGGTTTCACATCCACCTGCCCTCAATTAAAAAAGCGAAATATCGGCTGAGTGCCCTGCGTCACAAGAATTGAGAGTACTTCTAGCGCCGTCCAGCATTGTCCGAAGCCAGACAATGTAGTTACCTTAAATGTAATCACACTGAGTTAAATACACTGCATGTCTCCTGACACTTCATCAAAGCACATTTCCCTGCAGGAGAGCATGGTGCTTGACACGTAGAGAGTTAGTAGGACCCTGAAGGTGAGCACTGCACACAGGGGGAAGTTACTTTCAAGGGCAATGCCAGGAGTACTTGCCTTACTGTAATTGTTATTGAAAGGGCGAGAGAGAGGACCCTGCCAACTACAGACCAATTAGTCTAATTGACGTTATCCAAAAAGTAGTTGGCAGGGTAATTGTAAATAGGATTGAGGGTTGGCTTATGGAAGGAAACATTCTGTCCCACTTCCAGGCCGGATTCAGAAACAATGTTGGGGCCATTGACCAAGTTTTCAGATTCTGTGCAGTTTTCTGGAAAACAGTATCAATAGCCAGAGGGAGCCTCTACTTGGCTTTTATTGACCTCAAAACGGCTTTTGATGTAATACCCCGTGTTAAACTTTGGAATGTCCTATTGGATATGGGTTTCCCATCTTACCTGCTAAATCTTATCATCAAACTCCATGAGGGAACATATGCAAAGATACGCTGGGGGGCGCAGGGGCAACTCACTAAGAGTATACCTGTCAACAGAGGGGTGCGGCAGGGGTGTGTGATGGCCCCCACTTTATTTTCCCTCTTTATAAATGGGGTTGTGAAGCATCTGCAAGATACACCCGCCGATGCCCCCATTATGGCAGGGGAGAAAATACCATCCCTCCTCTTCGCCGACGATACCCTCCTCTTATCTAAAACCCCCACAGGTCTCCAAACTCTTCTCGATCAGTTTAGTGTTTTTTGTCAGGAACGGGGACTCACAATAAACACGACTAAAACTAAACTAATGGTCATGACCGCTAAGAGAAAATATAGGAATATCCACGTTACCCTGAATGGATCTCCTTTAGAGGTGGTCAATGAGTTTGATTATCTTGGTGTTAAGATCAATAACCACTTGAAATGGGAACCCCATATATGTAAAATGATTTTAAATCTTAAAAGGGTCTCCGGCACTATTTTAAAAAATCAACGCCTCTCTATAAGTAGGCCAGTTGCCCCTGCCTTATCAGTTTACGAGGGGAAAGCAATTGCCTCAGCTGTTTATGGCTCGGAACTGTGGGGCAATGAGAACACCAACGACCTTGTTCGATCAGAGAACAAGTTTATGAGGGACTTGGTGTCGCTCCCATCCTCTACCCCACTCCAACCTTTATTCCTAGACCTGGGAAGAAAGTCTATTCGGGATATCCTCCAACTCCGTCCCCTCTTATATTGGGTTCGTTTGAGGAGGACCCCAGAACTAGCAAATTATGCCCTCGTGCTAGATGAATTACTAAAATCAAACACCTCAGGCAAAATCAGATGGCTAAATGATTTAAAAAAGCTTGTAGCAAGTGTGGGTTTAAGTGATGCTTGGGTATCCCAATCACCTCCACCAAAACAAGTGGTGAAAAAATTATATTGGGACTGGATAGAGACCAAGGCGCTACAGAACCCACACTGGGGTCATCTGACTGAGACCTTTTTGACCCATAAATGCACCCTAAAACTGGAACTGTTTTTGGACTTCATTCAGGTTCCTCGGGAAAGGACTTTATACCTTAAACTTAGACATGGAACACTGCCCCTCAAAACTTTTACTTCCAGATGGAACAATAGGAGGGAAGAGGATACAATGTGTCCAGGGTGTACAAACCCCGAGGAATCATTGGGCCACTTTCTCTTTGCCTGCAAGGCATACATCTTACCCAGGAAGAAATGGCTAAAACCAGTACTAAAGATCCTTGGGGTTAGAGATTACAAATCAGCTTTGCGTATTCTTATCTCCGATACCTCTTCGATGGTTACTATTTGTGGGGTTGCAAAGTTCTTATCATGTGCCTGGATCATTAGGACTAAGATTTTAAAAAATGCCCATCAAGTCAATTCTTCCGCATAACTCTTAGATGTCTTTTTTAAAATAATGAACTGTTTTGTAATTATGTATGTAATGAATTGTTTTTATAACTATGTATGTATTTCATGTATGTACTTTTTATGATACATGTGTCGAATAAAAGTATAATGACTTGACTTGTAATTGTTATTAAGGTGAATAAAGTGCCAGGCCTCTCACATTTCTCCTAAAAGCAGCTCTGGTAGGTCTTTTTTTTGTTCCACTTGAAGACCAGTAGAGCAACCCTGATTCTGGTGTGCAGGTAGAAGAATTTAGTTTAGTGCATGTTTCGATATTCACCCACATATTTTGTCCACCCATAACTGAAACTACTAATGACCCAGATGGACCCTTTATTATGTCACTACACTGTAGATACTATATTTACTGCCTAACACTGTCCTATCTGTTGTATTTTAGTGTGATGCAATGTTAAACAATGCCTGTCATTGAATTCCAGAACCTGAACAGGAAAACTAGCTGTGCATGCCAAGTTTCGAATGCAGTAATCTTGTTCCTTAAAAAAATATTCAAATCACACTGTCGTGTCTGTTACTTCTTAATATTGGCAACAAGGATAGGATCCTTCGTCCATCATACTGAAGGTGTTTACGAGCCCGATTCACAGAACTAACTTAAGACAAAATCCTAAACTTACTACCATTTTGGTATTCACAGAAGGCACTTACTCATTTTGGTATTCACAGAAGGCACTTACTAATTTAGGTATTCACAGAAGTTAGGAGTCCTAACTTTAGGACTCCTAAATGCCTTCTGTGATTACCAAAATTCTTAAAGTTAGGATTTTTCTCAGTTTAGGAGTAGTACAGTTAGGACTGCTAACTTTAGGACTCCTAAATGCCTTCTGAGAATACCCAGAGTCTTAAAGTTAGGATTTTTCTCAGTTTAGGAGTTCCAAAGTTAGGAGTCCTAACTTTACTACTCCTAAACTGAGAACAATCCTAACTTTAAGTCTTAAAGTTAGGATTTTTCTCAGTTTAGTAGTCCTAAAGTTAGGACTCCTAACTTTAGGACTCCTAAATGCCTTCTGTGAATACCGAGTCTTAAAGTTAGGATTGTTCTCAGTTTAGGAGTCCCAGAGTTAGGAGTCCTAACTTTACTACTCCTAAACTGAGAAAAATCCTAACTTTCAGAATTTCAGTATTCACAGAAGGCATTTAGGAGTCCTAAAGTTGGAACTCCTAACTTCTGTGAATACCAAAATGAGTAAGTGCCTTCTGTGAATACCAAAATGGTAGTAAGTTTAGGATTTTGTCTTAAGTTAGTTCTGTGAATCGGGCCCTACATGTTCAGGAGCCAGGGAACGATGAACTCCTAAGAGTTTTCTAGCCAGGAAGGGCACAAAAGTTGGCTTAAAGACGATTGCCATAAATCAATACAAGCTCTTCATCTAGTCCTTTAATGAAACTCTCAAATTATACCATTGCCCGTACTACCTTCTTGAAGCAAAGCACAATTCTTTATAAATGCTTACTCAGTTCCTGGTCTTTGGAGGGGCCGATAGTACCTGTAATCTTTGAGTACCATTCAAAGAAACAAAAATGCACACTCCTGAGCATCAGACGTCACTTTGTCTTACCAGGAAGCTTGGGGTGCAGCATGATAGGGCTCATCTGTGGAGGTTGCTCATTCCTAACTGGTTCTCATAGCTCAGCATTTCATTGAGAGAGATACTGTAAAGGAGGGCTGGCAGGCGGATTCTGGTAAGTTGTAATTTCATTAGGATACATCGGATAGGAGAGCACAGGAACAGGTCCTACGCAGAGGACCACAATCTCCATCTGCCCACTCACCACATTCTAGTTGGAACTATAACAACGTGGCACTCGGTTGCCATAGTTCCATGGCAACAGGACACCACACACCTTTCCCCCTTAATAATATTCACAATGAGAAGTTTAATTGGTACTAAACACTGGAGTGGGGTCAGGGTACAGGAAAGGGTAAGGGAGGAAAGAGGAAGGAACAGGTGTAAAAAGGTGAACTGCAGGACTAATGTAGAACAACACCTTAATGCATAGTAGCATAGTCCATTAGTTTCGCAGGCATGGTTTCCAGTCTGCCTGACCTGTTGACCCTGCTATTACCTACAACACCTGGTATACCTACCTCCACAGACTCACCCCGAAAAGGTAGATTATCTGTGCTTACTGGTAACCTAGCAACAGGAAAAGCAGAAGAAGCTGATGCAGAAGAGGAAGAAGAAGGAGAAGGAGAAGAAGAAGAAGAAGCCACAAGGGAATCACCTGGAATCGAGATGTCCCATTCGTCCAACAACCAAGGATAGGAAGAACCAGCTCTATTATTTTGCCAAGATAAACACTTTGAAAGTTTGCTGAGATGCCAAGCATTTCCATTGCTCAGCTTAGCCGAGCATTTAAACACCTCCATAACTTACAGACGATGCAAAAAAACGTCTTTCCACCTTACGCCCTTTGCCACACAGCTTCACACAAAATTAATCCCCCTTCTTAAGGACACATTTCTTGACTTTGTTCCTCTCATCATATTAAGTCTCATAGACTTCATGTGCTCTCTCCAAATTGTTTCTGTCCACCACAGGTGACCATTTGGTCTGGTATTTTTGAGACATTCACACAAAATTCTCTTTGGTGTAAGGCTCTCTCCCACTCAACATTTTGAAAGGACTATAACCAGTAACAGTAGGGGTAATCCTATATGCCCAAACCATTTTTTTAAATTCTACTTCCTAATTATTCCTGACATTGATGGCGCTCTGGACACTCCCCATGATGACCCTATGGAAGCGTTCAACAGCTCCATTGCAAGCAGGGTGGTAAACAGGAGTTTTTGTTTCCTTAATGCCATTCCTAGACAAAAAAATCACAAAATAATGTTGTTGCTCAAGAGGGATTTAGGAATTCCCCTCTTTTAGGAAAACCTCTAAAAACTTCACAACGCTGACAGAATCCACCGTATCCAAGACGTCTAGTTCCGGACATTTCAAGAGTAAGTCAAACAACACCACAATGCATTTTGCTGTAACATCTTTATCCAAGATAGGGCCCAAAATATCAATAGACAAATTGCTCTATGGTCCAGAAGGTCATTCAACATCACTAAAGGTGGTCTAAGCATTTTCCAAGACTTATCAGCAGATGCACAATGAGGGCAATTCCTGACAAACCTTTCCATTTCTGCATCAATACCAGGCCACCAATAGCAAGACTTGACCCTTTGCTTTGATTTAACAATACCTAAATACCCCTCCTGGTTTAACTCCAAGATTTTCACATGTAATTCAATGGGAGGAACAATCCTTTTACCACGTGCAATAAACCCCAAATCAGACACAGATAACTCTCCTCTCAACTCCCAGAAACTCTTACACTACACCCCTCCACGACATCACACTTTTTGGGCCACCCAACCAAAATGTATTCCTTAACTTTGTCCATCATCGTCAGCATACGCAGATTGCCAATCCTCCAACATAATAGCTTGATTAGTAAACTCAGAATTGACGCACGCCATGCTTTAATCATCCCAAACATCCGCCTTTCCATCGACTTCCAGAATGCGAACCAGTGACCTGCTCAAGAAATCTGCCACTACATTTTACCTGCCTGGTAAATATGTAATTTCATAAGCAAAATCCAATACATTTAATGACATCCTTGCTATGCATGGAGTAGCTCTACCAGCACCCTCTGCAGTCAACACCTTAACTAACTGCTTGTGGTCCGTGCGTATGGTGAACTTGGTCCCCTATAAATACAGTCTGAATTTCTTAGTAGCCCATATGCATGCTAGCATTGCTTTTTCAATCACTGAGTATTTAGATTCAGGCTCAGTGAGAGATCTTGAAGCAAGCAAAATGGTACTCTCATTCCCATCTACCGACACCTGGGACAAAACTACTCCTAGCCCCTTACCACTTGCTTTCGTGGTTGAAAAAGTGTGGGACTTGTTGTCAAAACCTTGCAAAGTAACAGCATTGCAAATGTCTTTTTAATACCCATGAATTCCTTCTGCAAGCCTTCATTCCAAGCAAACTCTTGACGCACCTTCAGCAGTTGTCTCATACTAAACGTCTTTTCAGCGAAGTCCCTAACAAAATGTGAATAGAACTCAGCTGAACCCAGGAAAGATCGTGTTAGAAGGTGGTTCTGACCTTCTGAGCCGCCTGGATTTTTCACTTTTTGAGCACCTAATTGTTGAGCTTTTACTCATAAGTTGGGACTCACCCACAGGGAACTCATGATGAGAGAGACTGCATGTGGATTTTACCGGTGTCCCCCTGGCTTGACTAAGCCGCTGCCCTGAAGCTGGAGTAAGGGGCACTGAGCTGGTTACATGCAGGCACGTCTGTACATTCGCGTGTACATGTGTAGGGGCTGCGAACGCATGTGGATTTTACTGGTGTCCCCCTGGCTTGACTAGGGTGCTGCACTGCAGCTGGAGTAAGGGGCACCGGGCTGGTTTCATATATACACATGTGTACATGCGTATGCACATGTGTAAGGGCTGCACAGCCCAGAAGCAGCTACAAAGTGAATGGTGTGGCAGGACTTATGCAGAACTGGGTGGTGACATGGAATAGGCTTTATACAGTGGGAAGAAACATGGCAGGGAAAGTCAGTGTGCTTTACTGTTTTTCAATCCATTATTCTCCTATGAGGATGGGGAGCATATGGGCTAGTTTCACTTTCCTAGTGCCTTCACATTCCAGACACGCACCAAAGTTCACTGGTAACTTATGTGAGAAGAAGCATTTTGCAGAGTCCAAAGTCATGTTTGCACTGCTATTGAGACATTCATAAATGTCATATTTCCCTGAGTCAGCTCATAACCAGGGCCTGGCTGGGGGGCTGACCCTGCCAGGCTAAATTAATCACCTTCCTCCCCAAGCTGTAGCCTCAGAGGCCCAGCCCTGCACAACAAGCATTCCAAGGACGAGGGCCTCCACTCCAGGAAGAGAAGATGGGTGGAGCTACAGGTTCATCCATCAGCAGCACCAGGCTGCTCTGGAGAGAAGGCAGCGAGGGGGGAAGGTACTCTCAGAGACCATGTGGCACGAAACCCTTGGATGATGCCATTTTGAACAAACCTAAAGGCCTGGGCAGGAAGGAGGGAGCAGGGGCAGAGAAGTGATGTAGCGCTGTGTGATAGGGCAAACAGAGACTTCCTGCCAGCCCCCTCCCCAATTCTTTAAAAGAACGTGCACAGGAAGAGGAGCTCTCTCTGGGGGGTGGTCTGCTGAGGCAGAGGGTGCTGGAGCCGGGTGCCATGGGCAGTTGGAGGAAACCCCTGTCTGTCCCAGGATCCTGAATAGTGCCAGGAGAGGAGTACAGGACCAGTGAGCAGAAGCCTGGTCCTCTGTGCAAGGGAGGAGAGGGGCCCAGGAGGAGAGCCAGGTGAAAGACTGGCGAAGGAGCCAGTGAAGACAGCTCCCTGTTGCATGCACCCTCTTTGAGACAAGGAGGGTGAAGGAGAGTGCTCCCAGAGGCTGGGGGGCACCACTGGGAGCAAGAAGAAGCCAGAAGTATGAAGATCGGACCCCTGGGGGGGGGGGATATGCCACAAAGTAAGGAGTAAACCCTTTCAATAAATCCCAACCTCAGTAGGGGAGGGCAAGGTGCGTTAATCACAACCCAGTATGGAACATCCTTTGTCCTTTAGAAGACCCCTCACTCACCAACCTGGTTGGTGACATGCTTCATCATCGGGGTCCCACCTGAACAGCCGAGTGCCGTCCAGGTGTGCTGCGACACCTGACTACAGTGGAGCTGGGTTTTCTTTATATGTACAAGAGAGGTAATCACCAACTGTGCCTCAGAATACACCAGTATAGGTGTATTTTAAGTCCTTGACAGTATTGCGTTCAAGTACGTCCAACGAAAGTACTTGGTCAAATCCATTGAGATTGAGAATTATTCCAAGAGCTTTCTGGTCTACCCAATCCAGGACAGATGGCCCGCCTTCTGCAACATACAACTTGCTCATGGTACATCTGCCTTTGAATTCGAAGTTGAGTTCTCTAAAACCCAACATAGGTATCTTCTGTCCAGTAAAAGTGACCGGATGTATGTCTGACTCAGTTAAACATCCACTCAAGGTTGGTATGAATGTTTTGCCATATGCTCTCAGTTATGATAGTACACAGCAAACCAGAGTCAGCCACTATGGCAATCCCATACCCTCCAATCAACATTTCACATATCAGTTTGGATTTGGAACACCCTTCTAAGTTAAAAACGGGAGCTTCAATGCACAACACACTTCCCGATTCAAGATTATCCTTGTCCAATTGTTCGGAATCAGATTTGCCAGCAATTAATTTTACCACACAACGTTTTCTAATTTTCCGTCTGCATACCTTAGCGAAGTGCCCAACGATACCGCTATAAAGACTCTTTGCTTGTAAAGCAGGATATCCCTTGTATATGGCAAGGTGCTCCTTACTACCACATCTGTAACAACACCAATTATTTTCCCTGGTAATTCCTTCCATTTCCTCTTAAATGTTTCAGCTTCCTTGCTTTTGCCCTTATTGTTGATTTTACATACTGCCCCACCACAACTGCTACCCAACTCAGAACGAGGTGTGGAATTCACTACTGCTTCGGCACACCTCCTAGACATTTCACTTTTTTTTTGCAATCACAAGTATATCCTTAAGAGGTGCATCACCATTCACCCATAGTCTCTCCTGAAGGTTCAAGTCATTGGTGTGCATAATGATTTGGTCTCTCACAAGTTCATCATGTAGCATGCCAAATTTGCAGGAAATGGCCAATTTCTTGAGCGCTGAAACGTAGTCATCAATAGGTTCTAACTTGCCTTGTTTCCTTTGGAAGAAATTGAATCTGCCTATTGCTGCACAAACAGTGGGTTGGTAGTAGTTGTCCAAATTCTCCAATGCATTTAAAAACACTTTCTGCCCTGAACGTGATCTAGCTGTTTTCTCCATATGATTAGAGACTCTTAACCCTTCATGTCCCAAATTATGTAAAAGTATTTTCTTCTTTCTTTGCGGTGAACACTCATCCACTCCCTTTTCTTCAATGGCACTAATGTCCTTAAGAAAGTACTCCTTCCACTCTGGCCATTTCATGGGTTATTCCCCCCCAAGTAGGTAGAAATGGCAATGGTGGTGTCAGCGAGAAGGTTTGCACACAGATTTTGTGAACTATATAATTTCTTTCCAATACCAAAAATGAGCCAGAAGAGGATACAAGAAAAAACACAGCTGACCGAACGCAAAATGTTACTGTTCCTTACTATTGTGCATAAGATTTGAATTAGTAAGCTTAGGGTGTGCGTATCACTGTGTAATTAGAAATGACATAATAGGAGTAGGCAACTGGTTGCTTAGAGGTATGCGTACTTAGAGGTGTGCGTATCACTCTGCAATTGAAAATGACACGCTGGAAGTTGACAACTGGTTGCTTGGAGGTGTGATTATCACTGTACCATTGACATGACATGCAAGAAGTAGAGGGATTGTACAAAATCTGTAAGAGCACACAGGTGTGCGTGCCACTGAGTAAGGATGCTCAAAAAAATCGCCTCTTGTGCCAGCAGGTATGCGAATCACCGAATGTTGGCAAGAAAAGCTGTGCACACCATAACCACTAAACAAAGTATGTGCCTGAGCTTTGAGTTCGTAACCTAAGAGATGTCAAAAAGCCGGGTGACGGCACAACAGGGGTCACGAGGTACGCACGCTGACGTGAGGGCCGACTTGCTGTAACTGAGAACAATGGCTCCCTTGCGTGCTGTCCCTCTAGCAGCAACAGAGAACATAGGATCCCTCGTGCGCTGTCCCTGCCGTTCTGGTGAGGCCGACAGGAACCGTTGACGGTTGGAGATAAATTCCTTAAGCCTGGGCTGTAATGAAGGTACGACTCCCCAGGGGCATTGCTGTGCTCTCCCGGCCCAACACGCCTTACCGCAAACTTGTGATACAAAAGGGGATGATGGACGGAGCGTTTGAGCAAATCAGACACTCACCCCCAGTCAACTGATCTGGGTTTAATCCATCACCATTCTTTAGCTCACACTGCCACCCCAGTTCAGACATGGCCATATGCAAATCAGTCTGACCCTGTGCCTCATGGGAACAGTCCAGCCCGAACTGCCAAGCCATGTCTTGCCTGGACCGGAAACAAGCATCCTGGGACCGGTTTTGGATTCATAATCCTCATCAGCCAGGCTATCTTGAATCCAGTGGCAAAGTGAGCAAGGTGAGGCCGACAGGAACCGTTGACGGTTGGAGATAAATCCCTTAAGCCTGGGCTTTAATGAAGGTACAACTCCCCAGGGGTATTGCTGTGCTCTCCCGGCCCAACACGCCTTACCACAAACTTGTAGCAGCTGTATTCCATCAGCTCTGGCAAGCAGTAAATTCCCACTGGAAGGTGGAACAGGAGACATCTCGCTGGGATGGCGCTGCCGCAGGCTCGTCCGGTCATCGCCAAAATGTAAAGGAGGGCCGGCTGGTGGATTCTGGTAAGTTGTAATTTTATTAAGATACAACGGATAGGAGACCAGAGGAACTGGTCCTACGCAGAGGACCGCCGCAATCTCCAACTGCCCACCCACCACATTCTAGTTGGAACTATAACAGCGTGGCACTCTGTTGCCATAGTTCCATGGAAATAGGGCACCCCAGATACAGGGCTAGCTGACCTTCTGAGACAAAGTCAACCACCTGTGTGCTATCAGCCTCTACAGCAAGAGCCGGAAATCTCTGGAAGCAGTGCGAATGTGTTCTGAATCAGACCTAAGAGCGCCAGTCAGCTTTGCAAAAAGCATTTTATCAATTGAATGATGATAGAGAGTTTTTATTAGAAATAATGCTTGATTTGCTATTGTTTAGGTTGGCATAACAGGTTCTAAGTGAACACTAGACCTCTTTCACAGACTTGTTCTTTGCATTCATAGACAAAAGTTTTGCTTATATTTTCCATGAAGGAGCTTTCACATTCACATCTCTCGCAGGTGTTATTTTCAATTCCCGAAAATAAACGAAATAGAATTCATTTTCATAGTGCAGTAGAAGTTGCAAATCAAATGTATTAATTTGTGTTCCCTGAGAAGGAAACTGTGTTTAGGATATGTGCAAGTAACAATTTCAAGGTCTGTTGCCCAGGCCACAACTGTGCTACATTTATTGCTTCAAAGGTTTATTGTATTTCATGTAATGTCATTTCCCTCGTTTGTCAGGCAAAGGGTGCTCAATTAGCATTCATATTATGATGTTTTCTAAATGTTTGTTATTTCATGTAACACAATCTCTCCAACTTTGATTGGTCCATGTCATGTAACTTTGTTAGTACAGCCATATCGTGCTGAATCTCACTTTTAAGGGGAAAGACACAGCAGAAGTAGATAATTACCTTCTTCATTGAGTAGTATATAATGGCCCCTGGTCTGACCGAGATCCTAAGCAACTGGTCTCCTCAACTTCTAACAATCCACATGCCGGATTCTAGAAGTAGAAGAACCGGTTACCAGGAAACAGTATCACTGTAACCGAATATAGAGAATACAATACATCCCCCTTCCTTAACTTAAATTAAAGATTTCATTATCAACAAAAGTAATAACAAAGGTTTCCCCTATGAACATATATAATCATCTTGCCACTTTGGTTTAGACTTGTACTGCATGCTGAGCTCTCTTCTGCAGGATGATCCATCTTAACCCCCTTGTTCCTGTAATACAACAGGATCATTGCAACTTTTCAACCACTCTTGTTCTTCCGCACCGCTGCATCTAGTCACCCTTGTCCCATTCCACCATGGGCCACCTGACAACCTCAAATTGTTCCTTGGAAGAGATAACTTAGAACTTCCCTTCCTGACCCAATTTCTCAACATCACTTGCGCCAGCATTCCTACCACAAATTCCTTGCTTGCTCTCTTAATTCTTTTGTTGTGCCTTTGTCCATAAGGAACCCTCTTGCACAGCTTCAGATGGTCAACCTTCCGCTGTCCCGATATAGACACTCACGCCAGAACTGCTACAGTGCACGGTACCCTGCCCTTCAGCAAGCAAAATGGCGTTTCTACTGTCACAGAATGCGGAGTGGTTCTGTAGTTCCACAACATGTCCTTAACTTGACCCTTCCAATTAATATTGCTCGAAACCACTAGTTAAATGCTTTCCCCCAACATGCAGTTGAAGTGTTCTATCAGACCATTGCCCCCCTCAGGATGATAGACCGGGGTCTTAAGCTGCACGATTCTGCACCTCTTGCGAAATGATGTAAAATCCTAATTAAAAACCTGGGGCGTTTGTCTGTTCGAATTTCTGCAAGACATACTTCACAAAAGTCAACCATACTGCTAGCTTTGACCTCCTTTACAAATCCCATCTATGGCTATTTTGAGTAGTAGTCCATCTTCACAAGTGCATACTTCTCACATACATTTATTCCTTCAAAAGGACCATAAATATCCATAGCAATCCTTTTACATGGTCGGTTCTGTAAAGACACTTGGCTGATGATGGACTCCTGAATCACATGCGACTTATCGCTGCAAGCACATGGAATGCAGTCACAAACAAACATTTCAATTTGCCTGTCCATGCCTGGCCTCCAGAAATCCACTTGTGTCTTCCTCTTCATCGTCGTCATCCCTCCATGACATCCATGAAGCAACTCCATCAATCTTTCTCTCAGACTAACAGGCCCAACCAATCTCTCACTTCTCCTCACCACTCCATCCACGACTAACAATCCAACCAAACATGTTTAAACAATTCCAAACCACTGTCCAATTTACCACATTGTAGCTTTGGAAATGCTACCAACAACTTTACCAGCATCTGGATCCGCCAGAACAGCCTCTTTCTACTCAACTTCACCAACAGCTCCACAGACATCTGACACCTCAGCTACCATCCATTCATAAACTTTGTCACTAAAATGGTGTATAATCTTTGCCTAGTACTCCGTGAGACCCAGGAATCATCTTAATGTGTCCTTATCTCGAAGAGCAGAAGCTTTCTCTATAACTTCTATTAGACTGAGATTAGGTTTCACTCCTTCCTAAGGAAGAGTATGCCCTAAATACTCCCCCTCATTCATGCTGAACTTCCACTTTTCCAAACTGATAGTGAGTCCAGCCACTTCCGAATTTTTCAACACATCCTTCAAGATCTAATTGTGCTGGCTCTTGCATTCACCCCATACCAGCACATCATCCTGGAATACACGCACATTTGACATCCCCTCCAACACATCATGCATAACCCTTTGGAAGACTGCTTATACCAAGCCAGCCCAAAGGGCGTGCAGATAAATTGGTACACTCCCTCAGGTGTGATGTATTAGGTCAAATATTTGGATCCCTCTTTTAGACACACCTGGTGGTAAGCGCTGGATAAATCCAAAGTAGTGAAACTCTTCCCACCCTTAACACTAGTCATCATTTCACTTCTTCAGAGAAGTGTATGGCGATCAATCCAAATGCACTCATTTTTTTCCCTTAGATTGACTCACATACAAATATTTCCATTTGGTTTTCTGGCGAGCACAATCAGACTTAACCACTTCGATGCCTCAATAGGCTTGATCACCCCTTCCTTACACAGTCTCTGTAGTTCCTCCCTCAGCACACTCCTTAAGGCAAGTGACACATTTCTCTCTTTGTGAACATTTGGCACCACAACTTCTTTAAGTACGATGCAGTATTCAAACTTTTTCCAACATCCCAGCTCTTTTCTGAATAAACGTGGGAAACATGGTGACCCATTCGCTTTATCCTTGTGACTCTCGCAACAATACTTGCTTTGGGGGAATTGGATTTAGGATTATGTCCAAAGTGTGTTGCTCTACCCACCCCAATGATGACCTGCCCCTTTCAATCACATACACTTTTCTTCCTGCCCTCCTTTTCTAGAATTCCAACTCTCCCATAAAATACCCCATGATCAGCAATTTGTCACCACAATACCTTCTGGTACATCATCTGTTGGACATAGCACACCCACTTCCAAAGTTTCCCACTTGGGTTTGTCAATGAATGTGTTAGACCTGTCTGCTTCTGGGAAGACTCTACCACCATGATTTATTTTTGTCCCCCTTAGCCTCCCAGAGTTTCTATTTTTATTTTTACATGTGTCCATCAGGAGTTTTTTTATGCTGACAGGGGGCTAGGTGTTCCTTGGCGATGACGCCATTTTTCCCTCATCACTGGTGAGGCCTAGTCCCCCCCTTGAAACTTTAGAGATCTCCAGAGACCTAAAATGGTGTCCACCAACTGTCATAACGGACACTACTGGAGGATAGGTCCATAGGATAGCATTAAGGAACTTTCTGGAATCTACTAGAGACTTCTGCAGGTCTCAGGCCAGCCTATATAAGGCCAGTGACCAGCAGCCATTTTGTGCTGACCAGAGTAGAGGAGTGAGGCAGTGGTGAGAGGAGGTGGACACCCTGAGAGCGGCTAGTTGGTCACTGAGGCTGACAGTTACTTCAGAAGATCGTTCCCCCTATAGCCTCTGACCGATCCCTCTCCCAAAGACAACAACTTCTGTCAAGGAAATCGAGTTACTGGAGGCAGAAAACCCGTTTATCTCAGAGCCCCAGTAAAACCACTCAGAACACCCTTAATTGGGGGTATTCCTGCATGTCAACTCCCAGCGCTGTGCTTACCGAGTACGTGGAGTAGCTGGAGTGGAGGCGAGTGTCTGTGGCACCCTGGCGACCTGAGAAGCGAAGGCGCCGTGTGGGGACATCCTTCCTGTGAGGCCAAAGTGAGGAGGAACTGAAGGGAAGCAGCGGCGCTGCTCCGACCGGCATCGGGACCCCGGGGGCACCGGCCGTGTCAAGTGAAGGAGGAGGCGCGTCCGCGCATGTCTAGCACCTAGACGCTAACGAAAGCAGGAGGGGCCTAGGGTCGGGCAGGCCCAGGAGAGCAGCGACGACGTGAGGAGCAGCGTCCTTCCTGAGAGCGAGTGCGGAGGCGGGAGAGGTACGAGAGCGCTTCCGCGCATGTCCGGAGAAGCAGCGCGACTGGTGGCGTGACCGAGGAGACGCCGGAAGGCTTCCTGGAGCGCCGTGTCAGTAACACAAATTCCCCCCCACGCTCGAGCGCCGACTGAAGGAGCCAGCGCGAGCGAGGGGAAACGAAGGCTCAGGCGAGTTGCTCCGGTTTACCTTTCCGCTTGTGTGCGAAGTAGACACGAGCAGGGAAGGGTGAGCGGGGCTCCCCCTCGATTTACCGCCAGATCCCTCAACAAAGCACCGGTTCGGCGGAACAGAGGCAAAGTCGCCGGTAGGCGGCCAGAGGCGACAGTGACGCGTGGGGACTGGGACATCATCGTCCCCACGCTAAAGTAAGGAGCAGGGAAGAGGGGCTCAAGGAATCTAATAACTGGGAACTGCTAGTATAAACCCTAAACTGGGAATAGAAGAATTAGTAGTTCATTGTGGAGCCAAGGGCTGTTTTGAACTGGGAGTTAGCTTAATACCCCAGAGTAATTAAAGAGTTGATTACAGGGTAGTGATATTAGAGGCTTGAAAATTACTACTGAAGCAGGCCAATAACCCTGAATAGCACTTTGAAACTGTTAGAAAATGTATATGCCAGTTAAGTGATATAAGTGTATAACCCTACCTAGTGCAAATCTAACAGGTTTCTGCTAGTTTCAAAAGAGTGTCACTTCCTCATTACTGAACCCTTGTCAAGTGAATGTATTTTACTGCCTTTTTCCACAGCTGGAGGAGTGAAAACCATTTTCCCTAGTAAAAGTGCAATGTTTATTCCTAAAAGCAATTGATGTGATAAACCTGTATGCTTTCGAATCCAAAGAGCCATATTATTTTTATAAAAGGTAACGGTATTTTTGCAAACAAAGGTGTTGTGTCTTTATTTTAGTGGTTCATCAATGTGTTACTGTGGGTAAGCTGTGTAAGTACTTAGCCAACGCCTGGAGTTAGCTGTAGACCACTACTGTGCCAAGCTACCATATGTAGGCTTGGGTAATCTAGGTCCAACATAATTGGTGTTTCAGCGGTGGGATAGCGGATCTGTACTTACACTTACTTATTAGTAACACAGTGACAACCACGAGACCCCACCTGGAGTTTTCTCCCTGCGGCCCTCCTAATTTACATTTTTGGTTTTTCTAAATTGACTTCTGGCGGTGGGTGGAGGTTGACCTCAGGTCACTCTGTGGATTTCTCCTGTATAGCATTTTATACTTCAAACAAGGATGGAGATAAATGTGGAAGAGCTAGACGATTATACTGTGCCTCAATTGAAAGAATGGTGTCAGCAGCAGGGGGTGTTTTTCAAGAAAGGCGCCAGGAAAGTTGAGCTGCTGACCAGTATTCGGGCATGGGTAGAGGCTCATTCCGGGGAGGAGGTAGATCCTGAAGAGAGTGACAAGGACACTGTCCTGGAGACCACAACACTGTACCAGGCGGGAGGGGAGAACCTTGTAACTGGTCCCAGAACACCTTCTAGAGTGGGCAGTAGTGTGTCAGAGAGGGGATTGACCGACGCCGAGTTAGAAGACAGGAGGGAGGAGAGGAGGATGAGAATAGAACTGGCCAGGATGGACATGGTGAGGGAGGAGAAGAGGTTGGAGCATGAGCGGACCATCAAGGAAATGGATTTGCAAGCCCTAAACTTACGTACCCCCAAACCAGAGAATGGTGGCAGCGATAACCCAACCAACACCCGAGAACCTAGACCGTACCTACCAAAAGACATTATGGCTTGTTATGTACCCAGCGACGACATTGCTAAATGGCTAGCCGCCTACGAGGTCTCACTGAGGGCCCATGGGATTCTGGAAGTCCACTGGGGAGGTGGGTTGTACAAATACATGCCCCCCACTGGCAGGGATACTTTGTTGGCCCTTGACCAGAGTGAACAGACCTACTATCCGGCTATGAAATTAGCGCTGCTCAAGAAGTTTGGGTTGACCCCCGAGAAATATAGACAAAAGTTCCGGGGCAGCTACAAGCTGGGCACCCAAAACTGGGTAGATTTCTTGGACTACTCCCGGAAGGCCCTGGAGGGTTGGGTAAGAGGCAGCGATGTAGGGGACTATGAGGGACTATATGACCTCATACTCAAGGAACACCTACTCGAGAAGTGTCTTCCCGAGCTAAGACAGCATCTGGTGGACAGCAAGCTGACCAGCCCCAGGAAGCTTGCTGAGGAGGCGGACATCTGGGTTAGTACCCGGGTGTCGACTAAGGGGACTGGAGGGAATTCCCAGAAGCAAGGACAGGGCGCCCCCAGAAGAAAGAGGGAGGGGAAACTAAGAGGGAGTTCTCTAAAGGGCCACAAAATACTTCACAAGGAAGGGGCAGAGGATTCATCCCCAAGAGTAACCCCCCTCGCAACCCTACCCCTGGCCAAAGCCAGCAGCCAAGGGTTGTTCATTGTTTTGAGTGTGGTGGTGTGGGACACTATAAAGGAGATGTGAGATGCCCAAAAAGACCACCCCCTCCCACTGGAGGAAAAGCCCCGGGAATCACTAGTGTAGTGCTCGGGGAGGAGATGCCTTTGGTTAATGGAGGGGAGCGGGCGGGTGTCACTTTAGTGTCCCTGGGAGATAAGGAGATGGTTCCCAAGACCCAGCTGCCCTCCAATACTATTAAGTATGAGCAGTGGGTCACCATCAATGGCCGTAGAGGGGAGGCTCTGAGAGACACAGGAGCCAGTATGACTATGGTAAGGAGTCAGCTGGTGTCTCCAGAGCAGGTCATCCCAGATGTACTCCATCCCGCCGTAATGGCTGACGGCAGATTGGGCCACTACCCTGTGGCTGAGGTTCCCTTTGAGTGGGGAGGGGTTGCAGGTCCACTTCGAGTTGCCGTAAGCCCTGCCGTGCCTGTTGACTGCCTGTTAGGGAATGATATGGAGCACAATGCTTGGAGGAGGGTGGAGTACCAGACTCACTCTGAGATGCTGGGACCCCCTGACTGGACTTGTGTCAGCACAAGGTCAGCAACTGCCCGAAGGGAAAAGTTGCTTACGCTGGAGCCTGGAACAATGGCCCAGCCAGCTGCTAGAGAGGAGAGGGACAAGAGGCCGGAGGACCCTGCCTCGACATCTCCGCCTCGTGAGACAGCTGGGCCACCTGCGGAGGTGGATCTGGAGTCCACAGGGGAGAGTGTTGCTTCCTTGGAGAACCTACCCATCCCTACCGAGTGGCATGTGGAGGGAGGTCCTTCCAGGGAAGAGTTCTGTGCAGCTCAGAAGGAGTGTCCTACTCTCGAGGGGCTGAGGCAACAGGCCAACGCCCAGGCAGCAGGAAACATTGCAGGGAGCTACCGGATTTACTGGGAGGATGGACTCCTCTACAGTGAGCCCAAGGCACCTGGCCACGGTTCAGCCAGAGCCTTGGTGGTCCCTCAATGCTTTAGAGCCTTTCTACTGGAATTGGCTCATGAGATACCATTGGCAGGACATCTAGGACAGGACAAGACCTTTGCCCGGCTTGTCCACCACTTCTACTGGCCTCGAATGAAAGTGGCGTCTGACACATACTGTCGGACGTGTGTGTCCTGCCAAGCTAGTGGGAAAACAGGAGTGAAGCTCAAAGCTCCCCTGGAACCACTGCCCGTCGTTAGCACCCCCTTTGAGAGGGTGGGCATCGACATTGTAGGGCCATTGGATCCACCAACGTCAGCTGGTCACCGGTTCATACTAGTTTTGGTGGATCATGCCACACGGTACCCAGAGGCAATACCTCTGAGGACCATCACTGCACCTGTGGTGGCAAGGGCCCTGATGGGGATCTTTACCCGAGTGGGTTTCCCCAAGGAGGTTGTGTCCGACAGGGGGACTAACTTCCTTTCAGCGTACATGCGGGCTATGTGGAAGGAGTGTGGAGTTACCTATCGGTTTACCACTCCTTATCACCCACAAACCAATGGTCTTGTGGAAAGGTTTAACAAAACCTTGAAAGGTATGATCAGGAGTCTACCTGAGAGCCTGCGGAGGAAATGGGACATCCTCCTACCCTGTCTCTTGTTTTCTTACAGGGAAGTGCCACAAAAGGGAGTGGGCTTCAGCCCCTTCGAACTTTTGTACGGGCACCCTGTACGAGGACCTCTCAGCCTGGTGAAGGACGGATGGGAACGGACTCCCAGAAAACTTCCCCAGGACGTGGTGAGCTACATGCTGGCCTTCCGGAGCCAAATGGCTAAGTTGTGGAAGCAAGCTTCAGACAACTTGGAGGCCAGCCAAGCAGTGATGAAAGAGTGGTATGACCACAACGCTCACCCAGTGGAACTGGAGCCTGGACAGAAGGTGTGGGTGATGGAACCTGGAGAGCTAAATGCCCTCCAGGACCGTTGGACAGGCCCCTTTGAGGTGTTGGAGAAGAAGGGGAAGTCCACCTACTTGGTGGATCTTAAAGCCCCAAGACAGCCCCACAGGGTGTTGCATGCCAATCGCCTCAAGCCACATCATGAGAGGCCCGCGGTTGTCTTGATGATGGTAACCGATGGAGCAGAGGAAGAAGAAAGCGAACCTCTCCCTGATCTTCTCTCGTCCCAAGAAAAGGATGGGTCGGTGGAGGGAGTTATTCTCTCGCCATCCCTAACTCCTGAACAGCAGGATGATTGCCGCCAGATCCTGGGGCAATTTTCTTCTCTGTTCTCCCTTGTCCCAGGTAGGACCCACCTGTGTACCCATGACGTGGACACAGGAGACAGCCCACCTGTGAAGTCTAAAATCTACCGGCTGTCGGACAAGGTGAAGGCCAGCATCAAGGGTGAAGTCGCCAAGATGCTGGAACTGGGAGTGATTGAACCTTCTGGAAGCCCTTGGTCTAGCCCGGTGGTTTTGGTACCAAAGGCTGCCCCACCAGGCACCACACCTGAATTGAGATTCTGTGTGGACTACCGAGGCTTGAACTCAGTGACCAAAACTGACGCCCATCCTATCCCACGGGCGGATGAGCTGATTGACCGGCTGGGAGCTGCTCAATACTTAAGTACCTTTGACCTAACTTCAGGGTACTGGCAGATTTCCCTTACAGAGGAGGCGAAGGAAAGGTCAGCCTTCTCTACACCTGAGGGACACTACCAATTTCGCGTGATGCCCTTTGGGCTCAAGAATGCCCCTGCCACTTTTCAGCGGCTGGTGAACAGGGTCCTTTCTGGAATGGAAGCTTTTTCTGCTGCCTACCTGGACGACATTGCTGTCTTCAGTAGCAGCTGGGAGGACCATTTGCAGCATCTGCAAGCTGTTCTGCATGCCCTGCAACAGGCTGGATTGACAATCAAGGCCAGCAAGTGTCAGATCGGACAGGGGTCGGTGGTGTACCTAGGTCACTTGGTGGGCAGAGGGACAGTGCAGCCCCTCCAGGCAAAGATTGAGGCTATCATCGCCTGGGAGCCCCCCAAGACTCAAACAGAGGTCCGAGCCTTCCTGGGCCTCACTGGATATTACCGTCGCTTCGTGAAGGGGTATGGCACTATTGTGGCCCCTCTCACTGAGCTTACTTCCAAGAAGCAACCCCGACGGGTAGTCTGGACGGAGGCTTGCCAGCGAGCCTTCCTGACCTTGAAACAAGCATTGTGTTCCGCTCCCATTCTCAAAGCCCCTGATTTTGCTAGAGAATTCATTGTCCAAACAGATGCGTCAGAACATGGCATTGGGGCAGTGTTATCGCAGCTAAATGATGAGGGCTTGGATCAGCCCGTGGTCTTCCTGTCCAGGAGACTACTCCCCAGGGAAAGGAGGTGGAGTACAATTGAGAGAGAAGCCTTTGCGGTGGTTTGGGCTCTGAAGAAGCTACGACCATACCTGTTTGGTTCGCACTTCCTAGTTCAGACTGACCATCGCCCCCTTCGTTGGCTGATGCAAATGAAGGGGGAGAATCCCAAGTTGCTAAGGTGGTCCATCTCCCTACAGGGAATGGACTTTAGGGTGGAACACCGACCTGGGGCAGACCATGCCAATGCAGACGGTCTATCCAGGTATTTCCGCCTTAGTGATGAGGACTCCCAAGGGGTTGGGTAGTTCTCCCCACTTTCAGCTGGGGGGGACGCGTGTTAGACCTGTCTGCTTCTGGGAAGACTCTACCACCATGATTTATTTTTGTCCCCCTTAGCCTCCCAGAGTTTCTATTTTTATTTTTACATGTGTCCATCAGGAGTTTTTTTATGCTGACAGGGGGCTAGGTGTTCCTTGGCGATGACGCCATTTTTCCCTCATCACTGGTGAGGCCTAGTCACCCCCTTGAAACTTTAGAGATCTCCAGAGACCTAAAATGGTGTCCACCAACTGTCATAACGGACACTACTGGAGGATAGGTCCATAGGATAGCATTAAGGAACTTTCTGGAATCTACTAGAGACTTCTGCAGGTCTCAGGCCAGCCTATATAAGGCCAGTGACCAGCAGCCATTTTGTGCTGACCAGAGTAGAGGAGTGAGGCAGTGGTGAGAGGAGGTGGACACCCTGAGAGCGGCTAGTTGGTCACTGAGGCTGACAGTTACTTCAGAAGATCGTTCCCCCTATAGCCTCTGACCGATCCCTCTCCCAAAGACAACAACTTCTGTCAAGGAAATCGAGTTACTGGAGGCAGAAAACCCGTTTATCTCAGAGCCCCAGTAAAACCACTCAGAACACCCTTAATTGGGGGTATTCCTGCATGTCAACTCCCAGCGCTGTGCTTACCGAGTACGTGGAGTAGCTGGAGTGGAGGCGAGTGTCTGTGGCACCCTGGCGACCTGAGAAGCGAAGGCGCCGTGTGGGGACATCCTTCCTGTGAGGCCAAAGTGAGGAGGAACTGAAGGGAAGCAGCGGCGCTGCTCCGACCGGCATCGGGACCCCGGGGGCACCGGCCGTGTCAAGTGAAGGAGGAGGCGCGTCCGCGCATGTCTAGCACCTAGACGCTAACGAAAGCAGGAGGGGCCTAGGGTCGGGCAGGCCCAGGAGAGCAGCGACGACGTGAGGAGCAGCGTCCTTCCTGAGAGCGAGTGCGGAGGCGGGAGAGGTACGAGAGCGCTTCCGCGCATGTCCGGAGAAGCAGCGCGACTGGTGGCGTGACCGAGGAGACGCCGGAAGGCTTCCTGGAGCGCCGTGTCAGTAACACAAATTCCCCCCCACGCTCGAGCGCCGACTGAAGGAGCCAGCGCGAGCGAGGGGAAACGAAGGCTCAGGCGAGTTGCTCCGGTTTACCTTTCCGCTTGTGTGCGAAGTAGACACGAGCAGGGAAGGGTGAGCGGGGCTCCCCCTCGATTTACCGCCAGATCCCTCAACAAAGCACCGGTTCGGCGGAACAGAGGCAAAGTCGCCGGTAGGCGGCCAGAGGCAACAGTGACGCGTGGGGACTGGGACATCATCGTCCCCACGCTAAAGTAAGGAGCAGGGAAGAGGGGCTCAAGGAATCTAATAACTGGGAACTGCTAGTATAAACCCTAAACTGGGAATAGAAGAATTAGTAGTTCATTGTGGAGCCAAGGGCTGTTTTGAACTGGGAGTTAGCTTAATACCCCAGAGTAATTAAAGAGTTGATTACAGGGTAGTGATATTAGAGGCTTGAAAATTACTACTGAAGCAGGCCAATAACCCTGAATAGCACTTTGAAACTGTTAGAAAATGTATATGCCAGTTAAGTGATATAAGTGTATAACCCTACCTAGTGCAAATCTAACAGGTTTCTGCTAGTTTCAAAAGAGTGTCACTTCCTCATTACTGAACCCTTGTCAAGTGAATGTATTTTACTGCCTTTTTCCACAGCTGGAGGAGTGAAAACCATTTTCCCTAGTAAAAGTGCAATGTTTATTCCTAAAAGCAATTGATGTGATAAACCTGTATGCTTTCGAATCCAAAGAGCCATATTATTTTTATAAAAGGTAACGGTATTTTTGCAAACAAAGGTGTTGTGTCTTTATTTTAGTGGTTCATCAATGTGTTACTGTGGGTAAGCTGTGTAAGTACTTAGCCAACGCCTGGAGTTAGCTGTAGACCACTACTGTGCCAAGCTACCATATGTAGGCTTGGGTAATCTAGGTCCAACAGAATGTAAAAGGAGAACAGGAGTGCGCCCACACATTTACTTCCTTTCCATTTACTTTAATCACACACTTAGAAGGAACATAGATATCGTTACCCTTCTTGGTTCGCTCACCCAATAGTGGCTCAAATTCCACATACCACCAAAACGTCATCTTCTTCACTCTCTCCCGATGCCCTCCATCACATGCCTCACTGTTTTTATACATTACATTGACGGATTTCTTGTACTTTGATGTATAAGACATTTTACAAACCCTTGAAAAATGTCCAAATTACTTACACTTGCAACTCCTACTTTTAACTGCAAGACAATTGTACGCATCCACTGTGTGCCTCATGCTACCACACCTGAAACAGCATTTTGCTTAAGTGACCTCAACAGTTTTTTCAGTCTTTTAAAAAAAAAAGTTTTATTAAAGAAAAAGGCATGATAGCTACATAACAAATGTGCAGTCAGGTCGACACATAGTGGACAACTGCAACATTGGCCCATAGATATGTGTGACAGTAATCAGACAACCCATTTGTTTAAAAAACTACAAGATCTTCTGTAACATTGTCTCTAGTCCATGGGGGTGCATATATCTCCCCTCTATAGGTGTTCTGCAGGCCCCAGATATGCGTCCACTTGTTCGGGCATCCACAGGCCTTGTAGATGGATTTCTCAGTTACCATGCACCAGTCCATGTCATTGGACCAGTCCACGACCGTCGGCGGATTTGGAGCCCTCCAAAGCCGTATGATGTTCCATTTTGCAATCATGAACCCAAGTGTTACCCAAATTCGCTCTCTAGAGTTCAGGTCGGTCGGGTCCCAGATGTTTGACAATGCCAACTTGATGTTGCAGTGAAAACCCTGGCCCAGTACCTTCTCCATGCTGCCCATCACCCGATCCCAGTACCCCTGGATAACTGCACATTCCCAGATAACATGTATGAAAGTGCCATCTTGCCCCCAATTTCTCTCACAGCAACCATCCTGGATATATCAGCGGCCCGACAGATAGGATCTATGAAGCAGTTTAAGTTGAACCAGTCGGAAGTTTTTTCAGTCTTATCACTATTTTTGTTCTCCTCCCTCATTTTCCGCAGGACTTTTTTTCACCATGTTCACCTCGTTTGCTTTTCCCAGATGACCACCTCCTTTAACTCCTGCACTTCCCAACTCCTTCACCTAGCGCGAAGTGACTTCCATTTGCCTATCTACTTTAATAGATTTCTCAAGAGTAAGTGCCTTTAAACCCAACAATTTCTCTTGGATTTTGACATTAAAAATTCTATTTATCATCTGATCCCTTTTGATTTTGTCCTTCAAATCCTTAAATTTACAAGTCATCACTAGCCTTCTCAAAGTTGCCATGTACTATGTACTACAGCCTCCCCTTGTGTTTATGCATGAGAAAAAATGTTGTGCCTTTCGACCACTATGCTTATTTTTGTCCCATAATTGTTCTCCAGTGCATTAAGTGCACATTCGTACAAATCCTCTTCCTCATCCTCTGACTCCGTGTCCACATTCCTACCCTCCAGTTCTGGCATAAGCAGAGATTTCAAAACCTTCTTTCCTTTCAAGCCTAAACTGTGCTTGAGAATTACAAGTTTCCTTTTTGCCAAATATACCTCTTCACCTATGGCTTTCAAATAGGTCTCAAAGGTTTCCTTTTAGTCTTCCCAGGCCATGCAGGGCTGCCTGGGATACTGCAACAAGACTGAAGGTGCTGATATGGCTTGCGCTGTTATGCTCCTTGGCTGCTCATGGAAAGTTACTTTGAACACAACACCAGGTCAGCCGGAATGATACCTACAAGCCAACCAAATATTGCAGAAACCTTTCTCAATGTTTTCCTAAACTCCTTCCACAAATGATGTGTAAACCAATACACAAGCCACAGTACCTGAGAATTGGTTGCCTATCACCGAACTACCTGGCTATTCCAAGCCAGTTGATAGGTGGTCTCCCCATCACCAGAAAGGGAGATCCAGAATCGCCCACAGCGTGCCTATAGCTGACGTTTACCACTGGGGTAGATAGGCTATGATGCAGACTCTTGAATAGCTACTGATAAATACTCAAGTTCATATACCACCCCGATGGGCCCTTTGCCGCATATTGTAACAACAGAGCATCTCCCTCAAAATGGCTCCATTCAGCGTGGACAGCGTCTCCTGTTGCTATGATACCAGGTGCCCTACGTCACCGCTTCTGAGCAACATTTCCTTTGCCGCACACCGTAACAACAGAGTGTCTTCCTCAAAAAGGCTCCATGCACTGTGGACAACGTCTCCTGTTGCTTGGATACCAGGCGCCCCATGTCACCACTGCACCATGCAACACGCCCTCATGCCTGCACATAAATGCCTATAATGACATGTCCTGCATTCTATGTGATCTTCTTCACCCTCTGACAGCATCTGGAACTCGCGCACAGGGTCACAACTGCACCACCTCTCCACTTCAAAAGTCACTTCCCAGTAGTTCTCCTGGTGCTGGACCGAGGATCAATGAGGCCCCCGAATTCCTCTGCTCACAGTTCCTCTTGTGCAAATATCCCAAGCTAAAAGTGCTCAGGTGAAGGAAGTATCAGTAGTCCATCAGCAAATCCTGCTTGAGACTCCACTCACACAAAACCTTGCACCCACTGTACACATTTGGCAGAAAATCTAGCACAATTGGCTCTCTCAGCAGGGAATCACACAGCTCTCCGATCATTAAAACTCCTCTCAGACCAGAGGCTTCAATTTACCTTCCCATTGCAGAAATGACGCTCGCCGACAGGGAGACTCTTGTAATTTCCTTTTCACTCAAAATTGAAACTGAGTAAAATTCCTCAGCATTGACATCCCATCCTCGTCATCAGTTTTAAGAGGTAGACGATTGCCTTCTTTCTTGAGTAAAATGTAACGGCCCCAGGTCTGACCGAGATCCTAAACAACCGGTCTCCTCAATTTCTAAAAATCCACATGCCGGATTCTAGAAGTAGAAGAACCGGTTATAAGGAAGCAGTATCACTGTAACCAAACAGAAAATACAACACTCACTCTAATGTGTAGTTTTTCACTGTCTGAAACGTATAAAATGTACCCTTTTCTGGGACATTTGCCAGAATTTTTGCTTACTTTCTTGGAAGGAGACTCAATGTGGATCAGTCTGCTGATTTTTACTTGGAGACTTTTCTTGCTTTTCGAACTCTCCGGACTCTTTGCCAGTTCCTCTTAGTTATACTTAGACTGGACCTGCTTCTCTACACCCCAGAACCAAAGTAACTCCAAGGGCTTGCCTCCTGTTCCGAAGTCTTGGGGATATCAAAGACTTCCAACAATCCTGCTACAGCAATTAGACTCTGCCAACTGTTAATCTTGCCCTGCCAAGTGATGCCAATCCAGTCCTGGGCCCTTGGAAGTGGGTTCTGTTCTGCAACTAACAAAATCCAAGCATCTCTGTTGTTGCGCAGGTCGGACCGACACATCTCCTCCAGCACCGATGCATCGCCTGCTTCGAGGATATCACATCATGAGCTGCGCAGCTCAATGACAACCCATCAACTACTTCAGAAGAAGCCTTTACTGACGCATCTCCATTTGCGCAGCACAGGACCAACTACATCCACGCATCAGGCCTTCTTGATGGCACAATCAGGTACTCCTTGAGTAGGACAAGGTTTGTTCCTGTATCTGACCCAAGCATCATCATGGTCATCCTGAACTTTTGGATTTGATCCGATCAAGTGCTACCAGATAGCCCGGTTGGCGCATTATGCTTTTAAGCCTTATATCTGCAGGTATTCTTTAAAAATGCATAACTCCTCTTCTACTTATTGAATTATTGTCTTTATGGTCTTGTTTTATTCATACAAATTAAACTCTATTTTTCTAACCTGGTGTGGATTATTTTTGCATAGTGCTTTCACTGTTTTGCTGTTGTAAGTGTTGCACAAATACTTTACACATTGCCTCTGAAGTTACACCTGACTGCTCTGTGCCAAGCTACCAGAGGGTGAGCAAAGGTTAATTTAGGGTGTGTACCTGACTTACCCTGATTAGGATTGTGATTCTTACTTGGACAAGGTGCATACCTCTGCCAACTATAGACCCAATATCTAACAGTTATTGATCTTGATTTAAATCTGACAAACAAACTACTTTTTCCTCTATAATGATTTTTTAAGATATGGTTTTGACTGAAAATTGGCATCTGAAGATTTTGTTTACTGACTATGCACTGCTGTCTTTTGAGAATCAGATGGCCCGTGGGGCACTGTAGCCTTGTAAAATCTGCATACAAGTGGCGCGCCCAATATTGGATCGATCGACAACTGTGTTAACCTCTAGGTCTATAAGGTAACGTGTTCCTAGAGACGACAAGATTCAAACAAAATTTTAAAATACAGTGAATCAGAAAAGATTGCCTCAAAAAGGGAGTTTGAGATTCGAAATTTAAGAAAAACCATGTAGGTTTATTAAAGGTTAAAATTCAATACAGATGTTTACAAATGCAAATGCAGTAGTTATCCTATTTAAATAAATGAAAACATTTACCATGAAACTCTCAGTAATAGGAATAGTACAAAATCAGACTTGGACTATCTCAAATGTGCAGCAGAATCAGTAGGAAGTTAGACTGCATCCCTTGAAGCTCAGGAAAGGAGTCTGGCGCGACCCCAAATTTAAGGGTTTATATACAGTTTTCTTGCACATAACATTAATGAAACTGTAGTCAGCATTGTGTGCACATTATTACAGCAAATCACAATGCATATTTTTTAAAAAGTCACATAACTCTAGCATCTTAGAACTGACCCACTGCAAGAATATTGATTGCCCCTTCTGACATGTCCTTCAGAGGTGTGTCTGACGGGGGGTGATTGGGAACATCCCTCGGGCTAACAATCTAGCGGATAGCATCTGTATCAATTAAAAATGATATTGGATGGCCATTAACTTCTCTTTCCACAAAAGGTCAATCTGGTCTAGCCCTAAGACTGTACCAAGCATGCAATTATTCTCCACCAAGGCACCATCATTGTGACTGACTAGATCCTGTAGTAATGCCAAGTGTATCTGCAAATTGTGGACAATTATCATTAAGCACTGAAGGTTTTTGCGGAAAGCTGAAATTTGGCTGAAATCCCCGCTTTTTATTTTGTATGGGTTGTTGCATAATTAGAGTTGAAGGCATAGTCCCATTGAACTACTCTGGATTCTACATGTTCTGCATAGAAGCTTTTTAAGCTCCAATTCCTGAAATAATGTAGACATCCACGAAATGCTGTGCAACAGTTTCAATATATATTTAATGTTGTATAGAGCGTGTTATGTTATGTGTTGTATGTAGTGATAATATCAGGGTCCTGATAGCTAAAGGAGTCCTCTCAAGTAGCAGTGGACAGGCACAAGTCCTTTAATCAGAACACTGTGAGACTAGAATACTACATGGAGGAACACACACAAACATAGAGAGGAACATTATTGAATCAAGAGCAGACACCTGATATAGACAAAACTATCCGATCATGCAGGTCTGCCAATCGACAGCTCTAGTTCTCAGTAGTTGAGACCTAAACAACCTTTGCATTGGCTCCTAGCAGGCGCGCAGCATTTATTGGGCTTGGAGGACCCCCGCACACATGTTATGAGTCTTAGCCCAGGACAGTGAGACACTGGATAGTCTAGGAACAGTTTCTAAGGGGTTCTCGTTGCCCACTTCCCAACACTGTTAGCAAGCGCAAGCTGAGCATTCCTACATGCAAAACATAATGGTGGAAAGTTTACAACCTGTTGCTCACAATGAATATTTTTCTGTGAAAGCACCCGCCTCCTCAAGCCACTGTGAAAAAGAAGGAGCTAGCGTGCAGGAGAGCTGGCAGAGCGGGAGCCTTACAAAAGAATAAAGGTGTTATAAATGGGGGTCTCTAGTTGGCAGAGGTAGGTACCTTTGTCGAAATAGGGACCCTTGCTTCTAGTCAGGGTAAGGGAAGCACACTTTAGATAACCCCTGCTCACCTCCTCAGTAGATTGGCACGACCAAACAGGCCTATCCCAAAGGCAATGTGTTAAGTATTTGTACAGAAAACACACAGTAATACAGTGATAATACCACAAATGGACACCACACCAGTTTAGAAAAATAAACCAGTTTAGAAAAATTAAGTATCTTTATCTAAACTCAAAAAGACCAAAACAACAAAGCTCCAACATACAAGTATTAAGAAAATGACTTTAAAAAGGTTTTAGGCAACTGGGTCCATAGAAAACTATGGAAGTTTGATTTCTCTCAAAGTACCTGTAGTTGCGAGAAAATTCACAAGGCCAAACAGCCGCAGCGATGGGATGCGTTGAAAAACAAAGAGATGCGTTGTTTCCTGAGACCTTGGGGATGGATGCGACAGTTCTACGGCATGCAGGAGAGCGGTGCGTCTGGTAGGTCTGTAGGGGGACAGCGATGTGTCGATTCTGAGGCAACTCCAATCCACAGGTGATGTGTCAGGAAAACTTGCTGCACAGATACGATGCACGGAAATCCGAGATGCGGCAGCGATTGATGAGGCGGCGTTGAGCGGCACTGCGTCAGTTTCTTCAGAGGAGTCTCCTTGATGCGTCGGTTCTTGCAGTGGCAACAGGCGCTGCTTCGGTTTCAGCAGCAGCGTGGCGATGTATGGAGATTCTTCTCACACCACGGTGCTATGTCCGAAAAACTGCTGCAAGAAGAGCGATGCATCAATTTTCTTGTATTTGTGTTTCTTTTCCAGCTCCCAACCGCAGAAACAACCTCCAGAGGACCAAGACTGTCACAGGCACCTCCTGGCAGGTCAGAACACCTAGCAAGGGAGTTCAGGGGAGCTGGGGGTAAAGTCTTTGTGTCCCTGAGACTTCAGAACAGGAGGCAAGCTCTACTCAAGCCCTTGGAGATCTCCTTCAAGCAGAGGACACAGCACACAGGAAAGTCCTCCTTTCCTGGCGGAAACAACCAGCTACTGCAGGCCAACCCCAGACAGACAGCAAAGGGGCAGTACTTCTCCTCAGTTTCCCTGGCTCTTCTCCTTGGCAAAAGTTCCTCTTGATTCCAGAAGTAGTCTGCAGTTCTTGGGTTTTAGGTCTAATACTTATACCAAAAAAGGTATTTGTTCTCTTTGTGCAAGTATCTCTGAGCCCAGTCCAAACCAGTTCTGTCCTCACTGGTGCAGGATGACCACAGGGGGTGGAGACAGCATTGTGCAAGGGAGACAGGCCCTATTCAGGTGCAAGGAAATATTCTCCCTCTATTCTAAATTCAGCCAGGGTCTTTCAGCCCAGTTCTGAGTCATCCAGGTAGGGCCAGGCACACCTCAAACCCCCCTCACCCACAGTTATGTCTGCAGTACATGCACATCCCCAGCTCCTGTCACCCCAAAACCAGATGGTAAATACATAAACAGACAGAAGCACACAGAATAGTTAAACAAGAAAATGCCTACTTTCTAAAAGTACAAGTGAGTAAACGCAGCTGGTGTGCACTCCAGAAACTAGTTCACAAATCTAGCTTCAAAATTACTGGTGTAATATTAAAGTTCATGGACAAACTTGCTTGTGCACCAGGTGTGTGGTTTTGCAAGCCACCTGATCATGAAAAGAAAATACCTAGATGGATGTCTAGGTAAACCCAGTGCACTACTTTCTAAAAGTGGCATTTTCAAACACACAATTTAAAAACCATCTTTATTAAAAGATGTGTTATTAAAATCTGAGTTCTGAGAGTCTAAACTTTCTTTCTCTATCTTGTTCCAATGGGAAGTTCTATTTATAAGATGTTATAAATAAACCCCCATTCTGTCCTATGGGGCAAGATAGCCTTTCAATAGTGAAAAACGAAATTGGTAGTATTTCACTATCAGGACATGAGACACACACCAGTACATGTCCTACCTTTCACATACACTGCACGCTGCCCAGTGGGGTACCTTGGGCCTACTATAGGGGTGCCTTACATGTAGAAAAAGAGAAGGTTAGGGCCTGGCAAGTGGGTGCCCTTGCCAAGTCGACATGTCAGTTAACTGCTCACAGACACTACAGTGGCAGGCCTGAGTCACCTTTTCAGAGCTACTCATGTGGGTGGCACAATCAGTGCTGCAGGCCCACTAGTAGCATTTGATTTATAGGCCCTGGCACACTTCAGTGGACTTTACTAGGGGCTTACCAGTAAATCAAATATGCCAATCAGGGAGAACCAATTGTAACAACAATTTACACAGGGAGCACTTGCACTTTGACACTGATCAGCAGTGGCAAAGTGCCCAAAGTATCTAAGCCAGTAAAAATGCCAAGTCTAACAAAAGGATACAAAAAGACTCCAGCATAAGAGACCTGACAGAGCCTGTGTTCCCAAACATCAGCTCATCTGAGCCATGCAAGAGGGTGTACGTAGAGGAGAAACAGAGTTGGCCATGATCTGCAAATTCTCTGTGCCTGACTAGCTGCATTCATTTTTCCCTTTCCACTGACCAAGACATATATTTCACTTTACAATCCTCAACTGCAGCAGAAGACAAACAAAGCAGCTGTTATCATGAGCTTGAGGTTTCTAATAAAGGGTTTAGGGTGTACGATACACTGATGTATGGGGGAGAAGTGATGAATGGAGTAAGGAAATGAGTAATGGATGGAGGAGAGGCATGTTGTGAGCAAGTATGATGAGGTGAACAGGAAAGGCGAGGAAAGAGATTAGAATAGAAAGAGGGTTGGGTAAAGGAAGTACAGAAAAAGATAAGCGAGGAAGGGAGTTGGAGCGGAATTGGGAGATGAGGGACTGGATGTGAACAAGACAGGGGATAAAAAAAGGGAATAAAGAAAAGGTTTTGAAAAGGATAAGTGAACTGTAGAGATAAGGAATGGAATGGAGGCCAGAAAGGGAGACACTGGTAGAAGGAGGGCAGGTTATAAGTATAAGGGCTGAAGAACTGTGGAAGAGAGGAATTCGGAAGGAGATGGGTTTGTGAATAGGAAGATCAATGGATGCTCAGAAAAGGTGAAGGTTACAGGAGGGGCTAGATGAGCTGAGCAAGTACAGAGTGTGAACAAGAGAGGTGAGAAGTAGGATATGTACAGGTGGGATGAGTTAAGGAAGGAAACAGAGCGAACACGAGAAGTGATTAATTTAATAGGAAATCGAAATCCATTCCCATTTCTTACTTTTCCTTCTGGTTCTGGCGGTCCTGCATTTAGTATACGAAAATTTAAACCACAAGCTTGTGCGCAGCGACCTCCAACTTTTTCTCTAATAAAAACTATTCATGTTCAATTAAAATCACCCTGAGCTACTAACACAAATTATCGGACAAGATTCCATTAATTGCCACCTCATGCGAGATTACTAGTAGTGACCACCTCAGATCTTAAGGCGAGGTCACCACCGACCAAGTGAAAAAAAAAAGTTGTATCTATTTTAATTTTGAATGCCTATATATGTCATATGCCTAATGCCACCTAGCACCTCAAAAACCCAATATGTAACGCTTACCATGCACTGCATAGGACGGCCACTCCCACAATGATACCCCGGGGCACTGTATGCCATATATGTCTCTAAACACCAAAAAGAAAAATTATTTAAAAAAAGAAAAAAAAGAACATCAGTAATAAGACTCCTGAATTCAGCACGAGTTACTGTTTAAACATCTGCCTTAAAAATATTTATCTGCAAACATTAGATCATTTGTTCAGAAAAAGCACACATTTTATTTGTAATGTATCCTTTTCAAATCTGGATATATATCTGTTTCAACCAAACAAAAACGTTTCATTTACTTGGTTGGGCTACCAGAAGCAGACCTACGCCCAGGTAGCTGATCAGCTACCTTTAGCTGTGGTTGGAGAACCTTACTCCAATGCGAATTAAAATAGTCAGGATGATTGAACATGGGATAACTTGAACATGCCCCCAAAAAAGTAATTGTGGAACACAAGATGTTGGTCCTACCAGAGAAGTCTGGCAGCAGAAAACTGGAAAATTGAGATCTAGCGTGGAGAGGTATCATTAGAGAATAACGCACAGATGTCACATTTCACACCTGTAATCTTTCTGAGCGTAGTTGTTTTCCCACGCCACACCTTCCTTACTTCCTTCTCCTCTTTGTGCTTTTTACACTTTTATTTCTCCTTCTCACCTGCCTTTTTCTTCTGCTCGCTCCATCTCATTTCGTAAGCTTCTCCTAAAGTTGGATCCTGTGAGTCATGGCGCCAACAAAACCAAACAATCATGCACTAAATGTTATTAATTGGAATTCTTTAAGACACTTACATTTCACGTGTCCTCTGTTCTTGCTTATGTCCCAAGGTAAAGCTGCTGTGTAAATTGCTAAATAAATATGTGTTGCATGCTGATTTCTGTAATTCTGTTTCGAGTAAGTCTCAATTAAATTTTTTTTTAAGTACAGTCATTTAGTTCATGCTTGCTATGTCACCTCATTAGTTACAAAGGCCACACATTTTCTAAAAGATTAATAGTTTTTTGTTTTTTTTTGCTTCCATCCCAGTTTAGTGTTGATTTCTGCTGATCTTTAGGACCACCTGGCTGTGGTGTAGCCGGACCCTTCATTATAGTCCTTATAAGGAGTCTAGCTGAGATGTATCCCTGTTTCACCAGACTACACCCTTTCCAGATTTGCTAGCAAGGGGAGCGGCGGGTGGGCATTGCGCTAATCAGTTCATGCCTACTCCCATACCACAACAGAAAGCGAAGAAAAAAAAGATAGACTCACTCTATCCTATCACCTCCCTGAGCACCACAGCCAAAAGAAAAGGCACCCACATGTTTTTCAACTACTTTAGCGATATCCACTTACTCGTGGAATATTTGGTGAATTGACAATTCAGCTTCAAGGAGGTGGTAAATGTGTGTGGATTTGGGGCCATTATTTCCCTCAGAAACAAAGCAAATTGTACCCGCTCTTTCCGGTTCTGTGTGTTATTTCCCATTTGGGGGGAATAACGTGAATCCCTGAATATATGTCATCAGTGGCATAGCTAGGCCTTTTGCCACCTGTGGCGGTCCCAGCCTTTGCCTCCCCGCGGTGACCGTGAGATCTGGGAATGGGGACCCTCTCCTCCCCCCCAAAAAAGTGGTGCAGATGTCCTGGGGAATTTTCACATCCCTTAATGGCAGGGACCTCTTAAGGATTTTGGGGGCCCTGTGCTGATAGTTTTTAGAGGGGCCCCTGTTCAGAACAGTTCTGAATTTATGATCCAGTTTCAGCTTTTTCATGCCCCCTTAGGCCAGGTCACTGACAGTGCACAGGCACACCCATCCAATTCTAATGTTCATGGATAGTGGTGAGTGTTACAGCAGCAACTCACTTACATTATTGCAAATAATCTTTGTGACACCCGCCCACTTCTCATATATGAAGTCCTGTTGTGATCTACATGAAACTTGGAGCTGAATTGTCAATTCACCAAATGTTCCACGTGTAAGTGGATACGGCTAAAGTAGTTGATAAACATCTGGGTGCCTTTTCTTTCGGCTCTGGTGCTCAGGGAGGTGAGAGGATAGAGTGAGTCTATCTTTTTTTTTTGTTCCCATTACGGTTGTTGCATGAAACAACATTTCGCTGCAAAAAAATCTTTGTAATAGACTTTTACAGACCACTCACATCAAAACTAAATTAAAGAGAAACAGTATTTAAAACAATCAATATACCCTGATGATACAAGGTTATCAGGGCAAGCCTCGCAAAATAGAGCTGTCTCTATCAGGGGCCCCCCCTAAAATGCTGGGGCCCTGGGCCAGAGCTCACTTTGCCCATGCCTTAAAACGTCTCTGCTTAATGGACATCTGCAGTTCAAAGCCTCGGAAAATGAACTGGAAAACCACTATTTACAAAGATGGAAAACCACTATTTACAGAGATGGAAAACCACTATTTACAAAGATGGAAAACCACTATTTACAGAGATGGAAAACCACTATTTACAAAGATGGAAAACCACTATTTACAGAGATGGAAAACCACTATTTACAAAGATGGAAAACCACTATTTACAGAGATGGAAAACCACTATTTACAGAGATGGAAAACCACTATTTACAAAGATGGAAAACCACTATTTACAGAGATGGAAAACCACTATTTACAAAGATGGAAAACCACTATTTACAGAGATGGAAAACCACTATTTACAGAGATGGAAAACCACTATTTACAAAGATGGAAAACCACTATGCCCAGTGGTTTACAGCTTGTTTTCCCTGCCACCGTGTGATTGGAGCCGATATCGTGTGTCACCCGGTGGCACCGTGTGCGTTGGCAGGTACGTGCTTAGATACTATCTAGAATGAGGGATTCCGACCCCGATATTTCTGCACTCAAAACCAGGGAACTTGAAATGGGGGCCTTTGTGTTGTATTTGGTTTACAGTTTTTAAAATGCAACATGCAGTGGGTTGTTTGCACTAAGTGTTGTTCGTTATTCATTGTGATGTTGTTTACAAAAATACTATATGTGCAGACCTATCTTTAATAAATATTTCATGGCGATGCTGGGAGTGCATATGCCTTTCTAGCTGGCTAGCCGAGGCCTCGATAAAGGGATCGCTGAGCATTCCATATGCCTACTTTACTTTGAATTTCAAAGCAATCCCTGTGGGAAAAGAACCGAGCACCAACACGGCGCTCGGAGAATGTCAATAATGTGCTTAAAACTGAATATTGACCTGAGGTGGGGATACATACATTTACATATTTTATGCTGTACATTTCATGTACCGATTTTCAGTCCAAATAACAAATTAAGATAACGTTTTAGCCGTAGTACTGGTGTAAGGTTTTTCAAAGACAATGGCCTAGATGTATCAAGATTCCTTTTTGCGAATCTTAAATAGTGATTTTTTGCGAATCGCTATTTAGAATTCGCAAAATGGAATTTATGTAAAAAATTGCATTTTTTTTGCGATTCCTTACTTATCTTTATTTGCGAATTCGCATTTTGCGAATTCGCAAATAAGGAATAATTCCCCATGCATTCCTATGGGCCAGGAGGCCCATAGGAATGATTGTGCAGTAATTCTCAAATTGCGAATTCGCAATTTGCTAATCGCAATTTGAGAATTATTTCAAGGGTGCAGGGGTGTCTCATGGACACCCTGCTGCACCCCTGAAACTTACATGTGTGTGCATATGGCACACATACATGCCCTATGGGCATGTATGTGTGTCACATGCCACCTTCAAAATGGTCAAATTTTGTTTTTTAAAAGGATTTCGCAAATTAACACGAACCTCAAATTGGTGTTAATTTGCGAATCCTTAACCCAAATTAGCAATTTTAAAAAGTTTCATACATGCCATTTAAGGAATCGCAAAATTGCGATTCCTTAAATGCATAAGCAAAATAAGGAATCACAATTTTTTGCGATTCCTTAATTTGCTAATTTCTGATACATCTCAAAAGATGCTAAATGTCCGTTTGCGATTCCTTAAGGCCGAAATTCTGCGAATTTCGGCCTTAACGAATCGCAAATGTCTTGATACATCTAGGCCTTACTCCCTCCGGTCACTTGTACAATATTTGGTGAATTAAAAGTTCGGGACTTAGGTTTGTTTCTGGTTCAAGAGAAATACATTGATTTATTTACTGAGTTACCCGTCCGCCCGCATGAAGAAAAAGAACCAAAAAGCAAGGACCATAAAAGTTTAAAGGGCTCTGTTTCGTTTCCCTTAATTCCCCTCATGATTTTGCGTGTTTGCCCAGCTTTTGTTGTTTTGCTGTACGTTGGCAACACGTCCACTCCTTTGAAGTCTTACTTCAATAGTCAGTAAACAACACACCAGCTGTACTCGGTGTTCCCACACGACATATGAAAGTCGTGTAAATATGTCTGGGAAAAAAGCATTACATATTTGATTAGTCTGCAGCTTTAGAAAACCACATAAGTCCCTTTTTCATTTCCTTGGCAAGGCCTTCCTTACCAGAGGGTCGAGAATTCTGCATCTGTATTCCCGCTCTGAGAACTCTGTGAATAAAGGAGTGTTTGCCACATATATTCCTGTGTCTTTGGTTCTTTTTTGGAGTTGGAAGAAATGTGTTAGCCAGCTTCTAGACTGGTGCCACGTCAGGTAAAGGCTCGTTCTTGACATGAGGAGACCTGCGCTGTCCACATACACGCTTGGGACTGACTGCCTCTCTTGTTTGTCATCACTGACTGATCTACTTTTTAGTCTTGGGACAGGGCACAAAACAAGGCCATTTGATGCTCACTCCACAAGCTGGAACCAAGGATTTACCTACACCTGTCCGTCATCTCCTACTGTTCCCTTGTGCATGAATACTTCAGTAAGGCAGGGAGTGTTGCTCCAGCAGTGATGCCAGCCTCCCTTACCCAATACGCGCATAAATGCGAAATCTTCACCCTGACGGGCATGGACAATTTCAGCACACCCCATGGGATAAGACTAGGCATTGGAGAGGGAATGCCAGTGATCTAACACCCTTCCACAGAGCGAGAAACCCAAGGGCATAGTTACGGTCGCATTGCGGCACAGGAATGTCATTCTTACCGATGTACCGGTGGCGCAATGCCCTGCTCCATATTTACAAAGTGGCGTGAAGTCACTTTTTGTGGTGGAAAGCCAGTTTGTAAATATGGTACCCTTTCAAGGGGTGTGCAATGGGTGTTGCTGTGGGCGTTCCACCGCAACACCCATTGCTTTTTGATGCTGCCCCCGATTTACAAGGCTATGTACATTTTAGGCAGTGCCAAAAACGAACGCCATGCAAGAGCAGGCGTTAGAATGGCGATACGGGGAGAAATACTTCTATTTTCCTCGTATTTGCATCTTCCTGCACATAAACAATAATTCCCTTCAATGAAGGCATCCTTGCATAATGGTGCAAGGGTGCCTGTGTTGGAGCTAGGCAGCTAATTTTAGCACCAGCGCTAGAGAAAACACAGAGGTGCGCCGTACTGTTGTAAATACAGCACTTCCCAGCATTTTGGAAATGTCAGAGCGCAGTGCGGCCAAATTTAACGTTGCTCCAAGCTCCGATATTTCCTTGTAAAAATGCCCCCCAGGGGCATATTACCAAGCAATTATCGCTATTGCTTGATTAGCGATAACATTTTTTCGCAGAGCTGCAATGATTTTTATCGCATATAAACCTTGCTATTAGCAAGGTTTATCTCTGAAACGATAAAAATCGGCGGAAATGCAAGAATATCGCTGTAAAGTCAGCGATATTCATGCATTACCGAGCGAATGCTCTTAGCCATGTTATCCACCTCCCATTGGATAACATGGCTAAGAACCGCTCAGGGTAGGTGTTAGCTTTTGGAGATATTCGCGCTTAGCGCGAATATCTCCGAAAGTTGGTAATAGGAGATAGCGATGTTAGTGACTGTTTCCAGTCGCTAACATCTTGGCACGCCCACTTTGCATGTCATTAGTGATAAATATCTCTGACATGCAAAGCGGGGCCCAAGATGGCCGCTATCTCCTACTAGCTGTCGCTAACTGGTGTTAGCGACAGCTAGGTAATAAGGAGATAATTTTATCTCCGCTTTCTTGGCTTTTAAAGCCAAAAAAGCGGAGATAAATCCCTTGATAATATGCCCCCAGTTTCCAACAAGAGTATTTCCCTGAATAGATAGGACGATTGGTGTGGGAAAGGTTAAGATATCTAGCTTCATCATGGAGAAAGACATAAACAAAGAAATAGGGAGTGTTTGGTTGCTTATGACAGATAGCCTCCAGCACCACCAGAAAGCCCCAGAGTGCGCCATCTGGCGGTGAAGCATGCTACCTGGGGAAGCTCGACAAACACTGGTTCCTGCAGCTTATCTTCTCAGAAGATCATCTGTTCTCCTTGGCAGCAACCCTGGAGATGGAGTTGCATAGTAAGCCATGCTGCCTTGTGCTCTTGCACAGTTTGTGGGATATGTCCAGGGAAAATCCTCCGTTTGTGTTCTGCTCAATTGTGGATAAATGGATCTGCTGCCTGCCTGACACCTGAAGAGGGAGCGGGGAGGACAGGGTCTTTCTACAATTGCTATTGGATGACTTCCACTGCACCCCCACTGCAGCAAACACCCTTACCCTGCCAGTGACCTGCAAATCCAGCCTGCATCCTGATGCAGACCATCCACACGCAGGATGTAACCGTTTTCTGAATTCCTGCTTATGTGCCACAAAGCGCCTTGAAGTTAGCCCAATGCATTATTGCCCTCAGAGGACATGCCAATAACCCTGGGTGGGAGCCTCGGACATTTCGCGACTACTTCATCAGAGCATTTTTGGCTGATTCGACACACAGTCCATTGGCTATCCAGGACTTACCACCAGGTATAGTTTTGGAATTGAGCTCCTGTACCTGTTTTGTGGCAGGAGCCTCTAACTTGAGGACATCTTGAAGTGCTTTCTTATGCTGTTCGCTTTTCAAATGCAGGAACCTACGACCCCTCACTAGATCCGTCCTCTGACCATACTCCCCTTTGCTATTCATAATAAAATCAGAATTTCAATATTCCATACAATCAAATCGTTGCTTCTGAAGATAGGCTTTCAATTATGCTATTTCATGTACCCCAGTGAAAGAGCAGACCAAACATCCAAACTTGATATATCAATTCTTTTCTGAACGAGAAACTTTCCAGATGTTCTCTGGGACACATGCCTGCAGAGATTATAGCCTGCATTTTATTGTGCCGCACATAGCGCATATCTTGGATAGTTCAAGGTTTACTTTGTGACTCTTATCTTCACGTTCATGTTGGCAAAACGCGCCTTATCTGTCAGATGAAGTGTCAGTTCAGGACTTAACCTGCCAGGATGTGCTATGCGTGCTGCTGTAACCCGCCTTGGAAAACAGTGCGCGGAGCAGTTTTGAGGAAAGCATTACATAGCAAAGCAGACATTATGGGGCCGATTATGATGGCGGACGGACCTGAGTCCGTTCGCCACCATAGAGTAGGAGGGACCGTCCGCAGGGGCTGCGGAGGTCCCTCCGTGCAGATTAGGATGTGACCGCCAGGGTGGAGGTCACATCCTCATTCTTTAACATTGCGGCGGGTGCAGCTTCAAGCTGCACCCGCCGGAATGTTAAAAATGCATGCACGGCATTTGTGTGCACAAAGCAGCAGGCACCGTGCGGTGCCTGCCGCTTTGTCCACGCAAATGCATGGGGGTACCATAGGTACCCCCCATGTGTACCCCCCACCTCCCGTCACCAAGGGGGCCCGCAACGGGCCCCCGAAGGCAATCTCCGTATGCTTTTCCACGGCGGAAAAGCCGCTGTGGAAAAGCATATGTTTTCCGCTATCCTAATATGGCTGGCGGTGTCTGACAGACACCGCCAGCCATGTTAGAGCTTTTCCGCCGCGGTCGGAAGGCGACCACGGCAGAAAAGCTGCGGACGGAGTTTGAGACCCACCGCCATCCTAATTTGGTGGTGGGTCTTCTGTGCCTCCGCAGCGGTTTTCCCGCATCCTCCGGGCCGGCGGTGGCTTCCGCCGGCCCGGAGGATGCAGGAAAACCGCCATCCTAATCAAGCCCTATGTTTGTGTTTCAAACTAAGGGCAATCTTTCAAAGTTCTAGCTAAACATAGACATTGTTATCTATGTTGTGTACATTTTATTGCTAGGCTAGGTTGTGGTAGTCTGGTGAAATAGAAATAGAAAAGAAAATCCAATCTTTGCAAAACACAATACGTAAACAATACTTATTTACAACATGGGCCCTAGGAAGCAGGTAATATCGACAGACACTGCTATAAACCTGGCCCACCATAGGGGGATCTTTGGAGCCCAGAAGGGTACTACATTACGTTCGGCATATATGGTTTTCGTCCCTGGCACGGTTGTACGACGTTATCATGCATGCCATTACCATGCTGAGGCTTTACCACACATGTAATACCATGCGTTGGCCTTTACAACACGTGGAATAATTGCGTGGTCCTTTACCATGCATTTGTGTGGCATTTATTCTCTCACTATATTTTGAATTTGGCTCTTTTTGCAGGGTCGTTCACCAACTTTTTGCCTTCAACCTCCTGTTTTCGGAAATCGTTTTTGTAGGCTTTTAGGACTCTGTGCACTTTACCACCGCTAACCAGTGATACAGTGAGCGTGTGAATTAATGGAAAATGAAAACTGAGGGGCAGATTTATGAGGCCGTTGCGTCTCTTTGCGCCGCAATTGAGTCACTTTTTTTGACGCAACTGCGGCGCAAACAATGCGCCCTATTTACAACGTGACGCATCTAGGAGATGCGTCACGTTGTAAAGCACTGCGCCATAAGGAGGCGTTCCTGCGCAGGAACGCCTCCTGAAAGTGGCTGAGTGAAATCTATGAGATTTCACTCAGTCACTTTCAGGGCAATGCTGCGTCAAAACCCTGCGCCTGCTTGAAGCAGGCGTAGGTCTTGACGCAGCATTGTGTAGATGGGGCACCCCGAGCCTTGCTGGAGCTGCGTCGTGCTTGCGACGCAGCTTCAACAATGCGGCACATTTCCGGCACAGATGCGTCACGCATCTGTGCCGTTTTTGCACCATGGTGCGCCGCATTATAAATGCGGCGCACCATGGGTGGCGGAGCTGTGGCGCACTGTGGCGTACGTTAACTGGCGCATCCCTGGGGATGCGCCAGTTAACATAAATCTGCCCCGTAGAAACTATATTGAAGGAAACCAAATCATGCAAAAACAATTTTAAGAAAAGACAAAAAAAATCTAAACTTGAAAGAAATATTTTAAACGAAAGATAATTTTAAGGAAGAATCCAAAATTACATTACACTTGAGTGGAGTTTAGGACTACTGTGGGGTTATGGTTTCAGGGATGGGTAATGTTTAGGGTGATGAAGGGTTTGTAGGGGTCAAGAATAATTGGTGTTTGGGCATTGAAAGGGGTTTTTAGGGTTCAAAGATGGGTGGAGCGTAGGGGTGGTAAGGGGCTTTTAGGGTTCACGGATGAGAAGTGTTTAGGTATGTAAGGTGTTTTTAGGATTCAGTGATGGGTGGTGTGTAGGGGGAGTAAGGATCTTTTAGGGTTCACGGATGAGGGGTGTTTTTAGGTTTCAGGGATGGGTGGAGTATAAGGGTGTTGAGGGATCACGGATGGGCAGAGTTTAAGATTGGTGAGAGTTTTTAAGATTCAAGTATGGGTAGCGGCCGGGGTGGTGAAGAGGTTTGAGGGTTCAGGATGGGGCGGAGTTTAGGGAGATGAGGGATTTTGAGGATTCAGGGATGGGTGGTGCTTAAATGTAGAAAGGGGTTTTAGGGTTAAGGGATGAGTAGTTTAGGGTGATGAGGAGTTCTTATTGGTCATGGATGGCAGGTGTTTAAGGGCGGTGAGGGTTTCTTAGGGTTCAGGGATGCGTTGAGTTTGAGTGTGCCGATGTGTTTTATTGGGTATGGGATGGGCGGGGTTTAGGTGTCAAAAGGGTTTTTTATTGTTCAGGAATGGGTGGAGCTAGGCATAGTGAGTGATTTTATGGGTCAGGGATGGTGGATTTGTGGGGTAGAAAGGGCTTTTAGGCTTCAGGTATGAGTGTAGGTTAGGATGCCCAGTTCCAGCTAGTGAGCCAGGTTGCAGCTCCACAAAATATCTGCACTGTAACTTAACAAGTACTGCCATTCCTCCATTTTTTTTAGTAAAGCAGAAAACGCAGAATCAGCAGCGTAATTGGTGCTTAGGAGTAGAGACGGAAATTATAGCATGCTGTCGGAGGGGAATGTCCCCTGCATGGTAAGTGGGCCTGGACCCCTGCCCTGAGGGACCCAACTGCAGATGATATCTGGTGCCCTGACTTTTTGTGGTTCTTCTCACATGAAAATCCCGTATGTGCGCTGCGACCAAGGCCTGCCTTTTACCTCAGAGGTCCACAGCCTAGTTTTGAGACAAGGGTCATTGAACCAAGACATCTTTTTACCTGATGTGGCTGCTGCCCATGTTCTGGATTGATAACATTAAACAGCGGTAGCAGCGTAACATTTTTATAAGCCTATCAATGAACATAGATTTTTCTCAAGACTAGTCTCACTTGTGTAAAGTTCCACTTGCATGAGACATCCAGACCACTGCACTGACAACACCTGTGCATGTCAATTGTGTTGTGTAAAGCATGCATGTTATCAGCAACTCATGTGGCTGTGATCGGGAGATTGCAGAGACTGATGGATCCGTTTTAGATGGCCCCTGCTTTTACTTGGCACAAGAAGGAGGTTGTGGTGCTGGCTTCACATACAGTGGAAGTTTATTGCCTGCATTCCTGAGGTGGAGGGTGTAACCCCAGACACTAACATGTGGGAGGATTGAGACAGGGCTGCTTTTACATTCTTCTCTGGTGACATGTTAGAAGGGTGTTTCTTGATTAGTCCTTGCTGAGTACTGAAGTTTAGATTAATGGTGGCGGAAAGGGGGTGAGTCAGCAGATTATGTTGTAAGAGGTAGAGAACCTTCTACACCTTTGTCTTTTCCTGAGTGCCTTTTCAGGGAAGCTGATGACAGACAGCTGTAGAAGTTTAGCGCCTCATTGTATTAGTGATGTGGTTACATCTGCCCAGGCCCAGCATCTTTACCACCTGCTGTGATAGCCATCGTTTTTTTTTTTACAAAGACTGTGCTTGTGCTGCAGAAATAGCACAAAATATGCAAAGGAAACACTCCAAATCGGTTCCTGCACACAAGAATGGGATCAACAACCCCCTTCCAGGAAGTGTGTAGAAAATCGTCACCTAACTCATCCCAATTACGACCAGTTTCACATTCTTTAACTCCTTCGCTGCAGGGCTAATTCCCCCACAGTTCAGGGGGAGGGGCGGGGGGAGGCGTGGCGCCGCGGTGCTCGTGTTAAGCCCAGCTCGTCATGAGTCACAGTGGAGCTGGGCTCATGACGAGCTGGGCTCGTCACGACTCCGCCCACTGATTAATTTGCCCGCACAGGCGGGGAATCAATCGCGCGTGGGTGGAGCGCAGGCGTTATGAGGAGCGCAGCTTGTCATAAGCACCGAAGAGGTTAAGACCAATGAAGAGCTGTGGAATTGCCTGTGACCTTGGATCCTGCCTCCCCTGCTGAGAAGTTGGAGAAGCCTTTCTCCCCCTGGGAGAGATGACTGTTGAGGAAGGAGAAGCCAGGCTGCCAAGCCCAAAAGAGGATTGGCCCAGAAGAGCAGACTGTTTGCAGGAGAGTAAACAGACTTGATCTATGTCTGCCTGGCAGTCGCTCAACTTACAGAAGTGTTTTAACATTCACGAAAAAATAGCGATACCAGCTCAGCCTATGAATATCATGTAAAACACAACACAAGAATCTATTTGGAGGCACAGAGAAGGAAGTTGTCTGATTAGACTTCTAGTAAATCGATTAGGGCTTACTTTCATTTTGAGGCTTGAATAAAACACTAAAAAATCCTACCGCTGTGAAAGAGCAAAAGAAATTGCTTTTACACACAATGCATTTCCACGAAAAATAAATTAATATGTGATAATTCAGTGCATTTTGAAATGTAAAATAGTGCCTCATACGTTCAATGTACACAATCCCGGGGGGGGGGAGTGGAATAATGGACCAAACGACTAATAGCATTAAGTAAGAGATATATACTCCTCAGGGTGGAGCCAAAGTCTACTGACTATTTTAAAACATTAGTGACAGAGGTCTCGAAGGCTGCTGTACTGTCAAGCCAGACCCAAAGACTAATGTAACAGAGGTGATGCTCCAACTTGACAAGATTTCAACTGGAAGTATAGCCGGCTGTATTTTCAAGTATGGTATTACTTTTAGATGCCCTACTTGGTATCCACCTGTACTTTATTACCACTAAGTTACGGTTATAATGGTCTATTTGCAGCAATAGGCAATGCCCTACAGCTACAAGTTTTCTAATTCAGAAAGACCTATGATTGAAAATTCTGATATTTTTTTCAAACATGTTTGCTTCACAATCAGCAAAGATCATGTTTTTTTAATAAATGAGACGGGAGTTTAAGCACCACATGCAGTGTTGATAACCCTTGCTGTAGCAAAAAGTTATGCAGGGCAGCAAATGCACTGTTCCTGCGCGAAGCAGCTCCCACCCCCTGTTCACTGACGTATTGGTAGACAGTAAGCATGGGCGGAAAATCCGTTACGCTCGCGGATTTTGCGGATTTTCGGTAAATTCGCAATCCGCGAGATCCGCGAATTTCCCGCAAAATCCGCAAATTCGCACGCAGCGGATTTTTTTTTCTTGGTGATACAATTTTGCTGCGTGCGGTGTAAGTTCGCAATTGCGAACTGGTACAAAACCCTCGCGAACTGGCAGAAATCCTTGCGAACTGGCAGAAATGCTTGCAAACACAAAAAAAGCATTCAGCAGGTTCATAAGTTCAAACTCATCATTAGTAACCATTCCCTGTAGTGCTTCCTGACAAGGGCCCCTCCAGAGTTCAGTTGCTAGTTGCAACAATTATATGACCCTGTTCTGACCCTCACAGCAGGCTCATAGAATAGCTACAAGTAGGCCACAAAGGTCCTGGAAAAAAAATTGCACTGCAACAGAAAGCAAATTACAGATAAGGAAGCAGGCGCCAGACTGGAATTTTAAAACAGTGACACATTAATAAATCAACCCCAAATTAATTCATGTCAGTTGAAGCAGGCAGGTGTGCTTGCTTTCCCCCCCCCATAATCAACAGTGATGATGAACCAGAGGGTGGCATTGATGCACCAGAGGATGGCATGGGTGAAACAGAGGGTGGCAGGGGTGAAACAGAGGGTTCTGGGAACCTGTGATGATGAACCAGACGTAGAAACAACATAATCGTGACCGTTGCGAGCCGACATGTAAGTTCGCAATTGCGAACTGGTACAAAACCCTTGCGAACTGGCAGAAATCCTTGCAAACTGGCAGAAATCCTTGCGAACACAAAAAAAGCATTCAGCAGGTTCAAAAGTTCAAACTCATCATTAGTAACCATTCCCTGTAGTGCTTCCTGACAAGGGCCCCTCCAGATTTCAGTTGCTAGTTGCAACAATTATATGACCCTGCTATGACCCTCACAGCAGGCTCATAGAATAGCTACAAGTAGGCCACAAAGGTCCTGGAAAAAAAATTGCACTGCAACAGAAAGCAAATTACAGATAAGGAAGCAGGTGCCAGACTGGTGTTTTAAAACAGTGACACATTAATAAATCAACCCCAAATTAATTCATGTCAGTTGAAGCAGGCAGGTGTGCTTGCTTTTCCCCCCCATAATCTACAGTGATGATGAACCAGAGGGTGGCATTGATGCACCAGAGGATGGCATGGGTGAAACAGAGGGTGGCAGGGGTGAAACAGAGGGTTCTGGGAACCTGTGATGATGAACCAGACGTAGAAACAACATAATCGTGACCGTTGCGAGCCGACATGTAAGTTCGCAATTGCGAACTGGTACAAAACCCTCGCGAACTGGCAGAAATCCTTGCGAACTGGCAGAAATCCTTGCGAACACACAAAAAAAACCCCGCAAATTCGCGAGAATTCGCAGATTTTGTGGATTGCGAGTTCGCAAATTCGCAAAATTCGCTAACGCCAGATTCGCAAAATTCGCCCATGCTTAGTAGACAGTTATTTCCAGAACTTGGCCCTACTGTCATCAGCATCAGCCTAGTATCTGCTACATGGTCCATTGCTGCCATCACCTTTGTCTTTGTACCCTGACCCTCCTTCTCCTGTCTTTTTCCCATACTGCACCTCTCACCTGTGCAGGAGTGGTTGCAGAGGCATTATTTGGCATTTCCTGGTGCAGGCTGTTTCTATGTTGTTATTTTCGCATGGGATAGTGCAGATAGTAGCAGGATTGAGATGTAGCAGTAAAAAACTAGTGGGAGGTGCCCTTCGAGCACATCAGCTAAACAATCCCTGACTCCTATCCCCTACTGAGTGCTGGCAGAACTGCACTGTATCGTGGGCATGGTTCGGATCAAGTGGGCCATTTGGGAGAATTTTAGATTTTTTTTTTTAGATCTTTCATGGAGATCTTTCATTGAGCATATGCTGGAGATGGTGCAGCTTGCCAATCAATCAATCAATCAAACACATTTGTATAGCGCGCTACTCACCCGCTGGGGTCTCAAGGCGCTGGGAGGGGGTCGTTACTGTTCGAACAGCCAGGTCTTGAGTTGTTTCCTGAAGGCGAGGTGGTCCTGGGTCAGCCGTAGGTGGGTGGGGAGGGAGTTCCATGTCTTGGCCGCCAGGTAGGAGAAGGATCTTCCTCCTGCGGTGGCTTTGCGAATTCGTGGGACGGTGGCGAGGGCGAGGCTGGCGGATCGGAGCTGGCGGGTGGGTGTGTAGAAAGGTAGGCGGCTGTTGAGGTATTTGGGGCCCATGTCGTGGAGGGCCTTGTGTGCGTGGGTGAGGAGTCTGAACGTGATCCTCTTACTGACGGGGAGCCAGTGCAGGTCTTTCAGATGGGCGGAGATGTGGCTGTGACGAGGGATGTCCAAGATGAGTCGTGCCGAGGCGTTCTGTATGTGCTGGAGTCTTTTCTGGAGTTTGGCTGTGGTTCCAGTGTAGAGGGTGTTCCCGTAGTCCAGACGCTGGCGACGAGGGCCTGGGTCACCATCTTTCTGGTTACGGTGGGGATCCACCGGAAGATCCCTCTTGGACAGAGAGATGTGTGCACTACAGTGCTTAGTTTGTAAAAAAACATAAGTGCCAAGGCCTTTCTTAGGAGGCCTGCGGTGAACACCATGGCACAGAGGTTAATTCCAATTGAGGCCAAAGGGTCACAATTCAAGGCAAAAATTCAGGACAAAAGGTAAGAGTTAGGGATACATCCAAGGAGTGGCCACACCACGCTACTGTATCAATACATTTATCTACTATTTTTTATATTACACTATTTATTAACTGCTCTCTATGGGATTGCCTCTAGTTGTGCGACATTCGGATGATGCAGTTTGTCCTTGTTTAATAGTTCATTGATGGTATTGTGCATTATGTCAAAGGGCATCACTCCTTCCCAAATCTACCCAATATTTCTTGGAGAGAAAACAACAGCTATTTGTGATTATGGTTCTCAACATTTTAAAACCTATGTGTGGTGGTGGCCAAAATACATACGAAGACACCACGTAGGTTAACTGCAAATAGGTTTATTGAAGATAAGAATATGCTGAGCGACCTCAGCCACAGCTGTGCTCGGAGCTTCTTCACACACGCTCCCCGGCGCTCGCCTTGGAACGCTGGTCGCGGTGACATTCGAAGTGATGTCACCGCGAGCAGCTCCATTACACGCAGAGCTGCCGGGGGACAAACTAGGTGGGAGATACCACACATCCCCCTCCCCTGCGGAAAGAAAACATTGGAACAACGCATTGACAACAGAATGGCAAAGAAGACGTAAAAGCATGCCGATTGAAATATCTGGAAAATCAGGCCACTCTCTTGCTAGGAGGAATGACTCAAAAACAACAGTATAGTAAGGATTACATCATAATATATTGGTCGAAATGTCTGGGGGGTCTGGTCACTCTCCTACTAGACCTACCAACTGGGTGGGGGAATGACAGCTGTTGCTCGGTGTTGGAACCCTTGTTCTGACTAGCATCACCCTCCCCATCCTTTCACTGCTGGAGTCATGACCTGGTGGGTGAAATCTCACTACCCTCCCTAGATTCCAGATCGTCCCCTCTTGGGTCTTGACGGCATTCTTGAACTGTTTTGTGATTTTGGTTGGACTACTGTACCCTGACCAATTAGCTCTCCCAGTGGGGGTTCTGATCTTCATGTTATCCCCTACTTTGAATCCGGCCTCCCGTGTGGCCTTGAGCTGGTCATATCTTTCCTTCCTTTTCTTCATGGCTTCTTCTTGTTTCTCCAAACTTCCTGCTCTTTTGGAGTGGTCTGACCATCCCTTGTGCCACCCCATCCACCCTGGGAATAGCTTGGTGTTGGGTATTCTTGCACGGAGCATCTCGAATGGGGTGACTCCCGTCGTCTGGTGCGGTGTGAACCTGTAAGCTTCTAGTCGTCTCCATGCTTCCTCTTTCCAGCTCATGCCACTGGCTTTGGCCAGCTGGATACTTTCCTTGAGGGTTTTGTTAAAGCGCTCGACCATGCCATTTGTTTCGGGGTGGTACAAAGCGCAACGCTTGTGCTTGATGCCTCTCTCCACCAGGAAGTCTTCCATTTCTTTTGAACACAGTTGCACCCCATTATCCGTGAGGATGTTGCTGGGTAACCCTTCCCCAATGAACACCTCTTCCAGGAATCCAATGACTGTCCTGGTTGTGACTTCAGTTACAAACTTCATTTCAGGCCACCTGGAATACAGATCCATGAGCACCAGGATGTAGGGCGTCCGCAGCTCTCCAGACAATGGGCCCACGATGTCTAGCGCCAACTCTTCCCAGGGTCCTGACGGTGGTGGCCTGCATACCATCGGGGGCGTCAGCTGCTTCAAAACTTTGTCACTGTTGCTGCACGGAATGTAGTCTCTAACTTTCCTTTCAGTGGCAAGGTCCATGTTTGGCCACCAATAGTCCTCTCTGAGTCTTTGTTTAGTCTTAGTAATGCCCAGATGCCCTTCGTGGGCTATCTCAACCAAGTTGTCTCTCACCGACGCAGGTGGAACAAGTCTCGTTCCTCTGAATAGGCATTCGTCTACTATGGACAGCTCATCTTTGACAGCCCAGTATGGCCGCAGGTTTTCTTCCCGTTTATCGTCGTTCTTCCACCCGTCTTTTATCTTCTTATTAACCTCTTCCAGGACCTTGTCTTCTTCCAAAGCCTTTCTCCATGTTTCCTCGCCCAACGCTCTCTGGATGGCGCAGACATTCTCCATCTGAAGTTCATCCCCTTCATCTTCCTCCTTTCTTTGTTTCTCCCACGCCTCATGTTCACTGACAAGTCTCGACAGACAGTCTACTGCGAAGTTCTGCGTTCCTGGGACGTACTCGACACCGAAAGTGTATTCTTGGAGGCTGACCACCCACCGCCTTATCCTGCTGGAGATGGAATCCAGCCCTTTTTTGCTGAACACTTCCACTAACGGCTTGTGGTCCGTACGAAGGGTGAACTGGGTTCCCCACAGGAAGTCTCTGAATTTCCCCAACGCCCAAGATACCGCTAGGGCCTCCTTTTCAATCACCGAGTAGTTGCTCTCGGACATCTGGAGCGACCTTGAGGCAAACGCGATGGTTTCTTCTCCGTCTCTTCCTATTTGGGTGAGGACTGCTCCCAGCCCTTTGGCACTCGCATCGGTGGTGACTACAGTCGCCCGGTTGGGCATAAACTGGGGGCTTCTGCGAGTGCCCTCTTTACATCTTCGAACTCCCTCTGGCACTCTCGACTCCAGTTGAATTCAGTCTCTTTCTTTAACAGCAGCCTGATGGCGTAGGTCCTTCCTGCCAGATTCCTTATGAATTTTCCATAGAACTCTAGCATCCCCATGAATGACTTGATTTCGTCCTTGCTTGTGGGAGGTGCCAAATTTACAATGGTGTTCTGTAATTCAGCCTTGGGACAGATTCCTTCTGTCGTCACCTTGTGCCCCAAGAAATCCAACTCTGCGCAGCCAAACACGCATTTATCTCTTTTCACAGTAAGCCCTTGTGACTGGAACCTTCCTAGCACGCGTCTCAGTCTCTCATCATGTTCTTCATGGTTCCTGGCGAATATGAGCACATCATCTTGGTAGCACATGACGCCTAGGATCCCCTTCAAGATGTTGCCCATGAGCCTCTGAAATACAGCGGCTGCCGAGACTAGCCCGAAAGGCATCCTTTTGAACTTGTACGCGCCCATCGGTGTCACAAAAGCCGTGAGTTCTTGTGACTCTTCGTGTAGTTTTATCTGGAAGTAGGCTGAGGTGAGATCGAGAGTGGAAAACACTTTAGCTCCCTCCAGCATGCTCATCATTTGGGTGATGTTCGGTAGAGGGTATCGGTCGACCACGACTTCCTTGTTCAACGCCCTCAGGTCGATGCAGAGCCGGACTGACCCATCCTTCTTCTTTGCGGCCACGATGGGTGCCAACCATTCCGTCGCTTCCACCGGTACGATGACTCCCGCCTTGCACAATTTCTCCAGTTCGGCTTTCACCTCTTCTTGGATGGCAATTGGGAGTTTTCTGACTTTAGCCACAACAGGCTTGGCGTTTGCTTTCAATTTTATTTTGTGGCAGTAGTTTTTTAGGCATCCTAGTTCTTCTCTGAACACACTTTTGAACTCTGTCACTATGTCTGTCTTGTGCTCATGTATTTCCTGTATCAGGATCTGGGGATTGCTGTTGGGATTGAGATAGATCACTAACTCCTTCTGAGCTTGCCATCCCAAGATGTTGTCCCCTACAGTGGACACATAAACCTTGGACACTGTAGTCCTGTTCCTGTATTCAATCTTCCCTAAGAAATAGCCTTTCATAGAGATAGGACGACCAGCATACCCCCCAGGCCTCAAATCCATTTTTCTCAAAATTATCTTTCCTTTGGACACCCGAGAGAATTCTTTTGCATTGATAATAGTTATCCTAGAACAGGAGTCGAACAATGCTTCTAGATCAATTCCACCTACCTTTATGATGTCCTTTGGGCTGCTAACCTGACCTTCGTCAACCTGCACCACTACTTCACTGCACATGGTGTCATTGTGGACCAGCAACTCTTTGACTTGCACCACAAATTCATCACACACAACATTAGTCCTGTCCCTGCTCTGTCTACTGACCCCTTGCCCACTCTTGCAGTATTGTTTGAAGTGGCCTTTCTTACCGCACTTGTTACATGTAAACCTGAGGGCGGGGCACTCTTTGTCATTGGCTAGATGTCCCTGTTTGCCACACCTATAGCAGGTGCCCTTGAACGATCCCCCCAGTTTGCTCTCCTTCTGTTCTCTTCCCACCACCTTCTGGCCCTTGATCACAGACACTGCCTCACATTCGGTCACCACTTCACTGACATTGATCTTCTCATCGCTTCTCTTTTCCCCAGTGTCTTGCTTTATCTCTTTAACACACTGTAACATGTGCTCCACCTGTTTGGCTATGATAAGAACCTCCCTCAACGGTGGGTCATCCTTAAGCCATAACTCTTCACGCACACGCTCCATCCTGCAAGCCAATACAAACTGATCTCTAATTCTTTCTACATTTGCCCCACCGAACTTGCAAGTAACTGCTAACTTCCTCAACTCAGAAACGAAATCTTCAATGGATTCTCCCTCCTTCTGTGCTCTTTTACCAAAGTGGTACCTCTCCATAATAGTGCTTGTCTTGGGGAGGTAGTGCAAATCCAATTTTTTAAGACTGACTTCAACCTCATTGAGACCCCTTGCTTCCTGCGCCCCTAAGTCTGGGAGATGATCTAAAACTTCCTCCCCTTCCGCACCTAGGTAATAGGCTAACAATGCTACCTTCCTTTCTAAGCCCAGGTTAGGCCCACATACAGTAGCATAATTCAAAAACACCTTTTTCCATTTTTTCCATTGTATGGTGGGATCACCTGGGTTTGTTAAGAAGAAGGGTGGAGGGGGTCACACTTTGCATGGTAATGTGTTACAGAGCGATAATTGCAGAGCTAAAAACCCAGATGAGAATGTTAAAGTCCTGCTATACACAATGTAGACGTGGGCAGAGTACTAATTTCCTGCGCCAAGAGGGGCAAACATGCAAATGCTAAATTCGTGCACAATACTTCTACTAGCTTTGTTTGAAAGAAACTCTATATTAGGAACAGTCAGTTTGTTAGCCCCAGCTGATTGGGCTTCCAAGTTTCTGTATTAAAGGTACATACAATAATGCATGAATAGCGCAGTATGAATGCAGCCTGCAGAGGGAGTACTTCAGTTGGCCTCCTAGTTTCCCTTGCACAGCCCACCTCCCTGGAGCAGACTGTGACCTGCTTGAAGCTCACTGCAGGAGAATCTTGACTCCAATGGCGCGTGGCTTCCACCTTACAAAAATGTCATTAATCATTCGCAGTGTGTACTTCTCCTCGTTCTATTACCCTTTCAGCCAGTACAGTTCTTGTTGAAACGCTACCGTAGAGAAAGAGAAGCCTCCTACTACACTCGCCCCTTAATGTGTTAAACGTCAAACACTTCCTTGCAAGTCCCGGTTAATGTTACTTTAAACATAGGTAATGTTCTTTTGCACTCGTGACAGTGCTTGAATCACGCTCCGTTTACTTAGGAAGAGAAATGCTGGCAATATTTTAGGGAAACGCTCTCTGTGGTGACAGCCTCGCTGCGTTCCTTTAGTTAGGTGTGCCCTTCCAGTTACCCTCCGGTTAATACTCAAATCTAGGCAACAGCTGAGGGGGCGGGTGATTCGTGAATCTATCGCGCAGGCAAGCGCTAACACCACGCTCAGCTATCTGCTGGGAGCTAACAACGGACTTTTAGACAGCAGGCCCGTAATCGCCACCACCTTTCTCGCTCGGATGTCAAACGTGACAGTGAGCTGCTCACAGTTCGTGCGGCGCTCGCGCTGCGTTTGTGCTGGCCATATACTATCTTGTAAATTCTTCTTCCTGCTCTGTGCAAGCGTTTGCCAACAAAGAGTACCTTACTTTCTCAGCATGGAAAACCCAATCAGACACTGTCCGTACAGCGGTGTCGTCCGCTCTCACTCCTTGTGTATTTTCTTGGTGATGACTCCCGTCCGACGCCGTCTGCTTCACACAACAGGAATTCCTCTTCCTTCCTTTCGTCAGCTGACGATTCTTCGTCCCATCATGCGTGTTGAGGTCGCTGGGTGTTCATCCTCGTCGCCAGTGTGGTGGTGGCCAAAATACATACGAAGACACCACGTAGGTTAACTGTAAATAGGTTTATTGAAGATAAGAATATGCTGAGCGACCTCAGCCACAGCTGTGCTCGGAGCTTCTTCACACACCCTCCCCGGCGCTCGCCTTGGAACTCTGGTCGCGGTGACATTCGAAGTGATGTCACCGCGAGCAGCTCCATTACACGCAGAGCTGCTGGGGGACAAACTAGGTGGGAGATACCACACTATGGCAAACAGTTTGGGAAATATTAAGGTAGGTGTATTGTTTCACCTTCTGCTAGTTTAGGCAAGTTGAACAAAAACATTTGCCTCACCTCACACTGCATTAGATGTCAAGCCTAAACAAATGTACTGAGACAGAGCAGATGGTGTGGGTGACAGTCTCACACCTAATGCCAGGATGTGAGGTACCCAGACTTGTCTGTAGTCTCTCTCACAGCACCAAGCAGGCCTGACTGCTGCATTGCAGTGTGAGTCAGGGAATCTACATTTGTCTCAGAATTGGGACCCCGGACCACCAGACAGAGAATTACAGAGCAGGGTGAAGTAGAGATCAAATGGGAGATCCACAGCAACTGATTCAAAGGGTCCTGGATGAATAAGGATGAATAAGGATGAGAAGAACAAAACGGGACAAATCCTAAAGTCAGACAAGATGGAATCTCCATGGGTATTGGAAAGTATTGCGTACCTAGAGAATAGTCTCAGCAGAGAAGCCAGAAACAGAAGAGGCACTGTCCAATGGTTGAATAAGCAACACTCACCCACCCCTGCAAACTCTCCTCGTGCAATGATAGTGCTTGTGGAGGGTGGACAGGGACCGGGCTCATTGGATGTTTTTTTCCCTGGGCAATTGCCCAGACCTTCCATGTCTTTAAATGGCTATGCAATCGAGCCAAGTCCGAACCAGCAGTCTGGCTCATCCATAGATGGGAATACAGGGGGTGTGCAGTTCCTAAGGGTAGGGGAAAGATGATCTTTTCTAGAAAGTGCCCTCCCACGCCCCGAAGTATGTCATGCTTTATCATTGGGCCTTGCTTCTCGTTGGGCCAGCGCTGCAATGCCTGACAGGCACCCACTAAGGGGCTCTTTGGTGGAGATCCTTTTAAAGATGAAGCAGTAGGGTGAGTGCGGGTGTGTGGACTAGGTGGTGCGGTGAGTAAGTGGGTTAAAATAGGTCTAGGGCCGTCTAAAGTAAATGTGTTTATTACCAGGGGGCACTAGTCTAATTAAAACTAATGAACCCCAACTGGATATAATGATCCTATAGGGCTGGTGTGGTGCATAGGGTCGACATGTTTCATGCCAGGTTAGCCCCTATCCGGTCTGGTGGCACTTCATCAGGACCAAAAAAAGTGATAAAGGGTACTTTAGCATTACTGCAAACTTAGTTCAGTGATTATAACTGATAACGAGAAGCAGTTGAACGCCCCGGATTGAATGATCCCGAGGAGAAAGACTCCTAGAGATTAGGGCTTGTGCTGGCGGGGATGGTTAAGCACTTCATTGCTCTGATGCCAGGGAGGCAGTGCAACTAGTGTCCGTCCTAACTTGGCTCCGGTCCCCGTGCCAGGGTGGGAAATACGCTATTTTAGGTTCAAGTTACACAACAAATTAAATATAAGAACAGGAAACAGGATAAGACTTTAAAATGTAGAATATATAAGTGTAATTTAGTCATTAGTTCATGACATTGCATTGACATGTATATGAAGTGAAAGTTTCTGAACATGAACTTTAAAACATTTATTAACTCTCCCTACTGACAAAGACATGAGTAAGCAAAGTGAATCAATTGTATGGCATCCCTTGCACAGTGGCCAATATTGTTTTTATGGATGATGGAACATTACAGGCCATTCTAGCATATACAAGTGAAGCTTTTTCACAGGATCCATCTTGAACAGAATAACTTTAAAATGCTCTCAAATGTCACTATTAAGTAAATTATACACATGAAGTAACAAGATTTGACTTAGACCATAAGACTTTTAGGGGGCTATTACGAGTTTGGTGGTGTGGCATCAGGCCGCCACACCAGAGCCCCGCTGCCACACCGCTAAATCCGTACTGAGACCGCCTGCCAAATTCTGACTGGAATCCAGGTCAATCGGTCACTTTGAAAAGGCTTGTATGTGAGCCTTAAAAGGCACTGCAATGGGAGCGCCAAAGCACGTTCCAGCTCAGAAAGAAATGCACAACATTTTGGGGATGTAGACAGACACCCTCATGCACAGAGGCACCAGGGGTCCTGTATGGCCCCCTTAGTTCCTCACCGCCACCCTTTTCATGGAAAGGAGGGCAGTGAGGAAACTCAAAATATGCTCGGTGGTGCCAGCTGCGGCATTGCCAGCATATTTTCCCCAGTGAAAGACCGCCTGCTCAGCAGGATCCTTGATCCGGCAGGGCCGGCGTTCTCGTGGCAGTCTTAATACTACGGGCAGTCCCACAGTGCGGCGGTCGTCGGACAACCAATGCCACTACGGCGTTCCTATAGAACACCGTAGTCATAATAACCCCCTTAGAATGAGCCCATGAGTTTTGGGAAGTTTTTCTCTGTGAGTTCATTTTAATGAGGACATTCTGCCTCTTCTAGGACCAAGTGTTCTAGTATCCTTTACAGCCTCTGCACCAAGCTACAGAGGACCATTAGGACCTTTGTTATATGCCCAACCTGTGGACTCTTACCAATAATGTTAAATCAGACCTTTAATTTCTGTTACGGCCTAGTTCAATGGGCCGTAATGCAGTAAATGCTTTTGAAGAAATGAGTTCATATTTAAGGGCATCTTTAACCTTTGTATGGAACTGCTTAGTGCTTTATTCACAGATAACAGCATCAACATTCATCATTATACCAATGATACACAGCTCTACTTGAAAGTATCCTATATGTCTAACATCTAGTATCTCAAACACTGCTTGCAGTACATTCAGACGCGGATGTCCAATGCCTCCCTAAAGCTCAAGACAGAATTCTGCTTATTTGCCAATATCAATAAACACAAACAGTTCGAGCCTGGCTCAATGACATGAACCTTGACGGCGTTGATCTCCATCTTTCACCTATTGCTAAGTGACTTGGATTCTCCCTGGAAACCAATTTAACACTAAAGGAACACAGTTGCCCAAAAACAAAGACTGCCTGGCACCAGCTCTATCTTCAAAAGAAAATCAAACCTTTCTTTCAGAAATTGACTACTGAATTGCTGGACAAGCTTTTGTAGTCTCGCATCTGGTGTAGTGTAGTTCCTATATTCCCAATAGGCTCTGCGCATTGGAATAACATATGATATAGATGTGACGTGGGACTGAGGTCTACTAGGTCTCTATTGAATATAGAGTTAATTGTGAGTGCCAGCTAGCTCAGAGGTCACTAGACACTTTCTCGAATTCACAAGAAGGGATTAGTTTCTGACAACCGCATAAACATGACAACTTTCTTTCCCCAAGATAAAACTGATCATCAGAGTCGTGGAAACAATAGATAGATATTTCACTCAGTCAATCGTGTATGCTTCGTTTCACCAGAGGTGCAGAGAAATAGATAGACGGGCGTTTTCAATACAAGTTTTTTTTTAGCAGTCTTCTTTCTCAAGCATAAGAAATTAACTGCTACAATCGTAAAACTGTTTGAAAAATATAATGCATATAGTATAAAGAGTAGAATAAAATAATACTGTAAGAGCATTCTATGGTGCCTAAACCATAGATAAGTATATACACAAATAACAGAGGCTAAAAGTACTCAACTGGTGATTCTAAAATACGCCTACCCCGACGTACCTAACCTAAGCTCGGTATGAGGGAAGAAGTAAGTGAGGTGTAGCATAAATGTAGTATTCTTTTTGCCAAGAATCTGTCCAAGATTTCTCTTAGGGTCTAATCAGCTCCGTACCTTAGTTTGGAACGAAGAAGGTCAGGCTCAGGACTCGATTTCCCAACAATCCGCAAGGGTGGCTTGGAAACACTGGAGCTGGATTTCTCAGCAGGAGAAAAGACAGCGTCTCTCTCGGTGCGTCTGCTGGAGGGTCGGCTTCCTTCGGCACTTGCTGTAGCAGGATGCGTCGGCAAGTAGATAGTCGAACTGCTCCAAACCACCATGTGTTTGCTAAGGCAAGTGTGGTCATATTTATACCTTGAAGTTGCAGAGTTTGACGTAAAGGTGGACATAATAATCTCATTAAAGACTCTCAGTTCTTTGAAAACTCCATGAGTTCTTGGACAAGTCAGTTCTCGAGCAAGGGAAAGTCCCTAGCTGCTGAAGCCGAGTTTTCCAAGAAATCGTTGTAGATTTTCGGAACTAGTGGAAGTAGCTCTGCCGTATTTGGACTGCATGAGCTTTGACTAAACATGGTTATGATTCTTATGCTTATATAAGGACATAGTGATTTATATGTACAAATGTTCAAATGTTCAAATAAGCTTTATTCGATATTTCATAAAATATCATACAAGCATACAATTACAGAAATAATATAAAACAAACAATTTGATCAATTCATTAAAATAAGTAAATAGAAATGGAAAAGTGTATCGGAGAAATCATTACCATTTAAAAAGCGAGATCAGGAGAACCAATCTTAGCATGATTAAAAGTTAATTAAAAAGAAGAGATCTAAAAAACAGCATATTTAGGTAGGGCCTTGCAGAGATTTCCTAAATTTGATCAACAACTTCAAGTACTGTTCCATGATACCTATAACTTCTTTATCCTCTAGCGTCTGTAAGCGCTCATACGCGTCCTTGCAATACCTCAGGCCCCATCCCTTTAGTAGGGGTTTTAATAATGTTTTCCTGGGAATCGCGTAATAAGTACAAAATAAGATGGTATGGATATTTGATTGTACAGAGGTATCATCACATGGACAAAAACTCAGATTTCGAGACCAATCACTTCTTACTGGAAAAGTTATAAGACGAAAAAAAGAGCCCAGTCTAAATCTGGCAAGAAGCATTCTAGCATAACAAGAAAAATCTGTAGACAGGTATGCTTGGAGGCCCTTGTGCTGCGTCACCCTTTGGTACGCCTGGAGAGTTGTATTTTGTTTTTGATGGTTCCATCTTGTAGACTCCAAGTGATCCAATAGAGTTTTTCTTAAGTTTTTTCTTGATATAGAGTCCAAGGTCAAAGGATCAGAAAAGTACTCTGGGTGACCAATTTCCACAAAAAAGTTTTTAATATAGACCAGCCATTTCGTATGTCTTACCCCCTCCTGTTTGAGAATGTCCAGTATCACTTCGCGATTTAAGTCTGTTTCAGTAGTGGTCCAGATTTTATGCCACTTTAATTAAATCAGAAATAAATGATAAATCTAACTCAATATGCATCATGTATACGGAAGTTGATTTAGGTGTTGCCAATAAATACCTTAGGAATTTGTTTTCCTCAATTTGAATAGAGGTAATGTTTTTTTCCATGCCCCAAAGGCCAGCCCCATAAATAGCTGTTGAAATACATTTTGTTTTATATAAAATAATTAGCTGTTTAACAGGCCTCCCACCTATTCTTCCGGCAAAGTCTCTGAGCCCACCAACAGCTCTAACAAGGGCAAGTTTTCTCATTTTAACTGCCGACTTCCAAGATGTGTGTCGATTTACAGAAATGCCCAAATATGTGAAATTGTCCACTGTCTCTAGTCTTTGCTCCTCAATATGAATGGGGCATGATCTTTTGTTTATCTTTTTATTACAGACCATTGAGTAGGTTTTCTTAATGTTGACTCTCAGGCCTTTATTGTACATGAAATCCCTGAATGCCGTGACTGCTTTTTGTAACCCCACTCTAGTTTGTGAAAGTATAGCCGCGTCATCGGCATAGAGCAAGATAGGGATTGATTGCCCTGCCACCTTGGGATAATCGCATTCGAAGTTTTTTAAATGATCTCCTATTGCGTCTATGTAGAGGGAGAAAAGCATTGGGGCTAATATACATCCCTGCCTAACCCCTCTATTTATGGAGAATCTTGGCGAGCACTCTCCTTTTGGGCCGTATCTAACTCTAGCTCCTGCGTTTCTATATAGATTCTTATAAAGATGAGTATTGATGGATCTACTCCTAAAAGTTCCAAAATGTCCCAAAGTTGTTCATGGTTTACACAATCAAAAGCAGAGCTTAAGTCCACATAAGTAACATACAGGTTTCCATTTTTTGTGTCAACGTATTTGGACATAATAGGATGTAGGTTCAGAGTTTGTTCTACTGTACCTCTCCCTGATCTGAAGCCATACTGGAGCGTTGAAAGTATGTTCTTCTCCGCTGCCCATACTTCAAGACGTTTCAAAATAATGCGGCCTGCAATCTTCATTAGGGAATCGAGGAGGGAGATAGGCCTATAGCAAGATGGAGAATGCCTATCACCCTTTTTGAAGATGGGTATCACTACGGCCTCGTCCCAGGAAGGGAAGTGGCCCGACATAGTTGCGGCGTTCAAGGCAGATGTCAATATTGGTGCCCAAAAGGATATTTCTGCTTTGAAAACATCTGTGGGGATGGCGTCCGGCCCTGGTGCTTTGCCAGCTGGACTCTCCCTTATCGCCATCTCCACCTCTTCCCACCTGAAGACAATGTTAGAATGCGTTACATCAAGGAGGTCTAAAGATGATGAGGCCTTTGGTTCTAATGTCGTTGATGTGGGTTGACTATATAGATTTTGAAAATAAGCAGCCCACGTTTCACCATCAATTGCAAGGTCAATATTTCTCTCCGGCATCTTTACCCAAGGGAGCGGGGTATTTATAAATTTCCAGAAGGCCGAGAGATCTCGATTTTCGCTGGTTGACACCAATTTTTGCCATGCTTCCTCCTTTAATACTTTTTTTCTATTTTTAATAGCCATACAATAACTAAGTCTGGCTTGCCGAATCTCCGTGATTGGTTTTGGAGTTTTGTGCAACAGATTCTTTAATGTCTTTAAAGCTATAGAGCAATGTTTATCAAACCAGACTTTGGAGGGGATGGGCCCCGCCTTAAACTGTCGTGTAAGCAATTTTCTGAGGCTGAACTGTATACTCAAGAAGGCATCTCGGACAGAGTGGGGCAGTTCATTTAAGGAGAGGCAGATATGTATCTCCTCCCACCTCATCGTCAATAAGTCCTTCAACAGTCTACTAGGATTGATTTTCTCCCATTTGATGGTATATCCGTTTTGAGAACCCATAACAATTGGTAGCTCATAATTGGTTTTGGGATTGTTGGTATGCATAGAAACTGGAGGGGGAAACACGATAGATAAGGCTAAAGGATAATGATCCCCATATAAATAATCCAAAGTGTTCCACGAGGATATTAAAGGGGCATACATCTGTGAAAAAAGAATGAAATCAATAGTTGAATTTATACCTCTGCCATGGAAACTGGGTTCAAAAGGTCTAGGTGGGAGGGTTAAATTATTAGCAAATTCTAAATTTAAAGAGTCTAGAAAATTATTTAGTAAGTCCCCTGAGTTTGAATGTATAAAATGATGGTTAGGGGTGTGATTAGTAACACTAGAATCCATTTCTATAGAGATGTCACACATGCCCTTCATGGCATTTGGTCATATGTTGCAGTTAAAATCACCCATAAAGATTGTCACACACTCGCCCCCACGTAATTCTTTAAGTGTGACCACTGAGCGGTGCAACTCTTCCAATACATTTTCCAATGGTTCTGGGGCCATATTATTATAAAAGTTAATTATCAGCAGTGTCATGGAGGAGCCAACATCCATGGCAATTATTTGGTAAGATGTCCTTAATATCTTTTTGACAATCTTATGGCCTATTGTGACACTTATATAGGTGCAGAGACCCCCTCTATGTCTACCCTGGTTACTGGGTAATGCAGGTGAGTGGAAAGTCTGGTAGCCCAGTAAATGTGTAGGTGTCAGCGCCCTAGTCTCTTGGAAACACAAAACAGGGTATTGATTTACCACCTCCAACCAAGTTGGTAGTATGATTTTAGAATTAATACCTGCCAGGTTCCAACAAAGAATCTCTAATGTATCAGTAGGTTTACTATGCCCTCCCCTGATAGACAGCCTTTTTGGTGTTCTTTCCTGGTCTATCTGTGTCGTTGATGTTTCTGCTATATCTCCTCCTTCTATCGTGTTTTCTATTTGTAGGTCTGGGGTACTATTAGTCATAGAGGGCTTTGTCAAAGTATCATTAGATAAAGTGGCAGATAAAATCTCCCGAGGTTGATAGGCCACTTTCTTTGGAGAAAGTCATTCTATGTCATCCAAGCCATAGAGTGGCTCGTATTGGTTATAACAGGGGAAATTTCATGGAGGAATTTGAGGTGGAAATAATTGACCATATCCCACTGGAGTGTAACCAGGCGTCAAGGGATATTTAGTATTCCATGGATTACCTGTGTTATGATAGAGACTATGAAATGGCAAGATATTTTCCCTAATTCCATTTCTTGATGGACAGCTATGGTAAGATGGTCTTCTATGTTCTTGGAAGGTAAGATTACCAAAATGGGGCTTGGGCTGATGTTGTTTCGGGCGCATTAGAGCTTCAGGGTAGAAATAAGAGAGGGATTTAGGTGAAATCGGACCATTATGGAAGTCTGAATACCAATCCCTGATGTGTGACATAACTCTGGGATCTTTGAATGTAATGATATGTATTTAAGGGCATGAATCGGGAAATTTACAATAGTGTCATAAAATGGTTCACAACATCCACTCCACGTTATTATGTTAATCTATGATTAAGTACTAAACATAAAAGCTAGAGCATTAGTTTGTACAATCCCACCCTAAAAATACATGAAATGTATTAAAAAAAATGGGCGTACACAAATTGAGTATTCTAACAATATGCATCTAAAGGCAATGATTTCATTTTAAGCATATGATATGATATTAGCTATGCTAACCAAATGAATCACAAAATTTAAATTTATGAAATGATACAGAAAAAAGGTCAAGACCATCCCATAGCAGAATATACAAGTTAGTTCTATTTGTGCATTAGGTCAATATTGTTTCTAGGAAGTAGTCAAAGAATTCTTGTTCTCTAAGAATAGTTCTACTTTAAGCAGATTGCTTTGTGCCAAAGTTCAGTGTGTTTTGGAAAAAAGTCAAATCAAATTGTAGTGAAATAGAGTTTCAAACTTGGAAGTTTTTGTTTTGAAAAAAGTGAAGGTAAACTTTCAGAGTTCGAAAGAACGCTAGGTGCTAATTTCAAAAGTTATTCTTGGTGTCAGGAGAAAACATTAAGTCTTCAAGGCTGGCAAAGAAATCGTCGACCACAGTAGATGAAAGTTCAACTACTTCATTAAGAAGTTCAATCGTACACAGATCAGCGTCAGCCGCATTAGCAATGTTCATAGCAGATGGTACCTGTGTGCCTGTCGGTACGCGTATCTCACCTCCAGTTGAATTTGCCTGTGAGATCTCAATGAATGCTGTCATCAGGATTGGCCATGTCTGAACTGGGGTGGTGTGGTGTGCAAAAAAACGATGGATTTAGGCCCAGATCTCTGTACTGGGGTGAATGTATGACATTGTTCTGCATTCTGTCCATCAACTGTGGTTTTTGCATTTGTCAACCCGAGTGGGATGGGTATGCTCAGACGTGAGTCCCATGCTCTCCACACCACTGGAGTCAAGCTATCCTGGCTGAAGACGGCTGATAGCCAGAAACCGGTCCTAGGATGCTTGATTCTGGTCCAGGAAAGACATGGCTTGGCAGTTCCGGCTGGACTGTTCCCATGAAGCTCAGGGTCAAGGCTGATTTGCATATGGCCATGTCTGAACTGGGGTGGTGTGGAGTGCATAAAAACGATGGATTTAGGCCCAGATCTCTGTACTGGGGTGAATGTATGACATTGTTCTGCATTCTGTCCATCAACTGTGGTTTTTGCATTTGTCATCAGGATTGGTAGCTGTTGGGGCAACACAACACATGAGCCGTTACCGGACCCAGTAATGCGGCAACATCCGTTGGCATAGCCCATGGTAGTGTTAGACTGATATCTAACACGCATTCCTCTCCACAAAGCAGGCATCGTAGAACAGGTAAGATGCAATCCTGCGAGATTGGTCTGAATGACAGGAACCATGTGGTATTCAGATCTCTCAAACAAGCCAAGCCAAGGATCTGTGTTATTCTGTCATGATACCTCATGGCCTGGAGTGCATTCTCAATGCTGACTTGGGTATCGCTGGTGGCCAGATTTGCCATAACGGAGCAGTAGGAATAAAAATAAGATCCCCGCTACGAGTCCCAAAATGAGAGGCAGGCCGCCAAACACAGAGTGCACGAAGTTAGGAAAAATGCCCGGGACTGCTTCAAAGGGTGCTAACAGTCCCGAAAAAATCATCCTAAATACTTGTGCAATACTGCTGGAATCATAAATGTTAAAGATACGACCTAACATTTCTGCGAAATGTATTGGGCAGTTTTTTTATAATAATGCATGTATCTCTGCAGAGGACCTTGCAACTTGCAGATCATACGTCTCTCTGTACGAGGTCAGCGGCACAGTTATTTGCAAAAGAATGGCTTTTATTCTGCTTAAAGTATCAATTCATATAGAAGAGATTTTCAGTGAAGGCCATAGTCGCGACTCCCGACTGTCTTGCTTTTAGGAAACAATACTTGCATACAACAAGTGACCCTGGCTGACACACTAACAAGATAGCCTATTCCTGGCATCATTCCACAACAGTTGTGATCATTTAACATAATTTAGCTACCATTTGAAAGCTGCCTAAAAATTGGATCTATCACCACTATGGGCGAACCTTGCAGGTGTCAAGAAAGGTTATTGGAAGAACCCTCGCAGGCTCCGTGTAAATTAATACCTTGACATAACAATGTACCGCTTAGTGAGTTTTTACAATTTTTACCACTAAGAAATACCTCCTTTCCCCCACCAACATTTGTGTGTGTATGGTAAATCCCAGGTCGACTTAATGTATTGTTTATCCAACCTTTCATACAGGCCTACTGGTATGTGTTTTAAGCAATACTGAAACAGGAAAATCGTCACTGGAATCGTGATGGTGCCATGTAATATCCATTCAACTGATGGTTTCTCAGAAACGGTCAAAGGTAATCTCTCCAGTTTTTCTATGCTCAGCACCGTATAGTCTGCTCCCCTCTGTGCCAATGAGATTTGTTTATCTGTAAGGTTAAATACAGTAAACAATGACGTAGTGTTGATTAAACGCCAAGGCACATAGCCAGAACGAAGGTTTTGCAACGTCAAGCCTAACAACATTATAGAACGTAATTGAGATTGGCCATGTTGTAACATTAGCAAGTCCTGTTGTTAGAGGAACTAGAGCTAGTGCTAGTGTCAGTTAAGCATCATAAGATTGTGCTGCAATTGAATTGCCAATGCTTGTTGATCATTGTAATATTGTGCTCAGTATTTGTTGTTACCAATGCTTGTATGGTCTTTTAAAAGATCTTCCCCTGAGTTCTGGAAAGCACAAACACGTGCTCGGCGCTCCGCGTGAGCAATATGTAAATTATTTAACTGTGAGCCAGCCGAGCGTATATAAAGGGGAACGCTCCTGTGAGACGGTGCTTCGTCTCTTTTGCACTTTGTGCCAAGCGCTCCTGCCGGCTGCCGAGATCCCTGCCTACCGGTAACCCAATTCCTGTTTTAGAATCCACGCCCCAGAACCCTCGTCCCTGTTCCTACCTCCCGGTTACCGCCTCCTCACCTGGGGCTCCGACCGAGCTCTTCCTTTCGTCTCGGCGAGACTTCCCGACGTCGGAAAACACCGCAAGGACTTCCAGACTTCTTGTGGACACGTCATCGGACTTCAGGACTTCCTGTGGACACGTCATCGGATCGCCGCTGAAAGCAAGGAAGGACAGTAAGATTAGAAGTTGCTAAGCAACTAGAAACAATTTACGAACCCGCATTTCCTGCTTTAATTTAAGACTTCAACATTACTTGTTATTGAAAACAAGACTATTTCTTGAGTGTACTAAAAGGTGGCAAGACTATTCTCAAGTGTACTAAAGGTGTTATGTTAAATTCAAGACTTTGAACCCTGTGTGGAATTAAGAACACAGCGTTATGTGAATAAGTATCTTAATGTAAACAAGCCTATGCCCATCCAAATCGGAGTTTATTGTCAGTGAAGGTGTTGAGAATACCAAAGCAACTTGAGTACATAATCAACTTATGAGGTTAATAAGTTGATCCATAAGAACTGCTACAATTGTAAGAATTAGACCAGATTGTTTGGTTGTTTCTTTCTTTTACTTATTTTGCAGAATCCACCTTCCTGCCTAGCAACTGGGTTTTCACAGGTATGTGCATGGTGTGCAAGTTTGATTCACAAATTAACCTTATTAACCAAGTAGGTAGGCCTGAACCAGGCAGAGATTGGACGCCTGCAACGGATCCAGAATGCCGCAGCAAGATCGGTGGTAGGATTGCCTAGATCGTGCCCCACCTCTAGTACTCTGCGTTCATTGCACTGGCTCCCGGTGGCTCAGCGGATCCAGTTTAAGGTCCTCTGTGTCGCCTATAAAATTCTGAAGGGGTCCCCAGCTATGATTCTTGCTACACTTTTGGCCCATTACATTCCAGCCCGAGCTTTAAGATCTGCTGATTTAGAACTGGCTGTTGTCCCGCGCTTTAAGCGGAGCAGGGCCGGCGGGCGCTCCTTTCAAGTTCATGCGGCGGTGCTTTGGAATTCCCTTCCCCCGGCGATTCGTGCCCTTAGGGATCTGCTCTCCTTTCGCCGTGCGGTGAAAACTTTTTTATTCCCTTAGTTTAAATTTGTCTGTTTTATTGTTTCGTTGTGTTGTGCAGCTACCTTGTCGGGCGCCAGGACGCTCCTTTGCTGGAGCATCTGTGCGCCTAATAAAAACGCATAACATAACATAACATAACATAACATAACATAACATAACATAACATAACAAGTTGTTGAACTCTGGTAAAGAATAAGTACCTTTGGGAATCCTAGTTCATGTTCATAACTGCTTCCTTTAAAGGTTATGAAGAGAAAAGAGAACCATAGAATCTCAAAACCCAGTGAAGTGTACACAAGGGCTGGTTCTTTTCACGGTTAGTTTACTTCTTGAATATTTTCATATCAATGGATCGGATTTTTTAGGAGGATCTAGAAACTGACAGTATGTTTGTATAACTCCAGAGTCACACAAAGGTTGTCAACTCGTTACCAGCCCTGAACACTTGAATGAGAAACTGCGACTGGAAGAAGACAGACCAGTGTTGTTTTTTCTTTGTTTGTTTCTCAATCCACTTCCCCTTTCCCTTGGTGACTAGAGGTTTGGCAAGTGTTTTTTATAATCCTTGCTGAGTAGCTAGTTCACAGGGGAGTTGGGAATTAGCGGCATCAAGAAGGAAACACAACAAGAGCGTCTGGCGTGATTACGCAACACCTGTTCCATTATGTCTATGGCAGAGGATACAATGCTGTCCAAAGAATATATTCTGGACGACAAAGTTGTTAATCCATTGTCAACTACGGCGAGTGCTTTCTCTAAATTAATACGATCAATTTCTCGTATTCTCTCAGCTGTTTCCATTTGCGTGACTTTCCATGCTTCATTGTATGCAGTGTATATACCGGCGTATATGAAACGTTTATGACGTGGATTACGAGGTCCCAGTAAGAATTCTCATAAATCAACACCATCTTTAAGCAAAGATAAGTGTGTATTTTTATTTCTGGAAATTTGGATCTCTCTAGCCACTCAAGGCATAGTTTTCCTACACTATAAGTTGTTATTATCCCTGGATGTTGTCTTTGGATATATCTTGGATCTGGCCAAGTTACTGTGAACCCTTGTGTTTTGTTCAGGAATCTATCTTGACAGTTATTCGTGTCTGTGTGCCAGATTAACCATTTTTTCCATTCAGGATGTGTTCTGTTTAGAAGATAAATATAATTTACGTCTACCTCCTCGCCTGAACTTAAATTACTATCAGGTGTGGGCTTAGGTATGGACGGTTTGTTTAAATCTTTTATCTTAGCCAGGCCAAGACAAGATGTCTGTTGAAAAGTTTCATTTAAGAAAAGTATCTGTTCTGGAGTGATGCAGGCTCTGAACAATGCTTCTAAACCTTGTACCTGCCAGTCTTTTGTGCCCCAAACAGTTTTTGTCTCAATGTTGTCTTTCCAAAAGTCAAAGCCTAAGGTGGACAATCGAGCATAAAAGGCCGCAGAATACATTTGTTTAGTATTTGTCAACATACTTTTCATTCCTGTCTTATTAACATTTTTAAAGTAAAAACTTTCTGGGTTTGTAACATTAAAACATGGGGAGGGCATAGTCCATGTAGTGGGGCTCCGCGAAGTGGGGTGGGCGCTATGCCCACCCACACACTTCGCATAGCCCCACTACGCTCCACCCGCCTCCCTTCCGCCCTCTTCTACAACCCTATGTTTCATATTACATACAGTAAAATAAAAGGAAAATAACTTACTGTGGATATGAAAAAGAGGGTTGTAGAAGAGGGCGGGAGGGAGGCGGGTGGCGGGCAACTTCGCACCGCCACGAAGTGGGCGTAGTGTTTCCTACTATGCCTACTTTGTGAAGCGCGAAGCAGGCAACACTACGCCCACTCTGTGGGCGGAGCGAAGTGCTACGCCCGCGGTTAATTAAAACCTGTAAAATATGGAACTTTTCTTAAAAATGTTTTTAGAACTACCTTTTGGAGGTGTTGGACAATGTTCTCATTGATTATAAGTTAAAACATTTCTAGGGTTTGCAGATTTATGCAAGTAATGATGGCCAAAATGATTAAAACAATACATTTCTTCATAATTTGATGAACCTTCTAAGTATTCATGTTTTGCTAATTTAGCTGACATTTCTAAGTCTGCCATCATGTTATTAACAGTTTCAAAGTCCTAATCATCAGAAAATGTGCTGGGTGAAATGAAATCACTCAAGGAAACCTTAAATTGGCGTGGAATTTTCAGCAGCTCGACAGGGCCATACATGTCATAATCAGTTGTATCCCAAGCTATTCCACCAGGTAGAGGAACCGCTGTGATGTTCACTGATAACAGGTCTCGTTGTTCATGATGAGATGATTTGTGTGGCTTCATAAGCAAGTTGATGTTCTTACTTGCTGTGTCCATTTTAATGTGTTTTCCATCTATCAGCTTTCCCAAACTTAAAACAAGAATGAGCCATAGCAGGAGATAAAATACACCTAATCCAATCCAAAATCCAACCCATGGTGTAACCAGATATGTCTTTGCAAGCTCTTGACCAAGTTGCATTAATTTTTCCTTGAATGATTTATTTGCTGGCGTAGTTTCAGGTTCACTGGGATCCTCAGAAAAGTTATCAAAGTTGATAAAATAGCCAGAGGCAGTTCTGTCAATAGTTGGTATCGCAACCGGATTCTTTGAAATCGCTGGTGTTGCTTGTTCCCTTGACATTTTTGTATAGTCAGATGCTACTTCATTGTAGATGGGAGTTTCTTGACAAACTGTTATTTGGGTTTCAAGAGGCACAGGTTCCATGGCTTTGTTGCATAGTCCTTCTTTTCTTACTTTAGAATCTTCAAAGGTGATGAGTCTTTCAGTTTGAACCTCTTGGATAGTAGCAAGATATGGTCGTCTGCTACATCTTGGGAGCCCACTGGGCCTAATACTTATTATCAGCCACATGGTGTGGTTTTACCAGGTCAATTGATACCGACCAGTTCTCCTTTTTTCCAGCAAGGGGCGGCAGTAGCACTGTTCTTGATCCGTGGACTGCTAGAACTGGTACTGGTTTTCAGTAAGAAGGCCCAAATTCCTTCTTGTCTGCTATTTTCTCCATGACTAGATCCCCAATCTTTGGAATCCAGGCAGGTCTTGCTGGGACAGATGGTTTTTCTTCAGTGGTCAATGGCTTTTCACTGGTGTTGCTTAGACTTCCTCTTGTTTCATTTAAGTCCTGCAAAACAGTCAAACGATCTTTGATATCAAATGGTTTTTGTTCCACCACTGAAGTGTGACGATTGAGGTCTTCAACCAACATTCTAGCATCAAAAAGGGTTTCATATGGAGTGATTTCACCCAGAGAATTTCTTGGCAGGTTATTAAGACTACGTTGGACATTTATTAGATGTTTGACCCACCCATCACTTGAACCTAATACCCTAGCTCTTATAGATTGCTTTATGTCACGGTTTTTTATCTCCACAACCGAATTTCCCTCAGGATGGAATGTACTCGAAAATCGCAATGCAACGCCAAAGCTGGCAATGGCCTCCTTGTAAGCCCTAGAGCTAAACATAGGACCCTGATCAGAATGTAGCATGCCGATTGCGTATGTGCCGATAAAGACTCGCAAATCTTTATAACAGTTCGGGCGCCAGCCGAGCGCTGAGGCCACATCCAAATGAATCTTGTCCTAGTATTTGTGGGACCGCTTTTGTCCATTGGGACGTTTGAGCGTGGATAGTCTAATGCTATCTATCAATGGTGTCTGTACTGGGCTGGCTACACTGTAGTCAGGAATCTGGTGGTGTTCAAAGCTGTGGTATTTGTAACAGTCATCGCAATGAATTCCGAATTAATATACGTGAGCTTTCAAACCTGGCCACCAGTACATCTCTTCTAAATCTAATAGAGATTTAGAGATCCCTTGATGTATCAGACCCTCTCCCATGTGTGCTTCATGAATCAGAGCACCTCTCCGGGCCTGTTTGGAATTACCCTATCCCCCACTCCAGGGATTCGAGCAAAAGGAACAGAGTTTGCATCAATTATGTATGTATATTTGAGTGGATAATTTAGAGGTAACGCGGCTCCGCTGCCTTTGCTTGTGGCATTGACAACGAGCATGGTTTCACCACTCGTCTATTTCAGTTTTCGAACGAGTAATTGCAGCTATGGAAGCCGTTTGCACAGCTGCCTTCGCGGCTTCATCAGCCAATGAATTCCCTTCAACGTGAACGCCATCACGCTATGACTCAGTGTATGGATCACGTGAGTCTTTTGTAGTTCTTTCTGCAAAAGAACTCCTTGCTCCCAAAGCATGTTATGCTTGCTTGTGCCACCTTTTGCGTCTTTAAAACCATTTTGAACCCAGTTCTGCAGATATTCATTGTATGACTGGACGCAGTAATACGAATCGCACACTATAAGTGTGGGGAATTCGTCATCGGTATTTTCAAGCCCCATCTTGAAAGCCTGTAGCTCAGCTTGCTGAGCTGTACAGTCTCCTAGAGATTGAGTTTTTGTGACCATAGGCCTGAATTTACCATTGCGCCAGCGACCTCTAACAATCGCGCACACTGCACTATAAGCTTGTTTACCCCCAATTGCGGGCTGTGCTGATCCATCTGTATATATTTTACAGCCGTAATGTTCTAGAGGTAGAATTTCAGTCGGCAGAGGACATTCTTGTTCGTATTAGAGAAATTCTTGTGTTTTCAAGTAAGGGTCAAAAACGTATTCAACGTCTGTTGTAGCAAGAGAATTAACCCATTGTATCCATCTTGGATGTAGAGCTTTTGCATTTGGAATGCTTGCCTTCGTAACTGCCTCTAAGGCAGGTACAGGTGTAACAACTTTAATGCGTTTACCCTGTGCGAGGGCTCTCTCCTTTGCTACTGCAGTTTGAAACTCTGTCAGAATTTTTTCTGTTGAAGTGAATTTCATTACAGCTTGTGTGTACAAGTGTGATTTGTAAGCTATTGGTACCTTTTCACCTTCATTAAAGGTTAGGTAGGTGAATCCGCATCTCCCTGGGATGATTCGGATTACAAGGTTGCGTACATTGTCGCATGTTTGTAAGTGTATTGTTGCCAACATGTCTGTTTGTACTGAACGCAAAATTTCTGTGTGTCTTTGAGTCCAACTCGTATGTTTGAAATCAGGTTTGATTAGTTCGTAGAGAGGTTTAACCCTTTCTGCGTAATTCTGAATGTAAGTTCTTCCAAAGTTTATGAATCCTAGAATTGACTGTAAGTTTTTCAGCGTTTTTGGAGGTTGGAACAGCGCACATTTTTCTAAAAAGCCGGCTGCTAGGCTTTTGCCTTCACTTGAATGTTCGTATCCCAAGAATAGGACTTTGAGGTGGGCAATTCTTGATTTTATAAAGTTGAATTTATACCCTTCAGAGGCGAATCCAAATATTATGGTGTTCACCCTGTTCAAGTGCCTATCCAAATCGTCATCTGTAAGATAGATGTCATCGACATAAGATAATGCCTCATCATCATACGTTTGTAGTAACTCTGTTACTCTGGCTGAAAATAACCCTGGACTATTCTTGTATTCTTGGGGGAGATGGCAAAATTGACGCTGTGTCCCCATTATTGAGAAAGCGGTCAAATACCAGCTTTCTGGTACGATATTTTGACAGAAGAAACCGTTTGAAATGTCTAATGTCGTTTTCTATTTTTTGCGAATGATGTTATTCATCAGTGCTGCACTGTGTGCATTCTGTACTGCAAACGTTTTGCAACAAGAGTTTAAATGTCTGTAATCCAAAACTAGACAATATAATGAATCTGGTTTAGAGACAGGAAACAAAGGATTGTTCATGGACGAGGTGTATGTTTCAATCACCCCCTGGTATTCAAGTTGATCTCAGATCTCCCTGACTTGTTTTTTAGCTTCCTGCTTTACCGGGTACTGCCTCTGAGCAGTAGGTTGAGTTTTTAACCGGATTTTATGGTGAGGAGAGTCCTCATCCCATCCCACATGATTTTTATATAATGCTGGAGCCTGGGCCACAGCCCATTTTCTGGCATAGGTGTATTTTTTATGAATCGGAATATGATTTGAGAAGGCTGGCATAATGATCTCTTCACCATGTGGGCACTCCCTGACAAAATTAGATGGCCAGTCTTTTTCAGCCAGAAGGATGTCATAACCCTTAGATAGTTTTTCCCAAAAGAGTGCTTTTATTTTTCTAGTTATGTCCCCCTCTATCCGGAGTGTTACTTCATATAACGTATGTGGTACAGTAACCCTGGTGTCGGCATTTTCAACCTGAATGCATTCATTCAGATCCACTGTCTCCAGATGATCTTTCAGGATCCTGCGAACTATGGTGACCTCTGCTGCGCTGTCCAGCATTGTCCGGGCCCACTCCCCGTTCTTGAGTTGTGTCCTCAAGATCCTCGGCATGTCTGATTTTGATACTTGCTACCTTCGTTTTAGAGAATTGAGTTTTCTTACTTTTTGGAACGTGTTGATCGTCTTTGGACTTCAAGCGTTCTTCTTTGTGTTCTGATCGTCCTCTTCTTTCGGATTTCTGCGAGGAAGTAGCAGAAATCCGAAAAGGTACCAGAGGATCGTGTATCAGTATCTTGATATCTATCAGGTTTTCTTAAATTATCTCTATTTCTATGGTTATACCTCTTTTCAGAGTGCTCCTTTTGAGGAGATCTACCTCTGGACTGGGAGCGCTTCTCTTTAGGAAGTGACTGTCTACTATTTTCCCATTTCTTTTTAGGAGTAGTTAGATTGTTTTTGATAAAAAACTTTTTCAGGATTTTCTGGTAATTCGGGCTTTACAGGTTTCCCTCCCAAACTATCTCTTCCTAGTTCTTCATAAGATTTTTCAATAATTCTGTCAAGTTCATACTGTTGCTCAGTAATATCCAGTTCTTTTAATTTTTGGCGGATTGCCATCGATGCTGCTTCACCTTTAATGTTAGCTAATAAAATAGCTGAGATCTGTTTGAAATCTTTCAGTAATTTCATACCAAGAATCAAAGCTGGCTCTGGACCGCATTCATTTTGAATCTGTCTCAGAACATCTGGTATCACCGCCATAGACGGGACACCATGTTTTTTTGTGTAGATTAAAGCAAAGACTGTGCCCCAAGTGTCACTGTCCTCCACGTGTGGTGCAATCCCCATTGGTAAACAGATTGTTAGAATCCTGTGTTTCTCATGAGGTATACTATCAGGAAATACTGCCTTTATTGGAGTAATTTTCTGGGCTAACCAGAATGGAATTTGTTCCCTTTTTGCGAGCAACTTACCGATGATTGACTGTATAGTCTGTGGTGTGATTTTGTTTATGTTCCCCTGATGATGGATGTGCTGTGGAATTCTTATAGCAGGTTGGACTGTTAAAGTCCGCATGACATATTGTACCAATTGTCTATGTATTTTAATTAATTATTTTAGCTGAGCGAACAGTTCTGGACCTGTCATTTGTTCTATGGCAGGATGTGGTGTATAGCTAGCTAGTACCAGCCATGTTGCTCCTGGTCTACCTAGTAGACCGAGCCTGGTAATGTGATTTTGATGTTGTAGGGCGCCTTTAAACCAGAGCTGATGCTCTTGGTAAGTTAGTGGAATTTCAACGTTCTCGAAAGGAGCGTATTCCGCTGGAGGTTCCTCCATCTTGTAGAAGTGGAACACATGTGTTGTTGGATTTGCTTGGGGAAAGATAATCCATTAATAGAATACCTCTGTCTTCCGATATTCATGTGCCTCTATGACAAATATGACTCTACCACCTCTTGGTGAAAGGCCATTTTCTATAAGCTTTATAGCTATGGCTTTCCTTAAGTTTTCCGGGATGATTATAGCATCCGGGTCATTTTGTTGGAGACCTGTCTCGTCTAAACCCGGTTGGGTAATCGTGCCCGCAGGTCCACCGTTCTCTTCGTCGTTATCTTGCATTTTGTTGCAAGTTTTGCAGAGAAAGTTTCAAGAAAATAAAGATAAGGTGCACAATATTTTGGAACACTGTATCCTTCAACGTTGAACAAAACCAAAACTAATACCTAGGATATTTTATCCTTTAACCCACTCCAGATGTCTATTGGAGTATTTACGGGTTAAAGGGGTCTCTGTGAAAAGCACGACTGAGTTACTCTAGTATCTAGCGTTAAATTAGTGCCTTACCAAACGTTGGGTGCCATGTGGAGTAGTTCCTATATTCTCAATAGGCTCTGCGCTTTGGAATAACACATCCTATAGATGTGATGTAGGACTGAGGTCTAATAGGTCTCTATCGAATATATTGGACTTAATTGTGAGTGCCAGCTAGCTCAGAGGTCACTAGAAACTTTCTCGTATTCACAAGAAGGGATTAGTTTCTGACAACCGCATAAACATGACAACTTTTTTTCCCCAAGATAAAACTGATCATCAGAGTCGTGGAAACAATAGATAGATATTTCACTCAGTCAATCGTGCATGCTTCGTTTCACCAGAGGTGCAGAGAAATAGATAGACAGGCGTTTTCAATAAAAGGGTTTTATTGAACAGTCTTCTTTCTCAAGCATAAGAAATGAACAGCTACAATCGTAAAACTGTTTGCAAAATATAATGCATATAGTATAAAGAGTAGAAAAAAATTATATTGTAAGAGCATTGTATGGTGCCTAAACCATAGATAAATACATACACAAATAACAGAGGTTAAAAGTACTCAACTGGTGCTTCTAAATTACGCCTACCCCGATTTACCTATCCTAAGCTCGGTATGAGGGAAGAAGTAAGTGAGGTGTAGCATAAATGTAGTATTCTTTTTGCCAAGAATCTGTCCAAGATTTCTCTTAGGGTCTAATCAGCTCCCTACCTTAGTTGGGAACGAAGAAGTCAGGCTCAGGACTCGATTTCCCAACAATCCGCAAGGGTAGCTTGGAAACACTGGAGCTGGATTTCTCGGCAGGTGAAAAGACAGCGTCTCTCTCAGTGCGTCTGCTGGAGGGTTGGCTTCCTTCGGCACTTGCTGTAGCAGAATGCGTCGGGCAAGTAGATAGTCGAACTGCTCCAAACCACTGTGTGTTTGCTAAGGCAAGTGTGGGCATATTTATACCTTGAAGTTGCAGAGTTTGATGTATAGGTGGACATAATAACGTAATTAAAGACTCTCAGTTCTTTGAAAACTCCATGAGTTCTTGGACAACTCCGTTCTTGAGCAAGGGAAAGTCCCTAGCTGCTGAAGCCGAGTTTTCCAAGAAATCGTTGTAGATTTTCGGAACTCGTGGAAGTAGCCCTGCCGTATTTGGGCTGCATGAGCTATGACTAAATATGGTTATGATTCTTATGCCTGTATAAGGACATAGTGATTTATACCTATATAAGGGCATGAATCGGGAAATTTACAATAGTGTTCTAAAATGGTTCACAACACTGGATAGTGGTAATGCCCTACTCCCTGGCCTTCCACAAATCACATTGGCATCCCTCAGGGTCATGCAACATGGCACAACAATTTCATCAAGGTTCTAAAGAAATAAGATAATATCATCCCCATCCTGATAGAACTTCATTGGCTCCCCTGCCTCCCCTCTTCATCTTCAAAACCAGCCGGATCATTTGCAAAGCTATCATAAAATGCACCCCTCCTTTTTCTTGCGGACACACTCATCATCTCTGGTGTGTCTTGGCACACCCGCGGCCAGAATATCATCAAGCTACAGATTAAAAAGTGCAAAAAAAAGAAAGAAAAATACAGCAGGCCTTTTCCTTCCATGCACTCAGTATCTGGGACAGCATCGCCATATCATCAAGACTGCCCTAAATTTATTTAAGAAAGAGTGCCTTAACCATCCACAACCCCACTTCCTTTTGTCTTACTTGTTGACTTTACACTTGTCCTTGACTATGTACAGAGCTCTTTTGACTTTTGACTAGGTTCATAATATAGAAATTTCATACCTATACATACAACAGTATAAATTCATTAAGAGACAATGACTGATTAAAAACCATTGACAAATAATAATCAATGACTAATTGTCCATGTTAATTTTCAACACCCATCAAAGGTTGAGAGGTGGAGATAAAAACGGACCTAGAAATCTAGTTGTATGATCTGACCTGCAGATTGTATTGAAACCTCCTCAAATCACAAGAACACTATATTTTAAACCCTTTGGGCCCGATTCACAAAACTAACTTAAGACAAAATCCTAAACTTACTACTTTTGGTATTCACAGAAGTTAGGATTTTGTCTTAAGACAGACTTAAGACAGACTTAAGTTAGGATTCTGTCTTAAGTCTGTTTTAAGACAAACTTAAGACAAACTTAGGACAAAATCCTAACTTCTGTGAATACCAAAATTAGTAAGTTTAGGCATTTGTCTTAAGTTAGTTCTGTGAATCAGGCCCTTAGAGAATATTCTAAAGCCTGAGTAAACTTAGGAATGGATTATAAAGTGTATAGGTTGATATAATTGTACCATCGTAACCCATGTTCAAGGTCTCACTGTAAAACGTAGGCACTTATACCACCTTCTGGCTTATTGCCATTAGTATACTTGGAACAAGGGGTGGTGAGGAACAGAGTCTCTGAATTAAGCAGAAAGCTCTCACCCAGTCAAGAGATCAGGGCTAGATCCAACACCGTTTTTTAGCTCACTGCACCATCCCAGTTTCAGAACCTGGCTGTATGCAAATTAGTCTGTTCCTGTCCCAGTGCATGATGGGAACAGGGCAAACCAAACTACAAAAGCCAATTCTTACACTGGGAAGGAAACAAGCTCCCGGGGACCGGTTTCTGGCATTACAGCCGTCTTCGGCCCGGTTTGCTTGAATCCTGATGGTGCAATGAGCAAGGGTCTCACATCTGAGAATACCCTTCCACGCTTAGGGTGGACAAAATTATTTACAACAAGGGGTGGTGAGGAACAGAGTCTCTGAATTAAGCAGAAAGCTCTCACCCAGTCAAGAGATCAGGGCTAGATCCAACACCGTTTTTTAGCTCACTGCACCATCCCAGTTTCAGAACCTGGCTGTATGCAAATTAGTCTGTTCCTGTCCCAGTGCATGATGGGAACAGGGCAAACCAAACTACAAAAGCCAATTCTTACACTGGGAAGGAAACAAGCTCCCGGGGACCGGTTTCTGGCATTACAGCCGTCTTCGGCCCGGTTTGCTTGAATCCTGATGGTGCAATGAGCAAGGGTCTCACATCTGAGAATACCCTTCCACGCTTAGGGTGGACAAAATTATTTACAACAAGGGGTGGTGAGGAACAGAGTCTCTGAATTAAGCAGAAAGCTCTCACCCAGTCAAGAGATCAGGGCTAGATCCAACACCGTTTTTTAGCTCACTGCACCATCCCAGTTTCAGAACCTGGCTGTATGCAAATTAGTCTGTTCCTGTCCCAGTGCATGATGGGAACAGGGCAAACCAAACTACAAAAGCCAATTCTTACACTGGGAAGGAAACAAGCTCCCGGGGACCGGTTTCTGGCATTACAGCCGTCTTCGGCCCGGTTTGCTTGAATCCTGATGGTGCAATGAGCAAGGGTCTCACATCTGAGAATACCCTTCCACGCTTAGGGTGGACAAAATTATTTACAACAAGGGGTGGTGAGGAACAGAGTCTCTGAATTAAGCAGAAAGCTCTCACCCAGTCAAGAGATCAGGGCTAGATCCAACACCGTTTTTTAGCTCACTGCACCATCCCAGTTTCAGAACCTGGCTGTAGGCAAATTAGTCTGTTCCTGTCCCAGTGCATGATGGGAACAGGGCAAACCAAACTACAAAAGCCAATTCTTACACTGGGAAGGAAACAAGCTCCTGGGGACCGGTTTCTGGCATTACAGCCGTCTTCGGCCCGGTTTGCTTGAATCCTGATGGTGCAATGAGCAAGGGTCTCACATCTGAGAATACCCTTCCACGCTTAGGGTGGACAAAATTATTTACAACAAGGGGTGGTGAGGAACAGAGTCTCTGAATTAAGCAGAAAGCTCTCACCCAGTCAAGAGATCAGGGCTAGATCCAACACCATTTTTTAGCTCACTGCACCATCCCAGTTTCAGAACCTGGCTGTATGCAAATTAGTCTGTTCCTGTCCCAGTGCATGATGGGAACAGGGCAAACCAAACTACAAAAGCCAATTCTTACACTGGGAAGGAAACAAGCTCCCGGGGACCGGTTTCTGGCATTACAGCCGTCTTCGGCCCGGTTTGCTTGAATCCTGATGGTGCAATGAGCAATGGTCTCACATCTGAGAATACCCTTCCACGCTTAGGGTGGACAAAATTATTTACAACAAGGGGTGGTGAGGAACAGAGTCTCTGAATTAAGCAGAAAGCTCTCACCCAGTCAAGAGATCAGGGCTAGATCCAACACCGTTTTTTAGCTCACTGCACCATCCCAGTTTCAGAACCTGGCTGTATGCAAATTAGTCTGTTCCTGTCCCAGTGCATGATGGGAACAGGGCAAACCAAACTACAAAAGCCAATTCTTACACTGGGAAGGAAACAAGCTCCCGGGGACCGGTTTCTGGCATTACAGCCGTCTTCGGCCCGGTTTGCTTGAATCCTGATGGTGCAATGAGCAAGGGTCTCACATCTGAGAATACCCTTCCACGCTTAGGGTGGACAAAATTATTTACAACAAGGGGTGGTGAGGAACAGAGTCTCTGAATTAAGCAGAAAGCTCTCACCCAGTCAAGAGATCAGGGCTAGATCCAACACCGTTTTTTAGCTCACTGCACCATCCCAGTTTCAGAACCTGGCTGTATGCAAATTAGTCTGTTCCTGTCCCAGTGCATGATGGGAACAGGGCAAACCAAACTACAAAAGCCAATTCTTACACTGGGAAGGAAACAAGCTCCCGGGGACCGGTTTCTGGCATTACAGCCGTCTTCGGCCCGGTTTGCTTGAATCCTGATGGTGCAATGAGCAAGGGTCTCACATCTGAGAATACCCTTCCACGCTTAGGGTGGACAAAATTATTTACAACAAGGGGTGGTGAGGAACATATAGCCAGGTTCTGAGCTGGGATGGTGCAGTGAGATAAATAACGGTGATGGATCAAGCCCTGATCTTTGGACTGGGTAAGAGTGGTCTGTTTAACTCAGACACTCTGTTCATCACCACCCCCTTTTCTAAATCGATTTTGGCCACTATAGGTGTGGCAGGGTATACTCAGACATGAGTCCCTTTCTCACTGCTCCATCAGGATTCAAGCAAGCCGGGCCGAAGAAGGCTGAAATGCCAGAAACCGGTCCCCGGTAGCTTGTCTCCTTTCTGGTGAAGAATTGGCTTGGTAGTTTAGTCTGCCCTGTTCCCATGATGCACTGGGCCAGGGACAGACTGATTTGCATATAGCCAGGTTCTGAGCTGGGATGGGGCAGTGAGATAAATAACGGTGATGGATCAAGCCCTGATCTTTGGACTGGGTAAGAGTGGTCTGTTTAACTCAGACACTCTGTTCATCACCACCCCCTTTTCTAAATCGATTAGTATACTTGGGTCAGCGACAGAAATGATTGCAGTACCAGTTCCTGAAGAATCCTGGGTCAATCAATCAATCAATCAAAGACATTTATAGAGCGCGCTACATACCCGTGGGGTCTCAAGGCGCTGGGGGGGGGGGGGGGGGGGGTGCCGCTACTGCTCGAACAGCCAGGTCTTCAGCTTCTTCCTGAAGGAGAGGTGGTCTTGGGTCAAGCGCAGGTCGGTCGGGAGGGAGTTCCAGGTCTTGGCGGCCAGGTAGGAGAAGGACCTTCCTCCTGTAGTCGCTCTTCGGATGCGGGGGACGTCGGCGAGGGCGTGGTTGGCTGATCAGAGGAGGCGTTTGGGAGCGTAGAAGTTGACTCGGCTGTTGAGGTAGCTCGGGCCTTGGTCGTGTAGGGCTTTGTGTGCGTGGGTGAGGAGGCGGAAGGTGATTCTTTTGTTGACGGGGAGCCAGTGAAGGTCTCTCAGATGTCCGGAGATGTGGCTGGTTCGTGGGATGTCGAGGATGAGTCTGGCTGCGGCGTTCTGGATCCGCTGGAGTCTCTTCTGGAGCTTGGCGGTGGTACCGGCGTAGAGGGTGTTGCCGTAGTCCAGTCGGCTGGTGACGAGGGCCTGGGTGACGGTCTTCCTGGTCTCGGTGGGGATCCACCAGAAGATCTTCCGTAGCATGCGGAGGATGTTGAAGCATGCCGATGAGACGTTGTTGACTTGCCTGGTCATGGAGAGGGAGGAGTCCAGGATGAAGCCCAGGTTGCGTGCATGGTCTGTCGGTTTGGGTGCGGTGCCCAGGGCGGGAGGCCACCAGGAGTCGTCCCAGGCGGAGGGTGAGGAGCCCAGGATGAGGACCTCCGTCTTGTCCGAGTTCAGCTTCAGGCGGCTGGTCGTCATCCACTCGGCTACCTCTTTCATCCCTTCGTGCAGGTTGGCTCTGGCGGCGGCGGGGTCGTTGGTCAGGGAGAGGATCAGCTGGGTGTCGTCGGCGTAGGAGATTATGTTGAGGTTGTGCTGGCGTGCGATGGCCGCGAGGGGGCTCATGTAGACGTTGAAGAGGGTGGGGCTCAGAGAGGATCCTTGAGGGACGCCGCAGATGACTTCGGTGGCCTCTGACTTGTACGGTGATAGACGGACTCTCTGTGTTCTTCCGTCGAGGAAGGAGATGATCCATTCCAGCGCTTTGTCCCGGATTCCGACATTGCTGAGGCGCTGTACCAGGGTGCGGTGGCAGACAGTGTCGAAAGCCGCGGAGAGGTCCAGGAGGATGAGGGCCGCTGTTTCTCCGTTGTCCATCAGGGCTCGGATGTCGTCGGTGGCGGCGATGAGGGCGGTTTCGGTGCTGTGATTGGCTCGGAAGCCGGACTGTGAGGGGTCGAGGGATCCATTCGTCTCGAGGAAGGCGGCCATCTGCTTGTTGACGGTCTTCTCGATGACTTTGGCTGGAAACGGGAGGAGCGAGATGGGGCGGTAGTTCTTGAGTTCGGTGGGGTCCGCCGTGGGTTTCTTGAGAAGAGCGCTGAGTTCGGCGTGCTTCCAGCTCTCAGGGAAGGTGGCGGTGTCGAGGGATGTGTTGATGATGTCTCGCAGGTGGGGTGCGATGACAGCGTCAGCCTTGTTGAAGATGTGGTGAGGGCAGGGGTCAGTCGGTGATCCGGAGTGGATGGAGTTCATCGTGTTACGCTTCAAAATTGTACAAAGTAAAAGATGATGTTTGAGTGCCTTGGGCTCTTTGCATGTCGGTGGGGGGGGGGGGTGGGGGGGGAGGGCAGCGAGCATTCCGCTCCCTTCCATTAGTTGCATTGAATCCTGGATAAAAGGTCTGAAAAGCTCAAGGGCGCGAGGCGCGAGGCCCGACAGCATTTCCTCATACATTATTAAACTCAATCCCCTCATGTGGGCACAGACCCTGGCACCGCAGTTTGGAGCAATAATTGGGGGGCATGATGTGCTGGAATCCTGGGAATGTAGCTTTAAGGTGTCATTGTTTAAAACGGGCAATCAGGCTTTGCCTTTAAATAATCGTATGATCACCCAGTTAGACATCCTGAGTAAGATCTATCCGAGGCATTTGCTGGACCTAATAGAAGATTGGGAGAGTGTGTCCAGAATTCTACCTTTGACCCAAAATGGGCTTTCGGAAAGGGTGCTCAACTACGGATAGTGATTTGAAATAAACTTGTTGACTAAAGAATACACCCTCAAAAGGAATCAGTGCCTCTTTGTGACTTACATCGACTTGTCAGCCTCGTTAGACACCATAAATAGGACTCCTCTCTGGGAAAAGATGACTAGATGGAACTTCCCCGGTCTTTTGAAGCTGTTAAATCAATTGCATGAGGGCTTCTGGACTAGAGTGGAACTTGGGGGTAATGGGGCAAAAACATCTAAACCCCCAGTGGGCTTAGGCAAGGGTGCATCTTGGCACTGTTCTTGTTCTCAATTTATATAGCGGATTCCATGGTAGGCATAAATCAGGTCCGGTCTTTCCCGCCTAAGTTGGGGATGGAGACGATATCTCTGTTCTATGCGGATGACATGGTGTTATTAGATCTGATGCTGGTTGGTCTGCAAAGGCAACTTGATGCTGTCTCACATTACTATAAAGGAAATGACTTGGAGATAAACACGGCCAAAACTAAGGTAATGGTTTTTTCAAAAGGAAGGAGGGGGCCATAAAGTTTAAGTGGAGGTTGAGATGGTTTCAAGTGGAGTTGGTAAACGAATATAGATACCTAGAGCGGCTATTTAGTTATGATTTAAATTTAAAAGCTCATATCACTCTTCAGGAATAACATGCCTAGTCTATTGCTGCTGCGCTACACAAACTTGATTCAGCTTTGCGCCACAAGTCTGTAGAAGTCCTGAGAGAGGCATACAGTGCGAAAATTATAAATCTGTTACTTTATGGTTGGAAGGTTTTGTCAGAGAAAAATATTAAGCGTCTGCAAATTTTTGAAACAATCATCTGGAATAAATGGTTGGGGCTACTCCTAGGCTCAGTGAATAGTGCCTTGAGGCTTGAGTTGGGCCTTACTAACATTTTAATTAAATATAAACAGAAGTTTCTCAATTATTGGGCTTGTCTTTTCAAATCTGAAGAAGGCTCCGTGAGGCATTTCATATAACCCCACTAATATGTGAAGTACATAGGTCAATGGGTTGACAATCTACAAGAAACTGAGTTCTCCCTGAATCTCCACGACTGGTATGTCCCCTTAAGCTTGTCAACGTTACAGCACTAAAACATTGGAAAAAGAGTGCTCGTAGAACAACTATCTAGCCAATGTACCTAATAGAACTAACCTCCAGCACTTATTGGAGGCAGACTATAGTGCCCAATCCATCCCTACCTGCAGGACGTAAAAAGTAGATTTGTCAGGTGGTGGGCCCTGAAGGTAAGGGTGGGTCAGGTCCCTTCCTTCACTCGGTGGAAAGGGATTAGACAGGTCGGGCCGGACAAGGATATTTGCCCTTTTTGCAAGCTTGATGTACTGCCACTTTCACACATAATTGTTTTGTGTGATCACTTTGCTACTATAAGACATAGCCTGCTGCTGCCAGTCTTCAGAAAGCTGCAGGTTTGTTGAATCTATGAATTGAAGAGGATAATTTTGCATTGTAATAACTTGACGGTATGTTGGGCTTTAGTAAAATTCCTGTCTGTTGTAGCCAAAGGCTTAGCTACCTTTACTACTTTGTAGCTAGAGGCTTGTGTTGGCCATGTAATTGATCCTTTTAGTTGTAGCTTAGGTTTTTTTCTGTCTGGAATTATTGTGTGCACACTTTCTTAATAATAGTAAAATGTACACTTTTTAATGCTATTTGGTCTTTGCACAAAAATGTTGGCCAATTGGTCTGTAGGAATTTTATCAGGCCTCCATCTTTCAAAATTGATGACTGTGAACTTGTATGCAGACTTGCTCAATTTGCTTCTATAGCGCATACTGAGGGGTATTTCTAGAACTTGGCATGTGTTTGCTCGAGCAGCCTCAGGCCCTGTACTGGGGTCTTGGTTTGCACTGTAATTAGTTTTTTAAGCTTTATGTGTCTACTCTTTTTTATCTCAAGATATGAGTCTTGTCATTATGTCGGGGCATTTATTTCAGCATAGGGTTGATGTATTTTGCAATTGAGTAACATAACATGTGTAACAGCATAGCATTGCAGAGCATAGCATAACATAACATAACATAACATAACATAACATAACATAACATAACATAACATAACATAACATGTATTTGTAAAGTACATGTTCAACCAGAAGGGTGTCTTGGCGCTGAATAACAGATGTTTATTGTTACCCAACTCAATGGTACTTAAGGGAAACTGTCCTACAGTTCTCCAATTGGAGGTATATGCTTCTATGTAAATATTGGATGTCTTGATTGGGGATTTTATGACTTTTGCTGAATTTAATCTTTTTATAGATTTACAGTGATAAGTGTGGTTTGTATTGCCTAATTGGCATAATATCAAACTAATACAATAAATACAAATAAAAAATAAAAAAATAGGCTTAGGCACACATACTCTCCTTAATCAATCTCATATCAAATAAAACAAGCATTGGAAATGCCAATAGATCTGGCTTTATGTGTATGGTAATGTGAAGCATTGCAAGTAAAAAAGCATGAGAAAGAATATATGTTTGAATGGAAGTAAACAACTGTAGAGTAATACTGGTGTAGGTTAAAAGGTTAGGCGACAGTTGCACTCTCAAACAAACCTACAAATCATGTAGGTTAATGACTGCCATCCTCCCGTTCTCCTTATGTGCTGCTGTCAGAGAAAGACAAATAGCATAAATTATCTAGTTATCTTAAGACAGTTTAATTGTATAAAATGCAATGTGTGTTTCCCTGAAAGTTTATCCCCATGCTTCTAGTTAAATAAAGAAAATGAACACATCATTCATGAGAGGAGGGCAAGCAATTTTTTGTGGAAGCATGCAACGACTGCCCAATCAAAACATGTACTCCTAGCTCCCAACATTTAGAAGGAGGAACGAAAGCCCCTCTATAGTGATGCTCACAAAATTGTCCGGCTACAGCTGTGCTACCTAGCCAGACTATAACATTTATTTCATGTTCTCCTGATCTCTACACAGCAAAATTACATTCTAATTATCTATAGTTGAGCAAAATCATAATTGTACTACTACTGTTTCAGATCTGGCAATACCTTCCCTCCCTTAGTCAATTGGATGACATATGTGGGTTGATTTCTGAAACTCTCTAAAGGATACTTGGAAATATACATTTATAAGCTTACACCTAGCATGTTCGTACAGTTCTGACTGTCCTGAAATTTAAAAAAAAATGCAGTAGTACTGCTGGGAACCCGACTGTGTTGCAGTTTCTGAGAAACAATCATGCGTAAACAGCAATGCATAAAGAAACATAGTAAGTCTACATTTCTGCATGTGGAAATTAAATGGCAAAGCGGATCTCAGTTTTACACCTTTTAGTAACTCCCAGGCCGATTCACAGAACTAATCTGAGATAAAATCCTAAACTTACTACTTTTGGTATTCACAGAAGGCATTTAGTAGTAGTAAAGTTAGGACTCCTAACTTTACTACTACTAAATTAAGGCAAAATCGTAACTTTACGACTTTCGGTATTCACAAAAGGCATTTAGTAGTAGTAAAGTTAGGAGTCCTAACTTTACTACTGCTAAATGCATTCTGTGAATACCAAAAGTAGTACGTTTTGGATTTTATCTCAGATTAGTTCTGTTAATCGGTCCCATATAGAGATAATATTTGTCGCAATTGTGAAATCCACTCACCTACATGCTGCTACTTTTAAGGGATTCCCTATACGTGAGACAATCGCCAAAATGTATCAATTTCGAGAATATGCCTTCAAATGTGTATGACTACCCACATACTTGTGTATTGCTGCAGATGCTTTTAGCATGGAATGCCCACAACCTGCCCTTTCAGCAGATTCACCCACGTGGAAAATCTTGTGGCAAAGGTTTACGTGTGCATAAATCCATTTTCAATTGCAAATCTACGTTTTGGGAATCTCCAACGTGACTTTCCACCCAGGATGTGGAATATTAAGAAAGCATAAATCCATTTCCCAGAGTAACATCATGTTTGTGAATCACTAGTGTGAAATGCAAATGTTTGCACACCTAAGAGTTACTCAGATACACAATTTTTTTCTCAGTTGGACCCATTTTCTTAGGATGTCAGATATCACAACATTCCACGCCATGCAACAGTAAGTCAATCAGTCATCCAGAAAATCCACCTTCCTGCTATTTCACACTCCCTCCCATGCCTGCTGCAACCAGGCATTTCATCTCCAGTCGGTGTCTAATATCCTCTTTAGCTGAATAACACCCCGAAATAGACATGTGCTTGTTAACTCTGTGGGCTAAGGCATAAGACTTTGTAACAAATAAGAAATAGTTTCCGTGGGCTTTTTACCATCACTCTGCATGTCACATGCAATCATCAAGTCTGTCGGCAGGAGGTCAACTTAGCTCAAAGAACTCCTTGATTAGATGCCCCTGGAATAGTGGTCTTGTGCGCAGAGTACCAGGTGATTTGCCTTTTAACACGGAGGATCTGAATAGGGGGTGGGAGTATGATGGAGTTGCCGATTGACAAGGTTATTTAGGAGCAAGCCAGTGCTTAATTTGTAAAATAATAGGAGCTGGTGCCCAGAAATTTCCCAGCGGTCCGAGATCGATGCCGCTGCATAGCGGGGTGGCCGAAAACCAACACTGCGAAGTCTTGATTCCACCTCATTCTTCCTTCACCCACCCACCCTCCCGCCCCTTTATTTTGCGCTTGCAGGTTCTTTTTTTCCCTGTTTTCCACCTCTGTCTCTGTTTTCCGTTTTCCTCTTCCTTGTCCTTTCCTGTTTTTTTGTTTTTCTCTTTGTTACTCTGGCTCAAAGTCTTCTGAGAAAAAATTAGTGCCTGTCCCTAAAAATAAGTGTTGTGTATCAAAAGGAGGGAGATTAGAGAAGGAGATCAATCGATCAACGGACACAGTTAACCACCCACGGGGAGGGTGGAAGGTCCAGTTACAGCTTGTGTCCGTGTTTTACACTGAGGAAACAAAAGGGGTCGCTGTACTGTTCCTATGGGAATTGGGGAAAGTGTCTAGCTGGCATGACCACGGATGTTGGAATAACATCCTGGGGCATCCATTTTGTTGGATATAATGGCCTCACACACCCCGAAGGATGTCATGCTTCATCATCGGCGGTTGCTCCTCGTCGGGGAGGCGGTGCAATCCCCGACGGGCTCACCTCAAAGAGGGGCTCTTTGGCGGAGATCTTTTTCCAACTGCCTTATGGTGAGGTGGGGGTGTGTGGACCGGGCTAGGTGTGGTGGTGTGTGGGGTATTAAAATGTAGCAAGGGGTACCGGAATTCAGTTTATTCAGGGGGTCCCCTGGCTGCAGTTAAAAAGAGGGGTTAGGCTCACTACGAGTCAACAAGTTAGGTCAGGTGACCCTAGATGAGGCTAAAGGTGATGAAGGTCGACATGTTTCACGCTATGGGTATAGTCACCCGCGATTCATCAGGACCGTGTAAAAGTGCAGTGTCAAAACATGCTAGTGTCATGTGTGTCTTATGTTTACCTCTGTGGGTACTCCTATGCCTAGACATAAGGAAGAGAAAACAAGGAAAAACATTAGATGCTGCTATGCATGTCAGTAGTTCCAGTCAACACCAGCGTGTTGTTATAGTAAAGCATGCCTTTAAAGTTGAAAAAAACATGACTTGCAACAGAGTCTGTGTGCAAAGTGTCCAGTGAAAAGCACACACAACTCTTGAGCTAGTGAGGAGGTTGGTGATGGATTGTGGGCTAAAAGCAACAATTAAAACCAGTTTTATGAAGGAATTAAAAATAAATCAATAAACCGCAGTTTTTAGAGGATTTGGCTACTCCTGTCTTGTAAAAACCACAAGCAAGTAAGATTTGGCGCCACCACTTGTCAATACATGCGTCTACAACACACCAAACATACACTGTGTCCCAAACGTATAAGATCTTGGGAAAATACCTATGTCCCACTCACCTAAAGGTTGAGGACTACATGCCACATGAGGGGTCGGCGGGGTTAGACATCAGGGAGAGCCCAAGGTTAACGCTGGGGAAGTAAAGTAACATAGCGCCAGGGAATGAAGATTGACTTGGCAAGTGCAACACCAAGCAGCGTAGTGCTTACTCAGTGTCTATCCATGTCGGAATCCTGTCTAGCGAGACTCACCTCGTACCTCCTGTGTCCGCGCTGGTAGACCTACCCTTCACCGCCGAGCTCGAGTAGATGTCTGAGCTCGGCGGCCGGAGGAATTTAAAGCGCGACGGACTAATCGGAGTGTTCCGACGCGTCTCCGCCTTCTAGTTAGGTCACATGGGTAGGGGAAGTATTCTGGCGGCCATATTGGAGCGGTACTCAGTTACAGCTACCGCTATGGGGGTGTCATGATGTCTACTGATAGAGGCTCCAGAAAACATCCTGACGGGGTCAGTTATTAAGAAGCCCCCTTTATTTAAGCAAGTCGTGAAAAATAAGTCGCACGTGTGTTGTTGATTTAAGCACAGAATATTGTGCTAAGGTCACGTGGTTAAGGGGTGTACTATGGCGGCCATATTGGAACGGTACTCAACTGCAGCTACCGCTAAGAAAAGGTGAAAAAATGTAGCGCTGGGGCCCTCGTGTATCTTGCGCCTAGGGCATGTGTCTAACAAGGTGGTTACTGGTCCACTATGGAACACTATGTAGTGGTGAGTGTGTATACATAGGGTGCTGGACATAGCTCGTGGGGCATATCTCTGGCGTGTATATTACCTGTCGTGTATTATGGGCAACAGGAATTAATGTCAAGGGAATCAAAAAAGGACGCTGGTATCCTAAAGCGAATGCCATGGGATATCCTCGTTGAGGCCTTGTTTGTCTGTGGACAAGCGATGTATCCAGCGTTGTTCCTTCCGGAACAGGGCATCACTTCGACAATTTGGGCTGGTTTCTAGCACCACCCATTTCATGGAGTCTTCGTCATGGTTTTGTTCCACAAAATGTTTACACATTTTGGTATGTGTTTTTTTGCAACGAAAGTTGCTCCGATGTTCAATAATTCTAGTTTTCACTGGACGGGAGGTCATCCCAATGTAGAGTAAATCACAAGGACATTTGAGCATATAGATGCAATGGGATGTGTTGCAATTAGTGTGGTGTCTGATCTCCCATTTGAAGTTATCCGAGAGTTGGATCATTTTGAGTGTCATGGTGTATTTACAAACGCCACACATTCCACAAGGGAAGTGGCCAGTGACTGGGGGTAGGTGCCAGAGTGTTTGTTGGGTATCCTTTTTGATGTTTCTAGGCCTAGTACTAATCAGGATGTCCTTCAAGTTGTTGGACCTCTTGAATGCAAATCTTGGTTCTTCTAGTGTCAAGTCTCCTGTATTGAGGATCCCCCAATGGCGTCTGATGGTCCCCCTAATTGCAGTGGACAAGGGGGTGTATGTTGTTACACATGTGATAGGTTGACTCTCAGCCGGGGGTCTCTCTCGTCTCTCTAGGAGTGCTTCCCTGTTGTTATTCCTAGCACGCTTTCTGGCTTTTAAAACATCACTTCTGGGATAGCCCCTGTCCAGTAGATTTCTTGACAAGATTTCGGATTCTTTTTTGTAGTCAGATATCTCGCTACAGTTGCGTCTGATTCTTAGGAATTGTCCAAAGGGCAAGTTGGTACGCAAGGCCCTTGGATGATGACTCTTAAAATGTAGGAGACTGTTACGGTCAGTGGGCTTGCGGTACATGGTGGTACTGATGTTCCCATCTTCTAGTCTCACAGTTAGATCTAGGAAGGCGATCTCCTTAGGTGAGGAGCTCATTGTAAAGTGTAAATGGGGATTCAGAGAGTTGACCCAACGTAGGAAGGCTTCATGTGACATAGGTGGGCCTCTCCATAGGATCAAAATGTCATCAATGAAGCGCTTCCACAACTTGATGTTATCCTTAAACGGATTGGTCTCATGGTGTATGTGTTGACATTCAAATTTCGCCATGTACAGACAGGCCACCGAAGGAGCAAAGGTGCTGCCCATAGATGTCCCCTGGGTCTGATGGTAGTATTTGCCTCTGAACTCAAAGTAGTTCTCTGTAAGAGCTAGGGTGGCACACTCCATTATAAAAGTCTGTGGTGTGTTGGAGTTCCAGGTCTCGAGGCCGAGTCTTTCCTCAATCACCTCTAGAGTGGCCCTCTGTGGAATGTTAGTGTAGAGGGCCTCCACATCTAGGGTGATAAGGAGATCAATCTCTCCCGTGTTCTCAATATTAGCCAGTATGCGTAATACGTCCGTGGTATCCTGGACGTAGGAGGGAATGCTTTTGACAAGCGGTTGGAGGAAATGGTCGCAGAATTGCGACAGTGGCTCCAAGACCGAGTCAATCCCTGACACGATTGGTCTTCCTGGTACTGGTCTGGTGGCTTTATGTATCTTTGGTAAGATATAAAAGTATGGTACCCTTGGATCTTTCTTAACCAGGAAATCTGCCTCCTGCTTGGTGATCCATTCTTCACACTCTGCGCTCGTGACCAAACCGGTTATCATAGTTTGTAAGCGTGTAGTGGGGTCACTGGCAATGGGGGTATAGTACCTGTTATCATTCAGTTGCCTGGTGCACTCCAGCTCGTAATCCTTTGTATTCATCAACACTGTGGCACCGCCTTTGTCTGCCTGTTTGATTGTTATAAGTGGGTCCTCCGCCAGCGATTTCAGTGTTGCCATCTCATGTCTGGATATGTTACAGAACCCATCTCTCAAGTTTAATTTTGAAATATCCTTGAGAACAGCTTGTTCGAAAGTAAGTACCTCATTTGGCACCAAGCCGTTATGTGGTGTAAAGGTAGACGGGTTGCGTAGCCCAGAGTCAGTATTGGGCTCGTACGGCTTTCCTTCAAAAAAGGTTTTCAATCTGATTTTTCTGAAAAAAGATTTCAATTCTCTGGTCTGTTCGAATGAGTCAATTTTCGGTGTGGGAACAAACCCCAAACCTTTTTGTAGGACATTTTCCTCACTGTCTGTGAGGAGTCGGTCAGAAAGGTTAACCACAAGGCTTACTGTGGGCCTGACCGGCTCGTGCTCCGTGTGTCCATCCCTTGTGGGCGTGTGTCCTCCCATTGCACTCGTTTTTCGGGTGCGTTCCCTCTCTTTCGCCCGCACCCTCTGCCCCAACCTCTGCCTAAAAAAGGTGGGTGTGTAGGGTTTGTTGGGGGGTAGAATGGAGGGTATTGTGGTCCATACGGTGGTTGAAAGGGGGGAAATTGGGGGTACTGCCAAAATGGGGCACCAACAGGTTGTCCCTGGTTGGGGTAACCGTTAAAGGTGTTTTGTCCACGACCTCTTCCTCTTTTTGCCCTCGGGGGCATCTGAGCGGGAGTATTATCCCCACTGCTGTCGGAGCCGCTGTTGGAACCCCTTCTGGAAGAGTTCGTGCTAGAGTCAGAATTATAGTTGGTGCCTGTAGGGACATAGTCTTCCTTGAGGTATGGATAGACTTTCTCTTTGGAGAATTTTTTAATGTCCTTCTGTAGCTTGGCTACCTTCTGGTTAAGGAGATATTCTTTGTGCTCAGCCATCTCCTTATTGATTTCGGCCAATTTGGTTTTAAAGCCTGGATTTTGTACCGCGCTTTTAAGGGCGGCCTCGGCTGCCTGGATTCTAACCAGAAGTGCATCTGCTAATCTTTTTGCCGTATTAACAATGAGAATCAAAAGATCGTGGGTACACTTCCATGAGATTTGTGACCACTCCACTTTAAATTGGCCATCCTCCCAGAAGATTCTGGGGAAGTTCTTGACAATCAACCCATTCGGTGCTATTTTGGCCTTGAAATACTGGGCCATCATAGTACCATGGATCGTTATCCTTATCCATTCCCTTTTCAAGTCCGACAGGGTCTGCCACTCAGTGGTGTTGCTGCCTGTTGCTGGTTCATTATCAATGCCAAAGAGAGATGGTGTCCTCATAATCGCTGCGGCCTCCTCCTCGCCAAAACTCAGGCCCTGACCTTCCATAATGGTAAGGTTAAGGGGGACCGGTCTCGGTGGGTAGGGGTTCTCCACTAAGGGTGGGTAGTGCTCAGAAGGAAAGGAATTGTAGGAGAATTCCCAAAAAGGGGTGGTTCAATGCCAAGAAAAATTATTGGCTGAAGAACCTGTAAGACTCGCATCAATAGGATGCAGTCGGAAAGTGGGGGACAACAACCAGTTTACCCGCCAAGAACGTGCTCCCACGGTCGAAACCGTGCTCAGATCTGTATCAAAAGGAGGGAGATTAGAGAAGGAGATCAATCGATCAACGGACACAGTTAACCACCCACGGGGAGGGTGGAAGGTCCAGTTACAGCTTGTGTCCGTGTTTTACACTGAGGAAACAAAAGGGGTCGCTGTACTGTTCCTATGGGAATTGGGGAAAGTGTCTAGCTGGCATGACCACGGATGTTGGAATAACATCCTGGGGCATCCATTTTGTTGGATATAATGGCCTCACACACCCCGAAGGATGTCATGCTTCATCATCGGCGGTTGCTCCTCGTCGGGGAGGCGGTGCAATCCCCGACGGGCTCACCTCAAAGAGGGGCTCTTTGGCGGAGATCTTTTTCCAACTGCCTTATGGTGAGGTGGGGGTGTGTGGACCGGGCTAGGTGTGGTGGTGTGTGGGGTATTAAAATGTAGCAAGGGGTACCGGAATTCAGTTTATTCAGGGGGTCCCCTGGCTGCAGTTAAAAAGAGGGGTTAGGCTCACTACGAGTCAACAAGTTAGGTCAGGTGACCCTAGATGAGGCTAAAGGTGATGAAGGTCGACATGTTTCACGCTATGGGTATAGTCACCCGCGATTCATCAGGACCGTGTAAAAGTGCAGTGTCAAAACATGCTAGTGTCATGTGTGTCTTATGTTTACCTCTGTGGGTACTCCTATGCCTAGACATAAGGAAGAGAAAACAAGGAAAAACATTAGATGCTGCTATGCATGTCAGTAGTTCCAGTCAACGCCAGCGTGTTGTTATAGTAAAGCATGCCTTTAAAGTTGAAAAAAACATGACTTGCAACAGAGTCTGTGTGCAAAGTGTCCAGTGAAAAGCACACACAACTCTTGAGCTAGTGAGGAGGTTGGTGATGGATTGTGGGCTAAAAGCAACAATTAAAACCAGTTTTATGAAGGAATTAAAAATAAATCAATAAACCGCAGTTTTTAGAGGATTTGGCTACTCCTGTCTTGTAAAAACCACAAGCAAGTAAGATTTGGCGCCACCACTTGTCAATACATGCGTCTACAACACACCAAACATACACTGTGTCCCAAACGTATAAGATCTTGGGAAAATACCTATGTCCCACTCACCTAAAGGTTGAGGACTACATGCCACATGAGGGGTCGGCGGGGTTAGACATCAGGGAGAGCCCAAGGTTAACGCTGGGGAAGTAAAGTAACATAGCGCCAGGGAATGAAGATTGACTTGGCAAGTGCAACACCAAGCAGCGTAGTGCTTACTCAGTGTCTATCCATGTCGGAATCCTGTCTAGCGAGACTCACCTCGTACCTCCTGTGTCCGCGCTGGTAGACCTACCCTTCACCGCCGAGCTCGAGTAGATGTCTGAGCTCGGCGGCCGGAGGAATTTAAAGCGCGACGGACTAATCGGAGTGTTCCGACGCGTCTCCGCCTTCTAGTTAGGTCACATGGGTAGGGGAAGTATTCTGGCGGCCATATTGGAGCGGTACTCAGTTACAGCTACCGCTATGGGGGTGTCATGATGTCTACTGATAGAGGCTCCAGAAAACATCCTGACGGGGTCAGTTATTAAGAAGCCCCCTTTATTTAAGCAAGTCGTGAAAAATAAGTCGCACGTGTGTTGTTGATTTAAGCACAGAATATTGTGCTAAGGTCACGTGGTTAAGGGGTGTACTATGGCGGCCATATTGGAACGGTACTCAACTGCAGCTACCGCTAAGAAAAGGTGAAAAAATGTAGCGCTGGGGCCCTCGTGTATCTTGCGCCTAGGGCATGTGTCTAACAAGGTGGTTACTGGTCCACTATGGAACACTATGTAGTGGTGAGTGTGTATACATAGGGTGCTGGACATAGCTCGTGGGGCATATCTCTGGCATGTATATTACCTGTCGTGTATTATGGGCAACAGGAATTAATGTCAAGGGAATCAAAAAAGGACGCTGGTATCCTAAAGCGAATGCCATGGGATATCCTCGTTGAGGCCTTGTTTGTCTGTGGACAAGCGATGTATCCAGCGTTGTTCCTTCCGGAACAGGGCATCACTTCGACAATTTGGGCTGGTTTCTAGCACCACCCATTTCATGGAGTCTTCGTCATGGTTTTGTTCCACAAAATGTTTACACATTTTGGTATGTGTTTTTTTGCAACGAAAGTTGCTCCGATGTTCAATAATTCTAGTTTTCACTGGACGGGAGGTCATCCCAATGTAGAGTAAATCACAAGGACATTTGAGCATATAGATGCAATGGGATGTGTTGCAATTAGTGTGGTGTCTGATCTCCCATTTGAAGTTATCCGAGAGTTGGATCATTTTGAGTGTCATGGTGTATTTACAAACGCCACACATTCCACAAGGGAAGTGGCCAGTGACTGGGGGTAGGTGCCAGAGTGTTTGTTGGGTATCCTTTTTGATGTTTCTAGGCCTAGTACTAATCAGGATGTCCTTCAAGTTGTTGGACCTCTTGAATGCAAATCTTGGTTCTTCTAGTGTCAAGTCTCCTGTATTGAGGATCCCCCAATGGCGTCTGATGGTCCCCCTAATTGCAGTGGACAAGGGGGTGTATGTTGTTACACATGTGATAGGTTGACTCTCAGCCGGGGGTCTCTCTCGTCTCTCTAGGAGTGCTTCCCTGTTGTTATTCCTAGCACGCTTTCTGGCTTTTAAAACATCACTTCTGGGATAGCCCCTGTCCAGTAGATTTCTTGACAAGATTTCGGATTCTTTTTTGTAGTCAGATATCTCGCTACAGTTGCGTCTGATTCTTAGGAATTGTCCAAAGGGCAAGTTGGTACGCAAGGCCCTTGGATGATGACTCTTAAAATGTAGGAGACTGTTACGGTCAGTGGGCTTGCGGTACATGGTGGTACTGATGTTCCCATCTTCTAGTCTCACAGTTAGATCTAGGAAGGCGATCTCCTTAGGTGAGGAGCTCATTGTAAAGTGTAAATGGGGATTCAGAGAGTTGACCCAACGTAGGAAGGCTTCATGTGACATAGGTGGGCCTCTCCATAGGATCAAAATGTCATCAATGAAGCGCTTCCACAACTTGATGTTATCCTTAAACGGATTGGTCTCATGGTGTATGTGTTGACATTCAAATTTCGCCATGTACAGACAGGCCACCGAAGGAGCAAAGGTGCTGCCCATAGATGTCCCCTGGGTCTGATGGTAGTATTTGCCTCTGAACTCAAAGTAGTTCTCTGTAAGAGCTAGGGTGGCACACTCCATTATAAAAGTCTGTGGTGTGTTGGAGTTCCAGGTCTCGAGGCCGAGTCTTTCCTCAATCACCTCTAGAGTGGCCCTCTGTGGAATGTTAGTGTAGAGGGCCTCCACATCTAGGGTGATAAGGAGATCAATCTCTCCCGTGTTCTCAATATTAGCCAGTATGCGTAATACGTCCGTGGTATCCTGGACGTAGGAGGGAATGCTTTTGACAAGCGGTTGGAGGAAATGGTCGCAGAATTGCGACAGTGGCTCCAAGACCGAGTCAATCCCTGACACGATTGGTCTTCCTGGTACTGGTCTGGTGGCTTTATGTATCTTTGGTAAGATATAAAAGTATGGTACCCTTGGATCTTTCTTAACCAGGAAATCTGCCTCCTGCTTGGTGATCCATTCTTCACACTCTGCGCTCGTGACCAAACCGGTTATCATAGTTTGTAAGCGTGTAGTGGGGTCACTGGCAATGGGGGTATAGTACCTGTTATCATTCAGTTGCCTGGTGCACTCCAGCTCGTAATCCTTTGTATTCATCAACACTGTGGCACCGCCTTTGTCTGCCTGTTTGATTGTTATAAGTGGGTCCTCCGCCAGCGATTTCAGTGTTGCCATCTCATGTCTGGATATGTTACAGAACCCATCTCTCAAGTTTAATTTTGAAATATCCTTGAGAACAGCTTGTTCGAAAGTAAGTACCTCATTTGGCACCAAGCCGTTATGTGGTGTAAAGGTAGACGGGTTGCGTAGCCCAGAGTCAGTATTGGGCTCGTACGGCTTTCCTTCAAAAAAGGTTTTCAATCTGATTTTTCTGAAAAAAGATTTCAATTCTCTGGTCTGTTCGAATGAGTCAATTTTCGGTGTGGGAACAAACCCCAAACCTTTTTGTAGGACATTTTCCTCACTGTCTGTGAGGAGTCGGTCAGAAAGGTTAACCACAAGGCTTACTGTGGGCCTGACCGGCTCGTGCTCCGTGTGTCCATCCCTTGTGGGCGTGTGTCCTCCCATTGCACTCGTTTTTCGGGTGCGTTCCCTCTCTTTCGCCCGCGCCCTCTGCCCCAACCTCTGCCTAAAAAAGGTGGGTGTGTAGGGTTTGTTGGGGGGTAGAATGGAGGGTATTGTGGTCCATACGGTGGTTGAAAGGGGGGAAATTGGGGGTACTGCCAAAATGGGGCACCAACAGGTTGTCCCTGGTTGGGGTAACCGTTAAAGGTGTTTTGTCCACGACCTCTTCCTCTTTTTGCCCTCGGGGGCATCTGAGCGGGAGTATTATCCCCACTGCTGTCGGAGCCGCTGTTGGAACCCCTTCTGGAAGAGTTCGTGCTAGAGTCAGAATTATAGTTGGTGCCTGTAGGGACATAGTCTTCCTTGAGGTATGGATAGACTTTCTCTTTGGAGAATTTTTTAATGTCCTTCTGTAGCTTGGCTACCTTCTGGTTAAGGAGATATTCTTTGTGCTCAGCCATCTCCTTATTGATTTCGGCCAATTTGGTTTTAAAGCCTGGATTTTGTACCGCGCTTTTAAGGGCGGCCTCGGCTGCCTGGATTCTAACCAGAAGTGCATCTGCTAATCTTTTTGCCGTATTAACAATGAGAATCAAAAGATCGTGGGTACACTTCCATGAGATTTGTGACCACTCCACTTTAAATTGGCCATCCTCCCAGAAGATTCTGGGGAAGTTCTTGACAATCAACCCATTCGGTGCTATTTTGGCCTTGAAATACTGGGCCATCATAGTACCATGGATCGTTATCCTTATCCATTCCCTTTTCAAGTCCGACAGGGTCTGCCACTCAGTGGTGTTGCTGCCTGTTGCTGGTTCATTATCAATGCCAAAGAGAGATGGTGTCCTCATAATCGCTGCGGCCTCCTCCTCGCCAAAACTCAGGCCCTGACCTTCCATAATGGTAAGGTTAAGGGGGACCGGTCTCGGTGGGTAGGGGTTCTCCACTAAGGGTGGGTAGTGCTCAGAAGGAAAGGAATTGTAGGAGAATTCCCAAAAAGGGGTGGTTCAATGCCAAGAAAAATTATTGGCTGAAGAACCTGTAAGACTCGCATCAATAGGATGCAGTCGGAAAGTGGGGGACAACAACCAGTTTACCCGCCAAGAACGTGCTCCCACGGTCGAAACCGTGCTCAGATCTGTATCAAAAGGAGGGAGATTAGAGAAGGAGATCAATCGATCAACGGACACAGTTAACCACCCACGGGGAGGGTGGAAGGTCCAGTTACAGCTTGTGTCCGTGTTTTACACTGAGGAAACAAAAGGGGTCGCTGTACTGTTCCTATGGGAATTGGGGAAAGTGTCTAGCTGGCATGACCACGGATGTTGGAATAACATCCTGGGGCATCCATTTTGTTGGATATAATGGCCTCACACACCCCGAAGGATGTCATGCTTCATCATCGGCGGTTGCTCCTCGTCGGGGAGGCGGTGCAATCCCCGACGGGCTCACCTCAAAGAGGGGCTCTTTGGCGGAGATCTTTTTCCAACTGCCTTATGGTGAGGTGGGGGTGTGTGGACCGGGCTAGGTGTGGTGGTGTGTGGGGTATTAAAATGTAGCAAGGGGTACCGGAATTCAGTTTATTCAGGGGGTCCCCTGGCTGCAGTTAAAAAGAGGGGTTAGGCTCACTACGAGTCAACAAGTTAGGTCAGGTGACCCTAGATGAGGCTAAAGGTGATGAAGGTCGACATGTTTCACGCTATGGGTATAGTCACCCGCGATTCATCAGGACCGTGTAAAAGTGCAGTGTCAAAACATGCTAGTGTCATGTGTGTCTTATGTTTACCTCTGTGGGTACTCCTATGCCTAGACATAAGGAAGAGAAAACAAGGAAAAACATTAGATGCTGCTATGCATGTCAGTAGTTCCAGTCAACGCCAGCGTGTTGTTATAGTAAAGCATGCCTTTAAAGTTGAAAAAAACATGACTTGCAACAGAGTCTGTGTGCAAAGTGTCCAGTGAAAAGCACACACAACTCTTGAGCTAGTGAGGAGGTTGGTGATGGATTGTGGGCTAAAAGCAACAATTAAAACCAGTTTTATGAAGGAATTAAAAATAAATCAATAAACCGCAGTTTCTAGAGGATTTGGCTACTCCTGTCTTGTAAAAACCACAAGCAAGTAAGATTTGGCGCCACCACTTGTCAATACATGCGTCTACAACACACCAAACATACACTGTGTCCCAAACGTATAAGATCTTGGGAAAATACCTATGTCCCACTCACCTAAAGGTTGAGGACTACATGCCACATGAGGGGTCGGCGGGGTTAGACATCAGGGAGAGCCCAAGGTTAACGCTGGGGAAGTAAAGTAACATAGCGCCAGGGAATGAAGATTGACTTGGCAAGTGCAACACCAAGCAGCGTAGTGCTTACTCAGTGTCTATTCATATGGGCAGCACCTTTGCTCCTTCGGTGGCCTGTCTGTACATGGCGAAATTTGAATGTCAACACATACACCATGAGACCAATCCGTTTAAGGATAACATCAAGTTGTGGAAGCGCTTCATTGATGACATTTTGATCCTATGGAGAGGCCCACCTATGTCACATGAAGCCTTCCTACGTTGGGTCAACTCTCTGAATCCCCATTTACACTTTACAATGAGCTCCTCACCTAAGGAGATCGCCTTCCTAGATCTAACTGTGAGACTAGAAGATGGGAACATCAGTACCACCATGTACCGCAAGCCCACTGACCGTAACAGTCTCCTACATTTTAAGAGTCATCATCCAAGGGCCTTGCGTACCAACTTGCCCTTTGGACAATTCCTAAGAATCAGACGCAACTGTAGCGAGATATCTGACTACAAAAAAGAATCCGAAATCTTGTCAAGAAATCTACTGGACAGGGGCTATCCCAGAAGTGATGTTTTAAAAGCCAGAAAGCGTGCTAGGAATAACAACAGGGAAGCACTCCTAGAGAGACGAGAGAGACCCCCGGCTGAGAGTCAACCTATCACATGTGTAACAACATACACCCCCTTGTCCACTGCAATTAGGGGGACCATCAGACGCCATTGGGGGATCCTCAATACAGGAGACTTGACACTAGAAGAACCAAGATTTGCATTCAAGAGGTCCAACAACTTGAAGGACATCCTGATTAGTACTAGGCCTAGAAACATCAAAAAGGATACCCAACAAACACTCTGGCACCTACCCCCAGTCACTGGCCACTTCCCTTGTGGAATGTGTGGTGTTTGTAAATACACCATGACACTCAAAATGATCCAACTCTCGGATAACTTCAAATGGGAGATCAGACACCACACTAATTGCAACACATCCCATTGCATCTATATGCTCAAATGTCCTTGTGATTTACTCTACATTGGGATGACCTCCCGTCCAGTGAAAACTAGAATTATTGAACATCGGAGCAACTTTCGTTGCAAAAAAACACATACCAAAATGTGTAAACATTTTGTGGAACAAAACCATGACGAAGACTCCATGAAATGGGTGGTGCTAGAAACCAGCCCAAATTGTCGAAGTGATGCCCTGTTCCGGAAGGAACAACGCTGGATACATCGCTTGTCCACAGACAAACAAGGCCTCAACGAGGATATCCCATGGCATTCGCTTTAGGATACCAGCGTCCTTTTTTGATTCCCTTGACATTAATTCCTGTTGCCCATAATACACGACAGGTAATATACACGCCAGAGATATGCCCCACGAGCTATGTCCAGCACCCTATGTATACACACTCACCACTACATAGTGTTCCATAGTGGACCAGTAACCACCTTGTTAGACACATGCCCTAGGCGCAAGATACACGAGGGCCCCAGCGCTACATTTTTTCACCTTTTCTTAGCGGTAGCTGCAGTTGAGTACCGTTCCAATATGGCCGCCATAGTACACCCCTTAACCACGTGACCTTAGCACAATATTCTGTGCTTAAATCAACAACACACGTGCGACTTATTTTTCACGACTTGCTTAAATAAAGGGGGCTTCTTAATAACTGACCCCGTCAGGATGTTTTCTGGAGCCTCTATCAGTAGACATCATGACACCCCCATAGCGGTAGCTGTAACTGAGTACCGCTCCAATATGGCCGCCAGAATACTTCCCCTACCCATGTGACCTAACTAGAAGGCGGAGACGCGTCGGAACACTCCGATTAGTCCGTCGCGCTTTAAATTCCTCCGGCCGCCGAGCTCAGACATCTACTCGAGCTCGGCGGTGAAGGGTAGGTCTACCAGCGCGGACACAGGAGGTACGAGGTGAGTCTCGCTAGACAGGATTCCGACATGGATAGACACTGAGTAAGCACTACGCTGCTTGGTGTTGCACTTGCCAAGTCAATCTTCATTCCCTGGCGCTATGTTACTTTACTTCCCCAGCGTTAACCTTGGGCTCTCCCTGATGTCTAACCCCGCCGACCCCTCATGTGGCATGTAGTCCTCAACCTTTAGGTGAGTGGGACATAGGTATTTTCCCAAGATCTTATACGTTTGGGACACAGTGTATGTTTGGTGTGTTGTAGACGCATGTATTGACAAGTGGTGGCGCCAAATCTTACTTGCTTGTGGTTTTTACAAGACAGGAGTAGCCAAATCCTCTAAAAACTGCGGTTTATTGATTTATTTTTAATTCCTTCATAAAACTGGTTTTAATTGTTGCTTTTAGCCCACAATCCATCACCAACCTCCTCACTAGCTCAAGAGTTGTGTGTGCTTTTCACTGGACACTTTGCACACAGACTCTGTTGCAAGTCATGTTTTTTTCAACTTTAAAGGCATGCTTTACTATAACAACACGCTGGCGTTGACTGGAACTACTGACATGCATAGCAGCATCTAATGTTTTTCCTTGTTTTCTCTTCCTTATGTCTAGGCATAGGAGTACCCACAGAGGTAAACATAAGACACACATGACACTAGCATGTTTTGACACTGCACTTTTACACGGTCCTGATGAATCGCGGGTGACTATACCCATAGCGTGAAACATGTCGACCTTCATCACCTTTAGCCTCATCTAGGGTCACCTGACCTAACTTGTTGACTCGTAGTGAGCCTAACCCCTCTTTTTAACTGCAGCCAGGGGACCCCCTGAATAAACTGAATTCCGGTACCCCTTGCTACATTTTAATACCCCACACACCACCACACCTAGCCCGGTCCACACACCCCCACCTCACCATAAGGCAGTTGGAAAAAGATCTCCGCCAAAGAGCCCCTCTTTGAGGTGAGCCCGTCGGGGATTGCACCGCCTCCCCGACGAGGAGCAACCGCCGATGATGAAGCATGACATCCTTCGGGGTGTGTGAGGCCATTATATCCAACAAAATGGATGCCCCAGGATGTTATTCCAACATCCGTGGTCATGCCAGCTAGACACTTTCCCCAATTCCCATAGGAACAGTACAGCGACCCCTTTTGTTTCCTCAGTGTAAAACACGGACACAAGCTGTAACTGGACCTTCCACCCTCCCCGTGGGTGGTTAACTGTGTCCGTTGATCGATTGATCTCCTTCTCTAATCTCCCTCCTTTTGATACAGATCTGAGCACGGTTTCGACCGTGGGAGCACGTTCTTGGCGGGTAAACTGGTTGTTGTCCCCCACTTTCCGACTGCATCCTATTGATGCGAGTCTTACAGGTTCTTCAGCCAATAATTTTTCTTGGCATTGAACCACCCCTTTTTGGGAATTCTCCTACAATTCCTTTCCTTCTGAGCACTACCCACCCTTAGTGGAGAACCCCTACCCACCGAGACCGGTCCCCCTTAACCTTACCATTATGGAAGGTCAGGGCCTGAGTTTTGGCGAGGAGGAGGCCGCAGCGATTATGAGGACACCATCTCTCTTTGGCATTGATAATGAACCAGCAACAGGCAGCAACACCACTGAGTGGCAGACCCTGTCGGACTTGAAAAGGGAATGGATAAGGATAACGATCCATGGTACTATGATGGCCCAGTATTTCAAGGCCAAAATAGCACCGAATGGGTTGATTGTCAAGAACTTCCCCAGAATCTTCTGGGAGGATGGCCAATTTAAAGTGGAGTGGTCACAAATCTCATGGAAGTGTACCCACGATCTTTTGATTCTCATTGTTAATACGGCAAAAAGATTAGCAGATGCACTTCTGGTTAGAATCCAGGCAGCCGAGGCCGCCCTTAAAAGCGCGGTACAAAATCCAGGCTTTAAAACCAAATTGGCCGAAATCAATAAGGAGATGGCTGAGCACAAAGAATATCTCCTTAACCAGAAGGTAGCCAAGCTACAGAAGGACATTAAAAAATTCTCCAAAGAGAAAGTCTATCCATACCTCAAGGAAGACTATGTCCCTACAGGCACCAACTATAATTCTGACTCTAGCACGAACTCTTCCAGAAGGGGTTCCAACAGCGGCTCCGACAGCAGTGGGGATAATACTCCCGCTCAGATGCCCCCGAGGGCAAAAAGAGGAAGAGGTCGTGGACAAAACACCTTTACTATAACAACACGCTGGCGTTGACTGGAACTACTGACATGCATAGCAGCATCTAATGTTTTTCCTTGTTTTCTCTTCCTTATGTCTAGGCATAGGAGTACCCACAGAGGTAAACATAAGACACACATGACACTAGCATGTTTTGACACTGCACTTTTACACGGTCCTGATGAATCGCGGGTGACTATACCCATAGCGTGAAACATGTCGACCTTCATCACCTTTAGCCTCATCTAGGGTCACCTGACCTAACTTGTTGACTCGTAGTGAGCCTAACCCCTCTTTTTAACTGCAGCCAGGGGACCCCCTGAATAAACTGAATTCCGGTACCCCTTGCTACATTTTAATACCCCACACACCACCACACCTAGCCCGGTCCACACACCCCCACCTCACCATAAGGCAGTTGGAAAAAGATCTCCGCCAAAGAGCCCCTCTTTGAGGTGAGCCCGTCGGGGATTGCACCGCCTCCCCGACGAGGAGCAACCGCCGATGATGAAGCATGACATCCTTCGGGGTGTGTGAGGCCATTATATCCAACAAAATGGATGCCCCAGGATGTTATTCCAACATCCGTGGTCATGCCAGCTAGACACTTTCCCCAATTCCCATAGGAACAGTACAGCGACCCCTTTTGTTTCCTAAAAATAAGTGCCAATGTGTGCCCCCCCCCTGCAACCACTAGGTTGAGAGTCACCCGCTGTCAGTCAGTTGAGAGCTCATTAACCGCATGCGCGCTAGCGGTTTTGCCGCTGAGCGCTGCGATTTTAAAAATCCTGCGTTACGTGACAAGGTCAACTCGTCACACGCACAGCGCAGGTAACGCCCATGACGAGCTGACCTTGTCACACGCATCGAAGGGGTTAAGGAGTTCCAATAGGTAGTTTATTCCAAAAATGCAAAGCTGATATAAGCTTCTGTTTTGCTTTACATGAGAGCAGATGAATGCAAGGCATTACCCGGGTAAAATCAATACATCTGAGGTTTTCCTAAGCCACCCTATCAGGAAGGGATAGTGTGACCACCATTCAGGACAAAAACTCAGGACAAAAGGTCAATTTTACAGACACATCCAAGGAGAGGCCATACTCCACTATTTTATCAGTGCATTTATTTACTCTAGCCATATATATTCACTATGGTGTTTATGTGATTGCGTCTAGGTATGCTACATTCAGGTGGCACATTATGGTTCTTGTTCAGGAGTAAATTAGTGTTCTTGAGCATGGTGCCAAGTACATCACCCCTATCCTGATTTACCCAAGCTTTCTTGGAGAGAAAGCAACAGCAAAGTTTTGATTTTGTTTCTAAACATTTTCAATCAATAAATCAATGCTATTTCGGTCAATTTAGACCATAAAAGTGCATAAAAATAAATTACATCACACTAATATCAGGATCACAGCAATTTTACAACTTTGACAATAATAATCCAGATAAGCTAAGCGGGGTCAGAGTTTCCACCAATTCATCATCAATTTGCAGTTTAAAAACAATTAAATACAAATCCAATAAATATAAATTTAAAAGCGTTAATTTTTTTTTTTTTTTTTAAAAGGATTGATCATAAAAAATCAAACATTCCATCACAGGTCACAATATTACTGTTAGGTCAGATCACTAACGATTGATTGTTCACAGATTCTCCAGAGTTAAAAACAAATGATCATTTAAATTTAAATTAGATAGGCTAGTTTTATCCGTTAATTGCTAGAGTCGTGTGCTATCGCTTTTACAATTTCAAACCATTTTTCGCTCTAAAATACATTACATTACAGAGGAATCTTGATACACAAAAAAACACCAATCGTGTGGTATCAGATCGTAAGATCCGCTCTGCCTGCCTACAATGTCTTAATTTTAGCATGTTACATAATGGTTTAATCCATCTTTTCCTTTGATATTCATATGCAGGACATAGCTTGAGACGCATTTTTACAAAAAGTACACTTATCAAAGTTTTTGTCAATTGCGTTACTGCCCCATTTGGATTTCTTGTCATTAGTTTGCAGAACCCCATATCTAAATTTGAGGTATAGTGATTTCGCTACCGGTGGATTTACCTCATCCAGCAGTGGTTCAAATTGGCGGATATCTTTAAACAGGAGAAAAGATGTAGTTAGAGATCCTAAACTGGTGTCCTGTAGCAGAGTAATACTTAAATAATTCCAGAATGAAGATTTTACTATTTTGCTACATGCCCTAGTTAATTCTAGGGGTTTATCCCAGTAGTTTGATAGTCCTATTTTTTAAGCCAGGTAGCGATATGTTTAAACCATGGGATACCTTTTAGAAGACCGAAAGGCATTATCTCCTGTAGCCCCTTTTTGTAGTGGACAAGCTCGTCCGTGGTCCAAATTCTTACCCAAAATAGAAGTGGGCGTAATGCAGCGAGACTATCAGTGCACTTTAAGCTAATATAAAAAAAACGGAAGCATTGGAGTTCTGTTTGGTAATGACAGTAGCTTACGAACTTCGAAGCTACGCTTACAATACGGACCCCAAAGTTCTGAGCCATACAAGGCTGCTGACTGAGCCTTGAATTTAAAAACCTCTATGGCGGGAGAAACCGCCTTGGAGATACTCCCACTGTGTTTCTTAATGATGGGAGTACAGTTTTGGAGCAGAACTAATCTGTTTTTTTCCAATTCTGGTTTCCAGGACAGTTTGGAGTCCAGTGTAATTCCTAAATAGTTGAAGCTGCTCACATACTCTAGTCTTTCGCCTTGTAACTCTAATTTCTTTTTAAAAGCTTTACTTGAGTTAATGGACATATATTTTGTCTTAGTAGGGTTGATCTCAAGTCCCTTTTTGGTACAGTACAGATGGAAGGAGTTTAGTAAGTTTTTGAGGCTGCTGGGGGTTTGTTAAATTAGAATGGTGTCATCTGCGAAGAGTAGTGTAGGTATCACTTCCCCCCCTAACTTAGGTGAATCGTTCTTACATCCCTCCAGGAAAGAGGGAATATCATTTGCATATAAGGTAAACAGGGTTGATGTCAACACTCAACCTTGTCGCACTCCTCGCTTCACAGGTATTTCTCTTGTAAGTTCTCCCCTCGGTCCCCATCTCACTTTTGCATAATTACCTTCATGCAATCTAATTATCTGGACTAGCAGTTCGATTGGTATCCCTAAGTTCCTCAAATGGCCCCAAAGACTGGTCCTGGGAACTAAATCGAACGCAGCTCTTAGGTCCATGAATGCTACATATAAAGTACCTTGCCTTAGCATTATATATTTCCAGCAGAGGCATAAAAATCTGAAGACTTGGTTAATGGTACTGATCTTATTTCTAAACCCTGCTTGGAATCTTGTTAGCAGATCAACCTGTTCGATCCAAGACAACAAACGAGACAATATGTGCCTGACAAATACTTTCTGTGGAATGTCTATCAGACTGATTGGGCGATAATTCGCCGGGTCAAGTCTGTTTCCCTTTTTAAAAACAGTGACTATCTCTGCCCCCTTCCATGTATTTAGTATCGGGTCAAAGTTTGCTATCGCGTTACAAAGTGAGTTTATATAAGGAGCCCAGATGGTCAAATCATGTTTTAGAAGATCACCGGGAATTTTATCCGGTCCTGGTGCTTTACCAGATTTGAATGTTTCTAAAACTTGATTTGTTTCCTTTAATGTGAAATGTAAATTGGCTGCCTTTGCTATTACAATCATGTCCTCCGTCATTACAAATCTGTCTCTATTGGATTCAGTATAAAGTGCGGAGAAATGGTTTACCCAGGTGTCCTCGCCTAAAAAGAGATCTCTCTGGACTCTACCTGACCTGTTGCCTTTGGATATCAAATTCCATAATCCTACCTGGTCCTTAGCCTTAGCCGCACGTATTAGGTCTGCCCATATCTCCTCATCCCAAACTCTCTTTGCGTCTTCTAGTGTCTGGTTATAGGTGCACCTTTTTTCCCTCGTGTTTGCTATATCATTTCCCTAGATGGCTTTAATTAACTCATACTTCGCAGTTCGGCAGTCCTTACTATACCATGGTTTACCATGGCTAGCCCTTTCAGATGTTCCTGACTTCCTTTCTTTAGGTATTTTGCTTAATACGGGGCCTAAAGTATCTACCAATCTACCGTGAAGGTCAGTCATCTTTATTGAATCTGTGTTACTCTCTATATAAGGAGATAAACATTTTAAAACCTATGGCCAACAGTTTGGGAAACATGAAGGTAAGTGAGCATCACTAGTTTAGACAAGTTAAACAAAAACATCTCCCTCACCTCAACCTCCAGTCAACGATAAACCTAAAAAACAATTAATGAGACAGAGCAGATGGCATGGGCAATAGTCACACACCTAATGTAAGGCTATGAGGTGCCCACAACTTTTCTGTAGTCTCACAGCACTGAGATGTGCGTCCGGGATTCTAGATATAGCTCAGAACCGGGAGCCCAGAATACCAGACAAGTAGAATTAAAAATCAGGATGAAATCGAGATTAGATGGGAGATCTACAGCAACTGATTTAGAGAATTCTTGCTAAGAACTGGAGACATAAGGAAGAGAAGAACAATGTGGGATAATTCCTAAATTCAGCCAAGAGGGGCCCGCCATGAGTATTGGAAAGTATTGTGTACCTGGGGATTTGTCTCAGCAGACAAGAGACACAGAAGAGGCATTGTCAAGTTGTTGAATAAGCAGTACCTACCCACCCTGCCAGACTCTGCAGGTGCAATCAGCTGATAATTGTGCTTGTGAATGGTGAGCAGGGGCCAGACCGCTTAGAAGGCTGTGCAGGGTAATCTCCCACTCTGCTTGTCTTAAAATGGCTTAATGCCAAACCAGTGGTCTTAAGTGCCAAAGTACATGCAGAATCTGCAAAAAATTTGGGATGTAAATTACACAAGCACAAATTAAAAACATGATTAAGATTTTATATTGTATGAAGCATTTATTTAACTTATGGTTGTGTTTTCCCTCTTCTATACCATTAGAGCCCAGATTGAATGGGAAATCAGTTACCTCCCAATACCTAATCCTGTTTGCTTTTTGATCTTCTCTTAGACTTTCAGTAATGATTCATGTGGCACTAATGAAAATGGTGGTACTACCCCAGTTATTGTATTATTTTGAAAATCTTCACCTGCTCATCCCTCATTCCTTCTTCAAACACCTCAACAGTCCCCAAGTCTGATTTGGGGACCAGGGAGCCGCTGAGTAGCTCTTACCCCTCTAAAGATACATGTGACTGCTGGTGGATTAGCCCTTCCAGGCTCAGAATGCTATATTTTAGCTGCACATCTCCTTTGGTGCCTCGCTGGCTGCCTGGCCTCCCACTGTATATTGCAGGGTTTACCCGTAAAGACATTAAGGAGGGCTTACTGCACTACTTAAAGTTTCCTACTGACCATTCTACTCAGCACCACCAGGGGGTTATCCCGCACTGCTTTCTCTTGCATTACTAGAACCTGTAAACTCACTAATACAAGAAACTCCTCCAACGCCTTTGCTAGGCCTCCCTACTTGCACAGGATAGCTTCGTTCAGGGCAACTCCGTCAGTGACAGGTTTCAGGCCTCTCAAAATTGGGTTATTTGTTTGTTGACAGCAAGCTACTAGATTTGCAAACCCTTATGGCAGACTAGAATTTTTACCTAGGTCTATTCCTTTCTTACGAACACCTTAAACAATCAATAAGGGCCAGATGTAGGTAATTCATATTTACCGACTCTTAAATACCGAATTTTACCGATTCGGTATTTAAGAGTCGGTAAATATGAAGGGGGGAGATGTAGGTAATTCGAATTTCAGAATTACCGAATCGGTAGGATTCTGTATTTACCGATTCGGTAAATACCGATTCGGTAAATACCGAATCGGTATTGCCCATTGATTCCTATGGGCCATGAAGCCCATAGGAATCAATGGGCAATACCGATTCGGTATTTACAGAATCGGTAAATACCGAATCCTGCAAGGGTGCAGGGGGTGTCAATTTGACACCCTCTAGCACCCCAATTCCGGACTTGTGTGCCATGTGGCACACAGACATGTCCTAAGGGCATGTCTGTGTGCCACATTGCACGGGTGTGCATGCACAGATGTGCATGCACACCTGAATTCGGTATTTTACCACCCAATTGGATTGGGTGGTAAAATACCGATTCTTAAGGGCCTGTGACACTCTTAGGAGTCAGGAAAAAACTAAGGGAGTTAGAGGGTTACTAGCTCGGCTCGCCCTCCAGTCATTAAAGTAAAAAAACAAAAAGGTTTCTGTTTCCAGATACCTGAGAGCCTTGCTAGAGGAAAGAACAGCCACTACTCAATGGGGTTGACTGTTGGGATAGTGTATAATGTATAACAAAGGAAAAATTGTTCCTTTTTTAGGTGTCCCCTCACTCACCGGGGTTGCCCCACGGTGACATGCTTCATCATTGGGGCCATCCCAGTCCTCTACGGGCTGGGGCGTGCTACGACTTGCGAGGTTACGTAGGAGCACTTAAATGGACTATGTGTGGTGCATGTGTATTTGTGGGGAGTGGACTATGTGATGAGTTAAAATTACCTGCCCAGTAGGTTACTAATAAACTTTATTCTGGCCTCTAGGTGGTAGTATTAAAAACGGGGTGGGGAGATAGGCTGTCCTAAACTTAATGTGTCCAGATGTACCTATCAACTCCTAAGTCGACATGTTTCGTGCATACCCCAAGCACTTCTTCGGGACTACACAGGGACCAGCCCTGTGTTCGCCACTCCTTAACTCTGTCACTGAGATATTTACAAAAAAGGCTTTAAACTGCAGCAAACTCTACTAAGTGCATGCATTTATACCTACGTATTTTGTTCCAAAAACACGTGGTTCCTGCAAGATAGAAAACAACTTTAAAATTCAAGGGGTGGTTAGCCCCATTAGTTATCACACACAGTATTTACAGAAGTGATGTACTCTGTGAATTCAGAAGCGGACTCAATGGCCGTGCTTGTTTTCATGCACAAAAACGTGATTGATTTCGTGCATTTTGAACGTGGTTTTTAAAAAACACCTTTCTCAGTGTCACACCCAAACATTCTTCACTCATACACACTCATACATACTTTTTATGAGACCTAACTGGGCCCCATGGAGTCGGAGGGGTATCGGTATCCTAGCAACTCTGATGAGAAAGAAATAGAGTTGTTAAGTCCCCCAGTACTGCTCGTTTTCTTGGCATTTGCTCCGTTTCAAAATCGGCATTCCTTCGCGCCCTATGTTCACTTACTTGTGCTCTGGTTACCTCCTGTATTCAGGCACCTACTCTTTCTCCCTCCGGTCCGGATGTTATCGGACTGGAGGCTCCGTGTTGTTTAAATGCTGATGCCATTCGCGGTTCCCAGCGCTGGCATGGGAAACGCCCTGAGCGCACGCTAGAGCGTGTGCTACTATACCCGTGTCCCGCCTACATGGCGGCCATCTTAGGGGTATCGATCTTCGCTCAAAGTCCTCTTCAAGTGTCTAGTGTGACTATTTTAGCATTACGACACCTCTAAATGAATTTAGGGTGTTATACAGGGTACTTGCAATATTATCAGAGTTTTTATCCGCCGAGTTAGACAAAATGATAATTAGTTCAAAATTAAACCGATGGGACTGGCTCGCTAATACTACCCTCCGAATTGAGTGTGGAGTATCACAAACATCCAGTGATAGTTTTTAACTAATAAAATTCAGTATTTCAACAAGGGATCATAACCATCCAGTGATGGATTCAGCCACAAAGGATAATATTTCGTCAGGGATTGTACAGTTATTGCCACAAAATGGTAGGATCTATATTCCTGAATTTAACATGTATTGGGTCTGGTTTTATGTTGTTTACATTTGTTTTTTATGTAAACTGTCCCCAGGGAATGTCATCATTCAATCCCACAATATGGGAACGAAGTCTAAACACCCAGCGTTGCTCCTTTTCTAATAGTTTCTTTTCCATGTCAGCATGGGGTGGTTGGGTTTCCAGCACTACCCAGCGCATATCGTTGGGTGTGTGTGCCTTTTCCAAAAAGTGTGTTGTCATTTTGGTGTTCGAGTGTTTGCACCTAAAGTTACTGCGATGTTCAACCATTCTGGTGTTAACCTTTCTGGTTGTCATTCCAATATAATGCAAATTGCACACACATGTGATCATGTAGACAACTCCTGATGTATTGCAGTTTGAAAAATGTCTTAAATCCCATTTGAGGCCTGTGTTACAAATCACCTGTTTGGTGGTTTCAGTCAGGTGGCACACACTGCAGTTGGAACATGGATGGTGTCCAGCTGGCAAGGGGTTCAGACGTCGGACTGGGCCTTCCATAGATCTAGGGCGTGTGTGTACCATCAAGTCCTTCAGGTTTTTCCCTTTCCGATGACTGAACATTGGTTGGGTGATGTTAAGACCTCCGCTGTTCAAAGTTCTCCAATGTTTTTTTACGATCTTTGTCACCTGTTGTGAAGCTACCGTGTACGTAGTGATGCAGATAGGCCTTTTTTCAGATGGATTTGATGATGGTTCCTTAGGTTTGGACTCCAACAATGCATCCCTGTTGTTGTTGGATGCCCTTTTCTTAGCTTTCTGAACAATCTTTTTCGGGTACTGTCTCTGATATAGTTTGTCGCATAGTTCCTTGGCCTGCATTTCATAGTCGCATTTTTCTGAACAGTTCCTTCTTAGTCTCAGAAACTGCCCAAATGGCAGGTTTTCACGCAGTTGGCGTGGGTGGAAGCTCTCAAAGCTAAGTAGGCAATTCCTAGATGTTGGCTTAAAATGTGTCGTAGTTATTAGTGTCCCTCTCTCTGCCTTAATGTTTAGGTCTAGGAAGACTAGATGTTCACGACTCATTGTTGAGGTGAAATTCAGGAAAGGGTCCTGGAGATTCAGCCAGTTTAGGAACACATTTGCCTCCTGCTCATTTCCATTCCAGATGAGGATGACGTCATCGATGTAACGTCTCCACATCTGGATTTTGGCGAAATGGGGGTTGTCTGTATTTAGGATCTTTTTTGTCTCTAGCCAGTGCACATACAGTCCCGCCACGCTCGGCGCGAATGTGCTTCCCATGCTAGTTCCATGGGTCTGTTTGTATATAGTTTCCTGGAAGAGAAAGAAGTTCTCGGTTAGGGCAAGGCGGCAACACTCTAGCACCACATGCCTGGGTGTTTTGTAATCCCACTGGTTTTCAAATAGGATGTCCTCCAGAATCTGTAGTGTCTCTCGGTGAGGCAAGCTTGTATAAAGGCTCTCTACGTCGAGACCTATTAGTACCTGTGTGGAGGGGTCAAAAGGTAGGTCTTTTAGAAGGCACAGTACTGATTTTGTGTCCTGTAGGTATGTTTCTGTCTTCTGTACCAGCGGTCTCAAAAAAGCGTCCGCAAACTTGGACAGAGGCTCAAGTATTGATCCTATGCCTGAGACGATTGGTCTCCCTGGTGGTTTTTCCAACCTTTTGTGGATTTTGGGGATAGTATAAAAATACGGGGCCCTAGGGTGTTTGTTTTCCAGAAAATCTGCTTCCTTTTTAGTTAGCCAGTCATTGACCAGACATTCTTCCACCATCCCAGCAATCTCGATTCTTAGGCGTTCTGTTGGGTCTGCCCTCAGAACCTCATAATTTCTTTTGTCAGCCAGTAATCTCAGGCATTCAGTCTCATAGTCTTCAGAGTTTTGTATAACAATTGCCCCGCCTTTGTCGGCTGGTTTTATTGTTATTGTTGCATCGTTGGCTAGTTCAGCTATGGCTTCCTTTTCAGCTTTACTGGAATTATGGAATGTATTCAGAGCCCTGGTGTCCAGATCCATTACATCTTTCAGGATTGCCTTTTCAAAAGCCAGTACCTCAACTGGTAGGCTATTCGTAGGGGGGGTGAAAGATGATTTTTTCTTTAGTCCTGTGTCACTCGTAGTTCCTATTGGTTGTGGTTTATCTTTGAAAAAAACTTGTAATTTTATGCTGCGTACAAATTCCTTTAGTTCACAATACAGCTTGAATTTATCCAAAGTTGTGGTCGGGACAAAACCCAAACCTTTTTCCAAAACTCTCTCCTGAACCGGTGTCAAAACTTTGTCAGAGAGGTTTACCACTAGGCTTAGATGTTGCTGGTTGATGGTGTTGTTACCGGTCCTTGGCTCCTTGTGTGTGTTCTGTTGGTTTCCAGAGGTTGGGCCCATTGGACTTGCTGCCCTCTGGTTTTGCCACGGCCTGGTTTTTTGCCCCTCCCTAAAAAAGGCTGTTGTGGTATTCCTGACATCTGGGCGTTGTCCCAAAAAGGGAAAGGTTGTTGTGGGTATGGTTGCTGGAAAGGAGGGGGTCCGTAGAAGAACTGCGGTGGTGGTCCTTGGTAGGGTTGCCAGTTGTTTCCCCTGTTCATTCTTCTCCCCGCTCTGCCTCGTCTATTTCGCGGTTGATTGCGATTGTAACTGTTATCAGAGGAATCGGATCCTGTATCTGAAGCTCCGCTCTCACTGTTGTAGCCTGGGTTCCTCCCAGAGAGTACATACTCTGCTTTTATGTATGGGTACACCTTTTCATGAGAAAAGGTTTTTTTGTCTTTGTAAAATTTTGTATACGTAGTGTCTTTCAATGATACCTCAAATTCAGTCATTGACTTATTCAGCTCGTCCAGCCTTTTCTTGAGTTCTGCCGGTGATTGGTATGTTTTTAGTTTAACTTCCAGGTCCTGGATCTGCACCTTCAGCGCCTCAGCTCTGCGTGCCGCGGTCTTTACAATAAGGACTAGCCAGTCCCTGGTGCAATGCCAGCTGATCAGTGACCAATCTTTTTTAAAAATGAGGTCATCCTGAAATATGAAAGGTTCATTATTCACTATGAGGCCGCGCGGTGCTGCGTTGGCCCTGTGATACTCACTCATCATTACCCCATGTATTATGGTCTTGACTAGATTGCGTTTCAGTTCTGTTACTTCGTCCCAACTCTGTTGGGATTCACTAGTATCCTTGTAGGTAGTGCTTGAATGTGGGAGCATGGAGGCTATTATCCTGTCTGCCTCATCTTCTGTGAAGGAGAGCCCTGTGATCTCTGCCATCTTGAGCTATTTCAGTAAGTACTTGTGTCAGGCTAGAATGTGGGTGTGCGTCACTTTATAGGTGTCTTAATAGACTCCCGCAGCTGCGCGCTGCAACGTGTCAGGAAAAAACTAAGGGAGTTAGAGGGTTACTAGCTCGGCTCGCCCTCCAGTCATTAAAGTCAAAAAACAAAAAGGTTTCTGTTTCCAGATACCTGAGAGCCTTGCTAGAGGAAAGAACAGCCACTACTCAATGGGGTTGACTGTTGGGATAGTGTATAATGTATAACAAAGGAAAAATTGTTCCTTTTTTAGGTGTCCCCTCACTCACCGGGGTTGCCCCACGGTGACATGCTTCATCATTGGGGCCATCCCAGTCCTCTACGGGCTGGGGCGTGCTACGACTTGCGAGGTTACGTAGGGGCACTTAAATGGACTATGTGTGGTGCATGTGTATTTGTGGGGAGTGGACTATGTGATGAGTTAAAATTACCTGCCCAGTAGGTTACTAATAAACTTTATTCTGGCCTCTAGGTGGTAGTATTAAAAACGGGGTGGGGAGATAGGCTGTCCTAAACTTAATGTGTCCAGATGTACCTATCAACTCCTAAGTCGACATGTTTCGTGCATACCCCAAGCACTTCTTCGGGACTACACAGGGACCAGCCCTGTGTTCGCCACTCCTTAACTCTGTCACTGAGATATTTACAAAAAAGGCTTTAAACTGCAGCAAACTCTACTAAGTGCATGCATTTATACCTACGTATTTTGTTCCAAAAACACGTGGTTCCTGCAAGATAGAAAACAACTTTAAAATTCAAGGGGTGGTTAGCCCCATTAGTTATCACACACAGTATTTACAGAAGTGATGTACTCTGTGAATTCAGAAGCGGACTCAATGGCCGTGCTTGTTTTCATGCACAAAAACGTGATTGATTTCGTGCATTTTGAACGTGGTTTTTAAAAAACACCTTTCTCAGTGTCACACCCAAACATTCTTCACTCATACACACTCATACATACTTTTTATGAGACCTAACTGGGCCCCATGGAGTCGGAGGGGTATCGGTATCCTAGCAACTCTGATGAGAAAGAAATAGAGTTGTTAAGTCCCCCAGTACTGCTCGTTTTCTTGGCATTTGCTCCGTTTCAAAATCGGCATTCCTTCGCGCCCTATATTCACTTACTTGTGCTCTGGTTACCTCCTGTATTCAGGCACCTACTCTTTCTCCCTCCGGTCCGGATGTTATCGGACTGGAGGCTCCGTGTTGTTTAAATGCTGATGCCATTCGCGGTTCCCAGCGCTGGCGTGGGAAACTCCCTGAGCGCACGCTAGAGCGTGTGCTACTATACCCGTGTCCCGCCTACATGGAGGCCATCTTAGGGGTATCGATCTTCGCTCAAAGTCCTCTTCAAGTGTCTAGTGTGACTATTTTAGCATTACGACACCTCTAAATGAATTTAGGGTGTTATACAGGGTACTTGCAATATTATCAGAGTTTTTATCCGCCGAGTTAGACAAAATGATAATTAGTTCAAAATTAAACCGATGGGACTGGCTCGCTAATACTACCCTCCGAATTGAGTGTGGAGTATCACAAACATCCAGTGATAGTTTTTAACTAATAAAATTCAGTATTTCAACAAGGGATCATAACCATCCAGTGATGGATTCAGCCACAAAGGATAATATTTCGTCAGGGATTGTACAGTTATTGCCACAAAATGGTAGGATCTATATTCCTGAATTTAACATGTATTGGGTCTGGTTTTATGTTGTTTACATTTGTTTTTTATGTAAACTGTCCCCAGGGAATGTCATCATTCAATCCCACAATATGGGAACGAAGTCTAAACACCCAGCGTTGCTCCTTTTCTAATAGTTTCTTTTCCATGTCAGCATGGGGTGGTTGGGTTTCCAGCACTACCCAGCGCATATCGTTGGGTGTGTGTGCCTTTTCCAAAAAGTGTGTTGTCATTTTGGTGTTCGAGTGTTTGCACCTAAAGTTACTGCGATGTTCAACCATTCTGGTGTTAACCTTTCTGGTTGTCATTCCAATATAATGCAAATTGCACACACATGTGATCATGTAGACAACTCCTGATGTATAGCAGTTTGAAAAATGTCTTAAATCCCATTTGAGGCCTGTGTTACAAATCACCTGTTTGGTGGTTTCAGTCAGGTGGCACACACAGCAGTTGGAACATGGATGGTGTCCAGCTGGCAAGGGGTGCAGACGTCGGACTGGGCCTTCCATAGATCTAGGGCGTGTGTGTACCATCAAGTCCTTCAGGTTTTTGCCTTTCCGATGACTGAACATTGGTTGGGTGATGTTAAGACCTCCGCTGTTCAAAGTTCTCCAATGTTTTTTTACGATCTTTGTCACCTGTTGTGAAGCTACCGTGTACGTAGTGATGCAGATAGGCCTTTTTTCAGATGGATTTGATGATGGTTCCTTAGGTTTGGACTCCAACAATGCATCCCTGTTGTTGTTGGATGCCCTTTTCTTAGCTTTCTGAACAATCTTTTTCGGGTACTGTCTCTGATATAGTTTGTCGCATAGTTCCTTGGCCTGCATTTCATAGTCACATTTTTCTGAACAGTTCCTTCTTAGTCTCAGAAACTGCCCAAATGGCAGGTTTTCACGCAGTTGGCGTGGGTGGAAGCTCTCAAAGCTAAGTAGGCAATTCCTAGATGTTGGCTTAAAATGTGTCGTAGTTATTAGTGTCCCTCTCTCTGCCTTAATGTTTAGGTCTAGGAAGACTAGATGTTCACGACTCATTGTTGAGGTGAACTTCAGGAAAGGGTCCTGGAGATTCAGCTAGTTTAGGAACACATTTGCCTCCTGCTCATTTCCATTCCAGATGAGGATGACGTCATCGATGTAACGTCTCCACATCTGGATTTTGGCGAAATGGGGGCTGTCTGTATTTAGGATCTTTTTTGTCTCTAGCTAGTGCACATACAGTCCCGCCACGCTCGGCGCGAATGTGCTTCCCATGCTAGTTCCATGGGTCTGTTTGTATATAGTTTCCTGGAAGAGAAAGAAGTTCTCGGTTAGGGCAAGGCGGCAACACTCTAGCACCACATGCCTGGGTGTTTTGTAATCCCACTGGTTTTCAAATAGGATGTCCTCCAGAATCTGTAGTGTCTCTCGGTGAGGCAAGCTTGTATAAAGGCTCTCTACGTCGAGACCTATTAGTACCTGTGTGGAGGGGTCAAAAGGTAGGTCTTTTAGAAGGCACAGTACTGATTTTGTGTCCTGTAGGTATGTTTCTGTCTTCTGTACCAGCGGTCTCAAAAAAGCGTCCGCAAACTTGGACAGAGGCTCAAGTATTGATCCTATGCCTGAGACGATTGGTCTCCCTGGTGGTTTTTCCAACCTTTTGTGGATTTTGGGGATAGTATAAAAATACGGGGCCCTAGGGTGTTTGTTTTCCAGAAAATCTGCTTCCTTTTTAGTTAGCCAGTCATTGACCAGACATTCTTCCACCATCCCAGCAATCTCGATTCTTAGGCGTTCTGTTGGGTCTGCCCTCAGAACCTCATAATTTCTTTTGTCAGCCAGTAATCTCAGGCATTCAGTCTCATAGTCTTCAGAGTTTTGTATAACAATTGCCCCGCCTTTGTCGGCTGGTTTTATTGTTATTGTTGCATCGTTGGCTAGTTCAGCTATGCCTTCCTTTTCAGCTCTACTGGTATTATGGAATGTATTCAGAGCCCTGGTGTCCAGATCCATTACATCTTTCAGGATTGCCTTTTCAAAAGCCAGTACCTCAACTGGTAGGCTATTCGTAGGGGGGTGAAAGATGATTTTTTCTTTAGTCCTGTGTCACTCGTAGTTCCTATTGGTTGTGGTTTATCTTTGAAAAAAACTTGTAATTTTATGCTGCGTACAAATTCCTTTAGTTCACAATACAGCTTGAATTTATCCAAAGTTGTGGTCGGGACAAAACCCAAACCTTTTTCCAAAACTCTCTCCTGAACCGGTGTCAAAACTTTGTCAGAGAGGTTTACCACTAGGCTTAGATGTTGCTGGTTGATGGTGTTGTTACCGGTCCTTGGCTCCTTGTGTGTGTTCTGTTGGTTTCCAGAGGTTGGGCCCATTGGACTTGCTGCCCTCTGGTTTTGCCACGGCCTGGTTTTTTGCCCCTCCCTAAAAAAGGCTGTTGTGGTATTCCTGACATCTGGGCGTTGTCCCAAAAAGGGAAAGGTTGTTGTGGGTATGGTTGCTGGAAAGGAGGGGGTCCGTAGAAGAACTGCGGTGGTGGTCCTTGGTAGGGTTGCCAGTTGTTTCCCCTGTTCATTCTTCTCCCCGCTCTGCCTCGTCTATTTCGCGGTTGATTGCGATTGTAACTGTTATCAGAGGAATCGGATCCTGTATCTGAAGCTCCGCTGTCACTGTTGTAGCCTGGGTTCCTCCCAGAGAGTACATACTCTGCTTTTATGTATGGGTACACCTTTTCATGAGAAAAGGTTTTTTTGTCTTTGTAAAATTTTGTATACTTAGTGTCTTTCAATGATACCTCGAATTCAGTCATTGACTTATTCAGCTCGTCCAGCCTTTTCTTGAGTTCTGCCGGTGATTGGTATGTTTTTAGTTTAACTTCCAGGTCCTGGATCTGCACCTTCAGCGCCTCAGCTCTGCGTGCCGCGGTCTTTACAATAAGGACTAGCCAGTCCCTGGTGCAATGCCAGCTGATCAGTGACCAATCTTTTTTAAAAATGAGGTCATCCTGAAATATGAAAGGTTCATTATTCACTATGAGGCCGCGCGGTGCTGCGTTGGCCCTGTGATACTCACTCATCATTACCCCATGTATTATGGTCTTGACTAGATTGCGTTTCAGTTACGTTACTTCGTCCCAACTCTGTTGGGATTCACTAGTATCCTTGTAGGTAGTGCTTGAATGTGGGAGCATGGAGGCTATTATCCTGTCTGCCTCATCTTCTGTGAAGGAGAGCCCTGTGATCTCTGCCATCTTGAGCTATTTCAGTAAGTACTTGTGTCAGGCTAGAATGTGGGTGTGCGTCACTTTATAGGTGTCTTAATAGACTCCCGCAGCTGCGCGCTGCAACGTGTCAGGAAAAAACTAAGGGAGTTAGAGGGTTACTAGCTCGGCTCGCCCTCCAGTCATTAAAGTCAAAAAACAAAAAGGTTTCTGTTTCCAGATAACTGAGTGCTTCTACGTAACCTCGCAAGTCGTAGCACGCCCCAGCCCGTAGAGGACTGGGATGGCCCCAATGATGAAGCATGTCACCGTGGGGCAACCCCGGTGAGTGAGGGGACACCTAAAAAAGGAACAATTTTTCCTTTGTTATACATTATACACTATCCCAACAGTCAACCCCATTGAGTAGTGGCTGTTCTTTCCTCTAGCAAGGCTCTCAGGTATCTGGAAACAGAAACCTTTTTGTTTTTTGACTTTAATGACTGGAGGGCGAGCCGAGCTAGTAACCCTCTAACTCCCTTAGTTTTTTCCTGACACGTTGCAGCGCGCAGCTGCGGGAGTCTATTAAGACACCTATAAAGTGACGCACACCCACATTCTAGCCTGACACAAGTACTTACTGAAATAGCTCAAGATGGCAGAGATCACAGGGCTCTCCTTCACAGAAGATGAGGCAGACAGGATAATAGCCTCCATGCTCCCACATTCAAGCACTACCTACAAGGATACTAGTGAATCCCAACAGAGTTGGGACGAAGTAACAGAACTGAAACGCAATCTAGTCAAGACCATAATACATGGGGTAATGATGAGTGAGTATCACAGGGCCAACGCAGCACCGCGCGGCCTCATAGTGAATAATGAACCTTTCATATTTCAGGATGACCTCATTTTTAAAAAAGATTGGTCACTGATCAGCTGGCATTGCACCAGGGACTGGCTAGTCCTTATTGTAAAGACCGCGGCACGCAGAGCTGAGGCGCTGAAGGTGCAGATCCAGGACCTGGAAGTTAAACTAAAAACATACCAATCACCGGCAGAACTCAAGAAAAGGCTGGACGAGCTGAGTAAGTCAATGACTGAATTCGAGGTATCATTGAAAGACACTAAGTATACAAAATTTTACAAAGACAAAAAAACCTTTTCTCATGAAAAGGTGTACCCATACATAAAAGCAGAGTATGTACTCTCTGGGAGAAACCCAGGCTACAACAGTGACAGCGGAGCTTCAGATACAGGATCCGATTCCTCTGATAACAGTTACAATCGCAATCAACCGCGAAATAGACAAGGCAGAGCGGGGAGAAGAATGAACAGGGGAAACAACTGGCAACCCTACCAAGGACCACCACCGCAGTTCTTCTACGGACCCCCTCCTTTCCAGCAACCATACCCACAACAACCTTTCCCTTTTTGGGACAACGCCCAGATGTCAGGAATACCACAACAGCCTTTTTTAGGGAGGGGCAAAAAACCAGGCCGTGGCAAAACCAGAGGGCAGCAAGTCCAATGGGCCCAACCTCTGGAAACCAACAGAACACACACAAGGAGCCAAGGACCGGTAACAACACCATCAACCAGCAACATCTAAGCCTAGTGGTAAACCTCTCTGACAAAGTTTTGACACCGGTTCAGGAGAGAGTTTTGGAAAAAGGTTTGGGTTTTGTCCCGACCACAACTTTGGATAAATTCAAGCTGTATTGTGAACTAAAGGAATTTGTACGCAGCATAAAATTACAAGTTTTTTTCAAAGATAAACCACAACCAATAGGAACTACGAGTGACACAGGACTAAAGAAAAAATCATCTTTCACCCCCCCTACGAATAGCCTACCAGTTGAGGTACTGGCTTTTGAAAAGGCAATCCTGAAAGATGTAATGGATCTGGACACCAGGGCTCTGAATACATTCCATAATACCAGTAGAGCTGAAAAGGAAGCCATAGCTGAACTAGCCAACGATGCAACAATAACAATAAAACCAGCCGACAAAGGCGGGGCAATTGTTATACAAAACTCTGAAGACTATGAGACTGAATGCCTGAGATTACTGGCTGACAAAAGAAATTATGAGGTTCTGAGGGCAGACCCAACAGAACGCCTAAGAATCGAGATTGCTGGGATGGTGGAAGAATGTCTGGTCAATGACTGGCTAACTAAAAAGGAAGCAGATTTTCTGGAAAACAAACACCCTAGGGCCCCGTATTTTTATACTATCCCCAAAATCCACAAAAGGTTGGAAAAACCACCAGGGAGACCAATCGTCTCAGGCATAGGATCAATACTTGAGCCTCTGTCCAAGTTTGCGGACGCTTTTTTGAGACCGCTGGTACAGAAGACAGAAACATACCTACAGGACACAAAATCAGTACTGTGCCTTCTAAAAGACCTACCTTTTGACCCCTCCACACAGGTACTAATAGGTCTCGACGTAGAGAGCCTTTATACAAGCTTGCCTCACCGAGAGACACTACAGATTCTGGAGGACATCCTATTTGAAAACCAGTGGGATTACAAAACACCCAGGCATGTGGTGCTAGAGTGTTGCCGCCTTGCCCTAACCGAGAACTTCTTTCTCTTCCAGGAAACTATATACAAACAGACCCATGGAACTAGCATGGGAAGCACATTCGCGCCGAGCGTGGCGGGACTGTATGTGCACTGGCTAGAGACAAAAAAGATCCTAAATACAGACAACCCCCATTTCGCCAAAATCCAGATGTGGAGACGTTACATCGATGACGTCATCCTCATCTGGAATGGAAATGAGCAGGAGGCAAATGTGTTCCTAAACTGGCTGAATCTCCAGGACCCTTTCCTGAAGTTCACCTCAACAATGAGTCGTGAACATCTAGTCTTCCTAGACCTAAACATTAAGGCAGAGAGAGGGACACTAATAACTACGACACATTTTAAGCCAACATCTAGGAATTGCCTACTTAGCTTTGAAAGCTTCCACCCACGCCAACTGCGTGAAAACCTGCCATTTGGGCAGTTCCTGAGACTAAGAAGGAACTGTTCAGAAAAATGCGACTATGAAATGCAGGCCAAGGAACTATGCGACAAACTATATCAGAGACAGTACCCGAAAAAGATTGTTCAGAAAGCTAAGAAAAGGGCATCCAACAACAACAGGGATGCATTGTTGGAGTCCAAACCTAAGGAACCATCATCAAATCCATCTGAAAAAAGGCCTATCTGCATCACTACGTACACGGTAGCTTCACAACAGGTGACAAAGATCGTAAAAAAACATTGGAGAACTTTGAACAGCGGAGGTCTTAACATCACCCAACCAATGTTCAGTCATCGGAAAGGGAAAAACCTGAAGGACTTGATGGTACACACACGCCCTAGATCTATGGAAGGCCCAGTCCGACGTCTGCACCCCTTGCCAGCTGGACACCATCCATGTTCCAACTGCAGTGTGTGCCACCTGACTGAAACCACCAAACAGGTGATTTGTAACACAGGCCTCAAATGGGATTTAAGACATTTTTCAAACTGCAATACATCAGGAGTTGTCTACATGATCACATGTGTGTGCAATTTGCATTATATTGGAATGACAACCAGAAAGGTTAACACCAGAATGGTTGAACATCGCAGTAACTTTAGGTGCAAACACTCGAGCACCAAAATGACAACACACTTTTTGGAAAAGGCACACACACCCAACGATATGCGCTGGGTAGTGCTGGAAACCCAACCACCCCATGCTGACATGGAAAAGAAACTATTAGAAAAGGAGCAACGCTGGGTGTTTAGACTTCGTTCCCATATTGTGGGATTGAATGATGACATTCCCTGGGGACAGTTTACATAAAAAACAAATGTAAACAACATAAAACCAGACCCAATACATGTTAAATTCAGGAATATAGATCCTACCATTTTGTGGCAATAACTGTACAATCCCTGACGAAATATTATCCTTTGTGGCTGAATCCATCACTGGATGGTTATGATCCCTTGTTGAAATACTGAATTTTATTAGTTAAAAACTATCACTGGATGTTTGTGATACTCCACACTCAATTCGGAGGGTAGTATTAGCGAGCCAGTCCCATCGGTTTAATTTTGAACTAATTATCATTTTGTCTAACTCGGCGGATAAAAACTCTGATAATATTGCAAGTACCCTGTATAACACCCTAAATTCATTTAGAGGTGTCGTAATGCTAAAATAGTCACACTAGACACTTGAAGAGGACTTTGAGCGAAGATCGATACCCCTAAGATGGCCGCCATGTAGGCGGGACACGGGTATAGTAGCACACGCTCTAGCGTGCGCTCAGGGCGTTTCCCACGCCAGCGCTGGGAACCGCGAATGGCATCAGCATTTAAACAACACGGAGCCTCCAGTCCGATAACATCCGGACCGGAGGGAGAAAGAGTAGGTGCCTGAATACAGGAGGTAACCAGAGCACAAGTAAGTGAATATAGGGCGCGAAGGAATGCCGATTTTGAAACGGAGCAAATGCCAAGAAAACGAGCAGTACTGGGGGACTTAACAACTCTATTTCTTTCTCATCAGAGTTGCTAGGATACCGATACCCCTCCGACTCCATGGGGCCCAGTTAGGTCTCATAAAAAGTATGTATGAGTGTGTATGAGTGAAGAATGTTTGGGTGTGACACTGAGAAAGGTGTTTTTTAAAAACCACGTTCAAAATGCACGAAATCAATCACGCTTTTGTGCATGAAAACAAGCACGGCCATTGAGTCCGCTTCTGAATTCACAGAGTACATCACTTCTGTAAATACTGTGTGTGATAACTAATGGGGCTAACCACCCCTTGAATTTTAAAGTTGTTTTCTATCTTGCAGGAACCACGTGTTTTTGGAACAAAATACGTAGGTATAAATGCATGCACTTAGTAGAGTTTGCTGCAGTTTAAAGCCTTTTTTGTAAATATCTCAGTGACAGAGTTAAGGAGTGGCGAACACAGGGCTGGTCCCTGTGTAGTCCCGAAGAAGTGCTTGGGGTATGCACGAAACATGTCGACTTAGGAGTTGATAGGTACATCTGGACACATTAAGTTTAGGACAGCCTATCTCCCCACCCCGTTTTTAATACTACCACCTAGAGGCCAGAATAAAGTTTATTAGTAACCTACTGGGCAGGTAATTTTAACTCATCACATAGTCCACTCCCCACAAATACACATGCACCACACATAGTCCATTTAAGTGCTCCTACGTAACCTCGCAAGTCGTAGCACGCCCCAGCCCGTAGAGGACTGGCATGGCCCCAATGATGAAGCATGTCACCGTGGGGCAACCCCGGTGAGTGAGGGGACACCTAAAAAAGGAACAATTTTTCCCTTGTTATACATTATACACTATCCCAACAGTCAACCCCATTGAGTAGTGGCTGTTCTTACACTCTTAGGAGTGTCACCTACATTTGAATTTACCGAATCAGTAAAATTACCAATTCGGTATTTTACAGAATCAGTAAATTTACCGAATGGGTAAACTTACCGATCCTGTAAAATGATGGCCCCTACATGCCGAATCCTAAATACTGGTCGTAACGGCCGAAATCGGCCGTTACCGACCGGTATTTACTCTCCTACATCTGGCCCTTAATGCCATATTTCATGTCCAACCCTAGCACCAAACCTACATGACGTGTACCAGATGCTCTACACCATAGGAACTGGTGGTAAACTGATAAGATGGGTGTACCGAGCTTTTCTGCAACCTAGGAACTACTCCAGGTCATCTCTCCGTACTAACTGGGAAACTGACATGACCAAACCTCTGCACGATATGGACTGGGTTAAAATATTGAAGTATCCCCATAAAGTATCCCACAGCTCCCATTTTAAGTACATTCAATTTATCATGCTAAACCGAACCTAACTTACACATGTCCTCGCTGTATGCAATCTGATGCCAGTTTACTTCATATTCTTTGGTCTTGCCCCACACTCCTTTCATACTAGTAGAGAGTTCTGGAGTTGCTGTCGACCGCATTGGGCTGTGTACTAACAAATTCCCTAGAAGCAGTCCTATTGGGCGTATTCCCCGCCTTAAGTTCAAGAAACCCTCAACCAAGTTCCTCCACCAGGCTCTTCTGGTAGCAAAATGCAATATTATACTGCTCTGGAAGGATTCACTTCCTTTGGTTATCATAAGTTGGACCGAGGTCTCTCTCTCTTGGTTTCGATCTAAGAGCACCTTGTTACACAGGGAGGAATGAGCTGGTCTGATAAAATATTTTACTGCACAGGCATGGGACGTTTTGGTGGAGGGCTTTGAAGACTGCACCAAGGATGATACTCTCCCCCCATAATTTACCCCGACACATGCACACTTGATTTGTATATAGTAGTTGTTCTTGCCACGTCTAGGCAACTACTCAAGCAGTGGTTGAAGGGCACCTATCTCCGACACACTGTGATGATTTCCGCTCTAGAGCACTTTCTTCTGAACACCACAGGGTTCGTTGCTCTGCTTCCGTACGCTAATAGTTAAAGCAGCGGCAACTGGGCAGGGGCGTGGGGTTGGACACTGTATTATGGATCAGCTTGTTACAAAGAAAAATGTAAAAATTATGTGCTAACTCTTCATAAATAGCCCAGCACTATTCTTCTGTAATTGCATGATAGAATCTATTTATACATACCTTGCTACTATCATGCCATGTAACCTCTTTTGGCATACAACAATTACATCTTATTTTTTAAAACATATGGGAGTGTTTCAGTTTAGTACATTGGAACACAACATTGCATTGGCATTTAAATGGAAGAAAAGTTTCTAAACATGAACTTTAAAACATTCATTAACTGTTCCCTCTTAACTACAACAGGAGTGAACAAAGTGATCCAATTATCCTCTGTCCTTTACATCACGGGCAATGTTGTTGTTATGGATGGTGGAACATTCAAGTCTAATAAAACATACAAGTGATTTTTTTTTTACACAGTCCATCTTAAACTGAATTACTTGAAAGTGCTCTTAAATGTCACTATCAAGTACATTATTTGACACATGAAGGAAATTGATTTGACTTTTTCTCATGGGCAAATTCCTCGCTTAACGATTGCATTTCAATCACCTCAGCAACTTTGATTCTCCGTCTATTCGGCATTACCCATGGTTCTTCCGGAGGACACCAACCCAGCACTTCTGGGCATCCCACCCGGGAATTAAGACAGTTGCTCTCTCTTATAATGTATCTACCTGTTTTATCCCACCTGTATCCGGGTTCTGTTATAGCGTATTATTATTTTCAATGTATAATGCAGCTATCTGTTCCTATCCCAGTTGTATACACCCGTCCCAAGACTGTTTTTACCACTTGTCAATCCTGTAAAGTGCTCTGATACCCTCATGGGTCTGGTTCGTGCTCTATAAAACTCTAAAAATAAATAAGATAAATAAATAAATACAACTAAGATCACACAGCTTAGCTATGCAGGAAATCCGGGATTTGAACCCAGACTTCCCTGTAAAACATTTTGCACTTAAGCCACTGACTAGATTAATCTATGTTTCTCAATCCCCTTTCAAACCAGAAGACAGTGTTTTGTGCAATTCTGGTAGATGAATAGAATACTGTGATAAATCAAGACAGATCACAGGTTAATCTGTCACAATATCTAAAAAAAAGGTCCATAATGAAAGTAAGAGAAGGTAGGACACAATATCGCTGTCTTTTTTAGACATTATAGAGCTACTCTAGACATTCCGAACCACTATGAGGTTGAGCCAGACTTGATCCTGAAGCCTGGCTATGGCTGAGCTCAAGGTCCTGTTGGAACCTCAAGCCCATAACGAGCCGAGCTTTCACGTGACTTCTTCCTGCTTCCTTTCCTCTACCCAGGATGGGGTGTTGAAGCCAGGGCTGCGGATTCCAGAACTGGGGAGACAGCTTTGAGTCTCTGCATCGAATCAATATCCTGTGATTCTGGGCAAATTACGTATTCTCCCAATGTCTATAAACAATGAATGAAACCTTGTGTAATCTAAGTGGTGCTCATGTACAGTGCCCCAATACACTTGGGTTGGGTTCATGCTATATAAAAACTGCAGAAAAATGCACAAAGAAGTCGAAACAAAGCCTTAACGTAAGGAAAGACAAATACCCATTTCCTGGCTGATTATTACAAAGATAAATTGCTGCTTCCCTACTTAAATTGTGTGATCCTAGGCAAATCCTAGTTACTTCACAATTTATTTCCATTAATACGCAGGAAAGCACTTTCAAATATGTGAGTTCTGAATGCCAGTTGTTGCACAAAATCCTATTGTATTTTATTTAATATGCTTTAATGTGATATATTAACGCTTCTTGTGTTAAAGAAATACACTTCTCTTAAATGTTATCATATTTTACATTATGTTAGTTATATGATTTACATTGCAAATATATCAGAGCTTGGGCCTGCGCGGGCTCTAAGATCTGAGCTAGACCTTTGGCTGGGCTCACCTTCTTAATTTATTGGCTCACCCAACTTGAAGATATTCAATGCAGTGGCTGAAGTGCTTTAACTCCTTCGCTGCGGTGGCTATTCTGCCGCAGCGCTAACAGTCGCGGGCGGGCGCACGGCTCACCCGCGCTGGTGACAGAACCGTTCCGTCATGGCTCGCGGGTGAGCTGTGCTTGTGACGGAACGGTTCCGTCACGGCCCACCCGCTTAATTAAACCCGCCGCGCAGGCGCGGCGGCCGGGCCGTGACAGAACCGTTCCGTCACCAGCACAGCCCACCCGAGGGGCGTGACGGAACGGTTCCGTCAGCAGCATCGAAGGTGTTAAAAAAGTATGGCTCCTACCATTGAGACAGGGTCAGTGAGCGCAGAGGTGGAATCAAAGGCATGGCTTACAAAAGAAAAATATTGTGTAACTATTTTGTTGCTCTCTCACCGTCAGGAAACTACACATAAAATAATGCACACCTTAACTGAAAAATAAAAAAAAGTTAAACTAATCAGTGGAAAATTCACTTTTGTATGTTATGAAACCTGTATTGGTTGATGCGATCACTGCTGATGTATATGTGTGCAACAAGAGCTCCACAGCATTGAATCCTGTTTGGTGCAGCAAGGAAAGTGACTTGTGTTTTTTTTTTTTTAGAGCTGTGAGATCCCTGAAAGCTCTGTGAATGTTTCAGTCAATATTTTAAACGTGCATTTCACACAGCATAATGCAGGCTGCCACTAAATGCACGGATACATTTATGTGAAAGATAACAAGTGCTTCTAAATTATAGATTTCAGTAACATACAGATGATATCCACTGCAAACATTTTTTATAACTGTGCCTTAAAAGCACGCATTCCGCAGCTCAGTTTAGCAAACCCCTACAGTCCCTCTCAAAAAGAAAATATCTTGTTATCAGGAAGCTTCAAGTGACTCCATCAATTCACAGCTCTACCAGCTCCAGAGCAGCCTTTTATGTTTACTGATTGGACACGTTTGGACCTGGAACTCCCTCCCGGCCGACCTGCGCCTGACCCAAGACCACCTCTCCTTCAGGAAGAAGCTCAAGACCTGGCTATTCGAGCAGTAGCAGCACACCCCCCCTCCCCCAAGCGCCTTGAGACCCTCCGGGTAAGTAGTGCGCTCTATAAATGTCTGTGATTGATTGATTGATTATTTCTTTTAGGGAAGCAGACACTCTCTGGCATGAAGGCTTCTGTCTTTTAAGCCACCCGCCCCTCCCTCCGAAATGCAGCACAGGAGACCCTCTCTTCCACTTCAGCTGGAGACTCACAATTGTTGGAATGAACTTTTGTCCTTTATCTAAGAAGCTAAAATTACAGACTAATGCTGCCCGTTAAGACATCTATTAGGGACAAGGGATGTTAGGACTAATTTACAGGCAGTCTGTGAAAATGACGGACGGTTGGTCACCCTAGGGAGGCAAATCAATGACACTGTATAATTGTATGAAACAGATGCCACCGCCATAAATCTCGGTGATGGATGACAGGCAGGTACAGCAGGAATGTGATCTGTGCCAGCTCCAAGATTCCTGTAATCAACAGCAATTATGAGGGGAAGTCACTGACCATCTCGAAATAACTTTTTCTCTCTCCTCTCTCATTTATAAGTCATCATCCTCACAGGGCTGTCAAATGCTTCTGGACATTTCACAAGAACTTATAGTGATTCAGAAGGACTATGGGCCAGATGTCGGTGGCCCATTACCGGTTGGTAACGGTCGAAATTAACGAATTTCGTCCGTTACCGACCGGTAATAGGCTTTTCTTATGTAGGGGGTCGAAATTAAGGATTCGGTAATTTTCCGAATCGGTAATTTAAGGAATCTGTAAATTACCGATTTCTTAAATACCGATTCGGTAAATTAGAGAATTCCTAATGTAGGGAGCACTTAAATGAGTGCTTATCCCATGTTAGGATTAGTTATTTACCACCAACTACAAGTTGGTGGTAAATAGCGGAAAAAAAAGCAATTTAATGCAAATTGCTTCAGTGCCATGTTGCAGACATACATGCCCTTAGGGCATGTATGTCTGCAACATGAGCACCCATAAACAATTGAGGGGTGCAGTAGGGTGTCAAAGTGACTCCCTGCCACCCTTCAATGTTTTCCCCCTTTTACTGAATCGGTATTTACCGATTCAGTAATTGACATTCACTCCTATGGGCCTCCTGGCAATTACCGAATCGGTAAATACCGAATCTTAATGATTCGGTAATTGTTACCGAATTATTAGCTACATAGCATTTACCGATTCATAAATACCGAATCGGTAAAATTCGGTATTTACAAATCTGTAAAGAGGATTTACCTACATCTAGCCCCTGGGTCCTTGCTTTCAAGACGTTAAAGGGGAAGTTTGTCACAATAGGTCTCCAACCCCATCAGACTCTGTCAAACAAAGGAGCATTCTGGGATGCTTATTGTTGGTGATGACGAGATTAAAGACTAAAAAATAGAGCAGTTTCTTTCTCTACACTTGAAGACCCGTTTACGGCACCCCCAGGAAGAACCAAGTTGAGAGATGTAGTAGTTTTCGAAGAGTTTTAACATGGTTTAATATATCTATGGCATGTGATGTAGGTAACACCCTGCACTGTGGTACTTTTACATGTTCATGTGAGATATAGGGAGTCATTAGGATGACAGGCGGACTTTGTCCACCCGCCATCCTTTCGGGAAATGGGACCGCCCACGATAAGGGCGGGGGTCCCGTGGGGGCCATCAGGATGCGCCCTCCACAGTAGCATTCCTGTCATTGTGGTGGGCGGTGCACTCAGCACCGCCCGCCACAATGCGAGGAAGGCATGTTGTGCACTTCCATGCACAACATGGCAGGCACCGCACGGTGCCTGCCATGTTGTGCATGGAACTGCAGGGGGGTACCATAGGTACCCCGCATGTGCACCCCCACCTCCAGAGTCCCTGGGGGCCTGCAACGGGCCCCCGCAAGCATTTACCGCATGCCTTTCCGTGGCAGCAATGCCGCCACGGAAAGGCATGCTTCCACACCCATGATAATATGGCTGGTGGTGTCTGACAGACACCTTCACCATATTAAACTCTTTTCCACCCGGTCAACTTGTTGACCGGGTGGAAAAATGGCAGACGGTCTTTCCGTCCGCCGCGGTCCCCCCGCCATAGTAATATGGCGGGGGAGGGGAAATGGGTGGCGGGTGGGGACGGATCTCGGTCGGATCGCCACCGCCATGCGTGTGGTGGCGATCTGCCCGAGATCCTAATGGACCCCTTAGTTTGAGTTTCAGGTGTTGTTTTGAGTAGTGTGCTTTCAGCCTTCTCTTGTGATTTACTTTGCCTGTTATCATGGTCCAAAGTTCAACTGTAATGTAGTACTGGAAAGGGACGCTGTAATATAAGAGAGGAGCATCTTGCTTTCCATGCACACATAAGCACCACATGATGTGTGCAAATCCATTTGTTACCCATTGAGAATAATGAAGCTATACTATTGCATAAACAGATTTGCTGTCATAGAGAGAAAGTAGGCCAGGTCTCCCATGACAAAAAGATGTAATAAAAGTAAGACCTGCCAGTCTCATGACAGGGCAGTGCTATGTAATAACTGCCACACTACTCCAAAGGGTGACTGCTTCTCCAAAGATGCTTGATAATATAACTTGTGGTTGGTAAGGAGCATGAATATCCACTCACCATGTTTGTGCTTTTATGAAGAAATGCTAATATGCCCTGAGTTGTGATGAATATTTAATGATGATAATGAACGTGGCATAATTAGAACCCAGGTCATATGGCATAGAGCACACAGGCAATATTATGAGCAAAGAGACTGAGTCACTGAGATCTATTTAATTTCTGCTTCCCTCTGAGCTAGATCCTAATGGTCCGAATGAAGGAGAGGAGAATCTAAAGCTGATAATAAGTGTAGGGTCATTTCAACGTTCATCACATTTAGGTGGTCCCCTTCGCCTACCTTCATGAAAGCGAGAGAATTTGAACCCCTCATTTTATTGCAGTGCCATTATATTATGTATAAAGGTGATCACACTTGTACCTGCATGAGAGCATTTCCAGGTTTTGTGCCAGGAGAAGAAGAAATGCAACCATGCAACATGTTGGCAGGTAAAGGACTGCTTCCAAAGATGACTAAATAAGGCTCTACCCTTAATGACCCAGAAATTGCCCCAACACAGGAAGTGTGTGAATGAGGGTCACTAATGGGTAGCGGTGTGGTGTTTGTTTCTCAGCCCCCATCAATCTGTTTTCCAGCACTTTCAGTCCATTCGGGTCTGTCATCGCACCTAAATTCTGACTGAGTGGTGCTGTGGTGCTTTCCGTATTCAAAAAGGAGTAGATCACTATGGATCTGTCGTCTCACCTAAATTCTTTGATAGTACCACTGCGGTGCTTTCCACATACAAAAAAGAGTAAACACTACAATGCCTCTTGTTTACTGGCTATGAAGATTTAGGAATGTATTTAAGCAATGACAACTCACAGCCTTTGAGCCCTCATTTCACAGTCCATTGAACACAAGTTGGAGGTGAAGAAACTTCCCCCAGGTACCTTTAGCTGAAGCCTAAACATGGAGTGCATGCAATTCGGCAAGAATACTCTGTGGCATGTACTTAAATGTATTCTTGTGGCTTAACAGTGCCTCCATGAGCTGTTCTCCTGTCTCTGCTGAGTGGACTCCATAAAGCAAGTTAATAGTGGCTTAACAGCATCAACAAAGGTTGGGATCCTTTTTCTGTAGGTGGACTACATATAGTAATTGACTGGGCAGGCTCCATAAATGGTAATTTACTAGAGGCTTAACAGAGCCTCCAGGTTTGACTTCCTCCAGAGCCTTGGTGGATTCTGTTCGTCACCCCTTTGGGGGAATTTCTTCGCTGTTCAGACAGGAAAATCTTGGAATACACCCCATAAAGAGTACTGAGTATCAGCCAATGGAATTCAGATTACGAACAAAGACTTAGGCTCTTATAAAATGTAACACTGCTGACCTCAAGCTTGAAGCTATACCTCAATTTTCCTGTAGTTTCTGATTTATGGTTAAGGGTCTGCTACCCATGTCTGCAAAAGATTTGTAGAACGCTTTCTGGGCCTCAAGCATAACATGGTAAAAAAACACTAATCGGTGACACTCAACTAAGCATGAGCGAATTTTGTGAATCTGGCGTTCGCGAATTTTGCGAATTTGCGAACTCGCAATCCGCAAAATCCGCGAATTCTCGCGAATTTGTGGATTTTTTTTGTGTGTTCGCAAGGATTTCTGCCAGTTCGCGAGGGACCAGTTCGCAATTGCGAACTTACATGTCGGCTCGCAACGGTCGCGATTATGTTGTTTCTACGTCTGGTTCATCATCACAGGTTCCCAGCACCCTCTGTTTCACCCCTGCCACCCTCTGTTTCACCCATGCCACCCTCTGGTACATCAATGCCACCCTCTGGTTCATCATCACTGTAGATTATGGGGGGAAAAAGCAAGCACACCTGCCCTGCTTCAACTGACATGAATTAATTTGGGGTTGATTTATTAATGTGTCACTGTTTTAAAATTCCAGTCTGGCACCTGCTTCCTTATCTGTAATTTGCTTTCTGTTGCAGTGCAATTTTTTCTTCCAGGACCTTTGTGGCCTACTTGTAGCTATTCTATGATTTGGCTGTGAGGGTCAGAGCAGGGTCATACATTTGTTGCAACTAGCAACTGAACTCTGGAGGGGCCCCAGTCAGGAAGCACTACAGGGAATGGTTACTAATGATGAGTTTGAACTTTTGAACCTGCTGAATGCTTTCACTTTTGCAAAACTCGTTTTTCTGCAGAACAGCATTACAGCAACTGTAATGCCCCAAACAAGCTTACTTGTGAAAGTTGATTTCTAATCCAAAAGTGATCCAAAGAAGGTCAAAAGGCCTCAAATCCAAAAAAGTGGAGGCAAATGTCAACCTGAGGAGTTATTCTGATAAAAATCATCATTTTCAGAAGGTCTATGCTGCTTGCTAGTGGATTTCTTGTGCAGAATTGCAATTTTTGTAATTTCGCGAGTGCGAGATTGTTGCACCTACATGTTCGCAATTGCGAACTTACACCGCACGCCGCAAAATTGTATCACCAAGAAAAAAAAATCAGCTGCGTGCGAATTTGCGGATTTTCGGTAAATTCGCAAGCGTTCGCGGACTGCGAATTTACCGAAAATCCGCAAAATTCGCGAGCGGAATGGATTTTCCGCCCATGCTTACACTCAACCAATACTTTTCCTCATCCATGCACCGAAGGTTTTCGTCCATCTAAACGTCTAGATGGAGACTGCTGTTGGCATTTGACAAGAGGTGGGAAAGCGCTATAGAAATTTTACAATACAAAACAATCAGAAGCATTTCAATTTACAGCCACCTTTTGCTCTCTCAGCTAGATGGCACCTTTTCTATCACCATATTTTCAATCCTAGTAATCAGCACTGTTCTGAAGAAATGTATCTCCTTCACTTACCTAACAGCAGACAATCGGAGTCATTGTAAGTAATGGAATCCTCTCGGCCTAGTGTAGGCAGGAGCTATCTTGGGCAAGTCCCTGCATCAAAAAATAGTCCTCCCCGTCAGGCATTAGCCCCACGTTTTCACTGAGCCAACGCATCCAGCAATAGCTTCAATAGCCAATACACAACTTAGTCATCCTGCTTCCTCTCACTCAGGCACTGGTTGTCCCAGCCTCTCAACAGACATTTCCCAATAAGCGACATGAGAAGGTATCCCCACTGCCAAGAAGTAACCTGGTAAAAATTACAGTTCTTCTATGGGGCAGCAGCAGTGCACTATTCAGAGAATAGCCCCAGCCTACATTACTTTGTTAGAGGATAAGTTATGGTGGTGAGGGTTGCTGTCTCATATGGAGAACAGTTGTCCTCTCTCTGGTAGCTGGCCCTTCATCAGGCTATTTCTATCAGAGGCAACAGCCATTCAAATCAAACAGTCTGCCACAATCAAACTGCACCAACTTATTAGATTGTGGTCCCTGCATCTGACAATAGTACCCAAAAATGCAAATCCCCTACAAGCTTGGGATCCACCCAAGGCTGGCATTGCCCTGCTTCATTCAAGAAGCCGATCAGCATTAGCTTCTTACCCTTTTAAGCGTTACGATCAGGCAATAGACCTCCAATTAGGCAGTAGTCTTGGGAAAAAACTTTTTCTCTTGTAATTAAATACTGCTTGATGTGTTGACCTGATACCTGAAAGAGGAGCTATTGCTCTGAGAGGTGAATATTACCTGCCAGGATGTCTCTGTAATGGTGCAACTAATAGTTTAGTCAATAGTTCCCATGTTGGACAGCAGCCTACAATCAGAATGTTGTCCTCATTCAAACAAGTACCCAACAGGACAGTAGTTCACATGACAATAACATATATTTTCACTACTCTCTGATATTTGCGCTTTAAAAATAACTAAAGGTGATATCTAGGTTCTGTGGATTGGTGAGGCACAGGGCCAGGTCAGGCCATCTTCCCAATAAAGAGGACCTGCCACTGGCTTACATACTGTCCTTGGCATTGCCAGGTGCACACTCTTGCTAAGGTTCAATAGTGCAAGCTTGGTGAGGGCTCACCTTGTGGTCAACAATGCCAGCATTTCCCACTGTGGAATCGGCTAGTAGAGAGTCGCAAAGGAAGGGAAGTGCCAAAACAAGCTAACTCCTGAGGGCATCCATTCAGAACTGACTTGCCATCTCCCTGGAATGATACTGGAGATTTGCTGGTAGGTATTTTTACATGCTCTGTGGAATGGCCTTGTTCTTTGACCAAGAATCGAAGAAGGCCTCCTTATGTGCTGCAAGGTCTCAGCACTAATTTCTTCCAAAACGTCTTTTATGGGTAAGGGCAGTATGTCTACCTCATGTATAGAGCATCTATAGTGGCAAGCACTGTGTCTATTGTGTCATATTAAGGATTTTACGGGCCTTCAGCAATAAATATTTTGGGGACCCTGTCTGGAACAAACTAGAATTGTATTACCCATATTTTGCTAATTCAAGCCCTATGTTGCTTAACAATATTAAATATAAGTGAAAGATTACAATACAAAATACAAAGACGTGAGCCAGAGAAAAGGTACATTTTCCTAGGGGAGCCCTTTGAAGGGGGATGGACAATTGCCCACTTTGCCCATGCCTTAAAACGTCTCTGATGTATATCAGGGTATTAGCAAAGGCAGTTCAGAGAGAGCATTTGTGTAGATGCTAGTATAAGGAGGATGTTCTTAATGATGCAAGATATTTAAGATATTTAAGACCAGGGTCGTGTGAGAATCTGCATGTTGTCAAGATCCATTCTCATAGTCTTTGCATTTTGAAATGCAGAACTTAATAAAACTCATGCAGTTATACAGATGGTAATTTTTGTTATAAATCAGTCAGTCAGTCAAATATCTTTATTCGGCTAATTTAGCCACAAAAGAGCAATAAAAACATTTGAATTACATGATTATACATAATAAAATTCATCTTTGACAAAATCAAAACACTGGAATCATTTTTTAACAATTTTACGAAGCCGAACTGCAGAGGAAATATACCTATAAATCATTAGGCAGGTAAATTCATTGTTTAAAAGAAGTTAGTGACATAGCGCAGATTGGCTCTTTCTAATATTTAAGAATCTTAGTAATGGTTTTTAAAAAGTATGTCTCGAGCCAGAAAATAATTTACAAAAAAACATAAAATGCAAAGTGCTCTGTGCAGAAAAAGAATCACATGGGCACAGTTCTAGTTTAGTATCGCAGTATGCATCACATGGGTACGACACCAGAAGATGAGCAATACCCATCCTGAATCTGATCAAATAAAACATTTTATCCTGATTGAGATGGAAAGAGAGGCACGGTTCAATTTTTGGGGAGCTGACTAATAATGAGTGCTTTACACCCTTTTTTTTGCCATCTCTTTACCGTCTCGTACATGCTTCAAATAAAGAAGAAAATCCCTTTTCAGATTGTTTTTTAGGATTGCAGAAATGTCACCAGGGGTGCTGAAACAATTATCCATACCCAGTTTCCCTAATTGTTCTTGAATATAAGATACCCAGGGAATCTTTTTTACAAAATCTAATTTTAAGCAATCTAAAATGATATCGCGATTCAGGACTGGTTCCTCCATATGTTATGCCAGAGCTTCAGGGGAGCTAGTTGCGTATGAAAAGTCAACGGTGTTACACCTAATTCGTTGTGGCACATAATGACAGGAGTACTTTGAGGTAATGTCAATGTGCGCTTTAACATCATATTTTCCGCTCTCTGAAGCCCCAGAGTATTAGCGAAAGCCCCAGACTCCTGCTCCCTACAAAGCGACGGCACATGTCCGTGCTTTGCCGATGTCTATTATGGCTTTAATTGGACGGGAGCCTCATTTCTTTGTGAATTTGAAGATGGCCTCTGCGTTTTTATTAAAGCTACCAATCCTTGCATCCACTAGATTTGTCCATGACTTTTTTTATTAAAAAGTATGCCTAAGTAAGAAAAAGTTGGTACCCGAGACAATATTTCATTATTTATATAAAAAGTTTTTGTTTTTGTCGTAGATTTACCTATTACCATTACATGTGATTTTGCAGCATTGGTTTTTAGGCCAAGGTCACTCATAAAATCATTAAAACCAGTTAAAAGCCTTTGTAATCCCACCCCAGTCCTCGACATTAAAACACAGTCATCAGCGTATAATAGGGCCGGTAGAAACCTGTTACCTACTGTTGGTGCATCTATATTATCAGTTCTGATCTCACTTTCTAAATCATTTATATATAAGCAGAATAAAAATGGAGCAAGTACGCATTCCTGGCGGACCGCACAATCCATCTTTATTGGAGGCGACAACTCACCAGCTGCTCCATAACGTACTCTCCCTGTGACTCCGTGGTGCATTGCTGCTAGGTAATAGACAATGGATGGATCGATGCCCATAAGCAGCATTTTCTCCCAGTGTTTCCCCCTCTGCACCCAGTCAAAGGCAGAGGTCAGGTCCATAAACCCAAGGTAGATGGTCCCTGGCTTCGCCATGGTGTATTTGCCAATGACCAGGTGCAGATTGAGGCACTGTTCAACAGTGCTCAGACCCTTCCTTAATCCATACTGAATATTAGAAAATTTCAAATTTTCTGCCATCCAGACCGACAATCTCTCCAATATTATTCGGCCCATTATTTTACAAGAACAATCATTTAGGGAGATTGATCGATAGCATTTAGGGTCTGATCTGTCTCCCTTTTTATATATGGACACTATTATTACCGATCTCCAAGAATCTGGTGGAACCAAAGCCTCACAGCAGCCTAATATATTTGTTAGCACTGGTAACCACAAGGTTGTATCTGCTAGAAATAAATCCGCAGGTACGCCATCAGGCCCAGGAGCCTTGTATTTACAGTCTGGCAAAGTGCCCTAGCTACCTCGTCTAAGGTCGGCGGCTTCAGGGGAGATGCCTCATATTCAGTGTCAAAGCCACTAGTTGATTCGATGCTGTTACCATAAAGGTCAGTAAAATGTTTCACCCATGTTTCCGGCATAATAGCTACATCAATAGTACTATTTTGTGTGTCACAGAAATATTCCTCATTAACCGTCTGCCAGAAGAGTCTGGAGTCTTTGCTCTGTGACGCCTGATGTAGTTTACCCCGTGCATCTTTCCTGATCTCCATCTTACTGTGCTCAAGATCACTCCTATAGTCAATGCGAGCCTGCTGAACTGCCTCCTTAACACGTGGTGTAGTTTTTAAAGTTGTAATTAATTTATTATGCATGTGGGAGCATTCTCTATTGAACCATCTTTTATTTTTTTGTTTCCTGTCTCTCTGACTCTTGGTTAAAATTTCCCTAATCGTCTCGTTTATAGCCTTGTATGATTTAATCATGACTGGGATATTTAATTTTACTTCCAGGCACTCCAGAACTTGCTCAAGATTGCGCTTTATTATCTCTTCTAAAACGAGGTCTGGGTTAATAGTGGACCATTTCCTTATTAACCCCTTGTTTTTAGAATAGGACAGAGGTGTTACTCTTTGTGACATAGTTGGCTCATCAGTTGGGACCGTCAGAGTCAATATTAGTGGATAGTGATCACTAAAATATACTTTTGGTACCCTAAGAGTAGCTATGTGTGAATTAAAGTGATCAGACAAAATAATAAAATCACTCAGAGTGCCTTGGCCTTTACCGACGTATGTTACCACATTATTTTTTGTCAAGTCTATAAAATCCAATGTTAAATATAGTGAAAATTTCATCAACAGGGAGTTGAAAATATTCCCACATAGACTGTGTTCGAAATGATAGGCCCCCCATTTTCGCGGGCAAGCGGTGACAGGCCCCAGATTTGGACAGAGAGCATAATTTACAATTAAAATCCCCCCCCCCCATAGTACTACAAAATCCATTTTTATTTCCTCTATATGATTTGTTAATGCAGTTTTCAGTTCCTGTGCAATAGTAGTATTTGTATCTTTAAAATTATTAGGATAGATGACCACAAACATTAGGTGTTTTTTAAACAGAATGTTAACAATCTGGAAATGTGGAGACTCCAACCTCATCTCTTTTATACTACCATTTAGTGTGTTTGAAATTAAAGATAATAGTCCTCCTTTATTATGTCCACCTATGGGAGCTCTAGCTGGGGTGTGTATGGAATAAGAACCATTTATATAAGCTGCATCATAACACCAGGTTTCCTGTAAGCAGACTATATTATATTTCAAAACAAAATCTAACCATTTAATTTCTAGTTTACTTTGCAGTCCTGCTATATTCCAGTATAAACTGCTATTTGAAATAACACTTGACTGGCGACGGTGGTCATTCTCTATACAACCAATAGCAGGATTGACTGGAACATCACACAGTTCCGTCGACTTTTCTCGTGACATGTTACAAACCCGCACTTCAGCCAGTAAAGTGTCAGGACACGCTGACAGTGACTCCATGACATTCTCATGGGTGCTAATGTTGGATGAGGCCCTTGAGGTTACTACTGGCACATGATAACCAGCTCCATCTAATATTGCGGGTGCGTGCATCAGGGATAAAGATTCAGCTCCAGTCTTCAACCGGGGCTGATAATTCAGTCATTCCACCTGGTCTAGGGGTGAAAAATAGTTAAAGGGTGGGATAGAAAACAGGGGAGGCTTATTAATCTGGAAGGGCACACGGCCAGTGCCGGTGTTGAACAATGGCTTGTAAAAGAATCCTAATGGTACGGCTTCAATAGAGCCACCCGCAATTTCACTCCAAACAAGCCTATCCATAAGCCAATGTAGCAAGTTCTGATCCTTAAAGTTCACCACAATACAATCACCTGCTTCTGTTTTTGTGTGTGAACCTGACTAAGACACACGTTCAACATTATTGATATTATCATGTTATATATCACAACCGGGCCAGTCCAAGGTTTTTACCAACCAACGCACCGTTTTGTTTTTAAGTTGTTTCAAGTCTTCTTCCTTACCATGAGGCAAGGGGGGAACATTTTTAAGAACAATAACATAAGGAGTTGCTTCTGGGGGTAAATGAAGTGTTCTCATATGGCTCGAATCAACTAAAAGTGAATTAATGTTCCTGCCATTGTGACTAAACTCTCCATTTTCCGCATTTGCTTTAGGGGGACCTGAACCTACTTTATCTTCTTGAGTTGGCTGTGAGTTTGGGGGTTGCATTGGTGTCACGATATTATTGGTGTCACCACCCATGGGGATCGGTATTAAAGGGGGTAAAAAGGGTGAAAGAGCCCGGTTTGTGACCAAATTTGCATTTAGGGAGGGAGTAGTCAGATTAGTGGAGACTCCTGGGGCAGAGGTGTCCTTTCAAATACTAGACCCAATTAATATTTTTAAGGAAACATATATACTATTTAAGACCCCAACCAGGGGGTCAATTACTGACTTAATTATGGCTTCAACTGAATTTATTAGGTGTGTTGTTAATACACTTTCTCCCAGAGGCTTTGTGTCCACTGCCACAGCCAGTGCGTGGGCCTTTATGGCTATCTTTCGTGGGGGGCCATGATTTCATAAATCAAAAAGAACAATGGTGCATAATCTTGCACAATCTTTTTTTAAAGATACAAAACAAAAACAAACAAGAAGCATTTTAAAATCCTCAATATTGAACACAAACTACGAGTCTTCAATATTACTCTGCATGCTTTCAGGTAAAAACGTGACCTAGAGTGATTTATTATTCAAGTGCTCAGTCTTATTTCAGCAGATAAAATGAAAATGAATATATTCTTCTGAAAGATACATTATTCTGTAAGCCTGGTCTGAACCTGTTATTGTGGGGGTGACCGTCTCATGGTACAATAATTCGATGGACACAAAACCATTGCACGGCCTTGTATGGGCCATGGTTTTAATAGGGTGCACAGTATTCTGATAGACATTACCTACCCTTGCACCTATATGTATAACAGGCATTGTGTTGTTTTTTTCACAATTTGTCAGTTGAACAAAATTTATGATAATACACAAACATTCTCATGTTGGGCATCCCAGCTTTTAATGGATTGCATAATGGATCATTTTTTTTTTTTGGATCTAATGGCATATTTAAAGTTTTTAGAGACACATCTGCAACGAGGAGAAGTGGGAAATATTAGCTCAATTCATTATGAGGTCATGATTTAGGTATTATCGAATGTAGACATCCGGGTGAGTGCCTTATCACGAACAAAATAAAACTGTAGATGAATGAATGTAGGACCTCATTCCAAATGGCCAAGAAAAAAAAAATATCATCAAGTATTACCTATACTGGCTTATCTTTTATGGGCTGTTAACAGGAGCTACAATAGGTGTATCAGAAGTGCCAAATCATAATTTTTCCATCAGCAACTGGACACAGCCTTCAACCGTCCCAAAAAACTCTTTGAACTGGTGAAACAACAAACTAATGGGAAATGTAAATCCTCCACATCTGACACTACAACCCTACCTAATTGTCAAACATTTTCCTCCTTCTTTTCTTAGTAAACTAAGACAATAGATAATGAGCTCCGCATTGTTATGAATTGTTTACAGCCTGAAACCCAGTCACAATGCATCTCCACCTTGCAGGAAATTTGTCCTAGCAACCTTCTCTTTAAACCTAAAAACAATGCCCCGTGGTCCATCTTTCAGACATTTGAGGACGCCGACATCTCAAAACTACTGTCTTCCACTAAACTTTCCGACCACTTCAATGACCCTCTCCCCTCCACATTCCTCAATGAAACTTCACACCTGCTGATACACTTATGGACCAAAATTATCAACGCCTCTCTTACGCAAGGCACCATGCTGGACTGTCTAAAAAATGGACAAGCCACACCTATACTAAAAAAAACCAGATGCGAACCTCTTTGATCCCAACAATCTTTGCCCCATTTGGAGCATCCCAGCCTTAGCCAAGCTCCTGGAAAAAATGTGTTCATCAACAACTCTGCAATCACATTGACCAGCACCAACTCCTCGACCACTGCCAATCTGGTTTCAGACCAGGTCACAGTACGATGCTTCACGCTTTCGCCATCATAATTAGGTCTCCCGGTTTTATGGCATTTATTTTTTTGCCATTTCCGTCTGTATTTATCCATATTTATTTTTTGGGCATTTTTTTGTATTTATCCACATTTATTTTTGCCGCCAGCAAAAGGCGACACTACACAGCTAGTATTTTTCCACATTTATTTAAATTGACAATGCACACATGCGCTCGGTTGTTATTGGTCAACACTATACATTCATCTGAAAACGTTGCCATTTGCAGCATGTTCCAAATATGCTTAAAAGTGCTTTAACAAGCCATTTGTCTCAGAGCCTTGTAGTTTCTGTCATCAGCAGAGTGCCACATACTCTCCCCCACTGAGCACCATATTGCCCCACTGAGAGAAACTTGCACTGCCTTCAGCTACAACTAAATTGTGCCCCACTATAAACACCTGGAAGCAATTCATTTCAAATTATGCACTAGACTACAGTAATATGCGGGCTGAAAAAAAGTAACAACATACTGGAAAAAAGAAAACACTCATAGGGAATTCAACTTAAAGCTTTTACACTCATTATTCAGAAATCAATGAGTGTTTTTGCTTGAACAGCTAACAACATGAAAAGAAAAGTCTTTGATGAACTGAATGGCAGGTGGAGGGTGACATTTCAAGAGGTCCCAGCACAGTGTTCGATGAGTGTGAATGGTGGATTGAGGTTGAGATGAGAAGAGTCACTGGCACGGTGTCTAATGGGCATGAATACAGGTGGGAGTGAAATAACAAGGCGCATGAGATATTACAAGAGATACAAGTCCAATGTTGGATGGATGTGAATTATGGGTGGATAGTGAAATAACAAGAGGGGCCAGCGTAGTGTTTGATGGGTATGCATGAAGAATGGATGAAGAGAGCCACTAGCACGTTTGATGGGCATGAATCCAGGTGGTGGTGAAATAAACAAGAGTCACCATGACCCAATCAGACATTATCAAACATTCTGAAATCCTTATTGTTGGTGTCTGCTCGTCCTGCCAAATTGGGTTAAAAGACATTGTGGGATTTGTTTTTTCTTTTCATGTGTTGGACCTCCTAGGCCACGCAGGGATGTTGATATCACAGTCCTCACAATGAATATCCAGACATCAAGGTGAACAACAAGGCCGTGGGAGAATGCTATTTTTTAATATGCCCCACCTGCCTCTTTGAGATTCAGCCTTGAGACTCTGTATAAATAAATATGAGTACCCAATAAATATGTTGCTTGAACTGTATTGTGAGCCAATACATTATTCAACAATTGTCGATCCAGTCGATTGAGAATCATAGAATTTTATTAATTGTAACCTGCCTCCTCGGATGAGATAGGATCACCGAGTATTTACCGCCTAGTTAGATGTTAAGCGACCAGAAGTCCTGAGCAAACCATGGGCCTCTTGCCCTTTAAGAATTTAGATTCACGTACACATCCAGGTATTTAAATAGGCACCGCCCATTAGTCCGGTCGATCATTCTTTTCCAACGGCTGCGGGACGCTGGTTGAGGACGTGTGCGCCGCGCCCGCAGGTTGAAGATACGGACCGATTTCTATCCTTTTCGGTAAGCTATTAGTGAAGCTAGGCCTTGCCGCTTGAATATCCTTGATTTAGATGTGCTGGCGTAGTAGCTTGTAACCGAGTGCCGCCCTATATTTATCCTAGGACGTACCACACACGAAACAACGGCTGCGATACGCTGCTGGAGACCCCTAGAAACGGAATTCTTTCCGGAACCCAAAAGGCTGCATTGTCGGCTTATATTTCTTTTTAACTCGGGTAAGTGAACAAATGGGCGAGACACTACGTAGGGGCCATACTAGAGTCAAGACTCGTTCCATAATCCTGCAGCGTTATATTGATTTATACTTTTAAATCCTCGTAGGAAGATTATAAACAATACCAACGGCTGCAAGACGCACGGAAATTAGCACCTTCTGTGACTTAATCGGCTCTTGACAGGTTGACGCAGCGGCCTTTCTCCCGTACTTTTTAGGTAAGCATGATGGGAAGTTGCACTGATACGAGAAAGCAACCTTTAATTGCTCGACAGCAATGATATATGCCCTTTTTTGTCATTTTGTAGCATGTTGTAAACATATCGATATTACAGCGGCATTCGGGGCTTTACTTGCGTCGTCAGCAACTCCTTTTAATAGATATGGTGAGTATATGATAAATGCAGACAGTTAGGTGCAATTAAAGACAACACACTGACTTCCTAATTCTGAATTATAGGCCGAACCCAGCTGGTTAGGTGCTATCGTTGAAAGCATATCTAATCCTTTAGTAAATCTTAAATACCTGTTTTCTCCTCCTTGATAATGGGGGGATAAAAAAGGCGAGCTCTCTCCTCTGTGGAAATTCACCAGCAACTATACTTAGTGATAAATGTAAAAGAGCCATCAGCCTTAAAAAGAATTATCCTTAAAAGGTCTCCTACCTACAAAAATAAGTTGACAAACTATGGTGCATGAATAAAACTATCGTTTAAATATAAAGACAACACATGATTAATTAGTACATTTTTTGCAGACCAAAATAGTCGCACTAGACTAATCCAAGTGTCAGTTACGACTAAGAAATCAGATGTTGGACCGTACCCAGATTTATTAGAGATCACCTACACTGTGTTTACTAGGTAAGAGTATCTCAGAATCAAATAAAAATAATAAATAGAGAAGTTATATGTAGACTACCTCTATTTTAACGATCTGAATAACCGTTACAAAGATAAATTGCACGCATTGTCTACTTGCTAGCGAATATACGACATATAACTAAATATAAGTGAGATCTTGTATATAAGGTTCAACCTTATTGCTTATTGTGCACCCCTCACAAAAAAACCACCCCTCTTTTTCTCAATCCCCCCCCCCCCCCTCCCCACCCCTGCTTTCTCCCCTCCTGGGCTTATGAAATAAAGTTTGGGGATGATTACTGCTCAAATATAAATATATATGAAATAGTTTGTATCAGTTGCAGTTACATATGGTAACTGTCTCGTGTAGGGTTGTCCATGATATGTAAGCACAAAGAGTTATTTCTCATAATTGTTTGCTGGTTAAGAGTTTTTTATTAAGAAATGTCTCTAACTGTCTCTCTCAAAAAAATATGTTTTTCAGATTGTATGTGGCTCCTGATGAAGGCGTTTTGACAACGCCGAAACGCGCGTCGACTAATTGTATTGTTTGCCACCTATGTTTTAACTAAATTCTTGTGACATTGTGTAACAATTATTTTAGCCATACATATTTTTGTGTGTTTTTTAACATTGTAATGAATATGTTCTTGTATAAACTTTGTAGAATGTACTTTTATTAATAAATTTGACTTGTTATATTTTTATTTGATTTGTGTGCTTTACATACTGGTCCCTCCCCTAGTTGTATTATCAAATGTTTCCTCTCTTTTTTCACACTATCCAGACATCAAGGACAGCCTTGTACTTTTGAAGTGTCTGATGGTCTAGGAAAAAGAACTAAGGGTCAATGCTGAAATGTAGCACCTTGATGATGCGCGATGCGCGTCTGTCACTGGTGTGCAAGGACATGTGAGGGACACGCACACTCGGCTTCACTCAGAGATGTTACTGTGCAAGTTGCACAGGGTCACTTTGCAAGCAGTTAAGGCTGCAGGTCTCTCTCCCTTGTCTACAGAAGCACTGAGGACTAGGCAAAACAGAAGTCACGCATGCTGAAGTAGTGAGTCCTCCCTCAATAACCAGTCTCAATCCTGCACCGAGGCCGCCATTCACAGGGAGACAGCAGAGATCTCAGTCTTGTGCCCATCCAGTCAAAGGGGAGCACAGGGCTCATACCTGCCATCCCTAGATCTCCCCTATCGATAAGATGGGGGCCGAGATCGGACAGTGGATTACCAGTTGGAACAGAACCTGTGCGCGTGATACATGTCCGTACCATCCTTCACCTGTCACTGGAGCAGTACCTTTGATTGCTAGTGTGGAGCTGGTTATAGAGGCGCAACTAGAGCCAAATTTCGTGGGGGTTCCAAGAAGGGGTGAAATATCAACAAAGCCTCCTTAACAAGTAAATGGTCTTTCAAAGACCTGTGAAGTACTCAGGTGGCTGCTGCTGTGTGTGTGTGCTGGAAGCTGTCTCTGCCCGAGCTGACACTTATTAACCCTATAAGGAGGGGAGAGACCAGATGGTTGTGGGTGTGATTTTATTGATGTCAATGAAGACCTCACTCGAGGGGCGGAGTGGAGACCGGGAAATGGCTGGGGCATCAACAAAAGTGTTTTGTGTTACTGCAGGCAGGTCTGCTGGAGCACGGCAGTGCTGCAAAATGTACTGGTATTTTCCCGTTTTTATATATCAATACACATAAAGGAAAACTCGTTTTCTGTCTGTATTTATATGTAAAAATCCTTTTAAACAGAAAACCGGATGCCCTAATCATAATGAATCCTGTCTTTTAATCCTTCTTGACCTATCATCAGTGTTTGACACAGTCAAACATGAAACCCTCTTGAACCTCTTAGAACTTAGGATGGGTCTCTCTGGTACTGTCTTAAAATGGCTCTGCTTATTCCTACAAACAGATCTCAACGAGTCCTAATCAATCATGACTTATCTGATCAGACACCAGTCACTATCAGCGTTCCCCGAGGTCCTTTACTTTCGCCCACCCTGTTTAATCTTTACATGGAACCCCTGATTGAAATCCTCAAACACTCCAACATCTCCTGCCATATATACGCTGATGATTCGCAATTGTACATGAAGATTACCTCCCCTAACGACATCCGCACTCTCAATAACAGCTTGAACAAAACTCAACACTGGTTAACACTTAACCACCTCAAACTTAACAGCCTCAAAACTGAATTCATATTAATCTCGCCTCCCAACCCCACCTTTAACATCAAAGACTGTCTCCCACTACTCACTGCTTTGTACTGTACCCCAAATATTGTTGAGTCAGCAAAATCCCTAGGAATAACACTAGACAACAACCTCTCCATGATGAATCACATCAGCTCCAGAATCAGAGGGGCCAATGTCCATCTCCACGTCATAAGAAAACTAAAGCCTTTCCTACCCAATGCAGATCTCAAGATGGTGGGTCAGGCTCTCATGATCTCCAAACTTTACTATGGGAATGCTACCTTTGTTAGCCGACCGAAAACAAAACTAGCACCGCTGAGGGCTACCATTCATGCTGCTGCATGCCTCATCACAAGCCTAAAGAAAAATTATCACATCACATCACCCGAGCCCTTCACTCTCTGTACTGGTTATGTTATAAATTTAGGATCCACCTAAAAATAGCATGCATGACATACAAAGCCATCTACCACAACACTCCTTGCTACCTGGCTCAGGAGCTGGTGCTATCCGGAAGGAATATAGAGCTTCTCGTGGTACATGCTCCCTACTGCTGAAACCCCCAAAATTTCACAAAAAGGAAACCTATAAGAGATCTTTCTCTGGAATTGACTCAATAATTTGGAACTCTCTTCCCCCAGAGATCAGGACCATCCCTTCATTCGTTCTTTTAAAAAACAAAGTAAAAATGAGACTACTGAATAATCTCCTTCCTATCTGAGGTGACTATCCATGCCAATTTGATTTTGCTAGCTGGTGTTTTCACTATGTCGCTTTGTATTATCTTTTCATGCTGTGTAGTCTATATTTTGTTCCTTGTATATTGTATATTTGATGCTATTTATTAGGTTGTACAACGCTTTGACACCAAAACTTTGCTCATGTTCGTGCTTTATAAAACTTTATAAATATATATTTTTTTAAAAACAGATTTCACATCTGGAATGCCGAATAATAAGAGGAAATTGGTGTTTTGTCACTGATTTACTCATGAAGTGCTCACATTTTGGCCCTTTTCCAGGGACATCCTCCACCAGGTTTGACATAGTTGATTTGACCCTGGCTTCACAAGGGGTGTTACCCCAAGGGGTAAGACAACATGTGGTAATAATGCATTACTTACAATTCTCTTTTGGGCCACTTGAATCAAAGTTAAGAGGTCATTCATAGCGAGGGTCTAGGTGTTATCTTTGTACCACCTCTTTGAGTTTTTTGGATATTACTACTGGCAAACTCTGTGTATTTATTTATCCTGGCTATTATCAGAAGCTCAGCTCTAAGTGAGTGTGGAGTTTTTGGACAGAGCCCTCTGTGAATTTAGGTGTCAAGGCATGGTTCTAATTAAATCAGTGCAGTACATCTAGATTTTCGTCTGGACACACACTGTTTTGAAGAGCTGCTTTGACACTTCTTTTTAGAAGACTGCCCACATTTATCTCAAAACCTCTCCAGTGCCACTGCTAAATGTTGGGGTTGCCGAATACCAAGACGATCATGACCACAATACATAATCATTTCTCATGAGGTAATAATACAGGAGTGTGATACATGCTTTAGCATCAGTATTGGATAAAACAAAAACACTAGGGGCCAGACCCTTCCAATTTGCGAGTCGCAAATTTAATTTTTTTGCGACACGCAACTTGCGACTCGCAAAATGGAATTTACAACAGTGTCTCAGACACTGTTTGCAACTCCTAATGGGGTCGCAAATTGTCTGCCTCATTAATATTCATGAGGCAGGTGCAAATTGTGACCCCCATCAGGAATGTCTAGCACTCCCAGGGATGGTGACCTGCTGGGGTCAGCAGACCACCATGTCTGTGACTGCTTTGTAAATAAAGCAGTTTAAAAATAAATGCAGCCTGTTTACCTTAAAGGAAAACGGGATGCATTTAACCCCTCCCATGCTCGTGACGGAACCGTTCTGTCACGAGCCTCGGTGGGCTGTGCTGGTGACGGAACGGTTCCGTCACGGGCCCGCTTGCCACGCCTGCGCGGCGCGAATTCCGCACCTGCGCAGCGCGTTCTATTGAGCGGGCGGGGCCGTGATGGAACTGTTCCGTCACAAGCACAGCTCACCCGCGTGCCGTGATGGAGCGGTTCCATCACGAGCACGGGACTGCCGCGCGGCCCCCCCACCCCCTTAGCACTGTGGCGGACTAGCCGCCGCAGTGAAGGGATTAAATAAGAAAAATTAAATGTTTCTGTTTCATATTTTATGAGTAGGCAGTGGTCCGTGGGATCACTGTCTCCTCTTAAAAAATATTTTCACTGCCAGTCACAAAGCGAGTGGCTTACCAACCTTTTCACATGGGTGGTAAACTTCTAGTGTTTTGCGACCACAATTCCGGTAGAAAAACATTTGTACATTGAAGTATGACTCGCTATTAGGAAGGGATGCCCTTGGCATGCCCCTTCTTAATAGCGAGTTGCAAACCCTATTTTGCAAGTCGGTAATAGGTTACTGACTTGAAAAATAGATTTTGTATATAGGGCAGACCTATTTTGCAGCCACACACTGGTCGATTTCCTGTTTGTGACTGCAAAAAACGATTGTACATCTGGCCCTGGTATCATTAAATAACACTCTCAAGAATATAATTTTTTATCAAAATCATTGCAAAAGATACAGGAAATATATATATATATATATATATATGCATATAGACATTAACCCAGGAGGAGAACATTTGGGAGGAGTCCTTTGTAGCGTTGGGCGCTGAAGAAGGCTAATACAGCCGAAATGCATCCGCCGCCGCTTTAACTTGAAATAAAGGAAACTGCTGCTTCTGGTTCCCCTTGTGTGGCCTCCGATCTTTTCCTGCAAAAGAAGTTCAGTCATGTGTCCTGCGCTTGCTGGCTGCGCAGTACGGAAGGCCCTGCAGCATAAAGTGACTCTGGGATTGCTAGCAGCCCACTGCCCACAGCAGTTTTTTGACCGAGGTATCGGTATTCCAGAAGTCCGCCGTGAGGTGCAGACGTCCGTGAGAGAACAGAGGTATTTTATCTCGACGGGGGCGTGCTGTCGTTATTGTGACTTCCCCTGCTCATGGACTCACCTGCAAGGACTGGCGCTGCAGAACAAGGGGACCCGAGGCAGTTTTTACCCACCCACTCACCTGGAAAACTTGCACTGACCCTCCGGTATTCCCACACTCCCCCACACCACCATCCCTGCAACGACAACACAGTGCCTGCTGGGACATGTGGTTCGCAACAATCAACACGAACCTACCATTGGTGAGCCGACAGCGTGAGGGGGAGGGGACTCAGGTGCATATAGACATTAACCCAGGAGGAGAACATTTGGGAGGAGTCCTTTGTAGCGTTGGGCGCTGAAGAAGGCTAATACAGCCGAAATGCATCCGCCGCCGCTTTAACTTGAAATAAAGGAAACTGCTGCTTCTGGTTCCCCTTGTGTGGCCTCCGATCTTTTCCTGCAAAAGAAGTTCAGTCATATATATATATTTATATATATGTATATATATAGAGAGTGAGAGAGAGAGAGAGAGAGAGAGAGAGAGAGAGAAAGAAAGAGAGAGAGAGAGAGAGAGATAAAGACTGCAGAGAAATGCTTTATAATGTTTGGAAAGAATTATAGCTTTCCCAGCTTTCCAAAGAAGCACAGATTGTAAAAGTAAGCACAGGTTTCCAGCATTTGCCTAAAATTGATCATGGCTTATTGTAGCTTTAGTTAATTAGTTCCTTACAACCTGTGTCAGTTCCGCCGCTGCAGACCCCTCTCTGTTTGCCTCCTCCGTCTCGCCCTCTAATAATGAGCCTATTGAGTTTAGTTGTGTAATCAGTGTTTTCCCCAGCGTGACGTGCTTGTGTGCAGTTACTTTTCTATGTTCTGTCAGCATGTTATCTATTAGTGTTTCTTAGGTGAATAGCTGTTTCCATGTGCTTTTAGCAATTATTCATATTTTTTTATATTAATCTGTTCTTTGATCCAAAAGAATGAGTCATTAAAATGCAGATATTAATTTTTATTACCTGAATATGGAGATTGTTTCTTCTTTATTGCATACTAATTGTAAGTCTAGTTACTGTTCTGTTTAACTGAAATATGATATTGTAAGTCTTTTTCTTATTTGTGAGATTAGTTATTGGATTGTTTTATTGATTGCATTTGAAACAGAATAAAAGTATTAGAATAAAAAGAATGAAATATTTGTGAAGCTGCAATTAGGAAACCAGAATAATGGATGGCAATCTGATCCAAATTTCCTGTTTTTTTATGAATTGTAGCGAGATGCCAGAAAATGCACGAAACTCTGCAAAGTCTTTACATTTTCTTAAACAGAGGTTTTTTACACTACTCTAGATCAGAATTACGAATCTAGGGGCATATTACCAACAACTAGCGATAATTATCGCTATGTTGGCTTAGCGGGAATATTCCTAACGCCGCCCTTCACCTGCTTTTATCGCTGAGATACCTTGCTTTTATCAAGTTTTATCTCAGAAGCGATAAAATCGGGCGAAATGCGTGAATATCGCTGTCAATACAGCGATATTCAGGCATTACCGGGACAATGCTCTTAGCCATGTTATCCACCTCTCATTGGATAACATGGCTAAGAACTGGTCAGGGCAGGCGTTAGCTTTTGGAGATATTCACGCTTAGCGCGAATATTTCCAAAACTAAGCCATTGTTGGTAATAGAAGATAGCAATATTAGCAACTGTTTCCAGTCGCTAACATCTTGGCAATCGATAATTATCGCTGACATGCAAAGTGGGCCCCAAGATGATCGCTATCGCCTACTAGCTGTCGCTAACTGGTGTTATCGACAGCTTGGTAATAGGGCGATAAAATTATCGCCGCTTTAGCGGGAAAAAGTCCCGCTAAAGCGGCGATAATGGCCCTTGGTAATATGCCCCCTAGTTTATCTATATTCATAATTGAATGCATATTTTGTGTAGCTAAAGTAGTTATATACAGAGACGTTCGAATCTGGGTGTTAAACAACAGGTTTGGGATACTGTTCTTAGGCCTCAAATCGATTGTGAGTGGCCTGGCTATTTCTGAATTCTTTGGGAAGTTAGAGATATGTGGACCGTGGATGTCTAGATTTGCTGTAATTCGCCCATGGAGAAAATGTTGTGGCTGCCACTGCAGAACTCCTGAAACAAATTAAAGGCCACTTTAGAGGGATGGATGGGCACACCCATATGTGATGGGCATGCAGTGGCGGCGGAGAAGCATCACCCCACTGCACTACAGCAGTGAAATAAAGGAAATTACTTGTTGTTATTATCATTTTACTTTTTCCTGCTGCGGCAGCTTTGTGGGCAGGTGGGCTGCTCTGATGACAGAGGAGCAGGGGGAGGAGGGGTGGCACACTGTGAGTGCGCATGACTGTGTGGCCAGCCAGCTCAGACTTGTGCCCTTTGCATGTCCTCCACCAGCCTAGGTGGAGAACATGCCCAGACTCCTCCTGCCTGTCTGAGCGCCAAACCACGGTGCTCAGACCAATCAGAACGCAGCATTGCAGCATTGTGGTTGGCTTAGGGGAGCCTGGTTGGTTCCTGTTCCAGCCCGACGTGGAAGAGAGAGAGTACAGGAGAGATGGGGTGATAAGGCACAGGGCTTATTTTCCATTTTTTAAAACCCCTTACCCCCCTCCCTGCCACCCCGAACCGTGCTGACCACCACTGTGGGCATGATTCCCGAAGAGACTGCTCCTAGTGGCTAGAGTGTGTTACCAGGAACAAAATTACCCCAAAAATATCCAAAAACATGCTCCAGGGGCTAGGAAACTACAGAAAGAATGTCAGTCACTTTTTGCTTAAGTATTCCACCTGCCAAACTCTAAGTAAAGCTTATGGATTCTTGGTGTTTGAAAGTAATTATTTGTGTGATGTTTTCGATATTGCTCTAACCGTGTCACATTGTGTCTGCACTCTGTGCTCTGTTCCTGGAGTCCTCCTTCTTGCCCATTATCCCCCACCCCGTCGAGTTGCCCCCTTTTCTGCCATTTTATTCCCCTTTTCCCGCAAGAGGTTTGCTTAACCTTTCTTGTCTTATCAGTTTGATTGGAACTACATCACTTTCTCTTGTGGAGTATGAAGATGTTCTGAAATCTCTATTATGAAGCGTTTTTCCTTCACCTTTTGTTTTTTTTTATCTTTAAACTTTTACTCTTTTTCTTGTTTTTAACATGATTGTCTTTTTAAAAAAAACACTGAAGTATATTTTAAATCTTGAATGATGTGTGTTTTGTTTTGTATGAATTATTGATATTGTATATTTATTGTACCGCACCTTTTTTTTATATTGATTTATCGAAATAAAGTATTTTGACTGACTGACTGACTTTAAACCGTTTATCCACTCATTCTCATTCGTCTACTCTATACCTTACTTATCATCAGCCAGCTATTCATTTCTGCGATGCAGCTTCCTAATTTTCCCTGTCTTGTTCTCAATCATTACCCTTATTTCCATATTCACCACTACTAATTTACTTGCACCATCCTATCCCTTCCCGCTGTCCTTTCCAAATTACTCTCCCTATGCTCTTCTCCTCTAGGAGCCAGGAGGTTTTACTGTTGAGCTTTTCATTTGCAGTTCCCGGGTGATGACTGCACTGAGGCTTCCTTTCATTTCTTCTGTTTTCCACTATGCACTGCTAGTGATTTCTTTGCTATACATCTTTATCCCAGATCACCTTCTTGAACCACCAAAAGAGATTGACTGAAAATGCTATGTTTATATAGTGCTTCCACTTGGATTTATTTTACATACTCTATATTTTGTTTGTTGTTGCTGAGTAGTCAACTGCCTATACCAACTGGGTCCACCTATCAGTATTCGCATGGATGTCAGCCATCTTGGCTTACCCCAACAAACTCTGCTATTCCATGCAGCTGCTCCTTGGGACCCGATTTGTCAGGTTCCATGGTATGGTGGTTTTAACCCCAATGAAACCAGTATTCCATAAAGTGGCCCTCTGGGGACAGACCCTCAGGTTAATGTTGCAATGAACTATTGCCTCAGTCTTTTGCAATAGACCCATCCCACTCGAGCACTCCTGTACTCCATCATCTTGTTTAGAGATCTCCAATTGAATCTGAAGGCCTAGGGTTGCCCACAGTGTTACATGATGTCCCCCCTCACTCTCCTGTGGGCCTGGTGATGCTTTTATCACCTTTGAGGGGTCTCATTCATCTCCACTTGTATTATATTGTAATTGCATTTATATAGTGCTTACTACCCCTGACAAGGCGTCAAAGCGCTCATTCGGCAAGTGGCATGCTACTCCAGGCCCCATAAAGGATTAGTGTTGAATTAGTATAGTGAAATATGAAAGTAATTTAAGTGTGTCCCTAGATGTCTGAAATACTGAAAAAATGTAGTACTGTTAAAAACTGACAGTGCTGCAGAAAAAAATATGGATCTGCTTCGCACTAACAAATCAAAAAGGAAAAATAAACGTTGGTAGAAGAGGAAAAATCCTAGTGGTGAGGTTCACAATGCTTTTGCCACAGTGGACAGGGCTGGACTGGGAACCCAAAGCAGCCCTGGCAATAATCTCGGAGCAGCCCCTGATGAAGAACTGCCTGTGGTCCCCGGAGGCTGGAAATGCTTGCCTGCTGCTTTTGTTACTTGGGGGCTGATATTGCAGAACCAGTGCAAAACTGGCCCCAATCATAAAACCATCCCCCACCATTACAAAACCGGCCCCCACCCTTCCAGCCTCCCAGGGAAACGCACCTATGCCCGCTACGGCCAGTCCGGCCCCGATGGACAAGCAAAAAGAGCCATGTCCTATTGCAGTGTCCTTACCACTATTTAAAGATCATCGTCCTGTGTCACTCTTGTCTCATCGTTTTCTTGCACGTCAAATCCAGAAAAGACAGAGGGGCATATTACCAACAAAGTGGCGAAGAGAGGTGTTAGCCTGCTTGGCTTAACGCCTCTCTTCGCCACTTCGGAAACGCTAGGCTGCACCATATTACCAAGGATATGGTGCAGCCTAGCGTTTCCCCCTGCAATGGCGATAGGTTTTACAACTTAACACCAGCGCAGGCAGGGAAGGTTTGTTTATGTACAGGAAGGAGTTCCTTCCTGCACATAAACAAAGCTTAAACGACATTTTGTAACTTACATGTGTGCCGCTTCATGCCGCACACATGTAAGTTACAAATTGGCATTTTTAAAAAGAGGTTTGTTTATGTGCAGGAAGGGACACCTTCCTGTACATAAACAAACCTTGGCATTTTGCTTTTTCCATGTGTGCTCCACAAGGCAGCACACATGGAAAAAGCAAAAACGAGGAGAAATCAAGCATTTCTCCACGTTTCGCCACCTTAAGAACAGGTCTTTCCTGTTCCTAAATTCGGCGCTGCCACCTATTATCGCCTCTCTTGATAATAGGTGGCAGCGTTGAGGTTAATAGGTGTCGCGGTGGAACGCCCACCGCAACACCCACTGCGCGCCCCCTTTCACGATAAGTTTATCGTGAAAGGGGCCCTATTACCAAGGCAGCGTTAAGTCAATTAACATGGCTTTAAGCCACGTTAATTGAATTAACGCTGCCTTGATAATAGGGTGATGCAAATATCGCCGCGTTATCTGCAGAAAAGTGCCGATGACGCGGCGATAAGGGGCTTCATAATATGCCCCAGAGTTCTTGGCACCCCCGCTTTTACGAGGAACATTGAGCTTCTAACAGCATTATGGCGCCAAGGTTTTGGCATGCAGTCTGCATATTTACATCTTATGTCTGCATGCCCGTACAGGCCATCCATGTTCGACTAAGCAAGCTAAGGCAACGAGGGGCGATTCCTCCCTAGTAAGGCACAGAAAATCCCTCCGGTCTAAAGCCGGCCACATGTATGAGCAGTGCGAATTGATTCGTCTGTTAGCAGTGTCAAATGGTGTCTATTTCTTTAAGTTAGTAGTTGTATTTAACCAGTAGAATGATCCTTGTTTTCTTTCACTTTGCACCTATACTTCAATGTCCCAAATCACAAATATTATGACTGGAGCCAGAAAAAAAAAACTTCTGTTAACTTTGCATCACCAGAGTATTTCCACGTCGTGCTAAATGTCAGGTGCTTAGGGTTGCCACATTGCGCAAACACAAATACCACCTATTTCTGATTGTTTTGGGGTTCTGGACGGGTACGCGTTTGGTACTCGAATAAGAAATTACGTTAAATCCTTTTTGTACAGTCCAATTCTGCCTTCGTTACTATAAAACAATTTAGGAATGGTAGACAGCGTTAAAATTATTTTGAGCTCTTTTCTCTTGTTTTTCTTACTTTCAATGTATTGATTTCAGATTGGAAAAATATAAGATTTTAGTGATTTTCCTGATTTCTTGTACCTCTTGGCATGAAAATACCTGCCAAGATGCTAAAATACCTGTGAGGTGGCAGCCCTAAAGGTACTATAAAGCTGCCTCGGTGGCATGTCACACTACAAATCCTCTAACGCAAAAAAATGCAAGAATATCCGAATTAGTGTCTGTATGTAAAATTGTGACATTTGTGTAACAGTGTTTGGTATCACTGCGAGAAGCCAATGTGAGAAAGCCCAACTTCATGAGTAATCCCAACTCCATGCTAGATTTTCTAGACTTGTGTGCGAATGAAGTTTCATACAATGGACATTAGTTTAACAAGATTTACACATAATATTTTGACTTGCTCATATGAATCGTTTTTTTTTTATGAGTGCACAACCACTTTTATTACCTTCAGTAGTTGACTTTGCACTCGTAAAATGATTTATTCACACAAATAATTTTGTGTAAATATATCTATGAGCAAGTGCAATGGGTTGCAGGCAGGGGTTATTCAAGGCAGGAATGCCCTATAAGTTGGTGAACACCCACAGACCTACATATTTCAGAGGATTAACAAACTTGAAAAAGTTGGCAATTTGTTTCTGTCTAGGGCAGGAGTTATTTTTGTTCCAGGATGGGATTGGGAAGGTAACCAATCCACTCCCTCCCTTATAAGAGAAGAGGTTCCTTCCCAAAAAACATATTTTACCATTTGAGAAAATATAAAAAGCCCATGTGGGCGTGCACCTGCACTTTTTAAGTCTAGGTTGATAGCACAGCTATTTGCATGACCTACTGCTTACCATATCCAAAAAGTGAGCTCTAGGTCATTCACTTTCAACCATAACATATTTGGATCAGCCTCACCCACTGGTTTGAGGTATTGTCACGTACACCTTATATTGCCCAAAGACGTTTTCTCTCTCATTGTCATCTCTTGGTTGTTTAGTGTATCTTTCTGTCTCCTACTGATAGCTTGAATTGCAAAGCAAGAGGGACTATTTTACATTGAAAAGGTGCACTCAATAATCACACATTTTTTTCACATTCAAGTCTTTATTTCATATGTTTGTTACATACAGAAAAGCAATCCCTTTTTTTTACCATTGAAGGCAGTCTTTGAATGCTTTTTGTCTTGACATGATTCTAAGCCTCACCCTGATATGGCCTCCCAACAGAGTTTTGTTTATCACACCACCAATACAACACCAGCACACACCTGCCAATACCATACATCTGCCAATACTACACTATCATCAGTACCACACCACCAACAATACCACCACCAATATAACCACCAATACCTTTAAAAAGTGTACCAATACTATCACAACCAATACCACTTCCACGACCAGACAGTACAGATACCTCCAACTTTACCACCACAACCACTACCACAACCCATAGTGTTAGAAATGGGGTCTCTAGTTGGCAGTGTCTTACACCCTGTCCAAGTAGGGACTCTCATTCTAGTCAGGGTAAGGGAGTCGCACAGCTAAGATAAGCCCCGCTTACCACCTTGGTAGCTTTGTACAAGCAGACAGTCCTCTCTCAGAGGCAATGTGTAATGTATTTGTACACATACACACACACACACACACACAAACACAGGCACACAGGCACACACACACACACAGACAGTAACACAGTGAACACACTACAAACGGTGTCCACACCAGTTTAGAAAAATAGCCAACATTTGCCTGAATAAGACAAGACCAAAACAACAAAAACTGAAAATACACAAGTAAACGTATCACTTTTAAAAGATTAAGCAAGTTTAGTTCATAGAAAGCTATGGATGCATTTAGGTAACGCATACTACCTTAGATCGGTCAAAAATCAAAGACGATGCAAGACATAGGGGAGGTGAGGCACTGGAAAAGCAAAGCGATATGTGGGTTCCTTACTGGAAGGAGAGGTGATGCTTGGGTTCCCTACTGGCAGTGGAGGTAATGCATCAGTTTCAAGACACACAGACTCGGTTCCTTACTGCAGTGCTGTGTCAATGAAGAATCGGCACCCAGGGATGATGCATTGAAAATCCAGACACACTGCGTCAATGTAACATTGGCGAGATAGGTGCTAGGTCTATTCCACAGCCGTGAAGCAGGCACTGTGTCGGAGTCAGAAAGGGCGTTATGGACATCGCTGACACAGGGCTTGAAACTCACGCTGCGGCTATATTTATGATGCGCTGCGATGGCAAGCTGGGGCCTGCAGTGAAAGTCATGGTCAATGTTTCAAGCGAGAACCACGCTTCAGGGCAGGCAGTGGCAATCTGTTGATCTTTTGCAGCGATGCGTCAATATAACAGGTGCTGTGAGTCGATGCATGGATTAAACAGGAAATTGGAAATGTTACCACTTGGCAAGTCACAACTCTCAGCAGAATACACCAGGCACTTTCAGGTGAAGTCCTTGAAGTCCCTGAGACTTCTTAACAGCAGGCAAGTTCAACTCAAGCCCTTTGAGAACCTGGAAGCAGGATACAGAAAGCAAAGTCCTGTCCTTTCACCCCCAGGACAGATACGGCAAGCAGCAGGCCACCACAACAAAGCAACAGGCAGAGTGGCAGTCCCTCCTACAGCATCCAGCTCTTCTTCTCGGCAGAATGTCCTCAGTCCAGAAATGTTCTGATTTTGGCTGGTCAGAGGTCCAGTACTTATAACCCTTTCTGCCTGTGAAGAAGGCAAACTTCAAAGGAAAGTCTTTGTAGTGCACAAGACCATGTTTATTCCTGATCTGATTCCAGACGCATTACAGGGGGATGGAGACAAGTTTGTGTGAGGACAGGCACAGCCCTATTCAGGTGCCAGTTACAACTCCTTCCACCACTCTAGCTCAGGAAGATCCATTAGCCTGGTGGTGGGCAATCAGGATGTGCAGGGCACACCACGGCTCCTTTTGTGTGACTGTCTAGAGTGAATGCACAAACAGCTCAACTGTCATCCTGACCCAGACATGTATTCTACAGGCAGGCAGAGGCACAGGATGGTTAAGCAGGAAAATGTCCACTCTCTAAAAGTGGCATTTTCAAACTTACAAATTAAAAACCAACTTTACCAAAAGATGTACTTTTAAATTGTGAGTTTAGAGAAGTAAACTTCAAATAAATCAATATCTGCTCCCAATGGGAAATTACAATTAAAAGATATTTCAAGGCAATCCCGAGGTTACCCTATGGGAGAGCTAGTCCTTTCAATAGTGAAAAGCAAAATTAGCACTATTTCACTATTAGGGCATGTAAAACACACCAGTACATGCCACACCTTTTAAATATACTGCGCCCTGCACATGGGGCTGGCTTGGGCCTACCCTAGGGGTGACTTACATGGAGTAAAAGGGAAGGTTTGTGTCTGGCAAGTGGGGGCACCCGCCAGGTCGAATTGGCAGTTTAAAACTGCACTCACAGACACTACAATGGCAGGTCTGAGCCATGTTTAAAGGGCTACTGAGTGGGTGGCACAATCAGTGCTACATGCCCACTAGTAGCACATGATTAACAGGCACTGAGCTCCCCTGGTGCACTGTACTTTGGTCTTACTGGTAAATCAAATATGCCAATTAAGGAGAAAGCAATTTCCATCATGTTTAAAACAGAAATCACTTGCATTTTAGCACTGATCAGCAGTGATAAAGTGCCCAGAGTCCTAACACCAGCATAAATGAAATTCAGCACAGGATGAAAAAACAGGAGGTCAGAAGCAAAAAGGCTGCAGAAACCATGAGAAGAGCTGACAGGTCTAACATACCACAACCAATACTGCTAAAACAAACACGACCCATGTCTCCTCGTCCAAACCACCACAGACACCACCACAGATAGCAAGATCACCAATACTACACCACTAACACCAATACTACTAACCCTGCCAATAACATTACCATCTCCACAATACCAATACTCCACCAATACTACTAATAGTACCCAACAGCAACCACTACCAGTACCATACTTACTGGGCATGTCTCTAAACCCCACACACCTCAGTCAGCAACTATCACACTAATCATAATACACCAAAATTTCTAATAGACTCTGAAAGGGTGCCAAGGTACTGTTGCAAACCAGAACGCTTTACAGCCTAGCCTGGTACATGAAGATCTATACAAACAATAGGTTTGGCTTCAATATCCAATGAAACATATCTGTATGCCTTATTTGCGTGTGTTACTTTTCATTACTGCCTCGTTGTCTTTTCCAACTCTTTTTTTGCGATTAAAGTTGAACACATGGATAGTCCTGCATGAGAAAATGGAATTAAAAAAGTTTTTTCAGGAGTACGCCTGAAAAACTTCTTCTACTACAGGTTTCAATGAACCCGAAACCTTCCCTGAATTCAAAGGGCCCGATTCACAAAGTTGAAATCAGACAAAAGTCTAACTTTATGACTTTTTTGGTATTCACAAAGGGGATTTACGAGTAGTAAATGCGCTTTGTTTATACCGTAAGTCGTAAAGTTAGACATCACAAAGGGCATTTACGAGTAGTAAATGCCCTTTGTGAATACCGTAAGTCATAAAGTTAGACATCACAAAGGGCATTTACGAGTCGTAAATGCCCTTTGTGAATACCAAAAGTCGTAAAGTTAGACATCACAAAGGGCATTTACGAATAGTAAATGCCCTTTGTGAATACCGAAAGTCGTAAAGTTAGACATTCGTCTTATTTTACCTTTGTGTATCGGGCCCAGTGAATTTAACAATCTGCATCCATGTGAGGTCTGACACCTTCGGGTGCAGATTTCTAACTTTCTATTAGAATCAGTCCCAATGAAAATAAATAGGAGTCAGTGGTTTCCTTGAAAATCTAATATGGCTTCCACCCCTTTACAAAATTATTTTCTAAGGTTTTTTTTTCCAGACACGTTTTGTCAATATGGATGTAACAAGACAGCTAAAATGAAGGCACAGGCTATGTTGTAAAAAAAATCTGCAACTTTATCCTCGCCTAAAATAAGTGGCCGATTCTTCTTTTTTCTCCTTTGCGCGAAGGCACCCGGACCATTACATACATCACGACTCTGAGTTTCAGCAAGGTCTTTCCTGCCAGAAGCCATTCTCTCCCTCTTCCATTATTGAAAGGCACATTTAAAGTCTTTATTCATTTATTCATGCTGCAGTTTAAATGGGTATGGGTGTGTTGTCAATTTACCATGCATTTTGTTCCACTCTCTATTGGTTCTGTGTAAAAGAATCCCTTTAACAGATTACATTTGCTTCACCAGGGGCTATTAAAAAGTATGCGCTGTACTAATCGACTTCTTCTGTGCCTAGCATGGATCAACTTGATAGAAGTTTTAAGTCTTTATTGTGTCTCAGACCCATGCTATTTCTTTTCCTGTCAGCAAGAGTGCATTTTTTTCACATTTTATTCCTCCCCTTAAAAATAAATGGCAGCAATGCTGGCATCTTTTATTGTCAATTAGATTTACTTCCTGCTCCAGCCCTTTGTGTTTTTTTGTAATGTATCTAGTCTGTTAAGCCTTTGTGTTCTGCAAGGGCAGGGAAGGAGAAAACTGAAGTTTTCAAGTAAGGCGCTGGATGAATTTCTTGCAATAGCCTCTTTGTCAATCTGAATGTTGCTTTTTGGGGTTTTGCAGGATTGCGCTTCTGAATTTCCACACCATTGGGGACATGTACAAGAAAATGTCCGAGCGCAGTGTGATAGCAAATTTGGCTCTGACATTTTCAAAATGCAGGCATGCGCGGTATTTACAAGAATACGGTGCACCCCTGCGTTCCCCCTAGTGCTGGCACTAAACAAGCTGCCTAGCATCAGTGCAGGCACCCTTGTGCCATGTTGCAAGGGTTCTTGCGCTGCAATCGTGATTGTTTATGTGCACAATCTTTAAAGGTGATTTGCTGTTTCTATGTGTGCTGCAGAATGACAATACATAGTAAGAGCAAAATTAAGTATACATTTATATTTTCGCCTCGTGTCACCATCCTAGGACCAGGTTTCCCTGGCCTTAGTCTTTGTTGCTGCCCCATCCTTGTCAATATTTGGCAGCATTAAAAAGTAATGGATGTTGCGGTGGAACACCCACTGCAACATCCCTGGCCTGCCCCTTTTCCGCAGCGGACTGCTGCAGAAAGGGGCATATTCACAAGTTGACAACTTGTAAATATGAGGTATGGAGCAACGGCCCGGAGCGTTAGAATATGTGACGCTCCATTGGTATTAGGGGCTTGTAAATATGCTCCCACCAATATTGTGGCATACTAATATCGAGGGACAAAATATCAAAAGATAACTGGAGATAGTATAGATTTACTGTTCTTAAATCCATATATACGTGCATTGAAGGTGTCTGTACCAAGTAGGTACATATATGTGGAGTAAGGCATAGAAAATCAAGACTTTCGATATTTTATATTCGATATTCTCCCCTCGATATTCTTTCCTGTCCCATCGATACTGTTGATTCGTTATTCAGCGAGCACACAGTTTTGCAGTATATATATTGTGTCACTGAAAATCTCATTTTCCACATTAACTGTGCAACATTTACTGTATATTTTTGGTTTAGCTAGGAACTTTATAAAATATTATTCAATTTTAAGGGTTTCTTTATGATCTAGCCCATAGATTAATTAGACAGTACAGTAAGCACATCTATCACCTAATTCTAAATGGTCCAGTTTTTTTACCCTAGGTAAAACTGTGGATGAAAATACCAATGGCACTGACTGTGCTTTTCCCTGGTACAGTTTTAATACCATATTTCGAGTTTTCCAGTTTAGAATGAGGAGTTAATTTTGGTATCACCCATTACTTCAAATTTTCCATCTTGAGATCACCTTCTCTTTGCACATGTCGCCGTATTTTTCTAGCGAAATCTGCAATGGGAAAATTCTCAGATGTGTGGTAATTTCACAGTACTTGTAATACCGATTGGGCTCCAACAATTGCTCCTATCAATTTGGAATTCACCAAGTCAAAATGAGGGTTGAGTCACAGACAGAAAGATTTTGAGCAGCTTTGAACCCCAGATGATTGGTTCAGTGGTGCTACAGCAGAGAAAGTTTGCTCCAGAGACAAGGGCCCAAAGCAGTAAATGAACAACCACCCTTTACTTGTGTTTTACAACAAAAATACACAACTAATGGCAGGGCCACCGCATTTGCCACATAATCCATCATCTGCTGCATAATCTGCAGATTGTAGCGAGAATTTATTTTTCTAATTTATACAGATCAAAAACTATTAAAACATGGCAATGTGTTCCTGTGTGGTGGAAGGCCCTTTGTAAAGTTTGACTGGTCAACTGTTAGTCGCTTATTTCTGTATTTGGGTGTTAAACTGGTACTGATGAGGTGAAAAATTGCCCAGAGAGTGTTTACATGTATACAAATGTCAAAATCATCATGTAGTAATATTAACCCAAATGTGCCACATTATGCCCTATAATTTGCCTTTTCTTACTACATACATTAGTGGTAGCCTATTTGAAGATGACAACAGATAGCCCACTTACAAGATATCTGTTTGGACAAACGGGTCGCTGAGGGCGCAGTTTATTGTTCCGATATAGGGCTGGAAAAATCAAATCCCTACTTTGCTTCCCTCTGGGTTTTCAAAGAAATCTTGATCTAACACCTTGCCCCTGTGATGGGAGATTTGGGCAAACCCCTCTGCATTTCCTGTTTTTTTGTGGCTTTTTTATATGTATACTAAACAGGTCTTACTTCCCCTTATAAAGAGACGTAGTATTAATGACTTTAAGGTAGCTTTTATTATGTTATATCAACTTTCTGATGAAGAGGTAACTGTTCACGTAGGCACTTTTTTGAGAACGGCAGAGCAAGCTCGTCGATCTATGAATCTCGATTAATCTGGATTAATTGATTATGCTGCTAAGAGTTGTGATTGCAATGAAGACAAAGATCCTTTTTAAAAGATTGGCTTTATACATTGTATATTACTATATATTTATTTGTTTTTATTGTATAGGTCTGAGCTTTTATGGATACTTTGTGTACCCGAATAAAGATTTTGAACTTGAAATGGAAGTTAGTTCTCCCTGCTGCATAATTTGGTCCTCCCCTGCTGCATAATCCCAGTGGCCCTGACGAAGGGATCATGTTTGGTGGATGTTGGAAATCCACAAAAAAGAGGTGGATTTTTCCTCTGCCTGTTGGGCGGACGGGAATCAGACAGTTTGGTCACACATCTGCCAAACTATAATTACCTCCTTGTCCATCTTCCATGCTACAGCCCTTAGCTGCAAGAGATTCTATCTCTGTCCTGCATAACCTGTTCCCTAGCTGACACCGAAAATTCTTCCAATATGGCTGCTACTATCCAGCAGACTGAAGGAAGACTTTGCTACAGGGTCAGGAAAAGAAGAGGTATATTCATCTGTCTAAGCAGCTATGGCTGTGCATTTTATTGTTCTTGCAAACACTTCTTAAATATAAAGTTGATACTTTACTGAATCAACAGCTCACATCCAGCACATTTATTGTTTTGACTGCTCATAGCTAGTCAAGTGCCAGAGCCAGCATCTTGATACATATTTCTTGCATATGTAATGTCTTGTAAATAACAGATCAAGTTATTGCTAATTATGCCCACTCCTTCACCTGACACTGTTGGAACCTAGGAGGCATTCCCATGTAAAGGGAGGGGAACATGGATTTTGATATACATGTGAAAGCTGGACTTTAGGAATCAGAAGAGGCATTCAAGTGGCTCAACATTGACCTTGGAGATAGGTGAAGGTGGTAGTTACCGACACAGCTCCCTGAAGCAGCATGGCTACACAAAAGGCGAAACATAGACAACAGGATTTCGTACGGGATACTGTTAGGAAGAGTCAAAACACTGGACTTCAATAAAAAAACAACTGGTGAATGTGTAACAATTTTAATGCAGATTTATAATGATTATAAATAGTCAATACATCATATTGTATAAATCACAAGGTGATATGGTGAGCAAAAGAAAAAGAGAGGGGGTGGTGCTTGTGAAAAGTGTGTACAAGCAAAAGCTGTGAGAAAATCAGGGACGATATCAGGAATCATTTCAAGGAGACGTTTCTGGCTGTAGTCATCAGGCAACCAGACAGAGTTATTTCTGCACCATATGATCGGTATCTAAAAAATTGATATTTAAGAACAAAACAGTCTAAGAAAAAACGTAGTAGTCATCATATGTTTTGACTCTTTAACAGCTAACCGGTCCCAGGATGCGTGTTTCCGGTCCAGGAAAGACATGGCTTGGCAGTTCGGGCTGGACTGTTCCCATGAGACACAGGGTCAAACTGATTTGCATATGGCCATGTCTGAACTGGGGTCGCTGAGTGAGCTAAAGAATGGTGATGGATTAAACCCAGATCAGTTGACTGGGGTGAGTGTTTGATTTGCTCAAATGCTCTTTCCATCATCTCCTTTTGTTTCGCTTTGTTCGCACTAAGTTTGCAGGGTATGCTCAGACGGGAGTCCCTTGCTCACTTGGCCACTGGATTCAAGATAGCCTGGCTGATGAGGATTATGAATCCGAAATCGGTCCAAGGATGCTTGTTTCCGGTCCAGGGAAGACATGGCTTGGCAGTTCGGGCTGTACTGTTCCCATGAGGCACAGGGTCAAACTGATTTGCATATGGCCATGTCTGAACTGGGGTGGCTGAGTGAGCTAAAGAATGGTGATGGATTAAACCCAGATCGGTTAACTGGGGTGAGTGTTTGATTTGCTCAAACGCTCCATCCATCATCCCCTTTTGTTTCACTTTGTTCGCCCTAAATTGGCAGGGTATGCTCAGACGTGAGTCCCTTGCTCACTTGGCCACTGGATTCAAGATAGACTGGTTGATGAGGATTATGAATCCGAAACCGGTCCCAGGATCCTTGTTTCCGGTCCAGGGAAGACATGGCTTGGCAGTTCAGGCTGGAATGTTCCCATGAGGCACAGGGTCAAACTGATTTGCATATGGCGATGTCTGAACTGGGGTGGCTGAGTGAGCTAAAGAATGGTGATGGATTAAACCCAGATCAGTTAACTGGGGTGAGTGTTTGATTTGCTCAAACGCTCTGTCCATCATCCCCTTTTGTTTCGCTTTAACTTTCTAAAAGTGGCATTTTAAAAATCCGACTTTACCAAGGGAGGAATTTTCACTACAATTCCAAAGACAAAAAACATGAACTTGTTACCTGTTCCTATTTGGAAGTGACAGCTTATTAAATATAATAAGGTAACTCCAATGTTATCCTATGCAAAAGGTAGGCTTTGCAGTAGTGAAAAATGAACTTAAGAGTTTTTCACTACAGGGACATGGACAACTTAAAAGTAATTATCCTACTTTTGTAAATACAGTGCACCTTGCCCTTTGAGCTGTCCAAGGCATACCCTCAAGGTGACCTTTATGTACAAAAAAGAAAGGTTAGGGCCTGCAAAAGGTTTATTTTGCCAGGTCGAAATGGAAGTTTAAAACTGCATGTGAGATATGTTTGAAGGGCTACTTAAGTGGGTGACACAAACAGTGCTGCATGCCCACTAATAGCAATTTACAGGCCCTGTGCACATGTAGTACCACTTTACTAAGGACATACAAGTAAATTAAATATGATAATTGGATGCAAGCCAATTCTACCATGTTGGGAGGAGAGAGCACAAGTACTTTATTTAGCACTGGTTAGCAGTGGTAAAGTGCACAGGGTCCAAAGGCCAACAAAAACAAATTCAGCATAATGTTGAAATGAAGGCAACACGTTTGGGGTTACCCTGCAGAGAGGGCCATGCCCAACAATCTTCATGTTCTGCATTCTGTGGAGTCTGTCTTTTTTGATTGGCAGTTAAGTACTGCTTGTCTCCTTGTTGTGGAGCATCTCCCACCTTGGGAATTGTGAAGGGTGGCCTTGGAGGGGTTATCAGATGTCATCCCTGCATGTTAACCTTTTTCTTAAAGGCAGTACTTGTCCATTTGAGAGATGCTGGATGCTTTTCACAAAACATTGACATCCAGGAACTGTGGATGCTGATATGGAGGTATGCTGTCCCTTGCAGGCCTCCGTCCCTGTATCTATCAACATTCGCAGGTGGTCTCAAAATGTCTTGTGACTCTTACATTTTAACTAGGCAAGAGATTTAGCATTTTGCAAATCTGCATTTTACAATGCTTTTGATTCGTGCTGGGGTGTGGTCACTGGCATGGAATAGCATCTGGGCTGCCAGGACACCCCCAAAGTCTACCAGAGGAATGCAAAACATGGCTTCTTCTTAGAGTGGTCAGAGCACAGGCCCCCTTCCAGGGCCGGACTGAGAACCAAAAACCGGCCCTGGCAGAGTGCTCGGGCAGCCCCCCACCCCCCGGGTCGCCGCCGAGCTCTTTGCCGGGCCCGGTTCTCGGCAGATTTTGTTACAGGGACGATTTTGCAGCTATGCTGCAAAACCAATTCAGAAAAGGGGGTTCAGAAAAGGGGGTGGTGATGAACAGAGTGTCTGAATTAAGCAGACCACTCTTACCCAGTCCAAAGATCAGGGCTTGATCCATCACCGTTATTTAGTTCACTGCACCATCCCAGCTCAGAACCTGCCTATATGCAAATCAGTCTGTCCCTGGCCCAGTGCATCATGGGAACAGGGCAGACTAAACTACCAAGCCAATTCTTCACCAGAAAGGAGACAAGCTTCCGGGGACCGGTTTCTGGCATTTCAGCCGTCGTCGGCCCGGCTTGCTTGAATCCTGATGATGCAGTGAGCAAGGGACTCATGTCTGAGTATACCCTGCCACACCTATAGTGGCCAAAAACGATTCAGAAAAGGGGGTGGTGATGAACAGAGTGTCTGAATTAAGCAGACCACTCTTACCCAGTCCAAAGATCAGGGCTTGATCCATCACCGTTATTTAGCTCACTGCACCATCCCAGCTCAGAACCTGGCTATATGCAAATCAGTCTGTCCCTGGCCCAGTGAATCATGGGAACAGGGCAGACTAAACTACCAAGCCAATTCTTCACCAGAAAGGAGACAAGCTTCCGGGGACCGGTTTCTGGCATTTCAGCCGTCGTCGGCCCGGCTTGCTTGAATCCTGATGATGCAGTGAGCAAGGGACTCATGTCTGAGTATACCCTGCCACACCTATAGTGGCCAAAAACGATTCAGAAAAGGGGGTGGTGATGAACAGAGTGTCTGAATTAAGCAGACCACTCTTACCCAGTCCAAAGATCAGGGCTTGATCCATCACCGTTATTTAGCTCACTGCACCATCCCAGCTCAGAACCTGGCTACATGCAAATTAGTCTGTCCCTGGCACAGTGCATCATGGGAACAGGGCAGACCAAACTACCAAGCCAATTCTTCACCAGAAAGGAGACAAGCTTCCAGGGACCGGTTTCTGGCATTTCAGCCATCGTCGGGCCAGCTTGCTTGAATCCTGATCGTGCAGTGAGCAAGGGACTCATGTCTGAGTATACCCTGCCACACCTATAGTGGCCAAAAACGATTCAGAAAAGGGGGTGGTGATGAACAGAGTGTCTGAATTAAGCAGACCACTCTTACCCAGTCCAAAGATCAGGGCTTGATCCATCACCGTTATTTAGCTCACTGCACCATCCCAGCTCAGAACCTGGCTATATGCAAATCAGTCTGTCCCTGGCCCAGTGCATCATGGGAACAGGGCAGACTAAACTACCAAGCCAATTCTTCACCAGAAAGGAGACAAGCTTCCGGGGACCGGTTTCTGGCATTTCAGCCGTCATCGGCCCGGCTTGCTTGAATCCTGATGATGCAGGGAGCAAGGGACTCATGTCTGAGTATACCCTGCCACACCTATAGTGGCCAAAAACGATTCAGAAAAGGGGGTGGTGATGAACAGAGTGTCTGAATTAAGCAGACCACTCTTACCCAGTCCAAAGATCAGGGCTTGATCCATCACCGTTATTTAGCTCACTGCACCATCCCAGCTCAGAACCTGGCTATATGCAAATCAGTCTGTCCCTGGCCCAGTGCATCATGGGAACAGGGCAGACTAAACTACCAAGCCAATTCTTCACCAGAAAGGAGACAAGCTTCCGGGGACCGGTTTCTGGCATTTCAGCCGTCGTAGGCCCGGCTTGCTTGAATCCTGATGATGCAGTGGGCAAGGGACTCATGTCTGAGTATACCCTGCCACACCTATAGTGGCCAAAAACGATTCAGAAAAGGGGGTGGTGATGAACAGAGTGTCTGAATTAAGCAGACCACTCTTACCCAGTCCAAAGATCAGGGCTTGATCCATCACCTTTATTGAGCTCACTGCATCATCCCAGCTCAGAACCTGGCTATATGCAAATCAGTCTGTCCCTGGCCCAGTGCATCATGGGAACAGGGCAGACTAAACTACCAAGCCAATTCTTCACCAGAAAGGAGACAAGCTTCCGGGGACCGGTTTCTGGCATTTCAGGCGTCGTCGGCCCGGCTTGCTTGAATCAAAAACAGCCCTGTAACAAAAACTGCCCCAAGGGCCCAAAACCGGCCCCTACCCTTGCGGCGCACCGGGGGATTGCCCGGTGCCCGCAACGGACAGTCCGGGCCTGCCCCCTTCTGCCCGGTAGATATGTGTGTGGGCAACAATGACTGGTGGCGGGGGTGTTATGGTAAAGATTACTAGACCACTATATATCTTTTGCCTCCCCCCCATGGACAACAGGGATTACTAGGCATAACCACTGTCAGCAGGAAAGCAGAAAAAAATTGCTGTGCGTTATCATTGGGCAGAAGAAAGTAGGCCCTCGTTTCTTCTAGTTCCAATTCAACATGTATCATTTATTTCTAGAGGTTTATGAGTCTGGTATCCTAACATGACATCACTTACCAGAGGAGATTCAGACTCATAAATACACTGCCTGAACTCTGTGTCACTCTTGGGAAATTCGAGTGTGTTTAAATTAACAAAAGAAAGTTCGAGCGAGATTATTACATCATTACACTGCATTTACATTACATTATTACAGAGCTGGCGTGCCTTTGGTTCGAAGCAGTGTGCTTCACTTACTTTTATGTGCTTGGACACGTTGGAAATATAAGTACATGCTGTTTAGCTGTTGCATATGACAGAGCCCTGTGAGACAGTCTCCTTGGGAGATGTGCGCCTCAGCTTTAGTACACTACTTGAGAAGATGTATTATTGATATATGGAGCTGGCCAGGAAGAGACGTATAAGTGTGTCTTTTGATTAATTACCAGATAAATGCTGCACTGCCACTGTCCGGTAAGGCTGTATAATGTTGAAATCGCATTACGCATCAGCTTCTCGTTGGCGCCACCGTTTTGGTGCCAAGGAGAAGTCAAAATTGCTTTCTTGTGTTTTTGCCACACTGACCTTTCCTGGTGTGATGGATAAAGTGGACTTAATGATTATCGTTGGAGGTCATGCACTAAACTGGAAGGTCCAGCAGAGACCAGCTACAATGGCCTGTCCCGGTGAGTACGTGTGTCCTGTGAGCAGGGCTTTCAGTGGGATGAAAAAACAGGGGTCTCTCAAAGGGGAGTGGCCGATGTAATTCAGGGCGTGGCTTAAAAACACCTAAACTAAACATTTGTGCTTGGCATAGTGTGCCAACAGAATGGTATTTTGCTGTTTCTCTCAGAGGGGCATATTATCAAGAGGGCGATAGACAATTTTCGCCGCTTTAGTGGCCGTTTTTGGCCTAAGCGGCGATAATACTATCGTCCTATTGGCAAGTTGTCGCTAACAGCAGTTAGCAACAGCTTGTAGGCGATAGCGAGCGGTTTGGGGCCCGCTTTGCACGTCAGCGATATTTATCGCTAATGACATGCAAAGTGGGCGTACCCAACCTGTTAGCGACTGAAAGCAGTCGCTAACATCGTTATCGCCTGTTAGCAACGCAGGCGTAGCGATGGAAATATTTGCTCTAAGCGCGAATATCGCCAAATACTAACACCTGCTCAGACCAGTTCTTAGCCATTATATTCAACGGGAGGTGGATATAATGGCTAAGACCCTGTTAGCGATAATGCGTGAATATCGCTGTATTCTCCGCGATATTCACGGATTTTGCCGCTTTCGCCCGGAATTTTATCGCTTTTGAGATAAACGTTGCTAATAGCACGTTATCTCAGCGATACAATCCCGTGATGCGCAGTGATAAAAAAATTGCCGCTAACCCTACTCAGCGATAAATATCGCTATTTGTTGATATTTGTTGATAATATGCCCCATTGCATCCAGATATATAAAACAACAAGTAAAATCATACCGACAAGAAGCCAGGACTGTTGGCTTTGTCAATGGTTGTTAGATGCATAAGATAAATAAGCAACAACTATGGCTTTGTTGTATAGAATTTTGAAAATGCTTCAATTCTGACATGATGAGACTGTGAAAGAACTATAGCGAGGCTCTTTGAAGTTACCCCAAAGGCTGTGAAGGGTGGAACTGCTGCAGAGTTGAGATTTTCTTTTTTTTTACCCTGAGGGTGAGGGCAAAAATGGAGAGTCCGATAGAGACCCGTCCCACTTAAAGCCCTGCCTGTGAGCAACAAAGGCTGTGAAATATTCTGTTTATTTCACCATTCCGTTTTATGCATTATGAAGCGCCCTAATAGCCTCTTGGGTCGAGCTAATATCAGAGCCAGAACCTTCTTTGGTAACCTTAGTACAGTGTTAGAGACTGTTAGAAGGAGCTTTAGCTTAAGAAAGTTTTAAGTCAGACCTAAGGAAAAACATTCCAAATAATATTTATCTGTGGAACCATAAATCACAGCATTTTTTATTTGTCAGATTTTTGCTTCTTTTCACCCACTTGCATTTTGGGATTGACCATTCGAATACTGCATCAGTGCAACTGCTCGAGTTTTGTATATTGAAGAGTTAAAAATGCTTTTACCTCGATTTTCACAAAAGGCAGTAATAATGCCATGTCCTACGAAGCACTATGCACTGCCCAAAAGCCCATTCTAGACGCATATTCAAGTCCCTTCTAAGCATCAGGACCAGCTCCCATATGTTCCAGACAGGCCTCACCCCAGAGCCCCAGTCCATTTAAGATTCCACAGACACTTGACAGGGAAAGGGAGAGGTGTGGCGCCGCGGCCAGGGCGACTGACTCTGGAATCTAGGGATCATGGTTCGATACCCAGCGCCGGCGGCAGATTAGCCCCGCACCATTTGACTCTGGGCAATAGCTTGCTTAATCTTTCTGATTGCCCCCAGCGCTTAGAGACCCTTACGGGTGGTTATGCGCTTTACAAATGTGGATATTGACAGGGAGCCATTTGCACAAGTCAGACTTACACATCCATTTGGTTCGATGTGCAAGTTGTTATGCAAGGTGATATGTCATTTATAAATCCATTTATTAACAAGGAGCCTGCGATTCATGATGGTCTAATATTACGCATGAATAAAGACCACTACTTTAAGGCTTTCTGGAGCAAGGATGCCCTGAAGCGTTTGTGCGTACTCACAAAGTTTGAGGGTATTCACAAACTATTTTTCAATCGCTTCCCAACTTCCAAGTTCTATATTAATGGAAGAAGTAAATCCCTTTCCATGGTAGATAGTGAAGAGAAATGATTTCTTCAGGGCAGAACTGTTTTCTATCTGAAGAAAAAAGGATAAGCATACAAATAGAAACACATTTACTCGTGCACAATAGTAAACTGTACACTACTGGGTTTCCTATACGTCCATCCATTGATTTCGACACAAAGCCCTGTCTATTAAAAAGGTATACAGGATTTTGCGTCACAAATGTGTGCCTCCTCGAGGTATTTGTTACATAGGAGAAAAGTTTTCTTTTCTCAAAGCCTTTCCAACTTTGTATAAGTGCTGTAATGCACAATATACATACAAACTTGAAAAGGTTTTAAATTGGGCAGTTCAGTTCAATATTCTTTATTCAATCTATCAAAATACAGATCATAAAAGTACAAGTACAAAAAAACACTAAAAACATAGTAAACCCAATTAATTTTTTTAAGAGACCCCCTTATCTGACTCTTAAGATTTACCCGTAAACAAACTAAAATTGCCTGAACAATTCATAAACATTCATAGTATAAAACATCAAGTTGAGATAAAACAGGCCATATATCGCTAAAACCTTAAAAAAAAGTTTGAAAATGTCATGTGGACCACTTAGGAGAAGTATATAATAGCCCTTGATCCACAGCTTGGTTATAATCTATTAAACTCCGTATAATCTAGGGTCCCATGAGCTTTCCCATCCTTACGCAAACCCACAAAAATGTGGCTATCGAAAAACATATGTATGGGTCAGAAAGAGACTTTAAAAAGTATAAAGCTATTCAACATTGTCTAAAATTGTATCGCCTTAAAATTGGAAGAATAAAGGGGCATATTATCGGCAGGAAACTGCTGATAACCGGCGATAATGGGCTTGATAATACGCCCTTGTTAATTCCCATAGAAGCCCATGTTAACTTCAGAACATGGGCTTCCTTGGGAATTAACAAGGGCGTATTATCCAGCCCATTATCGTCGTTTTATCGGCAGTTTCCTGCCGATAAAATGCCGAAAATTTTAACACTGGTCCTTGATAATATGCCCCAAAATTCTCTTGTTCTTTTTTGTATAACCCTCAATACAGGACTATGTGTAAATTAGACTGATGTGATTGATTATCGCATGGGCACGGTATCAGTTCTGAATGCTTACATTTTCTTGCAGGATTACCCAACATCAAGGGGATTAGGTTCAGACAGAACCTCAATAAAATATATCTATGCTGTGCTAAACCAGTGCTCACTAAGTAGGAGTAACGCCCTCTATCATGGGCGGGGTCAGCTGGTATATGAGGACTGTTTGTTTTACACGATTCCTTTCCTGACGGTCATAGTTGGCCCTAGATATAAAGATATCAATTAATTTCTGTTTCGAGATCTTCGTGCACGCAGTTGGGTCTTTAAATAATTCTACTAACCCAAGAACGATCAGAGTTGACTATACATATTGCAGCCATCTAATATTATGCTTATTATCCAGCTTTAAGCAACTTTTTTTATTATAATTTGCATTCAGTTTAACTTGCCCCTGCACCAAATCGAATACTATAATAAAATCGGAGCTAATCTAATAGTGTCTGACATGTAAGACAGACCCAACTCTATGTGTAAAATAGGATTTGAGTAGGAGCTGGGGAGGGAAACCAAACTCCTAAAAAATCTATCTTTGAGGATTTGGAGGGATTCTATAGGAACCATGCCCCATACTCCTGCCCCATATGTAGCCGCTGACTTGGTCTTAGCCTTGTAGATATTTTTTCTTGACTCTTGGGGTCTAGATCCCAGCTTGTTTGTGAATGACATAATGGCTGCAATACTCCTCTCCATACCCAGGGCCCTGCCCACCACCAGGGATGACCATGCATGGCTTTTATTGAACAGGACCCCCAAGTAGGGAAAGGTATCTGCCACTTCTTGTTAACGCGAATCCATATGAAAAAACTATGTCTAATATTATAATTGTTTACTAGAAGGGTACCCTTCCAGTAAAGAACCTAAACTATACACATACCTCTGTAATATAGTGCAAGGGTGTGTGTGTGTGTGTATGTGTAATAATATGAATCTGCATTTGTAAAGCACACAATCACCCGTAAGGGTCTCTAGGCGCTCGGGGCCGTCGGGAAGATTAAGCAAGTTTTTGTCCAGAGTCATATGGTGCTGGGCTAATCTGCCGCCGGTGCCGGGGATAGAACCGTGATCCCCAGATTCCGGAGTCAGTCGCCTTAGCCGTGGTGCAAGACTGCCTAAAGTGCGCCAGCGTAGAAGGAGAGGGAGAAACAGCACCATATCTTAATAGACATGACGCTGTTCTGCTCTCTCCCATTGACGCAATGCAGCCATGAGTCGAGTTGATTCAAATGTTAGTAAATTTGCTGTATAGTGCTTTTAATCTGCACTCAGGACCTACACCAAACGCAAGTCCTGCCCCAATTGTGCCCAAAACATTCTGAACAAAGTTGCCAAATGGATGACACGCCATTGCCCTACTATTTCTAAACCACCAAGGTCCACATGGAATAGAAATCATAGCTAAAACATTACTGTAGCCTACTCCACTCTAACCACATGGGAACACCAAACAAAATATATTAATAACCAATCCTCTCAAACTATTGAAATATTTACTGAATATTTTTAAAAGTAATTCAGGCATAATTTATGTTATGCTATTCTGAAAAGAATTAAACCAACAACACCAAATAAAAAAACAGAATGATTTAGTATGAATAATAATTATTATAACATGCTAAAAAGATTACATTCCAGTACAATCCATAAATATACAAGTAATAATAAGTGAACATTGAAAAATGTTATGATTTGTTTTATAATTATTTTGCCACAAAAAAAACTACAAATGTAATACTTTCATCATTTTAAAATAAAACATATATGTTATGAGCCAATGCTTATAACAACTCACACGTACCTCAAGGCAAGGCACACTCCCAGGTAGGCGTTGTAGGGTCAGGGAAGGTGTCTGGCACATCCACTGGCAGCAGTGACCTGACGCGTTTCGGGCTGACGCCCTCCCTCATAGGCTAACTGAACAGTCGAGAATACCAACACGAAGACTCTCCAGCGTTCTCCCTTTATTTTCAAATCAATCACACTCAGGTGAGTAAAGTTACAATGTATCCTGGGACTGTAAGTTCATCCATACAACCCCTGTGGGCTGCTGGCATCTTTCTGTAAATGTCAATGTTCTTTATATCTTGGTGTGCCAAAAAAGATCTCCCCCCATGCTGCTGCTCGCCATTCTGTTCCCCAGCGCTATTCCTAAGAACAGCAGTGGAGCCGCTTTGCATTTGCGGCGGTGCGCCTCCCAGCCGGGTTGGCCAGTTATATAACAACTCACAGGGACCCCAAGGCAAGGCACACTCCCAGGTCAGCGTTGTAGGGTCTGGGAAGGTGTCTGGCACATCCACTGGCAGCAGTGACCTGACGCGTTTCGGGCTGACGCCCTTCCTCATAGGCTAACTGAACAGTCGAGAATACCAACACAAAGACTCTCCAGCGTTCTCCCTTTATTTTCAAATCAATCACACTGCGGTGAGTGGTTGTATGACACTACAACGCAGGCTATTACCACGCGTGCCATTACAACGCTGTTTTTACAACGCAAGTCGTTACAACGACTTACGCTGTAAGCGCTGGATTGTGGAATAGTTTAATTTTCTATTCCAACTCCAGCCCACGTTACAGTAGGGAAGGTGTTGGAATAGAAAATTAAACTATTCCCTATCCAACAGCACCCTCCAGCGCAAGTCGTTGTAACGACTTGCGTTGTAAAAGCAGCGTAGTAATGGCAGCGCGTGGTAATGCCCGCGTTGTAAAGGCTGCTCGCTGCGGTGCGTAATGTTACAAAGAATCCTGGGACTGTAAGTCCATCAATATAACCCCTGTGGGCTGCTGGCATCTTTCTGTAAATGTCAATGTTTTTTATATCTTGGTGTGCCAAAAAAGATCCCCCCTCATGCTGCTGCTCTATTCTATTCCGCAGCGCTATTACTAAGGGCAGAAACGGAGCCGCTTTGCATTTGCGGCGGTGCGCCTCCCGGCCGGGTTGGCCTAAGATGTAACAACTCACAAATACCCCAAGGCAAGGCACACTCCCAGGTCGGTGTTGTAGGGTCGGGAAAGGACATCCACTGAATGTGGCTTGCCTTGGGGTACTTGTGAGTTGTTTCATATCCAGCCAACCGGGCCGGGAGGCGCACCGCCGCAAATGCAAAGCAGGTCCATTGCTGTTCTTAGTAATAGCGCTGCGGAACAGAATTGTTTTTGTGCAGGAAGGTACCCTTTCCTGTACAGAAACAAACTCCCCGCAACACAAGGCACACTTGCACCATGGTGCAAGGTGCCTGCATGGCACATGGCAGCCAATTGTGCAGCATTGCAGGGGAACGCACAGGTTTGCGGCAAATTGTTGTAAATATGGTATATTCCTGTGTTTTGAAAGTACCGCAGTGTGGCACAGCCAACGGGCTTTCGGTGCCGAGCTGTGGCAGTGTCTTGTAAATACAGCCCCGGTTTTTCCAAGGGGACCATATACAGATCAACCTGAGAAACATTTCCTCTAGAGTGCCTATGCATGCTTCTATTCGCTGTACAGGGGTCTACCTATCAATAGTGCAGCAGGTTCAATGGCACTGATGCCCTAGGGTCTGAGGGTTCCAGTAGACAGTATGAGTGGCTATTATTTAGTTTCTCCTCAAGACTCACCTATTTCGCTTTGCGTATAATTAAAACTCAGGTTCCCTTTTTACTCCTCTTCGTCTTGACCCTTGCCTCTGCCTTCTTCTCCCTCACACTGCCCAGGTAGCTGCCTCTTGTCCTTTTGCTTCAGCGCCAAGAAACTGTACAGTGTACGCTGCGCTTTATAAATGCCTTTCACATCACATCACAGAAGAGGATGGGCCCAATTTCCTTACTTTTATGCAGAGGGAGCATACCCCTGTGCTATGCTGTGGATTCTGTACCATAGGAATCGCAATATCTTGTGCTATTCGTGCCATCAGAGACCGAATTTACCATGCTACATGTATCAGGCTAGTAGTCATGACCAGGTTTTATCTGGGGAACATTAACCTGTATATACAATGCTTTAAGCTGAGGGGCAGAGTGCCCATTGGCCCATGGATCAGCAGGAATACTATTATGTGCATTGCATTGGCACTGCACCTAGGAATAGCTCCAATGTTATTTGTATGCACCTCAATAAAATGCCACAGACAGGCTCAGACTGTTGTTTCTCTACCACACGTCAGAAATGTTTTAGACCAGTCAATAGTATTAGCTGTTCTTGCACTTCATTTCTTTGACTTGTTTCCCTGACTGTGAGATTTTGAGGTTAGTTAAGGTAAAGTGGTGCAAAGGTAATAGGAGAGCTAGCAGGAACACAATTAACTCGAGGTCTTACTCAAACATGCTTTACCGGAAGCGGAAAAAGTCATATTTACCATTCTCATTTTGCCCTCAGCAAAAAAATATATCAATACCAAATGCAAAACTGAATGAAAACACGTACTTCAAAGCACAACTTAAAGATGCCTGAGCTAAATAAAAACAGAGTAACTCTATGGAGGGTTTTATACCGCAGTCATATAAATGTAAAATGCACTCGTTAGGTTTGATTCAAACAAAGAATCGCATAAAATGCAGCGTAAAATTATACTGCTACACTGCCAGAAAAGAACAGTGCAGTAACGGTTGCTTTCAGAATTCCAAAATAAAATGCACTCATTAGTGCAGACTTAAACGAAGATAAAAAAGTATAAACGGGCTGAATACCGCACAGTGCGAATTGGACCTAAATAAGCTAGAGCTGCTGGCTCAGTGGTGTACTTCAACTCCTCCAGGGATCTAGGGTTGATCTCATGTTCACAGGTTTAAATGCTGCCAAGTGTGCTCCGCCTTTCATCCTTCCGAGGGTGTTAAAATGACGGGGTAACAGTAAGCATCTGTGTATCAGTGCCAGGATGCCCTTTGGGGGAACTTGTGCTTTTCCAATACACGTTTTGTTTTTTGTTCGATTTAATTAAGACATAAAAGAACAGATATCTGATTTCTTAACTCATGGAAAATTAGGGCTTGACGTACAAAGCATTTATTTGCGTAACAAAGCCTTCGATTCACAATATCACATGCTTTTGTGAAGACAAAAGCGCAAGTTGCAATGTGCATAGGACACTTTGGCCAAGTCAGAAATGCCTTTCTGTTTAACTTCCAAAGTACACTTTGCAACTCATTGTGAGTAAAAAATGGAAGAGGTGTGATAGGGACACCCTGCTCCTCCTTTTCACTATCAGTCTCATGCACTAAACATGTGATCTCATATGACCACAGAAAGGGGCAGATATCCATTTGTAAAATGGAAGCCGTTCACGGGGGACATCTTGGGGCAGATTTACAAGCCCCTTCCGCTTCATTTACGCTGCAGTTGCGTCACTTTTGCGGCGGCGCAAATCCTGCTCCATGGTGCGGGGGTACTTACAACGTGACGCATCTGGGAGATACGTCACGTTGTAATGCCCTGCGCCACATGTAGGCGTTCATGTGCAAGGGGGGGCGTTCCGGCGCAGGAACGCCTCCTAAAAGTGGCTGAGTGAAATCGACAAGATTTCACTCAGTCACTTTTAGGCACATGCTGCGTCAAAACCCTGCGCCTGCCTGAAGCAGGTGTAAGGATTGACGCAGCATTAACCAGATAGGGCCCCCAGAGCATTGCTGGAGTTGCGTCGCGCTTACGACGCAACTCCAGCAAGGCGTCACTTTTACAGCACAGATGCGTCACGCATCTGTGCCATTTTTGCCCCATGGTGCGGCGCATTGTAAATGCGCCACATCCATGATGGCGGAGTTGTGGCGCACAATAACTGGCGCATCCCTGCTGATTTGCAGGGAAGCGCCAGTTATTGTAAATATGCCCCAAAGGGTTTTGGGAATGTGGGCAGTTAAGCCTGGGGAAGGGAAGCACACAATGGTGTAAGGGAATGCTGCAGTCTCCCCCAGCACCATTCACTGAATGCCAGCTTCTTTTGTTAAATGCACCCAATCTTCCTAAAAGGGACAGAGCGAATGCTAGGATTGTGGTCTGTTCTTCCATTGTCCCATGAAAGTCGCCGTCCCAGGATGCGTAAAATGTCACAAGGAGTCACAAGCTAATTTCCTCCTCATTAATATTACATCCCTCACAACGGAAATTGCATTGTGATTTGCTTCTTTCATACAACAACCTTTAAGGGCCATATCTACATAGAATAGGAATAGCAAATTCCAAATAGCGATTTTATCCTAGTCACTATTTGGAAATCGCTATTCCATATGAATGAAATTCAGTGGGCCTGATTCACAGAACTAACTTAAGCCAAAATCCTAAACTTACTACTTTTGGTATTCACAGAAGTTAGGATTTTGTCTTAAGTTTGTCTTAAGACTGACTTAAGTAAGGATTTTGTCTTAAGTCTGTCTTAAGACAAACTTAAGACAAAATCCTAACTTCTGTGAATACCAAAAGTATTAGGTTTAGGATTTTGTCTTAAGTTAGTTCTGTGAATCGGGCCCTCTGTTTCATACTTGCAATTCATAGTGGGTCACAAATCGACCTACTTCATGAATTTTAATGAGATAGTTTGCAGTTTGAAACCCCTTAGGAATCGCAGCCGTCAATTGGATGGTGCCCTGCTGAGGTCAGCAAACCACCATCTCTGTGATTGTGTTTTTAATAAACAGGCTGATTACGATGTCGGTGAACCCGCCACCGACAAGCTGTTAGTTGCAGGTTCACCGCCATCTTGGGGCAATTTCCCGCCCACCATATGATAATGGCGAGCGGGACCGTGGCGCAGCCTCTTTGAGCCCGCCGGTGCGGCGGAGGCCTGCCCATCTCTCAAATGGCAGCAGTGCCTACCAGGAACCGCCGGTGGGATTAGGATGGACCATCCCAACTAGCCTTTCCATGGTGGTTCACCCACCATGGAAAGGCTGGCGGGCATGGACATTGGGGGCTTGTAGCGGGACCCCCTTCATCCAGGGCCCTTTCTTTTGGGGGTTGAAGGGCACCTATGTGTCCCCCTACATTTCCCTGCACCATGTGGTAGGACGTGGCCTGGTAGTTAAGGCTGGACTGTTCCCATTGGGCACAGGGACAAGATTGATTTGCATATGCTGGGTTCAAACTGGAATTGCATGGGGAGCAACAAAACGATGGGTTTAGGCCCAGATCTCTGTACTGGGATGAATGTATGACATTGTTCTGCATTCTGTCCAACAATTGTTCTTTTTGCATTTGTCACCCAGAGTGGGACGGGTATTCCGAGAGGTGGATCCCATGCTCTCCATGCCACTGGAGTCAAGCTATCCTGGCTCATGAGAGGTGAAACCTAAAAACAGGGCCACAGATGCTTGTTTCCAGTCTAGGAAGGACCTGGCCTGACAGTTCAGGGTGGACTGTTCCCCTTGGACACAAGGTCAAGACGGATTTGCATATGGCTGAGTTCAAACTGGAATGGCATGGGGAGCAAAAAAACGATGGATTTAGGCCTTGATCTCTGTACGGGGGTGACTGTATGACATTGTTTCGCATTTTGTCCATCAATTATTCTTTTTGCATTTGTCACCGCGAGTGGAACGGGTATCCCCAGACGTGGGTCCTGTGCTCTCCATACCAGTGGAGTCAAACTTTATTGGCTAATAAGGGGTGAAACCCCGAAACCAGTCCTATGATGCTTGTTTCCAGTCCAGGGAGAACCTGGCCTGGCAGTTCGGGCTGGACTGTTCCCATTGGGCACAGGGTCAAGACTGATTTGCATATGGCTCGGTCCAAACTGAAATGGCATGGGAGCAAAAAAAAGTATGGATTTAGGCCCAGATCTCTGTGCTGGGTTGAATGTATGCCATTGTTCTGCATTTTGTACAGCAATTGTTAATTTGTTTGCATTTGTCACCCGAAGTAGGACGGATATGCTAAGGTATGGGTCCCGTGCTTTGAATGCCACTGTAGTCAAGCTATCCTGGCTCATGGGGGGTGAAACCCCAAAACCGGTCCTAGAATGCTTGTTTCAGTCCAGGGAGGACCTGGCCTGGCAGTTCGGGCTTGGCTGTTCAAGACTGATTTGCATATGGCTGGGTTCAATCTGGAATGGCATGGTGATGATGATGATGATGATTTAGCACTTATATAGCGCATACTGTCACCCTATGGGTATCCTGGCGCTTCCGACTGTAGAGGGTGACCAGAGTGGAAGAGAAGGTCGGGCCATAGTGTATAGTAGGCGGTGATTAAGCTTTCGGGAAGAGCCAGGTTTTTAAGTTCTTTCGATATTCTATCAAAGTGTCCGTTTGTCTGAGATTCAGGGGAAGTTCATTCCAAAAGGCGGGTACCACCAGATTGAATGCGCTCCCTCCTGACCTGGTGCATTTGAACCTGGAGACCGACAATAGGCCGGCACTGGAGGAGCGAATGCTGCCTCTTGGGTTGGTACCACATGAACGTTTCCTGCAAAGGGATTGGGCCCAGCTTATGCACTGCTCTGAAAATCAGACATAGGGATTTAAACTGAACCTCTCCCTTAATGGGCAAACAATGCAGCTCTCTCAGAGCCAAGGTGGTGGATGAGCTTCGCGGCCTATTGAGTGCTAATTTCGCTGCTGCAGACTGTACTCTCTACAATCCCTGGATGATGTATTGTGGGGCACCCGAATACAGAGAGTTACAGTAGTCAAGTCTACTTAACACAGTTCTTCTTACCACCAGTGGGAGTGACTCAGTTGGTAATAGTGGAAGTATTTTTCGTAACATACGTATTAAGGAGAAACATACATTAGCTGTCTTGTTTGCATGAGACTCCATCTGAAGGTTGTCATCAATCAAAACCCCGAGATTGCGTATCTTCTTAACCGGAGCTGTTGGTTCCTCCTCAGGAGTGAATTTAAATTCACAAGGTAGGGGTTTGGGCATCCTCACAGAGGAGCAGTACAACACCTCGGTCTTTCCGCTGTTAAATTGAAGGGAGTATCTCCTGAGCCAGCCAGCCGTGCATTGCATGCACTGCTGGAAAGTATCCAGGGAGATCGCATGTTCACCTTCTAAGGAGAACGCCAGCTGAGTATCATCAGCATAGTTAACTAGGCGGACTCCAAAGGATTTGATAATAGGAAGCAGGGGCTGCAGATATACATTAAAGAGAATGGGACTGACCGCAGAACCCTGTGGCACTCTGTGTATTACCGGAGATTTGCTGGAAGAGAAAGGTGCTAAGGACACTACCTGCTGTCTCCCCACCAGATAGGACTGGAGCCATTGCAGTTCCTGTCCCTTCGCCCCTATCCTCCTGAGTCTCTTCACTAAGATGGAGTGATTCACCGTATCGGATGCTGCCGACATATCGAGAAGCACTAAAACAGTAGCATTCCCGTTGTCGGCTCGCATGCGCAGATTGTCCATCATGGTGACAAGCACTGTCTCGGTCCTGTGGCCTGGTCGAAACCCACATTGGTCTCATTCAAGCAGGAGGTTATCCTCCAGAAAGCACAACAGTGTCCTACTGACTGCTTTCTCCAGAATTTAGACCAGGTAGGGCAGGAGAGAGATAGGCCTGAAGCTGGCCGGGGTAGATTTTGATCAGAGGAGTCACCACCGCCTGTTTCCAGCTTTCCGGGACAGTTCCTTCCACCAGTGATTGATTGCAGATCTGTCTCAGCCATGGGAAGGTTTCTTTGCCAAAAGTCTTCCAAACTTTATGAGAGAGGGGGTCGAGAGGGGACCCTGACGTAACACTGTGCGCCAAGCTGTTAAAAACGTCATCAGTGAGGACCGGAAAGTTATCCAAGACCATTGGCTGGGGAAGGTCATCAGCCACCGGTTGTGGGGAGCAAATAAATTATGGATTTAGGCCCAGATGTCGGTACTGGGCTGAATGTATGACATTGTTCTGCATTCTTTCCATCAATTGTTCTTTTTGCATTTTGTCACCCCAAGTGGGATCGGTATGCCCAGACGTTGGTCCCGTGCTCTCCATGCCACTGGAGTCAAGCTATCCTTGCTGATGAGGGGTGAAATACTGAAACCGGTCCTAGGAAGCTTGTTTCCAGTCCAGGGAGGACCTGGCCTGGCAGTTCGGGCTTGACTGTTCCCATTGGGCACAGGGCCAAGACTGAATTGCATATGGCTGGGTTCAAACTGGAATGTCATGGGGAGCAAAAGAATGATGGATTTCGGCCCAGATCTCTGTACTGGGGTGAATGTATGACATTGTTCTGCAATTAGTACATCAATTGTTCTTTTTTGTATTTGTCACCCCAAGTGGGACGGATATGCTAAGATGTGGGTCCCGTGCTCTGCATGCCACTGGAGTCAAGCTATCCTGGCTCATGAGGGGTGAAACCCTAGAACCGGTACTAGGATGCTTGTTTCCAGTCCAGGGAGGACCTGGCCTGGCAGTTCGGGCTTGACTGTTCCCATTGGGCACAAGTTCAAGACTGATTTGCATATAGCTGGGTTCAATCTGGAATGGCATGGGGAGCAAATAAATGATGAATTTAGGCCCAGATGTCTGTACTGGGGTGAATGTATGACATTGTCCTGCATTCTGTCCATCAATTGTTCTTTTTGAATTTTGTCACCCCAAGTGGGACGGGTATGCCCAGACGTGGGTCCCGTAATCTCCATGCCACTGAAGTCAAGCTATCCTGGCTGATGAGGGGTGAAACCCCCAAACTGGCCCTTGTTCTGCATTGTGTCCATCAATTGCTCTTTTTGCAATGTTAACTATGGCAGGTGCGACTGCCGTGGTGGCGGTCACATCGTAACTTCCCCTGTGGAACCGCTGCCTTGTAGGCGGATTGTTGATCTACCCGATAGTCCGACCGTCATCGTAATGACCCCCAAAGTTTTTTTGTTGCTAAAATGCAACTAGTTTTCACTTAATGCGTTACAACAATAAAGTGAGTGGGACCACTTCCTGCTCTTGAAAAATGTTTTTCCAACATTCACAGTGGGGAAGGGGTGCCATGGGGACCTCTTTTAGTTTGCGAATGCCTTACTACCAACTTTGGTTCACAAAATATTCATACATACTAATGCAATTCTGTATTTGGAAGGAATTCCCTAAATATGTCTCTTACAAATACCGAATTGTAAAACCAAAAGTGTGATTTTGTAACAACTTATGAATAACAATTTAGGATTTGCACATTCTAAAAAGCATTTATTTGGCCGCGAACAGGCTGACTCTGTGTTTCAGCCCGTTTGCGACCGTAAAAATGATTTGTACATATTGTGCTTACTTATTTGCTTTGGTGCACAGTGAGATTCCCTGGTAAGCACTGGTAAAAGATCGTTATTAGGGCCTTATTAATTGTTTCACACACAGTAACACCACTGGGTTCGGACTCCCAACAGCAAGGCCAAGCCTCTGAACAATATTAAACTAAACAACTGCCAATGCTGCTATCTTGTTCCTTCTTAAACTTGTACCAACAAATTGAACATCTAACAAAGTGTGTACTAGACTGCTAATTCTGTCTGAATAAATCTTTTTTGTTTATTTATTTAATTCTCAAAATTAAAGCATGACCCATTGTATATAGCCATAAGAATATAGAATAGGGGGAGGAGCCAAGCTCGCGACCATGATGGCCGCACTGTAGCTCGGCTCCGTCAACCTTCTTGCCTGAAGCACATATCCTGTACCTTATCCTGCCCCGAGGAGACACAATCGACTAAATATGGGAAGGTGAAACATTGCTAGCACCTACCGTCCGTCCCGGGGGCTCCTGGGTGCTGTGGATCTGGAATTGTGCCCTTGTTTGTTCCGGAGCCTCCGCGGCGTGCAGGCCGGGGACTTGCCTGCGACGGTCGGCCGGAGTGGTGTGTCGACGCCGGCCCCCGGTGGTGGAGAGGGGTCGGCTGAAGAGGCCGTTGTGCGGTTGTTCCGGTGGCGACTGACCGGGCCCGGTCTGGTGGCCCGAGGGCTCTGTGGTGGGGCGCGGCCTGCCTCGGACGGGGGTAGACCGTACAGGAGGCTTGTCCCCCTTTTGTTGCCTTGTCTGGCCATCTTGAAGCCCTTCGCCCGGACTCGGCGGGCGGCGCCCGTGAGACGGTGGCGCCGGCAACCCCTGTTTTTTGGTGGCCTATCTTTCTGCACCAAGATTGCCATTGCTGGGGTTCGAGGAGACTCCGGTGGGCCTTATTCGAACGCCAGGTCCAGAAGTTAAGGAGCGGAGAGTCCCTGCTGCACTGACAAGATGGCCGCCGGCGCCCCGGGTCCAGGACCTGCTTGGGGCGGCGAACCTAGTTTGTTGAACCACACGATGGCGGAGGCTTGTGGGCGTGAGCCCACGATCGGTGATGTCTTGGCTGCCCTATGTTCTTTACGTGCGGCCATGGCCCTCGACACTGTTCTGCTAGACAGCGGTTCTGCCGCCATGCCTGTTGACCCGTCCCCCATGAGTACGGCTCGACTGATGGTATGTGCTGATTCGCTCCCCTCGGCTGCTGCGAAGAGCGATGCCGCCGTGCACCCACGAGACTGTATGTCGGCGGCCCTGAATCGCCAGGAAGCTTTGGCTGTGGCGAACAGGAGCGGGGGCCCCACGTTGGGACCCGTCCATGCCAGTCTGGCTGGGGAGCCCGGCGGATGTTTGATTCGAACTGCTTTAGTGAGGTCCCGTGGCTGCCTTGCAGGGGTTACCTCGCTGTTTTGGACAGCGGGGCCGCACCCAGTCTGTTTGCTGCTCCTGATATTGCTACTTGACAGTCTGGTTTATCGCAGCCACTACTTGCTTTGCTGTTTGAGACTGGGGTCCTCTAGACTGCACCCGTGGCCTGCCTTGTTTCGATCCTGTGTGCACTCCATGCCGAACTGCTTGCTACCTACCACCTTATTGCGCACGAAAGCTATGATCAGGAAAGGACAGGGGTGAGACAGGATTGCTTTGGCTAACTACTGGTTAATGTACATGGACGAGGGCTATCCGCAGTTGGGACAATATGGCCGATTCCTTTTCCTGTTCCTGATGTTTGAGGTTGTGTCTTTCTCGCTTTGATGTGGGTTCAGCTGTGTTAAGGCGGGGGGTAGGAGCTGAATGTTCGATTGCAGATCTCCTCTCCCACTGGATTCCTTTCCCCTTTCCCTTCTCTTCTTCTTTTGGTCTGGTGTGTTCTTTTTCTTACTTTCTGATTCTTCTATATTTCGGGTTCAATTAGGGCGACAGGCACGCTGCTGGGGGGGTAGGCCGTAGCCTTCTGCAGGGGTGCAGGGTGGTGTGGGAGGGACGGGGTCTTTCTGATGTTGGTTTTCCTTTTTCTTTAGTTCTATGGCTCTTTTGTATCCCTTTATCGGGGCGCGGTGTCTGCGCTCATCTTCCATGGAGCGTTAGCGGGTAGTAAGGAGTTGCTTTCCCGCTTCCACGATATTGACTGCACATGCAACATGTTTTACATGACTTGCCCGATAGCGGGTCCTCCAGCTCTGCGTGCTTTATTCGCCGTGGAGCGAGTGCAATGGCGCCGCGTTCTTTCTTTCCCTCTTTCTGACATTCTCTTCTCTACCCCTCCCCTCTTTTTTCTTTATTTGGGTTAGTATAGTAGATGGTTATTACGTTGCTGCTCTGACTCTTCTGATCCGTGCCAGCTCGTATTCAGGCGGTGACGGGTGTGTGGCGGGCCGTGGTGAGAACTGATCTGAAATGGGGCGATCATAAGTTGATTTCTGTCAATTGCTGCTAGTATTTCCATTTATCAAGGCCCCTTTGTATTGATGCTTTACCTATAGTCCGCCATGGGAATTTAGACGTCGAAAGTTGCAACTGATCCTACTGTACTTCCTATTATATTAAAAAATTAACCTTATTTAATCCTGCTTCTAGCGGTTACACTCGGCCTCTTCATCTTTGATTGCTTGCCTATATACCACTGGATGACTGCTGGGGAACTTAAATGTTGACTCTTGTGCGTTCATAATGTGTCGTGGCCGGCCTGATTGGTTGTAGGCCCGTATTTGTATGCTTCTACTCGCACAATAAAGGTTTAAAAAAAAAAAAAAAAAAAAAGAATATAGAATAACGAACTTATATGTGACACAATCATTCAAAGTGTTGATAATTGGGTTCTATGGCATTGTTTATTGATGATATATGTACAGAAATTTAAGTTGTATATATTGTTGTTGTGTGTTGTGAGTGGATGTGATGTGGTGATTGTTTTTGGAAAGGAGAATGAGAGATTGAATGAAGGAAGTCTGGTTTTTGTAAAAATGAATGTTTTTATTTTTGCAATTATATTGTAAAAATGTAAAAAGTAAAAATTTCGCATTCATGCTTTAATTTTGAGAATTAAATAAATATTTGCAGCAATGCTACAAAACTGACCCCCAGTAAAAAAAAAAAATGTCCCTACTGCTGCAAAACCAGCCCCCAACCTTTGAATTCAATTAATTAATTTTGAGAGCACCACCTGCAGGGTCAGAAATTATAGCCCCGGCCCTGTGAAAGAAGGGCCGGTGCTGGGCACCTGAAAGCACCTACTCAAATTAAGCACTGGATGGAGGATGATATGCCTAAACACTATGACAGGTGGCAAGAGATGTTACAAGCAGGGCAGGGAGAGTGTGAAGATTCCCTTTTGTTTAGTCAGACAGCATGTATATCTGCAAGTACAGTGTTTCAAGACATGGTGCAATCTCTATATCACTCCGGCTCGAATTTATAAATGAGGCGGGACCTCTGGGGTACACTTATCTCGGTGTGGGTCGTTGGCGGCGGATAGTATCCATATGTTTGCCACCTGCCCAAGCCTTTTCCAACTGCTGATTAAAATTGAACAACGCCTTGATTCCATACTGGGATACTCTGTCGTACTCACCTCCCCAGGTTATATTATTAGGGATTAGCAATCAGGAAATGGAGGAATCTGATCGGAAATTGATTTATATATCAATGGCAGTATTTCGGCTGTGTCTTGCAAGTGTCAGAATCCTCCTTCTATACATGGTTGGTTTGGTAAACTACTTTCGATTTATAAATGGGAGATATCGGTATCTAGAAGAAGGGGAATCAGGGCTAGGGCAAGGGGGTTCAAGATTTGGGAACCCTTAACCAGATGGTTAAATAACAATGAGGATTAACGGACACCTAACCCCTTGTGGTATGTTAGGGTAATTCAGGGCTAACTGTATGTGATCTCTTTTTTTTTTTACAAATTACCCCTTTTTTCCTTTTCTCTTTCTGTATAGTTTCGCTTTTTTGGGATCCACCAGGGTGGGGGGTGGGAGGGATAGATTTACACATTCGGACCTCAGTTATTTTTGGAATTGTATAATTCGAAATATTTTGTTTGCTCTGATGTCCTAATAAAGATTTAAAATAAAAATAAAAAAAGGAAATGTCAACCCACACAAATATTACTGGCAATATCGTGGCACAGAAATATCGTCAGCAAGAATATCGAATTTAAGGTAAGAAATATTGTTTTAAAAAATATAGAAGTCATTAATATTGTTTGCAAAAATATAGTTGTTTAAAATATCGATTTTGTTTATTAGTGTTATGTATTTTAGTGTATATTTTAAATGTAGGTGATGTATGTTTTTTGGTATAAATATTGTTTATGTTTTTTTGTTTTTTTTCCTCATAATTTTTTATTGAGAGTAAATGTAATATGCATAAAACCATGGATACATACAAAATATCATAATATCATAGAATAACATGAATTCATATAGAGTAGAAATAAAAAGGAAATGCTACAATATTAAAGAGAAAGATAATTATAAAGGGGGAATAAGTTTAGTCAATGGAGGAGAAGATGTATAACACAAGTTTAAGATTAATAGAGGAAGGGGTATATGATAGAAAAGTCCTAAATTAATCAACACAAATTAAAGAATATGTATATGCATATGTGGATTATAAATGCATATAAATATATATATCCAATGTTGCTCGCTTCAGCCACCAACTCCAGCAGGGTTAGAAAAGAAAACGAGGCAGACCCATCTCGGTGCAGTTTAGTTTATTTCACCAGTCCTCACTATAAATATATATATATATAGATAAACAGGAAAGTATATAAGGAGGAAAGAAAAGGGTAGACTCCTTGCCTGGATAGAGTAAAAATATAGGAAAAAGAGAAAAGCAAAGATATACGGTTAAAAGGGATATAGGGAAAGTGGAAGGAGTTAAGGGATCATGGAGAAAAGGAGCCCATACCTGCTGGAAGATTTCCTCTTGATCCTGTAATTTATGTATAATACGTTCATGTTTATGTTTTTTAATATATGTGTTACATTTTTAGTAGTTATCAATTTTATTTTAATTGCATTTTGCGTTTTTTAGTTCCGTAGCGGGTAATGGGTTTATAGGGGAATAGGGTAGGAAGTTATGTATTTATAATAAATGAATGATTATTTTATATTTATTTATATTTATTTAATTGCGATCTTATAGTGTTAATTGTGGGAGGTAATTTATTTGCAATTATTTATTAATTGGTTGTTAATTAATATCAATTAATTAATTAGTAAATAATTATGGTAATTCTGTATTTTTTTAGGTGCGGGTTGTGGGGTTTATAGGGGTAAAGGGTGGAAAATATGTTGTTGATTAATTAATCATTAGTTGTTAATTTATAATAATTAATTTATTGAAAATTAATTATGGAAATTGTGTAATTAATTTTAGGTGTGGGTTGTGGGGTTTATAGGGATAAAGGGTGGGAAGTAATTTATGTTTAATTAATTAATATTTTGTTGATAATTTATATTAATTAATTGATTGTAAATTAATTATGGAATTTGTGTAATTAATTTTAGGTGCGGGTTTTGGGATTTATAAGGGTGAAAGGGTGGGAAGTAATTTATTTGTAATTTTTGATAATTAGTTGTTAGTTAATATTAATTAAATGAATATTAAATATGGACATTGTGTAGTTAATTTTACGTGTGGGTTGTAGGGTTTAAATGGGTAAAGGGTGGGAAGTAATTTATGTTTACTCAATTAATCATTAGTTGATCATTATCATTAATTAATTAATTAATTAATTGATATTTAAACAATGACTGAACAGAGCTACGGACCAGTCAGGTTGCACCTCACTTTGTTAGTCTAAGTTAATGTTGAGATTTGTGCACAACTACTCCGGCACTTGTAGCCCTTTAGTGCCATTGTAAACACATTTCAAATTTGAAGAAAGGAAGGTGGTGCACCAAGAAAGCAGATTTAGTCCACTGTACTTCTTCTAGAAAATTATTTATTCAAAAGTTTGTGTAAAATCAAAGAACAACCAGCCAACACGTTTTGTTCCCATGATACATTCCTAGAACTTCATCAGGGCTGTAACAGGTAACATAGAATACATAAACTTACTGACAAACCTAACTGATGACAAAGACATTTTAACGCTGTCATTTACGTCGAATGACGACAAATAAAGTAAATCATTAAACTGAAGTTTGGATTAAAATTCACATTAAAACGGCACAAAGGACACATCATTGATAATCGAACTGTAATAACAAAAACTTTGTGGACTGAGAAAACATTACTGATGACTGGACACAACCATTTCATTTAAAGGACACACAAATAGACACACAGTAAGTCCAACAGTAACAACTGCATAGAGACAGACCAATGTAAACATATTTTCAAGACTCTTATGTGAAAACTACAGTTTGCTTGTGTTTTCATTTATATTATTTAATTATGTGGTAAGTTCTATTAAATTTAGGAATTTTGACTCATCTCTTAACACAGTCCTATTATAAACCAAATTCCACCCTGTAACGTGGTGCTAAAGATAGCTTAATGGTTTACAATCTACTTGTAAAAATCGTGAAGATAATATACGGTGGTTCTCTGCCGTTGCATCGGGGCCACACCGCCATAGATTGCAGAGATCGTGATCGCAATTGAGCCAAACGGAAGGATTAATTCAGCTGAACGAGGCAACCTCTGGCACATGAAGATGGATCACCATCTCTTCAAGGGTTACTGACCAGCACAAACACACGGATCAAGAACCGGAGGGTTGAGATCAACTTGCTACTGCTCCGTAGATAAGCGGGAATTGGTAAAAGCGTGTACACTAACGTAAATGCCGGTTGGCCTTAAACATGTGCCGGGAGCCCTCAACTAACATATACGTGGTAATCTACCAATAATGTGTGTTAAATTTAAGAAACAACTGGGTATCTTAACAGCAGTTTGAGACGGTTAGCTCTCCTAAATATACAATCTCCAATATACACATAAGGAAAAATATACACATAAGGAAAAACAGAACAACATCATTCCTTATGGTGAATTTTTGCGGATTCGCAGAATATGTTCCCAAGATGAAGAACTCAAAAAACATACTGAAGAAACAACTCACAGATTCAAAAACAGAGGCTAGAAACAACATATAATCAAGGCTGGCCTCAACAAATTGCAAAAGGATTCCATAATTGACATACTAATAAAGAGGGAGCAAAATACAAATCCTGAAAACAATTTAATTTGTCTAATTACTACATTTTCAGCTGAAGCCAAAGGAATTAGAAAGATATTGATAAAAAATGGAACATATTACAACTAGACGATACTGCAGCCAAACTAAGGGGCAACCACCCCAATATTACTTTCAGGAGAGCCAGAAATCTAAAGAATAAACTAATGCATAGCCAGTTCCCAAAAAACAATTGGGCTATTTTAAGTGTAATACTTGCAAGATTTGCCAATAGCGGAAAATATGAAACAAAAAACCCAGTGACTAACAGAAATTGGAAGATCAAACAATACATAAAATGCAAAAGCCAATATGTGGTATATATAATAATATGCCCCTGTGGACCTAAATACGTGGGAAGCACAATTTGTGAACTCAAAAAATAATTCTTGAACATGTAAGGGCCACAACAAACAAGGACCGCAGTAATGCGATAGTGAGGCACATGGAAAGCAATCACAAAGGCAATTGGAAAAACATTTTGGGAATTGAATCGATTGAACAACATGAACAAGGTGGCAACCGTGAATGCAAATTGAGACAACGAGAATCTCTATAAATATTGGAATTCCAGACATTGACACCATGTGGTTTAAATCAAAATGAGGAACTTTATGTACATCTTTGAAAAAAAAAATTATTGGCTCCGTTTTGTGCTACGTAGCATGGTATTGCTATGAAGAATTGTTATTGTTTCACGCACTTTAATCACATTTCACATTATTACACGAGCACTCCTATAAAACAAATAAGCATCACTATATGCCCATGTAGCCTTGAATTAAGGAATATATGAAATTGTGTTGATAAATATTAGGAAGACATAATTCCCTTACCATAGATGTTAATATGACTAAACATACTGGCGGGTTTTAGATTTTCAAATCTCTGTATTAAATATAAAGGCTGCAGAATAAACCTAGGTGATTAGACTAACTGTACAGGAACAACAACCCACCGATGTGTTTGATTGAAATCTATTCCTTTTCAAATCCATCCCTCTTAAAATAGGCATGGAGTGATCCAAACTCGATTCTCCAGGGACATAAAGAAAACAATAACCATCAGTGATTAAATGGGCATTAAAAATTAAAAACGAAAAATAGTAACATTGAACACAATTTTATTAACATAGCACTATAGATACTGAGTAATCACTAACCACACAATAGTCATAATGTTTAAAACATTGCTACAAATGCCAGAATCTCCAAACAGGAAATACGTAATGTGCTTGACATGTTCATTAAGCACAGCTGTTTATGAATCACTACCTGTAAACAAGGTCTCTGCGAGATGGAAACGCGCTGGGAATAGCTTGTAATTGGTTGTGATTTATTACGGAGAACAAATAAAAGGAACTGGATGCTACCCATGAGTGCGACCCAAGTGTTTTACAATCTACTTATAAAAATTGTGAAGATAATATACAATATTTTGTACAACTAGGGGGCATATTACCAACAAATAGAGATACTTATTGGTAAATAGGCTTAGCGACGATGTTTTTATCGCTGAGCATCGCCGGAATTTATCGCTGAGATAACGTGCTATTAGCAACGTTTATCTCCAAAGCGATACATTTTCCGACGATAGCGGCGAAATGCGTGAATATCGCTGAGAATACAGCGATATTCACGCATTAGAGACGAAATACTCTTAGCCATGTTATCCACCTCGCATTGGATAACATGGCTAACAACTGGTCTGGGCAGGTGTTAGTATTTGGAGATATTCGCGCTTAGCGCAAATATTTCCATCGCTACGCCTGCCTTGCTAATAGGCGATAGCGATGTTAGCGACTGAAAACAGTCTGGGTACGCCCACTTTGCATGTCATTAGCGATAAATATCGCTAACATGCAAAGCAGGCCGCAAACCGCTCGCTATCACCTTAAAGCTGTCGCTAACTGCTGTTACTGTTGCTGCTGCTCCCGTCCCTAACCGGACGGGAGCAGCAGCGGGGTGATAACCGCGCGTGATGTCACGTGGGGTATGAGTCATATTGGGAAGGCGGAATTGAATGCCTCGCAAACGAGGCGGCCATTTCCCAGTGTCTAATAGTGCATTATCTCGCGGTATAAACCCTGACAAACCTCCCTCAATGACAAAGTGTTGATTATGGGGAGGGGGGAGAGGGGGTGTTTCTGTAGATAAGACCATAAAAAGATTATTACGGTGTCATAACAACATGTCAGAGATAATTTAAAATAGGTAGAGGGGAGTGTGTCACCTATAGAGATAAGTAAGTGTAAAGATGGTGGCCATATTGGAACGGTGTGGAGAAACATTGGTAACAGACGTTAGTGGGTAGGAGCCTGTATCAACCCTAGTTAAAGACGAAGCATCTTCAGGTTATACATGATAAGGAGCGATGATCTACAGCGCGCTCCATGGAATATCCTCATTAAGGCCCTCACTATCAGAGCATAAGCGATGTATCCACTGCTGCTCTTTGTAGAAGAGGCTCTGTTTGGTTGAGCTCGAACTGGCTTATAGTATAAGCCATTTCAATGAGTCTGCACTGTGATTGGCCTCTGCAAAGTGTTTACTCATTTTGATGTTGGTCTTCTTGCAACGGAAGTTGCTGCGGTGCTCTGCCATGCAGACCTTGACTGGGCGAGTGGTCATGCCAACGTAGTAGTGTCCGCAAGGACACAAGATCAGGTAGATACATTTAGCTGTATTGCAATTAGTGTGGCTGCGTAGTTCCCATGAGAAGGTGGGGGTTAGTTGGATGCTTTTGTAAGTGCTGGTCAACGGACATACACTACAGGGGTTGTGGCCTGGACTGGTGGAAGTTGCCACAGGGTGGACTGTGTCCTAGTCTTTTGTGTTTTGGGTCTCGTGTGTATCAAGACATCCCTCATGTTTTGTGACCTTTTGAAGGCAAATCTGGGCGGCTCAAACACAATGTTGCCGGTATTGAGAATAGGCCAGTGACGCTTCAGTGCCTTTTTCACCGCGTTGGATGCTGGTGTATACGTGGTGACACAAGTCATGGGTTCTTGTTTCTCGGGATCTGGTATTCTCTTCTCCAAAAGGGCATCCCTGTTGTTATTCTGGGCTCGCTTTCTGGCTTTAGCAACATCTCTGGTAGGATAACCTCTGTCCAACAGATTCTTGAAGAGAATACTGGACTCAGTCTTGTAATCAGCCAATTTGCTGCAATTACGCCTGATCCTCAAGAACTGGCCTACAGGCAAGTTTTCCCGAAGTGCTTTCGGGTGGTGGCTTCCGAAGTGGAGGAGACTATTACGGTCTGTGGCTTTTCGGAACATGGTGGTCGTAAGCTGCCTCTCTTCTACTTTAATGGTCAGATCCAAGAATGCGATGTGAGTGGTGGATGTTGACATAGTAAAGCGTAGGTATGGATTGAGGGTATTGATCCAACTGAAGAATTCCTCGTGCGACTCCTGGTCGCCTTCCCAGAAGACCAGGATGTCGTCTATAAACCTTTTCCATATTTGATGTTCTTATGGTATGGGTTGGTCTGTGAGTCAATGTGCTGTCTCTCAAAGTTTGCAATATAGAGGCAGGCCACACTAGGGGCAAATGTGCTCCCCATGGAAGGGCCCTGGGTCTGGTGGTAATATTGTCCCTTAAACTCAAAAAAGTTTTCAGTTAATGCCACAGTCGCGCATTCCATGATGAAGGCCGGTGGGGTAGGTGATGTCCATAGTTCTGCATTAAGTACTTCCTCAATCACCTGAAGTGTAGCCATCTGCGGGATGTTGGTGTAGAGGGCTTCCACATCCAGGGTGATGAGGAAGTCTATGTTGGTATGCTCATCTATGTTTGCCATCTGACGCAATACGTCTGAGGTGTCCTGAATATAGGACGGTATTTGTTTAGTCAGCGGTTGGAAGAAATGATCACAAAACTGTGATAACGGTTCGAGGACAGAGTCAATGCCAGACACAATGGGGCAGCCCGGGACTGGTGTGGTCCCCTTGTGTATTTTAGGCAGGATATAGAAGTAGGGGACTCTGGGATCTTTCTTTGTCAGAAACTCTGCCTCTTTCTTACTTATCCAGTTGTGACATTCGGCAGTCTCTACCATGCCTGAGATCTTGCACTTGAGACGTTCTGTTGGATTAGTCTGGATCGGTGTATAGTATCTCCTGTCAAACAATTGTCTTAGACACTCAATGTCATAGTCTGTGGTGTCCATCAGTACTATAGCTCCCCCTTTGTCTGCCTGTTTGATGGTGATGGCGGGATCATTGGCTAGGGAGTCAAGGAGTAGTCTCTCAGCGTTCGAGATGTTCGAATAATTACTGCGTCAGGGGAGATCCCTGATGTCCTTGAGAACCGCCTGTTCAAAGGTAAGGATCTCATTGGGTACCATCCCACTGTGTGGGGTAAAGGTCGATGTAATATGCAGACCTGAGTCCTCTGATGTCTCTCTAGGTTTGCCGTCGAAGAAGGCTTTAAGCCGGATCTTCCTGAAGAACTTACTTTCCTCGTCAGCAGTCAGAAGGCGCGAGGATAAGTTAACTACTAGACTCACTTGTTGGCCGTCCTGCTCCTTGTGTCCATCCCTTGTGCTTGGTTGCTCTCCCATTGCACTCTCTTTTCCTGCCCGTTCCCTCGCTTTCGCCCGCGCCCTCTGTCCCAACCTCTGTCTAAAAAAGGGGGGGCGATTGCTAACTTGTGGTGCAAACTGTGGTGGATACTGTGGGCCATATGGTGGGAATGGGTGGGAGAACTGAGGATATTGCCAATAGGCTGGGCCATGGAAGGGAGGTTGGGTAACATTTTGTTGCCCTCGTCTACCTCCCCTTCGTTTAGTGCCCCACGGGAAAGTATAATCCTCATCTCGGCTAGAGAGACTGTCACTATTAGAACCTCTTCTCGATGAAGTAGCACTCGAGTCTGACAGATAACCTGTACCTGGGGGTACGTAATCATCCTTCAGGTATGGATAGACCTTCTCTTTGGAGAAGCGTTGGATATCTTTTTGAAGTTTAGTAACCTTTTGCTTTAACAGATATTCCTTGTGCCCGGCTATTTCCTTATTTAGTTCAGCTCGTTTAGTCTTAAAGCCTGGGTTTGGTCCAGCAGTTTTAAGCGCACTTTCAGCTGCTTGGATCCGTACAAGTAATTCGTCGGCCAAGCGTTTCGCTGTGTTGACCAGTAGAATGAGCAAGTCATGCGTGCACTTCCACGAAATCTGCGACCATTTGATTTTAAACTGACCGTCTTCCCAAAAAATTCTGGGAAAGTTTTTGACAATAAGGCCATTTGGAGCAATCTTGGCCTTGAAATACTCGGCCATCATGGCCCAATGGAGTGTGATCCTGACCCATTCTCTTTTGAGATCTGAAAGGGATTGCCAGTCCGAGGTGTTGCTTCCTGTTGCGTTGTCAATTTCAACGCCCAAGATAGATGGTATTCTGAGAATTGCTGCTGCATCGTCTTCACCAAAACTAAGTCCTTGCCCATCCTTGGTGAAATGAGGCTAGGTCCGTGATGGTGAAGTAGAGGAATAAGAACCAACCCAAATATGGGTGGTGAGACCGCCCTATACAAAAAGGGACGGTGTCGAGTGGGGGTTAAAAAATCTGACCCACCTAAATGATAATCCCACGGTGGTTAGCCGCACAGAACTGTGTTTTCAAAGAAGGGAGACAGTGAGGGGGCGGGTTTGCCACTCTCAGAGGGAGTGGTAGGTCCAGCTAGGTGTTCGCTCCAATTGTTATGAAATACAAAAGGTACCAGGCTGTTCCTATTACAAGGGGAGGTTTGGTGTTGGTGACACCCATGGTAGTGATAGAACGCTTGGGTATCCAATTTGTTGGATATAATGGCCTCACACACCCTTGCATGTGTCATGCTTCATCATCGGCAATGCTCCTCGTTGGGTCGGCGGTGCAATACCCAACGGGCAACACCTCAAAGATGGGCTCTTTGGCGGAGATCTTTTACCAACTGCCGTATGGGTGAAGTGTGAGTGAGGGGACAGTACTATGTAGATGTTTTTAAGGGGGTTAAAATTGGGGTAAAGGGTACCAGGATAAGGTTTATTCTAGCGGTCCCTTACTCCAAGTTAAAAAGGAAGTTGAATAAATTCAGAGGGAAATTATGCTCCCTGGTGCGAGTCTAGACTAGTGAATAGTTAAATAGGTTGACATGTTTCTCGCTATGTGTCTACTGACAAGCGATTCTTCAGGACCGTGTATAGAAAAGATAGTATGTGCTATTTTAAACTGTCTACAAAGAGCCTTTACATTACTAAGGTAAGGTATTCCAATGTGAGTAAAGGTTCAAAGGTACCTGTGTTGTGCTGTAATTGCCTGTGGTGGGAGACAAAAAAAGCAAATCACAACAGGTCGCGTTATCACTAACATAAAATTGTGACACCAAACAAAATAAAGTGTATCATGCCTCAGTAAGTGTATACTAAACATGCACTCAGATGTAGATGGTCTCATCCATGGTGAGCAAAGTGATTAGCATGCTCAATGGGAAGAGTCCCTCAAAAAATTATTAAAAACGGTGTACAGCAGTATATTCTCTAGTACAAGTTCAAGGATCAGGCACTCACCTATCAGAGTAGATGTAAGTTACAACATCAGTACCCGGCAGGTCAAGTTCCGGGAGCAACCGCTTAATTTTCTGGCTAGTGGTAGTAAACATTGGTTATTTATTGTGTAAGACACCAGATATACCGAAAGTGACATAGGTGATCAAAGAGTACTGAATGTCAATGGGTGCCCCTCCTGCTATTAGGAAGAATGTTAACACGGGAGGCGGCAAAGTAAGTCCATCAAGGTCGCATTTGTGTAGATGGAGGTCTAAAGCTTGTAGATGCTTTTGAATCTTAATTGCTTCGCAGTGAAAACGGGCGTGTTTATACTGGAACCGGCTGGCTGTGCCTATAATTGTTCCTGGGGATTAGTAAATCTAATAGGGCAGATGCACGTTTCCCACCAGCCAAGTGTGTGGAGGTAATACCCTTGGTGTGGGTAGAGAGCACCTAGCGCAAGCAGTAGTACCCGGTGTATGTGAGTACAAGCGCTCGTAAATAGCCCGTTCGGCAAGTCAGAAAACACTCATTCAGAACTTCAAGCGCTCGTAACAGCCCGTTCGGCAAAACACTCATTCAGAACTTCATTTGGTATGTAAGAGAATACCCGAAGGGGGTGGGTATGCGATCGTGTGCTCCCATCTCCCTTCTGTTTGAAAAGGCTCCCGTGAGCCACTGAGCTGACAAGCTTTTGGAGATGCACCTGTGTGCTGGAGAGAGGTACTGAGACTTGAAAGGACTGTGGCAGCCTGCTCAGCAACCCCAGATGAATTTTGTTTTTTATCTCTACTGATGAAGGATAATATCCAGAAACACATGTGTCTAGAGATTCATAGCACTAACCTGCTCCAACTTTGGTGAAACATTTCAACAAAAATACAAGTAGGCATGTAAATTGGCTGCATTTACAATAATGCCAAGAGGGGAACTCTGCTGGGAGGTAAAGCAGTGTGCACCCATCCCCCTTTTCTATTTGGAAGGGACGCCCTAAACAAGCCCCTTTCATATAGCGATTTCTACATCCAAACTGATTCTGGAGAATCGCAGTTTGGGTGTTTGTACATCAGGAAAAGCATTTTTGCCATCGCAAATGGCCCAAATTTGCGATTCAGGCAGTTTTTGATGGCAAAAATGCTTTGTACACATGGCCCTTAGATCCTTGCTAGACCAAAGTCTTACCCAATAGATTAAGAGTTTAACATTTGCATTGTGTGTTATATTCTTCAAGGCCAGATCCAGACATAATGGTGTCAATGGGACACTTTGTGGCACGCTGAGAAGGTATCACACAAATCTATTTTCTGGTGTCATTAATTTTGATAAATTGTGTAACCTCCAGATCTCAGAGCCATAAAGAACAGCCCCAACCGCTTTCCCCCAAATATCTCTAGTACAGGCATTATGGGACGACAAATGCAAGACTTTTGGGCTCTATCTCAGATGTTCGATGTTCTGCAATAAAAGTTGGCTCTTGCCAATTTGCGCTGGCCATGATGCTGAATTTGACAGCGTAGCCCCTGACAATCAATCTCTTTTATTATCAATGAACATCATGGACCCAGTCACATAATTGCCTCAGCACCGGCACAAATTTGCACTGTCATTTCTGAATTACAAAGATTGCACTGACACTGATGCAATTTTGCAGCAACATTTGGACCAATCAGTTCAAATTGCGGTTTGTGCACTGGTCAGGTCAGTGAAACGAATTTGATATTTGCACTTGTCAAGCGGCACTAATGTTGGCTAAAACTTTTATGAAGGTCTCCCAAACGTGTACCAGAGCCGAACTGTATTTCCCTGCATTGAATGAAAGCCCAGGGTGGACCTGAAGTTATATAATACTATTATTCTCAGCAAAGAAATGAGGCCGTTCACAGTTAAACATTGAAAGAATGCTCCTGCAAGAGCAGTTCATGTTTATTTTCAGGATGTACATTGACTGGAATTATGTGCATGAATTCAAGGACAGCAGTACAAATAATTCACTTTGTATAGACAGAAAGGCCTTTCAAAGATAGGGTGTATTGTGATTTTAGCCGTCTAATTTAATGTTAGCATTTCATAAAATTTCTGGTACTGTTGAATACATGTTTTTGTCCCTCTGTGGTTGGCATTTTCTAATTTGTGCTTTTGTAAACTGTGTCAAGACATGAATAAGAGAGCGATGTGGCAGAGCATAATATGGTTGATTTGAAGATCTATTGTTATGTGTTTATCTGGTCCAGGCTACTGTACACAGTGAGTTAACAGACCAGGGACACCCATGAACAGAGAACATCACAACACCAATAAATCTGATCTCAGGAACACCCTTCGGAGAGCAGATATCGAACACTTTGAGCTTTAGTCAGAGATTGGTGGAGTAGGGGCCCTGTAAATAGGCTGTGCTCTGTTTAACTTATGGTTCCCCACTGTATTAGAGTCACCAATGTGAAGGTAAGCAGCCGCAGCAGGCACTCCCGGTGCAACACACACAACCCTTCAGGCCGGGTTTTCTAAGTGGGGTAAATGGTCCTCTACCAGGGTAGCAGAGGCCAAGTCAACCAATACCCTGGTGGACCTCCCACCGGGGTTTAAATGAAACCTTTGTTTCAGGAGGGATTTACATTGACAGGATAAAATTTAGGGGCATCTTACCAAGCAATAGCGATAATTATCGCTATTGCTTGGTTAGAGACAAAAATTTACCGCTGAGCTGCGGCGATTTTTATCACAGATAAACCTTGGTATTACCAAGGATTATCGCAAATGCGATAAAAATCGGCTGCAATGCATGAATATCGCTGAAAAGTCAGCGATATTCATGTATTACCGAGCTAATGCTCGTAGCCATGTTATCCACCTCCCATTGGATAACATGGCTAAGAATTCCACAGGGCAGGTGTTAGCTTTTGAAAATATTCACGCTTAGCGCGAATATCTCCAAAAGTTGGTAATAGGAGATAGCGACGTTAGCGACTGTTTCCAGTCGCTAACATCTTGGCACGCCCACTTTGCATGTCATTAGTGATAAATATCACTGACATGCAAAGTGGGGCCCAAGATGGTCGCTATCTCCTAGTAGCTGTCGCTAACTGGTGTTAGCGACAGCTAGGTAATAGGGAGATCATTTTATCTCCGCTTTCTTGGCTTTTAAAGCCAAAAAAGTAGAGATAAACCCCCTTGATAATATGCCCCCGAGTTCACAACTAATAGACAGGGGTGGGTGTGGCAAGAGGTCAGAGGTAGGAATATAATCATAAGAGTCTGGTCACTAGACTGTCAGGTCATGGTAGTAGAGTGCCTAATTTGTAAAATTATAATAGGTGCAGCAGTGCAAACCAACGTTGCACAATGCCTGGTTACTGAATAACAAAAACTGTCTGGTCTTGATTACATCTCATGCCTCTTTCTTTGACCAGCTGACACTTCTCAATCAATCTCAATCAATCAAATTGGATTTGTACAGCATGGCTAATCACAGTTTCCAGGAGCTTCTTGTGTTTTTGTCTCCTGGTGGCAGGTTCCTTTTTCGTCCATGCTTTCTCCTTTTGACACTGTTTTCCTATTTCTTCCTTCCTCCATCTGAGCCCCCAAAAGTGAGCCATGCCACCTACTACCTGCTACCAACAGCACATATTATGGACTGGGGTTAGGTGAATGGTGGATGAGAGTTGGAATATACATTGTGGTATGAAGGTGGGACTACTTTGTAGTTTTATGGTGACCATCCAATATGAGAAATGAAAATGGGAAGAAATGTACCTGGGCTGATTTCAATTTCAACAGTTCCAGAAGAGTGGATGCTAAAAAGCACAACACAGTGCGGCCCTCAGGCATTCTTCCTGAAAGAGAATGAATGAAAGTCATTAGTTAAATGCAAACAGTAGGGCATCTCTGCACTGCTCATAATACACTCAGGGGCATATTACTAAAGGTGACGTTATTGAATTATCGCCGCTTTAGCGGCCGTTTTCGGCCGCTAAGCGACGATAATCCCATTGCCCTAATACCAAGCTGTCGCTGACACCAGTTAGCGACAGCTTGTAGGCGATAGCCAGCAGTTTAGGGCCTGCTTTGCATGCCAGCGATATTTATCGCTAATGACATGCAAAGTGGGCGTACCCAACCCATTAGCGACTGACAGCAGTCGCTAACATTGCTATCGCCTATTACCAAGAAAGGCAAAGCGATGAAAATATTCGAGCTAAGCGCGAATATCGCCAAACGCTAACGTCTGCAAATACCAGTTCTTAGCCATGTTATCCAATGGGAGGTGGATAACATGGCTAACAGCATTTGCACGTTAATGCGTGAACACCGCTGGTTTTCCAGCGATATTCACGCTAACGCCTTCAATATTATCGCTTTTGAGATAAACGTTGGTAATAGGACGTTATCTCAGCGATAATATTGGGCGAAGCGCGGCGTTAAAAAAACTAACGCTAAGCTCAGTTAGCGATAAATATCGCTAACTGTTGGTAATATGCCCCCTAGAGTTTAGGGAACGAGGGACGATTTCAGGCTTTTGCTAAATGTTTGAAACTTTTCCACAGCCCATAAAATATCAGGTATATCATTCCAGAACTTGGAGCTAAATATGAATACGCACTTTCACCCAATTTGGAGAAAAGAAAGCGAGAAACAGCCAATACATTTGCTTCAGCAGAGTTCAGTGAGAATACATGCCACCATTGAGACAGCAGAATTAGAGAAATAAACATACATGTGATATATTTTCCCCATTGACTTGCTTTGAAGTGGAGGCTAGTTTCAGGTGGGTGAAAGCGAAATTAATACCATATTTGTCTTTAAAAATGATGAGGTTCCGGCCTGAATCAGGTCTGTTGGCATGCATGAGTCAGCACCTGGGAAGGTGGGGAGTCAGTGTAGTTTAATTGGGTACTTTTTGTGAAAGTCCCTGTGGCTAAGACCAGGGGCTTAGAATGCTAATTTTTACTGAATTAGGTGTCAGTGCAGCTTTTAAAGATAGTCCAATGCATGGCAGCAATCTGAATGTGGTGGATTCTCTGAATAACTTCCTTTGGGATCCCTAGATACCAACTGTTGAAGTATTCAATGTGAGTTAGAAAGACTCTGCAGATCACTGTCATCAGGAGCTGTCAGGTAAAAGTATTAACAGTTTGCAGAGCATCCTTAGATAATCAAAACATGAAGAATTGATAGCATTGGCTTGGTTAGTGATAGAGAATGTCGATTCCATCACAATGCACACATTTGTATGGTGTCTTTGGGAATCGGAGTGAATCCCACTTCATTCAGTCACCGTTCAGAGGACCAAATCAGAGATGCCCCCCCTGTGAACAGCAGCATCTTCATCTTATCCAGATTCAGTTTAAGCAAGTGAATCTTCATCAATGCTGCCAATGCTGTTTGAAAGTTTGAAAGATCCGCACAGGAAAAATTGGAATCAATCGAAAATGAAGCCACAATCTGTGCATTGACCACACGACATTATTGCGAATGCATGACTTCGGATAAATATTTAAAAAGATAGTCCTCAATGCAGATCACTGTGAAACTCAACACAGTAAAACGTTTGCTTTGCATCAAAACGGCTTCTTTAGGAGGCGTGATCGGTTCAGGTAAGGGGTGTTGTCAGTCAACGGAATGGGTAAAGTAAAATAAATAAATAAAACCACTTACCTTGCACTTGCCGAATCGGCGATGTGAAAAAGTATCATGGAAAAGGATTGTGGAGATGGGAGATAATGAATGGAAAGGAGAAATTAGAGGAACTTTACTCTGAAAGCCCAAATGAAGAAGGAGTTGTAAAGTGGGAGAGTAGTAAGGACAAGTTAGTAGAGTTCTGATTAACTCAATGAAGTGCAAAGAAATGTTAGCCAAAGGGTCTTAGATTTTCTTTTGAGGGTTTAATAGTAGTTTTAAATTTTTATCAATCAAAATGGATACTTCAGCCTTGACAGAAGAGGCAGGAAAGTTAGTAAGCATCTGTCAAAATGGAGTATCTGAGTTATGGGTGACAAGAGTAAGGTCCTGATTACAACTTTGGCGGTGCGCCCTGCAGCCACACGCCCAAGCCTTGGTCAGACCGCCCGCCAGATTAAGAGTTTCCCGCCTGTCTGGTGGGCTTTGTTTTTATGTTTAAATTTATTTTATTGGTTTCAGTACAAAACACAGGCATTACAATGCGATATGCACACTCCCAGAAGGGAGAGAGTGCGATCTGGGTAATCATGTCTATCCGGATAGCAATAGGAATTTCGGAGCGTGCGGACCCCCGTATGTCATTACGAAAATAAAAACCCTCGTATAGCCTGTTGAACAAGGACAACCATAAAAAGAAGAACCAAACAATCCATCCCCCCCTCCAGCCTCCCACCTCCCCTACCAGTGTGCCAGACTCTTGGAATACAGATATTGTTACGCATAGCGCTCTCAGTGTGTTCCCTCGGCAGAGCCAGGAGTGTCATTTTTGACCTCTGTCAAGGGGAGCAAGCGAAGATATCTAGGGCATGTGATTTCATTGAATTCCTTAGAGAGGAGGGTAAGCAGTGGAAGCCAGACTTTGTGGAATGTTACTGTTGATTGTGTGAGCGTGGCTTGAATACGTTCCATTCCCAGTGTAAACCATATCTTGTGCAGCCACCCCGTCTGAGTAGGTTTAGTGGTTGTCCCTCATGATGATAGGATGTGTTGGGATGCAGCCTGCATGGCAATGCCCATCTGGCGCCCTCTTATTGATTTCAATGGGAAAGTGATCGCATTTGGAAGACCAAGAAGGGCGTAGGCAGGGAATCTTGGAATCTCTGTGTCGAAAGCACTATCTGTTTCATCCAGTACTTCCTTCCAGTACTCCCCAACTTCCTTGCATTCCCAGAGTAGGTCAGTCAGGGTACCCTTTTCCCCACAGCGCGCCAGCAGGATGCACTACGTGTCTGGTTGCCTCTGTTAAGCCTCACCGGGGTGAGGTACCAATATGTGGCCAGTTTCATCGCTGTCTCCATGCCTGCGGTATTGCGCACCGTATGATTGGCCCTGTGGTAGATCGACCGCCATTCACGAAGTGACATGTCCTCCCCAGTTCCGCCTCCCAGCGTCTTTGCCCTGCTGCGTGATGTGTCTCGGGGGAGGGTGTGAGCATCTTATATATGTTGGTGATAAGCCCTTTATCCGATTCTTTCGTGACCAGCCAATGTTCAAAATCTGTCATGGGTCTGCCAGCTAATGGGGCGCAGTCTGATTGTGTGAGCCAATGCCTGAGCTGAAAGTATTGGAAGAGCTGTGGCGAGGCAATGTCGTATCCCCGGGATAGTTCTGAAAGGGGGAGAAAGCGCCTTGTAAATCGAAGAGGAGCCCATCCGATCTACAGCGGGATCTGCGCCATTGTGGGAAAGCGTGAGGGTCCGTGCCAGGCGGGAACTCAGGGTTGTCCCAGAGAGGGGTGAGCGGGGAAGGGAAGGTGGTAAGACCTCATGTGATAGGGGATAGCAACTGTGTCCCATACCCTTAGGGTAGTGCGAGTAATGGGTGAGTTCTGGATGTAGCGTGGCCTATGTATGCGGCGGAGGAACGGTATCTTCCATAGTGACGACTGGGCCATGGATCTGTCTTGGAAGAGCCACCTCTTCTCTGATTCCGGTCTGTGCCATTCAACTAAGTAGCGCAGTTGTGTTGCTCGAAAGTATTGTTGGAGATTGGGGATCCCCAGGCCTCCCTCATCCATCCCTCGATACGCTAGTTGTTTGTGTAAGCGCGGTCTCCCCCCCCCCCCATATTAATTGTTGGAGGGCGGTCTGTAGGCTCGAGATTGTCCCAGCCGGCGGGATCACTTGGATGGTTTGAAAAATGTATAGAATCTTGGGATGGGCCGACATTTTGACCGCTGCGATCCGTCCTAATAAGGAGAGTGGTTGTTTAGACCAACGCGCCAGGTCCTTACGGATCTGGGACGTGAGGTTGATATAATTGAGGTCAATTGTTTTCTCCGTGGACGGAGTGAGAGTGATACCCAGGTACCCAGGTACGGGAGCTGTGGTTGTGTTAGTAATCCCCCGGCATACGCGGGTGTGCCAGAAGTGAAGCGAGCGTTTTTGCCTAGCAGTAGAATCAATGATTTCCCCTTGTTCATCCGGAAGCCGGACACTTCTCCAAATGATTCCACTTCTGCCAGGAACGCGGGGACGGAGCTCTCCGTTCGATCGAGTGCAGCTAGGATGTCATCGGCATATAGACCTATAGCATGCGGTTCCCCGCCAAACCTAATGCCTCATATGGTCGGGTTGTCACCCTTTGCGCCAGTGGTTCGACATATAGCGCAAACAGGAGAGGCGAGAGGGGGCACCCTTGCCTCATACCGCACAGGATCTCAAAGGGACTAGAGCGCAGGCCACCCAGGCAAACCCGCGCTCGGGGCGATGATAGTAACTCGCAATCCACACCTGAAAGCGCTCACCCACTCCAAAGTGCGCTAGAACTTTCTGAAGGAAGCTCCAATCGACACGGTCAAACGCTTTTTCAGAGTCGATCACTAGTAGGACCGAGTCCGACTGCTGGAATTGAACCTTGTCAACTAGGTGTAGAATTCGTTTAGTATTGTCGCTGCATTGCCGGCCCAGGTCAATGATCCCGGGTAAGCACTACCCAAGTCACGCAGCCAGTACGCCAGTGAACAGCTTCAAATCCACATTAAGCAAGGAGATGGGCTGGAATGCTGAGCTTTGTGTAGCCTCTTTGCCCGTTTTGGCAACACCACAATCTCTGCTTCTAGCATGTCCGATGGAATGAAGCCCGGGCCTTCAAAAGAATTAAAAAGCCTAGTGAGAACATGGGCGAGCAGCAAGCAGAAGGTCTTATAAAAACCGGCGGAGTATCCGTCCGGGCCCGGTGACTTTAGAGGTCGGAGTCGAGAAATGGCCACTACCACTTCATCAATGCGGATGGGAGCGTGAAGGGATTCCGCGTTCGCTGAGGATATCGCTGTGGTGGCGGCGCCCTCCAAATAGGCATCTGCGTCTGCTCCCGGGGCATTTTCAGCGTGATATAATGAAGCGTAATAATCGCGGAAGGCCTCCGCGACCTGCGCCTCCTCTTTGATTTCATCACCGTTCCCGTCACACAAAGTCTGAATTTTCGAGCGTTGGACCTTCGCTTTCAACGCGCTGGCCAGGAGGCGACCAGTCCTGTTTCCCCCCACGTAATAAGTATGGCGGAGGCGGAGAGCGGCATATTCAGCTCTGTCTACATCTAGCCCCGCCAGCTGAACTCTGACCGCCTTTAGTTGCTTCCAGACCCTGGGGGCCCCAGTGCGACAGTGAACCCTTTTCAGCTCTACTACCTGGGCAGTGAGGGCCTCACGCTTAACTTTACGGTCCTTAGATTCTGCCGATGCTATCGCGATGAGTTCCCCACGTACTACCGCTTTCAGGGCCCCCCATTTTGCTGACACTGGCGTCTCGGGTGTGTCGTTGGTAGCCAAATAGTCTGTGATACATTTGCGGATCTGCTGGGCTACATCCGCGTGCTGCAAGAGGGGTTCTCTTAATTTCCACCCACCCGGGGGTCTCCTAACCTTGAGGACTGCGAGTGTAAGTTCCACTGCGTCATGATCTGAAATAGCTGCTGGGGTGATGCATACATTCACCACCCGGGCCTCTAGTTCCGAGGACCCGATAAAATGATCCAGCTGAGCATATGTGCGGTGTACATGTGAGTAGAAGGTATATTTTGACGCCGCTGGGTTTTTGGCTCTCCATAGGTCCACTAGCCCTCTATGCCGGAGCCAGCCCTTGCCTACCTCGGAAATGGCCCCAGCGCTACCGTATCTGTGCCCAGACCTGTCCTTGGTAGTGTCCATCACTAAATTAAGGTCTCCCCCAAAAAGCAAAAGGGGATCGGAAGATTGCAGCGACTCTGAGAGCGCGTTCTTTAGAAACTGCTCCTGTCCTGTGGTTGGTGCGTATAGAGACCCCACTGTCATCTGCTGGCCTCCTATCAGTATGCTATAGGGTAACAATCTGCCCCTGATCTCCCCCACCTTGTCCTTTATCTGCCCTCGAAAATGTTTAGATACTAAAATCGCAACCCCTGCTTTTTTCTCCGGCGTGGAAGAGAAGAACTGGTGTGGGAATATGCAGGTCCTCATCCTATGCCAATCTTTCGAGAGTAAATGAGTTTCCTGAAGCCGACAAATCTCAGCCCCTGAATAAGAAAGTATTGCTCTACGCTTAACGGGGTTGTTCCGGTCTTTCACATTCAGTGTCAGGATCTTTAAAGTAGTATCTGTCATCTCGCGGGCAATGAGCCAAAAGAGCTAAGGGAGGCTAGTGACAGTCCATCTCGTCGCGCGCGTGAGCGCTGTCCTTTGCAACATTCTGGATCCGCTCAGCACACTGGTTCCCACCCCCGTCCCCCCCAGCCCCCTGACCAACCCCGAACTCCCCCCCCGAGCCCCAAATCCCACCACCCACCTCCCCCTTCCTAACCCCAACCAGGAATCCCCCAATATATAGTCCCAGGCCTATAAATACACAGTTCAGGCCTGTGGTAACTGTACTTGGAAGGGTGTGTGGCAGTGGTGACCTCATTGGCCCCCGTCCCTCCCCCCCAGACCTGCATGTGCTCAGTGCGAAGAGATGAATAACCCTTTGTCTGCGCTGCGTCATTTCCCCGTCGCTGTATCCAGAGATACTTCTTGGATGGCCGATGCCTGCTCCTGAGCCATTGTCGCTGGGTCCGGTTTAAGATTGGCCTTGGGTGAACGTCTGTTTCCAACGCGCTGCCATCTGTCTCGTGAGGCCCGCGGCGATTTTGCCTGTGAGGATTGTTGGGCCGTCTCCCCCATTTGTAAGTCCTTATCTAAGTCCAAGCCCAGCAGTGTACACGTGTCCCGCAAAGACCTGAGCTGGTGCAAGTCTCCTTCCCATTTAAAAATGAGCCGGAAGGGGTGACCCCATGAAAAAGGAATCCCTTTGTCGTGCAAAAACGTTGTTGCCACCCTAAAGGATCTCCTCTTTTGCAGGGGGATACAGTGCCACAGGGGGGGCCTTGATATTGGAGAGGCTGTTTCTGGCGTGCTTCTTTCAGAATCCGCACTTTCAAGGGAAAGTCAGGAAGGTAGGCCAGGATATCCGGGGGGGAAGCAGGTGGGCGGCGCGCCAGGCCCACCCTGTGCGCCCTGTCAATGCGGATCTCAAAGTCATCGGCTTCCCCCAAGATCTCCTGGAACAGACCCTGCTTGTAGTGAGCCACACTGTTCCCTTCTGCTTTGGATGGAACACCTCGGACCCTTATGTTGTTTCTCCGAGAGATACAATTGTTCTACTTCCTCTCCTCTGGACTGTTCCGTTTCCTCGATCGCCGCCACTCGGCCCCCCAGGTCATCTATGTCACGTCGCAACTCCCGGTGCTGGCTGGCCATGTCCTGTTTCAACGTCTGAAAAGTCTTCCTGCAAGGAATTAAATAGGGTTTCTAGGAATGATTTAGTTATGGGGGCCCCTCCATCCTCCTGTTTTGTAACTTCTGGCATTGCCGCTGGGGACGGTGGGCCCTTCTCTCCCTTCGGGGTACCCTTCCCTAGCATGTCTGCAATGTTGCGACCACCCCTGCGTCCCCCGGTGGCCATGACGCGCCCGTCGCTGAAATCCCTCAAGTCCAGGGGCGCTTCAGAAGCACGAGTGTCTGAGGGAGGCTTTCCTCAGGGAACGTGCAACTATACAATGTCTAAGCGGCACGGGCAGGTGGTCCAGGTCTCCAACTATGGCCTAGGCCAGATCTGTCATTCGCCTTGCGTAGCGTAGCGGTCCGGGTTGCAGGAGAGGCCAACGCCTCCGGGGTCAGTTCCAAGTTCCAGGCACAGCCAATTGGCACATACCTCTTTCCGTGTAGACGCCGGGGCCGCTGATGAATCCAGCGACCGCCGGTACGCTGGGTAGTGCAGCCCAGGCCGGGACTCGGTGTTCCGCAATGATATTGCTGTGGGGAGGGTCCGCCGCCACTCAGCCCCCTGGGTCCTCCAGTGCCACCTGGATCTCCCGCTTTAGAGGCCCCCACAGCTTTGACCGCCCCTCGCAGTGCCGCTCACCTCCAGGGGGGGTTGGTCACTGCCCTCCCATGGTCTCGCAGCGCAACACCGTTCCATCTCTCAAGCATCGCTTACTGCCCAGTCGCTGACTCGCAAATTGCTTGGCGGCAGAAGGTTCTCGCTCTCCTCTTACGCCCTTTGGCCCCACCATTGGGCCCGGTCACCGCACAGCTCCTCGTTCAGGCCGCCAAGCCGCGGCCTCAATTTTGGCGGCAACTCGGGACCCACAGTGTAGATCTCGGCCTCCTTCGCCTCCCTTCCGGTACTGTCCCTTCTCGCCTGCCCGCTGGGATTTCGGGAGTTGGTGGGTTCCCGGTGCATCTTTGGGCGGTAGGCCGGAAGCCGGGGCCTCGAATTTGCGGTGGCCGCGGCGGGGCTTCACCTCTGCCACCGAATGGCCGCGGCCACTGCTTCAGCGATGGGCCTCAGATCCCTCACCTGGGATCGCAGTGTGCACGGATGTTCGCCTCGTCTTCTCATCGCTGTCACCAAGCCCGGGAGGGCTCAGCGCACCCCTGGAGGATAGGCCAGAGACCGGGGCCTCGATTGCGGCGGTGTCCGTGGGGGTCTCGCCGCTGCTGCATCTCTGGCCGGTCACTTTCGCTGTGCCCCACGTCGGTGCTCTGGGTATGCGCCCACCACCGCCCAGATGCAGAGGGCGGGCACCCAATGTAGTGTGCACCGAGGCTCAGCGGCGTGGACTGTTTGGGGCTGTCACCATTTGCGCCTCCACCTCAGTGCGCCTCCATATTGCAGCCGCCGGCTGCCGATCTCCGCACCGAATTTCAGCGAGTGTCTCGTCCCAGGCAACTGTCGAGGCAATCACTCGGGTATGGGGATCATTGTGGGCAAAAACTACGCCAGACTAGGGTATTGTGGTGGTGTTAGGGCAGGCAAGGGGGACTCGGAACGGGGAGCCTCCGGGTTATGCTGCCGCTCAGGTCGCCATCTTGGCCACGCCCCCCGTGGGCTTTGTTTTTGACGTTCCCACTGCGGTGCCCTGAAAATGGGCACTGCAACAGGAACGCTAAAAACAGTTCCTGCACGGCATGGACTGTAAAATCCATGCTGTGCAGGAACTGGTGTACTTGCACACATGGGGCCCTGTAGGAAACTTTTAATATGCTTGACAGGACCAAGGCATTTCCGCCAAGCATATCACTGCTTCCTGACCGCCGCAACACTGCCTGAGAATGGTGGTTCCCTGGTGGCCGGGGCAGGACAGTGGTGGTCCGACTGCCCTAATCGTAATAGGGCTGCTGGCCAAACTGTTACCGCGGTCCCACAAGTCTGGCGGTCCAAGAACAACCAGATTCATAATCGGCTCCCTAAGTGTATAGATATGATGGGGGAGAGGTGTTGTTCAAGAACAATATGGGACCGTTCTTTTGACATTCTACAGTAACAGTGGTAATAGGCTGTGGTGAGGGTTTCAAGGAATTCTGTGAACAACATATGTTTAAAATTTCTATTGCTGTTTTCATGTAAGTTAGGAGGGTGGATGATATTAAAGTACTGAAACCCTCAATTAGTGAGAAGAGAGCACCTAGGACAGTTAATAAAGAAATCCATAATGCGAGGGATAGAAATTGGTGCAATAGCAGACTATGAGGAACAGTGGCATGACGTTTCCTGGAAACAGTAGGATATAAAAATAAGGTAGATGTGGGGCGTGGCTAGCAGCCATCGATGGCGGCAGCAACTTAGAGAGGCTCCCACTGTAAGGCGGCATCCCGCGTAAATCCGGAGGCAATATCCGATAAATTACTCATCCAGTCGGGGCGGATTGGGTCTGGTAACCGTGCAGCACCCTACGGAGCAGTTTTGAGGCAGCGGCGGCCCGGCAGTCGGTGCAACGACAAGGTGAGAGGAGGGGCCTACTGTCCTCCTCTGCGCAGCGGAGTGGTCGGCAGACTGAGCCCGGGCGGAAGTGAAGCATCGGCGGGAGTCACTCACCAGAAGTGTCGGTCCTCCGGCCGAACCATCGGAAAGACCCGAAAAGCCCCCAAGACAAATAGTCGGACTTGCGGTGGGTCGGAACATCGAGCGCGGCCACGAGAACTATGGGCAAGACGTTACGGGGGACGCCGCAGCTCGGGGTCGGAACCGCCATCTTGGGCAGCGGAATTGTCCCGAATGCAGCAACACCAACAGGCAAGCGCCGGACCACTGTGCAGGTACACCTGAGGGGGCGCGACCGGGAGGAAGACGCCGGGGGTGAGAGGAGCGGTCCGCGATCCCCGAAGACCTCCGGGTCGCACCACCAGCGGGCGCGGCAAATACTGAGACGGCAGACCACGAGGGACTCCCCCCCATCACTGCTGGAGAAGGGGCAGCACTTGGCAGCTTGGGAGCCTCAAAAACGGACCATAGTAGGACTACTCCGGGCCTGTGAAACACCGGCACACTGGGAGGCAATAGTTGCGGGCACAATATACTCTCATCGGCACGGACATTAAACTGCGTATCCTTATATGGGGGGAAGGCTTATTGCGCCAAGACACTACCCGGGGCAGCGGAAAGGGGTGCATTGTGCTTGACCCATGGAGGAGGGCGGAAAAGACACCCCGGTTGCAGAAGACTTGCATAAGACCCTGCCCGGACCTGCACCGCCCACAGTGGTCGAACCTGAGGACAAGCCCACACTACGAAAGGCCTGTATCACTCCATGAGGAGGAGCTGTCGCGATTGAAGTGCAGATAACACACAGGAGACACGAGCGGAGTCCCTTCCCTGACCAGGCAGCACGCCCCTGTCTGTGACTAGAACAAACACAGGTTGAACAACATGGCGAACAGAGGCCCCAGACACAGCTCCACACAGGCCAAACTCGACAAATTCGCCTATTACAAATGGCGGACTCCGAAGGGTCAAAGAAAGCCACACTGGATGACGTCCTGGCGGCATTGGCTCAGGTACAGGAGACAGTGGGGGCGACGGCGACTGAAGTTACCCTGATACGCGCGGACCTCCAGAAGATGAACGAAAGAGTAAAACAAGTCGAAGTGGTGACCAAATCCTTAATCGAGGACGTATCCGAGTTACAAATAGAAATGGGTAAATTGCAAACAGACAACAAAATACTCAGAGAAAAGCTGGACGATCAGAAAGGGCTCTCACGGAGGAACAACGTCAGAATTTTAGGTGTGCCGGAGTCTGAAACTACAGGAGCTATGGACCTGTACGTGGAGGATATGATCAAAAATCAGCTCCAACCCAAAGGCCTCTCGCATTTCTTTTCTGTGGAAAGGGCCCATAGGGTGCCAGGGGGGAAGCCGAAGCCAGGAGGATCGCCGAGGCCGATACTAGCGAGACTCTTTAACTTTAGAGACCGGGACGCTATTTTACAAGCGGCTAGAGTGGCACCAGCCATCCAGATTCAGAACTCCAGGGTGTCATTTTTCCCAGACTACACAGCGGAAGTCTCACGGAGAAGGAGAACTTTCCTTGAGATAAAAAAGACGTTAAGAGAAAAAGAATTGCCATACTCAATGCTCTTCCCGGCCCGGCTCCGAGTAGTAGCTGATAAAAAGGTCTGGTTCTTCGACTTCCCCGATGCGGCCAGGGACTGGCTTGAGGGTTGGCGCACTACGGGCCAGCCACGAAGAACTCATAGACTGAATCACGGGCACCGAGACGACAGCCGGACAGAGTCACAAGCATCTGGCAGAGGAGGAGCGGGAAGATTCCCGACACTTGAACTCACGGAGGCTGACGGAGAAGAATGACCCGGAATAGAAGGGACAAGAATGGTCGCTGTCTCTTGTTAATGGAACTAGTATTTTACAGTTGCAGATGGACGCTGGCCTGGTTAGCCCCGGATGTGAGCAGGGATACCGCCTGCTCGGGGAGACACTCTCCCCCTACACGCAAGTACTCTGGTTTTGGGATGGGTTAAGCACTCTGCTCAGTTGGGGAGGCGGGCAGTTGGAAGTCCGTTAAGCATGGGGGCAGGGAGGGGGGGCAAAGGGGGGGGTTGGTTTTGCGTTGTTTGGAATACACATGTATGGTCAAGGAATAATGTTATGCATTCGGGCGGTTTAACAAAAGTTTGGTATATACAAAGAAGGTCTAGCTCCTACACTATGAATCTATGCAGTCTGATGACCAGGTGGAGTGATACATTCATGATACGAATCATGTTAGACACACAAATGTCCACATAACCGTATATGGCAGACGACCCGACACTCAGAACGGAAGGGGGTGAACCACACTCGCGGGGCTCCTCCCTGCGCATACTGACATGGAATGTGAGAGGGCTGGGAGACAAGGTAAAACGTGGACTGGTGTTGACCGCTCTGAAAAGGCAGAAGCCCGCCATAGCACTACTGCAGGAGACGCATTTAACGGGGGGCGTCCAAAGCCATGGATAGGAGAGGGTACAAAATGATAGTCCATTCGGAATTTACGTCAGGATCTCGGGGGACTGACATCCTACTTCAGAAATCCTCAAACTTCATTCCACTGAACACTAAGACTGATGATCAGGGGTGCTTCGCTGCCCTACAGGGACAGTGGGAGGGCAGGCTCCTTAATTTGGTTTCAGTGTACATTCCTCCAGCGTTCCACTCGGTGCAGTCCCCAAAGCTGGCTGACTTCTTATTGACTCTTCCAGAGGGAGATGTTGTTCTTGGGGTAGACTTCAATGCCATTGTAGACACACAACTAGACAGGTTCCCGACAGTGGCTCCCGCTAGGGGGCCTTCCCGCTTCCAGCGCTTTTTGACAGCTATGGGTTTAATCGACATATGGAGGCATACCCACCCCCAGGCTAAAAAATACACCTTCCACTCCGCTGTGCACGGCCGCATGTCGAGAATAGACCACTTCTTGGCCCTAGGCAATGGTATCCAACACATAGACGCCATAGAAATTCACCCAAGGGGCATATCAGACCACTCCCCAATCACCCAAACGATTTCCACTCAGGAGAAGTCACGCAAACGAATATACCCCATACAAGCTACCTACCTTAAAATCCCCCAAATTCACAAAACTCTTAAAAAGGCGACGACACAGTATTTCGCTGAGAATGTAGACTCAGTGCGCTCCTCAGAGGTTGTATGGGAGGCATATAAGACGGTATTAAGGGGTCAAGCCATAAACTCAATCACAGGCTACAAAAGGGAGAAAGCTCAGGAACTAACTAGATTAGAATTGACATTGCTGGAATTATCAACAGCGCATGAAACGCACCCCACTCCGGCCACGTCCCACGCACTTCACCTCCAACAGCAACTTTACACGGATCATGTGCGGATTCAGGTTAAGGGACATATAACTGACACACAGAATAGGATTTATGAAGTTGGAGACAAGGCGGGTAGGATGCTGGCATGGCTCGATAAGAGGGGAGGCAGTTCTAGAGGTATACAACAAGTGAGGAACAGACTGGGGGAGATGTGCAAAAACCCGGAACAAATAGTCGAGACGCTCGCGGCACACTTCGAGGGGGTGTACACCCCTGAACGAGTAGTAACACCTGAAATGGCCAGAGCGGTGTTGGAGCAGATTGGGGTCCAGACACTTTCTTCGGAGGCTGCTGCAGAGCTAGAAGCAGACATAACTACAGGAGAGATCCAATTGGCTATCAATGCTTTGAACCCCTGGCAAGGCGCTTGGACCGAATGGAATACCTATAGAATGGTATCAAGTGACGCCGGAGAGACTAAGCAAACATCTACTAGCAATGTACCAGGAGTGTTTAGAGAAGGGAATACTTCCACCAGATCAGAGACTGGCCACTATAGTAGCAATCCCCAAGCCGGGAAAGCCACCAGAGGAATGCTCCTCATACCGCCCTATCTCGCTACTCAATGCAGAAGTCAAAATCCTCGCCAAACTCCTAGCGACCGGAATGCTGCCTCATCTGCCCAACCTCATACATCCGGACCAATCTGGATTTATGCCTCATACGAATACGGCGCTAAATCTGCGCAGATTACACGGGGTGCTGGCTAAGGCGGAATCGATCTCTACACAAGCAGTAATATTGGCCCTGGACGCCAAAATGGCATTTGACCTTGTAGAATGGAACTACTTGTTTGAGGTTCTGACTCAACTGGGATTCGGTCCCAAGGTTATTGCATGGATTAGATTATTGTACGCTGACCCGTTGGCGCAGGTGATAGCAAATGGCCATATCTCGCGCCCATTCTCTCTGGGGAGGGGCAGTCGTCAGGGATGCCCCCTCTCGCCATTGTTATTCGCAATTTCATTGGAGCCACTAGCCACTTTAATTATAACCACGCCACTACTGACGGGAATACGCTGGGCGGAGGGTTGGGAAGACTGGCTTTCCCTCTATGCGGACGACATGCTGGTATACCTAACAGACCCAGAGCACGGCGTGCCGGCACTTCTGAATCTCTGTGAGAGCCATGGTAAAATATCGGGATACACGTTAAATTGGAACAAATCGGAGATATATGTCCTGCAGGGTCCGATCCCGGCGCTAAGTACAGACTGCCCTCTAAGGGCAGCTGGATCTTCCTTTAAATACTTGGGTATCCATGTTACAAGGGACCCAACGGATTTTATGGATAAAAATTTGGGACCTCCCATGGAGCGACTTAAACAGGATGTTAAGTTTTGGGCGGGGTTGCCTCTGACGCTCCTGGGGAAGGCAGCACTATATAAAATGATGTCCTTGCCCCGATTTCTATATATACTTGAAAACACTCCATATCCGGTGGCTCCGAGATTCTTTACGAAAGTGGCGGCATTGGTATCAAATCTTCTGTGGGGGAACCTCCCGGCACGCATGGCGCAAACCAAACTACACAGGGGTTGGTATGATGGTGGAATCGCGTTGCCTAATCTGAAGTTGTACTATTGGGTGGCACAGCTGAAACCCATCAACCAATGGATACATGCTCCGCAAAATGACCCAGCATTTCAAGCTGATAGGGCACAGCTCGGCACGAATAGCCTACTGGCTCCGTTGTACGACCAAAGTAAAATGTGTAAATTGGAAGGACCCACCAGACTTACTGCAACGCTGTGGCACACAGCGGCACTAGGATGGAAGGGGAGAATAACCAAGCTTACACCACTGTGGGACTCTCGAGCCCTGGGTAACATGGGAAACAGCAGAGGCTTCTCACACTGGGATGCTATAGGGATATCTACAGTGGGGGATCTATGGGAGAGGGGAGGTGTGGTGCCTTTTGACAGACTTAGGGAACTATACGAATTGGGAGAGAGGGAATTATACAGATATGTTCAGATACGACATGCGTTGCTCGCTGCCATACCCCCTGAAGTCGAGTTGCCGGAATCGTCCCTGCTTGAAGACCGCCTTCTCACAGATTTCATGATTGAGTGTGCGACATCACTAACATACCGCAAACTACTCAACAACTTACCGGACCCAATGATTCCATTGAAGGAGAAATGGGAGGGTGACACCCATGAGATGGACGAACATGAATGGAATGAGGCGATGGCATCACCTAAGGAAGTAGGCATCTCCGCAAGATTGAGACTGGTACAACTGAAAGTTCTACATAGGGTGTACTACACTAGGACTACATTGCACCGCATTAACAGAGTCCAACACCCTTACTGCCTTCGTGGTTGCGGGGAGGAGGGCACATTCTTCCACACTATATGGGACTGCCCCTGTATCCAGGAGTATTGGAGACAAATACTGCGAACAATATCACAGACACTAGAGATCTCTCTACTCCCGGAGCCACGGAGGTGCCTTTTAAATGTGTGGGAAGCTAATGATTTGTCCAGACATAATCAAATCTGGGTCACGCTGGGCATGATAGTAGCAAAACGAGATATCGTACAGCGCCGGGGAGCGGCGGAAGTGCCAACAAAAACACAATGGTGCCTAAACATGGATAGGGTAATGGTGACGGAGAGGGCGGTATACTCTAACCAAGCCTGTCTGGGGAAATGGAACAAAATATGGACCAAGTGGAATGTATACAGAGGGGAGATTTGTGATCCCTTGCCGGAAGACGATCAAGCTATGTTGGATGAGGAAGGGGAAGAGGATCAATAGACTTCACTGATCCCACAGGGAAGGGTGGCCACGAAACACGGGATGGACCACGATTTCAGAGGATAGACTAGAGAGATGGGTAAGGGGAGATACCAAGGGAGCCGCGACTGAGGGAGCCTGAACACTCACACTACCACGCCTTAGCGTAGTTTAGGAGGGAGTCAGGTTGAGTTGAACCTGGGGGGACGCTTCTTTACTCAGTTAATGTGACCAATAATCAGAATTGAACGACCGCAATGTGATTCCTTAAGCTTCTTTTGTTTTGTTGTTGTTTTTGCAAAAAAAGAAAAAAAAACAAGAACCTGTACTGATTAGCAGAATAATGATTGTACAGTACCTTTTAATTGATGTAGTAACAAGGATTGTAAAAATGTAACGTCTTGAACTCCAGCCTGATATTACTGCATGGTGATTGCAAGAATGTGATGGCCGCCAGCCCCACGGGTTGTAGGCCCACAGCTGTGTAAACTTAAAGGTGCAATAAAGGTTTTTGGAAAAAAAAAATAATAAGGTAGATGTTGTTATGAGATGGACAGGAGGAAAGTAGGTACCTAGATGGCCACAATCCTTAAACTGGAAGAATGGCGGAACAGTGCTGTAAAGATGAGACTCCATAGCATGCTACAAAGGTGAAAATCTAGAGGATATTACAGAAATGATAGCTAGTGGATGAGTCAAAAAATACGCAAAGAAAAAAAATGATTTTAAGTAAATTTATGAGCGGAGATGCTATATAAATATTATGTATAGGAACAATTATATGTGAAGTTGGGAACGAGTAGCACATTTACACAATTATGGCTGTGAGGTTTAGCAGTAGCATTGGCTTGCCACCTAGTTGCTGCACGAAATCACTAAAAATGGCCCAGATTTATTTTCATTGTAGTCAGAATTATAATTTGCCTGGAGCCCTGAAAATTTTCACATCATTCCCACCTGCCTGGCTCTTCACTGGATCTCCTTCTACTTGGCTGCTGTTTTGTCAATCAGTTTATAGTTGACTGTTTAGATCTGCCTTGCTGCTTGGGTTGTGTTTTCAGTGTATTCTGGTTTGATTGTCTCAGAATTTTTCTGCCAGTGATGATTTTTCCTCCACTATATTTTTGAGTTTTTAAAAACACTTAATAGCTTCACATTTACATTGACCGGAAAGGTTCTTCTTGGAAGGGGTCATCTATTTCTCTGCATCGCCAAAATGTGGCGAAAGGAGCAACCGCTTTGCTTAGCTCATGACAGTCCTCTGTACAACCTCCTGGTCACCCTTTTGATTCGAATTCTAGACATCAATTCCAATGCTCATTTGTGGTCATACTAGCCAGCTGCCTTACAGTACCTTCACAAATCACCACAAGAGGGTGGCATATTTCAATAAAGGGATATACATAAGGCCTTGTTGATTGGGGAAAGGGAGCATCAACACATAAAAATATCTTATTGCGTAAGATTTTACACTGAAGATGTTAGAATTGGGTGAACTTCATCACTTTACGTCGCTGCCACAGCATCAGGGGCTTCTGCCTACTGCCTGATGGTTGGTGTTCATGTTTATGGTAGAACGCGCTCATTGCTGTCGCAGTTCGGCTAGCTGGAAGGCTCATCATCATCATCATCATCAGGAGTACCCAGAAGGCCTTTGGAGACCTGAGCTGAGGTTGTCCAGACCAGGTGGAACTAGTGCCCCAGTGCAAGACGAGAGAGCTTCCTATCATTCGCTCGCGCCTCTCACTCTCTAAGGAGAAGCCTGCATTGCACTTGAACCTTGGGTGGAACAGTGTTTACAACGCAACTTTTACCACGCAGTACCTTTACCACGCAACTTTTACAACGCAAGTCGTTACAACGACTTGCGCTGGGGGGCGCTGTAGGATAGGGAATAGTTTAATTTACTATCCAAAACCTTCCCTACTATCCACGGGGACTGGAGTTGGAATAGTAAATTAAATTATTCACTATCCAGCGCCCCCCAACGCATGTCGTTGTAACGACTTGCGTTGTAAAACCTGCGTGGTAAAGGCATGCGTTGTAAAAGCATGCATAGTAATGACATACATCCAACCTTAGCAAAGGACAGCCACAGAATGTTTAAGTTTGTGGGGGAGGGGTGGGAGCCAGTAGCTGCTCCTGGTGGGAGTGCGACCGGGCGGACAGGTGTGGCGGGGGAGGGGCAGGGTGGGGGGTAGTAAACACCGGAATATGGATGAGTACAGGTAAGTTGACAATTAAATCAATAAAATTAATGTTGTTGCGCGCGCTGCATCGACATTCATCGGTATTCCGGTGTTTACTACCCCCCCACCTTGCCTCTCCCCTGCCCCACGTCACCGCCCGGTAGCACTCCCACCAGGAGCTGCTACCGGTGAGAGCCCTAGCCAGGGGTGTAGGTATTAACAGTGAAGCAGGTGCAGTGGTACCAGCATCCGGGGTTTGCAGGGTGCATTAGAACCAATGATAGCTGTTTTTCACTGCCAAAGCAAGGGGGCGAGGATCATTTTGATCGCTTGCAATGAGACCCGTGGCATTCTTACCACGTCATTGGCCCTGTCCTCAATATACATTGTTTACTGATTCATTGGATCCCCACAATCAATGTACTTAATCATGCAAAGGCAAAACAGACACAACATTTAAGAAAATAATATGGGGTCAACCTGGGGTCCAAAAATGTTTTTCCCTGAATAAACACAACAATGCTGGAAATGTAATGGATATTACTTTAAACACTGCAATAGTACACATGTAGACGTAATTTTCAATAAAATATATTGAGCACACTAACCATCAAAATAAACCATATTTCCCTTCAATATCCCGAGAGAAATTATCAATACCATTTTTGCGCACCTTGACACTTTAGGAGGGCCAGGAGGTGGTAACTGAATACGATTTGGAAAAAAATAAAATACCCATATTTTTAGTATTAGTCCCGAAAATCTAACATACTCATGAAGTGATGTCTTCTAATACACGCCATTTTGATTTTTTCCTTTCAGAGGAGGAAAGGATTTCCTCTTTTTTTTACCAGCCTCGACATAAAACGACAGTCCGTGTCTGTAAAATAATGGCCAAAGGCCTCTACTAGGAAAGTGAATTCCGAAGAAAGCAATCATGTACCCGGGTTGTAACTATATTTGAAATAACCATAGTGCAGTAATTTTCCAAAGGATAACATTTTGCAATATTTTAGCTGTAAAAGTATAGAGCGCTCCAATTAGAGATTGCATTTCTAACATTCCTCGGCTAATTCTTTTTCCGTTTTAGGGCCCACACACCACCCCTTTGCAATTGCACAGAGCGTTTTCAAAATAGTCGAATCAATGTTCCATTAAACAAATGAATGCACTGCTCAGTGCTCCGGCTCTCCGGGGAGTGCAGAGAGGCTGTTGCATAATGTGATATGTTTACTGCAGAACCTTGAGCTTGGTTAGCCTGTGACACCTGCTCAGTGTGGACGCTATCGGCTTCCGTCTGATCAAGGTCAGTGTTTTAATTGCACCACTTAAAAGCCTGGTATGGATTAAGTTCCCTTACAAGGGCAAGGTGAAATATGTCGCCATATTTTCGACCTAGACCTAAGTGATATACGCAGAATAAGCTGTTCATGACACCAAGGTTCTGTTTTCGTCATGTGTGGGCTGTAAAAACAGAGTTCCTCTCTGACACTCCATGCACTTAGACTTGCCCTGTATTTCATTATCGTGGGTCATTTTTTTTAATTAAAAGCATTTGCTAGTTTTTTAATGTTTATTAGTTGCACACGTTCAAAGCAAGCATTGGCAAGCAATGCCAAAGCCTACAGGCCTGTTTTTATTAAGGTAACGCTTGCAAACAGCATTTGTGCATATCTGTGTTTTCATGTGTTTGCACATTAAAGTTTGACATATTGCCAATCCTTTTTCTATCAAGCAGTTACCAGGGGCAGATAATAAAATAGGCATTCCACGGCTGAGGAAAGTTTTCAGGTATGCTTTTTTTTAAATGTATATAAAACAGCTTTTTACTGATTTATCCCCAACAACACACAGCAAAGGTGACATATATGACTAAATAATAATTTTATGGCTGGGAGACGGCCTTAACAAAAATTTCCAACAGAGGAAAATAATTTGATATTATTTAGGCATTGGAATGACCATAAAAATCCCACCATTGTCCCCAAACCTTTTTATGTTTGTTATGGCGCCCTCTCGCACCATACCTTGGGTTCTCCATCTTGGTTCTCAGGTCCATAGCACTATTCCTTTCGTTCATTCATTAATTTCAATATCCAATATCTGGCAATGCCTCTTTTAGCTAAGAGCATAAAACAGCTATTACTATTCGTTCCCAGGGGTTACTGCTCAAATCATTCATAAAGCCAAAAAGTGTAATTCAGGTAGTAGTTTCCACGTGTAACCCCATGACTTTGATAACGGTTATGATACTGACTCCCTGTATCCGTTTGCCATCCCACAGTGTATGAAGACAACGGCTTAACATACCGTGTATTTGTAAAGCGCACGTTCAACCCCGGAGGGGCATCTTGGCTCTGAATAACAGATGTTTATTGTTACCCAACTCAATGGTACTCATTTTATCGACCTCAGAAAGGATGAGTGGACCCACTTGGGGTTGAATCTGTGACCATGAGGTCGAACACAGACCCCTACAGTGGATGGATTAGTGCACTAGGACCAGCGGTAGAAGTGGGCGGGGACGGAAGGGCACGGCGTGCCCCTACTTCTAAAAATAATTTCAGCCCGTTCCCCTACTTCTTTCTTTGAAAAAAGCATCCCGGGACGGAGAGAATAGTCCTACTAAAAGCGTAACTTTTTTTTCAGCTTCCAGGGGCTGCTCACATTCTCTGTTGAACTCCAGAGGCTGCAGCAGCCCCTCCCTGAGCGCGCACAGACGGAGGTCAGGCCCATTGTCATTCCGATTGAGGCTGATTATCTCCTTTGGAATGACAATGCGCCCGCCCGCTGCCTGCCTTTAGCATATGCCAGTGAGATCTGCATGAGGTGTCTCTGGTATCTGGGTGCAGGCCATGGCTCGTTGTGCAACAAATATACAAGATGGGTCCGCAAATGTGTAATCAAAACTTTAAAACAATCCCGCTGGGGCGTGAGAGGTGCGCTGTGGGCAGTGTAATCTGCTGTTTGGAAAACACAATCCTGATGTCCAGGACGCTGAGGAGGCGAGGAAAAGCATTACATCCGATCAAGCTATTTTTATAGACAGTATACTTGTAAAAACACTTGTGGCTGTCAAAGGCGTGCCCGAAGGTGCTTGCTTCTTCTAATGCGTTTTATGGAATATATATTTTGCTTAGTGCTCTCAGCAGTGTTTTTATAAGTGTGTTTTGCTGCTCGGCACGTGATGTATTAAAGGGGAAATCCGGAGAATATTTCATTAGTCTCAACACCCAGCAGACGTAATTGAACAAGGGAACATCGTGGGATGCCTATTGTTGGGGATTGTTCGAAACACAGGTCTTGATAAACAGAACGGGGTTTTCCTTTAAACTGCCAGACCCCTTTAACTGGAGGACAACGTGATCTTAAACCCTCCTCTGCGATCCTGTGGCCTTTAAGGTGTGGGGCTCTGCTCAGGAGAGAAGCCAGAAACTCAAAATGCCCCGAACTTTGAACTACACTTATAATGGCAAGCAGCATGTGATGAGAGTGTCCTTTGCACTCCCTAAAAGAGCTGCCTTCACTGCTCCATCCAACCAAGGGAGTAGTCAGAAAATTAGAATGCCCCTCATTTTGCAGTAAACCTCTGATGCACACCAAGCAAAATAAGTAAATGTGCCCATCCTCCACTCGAAGAAGTGACGGGGACAGGAGAAGTGACGGGACAGGAGAAGGAGAAGTGAAGTGAAGGGACAGGAGAAGGAGAAATTAAGTGAAGGGACAGGAGAAGAAGTGACGGGGACAGGAGAAGGAGAAGTGACGGGGGCAGGAGCAGTGAACGGGCAGAAGTGAAGGGACAGGAGAAGTGAAGGGACAGGAGAAGTGAAGGGACAGGAGAAGGAGAAGTGACGGGACAGGAGATGGTGAAGTGACGGGACAGGAGAAGTGACGGGACAGGAGAAGTGACGGGACAAGAGAAGTGACAGGGGCAGGAGAAGTGACGGGGCAGGAGAAGTGACGGGGACAGGAGAAGTGAAGGGACAGGAGAAGTGACGGGACAGGAGAAGGAGAAGTGACGGGACAGGAGAAGGAGAAGTGATGGGACAGGAGATGGAGAAGTGACGGGACAGGAGAAGTGACGGGACAGGAGAAGTGACAGGGGCAGGAGAAGTGACGGGGCAGGAGAAGTGACGGGGACAGGAGAAGTGAAGGGACAGGAGAAGTGAAGGGACAGGAGAAGGAGAAGTGACGGGACAGGAGAAGGAGAAGTGAAGGGACCAGGAGAGGGAAAAGTGAAGGGGACAGGAGAAGTGAAGGGGACAGGAGAAGTGACGGGGACAGGAGAAGTGACGGGGACAGGAGAAGGAGAAGTGACGGGACAGGAGAAGGAGAAGTAACGGGACAGGAGATGGAGAAGTGGCGGGACAGGAGAAGTGACAGGAGAAGTGACGGGACAGGAGAAGTGACAGGGGCAGGAGAAGTGACGGGGCAGGAGAAGTGACGGGGACAGGAGAAGTGAAGGGACAGGAGAAGGAGAAGTGACGGGACAGGAGAAGGAGAAGTGACGGGACAGGAGAAGGAGAAGTGAAGGGACCAGGAGAGGGAGAAGTGAAGGGGACAGGAGAAGTGAAGGGGACAGGAGAAGTGACAGGGACAGGAGAAGTGACGGGACAGGAGAAGTGACGGGACAGGAGAAGTGACGGGGGCAGGAGAAGTGACGGGGGCAGGAGAAGTGACGGGGGCAAGTGACGGAGGCAGGAGCGATGACTGGGGCAGGAGCGGTGACGGGGGCAGGAGAAGGGAGGGGGCAGGACTGTTCCCATTGGGCGCAGAATCTAGACTGATTTCCATATGGCTGGGTCCAAACTGAAATGGCATGGTGAGCAAAGAAACAATGGATTTAGGCCCAGATCTCTGTACTGGGGTGAATGTATGAATTGTTCTGCATTCAGTTGTTCTTTTTAGGTCTCGCCTGTCAATGCGCATGCGCATTGAGCTTGCAAGACTATGGGGGCTTAAACAGACTTTAACCAACTTGCAAGGAATCAATGGCGATTCCTTGCAGTGCCCGTGAAATTCAAGCTCAATGCGCATGCGCATTGACATTAAAAGCACGTGCACATGCCCCCAGCCGCCTGCCTTGCACGTCTTTTCCCTCAGCCGCACTCCTCCCACACCCCCGCTCCGCCCCCTCCCCTGCCTGCCGTGTCGCATTTCTTCAGGGCACCTCCCCTCATCACTTCCCCAGCAGCATCTGTTCCCCAGCCTGCCGAGAGCAGCTCTTCCTGCTCCGCCCTCTCCCCACTCTCTCTCCCCTCACGACGCTCCTCCCGCTCCGCCACCTCCCCACTCTCTCTCCCAGCACACCTCCCCCTCCAGCATACAGCACGGAATTCAGGCTCCGCCAGCAGCTCTTCCCCTCCCCACTCTCTCTCCCAGCACACCTCCCCCTCGATCCGCCCCTTGTTTAAACCTTGAAAAGACATCCCGCCTCTCCTCCCCCTTCCTTCCCTCCCCCAGGCTTCTTCCCACCCTCCTCCCTTTGCCCGAGGACATCACGAGAGCCGCTAACCCTCCTCCAGGAGCCAGATGATGAGGGAGGAGATGCACAACTGCGGACCTCTCCTGCTGGCACACGAACAGCAGCATCTGTTCCCCAGCCTGCCGAGAGCAGCTCTTCCTGCTCCGCCCTCTCCCCACTCTCTCTCCCCTCACGACGCTCCTCCCGCTCCGCCCCCTCCCCACTCTCTCTCCAAGCACACCTCCCCCTCCAGCATACAGCACGGAATTCAGCAGGAAGAATTGAGTCCAGGTTCCGTGGACTATTCTGCTCATTGCCTTTTTCAGGAAGATTTCATTATGACTGCTGCCAAGAGGTCCATCACTATTAAAGCAGCTGGTTAATCCTCATCCCAAACTTTGATTCTTTCATTACGGCAACTAGCGTTCTTGTCTTCCCTCCCTCTGTCTAGGTCTATATACTGAATGTTCTGTTATTAGCGTATTTCCTCCACTGCAAATTAATTGCCCATCAAATTACTAACAATAATATTTTTGACATATAGCGCTTGGAACTCCGCCAGCAGCTCTTCCCCTCCCCACTCTCTCTCCCAGCACACCTCCCCCTCGCTCCGCCCCTTGTTTAATGCTTGTTATTCTGAATGTCTGTCTAATTTTACCCCGTGTACAGCTGTGTTTATTCTACGGGTAAGCAACCTTGGAGACTGCAGCCCATGTCTGCTTGCCTTCAACTGTGTTTTTACTATAATATATGGACTTCGTGGGCTTTATTTGATTCGTGTTCGGCTCTGTCTAGTCTGTTGTTCAAATGGGGGTTGTTTACAGTTCCGCGGGTAGCTGAACCTTTTCCTCCTGCTTGCATCACCAAACACGCCCTCATTGCCCAGTTGGAGGTGGGGAGCGGCGGGTGTTGATGAAAATGATCTGATAGCTTCTGATGGGCTCGTCACAATTCGGCTTCGATAGTTTTCAGTGACACAGCCATAGCTTAGTCTTCAACTATAAACGTATCCATGCATCCATTCACCCACCCATTCACATTTGCATCCATCCATGTGTGCATCCACCCACCATCACCTCCAAATCCACCTCCACCACCACATCCACCACCACATCCACCACCACATCCACCATCACATCCACCATCACATCCACTATCACATCCACCGCCACATCCACCGCCACCGCCACATCCACCACCACATCCACCGCCACATCCACCGCCACATCCACTGCCACATCCACCACACCCACCACCACCACATCCACCACACCCACCACCACCACATCCACCACACCCACCACCACTACATCCACCACCCCATCCACCACCACCACCACTGCATCCACCACCACCACTGCATCCACCACCACCGCATCCACCACCACCACATCCACCGCATCCACCACCACATCCACCATCACCACCACATCCACCACCACATCCACCACCACATCCACCATCACATCCACCATCACATCCACCATCACATCCACATCCACCGCCACATCCACAGCCACATCCACCACCACATCCACCACACCCACCACCACACCCACCACCACTACATCCACCACCCCATCCACCACCACCACCGCATCCACCATCACCACCGCATCCACCATCACCACATCCACCACCACCACATCCACCATCAACTCCAAATCCACCTCCACATGCACCACCACATCCACCACCACATCCACCATCACATTCACTGCCACATCCACCGCCACATCCACAGCCACATCCACCGCACCCACCACCACTACATCCACCACCACCACCACTGCATCCACCACCACCACTGCATCCACCACCACTGCATCCACCACCACCACTGCATCCACCACCACCACCGCATCCACCACCACCACATCCACATCCACCACCACATCCACCACCACATCCACCACCACACCCACATCCACCACCACATCCAACACATCCACCACCACATCCACCACACCCACCACCACCGCATCCACCACCACCACCACATCCACCACCACATCCACCACCACATCCACATCCACCGCATGCACCACCACCACATCCACATCCACCGCATCCACCACCACCACATCCACATCCACCACCACATCCACCACCACATCCACCACCACACCCACCACATCCACCACCACCTCCACCACCACATCCACCACCGCATCCACCACCCCATTCACCACCACCACCGCATCCACCAACACCACATCCACCACCACCACCACATCCACCACCGCATCCAACACCACCACATACACCACCACATCCACCACCACTTTCACCACACCCACCACCACCACATCCACCACACCCACCACCACCACATCCACCACACATACACCAACACATCCACCAACACTTCCACCACCACTGCATCCACCACCACCACATCCACCACCGCATCCACCACCACCACATCCACCACTGCATCCACCACCACTGCATCCACCAACACCACATCCATGACCACCACCACATCCACCACCACCACATCCACCAACACATCCACCACCACCACATCCCCCAGATCCACCACCACCACATCTATATGTGTGTGTGTGTGTGTGTGTGTGTGTGTGTGGCTCTGTGTGTGTGTAGGTGCAAATGCAATGTTCTTGGATTTTCGTCACAATAAAATACACTGAACATAATCTTCACAAAAGTTATTTACAAACGTTTAAGGTATTGCCATTATAAATTACAATAACTTTTATTTAAGTATTAATTATTTACAAAAATAAAAACCATTGTTATTTGTAATATCAATACATCTAAGTCACGTAAATACAACACATATTGCATTACAAATGCTATAGGTATCACATTTGCAAAAGTTAAAACTATTGACATTGTAACTGACAAAGCTATTACTTTTGCTATTTTCAAAACCAACACATAAATAAAAAAGTGTCATTTACAATAACAATCGCTCAAACTTTCCTAATGCGAGACCTATTGCATTTCCAATGCTTGTTGCTATATTATGATTGAGCAGCTAGCTGGCGACATGAATATGAAGGAGCCTTTGTGGGTTTCCGTGAGTCTAGATTCTCCTGAAGAGTCCCTTTCTCTTCTGAGCCCTGCTTAACACATGTGTACAGGAGGAGTCCTGTATTCATGACCTCAATGTTTGAGACAAAAAATAATCATGGATTTCTGAACATTGAGTAAAAGCATTAAGGTAACATGTTGTTCCTGCTTATATTTCACACGCTTTACATAAACCTGTATTCCCTATGACTGTTTGCTTTTTCCTGAATTAAACCTCAAACATGTTCATCCATTGTTTTAATTAAATAACGTTATAAGCTGTAACTGGTCAGTGAAATGCTAAACGTACTAAAAATTGGTATGTTTTGCTATTTCTAGCTACGCCCCTGACTCCGCCCACTGATTCACTCTTCGGTTATTCCCGCCCCCTGATTCTCCGCCCACAGTTCCCCTACTTTTTTTTCCCCACTTCGACCACTGACTAGGACACCAGGCCCGGAGTGCCTTGTTGGCTGTTATACCTTCAGCACGTTGGTGGGGGATTCTTCCCCATCCACCAAAGCCATTCATGGTATGCCATATATTTAGTGTAAGTATTTGCCTGTTAGTGTGTGGCTGTTTTTTTTCTAATATAAAACAGAAGTGAATGAATGGAGTTTGGATGGGAAGAAGACCAGTGTAAGTGAATACACTACAATGCGCACCCAAACCTGAGACACTTGTTTCATTTTCTTGCTTTCATTATGTGTCACAAATCAGGGGATGGGTTGAAAGGTGTGTGCATGAATTTTAGTGACAGCATTCCAACCCGACTGCCCCCTCCCCTATACCTGTAGTCCCCACTTATGCTCTCCCTCACTTAGGGAACATAGTCTTCTATGGCCCTTGCACCCTCCTTCACGGTATGTTAGCATTAATTTGCAGTCAATACATTATACAATCACTGTTTTTACAAAGGGGTAACCTGTATATTGAGAGTCGGTACATCCACCAGGATTCATTTTATCGCAATAGTAAGTATAGCTACTTAGAGAAACAGGTTTATAGGGACTAAGGATGCATAGTTTTTAGTAGTAGTAATGTATTAATTTTGTATATTTTTTTAGGTGGAGAGGGTTATTATTTAAGGCCTGGGGGTATTTTTTTGGGGTGCTAGTATTAGTTTTAATTTTTGGATAGTGTTTTATGTTTTGGGAAAAGGATACTGGGGTGATAGAGAGACAGTGGGTGGGTAGTGTATCCTTTTTATCTCTTTGTTTATGTGAAGAGGGTTATTATGTAAGAACTGAGGGTTATTTAGTTTTAGGGTTCAAGATGTTTATTTATTTTACTCAAGTAATGTATTTATTTTCTTTATTGTTTGGGGGTTTGATGTTATGCTTGTTTTTTTAACTAACATTTACATTTTCTTAGTTATATTTTTGGCACAGTATAAACAACAAATTTTGGGCCATATGTATCAAGCCTTTTGCGATTCGTTAAGGCCGAAATTCACAGAATTTTGGCCTTAGCAAATCGCAAACGGCCTTTTTACCGATTTTGGAATGTATGAAAAATTAGCAAAATTCTCGAGGAATATGTTGGATTTCTCAATTAATCTCTCAGGGTACTCCTCTCTCCTTTCAGGAACTTCAATCCCTCTTTTCACTGCCCATTTCTGCCCGGGCGCAACACGCTGCCCTTCTTCCAGTCTTGATCTCTTATCTTCGCTCCCTATCACCCTCCAACGATGTTCCTTTGGAGTGTAGATCTACCTCCCATTTATTGGAAACTTCTCCTTCTGCTTCTGCTCTGTATAATTCTTTCCGCTTTATTAATGATAGACTAAAATCTCGTATCGAGACTGCCTGGGAATCGGATTTTTCTCAGAATTGGCCTGTACCTTTTTGGGACAAAATATGGTCTAAACTTCATAAAACCTCTAGAGCTGCTAATACTACCCAAACTTTATATTTCATATATAATAGAACTTTATTCTCCCCACTGGCTCTCTCCCGCTTTTCACCAGATACTCCCTCTACTTGTTGGTCATGTCCTCATTCACCTGCAGATCTCAAACATATACTTTTTGACTGTCCTCCTACTGCCCAGTTCTGGCAACTGATTTGGAAGCAAATATAAATCATTTTTCACTTCCAGGTTCCCTTTTCCCCTACACAAGTTTTTCTAGGTTCCCTCTCACCGGACCTTCCTCTTTCTCCCAGCCATTATCTTTTACTCGACCTCTTTATAGCTGTAGCTTTCCATACCATCACTTCAAACTGGAAACAAGCTGCAAATATTTCCTACCAATCTTGGTGGAATGCGGTCTGCTTTCATCATCGCCTGGATACCAACTATGTTTCCCCCCTATCCCTGGCTATTAAACGGGACCTGATTTGGCTTCCCTTAGTAACATACCTTTCCTCCACCTCTCCTGCACATCCTTCTCCTGATCTCACCACAGTTGAAGTACATAAACCCCCATGATTTTCTTATTACCCGATTGCTGTACCTATTAAATTTCAATTTATTGTTTTTTACCTTTCATTTATACTCACATGCTATTGTTCATAATTCTTCATTTCATGCTTACTTTTCATGAGAATTGTCACTGTATTGCTTATTTTATATATCTACTTACTGTAACTCTTAATCCCCATTTCCCCCCTTCTCTCCTCCCCCTTTATTTTCTTCAATAAATCAAACGTACATTTTTTTTTAGCAAAATAAGGAATCGCAAAAAATTGCGATTCCTTATTTTGCTTAAGCATTTAAGGAATCACAGTTTTGCGATTCCTTAAATGCTATGTATGAAGAGTTTTAGAATTGCGGTTTCAGGTTTAGAAACCGCAAATTACCACCAACTTGTAGTTGGTGGTAATTAGCAATTTCTTGTAAATATGCACAATTGTGCATTTGTGAGGGTGGCATATGACGCACATACATGCCCATTGGGCATGTATGTGCTCCATATGCACACACATGTAATTTACAGGGGTGCAGCAGGGTGTCCTTGAGATACCCCTGCACCCTTGAAATAATTCTCAAAATGCGATTAGCAAATTGCGAATTCGCAAATTGAGAATTATTTCACAGTCATTGCTATGGGACTCCTGGCCCATAGAAATGAATGGGAAATGATTCCTTATTTGCTAATTCGCATATTGCGAATTCGCAAATAAGGAATAATTGAAAATCGCTAAAAAATACCGATTTTGTACATACATACCAATTATCGATTTCTAAATAGCGATTCCTTAAAATTCACTATTTAGAAATCGCAAATGGTGATGATGATACATATGGCCCATAGACTGTTTAATTCAAAATATATTTATTTTTATTTTTTAACATTAGCGTATCTTTATTTTTTAAATAATAAACCTTTTATAAAGTTTTGAATTTTTTTTTATAACTATGGGCCTAATTACAATGCTGATCGGATGAGCGTCCGACCGACACAGTATAGGGAACGGAACCGCCCGACTATTAGTCAGCGGTTCCACCTGCAGTATAAGATGTGACCCCCCTATGGGCGGTCAGAAACATCCATTTTTCTGTTGCAGCTTGTGCAGCGGCCGCAAAAGGGCCGCAGCACAAGCATGGATAGAAAATTGATGTTTTCAAGCATTCCTGCACCATGTGGTGCCTGCCACATGGTGCAGGGATGTTTAGGGGGCACCATAGGTGCCCTCCAGGTACCATAACTGAGGGCCGAGGGGAAGGGCACCCTGCTAGTGACCCCCAAAGTCACTTTCTGCCTGCCTTTTCATGATGGTCCGACCGCCATGAAAGGGCAGGCAGAAAGCGACATTGTGATCCTGACGGCGGAGCCAAGGCTTGCTCCGCTGTCATTTTAGGATTACAATTCTGCCCGCCGCCCCGATGGGTTCTGTGAGCCCGTCAGAATCGGAGGGAAATTCCCCCCTGGTTTCCCTGGACAGCCAGTATCATAATACGGCAGTCGAATGGAAAGCTATGATGTCGGGTGGAAAGCCTCTGATGAGCTGTCAGATGGCTTTCTGCCTGACAGCATAATAAGGGCCTCTGTAAAATTAAAGACAATGATCTTTTTAATATTATTTAAAGGTTTTTTTCTTACATTTGTTACTATTTTGCCACCTTTTCATTGTTTTTGTCTATTTCTTATAGTTTTTACCAATTTTGTTTGACATTTTCCTGTTAATGTATCTATTTCTTCAGTTAGTGCAATGTCGCAGCAGTCTAATAATAAATGTATTATTTTAATGATTACTATTAATTAAGGGTCTCTTTATTCTAGAGTAAGCGTAAGAGAAGTTGAATTTTCTAGAAAATCATTTTTTTTCTGTTTTTGGTTTGGTGTTTTTCCTATACAGATTGCTGGAGCTCATGCTTGCCAGGAATGTGTTATTTGGAAGTATTTTTTTTTTTTACGACAGTAATAGATAGTAGAGTATAAGGTAGCTTTATCTTACAACTACTATGCTCAATACATTTTGTAATGTGTTTTTCGAGTTTTAGTATGGAGATGTTTAACACAGCTTTGGAATGCCTTCTTGATGTGGTGCCCTGGTTCAGATTTTAAGGTGTGTTGGATATAAAATCACAATTATTTTTTTCTTTCCTTTTCCTTTCATCATTAGGCCCTAAAGACACATCTTTTTATGCTTTAGGATGGGGTACACTTTTGGAGGCTCTGTCTCTTCTCACCTGTTCTTCTATGCTGAGCGCCGGTACACTGTCGGGGTAGCTTTGCGCTATATAAAAGACATTCTTTCATTTGTAATTAAACATTTTCTTATAGTGTGTAAAGATAATACTTAAGGGTATTATGAACGGATTAGATTTGAAAGGTGTGGATGTGAACCTTTTTTTCAGTAAGTAGTAAGTTTGTGGTTTACTTAAACTATAACTCGCTTACTTTTAAAACCTGTTTTTTGGGCTTCTGTGAAGGGAATGTTTAAAAAGTAGTAAATATTTTTTCTTGGTTTTGGATTGTTTACACTCTGGATTTTGGATTTGTAAATTAGATTACTATGGTGTAGAGGTGGAATAAAAAAAAAAACTACAGTTTAATTAACAATCCATTTTCAGGTAGGATTGGGTTTCATATTTATTTCCTGAAAGTTGTTAATTTGAACTGTGTTTTGTGGTATGCTTTTTGTGAAGGTTGAGTGGGTGTGAGAAGCGCGAGTGTAGATGTAGCCAGTTTGTAATGTTTAAAGAAAAGATAGGTGAGTTAGGTCATTGTTAGAATAGGAATGAAAAATGTACGGGGCATATTACCAACAACTAGCGATAATTATCGCTATGTTGGCTTAGCAGCAATATTTTTATCGCCGAGCTGTGGCAATTTTTATCGCTTAGGAACCTTGCTATTATCAAAGTTTATCTCCTAGGAGATAAAAATCGGCCGAAATGCATGAATATGCTGAAAAGTCAGCAATATTCATGCATTACCGAGCTAATGCTCTTAGCCATGTTATCCACCTACCATTGGATAACATGGCTAAGAACTGCTCAGGGGCAGGTGTTAGCTTTTGTAGATAATCGCGCTTAGTGCGAATATCTCCAAAAGTTGGTAATAGGAGATAGCGATGTTAGCGACTGTTTCCAGTCGCTAACATCTTGGCACACCCACTTTGCATGTCATTAGTGATAAATTTCACTGACATGCAAAGCGGGGCCCAAGATGGTCGCTATCTCCTACTAGCTGTCGCTAACTGGTGTTAGCGACAGCTAGGTAATAGGGAGATAATTTTATCTCCGCTTTCTTGGCTTTTAAAGCCAAAAAAGCGGAGATATACCCCCTTGATAATATGCCCCGTAGTGTGTAAGCAATGTTTCCAGATAGTCTACAGCACCAAACATGCCAAATGGTTGAATCTTTGACAGGAGGTGTTCAGTCATTTCTCTGTTATTTCTTTTATATTCTGTGCTGTAGATGTCATGAAACGATTGAGCTTTTGCTCCTTTTTTTAAAGAGACTGAATATTTGCTATAGAGAAATCATTCACTTGTTTAGGAGGTACAAAAGCTTATGCTGACAGTCTTTTAATTTCATATTGAGATTTGCTGTCTGTCATGCATCCTCCAAACAAGGAGTGCTTTTGTATTTTTCTCTAGATAGCCTTGTAAAGTGCGAAAAACAACATGGAATTTGGGTGTCTGTGTAGACTATTTTAATCACTGAAATCACTGGCAATTTAAGGTCTATTAGGATTTCCCAGGCCTCTTATGTTTAGTTTGGTTTGAAACACTGTTAAAAGTAGGTCAAAGATTACTTGTCAGATAGTAAACTGTACATTAGTGGCTTCTTAAGGCTGTTAATTTGGCGAGTCACAACGAGGCAAATGAATGGGGAGTTGTTTCAGTTTTCCATTCATCATCCAAATTTCCCTAATTTCTAGTGTTGCTAGGTTACTAGGTTATACAGAATCTCAAAAATAATCATGCTTTTTCCGGGGCTGTTATCATAGATAAAATATGGGTTATTGGAAAAGGTAACTGTTAGATGTTGAGGAATTGTTATATCTGTAAATGTTTTGGGCAATGTGTGAAGGACGTTACTCTACTGCCCTTTCTGGTTAACAACCTTATTTAATTGGAATATTTTCTGCTACCTCTCTTAAAACTGAACCAGAAGGCTTATTAGAAATGCTGTGTAATGTCTTGATTTGTTTCATTGTTTCTCTGACTGCAATGTTAATAGAGGGGCGTGGCCATGCGCCGAAGATGGCGGACACGTCCTGCTAGCGCTCCGTGCCTGATACCTTGATTATCCCGTGCATCCTGCTGTCACGGAGCTCTATCGGCCCCAGTGCTTACCTGACATGCCTAATTGGGATTGCGCTGCTGGAGGAGGGTTCTCCGAGCCCTGAAATCGTCCCTCAGCGTCTCTGAGTGTTGCGGCCTGCTACGTTATGGAGGCCTGGGCCTGGCTGCGCGGCTGACCCATGCAAAATGATCCTGCTGCCTCCGTGTAAGGGTTTGCCCCGCAACACTCCTGTGACTGCCTGACTCTGCCGCCTCCTGCCATGGTGACGCAGTGGGTGGCGGGGGGCGGCCTGTGCTTTTCTGCAGGTCGGCGGTGGCTGCTGGGGGCTGGTCGCTGGAGGAGCTCTGATCCGGTGGCATGAACTGCAGCTGTGGGGACCGCTGACACAACGCTGGAGCTGTTCGGTGAGGCCTTTACGGCTGAGGTAGGCCTACGAGGGGCGAAGGAGGTGCCTTCTGGTGGAGGTGGGATGCCACAGGGTCGCTCGGGCATAGGGCCCCTTACTAGATTGTGTTGCAGCTGCCCTTGTGTGCCTGGTGGGCAGTTTGGGCCACGGAGGCCGATCAGACCTGGGGCCCCTGCGAGAACTGCTTTCACGAGGTGATCCTGCTGCCTGGGAGCGTGCGGCAGCCCCAGCGGTTACCCTTGAGTTGGGACACCTGCGTGGGATGGGGGTCCACAGGGGGTCAATCGGACCTAGGGGCCCTCATCTGCATGGGGCTGGGACTGTGGAACTGTGCTTGCTGTGGACCTTGAGGGACGGCCTCGCTCATACCCAGCTGCGCCTGGAATTGTTATTGGCGCCCAGTATTGCCCTCCCCCCTTGAGCGATCACGGCCTACTGTGCTGCCGACTGTGGCACCTTCCAGGACCCGGATCTCCGACGCGGTGGCTAGCGCCGGCCGAAGCTCGCCCCAGCAGTAGGACATTTCACAGGCGGTGCTCTGGGGGGAGATGTGGCCCGGTGACTCGCCACCCTTCATACCCGGATTCCGCACTGCGTTCCCCATGATCAGGTGTCTGCGTGGGGTTAACCGAGGGGTTGGCCTAGCTGGGGGAAGCAGCGCGGGCCGGTCTGGCCCTGGTCCCTCATCATCCACGAGTTGCGGGCATCTCACTGCCGTGAGTTGGATCTCCCGTTGTGCTGTCTGCAGAGTCCCCCTCCAGTGTACTAGATGCCCGGCCGGCCGGTGTGGGAAAGGGAATACAATACGCCATGTTCGGCCCTTGAGAGGTGCATTTGATGGTGAGCTGGAGAGTAGTGGAGTGGTGGAGTCCAGCACTCGTCATTCCTATTGGAGCCCTGCATTCCCCTGCTATCCCAGCTGACTAGTGATTGCAGTGGCGCCCTGCTGTGTACTGCCAACAGAGGGCTCCGCGTCGTGTGTGGAGACCGTGGCAGCTGTGGCACGTTTTGCTAACTATCGTCTGGGACGTTTCCCGGCGGACGCAGACACATATACTCTTCACAGGGCTCTTTCTCTGCCGGGCCCTCTGTGGTGGGAGCCCTGTCAACTGGAGGGCTCCTGTGGTCACTGACCGTGCAGTGGGGTGCTTCGTGGGTTAACGGAGGCCTCATTCTGGAGAATCCGATCTTGCTCACAGACGAAGCCTCTGAGTTGGGGGCATCATAGAGACCTAGCAGGTCGGCCTCATTTCCTATGAAGAGCGCTCAGCAGATTGTCATGGGCCGCCTACGCAACAACCCTTCTCTTGATGTGCCTCCTGGGGGCCAGACTGGGACATTACTCACTACCCCTGGATTAATCCGCCTGACATTGCCACCAAACTAGACCCTGTACTGGCAGCAGTTGAATGCATTGGCAATGCCCTGGATCTGACCCACTCATCCTTGGAAGGCTGCATGGACACTATCACCTCAGATTTTACACTCCTTCTAGTTGACCAACACAAACTTTCAGACCGACTTCGTGATGCGGAAACCGCACTAGCAGATCTCTGACCCCGGTCCCAGAATTGCTCTTCCACACTCCAAGATCTGTTGGATCGAGTCTGCACCCTGGAGTACAAGGTGGATGACGCGGAGGGTCTCTCACGCCGAATTAATGTACGCGTAGTCAATCTACCTGAAGGGACGGAGGAACATGACCCGGAGACCTTCACGGAGGCCTGGATGAAGGAGCTCATGCCCCTTGGATCGATTTCCCCGCAATTCGTGGTGGAATGGGCCCACTGCATACCTGCTCTCTGGCGCCCTACTGGTGTGCGCCCTCGCCCCTTCCTATTCCGAGTCATGAACTTCAGGGACAGAGACACTATACTACGGGAGCTAGGCAAACACCCCGGCCCTAAGGTGCAAAACATCTCAGTTTCTCTCTTTCTTGATTATACGGCTCAGGTGCAAAGGAGACAAGCCACCTTAACTATCGTAAAAAAACAGCTCTGTGACCTGGACCTACGCTACTCCTTGCTCTTTCCGGCCCACCTGCGAGTTATCAAAGATGGCTCTACAAAATACTTTGACTCCCATGCTGAGACATGTGACTGGCTTGAGAAACAGGGACTCGCGTCTGCGCCAAAACCATCTGATGAGTCCCGGCTTCGCGAACGTCCCAGTGGAGGTTGGCGCAGGAGGGGCAAGGCCAAGAGCATGGAACATGTAGTGACCATCCCCAGTCCAGACCAAATCAGATTGGAACGTCAAGGGGCCCTGTGGGCAGTGGTGGCCCTCCAGCCCTCCAGATCTCCATCTCTGGTCACCTCTGCTACCTCTCCACTCAGATCCGAAGCCCCCGGATCCACACCGGAATGGTCCTTAAATGCGTATTTCCCCCCACTTCAGGGTGTTACCCCACAAAAGGCGGATGGCATTATTTGATAGTTGATTTACATTCAGGTCGGACTGCCACACGCATTCCAGACAAGTTTGTTCGTTACTTGCATTTTGTATGACGCCTTTTTCACATGCTTTCTTGGGGTATTTGAAGGGGACATATTATGCATGGTTTATTCCCTCCTACAGGTTCCCTTTTCTCCCCGAAGTCCTGACATTAATTGACTTGTGACTTATTTGTATGTTAGAACACCATAGTATTTCAGGGCATGGGGGAGGGTTTCCTCTTCCCCCCTTATTCGATTTCTGGGATGCCTCATATCCTGCTCTATTGAGGTAATTTGAAGGGGACGGTCCTTACACTGACTCCTCTCATTCATTGGTTGCACTTTTCTCCCCCCCAAAAGTCAAACAATGACGACAGTTCCGTAGCCATGACTTGACAAGATTGTTTGGGCAGTTCCTCACGTTGGGGTTCCTCTCTCTTCCTGTTGCAAGGTTGCTTACGACCCCACCTTCTTATTTGTCTTCCCCTGTATGAGATGCCAACCCTACAGGCCTGCCGTCTCCCGTTCTCCCCATCCAAGGGAGCCCTCGGTATGGGGTGCCCGCAGTATCCGGACTGGATACACTGACCTTAGTTGCCTTGATGACGGACCTTAACGTCCTCACTTGGAATGTCAAGGGCATCGACACACCTTCTAAGCGATACGCCATTTATGCCTATTTGCAGCGTCATAAGACGAGTATTACATTTTTACAGGAGACACACCTGACAGCCTTGGAAGCTACCCGCTTGCACTGGCGTTGGCGCGGCCAGATATACAGCACCAATTACTCGTCCATGGCTAGAGGGGTGATGATATGGGTTAAGGCAGGAGTCCCTTGGGAAGAAAATTAAGTCCAGACAGACCCCATGGGGCGGTATTTCCTGATAGGTGGCAGACTGAACGGTCAACCAATTTTATTGAGTTCCCTATATGCCCCTAATGTTGCCCAGGGCACCTTCCTGAGTGATCTCTTAGAGATATTGCCCCGATGGAGAGACGTCCCATGGCTCCTGGGTGGGGATTTTAATGCAGTACTCGATGTCTCTCTTGATTGCTTCTTTCCCCCCTCACCAATACTGCAGCCTCCTCCAATGCTCGCCTTTTAAACACATGGCTAGGTAACTGAGCCCTTTTGGATGTCTGGCGGGAACGACACCCCGACTCCAGAGTATACTCTTTCTATTCCTGTGTCCATAAGCAACATGTGCGCCTTGGCCGTATACTCCCATCTGCAGTCCTCTTTCCTTTAATACAAGTGACGGATTATCTTGGTCGGACACACTCCAATCATAACCCCTTGTTAATGCACCTGGCCTGGGGAGCGTCACCTCCTCCGGTTCCGACCAGGCGCCTACAGACTGCAGCTTTGGAGGACCAACTCTTCCGAGGCTCACTGGAGTCAGCAATAGGTAACTATTTTGCACTTAATACCGGTTCCACTGACTCAATCCTCACTGAATGGGAGGCTTTTAAGGTGGTGGTTAGGGGTCATTTTCTGGGTCAGACTTGGAGCATTTGCAGGCAGTTAGACACCTCACTGACCTGCATTGAGAGCCGGTTACTCCAACTCGAGTCACAGGTTGTCACCAACCCGGCACGGCAACAGCTCCTCGATGCTGCCCATACCAAACGGGAGACACTTCTAGACCGCCTGCGCTGCCATAACTATTTGGCACACTCGAACCGTTCCCACTCGATAACGGACAACACCGGGAGACTACTGGCCTACTTGATTAGACAGGAATATCCCCTTGCGACCCATACATTTCCTCCTTGACGACTTCGGTCGAGAACGCAACACTCAGGGAGACATTAATGCGCTGATGACTGAACACTATACTCGCCTCTACGACACCCTCCTGACAGGTAACGCTCACCAGCTAGGATCCTTCCTTGACACAGTGGAGGTACCTACTCTGATGTTGGATCATGCCCTGGAGCTAGACACTCCTATAGCAGAGGAAGAAATATGGGACGCATTACGTGCCTCATCCTCGGGTAAAACTCCAGGGCCAGACGGACTCCCAACGGAATTTTTCAAAACTTACGCGGAACATTTGGTGCCGAAACTACACTTGGTGTTCCTGGAGGCAATCTCTGCGTACGGCTAATGCAGTGTCTTTTTTTAAAATCTGGTAAGGACTCCACATTTCCTGGCTCCTACCGGCCGATTGCTTTATTGGACTATAATATCCTGGCCAAAGTCTTGGCCAACCGGCTAGCTCCGCTAGTCCCTGATATGGTGCATTCTGACCAGAATGGATTTGTTCCACAGCGTAATACGGCCCAGAACCTATACCGCTACTCTCTGGTGACGGAATATGCCCTAACCATCTGGCTGCGCTATGGTTGCATGGTCTAAGACATTAACAAGGCCTTCGACTCACTGGCCTGGAATTACCTATTTGCTGCCCTGGTACGTTTTGGAGTTGTCCCCTACTTCCTCAGCTTAGTACAGTTGTTATACTGTAATCCATCAGTTCGGGTTCGGACAGGACTGTCGAGTATGACGTGGGACACGGCAGGGATGCCCGTTGTCCCCGCTACTATTTGCGCTAGAGGTGGAGCTGCTGGTGGCTCATATCCGCTCGCACATTGATATGGGGATCGAACTAGGTGATGGCACCCACACCATTTCGCTTTACACTGACGACCTGTTAGTATATGTCAGGGACCTTCATGATATTCCCCCTTCCCTTGACCGAGCCCTAGGCATGTTTGCGCTAGCCTCCGGGCTGCAAGTCAACCCAACAAAGTCCATACTCTCCCCGTTCCTAGTGGGCATCCCAGATCCGGGCTACACACTTGGGGGGACTCCAGTGGCCTGGTGCACCGATCCTTTTTCTTACCTAGGAGTCCGGGTTTATTGCACCACAGCTGACCTCTTCAACGGCGATTCGGTCTCAGATGAGGTTCTGGAAAACTCTCCCATTGGCAATCTCTGGTAGAATCGCCCTGGTTAAGATGGTGGTTCTTCTCCGCCTCCTATATTACTTTGCCACTCTGCCCCTCATCCTCTCACCCCCTTCTTTAAGCAGTGGGAAAGAGTAGTGAGGGATTTTTTATGGGGACTTCATGCCATAGAGTATCCATGGGAAAACTTTAGTTGGGCGGCCTCGCGTTGCCCAATTTTGAGCATTACTACCTGGCCTCCCAGCTGTAATGGATCACCAGGTTGATATCCTCCCGTTACCTGCTAGACACGGCCTCTATGCAACCTCTGCTACCGCTGAAAACCCTTCTCCAGATTTTCCACCCTTGCTCCACACTTAGACCCCCAGATATTTTTCTCCTCACTGTAGCGCACAAATGCTTCCGTTGGTGTCTTTTCCTCACTAGGACCACCATCCCATATGCGCGGACACCTACACGACGGTGGCGGAGTCACATCACTGGACCTCGAAGGGATACAGGATGTGGGGGACCTTTTTCAGGAAGGTGCTCTTAATCCATTGCAAGAACTCATAGAAGGGGAGAATATACATCCTGGGCAGTTCTTACTACACAGAACACTCATAGCTACGTTAACGTCCAAATGGGGTGCGCTTGCCCAGGAACCTCCCATACACCACACACTGCAGTACCTTCACGTGATGGGGAGAGGGAAACATCTCAGCGCTGGTTCGCATCTTCACTCCGACAACACACGGAAGCAGATCTCACCCGACTTCGACTTCACTAGGAGGGGGCACTGGGTAGGGTATTTACGGATAGGGAATGGATGGCTGCTCGTAGAGTCCCGACCCGCATCCCTCAGAATCAGCGGTTCGGACAGAAACAATTCTTCATACTCCATCAGGCCTACCTTACCCCAGCTCACATCAACAGGTACTTCCTCCTCATAGATGCGGCTTGTTCCCGCTGCCGGCAGTTAGATGCTGACCTAATACATATGCTTTGGGGGTGCCCTGTCCTGACTGACTTTTGGAGTACTTTGACCACTACTCTCATAAGCTGCACCTCCCACACCATTCCCCCGACCTTGGAAGCTCTTGTGTTATACCTCTTCAGCAGAAACAAGAAATACAGAACTGACACACAGTTTCTAGACCTCAGTCTAATAGCGGCCAAACTCTTGCTTACCAAGTGGTGGAAATCCCTCCTGCCACCGCATCCTCTTGCTTGGCGCAGATCCCTACTCAACTGGGCAAGGGCGGAGGGTGTGGTACTGCGCAGAGAGGACCTGCTTGGCATTTGTATGTTCCCCATGGCACCTCAATGGGATGCGATGGTTTCCACACTTCGGGGGGAAGACACGGGATCCCCAATTGCATCACAGAGGATTATCACTCAGGGTACCCCCCCACGGACGTGAATGCGGACTAGCACCAACACTTGGACAGTCACTGCCCCTATGCCATGGAATCCTGCTACCACTGAGACTTAGAGGTGTTTGGGGCCCTCCACAGAATTTAGGGGCATATTACCAACAACTAGTGATAATTATCGCTATGTTGGCTTAGCGGCAATATTTTTATCGCCGAGCTGCGGCGATTTTTATCGCTTAGGAACCTTGCTATTATCAACGTTTATCTCCTAAGCGATAAAAATCGGTCAAAATGCATGAATATCGCTGAAAAGTCAGCGATATTCATGCATTACCGATCAAATGCTCTTAGCCATGTTATCCACCTACCATTGGATAACATGGCTAAGAACTGCTCAGGGGCAGGTGTTAGCTTTTGGAGATAATCGCGCTTAGCGCAAATATCTCCAAAAGTTGATAATAGGAGATAGCGATTTTAGCGACTGTTTCCAGTCGCTAACATCTTGGCACGCCCACTTTGCATGTCATTAGTGATAAATTTCACTGACATGCAAAGTGGGGCCCTAGATGGTCGCTATCTCCTACTAGCTGTCGCTAACTGGTGTTAGCGACAGCTAGGTAATAGGCAGATGATTTTATCTCTGCTTTCTTGGCTTTTAAAGCCACAAAAGCGGAGATAACCCCCACAAAAAAGCCACAAAAGCGGAGATAACCCCCTTGATAATATGCCCCTCAGATATGGCGGCAGGTCTTACGCGACTCTTCCATACCCTTCCTTCGCTTTCGTTGTCCTCATTTTGTTGTGCCCTATGTCCCAGACTATGTTTGAACTGCACTGTTCCTACACTACTCGCATACTACCTGACTTCGAGATTTAGCAGCACCACTTTGTCCTTCTTGAGATATTGCCACAAGCTTTGTTGTAATTAATGCACCCTGCATTTGCATTGTCATGTCGTTAGTAGTCAAAGTGTACCTTGCTACTGGCAATTAATTCTCTTCCCTTTTTCAAATCTGTTGCATGAGTGCTGCTCTGACTGTAATGTTTTACTGATCAATGTGGAAACAAACAAAAAAGTTTAATGAAAACGATTTAAACAAAAAGTTCCCCAGAGTAAACACTCTGACCCAGCATGATACAGAGAAATATTTGACATGCTTACAATGAGCCACTGGTTCAGTATACCTTTCTTTACTATAAAGGTACTCGTATGCTTCAGTATTCTATTCTGTGTCTTGTACATCAAAAGGGAGATGCACGTTTCACAGCACGAATAGGAATTACTATTCCCACTCCGGTTTGTGCAATAGTTGGGAAAGCCTTGTTCTGATGAGGGGTAAGGTTTACTATTCTCACTCAAGTCTGTGCAACAATAGGTAAAGCTTTGGATTTCAGAGTGGTTACATTCATAATTCCCACTCTAGTTAAATAGCCCTATTAATATGGATACATATAAAACTCTAAATATAAACAATACTACTTACCATAACATATATAAATGTAGCAATCAGAACCTAAAATATAAGTAAAACAAATATACATAATTACTATCAATCACATATTTACGTAAAACATATTAATTAATTACTACTTACTTAACTTCCCACCCTAGCCTTCTACAAAAGCAAACAACCTACTACAACATTATAAATTACTTTTAGCAATTCACTTAAAAATTCGAATTTATTCAACATTACAAAGTATATTGAAAAATAACTATCAACAAGTATACAAACAATAATAACACAACATTAATATATGAACTTAAACACATTATAACAATTAAAGAACAATATTCTTTACAACTATGTTATTGAAAATGATATTAACTACAACGATATTCTAATCAACAATATAACTGACCAGAAAAAACGATATTTCTGTTTGACAATATTTTTTTCCTATATTTCTATCTCCCGATATTGAAACCTCCATATTTTGTCTAAATACCTCCTAATAGATGTCAAATAACTCCTGTTACATGTCTAGTGCTTCACAGCTTTCACGTGCAAAGGAGTGGTATTCACTTATCTGTTGAAATCCTACTTTCCTCTAAATACAAAAATTGTATGCACAGTCTAAATTACTTCACACACATTGAGCACAATGTTTAAACCCCACCAAGACTCTGAAAGCAAAGCGAAATGTTTTGTATTACAGCTTGTGTCTCATTCACCTGCCTTTAACTTTATAGAGGTGAATATGTATATTGTTACATTTTTTAATTCAAGATTTATATTGAGACATTTTCCAAAAACAAACTAAAATCAAACAGAGGCAACATCGAAACGTAGAAATCGCCAGTTGCATGGGCAAAAAGCGAAAAACCAACATGCATACAATTGACGTGATATGTGGGTGTGTGATATGCAAAAGTCTGAGTCCAGCCTCGTAACACTAAATAGGGGAAAAAGGGGAGAGGACTTAATGTAAAAAGACAGTGAGAGAAGGTAGGTTACATTTTTGACAAACTCCGAAAAACTAAGGAACAAAAAAATAGAATACACCTGGTCATACATTTGCAGAAACCAGGAAGCCCGTTCTGAGTCTGTTTTAATGCATATGCACGACAGAATTCCAGTGATTCAATCTTTTAAATGAAGTGACACTCATCATGATCAGAGAATTGTGATTTTCCCACATAAATATACCAGGTATGACATAAAAAAACAAACCCTATTGTTACAATGAAGCAGTGACATTTTGCAAACATTTCTGCTGGAAACTAGCTGCTAATCTGTTCTGGCAAAGAACACAGCCTTCTGCCTAAAAACATATTTTTATTGCATGATAATTAAAATTTTAAAAAACGAACGTGTTTTTGGCTCACGTAAAAGCTCAGAATCTTTGGCCATCTTGTCGGTCCTGTCTAAACTCTTCTGAGAGCTGCGATGCTCATGTTCTGTCTGTCACTGGTCCAGATTTTGAACACTAATCCCTATACTTGGGAGAGTTTCTGAATATTAATTGCGAAAGACTCTGTTTATTGTGGTGTCAGTAACTTTTCGCAGAACCTTCTATTGCCAGCAGTATTTTAATTAGTTACAAAGATAATTAGGTATCTAAAAAATAAATGAGCAAAAGAAATTACTGGTACGGTGTCTGGTGTGTTTGTCATGGCTGCTTGCAGTCCTTTATGGGCAACAAACCACAGCCTTGTCACGTACCATATAATACCCCGGAAACTGTTCTTTTCAGCTGGCACCAGCTATGATGGAGTATAATACTAATGGAAGGAAGTGATGTAGGCAGCCACGGCCCGTGCAGGTACGAGCGGTGGGGTCGGCTGGGCGAGGAATTCGTCAGACAATGACCAGAGCAAATTAAATAAATAATACATTTTCCCTCATCATCATCCGTCGAAATCCCCCCGGCCAGCCTCACCGGTCTTATCTATACGGGCCGCGGCTGGATGTAGGGTGTTCTATATAACTTGTGTGCCCAGAAAAAGTCCTACATTAAGTATGCCTATTAGTATTTATATTTCCTTAAATTACTCCATGTATGGGTAAGTGTAGATACTCATGATTTCCACATGGGTGTTTAGAGACTGGTGCTCCATGGAAGTGCCAGAGAGGTGGCCAGGTAAGTAATACTAATTTATAGATGTATCTATGTGGTATTTCTATAGAGTGAAGCTAGTCAAAAGGCTAGTACATGGACAACATGTAGTACTGTAGTACTTTTAAGTCTTCTTTCTGTTCACCATCTCCTCAACACTTTAGCTGACTAAGTTAAAGCATCAGACTCCACCCATAAGCCACCACTTGGCCCAGGCTTCTGGGTATGGCTAGCTGGGAGGGCCTTTTTCTTCATTTGAGAATGTACTATGTACTTTTCTGGTATTTCTACTCTCTTTCTCACTGCTGTACGGTCAGTCCTTTCAAGCAGCCAATGGAAGACCAATGTTCCCGTCTGTGCAGAAGAGCTGTTTCCAGACAAGAAAGATACAAGTATGCCTTTGGAATTCACTCGGGTGAGGCTAACGGAATATATTGTTTTTTCCCAAACTAGTGAAAAGCTTTTAGGTAATATGAATCTAATTTTACACTTGTGCTTTTCAGTCAAAATACCTGTATCCTGTAAACATGGTTTTAAGAGAAAGATCCTATCAAAAGTTGCTAATGTAGGTTTGAATGCATTCGTCATATTTGGATTATGTCATGAAACAGGGCAGATGGTAGAAAAAAATCAATACGTCAACAAATACAGAAACCAGACATCCACTTAGGAAATACAACAGCGCAAATACAAGAGGCTCTCTGATAGCAGTTGTAAAGTTTTAAAATGTATTTTTCGTGCGCTAATCGTAGTAATGTTCTATTACTTACAGGTAATTTTCATTACTCCTGGTCCCGTTATCCTTGTCCCCTTCATAACAATTGAGATAGGCCCATCTCCTCACAGAAAAAAGAAAGAAGGAATGCGGGACCTACCCCTCTCCTTCCCTCTGGGAGTACATAAGCGTACAGGTCCCAGCATTACTCCTGACAATACCAAGCCCAGATGAAGGCCGACAAGTCAGGGAGGGAGGGAGGGAAGCAATGAAGAGTATGAGGTCAACTGGACCAGGAGTAATGAAGATTACCATAAGTAATAGGACATTAACCCCAGTTCCCTCTAGTCCTCGTCCCCTTCATAACAATTGAGAATACCCAAGCAGAAGCCGGCCATCATAAACAATAAACCACCAAAACCAACCAAAATGCAAAAAAGTCAGGGATTTATTGAACAGCAAACACAAGAAATTCAGGAGCACACAGCATTCAGTACACCCAAACCAAAATTAACATCATCCTCTAACAAATTCTAAAAAATTAGGGATCCATTCCCGCATGTGTATACAGTACATGGGGTCAGATAGCAAGGATTTTTCAAATGTCCATGATCTGGGTGTAGCCGGGTTTTGGCCCATCTCCAGTGAACATACTAAGGGGTTATGGTCCGAAAGGACTCTAGGAAGCTTGTTGATTTTGCTCTTATTCTTCAGTGAATTCGACAGTAAGAAGAAGTCAATTCTGACATGAGTGCGATGAGGGTTTGAAAAAAAAGTATAACCGGGATCATTAGAACGCGAGCTTTGCCGTCCATCTATGAGCCCATGTACACTGCATAGTTGTTTTATAGCCTTGAACACCTTGGGCTTGCGACCTTTATAGATCCATTCATCCTTCATGGACCAGTCCCATGGCAGATTTATATTAAAATCCCCACAAATCGCCAGTGGTAGTGGCCAGTGTGCAAACTCGTTGGTAATATCATAAAAAATAGAGGGGTCATCACCGTTGCTGCCATAGATGGCACAAATCGTCATTTTCTGCCCCTGCACATCTTGGCGCTCTGTAATTGCCCATCGTCCAAATGTATCTGTCTTACTGCTTGAGAATGTGTGACCTGGGCTTTTGGCCAAAATAGCCACCCAACGTACCCGAGCCCCTTAGGTTGTTGCACACACCAGTTTATACCTCAGGGTTTTTAAGAGATGAGTTTGCGACCCCTCAATATGGGTTTCCTGCATACAAACTATATTATCACTCATTGATTGTAATCCTATAGAAACATTTAGACGCTTTCTTATGTCATTTAGCCCACATACATTTACTGATACAACCTTTAATGCCGCCATTCCTTTAGTTTCTGATTCTCCAATCCATAACTCTTACATCCATCTCCGCCCCCATTTTTTGTCTGTCTGTGTCACTTCAATATGCATGAATATCCCTGCCTGAATAGTTCTAGATTCAAATCTGCATTAGGTGCCTGCCTGGCCCTCGCCCCTCCCCCACCCATTCCCCCCTCTGCCCTCCGCACCCCCACCTACACTAGACCCGCCCCTTGCCACCCATTGAGGCGTCCTGGATCCTTGGGAATCTAGGTGTGGGCGTCAGTATAGTCAGTGCGCCTCAGCTCGCCCCACGCCCCGAACCCTGTGTGTATGCAATGTAGCAAGAGGAGGAGGGTCATCTGTATAGATATAAGTTTGTCTATACATTCGCACATAACCATATATCACGTCATATTTTGATTACCAGTCTTTTGCTTCCCCCCTCCTCTCTTCAGAATTGAGCCCCATCCTTTTCTTGTTTCGTGCTTCTAGTCTTGTCGCAGATAGTTTTTAACCATCGTAGTAGTGCTTTTTACTGTTTTTGATGTTTTTCTGTTTTACGTTTTCCTGATTCTGAAATTTCTTTTAAATATGCCTGTGCCTGGATTTCGCTTGTAAAGCTTTCCGTGATACCATTGATGATTATTTTTAGTCGAGCTGGGTTTTGCAAAAAGTCTGCTGCGCCAATTTGCTTGAAGGGGGTGAATCGTTGTCTCATCCTCCACCTACGTTCCACCGTGGCATGGGCATAGTCTGGTCGAGCAAAGAACATGAAACCTTTGTGTTCCCTCTTGCTTGGAGGCCGAGCAAGATCGTAGATAGTTTCACGGGTAACTAGTCAAAATATTGAGTTTTTAATTTCGACTAGACATAATATCGAGTTAAAAATATAGAATAGACATAATATCGACTAGACATAATATAGACTACAAAAATATGGATTAGAAAAAAGTTAATATCGACTAGCATAGCAATATTATCCAATCAGAAAAATATAGAATGGACATAATATCGACTAGACAGAATATAGACAACAAAAATATCGAATTTAAGGTAAATTAATATTAATATTTAATTTTTGTGTAATATAATTCTGTAGCGGGTTGTGGGTTTATAGGGTAATAGGGTTCGAAGTAATTGAATTATAATTAATTAAATATGTTATTTTATTTATTGGTATTTATTTAGAATTAATTGTTAAATTATTATTAATTGGTAATAACTTCAAATATAATTGCTAATTAATTTTAATTGATTAATTGATAAATATTTTATTTTTAGTAATTTATTTATTGTAGCGGGTTATGGGTTTATAGGGGAATATAGTGTGAAGTAATTTAATTATAATTAATTAAATATGTTATTTTATTTATTGGTATTTATTTAAAATTAATTGTTAAATTATTATTAATTGGTAATTAATTAAAACATAATTTCTAATTAATTTTAATTGATTGATGAATAAATATTTTATTTTTAGTAATTTATTTTTTGTAGCGGGTTGTGGGTTTGTAGGGGAATAGAGTGGGAAGTAATTTAATTATAATAAATTAAATATGTTATTTTAGTTATTAGTATTTATTTAGAATTATTTGTTAATTAATTAAAAATTGGCAATTAATTAAAATATAATTGGTAATTAATTTTAATTGATTAATTGATAAATATGTTAATGTTATTATTTTTTTTCTGTAGCGGGTTGTGGATTTATAGGGGAATAGGGTGGGAAGTAATTTTCTTATAATTAATTAAATATGTAATTTAATTTGAGGGTATTTATTTAGACTTAGTTGATAATTAATTATTGATTGGCAATTAATTAAAATATAATTGGCAATTAAATTTAATTGATTAATTGATAAATATGTTAATTTTAGTAATTTATTTACTGTAGCGGGTTGTGGGTTTATAGGGGAATAGGGTGGGACGTAATTTCATTATAATTATTTAAATATGTTATTTTAATTATTGGTATTTATTTAGAATTAATTGTAAATTAATTATTAATTTGTAATTAATTAAAATATATTTTGTAATTCATTGTAATTGATTAATTGATAATTATGTTACTTTTATTACATTAATTTCTGTAGTGGGTTGTGTGTTTTTAGGGGAATAGCTTGTGAAGTAATTTAATTGTAAGTAATTACATTTTTGAATAAAAAATTATTGAGTTAATTTTTCAAAATACTTTTAAATTGTTAATTATTTTATTATTAATAGGTAAATAATTAGTATTAGTAGGTAATTTTTATTATTAAATAATTTTTATTTGTATTTTAAATTGATTATTTAATATATTTAACACAATTGTAAAATATTTTAAATAATTTGTAATTGGTGTTATTATTTATATTATTTATATTTAATTAAGAAGTATTTACTTGCCCTACTATTGCACTCACTGTAGTTGGAATAGTAAGTTTACCCCTACGCTATCCAACGCTTTCCCTACTGTTGCACTCACTGGAGTTGGAATAGTAATTTTTACCCCTACACTATCCAACGCTTTCCCTACGGATGCACTCACTGGAGTGGGAATAGTAATTTTTACCCCTACGCTATCCAACGCTTTCCCTACTGTTCCACTCTCTGGAGTGGGAATAATAATTTTTACCCCTACGCTATCCAACGCTTACCCTACTGTTACACTCACTGGAGTTGGAATAGTAATTTAAACCCCTACGCTATCCAACGCTTTCCCTACTGTTGCACTCACTGGAGTGGGAATGGTCATTTTTACTCTACGCTATCCAGCGCTTTCCCTACTGTTGCACTACCTGGAGTGGTAATAGTAATTTTTACCCCTACGCTATCCAATGTTTTCCCTACTGTTGCACTCTCTGGAGTTGGAATAGTAATTTTTATCCCTACGATATCCAACGCTTACCCTACTGTTACACTCACTGGAGTTGGAATAGTAATTTAAACCCCACTCTATCCAAAGCTTTGTCTACTGTTGCACTCACTGGAGTGGGAACAGTAATTTTTACCTCTACGCTATCCAACGCTTTCCCTACTGTTGCACTCTCTGGAGTGAGAATAGTAATTTGTACCCCTACGCTATCCAACGGTTTCCCTACTGTTGCACTCTCTGGAGTTGGAATAGTAATTTTTACTCCTACGCTATCAGACGCTTTCCCTACTGTTGCACTCACTGGAGTGGGAATAGTAACTTTTATCCCTACGCTATCCAACGCTTTCCCTAATGTTGCACTCTCCGGAGTAGGACTAGTAATTTTTACCCCTACGCTATCCAACGCTTTCCCTACTGTTGCACTCTCTGGAGTGGGAATTGTAATTTTTACACCTAGGCTATCCAACACTTTACCTACTGTTGCACTCTCTCGAGTGGGAATAGTAATTTTTACCCCTACGCTATCCAACGCTTTCCCTACTGTCGCACTCTCTGGAGTGGGCATAGTAATTTTTACCCCTATGCTATCCAACGCTTTCCCTACTGTTGCACTCGCTGGAGTGGGAATAGTAATTTTTACCCCTACGCTATCCAATGCTTTCCCTACTGTTGCACTCACTGGAGTCGTTACAGTAAATCTAACCCTTTCTCTAGCCTACGGTAAAAATATTGTATATGTTTTGTAAATAATATGTATATATATATTTCGTAGAAAGAAGGAGGAATTTGTGAATATATATATATATATATATATATATATATATATATATATATATATATATATATATATATATATATATATATATATATATATATGTATTTAAATACATATATTTTTTGTTACATTAATTATTTCTCAATTTTACGTTTATTTAAGTATTTTAAATATGTTTAAATTAATTTAATTTATTATTATATTACTTTTAACTTACTTTTAAGACATTTAAAAAATTTGATATTTTGACAGTCTATATTTTTTACACTCGATATTTTGGAGTCAATATTTTTGTACTTACCTGTTTGAAGATAGGAAGTCGATATTCTTGCAGTCGATATTTTTACCTCGATATTTTGTCCTCTTGATATTTTGACTGTTGATGTTCTGTCAGTGATCCAGTTTCACGCAAGAGAAAGTTCCCGAAGTGTACCAGCATTGCCCTTGGTTATTGTGATGGCTTGTGAGATTGCTTTGGCAGAGTTAGGGGGAAGCGGTGAGTGCGCTGTACCTCTCTTTCCATTTCCCAAGATTGTAATTCTGGGAAGGCTGATTGAAGGAGGTTAGTCATGAAGCCCATCGAGTCATTTCCCTCTGCGCCTTCGGGAATTCCGAGAAAACACAGGTTATTTCGTCTGGCTCCATTTTCTTGGTCCTCGCCCTTCAGCATTAGATCTTTTAGAATTCCCTCCTGCTCTTTTTCCTGAATTTGAAGATTGGCAACGTCGTTCTCCAAATTTTCAGTACGTGATTCTAATGAAGCCAATCTATCTGAGATTTTTGAGCAGGTGTGACCCACTTTTTTGATAGCTCCTTGCAGTTTTTGGATGGCCGCATGGTTCCTCTGATTGTCTTCTTTGATATCTTCGTGAAAGTTCTTGATACAGCTTAGCACTTCACTCAGAGAGGGCTCTGCAGACTTTCCTGTACAGCTTGTATTTTGGTGTTGCTTAAGGCAGCGCCCTTTGGTCTCATCCAAGATGTACTGATTATGATCTGATTCTCTTGCTGGTTTTGGAGTTGAGCTTTTTCGTGTATAATTGGTTTGTTCTGTATTGCTCCCTTGATCTGTAGTTTCTTCATATGTTAATTTATTTTGTCTTTTGTGCCTTGTCCTCTTTTTTTCCAATGTTTTTCTTTTAGGGGTGTTGTCTTGCCCAGATTCTCTCATTTTCCTTGTGTTTAGATCTGTGGAGTCTGATAACTCTGGGGTTGATGGATCTGGTTTTTGGGCTTCACTTGTGTCACTTGCCTCGCTAGACTTAGAGATGCCAGTTTCATATATATCCGAGTATGATTCCTCGGAGAGTACTTCGGTTTCAGATTGTAGCATTTATCCAAGGGAGGAGGTTTGTATTGTGGGAGAAGAGTGAACGGATCTTGGCGTTTCAGTTTGATACTTCGGCATACGCTCCCCTTTCTCGGCTGTGGCTGTTGTTGTGCTCGCCATTTCTTTTCCCTGAATGGGGTCTGAGATCAGGTTTCCTGTATCCGGAGCCGTCTTTCTCGCCACATTTGAATGTACTGCAGGTGCTGTAGGGTCGGCACGACTGGTTCCGCTGGCTTCACCAATTTGAGCCCCTTTGTTCATCCGGAATCTCCCTTTGGTTTTCAGCTTTAGCGGAGTTACTCAACCCTTCCTTGGGGAGTGGGCTAAAGATGTTAGAGATCCTAGGTTGATATTCTACTGATTGCCTGGTGGTTTTGGCAGCTGCCTTCAAATTTCTGATTGTTTGTATTCTCTTTACTTTTTTAGCCATCAGTTCTAAATTGTCGTTGCCTTCTATATCCTTTCCCTTCTCCTTCTCCTTCCCTTTCACTTACTCCTCCATATCTTTTGCACTCGTTTTATCTTTGTTTTTATCTTTTATTTTATCTTTATTCATATCGTTATTTTTGCTTTTCTCGTTGTCTTTTTACTTTTTATCCTTTTCGCTTTCTTTGTCTTGATCTTTATTTTCTTTAGCTTTGGACCCCCTTGTCTCAGGTCGTCTCTGAGAGCCCTTGGTTCCCTGTGTGCTCTGTGTGCTTTGTTTACTCTCGATGCTCTCAATGCTCTGCATGCTCATTGTCTCTTGTGTGCTTTGTATTTCTGGTACCTCTAGTGGGGGCTGTAATAGATTTTTTTCACTTGGCTGCTCCCCCCCTGGTCTCATATATCCCGCCATTCCTTGTCCTTGTCTTATTGTTGAGTGTTGTCTTAGCGCTTTTATTACCGCTTTTATTCTCGCTTGAGTTTTTCGGGGTCCCCTTCTCCCCACCGGCTCCTGGTATTCCTGATAATTACACACCCGTAGTTTGACCCTGTATCTCTTAGTCGGTGTTTTGCTGCTTCCAGAGGTGACTGGAGCATGTAAGTTCACATAGATTTCTACAGTTACAGCTACAGCCCCAAACAGATTCCTCGTTAGCACCCCCAGTTTCACGTTGCACACTCTCAAGCCTCAAACCACAAGCCTTGACTCCAGGTTTCCCAATGGCCTGCCTGCCTCTTCTCTGTGTCGCCCTTGACAACAGAGTAGCATAGGCTGGCCGGCACACGGAGTTGCGGAGGACGGAGGAAGGCTGACCGAGCGGCTGAGCAGCAGGCTGGTGGATCGGCAGATCGGCAGAGCTCGGCAGACCTCTGAGCGGCAAGCAGGGAGCGGCAGTGTTACAGTGTTAGAGTTTGCGGGTTACAGGTCAGTAGATGCGAATGTGGAGTGTGAATGCTTCTTTGAATCAGCCTGCACTGTAACGGCCTGTGAGTCGATGAGCCGGAGAACCGCGAACCACGACCCCGATGCTCGCGCCTTTCCTTCTCCTTCACGTGATGTTCCCGTGGCCAGACCCACACCCAGACCCACACCGAGGCACTGATACAACTGTAGGTGCTGTGTCACTATCATGATGAGACCGGGCAATAAAAACAAGGATGACAGGCGGAGAACGCAGGCAGTCTTGTAGCGGAGTTAGGTTGAGCTGTAATGGTAATTGTTTTCAGCTAGTTGCAGCTACTCATTAGCTACAGATTTTGGATTATAGATGCATTTATAATGTTTTGGGGTAGGGGGATCCAAGCACCTACTCGGCTACTACTTTACGTTTGATTTGGCACTTGTGCATACCACCGAAACCGACACCAACACCAACACTGGGCCGGCATCGAACTTGTATACAGTTCTTTACAGTTCTTTTACGGTCCTTTTACAGACTTTTTAGAGTCCTTTATCCACCATGCTATGATATGCTATGACAATCTTGGATAGCTTTGGATAGCCTTGAACAGAGGATGGCTACAGCAGATTTGTAGCTTTTCCCCCATGCACATTATCGCATGCCTCACCGTTGCTCAGTTGACTGTCGGCCGCCGATTATTCCATCTTCCAACTTCTATACCCGTCAGGGGCAGGGTAAGGTTTTTTGGTACACAGGCCGGGACTCACGGAGTGATGCACTTGCGACTGCTCACACCAACGCCATCTTGTCTCCTCCCTTCTGAAGGCGATAATGCTGAATAAAGGTATTAGAGGACGCCCAAGTGGCCGCCCACAGATCTCAGAAGGAGGGACACCACCAACCTCAGCCCAGGAAGCCGCCATCCCACGGGTAGATCTCCCCTGAACCCCCGAAGGAGGAGGAGACCCAGAAAGAGAGTAAGCCAAAGCAATGACCTGCTTCAGCCAGCGACCAATGAAGGCAGAAGAAGCTTTCCCCCCACGAGAGGAAACACCAAAAGAAACAAAAAGGGACTCAGATATTTGAAAAGCCGCAGTGCGGTCCAAGTAGATACGCAACGCCCTGCACACATCCAACAAAGACCAAGGAGGATCCCTTGGAGAGTCCAGAGCAGACCCCAACGCAGGCAACACCAACTCCTGAGACCGATGAAACTGGGATGAAACCTTCGGAACAAAAGCAGAATCCAAACGAAGAACCACCCCATCCTCGGAAAAGGACAGAAAAGGCTCCCGGGCCATCAAGGCCCCAACTCCCCCAGGCGACGGGCAGAAGTAATAGCCACAAGAAAGACCACCTTGAGAGTCACAGACTTAATGTCCACCTCGGACAAAGGCTCAAACGGACGGGACACCAAAGCCCTAAGAACTAAAGGCAGATACCACAAAGGAAAAGAAGGACGCACCACCGGACGAGACAGAGAAAAACTCCAAAGAAGACGCAAAACCAAATCCTCAACATCAGACGAATTCCCCCAAGGGGAACTAAAAGCCCGAACAGCAGCCCATTGAGCCCTCAAAGTACAAACTGCCAAACCCTTATCAAAACCCTCCCAAAGCAACTGCAGCACCACCTGCAAAGAGCACGCCAAAGGGGACAATTCCAGAGCCACACGCCAACGACGAAAATTACCCCAATGACAGTCATAAGATTTGAGTGTAGACGGGCGACGGGAGCCCTGAAGAGCCACAGCTAAATGCTCAGGGAAACCCCTCTGAAGCCACCCCTGCCTTTCAACTTCCACACCGACAGATGCAACCTCAGAAAAGACAGCGACAGAGCAGACCACAGGGGGGAAGGAGACAGAGGAAGAAACCAGGGATCCTTCACAGCCAACAACCGTAGAGTCGGAAACCAAGACCTCAGAGGCCAAAACGCAACCACAACTACCACCACCCGATCCACCCAACATAGGTGGGCCAAAAACCAGGGAATCAGCGCCAGAGGAGGGAAAGCATAGAGAAGCCTGAATGGCCAGGGAATCGTCAGGCCAACCACCCCCCAGCAACCCTCCTGATAACCCCGAGAGCAGAACCGGGGCAGCTGGGCATTGAGCCCGGAAGCAAAGAGGTCGAGAAAGGGAAGACCAAACCTCCTGCACACAGAAAAGCCACAGGAGTCAGAAACAACTCCAGAGAGGCGGGGAAACAACAGCAGAGGGCATCCGCCACACTGTTGTCCACACCCCGAATATGAACAGCAGACATATCAAACAGACGCCCCTCCGCCCAACAGAATAGAGGGATCACCACCCCGTTCAGGGAGGAGGAGCGAACCCACCCTTGATGATTCAGGGAAGCAACCGTCACCATGTTGTCTGACTGCACCACAACATGGTAACCGAGCAACTGAACCCGAAAACCCATCACAGCCCGGAACACAGCCAACAGTCCTCTCCAATTGGATGAACGACGATTTGTCGCTTCTTCCCTGAGCATGGCCTTAAAACCCTGGTCCAATTGCTGGTCCTCTCCAGACTGGACTACTGCAATTCTCTTCTTACTGGCCTCCCCAAATTCCACCTGTTCCCCTTTAAGTCTGTTCTCCATTCAGCAGCTCGTTTCGTTTATGGGGCCAAAAGAAGCGACCACATCACACCCATGTTATCCACCCTCCGCTGGCTTCCCATCGAGGCAAGATCTATCTACAAGACTACCTGCATCACCCACAAAGCCTTGCATTCCTCCTCTCCTCCCAACCTGGCGAATAAACGGAAACTCTCCGGAGGCTCTAGACCATCACGAAATGCGGAAAATCTACTGCTTGAACCTCCCACTTTCAAGAAGGAAAGATCGATGGCCCAATCCTTTTCAGGCAACGCAGTGAGAATCTGGAACTCACTTCCACCTCAGCTCCTGGCCACCTCCTCCTCCCAGGCCTTAAAAACTGACCTCGTAGTTCTCCTCCTTCAAAGACACTTCCAAATTTAATTCATGCCCTCTCTATTATCTGAAGGAAGACCTTTTATTATAGAAAATGTCTATTCTTCATGACTATGGAAGTGCCTTCCCAGTGTGTTCTTATGGATTGAGAGTCTGTCATTTATTGCAGTATTACCCTTTTACCTGTGTTTGGTACTCTTTTGTAACGTGCACACATCACTTTTCTCTTGTAACACACTGTTTGCTACCTCTTACATTTTGTTTGCTTTCGATACTTGCACAAGTGCCACCATTGCCTACGTAACAGTTGTTCTTGTGTTTGAGTGTCCTCCATTTATTGCAGTATTATACCTCTACTTGTACTTTGTACTCTTTTGTAACCTGCACGCATGTCACTTTTTCCTCCTGTAATTCACCGTTTGCTACCTCTTGTATTTTGTTTGCTCATGATTGTCACTTTTGCCTCATGTAATGTAACGTTTGCTTTTGTAATTTGTTCACTTGTAATGTTCTCATGTATCAGTTCTGTTCCTATTGTGAAGTGCTCTGACACCTTTGGGTAAAGTCCGAGCTAATTAAAATCGCATAAAGAAATAAATAAACTAAATAAATAAAACCAACGACCCTGAAGGGACAGGGAACCTAGGGTCGCACCCCACCCGAAAGAACTGGCATCCGTGGTCAGGACGACCGGGGAGACGGCTACAGAGGCAGACCCTGCGACAGATGAGCCAACACTATCCACCAAAGAAGGGCAGGGAGGACCGCAGGGGACACAGGAAGAAGACAATCCAGCTCGCAAGACACAGGATCCCAACGAGACAGAAGGTACAACCAGAGAGGATGGAGGTGAAAATGAGCCCAAGCCACAGTAAACACTGTCGCTGCCATGAGACCCAGAAGGCGCAACCAGAGGCGAATCGGAAAGGAACCCCCCGCAAGAACCGCAGAGCCAGGGATACCAACGTCAAGACCCGAGACACTGGCAGGAACACCCTGCCGAGATCGGTCCGAAACCGGGCACCAATGAAAGCCAAGTCCTGGGAGGGGGACAGCTGACACTTGGGAAGATTCAGAAGGAATCTGTCATCCCTCAACACAGAACACACCACACCCTGAGCCTCCAACAACAGGGAACAAGACGGAGCATGGATCAAGCCATTGTCGAGGTAAGGGTACACCATGAGCCCCGGAAGATGCAACACAGCCACCACCGGAGCCACAACTTTGGTAAATACTTGCGGAGCAGACCTCCGGCCGAATGGCAGGACCTGAAACTGAAAATGACGACCCTGAACACAAAACCTCAGGAAGCGGCGTGAGCGGGATGAATCGGGACATGATAGTAAGCACCCTGAAGATCGAGGGTGCACATTAAATGGCCTAGAGCACCACCAGATTCACCCTCTGAAGAGTCTCCATGCGAAAATGCAGACAAACCACCCACTTGTTCAGGGCCTTCAAATCCAGGACCAGGCGGAACCTCCCTGTCACCTTGGGAACCAGGAAAATCTGAGAGTAATACCCTAGCCCGACTTCCAGAGGAGGGACCACCTGAATCGCACCCTTCCGAAGAAGAGCATCGATCCCCAGAGACAGCTCGGACCACTTGGACAGACATTACGGCCAAGGAGTCGGATAAACCCCTAAGTCCAGAGGAGGACTGGAGAACTCTATCACATGACCCATGCGAATGATGTCCAACACCCAAGCGTCTGAACAGGAAATCTCCCAGTCCAGCAGGAAGATCCGCAGCCGACCTCCTACCAATGATCCCTAAACCCCAGCCATATAGTCAGGAACGAGGCTTAGGAGGGGGGGGCGAAGCCTTCCGATCCCGGCCACGACCGGAAGAAAACCGTCTCCAACCCCCATAAAACTGCCTATGAGAGCAAGGACGGAAAAAAGATTTGGGTTTAGAGGAAACAGAAACAGAAGACGCCTGCTTAAAAGAAGAAGAATGCTTGTTCTCTTTAAACAACTTATGCAATTTATTCTCCAATTCCTCCCCAAACATCACTGTCCCCTTGAAAGGCAGACACAAAGCTCAAGCCTTCTGAGCAGAGTCTGTCTTCCAGTCCCAAAACACAAGACTGTGAGGGGCAGCCACACACGCCCCACTGGAAAGAGCAGAGGCCCGCACCTAATCAAAGGACACAACTGAGAGGAACTCCACTTGCCACTCACTATGCTGTAGAAGACTGGAACAGTCAGTAGTATCGTCCATTGACTGGTAAAGGGACTTGAGATCCAACAGCAAGGACTGCGAAACATAAGTCCCGTAAATGCCCGCCCTCAAAGACAAATGGGAACCAGAATACACCTTCTTGAGGGAAGAATCAAGCTTTTTATCCACAGGGTCCTTCAGTACCTTATCCTCCACCTAGGAAGTGCGAACCACCAGACTGGCCACAAAGGAATCAATAGGAATGGAATCCGGCAATTCAGCAGCCATATCCTGCAAAGGGTACAGTCTAGCCATAAAACGGGGCCGTAAGATCCGATCGGGATCCACCCACTCCCTCTGCAGCACATTTTTAATGAAACGATGAGTGGGTACATCAACAGTGGCAGAGCTCTGAAACTGGCGCAACAAGGGACCACCAGACGTACTCGGAGCCTCATCATCCGGAAACCCCATGTATGAATTGACATGCTTCAGGGGCCCAGCCAACATGTCCTTGTCGATGTACTTGCCCTTGTGTTCAGAGTCTCCCAACTACTCAGACTCGCCTTCAGAGGAACCTAGAAGATAGCGGACCGGTTCCCTTAGACCGAGCACCAGCACCTCCCATCTTGCAAAGAGGTTCTTTAATCAGACGTTTAAGCTTGGCATCACTCCCTGCGGAGCCGAGACCTGGCAGGAGAAGAAGAGGAGGAGGAATCAGAGGAAGAGGAGCGCTCCCTATGGCGGCTCTTCCTCACATGTTTTCCCATGATGACCGGACACAAGCAACCCAGCCAACAAGAGCCCACAAGCATCAGCAAACAAAGTACACCAGCGTCCCTCGACGAATATGCCCTTGTAAATGACAGTGACAACAAATGCAGTGAATACAGCCAGAAACCGCTATGCGGTACTCACCCGAGCTGGCTCCAAAATCTCCACAAAGTGAAGGAGCCCACCTCGGAACGCCTGACCTTCGCCTCTCCATTCCTGGAAGACAGACAACACGACCAGGAAGGCGGAACCAAGCACCCCGCCTTCCGACGGCCGAAAACGCCGTGCCCCCCCCTGTCAAAGCCCGGCAAAACCAGGAAGGGCATCCAGAAGACCCCAGCGACTCCAGGCAGCAAAAGGGGGCTCGAACCACACACCCCAAGCCGGGCAGGGAGGGTGAGGAATCGGAAACACATGAGGACACTCGCCCAGCAGCATCCATGTGAGTAAAATCCAGCACAACAGAAGCAGGAAGCTCCAGCAACAATCTCTCTCCACATAGGCAGAGACAGAAAAAAGAACAGGAGGAATGGTGGGACCTGTACGCTTATGTACTCCCAGAGGGAGGGGGAGGGGTAGGTCCAGCATTCTTCTTTCTTTTTTCTGTGCATGAGATGGGACTATCTCAATTGTTATGAAGGGGACGATGATTAAAGGGACCTGGGGGTCATGCATTAACATTGTATCTCCATCATAAGAGTTAAATCATATAAGTTTTTCAAAGTTAGTTAAGGCTCAGACTCTTACAAATAAAATCACATATACCCTTTAGCAGGCTTAGACAATAATCAATTGTTCAGGACAAATGAAAATAAACATATAGAAAGTTACCGAAAGTTACAACAGTGGAGTGAAAGAAAGCACTTACAAACAGTGTAAGTGAATGTTATATATAGTGAAAGCACAAAGAAAATTTCTGTTTTACAAACAAAAATTTACAAATACATACAGCCCCAGTTAGTCAGTGTTTTGGGGCCGGTGAAAACAAATGTTCCTGAGTAATGTGGAGATGGTTGAGTTGATATTGTCACCCACAGCCCTGTAACCCAAATGTAATAAAAGCTACAGTTAATAGTGCACACAATGCAAGCTTTAGTAAGCAATGTTGAGAAGATCCAGGACCTGGGTCAAATGTACGACCCTTTTTAGTGGTCGTAAATGGGAAATCATTCCATTTGTGACTCCTAAAGAGATTTGTGGTATGTACAAACCCTATTTTGCGAGTTAGTAACCTGGGTTTGCAAGTCGCTATTAGGAAGGAGCTTGCCAAGGGTATCCCATCCTAATAGCGAGTTGCCCTGGTATGTACGATTGTTTTGTGACCACAAATGCGGTCGCAAAACAATCTTTGTGATCGCAAAACAATCACAGTTACCATCTACTTGAAGTAGGTGGTAAGCCAGTCGCAAACAGGACCTTCCCCTTTGTATTGGGTGAGAAAATATATTTTGAGAGCAGGCGGTGGTTCCCATGGAAGACTGCCTACTTAAAAAAAATTAAACAGACATGTTTCATTTTTCTTTTTTAAATGCATCCTGTTTTCCTTTAAGGAAAACGGGCAGCATAAAAAAAACTGCTTTATTTAAAAAGCAGTCAGAGACATGGTGGTCTGCTGACCCCAGCAGGCCACTATCCCTGTGAGTGTATGCCATCACCAGTGGGTCATAAATTGCAACCTGCTTCCTCAATATAGATCAGTCAGGTCATTTGCAACTTCATTGGGAATTGCAAACAGTGTCTCAGACACTGTTGCACATTCAATTTTGCGAGTCGCAAAAAATCACAATTTGCGACTCGTAAAATGGAATGGAGGTACATCTGGCCCTTAATATCCATAAGGCTTTGCATTCCCAAAGCAAAGTCCAGATTTTCAATTCATAAAGTAAATTGGCAGCAAAGGAGCATCTTTCCTTGTGAATTACAATGACTTGACTAATGCTTTGTGAACGATGGGATGGAGGTCTTCAGACCATGCAGGCCTCCATCCCAACATTTTCTACTTTCCATAATGAGTCACAACCTGATTACTGCTTCATTAATATTAAGGGCCTTTTATTGCAAAAAGTAACATTGCAGTGCCAGGGATCGAAGAAGCGGGCGCAGTGCTAATGGTGAGGATGGATGCAGAGCAACGCCAACCATTGTGATGTAACCAGTGTGCTTTGTACACAAGGCTCAGGATCTACCAGAGAACGAGGACAAGAGAATCATTGGAAGGGGCAAGAAGCCAAAAAGGGGATAATTCTCTTTCACTGAGAGAGTCTGGCATCAAAGGTAGATGGGGTTCACAATGACTCAGCAAGGGATTTGAATTTTTTTAAATCATTGGAATATAAACTGAGCTCCCAGCAGAACTAATTGGAAAGAAGTATCAGTGAAACTACAATATTGCGTGACTTTACAATGTAAGCCTTTACCATGCAGACCCATACCGTACAGCCTTTACCATTCATGTCTATTTTACGCAGATGCCTTTACCAGGCAGCCTTTACCACATATGTCTTTACTATGCAGATGCCTTTATCAGGCATGCCTTTACCATGCATGGTAAGTATTAGTAAGGTAAGAAAAACCCCAAGAATGATCAATTTCATATAGCAGTGGTATTTTATGTACAGCTGGGTCGTAATGAAATATAAATAGCAATGAAATAATCAATTAATGTTTTAATACTTAATGTCCTAGCATTTGTTTCGCCATTAAAGTCAGAAAACAGATTTCTGAATTTCCTGTGCCCGTGTACAACACCATGAACAGTTGTGATTCACCAGGCTAAAGAGGAAACCATCAGAGCATAATAGGCTATGATTGTATGTTGTGATACCTTAATATCATAGCTAAAATATTGAGATAGAAAATATAGACAGGTAAACATGTGTAGATTGTATTTATGTACGTATATTACATTATTACATTTAGATTTCCTATAACTATATATATACACACACATACATATTTATACACCTATATATAAACTTTCTCCCCACGATCTCCGGTGAAATATAAGAAGCTGTCGTCGGCCGGTCCGAGCCGGGACACCGGAAGTCCCAAAACGTCCTTTCAACGATCTCTTGATACTATAAAAGATACTCGGACACCTTCCTTCTGCAAACAGTGATTTATTGCGGCAATAAACAACGCGTTCCGGCGGTTAAGCCTTGATCACGTTCGAGAGCACGCCTCAGCACGACTCATCCTGGACATCCCCCGACACAGCCACATCTCTGCACACCTAAGAAACCTGCACTGGCTCCCCGTCAACAAGAGAATCACGTTCCGACTCCTCACCCACGCACACAAAGCTCTCCACAACCAAGGCCCAAGATACCTCAACGACCGCCTGAACTTCTACACTCCCATCCGCCAGCTTCGATCGACCAACCACGCCCTCGCCGCCGTCCCCCGCATCCGAAGAGCCACAACGAGAGGAAGATCCTTCTCCTACCTGGCCGCCAAGATGTGGAACTTCCTCCCCACCCACCTCCGCCTGACCCAAGACCACCTCGCCTTCAGGAAGCAACTCAAGACCTGGCTGTTCGAGCAGTAGAGGATCCCCCAAGCGCCTTGAGACCCTCCGGGTGAGTAGCGCGCTATACAAATGCTTTGATTGATTGATTGAGAGCCTCAGTGCACATAATCAAATTTAAATCAAACGGTGTACATAATTCATGAACATTAACATAGGACTACTAGAAAGATGCTGTGTCTATGAAGGTAAATATGTCGGCCATCTTGAGAGGTGTAAACAACATTATAGACAATTACTAAATAGCATTGCACATATTATATTTGTCATTAGATCCATTATAGGGTTTAACCATTGTAGAATATTGGATTATTTAGAACGGAGTAAGCACTGTACAATTCGGCAGCTGTATGTAGAACTGTGTGCCCTTAAAAGCGACGATAGGGATAAACATGCTAGTAAGTGGGTGGAGAAAGTGGGGTCTAGCTTGAATGGATTTCAGATGTCTTTGGATTTAGGAAGATCAGTCCTGTGTTCAGCGACGTTGCAATCACAGCATTACAAAACATTGTATTCTCTCTATCATACCCCGGCTAGAATTGCACAGTGGGGAGGGATGTCAGGAACAACCTGTCCACGTTGTGATGCAAGTAACGCTGACATAGTACACATGTTTGCGCAATGCCCACAATTACATACTCTGAAGGGAGCAATTGAGGAATTTCTGGAGGGCTCATTGGGGATCAAGATCAAATGTCTGATGAACTAATACGGCTGGGGGTGATGGCAGGGGCAGAGGAATCCCATGCAGAATTTCTGTTCATGGCAGCTGCTGTCTTTCGGATTGGTATTGCGAGGGCATGGCTGGATAGGATACCACCAACATTTCAAATATGGGTAGCAAGATTATTGTCCACGTACAACTTGGAGAAAGCGATATATGACAGGAAGGGCAGAAGGGCGAAAATACGGGGAGGGAAGATATGGCAACCCATAGCTCGGTGGAAAGCTGGGCAGAATGGGGAAGGGGATTAGGATGCGGGGAGAAAGCTGCATGTATTATTGGAAAATGTAGTTTGCTTCTCTTTATTTATGTACTGCTTGAAAGTATTTTGTGTTTTTGTGTTTTGCTTACTTGTGCTGTAACATGTACTGGAAAACTTGGGGGGGGGGAATTCAAATCTTAAAATAAAAAAAATAAAAAAATTAAGTATTTTAGTTAGTTTTACTGCTGCTGGAGAGCAAAGTGTATCATAAGTAAGTACTTGCAGGCTGTGTGCAACTGCGGTGTCAGTGTTTCAAAGTATTCTTTTGAAGTGGATGGGTTCAGAGTTGAGCTATGGGTGAGTTCAAGTGAGATTGATCGCTGCAGCTGGAGAGATGGTGTGCTGCATCCATTACCCTACATCACTTTGTCTTTTTTCTTTTCCTCAAACTCATGCCCTGATATCTTGGAAGACATTGTTCCCAGCACATCAATTGTTTTTGAACACTAGTATACTTTTTTCGACTGCAGTACAAATGTTGAGAAGAGTTCTTTTGCTCCTCTCGAATATTAGCAAAAAGGACTTGTAACAGAAAGAAATGAATAAAGCACATTTTCTTCAGCATCACCATTTCCCAATTTCCAAGATGAGGCAGCAGCAAAATGCAATCTGTCTAGGGCCAGTAAAATCCTAGCACCAGCCTTGAAAAAGTGAGTGGACGGTGAGACAGAAGAGGAAAATTGTTCACCAGTTCTGACAGCTTTGTTTTATCACTCAGAAGCATGGGGCCACTGGTTATTCAGTGAGTAAACGAAGAAGGGGACTGTATGTCTTTTGTTCTTCTTGGTGCAGTAATCTTGATTGTGTAATTGTGCCAGAAACAGTATTCCAGCAACTGCTTCAGTATCATGCTTTTTCCCAGCACAATTTCCACAAGGTAAAACCAGACAGGCTTGATGCTATGAAAAATGCAAAAATAACAGGTGATGGACAGAATGGAGAACAATGTCATACATTCACCCCAGTACAGAGATCTGGGCCTAAATCCATCGTTTTTTTGCTCACCATGCCTTTCCAGTTTGAACCCAGCCATATGCAAATCAGTCTTGACCCTGTCCCCATGAGAACAGTCCAGCCCGAACTGCCAAGCCAGGTCCTCTCTGGACTGGAAACAAGCATCCAAGGACCGGTTTCGGGCTTTCAGCCCTCATCAGCCTGGATAGCTTGATTCCAGTGGCATGGAGAGCACGGGACTCACCTCTGAGCATACCCGTCCCACTAGGGGTGACAAATACAAAAATAACAGGTGAAGGACAGAATGCAGAACAATGTCATACATTCCCCCCAGTACAGAGATCTGGGCCTAAATCCATCGTTTTTTTGCTCACCATGCCTTTCCAGTTTGAACCCAGCCATATGCAAATCAGTCTTGACCCTGTGCCCCATGGGAACAGTCCAGCCCAAACTGCCAAGCTAGGTCCTCCCTGGACTGGAAACAAGCATCCAAGGACCGGGTTCGGGCTTTCAGCCCTCATCAGCCTGGATAGCTTGATTCCAGTGGCATTGAGAGCATGGGACTCACGTCTGAGCATACCCGTCCCACTCGGGGTGACAAATGCGAAAATAACAGGTGATGGACAGAATGCAGAACAATGTCATACATTCACCCCAGTACAGACATCTGGGCCTAAATCCATCGTTTTTTTGCTCACCATGCCTTTCCAGTTTGAACCAGTTCAGGCCTGTCTCTCTAGAACAATTTAGGCAAGCCATTCTGAAATGTAAATTGGGCTCTCCTCTGGGTGCCTGCTCCCTGTTTTGTTAGTGGGAGCAGTAGATGTTATCAATCCAGTGATCAACCTCAATTAAAACCATTCTCTTTCTTTAGGGGTTATGCCTTCTGCTCAAGAAGCCAGCACTGCATCCTAACATATTTTGCAACTTAGGCCTATTTTGTTTCTCCTGGCCTTCACTAAAATGCTGGAAAAACTGGTTAACGCTCAGCTCCCTGAGTATCTTGAGCAAGGCAAGTTGTTACATCCCAGTCAATCTAGCTTTCGTCCCCGTCATAGTATGGAATCGGTAAATTCTGGAGACCTCTGACCATTTTAAATGGTTATTAGATTACGGTCTTGATTCTTCTTGACCTATCTGCCACCTTTGACACCGTCCCACACTCTACTCTCCTGCACTGACTGTCTGCCATGACTGTGGGGTATTGTGTGGGACTGGTGCGATTCTTTCTTGGCTCACCAATCAGTTTGGCTCACCCCTTTATCCTCTGAGGTCAGGGCAGTTGATCCTTTGGTAAGCCCTACAATTTTCAACATCTGTAGTTGAACTGTTTGGGTGTAAAAATATCACCTACGATGACGAAACACAGTTTCTCTTTGTCTTCAATGGATCCTATGCCTCAATTGCAACATCTTTTACAGACTGCATGTGAGTAATTTTCAATTGGATGCAGAGTAGTCAACTTAAATATAACTCAGAGAAGACGGAAATTATCCCATTTGGATCACCTACGTCTAACTGTTGGGGAGATCTTTGGACCCCGTCGCTGCCAGCCATGCTTCCTCCATCTTCGGTGGTTAAAAACTTGGGGATGAAGCTGGACACTGCCCTTTCAATGCGGTCACAGATCTCTGCGGTGGTGGGCCAATGTTTCGCTATGCTTCGCACTCTAAAGAAATTTCTTCCCCTCCTTCCTCTGGAGGCTAGGAGAGTGGTGGTCCACAAGCTGATCATCTTGTGCCATGACTGTGCTAACACCCTCTTTCTAGGAGTTGTCGAGGCTCTGCTGAATCACCTGCAGGTGGTCCAAAATGCAGCGGCTAGGCTTCTCTTGCATCTACCAAGGCGTTCTTAGACCTGGTCAGCCCTGAAAGACCTCCAAGGGCTACCTGTCAGGAAACAGATCCTATTTAAAGCTCTGGTTCTGGTCCCCAGGGCAGTGTATTTATCCAGCCCTGGCTATCTGGCTAAGATATTTGTCCAGTATCTCCTCTCTAGAGTGCTGTACTCTTCCTCTGCCTTGCTTCTGTCGATTCCTCGCTTTAATCTTTCTCTTTTCGGGCTGCTAGAGCATGGAACCAATTCCCACGCAAATTGCGTAATCCCACTTGAGACTATATTCTGCAAAAAACGTTAAACTTTAAACCTGGCTTTTCTCTGTGGGCTGGTGTTTTATGGGTGTGCACCATGGGGCTCCCCCGTTAGTGCCGGGACACTCCTCGAAGTAGCTGCACACTCTGTATATCTCCCATTCCATTTCTATACAAACTAAACTTAAACTACAAAACATTAAAAATTCTAAAGTTATAGTTATACCTTGAATTCATAATTTACACATCTTCTTCGAATTACTATAGCTCAAGCACCTCTATACGGATGTATGACGTTACAACGCATACTATCAAAACCACGCATACCATTACAACGCAGTGGAGTGGTGTGGCTCACTGGTTAGAGGCGGCAGACCCGGAAGCAGAGGTCGGCCCGGGACCAGGGTTCGATTCCCAATGCGGCAGAGTCTTGGGCCATGGTCAGCGGACTCGATAATTCTCGCCTCGGTGCCTACTCCAACTATGGGTCCCACTCAGCAACTCTGGGCAATAGCTTGCTTAATCTGTACTAACGGCCCCATCAGCGCAGGGGATGCTTGTCTTCACCTTGGAGATGCCCAGGAGGGACCATCTCACATGGAAAGCCAGGATGGGTTCCCCAGCGGTATACAGCGCCGGGACGCCCCTTTGCTGGGGCAGCTGTGCGCTTTACAAGTATACGACATTTAACATTTACAACGCATACCGTTACAACGCATAGCGCTTAGAGGTGCTGGATAGTGGTAAGTATAATTTTATATTCCAACTCCAGTCCCCGTGGACACTAGGGAAGGTGTTGGATATAAAATTATACTTATTCCCTATCCTAGAGCGCCCCCCAGCGCAATGCGTTGTAATGGTATGCGTGGTAATGCCTCCGTTGTAATGGTAGTGCGTGGTAAAAACTTTGTTGTAACAGTTGTATACCCCTCTCTACACATTGTTGGCAATAGCCACACTACATTAACTCTAACTCGCCGCTCTGCTATTGACAGTGCTCTCACAAATTATGCTATTTGCCATGTCACAACTTTTGTTATAAATGCTATGATTTCACATGGTATAAGTGATGTGATATGAAGGGTATAAGCAGTGCATCATAAAAGTGTGAGTTATAGTTAATGTAGTGTGGCTAGTGAGTTGACAAAATTGTGTATGGTTGAAGTGCATGAGTTATAGCCTTTTGAAGGTGGTGTGTAAATTATACATTTAAGGTTTAGGTATACCTTTAGAAAGTCTAATGTTTGTGGAGTTTAAGTCTGGTTTGTATAGAAATAGTAAATACATTTATAGTCATTTGTAGGGGGGGGGTGTATAATATAAATGAAAGGTAAACCTATAACTTTAGAATTTCTGTGTGCGGATTTCATTTAGGTTCGTATAGAAAGAATAAATAAAGTTTTCCTAACTATAACTAAGCCTTAGGGCTGTGTTGTTCTTCTAATGGCTTTTTATTTACATTACTTGGTCCCCCTTCTGTCGAAAACACTGTTATCAATGGCCGTACTGGTAGGCACATATTAATATATTTCATGGCGCGTGGGCTGTATCACTTCACTAAACTTTTAAGGATTAAAGATTTCATCAAAGCGATAAGATGATGATGATATGACCATGATATGATGATAAAGACTTGCACATTCTGTTACATGATGCCCCAAAAGACACCTTTACAGAGATTGCAAGCAGGGCAAAATGCCTCCAAGTGGTACCTACCAACAAAATACAACTATGTTTTGAGGGTGGATCAGACAATAAATTGTGGTAAGTACTGTAGTTTCAAGGTCAAACACAGTGCTTTCGATGGAAATAAACGATAGCAGTATATTACCCTGTCAGGTTAATACAGTGTGATGAAGCTTCTCAGCCTGCACTTCCTGAAAGACTGTAAAAGTCTAATAGATTTAGGGAAAAGGGTGCCTCAGGGAACATATGAGCCGGGTGTCATCAATGGATCAAAACTGTCTCTCGGACTCACCTATGGGGGCTCAGACAGCTCGGAATGATTACTTTCCCTTCAAAAGCCTTGAGACGAATTGTATGTCCTAGATTAACTCTACAAAAATGGGTCAATATTTCCAATTGGGTTTTTTGCAGGGCTGTGAGCAATGTGCATAGTCTGAGATGGATAATTATTTTTTTCCAGCTGATTTTCGAATTACTTCCATCCCAGTTTCTGCCTTCTACATTTTTATAGCCAAAAATTAACACATTTGCAAAGTTACTAATCAAAACCACTTTGATCATAAACCACTTTTCTATGAGTATTTACATTTCTGCAGGCAATCTAGACATGTGTATTTTATTATTAAAACCGTAGCTTTCAGAAAAATGAAATTTTTAGTAGCACAGTGGCAAGTCACATCTTCGTGCTACATTTTATCACATAATTTTTACACTATAACCATTCTGCCAGGACATGATCTATCTATCTATCTATCTATCTATCTATCTATCTATCTATCTATCTATCTATCTATCTATCTATCTATCTATCTATCTATCTATCTGTCTGTCTGTCTGTCTGTCTGTCTGTCTGTCTGTCTGTCTGTCTGTCTGTCTGTCTGTCTGTCTGTCTGTCTGTCTATCTATCTATCTATCTATCTATCTATCTATCTATCTATCTATCTATCTATCTGTCTATCTATTTATCTATCTGTTTGTCTGTCTGTCTATCTATTCGTAACACATTTTGGTATTTTTCTCGAACACTACATTTCTGAGCTCTTCAAAAACAAGCATTGGCAATGCCAATAGGTCTGGCTTATGAATGAAAGTGCCTTTTGTGTCATTGATGGGTTTAGGCACTCAGTAGTTTATCATACAGGCACTCTACCACTCATCATTCCACTCATGCAACAATTTATCAATTAACTGACTCATTCTTGCATTCACCCCCTGACACAACCTCAATAAAAGACTCAAACTCAGCGACATATTTAAGATAAATTGAAAGAATACAAGAAGAAAAGAGAAAACATGCTGCCATCTAAAAACAGCGGGCACATTTGATTTTGATTTGAAAATGTATATAGTGCACTATTCCCCTAAAGTGTCTAGGTGCTGTGCGGTAGGTTACCAGAAAATAGAACAGCTTTTTAGTGCTTTTCTGAATGGAGGCAACATTGGGCTGTTATATTGGTCAGGAGTGGGTTCCACAATTTCACTGTCCCAGAACAAAGCTTCTTCCTCCCTAACATGCCATATTGAATCTGGGAGTTTGGAGGAGTTTGTTCTGCGCTGATCTTAAATTTATAGCTGGAGCGTAGCAGGTAAGGTGTTGTTTCAGGTACTGTGGACCATTCCCATGCAAGGTCATAAAAGCTAGACATTAGGATTTGAAGTCTATTCTTTTTTGCACTGAAAGCCAGTGAAGCTTTCCTAATCCCTGGGAAATTGTCAGGAATTTCGAAATGCCCAGCAGCAATCTAGTGGCTGCGTTCTGCACACATAGTTTGAGCATATGCTGCTTTTGTAAGCCCATATAAAGGGCATTACCGTAATCAAGTCTGGCCAGGGCTAGAACTGTCACAAATGTTTTTACTGCCTCTGGTGGAATGAAAGACTGAACTTTCCAAATTGTCTTTAGAGGAAGGAAAACAGGAAGCATATGCTTATAATAACAAAACAAAACATAGCAGCATGGTATCTGCCTTGTAACAGTATTGTAAATTGTCTATTATTTTAAAGTTCAAGCATGTTTGCCACATTTAGAACCAACTTGTTGGCCATCTTTGAATGGTACAGCATCGATACACTATGGACACCCACTTTCCATAATTGTCTACTGGTACAGAGCAAGTGTCCACGTGGGATGTGGCACACTGCCGATCAAATGAGTGGCAAGCAAGCAACCCATTCGTCCTATCTGGAGAGTTGTAGTATCCGCTTGGAAAACATCAGACTTAAAAGAAGAGAAGCAAAGAAAAGGAAGGGGAACTATAAACAGAGAAAGAAATTAAAACTAAAGGACTGGACAATCAGCCCAGACATAGGAGCACACTCATTTTAAGGTGGATGTACACATGTGATCTGAAAATGTCATCAATCACAGGACAGGAGAACAGATGACAGTTTGAATCATTATACCATGCAGTTCGCTGTCATGGGTGGAATCAAGGTGTAAATGACTCTCAGGCAGATTAATGGCAAAATAGCTCTTACCAAAAGGCCCACCATATTTCTATGAGGATATATATTTATTTACATGGTTCCATGCATTATTTAATCTTTTTTTTACACGACCCAGGCAGACAGCTAAGAAGCCAAAATTATTCTCTAAAAAAGTAGTCTGTGCCATTTCATTCAATAATATTCCTGTCTGTAGGCTTTACTATTGAGAAATGTCACCCAGGCAGACAGCTAAGAAGCTAAAATTATTCTCTACAAAAGTAGTCTTTGCCATTTCATGTAACAACATTCCTGTCTGTAGGCTTTAATATCGAGAAATGTCAATCTACGCTTAAATGCCTATTGTCTTTAACATGTGCTTTTCCAAATCTATATTGTGACCTACTGCCTTTATATTATCTTTTCACTATAAGCAATCAGGCATAAACCCTTTAGCATTGGCTTGTCATCATCACCAACTCAGACCTATGAGTTGATTCGTAAGCCTTCCCACAAAGCAACCATCAGGTATACCATGATAAATTACAAATATGTACAAAATACAGTTGTAAAACGATATATAATCCCTAGTGCTAGAGCCTAATACTGATTACCATTGCGCAATTCAGCCATTCCCATGGTTTGTTCAGGAGGGTCACCAACACCAAAACCCTGACCTAAAATATTAATTTGCTAAATTCCATGTAAAGATATTCCTGTATACAGGCTTTAGCACAGTGTAATAAGGACCCAACCTTAAAAGTCTATTTCCTTGAACACTGTGTTTTTCACAATAATTAAGTATGGCCTAGTTGCATTGTCATACATTTTCTTTATAAAGAAATCACACCTAAGGAATCTGACATATGTGTTCCCAGTGAACCGAAAAAACCTCAAGCCATTGCCGATGGCTTGAAACTATATATAACAGCCTACTGAAATGTGCATAAACTGACAACCATCGTGCAAACTTTATAAAACTGCAAATATGTACAAAATGACATTTGGCAAAAAATATACAATGCAACCCCTCTGAACGGGGTCTGACAAGAATCGTCACAGTGAATTTCTACTCCCAGTGTTTGTCATAGTGGGTGATCAACACCAAAACCCTTGCCTGCTGTGGTAATTAGTGAAATTACATGTAGCCAAATATGTTTTCATAGCTAGCACCGTCATTTGATAAATCCACTGTTAGAGGCCTATTGGCTTTACCATATGCTTTTTACAATAAATAAGCCTGGCCTACTTCCTTTGAAAACACTTTCATATTAAACAGGTCAGACCTATAACATTGACTTGTCACCATAACCAACTCAGGCCTACTACACTGAGCGTAAGCTTTCCCACAAGGCAATTCTTAGAAATGCAGCCATAAAATTGTAAATGTATACACAATTGCAGTTGGCAAAGCACGTTACTCTCTCTCAGTAGCATTTAACAAAGATTCTCATGGTTCAAATCCTCTGCATTTGTGGCTTGTCTGAGGGGGTAACCAACCTTCCAATACCCTTGCCTACAAAAGTACTCTATGCGGTTCCATGTAGCAAAAACCTATCTGTGGGCTAAAGGAAAGTGGGTTTCTGTTGTAGTAACTTTTTGTCTGATGACTGATGCACTTTTCCTTGGTGTGCCCTGGGCTCCTGCCAATCAGGTACACAGGGCCTGTGTTCCTTCCCTAAAACTGTATTGAAACCTAAACCCAATCGGCATCTCTGGCCACAGGTAAACCCCTGGTAAATGGTACCCTAGGTACCCAGGGCACTGTGACCAGAGAAGGCCCCTAAGGGCTGCAGCACTTATTGTGCCTTCCTTAGAGGCCCTGTACCCTGGCGCACACACACTGCCTTTGCAGGCTGAGTGTCTTGGTGCAGAACTAAACACACAGTCGACATGGCACACATCCCTGTGTGCCATGCCCACAAACACACTGCCCTGGCATACCTCAGTCACCCCTCCAGCTGGGTGCACTATGCAAGTGGTGTGGACACAGGTGCATGAGCCCTGTGCCCCTACAGTACCCAGGGCCATTCCTGGGCACTGTAAGTGCAGTGAGGCCATTAAGAGTATACGGTGCTGGGAGGTTGTCATTATGAACTACACAGCACCATAATGGCCACACTGAAGACTGAGAAGTTTGGTATCAAACTTCTCAGCACATTAAATCCACAGAGATGCCAGTGTGGGATTTAATGTAAAATGCATGACAGAGGGCAACTTAGAGTTGCCCCCTGAACCTAACCCACAACCAGCATCCTTACTGAGAGGCTGCCTAGGCTGCCACACAGCAGACATGTTGCTGGACCCCTTGGTAGAGAGCCATCCGCTTCCCTGGGCCTGCAACAATGTACATCTTGGGATGAGGTGCTAGGTCTCCTCCCCCAGGATGGGCAGGGGGAGCTTCAAAGGCATGCCGCCTTTGTGAGCTTCTCCAGGCCACTTGCCGTACTCAGCAACTGTCCCCCACCGGTTCTGACCCCCACTCTGGCGGGAAGACAGGTGGGAAAAACAAAGGAAGGAAAGAGGGTGTTCCAGCCTCTGCCAACCCCACCCCTCTGGTGGGGGAGGCGAGTTAAAGCACAACTCCGGGCTCTCGCCATTTTGAGAATCGGCAGCCCTACCCAATCAGAGCTAGGCTCCTGCCCCTCCCCCACTGGAGAGTGACAGGATAGGGGGTGTACTCACCCCAGGACAGGGACCCATTTGTCCCTGCCCTTGCCCTACCTGTAACACCCCTACATTTAGTATTTAGGGGCACCCTGAACCTTCCTTCCTCAGATCCAGAATTTGAAACAAGAAGAAGAACAAGAAGAAAGAAGACCTGACTTGCAGCTTTTAACAAGAAGACAACACCAACTGACTTGGCCCCAGGCCTACAGGCCTGTCGACCCTCGAGCCTGCTACTGCTAAACCCCGGCGTCTCCTATGGTCAGCAACCTCAAAAACCCCGGAGGACCTGACTGCCTTGATCATCTAAAGACTGGGACTCCCACGAGCAATGGTTCTGCTCAAACAGCAACAACCCCTGGTGCCAGCCAGGAACCATGAATCCAGCACACTCTGCACCCGCCGAGCCCGGCCTGTGCCTGAGTGAACAAAGACCATGAGGACGTCCCCCCAGCGACTGTGACCACAAATCCAGCACCCAAGGACCCTCCTCGATGCTCTTGATGATGCCTGCAGCCTCACAACCAGGGACCCCTCCAACCGCGACCAACTGAGGGTAAGATTTCCCGACACCAAAAAACACCACTGCACCCAGCGCCCCAAGGCCCCCTGTGCCCAACTCCTGGGTGGCTACCTAACCCACAGCTTCCCAACTTACCTCTCAAAGTGGTGGTCGCACCTGAAGAATCTTCGTCCCCATGTTTGCAGCCTTTGTTCGTCTTGCAGCTGTCCGATTGAAATACATTGGGAGCCCGACTGCCCAAAAGAACCCTGCACCCAGCCGCCTGAGTGCCACTGGAAGTGCAGCATCTGTCCTAGCCTACTTCTCCACTTGCCCTGTATGAGTAACCAGGAGCTCAGCTCCCACAGCCACGTGGACTGCCTGCTAGCAGCCACCAACCAAAGGCCCCCTTGCCCACCATAGGCTAACATTGGGCCTACTCACTCTGCACCCTGCTGCTCATGTGCCACTGAGAGTGTAACGACTGTACCTACTTGATACTGGGAGACCCCTGAATCTACCCCCAGAACCTTAACTCTGCCAGTCGAGTACTTACCTGAAAGAAGATAACTCACATTTTCTCCATAGGGTAACATTGGCTGGTTTTCATTTGGAAATTCTTCTGTTGAGTTTTGCAACTTTGAAATATTCCTTACAAATCGTCCGATCAACGAAAACAAAATTACTCACCTGTTATTAGGAGAGATCCCAGTGCTGGATCTTGGTGCCCAGCACTGACCCTAAAAAGTAATTGTAACTCTAACTTACCGTTAACTTGATTTTCCATCATAGGATTACATGGCTTGGTTTTCACAAAAATTTCTTCTGTGTCGATTTTGAAAACATACAAATAAAAATCGCCTGCGTAACAAAAATTATTTCTTTCAACTGTTTTCAGGAAATACACCAGGGCTGAATCCAGGATCCAGCCCTGAGTAAGAAAAACATTTGTAAAGTGATTTTGTTGCATTTACTTAAAACTTCCCATTGAGCTGAATGTTATTGTGTTAGGTTTATGTTGCATATTGCAACAACTGTATCTATTGCGCTCTAAAGTCTATTGCTATTTGAAAGTATTCAATTGCAACATCTCATTCTGAGAAAGTATTTTTATACCTACTTGTGGTTCTAAAATAAAACAACATATTTTTAATACAAAACAGTTGGCCTGGAGTTCAGTTCTTGAGTGTGTGAGACCATTTGCTGACTGAGTGTGTACAACAAATGCTTTACACTGTCCTCTGATACTACCTTACTGCTCGACCAAGCTACCACTTTAGAGAGTAAGGGTATATCTAACTTTAGCCTCTGCCATACCTCCGGGGGCTGTGGACTCTGTGCACACTGAACCTTACTTTGGTGCAGTATATACAGAGACACTTTCTTACATGGGCTTTAAATAAAAATGACATCCTTAAATGCCTATTGATTTTAACATATGGTTTCACGGTCAGTATATCAGGTCTACTGTGTTTATCGTAACATTTCATCATAAACAGTCATTCATATATACTTTTTGATTAGTTTGTCACCAAAACCAACTCAACCCCCACTGTACTGAGGGTATGTTTTCCACATGGCAGCCATTCGACATACAATCATAAAATACAAATGCATACATTATTACCTTCGGCAGAGCGAAGTACTATCTCTCCTAAGGAGGCCAACAAGGACTATTGAAGGCACATCTTCTATCCTCACAATTAGTTTGGGTGGATCACCAACATCAAAACTCTTGCCTACTATGGTGTTCTGTGAAACGCCTACCCACAGGCTTTAACACATTGTAATATTAATACATTCTAAAAAGCCCATTGTCTTAAGCGCATGCTCTAGTTAATAACTACCCACCTCCCATGTGTGCTGCTACCAGAGAAAAGCAAACACCATGGGTGATCTCAGTTTGCTTAAATAGTATGTATTACACAGTCATGTGTGTGTCCCTGAACGTTCAAGCTCAGGCAGCTGTATAAGTAAATATTTGATCAGAGCTGAGTGGAGGGCAAGCACTTTTTTTTGCTCTCACGTACTCAGGATTTATGAATTTTAGAATAGTGTGAATTTGTCATACTAAAGAGTGCACCTAATACGTTTGTAATGTGGCTATAAGCATCCAACTACGCATATTTACTTATGCAATTGGTAAAAATATAGTTACAATTTAGAATACAATTAGTTATTTGTATGCTGACGTGTGCCTCTTTTTACACTGACAAAAGTCAACGTTGAGATTTATGCATTTTTTGGAGACTTCATCATACAAACATCAAATTATAAACCAAACAGGGACACTTTTCCACAAATTACAGAGTATAAAGCACTCATGTGCCAAAATCCAGCTCTAATTAGCAAAGAAAAATTCTACATCTCTTCTGGTGCAGCGCAAAGAGGTCTCAAAGCCCCGCAACTGGAATGTCACTTTTTCCGACGCTTCAGTTGCGCAATGCCCTGCTCCATATTTACAAGGCGGTGCTGTGCCACTTTTGGGCATATTTACAATTAAATAGCACAGCGTGGCGCTGCAAGCAAGTTAACCGTGCCTCGCTGCATCATTTAAAAAACACAGGGATGCACGGTATTTACAAGAATACGGTGTACTCAAGTGTTTTCCCTTGTGCAGGCGCTAAAAAAGCTGCCTGGTGGTGCAGGGATAATTGTGTTTGTGCAGGAAGAGACACCTTTCTGTAAAAAAAACAATCCTTAATGGCATTTTGCTCCTTCTACGTGTGGTGCAGAATGCAGCACAGGTAGAAAGAGCAGAAAACGAGGAGAAATAAAAGTATTTCTCCTCGTTGCGTCACTTTGATGCCTCCTTTTCAAAGACATAGTTTTTGACGCTGCCTCATATTTACAGATCATTGTAAATGTGGGGCAGTGTAAGCAATAGGTGTTGCGTGGGAACACCCACAGAAACACCCATTGCGGGCCCTTTGCCGCAGAAAAGTACGGGGATAAGGGCCATATTTACAAGGCGGCTTTAAGCCATGCAAAGTGGCTTAGAGCCTCCTCGCAAATATGGAACAGGGCATTGCAGAGCATTGGAAAAAATGATGCTCCAGTGGTGCAATGCCCTTGTAAATATACCCCTTTGCGTGGCTTACTGCACAATCATCCCTGGAATGCAGGCCCCCTTGCACCTCGCAAGGGTGCCTGTGCTGGTCCTAGGCAGCTTTTTTATCGGCAGGTAATCGGAAGACACAGGGATGTGCTGTATTATTGTACATACGGGGCATCTCTGTGTTTTTGAAATGACGCAGCATGGCACAGCTAAATTGCTTGCAGCACTGCACTGCGTCATTTTGTTGTAAATATGCCCCCTGATTCCAACCGGACAATTTATGGAAACTAGCCCTAGAATAGTACTAAATGTGGAACAGAAGAGCACCATATGTGTGACCTGTGTAAGTTGCTACCGATCAAGGGCTCTACAGTACCGTCCTGACCACATTTTAAGGGAACGTACAATTGTCTGCTACTCCTCATGTACGCAAAGGGCTTACTCTAAATCTGCATTTTAAAATACTCATTCTAAAAAGTTTTTTTTAATGGTCTTCAGGCAGAGGCAATGACTATGCAGGGCCTGCGTAAACATACATCTCTTGTACAGGCTTGGGGAACACTAGTAGACGACCTGAAGAATGTGGACCAAGAATCCACTCCCAGCACCCCGCAGGCCAGGTCTCGACCGGTTAGCCCTAATAACCAGGAACAGGAGGGGGGTGACCAGGAATGTGCATAAACAGGATAAGATATGAGTATGTATTGCTGATACCTAAAAGCAAATAAACTATGTTTTAAAAAAAACATACATCTCCTGTACATTTAGGGCGATCACCACCCGCCATGTCATTAAGGAGACTGTTGCCAGTTCTGCACATTGTGTTCATTGCTCATCACAGGGGTCTACCAGCTACAGGCTCTGTGCCTTTCCTGGGCTATAAGTAGTGAAATGAATTTGCAACCCTCACCTATGCCTTGTTTCAAAGCACACTGATTACATCAACACATTCCATTTAGAGCTCCCCTCAGAGGCCACAAGATCTCTCTTCTGCTGTTAGTAAGAATCAAACAGCAGGGTTGTTTACTGATGAGAGCTTTTTTCCCCAGGGTGTAGCTCACCTGCGTCTTACCATTCGCACTCTCTGCTTCTAAGATTTTGTGTGAAGTTAAAGGTGATGCCTTTGATTTCTACAGCTCTATTTTTAGCATTGTATCCGAGGGAGATGCAACACCAATCTGAGAGACCATTTTTTCTCTTAATAGAAAATTGGAATAATAAAACCAGAACATCTCCTGAAGTGTTTTCCTAACGACTGCAAAGTTAAAGTCTAATTACCCAAGCTCCAACTCCAGCTTTTTAAACTAAATATATTCAATCTGCGTTCTGTGCTTCCCCTTTTAAATGTATAAACCCATGTCCTCTGTAAAAATGCCTTTAATGATTGTTTTTGTGCAAGAAGATGTTCCACTGTAAAAACAGGTATGCTTCTTTGCTCATTACATCGCCCATTACCGTTTTTTGTCATGGCCTGCCATGATTAACCGAGTATCGGATATGTGTCTGCTTCTCTATTATGCATTATCTCCAGAGTGCCAAGATGTCAGCAGACTCCTGCCCTCCACACACATCACCAAAACCAGCTGCAATGACATTTGTGGAACTTAAAGGGCCTGAACATGTCAGCGCTTAGATTTACATTTCCAGCCTTACAGTCAGTGCTTAGTTTGAGCCGGTGGCTTTCGGTGATCCAGGTGTGGTGCAAATGTTGTGCCTTTCCCTGTGGTGATTTGAGCCGCTGTGATTGGCATTTTTTTATACAGCTTGACCCCCCCCCTGCACCTGTTCCCCTTCCCAACCCTGCCCATGGGCACCTGCGATGCACTGTTAATTTCTCACAACATGTTGTATGACATTCCTGATAACATCAATGCAACGTCTGAAATGACATCATTAATGACACACTGTGCATGGCGCAGGCTTGAGTTATTGTTACTGTAGAGCACGAGTTATAGTTACTGGAGGTAACTGTAACTGGTAAATTTCAGTGGTTTTAATATTTTAAAACAGGAAACATCCATTACAATGCAGGCATTACAACACAATGCCTTCACAACGCAGCCACTACAATGCAAGTTCCATTACAACTCATGCCATTACAACCCTGGCCAGCACCTTTCCTAGGGAAAGCAACCGGCGGTGTTAGAATAGTAAATTACGCTGTGATGGTCCATGCGTTGTACTGGCTTGCTTTGTAATAGCATGCGTGGTACTGGAGCTTGCGTTGTAAAAACTGCATTGTAAATAGCATGCGTTGTAATATCATACTGTTTAAAATGGTATGTTTTAACTGACATTTTCACCTAAGTGTAATGCCCCTTTAACCTTTGTTGTTTTCATTGAATTTCTATGTTTATTTCAATGTAAAATAATATTATATACCATACCATACGTAACACCAACACAACACCATGCTGCGCACAGCCAGTGTGGGTTTGACCCTACATCTAACCTTATGCAGGCAGCCAATTCCCCGAAGCGTATGGCCTTTGGCATTTCTCTCGTAAACAGGCTGTTGACCATACAGTCTTTGGTTGTGGGTGTCGAGGCATTGACTGCCTGTGGCCCACTCCAAGCTGCGTAAGGCTATGGGCCGTGCGTGTAGGGGGGTTGGTTGCTCATGGGTGGTTGTATGTAGGAACAAATTACACACAAAGAAGGTCCCAGGGGAAAGTTTATAGACCCTACTGTTAAGCCCCCTGTATCGAAGTAACACCAACCTAAAGTTAACAGAGAGTCAGAAAGCAAGCAATCAAAGTACCCAGATACAAATATACAGGAAATAGTTGCTAAACTATGCGAGTTCCCATCAGTCAACCATCGAGACCGCCCTTCATCATCTGGGATCTCTGGTGCATAATTTCTGTCACATTAGTGGTTGAAAAAAACCTCTGCTGGTAGATGACTAAAACCAGGCACAGGAAAAAACCACAACAGTATTTACAGATGTGAAACAGAAAAGGCGTGTCTAGATGGAAACTAGAAGGTAGCAGTGCGTGAGAAAAAGTGTGTTTGTGAAAGTGAAAGAAAGATGCTCTAAAATTAGGTAGTGGTCGGGAAAGCACTTTAATAAACACCCTCACACTCCTAAATCAATAAAAACAGTGCAATAGTGGTTTAACAAATAGCCACTAAAGATGAAAGGTCGACATGTTTCTGCAGACACCCGGAGTCTAGTGATCTCCTGCTGCTTCCTCGGGACCATTAATGCTACTGCTAGAGAAAATGATAAGAAATAACAAGAACCATATCACCTGAAAGTGTATGTATCAACATCCTCTCATCCTAGAGGTAAGGGAGAAAATATAGTATAAGGGTACAGAGTCATGATTGCATTTCGAAAATAACGTGCACTAAGCGTGCCATTATTATGTGCTAGACATAGGCTACTCTTGCCCAGCACTCAGACTAACTTAGTCACAAATCACCAATTTTAGCAAGTTTGTAAATTACGGTTCACTCACCCACTTGATGAGAAGGAACCACTCCACCTCACCTGGCTCAAGCTCAGGTAAATGGATGCACCGCACTAAAAATAAACAACAAATCAAGAGATGTGTCCACATCTGAATGTAATCCTAAACTAATCGATTTTAGCATGCTCCACATCAGGCATCACATTCCTACCAGCGCCGTGGAACAGCACCTGGTTAGTAAGCCACAGTTAATGAATGGTAGTTATGAGTTGATGACAGCGCTATCTAAGGTCATCACTGTTTTCAACAAGTATAAGCTTGCATCCACACTTAACTATAATGCCAGAGTGTAGTGCAGACAATTTTGCATGTGAAGAGTAAAAACATCGCCTATCTCACTCGTACACATATTTGCCCGCCGTCTTACCTCTCCGTCGGTGCACCGGTCGTCCCTCTAAGCTCTATCGTAGGGAGGAACCGACTCGGTGCACCGGCGAGGCAGATAAACCTTTCTCGCTTCCGCATTCAGAGCGCACCAATGTCCGACGCCCCCTGCGCGTGATGACATCATGCGCCTACTCGCAGCTTCATGCGCTCTTGCTGTAGGGAAATGTAGTTCCCGAGTGCTCTCTGTCCCGAGACAGAGTATCCCGAGACGCCGCGCCAAATTAGCGTGTTTTTATTCGCTAGTTTATCTTGTGTCTAAAGTTAATTGCAGGGAACGGGTATTTATAATAAGTGCGCTGTGTGAACAATATTTTGTACGTTTGAAAAATCATGTTAATGATAGTTCAATGTAAAGGCGGAATTAAGCATTGACACTGCAAAGCCATTTGCATTATGGAAAATAAATATCCTTCTATCAAGTTCAAAGGAATCCATAGTCAAATAGCAAAAAAGCAAGTAGCGGGAAAGCAGTATGATCATCTCACTACTTGACAATTGGGCAGAAAATTACACAAAGAACACCAACCGTAATTTCATGGTGCCATCACTTTGTGTTAAAGCCACTCCTACGTACTATGTGGGTAATATTGTTACCCCATCAGATGTCATCTTCTGTATTCACAGAAGTGGGGGTGTGTCATTCCCGAAAGCTCTGTTCTATCAAGGGAATTAAGGTCCATTACGAAGACACCCCTACTGCCTAAAGGGACATCCACGGGATGGCATCATTCAGCCCACGTTCATCACTGCGAAGGCGGTAGACCCACTTTTGTTCACATTTGAACAGAAATTTCACCGTGTCAGTAACTGACGGTGGGATCCATGGTTGGTCCAAAACTGTCCACATGATGTCGGTGGGCTGATGACCCACCTGCAGAAAATGGTTTGTCAGTTTGGTAGCTTGTTTACAGCACCGGATAGAACTTTTATGTTCAGAAATTCTGGACTTTACCTTTCTGGTGGTCATCCCTACGTAATTTAGTTTACAGGGACATGTTATTAAATAGACCAAGTTGGAGCTGTTACAGTTGGTAAACCGTTTTAATTGCCAAGGTCTATCTGTGCCTATGTCTATGGATAGTGTTCTTGTCGTTTGTGGACATGCCGCACAGCCACCGCAAGGATGGTGTCCGGTGACTGCAGGCATGTCCCAGAGGGTGCCGACGGCTCGAGGAATCATGGTTTTGGGCCTTGTATGGACCAATTGGTCCCTCAGATTTTGACCTCTCCGAAAGGCAAATAAAGGGGGAGGTATGGGATCATTCCCAGTCCTAAGGATTTTCCAATTCCTCCTCACAATTTTTTGGACTTGGTTTGAGAGTGTACTGAATGTATTAACACAAGTCATTCTTTCTTGTGAGCTCTTTGGAGGTGTAGGTTCTAAAAGACATTGCCTGTTGTTGTTAGCTGCACGTTTTTTGGATTTTTTTATAAGATGTTTAGGGTATTTCTTCTCATGCAGGTTTATTTCCAAAGCTTGGGAGTGTAAGGCGAAGGCCGTTTTTGTGGAACAATTCCTCTGAATACGGAGGAATTGCCCAAAGGGCAGATTATCCCTCAGCGCTTTCGGGTGAAAGCTGTCGTAGCTTAGCAGGGAATTCCTGGCCATTGGCTTTCGATATAGCTCCGACTGTAATCCCCCTCCTGATGCAGAGATTAACAAATCCAGGAATGCTAGTTTATGTCTGTCCAACTCCATGGTAAACTTCAGAAATAAGTTTCTTTCGTTTAACCAAGTGTGAAACTGACGGAGTTCCTCTTCCGTCCCCCGCCACACGACAAAAATGTCATCTATATACCTTCTCCATACTCGCAGACACCGAAGATGAGGATTAGTGTCTGCGAGTACGTATGTTTGTTCGAAGGTATGCACATACAGGTTAGCGAGACTAGGAGCAAAAACACTTCCCATGCTTGTCCCGCTAACCTGTAGGTAGATCGATTCTTCGTAAGCGAAGAAATTCTCGGTCATGGCGATGGTTGCTAGACTCATGATGAAACTGGCTGGCGTGATGGAATTTAAGTCTCTAGCTGTTAGAAGAGCTTCAATAGCTTCCAGTGTCTCAATCTGTGGAATAGAGGTATATAGACTCTCCACATCAAAAGACACTAGAAAGTCAAGGTCCATATTAAAATCAATATCCGGCAAAATCCTAAGGACATCCTTAGTGTCCTTCAAGTAGGTAGGCATCTCCCGCACTATTGGTTGAAGGAAGAAATCTACGAATGTAGATAACGGTTCCAATAGTGAACCGATTCCCGATATGATGGGTCTACCGGGAGGGGGGCGTTGTGGCTTGTGCACCTTGGGAAGGATGTAGAAATAGGGCATCCTAGGATGGGCAGTGCATAAATATTGAGATTCTTTGTCAGTAATCCATCCCTCTGCAAGACCTTCTTCGACAATATGGCCGATGGCCACAGTCAACCTGTCGGTTGGGTCAATATCCAGTTTACGATATGCCCTGACGTCATTCAGCTGGCGCATGCATTCTTCATGATACATTTCTGCATCCATAAGTACAGTCGCCCCACCCTTGTCGGCTGGTTTGATTACCACCGATTCCAAATTAGCCAAAGTCGTGACAGCATCCTGTTCACCTTTAGTCAGATTGATAAAGCCATTATTAGGTTGGAGGTACAGTTGTCTTAAATCATGATCCACAGCTGGTTGTATGTAGGGCCTATAACTTGGCACCCTACCATGTAAAGAGTTCTCCTAAAAGATGTGGGAGAGGTGGAGATATCATGAGTGTTGTTTAACATACTGTAAGTGATGTAATGTGAAAAGGGATAAGCAGTGCATGGAGAAGGCGCAAGTTATATTTATTGTAGTACAACTAACAAGTTCCCAACGGTGCGCCAGTTTAAAGATTTTTTGGGGTGGGTACAAGTTATAACTGTAAGTTATAATTCTAACTTTAGAATTTCTTTGATTTTTGTCATTTATGTTGGGTTTGAATACAAAAAATGAATAAAATTGTCCTGATTAAAACTTATCCTTAAACTTTGTTTTTTTAAATAATTGGATAGGTTGATGCTCAGTAATATTCAGGAAAACAATATTATTCCACCTGTGTGATACGCTCTCTACGTCGGCCAGTGTAATATTGTCTTCCTGAATATTACAGGGCATCAACCTATCCAATTATTTGTGAGAATGTTTACTCTTTGAGCTCCTGGGACCCCCTTTTTAAGGTGTACATGGTGGTGGACCCACGGCCTCCGTCTTCCCTGGGTTACAGCCTGATTTATGTGAAGGCGCCCTGGGCATCCCGTAAGATTCAACCAAGAAGGAGAGTGATAACTCCTCGAGCACCTTGAGCTAATAAAAGGTGAAATTAAACACCTTCCCTGGTGTGAGACAGTCCACACACTGATAATTCCCCGTTTTTACCAATTCGGGGATACCAACCCTTGGTGAAACTGCCCCTATCCCTCGCTTTGTCCTGATGTAGACTCGCACGGCCGAGGTTTAAATTGCCCGTCAGGCGAAAAGACGAGTCGAAACGTCGACGCTCACCCCTTGACCTCACCTGGACCCTTGTTTACTTTTACCTGACGTGCCCAATTTGGAATATATGTCCTATTTTGTATTTGAATGATTATATACATGAATACCATTGTGGCCAGGTGGATGTTTGGACGGTGATTTTAATACCGATCCTTATTTTTTGCTAAAAGATTGTAATATCTCTTTGTCACTTTTCCAGATTCACCTTTTCATTCTTCAAGCACCAATAACACTTCTTATTACCTCTACTTTTGCACGTTCCTCCTTGGGGCAAACTCACCTCTGAATGTATTATTGTACCATTGTGAATTAAAAATAATGGGGCATATTACCAAGGGGGGCGATAGGCAATTATCGCTGGTTTAGCAGCCGTTTTCGCCCGCTAAGCGTCGATAATTCAATCGCTATATTGGCAAGCTGTCGCTAACCGATGTTAGCGACAGCTTTTAGGCGATAGCGAGCGGTTTGGGGCCCGCTTTGCATGTCAGCGATATTTATCGCTAATGACATGCAAAGTGGGCGTACCCAACCTGTTAGCAACTGAAAGCAGTCGCTAACTTCGCTATCGCCTATTAGCAAGGCGGGCGTAGCGATGGAAATGTTCCTGCTATCGCCAAAAACTAACGCCTGCTCAGACCAGTTCTTAGCCATGTTAGCCAATGAGTGGTGGATAACATGGCTAAGAGCATTTCATCGCTAATGCGTGAATATCGCTGTATTCTCAGCGATATTCACGCTATCGACGGAAAAATTATCGCTTTGGAGATAAACGTTGCTAATAGCACGTTATCTCAGGGATAATTTCTGGCGATGCTTAGCGATAACAAAATCGTTGCTAAGCCTAGTTAGCGATAAATATTGCTACTCCTTGGTAATATGCCCCCTTATTCCCTTTATATCGTGAATTGATATTGTGAATAACGAACAATAACTCCTTGATAAGCAATGAATTAAATTGCTTGGTATTAATTGAATTTGGTCTGTTGCTTTTCTCTTTCTCCTAAGTATTTATTACTATGAGCTGATGAATTATAATAATATGCTCGAAATGTTTTTGATTTATTGACTATGTACTGATCATTGCAGCTCATAAATTGAGGTCTAGGACCATTTTCGTACTTTTTGATACTGACATACTGTTGTGCCATTTTTTTCTGAGCTTAAAATAATTAATTTAATTGATTTGACAAATACTAACACCTAACAATATTTATTTCTTTATTTTATTGTCAAAAATATTTCAGTGTGCACCGTACATTCTACAGATAGTTGATATTATTATATCCTGCAGTACAAATATTTGCATTTTTCATAGTTCTTTCTGGTTTGTTACTATATTCACCCATTTGGCCGCTGAGGCCTTTAAGAAACTGTAATGTACTTGAAGCTTTTTGATATTGTTCTTGTCAAGGTCTCACATCTTCCTTTTAACCGTTCTCAAGGTATTTCCTATTTATATCCAGCGAGATCTCTACACCTTATGAAAAAGAACCTTCTCGGATTCGAAAATAATTATTGTGAAAGTTCAACCAGTGTGTCCCGGGAGATCATGTCCTCTTTCACGAGCAATAAAATCCAGTCCCCCGGCACTTGCTTTTAACTGCGCCTTGGTATAGAATTTCATGTCAATATCAGGCTCTTTCCCTGTCTATCTGCGCTTTACAGTTAAAAAAAAAAATAAGAGTCTGCTTTTGCAAATGCGTGGCAGCCAGGACTCTGAATGCAACAATGCCACGTCATGTTTTATGCTAATTGTACGTAGCAGGCAATCTTCTTTAAAGCTTTACCGTACAGCAGAGGTTTCAGGCGGGTGAGAAAAACAAAATGGCGGACGAGCCTTTTCAAACAGGAGAACCATCTAATAACAATGGTTGAACTCATATCTGCCTTTATCGGCAGACCTGTGAATAAAATGAAGCAATTCTCTTTTGAATTCAGAGGGTCATATTTGAATTGTGAGAAAACAGCAGTTTTTCTTTTTACTCTGCTGAGTGACAAGGTCTTCTCGCTTCCCAGAGCCATTGGTGAATGCTTCTTTGTCCAAAAAGAAAAAGTTGTAAATTAATTTTTACCTACACACACCAGCTTGAATAGCAAGCGAGCGAGAGAGAAAAACTGAGTGCCGCCATTTTATGGCGTGATGGCGGCAGCAGCGCTACCAGAAGATTAGGCCAAGAAGTGGCAGAAACATTATTCTTTCTTTAAAAGGCGGCTTTGAAAGGGCAATAAACCCCGGCTCATTCTGCAGCACTGACAAGGTAATGTCACATAGGCCCGTCGACAACAGCGGTTAACGGTGGCCATCACTCTCAGCTTTGTCATTTTACTTTATACGCTCCTATCCACTCACTATCAAAAAAGCATCCACTGAGACATGCTCCATCTTGCACCTACAACATAGTGCGCTCATATTTTTTTTCATGAAACGATTTTTAATATAGATAAGTCAATGAGTTGAGGTACTTGCTGCCAAGGGCGTAACACAGGCTCCTGAAGCTCTGGTGGTGTTGTGTGCCCCAACCCTTCAAGGATTAACGGTTGGCAACTAAATATCTTTGAGATATGGGAGACTTAGGGGCCCCTCACCATGCTCTGCGGGGTCGCCCCATCATTTTGTGTTACTCTACTGCTTGCTGCTACTGCCTGTGTTCGACCTTGGTTCAACCTGGAGGTCATATTTTTGAATTACAAGAAACCCCTTCAAGGACAATAAACTATCATCACGTTGGCCATAGTAAAATCTGTTATTTACAGCACTGTGAAATGGGAAAAAGCAAGTCTTATATAAAACAGTCATTCTTATTTTTGTAATACGATTACATAATCAAACACTCTATATATGTTGGTAAGTAAACATTTTTTGAAGATTTATTTTCTAAATGTATGTCTTATGGAAAGTTCATCAATTGTGTCTGATGCATTTTGGTCATTCATATTATTTTCCTATTCTTTTCCTGTTATTTACGTATTAAGGGCCTGATTCACAAGGGTAAACTTAGGGCCCGATTCACAGAAATAACTTAAGACAAAATCCTAACTTAAGTCTGTCTTAAGTCTGTCTTAAGACAAATTTAAGACAAAATCCTAACTTCTGTGAATACCAAAAGTCGTAAGTTTAGGATTTTGTCTTAAGTTAGTTCTGTGAATCGGGCCCTTAGACTTTAGTGTAAGTTTACTATTTTTTGTTATTCACTAACAAATTTTACTAATTGTGTCTTTACAACTACTGAATCTCCACACTATGCACATAAAAAATTGGACAGCCCTATCTTTTTATGTTTGGAGTCTCCCCCACAGTCGTAAAGTTACTACTAGGAAATCTGTTCATGAATAACAAAAAGTTATAAACTTACACTAAAATTAAGTAGCCGCCATTTTCTGCATTTTGCTGTTATTTTTGGCAGAGTGAAACAGACAGTGGGAGCCATATTTTATTTGATTTGTAAATGTCCGATTAGACCAATCAAGTCAGTCAATCCTTCCAGTGCTGACAATCCGAGGTTCCTTTTTAAAATCCAAAAATAGATGTCTTCATTAGTCAAAGGTGTCCAAAAGCGACACAACCAGATTTTGTAGTTCTATTTTTATTGTCTATTAAAGTGGACGATGTGGCTGTGTAAGGCTGTTGCTGACCAAGTTATTATTGTTACTCGGTGGGTGAAGCTTCTTTTATCACAGTGAAATGAAAGTAAAACTCAGGCATATTTGTTAACTGAACAGCTAGTGACTCTTTTTCATGTATCATTGAGTGTTCACTTTAAAATCTTATCTTTATTTTTATCCTAAATATGGCTTGTGGCCATAGTAGTGTTTGTATTTGCATTTGTATGTGTATGTATTTTATTTATCATAGTGCATTTGACAAAAGCAAAAGGAAACACTGTACAGAGCAAGTATGGCATCACAAGATAAGCAACTTTTAATAATTAGAATAAAAGTTAGGTAGAAAATTCCTAGACAGTCTTATACTTGGAGCTCATTTTGGTGGCCTCGCCTCCTTCTCGCCGCGTGTGACGGTGATGACTGCAGCAGTTCGGCTAAGCATGTCAGAAGGAGGTTCCAGGTAGGGAATACTATCAATCTGGTTGTTGGCGCTAGAGCAAGCGTGCTGAAGGTTTAGCCATCACAGGTCTTCCACCTTCCTCTGCAGCAGTCACTGGAGCACTCACTTCCGAATTTGGGGCCTCATTTATGAGGTCTTGCGTCAGTTTTGCGCTTCCGATGTGTCAAAGTGACGCATCAGCGGCGTAAAACATGCCTCCTTTTGCGCACTATTTACAAAGTAACGCCTCTAAGCAGATGAGTCACTTTGTAAACCCCTGCGCTACATTACACCTGCGTCAGGTATAATGTATGCAGGGGGGGCGTTCCCCAGAAAAAAGCCTCATAGAAGTGACGCAGTGAAATCTCATAGATTTCACTGCGTCACTTCTAGGACGCCGTTGCGTCAAACTCTTGCGCCAGCCTCCCAGCAGGCGTAAGACTGGCGCAGGCCCTTTCACATGGGGACGCATCATACATTAAAAATGACACATCAGGTATGTCGCAAGGAGTGCGCACTGAGAAGTGACGTATCGCTGCTTTCACTCAGCGATGCGTCATTTCTCATAAATGAAGCCCTTGGTTTCTTGGTTGAGCATGAAGTTTGGGATGCCCTCTGGTTCACAAAGGTCGTCTCTGGACAGACTACTTTGACAATTTGCTCCTTCTGGGCCACTGCACTGACTGACTTGGTGGCTGGACTTCTTCTTCACAGGCAGATAGCTCTTGTAGTAAAAGGCACACCAGTCTTCTCCCTCAACAGACAGACATGCTCACAGGTCCTAGGCAGATGCATTACTTTTTCAGTACGTTATGTAGATTTCACTGCCTTGTCTCTGGTAGTTTTACTACCAGCGTTATTCGCCCTGCATCATATCAGCTCTTTTCGTACTCTATGATGTACCCCATCCTTGGACCATTAAGCAACTTGAAACTGAAACAAGGTGGGAAGGTTTGGATCTGACATATATACATTGGGCCTCATTTACAAGCCCTTTGCGGCACCACTGTGTCACCATTTTTTTGACACACTGGTCCTTATCTACAAACGGACGCTTGGCGGGTTTACCGTTATGAAAAGGCTGTCAGAAAGGGATTTCATAATCCCAACGGGGGTAGGAGCCGGCGATCTTGCATCCGACAGTTTAGGGTCTGATGCCAGTATCATAGTACGGCGGTTGGAACGAAGGGATGTCAGCGATCAGATTGCCACTGATGGACTGTCAGTAGAAATCTCCTATACAATTTAGAGCACTCAAGAGTTTTGGTATCGTTAAGTTGGGGGCCCCAAATCATATACCACTCTATGGAGCCAGGAATGCTGTGGAACATAAACTCAAAAAGGAGGCAAATGCAAGGGGCATCTCAAAGCTCCTAGTTTGGAAATATGCGAAAACTAACCTTCACCCTAAAATTTCTTCTCACATACTGCCCCCAAGTTATGAGGTGTAACGAAGGATTTCCACAAGATCTGAGGTGGAGGAGAACAATCAGGTGAAATTCTATAGGGGCTCACGATATCACTAATATATTGCACTATATAGATTTTTTTTGTTGCACTGATCGCTTTGCTTTAAAAAAAATAAAATAATAGATAGAGGATGTGATCAGGAAGTCCCTGCAAATAGCTTGAGTTTCTTCAGCCAGATATCTGAACATGTTTAAGGATTGTTCTTCACAGCTTGCCATTGTGCAATATTTCGAAAAGGTTTTAGAAATATATCTGATTTTACTTCAAAGAAAACAAGCTGTATTTAAATGAAAAGGTTTCCATAGTTAAATGCAACCCCCAATATGGTGGTCTGCTGTCCCAAGCAGCCACCATCCCTGTGATGGTATCCAATCTGAGTAAGTCACAATTTGCAATCTTCCTCTTGAATAAGAGGTATATCGCCCAGGAGTTGGACCCGTAAGGGTCCAACTCCTGGGCCCGACCCGATACTTTCAGATGCCCCGAGACTAGACACTGGATATCTGAGGGACAGAACAACACAAGACAAACTGCATGAATGTGATTGAGTCGTACTTCAAAGAAAACCAGGATTTGGTTGGGGCAGCATTCACCCTCTGGGAGGCGTTCAAGACTGTGGTCAGGAAGGGGGCTCAGGCATTAATTGGCAGGGCCAGACTGGCCATAGCGGGCACCGGGCGTTTTCACGGTAGGTCGCAAGGGTGGGGGCCGGTTTTGGGCCCCGGGGGAACCGGTTTTGTTACCTGGGGTCGGCAATATCAGCCCCACAGTAACAAAATCGGCCGAAACCGGCCCTCGCAAACTGCTCGGCTGCAGTTTGCCAGGGCCGGTTTCTGTTCTCATTCTGGCCCTGTTAATTGGGGGGTCTGCGAGGGGTCATTTCCTCAATCATTCATACTCAGTTGGCTAGGTCAGATTGGGACCCACTGTGAATGGAAATTTTGCAAACCGACCTATTGGTACATAGGTCGGCAGTAACTGTCAGTTATTTTGGGCAGGGTTTGGGCAGGCGGTCCACACATGCAGAAATCTACACTCACTCATTCACACCCATGCATTCACCCACATGGGCGCACACACACCAATCACAACACTCACAACAAATACATACATTTATACATGTATACACCTACCTAACAGTCAAAAACAAAAAAACTTACTTGACCTGCTAGTCTCTATAGAGGAAAGCCTTGGATGTCCCAGGAGGGTTGGTACTGCTGCCTTCTCTCATTGGTTGACCTCCTGTCAGTCAGTGAGCGAAGCCAGCAGTCCCTCACTCGTGACAGAGTAGGATGGCGTCAGTGACACTAGTGACCCCCCACTCTGTGACAAGGTGTCACTCATTTACACTCAGCCCTTGGTACTTCAGGGCTTAAAACCTAAGAGCCCAGGTATGCAGGTAAGTTATTATGTATTTTATTCTTCTTCTTTCCCCTGTTGCTTCATTTTTCTCTCTCACTCAGGCTCAAAGTTTGATGGTGAAAGAAAAGTCCATGTCCCTAAAAATGAAGAGGCAGTCACCGCCACCTGCAAGCACTGGCTCAAATTAAGCGCTGAAACCAGAAATCAGCAACAAGGACAGGCTTAAACAATAGCTTCACTTCAAAGGCTGAAAGATGGTAGTCAGCACGGCTCAGGTTTTCTCAGAATAAAATATAGATTCTTATGTTGTGTATCATTAGCACAGTGGCGGCACAACAATCCATATGTCTATATGACAACCGCTAGGTACATACACGTTCAAATTTCCCCACGGCTCAGCAACGCTATGTGAAAATAGAATAGGAAACGGATCAATGCTTAATCGCGATTTCTTGTTCTATACAGAAATAAGGTAATCAGTGAAATTGTGACAGCTTGCTCTTCTCATTTGTCTGTAAATCTGCTTTGGATGATCGATAGGGCTGGCAGCTTCTAATCTAGAAGCCTCCTCCACCTGTCAACACTTTGATCAATGGGGTTATGGGTAAATCAGACAGCAGCCATTACCACTGTACGTGTATTAGCTCAGTGCCTTCCTTAAGTAGAGTAAATAATCTGCCATAATGATTACGGAATTCTCTATACCATGTTGGGTCTACACCGCCATTCGAGAGCTCAACTCACAAAAATACTACAAAATTGCGTCATTGCGATTTTTTTTAACTTGTATTGTGCCCTCCATTGATCGCAAAAAAGTGGTGGATGGCCATTAGTGATGTAGGCATTTTGTTCTTATATTCCAATGTTTGTCTATATATTTCTCCCAGCTTAATTTAGAAAATTCTACCCTCAGTGGGTGAAATGTTCTAGTAGCATTGTAATCCTTTTCCGCAGCAACACCTGTGGTTAAAGGCCCTCTCTCTTTGTTGAGGGCTCTTGTCGGCTGCTCAGGACTGTAACATGGGTAGAGAGTCTTTAACAATCTCTATGGCTTCAGTACCCTTCACTCCTCACCGAGTGTGGCACGATACGCATGGTCGCTTTGTGGCACTCAACGGGACTTTGGAAGTTGATTGTACTTCATTTGTGCTCAGTGTATGCCCTGCCAAGGCTCCATGGTATGACTCTCCCTGATCTGGGGGAGTTGCTTTTAACGTTGCCCTTCGGGATTCTCATGGTTGGGGGAGACATGAATGCAGTCATGGATGCTGAGTCTGACAAAGTGAGTGGAGCTGCTGGAGGGGTGGAGGACGGGTCTGGCAGACCTGCAGAAGGAGCTTAACAGCGCCAATACACACATTTTTCCCCACCGCAAGGGAGTTTATTTATTTATTTATTTATTTTTTAAACTTATAGAGCGCAACAAATACCACGAATGGTGTCTCGGCACTAGGCAGACAGAGAGGCACCTCCTGTGCATTATTGGATGAATAGCCAAGTCTTCACTTGCTTTCTAAAAATCATCAGTGATGAACTGCTTTTTATATGGTGGGGCAAGGTATTCCAGAGCTTCGAGGCGGCTACCAGGAAGCGTCTGTCTCCCCATGTAACCGTTCTCACCCGTTGAATGCATAGAGATGCGAATGAGGCAGATCTTAAAGCTCTCTTAGGGACATATACCAACAGTGATTCCCTAAAGAAGTCAGGTCCTTGGCTGTTCAATGCTTTATAGATAATACATAAAGCCTTAAATTTGGTTCTCTTTTTTACTGGGAGCCAGTGAAGTTGGTAAACGATAGGAGAGATGGATGCGAACTTGGGAGTTTTGGTCAAAATTCGTGCAGCAGCGTTCTGCACCATTTGTAATTTTTTAAAAACCTGCTCCTGGGCATTCAGCAGAAGCCCATTACAATAATCCACCTTGGATAACACCAAGGAGGACATAAGGGTTTTCCCCGCAGACAGGGGAAGGAAAGGTAACAACTTTTTCACTTTTCGTAGCGTGAAAAAGGAAGAGGAGACTACCGCATTAGCGTGACTGGTGAAACTTAGTTTGTTGTCAAACAACACTCCCAGGTTTCTAACCTTCGAAACTGGGGTGGGTGGATTACCCATTTCTGGTGGCCACCAGACCGGGGACCAAGATGGTTTTAGGTCTCCAAACACCATTACCTCGGTCTTATCGGTGTTTAGTTTTAGACAATTCCTGTCCATCCAGTGACTAATGGCTCTCATACCTGACTGAAAGTTGGCTGCCACCTCACTCCCATTTTTATGCACTGCTAGCACCAACTGAGTATCGTCGGCATACAAAGTCACTCCTATTCCATGGGTTTTAATGACCCTTGCCAAGTCCGACACATAGATGTTAAAGAGTGTCGGACTTAGCGAGGATCCCTGGGGGACTCCGCAGGGCAGTACAAACGTTGGTGAATAGAAGCTCCCCATCTTTACCGACTGTTCTCTGTTAGACAGGAAAGAAGCCAGGAGCTCCGCAGCTTTGCCCTGTATGCCCATAGCAGTGACACGGTCGATCAGGATGTTATGATCGACCGTGTCAAAGGCCGATGAGAGATCCAGCAAGATCAAGACTGCCGTGCCACCCTTGTCCATGATCTGTCTGATTTCCTCAGAAGCCTTTATGAGCGCCGGCTCCTAAACCCGAACTGAGTGTTATCTAGCAGGTTATTATGGTCAATGTAGTTGGCCAGCTGTTTATTTAAAACTTTTTCAAGTATTTTAGAAGGAAATGGGAGCGCTGCTATAGGGCGATAACTTTTTAGTTCCAAGGTGTTAAGGGTGGGTTTCTTTAGAAGTGGCTTTATTATAGCTGTTTTCCATCTTTGAGGATAGTTTCCTGATTCGCAGATGGTACTGCAGATGTTTTCCAAGATTGGAGCTACCAATCAGTTGTTGATTTTATGATGGTCGGTGGGCAGGGATCCAGGGGGGAACCCGACATTGTTGTTTTAATGAGATCTTTTATTTCTGACAGTGATGGAGGGAGGAATTCGTTCAGAGAGGAGGATGTGAGCTGTGCGTTCTTAAGGCTTTCTGATGATTCCCCTGTCATGTTGTTGTTAAATTTATCAAAGATTTCTGTGACCTTGGTCCTGAAAAAATCAGCCATTTGATTGCAGAAATCTTGGGTGGTATCTGTAGTTTTAGCTGTTGGTATATTTGTTAATGTTGCCACTACCTGGTATAATTGCTTACTGGAGTTCTGGGCCTTTTCTATCTGTTCACAAAAGTAGTTACTCTTTTCCAGTCTTAACAGCTTCCTGTAGCCTGATAGTGCTTGTTTGTACCTTTCTTTATCGTTGTTATCATAATTAACTCGCCAGCATCTTTCTAGATTGTGGCATTTCTGTCTCTCCAATCTTAAAGGTTCAGAGAACCAAGAGGCTGATGGTGTTGCACGATTTGGATGCACTTTCTTTAAAGGCTCTACCTGATTAAAAGTGTCTGTGAGCCATTGGTTGTAGTTATTTGCTGCTAGTTGAGAATCTGATGCTTTAGATGGTTTATTATTTTCTAGTTTCTCAGATAGTGTTTTTATATCTATATTTTTCCAGTCCCTGCACGTCCAAAGTTGTCTTTTAGTTTCTCTAGGATAGACAATTTTTTCACGCTTCAGGCCCAAGTGCCTCGGTTTAGCCCCACAATATACTTTGCGAGGGGTAAATCAGACCATTCCCCGGTAAGGGTTCAACTCCTGGGCCCGACCCGCTACTTTCAGATGTCCCCGAGACTAGACACCTGATATCTAAGGGACAGATCAACACAAGACAAACTGCATGAATGTGCAGAGTCGTACTTCAAAGAAAACCAGGGCTTGGCTGGGTCAGCAATCACCCTCTGGGAGGCATCAAGACTGTGGTCAGAGAGGGGGCTCAGGCATTAATTGGGGGGGTCTGCGAGGGGTCATTTTCTCAATCATTCATACTGATCAGTTGGCTTTCTGCCCAATAGAAGCATCCGGCTTAAACTTGGATGACTGTATGCAGTGTTTGATGGAGTGACAAATGCAGGAACAGACGGTATTAATGGCCCTAGATGCTCTAAATGCCAGAATGGTCTTTGACTCTGTTGAATGGAACTATATGTGTGTGGTGCTGGAGAGGCTGGAATTCGGGCCGAAGATCTGCACGTGGGTCAGACTACTTTACCAAGCACCCATGTCCAGGGTGCATGTGAACGGCTTCACGTTCAGGTGCTTTGAGCTGTGGAGGGGCACTCACCAAGGCTGCCTGCTTTCATTCATGATGATCACCCTGGTGCTTGAACCATTGGCGGCAAGGATCTGCCAGGATCCCTTGATATGGGACATCGGGGCAACCTGGGGCTAGGAGGAGCAGATTTCCATCTATGCTGATTACGTTCTCCTTTACGTCACACCCCCCCCCACTTCTCAATAGACAGGATCATGCAGGTATGTTGTATCTCTGAAGACAACTCAGGTTATATGATCAATTAGCCCAAGTCGGTGATATACCCATTATCAGGAGTAATCCTACCCTGCTTGCCCCGGGGCTGCCAGGCTACGATGGTTCTGGTACCTGGGGATATATGTTACTCGGGATCCACAGGAGCTTTTCTGTAGGCATATATCTCTCTCGTTGGAGAGGCTAAAGGTGGATGTGACATACTGTGGCAGCCTACCGCTGACATTGATGGGAAGAGCAGCCCTGTCCAAATGATGAGCCCTCAGCGATTCCTCTACATCAATCCCTCTGGATGCCTTTAAGAGAATATACTAGAAGTCTGTAGATTAATAGGGCAGGGGGAGCCCCTTAAATAGCACTGAACAAGCTACGACAGGGAATCTGCGATGGTGGGTTGGCAATTCCAGATATCTTGAAATACTACTGGGCCTCACAGCTACTGGTGATCGATGAATGGATCTTAATGGACCACGGGACCCGGTGTACAGAATGGGCAGGGATGCCATGGGCTGAGCAGGGCACGGGGGTCTCTTGCATGGTGCGAGGAGAAACAAGGTCATGTTGCAACACAACCAGACAGTGATCGGAGTCTGGACGGAGGCCACAGGGTTTCTGGGCTGGAAGGTGAAGCCCACCAGGCTGAAGCCGTTCTGGCATAGCCGCTTACTGTCCGAAGTGAGTGGACTGAAAAGTGGGAGCTCTTAGGCATAGTACATCTCTGGGAGACATCTGGAGGACCCAGGCCATCACTAGATTTTAGGATCTCTACCAGAATTATATGCCCTGGCAGACTCCGAGCTCTTTAGATCCGTACAGATGGGGCATGCCCTTCACTTTCACCAGCAGGAGAGCCAACAAATACCTGGGACTTCCCTTAGGGAGGACTGAATACTCCCAAAGGCATTGCCGGAGAAGGGGATGTTGGTAATATATAAGAAACTAGTCAACAATTCGCCCAATCTGATGGGCCTCCTGAGGTTGGCTGATCGGACAGAGGCCCTTCAAAGCCCGTGACAGATAGCCATCTGAGAAGGATTCAGACTCATCCAATTTAAAACACTGCATAGGTTACTACTCACAAACACTACTCTACAAACTCGACAGGGCTGAGTTACAACTATGCAGGAGGGGTTGTGGGAGGGAGGCTTTTTTATGTCCTGGAAGTGCCCACTCGTACAAAGATACTGGGCTGGACTGAAGCACAAATGGCCCAGGTTGCAGCTCTGGAGGTCCACCTTGACCCTAAGTGGTTGATCCTGGGGATTAAAGAGAAAGAGGCTTGGCAAAGGCACATTGAGGTCTGGCTAAAGTTGCCATCGGGGGTTGCCAAGCACAACATAGTGAGAGTGTGGGGTGCTGTGGCCCCTCCGGGGATAGCAGAGTGGGGGGGGGGGCATACCTGGATTGGTGCCAGAGGGTCGAACAAGTGATATACAAAGGAAGAGGCTGTCCTAAAAAGTCGGAAAAGTGTGGAGGGGCATGGAGTAAATACAGGGGATGGTTGCGGATGGATGCTGAGGGAGAGATGTCGTGGTTTATGAGGGACAAATGTGTGCATGCTGCTAATTATTGGGACGTACAAGTGCCACTTCTGAAATGCTGGGAAACACCGAATCCATCGTACTATGACTTAAAGCTAAGTATATGTTCAAAGACTGTCAACCCTCTCTTGAAGTACGGAGCTTCTGTTTTTCAACCATAAGAGTTTAAAAAAAACCAATCTTTATGGCTTTAAGCAGCAGGCTAGACTGCTAGCTATATTATTTTTTTTTTTATTATTGAAATTGATAGGTGCACATCTTGGGGAATGTTCATCTTTAATTGTTTCTACCAGTCAATAGTATGGGCAATAAGTAGTCTAGTGTTAGTGCAAGGCTATATTTACAACATGTGTGGGTAAACTATAATGGTAATACTGCTGTTGGAGTTGAAAACATCTGAAGGCATTGTAATGCCAAAGTGCAGCGGTGGAGCACTATTCTGGATTTTAGTGTACGAAAGGGGAATAACCATAGGAATTTGTGTTTGTGCAGCAGTTCCCATGCCTTACTCCCTCTTTGCAGCTTTTTCTCCTGAAATATTTCACTTGCTTTAGCAAGCGATGTGGGTTTTCCCACACATCTCGTAATCCCGAATCACCCACTCACTCCCATTAGCAACCCGAAATGGGATTTACAAGAAAACTGTAACAAGGGTCTAAAAATGTCCAAATATATATTTATTTTGTATAAGTTTTTTAGACATATAGAAAACATCAGTTTATTTTCTATACCTTAAATGTCCTGTATTTGTATAACAAATGCCCAGACCCTTGTGTTTATTGCAGTGCTTTACACAGGTTGGAGAGTTCCATGACTCAACCGGTGGAAAGGTTTTAAAAACAAACAGGCAGAGACAGTGCATCAGTGTGCTACAACAATGTTGCACAACAATCTTAAGAAGCAAGTGAAATGGCAGCCTAGATGAGTGGCAGTGGCCAATTTCAAAGTTGGTGTCTGGGAGAAGGTATCAAATGGAATAGGAGTGGGTGTTGAACACAATGGTCTCACGGTCTTCATGAGGGACCAAAGTGAGGAAACAGTCTCTGGTGTGAGGAATTGTTTCACAAAGAATGCTCATGGGCATGGGCAAAGCACAAGAGAGCACATCTATCTATTTATTTTTTGTCTTGGGTTTATTCAGTCAGGTGGTTTATATTGTGGTTGGTGTGGTTGTGGATGAGGTGGAGAAGGCATTTGTTGAGGTAGATGATGCTTTGTAGAGGACTCTACGGGCTTCAATTTTGACGTGAACATGGATTCTGGGCCAGTGGATGTTTTTCAAAGTTTGGATGTGGTTGTAATTACATTAACTTTGATTGGGGTGACATGGAAAGCTGCTTATAGAAAGGTGAGTGTCATGGTAAGGAGTCCATTTAAGCAGGGGTTCAAGATATAAATAGGGATAAAGGGTTTGATCCTGCAGGGCAGGCAATTTTATGTACAATGGGCTATTTAAAGTGATCTACAAAGGGGAGGCTTGTAGTAATGTAAAATATATATTACATGGCTTGAAAGCTTGAGCTGGCTAAAAAAGTGACACCGAATCGAGCCAACCCTCATTCTAAGACTGAAGCTTGACTGAATTTATGAGAACAAATTCAGTTTTGATTAGTTGTTTCGGTCAGGTAGACATTCAGGATTGAGTGTTTTCCAGGCTGAGCGTTATATGGTTTATTGAAATACCAGATGATGTCATCATATCCATCTCAAAGTATTGTCATTCCAAAGGTGGGCTACATTTGTTGAGGTCCCTCTACTTTTTAGGTCCCAGCTACAGACAGCTTTAACTTTCTGTTTGCCAGACCTATTGTTCCAATAAACATACAGGGCCTGATCACGATGTTGGTCGGAAAGCCTCCGACCGGCAATCGGATTCTTCTAGACAGCGTCGGAACCCATCTGCCCGACTCGTTTGGATACATTTCCTACCAACCAATTACAATGCTTGCGGTCAGAAGGGGAACCGCTTGGTCATTCTCAATTGTTTCCGACCAGCATTCAGCGAATTAGAGTGTTTTGGAGCCGATCCGTACAGCTCAACGGACAGCGTTTCCGACTGACCGATTACGATATTGGATTCCACCAGCCTTTCTGACTCAGTCTTTCCAACACAAAAATGCTGTTGGAAACTGACATAGCAGGAGTTTTCCGGTTTAGGGGTCGAGGGGGTACTCAAGGGACCTCCCTGTAAAACAAAGCACATTGTTGCAGGCAACATGGGGTGCCCGATACAGGATGCAAGGTTTTCTGCAGACACCATTTACCCCATAGGAGCATGTGTTGTTGGTTGGGAACACACACAGGCTCCCATTAAAGTCAATGGGAGTCATTCCAAACGGTGCTCGAAAGCATCATAATCAGTCGGGCGGAACTGCCGGCTGTGAATCGGTCGGAACCGAATCCTACAAGGAGTAGGGCGGTTTCGTTTTCGACCGACATCTTAATCAGGCCCATAGTGGTTTTGGACCTGCCTTTTGCTAATGAGTGAAGGGCTTGCTCCTGATTAGATGGCTTTCCTCCCTATTCATCTCCTAATGTATATATCCCGCCTGGAGCATTTTAGACTCGCAGTATTCTGATTGCTTAATTTACAACTTTCCATGGCTTACTCTGCTTGCATTCATGGAATTCCTTTTTTCTTCTTTTGTAATCTCTCAGTAGAAGTGTATGTGTTTTCTTGCACTCTCCCTCTTGTTCTGCTTCCACCATCAACCCCTACTGTTCTCTATACTGCTTTTCCTGAACCTGGCCATCCTTCTCATTTTTATTTTAAATAACACCACACCAATCCCATTTCTCGTACTCTTCCCCTGACCTCTGCTCCTAAATGTTGCCCACCCATACCTGTGTAATTCTTTTTTGCATATTTTTTAAAGGTCCTAATAGTTGCAAAATGAACCTGTGCCACTGACAACTTGTTCAAGCTATGAGCTCCTTTTTTTATTTTAATTTGCGGATCCAAAATGGCGTCTTCCGGGTAAGACTGGCAAATTAAAAATTGTCACCAGTGTCAGGTTCTTGTGTGCAGGTGTCACAATAAACTTAGGTTCCTGTGGAAAAATGTAAGCAATAAACAATATTGATACGCACAATGGCAACAACAGGGGTAAGGAGAATGTCCAAATGAGAAGTAACACCATATGCAATGTGATACTTGTAAATTCAGAATGTTTATGTACATAAATCATCACAGTTATATACAAGATAAGTGCATAGTGTCCCCAAGTGAACATGGAACCTACAAAACAGTGCGTGACATTTTGTGACATAGGTACATGGTTTTCATACTGACAAAGTTGACCATCAAATTAGTACATAATGAACACAGCCTTCCAATATGGTATAAGAGACTGGTGAATGGTTCGCTTCAGTATTGTTGACGACAGTAATATTGTCAGGGGTAGAAAGTGAGTTCCATGACTTCGTGATATACCTTAACAATGTTCAGAAACATCTAACATTCACATCCACAATACACCAGTCGGAAATAGCAGTTCTTGATTTAGCCATCAAACATGACGATGGCTCATTATACACCAGCCTCCATAGGAAGCACACTGAGAGAAATACTCTTCTTGCATACAAGAGTCACCATTTGCGTGCCCTTAGAGATACTTTGCCCTTTGGCCAATTCTTGCGTCTTCGCAGAAATTGCTCCAACAAGGAGGACTACATGAAAGAAGCCCCGATACTGGAAGCCAAACTATTCGAGGCTATCCAAATAGAGTAGTTAAAAACTCCCTCAAATGGGCTTGGTTTTGCCCCAGAGAGAACTTACTTACCATCAAATAAAAAAACCCTTTGGTATTCACACGGATAAGATTCGTAATTTGATCACAAAAAAATGGAATGTGATCAAAAACATAGATCCTGGAATAGAGACTCCAATGTTTGCATATAAACGGGGCAAAAATAAAAAATATCACTTAGTACATTTTTCCACACAAGCCAACACAAGGCAAAAGGTACGAACACTTGAATCAGTCTCGGGCCTAACTGAGATTAAAGGTCATTTAAAATGTGGCAATTGTGTTGCATGTACATTTCTTTCAGATACAGATACCTTTCAACATGCCAATGAAAGACAAGTTCTAAACTTTTTTCAAATTGTAAAACTAGAAATGTTGTTTACTGTATAGATGCCCATGTAATCTACCATAAATTGGACAAACGTCACAACCCATCAAAGCACGCATTGGTCAACACTGAAGCAGAATAAGGTACAAAGTGACCCCTTGGCATCTCATTATATGGAATAGAATCACACAGTGGATGAAATAAAATGGCAGGTCATTGATAAAGCAACTGTCCCAGAAAGAGGAGGGGACCTATCACAGATCTTGCAGACATAGCAATGTCAGTGGATAGAAAGGACTAATTCTATCATTGAAGGACTGAATACAGCGGAAGAATGGCATGGTTTTGTGGCCACTCTTTCTAACTCAATAATTCCACTTTGTGAAACTATGCTCACATGTATTCTGCATATAGTTACATGCTTTACTTTGTAATTCTCTCACCTGCTTGCATTGTGTTATAAATAATTCTTAACTTGACTGTTATTGATCAAAAATCAGGACAATCCATCTGTTATATACATTATTATCAGGATGACATCCCTTATTGTGACCTTCTCATGTAACCACTGTTGTGCTCCGTGCCCAACACCTCGTACATCCTGCAATAAAAGTCCGCAATATCCCACCATGACATGTTATTTTGGGGTTGTTTATATGGGCACCATACTGGCTATACCTATTGGTCCCATGGAACACCCAAGATTTTTCTTTTTTCTTGTCATCAATTTTATTCGCATAGTCACCCTGGCAATTCCTTAACGAATTACGGCTGGTTCAGGTAGAACCACCTGTTGTTTGACAACATATTCCAATATTGCTATGCACTTATGTGTCCCTGGCTTACGACCTCCTTGCCACATAGGCCTTAATATTGAGGCTGTTTTAACATTGTGAAGACATCCTTCAATATCGGGTTAAATTTCATGACCGGCGATAGAGATGGAAAACATCCTCCGTTTTTTAATTTTCTTCATTTATTAATTTCTCTACTTAATACCACAATTAGTTCCTTGCTATGCACATGTCCTTTTATTATTCTTAATGGTTACGGCATGTAATTAAATCGTATCATCTCCGTGATTGAAGTAGGCAACTCTGTGATCACAGATCAGAAGATTGGATGCCACTGGCAGCAATCGCTAGTACGGTCTGCCGTTTTTCCTGGTCTTTTGGCGGGCAAACATACCTTTCATACTCCACCGCAGTGAGTGCCAGCCCCTTGTCAATACACAAGAAGAGACAGACTTGTGCAGTTCTCTTTTTATAACGCGTAGCAGCTGCACGCGTCTGTGGTTTCATCCTGTGTTCATCATTGCTGCAAAAAAACGGTAAGAGCAGAGGTAGCACGCCCAACTCTGATTATGTTTAGCCCATGTTTGTTGACACTGCCTCCTTGGCTACATCGGCAATTCTTTATTTTTGCAGAAACATGTTAAATCCACACGCACTGTCGTGTTTACTCATGCCTAACCAATTATCGACCACACAGATTGTCGTGTTTTTATGGAAATGGATGCTGGTTACTTTACATAGCACATACCAAGACTGTCCTTCCCCTCACTTGGGTAAGTCTCTTTTTACCATCTTTTTTTTACCATCAGTATTCAATTCTCCACAATAGTAGATTAATATGAGGTCTCATTGCCCTCTCTAATTTTTGTCAGTTCCCGGCTGGGTACCACGTGAGTACCCTGTTATGGTCTGATTTCCTTCCTGTACCTTTGGTGTTGTGTTGTGCCTTCTTCCTGCGTGTCTGGGGAGTTGCAAGCCGCCTTTTTAGGTTTCGACCTGGCGAGGGGCAGGAAGTGCCCCTCCCAGTTTGAAAACTTTTGTTTTCAGTAGGGATGTTCAGACCGCCTCTGTTTCCAATTGGCTAGCTCCATAAATGGAGACTAGCCATTGGGAGACAGAGGCTGTCAATCACGCTTTCTCTGGAAAACGCGATTCGGGGGCGTTTCTCGGACTTTTTTTTTAAGTCCCGCCCCTTTGTCCCGGGCCGCGCTGTGATTGGCTGCCGGCCCAGGACACCCCAGTGACGTCATTTTCCGGGCCGCGCTGTGATTGGCTGCCGCCCGGGACACCCCCGTGACGTCAGCCAATCACAGCACGGCCCGGGACCTGACTTGTTTTATATTGCGTGAGATCAACGTTATCATAATGTGTTCATCTTGGTCTAATGATGTCACATTTCAACTGTTTCCTCTGAAATGAGTCTTCTACAGTTGCCTGTGCAGTATTGTGATGGTTTCTCACGGTCAGCACGAATTTTGCAATGTTCCTTTACTAAACTGTCCTCCCACAATGTATTGGTCGTTATAAACGCTCCACATTGCTGTGGTCTGCAGATCGCCAGCAAATACAACGTAACATGTACAACAAAAAAACAAAGTAGCGCTGCTCTTCCGTAGTTTATATACGTTTTGCCTGACTCGAAGATGGCCATAACGCTGACTGGCAATATAAGCGTAGCAAACGGTAAGTGTACAGTTTTGGATGACCTCTGACTGGATTGGGTAAGAGCGCGCATGTCTTCCGGTTTCAGTGACTCCTCTATTCCCGCCTCTTTGTGACGGACGTCACCTGACCTCGAGGCCCGCCCCACAGCCGCAGACAGCCTAACACTGCCGATAGGACAAATTCTCGTGCAGACTAAGTGACTTTGGAGCAGAAAGGAAGATCGAAGGTGCTGTACCGGTAGCTGCTGTCAGGTGAGCGTGGTCTTCGCATTTTCGAATACAAGAGCCCACGAGCTCTTGCACATAGGGAAACATGCATTTTAAGAAGCTCCCTTCTTGGACATAAGTCATGCAGGAGTCCACAGAGGAACCACGCGAGCCCTCCAGGTGCTGCACATTTTCCGGGCATGCACAGTAGGACTGGCGGAGTCAACTAGTGCTCGTCACATGGAACCCCCCACATCACTCTGGCTCCGGGTATTCTTGGGTATTCCGGTAGTTAATGCGCATGGATCCTAAAGTTCTCCGCCGCACCGCAACGTTTCGGGCTTAGTCTGTTCTGAGCACTACAGAATGGGGCCCTGAGCTGGATGTGTGTATTTTAAATAGACTTCACGGGCACTGGGGAGATAGGCATTGCAGGAGCTCCTGTCACGTATCATGTCATCACTGATCCATCGACCCTTTTCAATGTACTTTGTAGGCTCTCTAGCTTCTGTTTGTGAAACAGGTGAAAGCTGCCTCTTGTCAGTGCCTGCCATTATTTAGGCTTCAAAGGTTGGTTAGCCGAATGCCCAGTTTGGATTACGCCCACTGTCAAGAGTTGTGAATGTAGCTTTAACAAATGTTTTCTAACCTGTGATGTAGAGTCTGGCAATAGTTTTGATTTACTGTTATTATGTTCATAATCTACTCCTCGTATGCATTTTACTTGCAGACCTCCTGATTAAATTGACATAGGCGTGTGTACAATTGAGTGTTTGCTATCTCAAAAACCCTAGTATCGAACATGTGGGCTTGTTGCAACACCAAAAACTTTACAGTCCAGAAGTCTGTTGCAACACTAAAACATTCCAGAAGTCTCCCACCAGTTTGGTGAATGCCCATTTGAGACAGCAAAGCACTCCGAAAAACGTGGCTTTTTGTTCGGTAAGAGTTGTTATTGAACCTTCAGAGGTCTACTCACTTTTTGACGGAGTAACACTAGGCTAGCAGCCTCTAATTACTAGGGAGAAAATATGGTTTTCATAGAGCTTCGAGAAAAAAAATAGAAAACCAAACCAGGGAGGTTAAATACATTATTTAACCTAAAATCCTCTTTTAGTAGCCCCGTTGTAGGCATGGCAAGGCACAAGTATTAGCACGTAAGTTCAAATGGAAAATGATTGCCAGGTGCTTGCTCTAGTGAACGGTATTTGTCTCAAGGTCACAGTGCCGTATATTCGGGAGATTTTATTACAAGACAGGAGGTTCATATCGTGCTGTCTTGAATAGCTTTTTACTAACCGCAGCCACGTAACTACACTATTGAGAAAAAAAGATAAAAGAACTACCAACAGTGACTTCATAATAGCCCAACCAATGGCATGTCGATTAGCCCAATAATTAATTATCTTGACTGAGGGCAACAATTCCTCTTTCCTGGCTGCTCCCGGTCAAGATAAGTACTTTGTTCGTATTTCCTTTACGAGAGTATAGTTTACACAACTGTATGCTTAATTTACCATGTACTTTACTGCTGTTGCATTGTTTCTACTGCTCCTGCATGTGCGCTCGCAGCAATGCTCAGCCGTTGGAGGCTTTTCAGCCTCCCTCACTTCGTCGTCGGGTTCTCCTCCTCTGTGCTGTGGCTTGTTTTGAAGAGACAACCAACAATGTAGAGTTTGTAGAAGTTGATTTATTGTACAAATGCAGGGACCTCTGGGACACAGCTTCACCTTCCCACATAGGCTTTGAAACTGTCTTCCAACCCTCCAGCAACCTATTAACCCCCAAGATTCTACATGCTTTGCATAAATCATAAGAAAACAAATAAGCATATGAATATAACACATCTCCCTTCTCAAAATAAATAAAGAAAAATAACAAACCTACAAATCACAAAGGAGAAAAAAAACATTTTACAATTAAGAAAACATTTCTACGCACACACATAGCCATCAAATCTTTTTGGACTTACATGACTACGTTCTGAAGATCTTCTGATCAAGGTATTGGAAACATCACAAGCATGAACAGATGAATCATTTTTATCAAGCAATCCATCAAAATTGGAACACGCTCTTCGACAAGAACCTGTAAATACTTTTAACTCGGTATCAGAACATAATGAAACTTTTCTTGTATTCCACCAATTTCCATCATCTAACATTACACAATTTCCCTTAACACAAACCACCTTTTTTGGAGATGACCATTTCGACCAACCCTTCTTGGATTTGTCACCTACATATACCCTGACAAACATGCCTTGAGTAAAGACACGCTTGGGCATGACAATATTCTTATTGTAACGATCACAATAACCTTTTTGATACTTCTGTACTCTCTTGTAATTTATCTAAATCTATCTCATGTTTACCAGCTCTGTTCATCCATGCTGGCACAGCTTGTGAACACGGAACCCTTCCCTTTAGAAGAGAAAAAGGTGTTTCATTAGTTACAGAATGTGGTGTTGTACGATACGACCACAACATGTTCCTAACCTACTCCCTCCACGGTTTCCCATTGGCGCGTGCTAACTGAACACATTCCACCAACACTCTATTAAAGCGTTCAACAAGGCCATTACCCTTTGGGTGATAAAGAGGAGTGGTGCTGTGTTTTATAGCCCAACTATTCAAAAAGGACTTAAACTTGTCTGAAATAAATTGTGGCCCATTATCTGTGATGATCTCTGCTGGACACCCTTCTCTTCTAAAAATGTCCTCACAAAAAGAAATCACATTACCAGATTTAATTTCCTTCACAAAAGCAACCTCAGGCCACTTAGAAAAGTAGTCAATCATGACTATTGCAAATCTCTCTGAAACACCTAGAATATCAAAAGGACCACAAATGTCTATCGCTAACTTTTCCCAAGGACCCTTGGGAAATGAGGATGACACAATTTCAGTTTCCCTGGAACAATGAGTCTTGTCACTGCATGCCCACGCAATGCAATCACGGACAAAACGCTCCATTATACCTAGTTCATACACATCCACATTACTATCACCGGAAGACTCTCTATCAATAATAGTTTCTACACGTACCGTTTCCATTAATGGTAATGTTTTCAAAACATTTCTTCCTTCCAGACCCAAAAATTGTTTTAAAATAGCCAATTTTCTTTTAGAAACCTAAACATCACCCCAAATAGCCTCCAAGTAAGTCTCAAATGTTTCCTTCCAATGCTCCCCTAACATGCATGGTTGACCAGGATTCTGTAAGAAAAATGGTGGTGCAGGAATAATTTGAGAAGACATCATCATCTAATAACTGATGAATATCAATTACTATCTCCTAGAGGGAAAAAAAAATAATTAAAACACAAAATAAATACCAGAAAATGTAACAAACGTTGTACAAAAATATAGTTAAGTAAGCAATATTAATATGGTGTGTGTATCACCGTTGATAAGAAACACACAAAGGAATGGTAGAGTGTGAATCTCTGAAATTCCGAAAATTGCTAATGTGTATTCCCACGATGAAAAGTGTACTTGAAACACTGGTATGCGTATTGCCAATAGTCGAAATACCTTTGATATACTGAGTTTAAAGTAAGAAATCGCTGAAAGAAAAGCTTCTTCACATGAGTTCGGTATCTGTTGCTAAATGCCAGGAAGAGACAAAACGGAGACGCTTTATTTGTTGATGTTGCTAGGCGCAAAGAAGAAACAAAACAGAGACGTTCTAGTTGTTGACCTTGAAGATGACGAACATCCAAATACACGTATACGTCGGTAACGTAATACGTCTTCACTGCGCATGCGAAGAGACCTCGTGAAGGTACAGAAGCCTCGATCGTTGCTTGCAGATTAAAAAAGCATTTACAATGCAACGGTTTCGCATTTGGAAAAGTTTGAGCTATTGGCATTGTAAATGACAAAATTTGTAATTATGTGTTGGTTTTGAAAACAGATAAATAAATGGCATTGTCATTTACATTGCCAATAGCTCTAAATTTTCCAAAGGCGAAACCGTTGCATTGTAAATGCTTGTTCTCTTTCGCTGCTCTTTTCTGGGTGCTTCCTTTCTGCCTCCTTCCTCACGTGCTATGCCATCTTCTGGGTTTGTGGTGCAGCTGCAGTGGGTACATGGGTGGTGACAATGAGTATTTTAGAGCTGCCTACCTGCTCCTCGTTGCTTCGTTTCACTTCTGGTTCCTGCCTCGGAAGTATTCTTGCTGTCGGAGTTCTGCTGACACCTTGTTATTTGGTGTTTGCCTGGCCCGTATTTTTGAGATTGGATTGCCTTACCAGCTCCATGGACTGCCGTTTTTTCTTGGCTCTTGTTCTGCTGGTATTTTGGATATTTTCTCCTCCTTCTCAGGATCCGGACTGTGCAGCACATTATCGGGTTTGGGAATTGCCCAATATCATTATTGTCCCTTTAGTTTTTGTTTTTTCCAGTGCACTGGAAAATATATCCCTATTAACTCCTCAAGATTAACACTTGGATTGTTCCTTGTGTTTTTGGGTGCAGGTTTTTTGCATCACTGTTTTTTCCCCAGCATTTTTAGTAACCCCACTGGCATTTTTTCAAGTGCTTTTCCATCCTAAAACAGACTGGGTATTCTCTCTCTCCTTCTGGATATGTCATTGGTGATCAATTACCATTGAATTTTCCTTAGAGTCCAGCACAAAAAAAGAGGGGGTGAGCCAGAGATATGTTTATTTATTGTATTCCTAGTTGTGGTGATTTAGTATTTGTTACTTATTTAACTGGTCTTTGTTCTTTTCTTTCCTGGTTTTGAATACTTTGTGGTATGTCTGGTGCCCCTGAGAAGTCCAGAGAAGAAACATCCCAGTGATTATCCACTCCTGCCCTTGTTTTCTTTTCCTCCTGCCTTCCCCCGGTGCGTTGTCAGCTTGTGCCTTTTCCCAGTAGGGTACGAAGGGTCAAGGCATAGGGTGAATAACGGGACATTCTTCGTTCCTGCAGTACCTGTTTTTCAGGTGAGTGGGGTCGGAACAGAAACCCAAGCCCACAATATTTTCGGCAGCCTGAATGAAGATGGACCTGGAAGACTCCACCCCTTTATCCACAGGAATTAGGATTGGCTCTTTCCACAGTTCAAAAAGACGTGAGGGATTTACGACAGGAGAATCAGGCTTTACAATTAGAACTTGATGGGGCCGATTCACAGAACTAACTTAAGACAAAATCCTAAACTTACTACTTTTGGTATTCACAGAAGTTAGGATTTTGTCTTAAGTTTGTCTTAAGGCAGACTTAGGGCAGACTTACGACAAAATACTAACTTAAGTCTGTCTTAAGTTTGTCTTAAGACAAACTTAAGACAAAATCCTACTTCTGTGAATACCAAAAGTAGTACGTTTAGGATTTTGTCTTAACTTAGTTCTGTGAATCGGGCCCGATGCTTTTAAGGCCAGGGAGAATCCCTGGGGCATGATGTAGGGACCACATCTAAGACCCATGTGCCCTTTTTCAACCTGCAACCTTTCATTTTGATAGGTCTTCTAGTACTGGTGGTAGTTCCCATGTTGGCTTCACTACACCTGTACCGGTGCCCTTGGCTGTTCCAGGAAGGTTCTCTGGGGATAGTAATAAGTACGGTATTTTTATGAACCAATGTCATCTACACTTTATGTGTAGACCAACAGCTTTTCCAGATGATGCCACCAAGGTTGCGTTTTTGGTGTCATACTTGATCCCATTCTTTACAATTTCCCTGCTTTCAAAGAGCAAATACGTTGCTTGTTTGCCAAACATACATTCATGCAGGCTAGTGACACAGAAATGCTCAAGCTGGGACAGGGAAAACAGGATCTGCTGGTGTATATTTCTTCCTTAAACAAGCTGGTCTCTGAGACACATTGGCCCGCGGAGAAGAGAACCTCTCTTTTCTATCAGGGTCTCTGTGAAGAGTTGAAGAATATCCTGTCTCAAGTAGTGAATCACCCCAAAGATTGCAGAGAGTTTATTGATCTGGTAGTCAAATTAAATCACAGGTTAATTGAGCGTAAGGGTGCGAAAAACTGAATACCAGTATCTCCTTTATATACCGTTCATGGGGATCACAAAGAGGAGGTAGGAGATAAATCATTACCGTAACCTATGCAAATAGGTGGGGTGCGTGGTCCTTTGTACAAGGATAAAAAGGATAGGCGACAGGCATTTAATCTCTGCTTGTATTGCGGGAAATGTGGACATTTCGCATGTGAATATCCAGTTGAGCCTACAGTTTTGCCTTGCCTTCCAGAAACACTGTGGCTTTTGCTGAGCATCGGAATACGCCAAAATACCAGAAATCATTGAGCAACAACAATCCCTTTGATGTTCCTGGTTTGGTATTAAGAATGCCACGTCATTTTACTATTTTGGTAACCTTGGTTATCACTGATAGTAAGAGAAACGCCTTTCCCATTTTACTCAACTCTGGAGCAACGGGCAATTTCATGGATATCCAGTTAGCCACGAAATATGAAACCCCTTACATTTACAAAAAGCAACCAGAACAGTGAGGGAAATTGATGGTACCAACCTTTCGTCGGGACTTATTGTGAAGAAAACCAAGCCTCTCATTTTGATATGCGATAGTGGTCATTCAGAAACCGTTTGCTTTGATCTTATAGATGCCGCTACTTTTGCATTATCCTTGGGGTACCATGGTTGCAGTCACATAATCACAGGATAGAATGGCTAGACGTAGTGTGACATTGGATTCCAAGTATTGTTTGCAACATTGTTATCAGGAAGCTACTGATTGGGTTTCCCCTTTAGTTTGTGCTATGGTCTCTTATTCCGAGGTTCCTTGTGTTCCTTTCCAGTACAGGAAGTATTCCAATGTGTTTGATGAGATAGAGGCTAGTGTTTTGCCACCACATAGTGATTTTGATTGCCGTATTGATTTGGTCCCTGCTGCTGTCTTGCCCTGTAGCCAGATCAATGTACTTTCTGAGCCAGAAACACAGCATTTGCAGGCTTATTTGGATGAGATGTTGTCTACCGGATATTTCCCGCAGTCCTTCTCTCCTGTGTCCTCTCCCCTTTTTTTGTACCCAAGAAAGGGGGGGTTACATACTTGCATTGTTTATCGGGCCCTGAATAAGGTGACAATCAACAATAAATATCCCCCCTCCCTTTAATATCTGTACTATTAGATCAGTTACGACACACCACCATATTCATGAAATTGGGCCTGCGGTGGGCATACCATCTCATTTCTGTCCAGGAGGAAGACCTCCTTTCGGACAAAGTTTGGCTTGTTCGAATATTGCGTTATGCCATTCAGTATTTGTAATGCCTGCAGCATTTAAATTTTCCATCAATGAGGTATTAAGGGATTTTTGGGATCTCAGTGTTATCGTAAATATCAATGTAAATGTAAAAATGTAAATTGATACTTGTATAGCGTACTACTCACCCACAAGGGTCTCAAGGCGCTTGTACGAATACCGCTGTGGAACCCATCCTGGCTTTCCCTGTGAGGCATCCACTCCTGGGCAACCCCCAAGGTGGAGGCCAGGCATCCTTAGCGTTGTGGGGGCCGTTGTGGAGATTAAGCAAGCTATTGCCCAGAGTTGCAGAGTGGGACTCCATGATTGGAATAGGCACCGAGGCGAGAATGATCAGGTCCGTGGAATTTTTGAGCCCAAGACCCGCAGAGGCGGGGAATTGAATCCTGGTCCCGGGCTAGACCTCGGCATCAGGGTCTGCCGCTCTAACCATTGACATACTGGTGTTCTATAAAAACGCCTTGGACCATGACATTCATGTGAAACAGGTGCTGCAGAAGATACGTGAAAATCATCTGTTTATAAAATTTGAAAAGTATACATTTCAGATGCCCCGTGTAGAGTTCTTAGGTTTTGTCATCTCCTCGGAATGGACCCAAAATGACCAAAGCCATAGCTACATGGCCAGTTCCGTCACGTGTTAGGGATCTTCATTTTTTATTGGGGTTTGCCAATTTTTATTGGCGATTTATATCCCATTTTTCGGATATCATTACGTCAATCACTTCCTTGTTAAAAAAGGGGATTCTTTTCAGTGGACTTTGTCTGCTCAACTTGCCTTCGAGGCTCTAGTGGAGAAGTTTACTACTGCTCCTGTCCTGAAACATCCAGACCTGGCACTTCCTTTTTATGTGGAGGCTGATACATCTCAGTATGCTGTGGGTGGGGTTTTATCTCAGCGGGACATTGACTCAGGACATATGCATCCCCTTGCTTTCTTTTCTAGAAAGCGTTTGCCTGCCGGACAGAATTATACCATAGCCAAGAGGGAGCTGTTGGTTATCAAGTTGGCCTTCCAGGAGTGGAGGCTTCATTTATGGGGAGCAAGACACACTTTTACAATATATTACAAATAGAAAAGTATATCCTGAGCTGATAAACAAGAGACAATAACGTTTTTCAAATGAATCTTGAGAAGTAAGTGATATACATATCTTCCTTTATTCTGATGTAAATCTTCTTAGTCAAACTAGCCGCCAACACGTGTTTCGTCTTGGTATATAGACCATAGACTTCTTCAGGGCTAGAACATCACAATACACATAATCAAAACCAAGGACATGACAAAGTTCATCAACCAAGTTCACAGACTCACAACTGTCCATAAATAGATTTAAATAAGCAGATTTTGTAATATCTAAAGAGTACAAACCTATAAGAAGTGGCTGAATCAAACAAAAACAAAGAGTGTGAAGTGAGGATCCAACTTCCATGGATTCATCTCAAAACAAAATACCTAATAATGAGTAATTCCTTGACGTTACATTTGTAAATATGGACACTGGATATGTTAACACTTTTCCAGATGTAAATAGACAATATCGAAGCTCTTTTACCCGTTTTATAATGGGCGGTTTTAGATTTATTGTTTCATTGCATATAACTTTATTGATAAGTTGGGTGTTTAGTTTAAACCATATCTAATTGTTTTTACTTTCGATCTACTAATTAAATATACTTAATCAATGGGATATACTAATTTTACCTTTTACAATATGGCGAACACTTTCTGACGCGAGCTTTCTAAGAGACTTGGATACTGCCCATTTAGTCCTACCACTATTTTGATTTCAGGTCAGGCACACTATATAGGGACTGTACTAACATGGCGCCGGTGCTACACGCCACGTAACTCTGCATGCCTTAGACGGTTCTTTCTTTGTATCTGTAGGTAAGTGCTACACGTCGGTTTATTTTATACTTCGCTTTTATGGTTACAAGAGAACTTATGGTCCTCAATAATTGGGCTTACTATTGCTGATATAACACCTGGCCCGGTTATATTATTCTGCATCTATTATGTTTGTCCCTTTTAACTTTGGAGTATGGTTTGTTAATTCACTGTGATTTACTTGTCCCTGTCTTCAACTATCACAAGAAGACTTTCATGATTAATTAGCCATAGATTTATTCTTCGTCCCCCCTCCCCTTATTATTGACTCAACCCGTTTTGCTTGTTAATGCAGCCTATCTTAATTTTGGCAAGCATTGAGGATGAATTTATGGATTACGCTATTTCATATATATTAGGTACCACTGGGACTCGTCTGCTACTTTGGATTGACTATTGCCCACATAATATTGATTATTTCAGGAGTCTCAGGTCTGCAGTGAGTGGATTTTTGATTATTATCAACAGAAAAAAAGATGTTTTCACTAGGATTGTTCGAAATGACAAACTTGATTATTGGTTGTCTTTTTTCTTTATATTTTTTGCTATAGATTACTTCGAGGCTGCTTACGTTTTGATGCTAATAGTTTATCAATATCTAATTACTTTACTATTAGGTGAGTTTCTTTACCCTGTCGGGATTATATTAATTTCACGTAATTCCTGACGTGTGCTCATTTTTTCCTTCTTCTTCTTTGATGCTTTTATGTAATTGGCTGCACTAATATTTCTTTCCAGTGCCTGTGTTCAATTAATTTTACTTTTCTTTTGGGACTTTGCGAATTACTTTTTATTCTACTTATTTTGTGACGCATTTTTGTATCTCATTTTTGCTTGGGTTTTTTTCTTTCCTCTCTTGTTCTATTTATTATTATTTTTCTTCACTACATGCGTGACTGGTGATTGGTGATAGATGTATACAATAAGTTTACTTGGTCAGACCTGTTTCACTTACTTCTTGTCTATGGTTGTGTCACTATTTCTTGACACTTCGTTATTGGGTATTTTGTTTTGAGATGAATCCATGGAAGTTGGATCCTCACTTGGAGTGGTGTGGCTCACTGGTTAGAGGCGGCAGACCCGGGAGCAGAGGACGGCCCGGGACCAGGGTTCAATTCCTGACGCGGCAGAGTCGTGGACCAGGGTCAGCGGACTCAATAATTCGCACCTCGGTGCCTACTCTAACCAGGGATCACACTCGGCAACTCTGGGCATTAGCTTGCCTCATCTCCACAACGGCCCCCCACATACGCCGGGGATGTCTGGTTTCACCTTGGAGATACCCAGTAGGGACCATCTCACAGGGAAAGCCAGGACGGGTTCCCCAGCGGTCTATTCGCGCCAGGATACTCCGGTAGTAATTGAGCGCGGTATAAAACAGCATATAACTTCACACTCTTTGTTTTTGTTTGATTCAGCCACTTCTTATAGGTTTGTACTCTTTAGACATTAACAAATCTGCTCATTTAAATCTATTTATGGACAGTTATAAGTCTGTGAACTTTGTTGATGAACTTTGTCATGTCCTTGGTTTTGATTATGTGTATTGTGATGTTCTAGCCCTGAAGAAGTCTATGGTCTATATACCAAGACGAAACACTTGTTGGCGGCTAGTTTGTCTAAGAAGATTTATATCAGAATAAATGAAGATATGAAGATCACTTACTTCTCAAGATTCATTTGAAAAACGTTATTGTCTCTTGTTTATTAGCTCAGGATATACTTTTCTATTTGTAACATTTGTGGGTTTGTTTTACATTTCCCATATTTGATTGTTGGTGGATGGCCATCATCTTATCCTTGGAAGTTTAACAGATTGGAATTTGGATTATATCACAACCCAGCGCAACTTCACTCAGCCATCCTTCATCTTTTGCACGGTTACAATATACACTGGCCATAAGAATCTGGAGTTATTTTTATCTGTCAGGGCTTTGACTCCAGGACAAATTAGATGTGTGTTGTTCTTTTTTTGTTTTTTTATTTTCTTTATTGAGAATAATGAGGACAAAGAAAACAAAGCAAACAGTCATATTGATGTTGCCAAATAATATGTAGCAATTCCACACAGTGGAGTGCAATTAATGTGAAAACAACCACACCCAAACAGTGAACAAGGTAAGCAGAGCAATTTACAAGTTAGGAAACAATCATATACATCATGCGTGCCATCAAATGTGTCTGATTCTGCTAATTGCTGCAGGTAAAGTCTGGTCTATCTGCACAATGTCAATTATTATGCACCAAATATTTTCATATATCGATCTCCCAGTGTGGTATATCTATATAAGGTCATCTGTGAGTATTCTTCAGTCACCATCAAAAGGGTGCATGTTTAAAAAGATCTTAAGGGGTTACCAAATGTCTTGAGGGCATGATGTGGGTGGTAGTAGTGTGGCACAAGTGTTACTCATGGTGTTACAATGAATCATATCTCAGAATCAAGCTCTCACAGTCGGTAAACGTGATCCTCCTCAATGCAGGGTACCTGTAGTTTTGCAATGAGCAAGGCAATCGCAGTGAATCTTCTGATACCTTTTTTAAGAGATTGGACATACCCCAGCAGTGCCAGCAGTGGTGTGGGTCGTATAGTAGATTCCACCACAAGGGACACATGCCGAAAGACGTCCTCCCAGTATGCCGGCATCAGTGCACAATTCCACGCCAGCTGTGGGAAGTCAGCGGCAGGGGCAGCGCATCTAGCACATGCATGCGATAAACTGGGATCCTTCTTCGCAAGCAACGATGGGGGTCACATAAACTCTATATATGTATTTTAAAATTTAGTAGTTTGTGGCGATGATTATTGGTGATATAGCGCATGTGTTCACAACAGAAGTGCCACATGGTGTCAGTTATAGATATGTCGAGACCCCGTTCCAAAGCGTCCCGCGCCTTGGCTCCAGCTATAGGGCATAAAGATAAGGATAGGTGACATAAGCGAGAAACTAAGTGGGTACTGTCAGGTAAAGTAATTATGTGTGTAAATGGAGGAAACTCCTCCGGTTCCGCCGAGGCATCTGGTAGGGCACCAAGCAGAGATCCATGAACCCCATGAAGAATAAAACTGTCCATATACGTAGCATCGCCATGAGGAAGGAGTTCAGCTGTCGTGCACAGTTGTGAGTCTTTAAACAAGTCGCCAATTTTGTCAAGGCCCTATTTAGTTGATGTACACTTAGTAAGAGTTTCAGTGGTAGGTGGAAGCCATGGGTGGTCCCCTAAAGGTATGTATGCTGAATACAAAGATTCCAATTGCAAGTATCGCCTCAGTTTAGTTCATGCCCAGCATGTTGTTGATATCGTTTGAATCTCTGTGGGGGAACGAGGTAGGCCCTGTGGTAATATAACAGATAATGAATTTGGATAGACTTGAGAGTGGTCAGGCTTAAGGTATTGTAGTCGGGCATCAGGGTGATACCAGTAATATGTAAATTGGATTTGGTCCACGAGGTAATATGGGTAGATGTCCGGGACACCAAAAAACCCCAGCTCGTAAGGCAAAATCAGAGTGTTCCAACTTATAACGTGGCAGCTTGCCAGCCCAGACCAGACGGATCAGCAACGATCGGAGGGTGTCGAAGAATTTTGTGGGTAAAGCAATAGGGATATTCAGAAAGAAGTATAAAAAAACCTTGGTAAAACCACCATCTTAATTATGGCAATTCGACCGGCCATAGAGAGGGGAAGTATAATCCACTTCTCCACCTGTGAAGTGAGGCGGTCAATTGCAGGTCCCTAATTGAAGTGGATAATCTCTGAGACACTACAACATAACAAAATGGCTAGGTATTTAGAGGGGTCTGTACACCTTTTCAAGGGGAACTCAAAATCCTCCGGAAAAGTCGCTGGGGTTAATAGAAAAATTTCCGACTTGATCCAGTTAATAATTAAGCCAGAGTACACTCCAAATTGAATCAATTTGCGCAAAAATGCGTGGAGATTCTCCTCCATTTTCTGGACATATAGCATAACATTGTCGACAAGGGGACCCGTATAAAATTGTAATCCTCCATGGAGAGGCCGCTCCTGAATATGACGCGCAAGGGGGTCCATGGCCACAATAAATATTTGGGGCAAAAGAAGGGACCCCTGCTGGTACCCCGGGACAAAGGAAATTGAGCTATGATTTCGCCATTGAGTTTTAACCGAGTGACTGGGCTGGAATATAGCCGGCACACCAAATTTAGAAAACCAATAGGAACACCCAATTTGAGAATTACAGCATATAGAAACGCCATTCTAACTAAACAAAAGCCTATTCGGCATTGAGAAGGACAGCTGCGGTGGGCAATGCAGGTTCCATTTGATTCATGACTGAAAAGATGGCTCGTAAATTAAATGATGTAGATATACCGGGTATAAAACCGGCTTGAAAAGAGCATAGCGAGGTGTCTACAAGCAGTGATAATCGTGTAGCTAATATTTTGGTAAGAATTTTATAGTCATGGTTGAGTAATGACAATGGTCTGTAAGATGGGCATTGCCTTGGCAATTTCCCAGGTTTAAGCAATAATGTCACAATAGCTTCAAGCATAGTTGGGGGGGAGGGATCCATTTTGTAATGCCTCGTAGTATACTTCAAGTAATCTAGGGGCAAGTTCATGTTGGAATGCTTTATACAATTCCCCAGTTAAAAAATTGGAGCCAGGATCCCCACTACCAGCCAGGTCACCTATCTCAAGTTTAATTTCTGCTTCATCTATCGGGGAGGCAAGAAACTCACGTTGTCCATCCTCCAACCATACCGTGGCAATTTCCTGTAGATAAACCAACAGGGCCCGTCCTGATGGAGGGTCTAGCGTCCTATATAAGCCAGTATAGTAAGGGAGAAGAGCAGCAGTGATATCAGTTCCCCTAGTCAGTGTAACATTAACATCAGTGTCAAGGTGCGCAATAAATGATGATTGATAATGGGGTCTGCGGAGGTGAGCTAATGTTCTACCAGGCCGCTCGCCCTCCCCATAAACCCGAGTTATCTCATATTTACAGAGAAATGTAACTTCCCGGGCAGCCGCGTCCGTGAAATCAGTCAACAGTGTTGCACGTTCATGCAATGACTCGGGCGAGGAAGAGGCCAGAGCTGCGATGTCCATATCCCTCAGTTTCTGCTCTATTTTGCTCAACTCTCCGCAAATGGAGCAGAGTATTCCAGCGTGTTTGGAGATACAGACCCCACGGATAAATGCCTGGTTTCACCCACTTCAGTGCAAAACACAGAATATAGGAGAGCAGAAGTAGGGAATCTCCATAGAGGCCGTTGCCTCAGAATTGTCGGAAAGTCAACTGAGAGCAAGACTGGGGCATGGTCAGATAGCATTTAAGGAAGGTAGTCAATCGTTTGCACCTCCAACAGTAGCTGTGGCGTAGTGTACCAATGATCTATCCTGGAAAATGTACCGTGGGGGGCAGGGTAAAATTAATACTTGCAAACTCCAGGGTGAATCGTGCCCGATGGATCTGCTAGCCACATGGAATGCAGTAGGTCCGTAAGGGGTGTTCTTCTTTAATGAATATGATTTTACAATCACACATAGACCCGCTGCCCAGCAAGTGAAGTTGAATACCGTGTCATGTATACATGTGTCTCCCTTGTGTTATGCCGCTCCTCCTGGAGAGATGTATATGTTACCCAAGAAAATGATCATTGGTTGTTGCTCCTTTGCCGAATTGGTGGGTGAAGTCAAGGAATTGCTAGCATCTATTGATATGACTCCTTGGTTGACAGATACCTCCTTTCAGTTGAAGGATGGGGTATTATACCATTGCACTCAATTGTTTATACCCTTGAGCTTAGGAACAAGGTATTGACTTGATATCATTCTTCTTCTTTGATGGGCCAGCCTGGAATCGCCAATACACAAGACATATGCCTTCGTTGGTTTTGGTGGAACACTTTGTATCATAATTTACATGTGTTTGTGTTATGATGTCCAGTGTGTGCTATCAATAAAGCTTCACATACCCTCCCTGCAGCTCTTGTACATACTTTACCTGTTCCCCCTACCCCTTGGCATACTATTTGTATGTATTTTGTTAATGATTTACCCAAGGAGGCTGGGTGTACCACCATTCTTATGATAGTTGATTTGTTCACAAAAACCGCCCATTTTGTTCCTTTGACCAAACTGCCCACTGCCTTGGAATTAGCTGATGTTTTCATCACACATGTATTACGGTGTCCCCTTTTTGGAAAGAGTTGTGTTTTTCTTTGCAGATGGCGCCCCATTTGTCCTCGGCTTACCATCCTCAGACCGATAGGAAAACGAAATGTACCAATCAAACTATGGAGCAATACATTTGTTGTCTCCTCCCCTTGCTTACCAGTGGTTGGGTGAAGGCACTTCCCATTGCTGAGTTTTCCTATAATAACAGCCTTCACTCGGCCTTGGGTGTATCTCCATTTTTCTGTTCTATGGGCTTTCATCCGAAGTCTATACCCATCCAACCTTGCGGTAGAGTTCCAGCTGTGGACTCGTTGAGTCGTGCCCTGACTGAGATTTGGAATAAGGCTCAGGAACATCTGGTTGCTGCTAAGACAGGTACGAAAGCTAAGGCAGATAGACATTGTCATCCTGCTCCTTCCTATGCCTCAGGGGATAGGGTATGGATGGCCTCTAAGCATTTGCACCTGGGCGGTCCCAGAAAATTGCAGCCTCATTATGTGGGTCCCTTTAAGATACTCAGGGTGATAAATCCTGTAGCTATGAAGCTGGAGCTACCTGATGATTTGATGATTACCATATATATCCTGTTTTTCACACTACTCTACTCAAACCCTATACTGCCACCACTCTGGCTTTACCTCCGCCACTGCCCTTGTTGGTTGATGAGCATGAGGAGTTTGAGGTGAATACCATTCTGGAATCCAGGAGATTACAGGGTCGATTGTTTTATTTGGTGAATTGGAAGGGTTATCCCCCTGAGGATCAAACCTGGGAACCCGGTTATTTTTTGCATGCTCCCCACCCAGTACGTTTATTTCATTCCTGACACCCTTTTATACCCCATCCTGTGGGGGCCTTTTGAGGGGCGGGGGGGGGGGGTACTGTTACGGTCTGATTTCCTTCCCGTACCTTTGGCATTCTGTGGTGCCTTCTTCCTGAGTGTCTGGGGAGTTGCGAGCCGCCTTTTTCTCTTTTGCTGCTCTTTTCTGGGTGTTTCCTTTCTGCCACCTTCCACTTGTGTTGTGCCCTCTTCTGGGTTGTGGCGCAGCCATAGTGGGTTCTATGGGTGGCGACAATGAGTATTTTAGAGCCGTCTCACTGCTCCTTGTTGCTTAGGTTCACGTCCGGTTCCTGCCCCCGGAAGGTTTCTTGCCGTCGATGTTCTGATGACGCCTTGTTGTTTGGTGTTTGTCTTGCCTGGATATATTGAATCGGATTGCTTTACCAGCTCCCCGGACTGCCGATTTTTCTTGGATCTCGTTCTGCTGGTATTTTGGACATTTTCCCCTCCGTCTCGGGATCCGGACAGTGCAGCACATTATCGGATTTGGGAATTGCCCAACATCATTATCGTCCCTTTTTTTTCAGTGCACTGGCAAATATATCCCAATTACCTCTTCAAGATTAACACTTGGATCGTTCCTTTCTTCCTCCTGTGTTTTTGGGTGCAAGTTTTTTGCATTACTGGCTTTTTCTCGTATTTCTAGTAATCCCACTGGCATTTTTTGGAGTCATTTTCCATCCTAAAACGGGCTGGGTATTCTCTCTCTCCTTCTGGATATGCCATTGTTGAACATTTACCATTGGATTTTCCTTAGAGTCCAGCACTGAAAAGAGAGGGGGCGGCATCCAGAGATATGTTTATTTATTGTATTACTTGTTGTGGTGATTTAACATTTGTTACTTATTCAACTGTTCTTTGATCTTTCTTTTCTTTTCTGGTTTTAAAGACTTTGTGGTATGCCTGGTGTCCCTGCGAAGTCCAGAGGAGAACATCCCAGTGATTATCCACTCCTGTCCTTGTTTTCTTTTCTTCCTGCCTTCCCCCCGGTGCGTTGTACACTTGTGCCTTTTCCTAGTGGGGCACGATGGGTCAAGGCATAGGGTGAGTGATGGGACAGTCTTCGTTCCTGCAGTAACTCGTTTTCAGGTGAGTAGGGTCGGAACATACCTTTCCCAAACTTTCACTTCCTTGGGTGCACTACTGTCACTTGGACAGCATATCCCTCTATCAGGTACTTCTTTTTTCGCTCATTAGCATATAATTACAGCCCTTGGGCTGTGTTTGGCCCCATCCTGATTTATTCAATTTTATCATCATCTTACAGATGTCGCTGCATTGCTAGGTCCTGAAGAGACCCCCTAATGTTAACGGGGCTGAAATGTCATTGACAATACTTAAATCGAACCATTCACAAGTCTCTATTACTATATTAGAAGGCTGGGTCCATTATGTACTAATTTGATGGTCAACTTTGTCGCTATGGAAGCCATTTCTCTATGTCACAAAATGTCACACACTGTTTTGTAGATTCCATGTTCCCTTGGGGACAGTATGCACTTATCTTGAATATAACTGTGATGATTTATGTATATAAACATTCTGAATTTACAAGTATCATATTGTATATGGGTTTACTTCTCATTTGGACATCCTCCTTATCCTACATTTTTCCACAGTAACCACTGTTTCTGGTTATAGATTATTTACCCTGGTTCTATGTGAGTAGAGTGTCCGTTGTTTTCTTTTACACGCCACAATGAACTTAGGACATGCATGAATTATGATGCTGGCAGCTGTCTTGAAATGCGTTTTCTTTAGAGATGTATTTGCATATTTACAATAGTAAAAATGCACTTAAAAAGCCAATAGATTAGCATTTTATAGGCAATACCTATTTGCTTTAATAATGCTTTTTGTTAGTGTGTGCAACAGCATGTATACTCATACTTTCCATTTTTGTTACACTTCACATCGAGTATGCTATCTGCAAGAGAAGGATAAATGAAGGTGTGAATGAAAAAATAATTTTAAAGTTGATGATGGCAGGTGAGTTATTGCTTAAATGTGTCTCACCTGCAGGTCATGAAGCTGAATTCCAGCAAGGATAATTTAGCATTTCATTTATCTAAGATTGTTAAATGTAATCCAATTAAATGTATTAATAACATGTCTTATTTACAGTGTTTAGAAATGGCAAAGCTGTAGATGTAAGTGCTTTTTAGAGAATACATTATAATAGTATGTGGGTATGACATAGACTCCTTTTCTGTGAATACTATCCAGAGTTATTGCCAGTGGTTTGACTATTTGCAAGCCTTTCTTCAATCTCCTTTTGTGTGCTTGATTGGCAACAAATGATGGATTGGAATGCTACCCAACGCGGTTGCCAGTGGTTTGGACAATTTTCAGGCATTCTTCTCACAACCTTACGTGTTTCTTTAAGCATTCTAGCCAAATTACTTTTTTGTCAAATTAAGTGCCTTTTGGATGCTCACTATGACAGTAACACTGACCAAAACCAGTAGGATTTAGAGCCAGATATAGGACAATTTTCTACGGTTGCAAACAAACATTAGTCTGTTTGCAAAATAGATCTGCCCCATGTACAAACCCTATTTTGCGAGTTGGTAACCTATGACCAACAAGCAAAATAGGGTTTGCAACTCACTTTTAGGAAGGGGCATCACAAGGGTGTCCCTTCCTAATAGATGATTTGGACTTCAATGTACGATTGTTTTGCGACCTCAATTGCGGTCGCGAAACACTGCTTCCCCTTTGTGAATGGATGCGAAAATATAAAATAGAAACGTTTCATTTTTAAAAAAAAAATGCATCCTGTTTTCCTTTAAGAAAACAGGCTGCATTAAAAAAAGAACCCTGCTTTATTTCAAAAGCAATCACAGACATGGTGGTCTGCTGACCCCAGCAGGCCATCATGCCCGGGAGTGCTAGCCATTCTTAATCGGGTCGCAATTTGCATTTGTGTCATGAATATTAATGAGCCAGGCAACTTGCGACCCAATTAGGAATTGCAAACAACACTGTTGTAAATTACTATTTGTGAGTCGCAAAACAACGTAATTTGCGACTCACAAATTGTATGGGGCGTACATCTGGCCCATAAATCGCATGTACAGGTGGGTTGGGAATTGTCTCAAAAGTAATGTCAGTGGAATGCATTACGAAATGGTACATTTTTCAAAAGTTCTACGTTTTCAATTGATTACACATATAGCATTGCATGAGGCACTCAGCACATTCAGCTTTCAGACTGACATTGAAACTTGGGATCTGCCAATTAAGCAGCTGCTACAAACTAGTGCCTAAGCACCACTCAAGAAAGCACTCTGATGTCTGGAGCAGAGACCAGGATTTTGGATTCAGTCTTGTGCACTTCAAAGGAAACTTCAATTTGGACCAGCATTTCAGTATACAGTGTTCTTTTCTTGTGCCTATTAAACTTGGAAGGCAGCCTGTACCTGGCAGGAAGGTACTACGTAGGTATGTATGACACAGCTAAGTATCACACTGGCCCTTTTTTTGTACATTACCCTGTTGCACTTTAGTAAGCAGTATTGTTTTTAAATGTCATAAATATTATGTAATTTAAAAAGATGAATTTAAGAGTTAAGATATAGGTAAGGGATGTGAAAGGGTAATGGAGGGGAGAGGTAAAGGAAGGTACGGTTAGGGTTTAAGTGTGGGTAGCAGAGAGACGTAAACCATTTTTAGGATACAGGGGAGGGTAGAATAAAGGGAGATAAGGTTTTGTTTTAGGGTTCAAGGACTGGTATTGGTAAAGAGAGGGAAGGTTATTTTAAAGTTCAGGGGTGATTAGAGGTTATGTGAGGTAAGGGTTTTTCAGGTTTCAGGGGAAGGTAGAGGTGGAGGGAAAGAGATGTAAGGGTTTTTTTAAGGGTAAAAAGAGATAACGTTTTTTAGGTTTCAGGGGAGGGTAGAGGTAAAGGGAGATTAGTGTTTTTAGGGTTCAGGGGTGGGTAAAGGTAAGGGGAGGTTAGTGTTATAAAATAAAGGGAGGAACTAGGGGATTTCCTCAGAAAAATATTAAAGGAAAAACGAGGGGAATTTGTGTGGTCACCCTCCCAAAACCCCCCAAAAAGCCACGGCTAGATAGATAGACAGATAAATAGAAAGATTGACAGATAGATAGATAGATAGATAGATAGATAGATAGATAGATAGATAGAGAGAGAGATAGAGAGATAGATAGATAGATAGACAGACAGATAGATAGATAGATAGATAGATAGATAGATAGATAGATAGATAGATAGATAGATAGATAGATAGATAGATAGATATTGCACTTTACATCACTTTACATCAATATTACTCCAAAAAGTATGCAGTGTAAAGCTCTGCAGAGCATTACAACACGGTGTAAAGGTCAGTGCATTGTAATTCCCACAGGAAAACGTCATGCGGGGTAAAGACATGTGTTGTAAAGCCAGGCATTAATTAAGCTCAACCTGTTTGTGTCCTTACTTTAATAACTTTTCTCAGAACACCCATGTCCCTTCAATAACTCATACTTCCAATCCATGATTCCTCTTACTTTTCCTCTGTGTGTGTCCGTGTAAGGACCCTATGCACCCCATCTGAGGCTATGTGCTGAAACTCACCATGCAATTGCACACCTTTCTCAAACACATGAAATTCAAAAGGAACAATGCGTTGCCAAAGTGTAAAATTGCAGTGAGCAAGTTACCACATTTCAAGTTGTTGTGGGCTTGGGGGATGAGTCGAAGAGGACCACCATACCTTCGACCCCGACGCCCTCCAAGAGTTCATTGACAGCTACGTCAACCCACCTCCAGGAGCAGGGCAGATCAGCTGCATCAATGAGACCCCACCCCCTGCACAGACCACGCAGCAGGCAGCACCAAACACCACGGCTGCCTCCCAGGACCCTCACGAAGAACACATGGCCTTCCAAAAACGTGTTTTGAGGTGCCAGGAGAAGATGGCGGAACAAGTGCGGGTGGAGTTCGACCACATGGCAACCAAACTAGATGCCATACGTAGGTGTCTTAATCCCATTAGGGACCACTCACAGCCCCTAACGGACACCCACAGTGCGCTCCATGCTCTCCAATGATCCATGGCTGACATCGCTGGAGTCCTGACTCAGACACAAGAACAACTGTCTACTCAGAGTGGCTCTAGCAATGTCACCCGGGAGTTGGGACACATGCAGAGGATAATGGGGACCATGGAGCAGACGCAGGTGGAAGAGTGGCTGCCACAGCTGCACACCAGCAAGAGGTAGCTGGGTTCCTCAATGCCTTAAAGACCCTTCTCATAGCATTGTTGCCACAAGGCCTGGCGTGGATGAATGTTGCAGCTACCACTCCATCCACATCTCCGCCCCTGAAGTGTCAGCGCCACACAGTGCGGCAGACATTCCACCTCCTGCCCCTGAGGTATCACTGCCACACAGTGCTGGAGACAGAACACCCCACATGTGAGGCACATGAAACAGCAGAGGAAGATGATGCGGATGATTCTGCCTTCGTGGTAAGAAGGACGCAGTAGCCATATGGCCGGTTTCTGCTTGCTTCTGACCTCTGCATCATCACCTTCCACTGTCCCTCGATACACTTTGCCACACTCACCTTGGACCTCGATGTGGACTGCCGTATTCTGTTTGGTCACTAATGACACAGCATTCAGACTGTGGACTGAACTCTTACTCTTTCGATGAACTTGTCATTCCCTAAAGGACTCTGGTTGGTCCTCCACGGGCCCACAATGTAAAGTGGGGTTTGCATGGCCCTGTACTGCTCCAGCTACAAAACCCTGCTGAATGTGCATTAAAATTCATGTTCACACAGATGTGTCATGTCTATGATCATTCAAGCGTGGATGTATGGATGAATGTAAGGCCAGTGATTCCCCCTTACGTCCATGTTGCTCATGATGTGAGACTTGAGTCACAGGGTGACACATTGCCGATTGCGGTCCGGGTGGTGCCGACATTACAACATAGACACATGCATTAGTTACTTCCTTGTCCAGCCCAAGATGGAACCACGCCCAGATCCCCGGGGTCATTGTTTACACCCTTACGCTAGACATACGCCAGGCCAGCCCACTTCCTTACTCTCATAGGGGGGGACAACAACGCTACATGTCCCAGGTCTTTCCTGTAGTGATCTGATGATCACAGGTCTAGTTGTCAGCATGCCACAGCCACTCCCTCACAGCTGTTTTACACCCACACCACACCCATCCAGCACACGCGTCACAGGACATGTGACCCTGCCAATAAAAAGGGCTGGGCGCACGTGCTTGACGCCATTTACACTATCTGGGTGTATCTGTGTGCTTATTATTTATGCATGAGGGCCTAGGGCCCTACCACATCACATTCCCCACTGCCGGAGGTGACATGATGGTGTCCGCACCACAGACTCAAACATAAAGGGTACATGTCTTGCGGTGCACAGACTTGGTGGCACCGGATATACTGCGGCCGGAATAGGCACACCGCCACGGGACGGTGACTTTCAGTGCACTGAGGTAACGGCACCGTAAGTGCTGAGCAGGTGTGCAGCCTGTGATGATGCCCCGCCCTGGCGGTCTGGACTGGTAAGGATTTGTGTGAGCCCTGCTGGACCGCAGTGTAGGCCTGAGCCAGCGGGCAGTGCGGGCCTACCGCCACGTGGCGTTGCCTCGCAGGTCACAGAGTTAGTGGCACCTAAAGAGCTGAGCGGGTGTGCAGCCTGTGATGATGCCATGTGCACTGATATGATCTCAGCCATCGCGAAATCAACACCCAGAATCAAGTGTGTGCCCTGGTGGCCTGCGGAGGGGACCTGCATGATGTTGAGGCTGCCATGGTTGCGGGCCCCGGGCTTGGAGCTTGCACCGGCACGTGGTGGGCCCTCTTGGAGACACGCCGGTGGCGGAAGGTGAGCAGTGAGGCCTGGGTGCGCAGGGGCAGGCAATCACTGGTGGGCGGCAGGAGGGGCTGGGGTGCAGCAGCCTAAGTGCGCAGGGGCAGGCAATCGATGATGGCGTGCGCAACTGTATGGACTCTGCCATTCATGAATCTGGATTATGTTTCAGATAAGGGACCTGGTAGACTGCAGTGTATACCAGCAAGTGGTTGGAGACACACCGGTGGCAGCAAGTGAGCAGTGAGGCCTGGGTCCGCAGTGTCAGCACTCCCTCTCTCTCCCTCTCTTTCTCTCTCTCTCTCTCTCTCTCTCTCTCCCTCTCTCCCTCTCTCTCCCTCTCTTTCTCTCTCTCTCTCTCTCCCTCTTTCGCTCTCTCCCTCTCTTTCCCTCTCTCTCTCTCTCCCTCTTTCTCTTTTTTCTCTCTCTCTTCCTCTCTTTCTCTCTTCCCCTCTCTTTCTCTCTTTCTCTCTCTCTTTCTCTTTCTCTCTCCCTCTCTTTCTCTCTCTCTCTTTCTCCCTATCTTTCTCTCTCTCTCTCTCTCTCCATCTTTCTCTCTCCCACTCTTTCTCTCTCTCTCTCCCTCTCTTTCTCTCTCTCTCTCCCTCTCTTTCTCTCTCTCTCTCCCTCTTTTTCTCTCTCTCTCTCCCTCGCTTTCTCTCTCTTTCTCTTTCTCTCTCTCTCTCTCTCTTTTTTTTTCTCTCTCTCTCTCCCTCTCTTTCTCTTTCGCTCTCTCTCTGTCCTTTGATGAGTGCATGACACACCTTCTTATCTAAAATTTTGTCTTGCAGGCTGTGACTTACAGATTGTCCTGAGAAGACCCGCCATGACTCTTCAAAATAGTTGTTTGGGGTTTATTCTGAATAAAACTATTTGTTTGGAAATTATAAGATGAATGAATAATTCTCCTTTTACTGTCCACACATGAATGTTAAGTGTTGTAATTGAGCGACATCAGGCGAATTGTTTTGTTCATGATTTCCTAAAGTTGATGTAACATATCTTTGTCCGGGGGGGGTGCCTGGGGTAAGGCCGAGGGGGATTCTGGGGGTGGTGGCGCTGCGTGTTGTGGCCCTCTTGGGTGTCCGAGTTGCATGATCAGGAGCTCCATGGCATCTCTTGTTCTTCAGGTGTTGGGCTGGGCTGGGCTCCCTTTTATGGTGCAGGTTGTCGTCCGACTTTACACCAGGTAAGAGCAGGTGTTAAATCCCTGCTGCTAACGCGCCTTATCGCCTGTTTTGGGATCTTATCACCGATCTGGCTACTCGTTGAAAATGTTACGAAGTGGTGTTTTTGCCGCTTTTTGCACGGGAACACCTACTCTGCAACTCATTAGCGTTAGTTGCCGGTGTCAGCTGTGGCGGTGTTTTTTGCGGCAGCTATCGCAGGTATATTGGTGATATCGGCTGTTAGCACCAGCTTGTGAATGGTGTGATGAATTTATCGCTACTTTGGCTGCAATAAAGTGCAGATAACTCAGCGATAAGTACTTGAGAATATGCCCCATAGTTTTATCAGTAAAACAGTTTCTGCGAGAACTAAGTGGCCATTTCAATGGAAAATGTGCTATCTGTAAACAACAGCGCACTACCACACTATGCTTTAGTTTCATTAAAAAATAACCAACACCCATGTCCATTAAAGATAGGTGGGTTGCAAACTTTTGTCACTCTAATAATTGGGTTTTGGTTCTAAAAAGACTGGGAAGCAGTAGCCTAAAGGATCCCAATAGTGGTTCCTGTGTTAGGCTGTTGTTCGTACAGAATCAGTACTCCTTTGACAGATGCAGAGTCTCTTAGTTGAGGTCAGCCACATTTTTTTATTTGATTTTAACTTTAGCTGTACCAAATGTAAAGGAAATGAGCTGAGTTCCTACCCCTTCACTGGTATGGAGCTTCAAATCCCAGCAAAGAGTCAAGGTTTGCTTAGGATTCATTCTCCGGTATCACTTTTCCTTGTGTTTAGGTGAAAATAGTACAGTGGTAACTGACTGAAACCATGGTGAGAGACTGAGATGAAGGAAGAATACACAGCATGGGCATAACGCATGTTCCTGCAGCCCCGCGGTATGGTGGGAAGGGGGGATACTTCTTGGGCCCCACATTCAGCCAAAGGCCAATGAATATCTGTGAGAAATGGGAGACTCAGGGACCCCTCATCATATTTTAAACGGGGCATCATTTTTCATTAAGCCTTTGGTCGAGAAGGCTTTAGAAAGACATCCAGAATTCTATGTACAATTGTAGACTCTTTTCTTTTTGCAACAGCCAGGCTCCACCAGGGCAGAGGGTTGCCAAATGCAGAAAGATAGAGAAAAACATTAACATTCAATATGTTTCTATTGTATGCATGCCTTTATGCGGTTAATCTGATCTTCAATTTTTCCACACAACGTTTCATTGAAATAGAAATAAAAATATTTTTGGAAGAGCATTTATTTTTAATGATGTGGAATAATTCCATACTGGTTTTGATTGGAATGATTTCCTTTTATGTGAGCTCTAGAAGCTTACTTCATAGTATTAAGGGCTTCACCGTAAAATCCTTATGCGGTAATAAGGAACACATTCATCACAAATGGATGGGTTTACTAATGTATTCTGCACTGGCACCACCCATTAAGTAAGAGATGAGTGATGTGTATTAATAAACTCAGGTGCTCTAAATGACATCTTTACATCGTGTCTAGTTACACCCAGAGGATGGGTCTTTAAAGGTTTAGTAAGATATGTTTAGCTCAGAGGCAGACAGGGAACTACAGCATCAGTGCTTTTAGTGGGATGAAATAAGGTGGGGGTTTGCGGGTTGGGGAGAGGTATGTAAAAGGTGTTTTACTAAAGAAGTGTAACTAGGAACCCTTTCCAAGAGAGGTGGCCTCTGTGCCTAAGAGTGTGGCTTAAACCAAGAGAACTAACATCTGTCATACAGTGTGTCACCTTCCCAGTATTTGGGTCCCACTCTGTGAACTTTCTTGTTATTGCATCCAGATGAAGCACAACACAACATTGGCCAAAAGCAAGCCAGAAAGTTTGGCTTTGTAGTATCTAGTAACTGAGTAACAACAACGATTTTGTTGTCAAAGATTAGAAGCGAAAATGTTTCAATTCTTAAAATATTAGACTGAATTAAACATTCCAAAAAGTCTGTGAAGTGGGTAGTGGACTTTGAGGTGTCTAGTTCACTCTGCTCTTGCCTTCAGTCTTGTTTTCTTCTGCCGTCTCTCAGTCTATTACTCACTCTCGCCCTTTTTGCCAGACATCTTTCTGAAATCCTCCATGTGCATATCTCACACTTCTCGTCCTTCCACTCCATCATTGTTGTTTCACTCTGTTCTTCTGCATAGACCTCATCAGGTTACCTCTCTATCGCTGCATCCTCTCTCTTCCAAACCCTCTCTCTCACCTGTAAACCCAGCATTTTCTTTCCCACTGGCACTGTCAATATCTCAACAACTGGGCACCTCCTCTCATATTTTCAGACAAAATGATAATTATAAGTGGCACCCATGTTGGTGTTCTTCTATGCACTCTGCTGAGAGCCCAAGGGTTTGAAGATCATGTAGTCTAAACACCTTGATCGACTGAAAGGCACTGAGAAACTCACACTGCATTCAGCCTCAAACTCAGATCTCTCAACCATAATCAGTTATAAACATCCATGATGTGAACACACTCAAACACCTACTCTGTGCACACTAAGCACTATACAGGAATTGTAAAAACGTCAGATTCACATCTAGAACAGCAAGTACTCCTAGTGAATACAAAATGAAGCCAAACATGTGAGATGTAAACAAAGAGGCTTTGTTGACATGGTAGGATCACACTAGTTAAAGCCCTGGGAACTACCCATTTCTCAGAGCACTCTCTTTAGAAGGCGGTTTTCAGGGAATCCACAGCCACTTCACTACTTCTCTGTGTTAGTTACCAGAATTGGCTTGGTAGTTTGGTTTGCCCTGTTCCCATGATACACTGGGCCAGGGACAGACTAATTTGCATATAGCCAGGTTCTGAGCTGGGATGGTGCAGTGATCTGTCCATCACCACCCCCTGTTGTTTAATTAGTTACTCAGATTAGCATCATGCAAGATGTTTCATTGAAAGACCTTTTATAAGAACAAATAAAAGTTACATTTATAAACAGTCTGTTGTTTTCACACTAATAGAGCTTGCATGTTTTCTGTCCAGTGTCTATAAAGTGGTTTTTGAAACAACTTGCATCAATGAATCAGCATACTCAGTTGACCAACCAAGATCTCTTTCTAAACTAAGTTCTTTTTCAGGAAAAGTGCTCTACACATTTGTACAAAACATTACACAGAACTGTATTAGGATGAGACGAGCACCAAGCTTTTTCTTCTTTTTTGTGGTTACCTGGTATAGCAGGCATAGATCCCTCCCAGAGTCAGTGGAACTCCCACCAGCAGAAGTGGTCTCATTCACTGTGGTGGAACCATGGAGTTTCTCAAAGTGCAAATCCCTGGCTGGGTGCAAATTAAATGAAAAGTGATGGAGCTGGATCTCCACGTTATAGATCTGCTCTAGAACCTCGAGTCGATGGTTTTCCAAAGCATAATGCCTGGGGGGAGAGAAATGATTAGAGGGTCAATCATTTAAATTGCGATCCGCTAGGACCCTTGAAATTGATAAATGGGGTTAGTTGGTTTATTAAAAAGGCAAAAATTACTGAACATACTAGCACCTTAAGATTAGGGTGTAGAAATACATTGGGACTAAGGGAAAGCCAAATCTACAAATGAAATTAAGACGTTGCAACACGCACAAGATAATTAATTCAAGAAACAGGATACAAAATATCAGAGCACAGGAATCCAAGTTCCCCTGCATCGAAGATTTAATGGGAAAAATATAATCTATCCCTGCACTAACACTAGCATGGCATCCCTAGTTAAGCTGGTTGCGGGGCAGGATCGGTTACAGTATCAGCATGTGGATTCTTCCTCAGAAGTCTCTCCACATCAGTTGGGTCAAGCAGCATGAAACTACTAAGACAGAGCTCGTTCTAAGATGCTCCGTCTCTCTCGAGGCAGAGGAGATGTGCTGGGGCTCTTTCCCTAGTTACCATACATCAATATCACAGGTGACTTACCGGGATTATTTACGGGTCACGCCATCCGGCCAGGTAACATCCTCATAGGTACTTTTCCACTGGACAGCGATACTCCCGAGGGGTGGTGAGATGACCTTGATTCCCAGGCTGTCTCAGGTGAGAAAGTTCAAACATTCTCCATATCAGTATCAACGATCAATGTATTCCCTTCTCTCATTGCCTAACTCCTGAAACAAAGACATTATTCTAGCTGACAATTTGCTTTTACACCTGCAACATAAGTGTGAGAAAGAACAGAATCCAATGTGCACATAAAATTCTAATAATAATTCTAATGCGAGAGCTCCCAGGGAAAATGCGTTTCAGGCCTACAAAATTCAACTAATATGAGAGAAATAGAACATAAACTTTACGAAGCTATATGGAAATTGAGTCATATACAGTTAATAATTTCATCTACATATAAAATGACACAATTAATAAGCACATTGAATAGTGAAATGATTGTTTGTTGCGCAACTTGAGCGTTTTAGTTAATATGTTCTGCTAGTTAAATTCATCGTCCATGTTCTTTCTTCACATGTTCTACATTTTGGCCTAAACACATCACGTTCATTTTATCACGTGAAAAGATCCAAACACTTATGTTAACACGACAAACGATTATATGAGGATACAGTATACACGTGTGATTATAATGCACCCCTACAATAAAAACGGATTTTGCACTACATCAGAAGCAAACATGTTTCTTTAACATTTAAACTTAAAGCTTCAATTTTAACTCTATGAGCACTCTCAGAACCGCATGCTACGCTCCATGGGGCAGATTTACAAGCCCTTGCGCAACTTCTGCTTCATTTTTCCCATGTTAAAAATGACGCAAAAGTGGCGCAAGGGGCTTGTAAATCTGCCCCCAGGAGAGGAGGCGGGAGGGGGCGCGCAGGCATGCGTTTTAGGAAGAACACCTATTCCCACAGAAAAGAAAAGTGTCGCTGATCTACATTATCTGTGGTTTGTCAACACAAATGCATCTTTTGGTGCACCTGATTGCACTATTTCACGACTTCAGGAGGCGGAGGTCATATGGCACTTTAAGAGGTCATTTACAACCTGCCTTATTGTTCTTTATGACTTCAATGCTTAGTACCACCCGTTCACTACATGTTCATGATGCCTAAGGGATGCTCAAAGACTCTCCTGTTTAATAAGCTTTGGGATTATATCAGGAGATACACATTTGATTAAAGTACACTTTAAAGCCCAAACATGAAAAATAATGCCTAAACAAGCCTCCTTTAGGAAGGTAGTTAGCAGCTCCTTAATATTAACCGCATGCGCGCTACGGATTTTCCCGCTGTGCGCTGAAATTTGAATATCGCGCGGTTTGTGACAAAGCCAGCTCGTCATCCGCGTAGCGCAGGTAACGCCCATGACGAGCTGGCTTTGTCATCCGCAGCGAAGGGGTTAAGGGCAGCACACTTGAGTATTTTGAGAAGCACTCGGTTACTTGACAAATGGCGACAGCTTCTTGGTCCATGAAAAAAACAACACTTTTTAGCTATGGGCCTGATGCTTAAAGGCACTTCGCTGATGCATGGTCTGTGATTCTCAAAATCACAGGCGTCACAATCACAAAATATCCCTTCTTAAAGTACAAAAGCCTCTTTAGGAGTTGGAAAAGTCTTTCTGATTTATAAAAGAGCTTTTTTGTTTCCTTTTCCGAATTTCAAATAGCAGGGTGTGTGAAAGACGTATCCCCCCCTCTTTGCAAGTCTCAAAAGAATGTATCAGTGGTTTGTGATCTCAAATGTAGTTGCAAACCAATGAAAAATGACCGCTTCTCAAGTTGGGGTGGTAGCGGGTTTGGAAATGTGGAATCTGTCTCTTTGGGAGAGCATTCCCTATGGGAATCCCATCCGGTGGCTCAAGTTGGGCAGAGGGTGGTCCAGGGGACCAGCGCATGGTCCCTCTAATGTACTCACAGACAGGAAGCTCGTATCTCTTTAATGCAATGTTTTAAAAATAAAAGTTTCCTGTTTTGGCAAACAAAATAGTGGTCACCTGTTCCTTGGGGGCCATGATCGCTGCATTTGCAGCCAGTTGCAGGGTGCCCAAATAATTCATATTTATTATTCATTAGGTAGGCCATTTTGTGATCCCCTTAGAATGGGCAATTTGCAAAACAATCTATTTCTACATAAGTCACATTGCAAATTACATATCTGTTCACAAAACAGTCAATGGACACTTTGCACATCACTGGTTTGTGAAATGGGACACTGGGCCCTTTATTTTTTATTTAAGCACTATTAGGAAGAGGATATTAAGATCCATCCATCCATCCATCCATCCATCCATCCATCCATCCATCCATCCATCTCATTCACCTCTAGTTTATGAGTGGAGCAGTAGCTGATTGCTCTACCTCACCTTGATCAATAACTACCTGCTTACAGTGCCTATTTTTGCAGGTGGGTCCCACCAGCAATTATTTTTGGGCACTGGCGCTTATTTTTTTTCATCCGACTTTGACCCAGAACAAAAACGAGAAAAACATAAAAGGGTGAAAAAAGGAGGAAGTGAAAGTCGAAACAACAGTGACAAAGCGAGACAGCTGGGACAAAAAAGAGCGTGCAGGAGTGAATCAGAGGGGCAGGGGATGGTGGCCTCCAAGGGACAGATTACCACTATACGTGCATTTGGTTTTCCAAAACAGGAACCTGTGGGATGACGGATTAAAGATGCATGAGGGGGAACCAAGACGACTGCAGACTTAGGGACAGATTTACCACTTTTCCGCCAGCGCAGTGCAGCAGCCGCAAATGCTTCACGAAGAAGAGAGAGGAGGTGAGTTCCAAATTTACTGAAATACTGCACACTCCGCCCCTTTCCCTAGCGCTGGTGCTGAAGTCAGCTGCTGTGCACCACAGAGACACCTTTGCGCGGAGGTGCAAGAGTGTCAGCATGAGTCTTGCATAGGATTTATACTGGAAGGGTACCCCTCTAGTACACAATACTATGCTTAGACTGATTTAAACGAGTTTCCCTCTTTGTATGTGTGCTGTACACTGCAACACAAATACAAAGTCAGAAAAGGAAGGAGAAATTAAAGCATTTCTCTTCCCTTGTGCCTACTTCAAAAGGACTATCGGCCAGATTCATCAAGCTTAATTGCGCTCGCAAAGGGCCAGATTCGGAGAATCTGGCCCTTTGCGAGCGCAATTTTTGCATTTGGGATTCATCATCCCAAATGCAAAATTCGCTATTAAAGAATTCGCACATTTGCGAGGAAATGTATTTAAGGAATCTCTATTTGAGATTCCTTAAATGCAATTCATAAACCATTTTAAAATTGCGAAATCGCAATTTTGGGCCGCTATTTACAGCTAAGTTGCATGTTACACACACACACACATGTCCTTTGGACATGTGTGTGCGCAACACAAATGTAGATTACATTTCAGGGGTGCTACAGGCTGTCCTTTGGACATCCCTGGCACCCTTGAAATTGCTTCCTTATTTGCGATTAGCTAATTGTTAATCGCAAATAAGCAAAGACTCCCCATTCATTCCTATGGGCCTTTAGGCCCATAGGAATGAATGGGGAGTTATTCCTTATTTGCGATTAGCAATTAGCTAATCACAAATAAGGAATCAGTGGGAATCGCAAATTCAATTGCGATTCCTTCATGAATCCCGTTTTGCGAGCCCTTAATAGCGAATCCTTAAAATTCGCTATTAAGGACTCTCAATTCCTTACCTTGATGAATCTGGCCGAAAGTATTCTGACGCTAAACCTTGCCTACTTGATTTAGTAAATAGGGTTTAGCACCAGAATCCTTGGGTGGTGTCGTGGGTACCTTGGCACTAAGTAATGCAAAGCAGCGCTATGTGCTGCTTTGCGTTACTTTTATGTTATTTTCAGCACTAAACAAGTTTAGCGCTGGTAAGTAAATTACAAAACAAAGGTTTTGTGCCAATTTTTGTCACTTTTGTGATGCAAACACAGCGTAAAATCTTAGTAAATCTTCCCCATGGTATTTGGCACCAAGACTTTCTGCAGCGTCAGCGGCAGATTCTGAGCAAGCGTTTGCGCCCCATCACTTATTATTTTACAAATTAAACACAGTCCGGGCGTGTTACTGCCCTTGTATAATACTGTTTTTGCACATCAGGTTCTTGAAGTCTGGTATCTAGTTCGCAATATGTTTTGTAAGATGTTGTTTTTCAACTGTATCATTTAGGTGGAAGGTTACATTAAGGAAAACCATGTTGCTCTGTGTTTTGTTTTAGGCGCTTAAGTGGCTGATGATTTCTCCTGGTTTCCAAGGTGACTCTGACAATGAAATGCAGGCAGCCTGCTCTTTTTTATTGAACTGCGGTGGGGCGCATGATTGCATCTGTGGCTCTCAACAAGATATTCATCACGGTGTGCCTGAAAATCTAGTGAAATTCTGGGTTAGACCCACCAAATATGGGTAATTTACCAGATAGAACAGAGAAAGGTTGATTCCACTATCTTCAAAAGAACACCTATGTTGCTGGCTAAAGTCTGGAAAATTCATGAATTCATAAAAAATCCATGTGGACCATATGAAGGTGTAAATTTTGTCACTTGAAAGTAGACGTCTATATTGTGGCTCAATGATTAGAGGAGGCAGACCCTGATGCAGAGGTCTAGCCCGGGACCAGGGTTCAATCCCCCGCCTCGGTGGGTCTTGGGCTCAAAATTCCACGGACCTGATAATTCTCGCCTCTGTGCCTTTTCCAATCATGGAGTCCCACTCTGCAACTCTGGGCAATAGCTTGCTTAAGCTCCACAACGGCCCCCACAACGCTAAGGATGCCTGGCCTCCACCTTGGGGGTGCCCAGGAGTGGACGCCTCTCAGGGAAAGCCAGGATGGGTTCCACAGCGGTATTCGTACAAGCGCCTTGAGACCCTTGCAGGGGAGTAGTGCGCTATACAAGTATCAATTTACATTTATCGTTAATGATGTACGTGCAGAGATTTGCGTTGTCGTAAAAATAGGCGCATGTGTTATAAATGACGTACTAGGGCTTAAGTCCTAAGATGCATGCATGAAAGCGCAGATGGCTGAAGAGTCTGGGTGGGTGTGTTCTATGCAGAAAACCTGCCATGAGCACTCTGCATAGCCACATACTTAGTTTACTTATGTGTGATTTTCAGGTTTTCAGTGTGGTTATGTGATGGATTTCGGTAGCTTATGATTGATGCTTCAGTGCAAGCAGTTAAGACAATGGAATGAGATAAGTATCCGAATGTATCCCCTTTTTGCCATCAAATAGTCTACTCTTGCCTTTTAAATAGCGCAAAATGTAAAGTGTTCTTGGCAAAAATCCAGCACTGGCTGAAAGTATCAATCTCCCAAAGCTCACGAACTGCAGTCACCAGAGCCCCAGGTAAACAACATACACTGACGTGGCAGATATTTGCATTGCATTATATGCAAGTATTGTTCTGAAAAAGAAAAAATCCAAATATTGAAAATTGTCATAAGTGCACTGTACACAAAGGCGTTGTAATCTGATACATCAGACAAAGTAAACTAACACATGGTAAATTATGCTGTTCAGTGATGGCTGCCCTGTACGGGGCTATCCATTTTCTGGCGCTATTGGATTATCTGACAACTAGTTGTCATTAGAGCTAATTTTATTGACATCAGACAGATATACTGAAGTAAACCACACTAGTATTTGAACTTGTGACCTCCAGGTTACTGACAGCTTTCTCCTTCTGGGGTTCAACGCACTCAGCTGTCAGGACCACAAGGTCACCTTTAGGTAGCACTGACTGATCACGTTCTTGTGCAGGTTGATGGCGCTGCTGCATCTGAGCACCTACTGCCAAGGCTTGTCCAGGGGAAGTGTGTCAACATGGTGGTGTCTCAGTGGTCGCCCTAGCTTTTTGCAGCGATGCAGCCCAGGCTTTGCTGCAGGAAGCCGCTCACAGTCTCTGTAGTTCTCTGTATCTGCTGTGCATGTTGTGACCTCCAAGGGGTGAGTTTTCCCTTACTGTCTGTGGTTGAATACTTAATGTTGTTGTTGTTTCTCAGAGCCCAAGGGCGGAGCACATCCTCGGATGTTCCAGTTGGGTTGACACTGAAGCGCCACTCCTTGACACTAGTATATGTGCTGACCAACTCGTTGGTCTTACGTCATCACTTGCTATGCTAAAAACAGACTACAATACCCAGAGTGCTTTAGGTTTTCACATGAAAGCCCAGGAGTGGAAACTGTGTTCAAGATGATGTGAGGATTGGTGGTCACAGTAGCTGAAAGTCTGACACTCTCATCTACACACACACACACTCTTCCCTTTTTCACCTCTCTCCCTGTTCCCAGTACTATTTTCATATTGCCACCTGTCCATGTACTCATGTCTCTTTTTCCTGTGTGCCCCTGGCCCATATCTACCGGCTTCCTAATCTGGTATCTCGACTGACTCCCTCCGTCGCCTGAAATATAGCATAGCAACACTCAACTGTTATTTAGCCCATATTCGCAGGCCCCAAAAGCCAAAGTTATTACTCGGCCATCAGTAAAGCATCCCCTTGAGTCTATGTAACATGCTTCATACTTATTATGGGGCCTGCCTAACATGCAAAAGACAAACAAGAACTAAGCACCCCCAGGTTTGATCAAGCACTGTTTCTGTATGTGACAGCATGCAAGGTGTGGCTACCAGAAATGACCAGAATCATTCATTCCTGCAATTGACAACCACAATCATTCTTCTCTCATGCTCTTGTGAAGGTACACCCTTAACCCCATGCATCACCCACCAGTGCAGATTGATTGGCTCATCTGGAGGAGAATTTAAGTATCCTGTAGGCCATCACCAGATGGAGGACACTGACAAGTAGGAGAAGGTAAACATTCACCAGCAGGTGGCAGCCAAATTCTTCTGTCAGCTCACATACCTAAACAGACACTTAACGGATCCTAATTTCATGCACTGTTGTGTACTTCTTACTACAGCAAATTCATGATTCAGCAGCAATGCATGTAGTTCTTGAGATGGCGAGAATATACATGAAGACCCTTTTTTCCAACACTGCTAGGCACCAAACTCAGAGCACTCTATCAACTCATATTAGCATTTCTCCAGGCAACGAGGTACATTTTTGTTTTCCATCCTTTTGTGTCCCCACTGCAGTATCCCATTCAAGCCCGGTGGTATTTAGGTACGTTTACGTGATGGCATGGAAAAGGCCTGGGACATGGGTGCTGCATCGAAACAGTACTTTTATCAGCTGTATGGCGCCTGTTATAGAGTCATTCTAATCAGTGGGTGGACTCTATTGAGGGGCTTGGAAGACTTCACTGGGAAATGATCAATTGAACGTCGATCCCCATTAAGCTGTCCAGGATGAGACTCGTTCATTGATGGGGCATAAACTCTTGTCCTTCTACTGGTTTTCAAGTCTGTGGTCCTGACCAAAACCTTTTAAGAGAAGAGCGCAAACAACTGTCAGCGGGACACGATCGGCTGCTTAGGTCATACCGACCTTTCCTCCCTCAACAAACATTCAGCAGGGGTAGTAGCAGAATATGATCGGATCCATGAGGCATAATTAACTCAGAGTCAAAGTACTCCATACAGATGATTTCTAAGTAAACAATCCACTACACTCACAGCACACTTTAGGGCGTGTGCTGATATTATCACCACTGTGACCCTGTTTTTGGTCATACACACTTTTCTGGTCTGAAGAAAGCCTTATGAACCAACCTAAAGGTTGAAACTAGTAGACCAAAATGTTTTATAGGGATTCTGAGTTACATTCAAAAACCTCAAGTGGATCCCAGGGATGTTTTTACCCAATTCCTAGGGCCTTTTCATTAAAACTTTCATACGGGTCATCCCTAGAGACATTTTTAACCCGTAACTATACTTCACTTAGCACTTCACTTTCCTTACACAAACAACCTGCTCCGCTGTAACTCAGGCGTTGAAGCACAGCTGGATTGCGCTAAGTAATCCAGCTGGGCCCGATGATGAAGCATGCCACCTACTAGGTAGGTGGGTGAGGGGTTTCCTAAAACTAATTGCAGTTGTTTGCGCTCTTCTCCTAAAAGGTTTTGGTCAGGACCACAGACTTGAAAACCAGTAGAAGGACTTGTCCATTTTGGTTATGAATATAGTATCTAGGGAAAAGGACAAGTCAATTGTTTCCTTACTCTCTAATTGTTTCAATGTATAAACTCTTGTACCATCTGCAGGAAAGTGGGAAATGACGAGGAAGAACTAGGATGCTATGTAACTGTTCAGGTCTCTTGCTGCAGCCATGCAGCTGTTCTCAGCCACAAGGAACACCAAAGGGTGCTCTGTGTCTGCCCGAATTGTGGCAATGCCTGTAAACTCAAACATGGAACACCAAAGTGCCAGCTGTGTCTGCCCCAACTGTGGCATTGCCTGTAAACTCGAACACCAGCACTCATGCATGACTTGACCACACAGCGTTGGTGGGCCCGAGTTCCTTCCTACCAAGTTACTGTGGAACTCATGGCCGATGGACATTTGTTATCTGCTGAGAAGTGTAGAGGGGATAAACAACTCATTTAAGCAGAACTACATTTTATAAGAACCATGACTCTGAAGAATCACAGACTACAAATTCCAAATTAGTGGGTTTATTACAAAGCCAAAAACAGCTGGATGTACAAACACCTCATTACGAGGTTGTAGAAATAGATGGGAACGAGTACAAATCCAAACCTACGGGCAAGCCTTATGCGATGGATCATAAACAGAATAACAATTTCCAGAAGCAGAACGCAGGCAATGATTGCCCCCACGTCAAGATCCTTCTTCATCAGGGGTGAATTAATAAAAAGCATCAGTCTATCCCTACACTAACTATTGTGACATCCCTACTTAGCATTTCCCAGGCAGGATCAGAAAAAGGTGTCAGGCCGTGAAGATTTCCTAAGAATTACACTCACAAGCTCCTGGATCGATGACCTTAATTCCCAGGCCTCCCTCAGTGATAAAGAACACCGTCACCCAATTATCTCGCTCCTCACAAAATTGTATTGCATCCTCCCAAGGCTAACTCTCCTAAACAAAAGACGTTATTCTAATTAACAAAGACACCTTTCTCCACCTGCAACTGAAACGTGAGAACAGAACAAATTCAATATGCACATGAATTTCCCTAACAAACCCTACTCATGAGCTCCACAGGGAAAATAGATTTTCCAATACCAACAAGAGGATCACACAAACCACAACTATAATGATGGGCTTCAAGGGGTAACCAAGAATTCCCTTTCTAAGGCTGGCTAACCAACTTCCAACTTTTCTAAATCCCTTTCCAACCTTGTCCCAAACACCCTCTGTGGCCAAATCATGCCCTTCATGATGAATCTCAGTGATATTACTTATATACTTCATCAGATCTTTGCTGTTATTAGGCATATAAGTACAGCACTGTTGAACCCTCAACATTTTACAGACTCTGCCCTCTTTTGCCAACAAGACATCTAAAGCAAGATGATTCTGCATCCCCATAGCTCTTATCGACACCATCTCTCCATCTACAAGCAACAAGACTTAGCTGTATTTGCTGACAACTTATCCACAATAGTTGATAACCTTCTAATCTTAATGTCATTCAGAACTACTCCCAAACTTGGTGTCATCGCTCCAAATACGTCTCCGACTATCTCACCTGCACTTGTACCTCTTTTCTCTCTATAATGTAATCCACCTTCCAAAGGTCCCAAATCCTCAACATGGTAGATTTTAGGAAACACCACAGCCACATAGCATGTACAATACCAGTTCAATGGCAATCGCACATATTCGTTTTTCCCACATACAAAATACACATTTGGTGCCACTTGCACCCTCTCCTGTAAGAACGTCTTCGCAGTAGCTTCAATTGTGAAGATGTGATCGCACACACTCTGTCCTACAAAGATATTACCATAATATGTCTGTACCTGTCTGAAGCAAAGCTTTCCTCTCTGTTCAAAATCTAAAGCTATTGGACCAGAACTCCCTCTTGCCTTGTGTGCTAGTTCCTCCTGTTTCCATGCAGTGTTTCCTTCTCTACTGTTAAGTTTTACTGACAACTGCCTATGTCTATTGTTGTAAAAGATGTCAGTAGACAGAAGTAAAGCTTAATACTTGTTTATTAAGCACCATAGAGAATAGCTGGTGTTCCCATCAGAAAGCAAGGAGCTAACTGACAGTACAGAACATAGGAGAAGATGACATCAGGGAAAATGGAATGCAGGACTTAAAGAGGTACAGAGAAACATAAGTGCAGAGAATACAACATATCCTCTTCCCTTCATATGGAGGAACATGAAAAAAAACGAAAGTAAGTTTAAAAAAAAACTTGATAAGACCATGCTCTTCGTTACAGAGAGAGACCTTACTTACAAACAAAGTCACGTAAATAACCTGGGGGTCTTCTCACTCTCTGGATTCTGCTAGCACAAAACTCATTGGTACTACTGGCACTAGGCTCACTGGTTCTCACCGGTTCTTGCTCGGCTTTCTTATACAGTGCCACACGCCTCAAGTTCCAACTCTCACCGTTAAATAAAGTGACAAATCTTTTGTGTACAGACTTGACCTTAAATGGTCCCCTGAACTTCGTCAGTCCGACACCCACTCGACCAGGTTTGACTTTAACCCAATCATTCACAGCAAATTTACACGCGCCATCTGATTCACGTACAGTGTCAGGCTCACCAGGACCAGCAGGAAGATCAGCGTTCAGAAATTCTTTCATCCACGCAGCCACTAGTTACGTCCCCTCATGACAGAAAACGGGACCAAACCGGTCACACCATTTTCAGTAGTCCTGTAGGCCCAAACCAGGTCATTAACCAAACTCTTCACATCCATTCTGGAAGAAATCGCCATTTGAATGGCACCTTTAACCATTCGGTTGGCCCTCTCCACTATGCCATTTCCCTGGGGGTTGTAAAGTGAGGTCCTTGAGTGAATAATACCGCACCTTCCCAAGAAATTAGCCATCTCTAGGGAGGTGAGTTGCGTCCCATTATCGGTAATGATCCTTGTGGGGAAACCTTCCTCTCTAAAGATCTCACCCAGCACAGCAATAGTGCTGCTCGTAGTGATCTCCCTCATGAATTTGACTACCAACCACTTGGAAGAGACATCAACTACTACCAGCCCAAACCTCATATCTTGGTTCAACTGGTGGAACGGGCCAATAAAGTCGAGACATATGGTGTGCCAAGGGCACCTGGGATCTACTATTGAGCCACAACCAGTATGGCTACCCACTTTAAGTCTCTTCTCACTTTCCAAGCAATCGGTACATTTCTCCACCCACTGCGAGATTTCGGAGTCCATTCCGGGCCACCAAAAATTTTCTCTAATTCTCCTCTTGGTAAGGGACTGCCCTAAATGACCCTCATGACCCAGCTTAAACAAGGTAAATCGCACATCTTGTGGAGGAATGAATTTGTCATCCATCAAAATCATGAATCCCTCTTTGTCCAAGATAGACAATTGGTCCAGAACCTTCAAATAAGGACGAAGTGCGGGAGATAAGCAACTCTCTCTCCTTGGACCCTTCGCTATCAGGTCTTTGACTTCACACAACACCACATCTTTAGCCATTGAAGTGTTCCACAAACTTCTACTAATTGCCCCAGCACACATATCTACAACTTCATCCACAGCGGCAACAGAACCCTCTGAGTTGAGAGATTCTACCCCTAACTTGTCTACCCTCTCCCAAGGTAGTGGAAGTCTAGAGAGTCCATCCGCTTGGCAATTCTTCCAACCGGGAATATATTCCACAGTGTACAAGTACTCTTGGATCCTGGCAGCGAGTCTAGCTAACCTGGCAGAGCCTTTGCCAGCGCCGCCAGGCGAAAGTATTTTAACCAGGGGTTTGTGATCTGTCAATAACGTGAACTTGAACCCCCACAGGTACATCCTATAATACTCGCAACCCCATGCCGCGGCCAAAGCCTCACGCTCGATTATAGAGTAATTCCTCTCGGCTGTAGTGAGTGTCCTTGAGGCAAACGCTACAGTTTTAAGGCCAGAATCGTGTACTTGAGCCAGGACCGCACCAACACCTACAGCACTTGCATCCACTGTCAAAACTGACTTACGGTTGGTGTCGAACGGTGTCAAAATGCCCGCCTCGCAAATTTCGACCTTGATTCTTTTGAAACACTCATCCTGTTCCACACCCCACACAAACTTACATCCACTCCTCAACAGCACCTTGATCTTTTCGGTTTTCTCTGCAAAATCCCTTACAAACTTAGCGTAGTACTCGATGAGGCCGAGGAAAGACCTCAACTGATCTTTATCGCACGGAGATGGTGCATTTCTAATGGAGTCTAATAAGTCTCTCTTAGGTTTTACTCCGTCAACAGACAATGTATACCCAAGATATTCAACCTCCTCCAGTCTTATAAAAACGAATAGATAAAAAAAAAATGGATTCGATTGGTAAATGAGGCTCTCACCCTTTAATTTCTCTCGCTGACACTCGTTTCGGTTTGAAGCGGCTTTTTTCTACCCACTCGGTAAATTGTTTGAAGTGTCAGTCTCCACTTACGATGTGAGCGATGTCCGTTGCTAGGATACCCGATAATCCTAAGATGGACGCCGGGTACGTTGCGTTGCGTAGTCGCGTCACTGCTGGCACGTTACTTGCTCGAGTCACGTCACTGCCGGCACGTCACCTCCTCCGTTGGGTGCTTCCTTGTTGACGCGGCTCGGTTAAAGACAAACAATGGCTGGAAAATCGAACGGTGAGTCACTTGTGCTTCTCCGCTCGAGAAGTGTGCTCGTGTGTCTGTTCGAGGAGATTTTTTAAAAGATGCAACTCGTATGTTTGTGCAGGAGTTGTCGGTTTAGACAAGGTTAAAAAGTCAAATATCAGGCATGAATACAGCACAAGTCACTCCGTTTTCGCTCAAGAAGTTGCGCTCACATTCTCCTTAAATCTTAACGTGCACAGGAATTTCTCATTTTTTTTTTAAATACAGCTTTCCCAAACGTAGCGTTGGGTAGGGTTCCTTTGGCAGGGTGCACCTCTTTGTGATCAAAACTCGCCAAAGTCACAACCAGACACACGGCATAGATTTGTAAATGTTCTGTCAAACTCACCAGTTGCTCTGGAGGCTTTGCAGACTTCAGTTCAAAACGTAAACTATTGCAGGCTTCAATTCAAAACGTTTTTTTTTTAGGGTGGCAGTATATCTTTCTTGTTTGTTTCAAGACTTGCGTGGCAGTATATCTTTCTTGTTTGTTTCAAGACTTGCGTGGTTCCTCGGAATATAAGAGCTTTTTTCTCTTTTTCTTCAAAAATCCGCGTGGTTCTTTTCACCAGTGGAGTTCTCCTCCCTCTATGGTTGTTTAGCTCCTTCTGCTCATCGTCGCCATGTGTTGTAAAAGATGTCAGTAGACAGAAGTAAAGCTTAATACTTGTTTATTAAGCACCATAGAGAATAGCTGGTGTTCCCATCAGAAAGCAAGGAGCTAACTGACAGGACAGAACATAGGAGAAGATGACATCAGGGAAAATGGTTATGGAATGCAGGATTTAAAGAGGTACAGAGAAACATAAGTGCAGAGAATACAACATCTATCTTCTACCTGATCTACAAGTTACAAGTTTCTTTTCGATGTGCATAAGCCGCATCTAATGTGACGATAGGTATGAAATACTTTCTCACTCTATCTTCTTGCTTGTAATAATCATACTTATTCAGGTGCTTTTAAGCTGGATCCTCTGAAAGCACCACATCATAGTTTGAAAAGTAATATTCATAATGACTCTTGCCGTAAGACCTACTAAGCAACAATCTACATGTGATATCACATGTCAAAGGAAGATGGTGATAACAAATACCTTCCTCGCCAGATGCAAGCAATTGCATACCCACAATCTCTCACATCCATCGTGTTCACATACTCTTACAGCAGTTTGGCATCAGCATTAAGCATATAATCACCTTTAGACAAATCTATGTGCAACATATGACTAGTCTGATCTTGCATAGCCTTTTCAGCTCCTACGATACCCTCTTTTGGGCTAGAAGTAACAGGTGTGGTTTTCCCCTCCACTTCTACCCCTTCAACTTCCGCATCATGTGAAATTTTTACAGAAACAATAATAACTACCTTTATTACTACTATCACTCCTACTATGAGTGTACCTATTACACATTTAGACCTACGATTTGAATTTCCAGACTCCGTCTTCGATTGTCAGTTTAGCATATCAAGAGGATCAACACAATGTCTCTTTCTCTGCCTCTGATTGCTATTAACCAGTTCAAATGCAGTTCGTCGAAGTTCTGGAAATCAATTCACAGTTCTTTCTCTTTTAATAACACAGCTCAAAAGACTTCCTTAGCTCTCTTTCTTCTTCTACGGAAAGTCCCTAAATGTATTCTTCTTCCAATCGGGCCTAGGTTATCTTCTTTAAAGCAACTTATTTTGATTTCACAAATCAATCTACAGTCTCTTATAATCTCAGAACCAATTTCATTTATCACACATTGCAAAATTTCAAGACGGACAGCTGTAATTTCCCGAGCTGGTGGCTGATATCCAAAAATTTAATCTTGCAGAATCAAAACTTGCACTTTGCTCAAAATTGGAGGTTTTGGTACTGTGACTGTCAACACCCCCTCTATTTCCAGTCCAGAGACTGTTAGTACAACATCAATTTTCAGTTCTGGGGTTCTGCTGACCACTCGTGAAGGCCTCAGCCTCCCGGTCCCGACTGCTCCTGGCATCGGTAGCTAGATAAGTCCACTCTGGGGTAGCATAGCTCTGACAGGGCACTCTTGCTCTTCTTGACCTTTCTGGACTCTGTAATGCTTATTCTGTGCCACTGAGCTCCAATTTAGACGTCTTAGACACAGGAGCAAGATCTCTTTCAGGTGCCAATGTCAGATTTAACCTCTTTAGTCTCCCGGGCCACGATTACACTAAAAGCTCTGCTCTTCTTCTCTGCACCTGACCACTTCGCGCACCAGTTCTTACAGCTGAGTCTGATGCTATATCACTCGCAACGTTACCATCTCCCTCAGAGTCAATACCTGGGCCTTATGTAGCGTGACCCCCATCAGCTTGCTCTGGTGGGCAACCAGCTTCGTCAGTAACCCTCACAGCTTGACTTGTTCCCTCCTGTGGCCTTGCAACTACAGCTGGATTTTGTTCTTGTAGAGGAGCTGTTTCTTCCGAGGGTCCTGAAACTGTGGGTGTGGGAGGTGTGTACCCAGTTTGGCAAGCCTCCGCACTTCACAGCTGTACTTATCACCAAGATCACTTGATATGGACCTTTCCAGCGGGCACCAATGCAACTCTTCCATGCTTGTGAACGAGCACCCAGTCACCCGGACACAAATCATGGCACAGGAGCTTTGAAGTCCGGTGGTCACAGCTTCAACCTGGTGAGACACAGAAAGGAGTAGATCAGCAGGTCCTTTTGCAATTGTCTTTGATCAAATCATCTGTGATGTTTATCAAGGCTGTAGACGACACTACAGGCAAGCGCATCTCCCTCCCCATCAAGATCTCGTGAGGCGAGAGACCTGTTCTCCTGTCGGGATACTACGGATACTCATCAACACCAAAGGCAATGCATCAGGCCATTTCAGAGACGTGGAGGAACACACTTTTGTCATTCTCCTCTTGAAAGTCTCATTGATTTGTTCCTCAATTCCAGATGCCTCAGGGCTGTAGCTACAATGCAGTCTCTGATTAACTTGTAGGGAGGAACGAAGCATCCTCATATTCTCACTATGGAAGTGGGTTCCTCTGTCTGACTCCAATGAGGTTGGAAATCCAAAATGTGGTATAAGCTCACTAAGCAATAACTTTGCTACTGTGAGACTATCACACCTCCTTGTCGGATACGCTAACAACCACCGTGAGAAGACACACACCATGACCAAAAATACCTCAATCCATTGCACCTCAGCATTTTAATTAAATCAAGCTGAATCCTATTGAAGGGTCCTTCTGATCTTCCAATGTGACTCAATGCAACCACAGTATTATTCCCAGCATTCATTTGCTGACACGTAGCACACCTGTGATACACTGCTTCAGCAAATGCATAAAACCGTAGATTAAACCACATCTGAACACTCGCTTCATGGCATCCCTTCCAATGTGAACTGCTCTGTGAATTTGCCTCATCATAGGGCTCGGTAAATCATCTGGTAATACTGCTCTACCATCAGTTGAGACCCAAATACCATCATCTCTTCTCTCACAACCTGGTTAATCCAACCAGCTTCTTCCTTTCCTGACACTTCATCCTGCAGGTGCTTGAGCTCGTCCCAAGTGTCTGCTATGGCTAGCATCACGCTGAGTTTGGTTCTCTCTGGGCTGTCTCCAGTATATTCCCCTGTAAAAATTCACCCTTATTCAGCACAGAAACATGCAACTTTGTCGGCAGACCTATTCCCAAGTGTGACAAAGTCTTTCCCCCTTCCGTGAGTGGCGCATTTAACCACTGCAATTTCTTTTGGACGATGCAAAGCCTCCAACAATTTCCTCACATGCTCCCCATTTCTGATTGGAGATCCTGATGATGTCAAAAATCCCCTCTGTCACCATAGCTGCCCTAAGTCATGAACCACACCGAACCCGTACTGGCTGGTATGCAACCGTTACCACACAACTTTTACCACGCATACTGTTACAACGCACACCATTACAACGCAGGATCCCTTACAACGCATACCTTTACAACGCATGACATTACATCGCAGATACTATTACAACGCATACCATTACAACGTAAGTATATGTAAGTATATCATTTTATTTTTCCTTTTTTTAAATTACCAAAATATTAAAAATTAATTAAAGTAATTTTATATATAGTTTGGGTTTTGGGGTATTTTTAGGGTTCAGGGCTGGGTTTGGGTTTTGGGGTACAGGGGTATTTTTAGGGTTCAGGTTGGGTTTGGGTTTTGTGGTACAGGGGTATTTTTAGGGTTCAGGGCTGGGTTTGGGGTACAGGGGTATTTTTAGGGTTCAGGGCTGGGTTTGGGTTATAGGGTACAGGGGTATTTTTAGGGGTCAGGGTTGGGTTTGGGTTTTGGGGTACAGGGGTATTTTTAGTGTTCAGGGCTGGGTTTGGGTTTTGGGGCACAGGGGTATTTTTAGGGTTCAGCGCTGGGTTTGGGTTTTGGGGTACAGGGGTATTTTAGGGTTCAGGGCTGGGTTTGGGTTTTGGGGTACAGGGGTATTTTTAGGGTTCAGGGCTGGGTTTGGGTTTTGGGGTACAGGGGTATTTTTAGGGTTCAGGGCTGGGTTTGGGTTTTGGGGTACAGGGGTATTTTTAGGGTTCAGGGCTGGGTTTGGGTTTTGGGGTACAGGGGTATTTTAGGGTTCAGGGCTGGGTTTGGGTTTTGGGGTACAGGGGTATTTTTAGGGTTCAGGGCTGGGTTTGGGTTTTGGGGTACAGGGGTATTTTTAGGGTTCAGGGCTGGGTTTGGGTTTTGGGGTACAGGGGTATTTTAGGGTTCAGGGCTGGGTTTGGGTTTTGGGGTACAGGGGTATTTTAAGGGTTCAATTTTTTTAAATTACTTAAATTAAATTAAATAAATTTATTTTATTAATTTTAATATTTTTAAAAAAAAGTATATATATATATTTATATTTTTAAAATTACAATGACATTATTAAACAATGTATTTAATAAATAAAATTAATTAAAAATTAATTATTTACATGTTTGTAAAAAATAATATAAAAAAATAATATGCTTACCTATACTTACGTTGTAATGTTATGTGTTGTAATAGTATCTGCGATGTAATGTCATGCGTTGTAAAGGTATTCGTTGTAAATGTTCCTGCATTGTAAAAATTGCGTTCTAATGGTATGCGTGGTAAAAGTATGCGTTTTAACGTCATACATCCGTACTGGCTATCGGTGTAGATGGTGACTCGGATTTTATCAGCAACCAAGCAGGCACGTGCTAATCAATGTTTTCAGTCACTTGTGTGGAGTATACACCCTGTAAACAAGCAGCTTCCACAACTCCAGAAATGGTGCATACAGCAAATGCTGCTCTAAAATGGACCACGTTGTCCCTTAAGCATGATTCATCTACAAAGATTTCATCGGATTCAGACAGAGGTACATCAACAGTGTCAGATCTCAGTTTGGTGCACAGTTCAGTCACATGGAGGCAGTCATGGTCCTCACAATATTCATCATCAACATTTGGTAAAGCCATCAAAGTAGCAGGATTCAATACAGAACATCTTTTCAGAGTCACATTCTTTGAGGCAAGTATGACCTGCTCATAGTGTGTGAGTCTGTTATTTGTCAAATGATGCGTCTTTGTTCTCGGCATCAGGACTTCAACTGAGTGTGGAACATAAATGGTAAGTGGGTGACCCATCACAATACTTTCACACTTTTCAATGCTGACAGCTGTTGCAGCAACGGATTTGAGACATCCGGGCAACCCTGAAGCTACTGGATCTAGGGCAGCAGAGAAGTAGACAACTGGCCTACGGACATCTCCATGAGTCTGTGTTAGTACTGACAGTGTACAACCCTCTCTCTCACAGCAAAATAGTGAGAAGGAATTGTTGTCATCAGGCATTCCCAGAGCCGGGGCACGACAAAGGCTTTATCTCAGCTCCAAGAAGGCAACCAGACAGTCGTTATCCCATTGTACCGGATCACTCACATCCTTGTGCGTCAACCTCTGCAAAGGTTTGGCCTTCAATGAGTGGTTGGGAATTCACTGACGGCAATACCCAACCATTCCAAGAAACATCCTGACTTCCTTTTGTGTTGTAGGTGCAGTCATATTCATGATCGCCTCAACACGATCTTGTGACACCTTCCTCTTTCCTTTTTCAATCCGGTGACCCAAGTACTGAACCTCAGACAGACAGTACTGTAGGTTGCTCGTGGACACCTTGTGTCCATTCTCTGCTAGATGATTTAACAGTGCAACAGTAGTATCAATCCTGGAAGCATCTTCTTTTTCAGACGCGATCAGGAGGTCATCAATATACTGCCCCAGAACTGAATTCTGCAGCAGTACAAGACTCTCAAGATTAGTCTTCAACATCTGATTGCAAATCGATGGACTCTCTGTATACCCTTGTGGGATACAACACCATGTTAACACACGATTTTCCAGACGTAAAGCAAATAAAAATGGGCTTTCCTCCTGCAAAGGTATCGAGAAAAATGTTTGACATAAATCAATCACTGTGAACCACTCAGCCTAACATGGTATCTGAAATAGGATCACTGATGGATTCGACACCAGAGGACAACAAGGAACTACAATCGTGTTGACCTTTCGGAGGTCCTGAACAACCCTAAACTTCCCGCTCAGCTTCTGCAGTCCTATTATAGGTTAATTACATGGGCTCCCCATTATCTCAATCATGGACTCAATTACAGGCTTAATTCCTGCCACCATTTCCGGCGTCAGATTTTACTGAGGCGTTCTTGGAAATTCAGCATTTGGCTTGACCTGAATCTTAACTGGCTCAACCCCTTTGATCAACCCTATCTCCTTTCCTGTGAAATCCCATACCTCTAAAGAGACAAATCCCTCAAAGAGAGTGGTAAATCTTCACCTGTCAACACAGGGAACTTCTCTATACAGAGATTCTGGTTCGCCAGTCTGAATGCAAGCCATTATCATTAGTCTGTAACACCACACCTTTTGGTATGCAATAGATGGTGCAGTTCAATTTACACAAGTGATCACGACCCAGTAAGAAGACTGGACTCAAATCTCACAACACAAACTGGTGTCGGTCATGAAAGGTTCCTATTCTCACAGGTATCTCATCTGTCAATGGATTGGTCATTCTCTTGTTTGCAACTCCTACAACTTGGATTGATTGTCTCGAGAGGGGTAGGTTGGGACTACTGCAGATCTTACAGTAGAACTGGTAGCACCAGTATCAATCAAAAAGGTGATGGGGTGACCGTAATGATCTGCCTCTACATATGGTCCTCTCTGGTCTACCTCCAAGACTGCTCCAAGGGTACAGTCTTTCTCTCCCCTCAGTCACGGTCATTGTAACCGGTCTGAGGCATATTCATCAAAAGTCTCAATGAGTGGCATCTGCTGGTATGCTCTGCTTGCTTCTGGAATTCTCAGTGTTTGAGGAACTTGCACTTGTGGACTCAAACTTTCCCCTTGTACAGATCTGGGTCTTACTACTCTATTTACCGTCTCAGGCACCTACACTATCTCCTCATCTTGGACCTGGTTGGAGGGGTTTAACCTACACTCTACGCTTCCAATGCCCAATTTTATGACAATAATGGCATGTGGTAGTCTTCTTCAGAGTACCAACATCCATCCCTGTCTTTGGGTCTACAGGTCTACAGGTTTCCCCTTCCCCTGACCTGATGAGTTCTGGACCCCACTTTGGTCGTTCCCCTGCCTTCGTTCAAAAGATCCTCCGCTCAGCTGTGCCCGATCCACCCTTTCCGCATTCCTCTTCTGGACCAGCATCAACTTATCCTTGAGTTTCTTATACTTTGAGTCTACTTCATCACTACAGAACCTGGCATACCATAGAATCTCATCAATGGATTTGTTCTGCCAACAGATCAAATGCTGTTGGATCATAAAGCTAACGTCTGGTCTTAACCCTGAGACAAATTTGGAGACAAACTGTTCCATGTCTTTGGAATCCAGTGTGTCTAATCCAATGTACTGCTTAAAGGCTTGTAAGAGCCTTTTTATAATAGACATGAACTGACGTCTTGGGCTCTTGGGTAGTTCGATCTTTCTTAACCTAATCAATGTCTTGTGGCAAAATTTTAGACTGTATTTACCTGCTCGAACTTTTTCATAACAACGGGTGAAGGACCATGCGTTACAGGATCTCGCTCTGGTTGTGAAGTTGGCCATTCAACAGCATTTTTACAAGCTGGCCACAAATCACTTGGTACTACATTGTCAAACAATGTGTTCAAATCAATCCTCAATACCTTTGAAATCTTAACAAAGCGATCGACTTGTTTGTACCACTCAACGGGTTTTTCCCTAAGCCAAGGAAAATCATTTGTGAACGCTGACAAATCACCCCTGTTCCAAGGCATATGCACATACCCTCCACTCAGTACCTCTCACAATGGGTAAGCCTCCACTCGTATTGTTCCTCCTCCCGGAGGCAGCGTATCACCTACACCCTTCTTGACACTCTTCTTCTTGGACCACCTCTCTTCCCACTTTGTCAAGAATGCTCCATGCACGTATTCCTATAATCAATTCTTGTATGTGCATTTTCAACCCTATGACTCTTTTCTTCTCCAATTCCAGATCACTGTAACTTAGCCTGTGACTTCCTTGTAAAATCTTTGTTTTGGACAAATCTACATCATACCTTCGTGCTAATTCTGTCAATTTCTCATGAGCTTTCCTCTCCTTACGGGTCACATCCTTTACCACAAACAGCAGCTCATCTGGTTCATAAAGATCCATCCTCTCCAAAGGTAATTTCCTGCTTATAATTTCATCCGCTTCTGCCTTCAACCTCACCACATCCAGTACTTTGGCCCTTATAGCAGCCTAAATTGTTCCTTGACTCAATGTACTGTTTAGCTCCCCACTATCACTGCTCTGATTTCCTCGGTGACTCCCTTCAGTTATAGACCGTGGGGCATTTTGACTCCCAGAAATTTCATGATCCATTTATCCTCCTGATATCCTCCCCATGGGACCTCTGACTGGGGGTTCCCACATCCTCAAATCAGAGTGTGAGTCTGCCAGCAACACTGATCTTACCGTTCTAGACTCAGCAAGCCCTCTGGAAGAATCTGCAGTGGCTGGCAATGGAGTACTAGCCTCTATAGGTCATAAAAGATTACCAATTCTGCTCACTGTACAGTGTCCTCCAGCACTGACACTTTCCCCTACCACTGGTGACTGCTTGACCACTGTTTTCTGCTTGACCTGGATCGTACACTGACACTATGGGACCAATGGTGACCGGCACCGTAAAGGGTTCCGGCAACAATGTGACAGTATTAGCTACATTAATCTCTGTGCTTCTTAATTGCTGTGTTCCTATTCCCTCCACTCCTGTTGAAATCATTCCCACTACTCTCGCACTAGAGCTTGTCTGCGATTCTCCTGTCTCTTCCACATGCGCTTGTCTTCCTTCCTCTGAAGTTGGATTATATGAAGGTGGACGCTCTGCTCGTAACCTATACAGTAAGCTGTCATCTGTGCCACTGTCATCTTCTTCTTCCTTCCTCTTTTGGGCATCTCCTACCTTTACTAGCATTGGGAATAGCCTCTCTCCCTCAATGGTATCTACTCTCAATCTCTTCACCAATGTATCCCATTGTGCATCTTGAAACACACTTGTCAACGTTTTCACTCTTTCCTTACTTGGGTCCCTTTTCCTCGCATGTGCTGCTCTTATCCATGCATCCAGTGCCTCAAACTGTGTCGGTCTGGGTGGAGGTCGCATTGAACCCATCACTGCCCTTAACTGATACAATACATATAATCTAAATGAACCATAACGTGGAAAAGCCAAATCTCACTCCTTCTCAGTAACCGTATGCCAATTTTGAAGCCAAATTATGGTATGGAGTCTTACATTCATCGCCATATAGTGTGCTGGTGTGTCCTCCGGTGGTGCTTCCTCACCCACTCGAGTTACTACTCCTCTATCGCGAATATATGACTTTACAATGCATCCAATTACAATGCATGCTTTTACAATGCAGTCTTTACATTGCAACTACCAATACATTGCATGATTTTACAATACATGCAATTACAATGCATTTTTTTAAACTACCAACACAACGCATTCCATTACAACACATGTCATTACAATGCATACCATTACAACACATAATACTTTTAGGGCAACAGTAGGGTAAGTGTTCACTAGTGTAGGGGTAAAAATGACTATTCCCACTCCAATGAGTGCAGCAGTAGGGTAAGTGTTGGATAGTGTAGGGGTAAAAACTACTATTCCAACTCCAGTGAGTGCAACAGTAGGGAAAGTGTTGGATAGTGTAGGGGTAAAAATGACTATTCCCATGTACCCCATAACCCATACCCAGCCTAATACTAAAATAATCATCATTACTTACCTTATAATGCACTTTAGTGGCATGCACTGTAATGGTATGTGTTGTAATGGCATGCGTTGTAATGGCATGTTTTGTAATGGCATGCGATGTAAAGGTAGTTGCGATGTAACAGTTACGTTGTAAAGGTAGGTTGTTGTAAGGACTGCTTTGTAAGGGATGTTTCCCTACTATTTCCCCTACACAGGTCACGTAGCACCCTAAAGCATTGCATGATTGAATCAACTCCTTTCCCCACAAGATGCTTTAGTTTTTACTTCCTGATGACAATCCACCAATCCCAGCGCTGCTGTACACCAATCGAGCTATAGCAGAGCAGCACACTCGCAGTTCACCCTCTTTACAATCTCTTCCTTACACATTCAGGCACTTCATTCATAGAAACAAGTAACTGTCTGTCCACCAAACGACTGGACAGCTACATAACTGACTGTCTAAACACGAAACAACTGGAGAATCTCACAAGTAATTGTCTACCTCAACCAGTGGTTGAAGTGGGCAGGATCAGCAGGGCACGGCGTGCCCCTACTTTTTTTATTTATTGCAATCCGTTCCCCTAAAATACGCACCGGGGACTGGCGGGTGGGCAGTGAAGGAAAAGGACTCTGTCTTTTTTTTTTGCCCAAAGACAAGAACAGTGCCCACTTCTGCTCTAACGCTGGAAGCTGCCTCTCCCTTTCTGTCTCGCCCCTCCTCACTTGCTGAAAACCGTGACTTAAAGAAACGGGTCTTACTCTCTCTTTCCTCTCCTTTCCTTTATTTGTTCCCCTTTGAAATTAACCCCCCCCCCCAAAAACTAAATAAATAGCTAAAGCAAGACAGAGTGGTCGCAAATTGGCCATATTGGTTTAATTCCTGCCTGCACAGATTAACGCCACTTTACCGAGGTTGCCAGTGAAGCGCTGATTTTATTTTCTTGTCTTTCCAGAAGGTACTGCAATAGCTGGTTGATGCGTGGAGTGGAAAACGTTTAATGTGATCCTTTGCAGCCATTTTCCTTATTTTAGTTTATAAAATGTGTACCGCAGCTCTGTGTTCAGGGATGTGGTCTTTTTAAACCAGACTGCTTATGGTTTGCAAGGATATAAGCAATGGACATTTTAACGAGTCCCTACCTGGCCTGTACTCCTGTTCTTAACTTTTCAGGCAAAAACACTTGCGGTTTTCTCAATAATGAGTGTAAAAGCGTTAAGGTAACCATGTTGTTCCTGCTTACATTTCACATGCTTTACTTAATCTTGCATTCCCTATGAGTGTTTGCTTTTTCCAGGATGTTGTTACTTTTTTTTCAAGAAGCATATTACTCTTGTCTAGTGCATAATTTGAATTGAGGTGCATCCATGTTTTTATAGCGGGCACAATTAGGTTGTGGCTGAAGGCAGTGTGAGTTTCTCTCGGTGGGACAGTTTGGTGTTCAGTGGGGTAGAGGATGTGGCACTATAGCCAGAGCTGCCAAATCTGGAACTGTGGAACCAGGTTCAGCCTTCATGACCAGTCCACCAAGCCACTCTCCTGAGAGAGCACATTCCCATGTAGACCTTAGAAGGCCCTGCAAGACCTTAGGATCCCTGCTGTCACAGGAGCAGCAGGTGGGCCCTCGTGGTGGCAAGTGTGGGTTAACCTTGAAGGCCAGTCCACCACAATCCATACTGAAGTTGACCTCCAGTCTTGCGAGCAGACATACAAAGCAGCACACCCTATAGCGACAGTGACTCTGTCACATAGGTAACATGATCTTTGGGGCCATTCTGCCTCACCCATTGATACATTGGCCTTGTGTCAACAGTAGTAGCTGCAGCTTACCAGGGATCAACAATGCAGGATTTGCGTGCACATCAAACTAAGATTGCAAACTTCACACTCTCTCTGTTTCATGCACAAGCACTTTTAACATGTGCTACCTGCTTTAGGGCTACTGGAATTATGCAGCAATGGAGGACAAAATTATGCCAGAGTGTTGAACTAATTATGGAGCACATAAAAGGATGCAGCATAACGCTGTATATTTTCTGATACTTTATTATTTTGTCAGTTCTAAACATAGTAACAGTCTACGCAAAAAAATTGTCTCATTAGCTCCACTGTAACATATAAATGCAGTAGGGAGAAAGGCAGTCATGGCTGCTACTGGACAGGGATGGTGGGTTGGACTGTCAGCTGGTGCTGCATCTGCCGCCCCTTGAGACTAGCGAAAAGAGGACTGTACCTTTGAATTCTAGTGTGGGGTAAATTTGCTCCCCTGGCCAAAGAAGGGGCTCCAATGGTAAGTCAGCTGACTTCTGGAACGAGTACCAGGGCCAGCAAAGCTAAAGTTGCCCAACTAAGGAAGTCAGCAGCCACTCCAGAAGATTGTGCGCTAACTGCCGCTGGGTGCCCCGAGAGATCAATCCTCGATGATCAAACGATGCACCTGAGTCTGCCAGACCCAGGAGTGATGTCTGAATCAAGATTGGTCACCCAAAAGATACACCAGCCTCCACCAAAGGATACCACTGGGACCCCTGTTAACAGAGACCGGTAACCCAACTGGCCTTCGACTGTCTCAAAGAGGTCTTCAAAGGACCCTGATCTCTTTGGCCAAAGTGGCCTCACCTGACCCGAGGACCAAAGAAAAACCGCAAAGGCACCCCCTTTGACCGTACAGCACCCAGAGCATTCTTAAGCATCTTCCATCTCCTGCATCTCCAGCATCAGGACCGCTCCATTGAAGTCTAAGGCGGTTGTGCTGTGAAGTTTGGAACTGGATTGGTAAGTGCTTTGATGACCAGATAACTATCCAAATACTCTTTGTTGCCCCCCCGCCAGACCTTCTCCCTGTTGGATTTGGTTGCCCAAGTTGAGTCGGAGTAGTCGAACTCAACTTGCAAACTTTTCGATAGGTTACAAACTTTACAATTAACAACTGTCTGTTTGTGGTTAAACTGAGATTTGGATAAACATGTAATATATTTATAAAACTGGTGTCAGATTTCTTTTGTGTTGTATGGCTTGCTTATTTTGTTGTTTGGTGCTGTTAAATGCTTTACACTAGTTCCTCTGTTTAAGCCTTGCTGCTCGAAGCGTTAGCTACCTAGGGTTGAGCTTCAGGTTTTCCACACAAGCCTCACTGGACCCAAGACAGTTTTTGTAAGTGTATTACACAGTAAGCCGCACAGCCATACCATGTAATTTACCCACATCCTCACATTCTTGTAAGGCAATAGTAGTAAGCATAGAATATGCACCAATGGCTGGGGAGAAAAATGTCATGTGTGAGCTGCAGTGGGTATTACAGAACCCACATAGGTGACAAAAATGTATGGCAACCCGGAGCAGAACTGTGCTCCTGCTACAGTTTGAAAATACTGTAGTGACACAGAAAGAGAAGATAGTGTTATATGAAAATAAGTCACACATAAAGTGTGAATTGGAAGTCCATTGGGCAGGGTGTGTACTACATAAAAATGAAGCACAATGTATATTTGAAATAGTGTGCCATCACGGTGAATGTTCATAAGTTGTTTTCACTATGTTGGTTTAGGCTACATTCTCCAATAACAGTTCTAGGTATAATCACAATTCTTAACTGATATATTTGCTTGGGAAATAACTAGCAAGATGAATCAAAGTCATTTTTCACTCAGTTTTCAAAATCTAATTTAATGGTAAAATCAGATTGTGATCATTTTAATGGATGTTAACATTATATAAATGTCCATCGTGCTGTCGGACCTAAAGATAGCTTAGAACAGTGGGCAGCTTGCGCAGGTCCCGCCTTGTGTGCCTGGCTCATGCCGTGGAGGCTAATTGTTATGTAGGATTTCCACCTCCTCCTTGTGAGGATGTGGGGAGGGAGAGAGGGGAACCCTTGAAGCAGCACTCGTGGACCGGTGAACTTTGTGACTTTGCTACTAGCCTGTAGTAAGTTATCACACAAGAATAGTGTTGGATTTTTCTTATTATAGGCACGCTCTGATATCAGAATGCTTCTGTAATAAGATCATTATTAACAGCCATCTGTAGGGAGATTACAAACTCCCACATATTTTCATAATAATTACAGTTGTGGTAGTAGTTGCATACACTACTCATTTATATTCTTCTGGTGCTTTGACGGATAGCACCACCCTGCAGTGCACCCAAAACTTTGTTCTAACTATTGCAACTCTATAGTTCAACTACAGTTGTGCACCACCTACCACTATTCGTATTGCTTACTTCCTTTTCCGCCCTTGGTGGTTAGCACGCTTTTGCAACATGCAATTTGACGATATCAGCAAAAGTACGGAAGCTAAGGCTCACATCCTAGCATATGATGAATCAGAAACACAACGTATTTACTCGCTGATTGTGGAGGACATTAACACTACCCCTACCAGTCGCAACAAGGAGCAATGTATTAAACAGTTGTTATACCTATCCAAACGCCATATAAATCAAAAACTCCATGCGAGCACTTTACTCAGATACCATCGGGCACTCAGAATCCCACGTGGATTACGTATAGCTCTCAAGCCGTCTCTCTGCAAAAATTCCAAACAGTTTTTAGACAAATGGAATGGAATATTGAACAAATGTAGCCTCGACCTTATTCTATTAATAGTGGAAGAACTGGCTGGCATATTGAAAGACCTTGAAATCGAAATTAAAGAGATCGACAATGAATTGAAAAATCTTCTTACACCTGAGGAACTTACGTCCAGTTTAGATGATATCAAAAACATCTTGGATAAATACCAAAAGGAAATCAATGAAAGGAAAATCAGGAAGTTCCGGAGGGACACGCTTGATTATAAGCTTGATGAGGTCTACTCTTGGGCTGAAGTTTACGCTCAAAGACGACGCAATCGTCCCTTCAAAGCTCAAACTGATACATCATCTTCAGATTCAGATATCACTAACCGCCCACCTAGAAAACCTACCACTCAAACCAGACGTACTTCTAATGCCGAACAAGCCAGCACTTCAACCACGAACCAAGACCAAAGTCCAACTGGTCATTTTTTAGAATTAGGCCCGGAAGAACTCGACGAATCAGGCGGAGCAAGAAGAAAAGACAAAGAAAAGAGCCCACCCAACACCCGGAGCGCCGCGGCCAAAATGAAAAAGACTGTCTCGTAATCAATATCTCTGATATCAGCATCTCTACCCACCAGATGAACTTACTAGAACGAGGGACATCCTTTATTCCCACCACTACGACAAACTTGCTTGAACTCGAAGTTAGCACCTTTAAGTTCATGAGAAAGATGAGACTGCGTCATTTCTTTGACAATGTACTGCCGACCAAAACAACCACCAATGATGACGAACTAAGAGGTTTACGACCACCGAGCACTTATCAAGCTCCCTGCAGTCATAAGTGCATCGATCTTTTTGAAAGCCTAGTACGCAATGATCTACAAAAAATGAACCTCAAAACGTCTAAGAAAACTTCCAACTTAACTGTCAAGGACCGAGATACTCTGAAATCTTTGGCTAATAACCCACACATTAAATGTGTTAAAGCCGATAAAGGAGGTGCTTTGGTAATTCTGAACACGAGCATGTATTTGACAAAACTACAAGAACACATACAGGACGCCATGACCTATATGGCACTGGATAGAAATCCCACATCAGAATTTCAGAATATTCTGAAAGACATTGTCAATAAAGCTCACCAAGCAGGCATCATTGAAGATCGCACCAAAAGTTACCTACTAAAGGAGTACCCCAGAAGCCCTTCCATCCGCATGAGCCCTAAAATACACAAGAACCTGATGGACCCTCCATGTAGACCCATCGTTTCAACTAGAGGTTCAATTCATGAGACTACGGGCAAATTTCTTGACAGATATCTTCAACCACTCATTGTTCAATCAACAAGTTACATAAAAGACACCACACATTTCTTAGTCAAACTCTCTGAACTTACAACTTGCAATACTCAACCATTAATATTCTGCACTGCAGATGTCAGCTCGCTCTACACTTCAATACCTCATCAAGGTGGAATTGAAGCTATTGAACAGGTCCTTCTCAACAGCGATATCAGCACATCTATGCAGTCTTTTTTGATGGAACTTATGATTTTCATTTTGTACCACAGTTATTTTGAACTTGACAACCAATGGTTCCTACAGCTATCCGGAATGGCGATGGGAAACTGCGCTGCCCCAACGTACGCGAATGCGTACATGGAAAACTTCGAAAAACAGCACATTTACTCTAACACCTTGTTCAACAAACACGCCAAAATGTATGTCAGATACATCGATGATCTGTTCATCATGTGGTCTGACACCAAAGATTCCCTAAACCAACTACTGACAGAAGTCAATACCAAAGACTCACGTATAAATCTATCATGGCAAATCAGCGACATGGAGATATCCTTCCTGGATGTACTCATCAAAAACACCCCAGAAGGAGTGACCACCGATCTTTATCGAAAAAGCACAGATCGCAACAACACTCTCCACTTTCTGAGTTTTCACCAAGGCTCCCTAAAAAAACATCTGCCTTTCTCACAAATGTTGCGTGTGAAACGCATAGTTTCCGATGAACAGACATATGCCTTACGCATTAAAGAAATGCATGAACGGTTCCGTAAAAGAGGATATCCAGAATCAACCCTCATAGCAGCAGAAACTCAAGTCAACACTATTTCAAGAATGGACAGTCTTCAACAATCCACGAAAGACACAGAACAACGTATTGTTTTAGTCTCCAAATTTTCAACCGCTAGTTCAGCATACAAGAAAATCATATGCAAACACTGGCCCATTTTACAAATCGAACCCGATTTCCAGGGCATTTTTGAAAAACCTCCCCTATTTGCACATACTAGAAGCAAGAACATTGCAGAGATTCTATCCAGACCAACGGAAACCAGTTCCAAACATCGCGGTACACAACCTTGTCATAACTGCAACCATTGTAATTCGATCATCAAAGGAAATCAAATCCAACATCCCATGAAAGGTTACAATATTCAATTGCAAGTGAACGCAACCTGCCATTCTATGAATTTGATTTATGCATTGAAATGCCCTTGCGGGAAACTATACGTTGGGAAAACGCAACGAAAGATTAAAACCCGTCTCAATGAACACAAATCTAACATTAGATTAAAAGTGGAAAAATCTAATGTTGCGACACATTTTGCTGAAGCACGCCACTCAATTGCCCAAATGAAGTACATTGTCCTAGAAATGATAACTAAACGTGAAGGTATTGACAATCATAAACTTTTACTCAAAAGAGAACTTGAGTGGATTTACAGATTACAGACTCTTAAGCCCCACAGGCTTAATGATCGCCTTGAATACAGTTGTTACTTATAATACCATGATTATGTGCTAACTGTTATCGTTGACGACTTTGCAACTGTTTATTCTATATGCTCCACACCATTCACATCTAATCCACCAGCGCGCAGTCACCCTCCCTTTTAAGATGGCCGCACCAGTTACACCAGCATTCTTAGTCCTTTTTCCCTGTTGACACCGCGCTTTATCATTGCTCCAACCCTCACTAGCTTGACAGCGTTTCTACACCAGAGCATGGACGGCGGTTCCCGCCACCCGTTACCTTGAAGTAAGTCTCTTACCACCATAAGGAGCGACGCATAGCTTAGAAGTCGGCAACTCACACGCGGTAATCCATCCTGCACTTTCCCTACCTTCACGTTTTAAAACCGTGCACGCACCGATTTTTTAACCTTCATTCCCACACCTATAGCACTGGTAAGCCCTAAGTTTTCCCGCAGACCCACACACCAGCGCTCACCGTCCCTTTCTGTCTCCTTCACAGCGCCTCGTGATCAAGGGCATCCCCGCCCGAAATGCATTGGGGATCATGTTCATCAAGTTGTATCTTTGGATGTACGCTGTTTGACGATATGCTTTGAATATCTCAAATGAAACATTTTGAAATTCTTTGAACCCTACGAGGATTAAAAAATATTCAACTTCGATATATGTGTTGAATCACATTTATTGATCATCAACGGAGTACCTATTCAGGGGATGTATCCGCAGTTCGCTGCATACACTACTCATTTGTAGTTGCAATAAGGCCAGTTATAATATGACTCACACTTCTTGTATTAGTGTACTTCATTGTCTTCAAAGTAATGCAGGGTGCAATGCAAAATGATTACACTACCTGCCTCAAATCTTTCTGCACCAAAAGAGAAAATCTTAAAAGAAGGATGGTTGAATCACACATTTTTTTTATTTGCACTAGTTTGTCTTGGTACTAAATAGTTCACTATTATGTGCAAAAACTCTTTTGCCATTTATGAGAAATCTTGGTTCAGGAGGTCCCAGGGCAATCACAAGTTACTGAGTCCTAATCGAGTTACTGGGATCTTTCACATCTGATGTCCTAAGGCCTCCGTACATCGGCCCTCAAACAAGGGACATGGGGCCAGATGTAGGAAGCCTAATACCGGTAGGTAACGGACGAAATTACCGAATTTTGTCCGTTACCGGCCGGTATTAGGCATTTGAGATGTAGATGCTACATTTCAGATTCTGTAATTTACCGATTAAGGAATCGGTAACTTACAGAATTCTTAAATACCGATTCGGTAAATTACTGAATCTGAAATGTAGGAAGCACTCAAGTGAGTGCTTTTCACCTGTAAACATTCGTTATTTACCACCAACTACAAGTTGGTGGTAAATAACGAAAACTGTTAAAAAATCAATGTTGTGACCTTAGGGCATGTATGTGTGCCACATGTGCACCCATGCACTATTCAGGGGTACAACAGGGTGTCAATGTGACACCCTGCCACCCTTGTAGCTCTTCCCCCTTACTGATTCGGTATTTACCGAATCAGTATTCCCCATTCATTCCTATGGACCTGGAGGCCCATAGGAATGAATGGGGAATACCGAATTTTACCGATTCGGTAAAAAATACCGAATGAATACTTACATACCGTTTACCCATTCTAAAATACCGAATCGGTAAAATTCGGTATTTTAGAATCGGTAAATGGTATTTATCTACATCTGGCCCCAAGTGCTGCTTTTAGAACTCGACAGGGGTAGTGACGCAGGGCAGAACTACCTTAACATAAAGAGGTATTGTAGGCTAGCAGACGAAAAATCAACAGCACAGAAAATAACAATCATTGCCCTGCCAATTTTTTCATTTAAAAAGCAAAAGTTATTAAAAATAAAAACAACGAAATACTATGCATACAGTTACAAATAATGACAGGATTACATGCGGGATGACAAGCAGACATTGTTCTTAAATGGCTCTTGCAGAATAACAAGAATGCAAATCAGATACTCTTAAACATATCATGGGTCTAGCTAATTCGCTAAATCCAGTCAGTTTACGAGGTGTCACATACCAATTTGTAGAACAACAGGCTATGACCTACAACACAGTAATACTCTATAAAAGTCTTAAGCAAAATCATTTAAAGCTAATTGTGGTTAGCAAGGCATGTCTTAACATTATACCCAAAGATTTTGGCAGTGCATGTTTCATTTAAAACTATGAGCCTACTGCTTTATAAAACATATAAAACATTTGTCTTTCACCATATAGCGCCCAAGCCTACTGTCTTTTACATTTTACATTTGAAAAATAAAAAGTATGGACTTTAGCCTTAAACAACATTATTTCTTTATTTGAATAGGCTGTTTACCAATCCCTTTTGACCCCTTAATGCAAGTTGTCTGATTTCAAAGTCTTCAAAATGGTTTAGGGTTGGTGTGCTCTCCTTCCTGGGCCCCTACTTTCCGTCATAATACCAAGAAATACATTTCTCCCTGATCCAGTGGCCTCCTTGGGGGCTTTCCTCTGCTTCCAATAACTTTCAATACTTTCTTGCTGCCCTGGACACTTGGGCATTTGCTGGGGAAATATGCAATATTCTTTCCTGCATGTGGGACTTGGGGTGCATGCAGAAGTCACAAGGCTATTCCTTTACCTTTAATATGATGAGATGGTCACAAAAGTGGGTGCCACTGTCCTTGTGAGACAAATCTGCACCTCCTTTCAAGTACTATGTAGGGTTTTTTATTTTGATGATTTCTTGCCACCTTTCCACAGCATATGCCACTGCTGCTTTCTCCTCCTTGGCAGGAGCCCAGCTTTGGAAGCTTTGTGCTGCTCTCCTGTCCAACCCTGATTGACTCCTCCTGATCTAGGTTCTTCTTGGCAGGAGGCAGAAGGCCCTCTTTGGATGACCACTCTTCTTACCTTAACGTCTGAGCCAACCAGGCTTTCCACCACATGCAGAGGGACTTACCAACAAGAGTCTGCAGTGTCCACCTCTAGGGCAACCACAGCAGGACCTGTCCAAGAAAAGTCTAAAAGAGTCTCTTCCTTCAGAATTCCCAGCAAAGGCAACCTTATGCTGGCCATGGGAGGAAGCAGGGAGCTGATGTGAACAGCCTTGGAGAGAGTCCACAAAAAGAAAGAGGACAATCATGGAGTAATTATATACAGCATCCACCATCTAAGAAGAATATCAACTATGTCACTTGCATAAAATCTAATGTCAAATATCCATTAAAATGTGGGGAGGTATATGTAGGTCAGATCTAGAGATCAAGGAAATCAGGACTAGTGAAGCACAAATTTAACATTAGAAATAAAAATGTGAAAGTGAATGTGCCAAAACATTGTATGGAGAGGAAGCATGATCAAAGTCAAATCAAGTTTCAATTTTATGAAATGCAGGTCGAAAAGAGGGGATAATTGAGATAATAAATATCACAATTGTGGTGGATTGAATTACTGCAAATGTATCTTCCTAAAGAATTAGATGAATTAATTTTACACAGCTGTTTTCTTTAAACATCTACAGAAGTGACTCAAAATATTCTGATGGACATTTTAATAATAGTAATGGCTATATAGGCCTGTATAGATATAGTAGAAAGATCCCTGATTTCCTTTCTAGAACCAAAAAAGACAACAACAAAAGACTACAATCTACAAATAATTTCGAATTTTATGCTTATGTTAATTATTTTTCACCTATTTTTCTACTTTAAAAAAATATATATTTGTGGTAAAGAGACGATAGACAAGCCATGTGACCTTTCCGCAACCGAAAGGTTCTGGTTAACACCAGAACCTGGGCTGCTATGGGAATTCACAAGGGCATATTATCAAGCCCATTATCGCTATTTTAGCTGCAGTTTCCTGCCTATAAAAGCGGCGATAATGTATCGCCCTTTCTTGATAATATGGCCCTATGATCTGCAAGGTTGTAATGCACATTAATTAAATGACACAGGAAGACAGCTCACAGTGTGATTATCATTTAGGGCTGACTGGGAGGAATATCGCCAATCATAATAAATTATGACCTCATATTTTGATTTCAGGTCAACTAATGTGTATACAAGTAATGATCATGATCTCGGTACCCCATGCTAATCTGGAGGCATTGGTTAACCATAATTTATCAAAAAAAGTGTACAGTCAAACATCAAAAATCATACACCTTATCAGGAGGGATTGTGCGGCACCCCACAGTCTAGTATAGACCCCATTTTCACAGTGTTACCGGTGTGTACATTCCCAGCTGAGTCAGACAACAATTTTTCTCAATCGGCCTGCACATGCATGTGCACACTTGTACTATGCAACCTGCTCGAAGCCTCTTATCTACTTGACCACCTATAAGGGTTTTCACAGGTAGACCACTTCCTTACACCACTGTAGTTGACAATTTATTTGTTTCCCTCACGTACACAGAACCATATCCAGCGAGTGGATCCTCTACCTCACTACTAAATCGAGAAATGACTTGCCCCCTGCATTAGTGCTTAATTTGTGTTGGTATTTGCTGGTGTAGGGCACTAGAACTTAATTCTTAACGCAGCACTTTCTTATTACAGGTCACCTCATGGTGGTGCTGTATCACTATTTTTGAAAACAGGATATGACCATGCATTTATCAATTCAATACACATAAAAATGTGTGTATATAATACCAGTGCCTGCAGGACAACTTTATGTGACCTGTTATTTATTTATTTATTTACTTGAGTTTTATATAGCGCTGGCTAGACCCGGAGGTATCAGAGCGCTTACATGAGGTGAGTTACATAGGTTACAAGTTACACTTTGTTACAGAAGGTACATCAATTACAAGTTACATCTGTTGGTATAATCCAAATGGTCAGTTTTGTATGAATGTATTGAGATTTGGCAGGCGCTTGCAGAGGCAGTGAGTGGTTCAAACTGCAGTGGCATCCTGTAAAATATCTGGGTCCTGGCACTTGTTATTCTACAAATTAAGCACCGCCCTGTTTTTCGGAGCCTTTTCCTCCTCAGTTCTTGGTTCAGCAAGAAACCATGACTCTGCCCATAAAGCTCCTGTTTAAACACCAGTATAGCCTGTCCGCTATACAGTTATGCACAACATTACATAAAAAAATATGACAAGAATGTTTGTGGATACTTAAGTAGAAGCACTGTGAGGGAAAGCAGCAACACAACGCACATTACTATGTCACACCTACACAAACCTGCACAGCAATGCATCACAATAGGACCTCACAAAGCAACAAAATGAAACACGTCAACAGATAAAAAAATACAATACAACACACTAACACAATACTACACAACAACACAATAGTTTACACCAACACAAAACAAAAACACACAGATAGCAGAGGAATATTGAAAACACACCACTAAAGCACTACAGCAAATTATATTAACACAGCATCACAATAACCCAACATAATTTAACATATCACAATACACAAAGCAGCAATGGAATAACACAACTGCTAAACTACACATTGACAAACACAACACACCAACTTACCATCACAGCACATTCATTGTTTGCCACAAGCAATCCATCTACACAACAACCAGACAGAATAAAAACATATAACAACAAAATGACAGTACAACACACCACTAACATACAAAATGCAATATTATTAAAAACTGTGCAGAATCAGAGAACAATGGCAAAATAACATCAAAACAGTCCAATGTAGCATTTTTGTCTTCTTTGTGTTTTTGCCATTGCTTTGTTTTCCTGTGTTTTTATATTTTGATTGCACTTGTGTTGTGGTGTGTTCACGAGAAGTTGGATTGCATTATAATGTAGAGTAGCATTTGGGTGAACTTAGATAGACAGTGGTATTGTTTTATAGGAGATTGGCCCCACTTAGTAGAAAAGCAGTGATATCAATATATGTATCCTATTCTGGTCTCGGTGCTGTAAATTGAGGAGAACCACAAATCTCCCCAAAATTTGCTGACAGAACAAAAGCACAAAATCATCAGCACACGAAAAACATGTATTAAGAATACAAAATGTGAGCATAAATTCAATACAATCAATTTGTTCAAGTTTTCCTCTTTTTAATTTTTCGATCTTCAGACAGCCGACACGTGTTTCGTCGCTATATAAGGGAAATCGTCCCCCGACTTTATCAAGGCCATGTCTTCTCAGTCAAAAAGGTTATCTGTTGCTAGCGACGTCTAGTTAAGCGACCGTGTATCCAATGTTCAAATATGATTCAACAGTTCCGTGATTCGCAGATCGAGAGACCCGGGACGTCACTGTACGAGTACGGCAAACAAAAGCATTTGGGTGTGGTTATTTTATTGTGTGATGTAATTTTTTTGCTATGTTATTATTGTATTTAATTTTTGTGTGACAGTGAGGCCACTTTGTATTGTATTGTTTACCGTTTTTTATTTTGTGTTTTCATTAGAAAGTATGCTGTTTTGTTGGATTTTTATGTTGTGGTACTAATGTGTTGGTTAGTGTTGATATATTGTGCTTGTGTTTCCCTTTGTTTTGTTGTCTTGTCCTTTCATGCTGTTTTCTGTTTAATTATTGTTTTCTTTTGTGTTCCTATTACCTTATATTGTGATTGTGCTGTCATTGTGCTAGGATTATGCTTTTTTGTTATGCTGTGCTGTTCTTGCAGTCACGCTTTACTATTGTATTTTATTGTGCTATGTAGCTCATTTACAGACTCCAACCAACAAATGTTGCTATGTTCCCAGTCAAAGGCAGTTAAAGTGGCATAAAAAACGACACTTTATGGCTGGCAGGGGTGGTAATATGCCATTACACCAGTAGCCCTTTCACCACAAAACCATGGCATAGACCTGGTGTTAAATTAGCCATCACTAGCTCACTTTATCTGAAGCTGAAATATCAAGCAAATTCTCTTTATAGTAGGTAGATATCCCATCCTAATGTATGGGGGAGTTTTTTGTGTAAATCTTTATGAATAGGAGTAGAAACACTGATGGCCTCTCTAAAGGAAGATAGGAATATCCTTCAAAGCTGGCTTCATGTGTTTAGGATATTGTGATTTTGGGATAAATCTTGCATCAGAATTTGTACAGAAGTATTCCTTTTTCAGAGATGTACCTGTCTAGAATGGATGTTCAATTTTGAAGCACGAAACGTTTATGTGACCACAAATGCCTTTTAAGGTTAAATTACCTATGATCATTGACATGATGAGTAATTTAAGATTATGCAGTGATTATACTATCCCAGAACTAGATTGTTCTCAATGGGCAAAACGGCACGGAATAGATGCCCGCGGGTATGCGATCAGAGAGGCGCACTTTTTATTATTTATCCCATTTCATTGCATTTTCATAACAACATCTTTCAATGTTACATATGGACATAATACGTTGACAGTATGTGTATATTCCTCACTGAAACAGGGTTATTTTGACAGTGTGCAAAAACAAAAGAAAACGTGGTTCTTTTCGGCAACTTATACAACCAGACAAACTTTCGAGAACAAGTGGCAACACTACTGTCAGTGACTGAGGCACATTTGTACACACTTTATGGCACTGTCTTAAAATCCACATGTCCTGGGGGGAGGTCTGTAACAGGATGTCTTAATAAGCTCTAGGAGAACCTTTGGCACCAAACGCCAAGGTGGTGATGTTGGGGATCTGGGGAGAAGAGACGCTAGATAGATATATGCTACTCTTCTGCAATGTTTCCTTGATGGTACCACGAAGAGATGTAATACAAAATGGGGAAATAAGCGGGCTCGGTGGAGCGGCAATGGGAGGCTTACATTAACTGGTGTATGAGGGCAGAAGAACAGATATACTTTGCACAAGGTCGCCCAACAAATTTATAAATTATGGAGGTCATGGAAGAGGAGAAAAGACGTTCTGTCAGAAAATGAATGTGAAAGGAGGGCTCAGAACCCCTCGTCTACAGATCCCCAGGCCCCCAAACACCCTTCACCACCACCATCACCTACTTCATCGCACTCCACGACATCGCCTCAACAAACTACATACTCATTGGAGACCTGAACTTCCACCTCGACAACCCCAGTGAGCCCAATTTCACTATCCTTCATGACAACCTCGCCAGCATCAGACTTAAACAACTCATCAACACACCAAACCACAGAGCAGGACACACCCTCGACCCCATCTTCGCAGCAGGAAACAGCGTCCAATTCAGCCACACAAAGCAGCCGCCATAGACCAACCACCACTGCGTACACTTCGCCATGAACAAACCCAAGGCACCCAAACCAGCCCAACGCCCACAACGAAGGTACTGGAGCAAGGTTACCAATGAGCAACTTAACTCACCCCTTACCCGAGACAACTACATCCGGGCACCCGATGCAAGCGACGCAAACGATGCAGCCAGAGAACTCCACACCTGGATCGCCAACTGCGCAGACGAGCTCGCCCGCAACGCAACCCCACAGACAACGTCCCAGGAAAGCCGCCTGGTTCACCACCGCTCTCCAAGAAGCCAGACGCACCTGCAGTCACCTGGAGAAGAACTGGAGAAATACCAAGAAAACCGAAACCACACCACCTACAAGGACGCCATGATGGACTACCACAACCAGATCAGAACCACCAAGAGGAACTTCATCCACAACAAAATCCTGGCCAACTCCACCAACTTCAAGGAACTTTTCAGTGTCATTCAAGAATTCACCAACCCACGCAGGGAAGCCACAGACATCACCCCATCCCAAGACTTCTGCGACAAGGTTGGAACCTATTTCGGCCTCAAGATCAAAAACCCATACGACATCTTAATCGACCTTCCACCAGGCGCCACAGACAGCCCCCGGCCCCCCAGTAGTAACAGTCATTCCACCATCTCCAAACGGATACCGATCACGACCAAAGATACCTCCTTAACCATAAAAAGCATCCACTCGGGGGTCCCCACCCACCCCTGTCCCCCTCACATCTACTGCAGAGCCACGGCCGCCATCGCATTCGAACTACAACGCGCCATCAATACCACCTTCAAAACAGGCACCTTCCCAGATGACTGGAAGCGCGCAGAAGTCAGACCCTGCTCAAGAAGCCCACAGCTGACCCCATCGACCTCAAGAACTATCGGGCCATCTCGCTCCTTCCCTTCGTAGCCAAAGTTGCAGAGAAAACAGGCAACAGGAAACTGATGCGATTAATTGAAGAAAACGCCATCCTCGACCCGTCCCAATCTGGATTCTGAAGCAACCACAGCAAGGAGACCATCCTACTCGCCCCCACAGACGACATCTGCACCCTCCAGGATCAAGGACTCTCCACAGCCCTCATCCTACTCGACCTAACAGCGGCCTTCGACACCGTCTTCCACCGCACACTAGTCGCCAGACTACACGATGCAGGCATACAAGGAACAGCCCTAGAGTGGATCCGATCATTCCTCACAGTGAGAAGCCAAAGGATCAGACTCCCACCCTTCTTCTCCGACCCCACGAAAATTACCTGCGGAGTCCCACAGTGTACATCACTGAGCCCCACCGTCTTCAACATCTACATGGGCCCCCTCTCAGCCATCTTCGAACAACACAGCTTCAACATCATATTCTATGCCGACAACAACGAGTTCATCCTCTCCCTCACCAAAGACCCCACCCCTGCCAAACTCAACTTCCAGAAAGGAATGCAAGAAGTTGCAGTCTGGAAGACTAACAGCTGCCTGAAGCTCAATGCCGAGAAGACAGAAGTCCTCACCCTCTGTACCACCCCTTCTGCATGGGACAGCACATGGTGGCTGACCACTCTCAGTAGCCCACCTACCCCCTCAGACCACGGCAAGAACCTCGGCATCGTACTCGACTAATCACTCACCATCAACCGACAGGTCAATACCGTCACCTCAAGCTGCTTCAACACCCTCCTCATCCTCCGCAAGACCTTCAAGTGGATCCCCCTGAGTCAAGGAAGACAGTCACCCACGCATTCATCACCAGCAGATTGGACTATGGAAACGCACTCCACGTCGGAATTAAGAAGTCCCTACTCCGCAAACTCCAGACAATACAGAACACCGCTGTCAGACTCGTCCTCAGCCTCCCCCAAAACGAACACAGCAGCCAACACCTACAAGGTCTCCACTGGCTCCCCATGGAGAAAAGAGTCACTTTCAAAATCCTCACTCACGCCTACAAATGCCTACACAACAACGGACCGAAATGGGTACATGAAGTTGTGCGTCAATCAGGTTTAAACATGCCAAATAGTCCTGTTGATGTAGAAATTGCAAAATGGAATCTACCATCTCCATTTTGAATGGCTTGTAGTAGAGACTATGGAGATTCACCCCTTTGAGATCCAGGACCGGTCAATAGTTTCCTGCAGCGACCTGAACCAAAAAAGATAGAGTAATAACCATGACTCCTCTCTGAAGGAGGAACTGGTGTTCTGGCTGATTTCCCTAGAAGCAACTGGATCCCTGACAACAATGCTGCCTGTTTCAAATAAGTTTTAAGCAGGGGGTTGGGTCTGAAAGTTTGAGTCGGAAGGATGGAGAATTCTATTTAAAACCCTGTTCACACTTTCTGAATCTCCCAAGCAGCTGAAATTGAAAGCCACCGATGGCTGAAGAAACGAAGACGACCATTACTGGAAGGAATGGATAGTCATTTCTTAGGAGGAGGTTGAGACGGCTGTAGGTTGAAACCGGGATTTGTCTCACCAGGTGTGCCCCTACTATGACCATACGTTGAAATGGCTGGGGGTTAACTTTGAGTTGAAGAGGAGGAAACTCTCTCCTATAACCAAACCCACTACCCCACTGAGAAGGGTGACCTGGAGTGATATTTTAGGAGGAGGGCCACCCAGCTCTCTAGCTTTAAAAGCTGCCTGCGCTGCCTCAATTATCTGCAGGTGAAGGATAGAGAGCATAGGGATTTCCGCCTCACTGGTGGAGGGACCTGCAGGCTCCATATTCACTACACGACAACCTCATTGAGGGCATTTCCTGACTCCAAGACATTTCTATAGCAGCAAAATAACACAGCCACTGGCCTCTTGCAGTAGACGCCATCCTGGAGTCAGCAAATGACCCAGTAAAAACAGGCAGGCAACTCCATTAATCATGGCCGCCCGACAAAGACGCTTCACGTCCCTGTATAGCCGGGACTTGTCAATGCCTGCCTAGCAAAATGGTTTGGCCAACAATTCCTAGAGCAGGGGTCTCCAAACCGGTCCTGGAGGGCCGGATCCATGCCAGATTTTTAAAATTACTACATGTATCTCAATGAGGATATCCAAAAAATCTGGCATGGATCCGGCCCTCCAGGACCGGTTTGGGGACCCCTGGCCTAGAGAATGCTGAAGCCAGTCTCGAAAAAGAAAATGTCAGCCATGCAACAAAAATAACAACAAGAAAAGGAAACAGTACTTATCTCTAGACTTCCAAGGTAAGCATTCTGCAGTGCAGTAAAAAAGGAACCGGATGTGGGCATGACTAGTTCATCCCTTTATGCATGATGGGTATTGGATACCATTTTTGGAGAACATTTTGGCTTAGCTGGGTAATTGGTGTCTGTGGAGCAGGAGAACTGCTCATTGTGTAAGGACTGTGATAGGAAGAAGGATGAGGAGGTAATACTACACCAGAAAAACTATGATACCACAAGGCACAGTATTTACTGGATACATTGTAATCCACCTATTCCGAGTACCACAGGTCAGAATGAAGTATACCAACATTTATCGTAGTTTGTATTCCAAATTACTGCATTTCTTACCTCTTTGCCTATTTCAGCTCATTTTTCTGAAACACATTTTACCAGTTTTGCCCTGACAAAATGTGTCCTGGAAACTGTGACTATGTGGTGCTTACAGCAAAATACCTATTTTCACCGTAATCAAAATTCACATGCCACTCGAAAAAACACCATTTTCACATTCTGCATCAATGCAACATGCTTGTAAGCATTTTGTACACTATTGTAAATGTTTTTTAAACATGTACCATTAGGTAAAGCAATCTGCCTTTAATGTACTTCCTACCTGCGTGTCACATGTTAATGGTGAGTGTCAGGGATGTGGTCGGGTTTTGGTACACAGTATTAGCCAAACAGAGAACAGATGCTTTTTAGGTCTCGCCTGGACATCGCATCCGAAGGATGCGTCCAGGCTGGAGACTTAAAGCTGCCTGACACGGGGGAATGAGGGACAAGAAACTGTGACGAGCTTATCCTGGCTGGATTGAGCTGCGTGCACGCGCGTCAACATTCACGCATGCGCACATCACAGCCACACGCATACACAGCACTCACGCATGCGCACATACACACGCATACACAGGCACACCCCCGTCACCTACACGCATACACAGAGACCCCTCCACACACACCAGCCCCTCTCCTCTCGGCTCCACACACACGCACACGCATTTACACTTACACAGACACGCAGGCACCCAGACAGGCAACCCCCCCACACACACGCATACACACAGACTCCAGGACACATACACATACACACACACATGCACGCTCACACACATACACAGTCCGCCGCCGCGCGCGCGCGCACAGATGCCCCCCCCCCCAACAAGGCGACGCCCCACTCACCGGCATCCTCAGTGCAGTGGCTCCCACCGGCAGCAAGACTCTTCTTCCCTTCTTCGGCACCGGGGCGCAGGGTAGGCTCCTGCCTGCTCCGGTGCGCCAAACAATCGCGGCTCTTCCGTGGGAGGCGGGGTAGGCTCCCGCCCTCCTACTTCCGGTTGTCCCGCCCGGCCTGCCTGACTTCCTGGTCGCAGGCCGGCGCAAAACGACGCAGCATAAAAAATGCTTAGAACAGTGGTTCCCAAACTGTGCGCCGCGGCGCCCCGGTGCGCCGTCATGAGCAGCCAGGGGCGCCGCGCTCACGTTGGGAAAATTGACCTTATTGCAGCTGCAGCGCAAAAAACTTGCTGCCTGCATAATCCGGGAAAATTATTTGGCCCAAGAGCGCACGTACGTACGAGTCGTGCTTTCACAGGCGTAGTAGTCGCCATTACTGGCATATGCAGCTCGCCTCTGACCGTTTGAGGCACGTTATTGCTGCCCACCGTGGGATCCTCTTCGCAAGTAAGGTAAGGAACTGGCATGGGAGGGATTCCTGTTCAGTAGAACAGGAGAACAGGAGTACGGCAGTGATACACAAGCCAAGAAGCCAGACTGTAAAAAAGCGGGCTCCACGGAGCTTGTTAAAGCAGCCAGAGAGAAGGCTTTGCCTTGTCTTTTTATGTCTGATTTCTTTAACGAGCTCCGTGGACCCACCTTCTTACACTAAAACTAACGCAGGTGATACAGGTGTAAAACGGAGGTTGGGCAGAAGATCGGCATGGCATTTGATTATCATCAATTATTAATTAAATGACATGCCGATCTTCTGCCCAACCTCCGTTTTGCACCTGTATCACCTGCATTATTTTTAGTGTAAAAAGGTGGGCTCCACGGAGCTCGTTAAAGACTCAGAATGCGGGCATGATGTTCCCCCCAGATCCAAACAGCGTACAGATGCACATTTGGCTCCCCTCGGAAATGACATGGTAGAAGTAGTTTTGGCTGTCATGGTTGAGCAGCACATATTGGGAACATATTACTACGTGACAAACAGCACATTCAGGCCTAAAATTGGTATTTCCTTAGTATTCCCCCTCAGCGAAAAAGTTGCAAACCTTTGGTAATGTTTGGTGTAATGGATACGGTTTTTTTTCTGCAGACTCTTTTTGCGTTTCCTGACAGTCCTCAATTTAGGTTACTCTGCAAGATAATTTTAGGAACTAAAATAATTAGATGTTGTGCAGAGTGCGTGCAGAAACAGTGAGTGCAGAGTGAGTGCAGAGTGACAGTGAGTGCAGAGTGACAGTGAGTGCAGAGTGACAGTGAGTGCAGAGTGACAGTGAGTGCAGAGTGACAGTGAGTGCAGAATGCGTGCAGAGTGACAGTGCGTGCAGAGTGACAGTGAGTGCAGAGTGACAGTGAGTGCGGAGTGACAGTGAGTGCAGAGTGCGTGCAGAAACAGTAAGTGCAGAGTGACAGTGAGTGCAGAGTGACAGTGAGTGCAGAGTGCGTGCAGAGTGACAGTGAGTGCAGAGTGACAGTGAGTGCAGAGTGACAGTGAGTGCAGAGTGACAGTGAGTGCAGAGTGCGTGCAGAGTGACAGTGAGTGCAGAGTGACAGTGAGTGCGGAGTGACAGTGAGTGCAGAGTGCGTGCAGAAACAGTGAGTGCAGAGTGAGTGCAGAGTGACAGTGAGTGCAGAGTGACAGTGAGTGCGGAGTGACAGTGAGTGCGGAGTGACAGTGAGTGCGGAGTGACAGTGAGTGCGGAGTGACAGTGAGTGCGGAGTGACAGTGAGTGCGGAGTGACAGTGAGTGCGGAGTGACAGTGAGTGCGGAGTGACAGTGAGTGCAGAGTGACAGTGAGTGCAGAGTGACAGTGAGTGCGGAGTGACAGTGAGTGCAGAGTGCGTGCAGAAACAGTGAGTGCAGAGTGAGTGCAGAGTGACAGTGAGTGCAGAGTGACAGTGAGTGCGGAGTGACAGTGAGTGCAGAGTGACATTGAGTGCGGAGTGACAGTGAGTGCAGAGTGCGTGCAGAGTGACAGTGAGTGCAGAGTGACAGTGAGTGCAGAGTGACAGTGAGTGCGGAGTGACAGTGAGTGCAGAGTGCGTGCAGAAACAGTGAGTGCAGAGTGAGTGCAGAGTGACAGTGAGTGCAGAGTGACAGTGAGTGCGGAGTGACAGTGAGTGCAGAGTGACAGTGAGTGCGGAGTGACAGTGAGTGCGGAGTGACAGTGAGTGCAGAGTGACAGTGAGTGCGGAGTGACAGTGAGTGCGAAGTGACAGTGAGTGCGGAGTGACAGTGAGTGCAGAGTGACAGTGAGTGCAGAGTGACAGTGAGTGCAGAGTGCGTGTAGAGTGACAGTGAGTGCAGAGTGACAGTGAGTGCAGAGTGACAGTGAGTGCAGAGTGACAGTGAGTGCAGAGTGACAGTGAGTGCAGAGTGACAGTGAGTGCAGAGTGCGTGCAGAGTGACAGTGAGTGCAGAGTGACAGTGAGTGCAGAGTGACAGTGAGTGCAGAGTGACAGTGAGTGCAGAGTGACAGTGAGTGCAGAGTGACAGTGAGTGCAGAGTGAGTGCAGAGTGAGTGCAGAGTGACAGTGAGTGCAGAGTGACAGTGAGTGCAGAGTGACAGTGAGTGCAGAGTGAGTGCAGAGTGAGTGCAGAGTGAGTGCAGAGTGACAGTGAGTGCAGAGTGACAGTGAGTGCAGAGTGACAGTGAGTGCAGTGACAGTGAGTGCAGAGTGACAGTGAGTGCAGAGTGACAGTGAGTGCAGAGTGACAGTGAGTGCAGAGTGACAGTGAGTGCAGAGTGACAGTGAGTGCAGAGTGCGTGCAGAGTGACAGTGAGTGCAGAGTGACAGTGAGTGCAGAGTGACAGTGAGTGCAGAGTGACAGTGAGTGCAGAGTGCGTGCAGAGTGACAGTGAGTGCAGAGTGACAGTGAGTGCAGAGTGACAGTGAGTACAGTCACTCAGCACCACCACATTATCAGTCAGAACCACCACAGCATCACTCAGAACCACCACAGCACCACTCAGCACCACCACAACATCACTCAGCACCACCACAGCACCACCATAGCACCACTCAGCACCACCACTGCATCACTCAGCATCACCACTGCATCACTCAGCATCACCACAGCCCCATTCAGCACCACCACAGCATCACTCAGCACCACCACAGCACAAATATGTTCTCTCAATGTTTCAAGCTTTATTACAAATGTCACAAAAAGATGTTAATATTTCACTTCTGTTCTTGGATTTTGTTACAATAAAATACACTGAACATAATCTTCACAAAAGTTATTTACAAAAGTTTAAGCTATTGCCATTATAAATTACAATCACTTTTATTAAGTATTAAAAAACATTAAAAGCCATTGTTATTTGTAATATCAATACATCTAAGTCACGTAAATACAAATGTTGCATTACAAATGCTATAGGTGTCACATTTGCGAAAGTTATAACTATTGCCATTGTAAATGACAAAGCTATTAATTTAGCTATTTTCAAAACCAACACATAAATGAACATTTGGTGAATTTCCATTAAAATATTTGACTTTTTTACTAAGATATTATTATACTGTTTTATGCAAACAAAATTTAAATACTGCATAAATAACTTTAATAAAACATATTTTATATGAAGCTTATTATGTAAAAAAAAAACTATAGCATAAAGCAAAAAACAATTGCCATTTACAATGCTAATAGCTCAAACTTAAATAATGCGAGACCTATTGCATTGCAAATGCTTGTTCATTTTGGTGAGCCAAATACGATCCCACTGCAAACTGAGTCTAGAGAATGGTGGTAAAATATATGTTGAGGATTGAGATAACCTGTATTTAACTCTCAAGTCAGAGACTCCAAATCGAATTTATTAAATCGATGAAATATGTACCATCTAGATTGTAAATAGCTGTAATTAATTAAAAAGTAGGAAGTGGCATATTAATTTTGGGTTTTACATATGTTTTCCACCTTTGCATAAAGCAAAATTCAGAATTTCTGCACCACCTCTAAGAGATACCCCTTTGTATTGCTTCTTTAGATAAAAATTAATCGATACGTGTACATATTTGTACATTCCACTTGTAGCAGCAAAGCTAATAGGTGGTTAAAATTATCTAGATTACTGCAGTTATTTCATTAACCTTCGAAGAATGAAACGTAAGCTACCACAGCTGGTTGGTGCACTTGCTTCCTAGATCTAAGCAATATGCTTGTCACAGATTGAAATCATCATAAAATAGCTTAGATGATTAATGCGCCTGCTGCAGAGCACTGCATGTAAAGTGAAGGTCAAATGTCCCCCTTCTTATGAGACAGTACAGTGGGATCCAGCATTTCTGCAGCGATCCTTGTGAGTTTGTGCTTTATTCTGTATGTCACAGATTCCTATACTGCTAAGAGTTTGGTGATGTGTAAAATTGACTCCACCCCAAAGAACGTGTTAGGAGTGCATTATAGCCACATGTAGGCTGCATATATTCTGTGTGACTAATGGCAATACTTGAAGTGGGGGTATGATATGTACACACACACACACACACACACACACATGTATATATATATTTATTTATTTATATATATTTATATATATTCACCCCAAAATGCCCCTGCATCAGAGACGCACTCCTCCAGCCAGTAAGTCTGAAACTCTTTTTTTGCAAAGGAACAGGATTGCAGCCCTGCTTTAAATGTCCATATGCCTGACGTGTTTCAGAGCATTCTTGCTCTTTCTTCAGAGGCAGTTTTAAAAGCACATCTCTTTTACATGTTCCCACAGTTCCCTGCGTGCTTGATTAATGTATTGGCCTCCGGTGTGCCATTCTTGGTAGAATCAGTTCCTATGCATGCTGGAACTTGTAGGCAATTCCATACATATGTTTTCACCTCCAGTGGTTGTGGCAGCACGAGATTTTTGAACATTGAGAACCAGCCTGACTTTCTGAGGCCCACTGGAGGGCTTGAGGAAATACTAATTAATAACACTTTTTAAAGTATTGAACTGCCAGTGAAACGGACCCCACTGCGTGTTTAGAAAGTAAGTGATAGGCTTGTGATTTTTCAGGAAAGTGTTTGTGAACGTGTCCACAGACGATAGAAATAGTGCTGCTTTACTAAATGAAGATTCATGTGCTTAGAAACCCGAATTGAATAATGATGTTATTACTGTATTAACTTGGGACTTGGTTTAGAACTGAGTTATTGTGTAACTACATTGGCTACACTGGATTTAGATATTGGACTGAAATGTTCGTCTTCTCACCTCTCAAGTTGAATAAAAAGTCAGTTGAGTGAGTGTTACTGAGTAAGTGGGCACAGGTTCCATCAGGTTCACAAAGTTAGGCAGCTACCACACACATCTGTATGGAACTAACAAAGTATCAATTTGCTTTTTTTACTGAGCTCATTAATGTTAGATTTGTTAGAGATCAATACCTTTAAAACCATTGTTATAAGAAAAAAAACACGTATTAAGTTACTATGTACTCAAGAATGTATTTTTACTGTAATCCAAGTCTTATTAGTTCATATATATGTATACAAGTTGTACAGTACATGTGTGTTCAACTAATGACGCAAGCCGGCAAAATGCGGAGCATCTCCAGCATTCACTTCACAACTGTCTTCAAACAAACAAGACAGAATGCTAAAACTGTCACTTTTCAAGTTTTGCCTTACTCAATCAAGCCACATAACAGTTGCTGGGATAAAACATTGCATTTCTGAAATACAGATACAAAATTGAAAGAATGCATTATTAGCAACTGATTGTAAATTGTTTGCTCTTCCCGCAATAGCATCAAATTACCTTCAATATCTGAATCAGCTCATGTATCTTTCTCTGCCAAACATGGTGCTACAGAATAATACACGTGGTTGGGGGTGGTTGAATGGGCCTTTAGTGGTGGATAAGATGATATTGCGGTTAGAGAACACTGATGCAAGGAAGAGATCATGATGTGACCAAAGGTAAGAACAAGGTTATGGTCCTGGGTTTTCACAGAATGGAAATGGGGTTCCAATAGAGAAATTGTGCCAGAGTGGTTAGGAAATGATGCTAGAGGCTTTGTGTTTGTAACGCTAGGTTAGGTGGTGGGAGGGTGGTGGTGGGGACACTGTTGCTGCTGAAGGAAAGCTCAACCTTTGAGTGATGTTGCTTTCTCTCTCGAAAACCTAGATTTGGCCCGAACCCCGCTAGCATGTTCAAAAACATGAAAAATAAAACTGGTTTAAAACACGTTCAATTATTGTCTATTTTTCTTTTGTGTGCCATCTTTGGGGGCGGGGCCAGGGGGTAGCAGTACTGAAGAGGGAGTAGTGGCCATTGTCTTCAGTACGCATGACGGTTTGGCTAGGCGTCTCAGGCCGGCCCAACTGTCATGTGCACTGAAGCTCTCTCCAACCCGAGCTGAGTTGGAGAGAGCAGGCGCAGGCTCCAAGTCTGTCTGGGAGAGCAAATGTGCAGCACCCAGGCCAATCCTGAAGCTGCTCTTGATGGAGCAAGGACTCTTAGAAAAGAGACTTGCTCGGTAGCAATCCTCTCATTCAACTTCTAATATTGTATTAGGCACATACTGTGTAAATTAATAGGCACACCATTGAACATAACAGACAGGGAAGCTTGCCTATGTGTTTTTCTAATAAGTAACTCGAGTGAAATTCTAAAATGGCTGCTAATGGGAAATCTTTATTGCGAATGCGTCAACTGTACCTATGCAGTATCGCAAGCTGTTGCTTGAAGGGAATTTCTTGCACCTTCGTAGACACTATTAAAATGTCTGCTTGAAAACTCACATTCTTAGCATCTGCTTTGCTGAAACTAAAACAAGCTATTTTACTAATGCTAATGAGGGGAAAGCATTATTAAATGAATGGGATTAGAGTAGAGAAAGGTGGTATACAGTGAAACCATTTTATTTTTAAATTAATAATTGTCTTTCTGACTTTCCTATTAGTATGCACTTGGGCCTCTCATACAAATCCAGAGTCTATAACCCACCTGACCTCCGCACATGAGTAGTGTGATTGGGCCAGAAGAAGTGATGTGACTTTTGAACACAGTCCAAGGATGCAAAATATACATACCCCGGGAACCAGCTCCAAAGTCCTCTGAATGAATGGGAATACATGAAAATTATATTTTTTTGTGTCTAATAAGATGTGAATACGGGTGGGAATAAAGATTTATGAATAAAAATTAAGGGGTGGGATCTTTGAACAATAGAATGATAGACTAAGATAACAATAAGCATGGTGTGATGATCATTCACTCTTTCCTGTCCAATCAGAGTTAATATTTTTACAATTTTGAAACATTAATGGGTGGACATGAATACCAGAGAGTATAATTGAGGTAGCTTTAGTTAGTTAGATAGCATTGAGACCAGGATGCTGTCGGAGTGACGAGAGATTCTGAAGAAGAATCGAATGCTGAACCGATTACTTTAACTAATTTATTTAGAAGAAGATCGTGGAAGAATCTCGAGGAGGAAGAATGTGTCAGCGAGGGGTGCTACGCAAGCGTCGGTGTTAGAGAGGTCATCTATCCTGTCCTGATTCCTGTCCTGAACCCTTTGTCACCTGATCTTTCCCGGGGCACCCTTTACCAGCTCCTTGGAAAGGGGTTTGGTTTTCACACCCTCCTAGGTAACTATATTTCTGTGTAAGTGCCAATGTTCTTTTCTACCCTCTCCTTTCTGAGTAACGTCATTGTGGAGCAGGATATATTTGTTTGATTGATTGATTAATTGAATTTTCCTTCCTATGAGTGACGGAGACTGTACTGTACTTTAAGAAATGGTCCACATGAAATAATTTAGATAAAGATTTAAAACGTTTTCCAGAGTCTGTGATTGTTTCATTATATTAGAAAATAATATATGTCTTTTAACCATCAACTAGTTCCACTAATGGTCCATTGACCAGAGTAAAGGACTTTTTGATCTGTGAAAAGATTAGTTGAGAACAAGAGGTAACTAATCTTGAAATGATAAAATCACAAAGCTTGACTCCAGCGGTTAGCACCAGGCTGTGTGTGAATTGTATGTTTTATGGGCCCAGGTGATTATATGGTATTGGAGTATCTGTTGCTGGTTCACCGCAGGAATACTCCCATGCATGAGAGCAGCTTTAGGATTGGCTGCAGGGCATTCTGGGAAACTGTGCCTGCCTGCAATGGAGCCAGAAGATCAAAACGCTGGAAGGTAAGTTATTTTCTTTTCGTCTGTCGCTCCCTTCCACCCTTCCCACCCTGAACCTCTACAGTCTCTTTTCCCTGACACAAGCCCCTCCTATCAATGAGGGTTTTTGTATCTGTCTATGTTCGTAAAACTGTCTACAGGAAGGAGCCTGCCTTGAGGACCTCTGTGCTGGGAACCTGCATAATTATTTTAAACAACAGTGGTCCCTAGAAAAGTGCGAAAATAGGAAACCAAGTAATGAATATAGACATAATCGTTGCTATATTAAGTGGACATGTCCAGCCGGACAGAGGTCCAATATTTACTCATAGTTAATTAAACAGTAGTTAAACAGTAATACATAAAATGGTACACAAGCCTGTGTCCTACTTAACCAGTAGAGTACACAACAAGGGAGAAAAGAACAACAGGGGGCTCAGGCAAAGCTTTTGGTTTATTAAATAGAGACAATACAGAGTGTCAGGAGAACAAATCGTGAGGAACACCTTTTATTGGCAGGGTCACATGTCCTGTGACGCCTGTGCTGGATGGGTGGGGTGTGGGTGTAAACCAGCCCTCAGGGAGTTGCTGTGGCATGCTGACAACTCGACCAGTGCTCAGCCAATCACTACAAGGAAGACCTGGGACATGTAGCTTTGTCCCCCCCCCTGTAAGCGTAAAGGAAGTGGGCTGGGCTGGCATATGCCAGTCCAGCGTATAGGTGTGAACAATGAGCCCGGGGCTCAGGGTGTAGTTCAGTTCTGGGCTGGACAAGTAAGTAACTAATGCGTGTGTCTGCTGTAGTGTTGGCGCCACCCGGACCGCAATCAGCGATGTTGTCCCCCAACTCCTGCCACCGTCTCCCCAATGAAGGTTCCAGGCTGGTTCTGGTTGACCTCTATGCTTTCTCTGGCTACCTCTATGGTGCTTTGCAGTTGTTTGTGTTTTTTGTTACTGCTTTTATAGTGATTTTTGCCACCTGACTTGTGGGACTTGCCGGCGTGGTGCTGCTTATCGCTGAATTTTTTATTGCAGTTGGACCCATCGCAACTTTTTCCACGTTCGGGTTTAAATTTTTATCGCCGTCCCGGTGATTTTATCGCGGACATTTGACGCATTATCGGGAAACTATTGCATGTTACCGCCATGTTGTGAATACGACGTTTACACAGTGTTATTTACCCGCAATAGACGGCGGTATGAAAAATTGCGTTAGACTATTTTGGCGATTATTATCGTACGTTCTTGAGAATATCCCCCCTAGTATATTCTGGTACTCAAGGCACGCTGGTTTTCTAGGTGTCTATTCTAAGTTTTTTCAGGTAAAACGAGGCACAACTTAGATGCAGTATTTATTGCACAAACATCTATATGACTTGACTCTTTTTAGGCATTCCCCACTAATGCATTTCGACAGGTTTGACCTGCAGAATTTTATGAGAGACCTATAATAACCACAAGAGGTGAAAAACACCTCCCTGGGATGACTAGTCCATTTGGTAATTCCTGCATTACTCAGACGTCCGTCGCATGCGTAAACTAGTATCTGAATTTAGTCCTTCACTCATAATCTGGGGAAAAGTATTGTATTGTTCATATTCCGTTTTTTCTCTACCTGCACTCGTAAACAATTAATAACTGTTATAAAAGTTTATTTTCCATTACCAGTTGCCTGTTTTGCTCCTCGGTACATTTGTAATAACTGGGTGAAGAAATATAGGCAGTGAACCTGTCTCCTGCAGCTGACATGTGACTAATTAATTTGATAAAAATGGCTTTTATTAGAGGTTAATTTATTTGAGCTGACAGTCGTCTACATTAGTAGACATGTCTAAAGCAGTCACACTGAGCATTTTTATGGCAGTGCTTATTTATAACCCTGGGTGATTAGATTGCTACAAAACTGAAGCAGATACAGTAAGGGAAGGTAATTATGGTGACATCATAAAGGAAATGCGCCCATACATATTCATAAATGAAGCTTTGGGCAGCGTTTGTGATGGTGTTGGCAGAGGGGTTCTATCAGTGCCAGCGATAGCTTGGCAGCTTTATATCCGAAAAGATTCCGGGAATATCACTTTTTCAATTAAGTTTGTTTTTTTAAGAGCTATTTGACGTTATTTAATTAAAACACACATATATGTAATTATGTGTTCTCGAGGCAAAGAGGGATCATGGTTATTAGTAACCATGGTACTGTGGTCTAATTATTTTTCAGGGAGAGTTTTTGCTGTGCTTCTGAAAACAAAAACTCAGTTTCTTTGGACTTGAGCACCTGAAAATGGATTTTGTAATTTGTAAGTAAAAAAACTACACGCTGCCTGTGCCCCCAGAATTAATAGTAGCACTGCTGATGGCAAACATGATGGATCATTAAAAATTAGCAGCAATTTAGGTAAACAAACAATTAGGTGGGAAAATGGGCCCCTGTGAATTGCAATTTCAGCTCAATGGTTTGAATGCTGTCGAACTGGAACATAGAAAAAAATCCCAAAATTATAAATAACGTGACGAGAAGTGCGTGTCCTGGGGAACAAAGTGTCAGAACTATTTTGTTTTTTATATCATTGGGAAATCAACCACAAGAATACACACGGTATAGCTGAGAACATACATTTTCTTTTACAATCAATATTTTTAATTAATTTGTTTCGTACCGGGTTTTTTAGAGAGACAATTAATTAAATAATGTATGGTAATGAGAAATAATGTTACCGCTCATTCATCACGGAAGCTAGAGAATTCCTCGGTGGTAGATTAAAAGAATGTTAAAAACGAGTATTAACTCATCAATCTACTCGACAGAGCAGGAGTTGGACATTTTAATGCTCACTTTTTCTAAAACGAGCATTGACATGATTCGACTGTCTTCATGAAAATCAACCACTCGATCGCGTAGATAATGGGGCAGATTTACAAGCCCCTTGTGCCACGTTTACGCCGCCTTGTGTGACGCAACAGCGGCGTAAACGTGGCGCATCCCTGCGAGGCATTTACAACGTGACGCATCTAGGGAGATGCGTCACGTTATAAAGCCCAGCGCCACAAAGGGGGCGTTCCCACACAGGGTGGGCGTCCTGGCGCCTGTGCGCCTCGCCAAAGTGCCTGCGTGAAATCTACAAGATTTCACGCAGGCACTTCCGCGACGCTGATACGTCAATTCCTTACGCCTGCTTCAAGCAGGTGTAAGGACTGACTCAACGTGTTAAGTATTGGGCGGCCCTGAGCGATGCGCCGCCCTTACGTCACGAGATGCGACACACATCTGCCTACCCTTGCGCCACGGCGCACCGCATTGTAAATGCGACGCATCTGCCGTGAAGCAAGGGTAGTTTCGCGTGGCGCATTTGTTCTGGCGTATCTCTGCTGATATGCAGAGATGCGCCAGAACTCGTAAATATGCCCCAATGTGTGTTTCTTCCTAGTGGTAAGCGATGTTCAGTGACAATGGACTCCATTAAGGAAAGAAAAGTTGGGTAACAAGTTAGGACCCGGGTGGGCTCCAACTCCTGGTACTACCATCTGTGGCATTGTATACTGCGACTTATTAATGGCCCCAATGTTTGAGTACATTTGCATATGATTAATCTCAGAAAAAAAATTACACACCCACCTCCAATGCGTCCACCTGATTGCTGCAGCTGCAGAAGGGCGTTTCTAAATGTAAAAATGGTGACGTGCCCATCATACATTTGTTAGCATGGGTTGCCAGATGTGAGAGTCTCAAAGGCTCCTGAACTGGCAGGGTTGCCCCATCAGGGCCCACACAAGGGTTAGGCCATTTACCCGACCTCCTTTACCAGAGGTATGTGCACTCCTGGCACCATCTAGTGCACTTGAGGACCTGTTTTATCATTGGTTGTGCAGCAGTGGCGGCTCCTGCGCTATGGCGGAGGAACATCGCCGCACCTCAAAACGACAAGAAAGGAAAACAAAAATGATAATATACACGTTTAATATTGTTTTATTTTACCTTTTATGCTGAGTCGTGGGGGTAGGGGCCAGGGGGATGACATGCACAGGGGTAGGGGTGGGGGTGCTCTGTTGTCAGTACGCATGACGGTTTGGCTGGCCATCTCCGGCCGGCCAAACCGTCATGTGCACTGAAGCTCTCCAACCCAGCTGCATTGCTGGGTTGGGAGACCAGGCACAGGCTCCCAATCTGTCTGGCAGCACAAATTCAGAGTGCTCAGGCCAATCCTGATGATGCTCTCATGCATGAGAGCAGCGTCAGGATTGGCTGCAGGGGAGGCTGGGAGCCTGTGCCTGCCAGGAGAGGAGCAGAAGAGCCCGATGCAGCTAGCTGCAGGTAAGTTTTTTAAAAATATATTAGTTTATTTATTTTGTCTGTGGCAGCCCGCCCCGCCACTCCTACACATCACCGACCGCTACTGCTGTGCAGCATTGCATTGTGTATTCCACTGGCAAAATGTTCTTTGAGATGGACTCATGTTGCCCTATAAATATTTAAATAAACTGTTTGAACTCTGGTTTATTGGTCTGGTACTAGAGATTTTAACTACAACTGGCTTTCTGATTGATATATACTTATAGAATGTTAATCTTAGGGTTTGAGCTCCCAGGTTTCTATTTTTAATTCTGCCTTTGTTAAATAACGATTTTAGACATTAGTTTTTTGTTCTATATTGAACACATTTATTGTCTGCATTGACAAGTGTTTTCGCTTAGGAATAGATTTTGCAAGGCAAAAAAAAGAAGAAAAAACACAAAGAAAAAGGTGTAATAGCTTGATATTTATAGTCAGCAGTTGTTGGTAATTAATATAAAACACCCTGTCCGATGTCTTATTACTCTTCATCTAAAGCAGTATTTATATATCACTTACTACCTCTGACATATGTCTCACATTGGTTGTTGAAGACCTTGATTTACACAAATTCTTTATTTTTGCCATAAATACATTTAGCTCACGAACAAGGATGTGTTGATTGCAAGTAGTGTTGGAAAAAAGAACATGATACAATTTATTTATAAATGCAGAAGATGGAATGCATCATTATGACATGGTACCAGAATATATAATTTACTTTCCTAATGCATATGCCTTTTTAGAAAAGCTAATGTTTGTATGTCGAATGTGAAAATAAAATGTCCTGTTCTGCTAATTCCTTTTTATAAACATGTTCAAGATGTTATTTAGTTGTTGGCTTTATAATTGTGCATCGCAGATACAGTGATGAAGTAACATGATATGGTCTTATTCAAGTATGTTTACTGGTTGATAAATGATAATGTTTACATTTCTGTCTGTGAAGTAGGTCTAACAAGATGGCCCTCATTCTTGAAATGCATATTTTCAATCAATCTCTATTATATTCAAAATTGTCTGCACACTCACAGTGAGATTTGGAGCTCCAGGTGTAGCCTCCTTGAAATGCTGGTCCTTCCTCTTTGCAGGACAAGCTCAGAACCAAAGACTCCATATTTTGAGTGTCTTTTACCATAAACATTAATAAACTCAGGTAACTCTTTTTCAATGTGATGTGGAGGTATGGATTATTTTGAGTTGATTAATTCACAGCGTCCTACCTCTTTTCTTGGACTTATTGATTTGGTGTTAATTAAACAGATTGCATGAGAAATAGACGGAAATTAAGAATCTTTGAAGAAGAAATTTTAATACTCCCAACAATTTTTAGCCAACACGGTCAGGGGTTAAGATGCATCTGCTGTTAGATGGGTGTGGCCAAGATGGCGAACAGGTGAGTTGCAACGAACTGAGCTCCGTCAGCTCAGTCTATCGCTAAACATCCTTCAGGACTCCTGAGCCCCAGCGCAGCCTGCCCTTCATTTGCTGCACTTGTGACACATGCTGTGTGGTGGTGTGGCCCTACGTGGACTCATGGATGGGCTGAAACTTGACACGCCAGAGGGAAAGCCTACTAACATCTGCCAAGTCCTGGACTCGAGTGGGGCCAGGGCCTGCATCTCAACATGGCTCCTCTTATTCTCATCGGGAGAAGGGCAGATGCTGGATCTCCCTGATTCGCCACTGTCCAGACATGCCGCAACTTTGACAGTGTCCCGGGGGCTGGATCGAGGCCAGGGAACGGCTGTGTCACATGGCTGGTGCTGTCCTATTGCTCGGCCTAAGAAGGACTCCACGGGGACCTGCCTGCCTTGTGACGGATGTCTGTACCAGCTGCGCCTACTGGGACTGCTCTGTAAGATTGCCTCAGGCTGCGGCCGACTTTTCCTACCAAACTGAGGTGACACCAGAGGGGTCCTGGGGTTAGGGAATCCCCCACCGATGGAACTGTGGCCAAAACCTCCCAGCTCCATCTGTGTGGTACATGGACTGATCCTGATCCTGGTACCTTCATTGCCCACCCCCTTCCTTGCCATCATGCTCTAATGGCGACTACTTCTTGGACGGGGGTTGCATGGATGGCCTCCCCCGGTCACCATTGCTGTCTGTGTGGGACCCAGTAAGAAGAGTGTGGCGTGGAGGGGCGTCTACCACCCTCCCCCATTTATCGCATACTACATCAGGACACTGAGAGAGCGCAAACTGACCTAAATGTAGAAATACACCACACTTACACGTAGTAAGCACAAGTCATGAAGAGAAATGCCATGAGTGCTGATAGTACCTACATCTATATTCTGAAATGTGTAGTTAATGTAGAGATTTAAGTAGAAGTGGAACTAATGCAGAAATGTGTGAAACTATATGATTTTATTAGACGTGATTATTCCTGAATCCATGTCGTGTAGCTGCTAAAATGTAAGATGGCATACGGTTAAACGTAGAACGTGGTAGGCCTCAGGGCCAGAGCTAGAAGGGAGGGGGAAAGTGGTTAATTTCACGACATGGATTGCACTAATGTTTAGTAATAACGTTAATGGGCCGTGATTTATAGATGTGTTTACCGAATCATAGAATAAGAGTACTAACATGCTATTAATTAAAGAAGAAGTTGAATGCTATAATCATTATGAGAAATGCTGTAGGCCTGAAATGTTTTAACATTGATTTACACGTACTGGTCTGGGCCGAGGAATGTTGCAAACTTTTGTTGGAAGTCTATGAGAATTGGGGTTTTGGCTGCAGATGTCTGTCTGCAAGAGAAAGGGGGGATCCCATTATAATTGAATGAATAGAGGGTTGTTCAAGAGACGGCCCAGACATGGAGGAGGGTTCCGGAATGTTTTAAGGGGTATCAGCGGGCCGGAGAAGAGTCTGAGAAGCAAGGTCAACTCTAACGCACGAGGCCTCATCATGGAAAAAGCCAGAAGCTACACCACGTGAGGGGCGTCTCACGAGGGGCGTCCCAAATGTTGTTGTGTTTTTGTATTAGGGACAGCACCCCTGGGTGGAGTTAGAGCAGATGCCTGAGGACCCTTTAGAGAGCGGATGGGTAGGCAGAGAGGGGTCATGACTGGAGAACTATAGGTTTTCACCAAGAGACTGAGAGTGAGTGACTTCCCTTGGGAGTCATTCACTGCTGACACCTTTTGTTAGGTTGAGACCTGGTTAAGTAGGGATACCATCTAGAGCAGGGTAGGGACAGCCTAACCTGTGTGTTTTCCCTCCAAAGTAAATGACGGAGAGATCTCAGTATGTGTCCATGCTGATAGCTTTATTATTCTTGGAACTCGTCCTTGTAGTTTCCGTTGCTCGTCTGAGGGCTTTCAGAGAGCACATGTATGTAGTTGGGCCCGTGTATCTTGTAAATCTCATCCTGAGATGCTTGTACCTGCAGCTTATCTTGACTTTATAATAAATCTTTGAAAGCTAGAAGTTGTTTGTGATCTTTTGAAGCGGAGTCCTTTATTGGGTGAACTAACTTGGTAAGAGATGCACTTTCTTCCCTCAATGACAGGCAACAAAGGTTCAGTCGACCAGATCGGGGTTTTAGATCAATAGTGATAAGGTATCGATCAAAATCTCGACCTTCCAGTTGGTAGCAGAGGATGGTTGCCTTCTTGAGGAAGGTGATCTAGGCCAGGTTAGATTACCCCAAGGCCCCTAGAGATCGATGATCGGAAGAACCGCCCGCCGAAGAAGGTCCGGATGACGTGAGACGGAAAAGCAGCAGTATCGGTCGAGAGTGAGTATAAAGGGTCATGCGTGCTAGATTGCGGTGTTTCTGTGTTGTATCTATGTTGTAATGTCTGGCGGAGTTGAATGCCTGTAGAGAGACTGTGGACAGGTTGTGAGCGTGCGCAACCGGTGGAAATCTTAAGTTCAAGGAGAGCTTAAGTGGTTCGGGTGTGCCGGACACCCAGAGTAATTGTCAACTAGTGTGAAGGGGGTCATGAGGTACCATTGATCACCCGAAAGACCAGATAGGGGGAACGTAAGAGTGAGTGCGTGAGTAACGGACGCTGGTCGGAAGTTACTGTGTGTGTAAAGAACCTATCAGAAAGACGATAGACATCTCGTCAGTTGTGTTAACAATTACAGATAGACTGTGGACGTACAGTCGAGGGAAGTGACCGCTTGGTCGGAAGTAGTCATTTTTCAGGGTATGAATGGGACGCATGCATGACCGCGAGGAGAGCTGAGAAAGGAGGGGTGCTGCTGCGAAGCGGAGACTAGTGACGTCAGAAAGTGCCGCGCTGGGATTGGCCGGCCGGTGAAAGACCGCGCTGCGATAGGCCAGCTAGCAAAGCCGCGCTAGGATTGGTGGATTGTCATCAGGAAGTAAACAAAGTATTCAAGCTGGAAATCGTGCACATAATCATGAAGTGTTTTAAATGGTTAAGAGCGGTGTTTAAAAGAGAGAGGCGGAGATCTTATGAAGGGGAAGAAGCCCCGCCGGAGGGTACGCCGGCTTATTATATGGCGGCAAATGTTGGGCTGCACACAATTTTGTGGATCTCAGAATGGAGTAAGATTACAGACGGAAATGAGGAACTGACATTCCCAAAGTACGGGACGTTCAGATTAGAGGTGTTACACCGATTAAAAGCAATTATGACCGCAACGAGACCCTTGCCTAGACCGACCCAGTTTGAAGCCCTTAATGCATGGATTAGGGCAGCGCATGAAAAGAACATGAACAGACGACAAGAAAGGGTGAAACGATCGGTAAGGGTAGTACAAGATGCAAAGTGGGATGCGGATGCTAAAAGATGGAGAGTGCATAACATGGAAGTAAATAAATTGTATCCAGTGTTAGAGATGCCCGGGAACAAAAGCCCCCTAGAAGAAGATGATGAGAGCGAGACAGAGGACAGCCTGATAAACAGATTATTGACAGATAGGCCACCCCCGTATAACAGAGCAGGGGGAGATGTCGAGAATAGTGAGAAAGGGGGGGGCAATGCAGGACAGCATGGGCCGCTTCCCAGGTCCGATTGGGATCCCGCTGCAAAGAAAGAACTGTCCCAGCCTAGCCAAGTGCAGCAGGTAGTTGGGAGGTTTGTGGTGCAAAGGGCGCCAGAAACGGAGTGTGCCACATCCTACGCATTACCCGATGCACTACAGGTACCTGTTACCATAGGTCCCATAGTATCGATATATGACCCAGAGAGAGCTAGAGGGGAAGAACGGGTACGGGGGGACAGAGAAAGAGCAGAAATGGCAAGGAGGAACGATACGATTAACTCCCCAAGCCTGTTGCCGATACCAAAAGAGTGGAGCACCCCAGTACACACAGCAGGAGATCCGGGGGGCCATAGATGGCCAGAGGAGATGAGGGGAGTAGGACGGAAATCCTTTCAGGAGTTAAACGAGTACATGAAGAAGTGGGATGAGGCAGTTGAGGCTCACAAGAGCATCATAGCTGCGGAAGCTGGAAGAGAAAGTCAGGACAGCAGAGCCCGGACTCACTGCGGGGCTGAGGAGAGCAGTCCGGAGTGGGACGGAAGGGAGAACGATAGTGGGAGAGCCACCCATTGGGCTCGGAGTGGAGGTAGATCAGACCTAGAAAGCGGGGGCCCAGAGAACGGGGGGGTGTCTCGCCCAATACATAAAGAAGGAGAGAGAAGGACTCGGGAGTACAGAGACAGCTTTAAGTGTATCCACTGTGTGCCCGGCAATAGAGAACAGAATGGGAGTTGCGAGAGGTCGCACCATAGTCCCTGTGATGACGGACATGAGCGAAGTCCAGGGAATATGGGGAACCAGGAAGGATCGTATCAGATACTGAGTGATACTAGACAGAGAGAGAATGGAGACCGGAGAGAGGCATACTGCGAAAAGAGAGAGGAGAGAGAGAATGGCCAAAGTAAGATTGGGGGTAACAGGCCCGTATTCCATCACCTTCCAAGATCGGATGGCAGAGCATGGGACCTGGAAAGGTGGGAGCAAGGGAGAGCACTCCTTAACTCTCCCGAACCCAAACGTAGGGCCCGGAGTTGGGATGGGAGAGAAACCTGTGAACCTCCTTCGAAAGAGATATTGCGAGCTGAGATAAAAGCTAAAAGACTCGATGTCTCCAGTTTAAGGTCAGATCTGGATGACATGGTAGATGGTACCCTGCCCTTAGAAAGAATGGAAATGTATGAGCAGGATGAAATTCTGTTCATGGCAAAGGACGTAACTCGAAAGGCGAGAGCAATCCATGAGAAATTAGTCGAACTAGCAGGCAAATATATGGTGGACCTGTCAAGGACCAAAGCATTACAGGGTAACCACAGGCTATATTACACAGATCGAGACCTAGATGAGAGGAGAACGATCGGATTAAAGACGCACATAAGGGAACTGATTACTGGAATAAGGACATGGAGGGCACTAGATAAGTGGGAAGAGAGGTGGTCCAAGAAAGGGACCGTCAGGAGAAGCACACTTGGTATGACACCAGGAAGACAGCAGGGAGTAGAGGCATACCCTTTGAGGGAAGTTGCAAATGGGACCTACGTCCACGTCCCGTGGAGTAGGGGAGATTTAGCCGCTTTTACCACCTCCTTCCCGAAATTGCGGGAAAACCCAGTGGAGTGGTATAAGCAAGTTGAGAGATTTGTAAAAATCTCAAAGGTCCTATGGATAGATCTGAACACGCTATTTGACATTGTAGTGCCTGGAGATTTGTGGACCGCATGCAAGGTTAGCGCTGAGTGGCCCATCACAGAGCCCGAGAGGGATGCTAAGACTAATGGGCCGTCTGAGATTGTGATGGCAAAATTCGAGAGAGTAATGACTTGGCTGAAAGATAAAGTGCCAATGCAAGACATAGATTGGGTCAAGATAGACCGAACAAGACAGGAACCCAAAGAGACAGTTCACGAATACTATGAGAGATTGCTGAAGGCGTTTAAACAGTATAGCGGTCTGGATGTAATGGATCCAAAGGACATAGGGCAATTCGTGTCCAAGTTCGTCTTGGGCCTGAGACCGGATATTAGTTTGATGATCCAGCAACACTTGATTTGTTGGCAAAATAAGCCCCTAGATGAAATACTGAGATATGCCAGGTATTGCTGTGATGAAATAGACTCCAAGGCTAAGAAACTAAAGGAGAAACTGATGGTGGTACAGATGCAGGCAGCAGGGAAGGGGGGACAGCAGCAACAGCAACCAGGAACAGGTACTGGGGGAAAGAAACAGTACAGTCAGAATAAGGGCAATGAGGAGAACTCCACCTTTAGACCTAGGATAGATATAGCTGCCTTAAAGAAAACGACAAGGTGCCACCAGTGTAACGAGGTGGGGTATTGGAAACGCGAGTGTCCCTATAATGTTGAGATAGGAGAACAGGAGGTAGAGGAGGAAGAGACCCAGAGTGCGCTTACAAGAGGGGTAACGCAGTACCAGGGAAAGGTGCTCAAAGGGGGGGGGCCTCCTCCCCGAGCCCAGTTCCCGCAGGCACCCAGGGTAGCGACTATGGGTAAGACATATAGACAGATGCCCCTGTTTGTCGGGGGAGAGGAATGCTATTATGTGGACCCACTAACTGGACAGAGAGTGGAAAGAGATGACTGCACCCTCGGGGCAGCTTTAGAGGTGGACCAGAGGGGACCCTATGTTGAGGCCGAAGTGGCAGGGTTCCCCACGACATTTCTAGTGGACACAGGAGCCACTCGATCCACGATCAGATCAGCCGCAGTTCCAGGCCTGCCCATGTCTGGAGAGACCATACAAGTAGTGGGGGTCGCTAACAGGAGAATGACCAGCCCACTGACCGAGCCCGTGCAGGTGAAAATAGGGAAGTACAGTGATGAGCACCAGTTTGTGGTTTGCGATTCTAGTCCTGTATGTCTGCTAGGAAGAGACCTTTTGTGCAAACTAAATTGCACCATATACTGCACACCACAGGGAGTGGAGGTATTGACTAATGACGATGATGCTGACTTTAAAGTCGCAAATTCCAGAATATGTGTGGAGCTGTATCCCACTCTGACAGTAGATGAGCTCCCCTGGGATCTGAGAGAGACAGTGTCCCCAGAAGTGTGGGATTTCACTGGGGAAGAGATTGGGTTGGTGAAAGGAGTGGACCCAGTGAAAATTGTAGTGAAACCACATGCTGAGTTTCCAAGAACACCTCAGTATAAATTGACTCCAGAAACGATTGCAGGCATAAAACCCGTGATCGAGTCCATGATTAAGCAGGGAATACTGAAGGAAATCGTGGGTAGCCCATGTAACTCCCCGATTATGGGTTTGCAGAAACCGAATGGGAAATTCCGGATAGTGCAGGACCTCAGAAAGATTAATAACATAGTCGTGTCGTGTTGTCCAGTGGTACCGAATCCATCAGTGATACTGTTTCAGATACCGTTCCAAGCAGAATGGTTTACTGTAATTGATCTTTGCCAGGCTTTCTTTTCGATCCCTTTGGACGAAGATAGCCATTTTCTTTTCGCATTTAAGCTGGAAGGTCGCGTCCTAACGTGGTGTCGTATTCCTCAGGGGTATACAGAGAGCCCATCGATCTTTAACCAGCATCTGAAGAAAAATCTTGAAAGTCTAGTGCTGCCCCAGAGGTCAGTTCTGGTCCAGTACATAGACGACCTCCTTGTGGCGTCAGAAACAGAGGAAGCTTGCAGAGAGGACTCTATTGCTTTGTTAAATCACCTAGCTGAGAATGGGCACAAGGTGTCCCCGGGAAAATTGCAGTACTGCTTGACAGAAGTGCAGTACTTAGGACACAGAATTGAGAAAGGTAAACGAAAAGTGTCACCAGACAGGATAGAGGCCATCATGAAGATGAATGCGCCTAAAACACAGAGAGAAGTCAGAATGTTTCTAGGGATGGTGGGATATTGCCGACAGTGGATTGCAAACTTTTCACTGAAAGCAAAACCCCTGCAAAAACTGACGCACAAGGAGGTGAGCGATCCGGTACCATGGGACAAAGATTGTTTGATGGCGTTCCTGCAGCTGAGAGAGGACTTGTGTCGTGCTCCGGCTCTGGGAATGCCAGATTACGATAAACCATTCTTGCTCTACTGCTGTGAGAGAGAGGGTTGCGTGCTGTCTGTGTTAGTCCAAATTCATGGGAATGCCCGTAGACCAGTCGCTTATTTCTCGGCTACTTTAGATCCAGTAGCCGCAGCGTTGCCCGGATGTCTCAAATCCGTTGCCGCAACAGGTGTCAGCATTGAGAGGTGTGAGAACCTAGTCATGGGGCATCCGTTAGAGGTGCATGTGCCCCACTCTGTTGAATTGTTAATGACCAGGACCAAAACACAGCATCTGACCAACAGCAGGCTCACGCGCTATGAGCAAGTTATTCTTGCTGCAGAGAACGTGACCCTCAGGAGATGCTCTGTTTTAAACCCTGCCACCCTGATGCCACTTCCAAACGATATTGAGGATGATGATGAATGTACAGACCATGACTGCCTCGATGTGACTGAACTATGCACCAAACCAAGACCCGACATCGTGGATGAGCCACTGACTGACCCAGACGAAATTTTCTTTGTCGATGGCTCATGTGTAAGAGACGAAGTTGGGCAGTTGAGAGCAGCTTACGCTGTTTGTACAATTACCGGAGTTGTGGAAGCTGGATGCCTGGAAGGAGTACACTCCGCTCAGGTAGCCGAGATTATTGCCCTAACGCGTGCCTGCCTGGCAAGCAATCAAATCCGAGTCACCATATACACCGACAGCCAATATGGTTACGGGGTAGTTCATGATTACGGGCAGTTGTGGTCTCAAAGAGGTTTCATGACCTCTTCAGGCTCTCCCATTCGCAATGGAGAGTTTGTGCGCCTGTTGTTAGAGGCGTTGCAATGTCCAGCAGGTATCGCAGTTGTGAAGTGCACCGCACATACCAGAAATATGGACTTCGTGTCACAAGGCAATAGATATGCCGACGAAGTCGCGCGGTATTGTGCGGAACAAGGATACTCTTTCACAGAGGTGGAAGTGGGTGGAATAAATGTAAGGACTGAATTAGCCATGATATTAGAAACTGTTGATACTTGGGACGAACTGAAAGACATGCAAGAAAATGCTCCTGATTTTGAAAAGGAAGGATGGCAAAAGGCAGGATGTGTGATGGGTGAGGCCCATTTCTGGGTCTCCGCAGATGGCAGAGCAGTGTTGCCCAATGAGATGGTGAGCCCAATGGCTAGACACATACATGGTCCCGTACACTTAGGAAGAGATGCCATGCTGAGAGTGTTTAGACAGACCTGGTACAACCCTAAGTTCAGAGTAGCAGCCGAAGCAGTGTGCCAGCGTTGTGTGACATGCCAGCAGTTGAATGTAGGGAAAAAGACACCAGTTGCACTGAGCCACATAGGGAGGTCTGGAGGTCCATTCAATCGAATGCAGATAGATTTTATTGAAATGCCAAGGTGCAGCCGCCTCCGTTATATCCTGGTGGTTGTTTGCGTTTTCTCCAGATGGGTTGAGGCATACCCTACACGTCGGTGCGACACCCTCACAGTAGCCAAGTTACTGCTTAGGGAGCTTATCCCGCGCTTCGGGGTGCCGGCCTCTTTGGAATCAGATAGGGGAACGCATTTCAACAGCTCGCTTGTGAAAATGATTTGTGCGGCTTTGAACATAGATCAGAAATTACATTGCAGTTATCGACCAGAAGCCTCAGGAATTGTGGAGCAAATAAATGGCACCATCAAGGCCAGAATTGCAAAAGTGTGTTCATCAACATCCTTGAGTTGGCCTGACGCTTTGCCATTGGTCCTTATGAGCCTCCGTAGTACCCCAGATAGGAGGACGGGGCTGACACCACATGAAGTATTGATGGGGAGAGCAATGAGGTTGCCGTCTGTCCCAACTGCAGCATTGATAAATATCACAGATGATATGATCCTGGACTATTGTAAGGGGCTGTCTGACGCCATTCATTCTGTGTCCCTTCAGGTGCAGGCTGCCGAGGTTCCATCGTGCCAGGGCCCGTGTCATGACCTGTTTCCTGGGGACTGGGTCCTGGTGAAAAAACACGTGAGGAGAAGCTGCCTGGATATTCGTTGGCGTGGGCCCTTCCAGATCATCCTGATCACGAACACGGCTGTGAAGGTGGGAGGCCTGCCAAATTGGATCCACGCGTCACATACGCGGAGGGTTCCAGCACCTCTGGAAGAAACAGCTCCTCTCTCGGATAGACGTCCAGCTGAGGACCGAGAAGCCATAGAGGGGGCTAGCCAAGCTGTAGAGGTGCCAGCGGAAGCAGGGAACGAGTCTGACCAAGCTGAGGACGGTCAGTACAACAGCGAAACAGACGACGCTACTGAAGGAGAAAGTAGCTGGGAGTACGAGTCAGACGCTGACAGGTCTGACAGAGAGCGTGAACAGACAAGAAGGAGAAGGAGTAGAAGGGTACGTGGAGAAGCTGATTGGCCACAAAGAAGGAGCTCTAGCCTGAGGTCAACTCCAGAGAGAACCCTTCCTCCGATATCAGAGGATTCAGACCCGGAAGAAGGTGCTCAGGGCGCTGAAGCACCGAACTTGAGGAGGTCAAGAAGAGTGCGTGTGCCTAACAGAAGATACTCCACCCCTGAGTGGACATATCTGGCGACAAATGTCTTTGAAACCGGAGACAGGGAGGATCCGAGCGGTGGTGGTGTCCAGTTCTGAGCCCATCGTCACAGTGGAAATACGACTGTTAGTACCCGGAGTCGAACAAGAAGGGTCACTGACATTCATGCTCCCCCGACCTCCCCGCCTCAGCAAGTTAAAGCACATGTTTCTCACAGAATTGCAATTCCCCGATTTTGGTACAAAGATAACAGACCAAGAAGAGTACAATCTTCGTTTGGAAATATTGAACTTTGCTGTCGAAGCTGCAGGCGATCGCCTGATAGTGGATGCTTAAAAGACTTTGTAAATAAGCGTGAAGAAAAGAAGATTACCTAGCGCCCAGGAAGCAGATAATCTTAGGGACCTTCCCTGAGTTGATGGAGAAGGGCTAGGGTTGTCTATATTGAACTGTTAAAGGACTTTTGCGAAGAAGGTTGTCAGCTTCCAGTTGTGTGGTTCTAAAGGCAAGAGGAGTAAAAGAGACTGTAAAGGAACGAAAAGAAAAGAACTTTGTGCTGAGTTACAAGAGAGCCATACTGTCTGACGAAATGGAAGCCGGCACCCAGAACCGCAGAGCTAAATGTATAATAGGCACACTAATAGTAGGAGTGATAATATTAATAGCTTTAGTGGTAACTGTTTCCTATGTAGAGGGACGTGAGGAGGAGGCAAAGGTAACCGATGTGAAATCTGTAGAGACGCTTACCCCCACCGTTGCTGGGGAGAAAAGGGAAAACACTCGAGAAAAAGCGTTATTAGCTGCAGAAGCCCGCAGGTTACATGTAGATGAGTCCCAAGGTGACTTTAGGTCAAATGCTTATGCTAAACTTTTATATGAATACGTGGATGCCATGGAGGTTAAGGACTGCTATGTTTGCATGCAGTTGCCGGCGTCTGTAGATGAAGGCATTCGATATCATCACCTCCCGCTGACATATGGCATTACATGTAGCTTGTTGCTTAGTATATTTTATGGGAGAGATAGTTTTGAATACTATTTCTCCAATTACGACTCAGTGTTGCCAGAAGTTCCAAATTATAAACAAATGAATAAATGGGACTACTGGAAAAGTGAAGACAGGTTGGCGAAGTGTTTCATTCCTTGGATTATCTTAGATACTTCACATGCCCGTAGAAATAACCTGACATGCAAGGTGTCAGAAGTCGAGAAGAAGTTCATAGGGCAGGTGGATGATCGAAATAGGAGACAAAAGATTTTGAAAAAATCAGGACAATGGAAAACAGATTGGACCGAGGAAGAGAAGGCACACAAGAGAAAGGGTAGTAGTGGTCCAATAGCTTTGGATAAAACGCAGAGAGGAAAGTTATGTCTTCACAGAGCCAAAACGTATTATGAAAATGTATACGTGGGAGAAGTTAGCTGTGAACATGCTTTCAATTTAGAGTACTATACAAAGGATTTCCTGAAGGGAATGCAAGTGATTCCAAATGTATATTTTGTATGTGGAAGAAATGCCTACGTGAGACTACCTGACAACTGGTATGGCTCATGTTACTTGGCAATTATATTCCCCAAAATATATCATGCCCAAGACTTAGAGATCATCGAGGGCAAGACATCATCGAGAGGAAGGAGAGATATAGGAGATGTAGAAATGGTTGGAGATGTCTTTGGAGCTGTGTTCCCTATTTTGGGACTAATCCTTAATGATGTTAAAATTAGACGACTGGCAACAGTCGTAGACAGGTTGTCTGCCAGCACTGCTCAGTCCTTAATGCTGGTAGAAGGAGAGATGCAATCGATAAGGGCTATGGTTCTCCAGAACCGTCTTGCATTAGACGTCCTATTAGCAAAAGAGGGCGGAGTCTGTAAGGCTTTGAAGGTCCAAGAATGTTGTACTTACATTCCAGACAATTCGAAGCCCCTTGAGAAAGTTATTAGGAACATAACTAATATTCACAAGGAGATCGAAGACCTGAGTAGAGAAAACGTCTGGGAAAAGGTGGGCCACGGAATGAGTGAAGCAGGAGGTTGGCTCACCACCTTAGGCAAAAGCTTTGTCTGGAATATACTTAAGCCTATCATCATAATATTGATCTGTGGGATCGTGTTGTGGGGATTGGTGAGGGTATTTAAATGGTACAGAGCAAGAAGGTCAGAGAGGGCCCAGAGGGAACAGCTGCAGAGATTGGCTGCCATACAAGATAGTCAGTACAGGAGTCTGAGGGCTCTGGAGACGCAGAAACGAGTTATGCTAGCAATCACTGCAGTTTAAATGTTAATGATGACCCCGAGAGGTCATCAAAGGGGGGAACTGAGAGAGCGCAAACTGACCTAAATGTAGAAATACACCACACTTACACGTAGTAAGCACAAGTCATGAAGAGAAATGCCATGAGTGCTGATAGTACCTACATCTATATTCTGAAATGTGTAGTTAATGTAGAGATTTAAGTAGAAGTGGAACTAATGCAGAAATGTGTGAAACTATATGATTTTATTAGACGTGATTATTCCTGAATCCATGTCGTGTAGCTGCTAAAATGTAAGATGGCATACGGTTAAACGTAGAACGTGGTAGGCCTCAGGGCCAGAGCTAGAAGGGAGGGGGAAGGTGGTTAATTTCACGACATGGATTGCACTAATGTTTAGTAATAACGTTAATGGGCCGTGATTTATAGATGTGTTTACCGAATCATAGAATAAGAGTACTAACATGCTATTAATTAAAGAAGAAGTTGAATACTATAATCATTATGAGAAATGCTGTAGGCCTGAAATGTTTTAACATTGATTTACACGTACTGGTCTGGGCCGAGGAATGTTGCAAACTTTTGTTGGAAGTCTATGAGAATTGGGGTTTTGGCTGCAGATGTCTGTCTGCAAGAGAAAGGGGGGATCCCATTATAATTGAATGAATGGAAAGGGGCGACCACTCGGTCCCCCCGAACGTATGGTGGAGTGCCTCGATCCCCCCGGGAAGCCATTTTTGGGCGGGAGGCGTGTCTCGGCTGGTATGCCCGAAGCGGCGTAGCCGGGGCGCGCTTTTTCCCGCCCTAGAGTGGGCTGGCCTAGACACCGACGTAGCCAGCCCCGCCCTAGGGGCGGGCAGGGGCGGGTTCTCGCCCGCCCCGAAGACGGATAAAAAGAGACGCAAGACCAGAAGACGTCCTCTTGTTCTTGTGCTCCGAAGCTGCACCTCCTCGCTACACGTGAGCTCGGGACAGAACGAAGAGCCAATTTTGAGCGTTTTGATCCTTTTCTTTGTCTTCTAGATACTTCCTCGGGGAGATGCCCAAGAAAGGCGCGAAGAGAATGACGACCGACCAGATGGTGCGGGCCCTTTGCAAAGAAGTGTCCGACATAAAGAAACGGTTGGCAGAACGGGACGGGGAGGAGGGTACGTACGTCAAGTCAAGGGAAATTGTTAGTAGTTGCACTTGAGGTAAGCCTCTGTGCTGTCGCCCCTCACAAGTGGGAGGGGTAAGTCTGGTTAGGGATCTTGACACCGGTTATGACCTTGCCGTTGGCCCTTAAACGTTAGGATGTACAATTTCAGTTTTTCTAGAGAATGTTTTGTTGGATGCTAGTTCGGCTAGGAGAAACTCTGTATTAGAGAATATGTTAAGGTGAGCCAAACATCGCAATGTGATAATGAAATTGTACATAAAATGAAACGTTTAATGTTTTAATTTTTTGTTTTAATAAGTACGGCCGGGGGAGGGTCACTCCCTCCCCACATCCAAAAACTTCAAGAACTGTTTCCGGTTTCCCTTCCTTTTGGGGATTGTGTTGAGAGGGGGTGGCGGGTATCTCAGCCATATAGAGGGTTGTTCAAGAGACGGCCCAGACATGGAGGAGGGTTCCGGAATGTTTTAAGGGGTATCAGCGGGCCGGAGAAGAGTCTGAGAAGCAAGGTCAACTCTAACGCACGAGGCCTCATCATGGAAAAAGCCAGAAGCTACACCACGTGAGGGGCGTCTCACGAGGGGCGTCCCAAATGTTGTTGTGTTTTTGTATTAGGGACAGCACCCCTGGGTGGAGTTAGAGCAGATGCCTGAGGACCCTTTAGAGAGCGGATGGGTAGGCAGAGAGGGGTCATGACTGGAGAACTATAGGTTTTCACCAAGAGACTGAGAGTGAGTGACTTCCCTTGGGAGTCATTCACTGCTGACACCTTTTGTTAGGTTGAGAACTGGTTAAGTAGGGATACCATCTAGAGCAGGGTAGGGACAGCCTAACCTGTGTGTTTTCCCTCCAAAGTAAATGACGGAGAGATCTCAGTATGTGTCCATGCTGATAGCTTTATTATTCTTGGAACTCGTCCTTGTAGTTTCCGTTGCTCGTCTGAGGGCTTTCAGAGAGCACATGTATGTAGTTGGGCCCGTGTATCTTGTAAATCTCATCCTGAGATGCTTGTACCTGCAGCTTATCTTGACTTTATAATAAATCTTTGAAAGCTAGAAGTTGTTTGTGATCTTTTGAAGCGGAGTCCTTTATTGGGTGAACTAACTTGGTAAGAGATGCACTTTCTTCCCTCAATGACAGGCAACAAAGGTTCAGTCGACCAGATCGGGGTTTTAGATCAATAGTGATAAGGTATCGATCAAAATCTCGACCTTCCAACACCATACCCAATGGGGATCACTCTCTCCCATCCATCCTTTTCAAAGTCTGCTGCCTGCATCATTGTCATCCCTCCATCCCCGGTTTATCAACAACCTGCTTTAATCCAAGGGGGACTTCTTTGAATTGAAATAGGCACATGGTACTGTGTCCCTGTCAGGACTGGGACCCCAGGACTCAATGGGGAGATGTGTACTCAGTGGCAGGTGCCCCAGCCCTATGACACTGCAGTCATGGCCGAAGCAGGGAGCATTGGCTCAGATTGAGGTGCCCTGTAAACTCCTGATGGAACATTGCAGATTACGCTATCAGATCCTACAGGGTGTCCTAGACATTCAATCTTCACTGGAACGCCAAATAGAAGCCCTGGGGATTGACATGAGCCTCATGCGTGAAGACCACAGGAAGTTGAAAGGTTGAGTGGGGGACGTGGAATCTGCTCAGGCAGTGCTCAGGCCGGCAGACTTTTGAATCAAGGCCCTCCAGTACCAGTCATACTAGCTCAAGAAATGAGTTGAGGATCATGAAGGCTGCTTCCCCCCTAATAATGGGTGGATCGTGGGACTCTCGGAACGCTGTCAAAGGCCCCAGCATGGAGCTCTACCTAGAGGACTGGCCTGAACAGACTGTTCTGGGGGCTAAACTATTTAACTTTTTTTTCTGTGGACCGTGTGAACAAGGTTTCGAGTGGCCCGCCCCAACTTGGTGCCTCTTTCCTGGAAGTGACGCCGCACCTTTGAACCCTGGAAATTGAGTAAGCTTTTCAGTTTTCTGCCACTTTAAAGATAATACATGATGACCATACCACCACATGTGCAACCCCTGGAGAAGCGTGGAGCAAGGTGAAAAGTCAGGGCATCGTCTCTCCACCGGCGTAAGAGGGAGAACTTGGAAGCTGGCATGTGCAGAGGCATTGAAGGCCCAATGACAAGGGCAGGAAAGTGGGCCCCACAAGGGAACAGGAACAGTACCAGTGGGTCTTTTTCCTGGATGATACATTGCTGAAGCATCACCCTAAGTCCTCATTTGAATTGTTGCCACGTCTTCTAATTGCTATGCGACCATGTTTCTATGCATTATAGTGCTGCTGGCCGGATGCCTGTTGGCACATTGGGGCAGGAAGGGGTGTTGGAAAGTTGATGTTACTTTTCTTTGTTTGTTACATCTTATATGATTTCTATATGGTATGCAAGATGGGGTTCAGTGTGCTTGTTTGGGGGTATTGTGGGGTTGGGAGGCGTGGTTGTAGCATTTGGCTTTTATTTTATTAACCATGCCGGCCAGTGAGACTTTTACTGGGATGCAGTACCAGCTTATGACCTGGAATGTCAGAGGCATGTCCAATTATGTTAAAAGGTATTGTCGCATCTACCAATATCTGAGGAGGCGCAGGTTACACATAGCCTTTCTTTAAAAAATCCACCTCTTTTTCCCTGCTATAGAGGGGCTGTGCAAGAGATGGCGGGATACAGTGATAAGAATCATGTACTTCAGATATGCATGGGGTTTTGATATTGGTTGCTCCAGGGGGTGCCTCTTTCTGTGTTGCACACTAAAACTGATCCGGAGGGGAGGAGAGATAAGTAGTGGTGGGGCAGGAGTTGTTAGATGGGTCCCCAGTTTCCCTAATATCATTATACCCCCCAACTCTAACCAGGAATGTTTTCTAAAGTCATTAACCCCAGTGTTACTGACCGGCACTCCGTGTTATTGGGCAGACTACAATTGTCTCCCGGATGTGGTGTTAGATTGTTCCCATTTCCCAATCCCTTGTGCACAGTCCATTTCCTTGACCAGACATCTGCAGCAATGGGCATCCCACACAGAGGTGATGGACACTGGGCGCTGCTTACACCCAATACTAGGGAATACGCATACTCAGTGGAGGCTCACAGAGGGAGTGCTGCGGCGGTGGGGGGGAGGGGGCAGGTGCAACTCGGCGATGCAGCGAACGCAAGGTAAATAGGTTTATTTATTTATTTACTTACTTTACTCCTTGCCGTTGTATGTCCGACTCCACTACCCCCCACCCTGCCCCTCCCCCACCCCGCAGCACTCCCTCTGCGAGCCACCACTACTCATTGTACTCAACTGATCTCTTCTATTGTGGAGTCACTGCACTCCCCAAGGCTGAGTTCCTTGGACAAACCTCCTCTGACCACAACCTGCTCCAGCTCATACTGTAGTGATGCATGCTGATGTAGCACCTACCTGTGGAAGCCCTACAAGACCTAGGCATTTCTTCAACACAACGTGTGGGACAAGCGGAGGCATGGCGGCTGGATTCAAGTAGGTGTAGCAGGAACATGTCTACTGTTTGCGACAGTAAACCCACCTTACGCTGTCGGGCAAATGGCTAGATGTTGAGTAGCCAGACGTCCTATGATTTGTGGGATAGTGGGGAGTGTTTGCATCATGGTTAGTTGAATAGATAACAAGAATCATCGTCACCACTTGGCTATCAACACCCTTTTCACACGTTTTTATTACTTTACCAACATTCAGTAGGTAACTTATGGGTAATTTACCAGGGCTGTTCCATTTTTGTGTGCTAATTCCAAGATTCTACACAGCTGAAAGGTAAAAATAAATCAATGGACCAAGAAGTAGCTGTATTGACTACTTTTTTATTAATCTGGAGCAATGGTCTTCCCTTATTGATATGGATATTTATGAGAGAAGTGAAAGTGACCATAACCTACTGCTGTTAAAGATGCAGGTGCCAGGTCTCCTACTGATCTATCCACTGACAATTGAGAGGGTGACAGCTGACATCATATTACATAACGATATGAGGAGACTCAAATGGGCCAGGATTATCGAAAATGACGCCGCACTAGTACAGATGAAGGGAGCAGTGGAGTGCACTTTAGCAGCCATTCAAAACACAACTACGCAGGGTAAAATCAATGCTAGTATTTTACAAGCTCACAACGATATGTTTGATAAACTTAAATCTTTTTTCCTCAAAGCTTATAAATCAAATTGAAGGGTTACTCCAAAGCCTGTAAAATGGTATAATAAGCCATGTAGAGAAGCCTATAAGCAGCTGTCCCTTGCTATTAAATCGAAAGATATGGGTAACATTTAATATACACAGAAAATGTATAAAATTACTCAGCATAAAGCTAAGAATGAATGGGATGAACAAAGATGGCAAGATCTCTTCCTGGCAAGTAAGGAAAAAAGCATGCAAAAATTCTGGCAGCTAGTGAAATGGGGTAGTGGTGAAATCAGGCAATCCCCCGATAACCACGTAGCACCCGGCCAGTGGGTCTCCCACTTTGATGCACAATTCGCTGTTATAAGTGGTAGTAAAGACCCTTTTCAACTACCCAAGTCGAATACTGTAGTGTTTTTGACAGAGGAGAGGTATATTCTGCCCTGAACGCAATATGAAGAGGAAGGGCCCCTGGCCCTGACTATATCCCGGCTGACTTGTTTCTACACAATAAAGCTAACTGGCTAAAGAACATCCGGATGCTGGCCAATGCGATAGCCAGTGGAGCCCCGATTCTTGAATCCTGGCGTGGTGCCGAAATATCACCAATATAAAAAAAGGGGGACCGATCCTGCTCCATCAAATATAGTCCAATCAGTATAATCGATTCAATCCAAAAGATTATAGCTAGGCTAGAGTTGAGCAGGATTCAGACCTGGATCACAGATAATGACATACTATCGCCCCTTCAGGCTGGGTTCCACACACACGTAAGCACGATAGATCAGGCCTTTAGGTTTATACTAATCTACTGGCGAGTGGTAATTATTGCAGGGGGAACCATCTATGGAGCAGTTATCAACCTCAAATCCGCTTTTGATATGGTTCCCACAATAAGCTATGGGCTGTTCTAAAAGATCTAGGGATGCCACTAGAAATACTAACACTGATAGTGAAACTGCATGAGTCAAACTATACACAGGTACCACGGGGCTCCCAGGGTAATGTCACAACCAGGTTTTCAGTATCCAAAGGGGTCCATCGAGGGTGTGTTTTGGCCCCAGCTTTATTTTTGTTATTTGTAAATGGGGTTGTTACATTTTTTTCTTCATACCCCACTGACGCTCCCTCTCTTGCAGGTTCGAAGGTACCTATACTTATGTCTGCCGATGATACCCTTATTATTTCAAAAACACAAGCAGGGTTACAGAGTGGACTGAAACGATTTGAGGACTTCTGTGGTGACCATGAACTGGTGGTTAATGTGCAGAAAATCAAGTTCATGGTTCTCTACAAACACAAAGTTAATAAAGGAAGGGTCTTTATGAACAAGGTGCAGCTAGAACAAACTGATGTTTTTACGTACTTGGGGATTACACTGGGCAGGAAGCTAAACTGGAAGCCCCAGATTGACCCAATGGCCACTGTCGATTGGCGGGAGCATTAATAAAAGAACAGAAGCTCTCCCAAATGAAGCCGGTAGACCTTGTATTAAAGATCTATAACACCAAGGTTAGGACCTCCATCTTATAAGGAGTGGAGCTCTGGGGCTTCGACAATTTGTCACTTTTAGCCATGGCTCAGAATAAATTTGTGGGAGCTCTAACTGGTCTCCCGCAATCTGCTCCACTTAAGCCCCTTTATTCCGATTTGGGATGTTGTACCTTGGAGGAGGAAGCCGATATAGACCACTAGCATTCTGGAGAAGAATATGGCCTCCCCGAAGTTGTCACAGTATGCGCTAGAGTTAAAATATGTTAGAGATGCTGATTCATCTTGTATGATTTCTTGGTTGCCTAAGATTAAGTGTACCTCGGTAAACATGGGTTTGAGACACTTGTGTGAGGAACCAGCTGGTAACCTATTTCCATCAAAAAAAGTTTTTAAGGAAGCGTACCAGTCTTTAGTCAAAGCAAAAAGCTCAAAACTAACTAAGAACACCTCATTGACCAGTAGTTTTTTGGAGCATAAGCCATCAACGCTTTCTAAGATTACTTGCTGTCATTCCCACTAGCATCTGGACTCTCCCAGGTGTTCCCCCGTCCTTCCTTCTTCGTTCCACACAGCTTATTTCCACCTAATGTACCGGGCTGCACATGCATGATTGTCCCTACAGTATATGTAACAGATGTGGTTTTCTTAACTGATTGTGGACCTTCCCCCTAAATGTAATGTACCATGTTGTGCAATTTCCTCAATAAAGGTTTTCAAAATCCCTCCCCCAAAAAGTTTTTTTCTGCAATTACGCACTTAAATAGCAAAAGGCAAACTATCCAGTCCCCAGCACAGTTGCTGTATCCTGGTGCTAGTATATAACTACTTTTCTATTTTTTTTTTTATTATGACAATGTAAATATTATCTGTGTCTTTTATGATTTGCACGATCGAAATAAAGACTGATTTGATTGATTGATCGAAAAATAAAGCAATTGTTGGCTTTAAAAAGTGGCAGGCTCCTGTTTAAAATGGGAGTATTTGAATAGCCATAGATGCAATACAGCTCCGGGCAAAATCACAATCCGCCCCCCCCCCCCTCTGCGAATTTAAATGACACCTATCCTAAACGTTGCATCTATCCCAAAAGAACTGTATGTCAATACCCAGAGCGAGATTACTAGTCAGCTAATGGCGGGTAAAAGCACACAAAAAACGGAACACAGATTTTCCAGATTGTGTTCTGATTAGATTAAAGACATGGAGGCGGGTATTATGCTTCCTTGCTTTGTTCTTTCTGTTTCTCTTTTAACCTATAATAATAAAGAAAGCATAGCGGGAGCCTCCTGTCTTGTCATACAATTTAACGGAGGCTTCACAGTTAGTGACTCGCCTTTTCACCCTATTTATTGGCTTAGCATTGGCACAAAGAAATTGGTTAGCGTATATATTCGTCATGACACAACGATGGCCCTGCATAATGATGTGTGCACGCATGCGAGTCTCCTTGCATGTGTCAATATACTGCATAATGAGGGCACCATTTTGTTAACTTTTTTGTTAAGGCGCCAGTTGTGAAGCAATAAATATATAAATACAAATATTTAAGCATGGATAAAGAAAATGTGAATAAAGAAGTGGTCTGGCAGCAAATATAAGTTCTCCGGTCTGACCAAAACATTATGTCTCTTTGGCAGAGGCTTGGTCATTCACATGCCAAGTGTGATAGGCTGCAGCGCCCCGGTATCTCTACTGTTCAGGCCTCCCCTGCACAGCAGTGAACCAGCCGCCCTTTTAATAAATGTCAAGCCGGCGGTTTGTCGCCGCTTTGGTGCCCCACTGTGGCGCAGCCATTAGATACCGCAATTCACAGGGCTCTCCTAGGGGGTCTCCTCCACAGCTCCTGCTCTCGTGGCTGACTCTCCTGCAGCCAGGGCCACTGCTCTCTACAGCAGCCAGAGCCGGACTGGCTACCGGGCATTTTGGCATGCTGCCGAGCAGGGGGCTGATTTCATTGATGGGGACCTGCGTGTGCTGAACGAAATTATTTTTGCTTTGTTTATTTCGAAGCACACGCAGATCTCCATCAACTAAATTACCCCCCCCCACCGCAGTGAAATCAGCCCCCAGCTCGGCAGCATGCCAAAACACCCGGTAGCCATCCGGCCCTGACAGGAGCAGTGCTGCTGCATCCAGGCCGGACTGGCCGTAGCGGGCACCGGGCGATTCCCCGGTGAACCGCTAGGGTGGGGGCCTATTTTGGGCCCCTGGGGGCCGTTTTTGTTACAGGGCCGTTTTTGTAGCATAGCTGCAAAATTGGCCCCTATAAAAAAATCGTCCGAAACCGCCCTGGCAAACAGCTCGGCCGCTCCCAGGGGGGCCGGCCGAGCTCTGTGCGAGGGCCAGTTTTGGTTCCCAGGCCAGCCCTGGATGCAGTCTCCTCCCTCACAGCGACGTGCCCTGTGTGTATGGCAGGCGACAACTGATCACGCCCGCACCCCCCCTACACCATGAGGCGCCGCTTCGCAATGCTCCTCCTCTTCCGCAGGAACAGATAGTGCATCACTAATAACATGCGCAGAATCATCCTGTATGATTAATAGACCGTGTCTCGTCATCGTATTTTTAAATAATACAAAAAATAGACATGACACACCCACACATGGCAAGCCACCCAGTAGAGTGTTGCGACACAGAGTTTGGAAAGCTCTGCTCGGTGCTATATGTGTCTGATTTAAAAAAATACCAATAAAGACTTTCAAGACTCATTCAGGTAGAAGCTGTGAGGGGTCCTTAGACACGAGGTGGAAGGGAGCAATAGCTTACAGCAGTGCTCTGCCTTTGGTGCTGTGATGATGGACACATGATTCAAGGCTGTGCTAAATGGCCAAAGGAGAAGATCAGTAGAATTCAATCTTCTTAAGATAAGAATTTGAGAGAACACTGGCTCCCCTAAATTGGATCATTCATTATTAATACTGAAAATAATTTATTTCTACTACTCATTGTGATCGAGATTGAAGATGGGTAGTTTGTTAATGCATATACCTTGCTCGGATATGAGGCATGCAGTTTGTTCATGAATCAGGATGGATAGGGCCAAAAGGAATAGAAAGCCAAGAAAATGTCTGAAGTAATTTGAACTGTTGGTTTCATCTTCTGGTTGAATACAAGAATTAAAGAGGCGTCTTTTCCATTGCAGGTCTCTTTTGAGAATCATACAGAAGTGTTTTTTTTTTGTTCAATATTTTATAAGTTTCCAAAAAGGCATATGAATAATTAAATACAGTAAAAAGTGATACATTTCATGAAGAATTAAAGATACACAATATAACAGTTGTGAGCGTGCCACAAATAGTTCCTCTAAACCCAATTCATAAATTGCATTATCGAAAGAAAGGAATGGAACTAAGGAACTTATATGAAAAATCAAAAGTATCACCTTGATAAAAGAATGATTAGATAAAGAGAGAAGAAGGAAAAGAAAAGGAAGCAGTGGAAAATCAGAGAAACAGAGAGGAAGAAAGAAACAGAGAGGAGAAAAGAAACACAGGGGGGGAGAGGGGAAGGGGGGGGGGAAGGAAGGAAGGGAGAAAGGGAGGAAAGAGGGAAAGAAGGATCTCCTGCAGCACCACACAAGGAAAGAAATACAGTATTCAGATAGACGCCGCAAAAGGAAATTGTTCGACCAACCCTTCTCATACAGAAGTGTTGATATAATTGCCTCTCATGACTATGCCATGACTTGGCTTAACAGGCACAATCCATATGTGAACTGGTCTGCTCAAACCATTTCTTTATTGTCACAGTTTTGTCTCATTATACTTCCAGAAGTTATTGGTCTCTGAGTGATGAACTAAAGGGTTCTACATCTAATCAAATTGCAGCTAACATGTCTTCAGTGCCACGGCAGTATCATGCCTTTTTTCCCAGTTTTTGCCAAGCCTAGGGGCAGCTCTCTTCTACTTTATAGGGAGTACGACTGCTGTACAACTTTTACCAAGATGTGTTGTGCCTTTTCAGAAAATGTATTCCCTGAATGATGAAATACCTAAGTACAAAATAATCTACAGAATGTGTTGATTGTTCCATCCTCTTCTCTTGATTGCCTCTGTTTTTTTCCTACCCAAGAATTGGATTCCACTTTTTCTGTTTGGTAGAACCATTTTGTATTACCAGATCTGGATGATATTCTTTTTTTGCCCAAGACTCTTATTGAATATCAACAACATGTGAATTTTGGATTGTCATGGCTCCAAAAAGATCATCTGACTAGAAAGTCTGTTAACTGTGTATTTGACAAGGAAGAAGTTGTGTATCTTGGATTTAGTCAGAGTGCTTGTGGCCTTGCTATGGATCCTAAAACGATGTCTGCTAGAATGGAATGGCCTTCACTAAGAGGTCTTAGGAAGGCACATCATTTCTTGAGGTTTACAAACTATTAAATGATTCATAAATACTTTTGCACATGTAACCATTGATATTAGTTGAGTTGTGAAGAAAGGAAATATGAAGAAATGAATTTTGTGTGTCTCTGGGCAAGCAGTGCATTGTCTTCAACCATCATACATATCACTGTTATGCCAGCAAACTAGCTATTCATGGCTTTTAGCCAATGCACACTGGATGTAGATTTCAGACTCTGTGCATGCCCCTGTGCCACTTCAACAGCTGTGCGTTGACTTGCCATTTTAAGTGCCATTTAGGCACAAGGCGTGCACACAGCTATGAAATGGTCAAAAGCACTGCCTGCATTTCCCTGCACTACGTGGCAGCCACCACGCAGTGCCTGCCACCTGGTGCATGGAAAGGTAGGGAGTTACCATAGGTGCCCCCCCAGTGCAAAGCCGAACTACCCCAGCACAAGGGGGGCCTGCAACGGGCCCCCAAAGTACATCCCGGCCAGCCTTTCCAGGGTGGTTTCCCTTATTGGAAATGCTTGCGGTGATGCAGCATCATAATTTGGCGGATGGTGCCTGCTATGCACCGTCACTATTCTATTGATGCAAAGCAGTCCGACAGGCAATCGTTACGATTGCTGCTGTCGGATCCGTGGTGTACAGACTTCCGCCATGCACATCGCCCGCCATTGCAATCTTGTGGGCGGGATTTGGCTGCATTATTGCGGTAAATCTGCCACCAGCAGGCTGCCGGTGGCGGAATCACCACAATCATAAACCACCCCAATGAGATTAAAAATTGGCTAATTAAATGAAAATCACTTTACCAAGTAGTATACAAAGTACACTAAGAAAATTAAATTGAATAACAATTATTATAATATTAACACCTAAAACTAATATAACTTATACATATATATATCTTTGCCACTCCACTCCACAAGCAAGATGCAGGCGCTCTCTCCTCTCGAAAAGAAACGTGGAGCACAGACCCAGGTAAGTTTTAAAATTTGCTGGTTTATATAAAATAAATGAAAAACAATATTTAATCCAACCATATTAAAGTAAATAATATAATAATATACAATGATACTAAAAGAAATACAATATGATGCACCTAAACAAATATATTCTTACCTTCAATGTTCTGTCCCATGATATTCTTGAATTGACGACATTCTTGACACAATATTTTTGTAGAATGAGTTTTCCATGATATTCTGGCCATTTCCCTTATAGGTTCCTTCCAGCAGGATCCTAGGGACTTAAATATTCTTTAAATTCCAAGCCTTTTAGGTAGACGCCCTAAGTGTTTGTTAGTTTGAGTACCCTTTAGCTTGCTCTGTATTGTGAATTTGAGGCGTGGTGTCAAACTCTTAGGTATTTATTAGTCTGACTTCAATATGCTTGCTCTGTTTTTGCACCTCAGGGGACAGCTTCTTATTTACAAATGGTGTCAATAAATCCAAGCTCATCCTTGCAGCTCCTAATGGAGTCTCTACTCACTCTCAGAAAGACCATGTCTAAGATTTTATTTGTCTGACTACACTGCCCTATCACCAGCAATATGAGTAAACCTCAGTGCAACGCTTTCTGTTGTATTTGCCTTATCCTGGTCTGCCAAACACATGACTGTCATGTGGCTGACAACCTGATTATCTCTCTGGTCTGGACTCTATGAGTGTCATCTCCCAGTTCTTACATTCCTAGGTATCAATCATTATCACTTACATTCTAAATTACCGAAGCCATACCAGACCAGCTGTATTGGTAAACTGCCTGAAATATATGTGCACAGCCTATGTATTGCTTATTTTTCATTTTTCTATATCCTTCCCCAACCATTCTGGTTACATCCAGCTGACCACAGATTGAAACTTCAATTATTATCACACTGGATGCTCTTGAGACATATTTTGATGGCAACCTATTTCTTACCCTTAGCCTCTTAGACTTGTAATAACCTTTCATCATCTTCAGAATTCACCATGTTCTCTTTTTTTTTGGGGGGGGGGAACCTTTATTACTACTTCAAGCGATTACAAGCATGGGCCTACAACCACCCCGGCCGGCCGCTAGTCAAATCGTAAGTACAGCAAAGCAATGTGGAAAGTTATAGCAGTTCGAAAACCGGGGTCTAAAAAATGTCCAGGATATGACTTGTATTCAAGAGTACTGGCCGAAATTCAGGATTATGAAGGTTTATTTTACAGTAAAGAAAGCTAAGGATAAATGCCATACGGTCATACATGGTCCTACAATAACAGGCATGATTCAGGAATCCGCAAATAGTGCAAATACAATCGAAGTATTGGGGGTAAGGTACACAAGTCAGGATAAATGTAAGCACAAACCCGTTCTGTAGCAAAGCTGAACCCCACCCCTCAAAACGAAACATACTGTAGGAAACATGAAGAACAACTACACTAAAAAGGAAGAAAGACTAAAGGGCCATAGAAACAAATAACAGACAAAGTAACAAACCCCATCCCCCTACCCCCCACCCTGCACCCCTGCAGAAGGCCACGGCCTACCCCCCCCCAGCAGCGTGCCTGTCGCCCTAAATGGAGACCCGAAATATAGAAAAAGAGGAGAAAGAAGAAGAGAAGAAAAAAGTGGAGAAGGGCCCTCGATCTTGCCACCCGCCCCCCCCCCCCACCCCTGCGCACAGTAAACATCCTAAAAGCAAGATCAGAATAGCCATGGAAAACATTAATCACCGACCGCACCATCAATATAATCCCCGCCGAATGTCCCCCAATCACCGTCAGCCAACAATAAGTCCACTGGATTCTAGACGATATCACCCCTGGCCTTGTCTATCAGTAGTACCAACATAAGTCCCTTATCAATCGGCACACAGAGCGGCGTGGAAGGTCCAAGTGATCCGGGCGGACCGGGCCGTGTTATCACTCCACGGGACTTCAGCAACCAAAACCCAGCAGAACATGTATGGCGGAAATCCGTCTGTGTCGGTATCAACCCCGAAAACATTTTCAAGTCCGAACAAAGTCTCACCATCCAAGGAGAGAAAGTCACACCATCCGGCAAGCGCCGAGACGACTCCGGGGCAGCCCAAGAAGTAGATCGGCATTGTTTCCCCAGCCGCCAATTAGACATGTGCCCCGACGAGACACTCGCATGTACAACAGATCTGTCCAAGGCGATCACATGAGCCGGGTCTTCCAGTGTCTCCATGAACCTAGGCGAAGCTGGAGCACTCTTCACTGACATAGAGGCGGGCACGTCGGCACTCCCTTGAGATCGAACTGTGCCCGTGTGGAACGGCGGGACAACAATGGCGGCCATCCTTCTTCCCAGGTCCCGGGCATTACAGATCAGGGTAGCATGCAAGGTCGTTAGAGCAGCAATATATCTTTGGACGTGGGCTCTTTCTCGTGCCGCCAGTCCCCTGATCTCACCCGCACGGCAGCTTTTCTATCTGGATGTGGTCTGCGTAAGAGGGTGCCAGCCGCCATCTTAGCTGATCCGGCTTCGTCCTTCTTCACCTCACCACAGGGACCGGGCCCAAAACCAGGGCGCAACAGGATTCACAGCGCGGACTCAGAAAGTCAAGGCAGGCTTCCCAGAGTAGAGTCACCAAAGGGCTAAACAAAATCTCTGCCGCTCCCCGGGAGCCGCCCGCCGATTCCGGGGGAAGTCCTTGATTATGCCCGGACACAAAACTGGAAAGGGGGCCAAATATCGTGCACTCCCCTTGACCCTGCTTTGCCACGCATCCCCACGAGGCACTCCGCTAGGTGGACGGGGTCGTCACTGTCGCCATCGGCCCATCAATTCTCCAGGCGCCCTCCGGCCGACTCTTCACCTCCACCAATGGCCGCTGTTGTCGCAGTCGCGGCCGGCTGCTCTTCTCACTCGACACCCCGGTCCCAGCTCCGCGAGGGCCGCAAAACAGTCGGGGACATTTCTCCGGGTCTGCCACACGTAGAAGCCTCAGGAGCAAACGGTAAGTGAAAGTTTTCCTTCGCCTACTTAAATATGCCGTTACGGCTCAGGATAATTGCCAGGATGTATGCGCGGGGTGAGAGGGCTCACGGAGCCGAGCGTCTATGCGGCCATCTCGGTCGCTGGCTTGGCTCCTCCCCCCACCATGTTCTCTTTGACCTTTCTTAAGAACCCACTATTACACTTGTTCTACTTGACAACCAGATGCATCCTATGGCCTTACTTGTCATTAAAATACTTATAACGCACAGATCAATTTAAAAATTGAGGCCACAACAGGCTCAGTCTCACATGCATTAGTAACCTTCTTCTTTGATGTAAATGAATGGATAAAATTGAATCACATAGCACTAAATCCATAGTACCAGAAAAATGTTTAGAAATAAAAAAAACATAATTTTTATACATACATAGATACATACACATAACACAAACACATAACACTTAAAATACTCTTTAAAATTAAGAGAATAAATAAAAGACTAATTTAAAACACTGAATACCCTCCTAATTAAATAATAAATTACATATTTAATAAAGAAAGTGAGCAATAAACTATTAAAAAATTATAAAAATTACTAAATCTATACTACTATTATAAAGAGAGATCTGTGTCCTTTGAGCCAGGTAAACTCAAAAAGTACACCACCAATTCAAACACCCAAGACATCTTTGAAAACGTCATGGCAAGCAGAAGGACATAGGCTATATAAAAATAAAAAATATACGTTCTTGAAAAAATTTACAATAAAAAAAAGTAGTCCCCTGGAAGTAGCGCCGGCCCGACGTGCGTGATGACATCTGGAGCACGGGGAGGGGCGGCGTGGGCTCTCCCTCTCTGCCTCGCGCTGCCTCTGGTCCGGTTCGTCACTGCCCGAATGTGGCTCACAGACAAGAGGGTCCAAGGTGCTCCCGGAGCCCAGGCCAGGTTAGACTATCAGCTGTGCCCAGCCACGGCTGCTCCCCCGCCAAACACTGCCCACTTGCAACGCAGCTAGAGGGGCCTGGGATAGTCCTCCACAACTCTTCCTCCCACCCTCTCCCCCCTCCTCCTGTTGCTCTAACTTTCCACGCCTCCCCCCCTCCAACTCCCCATTCGTGTTTCTTGCTGTTTACACTCGGTCCTCCTGTCGGGTCCCCATTTCTCTCGCTCACCCGCTCGGTCTGACACTACACCCCTCCCTCCCTCCGCCCTGTGTTTCAAAAGATCCCACTTCGTGAGGACACTTCTGTTGGCGCTATTCTATTTTCAGTCCGTGAGGACACTTCTGTCGGCGCTATTGTATTTTCAGTCCGAATTTATTCAAGCATGCTGGGGCTTTTAGCCCCATATCAAAAAGGTAACATTACATTTAACCCCATTAACTTTACAGCTGCTGGTCTGTTTTCTAAAGCCCACGTATGACTTGCTTCTCCAGTTTAGGGATTTTCTGTGCATTCTGGGACTCATAGTCCCGGGATGCGGAGGTCTAACCCACATCGAGGCCAAATTAGGCTTCACAATTTAACTTCACAACCTGGAAGCTGGCCTTGGCACACCCTATTAGCAGAACAGTATTCTCGATTCTGTTGCTCATAGCAAGTGAGGGATCGCAAGTCGGGTGGGGTCCGGACAACAGCTGTATGTCGTGAGAAGATTTGGGTCCAGAATCCAAAGGGCAGTGAAACAATTTTCAGTATGGAGAGAAGGAAAGATTTGATCTGTTCTGATTTTTTCATAGTGCCCTCTTTGCAGTGCCAGTGTAGTCTGTAATCCACCACGATGGTGCCCCTGTGTTAAATGATTTTTGCCATGTTCACCCTGTAAAAGGCAGCTCAGCACACATCGGCAGGTTTTGTGAGGGTGAAAAACCAAAACGTAATGTTCTAAAATGACATCGGGACACCTCTTGGAACACGAAAAAGCACCATTAAAGAGGCGTCGACAATATATCAGCGCTTTATCACTGCATGAGCGTGCAAAACAATGAGGTTACCACCGTCTGCCCGTGTGAATATGTGAGCATTCGCAGTGTTTGCAAGGGGGGGGGGGCGCTCTCAATGAGGACAGGTCTCACAGTCCTGAACAGCTGCACGCCCTCGCATGTAGCATGGGCCGCCTTTTTCGTAATATGCTGGTACCTCCAGCACAGATCAAAGATCAGACTGGATTGCACAGCAGTTGTTGTGCAGACGCAGCATCTGCAGTGTGACCCAGCTAGCACCACATCAGCCCTTTGTTAGTTAGAAGGAATAGATTGACTGAGCTTTGCCGTATGCACACTGTCTGATGTGAAATGCACTTGTTTGCCTAGCAGCAGCCTACATCGCTACAGGTACCCTAATCCCTCCGATAATTAATGTGTGTAGGTGATTCCCAGGGTGCACACCGGCACTTATTTCAGGAGGCCATCTATGGGGGCTCTCACTTTCTGTACTGTCACTGTTTTGAATTGCAAAGCACTAAGAGGTCTTCAGTCCCTCTTTAATTCTCTCAAATGTGATGGAAACAGAACAAGGATCACAAATACATTATTCATTTTCTTTCAGTTTAGTCTTTGCTGCGTTTCTGCAGACAATAGTGGAAATAAATGAAGGACTGTTTTTCACTTTTCGTGAAGAATGTGCCTTCTGACAGCGACCAGGGGTGGGCGGGGCTCCAGCTGATATTGGTGCTGCAGCTGCTGATGAGAAAGTGAGGAAAGGAGGGCCTACCTGCCTGGTTTTGGGGATGGCACTTTTTTTGTACTGCTTGAGCACAGATTCCCTTGCATAACATCAAGCAGGCATGGTCTTACTGTGGACTTATCTTTATCTATTTAAACATATTTTCTTAAAGCGAATTTAAAATAGAACGTGTTGGGTTATTTAATTCTGAATTTCAAAAAGTAGAACTCAATTATAACCCAGTACTGATGAACTATTGACACAGCTGTTTAGTGCTTGCAACAGGTGGTGCAATGTTGTAATATCAAATAGCTTGCCTGGCCAGTTGATTTAGTGTCAGCTTCATTTCTTTGGGTCGCGCCAGAAGAAGTGTGTTAACATCTATGATAAATTCGTATTTTTGTTTGATATGTTGTATTAGTTACTCCATTGGCACAATTGCTTCAGTACTTCTCCAGAGATTTATTATAGGAAGAATGTACGTTACCTTTGTAGTTCATACCCACATACTTTAGATGGTTGTTACATGTCAAGCGTGAATTTCTTATGCACTATGAAACCTGTAGAAGTACAAGTCGATTCTTTTTGAAAAAGCCAACATTAAAATGTGCTCAGTACACAGAACGGCCCAATAGAACTGTCAGTTTATTTCGTTTGTTACTGTTACCAGTGTACTTTTATACTTTTGTGATTCTTGAGAGGCATTGGTAACCACGTGAATGTGGAAGAAATGAAAGCCTAAGAATCAACACTTTTATTGGAGGATTACTTATGGTCTTTTAAAATTAAGGGCTTCTGCTGTGCAAAATCACTCGTGCAGGACTGAATAATAAACCGTTGCTCGGTCCTGGAAACGATAATGTAAATCCTTTGTTTACTCCGAGGGATAAACACAAGCAAATCTATATCTATATCTATACTACTATTATAAAGAGAGAACTGTGTCCTTTGAGCCAGGTAAACTCGAAAAGTACACCACCAATTCAAACACCCAAGACATCTTTGAAAACGTCATGGCAAGCAGAAGGACATAGGCTATATAAAAATAAAAAATATACGTTCTTTAAAAAATTTACGAATAAAAAAAAAAAGTAGTCCCTTGGAAGTAGCGCCGGCCTCGACGTGCGTGATGACATCGGGAGCGCGGGGAGGAGCGGCGTTCAGGAGCAAAAGAGGAAGAGCGGCCGACATGAGCGCGGGGAGGAGCTGCGGACAGGTGGGGAGGAGCGGCGAGCGGACAAGCGGTGAGGAGCGGCGAGAAGCGGAGGAGCAGTGGAACGGTACACTCAGCAGCGCAGGGGGGAGCGTCGGATGAGGTAAGTGAAGCAGCTGCGGGTGCGCACCAAGGGACGGGCGGGGGCCATGAACACTGAGTGCTCGAAAAGCATTTTCCTCAAAGTCGGGACGTCGGGGGAAACAAAGCGTGGGCAGAAGCGGCCAGGACCTACGACGGGCGGGGGCCATAAACACTGAGTGCTCAGAAAGCCTTTTCCACAAAGTCGGGACGTCGGGGGAAACAAAGCGTGGGCAGAGGCGGCCAGGACCTACGACGGGCGGGGGCCATGAACACTGAGTGCTCAGAAAGCCTTTTCCACAAAGTCGGGACGTCGGGGGAAAACAAAGCGTGGGCAGAAGCGGACAGGACCAACAAAACGGCCGCTCTGCTGCGTCTCTCCTGCTGTGATGCTGCCCCCAGCCCCTTCTGCCCCGGGCAACGCCGGGGCGGGCTGCTAGTAATATATATTAAAACAATTCCCACCCTACTCCACTCCAAACTTAACTACTGACCAAAATACAAAATACCTCCTTATAAGTTTCAAAAAACAAAACAAACATTGTGCTAATAACATAATATATAGTATATCCAATGATATTAAATAAGTTGATATTAAAATACATCAATATTTTCTACAAATATATTCTTGACACCACAATATTTTCTCCACAATATTATTTACTAATGATATACTTGACTTAATATTACTGTGGAACACCGTTTGGTTTATTACTATATTCTCTCCAACCTCTCCCATCATACAGGTAATCACTTGTATAAAGGTCCATACTCCATAATCATGTGATTGAGTGATAGATTTTCTATTTTGTTTCCTGTGCTCTCAACTCAAAGATCTAAGAACAGAAATGTTTTGCACTTCAAAACAGATGTCTCCATGGAAAGAAGAACCTGAGAACCAGATGGATCAGATTCTGACAGCTCATATCAATTTTGCTGAACTTGGTAGAAAGCAACAGACACGTTGCCACCTCATCCAGAATGCAATTGCACCATCGACCTTGGTCATATCATAAAGATTCTATATTGAAGGATTTTTCCATTAACAGTTAAGAAAGACCAAGTGCATCAGCAATGTCTCAAAGAAAACATTGACAAGAGATGCATTATGCATTCAGTGTTGCTTGCTGGGACTCCCATCGTTTTCATTCTGAATCAAGTGCGGATTAAAGACATTGTACACCTTGCAGGGAGTTGCATGTGTTTACCATCTAGAATCGTTATCTTCTCACATTCATATCTGTCTGAACTAGCTCAAGTGAAATCTGCCAAGATATGAAGTTTGATTTACGTGGAGCTTACAATATATCACAATCACAGAGGGTAATTAATTGAAACCCCCATTCAACACACATTACAGGTATAATGAAAATGTTGGAATGCCTTTTGATGCATGCAATTCACAGGAGCTTTCAAAATGTTGACATATTTAGAGGCTTGTTGGATACTTTCATGGTTACTGATACATTCGGAGAACATTCAAGAACATGGGGAGCATGTCAAAGACTTACACACCTGTTTACAGAGATATTCCTTATATGCTAAGTTGGAGAGATGTGTTTTTGAACTAACAGAAATCTAGTTCCTGGGTTTTAAGATCTTTGAGAAGGGTCTTTGAATTGACAGTACTAGGGTACAAGCTAAGTTAGATTGGCCCTCACCTACTAATGTTAATGACATAAAGAAAACTGTAGGCTTTGCAAATTTCTGTTGATAAAGTTTCCAGAATTTCTTCACTTTCCTCAGAGACTTTGTAGAACTGACCAAGAAAGGAACATGAATTTCACTGTGATTAAGATCAGGAAACTGCATTTTTTTACATTGAAGGAAGACTTTTCTACTGCTTCCAATGTTCCCATTGTTCAGCTACCATAGAGTCTGACGTTTCTTCCTTGTCTTAGATGCTATTCTATCTGACAAAAAATAGAAACTGAAGATCTACATCTTATAACCTATTGCTCCTGGTCTTTGTCTAATACAGAGCAAATTTACACAATTTGTGATTATGTAGATTTGATTTGTGTACTACAGAACAAATCTACACAATGTATGATTGTGTGCTATTTGCAATCAACAAAGCATTTTTACGCTGGCGAGATTTTCTAGTTGGAGCTAGCCATAAACTGATTGTTTGAACTTATCACAAAAACTTGCTATATTTGACAGCCATAACATGTGCTCAGGCCCTCCACGGTAGGTGGTTTCTTTTCGTTTCCTGTTTTCACAAAAATATTACATATGACACTGGCTATAGACACTGCAAGGCGTATGCCTTGTCTATGCAGTAATGGGAAGAAAAAGCTCCACCTCCAAGCTTAATATCTATCACCCCAGTATTAAATGATGATTGAATACTTTTCTAGAGGAGGTTGGTAAAGCTCATTAATCAGTAAATGGTCCACAATGAGAACAACTGCTGGCGTAAAGACAAATAAAGGGATCTCTCCTCTGTCTGGGTCAAGCCTTGTACCTCACATGCAAGAAACTCCCATATGAAGGGCTATGGTGATACCATAATTTACCCATAGCAGGTCTTCCTGGACAAAAAATGTTCACATGTACTAAGCAGTCATCATTTATGGTGGCCAGTATAGAGTTACTCTGTCAAAGAATTTATCAGATGATGTATAATTTTTGTTCAAGCCAACATCTATAATACTAGAGGGCCGATTAAAATGGCGGACGGATCGCCACCGCCATGCAGGCGGTGGCGATCCGTCCGCCATCTGTGCCTGTCCGCCACCTATTTCCCCCCGCCATATTACAATGGCGGGGGAACGCCGCGGCGGACGGAAAGACCGTCCGCCACTTTTCCGCCGCGGTCGCCTTGCGACCGTGGCGGAAAAGGTCTAATATGGTGGCGGTGTCTATCAGACACCACCAGCCATATTAGGATGGGCTTTGGGGGCCTGTTGGGGGTTGCAATTGTGTTTCAAAGTATAACATGGCAGTCCCTGCGCGGTTCCTGTCATGTTGTGCTTTGAAAGGCACAACATGCATTTTTAGCATTGCGGCGGGCGGTGCTGAAAGCACTGCCCGCCGCAATGTCAAAAATGCGGGATGCACCTGCCTCTGTGGCGGGTGCATCCTAATTTGGCACACGGGACCTCCGCCATTATGGCGGACGGTCCCTTGCCACGACAGGATGTCCGTCCGCCATCCTAATAGACCCCATAGCCTGTGAAGTTATTGCTAGCACTATCCATTACATAACCTTGGTTGGCAAGTTCCTTAGACTTCCAGACTCACTGGAATGTACACTATGCTAGTTGTCCTAGTCTGCTTTTCAAAAGTAGGCCACTTTATTCTGCTAAAAAGCTACCTACCATAGAGAGTTATCTCAGATTTCTGACAGGAGGTCCCAGTTCACAACTTAGGTTTGATCAGAACATATGAAAAAGTTAAGTATCAACCACTTTAAGTTCACCAGTTATCCGATTCAGATGATGGGCAGACCAAAAGGGTTAATCAGACAATTGAGCAGTACCTTAGATGTTTCCAAATTAATTGTCAGTATTAATTGAGCTTGGCAAAAACCCTTGCAGAATTTGCTGATAAAAAATAAACTATATGGGTATTTCGGAAAATCCTCTTTTATTGTGCATATGGCCTTTATCCCTGCATGCTTTCCATATCTGGTCTTCCTCCAAGATGCCTTCAGTCTCTCATTCATTACACCATTTACATGGAATCATGAAACCAGTACAGCAACAATTAGTGAAGTGAAGGCAAAGTCTGAATGACAACTTTATGCTGATCTACACTACAAGCCTCCTCTTTTTCACCATCGTGGATACGTGGCGTGACAGTCCACTAGCTTCCTTACTAGCCCAGTGAGGCATCCAGAAATGTTGCCCAGATTTGTGGTACTCTCCTATAATAATCAAAGTACAATCTTAAGTCTATTATATATTCCAGGACAAGTGTGAGAAATTGTATTGTTGGTTGACTGAGGTGTGAGTCCTGGTCAAGCAATGGCCACAATCCCTTGGAGGGTGAACCACAAAGTCACTAAATGAACCTGTGCTTAACCCTGGGAAGCTCGGAACAAAAAAAACAGGCAGGCTTATCTTAGAGGTAATGTGTAAAGTATTTATGCAGCACACAAACAGTAATAAAGTAAATACACAACACAACAGAAATGCCAAACCAATTTAGAAATATAAAGGTCATTTTAATAAATTATTTGACACCAAAATGACCAAAAGCCAATTAGTAGAACCAGAGTTATGAATTTGTAAGGTTTTTAGGATAAATGAATGCTTAAAATATCAAAGTGGAAACCCTGGACATCTAGACACGCAAGTCCGGTCAAAGTTAAAATATATAGGTGACCTCAATAGAGCGCAGTTCAGATACAATAAGTGGATTGTGCCCAGTCAGCGCTAACCTTTGGACTTGGAAAATATCTGGAGAGAACGTGAAGCTAAGCTGGACAAGGCTGCAGAGGTGTCAGATTAGGGTGTGTCATCTCCGGATTGACTTGGGTCAAAGTTGTGGTGAAGATTTCTACGTTCGGATTTAGTCTCTAAAATGGAAGTTGAAAATCTCCGGTGGGACGAGCCTGAGGACTGCAGCCAAAGACATTTCCATAAGGTTGCTTATCTCTTTTGTGAAAGACCTCGGAAATGGATTTGCTGATGCTGAGAACAACGTAGCAGATGAAGGCACAAAGTCAATCCCACCGGCAGTGTACCTCGGGTGGACAGGCGAGCAAGATGGTCCTAGTATTTCCCTGGTTCTCATAGCAGTTTTTAGCTAAAACATGTTTTAAGTCTCCACTTTTGGATTTTGAGGGTTCAGGACCGGAGGGCCATCACTTGGTGGGTCAGGACTTACTCAGACTGCGTCCAGGTATCGGTTCAAGATGGAAGATGCCTTTTGTGTCCCTGTGGCTCTGAACAGGAGGCCAGCAAGCCACCCTGTGTGGATCAATCTTGAGGTCCTGGGGCAGTTGAAGATCCAATCTTTGTCCTCAGGCAGAATATAGTAGAGCAGCTGGACCAAAAGGGCAGCAATCCAAGCAGGTCAGCAGTCGCGCAGAGCAGCACTCCAGCAGAGGGGTAGTCCTTCCATCAGTGCATCAGTCCTTCTTTCTGGCAAAGTATCCACCGGTCCAGAAGTGTTCTGAAGAATTGGTGCCTGAGGTCCTACATTTATACCCTGGTGCCCTGGTTCAAGAAGGTGGGAGAAGCTTCTAGACTGTGGCTTTGAAGTTCATGGAGTTTTCTGCCTCCCCTGCCATGTCTCTAGGCTGGCGAAGTGACAATACAGGGTCATTAGAGCCTTTGTGTGAAGGCAGAGCACAGACTATTCAGTTTTAAGTAGGGCTGTGCTCAACTCTGCCCCCCCATCCTGCCATCAAATGGCCCATTCAGGCACACCTAATCTCTCTACTATGTGACTGTCTGGGAGGAGTTCAAAAAGCCTGTCAATTACACACAGTCATGTGACCCAGGCCAGGCTTAGTCACAAAAGGGCTAAGGGCTAAGGGCAGAAAAATTCCAAATTAAAAAAGTGCCATTTTTATAATTGGGATCAAAAACTTGACTTTCCCATTAAATATGACTCTTCACCACAATTTCAAAGACACCAAACTATGACATATCTACCATCTCCCAATTAGAAATTACAGCTTAATCAATGTAATAAGTAATCTGCGAGGGGCGTGGCCAAGATGGCGGCGAGGTAGGATGCATGGTTCCGAGCTCCTGCCCGTCGCCCAACCAATACTGCGTCTTCATGGGTTTTACCCGAGCCTGATGACAGCCCAATAAGTATATATACACCCAGGATGCTGGGGGCATCTGGAAATCTCATTGGGGGCCTCCTAGATGCCAGTCTGCTCTGTAACGGAGCTAAGTGTTTCCTGAGGCCTACTTGCTGCAATCTCCGTCCGGAGCCGCAGGCCGTGCAGAGCGGGAGACCCGCGCTGCAGCTGTCTCTCGGCCAGCACCATCGAGCCTTGGCTGTGGTTCCCAGCACCTGAAACCGAGTGGTGCAGGCACAGTGAAGATCGGTTCCCTCCACCTCACCCCTCCGCGACAGACCCACATGGACCTACCGGTTGGGAGCTCTTGTGTTACCCTGCGATCACGCCTGGCCCTGGGCTAAATTTGTGGACCTGCTGTCGCGGGCCGGCATCCGGAGACATCACCCTTGTTTGGCCCAACGGACCCCAGGACTCTCTCCCCAGCTGAGGGCCACTCACCGCTTCTACCGCTTCGCTGGTGCTACCGTGGGGTGCCGGTGCGGGGGCGGATGCCTTGGGCCTCTGGTGCGGCCCAGAGAAGATGACGCTGATGTGGGATCACACACCTGGTGGGGCCCGCAGAGCCCGTTATCCCCCAGCAGCACATTGGTTCGCACGGCTTGTGTTGGCCCCGGCACCATTGCCTCCGCTGCCGGGCCCAAGCACATTTGTGAAATATGGCCCGCCCCCACAGCACTCGAGCAGGGGTGGCCCTCACCAGCAATGTTGGAGCCGCCATGTGGCTAGCAAGCTGGACTGTTGGGCTAGCGCACAGGTGCGTGGCCTCTCCTGGGTCTGAACAATACATAGATCCTTTGCGGTCCCTTACAGCTATACTCACTGAATATTAGCCCTCCAGCAACATGGCTGGGTGGGAGCGAGCGTGGCCGCCATCAGAGGGCAGCTGCCAAGAGAGGGTGGCGGCGATCTGCAGAAGTGGCTCAGCAAGGTCTGAGTGCGGTTTGCGGACACACCGATTCCCCAGCTCGCTTTCACCCTCATCACAGTGGAACTTCAGCCCGCTCCACAGGCGACTGGCATGTGGACGGCTGCCCACCGGTGATCAACCTGCTTTCACCAGAGACACTGTACTGCTACCACCACAGACAGGTATGGGGATGCGGGTGGTGCTGATTGGGGGATACAGCACTTATCAGTTGTGGTGAGCGCTGAGCAAGTAAGGCAATTCTGCCCCTCTGCACACCCCCCCTCACCTAGGTTCTGGACTCTCTCTGCCGCATCACCAGACAAGTGCCCCTGGTGGTTGCCTCCTTGTGGCTCTCCACCACCTGCACTCGCCTGCTACACAGGCACTGGGGAGCAACCCCCCTCTCCAGCACTTTCTAAGGGGTTTCCCTCCCATCGCTTTGCCAGTGTTCCATGTAACAGATAACATCCTCATCCTCAACTGGGGGAATTTTCCCAGAGGAACCCATAGTATGGTCCCACATGGGTGACTAGGCCACCAGCCCCTCGAAACTTGTTGTTTGGACTGATATCGGGCCCCCTCTCCCCGCTTGTCCCAGGGCCCGGACCTACCGCTGGTGGATCACCACTCGTCTGCTGGCTGCTCCCGGGTCACCACTCGACCCACTCTATGAAGGGAGAAGAGCCGACAAGAGGGAGAAGAAAGATAAATCCCTCACAGATATAGTTGCTCGCCAGCAGATTCGCTCCTTGATGGTGCAGTCGGCCCCGGGAGATTCTGTTCGCACACAGGCCGATTGTCCCGGAGGGGGGCCTGTAACCCAGGCCTTTCTAGAGTCCCTCGTTCTCACTTTACAAGAGGATCTTCAGTCTGTGAAGAATGACCTTACCTCATTGGTGAGAGGGTCACGGCCTTGGAAGATGGCAGAGATAGTAGAGATACTGAGGTGCCCACCCTTCAGCAGGAAGTCATTTGACTCCAGGATCAAAACCTAGATATGCAGACCCACCTGGAGGACCTTGAAAATCGCTACCGGAGGCATAACATCCGAATCCGGGGAGTGAAGGTCACAGCGGATACCGATGACCTTTTTGCTCTCACAAAAGAGCTCTTTAATAATGTTCTCGGCAATCCCCCGGAAGCTGATCTCAAACTAGACCGCGCTCGCAGAGTTGGGCCCCCCGGTCTGGCAAGGCCCCACCAGCCGACATCCTTGTCTGTGTACATGACTTTAGGACCAAGGAGGCGATTCTTACCAATGTAAGGTCCTTGCACCCCATCACATTTATGAACCAGTCCCCAGTGCTCTATCAAGACCTGGCCCTCTCCACACTCTAGCAGTGGCAGCAGTTTCGGCCCATTACTGACCATCTTTGCCAACACGGCATCACCTACTCCTGGGGCCATCTGTTTAGACGTATCTTCCGGCACAACGGCACGCTGCTTCAACTGTGCTCACTCACAGAGGCCTGCCAGTTGCTGGGAGTCGAGCTGCCTCCAGAGGATGATGCGTGACGAAGCCCCTCTTCTCAACCTGAGGGTTCCCTGTCGGGCTGGCAGTGGCAGGGCCACCGACGCACAGTTCAACACCCGATCAAGCTGAGATCAAGCAGGGCCAGCAGGCCATTCTCGAAACTATGTCAGAAGCATTAGCGAAGACGCACTCCTGAACGCTTCTGGGGGGGATGTGGTCCTCCACTCTCTTTAAAAGCTTCTGGGGCGGGCGGCGGGCGGGGGCAGAGGGCTGGCACTTGACCACAACATGGACCCCGCAGTTACTGTTTTCTGGTCATCCCTGGATGACGGACAATTTTTCTTAGACCCATTTTGCTATTATAGCTGTATTCATGAACGTTTGTTTGGGGTCCCTTGTCCATAGTTATATTCGCCCGACCCCCCTTGGGGTCTCTCTGATGCTAGAGGCTCCACTATCACACCCGCATTTACAATCCATGTCTTTAGCCACTGTAATATCTCTGACCTCTTACTCCCTCGATGCCTTTCAACACACTTAAGATTCTCACCCTGAATGTATGGGTCCTCAATAATCTGGTTAAGTGCAAGGCGGTCCTCTCGTACTTGGAAAACTCCAAAGCTCATATATGTCTTCTACAGGAGACATGCCTGCTGTCAAGGGATTGCCACCGCTTAAAGTTCTGTCTGTTCCGACTCCACTTCTTTTCCTGTAGCTCGACTAAATCCGTGGGGTGACCATCCTGGTGTCCCGCACATTTCGAGGCAGGGTACTTCAAAAAGAGGCAGAAATCAGGGGGAGGCTCCTCACATACCAGTTCGCCATAGAGGGGTCTACACTTGTCATTGGGTTGGTTTATGTGTCAAACGAGGGGCAAGAGAAGTTTCTACATGAAGCACTTTCAGAAGCCACAGTGAGTGATGCACGCAGAGTTTTATGGGGGGGGAACCTGAAACCTGAACCTGGCTGGTTTATGCACCAAACGAGGGGCAAGAGAAGTTTCTATATGAAGCATACAGAAGCCACAGTGACTGATGCACCAGGGTTTTATTGGGGGGGGGGGCTGAACCTGGAATTTGATAATGCCTTAGACAGATCTTGCTAATGCATGGCACAAACAGGAGCAATCTCCCTGAGGGGCTTAGAAAGGCTGAAGGATCTGGGCCTTGTAGATCTCTGCCGCAGTTCTCAGTCACACACCCAGGAGTATTCCTTTTACTCTGGCGCACACAGGACTTACGCTAGGCTCGATTATTTACTAGGTTCCACATGCCTTCAAGCACTTGCGCCCGCAGTTGAGATCCTAGTATCCTCCCTGTCAGATCACACCCCGCTGGTGGCTACATTCACTCTTCCCCCGCTGCAGCACTCCTCTCATCAGTGGCAGCTCCGCAATAGTCTTCTGCACCGTCCAGCTGTGGTCAAGCAGATCCAACGCGCCATAGAGGACTTTTTACTACACAATGCTAATCAAGACACTTCATTTGCAACACAATGGGCAGCGCTCAAGGCGGTTGTCAGGGGTATTTGTGGCTATTTTGATGGCGGACAATGTAGAATGCCACTGTAAGAGGGAAGACCTTACTCTTCAGACAAAAGAGCTCGAGCAGATGCACCAGTTCACAGGGGTACCTAGGATATGGCGTTGATTACGGGCCATGCGGGCGCACCTCACTGCCTTGGACCAAGACAGAGCGGAATACGCAGCTCTCTGCCTTCGCCACCCTTACTACACTGGGGGGGACCGATGCGGGTGCTTGCTGGCAAACAAGCTGCAGGAGTCCAGGCAGAAACAAGGTGTCCAAGAAATTCGCTGTGTGGAGGGTACCTTAGAGACAGACAATGCAGGCATTGCAGAGACCTTTAGCAACTTATATGCACAACTCTATGATGGGCAGAGGCTGGTAGCCCCAGTGATACCTATCTTTCTGAGGCTAGCCTCGCTGCCTTGACAACAGAACAGGCGGAACACTTAGAGCAAGAGATCCAAATTTAGGAGGTTATCGCAGCAATATCCTGCCTCAAACTAGCCAAGTCTCCTGGACCTGACAGTTACTCGGCGACTTTTTATAAATCATTTTGCCCGCTGGTGGCCCCTCTGTTAATGCAGCTTTTTAATTCCTTTGCATCGCCGGGTGTAATCCCGGAGTATATGTTGGAAGCAGCGATTGTAGTCATCCCGAAGCCGAGGAAGGACAGGTCCGAATGTGGGTCGTACCAGCCCATATCTCTTATCAACATAGAACTGAAGGTATACACGGGGCTACTTGCCTCAAGATTAGCGCTCTATATTCCAGGCCTGGTAGACCCTGACCAGGTGGATTTTATTCCCCAACGCCAAACAAGTGATAATACCAAACGGGTCCTACAACTTATTGAGAAGGCCTCTCGGATGCCAGGGGAATACATGTTACTCACCATTGATGACAAGAAAGCCTTTGACAGGGTCCACTGGCCATACATAGAGCAGGTGCTTATGAGGTTTGGGTTCGGGGACAAATTGCGGACCCTTATCTTAAACTGTTACTGATTCCCTACAGCCTCTGTCTGAGTCAATGGCCACTCTTCGACCCGCTTTCCTATCTGCAGGTCACACGGCAGGGGTGTCCTTTATCACCCCTGCTCTTCGCGCTCTACATTGTACCACTGGCACAACGAGTCAGACAAAACCCTCTTTTATCAGGGATTAAGTTTGGGGGTAATGTACACACTATCAGCCTCAATGCTGATGACGTCTTGGTCTCGCTCTTGAATCCTCTTCTGGCATTGCATGCCTTTTTCTCCAAATTAGACTGCTTTGCGCAGGCCTCGGGTTTCAAGGTTATTGTCGAGAAGTCTGTTGCACTTGACCTCTCTCTATCACCTCAAACACTAGAAGACCTCTGAGCGCAGCATCCTATTCTATGAACGGAGGACACTGTTCTTTACCAGGGTATCCAACTGGCCTCTACCCTCACAGTAGTAGTAGCTACTAACTATATTAAACTTTGGTTGCGGAGCCGCAAGGAGTTGCGGCAATGGAAGCACTGCACACTTTCCTGGCTTGGGAGAGTAGCGGCCATCAAAATGACCATTTTACCTCAAGTATTATACCTCTTTCAGACTCCCCCCTTGCGACCCCCCCCTCCACTCTGAGGTGGAATCATCAGGTGCAATCAGAACTGGCACAATTCATCTGGTGAGGTCGCAAACCCCATCTGAAGAAGTCGATAGTGACACTTCCACCTGAGAACGTGGACTTGGGGTCCCTGATCTTCAGCTTTATTTTCAGGCGATACAACTACGTCACCTAGTCAAATGGAGCAGGCTTGAATCAGAGAAGCACTTGCTCTTTCAAGACCATGCATTGGCAGCCACGACTCTCCTGAAGTTCCCCTTCCTCCGGAAGCAGCACAGACTACCCGACCTCTATGCGTCCCTTATCACCAGGATCCTCTTGGAGAGAGGGGATCAAAGAAATCAAAAACATAACCTGACCACGTTTCCCTCTCCAATCACCTCCCTTTTTGATAACCCTGACTATTCGCCGGGAATGGGCGACTCTGGCTTCATGCTCTGGCATCCCACAGAGTGCCATGCTCTGGGCCATCTTTTCGATGTTGATGGGATAATCCCATCCTTCAAATTAGGGTAGACTACAGGATCCCAGAGTCTGAGCGACTACGATACATTCAGCTCCGCCATTGGGCATTGCAGCCCCAAGTAAAGCCACACGCATACCCCACCTTACCCCATATGAAAAATGGCTTATCACCCGTACCTCGGTCAAAAAACTAATATCCGATCTTTACAAGATGCTACTCTCCAGGTAGGCACACACATATGCTAGCCGTGCACGCTGGGAACGAGACCTAGGTTGGACACTTAGCCATAAGGAGTGGGAGGGAGTGCACTATAGGGCCCGCCACTCTGCATACCATACTGGGCTAACTGAAACATTCACAAAGGTTACCACCTATTGGTACTACACTCAGGCCCGCATTAACCACATGGACCCTCGGCAGAGTGCAGATTTCTGGCAGGGACACCTTGGTCCGTCATCTCTGAGACTGTGACCACCTCTGACCCTACTGGTCTCAAATAATCAACAAGATTGAGAAACATCTAGACAGCCATATCCCCAGACTTCCCTGTTATGTTTTACTAGGCATTCCAAACCCCTTGACATATCCCCTTAAATCCAGAAGGGTCTGTGTGATATTGATTGCCCTTGGCTCAGCGATTCAAAACTTTCTGATCGACTGGTGATCCTCTCGGACCCCTACACTCACGCATTGGTTGCAACGTCTGTGGCATGTATTGGGGATGGAGAAGATAACCCTTACACTAGCAGGGAAAGGCTCCGCTTTCTGAGAACTCTGGGAGCCGTTTCTCTCCCTCCTTGCCATTGAATTTCAAGAAGTCACCTGCTCAAGGTACCCTTCTAAGTCTTCCTGACACTCAATCACTAGCATCACAGACCTCCCTACGGCACACCGAAACATAGTGGACATCATCCTTTTTAGGCGGACTCAGTGGACTGGGAACGGGGAGGGGGAGGGGGGAAGGGTAGTATAAGTTTCATTTTTGTCAATGTCCTTTTATTTATTTGTTCATGCTCTCTCATTCTATGTACTAGCGCCCGGCCTTCTCGGCCTTGGGATGAGTTAAATTTCGATTTGGCAATGTATGATGTTTGTTGATAAAACCCAATAAAAGATTTAAACCATAAGTAATCTGCAATATTATCCGATGGGAGGGGTAGGCCTCACAGTAGTAAAAAATCTATTTAGGTTTTTTTTACTACTAGGACATATAAACTTAAAAGTACATGCCCAACCTTTTAATTACACAGCGCCCTGCCCTGTGGGCTGCCTAGGGTTCACCTAAGGGGTAACTTATCTATACTTAATATAATAAAGAGAGAGCCCAAACCTTTGAGGCGGGTAATCTCAGGAACCACAGCACCAATCACAACACCCAATACAGCGTTGGAAAGGGCAGTTGCAGCAGAAGGACATAGACTATACAGACGCCCACCATATACATTTAAAAGGTAAAAGAACCGTGCCAGCAAAGTAGTCCCTTGTGGGCTTGTCTGCGTTGTGCTGTGGGCGTGTGCTGGGGGCATGACAAACGTTGGGGGCGTGTGGTACGTCTTGTCCTTCTTGCCTTGTCTCATATCCTGTGCTGTGGGCGTGTGCTGGAGGCGTGGGCGTGTGCGGGGCGCGGGATTACGGAAAAAAAGCGAGTGTTGTGCCCAATATTTCATTGTTTTTTCTTCCCAGGTTCTGTACATTCCAGCTCCGGGTTTGCTTGCCCCGCGCTCTCAGTGACGTGCACCTGCTTTACTGTATGGAGGTCAGGCATGGCGCTATTCCCAAGGGCCGGAAGGAGCGCAAACAGGGGCCATTGTGCAGGAAATGTAATCTCGCCTTAACTTCCGGTGACGCCTGAAGTGCACACTGGAGATTTTCCACTTCTGTTGCGCACAGGTCTCGCGCCACGCACATCCGGACACAAGGCCCACCTCCACGGAAATAGCAAGAAAGGGACTATCCCTCCCCCGGGAATATGTGATGATATTTAGCAAACCAACATCCCGCATACCATCACTCCGCAATTTTTATAACGCAAGACTATTACTCCGCAAAGACATAATTTCTAAAACTTTTACAACGCAAATTACTTTATCACGCATGCCATTATAACGCAAATGCATGTGTGGTAAAGTCATACACATTGTAAAAGTACATTATTAAAACATCAAATATATGTTTGTATATATGTGTATTTATATATATATATATATATACACATATATATTTATATATATATACACATTTTTAATTTAATGAAAACATTTATTCTTTTAAATTGCATTATTTATATTATTTTTATGTATTATTTTATTTTATTACCCTTTACACCCTAAAAACGAATCCCACCCTGCTCCCTTTAAATACCCCTGCACCCCATAATCATAACCCACCCTTACTCCTTAAATTCCCCAACACCCTTAAACACTAACCCATCTTAACAGCAACGTCGGAATCCAGGAGAAGGCTCTGGAATGGATCGTCTCCTTCCTCGACGGAAGAACACAGAGAGTCCGCCTACCACCGTACAAGTCAGAGGCCACCAAAGTCATCTGCGGCGTCCCTCAAGGATCGTCACTGAGCCCCACCTTCTTCAACGTCTACAAGAGCTCCCTCGTGGCCATCGCACGCCAACACAACCTCAACATCATCTCCTACGCTGACGACACCCAGCTGATCCTCTCCCTGACCAACGACCCCGCCGCCGCCAGAGCCAACCTCCACGAAGGGATGAAAGACGTAGCCGAGTGGATGACGACCAGCCGCCTGAAACTGAACTCAGACAAGACGGAAGTCCTCATCCTGGGACGACTTCTGGTGGCCCCCCGCCCTGGGTAACGCACCCAAACCGACAGACCATGCACGCAACCTGGGCTTCGTCTTGGACTCCTCCCTCACCATGACCAGACAAGTCAACGCCGTCTCCTCGTCATGCTTCAACATCCTGCGCATGCTACGGAAGATCTTCCGGTGGATCCCCACCGAGACCAGGAAGACGGTCACCCAGGCCCTCGTCACCAGCCGACTGGACTACGGCAACGCCCTCTACGCCGGAACCACCGCCAAGCTCCAGAAGAGACTCCAGCGGATCCAGAACGCCTCAGCCAGACTCATCCTCGACATCCCACGACACAGCCACATCTCCGGACATCTGAGAGACCTGCATTGGCTCCCCGTCAACAAAAGAATCACCTTCCGTCTCCTCACCCACGCACACAAAGCCCTACACGATCAAGGCCCGAGCTACCTCAACAACCGCGTCAACTTCTACGCTCCCAAACGCCATCTCCGATCAGCCAGTCACGCCCTCGGCGCCGTCCCCCGCATCCAAAGAATGACAACAGGAGGAAGGTCCTTCTCCTACCTGGCCGCCAAGACCTGGAACTCCCTCCCGACCGACCTGCGCCTGACCCAGGACCACCTCTCCTTCAGGAAGAAGCTGAAGACCTGGCTCTTCCGGGTAAGTAGTGCGCTCTATAAATTTCTTGATTGATTGATTGATTGATTGAACCCTATAAATATACTCTGTACCCCAAAACCCAAACCTATCCCTAAACCCTAAAAATAGCCCGGTACCCCAAAACCAGAACCTAGCCCTGAACCCTATAAATACCCCTGTACCTCAAAACCCAAACCTACCCCTGAACCCTAAACATACCCCTGTACCCCAAAACCCAAACCTAGCCCTGAACCCTAAAAATACCCCTGTACCACAAAACCCAAACTTAGCCCTGAACCTTTAAAATACCCCTGTACCCCAAAACCCAAACCTACCCCTGAACTCTAAAAATACCCCTGTACCCCAAAACCCAAACCTAGCCCTGAACCCTAAAAATAACCCTGTATCCCAAAACCCAAACCTACCACTGAACCCTAAAATACCCCTGTACCCCAAAACCCAAACCTAGCCCTGAACCCTAAAAATACCCCTGTACCCCAAAACCAAAACCTAGCCCTGAACCCTTAAAATACCCCCGTATCCCAAACCCCAAACCTACCCCTGAACCCAAAAAATACCCCTGTACCCCAAAACCCAAACCTAGCCCTGAACCCTAAAAATAACCCTGTATCCTAAAACCCAAACCTACCACTGAACCCTAAAATACCCCTGTACCCCAAAACCCAAACCTAGCCCTGAACCCTAAAAATACCCCTGTACCCCAAAACCAAAACCTAGCCCTGAACCCTTAAAATACCCCTGTACCCCAAACCCACCTCTGAACCCTAAAAATACCCCTATACCGCAAAACCCAAACCTAGCCCTGAACCCTAAAAATATCCCTGTAGCCCAAAACCCATACCTATCCCTAAACCCTAAAACTACCCCTGTACCCCATAACCCAAAACTATATCTGAACCCTTAAAATACCCAAACACCCCAAAACATATACCTGTGTACCCCAAAACATATACCCCTATACCCATACTTACCTTATCCAAACATTAAAAAAAACATGTTTTTACCATTCATGCATTTACAACGAATTTCGTTGTAAATGTTTGCGTGGTAAAAGCATATAAAATGTAATGCCATGCGTTATAATGGCATTGCGGAGTCATGGTACTTTCGTAATGAAAGTATGCGGAGTGATGGTATGCGGAAAGAAAGTTGCGGAATAATGGTTGTTTACCCTCCCCCGGTAAGTACATTGGTGGCACGGCAGCCAACATCTCCAGCAACATACTCATATTTTTTCACCACCCATTTGAAAAATGCACAGGTCTCTCTCATTGATGGCCAGCACCGACACACACTTTTAGACACAACTCCCGCCACAAGTTCTACAATTGAGAACTTTAGAGCTGGGGAGTTACGTTCGAATCTCGGCCTCAGCTCAACATCCTGTGATTCCGGGCAAATCGCTTTGTCTCCCCGTGCCTACCACAAATGAATGTGATCTTCTGTAATGTAAATTGTGCTCATGCCATGTTGTCGAGTTCGCGCTATATAATATTGCAAGGAAAAATAAAGTAGTGAAACTCGAGTTTACACACTCCTGAACGCGCACTCTTAATTGCATCAGCAGTGCACTGTGAATCGGAGCGTTTCACAGGCCTGTCACAGATAAGAAATGCTATCAAAACGAAATCCTACAAAACAATATACTACTGGCCGGCAGCAATTCATACCCGGACAACGTCGGGACGGGCTGCTAGTATGCAATAAAAGGGGAGTTTAAGGCATGACAAGAGGGTTAAAATGCCAAGTCGACATTGCAGTTTAAGTGCATTCAGCCTGCAGTGGCAGACCTGGGACATGTTTTGAGGTGCTACTTAAGTGGGTGGCAGAATAAGTGCTGCAGGTCAACTAGTAGCATTTAATTTACAGGCCCTTGGTTTATCGTATGCCACTCTATAGGAGACTTATTAACAATTACATTGAATATGCCAATTGGGTATAGGCCAAAGTAGCCTTGTTTTAGAGGTGGAGCACAAGCACTTTAGGACTGGTTAGCGGTGGTAAAGAGTCCTAAAGACAACAAAAATAGGTGCATCAAAAATGGAGGAGGTGAGGCAAAATGTTTGGGGGAAGACCACACTAAGGCTTACAGGTCTAACACATGTCCCTCCACTGCTGAAAGTGGGGAGAGCAACCCAACCCCTTGGAAGTTCTCTTCACTATGGTGGAAAAACTTAGAGAGACCATCGGCTTTCTCGTTGTCGACATTGCAGTTTAAGTGCATTCAGGCTGCAGTGGCAGACCTGGGACATGTTTTGAAGTGCTACTTAAGTGGGTGGCAGAATAAGTGCTGCAGGTCAACTAGTAGCATTTAATTTACAGGCCCTTGGTTTATTGTATGCCACTCTATAGGAGACTTATTAACAATTAAATTGAATATGCCAATTGGGTATAAGCCAAAGTAGCCTTGTTTTAGAGGTGGAGCACAAGCACTTTAGGACTGGTTAGCGGTGGTAAAGAGTCCTAAAGACAACAAAAATAGGTGCATCAAAAATGGAGGAGGTGAGGCAAAATGTTTGGGGGAAGACCACACTAAGGCTTACAGGTCTAACATATGTCCCTCCACTGCTGAAAGTGGGGAGAGCAACCCAACCCCTTGGAAGTTCTCTTCACTATGGTGGAAAAACTTAGAGAGACCATCAGCTTTCTCGTTGTCTGACCCAGGATGGTGTTCCACCATAAAGCCCAGTCCCTGTTGGAAAATGGACCACCTCAGCAATTTTGGATTCTGACCCCTCGTTTGCATTAGCCACCTAAGAGGCCAGTGGTCTGAACCCCAAAGTGAGTCCCAAACAAGAGTGGTCTCAGCTTCTTCATTTCCCTGACCACAGCAAAAGCTTCTGTTCCCTGGGAAGTAGCCTCCTAGAGATGAATGCTGTGGTTGGTCTAGGCCCTCCTTATTTAGCTGCAATAGGACTGCCCCTATACCATGCCCCAAGGCATCAGTTTGAACAATATCCTCCTGGGAAAGTCAGGTGCCTTGAGCACAGGGGCAGTGCACATGGGCTTGTTTTAGGGAATCAAAGGCTTTTTGAGAGGCCTCTGTCCAGATCACCTTCTTGGGCTGCTTCTTGAAAGTCATCTCAGTCAAGGGTGCAGCAATGGTTCCATATCCCTTGACAAATCCCCTGTAATACCCAGTGAGGCCCAGGATGGCCCTTACATCTGTTTGAGGTTTTGAGGTCTCCCAAGCAAGGGTAATCTCTATTTTGGCCTGAAAGGGTTACATCTTACCCCTGCCCACCAGGTGTACAAACAACACCACAGACCCCTACCCTATCTGGCACCTACTCACCATGATAGTCAGTCCTGTCTGTTGCAGGGCCTGAAGCACTTTCAGCAGGTGAAATAGGTGGTCCTGCCAAGTTCTGCTGAAGACAGCTATTTAATCTACATATCCAGCACTGAAGACCTCCATCCCAGCTAAGACCAGGCTCACAAGCCTCTGGAAGGTGGCAGAGGCATTCTTGAGTCCAAAGAACCTCACTTTAAATGGAGAGTGGCCCTCTGGGGTATAGAAGGCTGACCTCTCCTTAGCTCCCTCAGTCAGGGCAATCTGCCAGCACCCTGAAGTTCAGTAAAGAGTGCGCAGGAACTTGGCAGCCCCTAACCTATCAATGAGCTCATCAGTTCGGGGAATGGGGTGTGCATAAATCGTGGTGACTGACTTGAGTCCCCTGTAACACAGCATCTAAGTTCTGGGGCAGTGCCTGGTGGAGCCTCCTTTGGCACCAGCACCACTGGGCTGGACCGGGGACTACTGTAGGGCTTAATGACCCCTAATTACAGCATCTTAGTGACTTTTGTCTTAATGCTGACCCACACTTTGTCAGACAGCCTGTACATTTTGTTTTTGACAGGCAGGCTGTCCCCGGTGTCTACATCATGGGTACACAAGTGTGTAAGCCCAGGAGTGAGGGCAAATAGGAAGGTAAACTGTTCTAGTAACTGGAAACAGTCCCTCTGCTGCTCAGGGGTCAGGGTAGGAGAGAGGTTGACAATTTCCACTGACCCATCCTTCTCTTTTGACGACAGGAGATCAAAGAGAGGTTCATTCTCCTGCTCCTTCCCATCATCTATCACCAACAGCATAATGGCCTCATAGTGGTGTTTGAGGCAGTTGAGGTGGAGTACCCTTAAGGGGTTCTTGAGATCCACCAGCTAAGTTGGCTCCCCCTTTCCATCCACCACCTCACATAGCCCAGTCCAGTGATCCTGGAGAGCCCTCGGCTCTACTGACTCTATCACCCACACTTTCTGCCAAGGTTGGGATTCCACCATGGTAGCCACTTGGCCATACCATTGCTTCATTAACTCCTGGCTAGCATCCAAGTTCTCAGAAGCTATCTTGTAGAACTTGGCCATTTGGTTCCTGTGGGCTAACATGCAGCTAACCACATCCTTCCTTGACCAGATGGAGAGGTCCTCTTACAGGGTGGCCTTACGAAAACTCAAATGGGCTAAAGCCCACTCCCTTCTGTGGTACCACTCTGCAAGCAAAAAGCAAATATGTCAAGAAGACATTCACTTCTGCCTCATTGACTCAAACAGGCCCATAAAGATGCCCTTAAGGGTATTGTTGAATCTTTCAATAAGTTCATTGGTTTGTAGATGGTGGGTGAGGAGAACTAATAGTAACGCCACACTCTTTCCACATAGATGTCATGCACAAAGACATGAAGTTGGTGACCCTGCCTGACACGATTTGCTTAGGGAAACCTACTCTGGTGAAAATCCCCATCAGAGCCCTAGCCACTACAGGTGCAGTGACTGATGTCAGGGGAATGGCCTCTGTCTATCTAGTGGCATGGTCAAACAACACTAGGACAAACCTATTTCCCAAGGCTGTCTGGGGGTCCTACAATATTAATAGCCACCCTCTCAAAGGGAGTGCCTTCAATAAGCATTGAAGTCAGGAGAGCTTTTAGGTTTTTCCCAGGCTTCACTCTAGCCAGGTAGGTAAGATAAGACCTACAGAATGCATCATTATCTGTCCTCATCCGGGGTCAGTAAAAGTGAGCGACACGCCTGGCAAAGGCCTTCTCCTGCCCCAGATGCCATGCCATAGGTAGTTCATGACCTAGACCATTAGGAAGACCCTGTAACATTAGGAAACCCCCAATTAAGCTCCGTGGCGGCCTCCTCACACACCCCATCCACCTGTACTGCAGGACATTCAGGGGCTGGCTTCCCATACCCCTTGTCCTTTCCCTTCCTGGCAGCGCCTTGGCCATTCTTCCAGGCTCAAGACCTTCTTGAGTCTTTTCTTGGGCAACCATGGACCAGGTGGTCATACAGATCCACTCACACAACCCTAACATTTCCAGGTGTGACTTGAGTTCCACTTTCTTCCAAGCGGTGTGAACTAAGTCATTCCCTGACAGTCCAAGGGCACAAAAGGGCTCACAGTAACTTTTAAAAGTCCTGAGAACCCCCCAAACTCAAAGGAAACCAGAGCCACAGAGTGGAGTCTCTCCCGATTGTCTGCTACTGCAACCTGGTGAAATGTATTGGGTATTGCCTGCTTTGAAGACACCAGGTGACACCTGACAATAATCATACTGGCTCCTGTGTTCCTCAGAACCTCCACCTTTTGCCGATTGATGGTGACCCACTGCCAATACTTTAAAGTACTGGAAGGCATGTGGGCTTTGGGCACCATCACCGTATCCCCCAGGAATACTATGGTAACCTTACTAGTCTCCCTCACACTAACTGGGGCCATCTGCTCCCTAAGCGGGGGCGGTGTCCTCTTGGTGCACTTAACATCTCCCTTGACATGTCCATACTGATAGCATTAACCAGGGGAAAACTTTCAATTTTTCCAATATATGAAGCCTTTTTATCTAGTGTCCAGATTGGGATTGAGTCCTTTCCCTGGGAATGTTTTGGTGGCCTTGAGAGAACTCTTCAGTTTTATTTTTATCTCCTCCCTCTTTCTTCTGTTGTGAACCCTGACCACCCTTTTGGGAGTCCCCCAAGATACATTCTTGGACACTTTGGTGCCACTGGGATCAGTAAGCCTGCTATCTACTAGGTGTAGGTACAGCTCTGTAAAACAAACATTGAGCTTGATCTCCCACAAAATTAGGTTGTACAGCCCAGTAAAATCATCCACTTTGCTGCCACTCAGCCAGCCCTTAGTGCCTTGCCAGGATAATCTAGGAAATCTAGCCAGGACTGGTTTAGGAGCTTGTGGCTGTCCCTGAACCCCTGACGGTACTTCAAATGGTTCAGCCCAAACTTAGCAACAAGAATTGCCTGGTCTGATCCTCTGCCTCTAGTGTCAGGAGTGCGTCCCTCCCCACCGTGGGCATGTGCTTCCACATGCTACTTTCCCAGTACTCCTCTGGTACCTTGTGTATCTGAGTGCAAGTTCATACGCAGCAAACCACTTGTCTATATCGTCTCCCACCACAAAGTTATGTAACAGTTCCTGGGGTACGCAGACTCTGTTGGTACACTGCCATCATCACTGTTGGGTCCTGAAGGTTACCCGGCATTTAGCTTCAGCTCTGTCGTGTTCTATTCATGCTTCAACAGAAGTTTCTTCTCAGCTAAGGCTCTCTCAGCCTTCTCCCTTGCAAACGTCCTATCAGCCTTTTCCTCCAGTTTTGGCTTGGCCCGCTCCAGCTCCAACATGAGCTCCTTCTTATCCTGCCTCTTGGGGCAGGGGGCACTTCCTACAGCTCAGGGTTCCACTCTGGGTCCTGTTTCTCATCCTTATTCAAATCCAGGCCCCCCTCAGGGTCATCCTCCACTGTTGCTGCTTCCAACTTCTTGACTCCCTCATAGGCCCAGAGGGCTATCTGTAGATCCACCAAGGAAACCTTCCTGTCCACATTCAGCCCCCTCTCCTTGCAAAGCCTTTCCAGCTTATGCATAGTGAGGTTGTCAGCATTAATTAGATCAGATCCATCTCATCGGTAGTAGAGGAGGATAGGGCTACTTAAATTTTTAAAAAACGAAAATCAACAAATGGAGACTAAGAAGATTTTAAAAAGGTTTGAGTTGGTATAAATTTATTTACCTGTGATTTTGTGTTACACAAATTACTGTATGGTACTACACAAACAGAAGTTCTGATCCACAACGCTGAACACCAATGTGAGAAAATGGGTTGTTGGTTGACTGGGGTCTGAGCCCTGGTCAAGAAACTGCCATAATCCCTTGCAGGGTGAACCACAAAAAGTCACTAAATTAACCTGTGCGTAACCTTGATTTGCTTGGCACAAAAATACAGTCAGGCTTAACTTAGAGGCAATGTGTTAAGTATTTATGCAGCACGTAGACAGTAATAAAGTGAAAACACAACACAAGAAAAATCATAGACAATTCAGAAAAACAGAGTAAATGGAGTTATGAATTTTTTAAAGCTTTTAGTAAAATATAGCACATAAAAGATCAAAGCTCCAACAACGGAGATCTAGGTGTGTGAGACTGGGTCTTAAGTTGAACAGTAGGACTGACTGCGATGGAGCACTGTTCATAAATAAGGAGTTGAATGGGCCCAGTCAGTGCTTACCTTCAGACTTAGAAAAATGTGTGATACAACATTTTCTGAGAAGATAAAGTTCAGCGTGGCAAGGCTGCAGACGGTGTCCGATGAGATCATCACCGTATAGCCTTGTGTCAAAGTTGCACTGAATATTTCTACGTTCAGACTAAGGGGTCTATTATAATAGCGGTGGGATTGCCACCGGCCATATGGCGGTGGCGATCCGCCAGCCATAATCTACTGCCTGCCTCCCATTTCCCCCCGCCAAATTACGATGTCGTGGGTAAATGGGGTGGGTTTCCGCCCGTCGACGGCCTGAGGCTGAATATGTTGCAGACACCGCCATCCATATTACAATTCAGGCAGAGATGCGCCTTTCCATGCCGCCATGGAAAGGCAGGCGGGCCTTGATTGTGGGGGTCCGTTACAGGCCCCCAGAGTGTTGGGGAGTAGGGGGTGCACATGGAGTACCTATGGTACCCCCCTGCATTTGCATGCACAACGTGGCAGGCACCGTGCGGCTCGCGGACTGCAGTCTGTTCTCAGCGGGAGTGGAGCTTTCGGCTCAGCTCCAGCTGAGGTAATTGTTTGGACAAATTGAAGCTCCGTATGCATTATGTAGCGTACGGTGGCCATTTTGGAATGTTGGGCTATTACCCATGATCGGAATGATTTATTAGAACACCATATTTTGGGATTCATGAATGAGTGAACAACAAGAAAACCTAGGGGTCTCTGCAGGAAAGTATCATGGAAATTCCTATTTACTTAACCCGACGTCTAGCATAGTACATCTGGTTGGAGTCAAAACTAAATAGTTCTGACAGGACACGAAAAACCTAAAGCAAGGGGCCACCAGTGATTGTAGATCAACAAAACCTTTTATAGGATTCCCATCAAAGACTTGTGATGATCAATGTTATCATTTGGTCGTCCTTACAGTCGTGTGTCTCTGGATCATTGAGACAAAGATCATACCCTGTGGTGGATAAGGGTTCCGATCCGCAATCACTGTTGGACCATGTGGTATTGATCTGATGGAATCTGGTGCAGTGCAAAAAATAAAGAGTGGTGAGTTAAAATACGATAGAGAACCTAGAGAGGAAATTTTAATAGGAAAGGTCTCTTCCTGTTAAAAACAAGAACAGCGCAATATCATAGCAGTTTAACCAAATATCTGCAAGGGGGCCAACATGTTTCAGCCTAATGGGAAAAAGGGACCCAGGCTTTCTTCAGGGCCTCTGTTCCCAAAAATAATGCTACTGCATATAGTACAAATAATTTGCCAAAGCAAAAATGTCAAAAAACAATCGTGAGTGTCATTCTATAACAGCAAAGGATATATTTCCGATGTCTGTTAACTCTCCTCAGTGACACCTGGTGTATTAGTTACATCTACAATAGACAAAACACACAGTGAACCCGCTGTAAAGATTAAATTGTAAAAGATCGCATGTCCAAAATATTACACTGTAAGGACATTATCTACTCACCCAGATTGCCCGGGGAACAGACCTCACCTCTCCTGGACCTGGCTCAGGACATGTGAGACCCCGCTCTGCAGAAGTAAAACAACCTGACCTTAAATAAAGCAGAGAGAATATATAAGTCTATCCTGATCTGTCTTGTATATACCTGGCACAGGTTTATCATGCAGCTTACTCCCAGAGCTAACTACCTATCATAGTCCAGTACCCAAGGATCAATACTCTAAGGCACAGACCACTTCACTTCCAATGTAACAGCTATGATGTGATGCTGAGTTCAACAGGCCATAGTTGGATCTTAAGTAAAATAGCCCTTTATAATGAATGTCCAGCAGTGAAACCCCTTTAAAAACAAGCTTGAGAGATTAACCTGCTTGCAAGCTGTTTTAAAAACCACTTATTTAGAAAACAAAGGGATTAACCATGCAAGTGGCTTACCTGTCCGTCGTTGCCTCTGGCCGGCACTGAGTCAGGGGGAGGCAACGAACAGGACAGGTACAGCCTTTAAGACTGGTCCAGAACATCCATATGTGGCAAATCAGTATAGGTTACTCATTACAAAAAAACGCCTCGTTTTATAATCTTAAAACGAACAGTATATGAGGCTGAGCAATCCTACCTGAAGACGCCTTAGATATTGCCCATGCTTTCCGAGTTGTAATTCCTTAGCGCAAAGGGAAGAAAACAACTAAACCGAGCCGGTAGATAGGGCTAGCAGAGAGACGCGTCCTCTTGCGATATTAGAGGGACTACAGAATGACGTCATAACATGGACGTCTGTAGTTCCGTGAGTCGCGGGGGCGTAAACGAAGGGGCACAACGTAGAGCGGGTCTCAAGGCTAGGATATTTTCTGAAAGTTACATAAAACTCAATGTATACAACAAATGTACCCCAACAGTTCCAGATTCAGACTTTGGAATGTGTATTGAAGTTACCGATGGACAAGGTGAAGAAGATTTGCAGAGAGGTGAAGAGAGTGAAAAAGGCGGAATGGATAACTTTGCGTAAATTAGCAAGGTTGTTGGGTCTGTTGTCAGCGTCAATTCAGGCGTTTTTCCCAGCGCCTCTCCATTACAGAGTGCTTCAGACGTTAAAGGCATATAATTTAAGACAGGGAGCAAAGTATTCTCAGAAAGTGAGAATGAATCAGGAGACGCAGGAGGAGTTAGAGTGGTGGTTGATGAGCTTGGAGGCTTGGAATGGGAGAGTGATTTTTGGGAGGAAGCCGGAGATGGTGATAGAGTCGGATGCGAGTCTGCATGGTTGGGGAGCCAGTTGTGGAGCAATTATGCCTGAAGGTTTTTGGTCCCTGGAGGAAAAGAAATTACATATAAATTGTCTGGAGCTTCTAGCCAGGTCCTTTGCGAAAGGAGTTTTCTAAAGGGGCAGGTGAAATGTTGCATTTTGTTGAAGATAGACAGCCTTCGGCAGTTCAGTATGTAAACAAATTAGGTGGACCACGATCAAGGGGTCTAGGGGAGTTAGCAAAAGGAGTTTTGGAAGTTTTGCATGGAGAGAGAAATTATGGTCCAGGCACAATACATTTCAGGGAAGAGCAATGTGGAGGCAAATTGGAATTCAAGGTATCTGAGGGATGTGAGCAATTGAAGGTTGAACAGGGATGTGTTCTTGAGTCTTCAAGACAAGTGGGGCCCACTGGAGGTGGAATTGTTTGCGAACAGGTTGAATACGCAATTGAGGGAGTTTTACAGTTGGAGGCCGGATCCGGAGGCAAAAGGGATAGATGCTTTCTTGCAGGAGTGGGGAACGAGAAGGATGTATGCTTTCCCTCCGTTCTCGATGATACAGCGAGTGTTGCTGAAAGTGAGAAGAGAATAAGAAGGCAAATATGGTGTTGATTGTTCATATTTGGCAGACACAGTTTGGTTTCCAGACATTATGAATATGCTGGTGGAGGATCCTGTGTTGATTCTGAGTTTCCTGGAGATATTGATGCATGCCCAGGGGAACGGTCACAATCGGGTGATGTAGGGGCAATTGAGACTTTTGGGATGTCTGATTTCAGGAGAGTATGGCAAGTGTCAGGACTATCTATGGAGGCTTCAGAGCTCATCTGTGGTTCATGGTCTCCGGGAACAACCAAGGCCTACAGGACAGCATGGTGAAGGTGGTGTGATTGGTGTGTTGAGAGGAACTTGGATCCCGTTTCAGCTGTTGTAGTGGAGGTTGTGAAATATTTGTCTAGTTTGTTTAGAAGAGGATTTGCGTACAGCTCAGTGAATTTGAGCAGGTTGGCAATTTCAGCTGGCCATGTTCTGATTGGGGGATTGCTGTTGGGACAACATGCTTTGGTTAAAAAGAGTTGTTAAGAGTAGTCGCTTGGAGTTGCCACCTAGAGCTAAGTACGCTTTCCTTTGGGATGTGTTGATTGTCTACAAAGAAGAAGAGAGTTGGGGCCCATTTCTGTTTAAGTTTAAGGATGTTGTCTTGGAAGTTAGCTATGCTTTTGTGTTTGGTTTCTTTTAGAAGAGTGTCGGACATTAGAGCGTTAGAGGTGACGTCACAGAGTTATCAGCCGGAAGGAGTGTGTTTCGAGCTGAGGAGAAGATCTAAGACTATGTCAAGGATGATATTTTATCCGAGTTTGGAGGGACATACTAGCTTGTGTGTGGTTAGTTGTTTAAAGGAATATGAGAGAAGAACGCAGGGTTTGAGAGAGTGTGGTAGTTCACAAATTCAGATTTCTTTTAAGAAACCGCTTAGGGCTGTTTCAGCACCAACTTTAGCAAGGTGGGTCAAGGAGGTCAAGGAGGTGATGAAGAAGTCAGGAGTTGATGTGATTGTATTCGGGGCGCATTCAGTTAGAGGAGCGATGGCTAGTAAAGCTTTTATGAGAGGATTATGCTTAAGTGGTATTTTGAAATCGGCTGACTGGTCTACTGATACAACGTTTAAGAAATTCTACTTTAAACCTGTGGAAAATGTTTTGCAGAGAGTATTAGATGGACTTTGAACCTGCATAATATTGGCCTCCGGGCCTTGTCATAAAATGCAGATTTTCCACAGTTTTAATGGGAAAAAAATCATGATTTTATTAAAGGCATGGAGGCTAATATTATCCCTCCATCATTTTGCTCTAAACTATTGACGTGGTGTAATTTTTCCTATGTAGGTCAGAACTGAAAAGGGATCAAAGACATGGACTTTTAGGGAAATTGACTTTTAATTTTGTTTGATGTCTCAATGTTATTTTATGGGGCACAATTTTATTTGCAGCAGTTAAAATAAGGAAGATGGATAACAGTGTTGGGATCTTATGCATGTTCTATGTTCCAGACTTTGGTTGATGTTTTAATTCTAGCTATTACTCGTTTCTGCTGTGTGAGGAGCAATACAGGATTATTGCATAATATTAGCCTCTGTGCCAGTAATAAAATCATGATTTTCTTCCCATTAAAACTGTGGAAAATCTGCATTATTCAGTCTTGCTGTACTGAGGGAAACAGTAGACCTCTTCTTTGTAAAGTGATGACATGAACTAATGTACCTCATAGAAGAGCTGAACAATCTTTGTGTGCCTCATGCAGTCCAAAGGAACAGAGCCACATGACCTGTGAACTGTTAAAACATTAGATTGAACTAATGCTCCTTGGGGAAGAAACATGTGTACCGTTGATCCACTGGAAGGCAATGAACTTTATGGAGTCAATCAGAGTTTTATCAACCACTCCATATACTGTGGCTCATTGCATGTCCCCGAAACAACACTGCAGTAGACCAACCACACATAGTGGGTGAACTGCCAAACAGGATGTGGACTGCTCCCAAGTGCCACACTTGGAATGGTTTGTGGACTCTCCCATGATGGCATCATCAGATCAGGGTAGGGAACAAGCTCCCATAAAAAAATAGCCTCTTTAACTGCATTGTACAATCCAACAAAATGGCAGCCTTGGTGATTATTATCAAGTTTCGGGGCACCACTCCAATACAATACAGTCAATTCCAATTTTTCAGAGTCCTCATCCAATTACGGAGTCTTGATATTTGCTCAATTCGTGTTTATTTTCTTATACCAATTTGTCAAAAGAATCATCAGCCTCTTTAACTGCATTGTACAATCCAACAAAATGGCAGCCTTGGGTAGGTTTTGGAACCTCTTAAAAGAGCAGTGTCAAATGGAAAGGGGTATATTCCTCAAGGGGTGTGATGGAAAGAGTGGAAAGGTACTCAAGAATTTGCGTTGACCATGCACTGGACATTTTTTAATGTGTTATCAATTAGCGTAATACAGTACAAATGGAAATGCTAGGAAATGTAGGCAAGTAGCTAAAATCACACTGAGCACCTCTAGCAGTATGTGCCCATCACAATTTATTTTACATATATGTTAGAACTTACTGACAATTAAACTCAGAGAAAGAAATATTAATCTTATATGTATTTTGGTTCCCCGCAGAACTACTGCCATTGAGGCAAAATCACATTAGAAGCAGACGGGCTAGCAAGCATGCCTTAAGCACACATCAAAAGATCACAAAAAGACAGTTACTTTACTCTCAGAAAGTTCTCATGGAAGTATTCAGAAATCACAATTGTTTTCGAGAGGTAATGTAGATACCAGTTAATTGTACAATGCACAGCAGACCAGATGAACTATGGTAATTTAAGGGGCATCTAAAAGCAGGTTTGCATAACCCTGAAAGAATATGAGGCTTTTGAAGAGATTTGTTAGAATAAGCACTCCAGTCATTGGGCCCTATTCACAAAGAACTTGCTGTGACTGACTTTTGTAGTACTCCTTAATTACAGGAGTATGTCACAGTGAGTTATGAGTACACCTGGTTTACTCTTGAAATTGATGTTTGAGGCAAGAGTAACTCACACTTACTCACACCCGAATCTTTGAGAATTGGAACCCTAGTTTAGAACTCAAGGCCATGCCTAACATGTGAACAAAAAAAGTGGTTGGTGATGCAAATTGTTTGAGAAAATTTCGATTACATTTCCATTTATCTCATGTTACAGATATTTAAGCTTGAATTTTAGAACTTCAATTTTGGGCAGAAAATGGAACTGAGGCACCAGAAGATGAAGTAATATGTCCAAGGCACACAAAGACCCCATTTCCAAGACGTACTGGGTGGTAATTCCACAGGTTTTTGGTAGATTTGCCACCCCACAAGATTGAAAGTTTTACTTGCTGCAGAATTATATGTGGTAAAAAAAAATATGACATGCCTTTACACCAGCCACAAGCATTTGGATTGCACTATGCTAGTTAATTTGATTCAGGGAGTGTATAAATAATTGATATGGCCCTGGTTAAATTCTAACCAGTTATCAGCTAATTCCATGCAGGGTGGCAGGTTGCCAGAACCCTAATGGGTTTTTTCTGGTATTTCTCAAGAACCACATAGTTCACATTTGTACTTTGCAGGACTGCAGAACTGGGTATGAAATTGTGCCTTCGAAGCAGATGGAGCAGCCCGAAGTTAGATAGTGGCAAATGCATTTCGTTTTCCAATGGGGATCAGTTATTACTTTTATCTTAACGTGGCATGCAAGCTTAACTAACACATTTAGAAATGGTTTTATAATTTACTGACGAATGCGGATGCTGTAGAGAATATGAAGCAATATAAGCAAAGAAGTCTATTCACAGACTTCAAGTCACATTGCTCAACCTCTCCCAGAGAGCCTTTATTTATTAATTGAATAGTTGTATATGGCGCTCAGGCATTAATGAAAGTGTAAGGGCGCTTTACATTTTTAACAACGGTTACATTCAATTTAAAGGGACAACTAATGTTAATGGAAGAAGGTTAAAAACAGGAACCTGACAGCCCTGCCAAATGTCCCAGGTACAGCCTTGACTACCTTCTCCAGGCCACGTTTTTCCTTTAACATTTGCGGTCTCAGGGGCTCATCACGACCGCCAACCCTGCGATGGCGGTCCTTCTGCCATAGGACCTGGATTTTGCCACCACCGAATTAAAATGGCGGTGGGAATCCAATTCAGTCCGCGGCAGATGCAAAGACAGTCCGCCACGGTTCCGTGGTCCTTTTCTACCCGCCTTCCAAAACCAAAACATAGGGCATCATTGCGGCAGTGATTTGTAGGCACCGCCGTAGGGATTTCGATATACCTTTTTACCTGTCTTTTCGCTGTGGTCATCCCACCGCAAAAAAGACAGGTGGAAACAGATTCAGGGGCCCGTAGCAGGCCCCCCTTGTGTTGGGGGAGGTGGGCTGCACTATGGTACCTCCCTACATTTCACTGCACCAAGTGGCAGGCACTGAGTGGTGCCAGTCATGTAGTGTAGGGAAATGCAACACATGTGATTTTAACATTGCGGAGGGTGCAGCTGTCAGCAGCACCCGCCGCAATGTTAAAATGAAGAATGCGACCGCCATGGTGGCGGTCGCATCCTAATTTGTTTTGCGGGATCGCCGCAGGTATGGTGACGGTCCCAATTTACAACAGGATGGCGGACGGACTCCAGTTCGTCCGTCATCCTAATGAGCCCCTTTATCCCCAGAATGAAACCAGGACCACATGTCCCAGATTGAAAGAAGAAAACTGGACTGGAACAGCTAATTACTCATGTCCCTGGCAAATCAGACTGCTATGGAAAAGTGTCAGACAATCTGTGATAGGAATAGTTGGATGAGGCGAACATTTAAATTTAATTTATGTTCAGATTACAGTGTTATATCTTTTGTCCGCAACATTATAGCTCCCCTAGCCAATCAAAGCAGGTTGAATTTGTTTGCAAATCCTTTCTGGCGCTAGCAAAGCAGCTTTTTAGCCTAGAAAAATCTTACCATATACCTGTAATGGGAATGACTATCAACTCATTTCTGCCGACTGACCTCATTTTAATATGACAGTAGAGCTATCTTAATGGATGTAAGCTTTGATAGGACCACTGAATTGTATTTCCACATAGCTAGGAACCACTTCTTCCTGCTGAAGGAAGTGACTTCAGGCTTCTGGAAGCTTCCATGTGCTCCCTTTAGTACTCGAACCCTAGCAATCCAGTTTCGTTTAATTATATGGTTTGTTTTTGTTGTTAAATTATAGGTAAGAGGCAAGGACAGGTGGTGTGGTATGCAGCAGTGGCCGGTGTCTTGATAGAGGTGGCCGGTGTCTTGATAGAGTGGCGAGGCGGGGTGGAAGGGGGAGCGACAGACGGATGACGAGACAAATAAAGAAAAACAAAAAGACACTTACCTGTAGCATTGCCGCATCGTGTTACTCTCCACTGCAGGCACAGGCTCCCAGAGTCCACTGTGGCCAATCCTGGCACTACTTTTATGCTGCTGGCAGCATGAGAGCACTTTCAGGATTGGCCTGAGCACCCTCGATTTGCGCTCCCAGTTAGTTTGGGCCTGTGCCTGCTCTTTGCAACCCGGCAACGCAGCTCGGGTTGGAGAGAGCTTCTGTGTGGATGACGGTTTGGCCACCCTGAGACAGCCTACCAAACCGTCATGCTCACTGATAACAGTGAAAAACACTTCCCCTAGTGCCTGGGACCCCCTGGCCCTGCACCCAGGCCTCGGGTTGGGTAGCAAAAATAAAACAATAATAAACAAGGGTTTGACTGCTGGCGGGGGGTCGGGAGCGAGCCGCCACTGGTGGTATGGTGTGTCACTTTGAGCTGCATTATGTTTTATTGTTGTTTCTAGCTCTCTCCCTCAGTATGTCTTTTACCCTTGATTCCTGACTTACAATGACTACACACAAGTCTTTAATGATTTATGTCATAATAGTGAGTGACTGAATATAATTTTTTTATTTACAATTTAATTGAGGTATTCAGACTATTGAATACCACTATGTGGTCAAGATACGTTTATCTAAGTAAATGTAGATTTACTATTCTTAGCTCCACATGTAGGCCCTTGAAGATATTATTTTTGTTTTTTTTTGATTCGTAACGCCCTTTCCTAATTTACTTGTAAGCCTGATTATTGTGTACACAGGGGACCTTAACTACTATTTTTAGGCCTATTTAAATAAGCTATGTGAACCTTTTCAGTGACTAGACCAAACTATACAGGACATATACGAAACCAAATTGTCTTTAAAAGTTGTTTTTCTAGTTACTACATAGGGCCTGTAGAATTTGATGCCCTAATACATACTGGTAATCTCCATTGCTCCTGGCCCGATGTCCTCGTCCCATTCATTACATGTGGAGATAGCCATCTCTGTGACAGAAAAAAGAGCATAGGAATGCTGGGACCCCGACCCCACCCACCTTCCACTGGAAGTACTTAACCAGTACCTACCCAGCATTCCACCTGAACTACCAAGCCATCAACAGGAAGGCTGGCTGTCCGGGAGTGAGGGGCGTAATGAATGGGATGAAGACAACAGGACCAGAAGTACTGAAGATTACCAGTAAGTAGTAGGGCATTACCCCAAGGTCCCTCCGATTTCTCGCCCCACTCATTACATGTGGAGTATACCAAAGCCAGTAACCTGGCCTTCCGGACCCTGAAAGAATACCCCAGACACCACACAAAAGCAGTATCCCAAGCAAAGCTTAAGGGAGAACCACTGGAAAAAACCGGCAGGAGCACAACGCCCACAAAGCTCCCGGCACAAGGAGGACCGCAAGAGACAAAGCACCCTGGAAGGGCGCCCACTGGGCCAGAAGGCTGTCACACCCAGCACCGCCAGGCAGCCTCACTGACCCGTCAGCAGAACCGACAGAGAGTGTGCCCAAACAGACATGGGAAGGAGTGCCCAACAACGCCGAAAAGATACACAACCAACCAACAGAAACAGTACCCATGCAGACACAGCAACAGCAGGGCAGACAAAAGCTCAGGAAGAGCTGTGAACTGAGACACCAGAGGCCCAAAACCATGCCCCGAGCCACAAGACCTAGCATGGGGAAAAAAGCAGGAAGGCAGGCAAAAAAAAACAACTAACCAAGCCCATACAGCAAGACCTGCTCCCAGGCGGAAATACATCATGACCCTGCCACCACCGCAGGGACCTGAACCTGGCCACAGAGATACCAGTCCCACAACAGGTTGAGACCACACCACTGAAAAACAGAGGACCGAACAGCGGAAGCTAGGGAGCCCACGCCACACTATACCTCACGGGGCCGGTTCCAGAAGTAGCACACCACAGAAAAGAATCTGGATAAAGCCCCTGGGACCGGCAGACTCCAGAAAGCACCACCTGCCAAAAATCAGCCCACCCGATGTGCCCCAATGCCAGAGCACCAGGGCAACAGCCAACACCAGCCCATTGGCAACCAGGCACACCAGGGGCACCCTTATCACAGTCCCCGAGCTGCAAGCCACCCAAAGGGAGCTGCAAAGCAAGGCCAGAAAATAGACACAGCACAGGGAATTGGAACACACAGCAGTGCCCACACACATGCTCGATAACCAAGAAAAGCAGAGGAAAACTGCCACACGGAACCCACCCTGAGGCCGGCAGACTCCTGATGACACCGGCTGCCACACCAGTACCTCCACTAGCAGCCCAGGTGCGCACCACTAGCCAGAGCACCCGGGCAGCAGGCAACATTACCAAACCAGCCACCAGGACTCCAGGAGAACCACCAGCACATGCCCTGGCCCGCCGGCCATCCAAGGGCAGCCGCCATGCAAGGGCCTATAAGATGCACATCACAGGGAAAATAAAAACACCATGGCCCACATGCTTGTGAGATAACCAATGTTCTTACATCCCATATCTGTTGGTGAAAAACAAATTGCCATAGACACAGATGTGAATGGCCGACCTTACAAGACCTTTCCACTTGAACCTGTGTAGCAGGGAGGCCTGGGACTCCTTATGGCCATGAAAAGTCATTGCTCCTGGCCCCCAGAAAAGCAACAAAAAGAGAAGAAAACCGCCACACAGTACTTACCCCAGGGGCAAGAAGACCTCTCACCACACTGCCTGCCGCCACCAGCCAGCCCTGGTGCGCTCCTTAACCCCAGCACCAGGGCAACAGGCAATCCACTACACCGGCCTCCAGGCACTCCAGGGGCACCACCAGCTGGGACCCGAGCCACCATTCAGCCTCCGCAGCGCGTCTTCCACCCGACCCAGCCACCAGGAAGATGTGCCCTGTAATGCAGAATCTATCGGGAGGGTCGGTGCATCAGCCGCAAAGGGCCGGCCTGCAACATCCGCACCTCCTGGCAAGCCCAGCAGGCTGGGAGGCACCACTCAGCCCATCGAGGACAGCCCAGCAGCCCGACGGGATCCCACAGAAGACCGCAGCAGGAGCAGCACCCATCACCCTCGCCCCATTTTATTGACAGACAGAAAAAAGAATAGGCAGAATGTTGGGTAAATACTGGATAAGTAGTCCCTGTGGGAGGGTGTCAGGGTAGGGAGTCCTGTCAGGGAGATGGTTATCTCCACATGTAATAAATGGCACGACGACTGGAGGGACCTGGGAATAATAACGGGATGCAAAAAAAAGTTTTTTAATCACTTGAAAGATTTAGTACTTCCAAATTAACGCCACACATCACACTGTCTGGTCATTTGCTTTGCACCCCCTGATTCCTCTCACTTACAACCACTTGTTTTCTTAAGTAAGACAGGTAACACCATGGCCCACATGCTTGTGAGATAACCAATGTTCTTACATCCCATATCTGTTGGTGAAAAACAAATTGCCATAGACACAGATGTGAATGGCCGACCTTACAAGACCTTTCCACTTGAACCTGTGTAGCAGGGAGGCCTGGGACTCCTTATGGCCATGAAAAGTCATTGCTCCTGGCCCCCAGAAAAGCAACAAAAAGAGAAGAAAACCGCCACACAGTACTTACCCCAGGGGCAAGAAGACCTCTCACCACACTGCCTGCCGCCACCAGCCAGCCCTGGTGCGCTCCTTAACCCCAGCACCAGGGCAACAGGCAATCCACTACACCGGCCTCCAGGCACTCCAGGGGCACCACCAGCTGGGACCCGAGCCACCATTCAGCCTCCGCAGCGCGTCTTCCACCCGACCCAGCCACCAGGAAGATGTGCCCTGTAATGCAGAACCTATCGGGAGGGTCGGTGCATCAGCCGCAAAGGGCCGGCCTGCAACATCCGCACCTCCTGGCAAGCCCAGCAGGCTGGGAGGCACCACTCAGCCCATCGAGGACAGCCCAGCAGCCCGACGGGATCCCACAGAAGACCGCAGCAGGAGCAGCACCCATCACCCTCGCCCCATTTTATTGACAGACAGAAAAAAGAATAGGCAGAATGTTGGGTAAATACTGGATAAGTAGTCCCTGTGGGAGGGTGTCAGGGTAGGGAGTCCTGTCAGGGAGATGGTTATCTCCACATGTAATAAATGGCACGACGACTGGAGGGACCTGGGAATAATAACGGGATGCAAAAAAAAGTTTTTTAATCACTTGAAAGATTTAGTACTTCCAAATTAACGCCACACATCACACTGTCTGGTCATTTGCTTTGCACCCCCTGATTCCTCTCACTTACAACCACTTGTTTTCTTAAGTAAGACAGGTAACTTCTAAAAATACACTTCATAAACCTCACTATATTTTTGACACAATATTTGCGTCTCACATTTTTGACACAATATGACATTGAACTGTTGTTCCAGCTGGCACTGTGAAAACCACATGATGCAATGGCCATCTTAGTGAGACTCCTTTATCAATCGGTTAAGCTTAAAAGGCAAATTCAACACTAAGGAGCTGATTTAGAGCTTGGAGTACGGTTCTTCCTGTTTCACCTCAACATAGTAAAATACACCATTGGCCTGAGGGAGTAACCGCACTCTGAATTTAGAGCTGTCCACCGCCCCAGTGGACATTTATTGCATTGGCAGGAACGGCTGTCATGGTGGTTCCTGTCAATGTATTAACCCCTTTGCAGAGGGGGTAATTCCTCCACTGTGCTGAGGGGAACCGGGGCGCGCACAGCGCCCCGGTGCTTATGATAAGCTCAGCTCGTCACGCAGCACGGTGGCCGTGTGCTCATGACGAGCCGAGCTCGTCACAGCCGCACCCGTTTCTGTGGAACGCTCAGCACAGTGGGGGAATTATCCCGCGTGCGAGTGTTGCGGCTGTTATGACGAGCTGAGCTCGTCATGAGCACGCAGCTACCGTGCCACATGACGAGCTGAGCTCGTCATGAGCACCCAAGTGGTTAAAGGTTTGACGGATGGCTCTGTTAACATGACAGTACCGTCCATCAAACTTTAACCTGTTTTTTTATTTTCAAAAACAAAATCCCAAAGCAGGTTTTTGTTTTTGAAAATAAAAAAAACAGTGAGACCATGGGAGTTCTATTCCATGCTGCAGGGGTCATTTTGCAGTTTTCACTGCCCCTTGCGACCAGATCCTGCCTGGCGATGACTGACAGTGTAAATTGGACCTTTCACCACCCATTCCAACTCCACTGGGCGTTGTAATAGCCAAATTTCCGATGGCCCATACTCCATTGGGTGGACAGAGTTGTATGTCAGTGGTGGAGATGAAGTAGCCTTGTCGCTGACAAACTTATGGTCTGACCGCAACAGATGAAGTGGGAGGAACTTTAGTTTGGTTAAGAGGGTACTTCGTCGCCGTTGAGATGGAGTACCCTCTCCACCGAACTCTAAATCAAGGTCATAAAGAAAATTCACTGCATATTGCTATTAGGGTGGTTGGGTAAAAGGCTTCTACCCTTTGCTTAGTAGAGTCTGGGTGTACACATTGAACTGTGTAGAAAGCATTGAGTGTGAGGATGTATGCAGTGCTTCCAGCAGCGGTCTGTGCATTTAAGCGCGGTGGAGTGGTGAGGTGAGGTGGGGGCAGTTGACAGGAATAGGATTAATGTATTTATTTAATTTTCCCTATTCCATCGTCTGTCGACTTCCCCACACTCCATCCTCAGAACATTAAAGAGGACCTTGATTATTTCCCCTTTCAAGGAAAAACCCACAACTCTTGGTTTGGGGGCATGGATATCAGCCGGAAGGGGGGATTCTGACCTTCCAATATCCCAGTACCAAAAACAGGCATACTCATAACTATGACGTTAGACGGGACAAATGTCTATAGTACTCTCAATAGGGCAGACGTGCCATTTGCCACACAATAGTGGATGTTCTGAGTCTGATAAAACCTAAATCAGACCCTTAGTCTTATTTAACAAGATGACCTAACACAACAAGAACCATACAGATAAAATGCTTGTGTTTTACCTGCTTGCCACCTACCTCAAAGGCTTGAGTGTATCTCTTCAAGCACACTGACACCTAATTAAAGATATGTTCTTCATTGCAGCAGAAGTCTAGACCTTACCAGCTTTTGTTGTTATTGTCATAATCTGTAAATTTATTCTTTCTTAGCCTTCGCAAATTTATGCAGCAAATCTTTTTCTAACTTGGTTTTCAATTATACACATTTTTTGCTGCCTGCCTCAGTCACCGTGTATTACATAATATAGTCTGGTGGATTCCATAACATAAACTGCACTAATTCTGCTGCAGTTTCACACTAATGAACTGCTGTGTTGACAGTGAGTCAATTAAAGTTCCAAAAAAAGCTACAGGCTTGAATTCCATTATACAACTAACGAAACAGACTGAAGTTTTTCATAAACTTACAAAGTACATACATGGTGAACATAATGCTTTTGCAACTTTTATATGTGTTGCACTGAATCTGTTACTATCTTCTTCAAGTTAAAGGAAAGTCGTGAGAAAATGCACTGTTCATAATTAAATGACCTCGAAATTAGACTTCTTTTAACTTATGGGGTGAATTTATTGTATGTTTATACACCCACCTTTTCACCCCGAAGAATGACATACTCCATTGTCTAGCATGATATTGGAAACATTTAACTAAGATCCTCCATAGAATACCAGACACTGATGAGAAAACCTGACCCTCAAGCTCAGAAAGCTATTACAATTGTGATCTGCATAGAGCATGGTTGCAAATAGTATGCACTCATCATGCTGTTGACTAAACCTGAAGATTGTGTGCAAGGATGGCCATGAATGGTTGCAAAGGGTGTTTTGGGGTCATTTGATCTGGAGTCAATGTTTTAGATGTCTTGTGTGTCTGTGAGAGATCTGATGTGATCGACTTACATCAAACTGAAGCAGACTAAGTGCAAGAGCAAGTGTATAAGCCAAAAGAAGGCGAATGGGAGAAGTTTCTAACTGTGGTTGTAGGCACAGTGCAGCAATGCCGCTGACTGTATTTCAACCTGCATGATGCATCCTGAAGATGACTGGTAAAGAGCTATTAAATTAAACAGGGTGACATACAGTGTCTAACTGGCCTATAGGCAGTGCCTGATGGGCTGATCTCACAGATCAGTGGGTGGGCTGACTTTTTAGCAGTTTGTAGGCCTGTTTTATGGCCAGGCTCGTTTTTAATGTTGTGCTAATTAAAAATTACCTGCAACAAACACAAATGCATGCAGTATTCCATACCTTACAAACTATTCATATGTGTCTTTACAAGTTAAAAACTGGCCTGATTTGCAATCGTATGCCTCTTTTTTTAGCTATCTGGGGCCATATTGTGTATTTGGCACACTTTCCCTGTCACATAAAGTGCGCTGCCCCCAGGGCAGCCGCAAAGTGGTGCTGCCCTGGGGGCAGAGCATTCAAGTGAAATACAGAGCTGCTTTGAAACAGCCGCTACGTGTTTCACAGAGCAGGGTGTAATACATCTGCACCTTGAAGGGGGATTAGAGATCCCCTTGCAGGTGGTTTCAGCCAGTGACTGCACCCGCCTGAAAGGGGATGTCTGGGGGGTTCATAGATACCTCTTTACCCCCGCAGAGGGCTGCTCTCGGCGGACGCACTGTCAGTGCGCCTCCTGAGAGCTTCTTTGCCTCTGTGCCAGCGCCTGTAATACACCACGGGCAAAGTGATTCCCTCATTTGCATAGGGGCATGCCCCCACCCAAATGAGGGAACGCCCCCTGAAGACAGCGTTGGCATTTTATGTGTGCCAGAGCTATCAATATTACAGAAGGAGCCTCTCAAGCATTTGCGGAACCTTCTGTGATACCAAAGTTCCCTTGGGGGGCGTGCAAAGCGTGCACAAACACCTGTTGTTCCTCCGGGGCACTCTCTCTAATACTGCCCCAGGTTCGCTATTGGGGGGGCCACTTTTATTTTGGTGCCTGGGGCTATTTTCTCTCCCAGTCCTACCCTGGTGACACAGCATGGACCTCTGCTTTACCCGCACCAAACCTATCACTCCCCTGGATACTGCTGCAAATGGCAATGAGGTAGAGATGAAGGAATGAAAAATCTGGGGTGCTGCAATTGGGTGGTTATTATTCTCCTGTTCAGAGACTTATGGAAAGATTCTGAGAGTAAAGGCGGGTAGAAAGCTCAGGATGAGTATCCTGCCCAACGACAAATTGAATCCCACACCTCCCTGACCAAGCTGTTTCCTTGGATCCCTAGCCCACCCGAGAGTCATGTTGATTAATTCCTTCTCGTAGAATGGCAATTTAGGAAGGAACAGACTTGTAGCATCTTCCCTAGCCTGGGTACCCGCTAATGACTATGTCAGACACAGAGCTTAGTATAACAAATCCTTATTTGTCTGTGTGTAACTGCAAACTCAACATTCGAAACCTGCATTCACTTCATTAGGCTCTGACCCTTATGTCAAAGATCTACCTAGTCCTTCAGGAGCCACAAGCGTTCCGTCATTGCTAACTCCCACAACACTAGTTCTGCCCCTCTATATATGCAATTATAGCTCTTCAATAATTTGTTGTGGTGCTTTAATCACACGTCTTGATCGTGACGTCGGAAACTAGGGACAGGCTGTAGAAGTGTCCAAGATCTGCATTGGCGATGTAGAAGCAACAGCAGTCAAGGAGTTTTCAATTGTCCTTTCACACACAGTCTCTACATTGACATCAGGGCCTGATGAGAGATGAGCCACATGTAAAAAATGTGAGTATTCTTGCGTAATGGACTTCACAGTGCCTTTGACAGTCACCATGTGTCCTTTGCTGGTCACAACATGAAATGGCTCAGCATCAAAGGGAGCATCATATTTCTGTCTTCTCGACTGACAGACAAGCACTCAATTCCCTTGAAAGTTACGTCTTTTGCATGTCAGTACTTGTCTGTATAGGGCTTTAATTTTCTTTATGATCCAATTCTTTCATACAGGCTTCTTCCTCAGTACTAGGTTTTCTGTTGGTTCATTGAGGTAACTTGCTCGTCATGGCTCTCCTAAACATCAAGGTTGCAGAGCTTTCACCTGTGGTCAAATGAGGGGTCGATTGGTAAACTCGAAGAGTAGAATTCAAGACAGTTTTAAGGTCGAGCTTTTCTAGTACGGCACACTGAACAGCTTTCTTAACCCCTTTGCTGCGGGGTGTTTTCCCCCCGCTGTGTGGAGGGGAGGGGGGCCGCGCGCGGCGCCGCCGTGCTGGTGACTTGCTCAGCTCGTCATGAGGCACAGCGGAGCTGCCCTCATGACGAGCTGGGCTCGTCACGGCCACAGCCGTTTTGGGAACGTTCAGCACAGCGGGGAAATTATCCCCGCGTGCGAACGTTCCAACGGACGTGACGAGCTGAGCTCGTCATGAGTACAGCTCAACTGTGCCTTATGACGAGCTGAGCTAGTCAGCAGCACCGATGAGGTTAAGAGTACTCATGAAATGTTCGACAGGGCTATTGGCCTGTTGCCAAAGAAGGGTGCTCTTCTGATTCACATTAAGATTACTGAGAAAGTCTCTGAATTCTCACATGTTGAAATGTGGGCCGTTGTCAGATTTTAAGATTGCAGGAACACCCCATGTCGCAAAGGTGCCATTTAATCTCTCGATTATTCTTTCTTGAGTGATAGATGAGAAATCTTCTATCAATGGGAAACTGAAGCATTTATCAACAATCACCATCAGGTGATGTCCATTGTCAAGAGAACCATAGAGGTCAAAAGCAATTCTTGCCCATACATTCTTTGGTAACTCTGACATTTTTAGGTATGTTGAGTTGTTGTCAATTAAAGGCAGTTACAGAGATGACAAGACTTCAATTCTCTTTCAACTCTCTCACCAATTAATATACAGAGAGAATCTTGATTTCATTAAAGACAAACTGAGGCTACTACTATGCAAATACTTTTATTTGCTGCCCAAACATGCAGCCCTTTAAAGAATATCAACTCAATACAACATCATAAAACATAAGAGTGTTCATAACACCATAAATAGACAGAGCATGCTCCCATCTTCCTCTCTTTTATTTGCTGCTCCTAACACAGCTAAGTATCTCTATTCATCGTGGCATTAAAGCTATTTGTTATTAATGTTGTATATTTAAGTAATTTTAGAGTGTACAACTCGTTTTACTGTTATTACCTTAAGGTTAATACTTGAATTAACCTTTTCTTATAGCAGGTTCTAACTCTGTCCAATTGATGGCGGGGCCAGGTAAGTGCCTGGTTTAGTCCTTTACCATTAATTTCATTGCCAAAGGTCCTTTTTCCCCCTTTTACGCCATTTACTTTGTTTTTATAATTATAACGGCGTATTACATTGCACGCCGCTTACCGGCTTTATAATTAAAGGTAATTGCCCATGCTGCGTAGTTTCTCGCTCTGGCCGTCTTAATACCTGCAAGGTCCCACAGTGACTTGAGCGCTACTTCATTTATATTTTTGAGGCCTAAATTGCTTAAATTTAACAAACTGACGAAATCACGCTAGTGAGAGAGCGAAATTTGAATAAAACGTATAACCGAGTCATATTTACAAGCATATCGTATAAACGTAGGAATGAAATGTATATCGAACGTGAAGTTGACGCTTATAGCATAAAGTTAACAGATGTGACCAAAGTAATATTGGAAATGTATTCTGTATTCACTTTAGAATGTATTAGATTTAGAAGGCCCGTATACGTAGTGGGCTAATGCAGAAATGTGTAGAAATGCTCACGAACAGAAGAACGTGCAAAGTAGAATTCATGTACGTGTGTAACTTTAAATGCAGAAGCGGTGAGAAATGTAACATGGAGAAATGTGCAGAGAGCATATATATAACGATGTAACAAATGAGAATATGTAATTCATATTCTATGTAAAATGTATTCACTTATAAGCAAAGGATTTGCTAAATGCGATCATATATAAATGTATGTTAAAGGTTATACTGTGTAGAAGAAGTTGTAGGAATGTTAGAAGAGTTTTAGGTCATTTGTGATTATAACCTGACTGACCAAGGGTTCGCAGGAGTGTAGTCCGCTGTTGGTAATTTAGTGGGCTCACAGGAGTCGTGAATAGCCTTCACTTGAATGTGAGAGCCAAAGAGTCTAGTTCTTGTTAGATTTAAGGTGACAAATGTCGGACGAAGTTTATTGCCTAAACATGAGAGGAGACGATAGGAATTTGAGTCTTGTTTTGAAATGACCATTCACAGGACCAAGAAAGGTTATATGCATAGTCGTAAAGAGTAAAGTTCTGATAAGGTGATAGATTTTGCTCCGAAAGTGTCAAAGGTAAAGTTGAATGAAGTCACCAGCAAGAAGACGAAGATGGCGTCTAAAGGAGAAAGGTCAACTTAACAGACAACGCGAAGAGACGAAGCCATGGAAAAAGCCAGAAAATGACATCATGGGGGAAAGTCCGTGGTGGGCGTCGAAGGGGCGTTCCACCCACATTGGGATTGTGTATTTTAGGGACAGCACCCAGGGGAGAAGATAGCAAGAGCTCAGCGAGAACAGCGAGAGGCAAGTTAGAAAGAGCAGATGACTTGAGCAGATGCGCTGAGAGAGATCAGAGCGCAAGGGAGCAGTAAGCCGAGGACCCTTAGAGATCGGATGGGTAGGCAGAGAGGGTACTGCTTCTTAAACTTAAGTTACCTTTAGAGGCTAAGAGAGTTTGAACTTCTTAGGGAGTCAAACTGCTGACACCTTTTTAGGGTACTAGAAACTTGCAAAGTAGGGATGTCACTTAGTACAGAGTAGGGACAGATTTAACTTGATTATTTTTCTCTTTCTGTAGATGACGCAACGAGACCACATTGAGTTGATGCTATAATAAGAAGAGATTTGGAGTTGATATTAATTGTATTCTTTCGTATATTGATTGAACTTTATCCTGAGAGGATTGTATTTGCAACTTTTCTTAATTTTATATTAAAACTTTTAAACTTTATCAGTCGTAAGTGGTTCTTCAGAGTTGCGTCAGTTTATGGGGTTTATCTAACCTATACAGGGGCTGTCTTTTACTCAACGACAGATAACAAGCGATCCAAAAATGACGAATGAGATAAGTTATCAAATTGATCATAAAAGATATTAAAATCTCATTCCCCGCAGTTGGTAGCAGAGAAAGATGGTTTTCTTCTTGAGGAAGACAACCTAGGTCAGGTTTAGTTTACCCCAAGGTCCCTAGTCATCGACGACCAGAAGAAGAATCCCTGCCGAAGACGGTGCTGACGTTGCGTCGAGAGAAAAGCAGTAGAGTCGGTCGAGAGTGAGTATAAGGGTCATGCGTTGTAAGATTGCGGTGTTTTATGTTGTTCCTGTGTTGTAATGTCAAGCGGAGTTGAATGCCTGTAGTGTGACTGAGGGAAGGTTGTGAGCGCGCGCAACCGGATAAAATCTTATGTCCAGAGAGGGCTTAAGTGGTTCGGGTGTATCGAACACCCAGAGTAATTTGTCTACCATTTAAAGGGGGTCATGAGGTACCATTGATTGCCCGCAGACCGATGATAGGGGGAGCGTTTGAGTGAGTGTATGAGTAACGCACGCTGGTCGTACGTTTACTGTGTGTAAGTAACCTATCAGTTGAGGCAAGCGTCTGACCGTCAGAGGGAAGACGTTTCACCAGTTGAGGTGACAATTACAGTTAGACTGTGGCCGTACAGTCAGAGAAAAGTGATCGCTTGGACGGAAGTAGTCATTTTTCGGCGTATGAATGAAACGCATGCAAGACCACGAGACGAGTTGAGAAACGAAGGGAACTGCTGCAGAGGGGACAAGTGACGTCAGCGTAGAGCCGCGCTGAGATTGGTCGGTTAGCGTAGAACCGCGTCGGGATAGGCTGATTAGCGAGAATCGCACAGGGATTGGTGGTTTGTCATCGGGACGTAAATAAGGAAGAGAATTAATAAGGAAAATCGTAGATTATCAAAAATGAAGTGCTTTAAGAGTTTAAGGGCAATCTTTAAGAGAAATAGAAGAAACTTATATGCCGGAGAAGAAGCTCCACCAGAAGGCACACCAGCTTATCATATGGCAGTAAATGTAGGCTTACACTCGATAATGTGGATCTCCGAGTGGAATAGGCTAACAGAAGGGAATAAGGAACTGACGTTTCCAAGATTCGGAACGTTTAAGCTAGAAGTGTTGAACCAACTGAAAGCAGTAATGCTTGCAGCGAGACCTCTACCGAGGCCAACACAGTTCGAAGCACTTAGTGCATGGTTTAGAGCAGCACACGAAAGAAATTTAAAGAGGCGCCAAGAAAGAGTGAGACGATCAGTAAAGGCAGTGCAGGATGCGAAATGGGATGAGGAAGCTAAGAAGTGGAGAGTGCAAAAGATAGAAGCAGACAAACTGTTCACCATGATAGAAGCTACGGGAGAAAAGAAACCTCTAGAAGAAGATGAGGATAGCGAGACAGAGGAGGATCTGATAGAGAGGCTATTAACAGATAGACCACCTCCATACAACAGCGAAGTTGCAAGCCCCGTACTACAGCAAGAAGACGGAGCTAGATGGGGGGAATATAAATCGATCCCAGTAACAGAGTGGGATACCAAGAAAGATGAGGAAGTACTTCAATCTAGTTCCGAACAGAGAGTAGTAGGAAGATTCGTGGTCCAGAAGGTGCCAGAAACACAGCATGCAAGATCGTACCAAATGCCAGACGCTTTACAAGTACCTGTTACCATAGGCCCTATAGTGTCAATATACAACCCAGAGGGGGTCCAGCAGGAGGAACAGGCAAGATGGGACAGGGAAAGGGCAGAGATGGAGAATAGGAATAAAGCGATGAATCCTCAGAGGCAGATACTAGCACCAGTGAGTCGGAGTACCCCATTAGATTCCGCAACCGGTCCCTGGATAGAACAAGGGGGTCAAAGAGGATCAATGGATTTGAGGGGACCAAAACCGAAATCCTATAAGGAATTAAGGGAATATCTGAAAGAATGGGATACTGCTGAAGAGGCTCGGAATAAAAGTTTAGAAACAGGAGCAGAGTGGAGAGACCAGGATAACAAGATCCTCTCTCATTGTGGAGCTGGCGAAAGCAGCCCGGAGTGGGAGAGAGGGAGTCAAGGAAGCAGGGGAGATACTTGCCCTACTGCCAGTGGCAATAGGCAAACGTGCAACGACAGGAGTACAGGGTGTGGGGAAGTGCCTCGCGTCACCTTTAGTGAAGGAGAACGAAGGACGCAGGAGTACCGAAATACTTTCAGATGCACACACCATACCCCGGATGAAAATGTGCAACATTGGAATCACGGGAACATGGAGAGTCGTGAAACGTCTCGACATGCCTCCGGTGATTACGGACGGAATCACGGGAACATGGAGAGCCGCGAAGGGTCTCGCCATGCGTCCGGTGATCAAGAACGAAGTCATGAGAATATAGGGAGTCGCGAAACGTCTCGCCATACATCCGGTGATCACGAACGAGATCGCGGGAGCATGGAGAGCCATGAAGGTCCTTATCGTTTGTTGAGTGACACTAGACAGCAAGCAAGTTACAGTGGTTTAGAACAGCACGGAGGATCCTATCTCGTATCTGGAGAAACCGAGCCGAAAAGACGGAATGTAGGGTTGGGGGATGGAGCATTGTTCCACCACACCCCAAGGGAAGATGGAAAGGCCTGGGATCTAGAGAGGTGGGAACAAAGAGATGGAAGAAAAATTCCTCGTAACTCACCTGTGCTTAGGCGTAGGGCGCATAGTGGAGGTGAGAGGGATGTAAGAGAACAACCTAGGACTGACGTACTGAGAGCTGAAATAAAAGCAAGACGCATAGATGTAATGAGTTTAAAATCAGACTTGGATGAAATAATTGACGGCACAGTGGCAATAGAAAGGTTAGAGCTGTACGATCCAGACGAAATACTGTTTTTATCTAAGGATGTTACTCGAAAAGCAAGGGCAGCTCATGAAAAGTTATCTGAATTAGCAGGAAAGTATATGATAGACATGTCACGAACAAAAGCCTTACAGGCCAACCATAGGCTGAATTGCACGGATCGGGATCTAGATGAACGTAGAACGATTGGGCTAAGAGTACACATAAGGGAACTAATCATGTGTATTAGAATATGGAGAGATCTGGATAGATGGGAGGAAAAATGGTCCAAGAGGGGATCTGTCAGACGGAGTACACTTGTGAAGTCCCAGGATACAGACCTAATGCGAATGGAAGCTTTCCCTTTGCGAGAAATCGCGAACGGAAACTACGTTCATGTACCATGGAGTAGGGGGATTTAGCGGCATTCACTAATTCTTTCCCGAAGCTTAGAGAGAACCCCGTGGAGTGGTACAAGCAGGTAGAGAGATTTGTGAAGATCTCTAAGGTACTATGGATCGATTTGAACACTTTGTTCGATATCGTGGTACCCGGAGATTTGTGGACGGCATGTAAACTTAGTATTGAATGGCCCGCTTGCGAGCCTCCGAGGGATACACAGACAGGCGGTCCATCAGATAGAGTTATGGAAAAATACGAGAGAGTAATAACATGGTTAAAAGAGAAAGTGCCGGTGCAGGACATAGACTGGGTTAAGATAGATCGAACAACTCAGGAGCCTAAAGAGACAGTTCACGAGTTCTATGAGAGATTGCTGAAAGCATTCAAACAGTACAGTGGGTTGGACGTAATGGATCCTAAAGACATAGGACAGTTTGTGTCAAAGTTTGTTCTCGGATTGAGACCAGACATAAGTTTGATGATTCAACAACATTTGATTTGCTGGCAAAACAAACCTTTAGATGAGATTCTGAGGTATGCAAGATACTGTAGCGATGAGATAGATTCAAAGGCAAAGAAGCTCAAGGAAAAGCTGATGTTAGTACAGATGCAATCAGCTGGAAAGGGTGGACAGTGGCAACAGGGAACAGGAACGCTAGCAAAGAAACAGAATAATCAGAGCAGAGATGAGGAAGAAAGACCGAGACCGAGAATAGATATCGCAACACTGAAAAGGACAACCAGGTGTCATCAGTGTAATGAGGTGGGACATTGGAGACGCGAGTGTCCGTATAATATTGAGACAGGGGAATTAGAACAGGAGGAGGAAGAGGTACAGAACAACGTGGTTAAGGGAGCAACAGTCCCGAAGGGAAAGTTTATCAAAGGGGGGACTCAGACTCCTCGAGCCCCGTTTCCTCAACCGCCTCGCATTGCGAATGGAGGGAAAACCTATAGACAAATGCCATTGTTCATAGGAGGAGAAGAATGCTACTACGTTGATCCTCTTACAGGGCAACGAGTGAATAGGGAAGAAGACTGTACTTTAGGAGCAGCCCTGGAAGTAGATCAGAGAGGACCATACGTAGAAGCTGAAGTAGCTGGATGTCCTACGACCTTTTTGGTGGATACGGGGGCCACTCGATCCACGTTGAGATCAGCGGTAGTCCCAGGTCTGCCGATATCAGGAGAGATGATTCAGGTGGTAGGAGTCGCAAACAAGAGGATGACGAATCCTCTGACGGAACCAGTGTCAGTGAAGATAGGGAATTACAGTGACGAACATCAGTTTGTGATCTGTGATTCTAGCCCGGTGTGTTTACTAGGAAGAGATCTGTTGTGTAAACTGAATTGCACAATACATTGCACACCTGAAGGAGTAGAAGTGCAGACCAACGATGAAGATGCCGATTTTAAAGTTGTAAACTCGTAGGAATGCGTGGAACTATATCCTACCTTAACAGTGGGGGAGCTTCCACAAGACTTGAGGGAGAAAGTGTCAGCTGAGGTGTGGGATTTTACTGGAGAGGAAATAGGACTGATCAAAGGGGTAGAACCAGTAAAGATCATGGTAAGACCCAATGCCGAGTACCCAAGAACACCACAATACAAGTTGACACCGGAGACGATTGCAGGAATAAAGCCTGTGATCGAATCCATGATTAAACAGGGAATACTGAAGGAAATCGTGGGTAGTCCATGTAACTCACCGATTATGGGTTTGCAGAAGCCTAGTGGAAAATACAGAATAGTGCAGGATCTTCGAAAGATTAATAATATTGTTGTCTCATGTTGTCCAGTGGTACCGAATCCATCAGTGATATTGTTTCAGATACCGTTCCAAGCTGAATGGTTCACCGTGATAGATTTGTGCCAGGCTTTCTTTTCGATTCCTTTAGATGAAGATAGCCAGTATCTTTTCGCTTTTAAGCTGGAAGATCGCGTTTTAACATGGTGTCGTATCCCTCAGGGGTATACAGAAAGCCCATCGATTTTTAACCAGCTACTGAAGAAAAATCTTGAAAGTCTAGTACTGCCCAAGAATTCGGTTCTGGTCCAGTACATAGACGACCTCCTAGTTGCGTCAGAAACTGAAGAAGCTTGCAGAGTAGACACCATCACCTTACTAAATCACTTGGCCGAGAACGGGCATAAGGTGTCCCCAAGTAAATTGCAATATTGTCTTACCGAAGTGCAATACTTGGGCCACAGGATTGAAAAGGGGAAACGGAAGGTGTCTCCAGATAGAATAGAGGCGATTATGAAAATGAACGCGCCTAAAACACAGAGAGAAGTCAGGATGTTTCTAGGCATGGTCGGTTATTGTCGGCAGTGGATAGCCAATTTCTCACTGAAGGCAAAGCCGTTATTACAGCTGACGCACAAAGGAGTGAGTGATCCGGTACCATGGGACAAAGACTGTTTGATGGCGTTTTTGCAGCTGAGGGAGGACTTATGTCGCGCCCCGGCTTTGGGAATGCCGGATTACACAAAACCATTTTTGCTTTACTGCTGCGAAAGAGAGGGATGCGCTTTAGCAGTTTTGGCCCAAATACATGGAGATGCGCGTAGGCCAGTTGCGTATTTTTCGGCTACATTAGATCCAGTAGCCGCAGCGTTGCCCGGATGTCTCAAATCCGTTGCTGCAACGGGTGTCAGCATTGAAAGATCTGAAAGCGTGGTAATGGGACATCAGTTAGTGGTGTATGTACCGCATTCTGTGGAATTGTTAATGACCAGGACTAAGACTCAGCATCTGACGAATAGCAGGCTCACACGCTACGAGCAGGTCATATTGGCTGCCGAGAATGTGACCCTAAAAAGATGCTCCGTCTTGAATCCTGCAACTTTGATGCCACTTCCAAATGATGTGGATGATGAAATTTGTACAGATCATGATTGCCTTGATGTGACTGAACTATGCACCAAACCGAGACCAGATATCGTAGATGAGCCATTAACTGACTCCGATGAAATTTTCTTTGTTGATGGTTCATGCGTAAGAGACGATATTGGTCAGCTGAGAGCAGCTTATGCAGTTTGTACAATCACCAGAGTTGTAGAAGCCGCTTGCCTGGAAGGAGTACATTCCGCTCAGGTAGCCGAAATTATTGCTTTGACACGTGCCTGTTTAGCAGGTAACAAAATTCGAGTCACCATATACACCGATAGCCAGTATGGTTTCGGGGTAGTTCATGATTACGGGCAGTTATGGTCTCAAAGAGGTTACATGACCTCCTCCGGTTCTCCCATTAGGAATGGAGAATTCGTGAGACTATTGTTAGATGCATTGCAAGGACCATCAGCTATTGCGGTTGTCAAATGTGCTGCGCACACGAAGAATGTAGACTTTGTGTCGCAGGGCAATCGCTATGCCGATGAAGTAGCGCGTTACTGCGCAGAACAAGGATATTCTCACACTGATGTGAAGGTGGGGGGAATCCAAGAAAGAACTGAATTGACAATGTTGTTAGACACTGTAGATATGTGGGATGAGCTAAGGAGTGTTCAGGAGAATGCACCAGATGATGAGAAAAAGGGCTGGGAAACAGCTGGGTGTATAAAGAGCGAAATGAACTTTTGGATCTCTGCCGATGGGAGAGCAGTTTTACCAAACGAACTTGTTAGTCCAATGGCAAGGAAATTGCATGGATCAGCACACATAGGTAGAGATGCCATGGTGAGAGTATTCAGACAAACGTGGTTTAATCCTAAATTTAGAGTAGCGGCAGAAGCAGTATGTCAGCGATGTGCGATCTGTCAGCAACTAAACGTAGGAAAGAGAACACCAGTCACACTGAGTCACATTGGAAGGTCTGGGGGGCCTTTCAATAGGATGCAGCTTGATTTCATAGAAATGCCTAAATGCAACCGACTCAGATACGTTTTAGTGATTGTCTGTATATTTTCTAGATGGGTTGAAGCTTACCCTACACGTAGATGTGATACACTTACAGTAGCAAAATTGTTGCTTAGAGAGTTAATACCGAGGTTTGGGGTGCCATCCTCTTTGGAATCGGACAGAGGAACTCATTTCAACAGCGAAATAATGAAGATGCTATGCTCAGCTTTGAGTATCGATCAGAAGCTCCATTGCAGTTATCGACCAGAAGCTTTAGGGATTGTAGAGCAAATCAATAGCACAATTAAGTCCAGACTTGCCAAAGTTTGTTCATCAACATCCCTGAGTTGGCCAGACGCACTACCAGTGGTTCTTATGAGCATACGTAGCACACCAGATAGAAAAACAGGTCTCTCTCCACATGAAGTGCTAATGGGGAGAGCTATGAGATTGCCATCGGTTCCGACTGCAGCGTTATTGAACATCACAGACGACTTGATCTTGGACTACTGCAAGGGACTATCTGATGCCATTAATTCTGTGTCCCTCCAGGTCCAGGCTGCAGAGGTTCCATCAGCACAAGACTTGTGCCATGACCTGAGCCCGGGGGACTGGGTCTTGGTGAAGAAGCATGTCAGGAAGAACTGCTTAGACGTGCGTTGGCGAGGACCATTTCAAGTCATACTTGTTACGAACACTGCAGTGAAGTGTGGAGGCCTGCCGAATTGGATACATGCTTCACACACTCGAAGAGTGCCAACACCTCTAGAAGAAACAGCTCCTCTCTCGGATGAGAATCCAGCGGAAAGCGGAGAAGCCATAGAGGGGGAAAGCCAAGCTGTAGAGGTGATTGAAGAGGCTGAACCTGTGTCAGAACAGGTCGACGAAGGTCAGGACACCAGTGAGACCGAAGTCGCCTCAGGAGAAGAAGGTAACTGGGAGATCGAGTCGGATATTGAACAAGCTGAGAGTGACCAAGAGACAAGTCCAAGAACAAGGAGCAGGAGGACAAGGAGTGACGAAGCTAGTTGGCCAGAGAGAAGGAGAAGGCCAAGCTTAAAGGCACAACAGGAGAAAACTCTTGTCCCGATCTCTGAAGATTCAGATCAAGAGGAGGAAACTACAGACTCAGGAACTGAGAGTCCGAGAAGATCAAGAAGGGTACGTGTGCCCTGCAGAAGGTACGCCACCCCAGAGTGGACTTATCTAGCAGATGTCTTGGGGACAGAAATCTGGGAGAGTGAAGGAAGTGAAAGTAATCGATCACGATCCATTTGTGGCAGTGGAGATATGGATGTTGACTCCTGGACTCGAGACTGAGGGATTACTGACTTTCACACTTCCCATACCCCCATACATGAGTCGGATTAAAGACCTAGTGCTAAATCGATTACAGTTTCCGACTTTTGGACATCAAATTCCGGAAGAAGAAGAAAAAGTTGTTCGTTTTGAACTATTGGAACTTGTGAAAGCTGCAGGTACGAGAATAATTGTTGATGTATAAAGACTTTTGTATATAAGTTATAAAGAAGAAGATAACCTAGCGCCGAGTGGGAAGAAGAATAAAATTAGGGATTACATTTAGAGGACGGAGAAGGGTTAGGGTTGTCTGTTGTTAAAGATAAAGAGACATTGTTGTGAAAAAGAGACTTTGTTGATAAAGAGCACTTTACAAACTGAGAAGAAAATAAAGCAAATAAAGCAAAGACTGGGAAAGAAAAGAAAAACTTTTTCGCCAAAGAAGGAGTTACGCTGTTTGACAACATGGAGAACGACAACCCAAACCGAAAAGCCAAATGCATAATAGGTACACTTATAGCAGTAGTAATTTTTCTCATAATTACAGTACTGACCATATCATACATAGTAGGACATGAAACTGATAAAGAAATAGCAGATATAAAGCCTGTAACGACTTTGAAACCTGCTCTTGATGGGAAGAGGGAGGAGAGCAATGTTATCCGTGAAAAGGCGTTACTGGCAGATGAAGCTCGTAGATTACACGTAGACGAGTCACAGGGAAACTTTAGGTCAAACGCATATGCCAAATTATTATATGAATATATCGATGCCATGGAGGCCAAAGATTGCTACGTTTGTATGCAATTGCCAGCTTCTGTAGATGAGGGCATCAGATATCATCATCTCCCATTGACTTATGGGATAACATGTAGTTTACTGTTGAGTATATTTTATGGTAGAGAAGGATTTGAGTACTACTTTTCAAATTATGATTCGGTACTGCCTGAAGTTCCGAATTATAAACAAATGAATAAGTGGGACTATTACAAAAAGGAGGATAGACTGGCCAAATTCTTTCTTCCTTGGGATACATTAGATACATCATACGCACGCAGAAATAATCTGACTTGCAAGGTGTCAGAGATTGAGAAAAAGTTCATAGGACAAGTAGATGACCGATACAGAAGACAGAAGATTCTAAAAATGTCAGGACAGTGGAAAACTGATTGGACCGAAGAAGAAAAGGCACATAAAAAGAAAGGGAGCAATGGTCCAATAGCTTTGGATAGAACACAGAAAGGAAAGTTATGTTTAACTCGAAGCAAGACATATTATGAGAATGTATTCGTAGGTGAAGTTAATTGCGAACATGCTTTTAGGTTAGAGTACTACACGAAAGATTTCATGAAGGAGATGCAAGTGATTCCTAATGTATATTTTGTATGCAGAAGAAATGCCTATGTAAAACTGCCTGACAATTGGTATGGTTCGTGTTACTTGGCAATTGTCTTCCCCAAAATATATCATGCAAAGGATTTAGCGATCATAGAAGGAAAGGCTTCGACAAGAATGAAAAGAGAAGTAGGAGATGTAGAAGTAGTAGGAGACGTATTTGGAGCGATGTTTCCTATGTTAGGTTTAATACTTAACGATGTTAAGATCAGGAGACTAGCTACAGTCGTAGATAGATTATCTGCAAGTACTGCAAGGTCATTAATGTTAATAGAAGGTGAGATGCAATCGATTAGAGCAATGGTTCTTCAGAATCGACTTGCTCTTGATGTGCTATTAGCAAAAGAAGGCGGAGTTTGCAAGGTTTTGAAGGTCCAGGAATGTTGTACTTATATTCCTGATAATTCAAAACCACTTGAGAAGGTCATAAGAAACATTACACAGATACATCAAGAAATCGAAGATTTGACAAAAATAAATGTTTGGGAAAAAGTAGGTCATGGAGTAGGAAAGGTTGGAAGTTGGTTTGCCAACCTTGGTAAAAGCATTGTATGGTATATATTAAAACCTGTATTAATAATATTAATTTGTATAATCACATTGTTAGGATTTGTGAAACTATATAAATGGTATAGGACGAACCGGTTACAAAGGTCTATGAGAGAACAAGAAAGGAGATTAGCTGCTTTACAAGATCAACAGTATAAAAGTTTAAGAGCACTTGAAATGATGAAAAGAGGAAATGATGTAACTAGTTCTGTTTAAAGGTGCTATTCAAATTGCATTTAGTGATGACTCCTAAAAGTCATCAAAGGGGGGAACTGAGAGAGCGAAATTTGAATAAAACGTATAACCGAGTCATATTTACAAGCATATCGTATAAACGTAGGAATGAAATGTATATCGAACGTGAAGTTGACGCTTATAGCATAAAGTTAACAGATGTGACCAAAGTAGTATAGGAAATGTATTCTGTATTCACTTTAGAATGTATTAGATTTAGAAGGCCCGTATACGTAGTGGGCTAATGCAGAAATGTGTAGAAATGCTCACGAACAGAAGAACGTGCAAAGTAGAATTCATGTACGTGTGTAACTTTAAATGCAGAAGCGGCGAGAAATGTAACATGGAGAAATGTGCAGAGAGCATATATATAACGATGTAACAAATGAGAATATGTAATTCATATTCTATGTAAAATGTATTCACTTATAAGCAAAGTATTTGCTAAATGCGATCATATATAAATGTATGTTAAAGGTTATACTGTGTAGAAGAAGTTGTAGGAATGTTAGAAGAGTTTTAGGTCATTTGTGATTATAACCTGACTGACCAAGGGTTCGCAGGAGTGTAGTCCGCTGTTGGTAATTTAGTGGGCTCACAGGAGTCGTGAATAGCCTTCACTTGAATGTGAGAGCCAAAGAGTCTAGTTCTTGTTAGATTTAAGGTGACAAATGTCGGACGAAGTTTATTGCCTAAACATGAGAGGAGACGATAGGAATTTGAGTCTTGTTTTGAAATGACCATTCACAGGACCAAGAAAGGTTATATGCATAGTCGTAAAGAGTAAAGTTCTGATAAGGTGATAGATTTTGCTCCGAAAGTGTCAAAGGTAAAGTTGAATGAAGTCACCAGCAAGAAGACGAAGATGGCGTCTAAAGGAGAAAGGTCAACTTAACAGACAACGCGAAGAGACGAAGCCATGGAAAAAGCCAGAAAATGACATCATGGGGGAAAGTCCGTGGTGGGCGTCGAAGGGGCGTTCCACCCACATTGGGATTGTGTATTTTAGGGACAGCACCCCGGGGAGAAGATAGCAAGAGCTCAGCGAGAACAGCGAGAGGCAAGTTAGAAAGAGCAGATGACTTGAGCAGATGCGCTGAGAGAGATCAGAGCGCAAGGGAGCAGTAGGCCGAGGACCCTTAGAGATCGGATGGGTAGGCAGAGAGGGTACTGCTTCTTAAACTTAAGTTACCTTTAGAGGCTAAGAGAGTTTGAACTTCTTAGGGAGTCAAACTGCTGACACCTTTTTAGGGTACTAGAAACTTGCAAAGTAGGGATGTCATTTAGTACAGAGTAGGGACAGATTTAACTTGATTATTTTTCTCTTTCTGTAGATGACGCAACGAGACCACATTGAGTTGATGCTATAATAAGAAGAGATTTGGAGTTGATATTAATTGTATTCTTTCGTATATTGATTGAACTTTATCCTGAGAGGATTGTATTTGCAACTTTTCTTAATTTTATATTAAAACTTTTAAACTTTATCAGTCGTAAGTGGTTCTTCAGAGTTGCGTCAGTTTATGGGGTTTATCTAACCTATACAGGGGCTGTCTTTTACTCAACGACAGATAACAAGCGATCCAAAAATGACGAATGAGATAAGTTATCAAATTGATCATAAAAGATATTAAAATCTCATTCCCCGCACTAGCGTGATTCAACAAGGCCTTGTTTTCTAGCAACCTCCTAGGAGATACGAGGGAGACTCCTTCCTGCTTCAGCACACATCCTTAGTTATGCGAGGCATGGCAACGCTCAAGGAGGTCTCTGTCTCTGCAGGCAGGTCACTATGGTTAGAGCTTACTGTGCAAGCTCGTAACGGTGCCTGCTGAGAGTCGGACGCCTGCTCACACGGAAAAAGCGTTTACATTGAACTTTCTGCATATTTTCTTTCATGCGACGCCACCCGGTGGGCTCACATTCTAATTGACCTAATTATTCATAAAAAAAGGCTTAGAGGGAAAAAAAGATCCCTTAACTTAAGGTGTATGGGAAATAACTCAATTTTAAGAGTTTGGGGACTACAATGTCCCCTCTACAGGCTACCAACAGTGAGTAAGCCTTCTAAAGGCTATTTTTGTTTATTCCACCCTTATATTTAAATGTTTATTAATAAGCCCCGACAGCCCCCTAAGAGGCGCTTAGGTCTTCTGTTAAGGAGGCAGTGGAGGCTGCTTTAACCAAGAGAAAGAGGGTTTCCCCTGTTGAGGAGATTTATTTTTCTCTCTCGGACCGAGAATCCCCAACTACCTCAGAACCCCTGAAGAGTGGGAAGGTTTCCCACAAGAGGAAACACATGGATGAAGCATCCACCCGTACTAATCACTTTGGTAGCACCCGCGCTACAATAGATGATGGTGCTCATAGCAGCACAAAAGATAAATCCCAACTTATTGGTACACTGAGAAAAGTTGCCCGTAGTGGCAAGAGAGAAAGAAGTAACCTTTATGGTACAAATTATATTGAAGACACTTTTAACGCACAATCTGAATCCCTAGAGTTTGAGGAGTTAGACATGGATGAATTTATTTTCGATCTTCAAGATACCCTAGAGAATCTAGACCTAGACCTGGAACAACCTTTCACTTCTTCATCTATTAAGGACCCCTTGGCAGGGAAATGTTCAACCCCATGTCCATCAGACATCCTCGCAGCTCAGAATGGTGGCAAATGGACCTCGTTAACAAATATCTAACTCATTGGGTAAGGAAGTCTCTGGACAGAGAGACTCACAACCTTCTGCGCAATGAGTGCCCAAGACCCTTCACGGAGGATAAGGTGTGCAACACCCCAACCTTGATTCAGAATTGATAACATTCTTGTTTAAATTTGTGAAGGACCCTAGGAAAGGGATTGAGGAATGCCTGAAACAGCATGAGGACAAGCTCCTTGATATCGTCGGGCCATTAACTAGGATTCTGGATATGACGGAAGAAGCAAGGGCCAATAACATTCCAGTCAATATTGATCTTCTGAGGGGCTGGTCCCAACAGGCCATTTGTTTTTTAGGTAATGCCAACGCTAAAGTAATTACGGAGCATCAGAAAGCGGTCTTTTAACACCTTAGCTGCGTGTAAACATTTCTCCCCAGTGCTGCGCTGTCCATTAGAACTAGTGCTGAATGGACGTTCAATGGTCGTGCGCAGCACTGGGGAGGTAGCGCTGCTGACGACCATTGGCCGTCAGCAGCACTTAAGGGGTTAAGGATGAATCCTAAACTAGCTGATTTGTCTTCTAGGGAGGACATGGGTGATACCAAAGGGCTCCTAATCGGACACAACTTTGTTAAATCACTGGGCAAGTAGGTCTCCACCTTTACCACTTTTAGCAAAGCACTTTCTAGCATGCGCTGAGTTTTTGGTGGACGCCCACTTTTTGGAAGGGCTGACAGGAGGGGACTGGGGGTCTGCAGCAATGCCTATAGGTCCCAATTCCTTCCCCAAGACCAGAAAGGCCCCACTTTTTTCAACAGAGGCTTTCGCCCAAACTCCAATTTCTATCCCCAGAGAGAGAGTAACTCAAGATTCTGTGGCGGAAGACCTAGGTCCTCGAATCAAAGCTATGAAGGTAAGCCCGACTTCTTGTTCCCATACAAAGGTGGGAGGGAAGTTGAAACAGTTTACACACAATTGGTCAAAGATTACACAAGAGCCTTGCGTTCTATAGACTATCGTTGGCTTCAAAATAGAATTTTTGGAAACATCCATTTCAACTCAAGAGACCCGGAAAAATTATCCTAGACACAGAGAATTTAAAATTAATAGATCTAGAGATTTCCCCGGTGTTAGACAAGGGAGAGTTCGTAAAGGTGCCTTTAACAGAGATTTCAAAAGGTTTGATAAGTACAATTTTTCTAGTCAAAAAGAAGGACAAAGGTTGGCGCCCTGTCATAAACCTAAAGTATCTTAACAAGTTCTTAACTTACAGACATTTCAAGATGGAAGGGATCCATCTTCTGAGAAACATTTTACAAGCCAGGGACTGGCTGGTATAATTAGATCTCAAAAATGCCTATTTTACAATACCCATGGGCAAAACAGCCAGAAGTACCTTTGGTTTACTTGGAAAGGAACTCTTGATTAGTTCCTTTGTCTACCCTTTGGCCTGTCCTCAGTCCCTTGGTGTTTTACCAATGTCCTTTGTCCAGTAGTGAGCTACCTCAGCTAGAGAGGAGTTCAGCTAATTATTTACCTAAACGACATCCTCATTATGTCTCATGACAAAACAGAGGTTCAAAAACACTTACAATTGGCAGTAGACCTCCTTAGGAATCTAGGATTCATTATCATAAATATAGAGAACTCTATCATGACTCCGACACAAGAGGAAGAATTCCTTGGATTCCAGGTAAATACTATTCTATCCAATCTGATTCTTCCTCACAAAAAGTAACCAAAATAAAGAAACAGGTATCCTCTGTCCTATCAAAAGACTCAATACGCTTGAAAGACCTAGCCAGGGTCCTAGGTGTACTGTTGTCTTCTATCCAAGCAATTTGCCCCGGTCCTCTTCCCTACAGTGGCCTCCAAAGACTAAAAGCACTGGGTTTGAGAAGGGGTCTATTGTACGAGGACTCCATTCCCCTATCGGAGAACGCACAAGAGGATCTACTCTGCTGGCTAAAGAACCTCCAAGCATGGAACGGGATAGCCATTTTCAGAAACCTTCCATACTTTACCCTAGAGTCGGATGCGAGCAACCGTGGTTGGGGAGCCTGCCTAAACAATCTAGAAATCAGAGGGAGGTGGTCATTGGAGGAACAGTCCCGACATATAGTGGGTCTAAATGCCCTTCTGAGCTTCAAAAAGGTACTAAAGAACTCTAACACTGTGATCCGCTTGGACAGTTTCTCTGCTGTCTCATATATAAACCATCTGAGGGGTGCCAAATCCAAGACTCAGATATAGCAAAGCAGATATGGTATTTTTGTTGACATCAAAAGATCAGACTCAGAGCTGAATTTATTCCAGGAATTCAGAATATCAGGGCAGATTGGAATTCTCATTTTACCCACGAGTACAGTGATTGGAAATTGAATCCAGAGGCCTTTTCACTAATTCAGAAGTTAAGGGGTCCAGTTCAGATAGACCTTTTTGCGAGCAGACTAATTTACCGAGTACAAACGTATTTCAGTTGGAGACCGGATCCCAACGCAACAGCGGTAGATGCCTTCCTCCAATCCTGGTAAAAAATCAAGGGTTTTGCATTCTCCCCTTTCTCCATGATTCAGAGACTCTTGTGGAAGGTGAGACTGGAGTCATGCTTCATCATTTTAGTAACCCCCTTCTGGAGATCTCAAGTTTGGTTTCCAGGGGTAATGGAACTGGTGGTGGATTTTCCACGGCTGATCCCATCATCTTTAGGTCTACTTCAAGGTCAGAACAGAGAAGAACATCCTTTGGTCTTAGAAGAGAAGATGAACCTTCTTGTTTGGAAGATTTCAGGGGTTCTGACAGATATTCAGGCCTTTCAGGAGAGGCTCAAAGCCTACTGGAAGATTCATGGGCACCAGGAACTAGAAAGACATATAGAGGCGTTTGGAGGAAATGGTGTTAATGGTGCATGGAAAGGGATCTGGATCCCGTACAAAGCTCTTTACAACAGATAGCCATCTCTTTGAGTGAGGCGTCTCTATTGTTACAGATCTGCAATCTCATCAGGTCAACCCTTGATTAACATTCTTTCAATTGGTAGTAACCCCCAAATCCAAAGAGTTATGAAAAGAGTTAGACTAAGAAGACCCCCTAAAGCTCATTACGAGTCCTTATGGGATGTCAATTAATTTTTAAACTCTTCATGGCCTGGCCTAGTAACGCTATCCTCCCTTTAACAAATCTCCATGAAACTAGCAACACAACTCTGTCTAATCTCCTTTAGAAGGGTCTCCGACATTAAAGCATTAGAACTTTCTAATAGATTCTATTCTTCTGAAGGTATCCATTTTGATATTTGGAAAAGAACCGAAACCATGTCAGAGTCTATATTCTGTCCCTTTCACCATGAGTGTGAACAATTGTGTGTTGTTAATTGTATGAAGACTTATGGGAGTAAAATTTCAACATTCAGATCTCACGACACTGACAAACTTCTCTTATCATATGTTAGTCCATATAAACCTGTTTTTACAGCCACCTTAACCTGATGGGTCCGTCTGATTATGAATGAAGGAGGTGTGGATCTCTCTAGGGTTGGGGCACATTTTTCTAGAGTTGTAAAGGCTTGTGAAGTATTCTGGGCAGGAGGACCCCTGCCTGAAATACTTAAAAGCTTCTGATTGGCCCAATGCAAGTACCTTTTCAAACATTTACTTGAGACCAGTAGAGCATGTTAGCAGTGTAGCCTTACATGGCTTTGAACATGCATACCTGTATCCTCCGTTCTTGTAACAGAATGACGATGTTCCAATTAATATGTAGAGAATCTTGATTTCATTAAAGACAAACAGAGGCTAATATTATCCCACCCTCCTCACCCTGAAGAGTATGGTCTTGATATTACTACTATATTCTTAAGTTAATGTAATGCTCACTGAAATTGTATTTTCTGCTATATTTTTACTTCTATTATAATGCTCTCTGAAGTTGTTTATTACTTTAGATTTTTACTGCTCAGTATATCTTTCTATACGTCTTTACTATACAGTTTTTTCCTTTGATTCTTTGATAACAATGCTTAGGAGCAAACAGGATGCCACAATGTGTCTAATCCTTGAAGATGGGAGCGTGCTCTATCTATTTATCAAGATTCTCTCTGCATATTAATTGGGTAATCGTCATTCTCTTTCAACTCCCTTACCGAGATGAGGAAAACAGACTCGGTCTCGGAGTGCTCATTTTATGGCAACAATTCCATGATGTCCTTCATGGGCCACTTCAATTATCTTTTGTTGCAGACTCTCTGGAATAAAAATGTTGGAACCTCTAAGGATAATGCCTTCTTGAGTAATGGACAGTTCATCTTAAGCATTTTTTAACTTGTGATACTCACAGTCAATGGTAAGGGGATGCATGTGCTGGTTCCAAAACTGATGCGTAATAGAGTGTTTTACATGTCACTATCTTGACTTGTTTCAGTGACAATTTGTTCCAGACCAAATGGCAGCTGGTGTGCTTGAAATTTAGGTAGGCCTCTGCCATCTTGGAAGGGGTACCATGGCACAATAAAGGCACTAGTGAAAAGTAGTCAACAAGGATTTGATCTTTTCCTGGACTGTACACAATTTTGTAGTTGTTATCTTGTAATTGTAGGCCTCAGTATTCAATGTAAGGAAGCATCTTTGCCTATTGGATTGCCAAAGATGGTCAACAATGCTTGATGATCTTTTACAAGCATGAAATCCTTTCCACATAAAAATACACGTAAATGTCCACAAGCCCACAGCACTGCAAAACTTTATACTCAGGTTGAGAATAAGCACGTTCAGTTTGGGACAAACTTCTGCGTGCATATGCCACAATCTGTCTTCAAGCATTTGAGCGCCCCCTGTAGTGAACAAGGATTGTGCATAACCCGAAGGGGCTAGTGTCAACAACAACCTCAGCATGAAGCTTTGGATCAAAGTATTTCATTTCAGTAGCATTCTTAAAAGCTTGTTGGATTTTCATAAAGCTTTGCTTGCATTCATGTTACCAATGAAATGTTAATTTCTGTTATTTTAATTTGATATTGCGAACTAATCACCCTACCTGGGTATCTCAGCTTTGATGATAGGCACAGCTGCAGGAACAGCGAGTAGAATGAAAATAAGTAGTCATTTATTGAATTTGGTGTAAGCAGTACATGCACTGATCTGAAATGGCAAATTATTCCAGTAAGTGGGGGCCATATAAGAAAAAGATTTGCCTCCACACCTTGTTCGATAGATACGGGGAATGGTAAGTAGCTCTTTATTCATTGATCGCAGACTCCTGACTGGAAGATGGCGTTTAAGCTTCTGGTGTAAGTAGCTACATCCTTTCCCCTCTAGCTTTATGGGTAAGGCAACAGATCTTAAATGTAATTCTCCTTCTGAACAGTAACCAGTGTACTGTGGGTAGATGCAGATCTTGAAAAAAGATTACACATGATCCATGCAGCTAATTATTGCACTACCTAAATCTTTGAAAGTAATGTCTCAATGGCGGAAGCCAAAAGAGCATTACCATACTCAAGCCTGTTAACAACAAGAGTCTGCACTAAGATTTTCCTGGCTGTAAGCGGAAGAAAAAGAAGTGCTTTCTTCAGTAGGTGCATCATATTGAAGCATGTGCCCATTACAGATAGGACCTGCTTGTTAGAGCTTGACCCAACTTAATGCCAAGATTTTTAAATATCTGAATGGAGATAGCAGCACTCCCTAATTCTGACGACCAAAAAATTGGGAGTCCAAATTTGTTGGGCTTTCCCAAATAGCATAATCTCTGTCTTTTCAGCATTCAGCTGAGGGTAGTTGTCTGTCATCCACTCTGCTATCACTTTCATCCCATTGGAGAAGCGTTCTTTCACTTTATCCACATTTTGTATTGAAGGAGATGACCAGCTGAGTATTGTCAGTATAACAATAAACAAAAGAAGAGTGTCTGGGAGGAAAATGAACCATTCTCGGAGCACAATACCAACCACACTAGGATGTTTAGGAAGGCCCTCACTCACCACCTAGTGATGACATGCTTCATCATCGGGCCCCACCAAAGAGACCGAATGTCTCTTTGGTGTGCTGCAACGCCAGGATTACTGCGGAGCTGGTTGGTGAGTTTAGGGCGTGTTGAGTGAAAATGAACATATAGTGAGTGATGAGGGTATTTTAAAATTGTCAGTAGTGTATCTGAAGTAATTTTATTAAATGATCACTAAAGACAAAAGGTATAAGATATATGTGAGGATCCAGTCCACTTTTAATTGAGTGGTGGGATCCTAGAGAGTAGTCAACATGTTTCTTGCCATCGAAACGGTGTTGTATCTGAAGTTAATTACTTCAGATACACTACTGACAATTTTAAAATACCCTCATCACTCACTATATGTTCATTTTCACTCAACACGCCCTAAACTCACCAACCAGCTCCGCAGTAATCCTGGCGTTGCAGCACACCAAAGAGACATTCGGTCTCTTTGGTGGGGCCCGATGATGAAGCATGTCATCACTAGGTGGTGAGTGAGGGCCTTCCTAAACATCCTAGTGTGGTTGTTATTGTGCTCCGAGAATGGTTCATTTTCCTCCCAGACACTCTTCTTTTGTTTATTGATAATTGACCGGGGAACAAGAGTGTCAGATACTCTCCCTACCTCTCTCCTTGATATTCATATTGTCAGTATAAGTCAGGATTTCAAAGACAAAGGATTTAATGAGCATGGTAAGGGGTGCCACATATATGTTGAATAAGGTGGGACTCAGCATGATCACTGAGGGATCATGCTTAAAACATTATTTTTCGTCAAGTCTCTTAACAGCGCACTTACAGTGGCAAAGTCTTGTGTATATTAGAACAGTAGCTGGCCATGCCAAGGAATGAATGTAACATGGAAACATCTAGTAGGGGACTGGCAGTAGATAACACTTGCACTTTAGCTGAATTGGGTGTCATACCCTCATCAGAAAAGATATGGGCAAATAAATTAAGCTTTGTCTTATGGAACTCACATTTCTCATCATTCAACGTTAAATCTGCATCAGCAAACAAATGACACACTCGCGTGAGAGCTTTATAGTGCTTTTTCTTTGTAGCTCCGAAAACCCAAATGTCATCACTACGATTGAAAGCATTCATGACATGCTGTATGAATCATAAATGACATCTTGAAATAGCTCTGCAGCTGAGAACACACCGAAACTTAGTATTTTATTTCAGAACAGACCAATATGTGTAGTAAAGGTTGTTATGTACCTGCAATTCTCTACAAATTCTAACTGATTATATCCTTTATTCAAATGAAGGTCAATTGTGTTATCATGACAGTGATATGAGAACCTGGATGTTCTTCTCTTTTAATTGCCTTGGTCCCTTGACGCATATCCACACAAATGCGTACTGCTCCTTCACTATCCTTTTTGGGTACTACCACTATGGGAGAAACCCATGGCTTTTGACGAGGGGAAAGCTCAATAATATAATGTTTCAGTAAGGACTCCAGTTCTTTTTTAGCAGCTTCCTGTAAATGAAATTTAATTCATTAATGTGTAGTTGTACTTTCATGGTTTTGAGTTTTCCCAACCCATGAAACAAAGACGGGAACTGACTTACTATTTTGTGATGAGCATTCATGTTTTAGTTCACTGATATCAGTCCCATGTCATCAGCTGTGCTGAAGCTGAGTAAACAGGCACTGAACGCTGTACCTTGAAGTAAAAGAGTGGGTGTTTGTAGTTTTGTTTTCTTGTGTTTCATCTTTGCAACAAATAAACCTTGAATTTTTAATGACATCAATGCAGCCCATGTATACACTTTAGTTTTCAATAGCATAAGTTGTGGCAATGGAGATAGTTCACTGTATGTCTCCTCAGGCATAATGTTAATCAAAGCCCCACTGTTGATAATAAAAGGTATTGAGCAAACATTTACTTGAAATGTCATCTTCAGACAATGTTTCCATTACTTTGGTGCTTTTTCATGTCGACTTTTCTTTGACCTGTATTTTTCTTCACATGCAGTCAGTCTGACATGCACACATTTGTCTGAGGTAAATGTCAACTTTGCACAACTGTCTGCTTCACTTTCACTTGATATTGATACTGAAGAACTGTTTGAAGATGATTTAGATGGCAATCGACTTTGTTTGGTGAAGACTTGCCTCAACTAGTATGGCTGCGTGGCCTTGTGGGTGTGCGTCGAGTGCTGCTTCTGGAACATTCAGTCGACCAGTTTGTCATTCGTGCCATGACACACTTACTCTTTCCTTCGCCTTGCAAACTGTTACAAAATGGTTCTCGTTCTCACAGCCTTTACAGATCTATCCAATGGTTGGACATTTACTAACGTGTGGAAATGAAAATCTACACCTGAAACACAACTTCTTTTTCTATGGAGACATCACTCTGTCGTTCTGCTTTGTGTTTTGCTTACTTTTCATGTTCAAATCAGTCTCACTCTTGGCACCTCCTGCCTCCATTTCAGCAGGTTGTCGATCAGTATGCTGTTCAGTTCTGGCATTCATGAGAATTCGCCCCAGGCTATGAGTTTCTCTCAGCATTCGTTGTCTGAATGAATCTGACAGGCATCCATCAAGTACTTTGAGACAAATAGGTTCTTCATCATTAAATTCAATGAATTTATAGTGTTTGATGAGTGTGTCTAGTCTCTCAAAAAACTTGTCGATGGTTTCACCAACTTTCTGTCATTCCTGACTGAAAATGTACCTTTTGTAATCTACATTTGGCATTGGATTGAACTTGAGATTCAAGACTGCTTTGATTTGACAGTATTTAATTTCATTAGCTCACAGCATTTTCTTTATGATTTCTTTTACACCTTCACCAGCATTTTGATAATCGTCTGGTTATCTGCTTCTTCTGTCACATCAATTAAATCATCAAACATCTCTAGCCAGGCAGTCCATCTGTCACCAATGTTTTGCATTTTGGTGGTATTGAATGGTGGTGGTGGTTTCAAGAAGGCGGTGGCATTGTAACCATGGTGCACAGTCAAAATATCAATTCCTAGTTATCGAGTTACATAACATTAATATTGAGTTTAAAATATTGAAGGTGAAGAATATTGAGGTCAAGAATATCGTTGGACAGAATATCGACCCTAAGGTAAGTAATATCGATTTTTTTATATCAATGTAAGTAATATCGAAGTTAGTAATATCGATATCAATTATATCGATGTTACTAATTTTCATGTTACTAATATCAATATGTGTTTGTTGTTATGTATTTTTTATTATGAATTTTATATGTATGTTATCTGTTTTTTTTTAAAGTATTTTATTTGTTTTAAATTATATGTGTACTATTTTTTGTATATTAAAAATTTTATTTTTAATTCAATTTTATGTTTTAAGACTGGACAGGGTTGTGGGTTTATAGGGGAATAGGGTGGGAAGTAATTTAATTATAGTAAATTAATTATACATTTTTAGTAATTGTAATTTAATTTTAATACATTTTTGCGTTTAAGTTCTGTAGCGGGTTGTGGGTTTATAGGGGAATTGGGTGGGAAGTAATTTAATTGTAATTAAATGATTATTTATTTTTTATTGGTATTGATAATTTTTTTATTTCTAATTAATTATTAATTGGTAAATAATTATTTTAATTGGTAATTAATTATTTTAATTGGTAAAAAAGGTTTGCAATTGGTAATTACATTTTGTAATTGTCAATTCATTCTTTTAATTGGTAATTAAGGTTTTTAATTGAAAATTTAATTTTGTAACTGACAATTCTTTTTCATTGGTAATTAATGTTTTTGATTGGAAATTACATTTTTTAATTGGCAATTAATTGTTTTAATTGGTAACTAATTTTTTACAATTGGTAATTGATATTTTTAATTGTTAATTACTTTTTATTAATTGGAAATTTATTTTATTAATTGGTAATTCATTTTTCATAAAAAATGTTTTTATTTAAAAATGAATGTATTGTTTACCATTTTCTAATTGTTAATTACTTTCTAATTATCAATATGTTTTTTGTTTTGAAAAATATTTTGTTGTTCAATATTTATTATTTGGTAATTTATATTTATTAATTCATATTTATTGGTATTTATTGTTAATTTATTGTTAATTCATTGTTCAATTTTAAAGATGTTTTTAGTAATTATTAATGGGTATTTGCAAATGATGTAGAGTTATTTAATTTTTTTTTTATTGACAACAATTATTTATAAGTATGTTATATTTAACTTCTACGCTATCCAATGCTTTCCCTACTGTTGCACTCTCTGGAGTGGGAATAGTAATTTTTACCTCTACGCTATCCAACGCTTTCCCTACTGTTGCACTTTATGGAGTTGGAATAGTAATTTTTACCCCTACACTATCCAACACTTTCCCTACTGTTGCACCTCTGGAGTTCGAATAGTAATTTTTACCCCTACGCTATCCAACGTTTTTGCTACTGTTGCACTCTCTGGAGTTGGAATAGTAATTTTTACCCCTACGCTAGCCAACGCTTTCCCTACTGTTGCACTCTCTAGAGTTGGAATAGTAATTTTTACTCCTATGCTATCCAATGCTTTCCCTACTGTTGCACTCTCTGGAGTTGGAATAGTAATTTTTACCCTACGCTATCCAATGTTTTCCCTACTGTTGCACTCTTTGGAGTTGGAATAGTAATTTTTACCCCTACGCTATCCAACGTTTTCCCTACTGTTGCACTCTCTGGTGTTGGAATAGTAATTTTACCCCTATGCTATCCAACGCTTTCCCTACTGTTGCACTCTGTGGAGTTGGAATAGTAATTTTTACCCCTACGCTATCCATTGCTTTCCCTACTGTTGCACTCTCTGGAGTTGGAATAGTCATTTTTACCCCTACGTTATCCAATGCTTTCCCTACTGTTGCACGTTTTGGAATTGGAATAGTAATTTTTACCCCTACGCTATCCAACGCTTTCCCTACTATTGCACTTTTTGGAGTTGGAATAGTAATTTTTACCCCTACGCTATCCAACGCTTTCCCTACTGTTGCACTTTTTGGAGTTGGAATAGTAATTTTTACCCCTATGCTATCCAACGCTTTCCCTACTGTTGCACTTTTTGGAGTTGGAATAGTAATTTTTACCCCTACGCTATCCAAGATGACCGTTTCTTGTATTTTAATTACTTTGCTTTTAGGCATTGGGAAACAACCTTTACAAAGCAATCTTTTACAGCGCACTACCATTACAACACAGTTATTACATCGCAGCATCCTTTACATCGCATGTCATTACAACGCAGGCATTACATCGCATGTCACTACAACTCATACCATTACAACGCATGTCACTACAATAAAGGCTTTACATTGCAAGACATTACAACGCATACCATTACAATGCATAGTACCCTTACACTATCCAACACTTACCCTACTGTTGCACTCACTGGAGTTAGAATAGTAATTTTTACCCCTACACTATCCAACACTTACCCTACTGTTGCACTCACTGGAGTTAGAATAGTAATTATCACCCCTACACTATCCAACACTTACCTTAAATGCGATTTAATGGTATGCGTTGGAATGGTATGCATTGTAAAAATATAATGCGATGTAATGGAATGCGTTGTATAGGTAGTTTCTAAAAATGCGTTGTAGTGACATGCGATGTAAAATCATGCGATGTAAAGGATGTTGCGATGTAAAAACTGCATTGTAGAGGCATGCGTTGTAAAAGTATGCATTGTAACATCATACAACCTTAGGCGTTAGTTCGGACTGTCTGACAACTGGTTGATCTCTTCCTCGCAGCGGTTCTGATCGCAGCTTTATCTTGCAATTTGCTATCACTATTTGCTGCTCTTTCAAAACCTGGCTGTATGCGACATTTTTATGTTGTCACTCTGTATGATGTATAGCTTTAGGTTGCCTAGTAGCGAAGTATCTCTTTTACGACCTTACCAGCAGGTTCTTGGTCAATAATGTGTAGACTTCGCAATGAAGTTTTTGTTATCTTCAAATGCTTCACACTGGCTGGAGTTGCACCTTGACTCCACATACCCCAGTCATCGATTCTGCACTTCGATTGAGGAACACGTGATACCCATAAGCAGTTTGCTGGCCCAGGGCAAACTGTATGGGAGAGAACTGGCGATCTACGGGTTACTTATCCCCTATCTTGTCGCCATTTGTAGTGTCCTCCCCAGTCTGCGATCCTGCTAATGACTACACCACAAACAAATCTTAGTATAATATATCGTTATTCGTCTGCGTGTAACTGCACACTCAACATTCTAAATCTGCATTCACTTCATTTTGCTCTAATGGTTATGTTACAGTTCTACGGAGTCTATCAGGAGCCGGCAATCCTAACTCACTTGACACTACAAAACTCAATCAGTATTCTGTGAGAGGCTAACAATAAAATAACATAGATGAGGTTAAACCATATCTATGACTATTACAACAATTAAACAATGAGCTTTAAATAAATGCATTTTGTCATAACTTTTGGAAAACGTATGCCCACATAAGACCACTTCATCTTTTGCTACTAGTCTGGATTGTCGCACTACCATTCTTTGGGTTGACTTGTACCAGAATGAACTATTGTCTCTTTTTGAGTTCATTTTCTCCCTCAAAGAACATTTGGGGATTTCTCCATTTTCTTGGGGTTTGCATGCCCCAACATGATATGCTCCCTAATGGGTTTTACATATCTTCAGTTACTGTGTTGGATTGTTCTACTAGTATCCTGTGGGCTGACTTGTTCCAAAAACTGATATCCAAAACTGTGATGAAATATTGTAAGCGTCTTTTGAGTTTGTGGATTTATAGGCAATAACCAAACTTTCTTTTTGTGCTTTTCCTATTGTTTTAGATTTAGAAGTAGTGATGCGACAGAAAGTGGAAGCAATGAATGAGATGATTCTGTAACATACTGGAACCATAGAAATTATTATATAAATAAGCACTAACAAGAAAATACTCAGTGTAACTTCTTTAGACTTGTCTACTAATGTAGAGGATTGTCAGCTTAAATATATTATCATCTAATAAAAGCCATTTTATCAAAATTAATTAGTCACATGTCGGGTGCAGGAGACAGGTTCACTGCTTATATTTCTTCACCCAGGTATTTCAATCTGTTGAAGAGCAAAACAAGCAACCAGTAATGGAAAATAAACTTTTATAATAGTTATTGTTAGTGAATGCAGGCAGGGAAAAAACATAGAATATGAAAAATGCTAAATTGTGTCCCGGATTATGAGTTCAGGAGTAAATTCAGATCCCTGAGCAAACATGAGTTTATACATCAGGTGGCCATATGAGTAATTTAGGAGTTACCAAGTGGAAGGTGGTTTTACCACTTGTGGTAATTACTACATATCTCACAAGTGTCCCCTAAAAAAATTGAAGCAAGTCAAACCATTTGAAATGCATTAAGGAGAAATGCCTCAAAAAAGCATACTGAAAAATTGGTGCAATGGATATTGCCTCATAGTGTTGTGCCTAATTTTAACTGTAATAGCTTGGAATATGCACTTGGTAAACATTGCACAATGGGGTACCAGTATTTACTAGGGGCCAGATGTAGGTGTCAAAATACCGGTCGGAATCGGCCGAAAATACAGATTTTCGTCCGTTTCCGACCAGTATTTTGACATTGGTATGTAGGGGCACTGACAACATAAAGATTCTGTAATTTTACCGAATCGGTAATTTTACCAAATCGGTAAAATTACCGATTCTGTAAAATTACAGAATCTGTAAATTTTACCGATTCGGTAAATTTACCGATCAGTAAAATTACCGAATCTGTATTTTCCTATGTAGGTAGCACTTCTAACAGTGCTACAGGGCCTTTAGAATTCGTTATTTACCTAGTAATACAATTGCATGTAAATAACGAATTCTTGTGTACATGCACATCTGTGCATGTACACCTGTGCCATGTGGCACATAAACATGCCCTAAGGGCATGTATGTGTGCCACATGGCGCACAAGCCAGTTACAGGGGTGCAACAGGGTGTCAAAGTGACACCCTGTCCCCCTTTGCAATCGGTATTTTTACCGATTCGGTAAATACCGAATCGGTATTTGCTATTGAATCCTATGGGCTTCAAGGCCCATAGGAATCAATGACAAATACCGATTCGGTAATTACCGAAACGGTAATTACCGAATCTTACAGATTCGGTATTTTTACCGAATTTTTTACCCACATAGCAATTACCGAATAGTAAATACTGAATCGGTAAAATTGGGTATTTACCATTCGGTAATTTGCTATTGCCTACATCTAGGCCTAGGTGTGGTAAATGCCTCACCACATTCTGGTCCACTCATAATCAGGGCATTTAAATTCATGATACATAAGACTGTTATTGAAACAGACAATTGCTCAAACAATAGAATGCTGTGGTATCTGATAGAAAAACCTGATACTCTGCAATTATTTGCATTTGAATACATTTTTTTCCTTTGTTCTATTGGCTATGTTATAGCGTTTTTCAAAATATGTAAAATGTGTAAATAATGTGTGAAAGTTATTTTTGAAATGTTTTAATTTTAATAACGCACTGAGCCGTAGATGAAAAACGAATGAGGTTGCACCTGCAAGGAGTTAGCTAAGTCACTTACAAATATAAATAATGCCATGAATAGTTATGCCACATTTCCATGTAATATACCATTATTTTAAAATGGATGCAGTTACTTGTGTTCTGTTCAACTTCTCCGGCTCATTCCACCTACCAATCGCTGTCCCGCTCAAAGCCACCTCTCTCCTTTTCAAGGAGCAGCAAGGGAATGTCACCATCATAATAGCAATGTACAATAATGTTAGAAAACATGTATTGTGAATAAACCTTCCATGATGTACCCAAAGCATGATTTTCAAGGACTGCTGCTGAAAATTCTGCTGTGGATGTGTTTGTGCTAGTTCTAGGAGCCATTGTTAAATGTTTTATTTGTATTATACATCTCCAGGGTGCAGTTGCTGAGGAAGCAAGTGGAAGATTTCTTTTACCTTAAGACATGGGTTAGTGCTAAACAACTGTGTAGTTTTTAAATATTATTTTGTTGTTCCTGATTTCCATAAAACACACAGAGAGAAAAAGAGGCACAAACGGGTGCACGGCTGCCTAAGAGAACCATTTAAACACAAAAACTGGTGTGACACCCTTTACTGGTGCATGGAACAATTTTCCTAAGACACCTATAGCTAATGTCAGTCTCACCACCTACTGTTACACTCCCTCCAAGTAAAACAGGGCAGTTCCAAGAATTGGACGAGGTAGACTCACTCTTGTAATGTGACGTGTCATCATTTGCCTCCTTGTCCCAGCCTGGTAAGGTGGTACTACCATGGCAGACTCTAATTCAGGGTGGCGCTGACTGAGGGACTTCTTAGAAATGACTTTCTTTTCTATGGATAAAACTTGGATCCATACAATATATTATGATACACCTCCCACAAAACCTGTATTGCTTCCTGTGGGGCTACAAATAGCTCTTACAGCTGGCCCGGTGTGTATTACCCAAAAGGACAATGCATTTAGTCTTTGTGCCAAACTATTTTCTTTATTTTCATTTCTTGAGTTTATTTTGTTTCTTTATACATTTTGCAGATCTCGATTAGATTATACATAAAACATGATATATATACATACAACCCCAAACTTTTTTTATCAAAAACATCCGTGTTTGAATAAAGTTCTCATGTGGTTGGGACTCCCACAAGGGTATACCGACAGCCCTTTAACTTTTTCCCCAAGTTCTAAAGAAGGATTTAGAGAGTTTGAAATTGACATGTAATTTGTTCCCAGCCCAGTATATAGATGACATTTTAATAGCATCCAAGACAAAAAAACTTGCAAGGTTGATACCATTGTATTGTTAAATCATTTGGTGGAAAATAGGCATAAAGTCTCCCCAACAAAAATGTAATATTGTGAGAGGAAGTTATCTATCTCAGACACCATCTTGAAAAGAGTGTGTGAAAAGTCTCAAAATAATGTATTTCTGCAATTCAGAAATTGAATCAGCCGACCATTCTGAGGGAGGTTCAAAATTGTCTTGGAACTGTAGGTTATTGTTACCTGTGGATTCCAAATATCTCCCAGCTTTCACAAAGTAAGGTTGACATGTTGTGAGGTTCAAGATTCTGTACCATTTGATGATAAGTACCTTGAATCATTTATGAAACTGAAAGAGAGTGTGTAATGCACCAGTATTCAGGACGCCTGACAACAACATGATTTTCTATTTGTTGTGTCATGAAAAAGCTGTATGTGTGTTTTCAATACTTGCTCAGAAACATGGAGAACCCATGCGCACGATTGCTTATTGTTCAGAAGTTTTGATCCTGTTGCTGTAAGTCTTTCAGGATTTGCAGCAGTTTGGCAATAGAGCAAAGTGAAGGGATCGTGATGAGCCATACTTTGACTATGTTCCACATCATGTTGAAATCTCTTTAACAAGAATGAAAACACAGAACATTACAAATAGCAAGTTGATAGGATTTGAGCAGGTAATACTTGGAGCAGAGAACATTTCAATTCAATTGTGCAATGTCCTGAATCTAGCAACACAGCTTTCGATTTCAGACAAGGCAGGGAAAATATTTTTGATGATGAATTGAAGCATGACAACATTAAGGTTACTGATATGCAAAAAAAATATGAAAGTCCCATTAGAGGACACAGATTTGACACAGTTTATTGATGGCTCCTGTCTGAGGAATTCATATAGAGCATTAAGAGCTGCTTATGCCATGTGTTCTGGTTTAAAAGGAATGGAAGCATTGTCCTTACCAAATTTGACTTCAACACAGGTAGCAGAATTAATTGCTCTCACAAGAACACACTGCTTGTTAGACTGTCAATACAGATAGCCTTTATGGTTTTGTTGCTGTGCATGACTATGGTCAACTCTGGTCACAAAGAAAGCTCATGACATTTTCAGGTACTCCAATCAAGATTAGCGTGTACATATTGGATTTGTTGGATGCTGTTTAAATACCAAAAGAAGTGGCAGTTGTAAAGCGGGAGGCTCATAAAGATGGCAAGGGTTTGGTCAGAAACAAGTGTACTGACCTGGCAGGAAGGGACCATCATTCAGGAAAATGAAGATGAAAATTTAATAAATTATGATGTTACACAGATTTCCAACAAAGTAAACTGTTATTTTATGGATTCGTTGATGACCCTGCAGGAAATCAAAATGTATGAAATTGGTTTGCAAAAAGAATTATCAGGATTTATATGAGAATAAAGTTAAAAAGTCTTTTTTACCTAATTCAATGTTACAGCCTATGTGTAAATATTTGCATAATTAAGCTCATGCAGGGAGAGATAGTCCAATCCGGATATTTAAGCAATCCAACGTACTCAGTCTATTACAAGACAGGAGGCCATGATTCCTAAAGAAAGGACTAAGGAAAGGGTTGATCTAGCTGTAGATAATGTCCCCAGTGTACCCTCACGTATTATATTGACTTATAATCGCCAGCATGGGGAATTAAGAAAGATCCTGTACAAAAATTGGAACCTTGTCCAAAGTGATCCTATTATTGGACACAAGGTGATGAGTAAACCACTCCTCACTTTTCGCAGATCTCCCTCTATGGCAAAGGCTTTGGTTAAGAATACCCTGGAACCTAAACTTTCTACCACCTGGTTGTCTTTGAGGTGGGATTTGAGGTGGGATTTATACATGCGCAACTTAGCCCACTGGGCGTCAAGGCGCCTAACTCAATATAAAGCTGATAACACCAGATGACAGAAATTTACTGATAGGCCTTAATGAAGCACTAGGTTTTGAGCGCTTTCCTAAAGAGATCCAATGAGGGCTGTAATTTGATCTCCAAGGGAAGTGTGTTCCATAGTTGGGGTGCCATAATGGAGAAGGCCTTGTTCCCCCATCTAACCTTCGTAGAGCGTGGGACTACCAGTTGGTTCAGCTCCAGAGAGCGTAAACATCTGCTCGGAACATACCGAGTAAGCAGGGCTCCGAGAGCGTCAGAGGGGCCAGCCATAAGGGCTCTATAGGTGAGGCAGAGAAGTTTAAAGGACACTCTGGAGATGATAAGGAGCCAGTGGAGACTCTTCCTTGCCGCAGTAGCGGAGGACAACCATGGCAGGGCCAACACAAATCGCGCCGCTGCATTCTGCACGACCTGTAGACGCTGCAGAAGCCCCTTGTTGGCCCCAACATAGAGAGAGTTGCAATAATCAAGCCTAGAGCCAACAAGAGCAATCACAATCTGCTTGCGAGCCTGTGGGGAAAGATAGTGAAGGATTCTTTTAAGGGTCCTGATGACGCCCCAACAGGTGGCCACAGTTCTGTTAACCTGAGACTCCATAGAGAGCAAGTTGTCGAAAATGACACCTAGATTCCTAGCAGATTGTGTAGGAGTGGGGCAGATGCCTAAGGATGAAGGCCACCACTCGCCTGACCACATGTCCTGGTCTTTGCCAAAGACCAGGACCTCTGTTTTGTCACCGTTCAACGTTAGTGAGTTGAGAATCATCCACTCTGCAACAAGTTGCATGCAGGACCTAAAGTTGAGAGCAGTGGTACTCACAGAGTGGGTCAGGGACACCATAATCTGCGTGTCGTCGGCGTACAACACCACCTCCATCCCCTGAGATCTTACAAGTCTCGCAAGGGGGCCACGTAGATATTGAACAGGGTCGGACTCAATGCCGACCCCTGTGGCACCCCACACTGCAGAGACTTGGCAGGAGAGAGGAAATCTCCAAGCATCACACGCTGCTCTCTCTGCTGTAAAAAAGAGTTCAGGAGACTGAGGGCAGGCCCTGTTACCCCTGCCTCCCTTAACCTAGATGTTAAGGTAGAGGGAGACAGGGTGTCGAATGCTGCTGTGAGGTCCAACAGTACTAGCACAGTGGTTTGTCCCAGATCTACTTTCCGACGAATGTTATCTGCAACCATAGTCAAGGCGGACTCCGTGCTGTGAAGCTTTCTAAAACCATGTTGGGACCCGTCCAAGAACCCCGAGGAATCCAGGAAGCTGGATAGGTGACAGTTCAAATGAGCCTCCAACATCTTAGCAGGTGCTGGCAGAAGAGATATTGGTCTGAAATTCTTCAGGAGACCAGGGTCCAGAGTGGGCTTTTTAAGAAGAGGTTTTACTATGGCCTTCTTCCATGCCATAGGGAAGGTACCATGTTCCATGGCTCCATTCATTATTTCCAGCATAGGAGGAAGAATGCTGTCCCTACAGTCCTTTAGTACTTTCAAAGGAACAGGGTCCAGAGGAGAGGCTGATTTCGTTCTATCTAACAGAAGATTAAGACCATTTATGGAAAGCGCAGGAAAATGAGTGAGGATTTGGGGAGAGACATCAATCCAGGATTCACAATGCTTCACACGAGAGGAATCCTCGTCACTCAGGGAATTCCTCTGAGATTGTAGAGCCAAATAGATATTGTCTATTTTTTTATAGAAGAAATCCGAGATGTTATTACATAGTTCCTGTGTGGCTATCACGGGGTCAGGTGCCTGAAGAGAGCAGAGGGAGTCCACGATCTTAAAGAGCTCTTTAGATGAGATAATAAAACTGGTCAGGTTGGTGAAATAATCCTGTTTCTCCTTGATAACTCTGCTTTTATACTCTCGCAACAGGCACCTGTAAGCCTCCCGATCTATCGGATCCCAAGATTTGCGCCAGCCTCTTTCCTTCCTTCTGCATTTTTGTCTGAGGAGCCTCAGTGTTTCTGTAAACCAAGGGGCTGTCGGTTTTTGTCACGCCATATATCTGAGTGAGGTAGGGGCTAACACATCCACTGCTCTAGTAATAGAATCAGAGAGTTCCTGTGCCGCCTCATCCACTGACCACTGAGATGAGGTGCTAATGTTTTGGATAAAAGGGGCCAAAGCCTCATTGGTGATATTTCTAAAACTTCTTTTGAGACATTTATTAGTGGTAACCGAGTTACCCTCAGTACGGGGAGCGTTTAGATACAGCGGTACCGCTAAATGATCAGACCATACTATCAGCAAAGGCGTGCCGACTGTTAGTCTAGGGTCATTAGAGAATACCCCATTGAGGGTGTGGCCAGCCCTATGGGTCGGGCAAAGTACCCTTTGTAAAAAGTCACAGGCCTCCAAAGCCTTAACCAGGGAGGATGTGTCTTTGGCTTCCAGATCATCCAAATGAAAATTCAGGTCACCGAGAATGGTGAAGTGCGATCGCCCGAAATATGGTTCCAAGATTCTAAAAAGCTCAGAACAAAAGTTGGTTCTAGATCCTGGAGGTCTATATACAAGGATTCCAGTGAGGGAAATCGAGGGGGAACACACAATGCAAAAATATAGAGCCTCAAAAGGATCAGAAGGGACAGATAGAGACTTTACAGTACAGGAGAGTGTGTCTTTAAAGAGGATTGCAAGTCCGCCTCCTCTCCGTCGTACTCTGTCCAACCTATGAAGCGCATATCCTTCAGGTATCGCCAAAAGAAGATCATGACCAGAGGATTCAGAGGCCCATGTCTCGGTCACAAAAACCCAATCGGGTTGCCTTATCCTTACGAAATCATGAAAGGCTACGTTATTTTTAATAAGGGAACGTGCATTAATCAGGAAGCCCTGTCTGGGTTGAGAGGTCTACTGACCATGGGGGGAGGGAGCTGATTTCCTGAAAGGCTGTGTGACGGATTTGAGAGAAGTTTTACACGTAGGACAGACCTGAACCTGCCGCAAGGCCTCCGGAGGGAACCGATGATGACACAAGAGTGTAGGGGGTCTAAAAGACATAAGATCCTGCAGGGAATAGACCTGGTGCGCTAAAATGGAGCTATCAGGAGCCCCAGAGTCCAGGCCGTCCTGCAGCCCGTCCTCAGCGCGGACGGGCGCAGACGGGCTGAACTCTGGCGTAACTCCGGCGTCAATCAGGCGTCCCCGCTGCGCGTAACCGCTGCACGTCTGCATGACTCTGTTTTGTACACGTCTAGCGTCCTTCTGACGACTAGAGCGTGTACCCTACCTAATGGCACCGAAAAGCGGCCCCGTCTACTAGCAAGATGGCGCTAATGCAGTAAATTACGCCGGGAAGCGGACCCACCGAACAGCGGTGACTTTCCCCAAAATTAGAGTGCAAGTGAGGGCCAGGCCAGTTTAAAAACAAGGGAAAATAAATGAAATACAAATTAAATCCAAAAACGAGGTGTGATTAAAATTATCAGCAGCTCCGGCCACGAACCGCACAGAGTGCTGGCGCCCTTTGAGCAAGGGCTTTAAAACATGCCCTAGTGTAAGGCCTGTTGTTATGGGAGTAACAGGACACATTACAGCAGTCCCTTCCGACAGGAACCCATTGCCATCAACAAATGGTTAACCTGTAGGACAGAATATGCAGTGTATGTGTTGGAGTGTCCGTGTGGTTTCAGGTATGTTGGCAGTACCCGGCTGCCTTTCCACAAGCTGATATTCCAACACATACAGGCAATCGTGGGGCATGATCAGACCTATCCGGTTGCCAGGAATTTTGAAGTCAAACATTCTGGTAATCCTGGCCAGCTCCAGTATTATGTCATCGATACAGTAGTAGCATCCAGGAGAGGAGGGGACCGAGAGGCCAAACTTCGTCTCCTGGAGACTAGATACATACTGGAGTTGAACACAAAGAATCCTAATGGATTGAATGACAGGGAAGATCTCTATACCTGTATTTAGGATTCTCCAGGATCACACAGCCTGCCCGGTTAGATGCATGCAACTGAATGGTTTTTGTTAGTTTTAATATAAAATGTGGCTGAATGGTATTAAGAAATGTATGTAAAATATGTTTTTAGATCTGTTTGTCTTGCACATTTTGCACTTATATTTGCACTTTGCACATCACAATTGGTACTTTAACCCGTTGGGCAGACATGAATTTATTGGATGGCCCACTAGGGCTACAAACTTTTGGAGATAATTTATGTGACAGTTGCATTAGGTAGCATGACATGGAGTTATTACCTGACATTGAGTTCTGCGTTGTGCAGCAGCCTTTTTTCATCGGAGGCAGAAAGACAGAGGGACTATGTCATGTTAGTTTAGCCCTACACAAAACAGGGTATGGGCAGGCTTGAAAATTCTTATTAGATGTCAGCCACTATGGCTTTAATGAATTTTCTATACACGATGTTATCATGGATATAATATATTGTACAAAAATATATATATATATATATTTTAAATCTGTTTTATGTCCCACCAGGTTGCTGCTATGTACATATAGGCTGTTAACAAATGGTACAATATTTATTTATTTATTTATTTATTCCATTGGTGTAATTTGCACAGTATTTTTTCCATGTTTACATCTTGTTACCATGCACTGTCACTTTAGAAGTCTGCCTACTGGCTTGCAGTATGTCATGTGATCAAGTCTCTTCCTGAGGCGAAACGCGTCATGGCGGATGCGCTGGCACAACTATAATAAAAAGCAGTTTTGCACCAGCAATTGATGGGTCTACTTTTCGTCATTTGGAAAATCGGCAGCGCCAGCTTGCAGTGTGGTGTTTCTTTGGATATATATATATATAAATATATATATATATATATATATATATATATATATATATATATATATATATATATATATATATATATATCCTTGCAATCTCTGTTCACCACGGCGTTTTACACCAAACAGAAAGGAGGACCCCAAAGCGGCAAGTGAATTTCAAGTGGGAAGATTTATTTGCTCACACGAAATGGTATTTCAGGCATGACGCGTTTCGGTTAACTAGTAACCTTGATCACAGAATATATATATATATATTCTCCAGAAATGTTTGTTTCCACGGGGAAAAAAACCTTTGGCCACACCAGGAAACTCCGTTTAAAATGTCTTTATTGAGATGAAACAAGCGGCTTGCGGCTCAGTCCTTAACATGTTTCATTCCTCCTGGAACTTTTTCAAAAGGTAAGCCTCGCTCTGCGTCACTCCCCAGTCCGATGTTTTTACTCATTTCATTTGCCTCCAATGGCATTTATTTATGGAATCACTTCCTGTTTGAAATGTGTTATGGGACTTGTGGTCGTGTCTTGCTTCGTGACCCATTGATTCACAGTCCGAGTTTTCAAGTCTTTTCTTATTGTTTTTTGGGTCTCCCTCGGTGTTGTCCTTCCGATTAAGCTGATATTTTTCTAATACCCAAGTCGGACCCGTGACTCAAGGAGTCCGTTCAATTTTTGTAACCCTCCAGTGGGTAGAGCTCTGCGCTGCTGTTCTTTCAGTGCTTCAATTGCATCAATCAGACACGGAGCTTCCACGGGTCAGTCTGCGTTGGAAACTGACACCTAAACCAATACCGAGGTTGGGTCCTCGGCGGCACCAATCTCCCTTTCTTCGGTTTTGCCGACTTCAAACAAGATGGTTCAAGGCGGGAGATTACCGGCGCTCTTGTGGCGGTGTTGGACCTTCGGCTGAACCACGCCGATATATATTCTCCAGAAATGTTTGTTTCCACGGGGAAAAAAACCTTTGGCCACACCAGGAAACTCCGTTTAAAATGTCTTTATTGAGATGAAACAAGCGGCTTGCGGCTCAGTCCTTAACATGTTTCATTCCTCCTGGAACTTTTTCAAAAGGTAAGCCTCGCTCTGCGTCACTCCCCAGTCCGATGTTTTTACTCATTTCATTTGCCTCCAATGGCATTTATTTATGGAATCACTTCCTGTTTGAAATGTGTTATGGGACTTGTGGTCGTGTCTTGCTTCGTGACCCATTGATTCACAGTCCGAGTTTTCAAGTCTTTTCTTATTGTTTTTTTGGTCTCCCTCGGTGTTGTCCTTCCGATTAAGCTGATATTTTTCTAATACCCAAGTCGGACCCGTGACTCAAGGAGTCCGTTCAATTTTTGTAACCCTCCAGTGGGTAGAGCGCTGCGCTGCTGTTCTTTCAGTGCTTCAATTGCATCAATCAGACACGGAGCTTCCACGGGTCAGTCTACATTGGAAACTGACACCTAAACCAATACCGAGGTTGGGTCCTCGGCGGCACCAATCTCCCTTTCTTCGGTTTTGCCGACTTCAAACAAGATGGTTCAATATATATATATATATATATATATATATATATATATATATATATATATATATATATATATATATATATATATATATATATATATAAGTCCCATTGTGATTAAGTAATATGGAAGCATCAAGTTCACTTACCAAATGGACAAAAGTGAAGCTATTTTCCTGGATTTCAGAATATATATTAAAAAACAACATAATCGAGACCACCCTTCATCAAAAATCAACGGCCACCAACGCCACACCACAAGCTGACAGTTTCCACCAAAGATCACTGATTGAAAGCATCCCATACGGAGAATTTCTCCGGATACGCAGAATATGCAGTGAGGAAAATGAATGGCTGAAACATAGCAAAGAATCAATGCAAAGACTCCAGAATCGAAAATACAGTGCCAGAACAGTGGGTAATTGTTGGAAAAGAGCAAATGAAAAAACTAGGAATGATTGTTTTACACCGAAAACAAAGAAAACAACGAACCCACAGGAAATAAGATTCATCACAGACTTTACCCAAAATTCCAAAAAAATAAACTCAATCCTGAAAAAGAATTGGAAAATGTTGAAATTAGATTGCAGTATTGGAACCTTGGTGGGGGATCACCCAGTAGTAACCTATCGTAGGGCTACAAATCTGAAGGACCGACTAATACAAAGTCACTTCAATATCCAAAACAAAAATAATGACTGGTTGAAGACAAAGGGGTTTGTTAAATGCTATAATTGCAAGACTTGCCAAATAGCGAAACCAACATCTGAAATCCGAATGGCAAATAACAAAATGTGGAAAATTGAAAAACTTATCACATGTAAAAACAGATATATGATGTACATGGTTGAATGCCCCTGTAGAAAAATATATATAGGGAGCACAACTTGTGAACTAAAAAAAAGGATTCTGGAACATACAAGTGCAACCACTAATAAGGACAAAAATAATGCCATAGCCAGACATATGGAAACAACTCATAATGGGGACTGGAAACTGTTAAAATTCTATGGCATTGACCAAGTATCAGAAAACAAATGAGGAGGAAATTTGGAGAAAATATTGCGTCAAAAAGAATCACGACACATTTTAAATTTCAGGACAATGACCCCGTTCGGGCTAAACCAGTCCAAAGAATTATATGTGCATATAAAGTGAATTGTGATTGAAACACACAAAAGCAAATAATTAACAATAGCTTTGTTATGGTTATATTGGTATGCAAATTATGATTGAGCGAGAAATTGCACTATATACTGCATTGGTAAAAAGAATAGTAATGTGTCGGATTAACACTGTTGCCAATCACAGACAAAATCCCCTAAATTGGTTTGTGTTATAAATTATGTAGGAATACCACTGTGAGTGTTTACTACAAGTCCCATAAGCCCAAGGGGTGGGTTGACAATACAACAGGAAATGATGTAATGGTATGGTTTTCAAACATTTCTTATTCATGAAAAAAGAAGTGTGTCGGTAGACGCCGTGAACAAGCAACGGCTGCTGCAAAACGCGTCGGCTTTTGTTTGCCTTAGTTTGGAGTATTAAATGAAACGAGAAATGAAATAAAGGCAAAGTTACGGAAAACGAGCATCCTTGGTGAGTGCGACCCTTATTTCTTGGAAATCCTGGATTTTTGATAATATGTATATATATATATATATATTTTCGAAAGGGCTGACAGCTTGCATCCACGCTGCAGCCACACAAAGAGACTCGCACTCCAATGTCTGTGTTTAAAGATGTTTAATGGCGACGCGTTTCGACCAAACGGTCTTCTTCCAAAGCCAACCAGAATAAAGTGTGTTCACCATTTTATGCATAAAGTGTTTCACATACGTTTCAAAAAATAAAGGTAGGACTGCTCCATTTAACAAGAACTACAATTGGTAAGAACTACCATGAAGGTAGACGACAGACTTTACCACAAACATTTTTCAATACATAGGTTAAGTTATGTTTTGACATATTTGCTGTATAAGTATGCAAATTCATGAAATTAAATTAAATTGAATTCAGTTATTGTATTTGTAAATTGTACTTATGCACTATGCAGTGTAAAGTAGATTCTATTTACAAAATTAGAAAACAAAGTCTCAACGTAATTGAAGAATACCTTGTCACGTTATCACGGCCAAGTGGCCACATTTTCAACATCATAAAGGAATAAAAGAATTACATGAATTAAATGAATTAAATGAATTAAACGTCTATATATATATATATATATATATATATATATATATATATATATATATATATATTACCTACTGGCGGTCGCCAGTAGGTATATATAGTTAGGATTTTTTCCCTATGGGATTTCTGAAAATTCTATGCCTAATAACTTTTGCGTTTGTGGACGGAATTGGCTGAAATTTTCAGGAAAATGGCACATTTTGTTTCTGAGCAGCCCTTGACAATTTGGGGGGGTTTTGTGGAGGGGGGGCCGAGAAAAAAGGGGGGTCCCAAAACGCCTTTTTCCCATGTTAATTTCCATAGGGCGGTTGGACTCACTTTTAGCCCGAACGGCTGAATGGATTTTCACGAAACTTGGCAAAATTGTAGGGACTGTTAGCCCGATGTGCCTTTGCTAGGTCTCAATATATGTGCTTCAGTGGATTTTGAGAAATTAACGTTTAAATCAAGATATATATCTGTAACAGCGCTCCGGGCAGCGATCCGGTTAGCGAACCTTTCGCGTATCGGAACTTTGCGATGCGAAGCTGATTGGCCCTCCGGTGTCTGTCAACATTCTAAACAGTCCGGAGCGGCCGCCATCTTGTCTCTCGGTAGGATCGAGAGACAAGAGGAGGCCAAAACAAAGGGGGAAATTACCATAAGGGGGCATAGTAGATCCTCGTTGACCCCCTAGGTTTTATGTGGAGGTTTTAAAAGGGCCTAGGAGGGTCCAAAAAAAAAAATTTTTTTTTGCGTGGTAAGCGCCAAGTTCGCGAACCGGATAGCTTTCTGGGCAGCGAACTTTATGGATAAAAGAATGAAAGACTTTTCTAATTCTGTATGTTAATTGTTTGTTGTTTTTCTTGTTTTTTTTTGTTTTCTTTTTTTTTAAAGTGTTTTTTTTATTTTGATTCTTTTTCATAATTTATTAAACTTTCTAACATTTCAGTGTCTGAAATGTCATTATTTTCTTGAAATATTGTTTGCAATCTGTGAGGTTGCAAAATGTCCTCATTTGCAAGGAGGAGATCTACTGCTTGGACACATTGCAGCAGTTCATTATCCAAGCTTTCATCCATAAATTCGATGTCAATTGGTTCTATTAATTCCTGGCTGCTCTCTTCCAGGTCCATCTCAAATGAAACTTGCTGCTCGCCTTCCATTTTGCCTGAAATTTGGATTAAAAAAATATATATTAGTAGAGATAGGGCACTGTTGGGATTAATTTTAGATAGGCAGTTTTTATCAGTGAATTTATCTTTTGGCAGTGTATAGTATGAGAGTGGAAATAGGACTATAAAAAAGTGTATGTGATTTAACCAACACAAGCCTTACTCCATTGATAACTATAACAGAGAAGTCTATCTAAATACATTACTACTACAGAGGGATAGTGTATATCTAGCAGAAAAAGTCTACTATATTAAGTCATAGTGCACAATATATTAAATTATAACTTACCTTCACAAAGAAGTTGAAGTTTTTTGAAGCTATTGAAATTGGAGGTACAACAAGAAGTAGTAGTCAAAATGGCTGTGTTTCCTTCTCTCCCTTTATATATATACAGGTATATAACCAATTAAATGTCAGGTAATAAAAGTAGAAAATGAAAGTAACATTTTCATTGGTTGTCAATTCCAACAATTCAGATGTGTTTTGTGAAGTAATTTACCTCACGGTACTTGGAGAGGTCTACAGGCTAAATGGCTAAATGGAATTTCAATGAAATTTGTGAGAATGGAAGGGAATGTTATGTAGTATGAGCTAATCTATATTTGGTGAGAGTGTCTCTAGTCGTTTTTCTGTAAATTACTTTCCCGCCTTTTTTTAGGACCGCTTTCCGGGAAGCTGCCCGGTTAGCGAACCTTAAGCGTCACGGGAGTCCACCATTTTGTGTTTCGTTCGCATTAAGATACAAGATGGAGGGCAAATAATGTTTAGAATGGGTAGAAGGGGTCATGGTAGACTTATCTTGACCCTCTAGGTTTTCTGAGGGTGGCTGAGGAGGCTTATATGTGCGGAAAAAAAAACTTTTTTTTAAAAAATTCCGCGAGGTTAGCTTTCGGTTAGCGAACCGGGTAGCGCTCCGGGGAGCGAATTTTGTGGAAAATTAGTGAAAAAAGTTAGAGAAAAATAATAATTGTGAGTGATCAGATGTAGGGTAGCTCTGAGAAGAGCTTTTGGGTTTATGGTACATTTAGGTACTTATAAGTAGGTACCAATGCACAGTCTTAAATTCAGAATGAAAATTCTGTTGCCCTCATCTGAGAAGTGAACTCCATCTCCTCTGTAGATATCTTGCATGTAGTAACGCAAGTTATTGTTGTAAAGAGAGCCCATTCCATGGTCTCTCATGTAAGCTGAAACAGATTTGTTTACATGCTTCCTCGCTTTCTCAATTTGTGGACAAAATTGGTTGGACCACCTCCATTTCTGTCTTTGGCATATATTGGAATATACCAAGGCAGTTTGAGGAAAAAGTGCCATTAATTGCTCCAAGGTGTCCTTTAAAAGCATTTCCAGACCTACCCCTGTCAAAGTGCCCAAATCATTACCTCCACAGTGCACTATTAACAGGTCAGGTTTTGGCAAATGCATAAAGGTTTTCACCAATGGTATCAATTGGTGACATTTTAATCCTCTTTGGCCCAACCAGTTAATTTCCACATCTTGTAAATTGAGGTTGTGTAAATTTCTGCTCTCAGCATACCTTTGAGCCCAGTGGATGTAACTATGTCCAACAATCCAGACGTTAAACATGGTGGAAGAAGGTTGTTCTGCAGTCAGATGAAGTGTGGTAATGAAAGGGCAGTTGAAACAGTAGGAGTTTCTAAAGAAAAAAAACTGTGGATTTACAATGCTAATGATTCATTAGCAGTTATTGGTGCATTTCCATTTCTGAAAACAGAAAGTTAGGGTGCATGGATGTGTTCTTTGAAAGATGTAATTTGAATGGTCAAGGAAGAAACAATTAATGAAAGATTGCACTGGATACGCAGGTGCACTGAGAGTTCAGAGTTCAATTGAAACATTGTTGTGTGAATTTGCAAACATCAGAGGTCTTCCAGGAGGTGGTTGCTATGGAAACAAGGCAGACAGGGCAGAGGGGGGAAGGGTTTTGATTTGAAAAAAGTGAGGGAAGAGGTATGATTGGCTAATATGAGAGATATGTGAAAAGAATATCTGTATTTCTGTGCTTTCAATAGCTGCAGCCTTTGGAGTGCATCCTTTTTCTTCTGCTGAAGACAATTTGGTGTATTTCTGAGACTGTTTTCAAAACTCAAACAATATTTGCTAAGGTGAGAAAAGATTTATTTAATTTAGATAGAGAATAGTATGATTTAAGGAGAAAATGATGAAGAAAGCTGTGTTTTTAAAATGTGGTTTTGTCTCTAGTGATATAGTAATAGAATTAGTTTCATAGAGAAATTATAATTGCATATTTGGTGTAACATTCTGGCATGCTGTAACACAAGATATTGTAATACATGGAGGCCATTTCATGGTCTGTTATGTAAGCTGAAACAGATATGTTGCTTTTAAAAACGATTTCAGAAATCAATTACATTTCTGGATATTTACTGCTAGAGCTTCATAGGTTGTTTTGGGCCATATTTATAAGGTATTTGAGTGTCTAAGATGTTATGTTCGCCTTTTAAAATGTAAAGTGTTCCTCATGGGGCAAGTGTCTTGTAAATACGCTCCCACTTGTGCTTGGCAAATTTAGATTTTGATTATGGGAGTTACCTAGCCATGTTAATAGTGTCCCAAAAATGGTGCTAGGGCATTCCAGAAAACACTTTCATGTGTCTCAAGGACATTTTTAGTTATTTCTTCATGAATGCAGATATACAATTGATTTATATGCTGTGTTTAAAAACGAATTTTGAAATGAATTAAATTTCAGGATATGTACTGTTAGAGCTTCATAGGTTGTTTGGGGTCATATTTAGAAGGCATTTTAGTGTCTTTGATGTTATTTTTCCCTTTTTAAATGGAAAGCGTTCCTCATGGGGCCCTGAGCAGTTCTTAGCCATGTTATTTCATAGGAAGTGGATAACATGGCTAAGAGCATTTGCTGGAAAATGCATGAATATCGCTGATTTTTCTGCTATATTCATGGATTGTGGCCGTTTTTTTTCACATTGCTTCATAGGTTGTTTGGGTTCATATTTAGAAGGCATTTTAGTGTCTTTGATGTTATTTTTCCCTTTTTAAATGGAAAGCGTTCCTCATGGGGCCCTGAGCAGTTCTTAGCCATGTTATTTAATAGGAAGTGGATAACATGGCTAAGAGCATTTGCTGGAAAATGCATGAATATCGCTGACTTTTCTGCGATGTTATTTTTCCCTTTTTAAATGGAAAGTGTTCCTCATGGGGCAAGTGTTTTGTAAATACGCTCCCACTTGTGCTTGGCAAATTTAGATTTTGATTATGGGAGTTACGTAGCCATGTTAATAGTGTCCCAAAAATGGTGCTAGGGCATTCCAGAAAACACTTTCATGTGTCTCAAGGACATTTTTAGTTATTTCTTCATGAATGCAGATATACAATTGATTTATATGCTGTGTTTAAAAACGAAATTTGAAATGAATTAAATTTCAGGATATGTACTGTTAGAGCTTCATAGGTTGTTTGGGGTCATATTTAGAAGGCATTTTAGTGTCTTTGATGTTATTTTTCCCATTTTAAATGGAAAGCGTTCCTCATGGGGCCCTGAGCAGTTCTTAGCCATGTTATTTAATAGGAAGTGGATAACATGGCTAAGAGCATTTGCTGGAAAATGCATGAATATCGCTGATTTTTCTGCTATATTCATGGATTGTGGCCGTTTTTTTTCACATTGCTTCATAGGTTGTTTGGGTTCATATTTAGAAGGCATTTTAGTGTCTTTGATGTTATTTTTCCCTTTTTAAATGGAAAGCGTTCCTCATGGGGCTCTGAGCAGTTCTTAGCCATGTTATTTAATAGGAAGTGGATAACATGGCTAAGAGCATTTGCTGGAAAATGCATGAATATCGCTGACTTTTCTGCGATGTTATTTTTCCCTTTTTAAATGGAAAGTGTTCCTCATGGGGCAAGTGTCTTGTAAATACGCTCCCACTTGTGCTTGGCAAATTTAGATTTTGATTATGGGAGTTACGTAGCCATGTTAATAGTGTCCCAAAAATGGTGCTAGGGCATTCCAGAAAACACTTTCATGTGTCTCAAGGACATTTTTAGTCATTTCTTCATGAATGCAGGTATATAATTGATTTATATGCTGTGTTTAAAAACGAATTTTGAAATCAATTAAATTTCAGGATATGTACTGTTAGAGCTTCATAGGTTGTTTGGGGTCATATTTAGAAGGCATTTTAGTGTCTTTGATGTTATTTTTCCCTTTTTAAATGGAAAGCGTTCCTCATGGTGCCCTGAGCAGTTCTTAGCCATGTTATTTAATAGGAAGTGGATAACATGGCTAAGAGCATTTGCTGGAAAATGCATGAATATCGCTGATTTTTCTGCGATATTCATGCATTGCAGGCCTTTTTTTATCACATTTGCAAGCACTTCTTAGCCATGTTATCCAATGGGAGGTGGATAACATGGCTAAGAGCATTTGCTACAAAGGTTGTTTGGGGTTATATACCATTTTTGGGAAATTATTAACATGCCTATCTAACTCCCATAATCAAAATCTAAATTTGCCAACCGCAGGTGGGAGCGTATTTACAATAAATTTGCACCATGAAGAATGTAAAATAGCATACTAGATACTCAAATAACTTATAAATATGACCCAAAACATCTTATGAAGCACTAGTAGTGCATATTTCCAGAAATGTATTGGTTTTCATTTAATGATTTAGTTCATTGGTAGGCCTTCACATGTTTTTTTACCTTGGTTTTTTTTCAGTGAAAATCTTATCTGCAACCATGTGTTGGCCTCACCTCAAATAAACAAAACAGGTGATGGACTGAATGTGGATCAATGACACACATTCACCCCAGTCAAAAGATCTGGGCCTAAACAAACCTTTAGATAGGCTACATCTTATCGTCATCCTGAATTAATGATTTTAAATATTAGGGAGTGATTTATGAGTGTTGTATTCCTGTTTTGTACCATTGAGTGTCATTTTTGTGATGCAGTGCTGGTGGAAAATATTTGCTATGTTAAATAATTAGTACGGCATTAAGTTTTAGATGACTGTTATTTATTTACTGTTTGGTAATAGTGGTTAATAACATTTTATATTATTTTTTTTCACAGATTCAACTGCAGATTCTTTCATAGTTTGGAAAATGCCTTCCAGAAGTCGAATACGAAAGGCTAGAAAACGTCAAAGACAGCAGGATGATGTTTTATTGCAGCAGTCCTCTTCCCCAAATACTTATCAAAACACCAAGAAAGGTCCGGGTAAGAGCACGAAATCATTCTTAAGAAATATTTGTAGTAAAAAAAATTTTGCTCAAAAAAATGTGTCTGTTTCCAACAAGAAAAGTAATTTAAATGGAAAGGAGAGACCCATCACAAATGTTACTGGTAGAGGAAGAGATAACTCTGTGCATGATAGTAGAAGGAAACAACAGTTTAGGGACATTCGACAACGAATGTTCCGTAATAGGATATTAGTTAATTTATTGAAAAATATTAAAAAGAAAGGCCAACAGAAAGCGGCATTTTATAGGAAGAAGAAAAATGTAGAGAAAATTATTGATCATGCTTTTGAAATCAAGCGAAAGTTGTTTATTTTGGTAATCAATAGAATTAGGAAACTAAGCAAGGTAATTTCTGATTTCAAAACAAAAAGTAGATGGAAGAGAGTAGTAAATCGTACTAACTTTTGTGAAGTTTTTTCTGGAGAATGGATGCATAGTTCAAGTTCTGAGGCATTTTTTAATGAGGAGACTTATTTTCAGGATAATGATTTGGTGCATGCAGTTGACATCAGTGGTCGAGCTTATGAAGTGAAGGATGGTTGTCCAGTTGAAAAAGAACAACTTGTGACAACAGAGACAGAAGAGGCGCTAAGTGATGAGGTTTTAGGAAGACGTCCTAAGGGTCCTGTGTACATTTGGAAGTGTAGTTCTATTTGCAGTGTGCGACAGGTTTCCATCAATTTGCTTTGTGATTTTATACGGACATTTAATAAGAAAAGTTTGAAGCAGAAAATGAAGTTGTTGCAAGAATTAGATCCTTGTAGAGTGAGACAAATGACAGGTTTGCGTGGTCATTCACTGGCTTGTCTTTCCAGGAGAGTATGCCAGAGTGTTTTTCATCATTTCAGGATGCTAGCAGTGCATCATAATAAAGTGAGAAAATTAGTGAGAATGTTGTATTATGCTAAGAGTCCAGCAATTATGCTTAAACAGTTATGTGCTGCTCTTTTGCATGGTTCTGAAATAGATGTGAAGAATATTTGTGAAGAAATTGAGTTTTGTTACTTTGGTAGTAAAGATGAGAATGTTCAAATTGACCCTGAAGTAGAGGGTAATGTGGAAGATAATGTACAGGTTTCCAGTACAGATAATTTTCAGAAGGAAATTGCCACGTTTCAGATGAAATCAAGTGAGAGGCCTAATTTCACTTGTGTATGTTGTCGACGCACTTATTATAAGAATCAGACTAAGGTAGTGGATTTATATGCAAAAAGTGAAAGGGAAAATAATAGTGAATGGAAGGATTTAGCCACATACTTGATGGTAGAAAATTATTTTGATTTGGGATTGGATCAACGTGTGTGTACTTATTGTTGTAATAAATTAAACCAAAACCAGATGCCTGCTAGGGCAGTTCATAATAATCTGGAATTGGTTGAGATTCCTTCTGAATTGAAGGATTTAAATACTTATGAATCTATTTTGATTCAAAGTATCCATCCCTTTCAGGCTATTGTAAGAATGGAGCCAAAGACAGGGAAGTTGCCTCCAGCAGATTTACAGAGAGGATTAAAGGGAAGAGTTGTTTATTTGCCTCTAGATTTGAACAAAAACATTAACACAATTGGAATAGAAAAAGTGGAAGAGGAACCTCTGGTTATCTTGGTTAATGGGGTTCCGACAAAGAATAAGAAAATATGGCAAGATTTAGTGGATGTTAGGAAAGTCAAAAAGGCAACAGTGTATTTGAAGAAAAATAATAAGTACTATAAGAATGTATATGTTGCAGAAGAGGAAGTAAGTGATGAAGAGGATAGCGATTTGTGTGCTGGCCAAATTGAGAAAGTAGAGGCCTCTAAAAGTGAAGAAATATATGAACATTATAGTGTTCATCCTTTGCATTCCAAGGAAGTCATGGGGAATGCTATTGAGTTGTTTCAAATGAAACAAGCCAAAGGGAGTCCCATTAGTGTTTGGGAGGAAAGTTTGGAAGCTCGGTGTTTCCCACAGCTATTTCCCACAGGTCAAGGAGGAAGATATGATGAGCGACCTCGTGAAATTCCTGCGTCTGAATACCGGACTTTACGATTGTATGCAGAAGATCCTAGGTTTCGGCAATGTATTCCCTATTTGTTTCATCTCCTGTTTGAAAGCGATCTGTCTGGACTTTCATATGCAGTGAACCACATCTTAAAAAGTGGTATACAGATGCGAAACATCTCGGCAAGTGACTTTATGCATAAAGTCAATGTCCAAGACAGTATTTTGGATTCTCACTTAATTAATCTCATGGCGTGTCAGCGTGGTACTAATGAGTACTGGTACCGTCGTCATGGTGATTTAAAATGTATGCTGAGGAACTTAGGAACTCCGACATGGTTCCTCACTCTGAGCTGTGCTGAGTATGGCTGGGATGACTTACTTGAATTTCTACGAGAGGCAAATGGAAATATTGAAAACATTGAATTCAAGACACCTGGAGAACTGTGTTCTTTGGATCCTGTGAATGTATGCAGGTACTTCAATCATAGATTTGAAGCTATGATGTCTTTCATCACAAATAAAAAGAATCCACCTCTTGGAGAGGTGTTGGATTTCTTCTGGAGAAAGGAGTATCAAGCAAGAGGTGCCCCTCATATACATATGTTGCTGTGGATCAAGGATGCACCTAAATTTGGAACAGATCCGGATGACTTAGTGATGAATTTCATCGAACAGTATTCTACGTGTGCTGTTCCAAACGCAACGGAGAAGAAAAGTCTAAGAGAACAAGTTCTACGTTTCCAAAGCCATCGTTGTGGAAAGTACTGTCGTCGTAAATTCAGAAACAAGGACAAGTTCTACACCAAATGTCGTTTCAACTTTCCACGACCGGTGATTTCTAAAGGAAGAGTGAACAGTTTGATGTCTTCGCTGCGACATAATGTGACGAGGAAATCACCCAAGAATACATACAATTTGAAAAGGAATGAAGAGTCCAAGTACATCAATGACTACAACCCAGTGATTTTGTCCATGTGGAATGCCAACATGGATATACAGTTTGTGGCTGACAACTGTATGGCTGTGGCTCGGTATGTGACATCTTACATCACCAAAAAAGAAAAGACCGAACTGAAGGATATGTGGGAGGACATTTCCCATGAAAAGAGCCTCAGCAAGAAGTTGTACAGTTTCAGTCTGAAGATGTTGTCGCATCGAGAAATCGGAGCTTACGAATGTTCTGATCGATTGTCTTCAGCAAGTCTCTATGCCAAATCCAGGAGTCTCGTTTGGGCGAGTCTTGGTCTTGCTGCAACGCGAAATCGAGTTCTAAAACCTGTTCGGGAAATTGAGTATTTGGCAGAAAAGGAACCAAACAGTACCGACATTTTGAAGACCAACATGTTGGATACATATTATCCAAATCGAAGCAGTCACCTTGAGAATGTTTGTCTATATGAGGTTCTCCAAAATTATATATTCAAGAGGAACATCAAAGAAGATATTGAGAAAGGAGTGTATGCTGTAATTGGAAGTGAGGGATGCCTGGTCAAGCAAAGAAAATGCCAATTAGTAAACCATCGAAAATTAAGTGGCGAATCTCCAGAAAAAAAGGAGTTTTTCTATTTAGCACTTTTGCAACTTTTCAAGCCTTGGCGTGCAGAAGAGGAACTGCTTGGAGATTTCCTCTGTTACGAAGACTCTTTCAATGCAGCCAAGGAGTCCATAGAATGTCCTGCTTTTTCTAAATATCAAGAAATGCTAACTTTGGAAATTGAGCAGGAAGCAACGATTGCAGCCGAGATTGCCAGAGACAGTTCTCAGGACAGTCAGAGTTCTGTTTCATTGAGTCAAGATCCACTTGGAGGACCTATTATCGAAAATGAAGCTGCCACTGCTATGAATGAAGTAGAAAGAGCCATGGCACATGCTCAGGAGGATTCAGTTAACTTACAAGACTTGGAAAAACAACTCAACGTTGAGCAGAGGAAAATATATGATGAAGTTACCAAGGAAATTGAGCACGGATTAAGTCATGAGAAGAAAGAGTGCTCGTGTACGTCGTTGAAGCCTGTCCGTCTGTACGTGAGTGGAGAAGCGGGAACTGGAAAAAGTTTCCTCATTAAAGCAATCTCTTGTTATTTGCAGGAAAGGACTGAGTCATCGCTGTCTTGTGTTGTGACCGCTCCTACTGGACTGGCAGCACATAATATTAAAGGTATTACTTTGCATCGTCTATTGATGCTGCCGGTGGAGCATGACAACAAATTACAATACAACAAGTTATCTGGAGATGCTTGCTGTGAAGTTTCAAGAGTCTTGAGGAAAATGAAACTACTTATCATTGACGAAGTAAGCATGGTTTCCAATGTCATGCTTGCCTTTGTGCATTTGAGAATGCAAGAAGTACTTAAAACTGAATATGATGTCTTATTTGGTGGGAAACACATTATTGTTTTCGGAGATCTTCTACAGCTGACACCAGTAAAAGGTCAACCTGTGTTCAAAATACTCACGCATGAAGATACCAGGAAGTGCCTAGGGAGCATTGGCAACGTCAATATATGGTTAAACTTCAATTATGCAGAACTGCATCAAAATATGCGTCAGGCAAAGGATGAAGATTACAAGAATATTCTACAAGATATTAGAATTGGAAAAGTGACCGAGCATGGGAAAGAAGCTTTAAATGCACGGTTACTGTCAAATTTGTATCCCAAACAAGAGATTGTGCCTGAGAATATTTTTCAGAAAATTACTGAGAAGAAATCCGGGATATGTCTCATGCCAACTCTTGCAGAATGTGCCATCTTCAACAACAAAATGTTGAATTTAGAAAAGCAAGACATTGTGAAACTGGAAGCTATCGACAAATTAGAGCATATGGGATCAACAATTATTTTGTCAGATAATTTGAAATCAAAATTGGATTCATTAGAGAAGACTATATCTAAGACAGCGGGTTTTGAAAAGACTCTGAATGTGTGTTTAAATTGCCGAATCATTTTGAGACGGAATTTACATGTAGAAAGAGGTCTGGTAAATGGATCAATGGGTAATGTTGTTGATTTTGAGAAATACAGAAATAGAGATGGAATAGAATTTTTAAGAATTAAATTTGATGGCATTGAGGAAGTACAGCAAATTGGTCGTTGTTCTGCTAGGTTTTTGCTTGTTAAAGACTTATATGTTCGCCGTAAACAGTTTCCTGTTTGCTTAGCATATGCGGTGACAATCCATAAATCGCAAGGTTTAAGTGTAGACTGTGCATTGGTGAATATTGGCAGTTCAGTGTTCAAGGAGGGTATGGCATATGTGGCATTGTCACGAGTTAGAACTTTATCGGGATTGTACTTGATTGACTGTGATGTCACAAACATTTGTGCGGATCTAGATTGTGTTAAGGAATACAATAGGTTAAGAAGAGAGTATGCGCCACATTTGCCTCAATATCCTTTGTTTGAGAAACGTGTGGTAGGCCGGAAACGTAGAAATAGCAGTAATAGTAGGGAGGTTGTTGCAAAAAGACTAAAAGTGAATGAACCGAAAGTTGTTAGCAGAAAGAAAGTGGATACTGTTGAAGAGATTGTTGGTTTTCAATTTGAAAACAGTTCTGGTGTCAACTGCTATGCAAATGTCGTTGTTAATGTTCTCTTTTCACTAGAGAGTTTAAAAGAACAGATTGTGTTCAATTCAGAACAAAGTTTATGCTGCTTGTTGAATTCTGTGTTAGAGAAATGTAGCACTGATCGTACAAAAGTAGAAAGTGTGTCTGAAGTTCGTTATCTGTTAGATGAATGTTCAGGTCAAACAGACTTCTCTGAAAATAATCAGCAAGATTGTCAGGAGTTTTTAATGTATATGCTTGATATATTGCAAGAAGAGGGTGTAGATGTAGATCACCTGTTTGGGCTTTCTTATCAATGGCAGCATGACTGCGAGAACTGTATGGTATCAAGTACTACTAGTGTAGACTCAGAAAGATTTATATATTTAACTTTGCCAGACAGTAAATCAGTGTCCTTTAATAAGCTAGTAAAAGCAGCGGATCACAACATGGAGTGTAGCCAATGTAAATGTGATATGATGTCAACATTATTTATACGTAGATATGGCCAGTATGTCATTTTAATGATGCAACGATGTAGGCCTGATGGATCAAAATTGTCAACTTTAATAAAACATTTTGTGGCTTCTCAGGTGTCAATATCAGGGAGGACTTTTGTTACTGTAGCAATTATCTATCACGATGGTCCATCAACAACATCAGGACATTATACAGCTTACTTAAAGTCTGGAAACGGCTGGTCATTCTGTAATGATTCTGTTGTAACTTTCAAAAAAAAATTGCCGTTTGACCTTAAAAATTCTTACCTGGTGTTTTTAAAACCAAAATTTTAAGTAGAGGGAATGTAAGTCTGCAATGCTGTCTCGATTAAAAATCCAACTATATAAACCTGATGGAAGTAAGTCTGCTTCATAGTAAGCAGTATCAGTGTCATAGGAAAAGGAGAACATGAGTGACAAAGAAGAGTAAGATATTAGTAGTCCAGGATTGTGAAAATAATCTCAAATATTTTATTTTTGAAAGTTGCGAAAATAGAAAATGTCGGGATTTGATTGGAAGAATTACAAGACTTGCGAATCGCGGCAACATGATTTGGCCTAGTGGAAACATGTGATATAATGAGAGAAGTTTTTTTTCTATGTAACATATTTCACGTATCGATGGAGGTTTTCTTTCAGAAAGTGGCGGGCTGAAAATATTTAAAGCACAACAGAGTGGATGCTGTTTATAGGAGATCGTTTGACGTCATTGAAAGTAAGTTAATTTTAAGAAGTTTTGAAAACAGATTTCTTAGGTTGTATGGGTTTTTTAAACACAGTCATTTTGATTGTGTTTTTTTTTCCCTGCTGTTACATGATGAATACCTTCAAGTCACTGATTTAAGTGAAATTTGATACATTCTGAGAACAGCAAAAATAAACCATTTAACATGTATAATTAATGTTATGCTTTTTGTCCTTATGATATACATTTAGAAATGTGTGGTACATATGGGTAAGCTGAGTTCTGTAAATATCAATTTTAATGCTTAGAGTGCTGTACTTCTGGGTAGTGTTTTTTTTTTTATAAAAAAAAGAGGCCTCACCTCAAAGAAAGCTCTTGAAAGCACACATCTTATTTGCATCCTAAAACAATCATTTACAATGTTAGACACAATTTTATTATGGCTTTACATCTTTTTTGCGCTGCTATTGCATCACTATTGTGAGACATTAGCAGTGCAAGAAAAACATCATGTTGCAAAATAGGCCTCAGTTCAGCAACATCAAGATACAGTTTCTTTCGAATATATATCTTTAGGATTGTGTAGGGGACGTAGAAAAGCAGAGACTTCTGTAAATGTTAAAGTTGTTGAAAAACTGTTTGTTTTTGAACCTTTTCCCTTGTCTTTTCTAATTTTTAATTACATGTTTTAATATTTTTTGAAATGTTTGTTCTTTGTTTTACAGATTGAAAGTATGAAAAAATATTTAAAAAAGGTAACAAGAATTATAAGGTAAATGTTTTCCACTCTTTTTACCCGCAATGCACTGCTGATGATGTCATTGACACTATCTCTCATTTACTCTCTCTAGCTGTCTTTCTTTTTACATTATTCTCTGATTACTTCCCTTATACTAACTCTTCTTTTTTTTAAAAAAATATTTTTTTTAGTTTGCTTAAAGTTCGCGAACCGGTCAGCGAACTTGAAGCGAACCAAAAGAAATAGAGCTTGCCAGAGTGATAAACATTCTAGCAATTTTGTTTGAAAGGGGAGGTAGTTCTGAAAAGAACTGTTTTTTTTTGTTTTTGTTGTTTTATATTTTTTTTTTATTTTTTGAACATTTTTTGATTTTTTTGTATTTTTAGAACTGTTTTATGTTTTTTTTGTTTTTTTTATGGTGGGGAGACAACAAAAAACAGGCTTTCAAAACGGCTCAACTGGAGCAAAAAAAAGAAAATTACTTTTTGGGTGCATTAGGGCATTTATGACTTTCATATGCAATGTTCATGAGCTTGATGCTCATGTTGCCATATGATAGCATTTCACCACAGTAAACACAAGTTAACTTTATGTGCTGAAAGTTAGGTTGGATGTTGGGCACAGTCTCTTGTGCCTCTCTTCCCGTCAAAGACAATGTGGATGTAGATCTTGCCACAGGAGTTGCCGTCGGATTGTCTACAAGATCCCTTAATTCAGCCCGGCTGTAGTTATTGGGATGCCACCTGCTCATGTGACGGTGCATTGTATAGTTCCCCATACTGTACTTCTTGTCTGTGCCTCTCGACAATCTGTAGTCACAGATGAGGCAGGTGGCATATTTTGCATTGACTTTCTTTGTTCCAGGAGGGATGGTGAAAAACTGCCAGATAAAACTGGATTTTCGTTTAGAAACCCGGGGCAACTCATCAAGAAATTGTTGTTCCTCTCTCTCCTCTTCTTGTTCTTCCTCATCTTCCTCCTCTCTGTTAGTCAGAATTTGACTAGGTGGTCCTCTCTTCTTATGAGGAGGTGGAGGTGGTGGTGGGGGTGCACCAGCTGCAGCAAGAATGGAAGCCATTGTGGATCTTCAGATAAATGGTCTTTCTCTCACCAAGATGAAAGTCAGAGTGAGGAAATAAGGAGGGGTTTACATGATTTGGGGAAAACAAAAGTTCTGAGCCAATGAAAAGTGTTATTTTTAGGTCACATGACCTAGTCATACATCATTTGGAAACCAAAAGTGAAATGAACCAATGAGAAGTTTGATAAACAAGTCACATGACCTGTTCCGCTTACGTTACGCGGCGCGCGCCGCGTCCCAGATCGCTTCCGGTTCGCGGTCCGGAGCACTTCCGGGAGCGCTAACGCGACGCGTCATTAGACGCATTACGCGATAACGTGATATGTCGCGCTTCCGCGACGCGTCACTGTTCCGCTAACGTAACGTTGACCGGTTCGCGGACTAGATCGCGGCATCAAGATGAGCTAACGGAAAGCTTCCCGGTTCGCGAACTAGAAGCGAAGAAAAAAATATTTAAAAAAAATTATCAATAAATATCTATATATATTTTGGGATTTAAAGAATAATACATTTTACAGCTACAGATGTTAGCTTTTAAAAAACCAATGAAATTCACTGAAAAAACCATAGGTTATAGACCATATATAGTTAGAAATTTGCATTTAAAAAACCATTGAAATTCAATGAAAAAACCATAGGTTATAGACCATATATAGTTAGGAATTCGCATTTACAAAACCTTATTTTACTCGCACAAAACCATTGAAATTCCATATATAGTTAGTTGCACTAACTATATATCGCGCACCCGCAATCCACTGCTGATGATGTCACATATTACATCATTCATGACATGGTCAGTGACATCACTGATGACATCACTGATGACATCTCAAATGACATCACTGATGACATCACTGATGACAACATCCAGTGACTGTATGTTTCTGTAAAGTTAAAATATGTCTTACATATTGAAGAATGAGTGGATGTATAAGTGTCTGGATGAAGGATTTAGTAGGTGCATGACTGACTGTATGAGTGAGTGATTAAATGTGTCTCACTGAGTGCATGGGTTAGTGACTAAACTGTCTTAATTTGTGCATCATTATGTCTGTTGTTCTGTAAACTGTTGCATGTGTTGATAAGTAGCTATATGAGTAACTATATGGGTTATTGATTGGTTGCCCAAGTATTTGTATGGGAGACTGAGTGTGTGTGTGGGTGGCTGGGAGGTGTATGACTGTGCATAGATGTGTGAGCAGTTGATTCACTAGATGTATGGTTTCAAAAGTGCATGTGGAAACAGCTGTATGGGCGGTTGACTCTGTGCATGAGTGTATTGGTGAGTGAATGGATATCTCAGTGCTACATGTCAAAGTAAGTACATATGTAAAACACAGTACATGTGAGAGTTGACATATATAAATAACTGTGCATAAGAGCCAGTGAATGTGTGAGTGGCTGTATGGATCATTGTGAACTTGTATCAGGGATTGTATAAGAGAGTAAATATGTGTTAGTATATGTTTGAATAAGTAAAGTTTGTATAACTGTATAGTTGAGGAAATGGAGGTGTGATTGATTCTTTGCATGACTGACTAGGTGTGTGAGTAACTCCATGGATGAGTGACAGTCTGTGAGTGTCTGTTTACACTGATTGTATCTAAGGTTATATTAGAGTCTGAAGAGGTTCATCGTATTATCACATGAATGATATCATCAGTGATGTGATCAGTAATGTCAAATGAGATGTCATCAGTGATGTCATCAGTGATGTCATTTGAGTTGTCATCAGTGATGTCACTGACCATGTCATGAATGATGTAATATGTGACATCATCAGCAGTGGATTGCGGGTGCGCGATATATAGTTAGTGCAACTAACTATATATGGAATTTCAATGGTTTTGTGCGAGTAAAATAAGGTTTTGTAAATGCGAATTCCTAACTATATATGGTCTATAACCTATGGTTTTTTCATTGAATATATATATATATATGCATCGACTTCCTGTCTCTCCAAACGGCAGCACAGAAATCAACGGGCCACCAGGCAGTCTGGATTCAACAGGTAGGTTTATTATCCCTTGTTCTCACATCCAGCATGACGCGTTTCGGGCAACAAGTGCCCTTGTTCACATAGTTAAAAAAATGAAAATTAAATAAAATATATATGTATATATATATCTATAGATGCATATATATATATATATTCAGACATGCATCCAAAGTTTGTCCCAAACAATGACGCACTCTCAAACAGGTTATTGACAGTGATCAAGGGCTGGGAAGCCCGAAACGTGTATGGCCCAACTAACTTACCAATATATATATATATATATATGAGCGAAAAATGCCTCCTCCTTATATATATATATCTACATACCCAATGCTTAGTAATATGGCCCCACAGGAAAATGAGCAAAATAATAATGCAAAACACATAAGAAAATGGAGAAAAAGTACTTTAAAATTTTGAAAGCAGGACCGTAGCTCTCCCAAACCTACACAAACTCTTCCTCTTTAAAAAAAAAATAAACATTCTATGCAAAATAGGCCCCTACTGTAACTTGTGGCCGTTCACAATCAAAGTAATAAATGGAAGAAAAAACATAAAAGGTAAGAGGTCAAAAAATATTGGTGCATGCTCTCCATCAAACAACAAATGTATCCAACGTTCTCTAACTTAGTTGAATACTCAAATAAAATCCTTGAAAATCCAATGGCATTTTAGCAAGGATTCCACACAAAGAAGAGAGTGATCCTTTCACTTCAAAATCCAAATAAGGACTAAGAGATGGACAAAGCACTGAGAGGAGCCTTCTAAACAGGAAGAGGAAGGTAGGGCCTCTGTGGCACTTCCTTCATGTTAAAAGAAAGTAAAATTTAAAATGTGTTTTGTTCTAAAAATTACCTGAACTGTAAAAGTGGAATAGTTACACAAAAATCCAGTTTCAAGTTGGTTTTGCTGCTTCTCGAGTAGGAGATCAACTTGAGAAGCAGCCCTCTGAGCGCAACCTTTTGTGACCGTCCGCATCGGAAAATTGCGAAGGCTTCCTATCGACTTGAAATTGCACAAGGAGGCATCAACTCTCACTCGTGCTCACCAACTCACTGGCTGGATCCTCGTGTTCTTCCTGTTGTCATCACATTGTTCGTACGGGAGAAACATTTTGCCACCCAGCGGAATTTTGGCTGGAACTCTGCGTTAAAGAGTAACATGGTGTGAACACAAATCACTAATTGCACAAGCGGAATGACATTTTCCGTCCACTTCACAGATTATGCCTGTGACTATAGACTTTTTGCCAGCACTCAATTTCCAGATAATGATTTAGCGTAAAAGTAGTGTGATAAATCAAAGCTATCTATGTCTCTTCTCAACAACGTTGTTTTAACTCTGTTTATTTTCTTTACCAAATGGTTTATGCAGGTATTGATTTCCCATCTAATGTTTAGTGGTATCAGTCATTGATCTCAGTGACAATGATGGTGGAGGGTTCACTGTTTGCCCCGAGCCCCCTCCCTGGGTACAACCAGTGTTCATGATCTTAAAAGTAAGTGATTAGATTGTAATCAATGGTAAATATGCATCTATACACCAACATCTCAACCCCCCAAATATTCATATACAAACACTCATCAAACATGCACTGATCAGTTTGATGACTTCCTGTCACTTACAAGAACTTGATTGTTGTGATACTATGTTCTCACACTTTTTATCCTCCTGACTGTCATCAGTGACATTTTGTGATCCTGTGCCTCCTCAAACTCACATGGACAAGCCACCACTCTCCTTGATTCTGGATCGCTAAAATTGCTCAGGTCCCACATACCCAAGTGGTCTAAAAGTCACCCTGCTTTCTCACAAGTGTCTGTGAGCAACCAACATGCCTTAGTTGTGTTTATCTAATATAACAAAGGCATAAAATATATTTGATTTCCTATCATCAATTTCGCTTTCCAAAGTACAGTTTGGACCGTTTGTCTTTTCTGAGTCAGCAACAAAGTTTCTTAAACTTATAGTCAATGTTTGTCACACCCAATACACCAACTAAAACACCAAGCTCACAAAATGGACCTTCATTGCCCAATGATCCTGTATTAAGTTTTGTAATTTGTTAACTAGCAGTGCCCTGACTCCTTACCTGCATGTCACCTTAAGAGACATGCTGTCAACCTCCTGTGTAGTAATCAGCAGAAGAGTTTGGTAAAATATCAACTGAATTATATAGTTTGCTCTTGATACCACATTTTTTGATCGCTTTTAAGAAAGATACAATACGTTAAACTAAAGGAGCATGTGAAATTGATTGAAAACTCTATTCTCACTTTGAAGAGCGATATATCCTCCTTATCTCTAATGAATTGTATTACTTTGGAGGTTGAGCAAAGTCACAGATTCATTTCACAGCATCTAACACACCATCCTTTAACAATTCAATTTCCTGTCTAATATGTAATTAAATTCCCTTGTACATATTCAGCCTGGGTACTTTGCCAAAGAAAAGCACTGTTATTGATTAGGTGAAGAGTAAAAATGTGTGGGGCATAATTGCTGTAGCAGGGATCTATCATACAGCATAACCATTATCGAAGCAGAGAGACTGTTTATTTCTATGAATTTCAAAAGGAATTTCTATTTATGCAATGGTAATAGGGCAGGAGTGTAATTACACTCCTGCCATATTACCATTGCCTAAGTAGAGGACGAAAAGCATCCACACACTTGTCACTTCTTTCTCTAACTCAGTTATACTTGCCCCTCTTTGGTGACATTGGTCTCTTCTAACATGGCCAACTCTACAAACACACAATCCCACCCCACACATACACACATATATATGCACACATATACACACACATATAATTGCACACATATGTATACATATACATATATATACATACATATATACATACATATGTACATTTTAGATATACATACATATATGCATACATATATTTATGCACACACATATACCTATATATATTCACACACAAATAATATAACAGGGATGTTATAGTTAGGCTCAGATTTTACTCATAGAAAATCATAAATATTCAGTAGTTATAGTTACCAGGGCTAACTATAACGTATGCACCCACAATGCACTGCTTATGACCTCATATATTACATCACTCATGACATAGTCAGGTACATCACTGATGACATCTCAAATGACACACTGATAGCATCACTGATGACATCACCCTATGACTATAAGTATTTCGTAAACATTTCTGAGACCTAAAGATATATACAAAACTACAGAATAAATTAAATAACTATTCTTTCGGTAATAGTAATTAGTCATGCTATTTCTAAAATATCTCATCTGAGTGGCTGTCTGACTGTCTGTATCAGTGAGTGGGTGGATGTCTGAGTGGCTTATGGGTGAGTGAGTGAGTAGCTGTTTGAGTGGGTGTTTGGTTAACTTAGTGGGTGTGTGAATGGCTGTATTTGAGAGTGTCTTTGTGAGTAGCTGTATGGGTGAGTGAGTGGTCATCTGAGTGGTCATCTGAGTACTTATAGGGATGAGTGAATGGGTATGTAAGTGTTAGTGAGAGTGTGTGAGTGGGTGTGTGAGTAGTTGTATGGGTGTGCCCATGGGTTTGTTGAGATGCTATATGGGTGAGTGGCTGTCTGTCTGGGTGATTTATGATTGATTCTGTGGGTGTGTGAGTAGTTGTATGGGTGATTGTATGGCTGTGTAAGTTGTTGTATGGGTGAGTAAATGGTTATGTGAGTAACTGTATGAGTGAGTGAGTGGTTGTGTGAGTAGCTGTATGAGTGAGTAAGTGGGTATCTGAGTGTTTGCATGAATGAGTGAATGGGTGTTTGGATATGTTAATAGGTATGTGAATGGTTCTGTGGGTGTGTGAGTGAGTGAGTGAGTGTATGAGAGACTGTAGGGGATATGAGTGGGTGTATGAGTGGTTCTGTGGATGAATACATCAGTGATGTCAAGACCATGTCATGAGTGATGTAATATGCGAGGTCATAAGCACTGCATTGCGCAGGCGAAAGTTAAGGTTAGCTCAGGTAACTATAGCTGCTGAATTTCTGTGGCTTTGTACGAATGTAATCAGAGCTTAACTATAACATCCCCGTAAGCTTTGGTTTTTTCAGTGAATTGATAACGTTTTTTTAATTCTATTTCCTAACTATAGCGTCATTGTAACCTTTGTTTTTTTTAGTGAATTTCTAATGTTTTTTTATCTTAATTCCTAATTTTAATGTCCTTGTAACCTTTAGTTGTTTCTTTGAATTTCTAAGGTTTTTTAATTCTATTTCCTAACTAGTGGAGAAAGTGGACGAGCCCTCCCACAAGCTTTCAGCAAAACCGCTGTGTGGGACTTACTGCTGGTAACAGAAAGGGTTCTTGGCACCTAAGGAATCTCAGCATCAAAGGATACTTTATCCCCCAACAAGTAGTGTGCCAGGAGGCATGGTTGCAAGAGTGGTGGAGAAAGGGGGTGTGCCTATGACAAACTTCCAGCAATCCCACTGTCTGGGACTTACTGGAAGTAACATGAGGGGTTTGTGGCCCCCAAGGACCCTCAGGATCCAAGGAGAGTTCATCTCCCAACCAGTAGTCTACCAGGAGGTGTGGTTGCAGAGTGGTGGAGAAATGGGACAGGACAGCGGATGAGCTCTGAGCAATCCTGCTGTGTGGGACTTACTAGAGGAAACAGGAGGGGCTATTGGCCCCCAAGGACCCTCAGCATCCAATGGAATTTCATTCCCCAACTAGTAGTGCACAAGGAGGCACATTTGCAGAGTGTTGGAGAAAGGGGGTGTGGCCTCTGACGAACTCTCAGCAATCCCACTGTGTGGGAATAACTGGAGGTAACAGGAGGGGTTCTTGGCCCCAAGGACCCTCAGATTATGAGGGGACTTCACCACCCAACCAGTAGTGCACCAGGAGGCGCATTTGCAGAGTGATGGAGAAAGGGGGCAGAGGCTCCGATGAGCTCTTATCAAGCCCGCTGTGTAGGACTTACTGGAGGTAACAGCAGGGGGTCTTGTCCCCCAAGGACCCTCAGCACCCATGGGGACTTTATCCTCCAACCAGTAGTGCACCAGGAGGTGCATTTGCAGAGTGGTGGAGAAAGGGGTGGGGCCTAAGATGAGCTCTCAGTAATACTGCTGTGTGGGATTTACTGGAGGTGACAGGAGGGGATGTTGGCCCCCAAGGACCCTCAGCATCATAGGAACTTCACCCCCAACCAGTAGTGCACCAGGAGGTGAATTTGCAGAGTGGTGAAAAAAGAGGATGGGGACTTCGATGACCTATCAACAATCCCCCTGTGTGGGGCTTACTGGAGGTAACAGGAGGGGTTATTGACCTTGAAGGACCCTCAGCATCCAATGAACTCCATCCCCAAACAGTAGTGTGGCAGCAGGAGCGTTTGTAGAGTGGTGAAGAGAGGGGGTGGGACCTCCAATCACCTCTCAACAATCCTGCTTTGTGGGACTGACTAGAGGTAACAGGAGGGGTCACTGGCATCCAAGGACCCTTAGCATTCAAAGGGACTTCAACCCCCAACCAGTAGTATGCCAGGAGTTGGGTTTGCAAAGTAGTAGAGAAAGGGGCTGTGGCCTCCAATGACCTCTCAGTAATCCCTTATTTTTTATTAGGGGAGTGGTGCTGTGTGGCCTCAATCCCTGAGCTGAATTCATCCCAGGGACCCCATCTCCCGGGCACATCCATTATACTCTGGGGAGGTGGGACGATTTTGGCCCCTGGGTCCTCATCCACCAGGGCCCATCTTTTATATTTGGTGTGCCCCCCCCTGGGCACCCAGTGACCTCAAGTAGGGACGAGAGGGGGAGCCTCAAGAGCCGCAAGGCCCCCACGGTCCCTGCTGGCTCCCCACCTCCTATGGGAGCCTGCATTGCTGTGACAGACCGGGAGCTGCTGAAAGGTAGCACCCTATCTGTCAGAGCATATGTTTTCCTCTGTTTCCCTGCATGCATATTTATGTGCAGGGAAACAAACGAAAACTCCACTTTCAACTCTGGCTTGCAGAAAGTGGAGTTATGTTTGCTGTTGCTGAGTGGGAGCTGTTAGCTCCCACCAAGCAAAATCAAACAGCTACCTCCCAGGGGTGGGCACCTTGGGAGGTAACAGGAGCCAGTCACAGGGCTGGAGGTCCCCAGGGCCACAAATTTTTCTACAAGGCTGAGCCGCACAGCCCTCCTCCAATATTTATTTAAGCCCAGGGGAGGTGGCGGTCCTTGGGGCCAGGGGGCCGCAATGGACCCCCTTAATTTTTTTCTTTGAGCCCCTGTGAGGTGGCGGCCCCTGGGGTTGCCAAGGCCATGCTGACCCCATGCATTTCTTTTACATTCTTTGCCCCCAGGGAGGTGGCGGTGCCCAGCAGAACCGGCTGCATATACATATTATACAGTACCCAAAGGAGGTGGCATTCTCCGAGCCTTTGAGAGAGGCAAGAGGCTCCCTGCATTTGTTTTACATTGTTTGCCCTGGGGAGGTGGCAGTCCTGCCCACATACAAATTATACAGTGCCCCTGGGTAGATGACTGTCCCCTGGGCTGCAGGGGGGCTGTGCTTGCCCCACGCATTTATTTACATCTGTTTGCCTGGATAGGTGGTGGCTCTGAGGCCTCATCTGTTTGCCTGGATAGGTGGTGGCTCTGGGGCCTCCCACATACATATTATACAGTGTTCACAATGACAAGGGCACTTAAGTCTAAGGGAATAGTTGCGCTCCACCGGATATTTGGTTAGATTAAAAAGGACTTGTTTAATTGATGTGGTGCTAAGGATGACCCTAACAACCCCTTGACTATGTATAGCTAGGCATACATTTACAATTTGAGAGACACAACCTGTGCACACACTATAATATTAACAGTTAATAACTTTTTGGTATTGTTAGAGACAATGAGGAAGGTCAGTCGAAATATGTTGCACTTGTTTTTATTTCGCCAGCCGACACGTGTTTCATTGGAGTGGAGTACACCTCAAATCTTCAGGGCTGGAAAAAACAGAAAGGAAAGGAACCTTAGCTGGCTGAGTTAGCCAGAATGTTAGTTACAGCTCTAATCCAATGGATATAGAGTGAAAGCCACCTACAAGTGCTACACATTAAAAGACAAAATATTATACATAATGTTACAAATATTAAAACTTCAAAGTGACATGTGCAGTACATATAACTGCTGATGGTTACTTAGTACAGGAAAACTTAAGAGAAAACCGATCATGAATCCACACGCACAAGACCCATTTTGTGAGTGTATAGGCAAGAATAATAGTAGTGACCAATACAGCGCTTCAATGACGAAGTGTGAGCCTTTAACACATGTTAGCAACCACAGGATTCAATGACATAGTATACTGAGTAATATTGGATTTTAATACATACTGGTGTTAATAAATGAGAGATTTAAGAATTTATTCTAAACATAATTCAAATTGAAATTGAGGTGTTGTTGCCTTTGATCATTATATATTTACAATTCAGCTGGTGATAGTTACCACCCACACACGTGAGAAGGGAAAAAGGGGTGGGCAGAAGGGACCCACAGTTCCCAATGCAAAAAAGACTCAAACATTCTGGTGTCATCCCAAAAGTTCTAATGGCCACCCTGATGAGAGAGAGAGGAGACAGGAAGGAAAGGATGAAAGTCTCGTCTTCCACACCATAAAATTGGCATGCAAGTTACATACCTAGATCCTAATGGACGAGGAGGATAATCCCTACAGAAGTGAATAGACAAATAAGAAGTGGTTGTAACTCTCGGTTTATTAGAAAATGTATAACCTAGAATGGTGAAGACGATGCTAGCGAAAAATCGGTCTCAATCTTACCCCACGACTGGTGACAATTCCGACCCATTCAGGGTGTCGTTAGATTTTTCTGTGGATATACCGGGTGATTCAGGACGCGCTGCAGCAGGCTAGGTCACATATGTGGAGTTGGGAGAAAGTACACAGTTAGGGGTCGATTAGGATCGTGGACGGACTTGCGTCCGTCCGCGACCCCAGAGCAGGAGGGAACCTCCGCATGGCATGCGGAGTTCCCTCCTGTGCAATTAGGATGTGACCGCCACCCTGGCGGTCACATCCTCTATTTTTAACATTGCGGCGGGTGCAGCTTCAAGCTGCACCCGCGGCAATGTTAAAAATGCACGCATTGCATTTGCATGCAGAAAGAGGCAGGCTCCGCGCGGTGCCTGCCGCTTTCTGCATGCAAATGTAGGGGGGTACCATAGGTACCCCCCATGTGCACCCCCCACCCCCCCTTCACCTAGGGGGCCCACAACGGGCCCCCGCAGTGAAGTTCCGTATGCTTTTCCACGGCGGAAAACCCACCGCGGAAAAGCATAATTTAATGGCCATCCTAATATGGTGGACGGTGTCTGGAAGACACGTCACCATATTAAAGCTTTTCCGCCGCAGTTGTAATCCGACCGCGGCGGAAAAGCTGCGGACGGAAACCAGGACCCACCAGCCATCCTAATCTGGCGGTGGGTCTTTGGTCAGTCCGCTGCGGTTTTTCCGCATCCTCGGGGCCGGCGGTGGCTTCCGCCGACCCCGAGGATGCGGAAAAACCACAATCATAATGACCCCCTTAGTGTGGTGGCCCAATGTTTAATGAAAGATATTCAGGCCAATTCAGAAACATGATTCTGGTCTTCAGAAAAGCTTGCAATCAGATAACAACTCTGATCTAGGTCGAAAGACCAATTTCAGAGAATACGGGTGCTGGGAGTGCTTGAGTATAGTTAATAGCCCAAGACTGCTTCTTAAAGCCTGATTTAATACACACCAAAAATAAATCAAATTGATTAAAAGTTGAAAAATGGGAAATCATGAAACTGGTATACTGGGCCAATGACCAAGAAAGAACTAATGCTGTTATACAGCCTCGAATACGGGTGTCTAATCTAGTATTGCCCACCCAAATACTCCAACATAATGTACACAGCTGTGGCGAGACTCCACAACGACGGGTCTAGCGCTGGTAATAGGCCGGGACCGATGAGGGCAGAACTCAATAGAAGCTAAGAACAAAGAATATACAAAAGGGGGTGTTTGTGGGACTGAATGTTACAAACAAGAATACTATATAGCCCAAGAGGAATACCTCCACTTACGTTGAATAATGGTCGCACAATCTACTTGTATCTGTTGTCAGAGATATCCGTTGACACTGATGTAAACATGATTTAGTGGAACTGAAAAAATATATACATACAATCTGATTATTCATTGTGCCTGCTATTCTAATACTCACATGACAAATAATGTTCAAGTTGGGACGGGAAACGCTACCACAATGGGTGCTCAGCTCTGCTGAAAATCCTAAACACGTGAGAAACAATGCCACCAGCACTTTTCCACAAGGATATTAATTAAATACGACTGAACGGGACCCCAAAATAAACGGGGATCGCCGTGAGTGTGAAGCCTGGAAACAGTGATCGAATGATTACCTCGTTGGTGGTCCCCGGAGCTCGTACCGGCGTCCTCGGTCTGGTGATGGGTGCATCTACGAATGTCAAGTACTCCCGCTAACGCCTAGGTAGGGCGGGACCTCAAAATTGAGGAAAAACGAGGGCGACTAGACCGTCTCTGCGACTTACGGCCATCCAAAAGATATGCTGCCGGAAGTGGATGTGGTATTGTCAGAATTGCAATAGGAGAGTTATACTTTATTGAGAGTATCGGTAATACTGGTTGTAAGTCCGACACAAAAAATTAGTAAAAGAGTTGTGTGGTGGAGAATGGTGACTGAAAATGCTATTAAGAAAAAGTGTACGTAAAAGCAACTGGCGTACAAGGGAACATCTAAATATTATTCTAAAAATTGAAAGGTGACACAACTGTATACTACACGACACAGACTTCCTCATTGTCTCTAACAATACCAAAACGTTATTGTAGTGTATTCACTTTATTACTGTACGTGGTCATAAATGCTTAACACACAGCCTCTGAGATAAGCCTGTCTGCTCTGCCAAGCTACCAAGGGGGTGAGCAGGGGTTATCAAAGGGTGTGATCCCCTTGCCCTGACTGGAAAAGGTGTGTCCCTATTTGTCAGAAGTGTATACCTCTGCCAACTAGAGACAGCCGGTTCTAACAGTTATTAACTGTTAATATTATTGTGTGTGCACAGGTTGTGTCTCACATATTATACAGTGCCCTGGGTAGGTGGCAGTCCCCGGGACTTCTTTCAAAAGCCCTAGGTGGAGGGGCCAGTGCGCACCCCCTCCATCATATAATTACTCATGCCCCCGAGACCTGGCTCACCCAGGGGTTAAACATTAGCGATGCGCTGGAGCCTGCACGTCTTTATTTTTAAAAAATGTCGGCAGAACCATCAGAAGTATTTTTTTTAATGCTTTTTTGCCATGGTAGGGTGCCTCGTGGAGCCCACCTCCACATCTAGAGAGTCGGGGTATTCCTACCCTGCCCCTTTTTGTTTTAAAAATAAATTTTTTGTGAGACTCTGTAGAAGCCAAGTCCCAAGATGGCTTCCTGATTGAAGTGTTGGCAGCCAATCAGTTTTGAGCATGGGGACTGTGAGATGTTTAAAAAATCCAAGTACCCTATATATACAGATTTGTATTTTTGTTAATATCTACTGAACAGATTTAGACCAAATCACATAAAGGCACTTCCCTAGACCAATATCTATATTTCTGCCAAATTTGGTGTCATTCCGTTCAGCAGACCCTCCCCTTTTCTTGGCCCCCGCTAAACAGTTCACCACAAAACTTTCTAGACAGCAGCTGAATTGAGTGTCCTACTAGTTTTGAAAAGTTCACAAGGATTCTTTGCACAAATCCAAAGTTATTGGCAAATGGAAAAATGATCTTCCTATGGAAACTAGGCCCTAACTATAACAATCTACGGGTGACTGCCAGTTGGTAATCTTAATGTATGTTTACAAGAAACCACTGCAATGCATAACTTGCAAACAGTCATTCAAATCATAAATCACGCATGAAATGCAATGTTCAAGATCTCACCCTTTATGTAACAGATACAACTACAAATGGCATATCTGATCTTTCTGATTGCATGTTACATTAACACTATCAATGAAACAGCTATGACTATATAATTATTTTTTTAGTTCGATCATGGGTTGTTATTTTACGACACTGTTCTTTACAGTGATGCTACTTATCAGTAGAAATATTGTTAGGTCATAACTAATGCATTGGGTGTGCAAATTATAGTTTGCATGGGTGTTTTGCAAGTTATAGATTGCAAACCTAAAAATTATGTGTACATTTCTGCAGTTTTTAAAGTTTTAAATAAGTTTTAATTCATATTATTATAAACTGTATTTATGCGAATGTCATAGTTTTTTTAAACTATATATTGGTTTTAGAACACATACTAACCATTACTTCTCTTTTAGTATGGTCTTTTCAGTGTGTTTCTGATCATGTACTACATTCAACTGCAATGAAAGTATTCCATACTCTACTGTACATGGACATGTTATGAAGGGATAGGCATTTGACGAGATCTTGCACACAACCTGCTGTGATTGGCTGATCAGAGCTTCGCACAGGCTTCAGCCATGCGTAGGAGGGTTTGGCAGTCTGTGGCCAAGCCCTGTGCCCAACTGATTATGGGTGAACTACACCCACTGCACATGGCCAGCTAGTGAATCTGCAGCCGATTCATAAATGTTCAATGGACGATGGAGTAAAAGCTCCATCGTCCACTGGGGTTCCTTTAGGCTAAAATAGATTTGTGAATTTTCCTTATGTCATGTTTATCATCATTTGATTGACAGCATAATTATCTGGGTATTTTTCTTTTTTAATCTATTCATTATATTTATCTGTGTAGATCTTCTTTTTAAACCAAATTATTGTATATGTAGGGCAAACTATTAGTGATCTGTATTATATGCCTGTCACTATTGCACTGAGGGCTATTTAATGAAACTAAAAACATGTATTTAAAACTAATATTTGATTGGCAGTAACGTTGAAACCCCGCAGCCTCATGTTTAATTGCACACACCCTTGCAGAGTTGCTATATGTGATAACAGAGTTGGGGGGGATTTACCATGTTTTCACAAAGCGCACTGCAGCAGCCACAAATGCTGCGTTGTGAGAAAAGGGGAGAGTAGGTGAGTGCCTAGGGGCCAGATGTAGGAGCCCTAATACCAGTCGGTAACGGCCAAATTCGGCCGTTACCGACCGGTATTAGGGTTTTCTAATGTAGGGGGCCTACATTTTACTGATTCGGTAAAGTTACAGAATCTGTAAATTTACCTATTCGGTAAATACCGAATCGGTATTTCTGATTGATTCCTATGGGCTTCAAGGCCCATAGGAATCAATGGGAAATACCGATTCGGTATTTACCGAATCGGTAAATACCGAATCTTACAGATTCGGTAATTGTTGAATAAAAATTACCTACATCTGCCTCCTTCCTATTTACCTACTCTTAAATACCGAATCTGTAAAATTCGGTATTTAAGAGTAGGTAAATCGGAATTACCTACATCTAGCCCCAATTTATTAAAATAAGGCACTCTCCTCCCCTCTATCTTGCTCAGGCGCCGAAATCAGCTGCTGTGCACCACGGAGACACCTTTGCACCAGGGTGCAAGTGAGCCTGGCACATGTTTTGTACTGGAAGGGAATCCTTTCAGCAAAATGACTCTGCTTAGACTAACCTGAAGCCTTTCCCCACTTTGTATGTGTGCTGTACAGTGCAGCACACATGCAAAGTAGGAAAAGGAAGGAGAAATGAAAGGGCGCAGTTTTCAAACGTGAAACCCTGTTTACTTTGTTCAGTAAATTGGGTTTAGCATGAGAAACCTTGGGTGGTTGCATAGGAACGCCCATGCTCCACCCATGGTACGCCCCCTTGGGGCTAAGTAATGCACTTTGCACTGCTTCGCATAACTTTCCCATTATTTCCAGCGCTAAACAAGTTTAGCACTGGAAAGTAAATCGGGAAAAAAGATTTTGCGCCGATTCGCTTGTATTAGACAAAAACGGTGTAACATCTCAGTAAATCTCGCCCTTGATGTTGGAAGCACTGTGTCCACATTGTTATTTAATATTTCAGTTGCTCCCATTATTCAGATAATTTAATCTTCTTTCTAACTAATGATCCCACTAAATTGTTAGATGGTGGTTTTCAACCATATGTGGCCTGACACAATTATAAACCTTTGCTGCTTTACACTGGATATGAAAGTAGAAGGACAAAAAGTAGTGATGTCCTAAATTAAAAAAATAACAGCTTGGAACTGACTTTAAAATTCTTTGTCAAACCAGAAATTAGGCAACCATAATTTAAAATCAGATGGCAAAACTAATTCAGTTGTATTTATATCACGCATAGCTACCCCAACGGCCTCGCGCAACCCTTCCACTAAATGTAACTGAGCATTTCCTAAACCACTGCAGAATTGGTGGGTCTTCAGCATGTTCCTAAAGCAAGCCTCTGAAAGCAGATTTCTAAAGAAAGCTGGAAGAGCGTTTCCAGACCCTAGGATTATGAAATGCAAAGGAACAGACTTCACTTCTTGCTCTTTTGATCTTCGGCACCACCAGGAGTCCGTGGTTGCTAGAGCGAAATTAAGCGTGAAATTATTTTGCAAGTTTATAAAAAAATGTTCTTCACCTTTTTGAGTCGTGCTCCAAAAACAATTGAGATCCATTGCCTTCTGGCATTCCTTAGGATTTCTGTTTTGTTTGGGTAACTCTCCCTTAAGTAAATTGTATTTCCATGCTTCTTGTAGTGTTATTGCTCGGATGTGTAACTGTAGACATCCTTTCCAAATGAGGAGCAGGCTAGTGCTGGCTTGAGTCGTTGCTTTGTCCAGTATGGTGCATGGTGAACCTGCTTCCAAAGCATCCTTCTCTGATTAGTACAAGCAGAACCTTTACTTGCACACTTACGTCAACCACATTGGTCAAATTTGGCACACGTGTGCGTAGTGGTTAGAGTCCATGGTTGTAGTACGGCCTAAAAAGGTCTCTACGCAGGAGCCCCGATCAAGCTCATCAATCGACTACAACGCATCCAAAACGCCTCGGCACGACTGATCCTCGATGTACCACGACACGGCCACATCACCTCCCACCTGGGAAACCTCCACTGGCTGCCTGTCAACAAGAGGATAATCTTCAAGCTCCTCATCCACGCACACAAGGCATTCCACAAGACCGGCCCAGCCTATCTCAAACGACGGCTCTCCTTCTACAGCCCCAATTGCCAGCTCCGCTCCGCTGACCTCTCACTCGCCACCGTCCCGCGCATCCGAAGAACAACCACCGACGGGAGATCCTTCTCCAACCTCGCCGCCAAGACATGGAACACCCTCCCACTGAGCCTACGACAGATTGGACAGACCCAAGACCTGCTGACCTTCAGGAGGATACTAAAGACCTGGCTGTTCGATCAGTAGCCGCCCCCACCTCCTCCCCCACGCCTAGAGACACTCGCGGGTATGTAGTGCTCTTAATAAATGTCTGATTGATTGATTGATTGTTGATGTGTGTGAGGTCCATAGATGTCCTCCACACTTGCCTCGACCACATTGGTCAAAGTTGGCACCCACGCGCATGGTTGTTAGGGTCCATGGTTGTAGTACGGCCTAGGAAGGCGTCATTGTTGTTGTGTGTGAGGTCCATAAATGTCCTCCAATCTTGTCTATGCAAGCTGTGCCTCTGCGCGTGTAAGTATGTGTTGTGAGAAGCAGTTAGAATAATATGGTGGCACGCTTTAGGGATGCAGAACAAAGCTGCTTCTATTTGGGGTGTGAAGTAGCACTGTGTTGGACTTAATGTAAGAATGATGCTGAATACAGAAGCAATTGCTGGACTTAACGCAAGAATGATGCCGAATGCAGATGCAATTGCTTCTGCTAAATAAGCAAGATCAGTGCATCATAACTGTCCTCATTGCCTCTGTGATATATTTCATCATTATCCTTTATATTAAAACAAATGTCACCTATTGGAAAACTGCGTACATGACAATAATGAACGAGTTGGTATTACAAGCCCGCGTCGGTTGCCGCATGCAAACATCCACATTCCATAAAGTAGGTGTAAATCAGCATCTACAACAATATGTTCGTGATTAACACCACCATTCTGCCAGATGTGCTCCAGAGGGAATAGCATCCTCTTCATATGCTCCACTGTCTGGGAAAGAAAACAAGACATTTCCTTTTGTAATACGAATCACATTAGGCTGTCGGGGCATATTGATAGCCATCGCTAGGCTACAACATTATGGACGTTTCTATTAATTTTCCCTATCAATGCATACCTCTGCAAATATTATTTTCATGTTTGCGCTGGAGAAATCGTTTGATGATCATTACAAATTATATCCAGAAAATGCGAATGCTCCGTTTGATCACTATGCCAATGCACTGATGATCCATGCGCCTATTATGTGATCAGATGCCAATTGGCTGCAGCTTCTCATTTTCTTATGACAATATTTTACATCCCTGTTCATGTAATAAATATGGTATTTATGATGTGCATGTCACAGCATGTGGAAGAAACAGGAGCATGATTTCTAACAAATGTCAATTCCCCTGACAATTTGATCAGTTCCGGTTGAATCATGGCGGCTGTGAATCTTTCCACGGTGTTAAAGCCTATAATGCTCTTGCCACGCCACCTGTGCCAGCAGGGGGTGATGTTTGTCACAGTTTGCCTTCAAATTAAGTATTAAATATCATTACAATAATCCTTAAGAATTTTACCTCGCCTCCAGGGACATCATTTTTCATCAGAATTTCTTACCATGTTTTTTTCTCCTCGCTCTCACCCCCACCACCAGGGTGCGCAGCTGCGTCGCCACAAATCTTTTAAGCATTGGTAGGCTTTTTTGTAATGATATATGTATCTATCCTACATATACATTGTGTGATGTATTTTAATCGGATCTGGGGGGATTGGATTTAATCTCCTTCTACATTTCAGATGTTGGACTTTTCGGCGCTGAACGTGGAGTGGAGTCCCTGTGGAGAAGTACATGACAATCAAAGCCGCGTTATGAAGCAGTCCAGATGTATGTGGCAGGGAGTCCTGGTGCCATCTGTCTCTATGGCAGTTGAAGTCACATTGAGCTGAAGTTTGTAACAGGCAAAGTCTCATAAACCACCCAATGACATTGCGCGGCAATGCCTATGAGTAAATTGCAAGGCAAATTAATCCGCAGATTTGCTAACGCTTTCTGCCAGGTTTGTGTCACAAAAGTGACGCTAACTGGTGCAAAATTTGTTTTGGTATTTACTTTCCAGCGTAAATCCTCATTTGCATTGCCAACTAGCTCTAATGTCATGCAAACCGATACTTTGCATCATATGGGTGTTAATGCATGTGTATTCCTATGCAATCACCCATGGATTTTGAAGCAAAGCCCTATCTTCTAAAAAAGGTAAACAAGACTTTCACTCGTAGGGGCAGTCATAAGTTTTGAGGACATTTTTCTTTTCTCAAAACGTTTAAAAAATGTGCAAGTGTGCTGCAATTACAGCACAGATACAAAGTGGGGAAATGATTTAACTACTTCGACGCTACTGACGGAACCGTTCCGTCACGCCCCTCGGGTGGGCTGTACTCATGACGGAACGGTTCCGTCACGGCCCGGCTGCCGGGCCTGCGCGGCACTGATTTCGCGCCTGCGGGGCGGGTTTCATTAAGCGGACGGGGCCGTGATGGAACCGTTCCGTCACAAGTACAGCTCACCCGCGAGCCGTGACGGAACGGTTCTGTCACCAGCGCAGGTGAGCCGCACGCCCGCCCGCAACCGTTAGCGATGCGGCGGAATAGCCGCCGCAGCGAAGGAGTTAACCTTGTTTAAGCATAGTATTTTGCACTGCAAAGGCATGCTTCCAGTACAAAACCTGTGCTTGACATGACTTACACACCATTGCACTATGGTGCAGGTGTGTGTGCGCCAGCACAAGGCAGCCTAAAGGGGGCTAATACTGGGGGAGATAAAGTGGACCATTAGCTAACAGCTCATTCACCAGCAGGGCATAGCTGCAGGGGGAGTGTTTGGGGTGGTACCCAGCTCTAATAAATGTATTCTCAAGTAAATAGTTGGGTAAAGGGGCTTTGAGCCCGGTATGGCGAAGTGGCTGTCAGATTTCACCCGGGATTTTTCACATGCACATACTGACAAAAACACACACACAGACACACTCTCTCTCTCTCCTCTCTGTTTTGAAGGTCTTAAAACTATTACTGGTAGATTCATGAAGCCGAAATCGGCTCGCAAAGGGCCAGAATCTGAGAATCTGGCCCTTTGCGAGCGCTATTTTTGCATTTGGGATTCATCATCCCAAATGCAAAAATCGCAAATATAGAAATCGCTAAATTGCGATGAATTGCTTTTAAGGAATCTCAATTTGAGATTCCTTAATTGCTATTCATGAACCATTTAAAAATTGCGAGTTCGCAATCTGGGGCCGCTATTTACCGCGAAGTCTAACTACGTGGTAAATAGCAAAAACTTTGAAAAATGCACTAAAGTGCATTTTTCAAAGTTTCATGTTGCGCACACACATGCCCTAAGGGCATGTGTGTGCGCAACATATGTGCACACATCAATTTCAGGGGTGCAACAGGGTGTCCTTTGGACACCCCTGCACCCTTGAAATCGCAATCTCAATTTGCGAATCGCTAAATGCGATTAGCGAATTGGGTTGGTCTTCCCATTCATTCCTATGGGCCTCTAGGCCCATAGGAATGAATGGGGAGATATTCCTTAATTGTGACTCGCAATTTGCGAGTCGCAATTAAGGAATTATTAGAAATCGCTTTTGAATGGATTTCTTGATGAATAGCATTTTGCTATTCCTTAATAGGGAATCGGTATTTTTCGCTATTAAGGAATCGCAAAATGTGTTCTTGATGAATCTGGGGGTTAGTGATTTTACAACATACTTTTGTTCAAGTAACCCTAACATTCCTCACTACTATCCCTTCCCACTGCCCCTCAAGCCCTCTCATGCTCTTCTTCTCAAATAATGAATATTACCATAGTATACCAGCATGATTGTTGGGAAATGTGAAGCCTCCCCCCCCCCCCCCAAACTTACTGACCAAGCAACGCCTCAGTCCAACATTCCCAAACATTAGAGAAAACGAGCAGAGCAGAGAGACTGTTAGGCAATGGAAGAGTGAGGGGAAAAAGAAACAAACTAGGAAGAGCGCAGTTTTAAGACACAACATTACCTAAAACAAAATACACCAAAAATACTCTTTTATTCAAACCATCTTCACCTTGTCAAGGCGGCATCGTGGATTGTCGCATTGTTCGAAAATTGGATCATGGCCACTAAAGAACCAAACAGAAAGCCCCTGTTGTATTTTTTAGCTGATTCTAAATCCTACCCTGAGCTCAAAATCACCAATTTAGATGCACGTCCTACATAGGATAAAAAACACACCATCACAAAGGAGCTCTACACAGTGGATGAGACAATAAGGGCGATATTATCAAGAATGGTGCAAACATTATCGCCGCTTTAGCGGCAGGAAACTGCAGCTAAAGTGGCGATAAGGGGCTTGATAATATGCCCTAGAGAATTCCAATAGAAGTCCAAGTTTGATGTCCTTGACACCAGAACCTGGGTTTCTATTGGAATTCTCTAGGGCATGTTATCAATCCCCTTATCGCCACTTTAGCAGCAGTTTCCTGTCGCTAAAGCGGTGATAATGTTTGCCCCGATCTTGATAATATGGCCCTAAATCTGGCCAAAACGTACTACACAAAATGGTCCATTGACGATCATCCAATTGACGGGTCACCCTCATGACATACTAGTACCCCATATAGACATACAACAGACAAAAGTGATTGTCATTTTAGAGACTCACTGATAAGACCACCTACAGTTACCCAACGTGTGAACTCTCCGGGCTTGCCCCCCAATGACGTCTGCTCACTCTTCCAAGCAGTTTGTGGGACCAGCAAGGCCACATTCCCCAATGCAGCTAGACTCCCGACAAGAAAAGCACGCCATAGTTAGTGGCACAGGCTGCTGTCTTCAGTAAGGACCTGCTCAGCTCTAGAACATAAGATTCTGAAAGCAACACATTCTTCAACAATTCTTGTCTGAAAAGGCCTCCAAAAATCTAAAAATCACTACCAATAAATTGCACCTGTTCCATGTGAACTGTCATGTCTCATAAAATACCTCACAGTGTTCTTTTTCAGGAGATTTCACAACAAGGATTTCTGTGAAATTTCTGCTAATATCACTAATGCAAACTTTTGCTCTCATACATCCTATGCATTCATCGCTTCAATGGTGATGGAACACAATTATTTAGGGGCTTGGGCATTATTTCAAGCCAAGTTCTATTGAAGATGGAACTGTCTGCATGAATGTGCCAGATTGTTTCAGACCTATTCCTCCATATTTTGAATATATAAATAAAGATAGATCAATCATTTAGTGGCCGAGTTTTTCTTTTGAGATAGCAATGCCAGTCTACATGAAATAGATAGCTTTTAAAGCTCTATACACACACACAAAACACTATTCAATCGTATTGGTGCGAATGGACTTAACTAGTAACAAGACACAGAAATCCTTGTAAGTTGAATTAAAACACCAGTGGCCAGATGTATCAAGCAGTTGCATCTATTCTGTGACTATGGGAAAATGTGTTCGTACATCTGGCACTTGGCCCCTAATTCCTCAAAGATGAGGAATTACACTGTCTACAGAGCACAAAAAAGCATGAAATGTCTTCCACTTCTGGCAGTTTTCAGTTACAACAGGCTGATATTGTCTTGGTTTTAGCCTAACTAGATACTACAGTCTTTGCTGCACCAGAAAGGCCACTCTATCTATAACAGGACGCCTGACACAGATTTCCCCTCCCTTGGTCAGCCATACTAGAGCAAGGAAGAGCATCAATGTCCACCATTTTTTTTTTTTTTTTTTTTACATCTTTTTTATTGCATCACCCATAGAAATGTACAGACAATATACTTAGTATCAAAAACAAATCATGTACAGGCTTAGTGTGATCCAGTCGATATCCATCCGGGGGTTGCATCTCGACCTTGGCGCGGGTGACCTCATCTCTGCCCGTTTCTTGTCGCTCCTTACAATGTCCGACCGCTTCATCAAGCAAATAACCCTGGAATGCTTTTGTGGTTTTCACCCCTCCCCCTCCCCAAATTTCGGTACCCCAACATCCCACCAAAACAGCCTCCTACCCGCCCTCCCCCGTGGTCGCTCTGCGCTGGGTTAACAGTGTAAAAGTGTCTGGTGTGTTATCAATGTCCACCATATATGAATATATGACATTATTTTTTTGTCCTGCAGAAATAAACTTCTTCTTTGGGGTTGTGTTCTGGCAAAGAAATCAAATGGGGCCCAGCGCAAGACAAGGCACCCGATTGAAACTCTGGTTGTTACATCAGCAGAAGCACTCACTTTTGGCGAAATGAGCCCATCCTACAAGTCGAGTACCTTAAAATATGGCTGATGGTCCTCCACTGGGAGTGAGGCAGAGTTCTCCACCATACTAGCAGACCACCAGACCTCATTTTTTTTCAGCGGAATACACACTGCTTCTATTTCCAATATGCTCCTTTTAAAACTGCATTGCATTATTATTTTTTTTGTGTCTGGTGCTATGTGCAAGCATGTCCATATTGCCTTCTGAATTTCTCTGTCCATAGAATACTATAACGATCAATCATATTGGAATTGTCATATGCTTATTTTGAATGTGCCAAATAAACATGTCCATGTGAGGTGTAGCGGCCAAAGTGGCTGGTACCCAAGCGCGGGGCTCACGGTTCAATCGCCAGGTAAACTCAGCATCATGTGACTCTGGGCAATAGCTCACCATGGGACAGATTTGCGAGTTCTGGCTCATCTCTGAAAATCAGCAGGTATGCGCCAGAAAAGATGTGACACTCAATTCCCTTCCTGCGCCACCTCGAATGTGTCTCATTTACAATGCGGCACACAGTGGAGCGAAGGATAGGGCGATGTGTGTCGCATTCTGTGGCGTAAGGAGTTGTGTCGCAAGGGAGACACGGCTCCAGCAATGCTCAGGGGCACCCTATGCCTAACATGCTGTGCCATTCCTTTGGGCCCAGATCTTCGGACTGGGGTGAGTGTGTGACATTGATCCACATTCGGTCCATCACCTGTTGTGTTTGCAAATTCCGCCCTAAGTGCGCTGGGGATGCCCAGACGTGGGTCCCAGGCACTCCACACCACTGGAGTCAAGCTAGCCGGGCTGATGAGAGGTGTTACCTCGAAACCGGTCCGGTCCTCGGATGCTTGATTCCATTCTGGGAAGGACATGGCTTTTGTAGTTCGGACTGGACTGTTCCCATGGGGCACAGGGTCAGAGCTGATTTGCATATCGCCATTGTCTAACCCGGGGTGGTGTGGAGTGCAAAAAAACGATGGATTTGGGCCCAGATCTTCGGACTGGGGTGAGTGTGTGACATTGATCCACATTCGGTCCATCACCTGTTGTGTTTGAAAATTCCGCCCTAAGTGCGCTGGGGATGCCCAGACGTGGGTCCCAGGCACTCCACACCACTGGAGTCAAGCTAGCTGGGCTGATGAGCGGTGTTACCTCGAAACCGGTCCGGTCCTCGGATGCTTGATTCCGTTCTGGGAAGGACATGGCTTTTGTAGTTCGGACTGGACTGTTCCCATGGGGCACAGGGTCTGATCTGATTTGCATATCGCCAGTGTCTAACCTGGGGTGATGTGGAGTGCAAAAAAACGATGGATTTGGGCCCAGATCTTCGGACTGGGGTGAGTGTGTGACATTGATCCACATTCGGTCCATCACCTGTTGTGTTTGCAAATTCCGCCCTAAGTGCGCTGGGGATGCCCAGACGTGGGTCCCAGGCACTCCACACCACTGGAGTCAAGCTAGCCGGGCTGATGAGAGGTGTTACTTCGAAACCGATCCGGTCCTCGGATGCTTGATTCCGTTCTGGGAAGGACATGGCTTTTGTAGTTCGGACTGGACTGTTCCCATGGGGCACAGGGTCAGAGCTGATTTGCATATCGCCATTGTCTAACCCGGGGTGGTGTGGAGTGCAAAAAAACGATGGATTTGGGCCCAGATCTTCGGACTGGGTTGAGTGTGTGACATTGATCCACATTCGGTCCATCACCTGTTGTGTGTGCCATTCCTTGCGCCTGTTTCAAGCAGGCGCAGGGTTTTGACGTAGCATGGACGTAAAAGTGACTCACTGAAATTTTGTAGATTTCACTGCGTCACTTTTACGAGGCGTTCCTGCAACGGAACGCCCACCCTGCTCCGGAACGCCCACATGAAACCTAACGCATGTTTGATGTGGGGCTTTATAACGGGAGGCATCTGCCTAAAAGCGTCACGCTGTAAATAAGGCGGAACCTGGTGCATGGTTTATGCCGCTGCTGCGTTACAGAAGTGACGCAATGGCGGCGTAAATGTGGCGCATGGGGCTTGTAAATCTGCCCCCATATCTCTCTGATGGCCCCCAGCACCTGGATACCCTTAGGAGGTGATACGTTTGTGCCTTACAAATGCGGAATTCATTAATTAAAAGGTCAAAGGTCAGATCACATTCAGAAAACCACATCCTCATTAGTGTATCATTTAATTACCAGTGTGGATATCACCTCCTGCTCAGGTAAAGTCCAAACTGTATTCATATGTGAAGAAGTAATTTTTACACCCAAGCTGAACAATACCCCCAATTAAGAGCTGAGGACGAATTGTGCACTCTCGCTCTGTTATAGCACTTGGTTTTATCATCAGCTATAGTCTGGTGCTAAAACACAGCACTGCACTCGCTATTCTCCCAAATCATGGGTGCAAAAATAATTTTCTTCTGTACCCATTGTCTGTGCTGAATGTTGTGTAAAGGACAACAACACCTCATTGCCCAAATGGTCCAATTGACAGTGGTGCTTTGGAATTTCATGCCTGGTTTAGCAGAGTATTTCAAATGATGTCTTAAGGGGTAGTTTAAAGCATCCAGTTACAGCATCTTGGTGTTTATAAAGCATACTGTTGTTACATCTTTCTGTAACTAACCTCAGGCAGCGACATCCAATTATGAGAAGACAGAGTATTCCTGGCATCCAAGCTCTGCGGGTGGTGAGGCAGCTCATCTTTGGTCCCCGGGCTCAGTGCATGGGAAGCCATGTCTTGCTTCTCTCCTCAGACCATCTCGGCATTTCTGAGGACACCCAGGCAGATGGTCGGTGGCTTGTGCAGAGCAAGACCTCAACTTGTGGCGAATAGGACATGCAAGGAGGGTGGGGTGTGGCGTAATGGTCAGAGCTGCCGGTTTTGGAGCTGGGTATCCAGGTTCAAGACTCAGCGTCAGCTCAACATCCAGTGGTTCTGGGCAAATGACTTAATACCCCTGTGTCTTGGAGCAGCGCCTTGAGACCCTCACGGGTGATTAGCCTCGCTATAGAAATTCGAGTATTATTATTATTATCAAACCTGGAGTTCTTTGTTTCATGTTTCAAGATGCCATGACTCCGATTTACTAATATTTTGCGACGGTTTTGCATTACTTTTGAAATGCAAATCCTGTGCAAATAATTGTGGTGCTATTTACTTTCCACCTCAAATCAGGATTTGCATTGAAACGTTTGCCAAAGTGTTGCAAAGTAGTGATATGTCTCTTTGCGTCAAGTGGGTATTCCATGGGTTGTTTCTATGCAACCACTGCTAACAATTATAGACAGGAATTTGCATGAAAACCTTCTGCCCTCCTGGTGGCAGGCATAAGCACACATACAAAATGGGAAAAGTATTAACGCGGTACAAAAGGGGGTGGTGATGGACGGAGCATCTGAATCAATCAAACACTCACACCCAGTCAGGGAAGACATGGCTTGGCAGTTCGGGCTGGACTGTTCCCATGAGGCACAGGGTCAGACTGATTTGCATATAGCCATGTCTGAACTGGGGTGGCAGAGTGGGCTAAAGAACGTGATGGATTAAACCCAGATCTTTTGACTGGGTGTGAGTGTTTGATTGATTCAGATGCTCCGTTCATCACCACCCACTTTTGTACCGCTTTTGGCCACCATAAGTGTGGCAGGGTATGCTCAGACGTGAGTCCCTTGCTCGCTTTGCCACTGGATTCAACCGGGCCGGGCTGAACACGGCTGGAATGCCAGAAACTGTTTTTCAGAAGCTTCTTTCCGGTCCAGGAAAGACATGGCTTGGCAGTTCGGGCTGGACTGTTCCCATGAGGCACAGGGTCAGACTGATTTGCATATAGCCTTGTCTGAACTGGGGTGGCAGATTGGGCTAAAGAATGGTGATGGATGAAACCCAGATCTTTTAACTGGGTGTGAGTGTTTGATTGATTCAGATGCTCCGTCCATCACCACCCCCTTTTGTACCGGGAAAAGTATTAAAGCATAGGTTTTGGACTGGAGGACACCCCATTTAGTACAAAACTTATGCTTGACAGAACGCACACACCATTTGCATTATGGTACAAAGGTGTGTGCGTCAGTGCCTGGCAGCCTAAAATGAACCAGTGGAGGGGGAGGGGGAGAAAAACAGCATCATATCTTTGTAGACATGGTGGTGCGTCACATCAAAGTAATTAATCAATCAATTAGCATTTGTAGAGTGTGCCACTGTCACCCCTGGGAGTTTTTGGGGGCTGGGGTGTGAGGTCTCCATCGGAAACCGTGGGAAAAAGGAAGAAACTAGCAGAAAAAAAGGAAAAACAAGAAAGCAGAAAAATGAGCACGCAATAAAATACAAAACAGAGGGCAGAAAAAACAAGCAGAAAAGGCAAAACAGAGGGCAGAAAAAACAAGCAGAAAAGCAAAACAGAGCAGAAGAGGGAAAACAGAGGGAAGAAAAGGCTAAACAGAGGGCAGAAAAATGAGCAGAAAAGGGCAAACCAGAGGGCAGAAAAATTAAAAGAAATAGCAGAACAGAGCAAAAGAGGGCAAAATAGAGGGAAGAACCAGCAGAAAAGGTAAAATGGAGGGCACAAAAATGAGCAGAAAAGGCAAAACAGAGCAAAATATGAGCAGAGGAAGCACAAACAGAGGACAGCAGGTAGACAGAAAGCAGAGAGTAACGGACTGCGGGCAAAGTGAACAGAAGAACTGTCCACTTTGGAGAAGGGCGCCAGACACAGATGAACAGGAAGTTTACGTTTTGGCACCCTGAGCAGGGGGAAAATGGCGGCTGCTAGCTAGTAGCAGTCGCAGGCTCAGCAGTACATCCAGGGGAATGCTCGAGGATATGAAGGGATGAAGTGCAAGGGATGTACGTTGTTATGACGCGTGGTATTACCACGCGTACCATTACAACGCGTATTTTACAACGCAAGTCGTTACCACGACTTGCGCTGTAGGGGTGCGGACTTAGGAATAGTTTAATGTACTATTCCAACACCAGCCTACGTACAGTAGGGAAGGTGTTGGAATAGTAAATCTACTATTCCCTGTCCTTTAGCGCCCTCCAGCGAAAGTCGTGGTTACGACTTGTGTTCTAAAATACACGTTGTAAAGGTACTGCGGGGTAACATCTGCGTCGTAAAGGATGTTCCCCAGTGCAAGTAAAGAAGCAAAAGGGCGGTATGATGTTATAGAAAATTACATGAAGAATGACCATCTAAATGTAGAAAATCCCACTTACGGCGCTTTTTTGCGTTTCTGATTGGCTGGGAGGATCTGCGGTGCCGGCGTGCTCTGGGCTCCAGGCTCTGGCCTCGGGAGTGTTCGGGAGCATTCGGCCGCCTGAGTCGTCGCCCTGCGCCATCTGTTTGGACCGAGACGCGGAGGCGAATGCGGAAGTCTTTGTGAGGGAAGATTGAGGCAAGCGCTTTGAGAGATTTGGAGTGTGTGTCCTTCAGTGGCAGGCGGTTCCTACCCGTCTCCCGCGGGTAGCTTGTAGCTTTTCCTGCATTGGCGGTGAAGCTTGTTGAGGGTATAACCCAGGGACTGAAGAGTGACTATTATTTTCGTAAGTCCTCCTGGGCAAAACGTTTATTGACTCGAATCCCATGGTGAATTTGGGTACAATTTAAACATACTCCTGGGGGCTCTACAGTGTGCTTCGTTTCCTCCATAATTTTGACCTCAAAGTCCATGGTGACAGTATAATCTCTTTGGGCTTCAGTAAAAAAGGCGCCAAATTTCTCTCTCCTTCAGAACTAAGGATATAAATGGACATTAAATTGCAAGCATATTAGTTTTATAGTACGTGGCTGATTGTGAAGTTTCTGGTGGTGTCCTCCTTTTAGGCGGTTTTCCCCGCAGTCTTTCGGAGGTTTAGGCAGCTAAAGGTTACTGCAAATAAGGGCGCTGGCTCCAGGGCGCCTAGCTCATTCTGGCGTGGAGAAGTGGCGGCAGGGGAAGATCTAACGCCTGGCGGAGGACGCTGGTCTGAGGCAGCTGCAGGACTAGCAATTAGAAGGGGAATTTCGGCTAGAGTGGAACTACGTACTGGCTCAGCTCCTGCATGTTTGGTACGGCTGTCCCCAGTAAATAGTGAACAAAATGTATTGCAGACTTCAATGTCTACAGTAATACAAAAGGCGTCCCAGCAGACCTTTTTAAACACCAGACAGACCTCTGGGCACCAATTTTAACAAGGGTTTGTAGCGCTACGGCAAAAGTAGGAATTTTAGAGTCCTGGACCAAATCCATAATGGTCCCGATTTTTAAAAAAGGTAATCGTATGGACCCCGCCTGCTATCGCCCAATCTCCCTGTTGGATTCGCTGGGGAAAATAGCAGGAAGGGTGATACTAGAAAGATTACAGGACTGGGCGGAAGAAAAAGGTGTCCTATCCGATCTCCAATTTGGATTCAGAAAAGGATTAGGCACTGTTGAGCAAGCCTTAAATCTATCAATAATTGTCGGTAAATATGTGCACGCAAAGAACGCAAAACTTTATATGACTTACGTAGATCTATCCGCGGCTTTTGACTGCGTCTCCCACACAAAATTGTGGTCCCTTCTAGCACAGATGCGGGTAGACCAACCACTCCTGAACTTTTTAAGGGAACTCTACTCCAACCCATCCGCAAGAGTTCGCTTCGGGACAAAGGGAGAACTGACGGAGACCTTCACAGTAGAGCGGGGAGTCAGACAGGGATGCGTCCTGGCACCCTTTCTTTTCTCCCTCTACACCAACAACTTGGAGGTTGAGCTACTAAAGGGTGCCTGTGACCTCCCAAGGGCCAAACACCGCCCGATCCCCGCCCTGCTGTATGCGGATGACGCCGTCCTCCTTGCACAAACTCCCCGTGAACTCCAAAGGTCCCTAAACAGATATTCCCAGTATATGAAAACTCTCGACCTCCACATAAATGTGAAAAAAACTTTCGTAATGAAGGCTGGGGTCGGGAAAAATCAGCAAACATCCATCTACCTCGACAGCCAAAAAATTGCCTCAACAAACGATTATTGTTATCTGGGGGTCACGATAGACAATAAACTTTCCTGGAAACCAGCAATAGAAGCTAGAAAGCATTGTTTTAAAAGAGCACTAGCAGCTTTGGTGTCGTTTTCCCAAAAATTAGGAAAACGTCCACCCAGAGAACTGCTAACCATATATAGAGCCAAGTGCCAATCTACAGCCCTATATGGAGCAGGACTATGGGGATACACGGACGTTACTTCTCTGCAAACCGCAGAAAATAAGTTTTTTAGATTTATCCTATCTGCCCCCAAAACATCCTCCGTTTACGCCTGCCACTTAGAATTAGGGGCACCATATATTGAAGATCTTGCCAAAATCCAACCACTTCTACTCTGGCGACGTATTTGGGTTTCAGACACAAACGACATCACAAAAACAATATTGACGGATGCAATGTCTCTGCACTATGCTTTTAAAATCAAATGGCTGGCCTATATCCGGACCTTTCTTGGCGACCTTGGATTGGAAAAATATTATCGTAATCCCGAAAAAATCGGAGAACTCGCAAACGATAATTTAAAGAAGCGAGCGTTGGATCATTTGACAAACATGAGACTTCAGGCAGAAGCTGGAAAACAGTCGGTGCAGCATGCTACGCTGGTCCAATCTACTCTTTCAATGCAGCCGTACTTAAAACTTGATATTGGTACCTTTGAACGCTTTCTCCTGATAAGATTTAGATTGAACATATTTCATAAACTGGTGGCCTTTCCAACGCCAAACGTGTGGGAGTCAAATCCACCCCCATGCCCATGTGATGGGACATCAAGTCAATCTTCTATTCACACAGTCCTATTTTGCAAATTTTATCAGGAACACCGCAAACTCTGGCTACTGACCCTTTTAAAATCTTGGGGTCTTAGACAATGCAGAGCAGCCATGCTAAGTTTGCAGCTTTTGGACACCGAAGCCACATGTTACCATGTCCTTAATTTTCTGAAATGTATTTATAGACATCGGAAAAACCTTTAAACAGTACTGTAATTCATTTTCTGCTTTTTTAACTTGTAAACTAGACCTCTTTGAAAGACTTTTTAAATTGTAATTGTAATGCTTTTATGGATCGTAATAATCCGAATAAAGTTTATATTTGATTTGAGTAATACAAAAGAGGAGAGACTGGGGGCCAAAACTACACTACGAGAGGGAGAGTGGTTCACAGGAAGACCACGCTAGGAACTTACTGTCGGAATCAGAGAAGAGTAAACCTAACAGGTAAACTCTTAGGAGTAGGGAAATTTGGGGGGCAGAGAGCTCTTCCTATAAGTCTGCAGAATCAGAGTATAAAACTACGGCAGGAGACCAACTAACGGTAAAAGAGATAAAAGAGGCGAAAGTGGATAAAAATTCTAACTCCAACAGGAAAGTAAAAACAAAATCTGCAAGCACTTACAATAATACTCCTTCAAAAAAAGAAATTTTTTTTTACTAAATATAAAACGAGCGGAACAAGCGGTACAAGAGTCACTCCATCATTAAGATCCTTCTTTAAGATGCAGAACATACAGCCATTAGCAGTAAGGGACTTGGTAGACCCAATAGTGGCAGTAGCAGTAGAGAAAAATTTGACTAGTCCTTATCACACTCATTTAGGGTGTGCTAATAAGGAGACGATGGAGCCCGTTCTGTTGGAGAATAGGTATGAGCTCTTGTCGCAAGAGATGAATGACGAGACAGTAGATTCGCCACCTTTACCACTACCTGCATCCCTACCTGCTCAGGTTAATATGGAAGTCCCTACCATGAGTGAAAAATGGAAACGTAGTAGCTGTTCAGATGCCGTTAAATACCACAGATATAGCAAAGGATAAGGGAGCGACCTCACTTACTGAGGGATACATTTGCAGTCTCTGAGAATAACCAATTAAAAATACAATCTGCTTGTGAAATTCTTGAGACCAAGATGACTGCAATCTCTAACAGAGTGGGCGCCATGGAAGAAATGGTTGAGAGTCTAACAAAACAAGTAGACAAAAATACACAAGAGATTCAGGCATTAAGAAGTGAAGATAGAACCCTGAAAGATAAGCTGGAAAGTCTAGAAAATGCTGCCAGAAGAAATAACATCAGATTTTTAAATATACCAGAAGATGCAGAAGATGAAGATGTAAAAGCTTTTATAATTAACCTTCTCCTAGAGTTACATCCCGATATTAACAAGAAAAACCTGGAGGAAGATATAGAGTGAGTACATCGTGATCCATATAGGAAAAAGCCTGGTAAGAAAAACCCCAGGAAGATCCTGGTTAATGTCAGGACATATACGTTAAAGGAGAAGATTCTGGCTGGAGGTTTAAAAGCAGGGTAATACAAGAGAAACGCATGGTCATTCCGTATTAGATCGGACATATCCCACATAACCCAAGAAAAAGAATGGGAGCTAGGAAAGGCTATGCAGGAATTAAAAAAGTTAGGAACAACAGCAAACTTACGATTTCCAGCCTCCCTCAAAGTTATGTGGGACAACTAAATGTACACATTTAGAGATCCTGTCGAAGCAAACACCCAGTTAAGTAAAATAAAGAGCACTTCATCCTCATAGGCACTTTTGAAAAAACCCTGGATAGAAATAGAGCCTGAAACTGGAGGTTTCCTCTAATAGTAGAAGGGGAGGTTTCCCCATGGGGTGGGGGGTGGCCCCTCTTTCAAAAAAGTAAAACATTTTCTTTTTCCCAAGGATGGTGAGCATGTGGGAAAAAAATAAAAAAGAATATCCTCATTTGAAGATGTAAGTAAATTTCTGGCCACTTTTGTAAACATAAGATATAAAGGAAGCAAACATCCTTTCTATGTCTAACGTTAGAGTAAAGGAATTAGAAATAACGACCTGGAATGTAAATGGTTTGAGGGTCCCACGGAGAAGAAATACGATTTTGGAATATTTGAGATTATCAGAGAGCAAAATCTTCCTTATTCAAGAATCCCATCTAATAAAAGAAGAATGGGTCTCAATTTTAAGTCAACAGAATTGGGTGTAACATTTTATATGTACAAATCAGACATGTATAACTAAAGGAGTTGCTATCCTAAGTAAAAAATCAGCTGCTGCTGTAGTCGAAGAGGGTATAGTGGACCCAGGAGGAAGATGGGCAGTTGCTAAAATAAAGATCAGTGGAGTTGGATTTACGTTAGCAAGCTATTATGGTCCCAATATTGATGATCCAGCCCCCCTGTATGCCTTGATACCTCATTTAGTAGAAGTTGATAATTACATAATCTTAGGAGGGGATTTTAACCTGGTGCTCAATCTAAGCAAGGACTCGACCTCTCTCAGAGCTATTTCCAACACACAAAAAATGAGAAAAACTTTAAAGCAGGTAATGCTCGATTTAGGCTTAATAGACATCTGGAGTGACTTGGTCAATAAATCTAAAGTTAAGGGTGGGAAATTCACCTTTTATAATAAAAAATATGGGCATAGGCCGAGGATCGACTTTTTCTTGGTCAGGATAAAAGCAAGACAAAACATTAGTCAAGTTAGCCATGTCCCTGAGCATATGTCCGACCATTCGACTGTAAGTTTGAAAATAGCTGTCTGTAAGACCCAGTCATATAGAAGGTATACTATTAATCGAGTATTATTATTGGAGCAAGACATAATCGAAAGGTTGAAAGCCGAAACTAAAGAATGTTTTGATCTAAACTTACATACTGCACCTATTAAAACTGTATGGGATACATATAAAGCAGTTCTGAGGGGGGTGTTAACAAGTATATCCTGGGCACAAGCAAAGAAAATAAAAGAGGAGACTGAAAAACTGGAAATTGAGATACAGAGACTGTCTGATAGTTTGGAGGGGGATAGGGAGAATTTGACTACTACAAACAACTTAACATTTGCTAAATGTAAACTAGCTAACTATCTAGAAGCTATACTTAAAAAAAATGGGATGCCAGTAAACTCAATCAATCAATAAAGGACATTTATAGAGCGCACTACCTACCCGTAGGGTCTCGAGGCGCTTGGGGGGGGGGGGGGTGCTGCTACTGCTCGAACAGCCAGGTCTTGAGCTTCTTCCTGAAGGAGAGGTGGTCTTGGGTCAGGCGCAGGTCGGCCGGGAGGGAGTTCCAGGTCTTGGCGGCCAGGTAGGAGAAGGATCTTCCTCCTGTGGTGGCTCTGCGGATGCGTGGGACGGCGGCGAGGGCGTGGCTGGTGGATCGGAGGTGGCGTTTGGGAGCGTAGAAGTTGATTCGGTTGTTGAGGTAGCTCGGGCCTTGGTCGTGGAGAGCTTTGTGTGCGTGGGTAAGGAGGCGGAAGGTGATTCTCTTGTTGACCGGGAGCCAGTGCAGGTCTCTTAGGTGTCCGGAGATGTGGCTGTGTCGTGGGATGTCGAGGATGAGTCTGGCTGAGGCGTTCTGGATGCGCTGGAGTCTCTTCTGGATCTTGCCGGTGGTTCCGGCGTAGAGTGCGTTGCCGTAGTCCAGTCGGCTGGTGACGAGGGCCTGGGTGACGGTCTTCCTGCTCTCTGTGGGGATCCACCAGAAGATCTTCCGAAGCATGCGCAGGATGTTGAAGCACGACGAGGAGACGGCGTTGACTTGCCTGGTCATGGAGAGGGAGGAGTCCAGGATGAAACCCAGGTTGCGTGCGTGGTCCGTTGGTTTGGGAGCGGTGCCCAGGGCGGGGGGCCACCAGGAGTCGTCCCAGGTGGAGGGTGAGGAGCCTAGGATGAGGACCTCCGTCTTGTCTGTGTTCAGCTTCAGGCGGCTCGTCGTCATCCACTCGGCTACCTCTCTCATCCCTTCGTGCAGGTTGGCTCTGGCGGCGGCGGGGTCGTTGGTCAGGGAGAGGATCAGCTGGGTGTCGTCGGCGTAGGAGATTATGTTGAGGTTGTGTTGGCGTGCGATGGCCGCGAGGGGGCTCATGTAGACGTTGAAGAGAGTCGGGCTCAGTGAGGATCCTTGAGGGACGCCGCAGATGACTTTGGTGGCCTCTGACATGTACGATGGTAGGCGGACTCTTTGTGTTCTTCCGTCGAGAAAGGAGACGATCCATTCCAGCGCCTTCTCCTGGATTCCGACGTTGCTGAGGCGCTGCACTAGGGTGCGGTGGCAGACCGCGTCGAAAGCCGCGGAGAGGTCTAGGAGGATGAGGGCTGCTGTTTCCCCGTTGTCCATCAGGGCTCGGATGTCGTCAGTGGCGGCAATGAGGGCGGTCTCGGTGCTGTGGTTGGCCCGGAATCCGGACTGCGATGGGTCGAGGGATCCATTCGTCTCGAGGAAGGTGGCCAGCTGTTTGTTGACGGTCTTCTCGATGACTTTGGCTGGAAACGGGAGTAGAGAGATGGGGCGGTAATTCTTGAGTTCGGTGGGGTCTGCTGTAGGTTTCTTCAGTAGAGCGCTGAGCTCGGCGTGCTTCCAGCTCTCAGGGAAGGTGGCGGAGTCGAATGAGGTGTTGATGATGTCCCGCAGGTGGGGTGCGATGATAGCGTCGGCTTTGTTGAAGACGTGGTGAGGGCAGGGGTCGGTCGGAGATCCGGAGTGGACGGAGTTCATCGTGTGGACGGTGTCTTCGGTGTTGACCGGGGTCCAGGCGCGGAGGGTGGTGGTGGGTGGCGTTGCTGCGGTCGTGGCGTGCGTCGGTTGAGTGCTGAAGCTGTAGTGTATGTCCGCGATCTTGTTGTGGAAGTAGGAGGCGAGGGAGTTGCAGAGGTCTTGCGAAGGGGTGATGTCGTTGTTTCCGGCGTTGGGGTTGGAGAGCTCTTTCACGATGTTGAAGAGTTCCTTGCAGTTGTGTGCGTTGTTGTCCAGTCGGTTTTTGAAAGCCGTTTTCTTGGCGATGCGGATCAGTTGGTGGTGTTTCCGGGTGGCGAGCTTGAGGGTGGTCCTGTTGTCCGGCGTGGGTTCCCTTCTCCAGGCTTTCTCGAGGGCTCGGCAGTTCTTCTTGGAGCTCTTGAGTTCGTCGGTGAACCATGGGGCCTTCTTGCTGCCGGGTCTGCTGGGCGGGGTCCTCAGTGGGGCGAGTTCGTCCGCGCAGTTGATGATCCACTTCGTGAGGTTGTCGGCGGCCTGGCTGGGGTTCGCTGCGCTGGCCGGACGGTGCTGGCTCAGGGAGGCGGCGAGCTGGTCGGCCGTGATCTTGTTCCAGCTTCTTCGGGCAACCTGTTGCTGGTGGTGGTGGGTCGTCATTCTTCTGAAGGTGAAGTGGATGCATCTGTGATCTGTCCAGTGGAGTTCTGTGGCGTGGCTGAAGGCGATGTCTTTGCTGGATGAGAAGATGGCGTCGAGAGTGTGTCCGGCGAGGTGGGTGGGGGTGGACACCAGCTGCTTGAGTCCAACGTTGGCGAGGTTGTCGAGCAGGGTGCTGGTGTTGCAGTCGTTGTTGTTCTCCAGGTGGAAGTTGAAGTCCCCCAGGAGGATGTAGTCAGCGGAGGGGAGGGCGTGCGGGCTGACGAAGTCGGTGATGTCCTCGCTGAATTGAGTGCGTGGTCCCGGAGGTCGGTAGATCAGGGTGCCTCTGAGGGTGGTCTTCGGGTCGGTGTGGATCTGGAAGTGCAGGTGTTCGGCGGAGGGTGGGGTGTTGTCGGTGCTGGTCGTGATGCGGATGGTGTTCCTGTGGATGATGGCGATGCCTCCTCCCACCTGGTTGGCGTTGCGGTCCTTCCGGGTGATCTTGTATCCTTCTGGGATGGCGATGGCGATGTCGGGCGCTGAGGAGGCGTTCATCCAGGTCTCCGTGATGAAGGCAACGTCAGGGGCTGTGGTGTCGAGGAGGTTCCAGAGTTCGATGGCGTGTCTGTGGACAGAGCGGGTGTTGAGCAGGATGCACTTGAGGTGGTTGCTGCTGGTGTTCGGCATGGTAGGTGCTGGTGTCGGGCAGGTCCGGATGCAGGTGAACTTGCAGGTGTTGCAGCTGAAGGGTCCGTGGACGCGTCGTGGGGTGGCTCTGCAGCATCCTGGGACTCGGTCGGTGTTGAGTGCGATGAGGGTGGCGGCGGTGTACGTCAGGCGGGTCGGTCGGGGTCTTCGAGGGCCAGGGGTCCTGGCACTGGGCGCGGTCCAGGCGCGGACGGGCATAGACGGGCTTACCTATGGCACGCCTTCGGCGCACAATCGGCGCGCCCGCTGCGCGTGACCGCTGCACGTTGGCACGGTCGCCATATAAGGCGAGGTGCGCGGGTGGGCGGAGCAGCTGGGAGGCGGGAGCGGGGAGGGTACAGAAGAGAAAAAGGGGCGGGGTAAGCGGCGGTGGCGGGAAGCGGGGAGGGGGAGCGGAGGGCGGCGAGGTAGGCGGGCAAACAGGAAGGAAAACGATAAACACGGGCACAAAAACCGAGAAACAAGGCACAAATAGGGATAAAAACAAGAGCAAAAACTAAGAGCAGTAAAGGAAAACCGGCAGGCAAGCACGGACCACGCCGCTCGGAGGAGGGGGCGTGGTCAACGGCAGCGAGGCAGGCAGCGAGTCAGTAGCGGCAGGCAATGGGGCACACGCAGCAGCTGGTGGCCGTGCGGCGCGGGGGTGTCCCACAAGTGGGACTGGCACACCATGAGTACGGCGTAGGGTGTCGCAAGATTCTCACGTGGAAAACAAAGACAGAACAAACAAGAAACTGGATAAAAGACATACGACTTCCTAATAATGGTAGGGTAGTCACAGAAAGTGTTTTTTTTTATAAATTGTTCACAGAAGATGAGATCATAGATGAAGCCTGCATGGAAGAATTTCTATTAGAGATGGATCTCCCCACTCTCCGACGACAGAGAAGTCATAAATGGCCCCTTTTCACTGGAGGAACTACACCAAGTAGTTAACTCCTTAAAAAAGTATGTACGTCAGTACAACGCGATCTTTTAGATCGCGGTACTTTACAACGCGGTGATTACAACGCAAGTCGTTACAACGACTTGCGTTGGAGGGCGCGGATTGTGGAATATTATAATTTTATATTCCAACACCAGTCCACGTATCAGTGGGGAAGGTGTTGGAATATAAAATTACAATATTCCTTAACCAACTTGCGTTGTAATAGCAGCGTGGTTAAGGTCATGCGGTGTAAACACAGCGTTGTAAACGACGTTTACCTTAAAAAAGGGGAAAGCTGCCGGCCCAGATTCTATCCCTAATGAGATCTATAAGATCTTAAAGGATGAATTAACACCTTTCCTACTACAACTATTTAACTCCTCTTTCATAGAAGGAAAGAGCCCTCCAGTAACTTGGGCAGAAGCAACAATAATAATCCTTTTAAAACTTAACAAAAATCCGCGAGATTGTGAATCTAACCGTCCAATCTCGCTGTTGAACTGCGACCATAAAATCTACACGTAGGTTATAACACAACGATTAGACAAAGTATTAGGGTCACTTATACATTCGGGCCAAAAAGGGTTCATGAAGGGGAGACAATTAAGTGAGCTGACTCAGGATCTTATTGGTGCTATAGATGTGTCACAAACATACAAGTCCCCTCTGGCGGTAATGACATTCAATGCCACCAAGGCGTTTGATCGAGTTTATTGGAACTTCTTATTTAAAGTAATACAGCGTTTTGATTTGGGGGAGAATTGCTTAGCAGCAATTAAATACATCTACAGAAAACCCTCCGCTAAAATCCTGGTTAATGGGAACATAACTTGAGCAATACAAATTAAAAGAGGGACCAAACAGGGGTGCCCTCTTTCCCCGTTACTTTTTAACATGTATATCGAGCCCTTAGCTTTTAAATTAAGAAAATCGCGAAATATCATCCCGTTTAGCTATAACAGATGGGAAAAAAATAGGGTTGTATGCTGACGACCTTATTGTATACACGGGGGATATAGAAAAATCTTACCCAGAAATATGGCTGGAGATAGAGAGGTTTGGAAAGGTCTCAGGATATCTGTTAAACCAACAAAAACAGAGTTAATGAAATGGAATACAGAATTTGTAAGCACCTACGAAAGGAAAGAGATAAGATACCTGGGAATTCAAATACCCACAACATAGACAAAATTACTCAAGTTAATTTCGACAAGATAACAAAAGAAGTAAGTTGACTCCTAAATTCCTGGGGGGCTATATCTCTTTCTTTTCTGGGCAAATCCAATTTAATAAACATGTTGATTCTCCCTAAATACACCTTTTCATTTAATACTATTCCCCTTGAGTTCCGAAAAATTTGGTTTAAGAAGGCGCAGGGCCTTTTTACAAAGTTTATATGGGGAAATAAGAGTCCTAGGATTTCCCAGAAAAAACTTAGAAAGAAAAAAGAGTATGGTGGAATTGCTAGCCCGGATATTTATTTGCATATGTGTGCATTTCAGTTAAAAAAATTCTGACAATTAATGCTGGAACACAGTGCGCTCTCCCCCCTTTTTAAAGCACTTACATGGGCACTATCTCAACAAGCTGATGGTTTTCTTCTAAAATTTGGTAACCCTAAATTAAAAAAAAAGTTACATTGAAGATTCTGCTGACATCTGTAAAACTTTGGTTGCAAGTCGCCTCTTAAAAATTCCATATTATAATGATATAACCCCGATTTGGAATTCTCCGGGGATACCAGCATGCTTAACAGATGCATTGGTGCTACCTCTGAGAAACTGTGGAATTTTCTCTTGGGGCCGCATTTATCAGCTGTAACTGTAAACTTGATTTCAAAGTTTAAATACTACCAATTAACAAGTTGGATAAAGGCAGTTGGAAAAGATCTGAAAGGCAATTCGTATTTACCACTAAAGATTTGCTCTAAAAGCAATAAGGGAAAGGAGGTGGCAGATTGGTACTGGCTATTGGTACAAAATGGAGAAGAGGAGCAGGCCTCAATTATGGAAATTTGGAAGAAGGACCTGCCAGATGAAGATCTCGAATCTATGGGGCAAGTATCAATGTCACTTCTCTGGTCATGTACAGAAAAATGCCGCACCATTAGAAAAGATTCACCTTTTTACAGCTCATAAAGCATATTGGACCCCGCAGAAAATCTCAAAGATGGGACATTGGGAGATCAAGAAATGCCCCAAATGTGGAGAAGATAACGCTAACGAGGTCCATATGTTTTGGAGCTGTCCGGTAATATTTGAATTCTGGAACAAAGTGGGTAAGACCATATCAGATGTTATGGGCATGGAAATAAAACTAATTTCTAAATCAGTAATTTTTGGGATACCTCCTAGTTGGGGGGGGGGGTGATTTAATACTAACAAAGAAGCATAAAGCTTTGTTTTTTACCCTGATTCTTCAAGCTCGAAGGGAATGATGTATAAATGGATATTAGCATGCCCTCCCACAGAGAATGAATGGATCTATTCCATTCAGAGGACACCACGTCTGGATCAAGCAGGCAATTTTACAAAAAAGCCCAAATATTGGGAAATCTGGGAAAAGTGGGTTGAGACAGGGGCTCGACATATATTATGAGGAACTGGGTTTTAAATAGTCTACTTTATGGTTTACGTTTCTTTAATTGTTAAGTAGATCTCTGTGTTTCTGGGTCCTATGATTAATAATATGCTTCAGATATGGTCCCGGGGACTAGTCTGAAAAGGGCCACTCACTGGCAAGTGAGAATATAAGGGCCGCTTTCCTTTTCAAGTTTGAGGTTCTGAAACCCTAAAGAAATGGTTGAAGGAGATACATAGTATCCTTTCTCCTCTGTGGGGTTGAAACCGGACCAGTAATTAAAAGTTCACCCTTCAGACACTTGAAGGGGTCAGAAAAGAACTATCTTTCTTGTTTTTTATGGAAGCATATTATCTTTAAATGAGGACAAAAAAAAAGTGAACAGTAGAACTGTCGCAGAGGGAGCTGGCATGATGACTTGCACAATGTGGTCATGGTGCAGCCTCTATTTAGTAGGTCCTGGGGGGGAGGGACGCTGGGGGATGGGAAGGGGGAAATTGCAGGGGGAGGGAAACGGTGGGAAGAGGGAAGAAACAAGCAGAAAAAGGGAAAACAGATGGCAGAAAAACAAGCAGACAAGGCAAAACAGAGCAGTAGAGGGCAAAACAGAAGGCAGAAATATTTCCAGAAAAGGCAAAAACAGAGGGCAGAAACAGAAGACAGAAAAACAAGCAGCAAATACAAAACAGAGTTGAAGAGGGGAAAACTGAGGCCAGAAAAATAAGCAGAAAAGGCAAAACGGAGAGCAGAAAAAGGAGCAAGAAAGGCAAAACAGCAGAAAGGGGTAAAATGGAAGACAGAAAAAAAGAGCAGAAAGACAAAACAGAAGGCAGAAAAACGATAAGAAAAGGCAAAACAGGGGGCAGAAAAATGAGCAGAAAAGTCAAAACTGAGAAAAAAACGAGCAGGGGAGGCACAAAAAAGGGAAGCAGGTAGACAGGTAGCAGAGGGTAGCAGACTCCGGGCAATCTGGACAGGAGAACTGTCACAGGGGGTGTTGGCACAGGCCCTGCTCTTCCACAACTTCCTCAAGCAGCACTCAAACATCCATCTCCGGGATCTATCATACATCAATTTCTCCTTAGTAGTCATACAACAGGTGTTGTGGTCTGACATTGTTTCGGGACATTAACATTAGAAATGATTTCTGTGGTGCCAGAACCATATCACCACTACGATAATGTTTATGAACAGCAGGATAAGAAGTATAGCTTGAGTGATCTTTTTTCAGAGTTAGTCATGACATAGTTGAAATTACCTACAACAATTATATCCCCTAACCAAGTTGTGAACCTCACACAGAGATCAGCGATTGTTTAGAAAATTAAATATTATTAGCAGATTTTAAAATATGCATAGCATAATATAGCATAAGAAGGAGGTGTGGACCGCGCCACCCATGACTCGGCAATACGAACCTCGACTACCCGGCATGGGCTGCACCGCACTGTATCACTGGATTGAGCACTCTGGGTTGTTCTGACAGGTTGCTGGCATCACGGCTTGGCTGTATTGCCTCACTGCCTGCTACTGTTGGTGGGCATCACAGAGTAGGAGACCTTGCCCTACCGTGGGTATGATGGGCTGGGGCACCAAATCATCGAAGACGCATGAGCAGGTCTTCCGGTCACTGGTTATACTATTAGCAGGGCTGCCGCCACCATAGGATGTGGCAGCAGGAAACCCGCCATTGAAGGCAACTGAGCCCTAAAAAATAAGTAACCAGCGAGATGGTCTCTATAAAGGCAAACAGGAGATACGTGGCAAAAAAAACATCCGCAAGGACAAGACATGACACAGCAGATGGGTCTTTACAAACTTCTATCGCAACCATATTCGCAATCCCCCCTGTAATAGATCTCCAAAATAATATGCATGAGGCTGGGGCGGATGACAAGGGTGGAACTAAGACCCCCATGAGTGGGATTTGTGATGGAGTAGGGAATATCAGCTGCAGTAACATCCCAGAAGTAAGTCTGGAACCGTCCCCTGGTAATCCCCCTGACACAAGGATCACTGGATGTATTGCAGGATAATTCTAAAAACAGCACAGATGCAACGTCTGGTGATTCCCTGACCGAAGACCCCTTTCAGGGAGCGATGGTGGTAAGGGATGAAAATAAGGACACTGGTAGATTGAAATCGATCACTCCCAGTAGCTCTAGGCCTCTATTTGATGGCCTTCAACAAGGAGGAGCCCTCTCCCCCAATCTGCCCGGCGAAAGAATATTTTCATTAACTGATGGGTTAGATTCCTCCAGTCATGACAACACCTCATTAAGCAATGATGACCTCTCAGACACTAATGGTAGTAACTTAATGGAGAATCTATGATTAACGCAGCTAAAGAGATATATGTGAAGAAAGAAGAAAGGGAACAAAGAAAGTTACAGTCAACAACTGAAATGGGATTATTTGGCCACCCAGCTAAGGTTTCTCGATCCAAATGATGCTGATATTCTGAGTTTTTTGTTATTTTTGAAAATTCTGGAAGGGGTGGAGGGGGCAATACCAGGACCTTTTATGGTGAATCTGCTAAAGGCAGCATTTCCAGACCAGATTAAATGGGACTTGGATATGGAAATACAAAGGGCTCACTGGTTTCCCCTAATGCAGATGAAAAATCCCAGGAGTGAAACTGAAAGATCTAGAACAATGCTGGTGTACTTTAGTAATTTAATGCTGCAGCAATTTGTCTATGATCAAGCTCACCCAAATGCTAAAAACTAGCATGAGGAAGTGTTGTTTTTTGTTAAACCTGATTTCTTTTGCGCACGCAACAGTGCAGCGAAGATGGCGTCTCCGACAACTATAGTCCCCTTTTCAAAAAATAGGGTCAGTGGTCTTTCTTCAAAATCCTGCCGGATTAAAAGTTATTGTCAATGGGCAAATGCGCAGTTTCACTTCTGAGATCCAAGCGCAGGAATACTTAAAAGAACTTGATCATGGAGAAGGTAGTAGCAGCCTATCTAAATGAAATTCATAATGGTGATTTGTTTATCACGCATTTAGTGTTTTTTATCAAGGTTTTTTTTTCTCTCACTGGCATGGGGGTGGTGGGGGTTGGTCAAATCCCCATCATTCAGGCATTGCCTAGTTGCCTAGTTGTTGAGGGCTAGAGGGTGGTGTGGTTTGGTTCCGGGTAGGGGGTGGGATGATGACACACAAGGACTTGTTTTTGATTGAAGGATCACATGATTTGTTATTGTCAGCTTTTCTGCCAAGTTATAGGGCTTGTCAATAAATGGCAGAATTGTATTGAGCCAAAGGGACTATTGTGGGTAGAATAACAGGAAGGGGGAAATTACAAATCACCACATTACATATTTGCGGGCTTAACGATTCTAAGAAAAGACAAAAGGTTTCTCAAGGACTTCAATTGCTGCATGCCGATATCATCTGTTTCATATAGAGGAGGCACGAAAGGGTCTGTTAAAGAATTTAGGCCATAGATTAATTGGGGGTATGACACAAGGGACCCGTACACGGGGGTCGCAATTTTAGCCCATCACAATAAGCTACAATTTTATCAAATTCAGGATGATCCTTTAGGTCGCTGGGTTATTGTTGGGTGTAGGTCTTCTGATTTCTCTTCCTTCACATTATGTTCAATCTACGGCAGTTGCGTTGACAACCCTGAAGTATTTGACTGGCTACCTAATGAGTTAGTACACTGGTTGCCACCTAATATTATCTGCAGGTCGTGAGGCAGAGATCCATAAGGAGGAAACCAAAAGATTTTCAGTCCCTGGAGATCAAGACAATCTGGTCATCAATATTTCCTCTCAACAATTGTCAACTTTTGAAATACGCACCTTACAAAAGGGACAATCATTTGTTCCAACTACATCATCCAATACCCTGGAACTCGAAATTAGTTTCTTCAAATGCATGAGGAACCTACGATTAAAGAATTATTTTGAAAATGTTGTAATGGTGGCTGAGCCTGATGATGACCATCTCCTCAAAGGATTAAGACCCAAAAGTACATTCTTACCTCCAATAAGTCACAAAAGCTTGGATCTTTTTGAAAACTTGGTGAAAAGAGACCTCTCTTTATTAAAATGTCAACATAAATCCAAACATTCCAACATGACTGTCAAAGAAAAAGCAACCCTTCGCAACCTTGCCAATAACCCTAAAATTGTTTGCCAGAACGCAAATAAGGGTTGGTGGCCTCGTTATTATGGACAGCCAATTCTACAAACATCCATGCTCATGACACCAACACATATATGGCACTGGGATATAAACCCACTAACCAATTGATATATAAACATAATTATTTTTCAATGTTTAATTCATTAGTTCAATAATTATAACTATTAATGCCTAGCTCTCCCAATTAAAATAAATAAAATAAATGCACTACCAAAACCACTACAAAAAAATACATCAGCCTGGAAAAAGCAAACCAAAATATTATTTCAAATAATGAATATTTTTTAACATTATCACATTAAAATACTTTAAAAAAGCACTTTTTTAAAACACTCCCTATCTGAAACCCTTATTAATTCCAACTTCCCAAAGAAAACCTTAATAATAAACTCAAAAGGAGGGCGCTAGGTGGCACCAGACTGCGATGGCCGCACTGGTGTAGATCTCCCGACGAACCGGCAAATTAATCTTCATAATCCTCAACCTGCCACTAAATGTTGAACCGCAACCATTACCGATAGACCCCAGACAGTCTACTGCGGCAGCGGAGCAAATTTGAGACCGACGCACCGAGCCTCGCTGAAGTTATGCGCTGGTGAAAGGCGCGGCGGGCGAAGTGGGCTGACCGCGCTGGAGGGCTGCTGAGGCCACAAGGATCACCCGAGGCCGCTGCTGCACGGGCCTGAATGCGACACAACAGAAGATCCCAAGTGAGGCCGTGAGACCTGGAGGCCTGCCTATCCACCCCAGCGGAGGTCGCCCGCGTTGATCTGGCACCTGGCGCAGCATCGAATGTGGCATTGTGGGCTCCCCTGCACTCTGGTGGTGCCCCCAAGCTGGGATACAGGCAGCTGAAAGGTGGCAGAGAGGCTCTGGCCCTGACAGTGTAAGAAGGTGAGGGCAGACGGAGGCAGTACGAGTGGAGGCTCTGCGACAGCGGAGGGGCCCAGGAACAGACTGAGCTGGCGTGGTGGCACTTGGAGGGGGAGGCCTATAGAGAGGGCAGATAGCGGCGAGACATCGAGCAGAGGCCGCCATTTTATAACCTGACGCTAAGCTGGACCCCAGCGGCAGAAGTGGGACTACTGGCATTCAGAGGAGACCTCTCCCCCCGCTATGCATATTGGAGCCAGGTTGGTGCCACGGGGGCATCCTGGAGGGAAAGAGAGGGCCGCCATTTTGGAAACGGGAGTGACGCCGGCCCCAGGAGATAATAGAGTCCCCACGCCAGAGAGGCCGAGGCGCTTGAGATCCGCAGGTTCCCTGTGACCAGTGCGGGCTGCCTGGGTGCCGAGGACACTTTACACTTGACTGGACCTGAGCCACGGGGGATATTGTCATTACTTTGGCCTGGCCTGAGGACTGGGACTGTGTAGAGGCTGCAACTCCCGGGTGATTTCGGGCTGCCTGCAAGTACCCTGCTGGGGGACACCGGGACTACGCCCCTTTCATCAGCCGTGCCCAAGCTGCAAACACCCGGTCGACAAGGGAAGGACGGAACCACAGCAGTCGAAATTGCAGTTCGACACCCGCAGAACACCCAGCTCGGCTGCCAAGGGCCAGGGGGGAGATGACCCTCCGGAGACGAGGGAAGAAGGATGGAAGGCCCTGCTGGTGGGCATGCAGCAAAGTCTCACCTCCATAGACTCAAAGATAGATTCTATGAGCCACAGGCTTGACAACGTCGTAGCGAAGCTTGATAACCACGAAGAGCGGCTGAAGGAGGCGGAACAGAGGGTGTCGGATCTGGAAGATGGAGCGGGGTCGAGCAAGCAGCACATGCTACAAAAGGACAAACTTTTAAAGGTCATTGCTGAAAAGAACGAGGAGTTGGAATCCCGCTCTAGGAGAAATAACGTTCGTATGCTAGGCCTGGCCGAGCCTATCAATACGGGGAGGCTGGAAGATTTTTTGGAACACTTACTGATTGAACTGTTTGGGAAGGACTCATTCTCCGCGCAGCTGGGTATCGAAAGAGCACACCGCTCATTGGCGACGAGGCCTCCCCCGGGTGCCTCACCGCGCCTGGTGATAATGCGGTTCCTAAACTATCGTGACAGGGACACACTGCTGAGGCTAGCGAGAGAAAAAGTAGAAGTGAGGTACGAGAACATACACCACCCTCTCATTCTATCCTGATTTCACCCAAGCAGTGCAGGAAGCCAGACGTAAGTTCTTAGCTGTGAAAAAGCAGCTACAATCCCGTAGCATCCAGTACGCAATGCTGTATCCGGCGAGGCTACCGATTCATCACAGAGGACGTTAACATATCTTTAACACATCACAACAGGCAGAGGAGTACCTCCTGAGGATTGTGGAGAGCCTGGAGCCAAGAGTTCAGCGGCGTGCCTCCGGGCAATTATAGGACTCTTTGCAGACTGGTGATGTATGAACTCAATTATTGATGCGATGGCACAGATGGTCGCCTGGCCGCTCACCTCTGTCCCATCAGACCGACCCTTGTGTTCCAGGAGGCTGCGGATGGGTGATATAGTGAGGATGAGTGGCAATGGCGGGAGCCTCTAGTGGCCCCCTATTGAGGGCATTCTCCCCAGTTGGTTTCTTTTTAGATGGTTCAATGGTTGAGAGTGCAGACACTCTGTTTCGGGGAGGGTAGTGGGGGGGCGAGGGCTGTTTGTTCCTGGTGAGTTGGGGTAGCCGGTGTGGGTGATGTGGGGAGGGACAGGAGAAGAAGAGTTGGGGGGAGCCAGTGTGGGCGGGGGGCAAGGGATGGCACAGGCACACAAGTGGATTGAGCAGGACGGGTATGATAATAGCGATTGGCTGACAGAGTGGTGTATGACACATGGCTCATAGTAATGACCGTCAGACCGAACTGCATGTAATGACATGGAATGTTAGGGGGCTCAATGACCCTAGGAAGCGGAGGCAGGTATTGAATTATATAGAGAACCATGAAGTCCACATAGCCTTGTTGCAGCAGACGCACCTCCCCCGTGGAGGGACCTATCCATATGCCGCACGCTGGGCCTCTCACAGATGTTTTGCTTCCTACTCTAGCTACTCCAGAGGGGTGGCCATCCTTGTAAGAAAGGGGGTAAGGTTTGTGCAGGGCGGAATGGACACTGATCCCAAGGGACGATACTGCTTACTTTGGGGGAGATTGAACTCTCAAGAATTATTATGGCCCCAATGTAGATGATGTACACTCCCTTTTTGAATTGAGAGGCAAGCTTACCACGCTGGGAAACCACTATGTGATATCGGGGGGTGACTTTAATACTGTTATGGACCCTACTCGTGACCGTTCCAACGCAGTACCAGCACACTACACCATTGCACAACGCATGTTGCAGGACGTGTTGGAGGCAGAGTATTTATTGAACACTTGACAACACATCCACCCTGCTGAAATTGCTGAAAGAGAGGGTACGCACTACTCTGCAGTGCACAATACATGGACTAGACTTGACTATGTGCTTGTGGCCAATGGTATGGTACATCGGGTAGGCAAAGCAGTGCACCTGGCCCGAACGTTCTCAGACCATTCCCCGGTAATTGTGACACTGAATCCTCCGGTTGACCTTTCCCCCTTTTTAGACTGGCGATTGAATCTGCGTCATTTGCAAGATGCTATGTTCAAAGCGGAGTAGGAACAGGATATTAAGGACTTTTTTGCTAGAAACATTGACTCGGTGGACAGCTTAACGACGGTGTGGGAGGCATTTAAAGTGACAGTCCGTGGGTGGTGCATCGCCAAAGGGGGGGGGGAATACTTAGAGACCTCAGGCGGGATCTGCAAAAACTGGAGGTGGAACTGAAAACACTGAAAAGGGAAATTGGAGCTGGCAGACACTCAGGGGAACTGCGTGCTAAATTGAGAGAGAAAATATCTGAATTTGAGGTAGCAGCGGATAGAGAGAGCAGATGTCGAGGGAAACATCACGTGGCTCGGGTCTATGGGGAGGGGGATAGGCCGGGTAAAGCACTGGCTGGCGCGATACGAGCCCCTAGGTTTCAGAATTATGTAATAGAACTGGAAGACGAACAGGAAACTGTGCAGAGGGATCTCCCAGGCCAAATGGATATCATGGTAAGATTTTATACTAAGCTTTCCGCGTTGCATAGAGGTGCTTCATTAGATCTTAGAGGCTATCTGGAAGATATAGCTCTAGAGTGGCTTGGAGACGCACAGCCGAAGTTCTTGGCACATGATCTGGAAGTCGATGAGATTACGGAAGCCATTATGACCCTGTCATCCGGTAAAGCACCGGGATCGGATGGACTTCCTGTGGATTTTTACAAGGCGTTTGCGCCTACCCTTGCACCCATACTTGAAGCTGTATTCTATGAGGCTCTGGAAGATGGCTGTCTACCGACCACCATGAGGGAGGCTCAGATAATGTCGCTATTAAAGCCTGGCAAGACACCGCTCATGTGTGATTCGTATAGACCTCTATCACTCCTCAATACCAACACAAAAATCCTGGCCAAAGTACTGGCAACAAGACTTAATTTACTTTTAGAAAAGCTAGTATTACCTGACCAGGAGTGCTTTGTGCCCCATCGGGCGACAGCTCACAATTTGCGTACTCTCTTCTCAGTCCTGCAGGATATTGATCCCAAGAGCGCGGCGGTGGCGGTCTTTTTGGACGCTACCAAAGCGTTCGACTCTGTTGAATGGGACTGCCTGCTGGGGGTATTACTCCATATGGGGATGCCCTTCTCCTTTGTCAACTGGATTCAGCTACTATACTCTCAGCCATGTGCCAGAGTCCTCCTTAACGGTTCTAGGTCTGCGAGGTTTTCAGTGGCCAGGGGCACAAGGCAAGGGTGTCCACTCTCCCCAGTCTTATTCGCCTTAGGGATAGAGCCCCTTGCTGCGAAGATCCGGCAGCATCATAACCACAGAAGCCTCATATACCCGACAAGACAGCTACTAGTGTCGCTCTATGCTAACGATATCACGTTGTATGTCCATAAGCCACAAGATAATCTCAACCCTATACTGCGGGAATTTACTAAGTTTGGGGCAGTGGCTGGAGTGCAAATAAACTGGAGTAAGTCAGTGATATTCCCTTTGACTGACCACACCCGACCTCACCAGCTGGATTACCCCCTGACGTGGGATTCACATCATTTTAAGTATCTGGGCATTCAGGTCACCAGGGATAGGGACGCCTTAATGAGGCTTAATTACGGACAGGCCATGGATAAGGTGACAGATAACATCTCCAAGTGGATCAGACTACCCCTCTGTATGGCAGGGAGAATATCGCTGATTAAAATTAACATACTTCGGAATTTCTTATACTTAGTTATTAACATCCCATACCACCCGGGAGATTTTTTCTTTCAGTCGCTCCATTCACAGTTGGTACGCTTTATATGTGGTGCAAGCAAGCACGGCGGAAGTTGACTACACTAATGCTCCCGTACCGACTGGGAGGGTTTGATGTCCCTAACTTTGAGCAGTATTTTTACAGTGCACAGGCGCACTTCGTGATGTACTAGTTTCACCTGCCCCGGTATATGCCCCACCTTGAAGTTGAGGACGGATACATGGCCCCTGTCCCGATGGCTGAGTATGTGTACACGCCTTCTAAGATGCGGAAAGCAGACCCCTCTATGGTGGACTGCACAGTCCGAGCATGGAATTGGTTAGCAAAAACGGAGGGTGTACAACTGATGTACTTCCCTAGAGTGCCACTGCGCCATTGCCCATTTAAAAAATCTGCCATCGTATGCTTGACAGGCTGAAGCTGGGGACATGGGGAGATCTATACCTGGGGGGGGAATTCCGCACGAGAGAGCAGTTTTTTTGTGATCGGGCATACTCTTTCATGGATCTGTTCCTGTACACGCGCATTTGGCAAAGTGTCAGAGCCCTAACTCCAGAGTTTCCACAGGAGCCGGAGACATTTACGTCCCTACATTTAATGTTGCAGCCCGAGGCCCCAACATATGTTGTTTCCCTGCTATACAAGCGTGCACGTTGCGCCCCTCTTGCTCATTCTGTTCGAGCTCGCCAGGAATGGGATGCAGACCTGGACAGCCCCCTAACGGATGAACAGTGGAAAGCGGCTTGTCGCCAAACGGAGGCTATATCTAGTAGCTGCAGGCTTAGGTTGGTACACTAGAAGTTCTTTCACCGACTATACTGTACCCCAGCGAGACTGCATAGGATGTGCCTTAGAGATGCCCGCGAGTAGCTATCTTCTGGGAGGAAGTATTCGCTGGAATAACTAATATGATTGGCATAACGCTGACTCCGACTCTCTGCAGAGCTCTACTGGGATTGGTGGGAGACATAAAAACACCACACAAACATTTCTGGCGCTAGGTGTCCTACTAGCGAGGCGACAGATAGCTTGCAGATGGGGTAGGGGCAGAGCCCACGAGTTTAAGGACTGGCTTCAGGACATGTCCGTTTGGCAGGAATACCTACAGGCATATGGAGAACAACTACCACTGAAGTCGAGGCCTCGTAACATATGGGGGCCCTTAATTAACTATCTACTGCAGTAGAGCAGTAATGAGGAGGGACCTGATGGCAGCATGCAGGAGGAATGAATGGCGGTGACCGTGTGACTGGTATACGGATATCTGAGTGAAGGGAGGTAGGAGGACGACGGGAGAGGAAGGAGCGGAAGGAGGAGGAGAGGCCCAAAAAGAGGCAAATGGTAGAACACCTAGAGACATTATCTCGCATTGCGAGTGGACTCCTGAACATTGGCTGAAGGACACATCTGACTTGTCGAACTTTGCTATCCCAAGTGTGCGGGGAGGGAACTGGGAGTTGAAGGTGGGAGTTGAGGGGGGATTAAGATACAGAATGTAAATTTGTAAGAGGAGATGCATTACAGAACAAGTTGCCTCGTGTGAAAATGTATGTAATTTCACTATATGCAATAAAGGTTTTTGGAACTTAAAAAAAAAAATAATAATAAACTCAAAAAATCATTTAAAATAAAAAATTATCATATTTTAAAATGTTATACATTTTAAAATGAAAACACTTCCATTCCAAAACCCTATAAAGTCCCAAATCCAAAATCCAGAATAAGAAAAACTATTTTTTAATTACTGATTAAATAAATAAATAAAATAATATTTCAAATTGTAATTAACTTCATAAATCCTTATTTTAAAATGCTCTTTACCTACAATCTCTAATCATCAAATTCTGTATAAATTATAAATATCTTCCTCTAAAACACCTTCAACCAAAACATAATTGTATTTATAACATTTTCTAAAAAAACATTTTAACAAAAACCTCAAATAAAAAAAAAACAATCCCAATTAAATATCACAACATCTTTCTGGTTGAGTTCCACCTGGAGACGATAGAGCATGCCATACTTCAGTGTTTGCTTGCGCAAAAAATTCTTAGTGTCAGTAAACAGCTGACTTCTGCACTCCCAGCGTGAAGTTGGGGAACAAAGGATATTGGAGAGCCCTGGTAATGCAACAGACTGTTTTCTAATTCTAGGCAGAGTGTCATGTCCCGCTCTCTGTCGTTAAGATAGTGGGCTATGAGGGACCGAGGCTCAGCTCCAGGAGGTGGGCGTGGGGCTAGAGATTGATTTGCCCTCTCAACCAAGAAGGTGGAAGGGAAATGTTGTCAGTCAAAGAGGTCGGCAAGAAGATGTTCCACAAAGTGGCCTAGCTGGCCCATGTCAGTGGATTCCGCTATGCCACAATACAGATATTATTTCTGTGGGAACGCACTTCTAGGTCATCATTTTTCACTACTACAGATTTTCGGAGATGTTCCAGATTACCAAGTCATTTGGCAAATGTCAAAGCACCATCCTCTAGGCCCGATATGCCTTCCCCTGCCAGTTTAACCGCAAGCCCGGACGGTTCGGGCGTTTGCCCATGCAGTCATTTCTGCCTGCAATAGTGTTGAAGTGGGTGTTTATAGAGCAGAAACCTGCACGAAGTTCCACCATTATGGCCGCTGTACCTGTCATTTACTGAGGGTCGATGTTCCCTCCTCCACATCTGATGTGGGTCTGGGTGTCTGGTAGCTCGAGATATTTCTAATGGAAGTTTAAGTTGCTCAGGGTCCCCCCGCACCATGATGGCCAGAAGCCACAGGGTGTTGCTCTTCATGTATGTGTTGAGTTATTGCTGTATTTGCTTTCGGTGGGGCTGCAGCAGAGTGATGATAACAACCTTCCCCACTGGCTTTCTAGAGGGGCAGGAGAAAGTGCAGTTCTCTGTACTGGTGATGGGCAGTTAAGAGAGTAACAAGCTCCTGCACTTCCTGTAGAGGTCTCATACATATGGTCCACCGTAACAGATCAGTTAAGCATGGCAGGTCTTGCAGGCACACTGATGGGGAGAAGAAAGGAGGTCTGGAGTGTGGCCCGAGGCTCCATTCTGCTCACACAATGAAAACCATTTACAGGAAGATCAATCTACAATGGTGCAGCACCCTAAAATATGCAAACCATGTCACCATCTATCGTTTTGTACGTGTTTTGTTTGTAAGACCAGCTGATATCATAATCTCAATCAAGAAGTGAATCTCAGTAATTACCGTATCGAATCAGTAATTCAAACGTGTTCTCAATAATATCATGATATCCAGTATTCAAATTTATAGTTCCAATATAGTTGATGGTGTCCTTTTGAAGACTTCAAACCACACCACGGGATGCTATAAGAATAGCAATACCAGCACTTTGTCCATCATCAATTGGACATCATCAACTATATTTTCCCTTTAGGAGTTGAAAGGGGTTGAACTTCTGGTTCTGTGCACCATACCAATATTTAACCGCCCCTACTGCTATGGTAGGTGCGGTAGCTTTTTGCCTCAATCCCTTATATATCTAATTAATTTATAGGGAGATGTCTATTGTGACACAGGTCATGCTACCCATTGAATTGCTCCACTCCCCTCAGTGTGGGGGATGCCTCATGGGCCTTACCAGGGTGAGACATGCTGAAGAGGGCAGGTGCGGGTCAACGGCCCAGGACCACACTGGTGATTCACGCGGCCCCTAGTGGGAACCGTGCAGTGCAGGCCCAGCTTCACCCCATTTCTAACAAAAATATTCTGATATCTGATATTCTGACTGACACCCATCAGAACCCCCAGAAATCCTCCCTTTCTTTGAGTGATTCAGAATCTGTCTCTTCCACGATTGTTCAGCAGTGCTGCCAGATGGCCTTTCCCCACATCGTCTGATGACAGCCAATTATTTACTGGGGCTGAATGACATTATAGGCAAAGAAACACCACCAGGTTTGAACTTTTGGGGGTGTAAAGCCACCTCCAGTTTTGAAACCTGGATTGAAACACATCTGTGCTGCCAAGACACACCGCCAGCATCACCTACACCATATTGGACTATTTGGTCACAGTGGAACAGAACAGCAACTAAAATCACCCCTTTATGTGGCACTTCACTGACACCACCTCTCAGAGACACATTACCAGGTAGAAACAGGCATGACCAAATCATCTTTATAATTTCGAAAATAAATACTAGAGCTGTTAAAAACGGTGGGCCTCATTTATGAGGCTGTGCGTCACTTTTACGCCTCTGGTGCGTCACTTTTTGTGACTCACCAGTGGCATAAAAAATGCCCCTTGTTGCGCCATATTTACAAAGTGACAGATCTAGGTAGATGCTTCACTTTGTAAACCCCTGTACCACATTATACCTGCGCGAGGTATAATGTATGCAAGGGGGGCGTTTTGACGCAAGAATGGGTCATGGAAGTGACGCAGTGTAATCTATAAGATTTTACTGCGCCATTTCTTGGCCGCTAATGTGTCCAAATCTAACGCTTTCTTCATGGCAGGCGTAAGACTGTAGCAGGCACTAACAGCATGGGACTTGCCCATGTGAAAGTACACATTGCTGGAGTTGCGTCACTTTGTGACACACTCCAGCAATGCGTCACTTTTGCGCCTACAGATACGTCAGAAATACTGACGTATTTGTAACTCCTTGCAACATGATGCGTCATATTATAAATATGACGCATCAATCATGACGCAAGGAGTGCGCACTGAGAAGTGACGCATCGCTGCTTTCACGCAGCAATGCGTCATTTCTCATAAATGAAGCCCAGGGTGTTTTATGGCCTGACCCATAAATATATGTGTACACCTAACAATGAAAATGATATGAAACTTCCCAAAATTCGATTACCTATATCTTGTGCGAAAATTAAACACAAGGCATAACTCCCATTCGAAAGCCAGTTGAAAACCGCAGGTGACTGGTATAAGAATAAAATGTCTCCCAAAACAGATTTGTTGCCTAAAATAGTCCACTACTATCCTTACCTGCAAATCAACCTATTCACAAGTGTGAATAAGATCTCTGTAATTTTGTAAGCCCCCGAATTTTGTTATATTTTGCAGTAGTAAATTTTGTAAAATGTGCAGCCATTAAAAAAATCACTGCAGCCTACTGCCTACAAATAAATTGATATATTTACATAAAATGTCTCCCAAAACAGATTTGTTGCTTAAAATAGTCCACTACTATCCTTACCTGCAAATCAACCTATTTACAAGTGTGAATTAGATCCCTATAATTTTGTATCTCCCCGAATTTTTTTATATTTTGCAGTAGTCTAATTTGTAAAATTTGTAGCCATTAAAAAAAATCACTGCAGCCTACTGCCCACAAATAAATTGATGTATTTACATAAGAAATTAGGACGAAATTAATCTCACATTGTTGGGAACATTTGCAAAAGATTGTAAAAACCCACAAACTTGGAAGTTTGTGGACATACACAAAATATTCCATTTAAGCATGCTAGAGGTTTTATGAGGGCAGTTGATCACTTATGGGCTGAACTACAAAGGTATATGTGTACCAACTCACACTTAAGAGAGCACATAGCATCAGTTACGTGAAACTGTAAATTCCCTGGTGAAATTTCATGAACATTACGTGATATTTCCCAAAATTCAATTGCTGCTATATTTCATGACCTTTAAATGGAAGAGCAAACATTGTGCTCAAAAGACAATAAAAAAAATCTGTACAGTGATTTGAGAAGAGAATGTCTTCCAAGATATATATCCAGTCTGCTGTGGGCAAAAAATGTTACTTCAGGTAATGTTTTTGTAAGTTAGCCATCAGCAAATATTTTTTTATGCCCATGGATTTTAAACAGTTTGCACCAAATAAATTTCACAAAATTCACAGGTTTAAAAAAATTTGTGAGGCCTAATTCACACTTATAATTACTTACAGGTAAAATCACAACTCACAGCGATGGGATGTGCTCATCAAAAAGAGAGAACACCTGAAGAAGGCAGTGAACACATGCTCAATTTCAAGTTTGTGGATATGCACAAATAATTCATTTGAAGCAGTGGTGGCTCCTCCTAAAGGGCTCAGGGGCTATACCTCACCTTGTTTTCTGGCCTGTTTATTTTTATTACACCAAGAGGGAATAATAATCTATTACTCAATCTTGCTATAATACAATTGCTAAACTCCTTGTCCAGCAACAGTCTCCGTCTGTTGCCTGGCACAGGTGCACAAAGGTGGCAACACCAGCCTTCATTGAGCGATTACTAGGGTTGTAGAAATTGCATCCCTGCTTTTGGGGCCCTGGCACGCCTATGTGCCACCCCCATTTGTGATGTTCAAAGCGTCACAGCTACAGGTAGACATAGACGCTGCAGGATTAAGCACTGCAGTGTCTGGTGCTACATGCTCATCATTGTAGGGAGTTAACAAGGGCCCCCTGAATTTGACATAATTTAGTTCCTAGGACAGGGAATAAAGGTATGTAGAAACCAAGGCAGCTATGAGATCCATACACAGTTTGATATCAAGAGAGTCAGTCAGAAAAAACAGAGAATAGTTAAAATAAAAGTTCTTACATTTTTATTAAATTGTGTTTACAATTCTCACTAATGTAATAAACCACAATCAATACAGTACATTACAAAAAAAGATAAAAAGATAGAGAAAGTATTTCTACTTTATCCGAGGTACAATTAATACAAACAAGCATAAAAATGCAAAACCAATTAATACAATTATTATAATTTTAACTTAAAATCTTCATGTAGTAATTGAACTTTGAACTTTATTTTAACTATTCACTGTTTTTTTCTGACTGACTATCTTGATATCAAACTGTGTATGGATCTCATAGCTACATGCCCATCAGCCTTTCACCCAACCCTTTCCCAGCGTGCTACAGAGTTGGGAAAGGGTGGAGTGAAAAAGCAAGGACTGCACAGGTTTGAGGTTTTAATGTCATGCCCCATTGCAGAAGCAAGAATCCAAGCTGAACTTCAGCAAGATAAGTAAAAAAATGGTTTAAAGATTTTAAATGTTGTCTGCTCTGCATATAGATAGGTAAGAATGTGTGTTTGCAGGTAAGAGCGTATCTGTGAGAAAGAGCACGTTCATTTATGATGTATGTCTGTGTGTGATTAAAAGTGAGTGAATCAGTGCAAGGAGTCAGTGACGTAGAATGAGCGACAGGAAGAATGAGTATGAGCAAAAAGGAAGGAGAGTGAGTGAGATAGAATGACACCTAATGTACTGTGAGGGAAGACAGTGAGTGTTACTGTGAGGGAGAAGGGGACTGTGAGTGTAACTGCGAGGTAGAATGAAAATGAGTGTTACTGTGAGTTAATGCTAGTGAGTGTAACTATAAGGGAGTATGACAGTGAGTGCTACTGTGTGGAAGATTGAGTGAGCCATAGTCTGAGCAAGTCAGAATGAGTGAGAATCAGTGATACTGATTTTGTCAGAGTGAGTTTGAATGAGGAAGAATGATTGTGACCAAGTGAGTCACTGAGACTGAATGAATCAGAGTAAAATTGATTGGCTGAAAATGAGTGGGACTGGGTGAGGCTGACTGAGATTGAGCTAGTGAGTGAGTCTGATTGAGTCACATCCTGAGTGAGTCAGAGAGTAAGTGAGACTGAGCGAGTCAGAGAATGAGTGAGACTGAGTGGGCCAGAATGAGTGGGACTAAGTGGAAAGGAGTGAGACTGAGTGAGACAAGAGGAGTCAGAGTGAGATTGAGTGATAGGTGAGTAAGAGTGAAATGATTGGGTAATATTGAGTGGGTCTGAGTGAGACTGAATGAGATTGAGTGAGGATGAGTAAAACTGACTGAGAATGAGTGAGATTAGGTGAGTGAGTCAGAGTGAGAATGAGATCGAATGATAGTGAGGTAGTCAGAGTGGAACTAAGTGAGCACTCCCTAATCCACTGAGAAGTCAAGCTTGCTCTCTGGAATTCGAGCCAAAGATTATACCTGTTCACAGTTAACAGACACAGCTGTCACTGCTCTGAAGAATTCTAGAGCTTTAAACAGGGGGTGAGAATTTAGGCTCAAATCCACAAAGATGTCTGTGTACCCGACGCGGAGCCGGAAAAGCATAACTCATTTTCAAATGTTACTGTAAAAACCAGGATAAGACTGGTTTCTAGAGAAAATCTCTCCTGAGATTGACTTCTGTATGGACCAGTCCTCTGTGGGCAAATAATTTATCTGTGTGAACATTTCCTTGCAAGGGAATTACGCCTCAGCAAAACATTGTTTATGCTTGTTCATTTAGCTAACTATTTCACCTGAGAAATCCACAAATCTCTCTGGCATAAAAGAAGTCTAATTAACACCTATGATTGGCAGATTTCTTTCATCAGTAGGTCCCTAGTAAAGTGCACTGAGTTTGCCAGGGCTGGTGATTCAAATGCTACTAGTGGGCCTGCAGCATTGATTGAGCCACCCACATGAGAAGCCCTAAAATGGTGTCTCAGGCCTTCCACCGCAGTGCTAACTGCCATGCTGACCTGACCAGTGTCCCCACTGGCCGGGCCTAGCCCTTCACTTTTTGTACACGTTGGACACCCCTCCGGAAGGCCCAAGGTACCCCCCTGGGCAGGGTGCAGTGTATGTGAAAGGTAGAGCAGATACTAGTGTGGGTGACGTGCTCTGATAGTGAAATACTGCCAATTTCGTTTTTCACTATTGAAAGGCTATCTTGCCCATAGGCTAGAATGGGGAATGCTGTGAATAGTGTTTACCTGCATATATTTCCATAGGAGCAAGATAGAAAATTGAAGTCTGTATCCCTGAACTCAGAATTTAATAACCCATCTTTTAGGAAGGATGGTTTTTAAATCCTGTGTTTAAAAACAGCACTTTTAGAAAGTGGCTGTTTTCTTGTCTAACCTTTCTGTGTGCCTCTGTTTGTGAATTGACTGTCTTGCTTGTGAGTGACAGGGGCTGGGGTGGCTCCAGGAGGCTGGAATAGTCAGCACTGGTCTGAATAGCTCCATCTGCAGCTTGAGTGGTGGGAGGGGATAGCACTTGGGCCTGAATAGGACTGTGCCTACCTTCCACTACGCTGGCTCTACCTCCTGCTGGGTGGATGACGAGCCTGCTCCTCTCTCTCACAGGAAAAGAGTCCTGTAAACAGAGTGCTCCAGGACTGACCAGAACTAGTTTGGACTAGGCAAAGGCCTCTCAGCCTTCATAGAACAAAGAAAATATTGGTATATAAAGTGATACCCATACCCCCGAACTTTAGATCATGCTGGACTCAAGAAGGAACCTCTGCCAAGGAGAAAATCTGGAAGACTGAAGAGGAAGGACTGCCCTGCTGTGTGTTTGTAGGCTGACCTGCAGTTGCTATTCTGCCAAGGAGAGGCAGAGGACTTTGCTGTTGCTGTGTCTCCTGCTTGAAGAGATCTCCAAGGGCCTGAGGAGAGCTGGCCTCCTGTTAAGAAGTCCCAGGAAAAAAAGGACTTCACCCCCAGCTTTCCCCCTGAACTCTGCTGTGTGAGTTCTGACCTGCCTAGAGTGCTTGAGCCAGTTGTGGGGCCTCTGGAGGTTGTTTTCTGTTGTTTGAGGAGAAGATGATCTCCAATTTTGCATGCATCCCTCGCTTGCAGAGCGTATCGTCGACAGTGTGAGAAGATTCCCGTCACCGCTAAGATCGTCGCAGCGCCTGTTGCCGCTGCAAGACCCGACGCGTCTCTTGCGGAGCGCATCGCCCCGGTGCGGAAAGATTTGTGTCGCTGCGAATATCGTCGCAGAGCCTGTTGTCGTTGAGACTCATTGCACTGCTTGCCTGCGGACCGCATCCCGTCGCTGCGAGCATTGTCGCAGAGTCCAGCGAAAACGCATCGAAGAGTCGCTACAGAAGAGGATCAATGCGTGCCGCTCATCCCCACTGCACCGAAGATCGTCGCCGCCCCGAAGATCGTTCACGTCATGAATGTGCGAGATGCTTCCTACCGGAGAACCTGCAAACCGGAATCCAAACAAGGTATTGCATCGCTCTCCATACAGACCGGATTCAAGGTAACCTGCCCGCTGCGTGCAGCGGGGTTGTCGCATCACCTCCCCAAGGTCTCAGGAGTGACACATCACTTGTTCTGACGCTGAAGCTGCAGCTATCGTTTGAAACTTTTGTAGCATCAACAGGTACTTTGGGCTAAAAGTGACGCAACTGTGGAATATTTTGGTGCAAACCTTTGAACTCTTTTTAAAGACTTATTTTGGAACAGTGCATGTCGGATTTTTGTCGTTTTGGTCTTGTGTAAGTTTAGATAAAGATACTTTATTTTTCTTAACTGGTGTGGAGTCCATTTGTGGTGTTTTCACTTTGTTACTGTGAGTTTTGGTACAAATTCTTTACACATTGCCTTTGATAAGCCTGTCTGTTCGTGCCAAGCTACCAAGGGGGTGAGCAGGGGTTATCCAAAGAGTGTATCCCCTTACCCTGACTAGAAGCAAGGGTCCCTATTTGGGCATTGATACCTACCTCTGCCAACTAGAGACCCCTAGATCTAACACTCACTTACATGTTAAATTGTGTCATATATACATCTGGCATGTGTAGGATGTGAACGTTCAAGAAAGAGAACTGCAAAAGGCAGCAAACACCTAATAACTTGCAAGTGTGTGGGTATGGAAAAAACTTGTGAGGCAGTTTTCAATGCTGAAAACCATCAGAGATTTAGGGCCCGATGTAGGTAATCCCAGATTACCGATTCTTAAATACCGAATCATACCGATTCGGTATTTAAGAACAGGCAAATGGGATGTAGGTATTTTTACCGAAAAAATAACCAAATCGGTAAGTTTCGGTAATTACCTAATCGGTAAATACCGATTCGGTAATTGCCATTCATTCCTATGGGCCTGAAGGCCCATAGGAATGAATGCCATTTACCGAATCGGTATTTACTGATTCGGTAAAAGGGGGAAACATTAAAGGGTGGCAGGGTGTCACTTTGACACCCTGTTGCACCCCTCAATTGTGTATGGGTGCACATGGTGCATACATACATGCCCTAAGGGCATGTATGTCTGCAACGTGGCACTGTCGGAAAAGCAAACAAAATGCTTTTTTCAAGGTTTTCATTATTTACCACCAACTTGTAGTTGGTGGTAAATAACGAATCCTTAACTGAGGAATGCACTAACTTGAGTGCATTCTACATCCTGGATTCGGTATTTTACCGAATCGGTATGTTAAGAATTCGGTATTTTACCGAATCCTTAAATTACCGATTCGGTAAAATACCGAATCCTTAAAAAATGCCACCTACATCTGGAAAGCCGAATACCGGTCGGTAACGGACGAAATTCAGTAATTTCGGCGGTTACCGACCGGTATTGGGAGACCTACATCTGGCCCTTACTCCTTTATCTGTAGGGAGTACATCTACTTTTGGGTGAGAAAGAGGAATTAGCATCCCAAAACTAGTGGGACATTGGGAATGGAGTTTTTCTAAAGGGGAAGATAGATACTCCATAGAGGGATAAAAATGTTCGACATTGCAAACACATAAATACATTAAATTTACCCATACACAAACGTACATCTATGGCATTCTTGTACGCATAGAGGTTGACACATGAGTACGCCTGTGAAGCTGAGACAGCCAAACTTCGAAGGACTTCTCCTGGCATGTATTTATGAATTCAAAGGAAGTCGTACATTTGCTCAAAATCTAGGAGTATTATGCCACCGAAAGTACATTTTTCCGCTTTTATGAATCGGAACTTTAATAACCAAGTTTAGTGTTGGCTCAAACCCTCTTCACATAATGTTATGAGACCTCACTTCACTCACCTTAGACATTCCACCCGGCGAGCTCTCACAGCTCTACACAGTCCACATATTATTTTAGGTTTGAGCTCATGAGCCACTTAATAAAATCCAGTCGTGCTTTCAGAATCACTAAGAAATATGCTGATCTTTTCCATTGAAATTCATTAGATGTAAATTGGCCTCATATATTCATTTTGGATAGCCTGAAAACTTTACTGGATTTAACTATTTTGTGACTCGCTAAGTTCAGCCCTAGATTGCTTACCTTATACTCTGTTAACCGCATCCTTCATGCATTTCACAATCTGGAGTTTCTACTGGCCCTTTACCTCTAATTCGAGCAAGTTGATGTCAACAGTGCAGCAGATGCAATGACACCTAGGCCCAGGGATATTCTTGGCCCACTTTGCCCCAATAAATATTTTTTTTTACATTCAAACTATGGGACGATGGACCCAATTTCCTTGCTACCACACTTCGCAGATGACCACTGTAAGTTAGATCTGTTCGTAACACTGCACACCTGACTCAAAATTGGGTTCGCCATTTTTAAATTCAACAATACCCATCCGCATACACAAAGGGGCTCATTACGATGTCGGTCGGACTGTTTTGGACTCAGGACCGACCGAGCGACTTGCGGTCAGCGGTTCCGACTGCTGGATTACGATGCAACCGAACACTGTTTGGTCGGATTCCCATTGTTTCCTATGGGAGCTTGCGTTATGCCCAAGAACCGGCCGTAACACAGGCCCCTATAGGAAATGGTGTGTGTGTGTAAACCCCTGCACCCTGTCGCATGCATTTTGTAGTGCCTGCCACACAGTGCAGGGTTTTACAGGGGTAGTCCATGGGTACCCCCTGCGACTGCCAACTGTGTCGAAAAGGCCGTCACGGAAAGGCTGTTGGAAACCGACATTGTAATCCTGATGGCGGAATTGTCATCCATAGGGGTTTACGGTGCGGTTCCAACCAACAGGAATACTCTGCGAGTCGGTTGAAACCGAGTCAGAATGACTGGCCAGTTTACGTTCAGACCGCAAACATCGTAATCGGGCGGTCGGACTGTAAACCGACGAGTCGGTCAGAAAGGCTCTGACGCGGTCGGAAAGCTTCCGACTTCGGGCGTAGACTTTCTGCCCGACATCGTAATGAGCCCCAAAATGTAAACAACTTGGAGAAGCTGCGTAGCCTCTCTGAGTCACACAAAATGAACTGCCTCCCCCAGCAGTTTTTTTTTTGGGGGGGGGGAGCGTTACATCACCCCACCCCTCTTTTCAATGTCTATGCCCCCTTCTCCCCCCTGTTTCAAGTATGAAATATGATCAAAGGTAAAAGACAATGGGCGGGCTACAGCACAGAAAGTAAGAGGGGAAAATCCTGTCTGAAAGTTTTATGCGTGCAAGAGTCTGAAGAGGATGAAACTTGCCGCAAGGCCCTTTTCAGAGTTCCACAATTGCTGCACCATTAACCACTTAATATCCTGTTCTCTAGTTTAAAAGTAATAATTCCATTTCCCACATCGCAGCACTCCATATAGTTTGTGTAGCCCATGTCCTGATTCAAATGCATGTGCTACGTTCCTTAGGGCAGTCTTTGAAATCTGTAATTGCAGCAAATCCCAGGGGACAAGGGAGCGGAGAGATATTGGATTACTTATTAAAATGAAATGCATCATTTTCTAACACCACTGCGCAGCAGGCGCTTGCTGTGGGCCGTAAATGTTTGCAATTAGTATCTTAAAGGTGCACTGATACTAGGAATCACAAACAAATGAAAAAAGCCCCCTTGTCCCATGCCCATACACCCAAGGTTTGCCTGGCTGTGACAGGCAGTCAAGAACAATATATGTCGGCCCATCTAAATTAGGTGGGTGAACATATAGTCAATTATCTGGCGCCTCTTACTCCGGCGGGGCCATGGCAGAGACTCTCTACTGAGGCTAAATTACGGTCCACCCAGTGGCGGCCCCTCCTTTAAGGCAGAGGAGCGCTACCCCCGCCACCACAATAAAAAAAACAATAATAAAATGGGTTTTAAACCTGTTTTATTTTAATACCCCTGGACCTGCTCCCAGGACTCTGATGAGTCTTGGGGCGGGTCCATGGGATGACACTGCTTGTGGGGGATTGGTAGTGCACTCCCTTCACTGCTCATGAGTATTTGGCTGGCTGTCTCAGCCCAGCCAAACCGTCATTCACAGCAAAGTTCTCCCAAGCCCCAGCTGAGCTGCTGTGGCTGGAGAGAGCAGGTATAGGCTCCCAGTCTGCCTGGGATCCCGAGTTTCCAGTGCTCAGGCCAATCCTGATGCTGCTTTCATGCAGTGTCAGGATTGACCCCTGTGCAGTCTAGGAGCCTGTGCATTTTTGAGATGCCAGAGTCGTGAATGGTGCGAGGGACGCTGCAATCACTCAAGCTGCCCAAAAACCTGGAATTGTCTTAATAATCCTTCACCGGTACGCTCCAAGCTGAACACGGTCGTCGACTTAAAAAGTTGCCCCACAGAGCACAAGAGACTTACAGCTTCCCTCCATCAGAAGCACCCATCAAACAAATACAAACAGTCGGACCCAACTGCACATTTGCACCACCCCTGCGGCTTCAGAAACATTTACTATGATACGGCCCGCATCTACAGAAATTGCGCATGCCCGATGGCGTTCTAATTATCTTCACTCAAGATATTCCTAATAATAAAGCGGGCATTTGTGCCATCCTTGGGCCACCACCTCCGTGCTCACCTTACAATCTTGAATGTGCTCGACCTAGTCCCGGTCCTGAGGAGAACCCTTAAAGAAAATAGGGGTTCCGAAACGCGTTGACCAGATCCAGCTAGTCACAATCCCTATTTGAGCCACTGAGTAACACAGTGTGCAAACAGGGCAATCAGCCTGGCGTAATTATAATATACATGACCAGCTGCTGTTGGCAGGTTCCAGTTTTGAGAATTGTAAATAATCTGTGCCGCCATCTTTTTTTGTATAATTGAAGGACTGGTCATTTAATTTTGTTTGCAATGTCATGTGCTGTGTATTATTGTTTTCTCAGTAGTCTAAAGTCAATTGTGCTGTTGCTATTTATGTTCTGTTCATTATCTTGAATTAATTGTTTTTCTTAGTCTTGACAGGATTTAAATGTTGAAAGTGTATGACAAAATGTGATCAACTCGTGAAGGTGTAGTAAAAACAACAAACCCCTTTAGTAGTTGAGGTGGTTTTTGTATAAGTGTCACTAATCTAAACCACACACCCAGACACCTTGTTGTTTGAAACAGAAGAAATAAGAGCGTGATGCGGTGGGCAGAGACGGCGGCGGCGGCGTTCAAGGTAAGTTATTTATTTTTTATTTGCTTTTTTTGTCCCCAGAACCTCCTGCCAACCTTCCTCCTCCAGCCCGTCCCGCACTTTAGCCACACTCGTTCAGGTGGACCATTATTTTTTCAAACGAGTATCCTTTCCGCCAAGATATACATCAGGCTCTCTGTTGCCTAACGCAGCTGACTTTCTATGGCCACCCGTTAAACATAGCCTAAGTTAAGGAAACACTTTCACTGCATGCTTGTAGTGTCGGGAGACTGGAAGAGTCCATGTCTCCCTTCGAGTTAGGGGTGGTCCTGTTGACCACTCCCCCCTACCCCGCAACATAATGCAGAATGGGTCGGCTGAGTGTGCACCAGCACGACGTGACCTAAGCAAATAAGTAGCACGGGGGTCGCTGGGCGTGGCAGTCCCTAGCTGGCCACTAATGTAACCACGTCTCCCGAGTGTCATTTCTAGGAAGTGCTAGGCCTTAGACCAATACACCACACTGGCGACGAGGATGGCGCGGCTGTCTACCGCCCACCCCCTCTCACCCACCGTGCTTCCAGACGCTGCTGGCGTGAGCGCCCCAGCCGCGCTACACCTCCACGACCCGGCCTGAATCCTCGCCGAGGCGGTCGCTCGCTCCCTAGTTGCTGGACCCCCTGGCGGCCTGCTGTTGGCCGGAAATCTGCCTCGGGCCCGCAGCTTGATCCTGGCCGCGACGTTGTGCGGCTGAAGCTTGAGCGTGCACACACGCGGGAGTGTACCGGGCATCCGCCCGCGTGTGCCTGCTGTGCTCGCTCCGGTTGCTGTCTCCGGCGACGGTCTACAAAAGTCTGGTAAGGCGCATGTTACGCCCTGCTGCTGCCCCGCCTACCGGCCTGCCGCACATCTCCTGGAACCCTGATCTGAGCATGCTCACTCGCGCTCCGCCGCCAATGGCCTCTGTGAACGTGGCCTGCCGCCGCTAAGGCCCTGCTGCACTGCCTCACCTGTTGCTACAAGTTGCCAGCCCGGTCACCCGCTACATCGCCGGATCTACGCTCTAGTTCTGCACCCCTGGAGTCCGTGCCTCAACCTGGCCCTGCTGCTCTACAGGTGCACCCCTGGCTGTCTGCTCACGCTGTCTGTCCCTCTGCTGTGCGGGTGGCCCAGTGCCCTATCACCAGGACTCTGTGGCCTGTCTCTGGACTCCATCATCTCCTTCTGGCCACCTGAATCACGCGGGTGCGCCCGCGCCACGGTTGTTTCTTCCTTGTTTTCATGGCCTGTGACTGCGCCTGCCTGTAGCTTCCAGCAGCCTCCCTAGAGTTGGCAAGCATGTTGTCCATTCCACCACTGGAACCTTTCACCATCACCGGGCCGCCGCCTTCTCAAGCTGCACGGTGGAAGGCCTGGGTGGAAAGATTAGAGACTTTTTTTGATGCAGCGGACATCCCAGCCCCGCGTCGGAGATCCATGCTCCTCCACCTGGGTGGCGAGGAGATACACAAAATTTCGAAGACTGTCCGCGAAGCAGGGCCCCCGCGGAACTACGCCACTCTGCGTGCCGCCATTAACGCGCATTTCGAGCCTTAGGCCAGCCCAGATTATGAACGCTTCCTTCTTTGACACGCGAAACAACTTCCGGACGAATCCGTAGATATGTTTTACGCCCACCTTAAAGAACTTGCCAGTACCTGCACCCATCCTGATGAGGATGACGAAGTCCAGGCGCAATTCATTCAAGGCTGCGCCTCGACTATGCTGCACGAGCGGGTCCTACAATAACACAATATGCCAATGAGGGGTATCCTTACTCTGGGACGCTCCAAAGAATTGTCCAAGGCCAGAGCAGCCCATATGGAGACAAAATCCTCTGCGGTCGTCAAGGAGGAGCCGTTCTGCGCTGTCCGCACTGATACCCGTGACTCTCGTCGTCAGCCCAGAAGACCTTCAGCCCACAGCTCCAAACAGGGCACGAAACCTCATCTCTGCGGGTGGTGTGGTGGCCCCCTTCCACATGATGGCACCTGTCCCGCCCAAGGAAAACCCTGTAGCACATGCGGAAAACTCAATCATTTTTTCAAAGTCTGCTGCTCAAGACTGCAGAAGCAACCGCAAGGCGCCACGCGCCACGTGCGAACACTGGAGCCAGTCCAGGATGATTCCTCAAGCGGCGACATGGACGAAGATGAGGCCGCCACTGTGCATGTGGTACACATGTTACATGCCCTCTCGAGCTCTCCACGGACTGCTCCAATGTGCACCATCAAAGTGCAAGACCACCCGGTGGCAGCACTTATCGACATCGGCGCGACTATCAACTTAATGGCTGCCAGCGTCTACAGGCTCTTGCCCAACCGTCCGGCCCTCTGCAACACCAATGTCCAGGTGTATACCTTAGGTACACACACACCGCTCCGGATCTGTGGTGTCTTTCAGACCACTCTATCTCACGACCAGATCAGTCAGAGAACCAAAATCTACGTCTCACAAGAAGGAGCCGGATTCTTGCTCAGTTGCCGCACCTCCCAAGACCTCCACCTCATCCACTTTGCTTTCACCGTGATGGCCCACGGCCTAGAACGCCTGCTATCTGACTTTACGCCCCTGTTTGAAGAGATTGGATGCCTCAAAGGGCCAGCGGTCAAGCTACACATAGACAAGTCGGTGGCCCGATCGCCCTCTGGCATAGAAGGATCGCCTTCACCTCTGTCCCAAAGTTGAAGCGGAGCTCCGTCTGATGGAAGCAGCGGGGATTATTGAGCGAGTGCAGGGCCCCACTCCGTGGGTATCCCCCATTGTGGTCGTGATGAAACCAAAGCAGCCTGACACCGTCCGCATCTGTGTGGATATGCGAGTCACGAACCTCGCCATCAAGCGCGAGCGCCATTTGACACCCACTATAGATGACATCATCGGCGAGCTAGCAAGGTCCAAATGGTTCTCAAAAATGGACCTGCGGTCCAGGTACCACCAGATTCCCCTGCACCCAGAATCTCGCTCGATCACCACCTTCTCCACACATGCCGGCCTCTGGCGCTACACCCGCATCAATTTCGGAATATCGACCGCAGCGGAAGTATTACAGAACATCGTTAAGACTGTCCTGCAAGGGCTTGAAGGGGTGCTCAACGTGAGTGACGATATACTGGTTCACACTCCATCCCTGGAAGAGCACATAGTTCACCTGACAGCAGTGTTCACACGCCTCTGGGAGTGTGGCTTGACGTTGCACCGAGAGAAATGCGAATTCTTATGACGCGACATCAGCTTCTTTGGGCATCGCTTCTCGGACCAAGGCATTGGGCCGGATCCAACAAAAGTGAAAGACGTCCAGGATGCACCAGCCCCCACGTCCGTGTCTGGTGTCCGTAGTTGACCTGGGGTTTAGAGCAAGAGATGGCGTTCAAGCAAACTAAGGCCACGCTGTCAGCGGACACCAGGCTTGTCTACTTTGACCAGCAACATGACTCCCAGTTGGTGGTCAACGCCAGTCCCACCGGCCTCGGCGCGGTCCTAGCACAACAACAAGACTGTGGCGAGTGGGCACCTGTCGCTTATGGAAGCCGTACCCTCACGTCTACCGCGTAGAGGTATTTGCAAATCAAAAAAGAGGCTATTGCGATCTTGTGGGGGTGCCGCCATTTCCACATTTACCTGTACGGCCACCCATTCACCGTCATCACGGATCACAAACCTCTGATTCCGCTATTCCAGGGATCATCATCTCGCCCACCTCCGCGAATTGAGAAATGGATCCTGCAACTTCAAGAGTTCCAACTCACAGTGGAATACTGGCCCGGCACCAGGAACCCAGCCGACTTTTTATCTCGACACTCCCGACCAGCCACTATCCCAGAAGCCGCTGAAGCGGTTGCCACAGAAGAGTACATGAGGCTGGTGGTGGAACGGTTCCGGCCTTTGCCAATGTCCCTACAAGAGGTCATCGCAGCCACTAATGATGATGAGTGCCTCCAGATGGCCATCCAAGCAGTCAACTCAGGTGACTGGAGACTCCTGCAGAGCCTGTCACCTCGAAGAACGGAGGCAGCTCGGTCCACTCTGAAAGCTCTTCACCAAGTCTGACACAAACTATCGTTATCCACCGAAGGCTACCTGCTTTGAGGTCCTCGCCTTGTCCTGCCGGCGAGTCTGACAAAACAAGCAGCTCTTCTTGTGCATGGCGCTCAGTCACCAGGGGATGGTGAAATCAAAGAACAGGCTCCGTAGCAAGGTCTGGTTCCCAGGTCTAGATCAACTGATAGAAGACATTGTTCAACACTGCCCGGTGTGCCTCGCAACAAGCATGCCTGACAGACCAGCGCCTGTCATATCAGAACCAGCCCCAAGCTCCCCGTGGGAAAGGGTGAGCGCTGACTTTAGCAGCCTACCTGGCGGCAAGTACATGTTTGTGGTGGTAGATGACTTCTCCCGTTATCCTGAAGTAGAATTTGTCATGTCAACGGCAGCGGCTGAAATAATCCCGAAACTTGAAAAACTGATGGCGACCCACGGGCTCTTTGGAGAAATCCGGACGGACAACGGTCCACCGTTTACCAGTGCTGAGCTGACGGACTACCTGGCGTCCCATAAAGTGAAACACCGAAGGATTACGCCGGGATGGCCGCAAGCCAATGGGGAAGTGGAACGGCTATTGCGCTCTTTGAATAAGACCATACAAATTGTCTAAGCAGACGGAGTGAACCTGGAGCAGGCAGTATACCAGTTTCCCCGTGAATACCGGCTCACGCCACATTGCACCACAGGTATCTCCCCAAGTCGACTGTGCTTTGGACGAGCCATGACTAACTCCATTCCACATCACCCAACTTGGGCGGAAACACCTAATCCCCCGATCCAGTCAGACCGCCGACATGAACTGAACAATCAAGCGGCATCTGCAAAGAGAGACGCTAAAGAGAGTCTGATTGCTGTGGGCGATCGGGTACTGGTACGAGGTCGCCATCCTGGGGGGAAATTCCGCTTACCCTTCGAGCTTCACCCCTGGCTAGTCACAGCGATAAAAGGTACCATGGTGACGGCCCAGAGAGGACACAAGACTGTGACACGCATTGTATCCTTCTTCAAAAGAGTCCCTGGAGGTGATGATTTCGACAATCCGATGGCCGAAACGCCACAGAGAACCCCCTATGCTGAACTGTCTGATGCTACTGCTGGAGAGGACGCACTCAGCCAACCTACTACAGATGATGAGAGCCCCAGTCCTCAGGGTGCACCAACCCAAGATCAGGACCACAACGGAGCTGAGAGTCCATCCGGTTGTAGTAGCCCTGTGGGAGAACCTCCTACGCTTTCTGCATGTAATGGCCACTGCCGATACAGCCTGAGGCCGTGTCCGAAGCCATCCCAGAAGTTCAGAGACTTTGTATCCTGAGGCTGGTAGGCTACACTAGTTCGAGTTGCAGCCTGGTGGGCACTGAAGCCAGAACACACCTAGTAAGACTGTTCCAATGGCACCCCACCTTCGGGTGGTGGGTCGTTTTTTCTAGAACTGTTTCTTCATACTGTGTTTTACATGTGCTGGGACTCATGGTTTTGTTTTTCAGTTGACATGTCCTTCCTGTTAAAGGAGGAATGTAGTGTCGGGAGACTGGAAGAGTCCATGTCTCCCTTCGAGTTAGGGGTGGTCCTGTTGACCACTCCCCCCCCCCCCCCTACCCCGCAACGTAATGCAGAATGGGTCGGCTGAGTGTGCGCCAGCACAACGTGACCTAAGCAAATAAATAGCCCGGGGGTCGCTGGGCGTGGCAGTCCCTAGCTGGCCACTAATGTAACCACGTCTCCCGAGTGCCATTTCTAGGAAGTGCTAGGCCTTAGGCCAATACACCACAATGCCGTTGCAACATACAATTCAGCCCAGCGTTATTTAGAAGTAAAAGCTAAGCAGAAAAGGTTACATACCTCAGGCGCAATACAATTTGTCTTCACCAATAGGCCAGCGCACAGGACAGTATGATGGCGCGTGTAAAAAATGAACACATTTCATTAACCTGCTTTAAAGGCAGACCACTTACATACCCGGCTCGATCATGAACTACAGGAAGCAGTACACAATTATCATCACCATGGAAAGTCAACTGACGTAAATGGCAAATTACCGACCGATAAGAGCTCTCTGCTCTTAGTCCCCGTAGGGCAATTATTTTGCTTTAGAAAGTACTGTAAGGCGGACAGTTAAAATGGCTGAAATGTAAGAAACGAACACGTTTCTGTTACAGAAGCCCCATGACTATAACCTGCAATGTACCTCACACCGAGCACCTTTATGATCTGATCTGACATGAAATATATGAAGCCTGTTTGTTTGAGGAGCCTCTCTCTCCCGCGTGAATGCTCGGTAACGGTTGCCACTGCAGAGAGCGCGCGCCATTCTGGGAGAACCCTGATACGTGTGCTACCTGTCAGCCCTGTCCAAAGGCAGAATACGCGTACCTTGAATGCCAGCAAGACTCAAATAGAAGGGAGCCGCCAACTTCATAAAAGTCACAAATGGCACCTGAACGCAGAGGCAAAATCGTAGCCTAGCTGTTCAATCAAGGATTGTGTATTTCTATAAATATTACTCACCGGAACAAACTTTATTCGGCAGCAGTAGGTTTAGCACAATGTGCTGTGCATGAGACACCGGAAGACAACATGTCCTGAGCACTTGAGACATCCGAGTAGAAGTGGAAAATAGGAAAGCTAAATGACAAATTGTTTTTTATGTAATAAAGCTGACTTTTAAAATGTCTAGTTATATATTGAGTAGCGAATATATCCGAGCTAGTTTTAGATATCACATTCTGCACATTTAATTTTTTGATCCCTTTAATTTCATGTTTGTATTGTCTCCCCCTACCCTTTGCTCCACCCCAGGCGTTGGTCTGCACAGGGGTGTCAGTTAGCAAGCCATATGATAAAGCATGCCACAACTTGTGGGAGAGGGCAGTTTTTTTCACATCTGACACATGCCACTTAAACTTAATGGGCCCGATTCACAGAACTAACTTAAGACAAAATCCTAAACTTACTACCATTTACTCATTTTGGTATTCCCAGAAGGCACTTACTCATTTTTGTATTCACCGAAGGCACTTACTCATTGATGAGTAAGTGCCTTCTGTGAATACCAAAATGAGTAAGTGCCTTCTGTGAATACCAAAATGGTTGTAAGTTTAGGATTTTGTCTTAAGTTAGTTCTGTGAATTGCGCCCAAAAAGTGTGATATTTAATATCCCTACCTCTCGATGTGTATATAGTTAAATATTGAAATCAGTTTCAATTGTTGGTCTTTCATTATTACCTGTGACAATTCCAAAAATGCTGGATTTTGAAATTCATTTTTATTACATTCATTATCTAATTTGGCTAACTGTACCTCTCAATGCCTCCCGTCCTGAAACCCTTAAACCGCAACGTAACCCTAAATGCTACCCTTCCCTGAAACTTAAAACACTTATTGCCACTTAATGCTACCCTTCTCTGAACCCTAAAGACCACCAGCTGTAGGGACGAAAAAGTCCCTTGTATGGTAAGTGATGTGAACCCCTGGCCTGAGTGCCCAGCTGCTTTAATATCTAGATCCCAGGTGCTAATTCTTTGTCATGGGCAAACACGGATCACAGGTGTGTGCCATGAACTAAGCCAGTCTCACAGATTGCTTAGACCAGGAAGGCATCCCAAAGCGTTAACCTTGTGTGATGAAAGACTGTTTTTCACCAAGAGTTAAGTAGCACAAATGTGGTGGTGTAGCATAATGTGTTTTAGGTAATAGTGATCATTAGAGCTTTACTTGTGCAAATGGAGTGGGGCCTACTGTTTTGTGCTTAAGTCACCCGTGGCCTACATCGAGTTGGATGTAAAGCTGAACAGTGTGTGTGTGTGCTCTGCATGTGTACACTGGTGTGCATGGGCACCGTGAATGATGCTATAAAGGGAAGTCAGTGTGTGGGTCTTGGTGTGCATACTGGGATGTATGTGTACCATGAGTGGTGAAATACTGGAAAGCCAGAGCACACCTGCCTGCATGGGTTGAGAAGTATTTGTTCCTGTAAGGGATGCGATATGGTTGTATGACGGTACCCCACATGCATTTACCCTGCATGCCTTTACAACGCAATCACTACCCGACTGCAGCTTAACTATGCATCACTTTACAACACAAGTTGTTACAATGGCTTGCCTTAGGGAGGTGCTTTACTTTGGAATAGTATAAACGACTATTCCAACTTCAGTCGATGCAACAGAAGGGAAAGTGTTTGACTTAAAGTCGAGCTGCAGTCCAAGAACATACCCCCTAAAGCAAGTCATTGTAACAACTAGCGGGTTAAAGGTACTTGTTGTAATGTCGCAGTCAGGGTAGTGATTGCGTTGTAAAGGCAGGCCATTGGGGTAAAAGGATGTTTCCCATGTAATACATGGGAGCCTGCACGCATGTTTTGTGTGTGCGCCCCGGGATTTATGTGTTTCTATGACTGGCACAATACATGGAAGTCTGTGGGTTCCATATTGGAACTCATAACATTTTGGAGAAACATGTGAAGCTGGAGAAACCCCCAGACAAATTTGTGGATTGTTACATTCCTGAGAGCTGTGCTGGACACTCACACTAGAGGAATAGCCAGACTCTTCGGCACTCTTCAATAGGGCTCTTTGATTCCTAAAGAGGTCACTGTTCAGGTAGGCTTGGGCAGGAAGGCGATGGGGCTGATAAAAGAAGCATAAAGAGGAGAGATGGGACCCTTTGGTAACCTTTTGTTGGGCAAAGATCAATGAGGCGGACATTCAGGTGTGACCCATGAGACCCTCCCAAGGCCAGTGTTCTGAGGATATCTGGATTGGAGGTACTCCTGCTGTGACAGACTCCTTTCTGGGTCAAAGGATAGCACAGAGGAGTCGGCTCTTCGAAGGATGCAGCCCCAGCTCTAACTGCAAACACTGAGACACTAAATCACATTTGTGTCTGGAAATGAAATTTAAAAGTAAAGCGTGAAGCTCCCAAATGGTCAACCATCAAGCAACCAGCCGTGGCTATACTTTGCGGTGTAGAAGCTCAGAAGGAGCTCTGTCTTGTGTGACCAGGACTGGGGATCAAGGTCTGCCACTCTCCCAGCTGGGTGAAGGCACATCATCCAGGTTACTCAAAACGACATGCTCTGGATTCAACCCAGATCTGTGAATGGGGTTGAGTGTCTGAAAAGTTTCAGCGGTCCATCCATCATCTCCTTGTGCTTGCTTTGTTCGCCCTATATTGGCAGGGAATGCCCAGACGTGGATCGCTTGCTCACTTTGCCACTGGATTCAAGCTAGACTGGTTGATGTGGGGTGTTACCCCGAAACAGGTCCCAGGATGCTTGTTTCCAGTCCAGGGAAGACCTGGCTTGGCAGTTCAGGCTGGACTGTTCCCACCAGGCACAGGGTCAAGACTGATTTGCAAATAGCTGGGTCTGAACTGGGGTGGCGAAGTGAGCTAAAGAACGATGAGGGATTCAACACAGATCTGTGACTGGGAGTGAGTGTCTGAAACATTTCAGCGCTCCGTCCATCATCTCCTTGTGTTTGTTTTGTTTGCCCTAAGGTGGCAGGGTATACCCAGATGTCGGTCCCTTGCTCAATTTGCTACTTAATTCAATCAAGCCTGGCTGGTGAGGTGTGTTACCCCGAAACCGGTCCCAGGATGCTTGTTTCCGGTCCAGGAAAGACCTGGCTTCGCAGTTCGGGCTGGACTGTTCCCATGAGGCACAGGGGCATGACTGATTTGCATATAGCTGGGTCTGAACTGGGGTGACAAAGTGAGATAAAGAACGATGATGGATTAAACCCAGATCTGTAACTGGAGGTGAATGTCTGTAAAGTTTCAGCGCTCCGTCAATCATCCCCTTGTGTTTGCTCTTGAGCTTAGAGCATCAGCGTCAACCTGCCTATTGATACCAGAGGAACACTGCATGAAGATGAGATAGTGACTGGAGGAAGCAGGATCCAGGGAAGTTTCTTGGCAAATGGATTGCCACAGCGAGTTGTGAGAGGATTGTGATTGCACAGTTTGGGTCATCTGCTCATGTGTTGAAATAGGGGCTGCCTTAGGCATGTGCAAGCTGTTCACCTGCACAGGGCCACCAAACCCCAGGGGCCACCATGCCAATATATATCCTTAATATAATAATCCTCTGAGGGTGGATACATATTTGCGTGGCAGCCCCTGGCAGGGATTTGGCGGCCTCCGGCTCTGTTCCACTTCCAAACACCCTGACCCCCCCTCTTCACTGGCCTCTGCACTCCGCCCCGCCCAGACCCCCTCTTGCGGGGCCCCCAACCTACGTTCCCTGCCCAGGGCCGCCATGAGATTAGAGCCGCCCCTGGTTGAAATAAGTCGGTAACCCTATATGGAAGGGTGGGCCACCACAAATCAAAACTGCTGTTGCATTAGGTGGCCCACCCATGTGCTGAGTTGACAACCCTGAATTACCATGAAGAAAAATTCTGTAACACTAATTAGGCTGTCGCCTGTGTGCTGAACAAAGTTGGTGACCCTGGATATTAGGGAGGCTGCCACAAAGACAGCTGTTGCCACATTGACCCTGCTGCTGCCTGTGTGCTGTCAAAATTCAGCAACCCCATGTGCCAAAAAGAGGGAGGCCATGAAGAGTATGGACTGTTGCCCTCGTTGAACCATCTGTCAAAATAGAGGGCTGCCACTGAGATCAATATGAGATCATGATGACCTGCAAGTGTTTGTCAGATGTGACCAAGCACTCTTACCTGAGTTGAACACCAACCTTACCTGTAAGGTGCTTGATCGGTTATGCATAGACGCTATGGACCAATCTCCCAGAACCCTACCTTACAACCTGTGGTTCTTGTACATACACTAGGGTGATGGATAGCAGTCAGGGAGAGAGCGAGGAGTCAAAGCTTTAGCGGATCTAAGTGTCTGTAAATTCCTATGATCCGTGTATATAGTCACAGGATGTCGAGCTCCTAGCAAGTAGTGTCGCCATTCTTTGAATACAGCTTTTATGGCCAATAGTTCTCGGTCAGCTATTGCATAATTTTGTTCTGGAGGAGATAATTTCCTAGAATAATATGCAATTGGGTGCAATTGTCCAGTATTAGTACTTCTCTGAGACAAAATCCCCCCTATAGCAAATTGTGAGGCATCGGCTTCTACTATAAAAGGCTGAGAAGGATCAGGATGTTTTAGAACTGGAGCTGTCACAAATTGATTTTTTAAAGCCTGAAAAGCTAATTCAGTTTCTGGGGTCCATTCAAATTTTGTATTTTTGCGCAATAATTTAGTGATGGGCGTAACTTTTTGTGAAAAGTCTCTAATGAAGCGCCTGTAAAAATTTGCAAATCCCAAGAAGCTCTGGATTTGTTTCACAGAGGAGGGACTGGGCCATTCAATTATTGCCTGAACCTTTTTTGGGTCCATTTCAATTCCAGCCGGACTAAGGATATATCCCAAAAATTCTACTGTGGTTACATGAAATAAACTTTTTTCGAGCTTTACGAATAAGGAATTTTGTAAAAGTTGTTGAAGAATGGCTTGTACTTGCTTTACATGCTCAGATTTATCCTTTGAATAAATGAGGATATCATCAATGTAGACTATACAGCAAATATCCAAAAAGTCTCTTAGTACTTCATTTATAAAAAACTGGAATGCTGCTGGAGCATTGCAAAGTCCGAAAGGCATTACCTGGTATTCATATAATCCAAATTTGGTTCTGAATGCTGTCTTCCATTCGTCACCCTCTCGGACTCGCACCAAATGATAAGCCCCTCGCGGATCCAGTTTTGTATAAATGGTAGCATCTTTGATTTGATCAAGTAAGGTTGGAATTAAAGGTAAGGGATATCGATTCTTCACCGTTACATTGTTACATTGTTGATGGCACGATAGTCAATACAAGAGCGCAATTCTCCTCCCTTCTATGGGATAAATAAAAGAGGAGAAGAGACAGGAGACTTGGAATGTCGAATAAACCCATTGGCCAAGTATTCATCCAGGTAATTACGTAGATGTTCGTTTTCCTTCTCTGTTAGAGCGTAAATTCGGCTACAAGGCAAAGACGCTCCGGGAACTAAATCTATCTTACAATCAAAATCTCTGTGAGGAGGTAAGGTATTGGCCTTTTTCTTGTCAAAAACGTTTACCAAATCCTGATACTCTTCCGGTACTCCTGCAACTACTAAAACACTTTTGGAATTTTTTGGGAAATCATAACCTTGGATTAACAACTCAGAACCCGGGAATTGTTGAAAACATTTAGCATGACAATAATCAGATTTAAATAAAATACTCCTGTTAGTCCAATCAATATAAGGATTATGTAAAACTAACCAAGGGATCCCCAAAATTAAACCGAATTGAGGAGCATCAATTATGTCAAATGTTATGTTTTCCACATGTTTTTAAGCACAAGTCATTTTTAGGATTTCAGTGTGATACTGTATGAGACCAGAAGTGAGTTCCTTACCATCCACTGCTCTGACTTCCTCTGGGGAGTCTTTGACTACTTGTTGTAAACCTAACTTCTGGAATAATTTAGTATCAATAAAATTACCAGTAGCCCCGGAATCTATCAAAGCATCAATGGACCAAGACCGATCCTTATTCACTTGGGACTGGAGAAGAATACGCATGCTGAGATGACAATGAGAGGCAGTTGGAGTTAAGGAGGCCAAAGTGATAGGTGAACTCGATAGATCGACCTCTTTATCTACCGAGAGAGCTAGTTTTCCGACTGTTGCATCATTGCTACCTCTGAAGTTTTGATTTTAGGTCTTACAGGACATGTTGGGCAATCTTTTATAAAATGTCCGGTTTTTCCACAGTACATACACTGATTAAATTTTTGGCGCTTTTCTCTCTCATCCTTAGTGAGAGGTCCTCTAACGGTGCCTATTTGCATTGGCTCTACTGGATCTAATTTAGCAGGAGAAGATTCGGTTCTTAAATTTCCCCTCTCTTTGAAGACCATCATTTTAAATTCTGGCTTTCCCCTTTCTCTTTTTCTTTCCGAAATTCTATGATTTAATTTTACTACTAGATCTATGAACTCTTCACAATCCGTAGGTGGATCTAGAATCTGTGTTACCATATCTTTTAAATCTTCGCGTAAACCACGATAAAATAGCGACACACGTTTCTCCTCTGGCCACTCTGCTTCAATGACCAACCTATTAAAGATGGAAATATAATGCAAAAGATCTGAAGACCCTTGCTTTAAATTTAACAACTCATGGTCTGCAGATTGCACGAAAACATGTTTAGCGAACAGTTTCTTCATATCTCTTTTAAAACGTCTTAGATCAGTTAACATTGGATCATTTCTTTCCACATAAAGCACTGATCACAAGGCTGCGTCACCGCCTAGATAGGACAAGATAAACGCAACCTTAGATGAGTCATCGGGAAACACTGTAGGTTTTGCCACAAAATGTAATTGACACTGATTTAGAAATATCGTGAACTTGTTACAATCCCATAAAATCTCTCGGGAGGTGCTAAAGGTACAGCTACTGGAGTGACCACTTGAATTTGAGTACTAGCTGAAGTGTTTGAGGCAGCTTCACCACTATACAAAGTGTGCATAGTCGGTTGAAAGACTGGTGGCTTTAAATAAGATTTTTTATCAGAATTAAAGGTCCAGGTTTGAGGACTCGGTGCTTGTAATCTATTCTGGATCGCAGTTAAATCTTTTCTTAAGTCTGCATTTTCTGCCCTAATTTCTAATAGCACTGTAGCTAAATCCTGCAAAGTGATCTGCTGAGATTCTTCCATAGCGTCTGGGCAAAGCCTTCTTTCGTGGGCTTAGTCTTCTGTCAGATGTGACCAAGCACTCTTACCTGAGTTGAACACCAACCTTACCTGTAAGGTGCTTGATCGGTTTTGCAGAGACACTATGGACCAATCTCCCAGAACCCTACCTTACAACCTGTGGTTCTTGTACATACACTAGGATGATGGATAGCAGTCAGGGAGAGAGGCCGGATCTGACGCTACTTGTGTTCTTGTAGTCGACCTGCGAAAATACAAGAAGTTACTTAAACAAGTGTTCCTATCCTTGTCCCTTACTTCCACTTCTGACTCTTTTCACAATTTCTTTGTTTTTTGAAGCAATCTCCTACCTGCGATCTACCAGTCTGGGCTTCGCGTCCTGGAAGTCGTCATCTAGATGTGTCAAGCGAAGGATTGTTGCTTTTCTGTCGAAGGTGGTTGGTTTGTCCGCCCCAAAACTTTGTTATTGAATTCTAAAAAATTAAACAACACTTTATTTGCACTTTCCTTAGACCTTTCTTTTTCCCTGCAAATAATCTAAGGGTTAACTTACTCACTTCTTTTCACTCTCTCGTAGATCTACACGACTTCTCTGTGAAGATTCTAGAGTTTAAATCACTTCCAAAACCTTTCTTGATCTTGTTGCTAAAACTTCTTAAATTTACGGATCATACACTAAAACATCACCTTCATTGTATACAACCCGCATTAAAACATCATATTGATTCATGCATATGCTAAGCTGTAAAACTAGAAACTATCTAAGAATAATCCGAGATTTCTAATAATAAAAAGTGTCCAAAAATTGTCCAAAAGCTAGCGTTGGGCGCCTTGGCTAATGTAAGTACTTAGCTCTTCTTTTCTTGATTCATCAGATAAGTTCCTGTGGTTTGGCTTGAAAGAACCGGCACCTTCAGCGTAGATCCGGAAGAGCTCCGATGCTTGTGATGTCCCTGAGATGCTCTGAAGACTAAGCATCTTCTAGAACCCTGGGTGTGGCTTTTATAGACCAGCCACACCCCGGGACGTTCTGAACCGCTGCGTGCCACGCCCAGAGCCGCCGTATGCTCCGTGAGAGAGCGATGAGTCAGACCTTCGCTGCGCACCAAAACAATGCGTGTCATTTTTTAAACGCGCGTCTTTTTTTTCTCTTCAGCTGCAGTTGCAGGACAAGCTGCACAAACGTTCCTCTAAGCATTCTATTTCCATACATCAATGCTGCTATTCACAAGTGACATATAAGCAAATGACAAAGACCCAAAGTGAAACATTACTCTTCATACTTATTAACCCTTTGTATTTTTCCAGGTTTATGGGAGTGCTGGTTGCACGGGACAGGGGTGGGTTTCTATGAGGGATATCGAAGATCAAATGGAGTTTGTGGGAAGGTGGTTTCATGACAGTACCCTCCACGTAGAATCCCCCCCAATACTGTTGGGACTGGCTTTGGTTTTTCTGGAAATCGATTATGAAAAGTTTTCAGGACTTTGGGGGAGTTTCTTAAGTTTTCAAGAGGTTCCCACGAACGGTCCTCTGGACCGTAACCCTTCCAATCCACCAAGTAGTGTAACTTGCCTTTCATCCTCTTGGAATCTAGAACTGCTTTTACCTCATATTCTAAATCACCATCAACCTCAATTTCAGGAGGATGAGTAACTTTTCGGGTTTCAGGATCACAAGGTTTTAGCAGTGAGACATGAAAAACTGGGTGGATTCGATACGAGCTTGGTAATTTCAACCTCATACAGACAGGATTGACAACTTTTTCTATAGTGAAAGGTCCGATGAATCGGGGGCGAAAAGCTTTATGACTTTTCAATCTTAAGTTTTTAGTGGTCAACCAAACATCATCACCCACAGAATAGGTGGGCTGTTCAGAACGATGTTTGTCAGCAAATTTCTTCTGAGTTTCTTTTGCAAGAACTAAATGTTGTTGAGCCTTTTGTTGAATAGAAAACAAATTATCTACATATTCAGTGACTGCTGGCGTGTCTAATACCTTTCTATCTATACCCAACATATCTTTTGGATGGAAACCATGAACACAGAAAAAAGGTGACATACCAATTGAGGAATGATCTTCATTGTTGTAAGCAAACTCAGCAGCCCATAACATTTCTGACCATTCCTGCTCATAGGTGGTTAACAAACATCGTAAAAATTGTTCTACTGTCTGATTCGTGCGTTCTGTTAGTCCATCAGTTTGTGGATGATAGCTGGATGACATGCGCACTTCCATTTTTAAAGATTTGCCTAGATTTTGCCAAAAATGTGACACAAACTGTGAGCCCCTATCCGAGAGTACCACAGACGGTATCCCATGCAGTTTAACTATGTGTGTGACAAAAATGTGTGCTAAATCCAAAGCTGAAGGAAGTTTCTTTAAAGGAATGAAATGAGCATATCTAGAAAAGTGATCCACGACTGTGAGAATGGTGGTGAAGCCTGAAGTGGTACGAGGTAACTCCACAATGAAATCTAAAGACACAGTATGCCAAGGCTGAGGAGGAACTGGCAAAGGCATAAGTAAACCAGATGGGGACTTATGAACTGCTTTGTTTCTACTACAGACCGTGCATGTTTGCACATATTTTTGGATGTCAGTTAACATGTTCTTCCACCAAAAGCGCCTTTTTATGAGTTGATACATTTTTGTAACCCCTGGGTGGATTGACAACACGGAATCATGATAATTCTGTAATACCTTTTCCTGTAAAGTTTCATTAGGTACGAATACTTGGTCATTCATAAACAACATATTTTCTTTCCATTGTAACAAAGGAAAAAGCTTATTCCATTCTTCCTTTGTATGATCTTGCAGAGCTTTCTCAATATCAACCAAAACATTAGAGTTGATAAGACCAATCTGAAAACGTTCCTCTGAAATGATAGGATGTAAAGTTTCTTTTCGCAAATTCAAATCATCACTTAAACCTATTCTAGACAAAGCATCGGCTTTGTTGTTTTCTTTTCCTGGGCGGTAGGTTATGATGAAATCATAGTCATTGAAAAACAAAGTCCAACGTAATTGGCGAGGAGTCAAAGCTTTAGCGGATCTAAGTGTCTGTAAATTCCTATGATCCGTGTATATAGTCACAGGATGTCGACCTCCTAGCAAGTAGTGTCGCCATTCTTTGAATACAGCTTTTATGGCCAATAGTTCTCGGTCAGCTATTGCATAATTTTGTTCTGGAGGAGATAATTTCCTAGAATAATATGCAATTGGGTGCAATTGTCCAGTATTAGTACTTCTCTGAGACAAAATCCCCCATATAGAAAATTGTGAGGCATCGGCTTCTACTATAAAAGGCTGAGAAGGATCAGGATGTTTTAGAACTGGAGCTGTCACAAATTGATTTTTTAAAGCCTGAAAAGCTAATTCAGTTTCTGGGGTCCATTCAAATTTTGTATTTTTGCGCAATAATTTAGTGATGGGCGTAACTTTTTGTGAAAAGTCTCTAATGAAGCGCCTGTAAAAATTTGCAAATCCCAAGAAGCTCTGGATTTGTTTCACAGAGGAGGGACTGGGCCATTCAATTATTGCCTGAACCTTTTTTGGGTCCATTTCAATTCCAGCCGGACTAAGGATATATCCCAAAAATTCTACTGTGGTTACATGAAATAAACTTTTTTCGAGCTTTACGAATAAGGAATTTTGTAAAAGTTGTTGAAGAATGGCTTGTACTTGCTTTACATGCTCAGATTTATCCTTTGAATAAATGAGGATATCATCAATGTAGACTATACAGCAAATATCCAAAAAGTCTCTTAGTACTTCATTTATAAAAAACTGGAATGCTGCTGGAGCATTGCAAAGTCCGAAAGGCATTACCTGGTATTCATATAATCCAAATTTGGTTCTGAATGCTGTCTTCCATTCGTCACCCTCTCGGACTCGCACCAAATGATAAGCCCCTCGCAGATCCAGTTTTGTATAAATGGTAGCATCTTTGATTTGATCAAGTAAGGTTGGAATTAAAGGTAAGGGATATCGATTCTTCACCGTTACATTGTTGATGGCACGATAGTCAATACAAGAGCGCAATTCTCCTCCCTTCTATGGGATAAATAAAAGAGGAGAAGAGACAGGAGACTTGGAATGTCGAATAAACCCATTGGCCAAGTATTCATCCAGGTAATTACGTAGATGTTCGTTTTCCTTCTCTGTTAGAGCGTAAATTCGGCTACAAGGCAAAGACGCTCCGGGAACTAAATCTATCTGACAATCAAAATCTCTGTCAGGAGGTAAGGTATTGGCCTTTTTCTTGTCAAAAACGTCTACCAAATCCTGATACTCTTCCGGTACTCCTGCAACTACTAAAACACTTTTGGAATTTTTTGGGAAATCATAACCTTGGATTAACAACTCAGAACCCGGGAATTGTTGAAAACATTTAGCATGACAATAATCAGATTTAAATAAAATACTCCTGTTAGTCCAATCAATATAAGGATTATGTAAAACTAACCAAGGGATCCCCAAAATTAAACCGAATTGAGGAGCATCAATTATGTCAAATGTTATGTTTTCCACGTGTTTTTCAGCACAAGTCATTTTTAGGATTTCAGTGTGATACTGTATGAGACCAGAAGTGAGTTCCTTACCGTCCACTGCTCTGACTACTTCTGGGGAGTCTTTGACTACTTGTTGTAAACCTAACTTCTGGAATAATTTAGTATCAATAAAATTACCAGTAGCCCCGGAATCTATCAAAGCATCAATGGACCAAGACCGATCCTTATTCACTTGGGACTGGAGAAGAATACGCATGCTGAGATGACAATGAGAGGCAGTTGGAGTTAAGGAGGCCAAAGTGATAGGTGAACTCGATAGATCGACCTCTTTATCTACCGAGAGAGCTAGTTTTCCGACTGTTGCATCATTGCTACCTCTGAAGTTTTGATTTTAGGTCTTACAGGACATGTTGGGCAATCTTTTATAAAATGTCCGGTTTTTCCACAGTACATACACTGATTCAATTTTTGGCGCTTTTCTCTCTCATCCTTAGTGAGAGGTCCTCTAACGGTGCCTATTTGCATTGGCTCTACTGGATCTAATTTAGCAGGAGAAGATTCGGTTCTTAAATTTCCCCTCTCTTTGAAGACCATCATTTTAAATTCTGGCTTTCCCCTTTCTCTTTTTCTTTCCGAAATTCTATGATTTAATTTTACTACTAGATCTATGAACTCTTCACAATCCGTAGGTGGATCTAGAATCTGTGTTACCATATCTTTTAAATCTTCGCGTAAACCACGATAAAATAGCGACACACGTTTCTCCTCTGGCCACTCTGCTTCAATGACCAACCTATTAAAGATGGAAATATAATGCAAAAGATCTGAAGACCCTTGCTTTAAATTTAACAACTCATGGTCTGCAGATTGCACGAAAACATGTTTAGCGAACAGTTTCTTCATAGCTCTTTTAAAACGTCTTAGATCAGTTAACATTGGATCATTTCTTTCCACATAAAGCACTGATCACAAGGCTGCGTCACCGCCTAGATAGGACAAGATAAACGCAACCTTAGATGAGTCATCGGGAAACACTGTAGGTTTTGCCACAAAATGTAATTGACACTGATTTAGAAATATCGTGAACTTGTTACAATCCCCATAAAATCTCTCGGGAGGTGCTAAAGGTACAGCTACTGGAGTGACCACTTGAATTTGAGTACTAGCTGAAGTGTTTGAGGCAGCTTCACCACTATACAAAGTGTGCATAGTCGGTTGAAAGACTGGTGGCTTTAAATAAGATTTTTTATCAGAATTAAAGGTCCAGGTTTGAGGACTCGGTGCTTGTAATCTATTCTGGATCGCAGTTAAATCTTTTCTTAAGTCTGCATTTTCTGCCGTAATTTCTAATAGCACTGTAGCTAAATCCTGCAAAGTGATCTGCTGAGATTCTTCCATAGCGTCTGGGCAAAGCCTTCTTTCGTGGGCTTAGTCTTCTGTCAGCTGTGACCAAGCACTCTTACCTGAGTTGAACACCAACCTTACTTGTAAGGTGCTTGATCGGTTTTGCAGAGACACTATGGACCAATCTCCCAGAACCCTACCTTACAACCTGTGGTTCTTGTACATACACTAGGATGATGGATAGCAGTCAGGGAGAGAGGCCGGATCTGACGCTACTTGTGTTCTTGTAGTCGACCTGCGAAAATACCAGAAGTTCCTTAAACAAGTGTTCCTATCCTTGTCCCTTACTTCCACTTCTGACTCTTTTCACAATTTCTTTGTTTTTTGAAGCAATCTCCTACCTGCGATCTACCAGTCTGGGCTTCGCGTCCTGGAAGTCGTCATCTAGATGTGTCAAGAGAAGGATTGTTGCTTTTCTGTCGAAGGTGGTTGGTTTGTCCGCCCCCAAACTTTGTTATTGAATTCTAAAAAATTAAACAACACTTTATTTGCACTTTCCTTAGACCTTTCTTTTTCCCTGCAAATAATCTAAGGGTTAACTTACTCACTTCTTTTCACTCTCTCGTAGATCTAGACGACTTCTCTGTGAAGATTCTAGAGTTTAAATCACTTCCAAAACCTTTCTTGATCTTGTTGCTAAAACTTCTTAAATTTACGGATCATACACTAAAACATCACCTTCATTGTATACAACCCGCATTAAAACATCATATTGATTCATGCATATGCTAAGCTGTAAAACTAGAAACTATCTAAGAATAATCCGAGATTTCTAATAATAAAAAATGTCCAAAAATTGTCCAAAAGCTAGCGTTGGGCGCCTTGGCTAATGTAAGTACTTAGCTCTTCTTTTCTTGATTCATCAGATAAGTTCCTGTGGTTTGGCTTGAAAGAACCGGCACCTTCAGCGTAGATCCGGAAGAGCTCCGATGCTTGTGATGTCCCTGAGATGCTCTGAAGACTAAGCATCTTCTAGAACCCTGGGTGTGGCTTTTATAGACCAGCCACACCCCGGGACGTTCTGAACCGCTGCGTGCCACGCCCTGAGCCGCCGTATGCTCCATGAGAGAGCGATAAGTCAGACCTTCGCTGCGCACCAAAACAATGCGTGTCATTTTTTAAACGCGCGTCTTTTTTTTTCTCTTCAGCTGCAGTTGCAGGACAAGCTGCACAAACGTTCCTCTAAGCATTCTATTTCCATACATCAATGCTGCTATTCACAAGTGACATATAAGCAAATGACAAAGACCCAAAGTGAAACATTACTCTTCATACTTATTAACCCTTTGTATTTTTCCAGGTTTATGGGAGTGCTGGTTGCACGGGACAGGGGTGGGTTTCTATGAGGGATATCCAAGATCAAATGGAGTTTGTGGGAAGATGGTTTCATGACAGTACCCTCCCCGTAGAATCCCCCCCAATACTGTTGGGACTGGCTTTGGTTTTTCTGGAAATCGATTATGAAAAGTTTTCAGGACTTTGGGGGAGTTTCTTAAGTTTTCAAGAGGTTCCCACGAACGGTCCTCTGGACCGTAACCCTTCCAATCCACCAAGTAGTGTAACTTGCCTTTCATCCTCTTGGAATCTAAAACTGCTTTTACCTCATATTCTAAATCACCATCAACCTCAATTTCAGGAGGATGAGTAACTTTTCGGGTTTCAGGATCACAAGGTTTTAGCAGTGAGACATGAAAAACTGGGTGGATTCGATACGAGCTTGGTAATTTCAACCTCATACAGACAGGATTGACAACTTTTTCTATAGTGAAAGGTCCTATGAATCGGGGGCGAAAAGCTTTATGACTTTTCAATCTTAAGTTTTTAGTGGTCAACCAAACATCATCACCCACAGAATAGGTGGGCTGTTCAGAACGATGTTTGTCAGCAAATTTCTTCTGAGTTTCTTTTGCAAGAACTAAATGTTGTTGAGCCTTTTGTTGAATAGAAAACAAATTATCTACATATTCAGTGACTGCTGGCGTGTCTAATACCTTTCTATCAATACCCAACATATCTTTTGGATGGAAACCATGAACACAGAAAAAAGGTGACATACCAATTGAGGAATGATCTTCATTGTTGTAAGCAAACTCAGCAGCCCATAAAATTTCTGACCATTCCTGCTCATAGGTGGTTAACAAACATCGTAAAAATTGTTCTACTGTCTGATTTGTGCGTTCTGTTAGTCCATCAGTTTGTGGATGATAGCTGGATGACATGCGCACTTCCATTTTTAAAGATTTGCCTAGATTTTGCCAAAAATGTGACACAAACTGTGAGCCCCTATCCGAGAGTACCACAGACGGTATCCCATGCAGTTTAACTATGTGTGTGACAAAAATGTGTGCTAAATCCAAAGCTGAAGGAAGTTTCTTTAAAGGAATGAAATGAGCATATCTAGAAAAGTGATCCACGACTGTGAGAATGGTGGTGAAGCCTGAAGTGGTACGAGGTAACTCCACAATGAAATCTAAAGACACAGTATGCCAAGGCTGAGGAGGAACTGGCAAAGGCATAAGTAAACCAGATGGGGACTTATGAACTGCTTTGTTTCTACTACAGACCGTGCATGTTTGCACATATTTTTGGATGTCAGTTAACATGTTCTGCCACCAAAAGCACCTTTTTATGAGTTGATACATTTTTGTAACCCCTGGGTGGATTGACAACATGGAATCATGATAATTCTGTAATACCTTTTCCTGTAAAGTTTCATTAGGTACGAATACTTGGTCATTCATAAACAACATATTTTCTTTCCATTGTAACAAAGGAAAAAGCTTATTCCATTCTTCCTTTGTATGATCTTGCAGAGCTTTCTCAATATCAACCAAAACATCAGAGTTGATAAGACCAATCTGAAAACGTTCCTCTGAAATGATAGGATGTAAAGTTTCTTTTCGCAAATTCAAATCATCACTTAAACCTATTCTAGACAAAGCATCGGCTTTGTTGTTTTCTTTTCCTGGGCGGTAGGTTATGATGAAATCATAGTCATTGAAAAACAAAGTCCAACGTAATTGGCGAGGAGTCAAAGCTTTAGCGGATCTAAGTGTCTGTAAATTCCTATGATCCGTGTATATAGTCACAGGATGTCGAGCTCCTAGCAAGTAGTGTCGCCATTCTTTGAATACAGCTTTTATGGCCAATAGTTCTAGGTCAGCTATTGCATAATTTTGTTCTGGAGGAGATAATTTCCTAGAATAATATGCAATTGGGTGCAATTGTCCAGTATTAGTACTTCTCTGAGACAAAATCCCCCCTATAGCAAATTGTGAGGCATCGGCTTCTACTATAAAAGGCTGAGAAGGATCAGGATGTTTTAGAACTGGAGCTGTCACAAATTGATTTTTTAAAGCCTGAAAAGCTAATTCAGTTTCTGGGGTCCATTCAAATTTTGTATTTTTGCGCAATAATTTAGTGATGGGCGTAACTTTTTGTGAAAAGTCTCTAATGAAGCGCCTGTAAAAATTTGCAAATCCCAAGAAGCTCTGGATTTGTTTCACAGAGGAGGGACTGGGCCATTCAATTATTGCCTGAACCTTTTTTGGGTCCATTTCAATTCCAGCCGGACTAAGGATATATCCCAAAAATTCTACTGTGGTTACATGAAATAAACTTTTTTCGAGCTTTACGAATAAGGAATTTTGTAAAAGTTGTTGAAGAATGGCTTGTACTTGCTTTACATGCTCAGATTTATCCTTTGAATAAATGAGGATATCATCAATGTAGACTATACAGCAAATATCCAAAAAGTCTCTTAGTACTTCATTTATAAAAAACTGGAATGCTGCTGGAGCATTGCAAAGTCCGAAAGGCATTACCTGGTATTCATATAATCCAAATTTGGTTCTGAATGCTGTCTTCCATTCGTCACCCTCTCGGACTCGCACCAAATGATAAGCCCCTCGCAGATCCAGTTTTGTATAAATGGTAGCATCTTTGATTTGATCAAGTAAGGTTGGAATTAAAGGTAAGGGATATCGATTCTTCACCGTTACATTGTTGATGGCACGATAGTCAATACAAGTGCGCAATTCTCCTCCCTTCTATGGGATAAATAAAAGAGGAGAAGAGACAGGAGACTTGGAATGTCGAATAAACCCATTGGCCAAGTATTCATCCAGGTAATTACGTAGATGTTCGTTTTCCTTCTCTGTTAGAGCGTAAATTCGGCTACAAGGCAAAGACGCTCCGGGAACTAAATCTATCTGACAATCAAAATCTCTGTCAGGAGGTAAGGTATTGGCCTTTTTCTTGTCAAAAACGTCTACAAAATCCTGATACTCTTCCGGTACTCCTGCAACTACTAAAACACTTTTGGAATTTTTTTGGGAAATCATAACCTTGGATTAACAACTCAGAACCCGGGAATTGTTGAAAACATTTAGCAGGACAATAATCAGATTTAAATAAAATACTCCTGTTAGTCCAATCAATATAAGGATTATGTAAAACTAACCAAGGGATCCCCAAAATTAAACCGAATTGAGGAGCATCAATTATGTCAAATGTTATGTTTTCCACGTGTTTTTCAGCACAAGTCATTTTTAGGATTTCATTGTGATACTGTATGAGACCAGAAGTGAGTTCCTTACCGTCCACTGCTCTGACTACTTCTGGGGAGTCTTTGACTACTTGTTGTAAACCTAACTTCTGGAATAATTTAGTATCAATAAAATTACCAGTAGCCCCGGAATCTATCAAAGCATCAATGGACCAAGACCGATCCTTATTCACTTGGGACTGGAGAAGAATACGCATGCTGAGATGACAATGAGAGGCAGTTGGAGTTAAGGAGGCCAAAGTGATAGGTGAACTCGATAGATCGACCTCTTTATCTACCGAGAGAGCTAGTTTTCCGACTGTTGCATCATTGCTACCTCTGAAGTTTTGATTTTAGGTCTTACAGGACATGTTGGGCAATCTTTTATAAAATGTCCGGTTTTTCCACAGTACATACACTGATTCAATTTTTGGCGCTTTTCTCTCTCATCCTTAGTGAGAGGTCCTCTAAGGGTGCCTATTTGCATTGGCTCTACTGGATCTAATTTAGCAGGAGAAGATTCGGTTCTTAAATTTCCCCTCTCTTTGAAGACCATCATTTTAAATTCTGGCTTTCCCCTTTCTCTTTTTCTTTCCGAAATTCTATGATTTAATTTTACTACTAGATCTATGAACTCTTCACAATCCGTAGGTGGATCTAGAATCTGTGTTACCATATCTTTTAAATCTTCGCGTAAACCACGATAAAATAGCGACACACGTTTCTCCTCTGGCCACTCTGCTTCAATGACCAACCTATTAAAGATGGAAATATAATGCAAAAGATCTGAAGACCCTTGCTTTAAATTTAACAACTCATGGTCTGCATATTGCACGAAAACATGTTTAGCGAACAGTTTCTTCATAGCTCTTTTAAAACGTCTTAGATCAGTTAACATTGGATCATTTCTTTCCACATAAAGCAGTGACCACAAGGCTGCGTCACCGCCTAGATAGGACAAGATAAACGCAACCTTAGATGAGTCATCGGGAAACACTGTAGGTTTTGCCACAAAATGTAATTGACCCTGATTTAGAAATATCGTGAACTTGTTACAATCCCCATAAAATCTCTCGGGAGGTGCTAAAGGTACAGCTACTGGAGTGACCACTTGAATTTGAGTACTAGCTGAAGTGTTTGAGGCAGCTTCACCACTATACAAAGTGTGCATAGTCGGTTGAAAGACTGGTGGCTTTAAATAAGATTTTTTATCAGAATTAAAGGTCCAGGTTTGAGGACTCGGTGCTTGTAATCTATTCTGGATCGCAGTTAAATCTTTTCTTAAGTCTGCATTTTCTGCCCTAATTTCTAATAGCACTGTAGCTAAATCCTGCAAAGTGATCTGCTGAGATTCTTCCATAGCGTCTGGGCAAAGCCTTCTTTCGTGGGCTTAGTCTTCTGTCAGATGTGACCAAGCACTCTTACCTGAGTTGAACACCAACCTTACCTGTAAGGTGCTTGATCGGTTTTGCAGAGACACTATGGACCAATCTCCCAGAACCCTACCTTACAACCTGTGGTTCTTGTACATACACTAGGATGATGGATAGCAGTCAGGGAAGGAGGCCGGATCTGACGCTACTTGTGTTCTTGTAGTCGACCTGCGAAAATACAAGAAGTTCCTTAAACAAGTGTTCCTATCCTTGTCCCTTACTTCCACTTCTGACTCTTTTCACAATTTCTTTGTTTTTTGAAGCAATCTCCTACCTGCGATCTACCAGTCTGGGCTTCGCGTCCTGGAAGTCGTCATCTAGATGTGTCAAGCGAAGGATTGTTGCTTTTCTGTCGAAGGTGGTTGGTTTGTCCGCCCCCAAACTTTGTTATTGAATTCTAAAAAATTAAACAACACTTTATTTGCACTTTCCTTAGACCTTTCTTTTTCCCTGCAAATAATCTAAGGGTTAACTTACTCACTTCTTTTCACTCTCTCGTAGATCTAGACGACTTCTCTGTGAAGATTCTAGAGTTTAAATCACTTCCAAAACCTTTCTTGATCTTGTTGCTAAAACTTCTTAAATTTACGGATCATACACTAAAACATCACCTTCATTGTATACAACCCGCATTAAAACATCATATTGATTCATGCATATGCTAAGCTGTAAAACTAGAAACTATCTAAGAATAATCCGAGATTTCTAATAATAAAAAGTGTCCAAAAATTGTCCAAAAGCTAGCGTTGGGCGCCTTGGCTAATGTAAGTACTTAGCTCTTCTTTTCTTGATTCATCAGATAAGTTCCTGTGGTTTGGCTTGAAAGAACCGGCACCTTCAGCGTAGATCCGGAAGAGCTCCGATGCTTGTGATGTCCCTAAGATGCTCTGAAGACTAAGCATCTTCTAGAACCCTGGGTGTGGCTTTTATAGACCAGCCACACCCCCGTTCTGAACCGCTGCGTGCCACGCCCTGAGCCGCCGTATGCTCCGTGAGAGAGCGATGAGTCAGACCTTCGCTGCGCACCAAAACAATGCGTGTCATTTTTTAAACGCGCGTCTTTTTTTTTCTCTTCAGCTGCAGTTGCAGGACAAGCTGCACAAACGTTCCTCTAAGCATTCTATTTCCATACATCAATGCTGCTATTCACAAGTGACATATAAGCAAATGACAAAGACCCAAAGTGAAACATTACTCTTCATACTTATTAACCCTTTGTATTTTTCCAGGTTTATGGGAGTGCTGGTTGCACGGGACAGGGGTGGGTTTCTATAAGGGATATCCAAGATCAAATGGAGTTTGTGGGAAGGTGGTTTCATGACAGTGTTGACCCGTCTGTTTGGAACCTCTTCGGAGGCATTTGAAGCTGAGCGACCACCCCTATTCACCAGCTGGATCAGATGAACTTACCGCTTCATCTCACGAGTGCTGCAAATAACCAACTGCTTTGCTGGCCATGACAAGATTGCCGCTCTACGTCAAGACTGGCTTTAGCACTGGTGGAGCCTTGTGCAATACTCTTTTTTGGTACCCCTCCAATGACCTGCTTATCCACAGATTCCCTCATTGCCACTGTTCAACAGTACCCATCATCTCTCCACGGCCCGTGTCTCATATGTTTTTCATTTGTTTTATAGCGCCACTCATACCAGTGCGGGAAATATATTTTATTTTTAAGAGTGCCTCAGCTGCCTCGCCGTCAGCTGCAGGTTTCACCTCAGGCCGTTGTCGACTCCCGCTGCCGCCTTTGCTGCCCCCAGCCTCCAATTCCCGGCTGTGTGTTGAGGGCCGTGCTCCACGGGCCTCGCCTGAGCTTCTGGCTCCGACGGTGGCCCATTCATCCAACGGGGTCCTGTACTCGACCTCTGCACCTCTCGCTGGTGCAGGCTAGTGTCTGTCTTCCCAGACCAGGGCCAGAGATTTCTACTGCTTTCACAGGATGGTCACTGCTATGTTTTAGGCCAGCAGTGGGCAGGAGGGACGGTAAAAGGATTGGGACTTCTAAGACTTGAACTTGTAATGAGGTCCGAGCTGCGTGTTCCCTATCATAAATGGGGAGTAGCTATGAACATTACTACTGCTTTATGCACCCTTCCCTGAATCCTAAAAATCCCTTACTACCCCTCAATGCTACCCTTCACTGACCCTAAAAAACCCTTATTGCCTTTGCCTGGGCCACAAAACCCACCTTCAACACCTTAATGCTACTCCTCCCTGAACATAAAAACCCCTTAAGCCCCCTTATTGCTACCATTTACAAACCCTAAAAACCCTTACTACCCCTTAGCACTAACTAACCATAAGGGCTAAAAACTCTGAACCACCCTTTAATGCATCCCTTCCCTGAACCATAAAAAAAACCTTTACTACACCTACATGCTACCCTTCCCTGAACCATAAAAGTCACAAACAACCCCTTGATGGTATAATCCCTGAACCTTACATTCCCTCGCTACCCCGTAAAGGTTTTTTTTTTAAAGCTGGCAAGATGCGGGAGGCCCCTCCCCCCTTTTCCACTACTCTGCAAACGCGCCTCCTGGTGCTCTACTGGTTGGGGGAAGAAGTCCCCTTGACTTCTGAGTGTTCTTAGGGGCCAACAAGACCTTATGTTACCTCCAGTAATCCTCAAAAAGTGTGATTGCTTAGAGGTTGTCTGAGACCAAGCCCCCTTTGTCCACCACTTTTTGCATTGCAAATGCTTTTTGTTTCTTGCAGTTTTATATAGCACAAACTCGACCCGAAGGTATGAGAGAGCATTTTGGAACTGCCAGCAGTAAACGGCAGACAACAGTTAAAACTACGAAAAATTTAAAACAACCTCCTTTTTAAAAATTATTAAATAAAAGCCTGAAAACGGAGGAAGGAAGAAGGAAGCAACAGACGAAAAGGTGGGGAAGTGAAGTCTTGCGGAGAGAGGAGCAATGGGGAGTGGGCAGAGGAGTCACTGAGGAGAAGGACATTTTAATAAAATAAAAAGAAGCATAAAGCGCAAACTTAACCCAAAGGTATCAGAGTGCTACGAAGCGGACCGATGGTAAATGACAGCCACCAGTTGAAACCTAAAAAATTGTAGAACAGCCCCCTTTTGAATAATAAGTACATAAAAGCCCGAAAATGGATTAAGGCAGAAGGAAGCATCAGACGAAAGGGTAGGGGAGTGAACAACGGGGGTGAGAGGAGCTTTAAAAATGGTCCCACCAGCCGTGAGCAGACTTTTGCTCTGTTTCCCTGCTGGCAGGGAAACAAATCACAATATGGCTCTTACCACCAGGGAGCAGCGTTAGTAGCTGCTCCCTGTGGGTGGGAGCACTGCCGGCTCCGAGTGTATGCGGGGAGCTGGTATGGGTCTTGGGGGCCTTGAGGCTCCCACCGGCCCCCAATGAATGTATGGTGGGTGTCCTGGGTGGGCACCAGGGTAGTTACCTTCAACTGTGCAGGGCCCCAGGGGATAGGGTCCCTGGAGCTGAAATTGGGCAGGGAGGGGGCAATGCACGCCACCTCCCTCTAAAAATAAATCCAGGCCCTGGGGGATGGGTAAACGGGGTCGATTTCCCTCCTAAAAATAACACCAGGGCTGGGGGATAGGGTCCCTGGGCCTGAAGTCATGTCAGGGAGGGTGGCTGCCTGCCATTCTCCCCCTCAAAAGAATGCAGGGCCCCTGGAGATGGGATGCACAAGGCAGAAATTGGCCCGGTGAGGGGGAGCCACGTGCATCCCTCCTCTTTATTTAAAAGAGTGGCCCTGGGGGATGGGGTCCCCAGGGCTTAACAAGGCTCAAGCAGCAGGGTCTTGCGCTCCCCACCCCTTTATTTAAATAGGTTGCCTCAGGGGATTGGGCCGAAAACAGCCATGGGAGGGAGCTTGGGAGTCCACCTCCCTTAAAAAATATACACCACCTGGGGGATTCACAGGGCCTAGAGAGGCTCAGGGAGGGGTCCACAGGGCCCAATCACTCTTTAACTTACATGAACGGCCTTGGGGGATTGGGTACCCAGGGTCTAAAGAGGCTTGGGGAGGGGGACTGCCCTGCTCCCCTCCTCTTTAAAAAAAAAGACCCTGGAGGGATGAGGTCCTCAATGCCATGCCCTGTGGCCAACCCCTGCTTCCTTTGGCTGTGTGCAGCTTGGAATTGCCTGCATGTGGGGGTTGGCTGAAGACCAGGCCATGCATCAACCCCCTGCCGCTCACGGCCTTCGGCCATGCATGGCAGTGGTTGGATTTATGTATCGTAATTTAATATCACTTTATGTTATTAAAAAAACCTAGAAATTCACTGAAAAAACTAAGGTTAAACTTTGATGAATGTCTTAGTGACAACATTAACGTTTTGAACTAAAAAAACACAGAAATCCATAAGTTATGGTTAGCAGCACTAACTAACTAACTAGAACTTGTGCTCACGCCATGCACGACCTCACGTATGACGTCACTTATGACTTGTTCTATGACATTTCAAATGGCATGTAGGGGCACAAGTTAGCACTGCTAACCATAAGTGGTGAATTTCTGTGTTTTTTTTAATTAGTTTTAAACATCATTTTTGTTTTTGTTTTATATAGCACAAAATAGACCCGAAGATATCAGAGCGCTTTACATGAGCATCAGTTTCGTTACAGATGGACACATCCATTTTTGGTAGGCACAGAGAGATTATGGGGCCGATTAGGATGACGGCGGACTTTGTCTGCCCGCCATCCTGTCACATGTAGGGACTGCCCGCCATAAGTGCGGGGGTTCCGTTTTGGGTATTAGGATGCACCCGCCACAGTGGCAGGCGCATCCTGTATCTTTAGCATTGCGGCGGGCGGTGCTGAAAGCACCGCCCGCTGCAATGCTAAAGATCCATGCTGTGCATTACCAAGCACAACGTGACAGGCTCCGCGCGGTGCCTGCCACATTGTACTTTGCAATGCTGGGAGGTACCATAGGTACCCCCCACGTGCACCCCCAACCCCCCCGGAGTCCCTGGTTGCCCGCAACGGGCCCCCACAGGGTGTCTCCGCATGCCTTTCGGAAAGGCATTGGAAAATGCCCATGTCAATAGCGGCGGATAGTCTTTCCGTCTGCCGGGGTCCCCCTCCGCCATACTAATATGGCGGGGGATCCTTCCGGGTAGGATGGCAGGCGGATCGCCCCCACCAGGCCGGCGGTGGCTACCGAGGTTGAGCATCATTGTAGAGACTTGAACCTGGTTCCCAGCTTCGAGGTCGAACGCTCTAGCTGTAAAGCTACATCCTCTCTCCATACTGTAAGTGAAAAATTCGCGAACTATAATGTTACTTTAACCTTCGTTTTTTTCATTAAATATATATAGATAGATTTATGTTCAATGTAAGTAGATGTGACAGTAATAATAGTAGATGTACATTTTTTCCAAAATATGCTCAGAATGTGCTGTTTTTTAAAATATTTTGGTCACATCATTTATGCACGTCGATATCTTTGTACTCCATATTTTTCAAAAATACTAGCATGTGGAAGACTAGAATATTGAGTTAGTGCATGAAAGGATGACGGGTGCAACTGAAGTCCTTGGAGGCAAAGACAGCAAGTGGGTGGTAAGCATGGGCGAATTTTGCGAATCTGGCGTTCGCGAATTTTGCGAATTTGCGAACTCGCAATCTGCAAAATCCATGAATTCCCGCGAATTTGCGTTTTTTTTTGTGTTCGCAAGGATTTCTGCCAGTTCGCGAGGATTTCTGCCAGTTCGCGAGGGTTTTGTACCAGTTCGCAATTGCGAACTTACATGTCGGCTCGCAACGGTCACGATTATGTTGTTTCTACGTCTGGTTCATCATCACAGGTTCCCAGCACCCTCTGTTTCACCCCTGCCACCCTCTGTTTCACCCATGCCACCCTCTGGTACATCAATGCCACCCTCTGGTTCATCATCACTGTAGATTATAGGGGGAAAAAGCAAGCACACATGCCTGCTTCAACTGACATGAATTAATTTGGGGTTGATTTATTAATGTGTCACTGTTTTAAAATTCCAGTCTGGCACCTGCTTCCTTATCTGTAATTTGCTTTCTGTTGCAGTGCAATTTTTTTTTCCAGGACCTTTGTGGCCTACTTGTAGCTATTCTATGAGCCTGCTGTGAGGGTCAGAGCAGGGTCATACAATTGTTGCAACTAGCAACTGAACTCTGGAGGGGCCCTTGTCAGGAAGCACTACAGGGAATGGTTACTAATGATGAGTTTGAACTTTTGAACCTGCTTTCACTTTTGCTAAACTCGTTTTTCTGCAGAACAGCATTACAGCAACTGTAATGCCCCAAACAAGCTTATATGAGAAAGTTGATTTCTAATCCAAAAGTTATCCAAAGAAAATCAAAAGGCCTCAAATCCAAAAAAGTGCAGGCAAATGTCAACCTGAGGAGTTATTCTGATAAAAATCATTATTTTCAGAAGGTCTATGCTGCTTGCTAGTAGATTTCTTGTGCAGAATTGCAATTTTTGTAATTTCGCGAGTGCAAGATTGTTGCTACCCGCCGCACCTACATGTTCGCAATTGCGAACTTACACGGCACGCCGCAAAATTGTATCACCAAGAAAAAAAAATCCGCTGCGTGCGAATTTGCGGATTTTCGGTAAATTCGCGAGCGTTCGCGGATTGCGAATTTACCGAAAATCCGCAAAATCTGCGAGCGGAACGGATTTTCCGCCCATGCTTAGGTGTGATTGCGTTTTGGGAGCAGGGTGGGAGAAAGGGCAACATATGAGGCAAGGGTAGAGAAAAGATGAGGCATTGAATGCATGCATAGATCAGTCAGTCCGTGAATGGATGGTTGATTAGGTGGATGGATGTTTTCATACCAAGGACTCAGATGAAGCATGTGAGAGCAGTTTATGACATGATGCTACCAAAGGTTGAGACACCCTTAAACATGTGCTGCTGGAGGTATTCAATCAAAATATTGAGTGCAAAATGTTGACTTACATTAATATTGAGTTTTAAATATTGTGACATAGAAATATCCACAATTGCAAACACAACAGTTGATGGACAGAATGCAGAACAATGTCATACATTCACCCCAGTACAGAGATCTGGGCCTAAATCTGTCATTTTTTTGCACTCCACACCACCCCAGTTCAGACATGACCATATGCAAATCAGCCTTGACCCTGTGCCTCATGGAAACAGTCCAGCCCGAACTGCCAAGCCATGTCTCTCCCAGACTGGAATCAAGCATCCTAGGACCGGTTTCTGACTATCAGCCGTCTTCAGCCAGGATAGCTTGACTCCAGTGGTGTGGAGAGCATGGGCCTCACGTCTGAGCATACCCATCCCACTCGGGGTGACAATTGCAAAAACAACAGTTGATGGACAGAATGCAGAACAATGTCATACATTCACCCCAGTACAGAGATCTGGGCCTAAATCCATCGTTTTTTTGCACTCCACACCACCCCAGTTCAGACATGGCCATATGCAAATCCTCATTGACCCTGTGCCTCATGTGAACAGGCCAGCCCGAACTGCCAAGCCATGTCTTTCCTGGACCGGAATCAAGCATCCTAGGACCGGTTTCTGGCTATCAGCCATCTTCAGCCAAGATAGCTTGACTCCAGTGGTGTGGAGAGCATGGGACTCACGTCTGAGCATACCCATCCCACTCGGGGTGACAATTGCAAAAACAACAGTTGATACACTGAATGCAGAACAATGTCATACATTCACCCCAGTACAGAGATCTTGGCCTAAATCCATCGTTTTTTGCACTCCACACCACCCCATTTCAGACATGGCCATATGCAAATCAAATTAACACGTGTGAGCACTGGACGATCCAGACGCCTGGAGGGTTAGAGAGGTAATAACCGGAGTATGTCCTCCCTAAAAAATGCAAAACTCGAAAAAATACTCCAATTGACCGCGTAATGGTCAGTTGAGTGAGAATTAAAACTGTACCCGAGGTAGAGAACTGGGGAGGTAGGGGGGACTGCCTAGTGTAAGGTTGTGTCTAACCCAACCATCAATGCCGGGGAAGAAACTAGTTTGTTTATATTACCCTCACACACCCTAATGGTGTCATGCTTCTTCAACAGGTCACCCCGACCCCTACAAGTCAGGGTGGGCTCGACCACAGTGTTGGGAAGCTCTTCTGATATGTACGAAGAGAGGGGGCTCTAAAATAAAACACCTCAGATAGATCCCCGGTATCCCTTTATTATTGGGGTCTGTCTGGGTTGTTAAAATATTATAAAATATATACAAGTGGGTCTTATCAGGATATTATGGTCCTAAGACCCTGGTGCCGACATGTTTCAGTCCACAGTGGCCATAAAGGTCCGGGACTTTCTTCATGGCTAGCAAGCCCCCTATGTGAGGGAGAAAAGGAGGGGATTCGCTATCCTAACAGTGTTATGAGGGCGGAGTAGCTACTCCTCATTAGTGTAAAATGCAGTGTGTGTCAACTGCCAGGCTCCATCTGGAAAGGAAGACATAGACAAACGACATTAAACACATATTTGCAGGCAAAATTCTTTCTCTGTGTATAAAACGAGTGGTCAGGATTGTGTGCACTTATGTGAGAATGCACCAGAATTGTAGTGCACGCCTGTATAGAGGTGTCCAACCCTACTTGTGCCACTCAGATACATTCTTCCGTAACATACTGTGGATCATGTGACAGAATTAAAGTCCCAGTGGCGATTTAATCGTATTCTAACACTTTGCGTCAAAATCCGACTGTGTATATATATATAAACACAACACATGCATCAAACAGAAGTTAGTCTCAATTGCATCAACTCAATTAGCAATTAAAAGGTATTGTTCCAGTTGTATAGATTCACTATATTCGATCATACATATTTGTCATGCAAGTTCACGATGTTCGAAATACTTTACCCAATTAGGGAAGTTGGCTTTCTTCACACAGGACCGAAGAATACGTGGGTGGCCCTAGGGATAATGTAATGCGGGTGAGGTTATGTTGCTGACAGCGCTTATAGCGGTTCATAACAGGGGATCGTGGGCGGCGTGTACCTGGCCCGTGTGCAATGGAAAAGAAAGAAAGAAAGAGAGAATCCAAATGTATTATTAAACTCGAGACTAGATTCCTGGGTGAGCATAACCTGGATGAAGAGCTAGCCACTCATTTACATGAAGATTGAATTGGTGTAGCTTTTTGACTTGTGTACAACTGTTATGACTGTAGCATTGTAAGAGTTTTGTATAATTGCTTTTAGATAACTTGTTTTTAACTATGTGTCTTATCTTGATTTTTTCATAGGAGGAAAGGAAGGGACCCTTCACTTTTACTTTTCTGGAAACTTCACGGGTTCCCTACCCGTTTCTTCGGAACAAGGATACTGCACTTCCATTGAGATAAGAGACTATTTTGATAATAATTGTACACTTTTTAGCAATATGATTTTTGGAGTTGGTGACAATTTTTCCACAAACATAGGATGAGGCCTCGGTTTACAGCCACTTGGCATGGAATTTTCCTCCTCACTTTTGACTCTGTTGTTCATTAAGTCTACACAAACAGGCACTAGTCCAAGTTATAGTACTCAGTACGAATAAGTTGTACTTTGCTAATTGTGGAGTAAATAATTTCACAAATGTGACTTAAGGCGGATAGATGTAACGTGTGAATGCGCTGACAGCCATCTGGCATTTGAGAAATATCACTAGAAATATGCATAGTGAGATCTTTCTGAAGCAATCCACCGTGGGTATGATTTTAAATACTAAAGGTGGCATAAGCTTCAGATAAATTGATTATGACATTATTTTATGCCAGAATCATGTTTTGTCACAGTGAATTGAAAAATCGAAAACCGCATCGAATTTTCTGACTATACCAATAAGAAACATGATATTTTGTATATATGTAAGTATTCATACAACTGAATGTATCGCTCCAAGATGGCGGCCAAAGTTGACGTCATGAGGAGGAGGGCAGATTGAGTACCTCATCTATTTTGTTTGTTCATTTATGCACATACGAACATTGCTGTAACTTTTGTGTGATCAAGACACTTTCCGTGTCGAAACGCGTAGCGGCTTTCATGAAATAAACTTTTTGTGTTAAAACAGAAGGATTCAGAGAGTGCATCTTAACTTGGATTTGTTGTTGGATAATAAAATAACCGGCTTGGGGCTCCTGCCGGTGGATGCAACACCCGAATCTGGTGGAAATATATATATATATATATATATATATATATATATATATATATATATATATATATATATATATATATATATATATATATATATATATATGTATATATATATATATATATATATATATATATATATATATATATATTATTATATATGTGTTTAACTTTTTTAAATAAAGTTTGTTATATTTTTTTTAAATGTATATTAAATCTAAAAAAAATTATTTTATTGTTTAATACATTAAATATTTATTCATTTATTTTATATATGTATAAAAACTATTTAGGACATCGATATTTTTTCCAAGATATTTGTACTTATTATTATAAATATAGGATGCCAATATTTTTTACATCGCTATTTATTACTTGATTACTTGATATTGTGGTACGGGGATATTTTAGTTGTCGATATTCTGTCCGTGAACCCTGCAGGCAAAGTTGCCTTGCCCATTTTATTTGAACAAGATTTTGGAGCCCTCATTGAAGTGCACAACAGCTTTCTTACAAGATGTCACTGCCACCTAATGAAGAAAATTAGATAGCAACGCTACAATCCTACCTCCCTCAGCCCCTACACTTACACTGCCTGTCAGTGTACCCTACATGGAATTCTTCAGTGAGCGATGCACACTTGGATGACGGTCACTTCAGGTATCCTGCAGCCTCCTCCCCAGAAAGATGTGTGGTGCAGGGTATGAGGTATACTGCCAGGGTTGTCCCTTGAAGAAAAACATTGAGTGGAGCAGAGGCAGGAGAGGGCACCAAAGTGCTTAATTTAAGCCTGTGGTATCCGGTGCCCAGCACTGGCACTGGCTCTTTTCATGAGCACCATTTAAGGACACATTCATTTATGGTAGGCACAGGAGATTAAATGATTTGCCCAGAATCACGAATGTTGAACCAATGCGGAGACTAAATCATGGCCCTCCAGCGGAGAAGTCAGCATCAACAACCAAGTTTAGCGCTGGAAAGTAAATTAGGAAAAAAAGATTTTGCACCGTTTTGTGTCACTTTTGTAACACAAACGCGGTGCAAGAGCTTAGTAAATCTCCCTCTAAGAATGGCTTGAGCGGCAGGCACTAGTCATTTTTAACCCCTTCGCCAAAAGGCAAATTCCTCCACGGTTCGAGGGGGGACTGGGTTGGGTGTGGCGTTCCCATACTCAGGACGGCTTCTGGCCGTCATAAATCACGGTGGGCGTGTACTCATGACGGCCGGGAGCCGTCCGAACTCCGCCAACTGACCAATTCTCTCGCACAGGCGGAATTAATACCGCGCGGGCGGAGCGTCAACGTTCGGCCTGCTCCCGTCCATCATGAGCAGACACCTACTGTGACTCAGGATGGCCGGGAGCCGTCATGAGCACTCGAAGAGTTAATGTATATTGAATTAATAAACACCTGTTGTTTCGCTCATCTCTAAGTTAAATAGACAGCACCATCATGTGGCAGACTGTCATAAGTGTTGGTGTGGACAATTAAGTGCCGATGCCGAGCGCCTGAAACCACTGGCTCAAATTGACCAATGATGAGGGCTTTCCGCTGCATTATTATGCCAGCTCTTAATCACCATGATGGCATACCCTGGGATGATCTAAAATGTGAATGTATTTCCATCAAAGCAATGGCGTGAAGGAGGCAAATGGGTAACAAGAGACCTCAAAAAGGCAAAGTAATATTAATGTCAGCTATTTACAGCTGCTATAAACAGACGTACTATAATTGCATATATCATTTGCTAACACTTACACCATCAATTGGCTCACCTGTGGGAGGTTCAAATAGATGAGTGGCACTTCAAACCACCCAGTAGCCGAAAGTAGCAGAACCTAAGCCTCATAATATATAATTACATTTTTTTGGTATCCTTACAAAGACTCTGGAAGACAGATAAAGCTATCTGCTTTGGGAACTAAAAGGAGCTATATTGATCTAAGGGAAGAAAAAGACTCTGCATGCAGCTCATAAAGAAATTACTTTTAGGTGCAAGTGGACACCATGCCACAGCATCCATCTAAAGAGTGCAGTCAACTCTTTAACTGGATCCGGGAGTTGGAAAGAAAAACAGTAGAGAAAGAATGAACAAATATACCATGATAGCTGCAATTTACCATAAGAAAACATTGCTGATCAGGTTATTGATTTTGCACAAGACACCAAATACCATGCACTTGCCTAAAAGCCGTTACTTTTCAGGCAAAATGAAAATATATAAAAAACTCAAAATATATTAAAATATATTAAAAAAATCAGATATCTCCCGGGGAAGGGGCAGTATGCTACAATATCCTGAGTGCAACTGATTAAAAATCACAAAATTCTGATTAAAAATTAGACCTGCAAAAAACTCACAGTAGATGTGTTGTCAGGCTGTTAAGTTAAAATACAGAACGTGAACCAGATACGTGATATTGATTTAGCTGCCAATGTGGGTCTGTGGTGCCCGGGGTCAGAGCAGGAGCTTCACAGTGTGCAATCAGCAGGTGCTGATCTTAGCAGGATGTGGATAACATATTGTACTGGACTATTGGCTGGTACCAATTCCTAAACTTATAGCACAAGGACTTACAAAGTCATCCGGTAGACATCACAGACGTGTACTGTTGCATCAAAGACCCACTAATCAACACATAATTCATCTACTTGCACTAAACAAGATATTTACCTATTAACGTGAGACTGAAAATATGTTTAATGTAAGGAATATGGCATTACTTACATGAATCGTTAGAAATAACATATCTATATTGGGAACATTTTCCTCAATATTTGCAAGTACTTATTGAGTCTTTTTGTATCACTGCAGAGATTTATTCGTTTTTGTATAGTTCCGTGTGGTTTGGTGCAGCAGTTTAAAAAGATCAATTTTAAAACCTTCAGAACAATTATTAATTGTATTACAATTTTATAAATAAGGAACAAACAGCAATCAACTTTTAAGAGATTTCGATTGAAGCTAGAGCAGAGAGTTTAATATCATTATTTACAAATGTTTCCACTGTTGTTTTGCAATCAACTGATTAAAATATGAAACATTCAAAAATGTATTGGGTCCAAAATGCATAAATCCATGCGCTGGCTTCGACCCCCTGCTGTCAAAAACCCTTTTGACAGATACTTTATAATACATCAAAATCTTTTGTAGGGAGTTAAAAAATCAAATGTATTTCATCATTTTCTACCCATTTGTGCTCTTTATGTGAACCAAAAATTACATCTTAATTTAAATTCATAACAATCAATATTGTAACGTGATTAGTGGCATGGAAGCCAGTATTACCACGTTTATCAACAATATTTCTGATGTATAACATTAGCTAAAATTGATTCCACAGCAGTTCACTTCATGTTCACTTAAGCCACAGCCAACATGTGTTTCGCGGTACAATAACTTATTTATGAATTAAATTTAAAATGTAATTGTTGGTTCAAATAAAGAACACAAAAGTGTAGAAAATGATGAAATAATTATTTTCATTTGGCTCAATTGAAAGTTTGTGATGATTAAAATATGAGTCATTGATTTGTAAATATATACACAAAAGCTAGTGGGCTATTTTAGTCATGATTTCCACTATATGGAATTGTTAGCTCCATGCTTAATGCTTCAGTAGATGAGCCAGAAGATGGTGCAATGGACTTGAGGAGTGTGCTCCTTGATAGGTGATAGCTCTGCAAACTCACAGAACCCTAGGGCTGCCAGTATGAAAAACAAGCACTGGCAAAGCCAATACGTTTGACCTGCATTTTAGTCCCTACAAAAGCATAAAAGAAAAGCCTACTGCAGTGGAAAACAAAATGGAGTTCTGTCACAATGCACTCATGAGATAAAGACCTAAATTTACTATGAGTCAGTGTTGTCTTGATATGTACATTAATCACTTATGCATTGCAATGGAATTATTCCACAGGCAGGGGAATGTTAAACCAAACAGCAAATAGCATGAGTTGGGGTCGAAAGCCCTCTCTATATTTGAAAGACTTGGTAATAACAATAGGTCGTACTCAGTTGTAGTATCAAAAAACAAGAAAAACAGATAATGTTGACAACTAACTACAACAGCTTGGAATAAAATGAAAAAGCAAGAAAAACAGGTAGCTATGACAACTAGAATAGTCTGAAGTAAAAACAAACGACGGTCAGAAGTTATAAGGGGCATTGGAGGAAGAAATTGAGTTAAGGAGTGGCAGATCTGACAGGGCCGCTGAATCCTGCTCCCCTTGCTCTGTAGCAGTTTGCAGGAAGCAATGGTTGGCTGCACACTCATCTGAAGATCATATCCACGGCCCTGCCTTCCCCCTGCCTGCAGAACCAATGTATTCGCAGGCAAGACATCTTTGCAGAGCGCGGGCTGCATAAAGCAACTGAAGACAAGGTTTAAGTCTGTTCTATGAAGGTGCGAGCTTACAAGACTGACATCTCGTGTGCTTCAGTGATGATGAAAGAGATGGGGTGACTGACACGATGGAAATGTGCATAGAGGCAATGAATAAATGACTGGGTTTAAGACAACATATTTACCAATCTAGTAACCTGATCAGGCTGAACACATAGCTGTTAACATTTTACACTAAAACCAAAGCTTGATTCACATATTATGTAAAAAGATGTGAGTTTGAAATTGCATTTCTTGGAGGTGGTATATAAGACAGTTATTAAATATATAATACGGGTATTAAATGGTTGTCTTTTACAGCTCGACTGTTTCATCGCAGAAACAAATTGCCATAGTTTAACTCAAACATTGCTGCTGTAGCTGTTTACATTTTGCAATCCCCCAAGCTTTGGATAATCAATTTCACATCTGTATGATATTGTGAAGCAAGGTAGAGAGGTTGTGGCCTTACGGCCAGAGCTGCCGACTTTGGAGTTGGGGAACCAGGCTCAAGCCTCGGCTCAGCTTCCTGTGATTCTGGGCTACTCGCTTAATCTCCCCATGCCTACCAAAAAATGAATGTGTCCTTGTGTAATATAACTGGTGCTCATGTAAAGGGCTCCAATACCTTCGGGTTGAGTTTGCGCTATATAAATCTGCTAAAAAAAAGCAGTCCTGTCCCCTCTTTATTACACCCTGATCATCCCACTGTATTACCCACCTTAGCCAACTTTAGGGGCAAGAAGATCCACTCAACTGATTCTCATCCTATCTCATAGACCTATCTTTTTCAGTCTCTTGTTACTTCCTACTCTCCACCCCTTTGCCGCTACAGCTCGCGGTTCCTACAAGTAAGTAAGTAAAATCTTTATTCGGTTTCAGTTTTACATGAAAAACGATAAAAGCATTTATACATTTCATTTACATACATTTTAACAGGACTAATACGTATTCAATTCATTTAAAATTTGTGTCACTGTTACTTAATCAAGATGATGAAAAATTATTATTTTGGAGATTTAGTCTATGTTTAAAAACACATTTTAGAAAGGTGCTTACAACTTTACATATATATATTCTCCACCCCTTTGCCGCTACAGCTCGCGGTTCCTACAAGACTAAGTCCTGGTTGATCCTTGGGTCCCCTCCTCTTTTAACTACGCGACTCTTCGATTAGTAACCAACACTTCCCATGTAATTTTACTATCATTTCTAGGTAGAGGATATCTAAATCTTTCTCACATTTTCTACTTTTACTCTCTGCATTCTTTCTGGCACCGATCTCGCAGTGTCTCACAGCCACTCGCCACTGAACGGCTGTTCGGTCAATGCTGTGATTGTACCTCAGAGCAGAAGCAAGACAATTTCCTTTAATGTAGCACCTGCCACTCTCCCATGCCCTATCTATTTCCCACCAGACATCATGACCCGCCCTGGGGGAAATTTTATTTACGCTGGTGAGATTCAAAATAATTAGCGAATTTTGCGTAATGCAAAATTAGACCAATTCCTCTTTCTATATGTGCTGCAGTTTGCAGCACATATAGAAAGAGAAAAACACCATTAAGGATTGTTTTGGTGCATGAAGGTGTCCCTTCATGCACAAAACCAATACTACATGTAACTCAGACACTTTTGCACCACAGGACCTGCGTTGGAGGTAGGTTGCACACAGTGCACCAGCGCTAGTAGCCAGCTTAAATGTGTGATATCTTAAATTATATGGTGCATTCTTTTTGTCTCTTTGTCACCCAACGCATCGTCACAACTTTGCTTGTTGCCCTACATTGCGTGAAATGCAAGTAAATCTCTCCCTAAATAATTTGGCCGGAATAAAGGATGTTGCGCTACGGCTATTGATGTGAACCTCCTTCACCATGTTCCAAAGTGAGCAGTCCTAGTTGTTAGGCCACATCTCCTCCCCAGCTCACGTGTAAACACCCACACAACAAAAAATGTACCTTTCTCACCCGCAATAAAATATAAGAAATATGAAGCCCCATTGTTCGTGTGGCCAACGGTGACTGACCAGGCTGTTGGAGGGACATCAACCACCGCTCATTTGCTGATTAGATCTGCACGAGGCACTGATGTGTTGTGCAAGGATGAGGAGGGCGGGCAGCAGGACCAGTCATTCTCACAGTGCATGCACTAGTGTACAGACTGTGGTCAGCTACATTAACTGACTTGCAAGTTGAAACAGCTTTTCTTAGTTACTGAAGAAAGAGATTTGGAAAGCTGTCCTTATCTTACCAAGCATGCATGTTTTTTGTCTCTGTCTGATGTTTCTGTGAGCTCAACTCAGGTTAGGTAAGAACCCGTGATCTCTACTATAGCCTTAAAGACCGCTGTAGCAGGCTATACCGGTAATTCAGCTCAGGCCTTTAACAAGGGAGCATGACTTTAATGCCAGTAGTTGGCAGAATGTTCTAACAAATAAAATAAAAGGCCTCACGGAGCTCGAGGGGATTGAAATCCCCTCGGGCTCCTGAGGCCTTTGTTCACAGAAACAGCTGTGAACAAACATTGGAATGTTGGAGGTCCAGGCTTCTACCAGCTACTAGAAGCCTGGAGCACTACATTGTTTTCAATGGAGCTCGGGATTCTTCCATCTATTAGAAGCCCGAAGCACTCTTTTGTTTTCAATGGAGCTCCCAATATTCCAAATGTTCTAATTTACATTGTGCTATAGGTGGTAAGAAATGTAAGATTACTTCTGCATTGTTGTCTGGTGATAGGGGCGCACGCACAATGCTTTACTGGCACTGATCACATGCATACAAAGCTGGGAACACCAAAGTGGTACTTTGAAAATGGGGGGGTGGGGATTGTGAGGGTTGGTTTGTTTTGCAGAAACAAACAATAAGGGGCCGATTCCGATTTGGGAAAAAACGCTCCGAATAGCCATTCGGAGCGTTTTTCCCGTACAAATCGTACCCTGCAACGTACCCCGTATGTACAACGAAGTACGATTCGTACCAGGAGCCGTACTCCGTACAAGTTGTACAGAGACCGTACGACTCTAATCTCCGTACGGTTCTCCCTCGGAACCCGCTGTACGCAACATCTGTACGGTTCGCGGCTGGTTTTTACGACCCAGCACCGTACGACCCTTTTTTCTACGGGAGCTGAAAACAGCCGTAAAAGCAGAGTTCGCACCGAAACAGGTATGGAACGGCCACCCCGGGTACGGTGTATACCCCCCATGATCACAGGGGTACGCACCGTACCCCTGCGATCATGGGTTGTACGAGCCGCACTCCATGTACGATGGGTGTACGAGCCGTACCCCATGTAGGATGGGTGTACGAGCCATACCCCATGTACGATGGGTGAACGAGCCGTACCGCATGTACAATGGGTGTACGAGCCGTACCCCATGTACGATAGGTGTACGAGCCGTACCCCATGTATGATGGGTGTACCCATCGTACATGGGGTACGGCTCGTACACCCATCGAACATGGGATACGGCTCGTACACCCATCATACATGGGGTACGGCTCGTACACCCATCGTACATGGGGTACGGCTACATGGGGTACGGCTCGTACACCCATCGTACATGGGGTACGGCTCGTACACCCCATGATCGCAGGGGTACGGTGCGTACCCCTGCGATCATGGGGGGTACGGACCCTACGGTGTGTATGTGTGCTTTTCCATAAGACTGGCCCTTACCTGACGTGGATCGTACGAATCGCGTCCTCATACCCCGGTCCGAATCGTACTCGTCGGGCCGTACGGCATGTGTGCGAGTCGTACAGCATGTGTATGAGTCATACGGCATGTGTACGAGTCATACGGTTCACGGTTTCGGCCTTGCAATACTTACGGATCGCGACGATTCGGACGGATTCACGGAATACGACTCGTACTATGCGACTCGGACGGATGGGTACGATTTGTACGGAGAGGGCTCCGGATACAAATCATACGGACGTTTTTTTTTTCCCGAATCGGAATCGACCCCTAAGTGATAGCAAGTCAATCTTAAATGAACGTGAGACAGGTTCCCTCAACTGGATGCCTCCAGCTCGAGTGGGAAAGGAGTTAGTGGGCACCAGCAAAAATATAGTTTAAAAACGTGACCTTGTAGACTCGTACAGCTCAGGAAAGGTTTTGTTCATTACATTCTGGTACTTGCAATCCTGCTTATTCCATTATTAGTTCAGGAAAATGCTTGATATAATGTAAAGATAAACTGAAGTAGTTGCCTACTGTTGCATGAGCGTGGGAAACCTCAGAGCACTGTTTTACCCTAGATTATCTTTCCTGGCCATTTCTGTTGGGACTGTGACGAGAAACATAGGGTTACCAGAAATCTACTTGTCACCAAGCAGTCCATGTCCCTATCCTGGGCATTTCTTTTACCCATTGTTATTTTGTGTTCGACTGAAGCAAATTGCATAAACCAGGATTACGAATCCTATGAGGCATTCGTTTTAAAACTCAGGACTGAAGTTTCTCAACCTTCATGACATGGAGTTGCCTGGCACACCTAGGAGAAGAGGAATGGAAGGTTAATGTATCATTTTATGCATTTCCAAAGATGTCCTCAGTTTGAAACCTTTCAAAGCACTCTAATTGATCTTTATGATTTATCAGTTTCGAAAAGTATTACTGGGCCAATTGACAATAAAAATGCAGCATTTTCCACAACAATTAAAAAATTCCTAGACAGGAGATGTCTCCCTTTTCCGGTAAAGTAGTCATAAAGCTTCCATACTGTTCCATGAGAAAAGAAGTGCTTAATTTGAGCTGGTGTTTTCCGTGGCTCGGCACCAGCACATAATCACCAGCACTTGTGACAATCTGCCATAAGGTGGGGCTGACTGGGTTATTTAGAGATGACCACAACAACAGTTCATTATTTAGTCAATATACATTTAAAATTACTGTTACCTACCGCCCAAGCCATTCTTACAGTTTTGAGGCTTGAATTAGTCCAAATTGTCACACTTGTAGGAGTGTGGTGGTTAGTAGCTGTGTTGTTACTATCATTGGTAGCATGACAGAGGCAATGTAAGGTGCAAGCTGCAGTGGCCTTCTAAAGAGAGACCTGGTACGTATTTTTTTTAATTAAGCACTGACAAAATGTATCAAGTCCTATTGGTTTATTTAAGATGCTAATGCATTCCAGTATTTGGGATTTTGTTTGGCTCCGGCTGAGCACAAATAGTACATTCAATGACACTTGGTGGTTGAAGTAAATCCCATAGTTGGATATCGGAGGGGGTCAATTATCCCAATAGCTTACCCTATTTAGAGATTCCTGCCTGTGTGGCTGGGATCGCTGGGCTTTAAGTCCATTCTTCCATGAAGCTGATGCAGTCCATGCACAGGTGAATGCTGAGCAAGCTGACATCTTTTGGCCCACTCTGCATTCTGTTTTATTTTCCACAAGCATACTCCTGGGATTTTGCTTTCGAAAAACTAACAATGGCCCTGACATGAAAGGGGGTTTCTCGCTGAGCTTGGGGGACATTGTTTGTTTTCCCTTCCCAGGCAGGGAAATTCAGTGGGACTAGCCTTGCCAAAAGTAGGGAGGGGTGAACACTACTGTCACTTGACAGGCCAAGGGTTTCTGATGGCAGAGCCAGCTGAGATGCCACCGATGTAAACACAGTGGGCCTGAATCGCAAAGGTACACTTACACAAAAGTGTGCAATTCACAAAGAAGTTTACGAGTGGCATCTTTACGACTGCTGAGTCTCCACACTTGTGGAGGAGACCCCACACATAAAAAGATAGGTAGTCAAAATATGCTACTTGTAAAATTGCTTTATGAATTGCAAAAAAATGTGAACTTACTCAAAAGTGTAAGTTTACCTTTGTGAATCAGACTCAGTAATTTCTCCACCTTTGAAAACTGTGAAATGCAGCCACTTCCAAATGAGGTAAGGACACTGAGGGGTATATTCACAAAAAATGTTGAAGCCCGGATCTGCGCCAAATTTGGCAGTTCTGTGCTCTGACATTTTGAAAATGCAGGGATGCACCTTATTTACAAGATTACGGCTCACCCCTGGGTGGAGATGGTGGGGGTTTTCCTGAGGGAGTTCTTAGAAGGGCATATTAACAAGCTGAAGTATTGCCGCTTTTTCGGCGAATTGTGCAGAGAAAGCGGCGATACTTCCAGCACCCTATTAACAAGCCCACTTTGCATGTCAGCGAGAAACATCGCTAATGACATGCAAATTGGGCGTTCCCACACCCAACCACATGTAAAATGTGGTTGGAGGTGGGAACACCCTATCACCAAGGCAGGCGTTGGGAGAGGGAGACCTGCGATAAACTTGTTTATCGCAGGTCTCCCAACGCCTGCTCTGACCAGGTGTTAGGGCATTGATAACATGGGGGTGTGGATCATAACGCTGAATCCACCCCCCCATATTATCAAGGCACACATTAGCGCGTGAAAACAACGCTTGTTTTCATGCGCTAATGTTTACTATCGCCGGCTATCGCAGGATTTACTATCGCCTACGTGTTACGCGTTGATAATAACGTGCTAACACGGCGAAAAAATCCGGCGATAGCCGGCGATAGTGAAATGCGCGAAGTGCATTTTTTAACGCACATCTTGTTGATATGCCCCTATATTTTTTTTTTCTGGATAAAATACTCTGATTCAGTTTGAAGGTTAAACAAGCCTTAGGCTAAACCACAAAATATCCATTATTCAGGTTGTATCCTAGGCTTATTTAAAAACACCAAAAGCTATTATCAGAGGGTATGATGCAGCGCTACTCCGGAAATATTTTCTAAAACCATATCACCTTTCCCTGAAGTACCAAATCATCCATCTACTCATCAGTGGGGCCCATAACACTGCGAGTTACTCAAAAAACACTTCCATCCTACTTCATGGATCCGTGAGTTTCAAAGGAGAGCTGGTGTATCATAGCGGAGTGTCTAAATTAAAACTAAATATTTATACTATTTACACCTGCAGTTTAAATGAGTTTTACCATGGTTTTTAATAACAAGACATTTTATTCAGACACACCACCATTATAGTCGATGAATCTGCTAGTAAAAAATTAGGCGTAGTAAAATACAAGATGAGCTTAATTCTCCATTCATCAAATTTTTATTAAAAACAAAATTTTGCATGTCTAACAGTTTATTCGCCTTATTTATTTCTTTATTCAAAAATAACTTTAAAGGAATAAAAGTTTTATATCAAACAGTTATATTAATTTTTTTCAGAGATTTCAGAAATAGACATTATTATTTAGATTTCAGGACACAAATATTAGCAAAAGACAGATAGTTCCCAAAATTCATTTTCTCCTAACTTCGCTAACTAATAACCTCATCTAAAGCTCAGCTCTCACTCAAAGAAAATAAAACATTTATTCAAGAATTCTTACATCTCAGGAAAATCAGCATACCAACAGCATCTCAGGAGGAAATCGGAAGAGAGTTACCTCTTAAAGAAAATCAAGACTTTTTATACCTTTTTCACTAACTTTATCTATCTACAAAAGTAACTATCAGCCCAAACTCAAGTTCTGATTGGACAGTTTGAGGGTGGATGAGCATCACCTCATCATTCTAATATTCAATTTCCGTAGCATCAGCTGAATTTTAAGGAGTCCTTTGTTCGAGAAAGTCTTTGGCCTAGTCACATCCTCAACTAGATACTACATGATCCTTTCCCACGATCAGTAACTCAAATGTTCATTCTTTTTGGCAGTCATCAGGACTTCCAGGGCAAGTTGTCCTTGAACTGCTTTCATTCAGGCACAGGCAGCACACATTCAATCTCAGCCTTGGGCTGCACATGCTCACTTCATCTTCCATTCACAGTTAATGAAGCAGCCATCTTTTTACTAGGCCTCACGGGCCAGAACGGGAACTATCATAGAAACAAACACAAATAAATGTTAATTATTGAAATACAGCCCTTATGTTTATCTCCCCCCATACTAAAAGTGTTCCTATTAGTTGTTACCTAGCAAATAAGCAACATATATGCATGATATACTCACTTATCTCCAAGTCTTTGCCACAAAACACATGAACATGATAGAGCGCGCAGTTCACCCAACTAAAATTTATACAGATACTCACCTGGGCCCATAATTCTAAAATAACATGCTTTAACTTTTGTTTGGGTAACTCGCGCTCTACTACCAGTATATTATGATTTTCTATTACTGATTCCTATACCAGTATCCTACAAATCTTTGACACTCGATACCATCACACAATGGATCAGGGAGTTGAGTCAAAAGTAAGGCACTCAAATATCATAACATTTGCAATTATAATAACCACAGAGTCAGGGTAGGTTCAAACTCTTTATCTAATCATCATCATCATCATATGTCATGATCAAAAAGTTGAAGGTGATAAGACTATCAATAACTAATATCAAAAACAGTGTATAGCCATGAATAAGATAGAGTATGCTAAGCATTTAGAGACTTAAAGTAAAAGGGCAAGGGAAAACAAGGAACATGCTAATTTTAGATAACAATCTTTCGTATCTTGATTAAAGGAGTGTAAAGAAAGGGAACATACTAAACCCAAAGACTTTCGCAATACACTAACAGTTTGAAAGAGGAGAAATGCAAATATGTAATTCGAGAATTCGATTTCAGCACAATTAAACTATAGGGAAGGTAAGAGTTGGACCATTCTATAGATTCAACTTATTTCCTAAAGGGAGGGTAAGAAAAAGGAACATATACTATATAGAAATGATTTAGCATTGACTAAAGGTGGGTTGAAAAGTGGAACATGCTAATAGTCAGTAATACACGAATATCTCATTTACCAAGGGACGGGAAAAAAGGAACATTTATCTACAAACCCCCACATAGACTTATATTTACCTAGGATAGAGTGAAGACCAACCCTGGCCACGGGTCAGTTGGAAAGGACAGGAGGAACCCCAAGGACTTCAGTGCCAGTAGGCAAGCAGGTGCATCTCATGGACAATCAGGACAGGATAACCCCAGGATTTGGATCAGGACCGGTTCACCAAAGGTTAAGACCAACACCTGCAGCTTCGGTTGCAACGCCTGTGCTACTCCCTCTCTGCAAGGAATCTGCCAAAACCCCGACTGGGTTATAAATTTTATCAGCAAAGTGCTTCGCCAGCACTTTCACTTCCCAAATACCCATATTGGGTTCTCGAACCTCCCAACAGAGTGCTCTGCAGCTCTCTGCTTTCAGTCACCTATTGAGTGCTTAGGGTCAGTGACAGGTCAGCTAATCAGACAAGTCGGACAATTTCTCTGGCTAAACCTCCGCTAATTATACTGTTTTTCAGGTCAGTGTACCACCTCCCAATGTTGCAAGTGTAAGGATCCCCAATTTTGATTGGACAAAGGAGGAGGACAGGTCATCACAACACCTATTTTCTAGACTTTCTCAGGCTCTTTATTCAGATTCCTTTCACGCCCCTTAAATTCCAGGTTCTCATGACATATGCCTTTGGTTAACAATGGTAAATATAACATTGAATACAATTGTAACAATTTTCAGTACAGTTCAGCTTCTTCTAGCCTGGTCACAGTTCGGGTTCCCAGACGCATCTTGGCTGTTGCTGCCATCTGGCTGGGTTCCAATGCTGCGAAGTTCATGTTCCCTCCTTTTCTGCCATGTGTAGGAGGGACTTCCAAAATGGAGTAGGAAGCACCTCCCAGGCCCAAAGAGTACGATACATGAAAAGTAAAAGGAAACAATTTAGAACACAGTAATAAATGATTACACTGTATACCATGAATCTCTATACTATACCCATTACTTCAATATAAACTACAGCATTAGGATTAAGCAGAACGAACAGCTTAGCGAAAGCAGCAATGCAAGCTTCTCGCATGTGAGAACATAGAACAGCCATTTTAGCACTAGTGCGCGGATGTGAAAGGGTTCCCTCCAGAACTGCGAGTACGTCATGTCACGTGGGTATGACAGACGCATGCGCAGTAGAGATTACCGCGTAGCAGCAGCCATTTAATATGCAAGCGTATTAGGATTAGAAAACACATAAGCAAGCTTCACTCGGACACCCAAATGGGGAAAGAATAAGGGACAAATTAGTAAGACAAACATGTTGATTACATAGCTAGGGTTATTCGAGGTGCATGAGTACGAGCAAGTCGCTTTATGTGCGAATCCTTGCTCCATCAAACAGAAAGCACATTTATGCTGCTTTTGATTAAATTAAAGCTTTGCATTAATAAACAACATGGCGACATTACTAAATTAGTCAGTTATAGTTCTCCATGCAAGCAGATTAGTATTCCCACATGTATTTGTGTATGCATTCCATACGACGTTGATTAATATTTTCCAAACCCACACAATTAATAAAGGTTACAGTTATGAGGAAATGACTTCACGAGGGGTATAAAAAAATTGTTTTTCCACCTCGCTCCATCAACTCCCTCCTTTGGTGATCTTATCACCAAATATCTCCGAAAATGTTGAAAATTTTATCCGAACATGTTTCAAGTTCTTCAGATTAGTACAATGTATACTCTAGTATCGTCTTCTCTGGTTTCTTCAAAGACCTTTTCTCGAAATTCTTTCATTTCTATATCATAGTTTTCTCTTTCTCTTTCTCGTTTTTCTTGAGTTGCTTTCTTTATTGACTTTCTAGTATTCCTTCTTTTTCTATATATGCAACATAATCTTAACATCAAAGACATTAATCCTATTATTGTTACTGGTATTAGTATCTCACCTATAATTGAACTACCTATTTCTTGAAACCAATGTTTAACTGCTGAAAGACTTTTACCAAGTCATTCAAGAACACCATCAACCTCCAGTGGTTCAATTTCCTTATGCAACTCTGTAATGTTTGTAATGTACTTTTCAGTATTTTGACTTTTGTCTGGATTGTAGGTACAACAGTGCTGCACCTTCAAAATTCCACAAACTCCTCCTTCTTTTGCCAATATTATATCTAGAGCAAGACGATTTTGCATCACCATAGCTCTCATAGCAACCATTTCAGTATTTACCATTAAGAATCCTCCTGCTGTGTCTGTTGACAAACGATCTACTATCGTTGACACTTTTCGAATTCTGTTCGCATTAAAAGATATTCCCACTGCTGGTATCAGTGCTCCAAAAATATCACCTATTATTTCAATTACACTCTCTCTTTTTCTACGACTTAAAGGTTTACCTATCTCATGTATTCCATTAGTATCTCTATCTACATAAAAGATTTTAGGAAAGACCAGACCCACGTAACATGTCCCATACCAGTGGTCCGGTAATCTATAATAAGCTTTGTTTCCACATATGAATTATATACCAGGGAAAATTGGATCTTTCCCACCTTTAAATCCCCAAGCCCCTATGATTCTATAGGTGTCTTTACATTGACTCGCTCCCAAAAAATAATTGTCATACACAGTGTTGTCTCTTCTAATTCAGAATTTCCCTAACAAAGGAGTGTCTATATTTATGGCCACATTTACATTTCTATCATCCAGATTTTCATCTTCAAATGTCCAATATTTGGATTTCTCATGTTTTACTTTTTCACTACGTTTATAAGCAATTCTTCTCTCTTCAACCATATCTAAAAATGCCTTCTCCTCAATTCTCATTTTACATGTCAAATTATTTTTAAAAGCGTATTCGTGGCTCAATTCATCCATTTCCAAAAAGAATTCCCCAATTACTTTAGCTGGCTTTGCTTTATTCATAGCATTAATTACTTTTAACTTTGCAAATACGTCATCTGAATTGGGATAATATTATTCTAGTTTTCCTGTTTGATAAAACAAACTTTCAATCACACTACACGTGACACCATATGTAAGTGGAAGATGGTGGTACGTCACCCCTTCTGAAACAGAAGCAGGTAATTTCACACAGACATAACAGTCCCTAGCATCCATGGTCTTAACATACTCAAACAACAACCTTGAAAATGTATTATTGGTATAGTTACTAATTGATCTATCTTGATGCATTTTTCTATATACATGCTGTTTGTTAGACTTTGATTCGACATTTTGTTCATTTGAACTCACATTATGTTTTTACTTCACTAAGTTATCCTGAAAAGGAATGACAATAGCTAAAATTATCCATATCAATATTAATAGTCCTGTACATATCAAACACATTCTACACCATTTTCTAAAGATAGAACATTTCGTTTTATGATCATTGTTAGCCATTTTGTTTTTCTACACGATCAGCTTTTATAATTCTCTCACACCTTTGTCATCTATAGGCTTTCACCTTTCACTTACAATGTTCTCCTTATATCAGGACTTCGGGTTTTGTCTTTACCTTATACCTTTGATCAATTATCACTTTTCTTTGTGATTCAGTTCTTTTACTCACTTTTTCCAATTGACTTTGGGCAATATAAGTTCTCTTGGCTACTATTTACCTCTTCAATAGGAGGTAAAACAATATATGTCAATTCAGGTGACTTGTATTTTTGGTTTGGTCTACTCACTCTTTTTGGCCTTTGAACAACTTCTATTCTTTTTCCCAACAACTCCTTTTGACTGGTTATTTCATTTACTTGATCTTCTGGATTTCTTGCTTTGTTAACCAGTTTAAATCTCAGCCCATCAGTCTCTTTAGGCCAATTATCTCCTTTACAAACTCTTTTTGTTTCAGGCTCCGTGATATTATGTTCCACTCTCCAAGCCCTTTTTCTTGAACTCTTTCTCAATGGAGTTTCATCTGCACTGTCGTCAGTTCCACTCTCAGTCTCTTCGACAGTTTCATTTATGACAAACTTTATGACGTATTTTTCTTTTTCAAAGTCAGTTTTCTCTTTTGATAGTTCTTTCACTCTCTTAGGAACATCTCCATAGCTGGTACTTGGAATCTCATCATTATTGTGAGTTATTTCCTCTTTCCCAGTGTCAGGATTCTGGTTCCTGCCTTCAGAGCTTCCAGACTGTTCTTCAGTATTCTCTTGATCACCAGATTTTGTCTCCACATTGCTCAGTGTCCTTACTGGTGTCAATGTCTACCAAATCTCGATCTTCAGATCCCCAGATTGATCTTCAGAATTCGGTAATTTGACAATTTCTTCTTCTCCTTCAGACGCAGAGCTAGCATCTGATACTTCCAGATGTCGAGCTTCAGTATCTGGATTTCTTTCTTGTTCAGCTTCAGAATCAGAATCAGTTGTGCTTTAACTTCCTCGTTTGGATTCTCAGGTTCACGCACACAGATGGTGTGGCTTGCATGCACCCATCTCTTTACTCCGGCAGATTTAACTGCAGTGGTGCTGACCAATATGACCTGTCTTGGTCTCTGCCAGCGAGGCACCAAACAGTTTCTTCTGCGATGTACCTTTATCCGAACCCAATCTCCAGGAACTAGATCATGAGCTGGATATTTCACTTTCGTGTTTGATTCGGTTCCCACCAGATGGAACACAGAAGTCACCACGTCAGACAAGTTTTTGCAGTAATCCAGTATGATGTCATCATTAATAGTTAACAGTTTATCAACTGGTACACATGCTTGTCTCATCACTTTGCCCATTAAAATCTCATGTGGACTCAATCCAGTCTTTTTGTCAGGAATACTTCTTATTGTCATCAAAACAAGTGGTAAGGCGTCTGGCCACTTTAGTCCTGTTGCCAAACACATTTTTACAATCCTGTTTTTTATTGTTCCATTCACTTGTTTAACTACCCCTGAAGCCTCAAGTATGTAGGCACAATGCAATTTCTGGCGAATTTCCAGGGCTTCACAGATCATTTGCATAAGTTCATTTTGGAAATGCGTTCCACGATCAGTTTCAATCGTTACTGGAAATCCAAATCTTGGGATTATTTCACGTAAAAGAAACTTTGCAACAGTTAGTCCATCATTTCTCCTCGTGGGGAAAGCCTCCACCCATCGAGAGAACAGACAAATGATCCCTAAAACATACCTGAGCCTATTACAAGGTGAAAGTTCTATGAAATCCAAATGCATTCTTGTAAATGGACCTCCTTCCTGTCCAATAGTTCCCAGACTCACAATTGTTTTTCTGTTTGGATTAAATTGCTGACACACAAAACATCTTTGGCACAAGCTTTCAGCAATCATCATGAACTTGGGATTGTACCACGTTTGTCTAAATAGACGAAGCATGGCATCTCTTCCGACATGAGCTTGACCATGATACATTCGGGTCATATTTGAGATCATGCTATCGGGCATTACTGGTCTTTCATCTTTGTAAACCCAAATTTCATCTTCTTCTCTTTGCCTACATCCTGCCTTTAACCAGAAATTCTTCTCTTCCTCATCAACTTCTTCCTCCATTTTCCTCACTTCCTGCCAAGTCTCAACTACTGTGGTTAGCATTGAAGGACTTGAAACATGCTCTTTGCTTCTGTCCCGATTTATGGATGCAGGATTTCTGGCACAATATTTGCAATGGAATCTACATACCTGTTACCTCGAGTTATGTAGTCATCTCCTTTTTTATGGGCTGCACATTTTCCTACTGCAATTTTATCAGGCAATTGAATTGCGTCAATCAACATTCTCACAAATTCGGCATTACTTATGGGGGATCCTGCAGAAGTTAAATAACCTCTTTGGGACCAAAGTTGTCCGTAGTCATGGACAACCCCAAATCCATACTAACTATCAGTCACTATGGTAACCTTGATTTCTTTTCCCAACTCACATGCTCGAATCAAAGCAATCAATTCCGCTATTTGAGCAGAACGAATTCCTTTCAGACAATATGCTTCCAATACATCTGCTACTGTGCAGACTGCATATGCAGCACTCAGAACACCTTCATTTGTTCTCAGACACGAACCATCAACAAACATTACATAATCAGATTCAGGCAATGGCTCATCTCTGATGTCTGGTCTCGGTTTGGTACAGTATTCAAGAACATCTAAGCATTTATGATCAACCTCATTTCTTACTTCCGTTTCCATGGTATCAGGCAATAGCGTAGAAGGCTTGATATTTACACATCTAGAGATTGTCACATTTTCTGATCCCAGAATTATTTTCTCGTATTTCGTCATCCTATTGTTGGTGAGATACTGTCCTAGTGAGGAGTATCTCCACAGAATGAGGTACATACACCCTCACAGGAAATCCCATCACTATTCCTTCACTTTGTTCTAGACTCATGCTTGTAGCTGCTACTGCTTTTAGACATCCTGGCAACGCCTTTGCAACTGGGTCCAAAACAGCTGAGAAATATGCAATTGGCTTTCTCAGTTTTCCATGTCTCTGAATTAGTACTGACAATGCACATCCTTCTCATTCACTGCAGTACAGTTCAAACTCTTTTTCATAGTCAGGCATCCCTAAAGCTGGTGCTTCACATAAGCTTGTTTTTAACTTTTCAAATGCTTCCATCTCAGTCTTGGTCAATAATATAGGGTCTCTGATATCTGCTCTGGTTAATCTCTGTAATGGTTTTGCTATCAGTGAAAATCCACTAATCCATTGACTACAGTAACCTACCATTCCCAAGAACATTCTTACTTGTCTTTGAGTCTTTGGTGGTTGCATTCCTTGTATCATATTGATTCTTTCTGCAGTGACTTGTCTGTTTCCTTTGGCACTCCTATGACCTAAGTATTGCACTACTTTCTGACAAAATTGTAATTTAGATGGAGACACTTTGTCCCTCTTCTGCCAAATGATTCAGCAATGCAACGGTTTCTGTTACACATGAATCTTTTGTCTTTGATGCTACTAGGAGATCGTCAATGTACTGAACCAATACAGACTCTCCAGGCATGCTCAAACTTTCTAGGGATTTCTTTAGCAACTGATTAAAGATAGATGGACTTTCAGTAAACCCTTGAGGAATTCGGCACCATGCCTAAATACGATCTCCGAACCGGAATGCAACTATAGACTGGCTTTCTGGGTGTAATGGAACAGTAAAGAACGCATTACACAGATCGATCACAGTGTACCATTCTGCATAATGGGTAATTTGATATAAAATCACTGCTGGATTTGGTACAGTTGGACAATATAGGACAACTATTTTATTAACCTTTCTAAGGTCTTGCACAATCCTAAATGTTCCGTTTGGCTTTTTCAATCCCATTATCGGTGAATTACAAGGACTATTTTCTATCTCTCTCAAAATGCCTTGATCAATCATTTTGTTTATTACTGGAGTTATTCCGTTAATTATCTCTGCTGTCATTTTGTATTGGGGAACATTCGGGTAACTTACACCTTCTTTTATAGAGACTTTTACAGGATCTACGTCTTTCATTAATCCAATATCTTCTCCTGTGAAATCCCACACCTTCTCCTTCACTACCTTTTTCAATTCATCGGGTATCTTTTCTCGGTCAAACACAGGAAACAACTTATTTTTCTCTGCCTCAATCATGAGCATGGTCATTTTATACAGGCTATCTTCATCAGGGATTTGCAGTTCTATTCCATCTCGTGAACAGTATACGGCACAGTTCATTTTACGCAAAATGTCTCGTCTAACAAATTTACGGGGCTACTATCACACACCACAAATCGGTGCATGTCTTTGAAATTTCCAATTTCTACTTCAACTGGTTATGTTAAGGAGGTTTTAATCTGTCTATTAGCTACACCTACAACTTGGATGCTTTGTCCCGAGAGAGGAAGATTTTGGACTTCCACTGATCTAACAGTTGAACGGGTAGCACCAGTGTCCACTAGGAAAGTTATTTCTACATCATTCACCTTTCCGTTCACAAATGGACCAGACTGATTTACCTCAAGAGTGGCTCCAAGCACACACTCTTCTCCCTCTCTCAGGCACCGTCAGAAACTTTCATCCGAATCACTCCCACCTTCCTCTTGTAACCAATACTGGGGACTCACATTCACTCTGGGCGATCGGTTTACCTTCTCGCCTCCGCTGAATCCTGTCTTTGCACTGTATCTCTGTATATTTAAACTGTGTGGAAGTGGCGGTTGTGGCACCTGACTTTGCTGAGTAACTATCTGCTGCTGTTGCGATTGCTGTTGAATTACCTCATGCTGCACCTGTGGATTCAATTATGTATTTTCGGGATTAACTCTTGGTGGATACTTACATTCTTTCTTCCAATGCCCGATCCTGCCGCAATTATGACAAGGGAACTTTTTCTTAAGCTCTTCTATATTTCCTACCAATTTTGTTTTGTTAAAATTTCATTTAAATTTTCCTTGACCATCTGTATTTTTATTCTCCAATTTTGCTACTTGGTGTTCTGCTACCTTCACTTGTGCCCACATAGCCATTTCCTTTAGCTTCTTTTGTTTAGCTTCAATTTCATCACTATAGTAATTAGCCTGTCTCAATACCTAATCCACTGTGCTCGATTGCCATCCTATTAAACTATGCCTAATCATGTCTTCAATTTCTGGTCTTAAACCATATACAAATCGATATACGAAATGACTCATGTCTTTTTCACTCATTTCCTCATATCCACTGTATTGTTTAAACACCAACAGCAGTCTTTCATAAAATGCATGTACAGATTCCTTCAATTCCTGTATAGTTCTGTCTATTTTAACCCAATCTGTTTCTTTTGGTGGAATTGTATTCTTCAAAAACACTATTACTTGTTCGTACTTTCTCATGACTTCAGGTGACGGAGCACCTGTTATTTTATCTCGAGGATATTCCTCCTTTGCCCAATTTACAGTTATCTTGCACTCAGTCCACAGATCTGCTGGTACAACTATGTCAAATATTCCATCCAGATCAACCCATAATACTTTTGAAACTTTCACAAATTGATCTACTTGTCGATACCATTCTACTGGTTTTTCTCTCAATCTGGGGAAATCATTTGTAAAGGATAATATATCCTGTCTGCTCCAAGGAACATGTACATAACCTCCTCCAGGTATTTCTCTCATAGGGAATTCATTTGCAACTATTTCCTTTTCTCTCGCAGGGAACGCTAATGTAGATCTATCACTGGCCTTTTCTTTTTTCTTTGCCCTTTTTATTCTCCACTTATTCACATCTGCCCAACTCCTTAGTAGTACAATCAATTCTTTGATCTGGGAAAGCCTTCCTGCAGTATTCATATTTTCAAAATCCTTTTCTGAAAAGTCTACTCTATAGGATTTTTGCAATGTTTTATTCTTTGAGAATTCTACTTCAAATTAATTTGCTAATCCTTCTAATTGATCATGTACAGACTTCGCTTTCCATGTTATGCTCTTGCACATGAACATAAGTTCATCATCTTGGTACGTTTTTAATCTGTCTGTTCCAATTGTTCCATTAATTAATTCTTCCATATCGAATTTTATTCTTGCCACATCTAATACTTTAGGTTTATGTTCTTTTAATTTCAAAGTTTTATTCCAATCACTTCATTCTTGATCCGATGGTCCAAGTCTGTGTTAAATCTATTTTCTCTATACTCTTCTCAGATGTAGCAGAGTCAGATTCTGCTCCGGTTGCATACTTAAAGGTAAACTCTGATTGAAAGTTAAGTCAGGTGGATTTACATTATTTGCTCGCTTAATTTCTGACAAATCTGGATAAATATTTTCTTTTACCTTTTGCAAACTTTGCTGTAAAGGGATTGTCAAACTTGGCTCTTTTATTCTTTGGTTTTCAAACACCGAAATTACAGGTCCTATCGTTACTGGGACTGTTACTGCTTCTATGTTTTTCGTAAGCTCTTGTATCTTTTCTTTCAATACATTTGTAGATCGTATACATTCAGCAGTACTTGTTTGTTCTTCAATTCGTTTTTCTACTCTATTTACACTTCCTCTTTTATTATTTTGTTTGGGAGTACCGGTAAGTCTTGTTTCTGCTATTGAGGCATTTGGATTATATCTAATTTCTACTCTTTCTGGTATATCTCTAAAATTTGAAAATTGCCTTGGGGTTTCATTAACTCTATCTTCTACTGGTTTAGCATTAGGTGTGGTCCATAAAGAAACTGGTTGATATGGTGGTGGTCTCCTATTTAATATTTCTTCCAGTACAGCATCCTCCGATTCACCATCACCATAACTTTCTTTCCCTGTTTCCATATTTTTCCTCTTCTCTGTACATTTCTGCCCTTCATATTCATCCACTAGTCTGACTGGATACCATCTGCGCATTCTACTCTCATGTGTCTCTCCCCATAATCCACGTAATCTACCTCTCGGTCTGAGATGTATTTCTGACCATTCTCGTTCCATTTCATGCATCTCATCTTCCCATTCTACTAGAGCTTCAAATTGAGTCGGTCTAGGTCTTGGCTCAAGCTTCATCATCCTCTCTTTCAAGTTTCTCAAAACTGCCAAATTAAAAGATCCGACTTCTGGGAAAGCTAACGTACCATTGTTTCTGGTATACCTTGCCCAATTTTCTAACCAAACACATGTATCGTAACCATATTTTGACAACATATACGAAGCAGGCGTTTTTGGCGGAGGAGGTAATTTTCCCTCTCTTGTTACTATCGCCTTATCCTTTACAAACTCATTTTTCAATTTCTTAAACCATGAAGGTTTCTTCTTTTCTTCTTCGTAATAATAATCCATTTTTCTGTAAATTCCCTGTCTTTCAAAAGATTGCGTACTTCTCTGTTGCTGTTCCGTAACACCAACCTATCACAGCGCGGTTTACACTAGCGTACCAATTAGAACAATATACATCTCCTTAGTACTTAACCAATAGTTTTCACTGTTTTCCGTGATGCACCAATCAGCCCTTACTCTGTCTTGGTCATGAGGACCAATCCCTGTGCGACACTTTTGACGTCAGCTCTGCTCCGGCTTCTGCAGCTTCGACTGTCCCCTCCTTTACAAGGTTTATCGAGAAGTCGTATTTACAAGATATACAACTGAATCGGTTAGTAACTTACACAAATGAACTCCATTCGTCTGTTTCGCTAAATAAAGTGATAGCATTTTCTCAATCACACAAGTATTCTGTATTTCCAGTAAACAGTGCTTACCTCTTCTCTACCACAGAATTTTACATTCGCTGATAAAGCAGGGCTTACCTTTTCCTTTACCCTTCTCACAAGCTCGGGTTAAGCTCTATTACTCTCTCAGCAGTAAGTTTTAGATCAGGATACGCAATGATCCCTGTACTTGAAGGCTAAGATTTTATAAACTGCCCTCGCTATGCATTTATCCTTTCACACGTAAAGTCCCTAAACTTGTGATGTACTACAACACCACTTGTGATATACGATGATACCACTGTAGTATACAACAATACTACTTTATGAAACAGACTATGCGATGTGCGACTTCACTTGCCACACTTCCTCTGCCTGCAGACAGAGGCACCAGCTTTACGCAATCCTCGAAAGCCTTCTCAGGACTACATATAACGTAATAAGAACTCAACAGATGTTAGTCAAAATTCTGTACATCAAAACCCTTATATATCACTCTATACATAATCCTAGCTAATTCTAAAGCAAACAATGCTCTGCTACCAAGCTAATAACTGATGCAGCGCTACTCTGGAAATATTTTCTAAAACCATATCACCTTTCCCTGAAGTACCAAATCATACATCTACTCATCAGTGGGGCCCATAACATTGCGAGTTACTCACAAAATACTTCCATCCTACTTCATGGATTGGGGAGATTCAAAGGAGAGCTGCTGTATCATAGCGGAGTGTCTAAATTAAAACTAAATATTTATACTATTTACACCTGCAGTTTAAATGAGTTCGCCATGGTTTTTAATAACATGACATTTTATTCAGACACACCACCATTACAGTCGATGAATCTGCTAGTAAAAGATTAGGCGTAGGAAAATACAAGACCAGCTTAATTCTCCATTTATCTCATTTTTATTAAAAACAGAATTTAGCATGTCTAACAGTTTATTCGCCTTATTTATTTCTTTATTCAAAAATAACTTTAAAGGAGTAAAAGTTTTATCTCAAACAGTTATATTCATTTATTTCAGAGATTTCAGAAATAGACATTATTATTTAGATTTCAGGACACAAATATTAGCAAAAGACAGATAGTTCCCAAAATTCATTTTCTCCTAACTTCCCTAACTAATAACCTCATCTAAAGCTCAGGTCTCACTCAAAGTAAATAAAACAGTTATTCAAGAATTCTTACATCTCAGGAAAATCAGCATACCGACAGCATCTCAGGAGGAATACGGAAGAGAGTTTTCTCTTAAAGAAAATCAAGACTTTTTATACCTTTTTCACTAACTTTATCTATCTACAAAAGTAACCATCAGCCCAAACTCAAGTTCTGATTGGACAATTTGAGGGTGGATGAGCATCACCTCATCATTCTAATGTTCAATTTCCGTAGCATCAGCTGAATTTTAAAGAGTCCTTTGTTTGAGAAAGTCTTTGGCCTAGTCACATCCTCAACTAGCTACTACATGATCCTTTCCCACGATCAGTAACTCAAATGTTCATTCTTTTTGGCAGTCAACAGGACTTCCAGGGCAAGTCGTCCTCGAACTGCTTTCATTCAGGCACAGGCAGCTCACATTCAATCTCGGCCTTGGGCTGCGCATGCTCAGTTCATCTTCCATTCACAGGTAATGAAGCAGCCATCTTTTTACTAGGCCTCACGGGCTAGAACCAGAACTATCATAGAAACAAACACAAAAAAATGTTAATTATTGAAATATAGCCCTTATGTTTACCTCCCCCTGTACTAAGGGTTTCCCTATTAGTTGTTACCTAGCAAATAAGCAACATATATGCATGATATACTGACTTATCTCCATATCTTTGCCACAAAACACATGAACAGAAAGCACATTCATGCCGCTTTTGATTAAATTAAGGCTTTGCAATATTAAACAACATGACGACATTACTAAACTAGTCAGTTATAGTTCTCCATGCAATCAGATTAGTATTCCCACGTGTATTTGTGTGTGCATTCTATACTACGTTGATTAATATTTTCCAAACCCACACAATTAACCACTTCCCTGCTAATGACAAGGTCAACTCGTCATGGGTTTTACCTGCCCTGTGCTTATGACGAGTTGACCTTGTCATGAACAATGATAAATCTGGGACTGCAGCACCCAGCGGGAAAACCCCTTAGCAGCCAAGGTGTTCATAAAGGTTACAGTTATGAGGAAATGACTTCATGAGGGGTATACAAAATTTTGTTTTTCCACCTCGCTCCATCAGGTACATATGGGTGTAATGAACCATATTCCTCTCTGAATTGGTAACATTCTCATGCCAACATGTTTCTGTCTATAGTCAGCCAGATGGTCTTAGGCATTCGTCAGGTCCAAATCTATGTGTCTCTACACTACAAGAGAGTCATTGCTGAGTTCAATAGAAGGTATGTAGAGAGGATCTACCTCTCCACAGAAGTATTTCAGGTTATTTAACCAAATTGTAAAGTGCTAGCAGCCTCATTGTCTGTGCGGGTGTGCGTTCTCCTGCAGTCACACTTGCATCAAGGTAGTACGCCCTCTGTGGTCCTACTGTGCCCCATGAAACAACTGACTGGTGTCACTGTAAAAAAGTTGATTGATGCTTTCGAAATATGTAGTATTGCATGAGGAAATTAACGGCCACATGCATCAACCTATTTAGGAAGTGCAAACGGTGCGAATCTGTAAATTCGGCCATTTGCGATTCCTAAATAGGTTTTTGGGATGCATCAAACATTTTTGGCAAAATCGCTATTTTTAGCGAATTCCAAAAATGCGATTGCTTTTAAGGAATCGCAAATTTGCGATTCCTTAAAATCAATGCATGATTACTTTTAAAATTGCGAATTTGCAATTAGGGGGTGCAAATTACCACGAGGGTAACCTTGTGGTAATTTGCGAAAATGTATTAAAATGTCATGTTACAGACACACATGTCCTTAGGACATGTGTGTGTGAAACATGCACTTCAAAATACATTTCAGGGGTGCCTTCGGACCCCCCCTGCACCCATGGAATGCATTAACATTTTGCGAATAGCTAATTGAAATTCGCAAAATGTCAGTGCCTTCCCAGTGATTCCTATGGGCCTTTTGGCCCATAGGAATCAATGGGAATTGCGAAATCGCAAATTAGAATTCGCATAATATTTGCGATTCGGTAAAAATTGCGATTTTTACCGAATCGCAAATATTATGCGATTTTAATCATGCATCCCATTTAATCCGATTCCTTATTTGCGATTCCCTAAAAATTGCAAATAAGGAATCGCAAAACCGGACTTTGATGCATGTGGCCGATAGAACAGACAGTTGATGGACAGTCATTTATGAAATTGCTACACATCTTCAAGTCTACTTTTGGAAAATCGCCATTTTGTCTGGGTTGTGCTGCCATGGTGGAGCGGGACCCTGCTGAGGCAAACCATACCCACGTTGGGGCCATCGCACTCTGTCTCCCGCTGTTTCATCTTGTAGGATGCCGGCAAGAAAGGTGAAATATTCCTAATTTATGTCTCTGTGAAGAACAAGCACAAGGGAAAGCACACTCCAACAACAAAGTGGTTCACGAATTAAAGAAACTCACAAAACAGGCACAGGTGAGAAAGAGAGAATAGGAAAAAAGAAAGATAGAAAGAAAGAAAAAAGAAAGAATGAAAGAGAGTGAGTGAGATAGAAAGAGAGACAGTGTGTCTATGAGAAAGAGCGACAAATATAGTTTCTGTGTATCACAATAGGTACCTGCCTCCCACAGAGCGCCAGAGATGAGTAAAGGTGAGAGTAACACAGTTCTGAGGGGTGTAGCTTGGTGAGTAAGATTGGGGGGGGGGGGGGAGAGCTTTAGATTTCTCAACAATCGCATATACATTATACGAGAAGGAGGGCAGGAGGGGGCCTTAAGGAGCAGTAGAAAGGGAGAGGAGTTCGAATTGTGAGAGGTACAGTTACAACTCGATATTTTGTAAAATAACAATTTTTAAGCCCTTTAAAACAGAGACAAGAGTGTGTGTGTGGGTTTTTGTCTGCAGGTGTAAGTAAAAATCACAATTGAAATCCAACAAACACCTCACCATACCCGACTTAAAGCACCTGTACACAACAATTTACTACAGAATACATTTTTAGGGGGTTGTAACACCCTCACCCTGAAAAGCTACGGCCCTGGCAGTTCTGTATGTATTTAGTTGTTTTTTTATAGTTGTATATGTTACCTTTCAGTCAACAGAGGGATCTGGCCCACTCAAAGGGCGGGAGAGTGCAGGGGAGATCCAATATTATTCAATTGTGCCCCCCCCCCCATTCCAAGAAGAGATCTGACCCTAAAATACCTGCACATAAACCAGACTCAGGACAGGCACATTCCAATTCCCTGCTCCTGGCTGAGGCCATGGCTGCTCTTAAATCACCAACATGCCTTTAACTGTCACCTGGTGACCATCTTTTGACCTTGCATCCCGTGAGCGTGTAAATAAACAGGTTCCATTTGATCAGGAAGACAAGAAGTCCAACAGCCTGCACATTCTCCTCAGTGGGGCTGGATGAGCCATAACTAATCTACCAAGCAGTGAGCAGCCTCCTGTTTTGTTGAGATTGGGCTTGCTGTCATGCATAGTTGGTGCAATTCAAGACAGCATGAGGAAGTGCTACCTCATACGCAGGTCCACTGGAATTATGTGGCATGAGAGGACCAAATTATGCAGCAGTGCGGAGTGAATTATGCAGCAAACGGCAAATTATGTGGCATAAAGCGGCACATTTTGTAATAGCATTACTTCCTTTTCTCGTCATTTTTAAATTTAGTAACACTCTGTGGGCATTGGTTGCACCACATTAGCACCAGTTTAACGTCGCAAGCGCGACACAGCTCCAGCAATGATCAGGGGGGCCCTATGTGCACAATGCTGTGTCAGTCCTTCCCTCTGCTTCTAGCAGGCGCAGGGTTTTGACGTAGCATGGGCCCAAAAGTGACTGAGTGAAATCTTGTAGATTTCACTCAGCCACTTTTGGGAGGCTTTCCTGCGCCGAAACGCCTTCCCCTGCGATGGCACGCCTCTTCTGGCGCAGGGCTTTACAACGTGACGCATCTGGGAGGTGCGTCACCTTGTAAATACCCCGCACCATGGCGCATCTTTTGCGCCGCCGCTGAGTCACAAAAGTGACGCAACGGTGACGTAAAAGCGGCGCAAGGGGATTGTAAATCTGCCCCCAAATACCCTATTGCTATTGCTATGCAGGTGAATGCATCCTTCTATCTACAGGACTGGTTGCTAACCGTGTCATAATGATGGTAACTCCTGGCATATTATGGGTATCCATGGAATGATGGTTCATATCTCTGGCATATTTCTGGTCCTGACAGAATAGTGGTCATTCTTGACATACTGTAGTCCTGGCAGGAGGGAGGCAATTCTTTGCACATTGTGGGCATCCATAAAATAGTGGCACAGTGATGGTTACTCCTGGAATATTGTGAGCATTCAATAATCATTCTTGAAGTGGTAATTGATGTCATATTGTGGGCATTGTTTGCACAAAAGTATAAGGAATCGGGTTGTAACCCATAAAAATCCGTTGTTTTTTTTGCTTTTTGATCTCTAGGTGTTGGACTGATGCTGTGGTGTGGGCCCCTCTAATGGAGTGTCACCCACTACAAGCTCTATGGTAAAATTGATTTGTGTTGTGCACGCAAACGCCCATATTTTAAAATAAGGTCTGCGTCTGGCAAAGGTGGATTAAGAGCCTATGTACAGGGCAAGCGTGAACAGGTGTGTGCATAAAGCTTGATAATTCAATTGGGAATCCAAAAGGAAATGTTCTATGTCCATTTGGCTGAAGTGGACATCGCCTGTATTTAAACATGTTTGCACTTAGGGTAAAATGTGCCTAAAATGTACCTTTAGATTTGCACAAGGTAGAAAGGTCAATGATGTGTCCTCTATCAATTCCTGGGCCACAGACTGTTTAAACCAGTTTGCACTTTGGGTAAAGTGTGCCTAAAATGTAGCTTTTGATTGAACAAAGTGAAAATGCTCATTGATGTGCCCTTTCCTATTAATTCCTGGGCCACACACTTACCTTAAAAATACATTTTGCTTTACATAAGTTTTGGTTCTCGAGTCATACATCTGTTTTTTTTCATTCGTCCGGTTTTAATGGAATTTATGTGTTAGATTGTCCTGCTGGTTAAATGAATTACTCTGATGCCCAACTGTTAGGTCAAAGCCCCCCACATCAACAAGCCCTTCCCAATGAGAATAGATTACTAATAGCAGTGGAAGGGATAAGGTGAAAACTCCATAAGCTGATTAATAGCGCCTCCTTGTCTACTAGCTTGAAGGACGTTCCAATATGGGACAAAGGCAGGACAGAAAGATCTCTGGCTCCAAACACCACTGGTGGCGTCTTTGATGTCTTGGAGGCAAGAAACCAGAGCTGAGAAGGTGAAGGTTGGTTCAGGGTAGAGTTGTGCTGCAACTTTGGATACACACACCAAGCTTAGTTCTTCCCAGAATATTGCGTAAGGGGGTGGACAATGCTTGATTTGTTAAAAAACATAAGTACCAGGGCTCTCGTCAGGAGGCCACTGCACCTTACACCAAATATTGCCCTTGCCATGGTGTCAATGATAGTAACAACACAACTACCAATCATCACGCTACAACAAGTGTGACAATTCGGACTATTCCATGCCCCCAAAGTTATAAGAACGGTTTGGGCTGCAGGTAATAGTCCTTTTTAATGTGTATTCAATTAATAATTAACTGTTGTTGTGGTCATCTCTAAATTAGCCAGACAGTGCCACTTTGAGGCAAATTGTCACAAAAAGTGGTGTTGACAATTAAGTGCCGGTGCTGAGCACTGGAAACCACAGGCTCAAATTAAGCACCAGGGATGGATAGCCTGTGGCCTTAACAACAGAAGTGACAGGGGTGAAGGGACAGTCTAGAATTCCACCTCCATTTTAAAAATCCTGCACAAGACAGAAATGCTGAGAATTAGATGAACATGATAAGGAAGATGGACAAGTCCTGCTGAAGAATCTATATCCAGAGAACTCCACTCTGGACTTTTACTCCCTAATATCTGTGGACCCACTTTTTCTCCAGAGCTAACGGTCTAGCTCCCTGATTCCTGCTCAGGACCAGTAGAAGGTGGGGGTCTGAAGGAAGTGGGTGACCTTCGACATCTGTGAATGAGTCCTGTTTGTAGGTGCCTCAGGAGTGATCACTTCAGGCTCTTGGTAGTCACAAAGGCATCATGCAAGTGGCTGAAGGGCTGACTGCTTGGGAACTGCAGGGAAGGACACTCTTCTTTCAGGAGGACTGTGGGTACTATTGCCTGGAAGAGTCCAAGTGAGGAAACTAACAAGGCAGAACAGGCTAGCAAGGCCCGGCATTTACAGCCCTAGAGAAGGTGAAAGCAACGCAGAAGTGCCAGAGTCTCTAGAATGTCACAGGGAATCTCAACCACCAAGGGTGCCATCAAATCCTTTTGCAGAAAAGCCAATGTGATTTGGCCCATCAAGACTGCAGATATAAAAAAAATATATGTTGCCGATGTGTAGCCATTTCACTACTGCAGTGGGTGCCCCGAAAGTGAGCTCACTGGTGTCTAATGAGAAATCCCGTGCAGAAATGGCAATTTTTCAGATGGTAAGTTGGTTCCTGTAGGGGACTTGGACCACATTCACCATGTTCTTTGTCCCCATAGTTAGAGATTGGGAACCACCCCTGTTCCAACCATTTATGAGAGAGGCCCTGGGTCCTGTGGATGGTCGAGGTGGCCAGGTCCTGAGCATACCCCATACTACTCCCTGAATTAAGCAGGTAGTATGCAAGGAGAGCACTACTACTAGGAAAACCACAAGGCTTTTTGACCTCTGATGACCCCTCACTCTCTCTGCCTGAAGCTGATAGCAGCGTTCTAGATTTTGGTCTATTTTTGGTAAACCCACATTGCAGTGAAATGTTTATTGATGTCTATTTGTTGCAGTTATAGCAGCATCCAATTTTGATTATGCCTAGGGATACCACATGCTGGTGGGTTTGTTGATACATTTTGTATCTCTAAAGGCTGTAGGCCTGACCTCAATACTGGGAACATCTTGAACAAGGCCCATAGATCCGATTTTGTATGACTGTGTAGCTTTGCATTATGTGTCTCACTGTCGGAAAATATGAGAGTATTGTGATTTGGGGTCTGCTGGTGCAGAAACCCTTAAATATGCCTCAGAGATGCTGAGCTTAATATGGGTTTAGGTAGTTAGTTACCCACTGGGAACATTTTTCTAAGGTATTCCTTTGTACCTCATATAGTTTGCAGGGCTTCTTTAGAGGGGGTTCTAATTAGTTTTTTTATAATTGTTTGTAATTGTGCGAGTAGATTTCAGTTGTGTTTTTTTGTGAAAGAAAAGTACTGATTGGACAATGATTTATTGAGTGTTATTTTCTACATTGCTGAATTCTGAGTTTCTAGCCCACAACACCCATCAGAGTCAGCCTCAGCCTGCCCTCTCTCACTACCCTGAGAATAAAAGGATAAAGGGGTACTTGGTACCCACTTTGACAGCCTTCAGTTAGAGGGCACAAGACACCTAAGGCAAAAGACTCCTGTTGACACAAATGGAGCTCAGAAACCTCTACTTGCCCTGTGATCTCCAGACATGAATTTCTCACAGGTGCTAATTCTTGACATATTGGGGACATCCATGACATCCTCACCTGCTATACTTCTGGTCGTGCATTAGGAAGGTAATCCATGACATATTATGCCCATATGGCTGAGATACCCACCACCCCCTCTCAACACAATCCCCAAGAATGGGAAAACGGAAACGGTTCTGAACTTTTGGAAGGCGGGAGGGAGTTACCCTTCCGGCCGTATTTATTAAAATATGAAACAAAATTAAAACATTAAAATAACAGTTTCATATCATGTACAATTTCATTTACACATTACGATGTTCTTGGCTGACCTTAACACATCTCTAATACAAAGGTTCTCCTAGCCGATACTAAACATCCTGTAAATGCATTTCTCAAAATTGAAATTGTACATCCTAACATTACGGGCCAACGGCAAGGTCGTAACCGGTGTCAGATCCCTAATCCAGAACTCCACCCTCACTTGTGAGGGGCGGGCGCACAGAGGACTGTACCTCTGTGCCAACTTCCAATTTCCCTTGTCTTAGCGGGGGCCCCTGTTAACTCGACGCCATCTTAATGGTCGTCCGAGGACTCGTGTGAGGTGTCTAGAAGGTAGCGTAGACCCCCCTCCCACCCCACACAACTTACCACATCTGCCGTCGCAGATGTCCTGGCCCTGGGAAATTCCCAGGAGGGGCCCGTAGCCCCTCCTCCCCAGGGAGGGGCCTATGACCGCCTTCCCTTTCGGCGTCCCCATCCTTAGAGGGGACCGCCTCCCCGTTTGAGGGGCCAATAGCCGCCTCCCCCCGGGCGCTCCCATCCATAATGGGTGACGCCCCACCTCTAGGGATCTTCCAATTACTGCTCACCGATCATGACCTTACCGCCCGACCAAAAATAAATACGACAATTTAAGCTAAAGAGGAGAAAAGACAATTATACTAAGCAATTCAAAGTATAACTTCTACCAAGCATCACTGTTCAACTCTGGTGCAACTACTTAGCTGAAACAACATGCTGAAAAAGTAACCACTTTATTACATACCAATTACACTTTTATTCACAACAACCTGTAAAAGAAACAATATCACGTCACTCGACTTTATTCAAACAAATCGCTGTCATCAGGGGCTGGTGGGTGGGTCAAAATTGGCTCTTCGTTCCGTCTCGAGCTCACGTGCAACGGGGAGGTGCAGCTTCAGAGCACAGGAACAAGAGGATGCTTCCTTGGCTTGTTGCTCCTTTTATCCTTCTTCGGGCGGGCGTGGACCCTCCTCCAATCCGCCTCCGGGGCATGGCCAGCGGTGTAGGTGTCTAGGACAACCCCCTCTTTGGCGGGAAAAGGCGCGCCCCGGCTACGCCGCTTCGGGCATACCAGCCGAGACTCGCCTCCCGCCCAAAATGGCTTCCCGGGGGGATCGGGGCCCTCCACCATATGTTCGGGGGGACCGAGTGGTCGCCCCTTTCCATATGGCTGAGATACCCGCCACCCCCTCTCAACACGATCCCCAAGAATGGGAAAACGGAAACCGTTCTGAACTTTTGGAAGGCGGGAGGGAGTTACCCTTCCGGCCGTATTTATTAAAATATGAAACAAAATTAAAACATTAAAATAACAGTTTCATATCATGTACAATTTCATTTACACATTACGATGTTCTTGGCTGACCTTAACACATCTCTAATACAAAGGTTCTCCTAGCCGATACTAAACATCCTGTAAATGCATTTCTCAAAATTGAAATTGTACATCCTAACATTACGGGCCAACGGCAAGGTCGTAACCGGTGTCAGATCCCTAATCCAGAACTCCACCCTCACTTGTGAGGGGCGGGCGCACAGAGGACTGTACCTCTGTGCCAACTTCCAATTTCCCTTGTCTTAGCGGGGGCCCCTGTTAACTCGACGCCATCTTAATGGTCGTCCGAGGACTCGTGTGAGGTGTCTAGAAGGTAGCGTAGACCCCCCTCCCACCCCACACAACTTACCACATCTGCCGTCGCAGATGTCCTGGCCCCGGGAAATTCCCAGGAGGGGCCCGTAGCCCCTCCTCCCCAGGGAGGGGCCTATGACCGCCTTCCCTTTCGGCGTCCCCATCCTTAGAGAGGACCTCCTCCCCGTTTGAGGGGCCAATGGCCGCCTCCCCCCGGGCGTTCCCATCCATAATGGGTGACGCCCCACCTCTAGGGATCTTCCAATTACTGCTCACCGATCATGACCTTACCGCCACAGGCCGGATAGTTGACCGGCTATCCGGACCCCCCACAAAACTCCTACTTAAAGGTCATGGCTGCACAAACTCTTTAACCAAGCTACAAAGTCTCCTATGAGTAAAGTATTCCCCACCCGGGACAAATGGACCCCATCCTCCAGATACATCTGGTCCCCCTTGATACATCCATGAGGAATAGAATGCAACGTACTTGTACAGAACAACCTACCAAGTTTGTTATTCACTTTCTTCACCGAATGGTTTAAAGCTGACACAGAATTAGCCCCCCGCCATACCTTCCGCGGAATCATATGGGACCATGCAATCGTGCATCCCGGGACCCTTCTCGCCAACCAACTTACTGTGGTTAATATCAATTTGAGAAGTACTCGTCGACCAGTGGTCACCAAATCATTGCCCCCAAGATGCACTATGATTACAGATGGCGGTGACCTTGTCCGCCCTAACAAACCCTCCATAAAAGCTTGAAACTGGTCAATACAGAGCCCGCCCCTTCCGTGGAAGGTCACCCTGTACCCGTATTCCCCAGCCATGTGAACCATGTCACCTGCTTTGAATACGTCCGCGGCACGCCTCACGTATGAGTGGCCCACGACCCACACCACTCTTTCCTCAGCCGGTGATCTTTGACCGCTGGTTCCCAGGTGTCGGGTCGACTGCACAGTCCGCCTCGTAAGCTCGCGAAACTGTAAACCAAACAAAAGACAAGAAGCGTGAGTGCATGACATTAGCTTCACAACATGTGCAACCGCACATACCTTTTATAACAATTTGAGGACCAACGTCCCAACCGTTTCACTTTTTCCACACTCAAACCCCTGGCTGTAGCCTCTGTAGCAGCCCCTATCCGGAAAGAGTGGGTCCCAAAATCGCACGGGTTCAAGCCTGCAGCTGCGATTGCCATTGTTAGCACCCGCTGGAACTGAAACCTAGTCAGAAGGGTGGCGTCGGCGTGCCTCAGCAAGCTTCCCCCCCATGATGCCGACCTCTGCGCTAAATACTCCTCAACGCATGTTACCGGGCACATGGGGGATCCCGGAATCCGCTGGACAACCACACTGTCCCCGATCGCACCCTGATCGGTCTTGGACCTGGCAAATGAGACTACCATTGTCTCCCCCTTAATTTGAATGTGCTCTCGGCACAGACCTCCCCCGGCATCCTGCTTGTTCCTTGCTACCAGTTCGCTAACCCGCATAGCCCCATGGAATGCTAATGCAAAAGCGGCCCGGAATAGCACTGTCTCTGATTGAGATGAACATGTCGCAGGGAGTACGGATAGTAACAGGGCCAACCTTTCCAGACCTATCGGGCGCCTCTCATCCACTCTGCGACCCTCTAGGCGTTGCCACCCACGCAGTGCCTTTTGTACCAGAAAGGACGATGTGGGGTCCTGGATGCCATGAGCCCGTGCCATGAATGAAATGGCGGCCCGGTGCCTATTGGCCGTAGCCACTGATTTGCCTGCCTGATGTAACGATAACAGAAAGTTCAGGACATACTCCTCTTGGCCCCAAAGCTCCCCCCTAGCTGAACCCAAAAAGGACCAATAAGAACGGAACGCTCCTTCATATGCCTTCCTTGTCCTGGGTGCTAGACTCTCTCCCACGAGGTTTTGTAGTCCGGGGCACCGAGAGACCAGAGGGCTTCGGGAAATGGTGCCGCTACCGGGTCCGCTGAGGGCAGAAAACCCCAGAAGGCCTGCATATGGGAACGAGAAAGCGCATCAGCTGCCTGATTTAGTACCTCTGGCACGTGTCTTGCCCTAAAGTGGACGTTTAGTCTCATACACAGTAGCACAATTTCCTTCAGCAATCTCAAGATCCATTTGCAGCGAGCTGCCTGACTATTGATACACTCAACCACGGTCATATTATCAGACCAGAACACCACAGAGCGATCACGAAACCCCTCAGGCCAGGTTTCCAAGGCCACCAGAATGGGAAACAGCTCTAGAAACCCAATATTACCAGTGAGTCCATCATTGTGCCACCACTCTGGCCAGGTCCGTGCCGACCATCGATTGCCGAATATGGCGCCAAAACCCACACTCCCCGCCGAGTCAGTCCACAACCCCAGTTCTTCCGAGGAAACAGGTGGCTCGGTCCAGACCACACGACCGTTGAAATCCGCCAGAAATGCCAGCCAAATGCGCATATCCTGGCGAACCTCTGCTGACAGTCTTGTGCGGTGGTGTCCTTCCCTGAGGCCCACCATGGCTTGTGCAATAGAACGGGAAAAGGGGCGAGCCATCGGTATAACTCTCAGGGCAAAATTCAGCTGACCCACAGCCTGCTGTAACTGATGGAGAGTTACCTTTGTTTCATCAAGACATGTTTCTAGCGAGGCCCTGAACTTCGTCACCTTCTCTCTGGGCAAGCGGAAGCAACCCTCCACAGAATCGAGCTCAATTCCCAGAAACTCAAGTGTGGTAGATGGCCCTACCGTCTTACCGGGTGCCAGCGGCACGCCAAACTCCTTCATCAGATTACAGAATTCACTCAAGGCCTGTGCACATTCCGTGTCCCCAGCTGCCCCCAGAAACAGAAAATCATCAAGATAATGCATAACATGCGTAAAGCCCGTGGCTCTTGTGAACGCCCATTGCAAAAAACTACTGAATTTCTCAAAATACGCACAAGAGATGGAACAACCCATTGGCATACATTTATCCATGTAATAGCGTCCCTGAAACATAAAACCTAGGAGACGCTGATCATCTGGGTGTACCGGGAGCAATCGGAACGCTGACTCGATGTCTGATTTAGCCATCAGCGCTCCGGGCCCCAGGCGATTCAAAATGGCGACGGCCTCATCAAAGGATGCGTACCGCACCGAACAGACTCCTGGGTCAATCGCATCGTTCACCGAAAGGCCCCTAGGAGCTGACAAATTATGTATTAACCTGAACTCCCCTGGGTCCTTTTTGGGGACCACTCCTAAAGGTGAACAAACAAAATTGCCAACCGGTGGTATGTCATATGGTCCAGCAACCCGACCCCGGGCCACTTCCTTACCAATCTTTGCCTGCACCACCGCCGTATTCTGTTGAACCGATAGTTGGTTCTTACATTGTGCTTCCCCCCGAAAATCCCCCGCCGGGATGCGGAAACCATATGAGAAACCGTCTCGCAACACCCCAGCGGAGATATGATCAGGGTATTCGTTCAGCCAAGGGATCATTGCCATAATATCAACCGGGGTAGGTAATGACGCCCCTTGGTCTACTTTAGACCTGTTTGGCGCTTCCTCTACCTCCCGTATCACCTGTCTTGGCTCTGCACATACTCTCGGGGTGCGAGGACTGTCCACACCCTGCACACTCATGCCTGAACCTGCAAGAACCTTGGGGTCTGGAACACTTGCCTCTGTTAAAGCTCCAGCAGACCCCTTTCTTACCCGAGTTGCCATTACTCTTTGTGTTCTGATCACTGCTTGTCCCCGCCCGAAAGGGCGCCCCCAAAGGATGGCGGGAAGGCTCAATCCCGTTTCCGCCTAAAGATGGCGACTTCGCCGTGTTTGACCTCTCAATTTTTTGCCAGGAAATGGAGTCGAAACAATCCCACGTCAGGGATGAGTCGTGCTCCTTGGACTTACGGAATATGCTATCATAACAACACCATTGACTGCCCCCGTATGTTTCATAAAATTCCATGATACGTGTCTGATAAACGGCTAATTCAACCAATAATTCGGGCCTACGATCCCCCATAATTGCAGTGAACATTCCAAACACTCTGGCCCAATTGGCGATCGTTTCATCTACTCTGAAACCCGCCATCTTTGTGCGCCATACACTAGGATGCAAAAACTCTTTCTGGTTTTTTACATGCTCAATCTCATAGTGATCGGTCAACAAGGAAAACATATTCACATATTTGTCTGCCCAAATCCTCTCTTTCACATCAATTGGGATATGTTGAACGACTTTTTCCCTCCTTGAGGGTACCGATCCCTCCCCCGCCATTGGCAATGGCTGCTTACCTGGACCGGTAGCTGAGACCGTTGTCGCTGCCGACCCAACGACCGATACTGGTTGTTCCACGGGAGCCTGCGGGGAAACAAGAGGACAGGGTGCCTTCGCGGCATCTTTCGATTGCCGCAACTGCTTCATTATCGACCTGGCTTCCTCAGCCGTGGCCCCCTCATTCTCTCTGCCCAACCATGCCGCCAACTGGGCAGCCAGCTCAGGAGGCATATCTTCCCCGTTCACAGGAGTGACCACCACAGGGATCGGTTGTCCCGCGTTCGGGACCGGAACTGGGGCCTCGATCGGGGTGACCGGGTCCGCTGGAGGTGAATCGGGAACCGGGGCCTCCCCACCCGATGCCCCCTTCTTGGCCCTTCTACCTCTCCCGTTAGGGACCACCCCCGGCAATGCTGGTCCGACGACTCTCTTTGGTCCACCCGCACCATTCATTGCCGCCATCTGCTTCTTCATATCCGCCATGTCTTTCACCAGCATACGAAGCATCTGGTCGGTTCCGACCCTCTTTCCGACCTTCTTGCCAGGCATCGTCCACAGATACTCCTCGAGGTCCTAGGTCAGGAAGCTTCGAACTCGCTGAAAGAAGAAACACACAAATTAAATCCTTCAAAATTGGCTCTTCGTTCCGTCTCGAGCTCACGTGCAACGGGGAGGTGCAGCTTCAGAGCACAGGAACAAGAGGATGCTTCCTTGGCTTGTTGCTCCTTTTATCCTTCTTCGGGCGGGCGTGGACCCTCCTCCAATCCGCCTCCGGGGCGTGGCCAGCGGTGTAGGTGTCTAGGACAAACCCCTCTTGGGCGGGAAAAGGCGCGCCCCGGCTACGCCCCTTCGGGCATACCAGCCGAGACCCGCCTCCCGCCCAAAATGGCTTCCCGGGGGGATCGGGGCACTCCACCATACGTTCGGGGGGACCGAGTGGTCGCCCCTTTCCATTCTTGCCACAATAGTGCCCACCTAACATTGATAATTGCTTTATTATGATAATTCCTGGTGTATCACAGTTAGTCATAGTAAGATGGTGCCAAGGCATATATATAAAGAATTATGATTTTGTTAAAGTTTACAAAGACTCAAAGCAGAGAGGAATCAGTGTAAGAACAAATGTAAAGCAGGTTCTAATGTACATGCTTAGACACCCTGTTGTGTTGGAATCTTACCTGTGCTTAAGATTCTCTCCTCTCTCTGCCCTTTCTCTATGTTCCGTGTGGAACATCTGGTACACGACACTCGAGAGTTGACAGTTGTTCCTGCGCTGTCGAGGTGGTCGGATGCCAGGTTGCTTACTTCCAATAAACTTACCTGAACACGGCCTCTGTCTCCAGTCTCCTGCTTTCCTGAGTGCAAGAAGCATCACAACATTTTTGGCGACGCTTTCCTGATGCTTGGATCTGCCTCACTCGATTTCATCGTATGGGAAGCAACCTGGTAATTCCGCGACGTCTCCTGCAGCCCTAAGTTTGCCTTCGGCTGCCTTCGTCTGCCTTCCGGATTTCTTCACGGTGATTTCGTTTGTTTTGGCCACCTTCAAGGTACTGTCTTTAAGATTTATTACTTTCGCTTGTCGAACTCCAACGTTCCAAGCTCTTCGGTTTGCCCCACGTCACTGCACCGCATCTGACGTTGCTGCAACGCTTCTGACGCTTTGCGTTTTGACGTTCTGGCGTGTCGACGTGTTGACGCTCCCACGTCTCCTGACACCCGTTCTTCGTCATTGGAACGCATCGTCAGCCTCCATTATTACGTCTGCAAGGAGCGAACGTTCACAGTTCCCTTTGTTTTCTTCAGCTCTTCGCCGCAGTTCTTTCTCACCTTCTAACGGGCTTTATGACATCACCCTGACTGCTTTTCGGTGACCACGCTGATTCACCCAACGTTCTGCAGACACTTTCACGGTGATTTGCACACCCTTACTTGCAAGTTTTACGTTATTATTACGTTTAAAGTGTGTTTAGACATTGTCTGCATTTTCTCTTCACTATGGCCTCAAATATTGTCATGCCTCCTATGTTTCTTTCCTCTCCAGGTACACCATCAATAGATTGGGAGGACTGGGTTGAAATGTTAGACAATTATATCACTGCGCTTGATGGGAAAAACTTCCACCCTGAAAGGAAAAAAGCGCTCTTGTTAAGCACTCTTGGCAATGAAGGCCAAAGAGTATTTAAGTATTTACCAGTGGCTTTAGGTCCCAATGGTCAACCCATGGATGACGCATACAAAGAGGCTCTGAAAAGACTAGAGACTAGATTTGCCAAGGAGGTCAACTTGGTTATGGCGAGATATCGCTTTTACACTCACCCTCAAGCTGAAAACGAGAGTATTGATGAATTTGTGTCCAGTTTACGCGAACTTTCCATCAAATGTCGTTTTGGTAACATGACTGATGAGTTAGTTCGTGATCAGCTTATAGTACAATGCCGCCATAGGAAAGTTCAGGAAAGACTATGGGCTGCCAAAGATCCCTCCTTAAAAGAGGCAATTGATATGGCGAAGGTTATTGAAGAATCTCAGAAGTGTATCAAAGAATTAGAGCGTAAAGATAAGCCTACCTCTCAAATTGGCAGTGTTGATTATGAAGAGTGTGTGGAAGGCTATGAAGTTAATGCTGTCTCTAAACGTTTTAACAAGAGTAACCCTAACAATTTTCCTTCTAGGGGCAGGAGCAAAGAATGTTGGCGTTGTGGAAGCCAATTCCATTCAGGTGATTTTAAGAAGTGCTATGCTCTTGACCAGATTTGCCGAAAATGTGGTCGCAAAGGTCATTACCTTAGGATGTGTAAACTGAACGAGGGTTCTGATAAAGCTAAGTCTTCTGACACCTTTGACAAACCCAAATCTAAAGTGAATGTAATTGACAACAGAGTTTTAGTCGTTCAACAATTAAGTTGTGACTTAGTTAGTACCACAAGTGACTCCCCCAGGTTATCTCGACCATCCGCTATATTTTCTATTTGTGGTCAAAATGTCTTACTTATGGTTGATTCTGGCTCCTTGTTCACCATCATTCCGGAATCTACCTTTTCTTCCTTGTGGCACAATACTTCCCTCACTGAAAAAGACATTGATCCGGTGGGATACCAGGGAAAACCAATTGATGTTCTGGGGTACATGTTTGGGGTCATCGCTTTTAAATCCAGAAGTGTCAATGGGAAAGTGTACATAGCTAAAGAAGGTCCTCCTATCCTTCTTGACCGTAGATGCCAGTCTTACGGGCATCGGTGTGGTGTTCTCACAGCTTCAGCGTGGTCTTGAAAGAACCGTTGCTTTTGCTTCAAGAACACTTACCCAAGCTGAGAGAAACTACTCGGTCATTGAACGAGAAGCTTTGGCTGCTGCTTGGAGTGTTGAGTACTTTCGTGTATATCTGTGGGGTGTAAGGTTTGTGTTGCGGACCGACCACAAGCCATTGCTGAAAATTTTATCTATCGGGTGGTGGTGCTGGAAAAGGTTCTGCTCGTCTTGCAAGGTTTGCTGCAAGGCTCCAGGAATACTCTTACGAAATTGTTTTCATTCAAGGATGGAAAAACGTTCAAGCGGATTGTCTTTCTCGCTTGTCTGTTGACTGGAAGTTAGTTGATCAAGATCTTGAAAAGTGTACTGTGGATGAGGCCGTTGCTGTGGTTGGGGACGTTTGCGAATCTCCGGTGGGTGCCTTTTCTCAAGACCAGTGGTTGACTGAGATGAAGAAGGACTCTGTCCTCCAAGAAGTTATTCTTTTGATTAGGAGAGGTGCCCCCAGAGAAAGCATGGTGCCTGTGGCTGTTAGGCCCTTTTGGAAACTCTTAGACGAGTTGTCTCTGGCAGGTTCAGAGATCATTATGAGGGGTGATCGGTTTGTGCCACCTGCTGGCCTGAGATCTCATATTTTCAAGCTGGCACACTGGGGACATTTGGGCCAGGGCATGACTATTAGGAGAATAAAGCAAGAGTTTTGGTGGCCGGGTATGGATGATATTGTTCGTGTTTGGGTGGAGAATTGCTCTTTTTGCAAGGAGAGCGAAAAAAGGTTGAAGGTTGGTCTCCAAGCCAATCAAGGGCACATTTCTGATCCTGGCAAACCCTGGTATAATCTGTGTCTAGATTTCATCGGCCCTCTGTCCGGTCTTTCTCTTGATTTGCGTTTTGCTGCTGTGGTCATTGATGTCCATTCCAAGTGGCTTTGTGTGGAGTTTCTCAGAGATGTCACCACTAAGTCCACCATTGAAGTGTTTGAGAATTTGTTTTCTTCAGAGGGTTTCCCCAACATGGTCTTGACTGACAATGGCACCCAGTTAACCTCCAACGAGATGAGGTGTTTCTTTGAGAAGTGTGGTGTCAAACATTCTCGCACTTCCTTGTACAATCCCATGGGCAATGGTATGGTCGAAAGGTCCAATCGCCTTGTTAAAGGTACCATCCAACTTGCTTTAGCCAACAATTTAGACCCCAAACGTTTGGTTCAAGATATGGTTTGGTCTTACCGGACTACCCCCCACAGTGTCACCAAGATTTCTCCTTTCCAAGTCATGCGTGGGCGTTCCCCTGGTTCTAGAACTGTCCCTGCTTGGTTAAAGGATTGGGTACTGTCTGATGGCGTAAGTTCTCCCGTTGTTGTGTCTGGGAGGGTCGCTGTTGGCGATTGGGTCAAAGTCAAGTCCGGCAGAACTAAGGCTGGTCTGCATAAGTTCAAGGGCCCTTTTCGTGTTGTTTCTGTCAGCAAATATTCTCTGGTTCTGGAAGGTGGTGACAGGTGGAACCTTAGGAATGTCGCTCTTTACCAGAAGGGTGGTTCGTTTCATATCCCTGCTTCAAGTGGTGAGGGGTGCTCGGGTGCCATGTTCATGCCTGACTCTGATTTCAGAGACCCTCAGTCTCAGGACTCGGTTTGTGATTATGGTCCCTCTGTTTCTGGTGCCCGCGAGTCTTCGTGTGATTCCCTGGTTCGTCCTCCTCCAAGTGTGAGTTTGCCTGTTGGGCCCAGAGTGCATAAGACTCCTGCTTATCTCAATGATTATGTACTTTCTTAATGTTTTTATGCCTTGGTTCGTTTTTTTTTTTTTTTTTTTTTTCCTCCACCGAAGTGGGATGGATTCTGTATAGTTTTCATGTTTTTCATGTTAGGTTTCATTTTATTCATTGCATGTTTTATAGTTCCTTTGCATTGTTTTCTTTTGTTTCACTCTCTTCTAGGGTAGAGGATGTGTTGTGTTGGAATCTTACCTGTGCTTAAGATTCTCTCCTCGCTCTGCCCTTTCTCTATGTTCCATGTGGAACATCTGGTACACGACACTCGAGAGTTGACAGTTGTTCCTGCACTGTCGAGGTGGTCGGATGCCAGGTTGCTTACTTCCAATAAACTTACCTGAACACGGCCTCTGTCTCCAGTCTCCTGCTTTCCTGAGTGCAAGAAGCATCACAACACACCCCCTGTCCAAAACCTAGGGCAAATACGTCTTTGTGAATGACTGGGGTTTGTGAGAGTGTTGTTCAAGGTATTCCATTTGTTAATGTTTGTTACTTTCTGTTGCTGATATTGCCTTGATTATCCTGGAGAGGGAATGGTGTTGCGGGTAGGGTGGGTCCTATATTAGGTGTGACATACCCATACCTCATGATTTTCTCTCTTTCTTTCTATACTTCACCTATTTCCTTTTTTTATTATCTCTTTCTTACTACCTGATTTATCTTTCTTTACCTCATTTTATACTTTTCTGTTTATCACTTCACACTGCCTCCCTTTCTCTAATTGTCTCTATCTGCCTCTTACCTCTTTCTTGAACTCAACTTTCTGTACTTTACCTCCCTTTTTTCTACCACTCTATCATGTACCTCAATTCTTTCTCTCCTTCATCAATCAGTAAATGTCCACTCTTTCCTCTACCTCACTCTACTAACTTTCACTCTCATCTCTCACCTTAACTTCACCTCAACTTTTCTACTTGATCCTTCTCTTATCCTCTCTACCTTTTTCTTTCTACATCTCTCTATTTCAACTCTCTCTACCACAGCTAACACTGCATCACTTCTAACTACGCCAGTTTTTTCTCAATTATCACATTCTGCGGGGTGCATCATTTTCCGATGGTGCCTCTACTCAGCAGCATGACATGCCTATTCAGCTGTTTCTGGGGGTTCCTTGGGGCTCACTGTCCCTAGTATGCCCCTAAACTGCAATCTGACTCAGACGATTAACGTAGTAATGAATTTGTGTGATGAATAATACGACATATACATGTTCGAGTTTGGCGCTGATGACGTCTGCTCAGTTTATTCATACACTCCATCATGACACCCGAGACATTATCTTTGAGTTTTAAGAGAGTGAGACCCCTACGCAAATCTGAGGAAAAGCATAATGGTCCATTGCTCCTGAAAAAAGCATAAGCTACAGTTATACGTCATTCTCAACACTGTCCATTTGCCTAATGAGGCTATAGACTCCTTCGTTACCCAATTAAAAGAGGTGTTAATCACTGCAATTTTGAAAGATACAGGGGTATATTATCAAGGCGGAAATTAAATTATGTCGCTTTAGCGGCCGTTTTCGGCCGCTAAGCGCTGCTAATTTCATCGCCCTATTAGCAAGCTGTCGCTAACATCAGTTAGCGAAAGCTTTTAGGTGATAGCGAGCGCTTTGGGGCCCGCTTTGCATGTCAGCGATATTTATTGCTAATGACATGCAAGTGGGCATACCCATCCTGTTAGCGACTAAAGTCGCTAACATCACTATAGCCCATTATCAACGCAGGCTTAGCGATGGAAATATTCACGCTAAGCGCGAATATCTCCAAAAGCTAACTCCTGCTCAGACCAGTTCTTAGACATTATTTCCAATGGGAGGTGGATAATAGGGCTAAGACCCTATTGGCGTTAATGTGTGAATATCGCTGTATTCTCAGCGATATTCACGCATTTCGCCGCTATCGAGTTACTTTTGCAATATTGTCCAAAAGCCATCTTGTCCCCTGTAAGATTGCAGATTGACATCTATGTCTCCAAGAAGCGCCTCAAGTGTCTAGAATTGCATCATCTGTAGCTCATGCGTGTGCCTCAGTTGATTGACTATGATGTCGGCGTTGAAGTCAATGTCGGAAGAGTATCTTTTAAGCCTCAGATCTGCAAATACAATGGTCCTTCTTCCAGTCTTATGGCAACAAGTTGTAAAAAAGACTGTCTAAACTGATTTCAACATCACAGAGATGGTTCTGAATCTTTTTCAGGGTATTGGCACACTCAAGGTTAGGCAGATCTGCTTACACATGCAGTGGCGTAGCCAAGTGTGTCATGGACCCTAGTGCAAGAAAAGAAATGGGCCCTTTGACTGCTGTTTGAATTGTAAAATATATCAATGATCAAGATTTGGTTGGTCCCCCAAGCTTCTGAGCCCTGGTGCCACTGCGCCTGCTGCACCAATTGAAGCTACGTCCTTGTACACATGGATGAAATTATTAAGACTAAAGCTTAGCATTTTTGTAGTATACCTTTCAAAATTAAAAAACAGGGTGAATATGAAAGCAACAATCACCTTAAACAGGACTTACTGACCCTGTAGAAGGGCCCATGCCCTGGATTACATCCATTCAACCGTAATGCCAGAAGCAAAAGTGACATATTTGTGGACATGTGTCAGCCAAACTCAGGCATTCAATTCAAACACTCATCCATGCTTGTTGAACATTGATTGGAGCAAACGTAATGTTTAACAGTGTCAAGTGTCGCTCTGTGTAAGCCTCACTTAAATGTTATGGTCGCATCTTCCCACCAAAAGACATATGCCTAGATGCATCAACCTTTTTAGGAAGTGCAAACGATGCGAATCGCAAAAATCGGCCGTTTGCACTTCCTAAATTGGTTTCTGGGATGCATCAAGCATTTTTGGAAAATCGCTATTTTTAGCGAATTCCAAAAATGCGATTGCTTTTAAGGAATCGCAAATTTGCGATTCCTTAAATGCAATGCTTCATTCTCAAAACATTTGCGATTTTACAAATTGCAAGTGCAAATTACCACGAAGTTGAACCTCGTGGTAATTTGCAAAATTGTTTAAAAACTAACAAAAATGCATTTTTTAAACTGTTAAGTTACAGACACACACGTCCTTAGGACATGTGTGTATGTAACTTACAGGTAAAAGTGCATTTCATGGGTGCAGGGGGGGGTCATTTGGACCCCCCTCTCCACCCTTGAAATGCTTTGTTGAATTCCGATTTCAAATAGCGAATTCGCAATTCCCATTCATTCCTATGGGCATTTCAGCCCATAGGAATGAATGGGAATTGCGAATTCGCTATTTGAAACTCGCAATTTTATTGCGATTCGGTAAAAATTGCGATTTTTACCGAATCTCAATAAAATTGCGAAATAAATGATGCATTGCCATTTGCAATTCCTTATTTGCGATTCCTTATTTTTCGCAAATAAGGAATCGCAAATGACAACGTTGATGCATCTACCCAATAGTCCCTCTCAAAAAAGTGATTAAAGCAGAGTTATATATGATATTCCCTGAGGGAGCCTATGGCTAGGCCAAAGGTGTTGGTTGCAATTGTCTGTAATCTTTAAAGAAGAATGAAATTTAAAAAAAAAACTACAAGCAAGGACTGAATCATCTTATTTTCTTTGTTTCTTTGCATAACACTCTGCTCTCACACTCTAACTTTTGTTGCCTCTCATTCTATGTCATACCTTGTGTAATTTATGACCAATTGGTCGCTGATTACTTGAGTTGGGCAACTCTGTCTGTTAAACAGTGAATACTTCAGGTGGTATAGTAGCAGGTCCGCTAGCTGCCAATATTCTTCTTTTACCACTGTGCTTCTAAGAGCACAGGCTTCACCTCCGATGTTGGTGCTACCTCAAGTCACCATCTCTAGAGGACAGGCACTGGGTTTATATTGCCCTTGTTCTCCTGATCTCCACAGATGTTGGCACCACAAGTTGTGAAAAACCTGTTTATCCAGATTCCCTAACTTTATGGTTTTGACCAAGGACTAGCAGAGCCCTAGAGGAATCTTTGCTTTTCTGAGAGCTTAGGTTCAAATTTGTTTTTATTGTTGCAAAACATAAGCACGCAGAAAGTCCGCCAATGAAAGAGTTATTGCACTTACGATATTGTGTCATGGTAAAAGATACAACCAATTAACAACCCCAACGTCCCCCTTCCCACCTTGACCTCCTCCCACTCTCTGGGCGCTCACTTCCCGATCAACAGTAGGGAAACAAGCAAAGAAAAGGCGGGGTTACTTGAGTGGATTCTCCCCTTGGGGTGCAGAAACCGGGTCTGCCAACAGGAGCAGTCTCAGGTAATAGGGCAAGCCCATTCTGCAAATTCTTGAGAGAGAAGAGCGATAATACTACAATTCGCGGTAAGGGTCCCCTTGCATGATCAGTGTCAGTGAAAGCCTTTCCATTCCTAGCACATGCCAGATGTTATAGAGCCATTCCAATAGGATCGGCAATCATTCTGTTCCCCAATGTGCCAGAATTGCCTGATGTGTCACTCTGAGGGCCAGGCCGATGTACCGACCTCTGCATGATTTGAGTACATATGTGAGTGGATTGGGAAGCCCCGAATTGTGTTGGCTGGAAATCAGAGTATTTGAGTGTGTAGAGATGTGTCAACATCAGTCGGTATCTCCTCCCTAAATGAAGCCATCCTGGGGCATTCCCAAAGGATATGTAAAAGGGTCCCAAGTGATCCACATTGCCTCCAGCATTCTGCAATACATACTGGATCCCCTATATGCAGGTGGGTAGGGGTCAGGTGCTAGTAGGTGACAATTTTAGGGGCAGTCTCTATGTATTGCGATCTATATGCTGTGCACTATAGAATATTTCCTGCTACTCCTTAGAGGATAATTGGCTACCCAGATCTCCCTCCCAGCAAGTCTGCTCCAGGGATCTCGGTCCAGGCATGTCCTGCAACAGCATATCTTATAACTCTGTAATGAGGTGTTTATCAGTGTGTTTGGTGAGAAGCCATTTTTCGTAATTCGTCAAGTGCCTCTGTGCTGCTTCCTTTACAGAGAGTTGCATGAGCCAGTGCCTCATTTGAAGATAGTGGAGCCTCTCGCTCTCTGGAAGCGCACAATCCTCTCATAGTGTATCAAAGGGTATAAGTCCCTCCTCATCGAAAAAATGTCCAATAGAACGGCAGCTAGTCCTCTGTCAAACCTGAAACAAGTAGTCAACAAAGGAAGGGCACTGTTCCAAAGTGAGTGATGCGAAAGGTCACACACTCACTCCAAGGAAGAGAAAAGGCAGGGGAGAGCAAAAAGAGGGGTGCTAGGTCTTGGACTCATTGAAACGAGTGAGGGGAGGTTTGAGAAAAGACAAATCTTGTCTCTTGTTGCCCTCACACACCCCAAAGGATGTCACGCTTCATCATTGGGCAGTTGCTCCCCGTCGGGCTGGTGATGCAATGCCCAAAGGGTCCCCTGAAGGGTTACTTTAGCGGAGATCTTTTAGAGACCTTATAAGTTACCTAGGCACATTACCCTTTTGTTGGTAACTCCGAACCTACGGGTTTTTTACTCTGTCAAGGGTACTTTTCCATTAAAATTTCTTCTGGTAACACTTAGGCAGTTTTACACAAACTGCACGCACAAAATCACCCTATACGTAGGACTCTATCCACACACCCACACGCACCCAACAGCAGTTCTCTAAAAGATATCCACTAAAGTGACCGTTCGGGGGACCTGTAGGCCATTGCACCGCCAGCCGAAGAGGAGCAACTGCCCAATGATGAAGCATGACATCCTTCGTGGTGTGTGAGGGCAACAAGAGACAAGATTTGTCTTTTCTCAAACCTCCCCTCACTCGTTTCACTGAGTCCAAGACCTAGCACCCCCCCTCCTCTCCCCCTGCCTTTTCTCTTCCTTGGCGTGAGTGTGTGGCCTCTCGATTCACTCACTTTGGAACAGTACCCTCCCTTTGTTGACTTCATGGTGAGTTTGGAGCAAGGGCACTGGACCATTAACTAGCTCCTGGCCACCCCCTCTTTTTTTGACTTTGTATTAAGCCTGAAACGAGGCCGGGTCGAGTCCCACCGTAAAGTTTGGGTTTCCTAGCATTGGGTTAGTGGGGAAGGGAATGATGGGAGACCTCTACATACCCCTGTCCATCGCAAACCTTCAAAACTGATCTGGTTATCGGGGATAGGTATAGGCCTGATGGTCGATTAGCCTGGCGCAAGAATTGGATCTGCCGTAGCAGAGTACTCACGACAGCCGGATCCTTAAATAACCAATGCTTCTCTGGCTCCACTCTTGACCATTCGACCAAGTAACAGAGCTTTGCCACATTATAGTAATGGAGTAGACTCGGGTCACCCCTTCTGTTGGAGGACGCCAGCTATGATCTTGCTTCATACGATAGCGCCTGTCGGCCCAAACGAAGCGTTGTAAAACCCCCTCTAAAGATTGTACCATCCCCGGTGGGGTTGGAGAGGAAGACCTTGGAATAGAAAAAAAATCCTCGGGAGAACAGTCATCTTTGGGGCCTCACGTGGCCTAGCAGGGACTGAAGATACAATTTACAGCAGGTCATCTCAGCTCATATGCGCTGAGCAAGGAGTTGATAGTTAAGATTTTTGGTGCACTCCAATGTCCTTGAAACTGAATCCCTAGGTGATGTACTGACCCTACGTCCACTGAAGGGCGTAACCCTGGGCTAGGTGACCCATGGTCTCTGGCTGGACTGTAAGGTTAAGGGCTTGTGCTTTATTAAGGCTCATGCTAAAGTCTGAGGCCTCCCCAAACTCTTCTAGCTTCTTCATAAGGAATGGAAGGGTATCTCTAGGGTTGTCGAGAGCCACAATAACATCATCAGCATGTAAGCTGAGGAGGTGTTGCTCCCCCCGAAGCGCACTCCGCTGATTTTAAGCTGATCTCTCACCCTTTGAGTGAGTCTACTCCATTACTATAAGGGCATTTCCTAGTATATGGTACCAGCATTTCCCGGGGCTTATAAGTTAAGTTGTCCCTCATGCCTGCTCTACTTCCTGTGTTAAAACGTAAAGCATGTCTTTCAGCCTCAGAAACCATAGGTTTCAGGGATGTTCTAGTTAGAAATTATTATTTAAAAAACCTTTGAAATTCACTGAAAAAACCATAGGTTTCAGGGACGTTATAGTTAGAAATTAGCATTTAAAAAACCTTTGAAATTCACTGAAGAAACCATAGGTTTCAGGGACATTATAGTTAGAAATCATAATTTAAAAAAACCTTAGAAATTCACTAAAAAAAACACATGTTTCAGGGACGTTATAGTTAGTTGGACATTTCACTTGTACAAAACCAGAGAAATTCGGACGTTATAGTTAGTTGAGCTAACTATAACTCACGCCCCTGCAATGTACTGCTGATGACGTCACATATTACATCATTCATGACATGGTCAGTGACATCACTGATGACATCTCAAATGACATCACTGAAGACATCATTCACGTGATAATCTGATGCACCTCCTCACAGTCTAATATAACCTTTGATACACACACTCTAAAATACAGACTACCATTTTCGAAACAATAGACACACCAATACCAGTTACTACATATCATCTCACTTTTTTCTAGGTTTACTTACTCATCCACTCATTCACCCATACGGTAACTCAAACATGCAGTCACTCATAAATACAGCACTATCATATGCACTCATATACCTATACAGACACTCACACCCCCAATCAACCATAGAGTTACTCACACACCTAGTCAGTCATGCAAAGAATCAATCACACTCCCATTTCCTCACCTATACAGTTATACATACACCACCTCACTTATTCATACAGATACTAACACATACTTACTCTCTTATACAATCACTGATACAAGCACACACTCATCCATACATCCACTCTCACAATCACTCACTCTCACATATAGTGCTTTATATACTCTAACACTCACATATACTGTCTTTCCCATATGCAGTTACTCACACATGTACCACTGAGACATTCATTCACTCACCAACACACCCATACACCCACCCACCCACCCATACAGCCCTTCACAGATGCACTCTAGAACCCATACACCAAGTTAATCACCCACTCACACATCTATGCACAGTCCCACACCCCCACCCACCCACACAGACACTCAGGCACCCATACAGACACTCAGACAACCAATCAATTACCCATAGAGACACTCATGTAGCTACTCACCAACCCATGCAGCCACTTACACACCAACTAACAGCCTGATACAAACATTCACACAGTTTACTCACTAACCCATGTATTCATTCCAGACACATTTAATCACTCACTTATACAGTCAGTCATGTACCTATTAAATTATCCATTCAGACACTCATACATCCACTTATTCTTCAGTACAACTTGGCATTATATATATGAAACATATTTAAACTTTACAGAAACACGGTCACTGGATGATGTCATCAGTGATGTCACTGATCATGTCATGAATGATGTAATATGTGACGTCATCAGCAGTGCATTGTGGGGCACGAGTTATAGTTAGCTCAACTAACTCTAACTGCAGAATTACTTTGGTTTTGTACGAATGAAATGTCCAACTAACTATAACATCCCTGAAACTGATGGTTTTTTCAGTGAATATATATATATTACCTACTGGCGGTCGCCAGTAGGTATATATAGTTAGGATTTTTTCCCTATGGGATTTCTGAAAATTCTATGCCTAATAACTTTGGCGTTTGTGGACGGAATTGGCTGAAATTTTCAGGAAAATGGCACATTTTGTTTCTGAGCAGCCCTTGAAAATTTGGGGGGGTTTTGTGGAGGGGGGGCCGAGAAAAAAGGGGGGTCCCAAAACACGTTTTTTCCATGTTAATTTCCATAGGGCGGTTGGACTCACTTTTAGCCCGAACGGCTGAATGGATTTTCACGAAACTTGGCAAAATTGTAGGGACTGTTAGCCCGATGTGCCTTTGCTAGGTCTCAATATATGTGCTTCAGTGGATTTTGAGAAATTAACGTTTAAATCAAGATATATATCTGTAACAGCGCTCCGGGCAGCGATCCGGTTAGCGAACCTTTCGCGTATCGGAACTTTGCGATGCGAAGCTGATTGGCCTTCCGGTGTCTGTCAACATTCTAAACAGTCCGGAGCGGCCGCCATCTTGTCTCTCGGTAGGATCGAGAGACAAGAGGAGGCAAAAACAAAGGGGGAAATTACCATAAGGGGGCATAGTAAATCCTCGTTGACCCCCTAGGTTTTATGTGGAGGTTTTAAAAGGGCCTAGGAGGGTCCAAAAAAAAATAAATTTTTTTTTTGCGTGGTAAGCGCCAAGTTCGCGAACCGGAAAGCGTTCTGGGCAGCGAACTTTATGGATAAAAGAATGATAGACTTTTCTAATACTGTATGTTAATTATTTGTTGTTTTTGTTCGTTTTTTTATTTATTTATTTATTTTGATTTAAAAAAAAATTATTTATTATTTTCATAGTTCATTAAAACTTCCAGCATTATATCATCTGGTATCTCGTCAAACATGGATGTTTCTGTCTCTTGTAAGGTTTGAATAAATTGTTCGTCAAAAGATTGATCCATAAAATCTTCATCCACATTTTCTTCAGTTACAATGTCTTCGGATGTAATCTCGAAGGAAACATTCGTTTTTTCTTGCTCCCCTTCCATTTTTTTGCTGTAAATTGAATAAAAAAAATAATTAAATTAGAAGAGTTAGGGCACTGTTGGGTTTAAGTTCAGACAGGTAATTCTGTTTTTTTAACAGTGAAGTTAAAGTAAGTAAATTCATAATTATAGCAGAGAAGTGTAAGTCAATCAATAAATATAACAGAGGAGTCTATCTGTATCTATAACTATAGCAGGGGGACAGTAAATAATTATCAAAAAACGTTTTTACAAATTAATTTAAAGTGCCACTTACAAATTATCAATTTAATTTACAGGGAGGTGAAAAGGCTCTTGAAATGTAGTTCAGGAAGTAGTAGTCAAAATGGCTGTGTTTCCTTTTCTTCCTTTATATATATTCAGGTACATAACCAATCAAATGTCAGGAAAAAAAAATTGAAAATGAAAGTAACATTTTCATTGGTTGTCAATTCCAACACTTCAGATGTGTTTTGTGAAGTAATTTACCTCACGGTACTTAGAGAGGTCTGCAGGCTTAATGGCTAAATGGAATTTCAATCAAATTTGTGAAAATGAAAGGGATTGTTATGTAGTATGAGCTAATCTATATTTGGTGAGAGTGTCTCTAGTCGTTTTTCTGTAAATTACTTTCCCACCTTTTTTTAGGACCGCTTTCCGGGAAGCGGCCCGGTTCGCGAACCTTAAGCGTCACGGGAGTCCACCATTTTGTGTTTCGGTCGCATTAAGATACAAGATGGAGGGCAAATAATGTTTAGAATGGGTAGAAGGGGTCATGGTAGACTTATCTTGACCCTCTAGGTTTTCTGAGGGTGGCTGAGGAGGCTTATATGTGCGGAAAAAAACATTTTTTAAAAAAATTCCGCGAGGTTAGCTTTCGGTTCGCGAACCGGGTAGCGCCCCGGGGAGCGGATTTTGTGGAAAATTAGTGAAAAAAGTTAGAAAAAAATAATAATTGTGAGTGATCAGATGAAGGGTAGCTCTGAGAAGAGCTTTTGGGTTTATGGTACATTTAGGTACTTATAAGTAGGTACCAATGCACAGTCTTAAATTCAGAATGAAAATTCTGTTGCCCTCATCTGAGAAGTGAACTCCATCTCCTCTGTAGATATCTTGCATGTAGTAACGCAAGTTATTGTTGTACAGAGAGCCCATTCCATGGTCTCTCATGAAAGCTGAAACAGATTTGTTTACATGCTTCCTCGCTTTCTCAATTTGTGGACAAAATTGGTTGGACCACCTCCATTTCTGTCTTTGGCATATATTGGAATATACTAAGGCAGTTTGAGGAAAAAGTGCCATTAATTGCTCAAAGGTGTCCTTTAAAAGCATTTCCAGACCTACCCCTGTCAAAGTGCCCAAATCATTACCTCCACAGTGCACTATTAACAGGTCAGGTTTTGGCAAATGCATAAAGGTTTTCACCAATGGTATCAATTGGTGACATTTTAATCCTCTTTGGCCCAACCACTTAATTTCCACATCTTGTAAATTGAGGTTAGGTAAATTTCTGTTCTCAGCATACCTTTGAGCCCAGTGGATGTAACTATGTCCAACAATCCAGACCTTAAACATGGTGGGAGAAGGTTGTTCTGCAGTCAGATGAAGTGTGGTAATGAAAGGGCAGTTGAAACAGTAGGAGTTTCTAAAGAAAAAAAACTGTGGATTTCCAATGCTAATGATTCATTAGCAGTGATTGGTGCATTTCCATTTCTGAAAACAGAAAGTTAGGGTGCATGGATGTGTTCTTTGAAACATGTAATTTGAATGGTCAAGGAAGAAACATTTAATGAAAGATTGCACTGGATACGCAGGTGCACTGAGAGTTCAGAGTTCAATTGAAACATTGTTGTGTGAATTTGCAAACATGAGAGGTCTTCCAGTAGGTGGTTGCTATGGAAACAAGGCAGAGAGGGCAGAGGGGGGAAGGGTTTTGATTTGAAAAAAGTGAGGGAAGAGGTATGATTGGCTAATATGAGAGATATGTGAAATGAATATCTGTATTTCTGTGCTTTCAATAGCTGCAGCCTTTGGAGTGCATCCTTTTTCTTCTGCTGAAGACAATTTGGTGTATTTCTGAGACTGTTTTCAAAACTCAAAAAATATTTGCTAAGGTGAGAAAAGATTTATTTAATTTAGATAGAGAATAGTATGATTTAAGGAGAAAATGATGAAGAAAGCTGTGTTTTTAAAATGTGGTTTTGTCTCTAGTGATATACTAATAGAATTAGTTTCATAGAGAAATTGTAATTGCATATTTGGTGTAGCATTCTGGCATGCAGTAACACAAGTTATTGTGGTACATGGAGCCCATTCCATGGTCTGTTATGTAAGCTGAAACAGATATGTTGTTTTTAAAAACGATTTAAGAAATCAATTACATTTCTGGGTATGTACTGCTAGAGCTTCATAGGTTGTTTTGAGCCATATTTATAAGGCATTTGAGTGTCTTTGATGTTATGTTTTCCTTTTAAAATGTAAAGTGTTCCTCATGGGGCAAGTGTCTTGTAAATACGCTCCCACTTGTGCTTTGCAAATTTAGATTTTGATTATGGGAGTTACATAGCCATGTTAATAATGTCCAAACAATGGTGGTAGGGCATGCAAGAAAACGTTTTTCTGTGTCTCTAGGACATTTTCAGTCCTTTCCTCTTGAATGCAGGTATACAATTGATTTATATGCTGTGTTTAAAAACGAATTTTCAAATCAATTACATTTCTTGATATGTACTGTTAGAGCTTCATAGGTTGTTTGGGGTCATATTTAGAAGGCATTTTAGTGTCTTTGATGTTATGTTTCCCTTTTTAAATGGAAAGCGTTCCTCATGGGGCCCTGAGCAGTTCTTAGCCATGTTATTTAATAGGAAGTGGATAACATGGCTAAGAGCATTTGCTGGAAAATGCATGAATATCGCTGACTTTTCTGCGATATTCATGCATTGCGGCCGTTTTTTTTCGCATTTGCGAGCAGTTCTTAGCCATGTTATCCAATGGGAGGTGGATAACATGGCTAAGAGCATTTGCTGGATAATGCATGAATATCGTTGACTTTTCAGCGATATTCATGCATTGCGGCCGTTTTTAATCGCATTTGTGATAAACAATTACATTTCTTGATATGTACTGTTAGAGCTTCATAGGTTGTTTGGGGTCATATTTAGAAGGCATTTTAGTGTCTTTGATGTTATTTTTCCCTTTTTAAATGGAAAGCGTTCCTCATGGGGCCCTGAGCAGTTCTTAGCCATGTTATTTAAAAGGAAGTGGATAACATGGCTAAGAGCATTTGCTGGAAAATGCATGAATATCGCTGACTTTTCTGCGATATTCATGCATTGCGGCCGTTTTTTTTCCCATTTGCAAGCACTTCTTAGCCATGTTATCCAATGGGAGGTGGATAACATGGCTAAGAGCATTTGCTTCAAAGGTTGTTTGGGGTCATACACCATTTTTGGGAAATTATTAACATGCCTATGTAACTCCCATAATCAAAATCTAAATTTGCCAACCGCAGGTGGGAGCGTATTTACAATAAATTTGCACCATGAAGAACGTAAAATAGCATAATAGACACTCAAATGCCTTATAAATATGACCCAAAACATCTTATGAAGCACTAGCAGTGCATATTTCCAGAAATGTATTGGTTTTCATTTAATGATTTACTTCATTGGTAGGCCTTCACATGTTTCTTTACCTTGGTTTTTTTCAGTGAAAATCTAATCTGCAACCATGTGTTGGCCTCACCTCAAATAAACAAAACAGGTGATGGACTGAATGTGGATCAATGACACACATTCACCCCAGTCTAAAGATCTGGGCCTAAACAAATCTTTAGATAGGCCACATCTTATCGTCATCCTGAATTAATCATTTAAAATATTAGGGAGTGATTTATGATTGTTGTATGCCTGTTTTGTACCATTGAGTGTCATTTATGTGATGCAGTGCTGGTGGAAAACATTTGCTATGTTAAATAATTAGTACGGCATTAAGTTTTAGATGACTGTTATTTATTTACTGTTTGGTAATAGTGGTTAATAACATTTTATATTATATTTTTCCACAGATTCAACTGCAGATTCTTTCATAGTTTGGAAAATGCCTACAAAAAGTAGAATAAGAAAGGCTAGAAAACGTCAAAGACAGCAGGATGATGTTTTATTGCAGCAGTCCTCTTCCCCAAATACTTGTCAAAACACCAAGAAAGGTCCGGGTAAGAGCACGAAATCATTCTTAAGAAATATTTGTAGTAAAAAAAGTTTTGCTCAAAAAAATGTTTCAGTCCACAAAAAGAAAAGTAATTTAAATGGAAAGGAGAGACCCATCACAAATGTTACTGGTAGAGGAAGAGATAACTCTGTGCATGATAGTAGAAGGAAACAACAGTTTAGGGACATTCGAAATCGAATGTTCCGTAATAGGATATTAGTTAATTTATTGAAAAATATTAAAAAGAAAGGCCAACAGAAAGCGGCATTTTATAAGAAGAAGAAAAATGTAGAGAAAATTATTGATCATGCTTTTGAAATTAAGCGAAAGTTGTTTATTTTGGTAATCAATAGAATTAGGAAACTAAGCAAGGTAATTTCTGATTTCAAAACAAAAAGTAGATGGAAGAGAGTAGTAAATCGTACTAACTTTTGTGAAGTTTTTTCCGGAGAATGGATGCATAGTTCAAGTTGTGAGGCATTTTTTAATGAGGAGAGTTATTTTCAGGATAATGATTTGGTGTTTGCAGTTGACACCAGTGGTCGAGCTTATGAAGTGAAGGATGGTTGTCCAGTTGAAAAAGAACAACTTGTGACAACAGAGACAGAAGAGGCGCTAAGTGATGAGGTTTTAGGAAGACGTCCTAAGGGTCCTGTGTACATTTGGAAGTGTAGTTCTATTTGCAGTGTGCGACAGGTTTCCATCAATTTGCTTTGTGATTTTATACGGACATTTAATAAGAAAAGTTTGAAGCAGAAAATGAAGTTGTTGCAAGATTTAGATCCTTGCAGAGTGAGACAAATGACAGGTTTGCGTGGTCATTCACTGGCTTGTCTTTCCAGGAGAGTATGCCAGAGTGTTTTTCATCATTTCAGGATGCTAGCAGTGCATCATAATAAAGTGAGAAAATTAGTGAGAATGTTGTATTATGCTAAGAGTCCAGCAATTATGCTTAAACAATTATGTGCTGCTCTTTTGCATGGTTCTGAAATAGATGTGAAGAATATTTGTGAAGAAATTGAGTTTTGTTACTTTGGTAGTAAAGATGAGAATGTTCAAATTGACCCTGAAGTAGAGGGTAATGTGGAAGATAATGTACAGGTTTCCAGTACAGATAATTTTCAGAAGGAAATTGCCACGTTTCAGATGAAATCAAGTGAGAGGCCTAATTTCACTTGTGTATGTTGTCGACGCACTTATTATAAGAATCAGACTAAGGTAGTGGATTTATATGCAAAAAGTGAAAGGGAAAATAATAGTGAATGGAAGGATTTTGCCACATACTTGATGGTAGAAAATTATTTTGATTTGGGATCGGATCAACGTGTGTGTACTTATTGTTGTAATAAATTAAACCAAAACCAGATGCCTGCTAGGGCAGTTCATAATAATCTGGAATTGGTTGAGATTCCTTCTGAATTGAAGGATTTAAATACTTATGAATCTATTTTGATTCAAAGTATCCATCCCTTTCAGGCTATTGTAAGAATGGAGCCAAAGACAGGGAAGTTGCCTCCAGCAGATTTACAGAGAGGATTAAAGGGAAGAGTTGTTTATTTGCCTCTAGATTTGAACAAAAACATTAACACAATTGGAATAGAAAAAGTGGAAGAGGAACCTCTGGTTATCTTGGTTAATGGGGTTCCGACAAAGAATAAGATAATATGGCAAGATTTAGTGGATGTTAGGAAAGTCAAAAAGGCAACAGTGTATTTGAAGAAAAATAATAAGTACTATAAGAATGTATATGTTGCAGAAGAGGAAGTAAGTGATGAAGAGGATAGCGATTTGTGTGCTGGCCAAATTGAGAAAGTAGAGGCCTCTAAAAGTGAAGAAATATATGAACATTATAGTGTTCATCCTTTGCATTCCAAGGAAGTCATGGGGAATGCTATTGAGTTGTTTCAAATGAAACAAGCCAAAGGGAGTCCCATTAGTGTTTGGGAGGAAAGTTTGGAAGCTCGGTGTTTCCCACAGCTATTTCCCACAGGTCAAGGAGGAAGATATGATGAGCAACCTCATCAAATTCCTGCGTCTGAATACCGGACTTTACGATTGTATGCAGAAGATCCTAGGTTTCGGCAATGCATTCCCTATTTGTTTCATCTCCTGTTTGAAAGCGATCTGTCTGGACTGTCATATGCAGTGAACCACATCTTAAAAAGTGGTATACAGATGCGAAACATCTCGGCAAGTGACTTTATGCATAAAGTCAATGTCCAAGACAGTATTTTGGATTCTCACTTAATTAATCTCATGGCGTGTCAGCGTGGTACTAATGAGTACTGGTACCGTCGTCATGGTGATTTAAAATGTATGCTGAGGAACTTAGGAACTCCAACATGATTCCTCACTCTGAGCTGTGCCGAGTATGGCTGGGAAGACTTACTTGAATTTCTACGAGAGGCAAATGGAAATATTGAAAACATTGAATTCAAGACACCTGGAGAACTGTGTTCTTTGGATCCAGTGAATGTATGCAGGTACTTCAATCATAGATTTGAAGCTATGATGTCTTTCATCACAAATAAAAAGAATCCACCTCTTGGAGAGGTGTTGGATTTCTTCTGGAGAAAGGAGTACCAAGCAAGAGGTGCCCCTCATATACATATGTTGTTGTGGATCAAGGATGCACCTAAATTTGGAACAGATCCGGATGACTTAGTGATGAATTTCATCGAACAGTATTCTACGTGTGCTGTTCCAAACGCAACGGAGAAGAAAAGTCTAAGAGAACAAGTTCTACGTTTCCAAAGCCATCGTTGTGGAAAGTACTGTCGTCGTAAATTCAGAAACAAGGACAAGTTCTACACCAAATGTCGTTTCAACTTTCCACGACCGGTGATTTCTAAAGGAAGAGTGAACAGTTTGATGTCTTCGCTGCGACATAATGTGACGAGGAAATCACCCAAGAATACATACAATTTGAAAAGGAACGAAGAGTCCAAGTACATCAATGACTACAACCCAGTGATTTTGTCCATGTGGAATGCTAACATGGATATACAGTTTGTGGCTGACAACTGTATGGCTGTGGCTCGGTATGTGACATCTTACATCACCAAAAAAGAAAAGACCGAACTGAAGGATATGTGGGAGGACATTTCCCATGAAAAGAGCCTCAGCAAGAAGTTGTACAGTTTCAGTCTGAAGATGTTGTCGCATCGAGAAATCGGAGCTTACGAATGTTCTGATCGATTGTCTTCAGCAAGTCTCTATGCCAAATCCAGGAGTCTCGTTTGGGCGAGTCTTGGTCTTGCTGCAACGCGAAATCGAGTTCTAAAACCTGTCCGGGAAATTGAGTATTTGGCAGAAAAGGAACCAAACAGTACCGACATTTTGAAGACCAACATGTTGGATACATATTATCCAAATCGAAGCAGTCACCTTGAGAATGTTTGTCTATATGAGGTTCTCCAAAATTATATATTCAAGAGGAACATCAAAGAAGATATTGAGAAAGGAGTGTATGCTGTAATTGGAAGTGAGGGATGCCTGGTCAAGCAAAGAAAATGCCAATTAGTAAACCATCGAAAATTGAGTGGTGAATCTCCAGAAAAAAAGGAGTTTTTTTATTTAGCACTTTTGCAACTTTTCAAGCCTTGGCGTGCAGAAGAGGAACTGCTTGGAGATTTCCTCTGTTACGAAGACTCTTTCAATGCAGCCAAGGAGTCCATAGAATGTCCTGCTTTTTCTAAATATCAAGAAATGCTAACTTTGGAAATTGAGCAGGAAGCAACGATTGCAGCCGAGATTGCCAGAGACAGTTCTCAGGACAGTCAGAGTTCTGTTTCATTGAGTCAAGATCCACTTGGAGGACCTATTATCGAAAATGAAGCTGCCACTGCTATGAATGAAGTAGAAAGAGCCATGGCACATGCTCAGGAGGATTCAGTTAACTTAGAAGACTTGGAAAAACAACTCAACGTTGAGCAGAGGAAAATATATGATGAAGTTACCAAGGAAATTGAGCACGGATTAAGTCATGAGAAAAACAAGTGCTCATGTACATCGTTGAAGCCTGTCCGACTGTACGTGAGTGGAGAAGCGGGAACTGGAAAAAGTTTCCTCATTAAAGCAATCTCTTGTTATTTGCAGGAAAGGACTGAGTCATCGCTGTCTTGTGTTGTCACCGCTCCTACTGGACTGGCAGCACATAACATTAAAGGTATTACTTTGCATCGTCTACTGATGCTGCCGGTGGAGCATGACAACAAATTACAATACAACAAGTTATCTGGAGATGCTTGCTGTGAAGTTTCAAGAGTCTTGAGGAAAATGAAACTACTTATCATTGACGAAGTAAGCATGGTTTCCAATGTCATGCTTGCCTTTGTGCATTTGAGAATGCAAGAAGTACTTAAAACTGAATATGATGTGTTATTTGGTGGGAAACACATCATTGTTTTCGGAGATCTTCTGCAGCTGACACCAGTAAAAGGTCAACCTGTGTTCAAAATACTCACGCATGAAGATACCAGGAAGTGCCTAGGGAGCATTGGCAACGTCAATATATGGTTAAACTTCAATTATGCAGAACTGCATCAAAATATGCGTCAGGCAAAGGATGAAGATTACAAGAATATTCTACAAGATATTAGAATTGGAAAAGTGACCGAGCATGGGAAAGAAGCTTTAAATGCACGATTACTGTCAAATTTATATCCCAAACAAGAGATTGTGCCTGAGAATATTTTTCAGAAAATTACTGAGAAGAAATCCGGGATATGTCTCATGCCAACTCTTGCAGAATGTGCCATCTTCAACAACAAAATGTTGAATTTAGAAAAGCAAGAGATTGTGAAACTTGAAGCTATCGACAAATTAGAGCATATGGGATCAACAATTATTTTGTCAGACAATTTGAAATCAAAATTGGATTCATTAGAGAAGACTATATCTAAAACCGCGGGTTTTGAAAAGACTTTGAATGTGTGTTTAAATTGCCGAATCATTTTGAGAAGGAATTTACATGTAGAAAGAGGTCTGGTAAATGGATCAATGGGTAATGTTGTTGATTTTGAGAAATACAGAAATAGAGATGGAATAGAATTTTTAAGAATTAAATTTGATGGCATTGAGGAAGTACAGCAAATTGGTCGTTGTTCTGCTAGGTTTTTGCTTGTTAAAGACTTATATGTTCGCCGTAAACAGTTTCCTGTTTGCTTGGCATATGCGGTGACAATCCATAAATCGCAAGGTTTAAGTGTAGACTGTGCATTGGTGAATATTGGCAGTTCTGTGTTCAAGGAGGTTATGGCATATGTGGCATTGTCACGAGTTAGAACTTTATCGGGATTGTACTTAATTGACTGTGATGTCACAAACATTTGTGCGGATCTAGATTGTGTTAAGGAATACAATAGGTTAAGAAGAGAGTATGCGCCACATTTGCCTCAATATCCTTTGTTTGAGAAACGTGTAGTAGGCCGGAAACGTAGAAATAGCAGTAATAGTAGGGAGGTTGTTGCAAAAAGACTAAAAGTCAATGAACCGAAAATTGTTAGCAGAAAGAAAGTGGATTCTGTTGAAGATGTTGTCGGTTTTCAATTTGAAAACAGTTCTGGTGTCAACTGCTATGCAAATGTAGTGGTTAATGTTCTCTTTTCACTAGGGAGTTTAAAAGAACAGATTCTGTTGAATTCAGAACAAATTTTATGCTGTTTGTTGAATTCTGTTTTCGAGAAATGTAGCACTGATCGAACAAAAGTAGAAAGTGTGTCTGAAGTTCGTTATCTGTTAGATGAATGTTCAGGTCAAACAGACTTCTCTGAAAATAATCAGCAAGATTGTCAGGAGTTTTTAATGTATATGCTTGATATATTGCAAGATGAGGGTGTAGATGTAGATCACCTGTTTGGGCTTTCTTATCAATGGCAGCATGACTGCGAGAATTGTAGGGTATCAAGTACTACTAGTGTAGACTCAGAAAGATTTATATATTTAACTTTGCCAGACAGTAAATCAGTCTCCTTTAATAAGCTAGTAAATGCAGCGGATCACAACATGGAGTGTAGCCAATGTAAATCTGAAATGATGTCAACATTACTTATACGTAGATATGGACAGTATGTCATTTTAATGATGCAACGATGTAGGCCTGATGGATCAAAATTGTCAACTTTAATAAAAAAATTTGTGGCTTCTCAGCTTTCAATATCAGGAAGGACTTTTGTAACTGTAGCAATTATCTATCACGATGGCCCTTCAACAACTTCAGGACATTATACAGCTTATTTAAAGTCTCGAAACGGCTGGTCATTCTGCAATGATTCCGTTGTAACTTTCAAAAAAAAATTTCCGTTTGACCTTAAAAATTCTTACCTGGTGTTTTTAAAACCAAAATTTTAAAGAAAGAATCTCGGGATTTCCTGTGAAGAATTGCAAAAGGTTCATCAAGTTGAGGGAATGTAAGTCTGCAATGCTGTCTAGATTATTGGTCCAAAACTTTTAATTATAATGTCATTTTGTAAAATCCGACTATATAAACCTGATGCAAGTAAGTCTGCTTCATAGTAAGCAGTATCAGTGTCATAGGAAAAGGAGAACATGAGTGACAAAGAAGGGTAAGATATTAGTAGTCCAGGATTGTGAAAATTATCTTAAATGTTTTCTTTTTGAAAGTTGCGAAAATAGAAAATGACGGGATTTGATTGGAAGAATTACAAGACTTGTGAATAGCTGCAACATGATTTGGCCAAGTGGAAACATGTGGTAGAATGTGAGAAGTCTTTTCTTGTATGTAACATATTTTTCGAATCGTTGGAGGTTTTCTTTCAGAAAGTGGCGGGCTGACAATATTTATAGCACAACACAGTGGACGCTGTTCATAGGACATCCTTCGACGTCATTGAAAGTAAGTTAATTTTAAGGAGTTTTGAATTCAGATTTCTTATGTTGAATGGGTTTTTTAAACACAATCATTTTGATTGTGTTTTTTTTTCCCCGCTGTTACATGATGAATACCTTCAAGTCACTGATTTAAGTGAAATTTGATACATTCTGAGAACAGCAAAAATAAACCATTTAACATGTATAATTAATGTTCTGCTTTTTGTACTTATGATATACATTTAGAAATGTGAGGTAGATATGGAGAAACTGAGTCTTCTGTAAGTGTCAATTTTAATGCTTACAGTGCTGTACTTCTGGGTACTGTTTTTTAAAAAAAAAAAATGAATAGGCCTCACCTCAAAGAAAGCTCTTGAAAGCACACATCTTATTTGCATCCTGAAACAATCATTTAAAATGTTAGACACAATTTTATGATGGCTTTACATCTTTTTTGCGCTGCTATTGCATCACTATTGTGAGACATTAGCAGTGCAAAAGAAGCACCATGTTCCAAAATAGGCCTCAGTTCATCAACATCAAGATACAGTTTGTTTAAAATATATATGTTTAGGATTGTGTAGGGGACGTAGAGAAGCAGAGGCTTCTGTAAATGTCAAAGTTGTTGAAAAACTGTTTGTTCTTGAACCTTTTCCCTTGTCTTTTCTAATTTTTAAATACATGTTTTAATATTTTTGGAAATGTTTGTTCTCTCTTTTACAGATTGAAAGTATGAAAAAATATTTTAAAAAGGTAACAAGAATTATAAGGTAAATGTTTTCTACTCTTTTTACCCGCAATGCACTGCTGATGATGGCACTGACCATGTCATGAATGATGTAATAAGAGGACATGACTAACTTCATTGGTAGGTCTTCACATACATTATCTGCTCTGTATTCTTCAACAAGTGTAAAATTGATCTGTAACCCTGAGTAGGTCTCACCTTAAACAAACCTCAGGACAGATCACACCTTATCGTCATCCTGAATTAATAAATAGATCTATTAAACAGTATCTCTGGTTTACTCCCTATAGCTGTCTTTCTTTTAACATTACTCTCTGTTTACTTCCCTTATACTAACTCTTCTTTTTTTTAAAAAAATATTTTTTTGGTTCGCTTCAAGTTCGCGAACCGGGCAGCGAACGGGAAAGCGAACCAAAAGAAATAGAGCTTGCCAGAGTGATAAACATTCTAGCAATTTTATTTGAAAGGGGAGGTAGTTCTGAAAATAACTTTTTTTTGTTGTTTTTGTTGTTTTATTTATTTATTTTTTTTCTGAACATTTTTTGATTTTTTTGTATTTTTAGAACAGTTTTATGTTTTTTTGTGTTTTTTATGGAGGGGAAACAACAAAAAAACAGGCTTAGAAAAGGGCTCAACAGGAGCAAAAAAAAAATTACTGCTTGGGTGGGTTAGGGCACTTATGGTTTTCGTACACCATATTGATCAAGTTCACGCTCATGTTCCCATACGAGAGCATAGCACCACAATATATACAGGTAAACTTCATATGTTTAAAGTTTGGCTGAATGTTTGGCACAGTTTCCTGTGCCTCTCTTCCTGTCAAAGATATTGTTGACGTAGATCTGGCCACAGGAGTTGTCGGGGGATTATCTTGTAGGTCCCTTAACTCGGCCCGGCTGTAGTTTAAGGGATGCCACCTGGCCATATGGCGATGCATAGTATAGTTGCCCATACTATATTTTTTCTCTGTGCCTCTAGACAATCTGTATTTACAGATGAGGCAGGTGGCATATTTAGCATTGACCTTCTTGTCCCCTGGAGGGATGGAAAAAAACTGCCATATGAAACTTGTTTTCCTTTTAGAAACACGGGGCAACTCCTGTATAAATTCTTGTTCATCTCTATCCTCTTCTTCTTGTTCCTCCTCTTCCTCCTCTCTGTTGGAGATGAATTGACTTGGTGGTCCTCTCTTCTTATGAGGAGGTGGAGGTGGTGGTGGGGGTGCACCAGCTGCAGCAAGTATAGAAGCCATTGCTGAACTCCAGGAAAATGGTCTTTCTCTCACCAAGATGAAAGTCAGAGTGAGGAAAGAAGGAGGGGTTTACATGATTTGGGAAAAGCAAAAGTTCTGAACCAATGAAAAGTGTTATTTTTAGGTCACATGACCTAGTCATACATCATTTGGAAACCAAAAGTGAAATGAACCAATGAAAAGTTTGATAAACAAGTCACATGACCTGTTCCGCTTACGTTACGCGGTGCGCGCCGCGTCCCGGATCGCTTCCGGTTCGCGGTCCGGAGCACTTCCGGGAGCGCTAACGCGGCGCGTCATTCGACGCATTACGCGACAACGTGATACGTCGCGCTTCCGCGACGCGTCACAGTTGCGCTAACGTAACGTTTACCGGTTCGCGGACTAGGTCGCGGCATCAAGATGAGCTAACGGAAAGCTTCCCGGTTCGCGAACTGGAAGCGAAGAAAAAAAATATTAAAAAAAAATTATTAATAAATATCTAAAATATATTTTAAGATTTAAAGAAGAATACATTTTACAGCTACAGATGTTAGCTTTTAAAAAACCAATGAAATTCACAGAAAAAACCATAGGTTATAGACCATATATAGTTAGGAATTTGCATTTACAAAACCTTGAAAATTCACTGAAAAAACCATAGGTTATAGACCATATATAGTTAGGGATTTGCATTTACAAAACCTTATTTTACTCGCATAAAACCATTGAAATTCCATATATAGTTAGTTGCGCTAACTATATATCGCGCACCCGCAATCCACTGCTGATGATGTCACATATTACATCATTCATGACATGGTCAGTGACATCACTGATGACATCACTGATGACATCTCAAATGACATCACTGATGACAACATCCAGTGACTGTATGTTTCTGTAAAGTTAAAATATGTCTTACATATTGAAGAATGAGTGGATGTATAAGTGTCTGGATGAAGGATTTAGTAGGTGCATGACTGACTGTATGAGTGAGTGATTAAATGTGTCTCACTGAGTGCATGGGTTAGTGACTAAACTGTCTTAATTTGTGCATCATTATGTCTGTTGTTCTGTAAACTGTTGCATGTGTTGATAAGTAGCTATATGAGTAACTATATGGGTTATTGATTGGTTGCCCAAGTATTTGCAAACAAAACAGGTGATGGACCGAATGTGGATCAATGTCACACATTCACGCCAGTCCAAAGATCTGGGCCCAAATCCATCGCTTTTTTGCACTCCACACCACCACATTCACATTCGGTCCATCACCTGTTTTGTTTGCAAATTCGCCATAAGTGCACTGGGGATGCTCAGACGTGGGTCCCAGGCACTCCACACCACTGGAGTCAAGCTAGCCGGGCTGATGAGAGGTGTTACCTCGAAACCGGTCCGGTCCTCGGATGCTTGATTCCGTTCTGGGAAGGACATGGCTTTTGTAGTTCGGACTGGACTGTTCCCATGGGGCATAGGGTCAGAGCTGATTTGCATATCGCCATTGTCTAACCCAGGGGGGTGTGGAGTGCAAAAAAACGATGGATTTGGGCCCAGATCTTTGGACTGGGGTGAATGTGTGACATTGATCCACATTCGGTCCATCACCTGTTTTGTTAACAATATTTTTGCATCACAATATTTTTGGAATATAATATTTTTTTCTGTGAATCGATATTTAAAACTCAATATTTTGTACAAATACCAGATAATACCAGTCTTTTCTTCAATATTCTTACTAAGCCTGGTGTATATAAACACTCTTAAGCGGAGATAACACTTGACATGGAGAAAGATTTGAACGTATGGATTTAGATTTTATTTTTCAGAATTTCAAGTGGTTTGGTTTTGGCTCTAAAATTATTAATTTATTAAAATATTTAACCTCATATGTTCAAGTTGCTATTTTTGTCAACCGTTTAGTTTCTTTGCCTTTCAAATAACATAGCGGAATGAGACAGGCTGCCCATTATCCTCATTGGAGTTCTTTATAGCTTTAGAGCTCTTCCTATAATGACTAAGGCAAAATAATGATATACATGGGTTTACATTTGGTGAGAAGCAAATAAAAAAGTCGGTCTATGCAGACGATATTCTCTTAGTCTTATGAAATCTAGAGTCATCATTACCTTTATTCATGGATGAAGTGAATAGTTTTTTGGCAGTTTCAGGATATAAGCTAAATGCTGATAAATGTGAGATTCTCTCAATTAATAAATTATAACTTAACAAATAGTTTATTTACCTCTGAATTTACATGAAACCCACTCAAAATGAAATACTTTGTGCAATAGTTTACAAATTCTATAAAAAAAAACAGTTAAAAAGGATTTAGTTCATACCATTGAAAGAATTTCATCCTTGACTACTCAGTGAAAACCTTTGCTTTTATCAGGATGGAGTCGGATGGATTCCATTAAGATAATGCTGTTTGCTAATATTCTAAATCCCTTTCTGTGTTCCTTAAAAACATTCCATCATATATATTTTTTTTAAATATGCACTGCTTGCTTTCCCCATTTTTAGTGAAAAAGAAACTTCCTCATATGTTGTTTAGAAACGAAGTAAAGAAGATGGAGGTGTTCATTTTCCAGACTTCATTGTGTATCATAATGCATTATTCTTAATACAACCCTCACATTAGCTATTATACAGTAACACTAATTCTGCTCCTCTCTCGGTGGATGTAGTAAATCTTTTATTGATCCTTTTTCTTTTAAAGAATTTCTGTCTTTTTCACAAAAACTGATGTATCTGTCTCTTTGTACACTTACAAATGTTTGTAGATAGTTAAAACATTTGCTATTCATTCATCTTGGGGAGAAAGAGCAACTTTCTTTTTCGTCGGTGCAGCACAATAAATATATCAAATTAAAAAGTAGATCAATATTTGGGAATTTGTGGGGAATCAAACACCTTATGTGGGTAAGCCAGCGTACTACACACAATGGGTTGCTTTCCTTTCAGGAGACGCAGTGTCACTTCAATTTACCAGTTTTATGTGAAAAAAAGATTATAGTGTGCGCAAAGCAATCACCTTCTACTGTTATTGACTTCATTTTAAAAGGCATCCGCAATTTAAAGAGCATTTAGAATGTCCAATGCTGCTAGACACCAATCAAAAGTAGAATGGCAAAGGGGGCATTATTTCACTTTTCTTCGTAATCACATTTGTGCAACAAGATTTGGCAGAAAACATTCTTGTGCCACAAATGCTACCCAAACTTTTTTTTCATATACAATAGTCTTATGATGACCCCCAAGGCTGTTGAATACAATGGATTCTAACTTACTGTTTGACTTGCAATGATGAAGCATGTATTTTTTACTTGCCAATATACCTAGGATTTCTTATTGAAAGGTTGGAAACAGATAAACTCTGTTTTTTGCTACAAATGTTCCCTTTAGTTATGCAAACATATCTAGGAAGTCTTTCTGAAGATTGGAATAATGTTTTCTGAATGTTCATTTTACAGACCAGATGCTTGCAGTTGATTTTGGAAGGATGCTAAGAATTTATCTTCCCAAGTTTTTTTGTTGTTTTTGTAAAATACTTCTTTATTAACATTTCTTCCAGCACAGTGGAGGTACAAGCTGCAACGCCCGTGATGTACATACAATAATATCAGCAAGAGTAGCATTCAAACTTGACCGGCCACTTCACCACCCACAATCAGGGAAATTGCAAAGACATTAAATCACAGGGACATAGCATTCACCATCGTCTCAGTTTCAACCATGGTGGATGCCAGTGTCTCAGCCCAAGCCTGTTTAGAATTTGACCTGTAACTAAACCTAGATAAGTGTAAAACCGTGACTCATAACCTGGCAGGCAAAGGAAGTGCCTTGACAACATGTATGCACTAGAATCAGCAGAGGGGTGTACAGGAGCAGTGTTCTCCTCTCCAATGGGCAGGGAGGGGAGTGGTATAGAACCCACTGAAGTATTCACTTGCTATAGGTGTGCTCTAGTAGCGTGTGTTGGTACACAAAAACATAACCTTAGTGCGCTCCTCTTTCGGACACTCAGTCACTATCTTGTTCTGGGGTGTGGATTTCTTCTTCGTCCAGGGTGGGGAATGCCTCTGGCACATCCACCCAGAGCCCCACAATAGGCTGCCTTCACAACCCCGCCTCTCCTCATTCCACAGTGCTGTAGTCTCTGCTCTGGCCCACAGTTCCAGAGGAGCGCCAACAAGTATGTGGGGGGCTCTCTCGCGACTTCCAATGGACTGCAATTCCCCTTTATGCCATAATCGTTGGTTAGGTACAGAAATCTAGTACCAACTCTGCTTCCTGTTTCATTGGTAGATGTCCAGCAGACAAACATTGTTGGTGCCGACAACCCTCTTACCCAGTGTACACTCTACATCTGCTACTACTGCACTCAAATAGCGCTTAATCACAGAGCATTCCCATACCATATATATGAACCCAGCATCTCTCAGGGCACATCTTGGGCACTGCATGGGGTCTGTCTGATGCATTATATTTATCCTGTGGGGAGTCAGATAGGCGGTGTGTTTATAATTAAATTGTGTGTATTTAAAGCGAGCGTTGGGTGAGATCTTGTGGACCTGTTCCATAGCCAGCTTCCATTCCTTATCCTGAAGCCGGCTACCCAAGGCAGCTTCCCACCACTCATGTCTGCATGGCAGATCATCCATGGCCATGTCCAGTGCTATTTTATATAATCACAATATTAACTTACGCCAATGCCTAAAAATTAAACGGACCTGCAGTAACTCATGAGTCTGGGGCTCCGTCGGGCTCCCAGCCCATAAACACCAAATGGCCACACCTATCTCCTCATATGTGAGAAATTGGTGCCTGAGAGACCACTCTTCTCCATCAGGGAGTCCAGTGTGTGCAATGAACCTTCCACATAGCAGTCCCCCACTGTCTCTAAGCCCACCTCAACCCACTGCTTCATGGTCTCTAAGCCCACCTCAACCCATTGCTCAAGTTACTGGTCTGCAAAGCCCCACCAGAGAAATCGCCGAGGCATAGAGCGATGGGTGATGCAATCTAGCAGCCATGGCCTTCTAACACCTCATTGTGAACTTCAAAAGTGGCAAAGGTCGAGGACATAGCATGACTTGTCCCAGAATCCAGCTACTACAGCACCATTGCGTTGGAGTTCAGCATAGCCTCGTAGGTCCTGTGTATCCCTTCCCGCCAGCCATCTGGTTGGCAGATACAGCTGCATCATGAGGGAGTATTGGTCCATGTCAGGAACACCTAAGCCACCCTTTCAGGTAGGTCTGTGCAGAGTAACAAGGGACACCCAATTTCGCCCCTATCCTACTCCAGTACCCACAGTGCAGCATCCTTGACCTGAAACCAACTCTTCGGGATCCAAACCGATAGGTTAGTAAAGTAGTATAAGATGCTAGGAAGGACCACCATCTTGGTTAGAGCAACTCTAGTCATGATTGGGAGTTTAATATACCACCAGAATGTATTGTTGCCTCCAAGTGTCTTAGCACGTCCCCCGATTTGCTTCCCTTGTGTCCTCCTCACTGTGGAATACATGCACCCCCAAATATTTCAGCTGAGTTACGCCCATTTGATGTGTGTCTACCCAACCAGAGATCAGTGGGAAGGCAAATGTCTTCTCCCGATTGGTTTTGAGGCCTGAGACTGCATTCAACTCCTTCAGTACAGACATGCACCAGCGAATACCGAGGTCTGGGTGATGCAGACATATATGCAGATCATCCGCGTTTAGGAACACAATATGCAGTTCATCTCTTAATGGTATCCCCCAGGGTATTCCCTCAACTCTCATGCTAGCAAAAGGTTTCATCATCAACACAAAGAGCACTGGGGAGAGGAGGCAACCCTGGCGTATCACCCTGTAGACCCCAAAGAATTGGAAGATACAGCCACCCACCTTCACTCGAGCCTGCACATCTGCGTAAGGCAGGGCAGCCCATCGGTCCTAGTGGGGTCCCAGATTTATTCTCGGCATCACCTCCTGCAAGTAACAGCAGCCAAGCATGTCAAAGGCCTTGTGCAAATCCACTAAGAGGGCCAATCCTTCCCCGAATTATTCCCTCTGTGTATCATCCATTAGGCGGAACAATCTGTGAATATTGCAAGAGGTGTTGCACTGTGGAATTAAGCCATTCTTGTCATGGTGAACAAGTGTAGCAATGTGTTCATGCAGCAGCCCTACCAATATTTTGCTCAGTAATTTGTAATTGATGTTTAACATCGATAAAGGTCTGTATGATCCCACTTTGGAATGTTTACCTCCTGGCTTAGGCAATCAAACAATAAGGGCCTGTTTGTGGTGGCCTGTAGGTGCCCCACTTCCAGTGAGTAGGCTTAAAGTGCAGCAAGCCTGTTGGTCAAGACTCCAGCATAAGCCTGTTTTGCCCCTAACTAGGTCCTCAATAGCAGCATTGATCTCTTCCTCTAGGATGGGGCCTCCAGGGCCTCATGGTCCTCTATGCTCAGACGCAAGATCTGTGCTCTGTTCAAGAGGCCATCTAGGCCCGAAGCGGAGGGCTCCAGTTGTCCCCCATACAAGTCCAGGTAGAGTGTTGGGAACGCATCAAGTATTTCAAGCTGCAAGTACACTACGTGCCCCTGTTTAGGCTTAATTTGTGTGGTAGCACGGCTAACGCTGGTCTTTTTGGACCAACAAGGCCAAAAGCCTTCCTGCCCGCCCACCCTCACTGTGAAAGCTTTCCATATATTCCCTCCAGCTGAGGGAACGCAGCTGCTCTGTGACTACTGCAATCTCCTCTCTATGCACCAATAATCTAGGGTGTACTGTTGAGTCTGAAGTAGGAGAGCACTCCATGCCCCCCAGGCCGTTTTCCAGCACTGTAAGCCAGTTACTCAGCAGTCCTACCCACTGGCCACTGCTGAAACCCCAGATCACTACCTTGAAGTCCTCCCATTCAGTGGCCATATTCCCCATTGATCCCTCATTATGATCAATGTAATTACTGATGGCGACCGCTAGGGGCTCTCTGAAAGTGTGTTCCAAGAGGGAGGAGGCTGCCTGTCTCCATGTGGGTATTGCCGAGTTACGTCTCCCCATGCCAAATAAAGAAGTTCTGGGTTATGGTCAGACAGCATGTGTGCTAAGTGCTTCACCCTGGTGACAACCCTATGAACTACTGGACTGCAAAGCCAGCCATCCAGGCAGATGTGCAGATCGTAAACCAGGGCGTAATAAGTGTATTCCTTCAGGTGTGCATGTGTTTCCCGCCATATGTCTAACAACAAAATGTGAACAACATCCCCAAAACTGAACCAATAGTTTAATCATTGAGGAGTCTGAGGGCGATGGGGCAAATCTATCCAGGTCCGGATCTGCAGTGATGTTGCAGACTCCCCTCATGAGGATCAGTATGTCTGGTACACGAGTGAGCAGTTTGGTGAATGTGTGGTGCAAATGTACTGCCCAGCATTATGTCCGTTGCATTTAGACGTCCCCCAAGGAGGACCTACCTCCCCAGGACCTACCTCCCCTCTCTGTCGATAATGTACAGGGGTGATCCCCAGCCTAATCCACATCAGTATGCCCTAAGTGTTTGATGAAAAGGATAAGGCATATATCTGACCCCCTCTATCTCCGCCTCAATATATACCACCTCCACACTTAGAAGGTGCGTCTCTGGAAGCAGAACACACATTCCAGCTAATTAGAGTTTAGGATGTACTATGCAACATAGTGAAGCAGAATCCAGTGTACTGATATTCGTCCCTTGCCAACTGAGTCAAATGTCCCAAACTCCCGTTCCCCAAGGCAGTTTGACAATGGCCACCCTTTCGGACCCTATCAACCACCATCAACAGCAGTTGCTGTTGATGGTGTTGAGCAATCATGCTCAATGTACTCCACCATTATGGGGGAGAAAGTATGGGGTGGCATTCGACTGCACAGCCAGTGGTCACCTGCCTGACTCCCCGCTCCCACCCCATAGCAATTGATCGCTAATATTTGCAGAACCAGTGTCAGGGGCCATCAGCAGACAGATCTCCATTTGCCAGTCTTGCTTTTCCCTATGTATGCACCATTAGCACAGTCAGATAATACCTTATAGGTGGACTTCACGTAGGGCACAAAATGTTCACAGGCATCTCCTCCATTAGGCGGTATTCTAGAGTTCATTCGCTTGCATGGTGTGATTGCCGGTCAAGACGGTTCAACATCCCACTCTTCCTCCAAGTCTGTGATGACCCAGCTCGACCCAGATGTACAGTTGATAGTACCTGAGTGTCACAATGCTGCAAATTAGTTTGCGGTCTTGAGGGCGTCCTGCCGGACCCTTATGGTCTGATCTTTTGAGCGCTTAACCACCCTTAGCCGCCAGCGGTGTCTGCATCTCTCTCTTTTTGGCCACGCAGTCTTCGCCACAGAGCTCCATTCGCATCTGCTCTGTATAGTTCCAGCCATTCCCAGGCAGCTGTAGGGTTATCAAAAAAAGGGATCTTTTGTCACATCGACAAATGCTGGCCCTTTATTGTATATACTTGCTGGATTGTCCACTTGAAATATACCCACCTACCAAGAACGGTGCAAGAAGAGGTACCTATCATGTTAGTGCAGGAGGCACGCCACCACTGGGGACAGCAGACCACCCCGGAGGTGGAGGTTGAGCCAGGACCTGTTGCGTCCTCACCAGGGCAAAGAATTTGGAAAGACCTTGTGGGACCACCAACCTCCCAAGCCAGACCTCCAAGTAGCGAACCATGTCCTGGCCTTCCACTTTTCCTTTAGCTGCCCTATCCACACATTATTCCACCGACTACAGCATTCTGCATCTTTAACTAGTTTGTCCACCCTCTTAGTGAGTTCAGACACTTGGGTCTCAGGCTGCTCTAGTCAAGGCAGAGCTGTCGCGGAGGCCGCATCAATCTCTGCTACCCTGCCGCTTAGTTTGCGGTGGCTGTCTTGCAGGATTAATTGGTCCACCGTCAGCAACTCAATCTTCTGCTCCAGGAAGTCTCTGTATTTGTTAATGGCCTCCAGAATCTGTGCCAAGGTGATTTCAGCAGGCTCCCCAGCAGGAACCTCTGAGGGCCTTCCTCTTTTCCCCTAGGGGACACGCTCCAGGGTGAGGCTGACTTTGTAAAAGTTCAAGAAGCCATGATGGACTCCGATTGTGCCCTAGTGCAACCCATGGCCAGGGATCACAGAAACAATATTGATTACAAAAATATAGAACTACCATAATATTGGGTAAAAAATATAGAATGCCAAACTATCGACTTCCTATCTCCAAACAGGTAAGTACAAAAATATCGAATCAAATATATGGATGTAAAAAATATAGTTAGTCAAAATATCATTATTTTTTAAATGCTTTAAAGTAATTAAAAATTTATGAAATAATAAATATAATTAACTTAAACATACTTAAAATACTTAAATAACCTTAAAATTAATAAATAATTTATGTAAGTAAAAAAACATACAAATTGATTTATTAATACATATATATATATTTGAATGTAATATTATTAAAAAATATAAAACATTTTTACCGTAGGATAGCGAAAAGGGTAAAATGTACTATTACCACTCCAGTGAGTGCAACAGTAGAGAAAGCGTTGGATAGCGTAGGGGTAAAAATTATTATTCACACTCCAGTGAGAGCAACAGTAGGGAAAGCGTTGGGTAGCGGGAGGGTAAGAATTACTATTCCCACTCCAGTGAGTGCAACAGTAGGGAAAGCGTTGGATAGCGTAGGGGTAAAAATTACTATTCCCACTCCAGAGAGTGCAACAGTAGGGAAAGCTTTGAATAGCGTAGGGGTAAAAATTACTATTCCCACTTCAGAGAGTGCATCAGTGGGGAAAGCATTGAATAGCGGGAGGGTAAAAACTACTATTCCCACTCCAGAGAGTGCAACAGTAGGGAAAGTGTTGGATAGCATAGAGGTCAAAATTACTATTCCCACTCCAGAGAGTGCAACAGTAGGGAAAGCGTTGGATAGCATTGGGGTAAAAATGACTACTCCCACTCCAGAGAGTGCAACAGTAGGGAAAGCGTTGGATAGCGTAGGGGTAAAAATTACTATTCCCACTCCAGAGAGTGCAACAGTAGGGAAAGCGTTGGATAGTGGAAGGGTAAAAATTACTATTCCCACTCCAGTGAGTGCAACAGTAGGGAAAGCATTGGATAGCGTAGGGGTAAAAATTACTATTCCCACTTCAGAGAGTGCAACAGTAGGGAAAGCGTTGGATAGCATAGGGGAAAAAATGACTATTCCCACTCCAGAGAGTGCAACAGTAGGTAAAGCGTTAGATAGCGTAGGGGTAAAAATTACTATTCCCACTCCAGAGAGTGCAACAGTAGGGAAAGCTTTGGATAGTGGGAGGGTCAAAATTACTATTCCCACTCCAGAGAGTGCAACAGTAGGAAAAGCGTTGGATAGCGTAGGGGTAAAAATTATTATTCCCACTCCAGTGAGTGCAACAGTAGGGAAAGCGTTGGATAGCGTGGGGGTAAAAATTACTATTCCCACTCCAGTGAGTGCAACAGTAGGGAAAGCGTTGGATAGCTTAGGGGTAAAAATGACTATTCCCACTCCAAAGAGTGCAACAGTAGGGAAAGCGTTGGATAGCGTAGGGGTAAAAATTACTATTCCCTCTCCAGTGAGTGCAACAGTAGGGAAAGTGTTGGATAGCGTAGGGGTAAAAATTACTATTCACACTCCAGAGAGTGTAACAGTAGGGAAAGCGTTGAATAGCGTAGGGTAAAAATTACTATTCCCACTCCAGTGAGTGCAACAGTAGGGAAAGCGTTGGATAGCGTAGGGGTAAAAATTACTATTTTCACTCCAGTGAGTGCAACTGTAGGGAAAGTAAATACTTCATATATTAATTAAAAATAATTACCAATTTAATATAATATAATAATTACTCAATTAAAAATACAAATAAAACATATTTATTAAAAATCATTACCTATTAATACAAATTAATTACCAATTTACAATTAATTAATTAACAATTGAAAAATAATTAACAATTAATTAAAAATAAATACCAATAAATATATTTTAAAATTTAAATAATTACAATTAAATTACTTCCCACCCTATTTCCCTATAAACCCACAACCCGCTACAGTAAAGTAATTAACAAAATTAACATAATTATCAATTAATCAATTAATAAAAATTAATGACCAATTAAAATTTAATTAATTACCAATTAAAAATTAATTACCAATTAATTCAAGGTAAATACCAATAAATAAATTAAAACATTTAATCAATTATAATTAAATTAATTCCCACCGTATAAATCCACAACCCGCTACAGAATTAAATTACGCAAAAATTAAATACCATAAAATTCATTACTTAAAATAAATTATAAAACAAATATACACTTTTCACACATATACTAACATAAAAAACACTTTAAAAAATTCGATATTATTGAAAAATCGATATATTTAACATCTATAATATATACTTCGATATTTTGACTATCTATATTTATGTAAATCGATATTAACTTACGTACCTCAAAATCGATATTTTTGTAGCCTATATTCTGTCCATTTGATATTTTGTCCATTACATTCGATATTTTTGTTGTCTATATTCTGTCCATTCGATATTCTGTCCATTCTATATTTTTTACTCGATATTAGTGCAATTCTATATTTTTTACTCGATATTTTGAGTGTATACTCATGGCCAGCAAGCCCAGCATCAGCCAGGCGTTGCTGCAGGTCCGTTAGCCTCCTAAGCCAGCACCGAAATCCCCTTCAGTGGTACAGCCAGGACGGCACTTCAGCTGCACCACTGCAAACGTCACCACCGTGGTGGTCAAGCTAGGGCTACAACCCCCTCTCCCACAGTAGGTACCACTCTCGATGGGAGCCGCTGGACAGCCAAGATAGTCAAGTCAAAAAAGAATATTAAAAACAGAAAAGATCACAATATGCTTCAATATGCACAAGTATGTAATGATAAGAACATAAATAATAATACTAGGCAAAACCGCCCAAAATAAAATGTGGCTTCTCCCCTGTCACCTACGCTGTAATCTAACCTGTCATTAATCAGGTGAAAAACATTAAGGGGCCCATTAGGATGTCGGGCGGATTGCCCCCGCCAGGCGTGCGGTAGCCACCGCTGGCCTGGCCGGGGCAATCCGCCCGACATCCTCTCCAGAATTCCCCCTGCCATATTAGAATGACGGGGGGACCGCGGCGGACAGAAAGACCGTCCGCCGCTTTTCTGCCCCGGTCGCCCTTCGGCCGGGAGGGAAAAGGATTAATATGGTGGTGGTGTCTTTCAGACACCGCCAGCCATATTACAATGGGCTTCTGGTGATGTCTTTCCGTGGCAGCGATGCTGCCACGGAAAGGCATGCGGTCTTCACTCTGGGGGGCCCCTGGGGGCCCCGAGAGTGAAGGAGAGGTGGGGGCTGCACACGTGGTACCCCCCTTCATTTGCATAAACAAAGTGGCAGGCACGGCGCAGTGCATGCCGCTTTGTTTATGCAAATGCATTAATGCATTTATAACATTGTGGCGGGCGGTGCAGAGAGCACCGCCCGCCACAATGCCATAAATGCAGGATGTGCCCGCCACTGTGGTGGGCACATCCTAATACCCCCCATGGGACCCAAGCCCTAATGGCGGACGGTCCCGAATTCCAACAGGATGGCAGGCGGACAAAGCCGCCCGTCATCCTAATGAGCCCCTAAGAGTATATGGCAGAAAGAGATACACTTCTAGAAGCCAAATTGTGCGTGTGAGAATGTATAATCTGGGCCCAATCTTGGCTTTCCTGTTTCACCAAAAGGTGTGATCCTAGACAATGTTGTATTTCAAGGAGACTCCTTTTTAGCCTGCAGGTATCTGGCTGAATAGGACTCCTCCCCCTTTAGATCTTTCTCATTGCCCTGCAGGGCTCTTCTTCAAAGCAACAGGTGGGGGTAGGGCAGACGGCGGCAGGGCAGCAGGATGGAGACAGCAATCAAGCAAGCATTGCTTTCACTTGGATGTATGTCGTTACAACGCATACTTTTACAACGCATACCTTTACAACACATTTTTTACACCGCAACATCCATTACAACGCATTCCATTACAACGCATGCCATTACAACGAATTCTTTGAAACTACCTTTACGACGCATTCCACTACAACGCATACTACATTTACAACGCATACCATTCCAACGCATACCATTACATTGCATGTATGGTAAGCATTGGATAGTGTAGGGGTAAAAATTACTATTCTAACTCCAGGGGGTGCAGCAGTAGGGTAAGTGTTGGATAGTGTAGGGGTAAAAATTACTATTCTAACTCCAGGGGGTGTAACAGTAGGGTAAGTATTGGATAGTGTAGGGGTAAAAATTACTATTCTAACTCCAGGGGGTGCAACAGTAGGGTAAGTGTTGGATAGTGTAGGTATGCGTTGTAATGGTATGCGTTGTAATTACTGCATTGTAATGACATGTGTTGTAATGGTATGCGTTGTAATGGATGTTGTGTTGTAAAAGTTTTGTTGTAAAGGTAGTGCGTTGTAAAAGGTGCGTTGTAAGTGTTGTTTCCCCTTTCACTTCCACCCTCTCTTTGTTCTGCCACACCCAGAACGAGGGCAGCAGTAAATAGCACAAAAAAGGGCTCATGACGTGGATGGCCTCCTGACTCACCATCATTCTGTGACCAGCAGATTGGTCACTGAGGCAGGTCAGCAGGTCAGGTGCAGGGCCATTATAGGTAGCGCTTTTGCGAGCTAATGGCCCTGTGACAGAGATTTTATTTGCCCCCTCGCCCCCCCTCACCCTTGTCTCCCGTGTCCCCCCCACTCCAAATTATGGATGGATATATCCCCGCGTCCCCCTCAGTTCCTACGCCCATGGCTGTCGCCATCTTCTTGTTCAGGGACTGCTGCACCCCAGCTCTCTAGTACCACCGGGGTAACACGTCTACACCCCCAGGGGGACTCCGCTCACTGAAGGGAGGTCCAGTACCCAAACGCTTCTCTGCCAAGCAGCAGGGTGGGAAAAACAGAACAGCTAGCAGAGAGAGTTTTTAGGATGTGGCCACAATCTGTGGTTGCAAGACATGTCCCCCATCTTTCCAAGATTTGTTATATGATTTACATTACAACCAGAACCCGCTAGACATAAGGGTCATCTATTTCATTTCCCTTCAAAATAGACTATATTGGACTCTTATAACTATTTTTCTTAACAGTTCTTCCAAGTTTTATGTTACTCATCCACAATTATCTGAAGATGTCTACAAGCCTCCTTCAACCGAAGGTTTATTAAATATACAAATATACAAATCGTCAGACCTCCCGAGGCTTCGTCGGGAGCAACAACGCTGCCGAGGTGCGGCGCAACGTTCATTTTATTTGTGCTTGGACACTTTTTACTTACCTGCTCCTCGTTCAGGGGCTGCGCTGAGGACACCGCGCACCCCTTGTCCTCCTGGGACTTCCTTGTTTGCCGCCACCAGAGCGCCCCACGCTGAGCGTTCCCTCTCCCTCTGACGGGCAGGTCACGAGGGCGGGGACGGGCGTGTCTCACATCTTGGGCTGCTCTCTGGTTGGCGGGGCAGCTCCTCTGTCCCTCCCCCCCTGGCAATTTCTACCTGCCGGGCGAGTCCCGCCTTAGCTCTCCTGAATCGTCAGACCTCCCGAGGCTTCGCCGGGAGCAACAACGCTGCCGAGGTGCGGCGCAACGTTCATTTTATTTGTGCTTGGACACTTTTTACTTACCTGCTCCTCGTTCAGGGGCTGCGCTGAGGACACCGCGCACCCCTTGTCCTCCTGGGACTTCCTTGTTTGCCGCCACCAGAGCGCCCCACGCTGAGCGTTCCCTCCCCCTCTGACGGGCAGGTCACGAGGGCGGGGACGGGCGTGTCTCACATCTTGGGCTGCTCTCTGGTTGGCGGGGCAGCTCCTCTGTCCCTCCCCCCCTGGCAATTTCTACCTGCCGGGCGAGTCCCGCCTTAGCTCTCCTGAATCGTCAGACCTCCCGAGGCTTCGCCAGGAGCAACAACGCTGCCGAGGTGCGGCGCAACGTTCATTTTATTTGTGCTTGGACACTTTTTACTTACCTGCTCCTCGTTCAGGGGCTGCGCTGAGGACACCGCGCACCCCTTGTCCTCCCTGGACTTCCTTGTTTGCCGCCACCAGAGCGCGCCACGCTGAGCGTTCCCTCCCCCTCTGACGGGCAGGTCACGAGGGCGGGAACGGGCGTGTCTCACATCTTGGGCTGCTCTCTGGTTGGCGGGGCAGCTCCTCTGTCCCTCCACCCCCTGCCACGCCCTACTGTTTCCGGTTCCCTACTTATGGCACTATTATCCCGGCCGCGCAGCGGACGAGCGCAGCGGGCGCGACGAAGGCGCGCCGAAGTTGCGCCTAAGTTAAGCCCGTCTGCGCCCGTCCGCGACGGGCCGGGACCAGGGGCCACACCCCCTGCTCCTTTGTTGTCATATACGCCTGCACAACTCCTCGCCTGCTCCACTGAGGTGCCTCTTTCCCACACTCTTATGCAGCATCTTGTTGCATTAGATATCTATGTCCCCCATTCTGGCCATGTTGTGCTGCCACATCCAATTACTCCCTTGCCTACGCCGGACATCGACTCCCTCCCCATTGGTCCTTCATCTCCCCCTCACACTGCTTCTGCCTATCTCCTCAATACTCGCTCGGCAGGCAAACACCAACTTGACCTGTTTAACCTTCTAACCACAGACTCCCCAGATTTTCTGTTCCTAACGGAAACATGGTTTTCGGAGGCTTCCCTCCCCGACATCCTTGCTATCCTTCCCCATTCTTATTATGTCCTCCGGGCCGACCGCCCCGCGGACAAGATTGGGGGGGGTGTTGCCATGATTGTCCGATCCACTATTCAATTTCAGCTTCTCCCCCAAGCACCCATCGCTGGAGTGGACTTCCTGGTCGCTCGCTCCTCCAATCTGCCTGCACCTCTCACTGTTGTCCTTGTTTACCGCCCTCCCCTGAACATGCCCCTGTTTGTGGCCTCCCTGCAGGAACTCCTCGCCATGCTGGTGGTTAATAACTCCTCTGTTCTCCTGCTTGGGGACTTTAACTACTGGCCTGGCGACCCCAGGGAGGACTCAGCATCCAAGGACTTCACGGCCACTCTCCTCTGCCTCAACCTGAAGTCCCATGTTCTGGTACCCACCCACAATCTTGGACACATCCTGGACCAAGTTTGGTCATCTCAGGACATAGTTTCCCCCCCCAGCATCCTCCCATGTACATGGTCTGATCACTCTCTCATTTCCTTTTCTATTACTACTGGCCCCCCTCACAAGCCCCTTCGTCCCAAGAATGTCTTCACCCGTAGCTGGAATCATGTTGACTTGGCCTCCCTCTCTCACTCCCTTGCTTCTTCTTCCCCAGACCTCACTGACATTCCCCTTGACTCTCAGGCCATTGCAGTTGGTAATTGGCTCTCCTCTGCATGTGATTTAGTGGCCCCCCTCAAGTTAGTCAAGTCCATTCGCCCTCATGAGGCTCACCGTTGGTTTAGCCCGGAGCTCAAGACTCTCAAATTGGAGCTTAGACGCTCAGAGCGCCTTTGGCGCCGTGGCTACTGCCCTGACCACAAGGCCAAATATAAATTACTTCTTAGGGAGTATAAGAAGGCCATCTTGGCCACTAAGACCAAATACTTCTCCGAACAAGTGGCGCTCTCGGCTAATAAATCCAAAGAAATCTTCTCTTTGGTTAAGAACTTGGCCACTTCTGATCGTGCTTGCCCTCACTTCACTCCCTCCCAGGCCCTTTGCTCTTCTCTTAACAACTTCTTCATTGAGAAGATTGTTAAAATTAAATCTAACATCCTGGTCACTCCTTTTACTCCTCTTCACTCTGTCCCCTCTGTGCCTAAATCTTCTTTTTCTTCTTTTCCTCCCCTCTCCTTGGACGCTTTTCTAGCTCTGCTCACTAAAATCAAGTCTGGCTCCCCCACTGACTGTGCCCCTGCCCGCATTCTCAAAACCCTTTTTTCTTCCTGTCCTGATACCCCTCTCTCTCTTCTTAATGCTTCTCTTTCCACTGGATTGGTCCCCTCTTCATTTAAATCTGCTATTGTTTCTCCCATTCTTAAAAAACCTGGTCTCGATTCTTCCCTTCCCTCTAACTTTAGACCTATCTCTCTTCTTCCCTACCTTGCTAAAATTCTCGAATCTTATGTTACTTCCTGTCTTTCTGCTTATGTTGAACGGAACCAGCTTCTGGCCTCTCACCAGGCCGGTTTCCGTTCAGGTCATTCGACCGAAACCGTGGTGTTAGCCGTCCTTGACGAGCTTAAAGCCAAGGCCGACGTCAACTCTCCCCAAGCTTTGATCCTCCTCGACTTGTCCGCTGCGTTTGACACGGTCGACCATAACATTCTTTTGGACCGTGTCAGCGCAGCGGGCATACGAGGCACTGTCCTCTCCTGGATCACCTCCTTTTTGACAGGTCGTTCTCAAGCTGTTCACCTTCCCGGCTTTTCTGCTTCCCCCCTCCCGGTGCCCTGTGGGGTCCCCCAAGGTTCCTCCCTTTCTCCCCTTCTTTTCAATCTCTACATTCACCCTCTTATCTCTTCCCTTCTTGAGCTGGGGGGTCTCTGTGTATAACTACGCTGACGACCTCCAGCTCGTCTTTGACCTTTCCTCTTCTTCTCACGCTTTATCCTTTTTTCATTCCACCATGGTTTTTATTTCTGGGTGGATGAGCGCCAACCACCTCAAGCTCAATCCAGATAAGACTGAGCTTGTCCTGATTGGCGGCTCATCCAGCCCCTGGTCCTCTGCTTTCTGGCCTCCCATCCTTGGCCCTTCCCCCACCCCCGTTCCCTCCGTTAAAACTTTGGGCATCAAGGTCAGACAGGACCTGTCCATGCACGGCCAGGTCAGTGCCGTGGTGTCCTCCTGTTTTCTCTCCCTCCGGATGATCCGGAAAATCTCTCGTTTCTTTTCTCTTGACTCCCTCAAAATTATTATTTCTGCCCTTATCACCTCCCGCCTTGATTATGGCAATAGCTTGTTCGCTGGCATTCCTGCCTATGAAACCCGCCGCTTACAAGCTATCCAGAATCAGGCTGCCCGTCTCATCTTTCACTTGCCCAAAACCCATCACATCACTCCCGTCCTTAAATCCCTTCACTGGTTGCCCATTTTGCAGAGATCCCTGTTCAAATTAGGGTGCCTTGTTTATCGGGCCCTTGATCACTCTGGACCGGCTTTCATCAATTCTCTGATTTCCCTTCACACCCCTGCTCGCACCCTCCGTTCATCATCTTCTGCCCTCCTCACTGTTCCCCGCTTTCGCAAATCTCGCACTGGTGGAACCCGTTTTTCTGTTCTTGCTCCCCGGTTCTGGAACTCCCTTCCTCTTTCTATGCGTTCGATCCCTATCTTTTCACACTTTCGTAAAGCGCTAAAAACTTTCCTGTTTGCCCAGGCCTACCCCCGCTAAACCTCCTGGCCCTGTCTGTCCGGCTCTCTAGAGCTCCCAGCGCCAGGAAGCCGTTTGGCCATCGCGCGCTTTACAAATAATTTCATTCATTCATTCATTCATTCATTCATTATATCCTATAAACTATCACTGTAGTTTTTACAGCTCTGCACACTTTTGACTTACTTATATAGCGATAAAAAGTTTGGTGTTGTATTTTCTCCTATTATAGAAATATACAGTCTCCATATTATGTTACTTTTAACCTCATTACATTAATTGAATCTTTATTTCTCCCATTTTCTCTTGTATTTCTCTTCCCCTTCTCGTTGTTTTCTTTCACTCTTTTCCTCTCTCTTTGTTCTACTAGGAATTAATATTTACTTGCACATTTATGACAACTACTCACTGTCATCTTGATCCTTACAAATATTTGTACACATACATCAATTTTTACCGGGGATGTTTTTCCCAATACTTTTTTTTTCAATTATTGCAATACGCTTTCTTTTTAAAAAAAAAAAAAACCTTACAAAGGACCTATATTTCAGTGTTTGAACGAGTGACCTCTAAGAATGGGTGTGTCACCAATTCTCATTTGCCACCCTTGTAAACAATTAAAATATGTGTGCCTGTTTAAGGACCATTATGATGGCCGCTAGCATCCTAGCAGAATAGGTGTGGGTAGCCTGTGCCTCCATGCACCATGTATCGTTGTTGTCCACAGTGACACGGCTGTGAAATATCCCAGCCTGTTAAAGATTCAGCAAACATTTTCACCAAATAACATCTCCATGCACATATGGTCTGGCCCATCTTTGAAGGTTGTATGACAGAGGTGTGCATGGCTGAACCACGCATTCCTCCATTAAGCTGCCCTAACCACTAATGCGTCTAAACCACGCATTCCTTTACCATCATTTCTTTACCACGCATGCCTTTACCACGCAATTTCGTGGTAAAGGTATGATTGCTTAAGGGATATGTGTGGAAAAGATTACCACTTCCCCGACCCCCCTTCTCGGCCCAAAGCCTTAAAATTCTATTTCCCTACCTCGCCACCCTCCTCCCGCCCTGAGGGCTAAAACCTACCCTGCTCTGCCCTTAAAACTACCCATTTCCCTCTCCTGCCCTGAGGCCTAAAACACTGCCACTACCAAAAACTGCCCGAACCCATTCCCCCTTCCAGAGCCCTAAAGCTGTCCTTAAAACAACCCCTATTCCTTCCACTGGTCTGAGGCTTTTAACCCTGCCCCCATTAAATAAACTACCCACAACCCCCTTGCCCTGAGCCCTAAAAATTGCCCCTGCCCTGAAACCTGCCCCTTCCCCCTGCCCTGAGCCCTAAAACTCAGCCCCCTTGCTCTAAAACCTACCCTGACCCCAGCCACTCCCCTAAAACCTATTGGCCAGCCCCAGCTCCAGCCCACCTTACCTCTCCGCTTGCCGGACCTTCCTGCAGCGACCCTTCCTTCCAGCTCCCCTCCCAGCCCGCTTAGACAGCAATAATGCAGACTGCCTTAACCACACTTATACGTGGCTAAGGTATATGCGTGGTTAAGAAAAGCGTTGTTCAGCTTGCAGGGAAATGGCACGCGTGCTTAAGACCTGGTTGTAAAGGCTGTTTCCCATCTTCGAATAGCTAGATCCACATCAGGCTCTCATTCAATATTATAGATAGGCCTTAGTGGTATCGTCCATAATGCCAAATAGCAGCCTCTGAGACGCAATGTTGTCTGCCTTACTGCAATGAAGGCTATTTGAGAGAGTGCTGTATTATTTTGTATTGTCACGTTTGTACAGAACTTCGTACTGCTAGCAAGTTGCGAAGTGCTCTGATTTGCATTGGCATCATGATACCCCTTTTCAAAGCGCATTGTTGAAAATGGTGTTGGTTGCAGAATCACGTACCTGTCAGCCGCTGCCTCTTCACCCACTTCTAATACTCCGTGAGCAGGAACAGGAAGCACCCAGGCTTCCAGACTCCCCTAGCCAATCACGACGTTGCTGATTGGTTTGAGTGCCGTGGTTCGGCACTCAGGGAGGGACTGGGAGCCTGGACATATTCTCCACGTAGGCTGTGCAACACAGCCCGGTGGAGAACATGCGAAGTACGCATGACTGTTTGGCCGACCCTAGACGGCCGGCCAGACTGTCATGCGCACTTACAGAGTGTCACCACTCCTCCCACTGCTCCTCTGATACAGACCAGCCCCACCCCTAACCAGCTGAGCAACGACAGAAATATAAAATGATAATAACAATGCATTATTATCATTTTTATTTTACCTTTTTCACCTGCTCACAAAGCAGTGGGGCAATGCTCCTCAGCCTCTATGAAGGAGCCGCCCCTCAAACATGTCGCTATATTGAAACTGATGTAAAGAATTGTGCTGGCGTTGCTCATGTAGGAATATGGTACAAACTCTCTGTAAATGCAGCACACCTTTTGGTTTTACAAAACTGCAATTACCTCTGGAACTTTATTCAGAGCAGACAGATGGTGGCATCAGCACGTCTGCTGGGCCGTGGGAGCGAGACATCAATGCCCCAGCACGCACAATGTGCCACAGATTGGGTTTCCTAATGATGCTGCCTGATGATTATTTTTTAAGAGGTGAGTTGCAAGGAGAGGTGGGAACTGGTGATTTTGATGGTGAAGAAACAAATCACCATAAAGCGAAAACGTAGGGACTTAGAATGTGGCGGACAGGATTCTCCATCACAAAAGTCCCATCTTCTGCATTACAATTACTTTATTTTGTTTTTGCAGCTTTATATCGCGCAAACCCAACCCATTGGTATTGGATCGCTTTACATGAGCACCAGTTAACATCACACAAGGACACATTGATTTCTTCGAAGGCAAGGGGAGATTAGGTGATTTGCCTAGAATCCCAGGAAGTTGAGCCAACACCGAGACTCAAACCTAGTCCCCTATTTCCAAAGTCAGCAGCTCTGGTCGATTGCACTAGTTATATGGCAGACGGAAGAGTTACTATGTTTTGATGGTGTATCCTCAGTGCTTAATTTGAGAAGGTGGTTTCCGGTGCTCGGCACCAGCACTTAATTGTCAAAACCGGCACTTGTGACAGTCTCCCACAAGGAGGGGCTGTCTCAGGTGACCACCACAACAATCAATTATTAATTCAATATGCATTAAAAATGACTATTACTTGCCACCCAAGCCATTCTTAGAGCTTTCGGGGTCTGGAATAGTCTGAATTGTCACACTTGTAGGAGTGTGATGGTTAGTTGTTTGTTGTTATTATCACGTGCAGCATGGCAGGGGCAATGTGTGGTGCAAGCTGCAGTGGTCTCTTGACGAGAGCCCTGGCACTTATTTATTTACAAATAAAGCACTGGGTATCCTGTCTGTTAATCTCTCAATAGTGCTCGTAGTTTTTACATTTTCCAGGGGCTGGGAGAGTGGGGAGAGGAAGGCAGAGAGCGGAGTAGGTGACGCCATTTTGAATATACACCTATAAGCTATTGAGTAACTGGATATTCCAGAGCTGAGTGGCTCATCCCCTACCACTGAAAACGCTCCTCTGAAATAATCTGCATATGAACGTTCTATTTTGAAACATTCTTAGCTGACGAACGTCCATTGCGATTGTTTTGACCTTCAACACCGTATATTCCTATTTCTTTTCCTATTTCTTTTCTAAAACCGATGGTATGCGTTGCTAAAGTGCTAAATTAAAAAAATCCTGCCTGGGACAAAGAATGCGAAGGACAGCGTCTACCACGGCAGCCATTTAAATGAGAAAGTGTGTTTTTAATAGCAATCAGGCAGAAAAGAAATGTAAGAGAAGTCGAGCTCTTTGTTAATATTTTCTCGTTTCTCCGGAGATGCATTTTGTAGTTAATGAATAGCAAAGGCGGGTCGGTTTCCAGGCTGCGTAGGCACGGCTCATCTTCTGAGGAAGATTAGTGATACCCGAGCCACGTGTAACCCGAGGACAGGAAGCCGTTCAAACAAACCTTTATTTGTATTACTGTCTCTGTGCGCAAAGCTCCCCGCACCTTATGAAATTGCTAAATCCTGCTCTGTTCCATCTGATATTTGATTTTTTTTCAATAATTTGCCACAGTCTCTGAGAGGCGCATGGAAGCTCAGGGAGGAGGGGATTTTGCTGTGCAGTGCTGTGCAAGCCTTCACCGCTCACACCTGCCGCGTCTACATTTTGGGGCAGATTTACCATTTATTCACGCAGTGCAGTGCAGCAACCGCAAACGCAGCGTGAAAAGGAGAGAGGAGGAGAGTGCCATATTGACAGAAATATGGCACTCTCCTCCCCTCTACCTAGCGCCGGCGCTGAAATCAGCTGCCGTGCGCCACGGAGACACCTTTGCGCCATGGTGCAAAGGTGTCTGCATAAGGCTAGCATAGGTTTTGCACTGGAAGGGTATGCGTAGACTTACTTTTACCCTTTTCCCTCTTTGTATGTGTGCTTTAAAGTGCAGTGCACGTACAAAATCGGCGCTATCATTAGAGGACGTAAGGAATCACTTTGCCTCTGCACCCACGCCGTATTATGGACACAAGCGCAGAGGCAAACATGCCTTCAGGAGGAACATTGAAAGTGCACTTCAAAAAGGTGGTGTACTTTCAGTTCACCTCCCAAAGGCAGCCCTTTGGAGGGGAGAAAGGGCATGCCATGAAACCCCGAGACATCCCCTTACAGTGCAGTCACTAACTGTACACACCTGCAAGGATATCTCTCTCCCCCGTCTTTAAAGTACACAGAGCGGCTTTGAAGCAGTCGCTCCATGCTTAACTTGATGCGAGTTCGTGACTTACCTGGGGGCAGTACATTCACTGTATTACAGCACACTTTCCCAGTTTGCACACGGCACACCTCTTTGGAGGGTGTGCTGTGGTTCTAACCGGGAAAGTGCTCTGTATGTATTATAAGGCCCAGGTGTGCTAAAGTGCATTTGTTACACTAGAATCTGCGTCAATGAATTTAGTTGAACATCCTGCTCATAATTACAAAAATGGCAATGAATTGAAGTGTTTTAATATTCCAGCAACTATCGCTCTAGGAAACATATAACTAAATACATACATATAGATTTAATAGAATTATTAGTTATAAACATAATGTGAAATTATGCAAATAATCTTGTGTTAAGAAGCAATTCATGCACATCACTGCTCTAGATTACTCAAGGATAGACCCAATTACTGAAGCCCCCAAAAGACACTTTTTGAGACCTGGCCTGTCATTTTACCATATAACTGAATCGGGAATTGTAACATGGCCCCCACAAAATTGCAAGCCTTCAAGCTCCATATGTCCTTCTTACTGCTGTCAGGCACTGCAAAACCCAATGCCCTCACCTGTCTACTGTACACCCCACTTACAATTTGTAGTAATCTGCTTTGATTAAGTAATGCATCTTTCCCTGCCTGATGCTCTTACAGTATGATGTCATTTGGAATGTGATGAATGTTTGTACTGATGAAAGGGCAGTTGGAGAAGATGGGCTGAGTAGCAAGGAGGCTGCTTCTGGTGGGGCTTACTAAAATATAACTTGAAGAATAAACTACCAGCTACAAGAGCTGTCTACGAGACGTCTTTTATTTCTACACAGTTCTTAACAGCAAATGTGTTAATTCCCACCTTGACACAGTACATCTCCACAATCCAACTTTTTGTTGCACCTTAGGTTTTTTTGACTGATAATTTTAGCAGCTCAACCCTGCTGAAATTCAACAGGTGAAAAGGTCTAGTAAATATCAGTACATGAAGACATTGGTGTTGAAATATCTCAAATCTTCAGGCTATGCCCCATTTTGTAGGGTTTATCATATAATTGGTGATATTTATCATCCCATAAATTCCGATTATTGGGTATTGGTATTTTTAGGGTGCATTAAATATTATCATTCCCATAGCGTACTCACAGTCGAGCCCAAAAGTGCCATCACTTTCCTTCATTTTCAACCTTTACTTCATGTCCTGTGTGACTGACCTTCACAACTTCCATTCACCACCACTTGTGCCAAAGTATGCCCTGTCAAGGACACTAGAACGTAACCAGAAATGCATCCTTGGTCCCCATCAAATTACAGCAGCGGCCCGTGCAGGTAAGACTGTTGGGGTGGGGGGGAATTTCGACGGACGATGACGAGGGAAAATCAGAAGAATAAATAAATTACCCTTGTCATCGTCCGTCGAAATCCCCCCACCGAGCTTCACCACCCCACCGGTCTTACCTACACGGGCTGCAGCTGTCAAATTGCGCACAATCTCTGCGAACTTCAAACAAACCAACACACTAAACGTCAGTGTATGTATGTCAGTGCATTTCCTTTCCAGACAAAGTAACAACTTTAGGACACCTCACTGGTGGCAGTAACACAGAACACAATTAAGCCTTAAGTGTAATTTCAAGACCATACTCACTCCAAACACCATCTTTATTTTATATTGAACGTTGCAAACAATTCGAGAGGGATATAAGATGTTATTGAAATTAAATCCAGAGTAAGCCTGCCAACAGCAGAGCTTTCTATCAGAAGCAATGAAACCAATCTCAAAGAAGCATCACATTGTTCTGTCTAACCATCATTTATTTATTTGTTTTTTATTAACAGGAAATATGGTAGAAGATGCTGGACAAAATCAGGCGCATACTGACGTCACAACCTAGAATGAGAGTAAAACACCCAGGATCATCTGTCTGCATATATCACTAAGCCACATGACAGGATCAAATTGTGACAACATTTTGCTGAAATTAATCTTAAGTATTGATGTGTGAGTGTTGAAAATCCCATCACCTCTGGGATTAATCCACTCATTCAGTGGGTGTTCACAACTAAACGACTGACTTGAAAGGTGACTCGCCCTGTTCCACTTCAAGTATTAAACAATTTGTTTCATTTATGGAATACATTCTTAAAATAAATTGCAATGATTAATCTAATTGGCTTTACAAATGGGGACCATTCAGCAAGCATAAATGTCATATCAAAAACACTATCCTGCCACATGAAGCAAGTCATCATCACCCCGTGGCACCAGCTCTTACTTGTGGGCCTAATTTATTTGACAGCAGAAAGAGTACACTGTTGATTCGATTCATAAACTTTATTCGATTCAAAATAATAGAATCATAAAAGTATACAGACCTTAGTTTAAGAAAGAGCATATTAACATCAATAAATCAAAAATAAATCATATTACAGTTTACACATTTTAAAAACTAAGGATAAAAAATGTCATACACATTTGACAAATGATCACACCCTATACCAAAGGATGAAGTTGTATTTCATGTTATACAAATAGCAAAAAAAGGAAAATATTAACCAGATAGACTAACAATACCATTTCCTAAGTTGCAATGACAATCGTATAAAATTTAGCATGGCAGAACATACTCCAGGTGAGGATAATGACAACAAATAATCATAACCCTCTTTATAATTACATGGTCGCCGTTTTTTTAGAATAGGCTTAATAAACCTAATTCTTGGTTCCTTATAAAGAGGACAAAAAAGAACAAGATGGATGGTATTTTGTCTAGTTTTGTCATCAATGGCGATGGAATACACTTTCCGCCAACATAATGGTCCGTCCACCTGATTTAAATTCGTCTGGACCTTTGGTGTAAAGATGACAGAAACTACTCCGTCTCCACAATGGTTACACCCATACGATTGTCACAGATTATGGGCCACGGGGTTGACCAGTATGTCCGCCCTCCTAGCTTAGATGAGGGGACAGATAGGTCAGTTTTCACTGCCCATCACCACAAGGAAAGGCAGTGAGCTACAAAAATGCGCCTCTCGCAAGGAGAGATAACTATCATGGTGAGGGAGGCATTGTATTTTTTTATTCTCAAAAGCAAAATTCCTCTTTGGGTTTTGTTTTTTGAAAATAATTTTTTTTAACTTGGTTGTACGGCTCCATCATATTTGATGGCAAAGTTAAATTACATTGTCAGGAACCGCCTTGAAGGTGGTTCCTGTCAATGCTTGAAATGTCTGCTGACTCAATGGACATTTCAAAATTTGGTCATCAGGATCGTCGACAGGGTGATTGAGCAATTTACTTTGTCGCCTTAGCAGAGGACGGTAAAACTGCCACATTTTAAATCAGGCCCTTTGTTTGATGTGTTACAGACATCAAATATAGTTGTATGACGCTGGTCCTTATTGTTTAATTGTGCGGGAAGTAAGTAGCCCTTCTGAATGGATTTTGAAATGCATTTAGTTGAGACAGTTCTTGGAGGCAAAGCCAATCATTTTTCTACCCATGTGTCTTGGTCTTCTCTCATGTTTCCTATTAAAAAAACTTGCACATTGTTGACAGTATCAAGGTTACATTTGCTACTTGGTGAATTGCTTTGTTCTAGGTATCAACTGATGATTTTGAAAAGAGATCTAAATCTGCAAGAATGAAATAAATCATAGTACAGATTAAAATATGTTTCTTGAATGTTTTAATGAGTTAAAAAACCCTTCTGATATAGTAGGGAAATATATTTGAAAGAGAAGTTTGCACCCAGATGTACCAATAAAAATGGTGTGGAAAGAAGATTTATCCGAAAGTTACATCCTTCAGTTAATCCTAGGCACTTTGCAGAATTGTATTACCACCCCCATCTGAAACTGTGCTAGCTAGGTGATCAGACATTATTTATTTAAACATGCTTTGAATTCACAAATGTCGAAGAGTGGACACATGTGGTGTACTGAAGAAGATATTATTCCACATATGAAAAAATCTGGTTGCATGAATATCACCAACATTTTTTCCATGGCGACCAATAGTAAAGCTTCATTTTAGAATGGCCTAACCCTTATGTGGCAAAGGCAGCGGCAAGAATCATTGGTCATGCCAAAACAAATTCTGAAATAACTCAGACTAATTTGGAGAAAAAACCAACAATGAAAAATGCCGCCATAGTGAGTGAGTTACACTCTCATATCATCACCCTGATCTTGTAATCTATGCATTTGAAAGGAATGTGACAAGATTTGAGTAAATGGCAAATATATGGCAGCATCCACAAGGCATACACCATCCGTTACAGATAGCAAATCTGCTGTGTCCAATGCTGGACCTTAACATATTTTGAAAAAAGAAAATTAAGAAATATTTTTTATTTCCAAATATAGGCTAGTACCAATCACACATGAGGCATTCCACACACACTTGTGACTTTTCAGCGGCCCAAAATATAATGGGCACAGACTGGGGGGTGGTCAATTCAGCTCAGTCGGCTAGTGAAACAGCCATATCCATATGTGTGATGGTATCACGGTCAGGGACTCAACTATACTGCTAAGGAGATTTCAAATCTGGAATAAATTTGTCTAATCACTATAGATTTTAGCAGAAATATTTACTAGGTAGATAGAGTAATTTGAAGAGGACAGCAACTGTGATTTTTCTTGACAAGTAACCCATTTAGGTGGTTATCATGACAGGAGGATCTGCCATGAAACCCTTTATCACCTGCAATGCAATAGGGGGCGGGGCTAAAACGATTTAACTATCATTATACACTTAGCACAGAATGTTGATGAGTCCACGGATGTGCCACTTGACAGAGTGCTTATAGGTATAATCTGGATAACACTTTCTGTAACTTGTTTCACATTATCAGTCCCTCAACTGAAAGGCAGAAGCAAATCTATCAATTGTGCTATTCGATTCACCGATAGAGCAAAGTGAGTGAAAGTCCTCAGTACGTATCTTTTTTCATGTGAGAGCTCCAGCTGGTGGACTTTTTTCAGACTTGTGTGAACCTCATCTCATAGAAAATCTGATTGTAGTCTGCTCTATACACCTGGACACAGCATCAATTAAATGTAATGTTATCACAGGCAATTGTAGGGCTTGTAGACGATAATTTCTGACATAGTATGACTCAATCTCCACCAAGAGATGGAGCAAAAATTTGGGGTATGATAACAGCAGACTTGCAAGCAATCACTGATGGGGAAGGTAGATGGTCACGTCACTTACTATGATGGACAAAGATGTTTATTGATGTATAACATTATGTATATAACAGTTCTATTAAGGGAGCTGCACTTTGTAATTATATGACAATATGTAGACCAAAAAACTATAGTGTATACAAATATCATGTTAAAAACAATGGCCAAAAAAAATTACTTTGTATACTTTAACCCCTTCGATGCTGATGACGAGCTCAGCTCGTCATCAGCCACGGGTGACGTGTGCGGATGACGAGCTGAGCTCGTCATGTATCCCGGTTAATTGAAAACAGCCGCACAGCGCAAAAATAACCGCAGCAGCGATGCGGTTAAATGAAAAGACCCAAAATATTGGTTAATATAGTTAAAACATCTATATGCAATATAAAAACATAAAAATATCATGTTATTAATGTTTGATTATAAAAATACATGTGCATTTATATAATATTTAACATTAATGAAAAATATAAAGTAATAATAATTAATTGTACATTACTTTAAATGTATCATGTAAAAAAATAATTTTTACATGAAACATATGTGTAATTTATGTGAATTAATAAAGTACCACATAAGCATATAAATGCTAATTTAAAAAAACATTAAAACATTAAAACATATCGTAATTGTATTCAAACATTATAAATTATTTATAAATGTGTAACAAGCAGATATTTTTAGAATACTGAAAAATGAAACATAGTACATAATAAAAAAAGTTAGTAAATTAATTAACAAAGAAAATATTGTAAAAATATGTATAATTTTAAATGCAGGTATAAAACTATAATAAAAAAATCCAAAAATGTAAATATGTAGTAACCTAAATCTAATTCAAAATTAATTAAAAAAACAAATAAAAAAAACAATTAACAAACACTATTCTAGCAATAATTGGAGGAAGTGCATACATTGGGACAGGGAGGTCAGATTTGCTATTGTCATTCCAATCTAGCAAACATTGGGGTAAGTATATACATTTGAAGTTGGAGGTTACCTTAAGGGCCTCATGTAGATGTTGTGCGGAAAACATTCTGACTGACTCCTTATCGGAATCGATTCCAACCGACTCGGCTTCGGGGAGTCCAACTGACTGATTATGATGTTTCTGAACATCGTTTGATCAGACTCTCATTGACTTCAATGGGAGCCTGTGTTCTGACCGACAACACAGGCTCCCCTTGAAAAAAGGGGTGGTGGCGGAAAACCTTGTACCTTGGCCAGGCACCACCCCATGGTGCCTGCCATACTGTGCATGGTTGTAAAGAGGGGTCCCATGGGTACCTCCACAGGCCCCAACCGGAGACCTCCGGGTGAAGGGGGACCTGCTACGGGCCCCCAAAGTCAGTTTCTGATAGCCGTTTAGTGTCGGACAGACCGATTCAGAAAGGCTGCTCAAATCCGACATCGTAATACGTTGGTCGGAAACGCAGTCCATAGACCTGAACGATTAGGCTCAAACTGACTCGGAGTAAGAACCGAGTCGGAAAGACCAAACTTTTGTCTTTCCATCGTAATCGAATGATCGGAAATGTTTCTGAGTTGGTCGGAAACATAGGTTCCTACACGGATAAGCCTTTCTGACTGATATCGTAATAAGCCTCTAAATATTCTAACTCCAGCCTAACAAACAACTGAGCTTACAGTGAGGAGGTCAGCTTTATTATTTTAAATTAATTCTAACAAACATTGAAGACGGTGGATACAGCGGGTCAGATAAACTATTCTAACTCATTTATAACAAGCAAAGTTAAAAAAAGGGGGGCAAATGTACTATTCTAACATGAGTCTAACAAACACTGGGGAAAATGAATACAGTTGGAGCAGTAAAATTCAACACTTATAAATAAACATTAACATTTATTTCATATGTGTAAATAAAAAGATAAAAAATCCTAAAAAATAAAAAAATTACATTAATTATAAAAATAACAAATATATGAGAACTGCACTGTTATTTTTTTATAATAAAAAAGTATTTCTAAAAGTATCCAAAATCACACGCCAACATAACACAAAAAAACACATTTAACTATAATCTGTAATGATAAAATGTCTGTTAATTTATGTTAAATTGTGCTTTTACTAATATTTAGATAAAAACACTACCCAGTCATTCCCCAATGCACTCTTGTTACCAAAAAAATCGAAATTGAATTAATAACAAATAATTCTCAAAACATAAATTTTGTTTAGCATTAAACAAGAAACAATAATTAATGTACAGTTTGTAAACCACAACACCCACCCAAACCCAATAAAGACCACTATCTATAAAAAGTACATAAAGTAATAGTTTTACGTACCCATATATACACAAGCATTTTTATAAATTTAAAATAATGAAACATATAGATAAACATATTTATATATAAAAATAGCATAGCTAATACATTAATCAATGTATGTGTATTTTACTTGAACACTAGACACCCAATTCCCCAATAAGACCTGTAGCCCCAAATTAAAATGTACTAAATAGCTTAAATCATGTAAACAAATAAATAAAAAGATAAAAAATTAACACCGAATATAAATAACAAAAAAAATATTGGTAAATTCCAATGTACCTCCAAATGAGCCATTTTTTAAACAATATTTTGAGTAGCCGTTATTAATCTACATTCTTTAGAATGCTGAAGATTCAATATTTAATCTGTGAAGATCAAATGCCAAGATTCATAAGTCACAGATAGACATTCAATTATCCAAAAGATTTAGAAAGTACTGACTTGTTTTGGGCAAGACTGGGCAAAAAGGAACTTTGGGAAAAGGGCATATCTCAGGGATATCTGCACTGAAAGCATAAATAAAAAATATTAAGATAAATAATAATTCCGCATGAACTGAGAAAAGTTATACCCCAAAACACTGTTACAGGGTGGGAGGGAACTCTTTGGGGCTGATTACGATGGCGGGCGGACGAGGTCTGCCCACCATTGTAGCGGTGTTTGTGACCACCAGCCAGACATGCGGCGGTCCCACCACTGCGATTAGGATGCGCCCGGGCGCATCCAGGGCTTTTAACATTGTGGGCGGTGCTGCCGGCTGCAGCACCGTATGCAATGTTAAAAGGGCATGCACTGAATTTCTCTGCACTATTGTGGCAGGCACCACGCGGTGCCATAAGCCCCAAAACCCAATCCCCACCAGCATTTCCATGTCTAATTTGGTCGATGAGGCCTGCTAGGCACCGCCACCATTGTGGAGGCCTTGCACCACCTTTGCCGGTGAAGCGGCGGACGCACCGCCGCGGTACCCACGGCCATCCTAATTTGGCAGTGGGTAATATGCTTGGTGATGGCGGAATGAACCCCTTAGTCCTCAAACCCATTTTATTGAGGATAAAGATTAAATACAATAGGGCCTCTTTGGGTTTTAAGATCAGGTGAATGTGATTTAATTCCTTTAGGTATCTAACTGTGGAGAAACCTCTGATGAGAATTACTTAGAAGAATCTTCTGACTGCTTAAAGTCCCAAAGTTGATCATGGGAGATACCCTACATTTTAACTTCGGAAATGGAAAAGAAAGTGAAAGTAAACATGTCAAATGATCCTTATAGCAGGAACATTCTCGATACTCAGAAATGGAAGATTTAGAAACAACAATTTTGACTAACCCACTGACAAAAGGAACAGGTATTATGCTCCTTTTATTGTAGTTGTCAAGCAAGTACAGGTCGAGGCTTTGATTGATACAGGGAGTACGTCTACCCTAATATTTTTCCACAAATGTAACAAATTAAATAAAGAATTACAAGGCACTGCAGAATAAATCATGAGAGGAATGAAAGGAACTGAAACCAACTATGAGGTAAGTCATTGGCCATTATAGGGGTAAGCCAGATACTAATTATATTTGGAAGATTCACACTGCTAAAGTATATCATTGTTCAATTTACAGATTCAGATTTTTTGATTTGATCAGATGTTCTAAAAAGACTGCCCCCCACCATTGACTGTAAGAATCACATCTAATTACAATTAAGATCTAATACAAAAGCACCTATTGTCTAGAAGAGGTTGGAAAGGTTTAGGAGCCCGTAGCATAAAAGTCAGGCAAAGTCAGTTCAGAGAAAATCTTATATGTTTGCAATTGAGTTAAGAATTGTAAAAATCATGACATCACAATGATTTCACATAATAATCAATTCACACTGAAGTCTTTCTCAGTTTGGTGTATAGTTGTTAAATGGAGTGATTCTGAGCAGGGGACAATGAATTGCAAAATAATATTTTGAGGATCCGAATGCTAACAGAAAATCCTAAATATGAGACTAAAAATTCATGCTTAGGAACCACATGGGATGAGATTGGTCAAGATTGTAATGGAGGATGCAAACCTCTTCTCCAAGTACCTTTTTGGAAAGGTGTTAAGGCTGTGATGGCTCCTATTGAATCAGGTAAAGAAAGAAGTGTCATTAGAGAAGTATTACGGTTAAAGTTTAATAGAGTATCTGAATTTAATCAGTATCCCTTCAAAGGGAAGAATTCCAAATAAAGCAAAGTTAGTGCCATTCCCACTGAAGCTATTGGAATCGGTTATTTGGAAATGACAAGCATATCCAATAAGTCATTTCATGCATTTTGGATTATGTAAAATCTTGTGTAGTTTCTGTATAGGATGTAACATTCAAAATCATTGGCAGTGAACCACCCCCCAGTGAACCTAGGATGAATCAACGGCCAGTCACCCCAAAACCACCAGATTCTTTTCACATGCCAGATCAGGCACTGAATTATGCAAATGTGTGCTTTATACAGCTGATTTCCTTTTGGCAAATCTTACTAAAATCCCAGGGGGACTTGTAAGGTTCTACATTTCTGTAAAAAAGGTGATGGGGTACACTATGAGAGAAAGACGTCTGGATTAATCGGTATGTGTGTGTGTGTGGGAGTGACCTAGATTGTCCAGTCAATCAAATTCCTGGGAAAATATTATACATGCTGTTGGACCTGGACCTTTTTGCAGGGTTATCCCCAAATGTTTTGGTGTCCTCCTATATTTTTGTACCTGTTTTTTGTTGACTTTAGGACTCTGGAAGCCAGATTTACGACCAGTTTTGCATGCGCAAACGGGTTTGCAAACCCGTTTGCACATGCAAAAATAGCATGGGTAATGAACAAACCCTATTTTGCGAGTCACAATTTTTTGGGACTTGCAAAATAGGTTTTTGCGACTCGCTATTCGGAAGGGGTGGTCCCTTCCTAATAGCGAGTGCAACCCTATGTAAGAATGTTTTGTGTCTGCAATTGCGGGTGCAAAACACTCGCAAATTACCTCCCTCTTCAAGAGGGTGTTAATGGGTTCGCAAAAGGCAAGGGGTCCCCAAGGGACCCCTTCCCCTTTGCAAACGCAGGGTAAAATATTTTTTAAGGGCAGGCAGTGGTCCCAGGGGCCACTGCCTGCCCTTAAAAAATGAAACTAAAACGTTACATTTTTTTCTTTTTTTAAAGCATCCCGTTTTCCAAAAAGAACTGCTTTATGTAAAAGCAGTCCCAGAAATGGTGGTCTGCTGATCCGAGCAGGCCACCATACCTGGGAGGGTCTGCCATTCCCAATGGGATCACAAATTGTGAGAGGCTCATTAATATTCATGAGCCTCTCTATTTGCGACCCAATTGGGAATCGCTAACAGCGTGTTACACACTGCTGTACATCCTAAATAGCGCATCTCAAATTGCAATTTGCTAGGTGAGTTTTGGCTGTCGTACATCTGGCCCTGGGAACTTAACCACTGCTATTCAGTGCTAAAGTGCATGTGCACTCTCCTTTAAACCTGGTAAGACAGGACTACACCTGTTTAGCATATTTCATTTACCTGTAAGTCCCTTGTACGGTGGTATGCTATATACCCAGGGCCTGTAATTTAAATACTACTAGTCGGCCTGCAGCACTGCTTGCGCCATTCACAGAAGTAGCCTTTCAAACTTATCTCAGGCTCCTGCCACTGCAGAGCTGTGTGCACAGCGTACTACCACAGCAACTCCCTATTTAAAGTCCTTATGGGAAGGGTGCTCTGAAGGTAAAAGGTAGGACATGTGTCTTTGTTATGTGGTATGCCCTGGTAGTGACAAACAGTCTATTTGGTTTCTCACTGCTCTGAGGCCTGCTCCTCTCACAGGTTTGCATTGGGAATTCCCTGAAAGAAGTAGCATTGCCATGTTCGGTATATTTGGAATAGGTGTAATAAATCCTGGTTATTGGTGAGGATGGATTTTCATTACTATTTTAGAAACACAATTTTTAGAAAGTGGGCATTTCTATGTGCTTATGCCTCTTTGTGCTTTGCAGCCTGACTCCAATAAATGTCTGGTTTAGACTGACAGGGGCTGTTTGTGCATTCACTCTAGACAGTCACACAATAGGAGCTGTGGTGTGCCCTGCATCTCCTGATGTCCCATCGCCAGGCTGATGGGTCTTCCTGAGCGAGAGTGGTGGGAGGAGTTGCAACTGACACCTGAATAGGGCTATGCCTGTCCTCTAACACAGCTGTCTCCACCCTCCTGCTGTGTGTCTGGACCCAGGGCTGGGATTGAATGGGGGTGCTGTGCTTTTCTAAAGTTAGTTTGAAGTTACCTCAACAGCAAAGACATTTTGATTATTAAGTACAGGGGCTCTAGCCCCATGTTTTTAGACACTGCAGGGGACTTGCAACCAGACGCTGCTGGCTCAACATTCTGCACATGGTCAGAGGGAACTGTCTGGGCTGTCAGGTGAAACCACAACTTGGACTTTGCTCTGTTGTGCTGACCTGCTGAGAAGTACTTTCTCTAGACCTTCAAAGGACCAGGTGTGCTGGACTTCTGCCTACACTCATGCTTTGGTGCCACACTCCTGCTTTGGTGCCCCCAGTAATCTCCCTGGGTGTGGTGGCCTGCCCTGTGTTACTAAAATCTTAGCGTGTGCTGAGTGCTTTCCCCCTTTGCAGAGCAGCTGAGGATGAGCACTGTGCTCTACTGAAATTCAAGTTGGGAGCGGCCAGCGCGTGGTGAGCGATGGGTGTTGATCTTGGAACCAGCAGGGTTGAGTATCCTTCTGTGTCTGCAGGACACAGAAGCGCCCCTTTTGCCGTAAAACCACTACCATGTGGGTAGCACTGCATCACACCTCTGAACAATGTGCAGGACACTCTAAACCTACAGCACTAGGAAGGCTCACGCTCCGTGCACCAACATCGTAAGCCACATCCCACCCTGAATCAAGCGTACTCCTCAAACTGTACTCCAGATTGAAGAGTGTCGGCGTGGGGTGTTCCCCTGAAGAGCCCGCCTGTGCTTGCCGGCCCAGCAAAGATGCCACTAGCACTGCACCGGAGTCCCTCCTTGCCTCAGAGCATGTCGCATCCGGGTCGGGAAAGACCTCAGTGGTGCCAAAAAGTTACTGGGCTTGGCAGCTGCATCGCGCGCTTGCGGGCAGCTGCCCATTTGTCATTTTACATGCGGAGGCCTGCGAAGCCTCCCCGCTTAAACCTGCAGATTGTGTGTCTCCCCATCATTGTATCGGGGAACACGTACCTCAGGGGTACTTGATTAGCATGGCAGGACAAGGTTTAACACCTTGGCTGCGTCGAACATTCAGCTCCAGTGCTGAACGTTCGAAAAACGTGTGGGGCAGCGTCGGCCAACGGACGTGTGCAGCAATACCAAGCTAGTGCATGCGACAACCGTTCGCGGACTGCAGCAGCCAAGGGGTTAACCTTAACGGAGGCCCCCATTTTATGCCTGAAGGAAATCCTTTCAGCTACCATATTACTAGTGATAGGCATGTGGGTGCCTCTGAGCCTTCACTTGTGCTTTGATTACCATATTGCTGGAAGTGGAGGAACCAAGATTTTTATGCCCACGTTTTCATGCCAAGTTACCGTAAAATACCGAACAGGAGCACAGGAGCACTATGCCCTATAGCTTAAGGGTGAGATTGTCGGTACTAAGGTGTATCTGGTGATTTACGTTTTTTCCTCCAAAGTGCTGCATGTCAGGCCCTGATATTATGACGTATGTTGCTTTTCCTTACATTGTGAGGACTTGCATAGTATGCCTAGCAGTTATGGTTTATGTATGTTATATCCTACATTTCATGCCTTGATGTTATCTAATATATTAAGTTTTTACTGTGCATTGTTCTGATAACTAGCATTATTCCAGGATTCACATTTGCAGTGATGGTGTTGTTATGAAATGTGCAACATATAATGCTTTACTTTATCGCACTAACTGTGATGTTATGATAATTGCCTAGTTGGCAATGTGAGTATTATTTTATGTGGTTTTGGTCTATGTTTATATGCAATACAGATATGTATTTTGATATACTACTGTGGGGTGTCTCTTTTGTGGTGTATTTATTATGTCACTGGTGTGTGTGTGTGTTGCGCAAATGCTTTACACACTGCCTCTGGGATAAGCCTGACTGCTCGTGCCAAGCTACCAAGGGAGTTAGCAGGGGTTATCTTGGGTGTGTAACTCCCTTACCTGAGTATTGGGTTCTGCCTGACTTAGGTGCCTACCCTAGCCAACCAGAAACCCCATTTCTAACACATTCCAATTGACAATATGTTTAAGGAGGAAATGAAAGTAATGGAGGTATATTCATTGGTCTAATAGAGGACAGCGACTACCCTGCTCAATTTTTTAAAATCCCAGTACTTGATGCCTTAACCAGTTACCTTCCTCATGTTGAGAGGCCACATTTCCCGGTGGAGTGTTTACAGTTGAAACAATATTCCTATTATTCCTAAGGATGTTGTTTGTTTCCATGGAACTGAAGAATTGAGCATCCACTTGGTCACTGAGAAGATTCCTCAAATACTGAAAGAAAAGAAGGCCAATTGACAAAGATGTGACCCTCTATGGTGCATAAATAAGGATTACCAACAAGGAAAGGAAGTAATTGAATGGAGAAATTCTGAGTTGTAATCTGTGGAAACATGTAAATATAACATCTATATAAACAAAATGTATACTTGCCTCCCAGACCCAGGTGTGCAAGCACAAGATCCTGACCTGTTTCTTTTCTGGGGAACAGGTGATGTGAATGACTCTCAGTGCTGGGTGAGGAAACCAAGCACAGCGCCAAATCCAGTGGTTAGCCGTGATAGGAGAGATCCCAGATGCCTTATACTCTCTGCTACTTGGAGAGAGCTAAAATGAGTGCCAACTTGCTAGATGACTGTACCCAATATTCTGCTGCAAACAAGTCATGTTATAATATTGGATTTTGTATAGTGCTTGAATACCCGAAGGTGTCTTGGCGCTGCCTTGGGAAGGGAACACGTATCTAAGAAGAGTTGAGGACCACTATTGATTACAAAGCCATATTTTCAAGGCTTTCCTGAATTACAGAAGATTCTGAGAATTTTTAACATCAAGGGGGAGAGAATTCCAGAAGTTTGAAATACATATAAGGAGAAGATGACAGAGAAGAAAGACCACAACGTTTTTCAACAGAAAAACATTGATGCTTCTGGTGAAATCGCCAGTGAAAAATTACCATCAGGATTGGTTTCATCTGGACACATGAAACAAATTGGGTTCAAACGTTTTGTCTCTGAAAGACTCCACGAACACAATGCCAAAACGTGCATTTGGCAACTGGGAACCATACAGGGCCGAATCAAACAGAGACAATCAAAGCCTACCTTTCCATCCAATTATGCAGATTAAAATGACATCAATTCATGTGTTTTTCAAAGAAATTACACTCAATTAATGCATGAGACAGTTCTTTGTAATAACGAATTCACCAGCACACTGCTTTCATTAGTTTCTGTGTTATTAACAAATTTTTGTTGTTGTGCACGTTTAACTCAGAGCTCAACAAGACCTCGTCGTACTGTCCTCGTAAAACATGTGAACACTTCAGGAGAATTGAACCTATTTCCTCTTTGCACTTAATTGATGCCGGTTGATGGCAAGCGTACAGAAAGCATAAAATCTATTTAAAACAGATTAGTGACTCAAAAGCCATGGAGATCTGAGTTGCCTGAGGCAGTGCAAAAAAAAATGATGGCAAAACACAAACGCTTATATAAATATTTATATTAATTTTATGTGTATGCTTTAAACTGTAATCCTTAGAAAGAAATTGTGGCAATTAAGAAGTTCTTCTCTAATAAATTGAGTTTGACATGTAATTAAGCATCACAATACCAAACCTTTTCATCAATATGAAGTCCCCCATAGTAGTGCTAGAGATTATTTATTACTTATGCAAGAGCCTAATGCAGTAAAGCTTGTGCATAATTGCGCTACATGGTAAGAAAGCTGATGGCATTCATTATGAATGCCATTGATTTTTAAATTAGAAAATATGTTTTTATGTTTGGCTGACATATGTGTGGTGTGTTTCAATGTGATATATTTTGCACAATTCTAAGGTACTGAGTAGATGTTAATAGCTCATATGACATTTGGATGATCAATCTTGCAAGCGGTATGCACATTTTGGTTGGTAAATGTACTTATGTGATATTTGTGTAGAATTAGTTGAACTCCCCTAGTTTCAATGAAGATGGTTGAAATGACTAAGTATAGATCTTTTCAGTAGGGATCACAATAATCTCAACATTCACAGAGAGATTTTGAAAGGTAGGGGATTTTCAAAAGCATGTGTGATCAAAATATTATTTTAAAGTATAGGTTGGACCCTAAATTTGAAAGTAGGTTACTGTGGAAAGTTATTACAGGTCATTCCTAAAGGTAATTCCCAGTCTTAAGCTCTTTCCCGCAGCCCAGCCTGAACCAGAGGAGCTCGGAACTTTATATGAAAAACATTTTAAAAAAACACAGCTTAAATTAAAAATAATCCTGGGGCACGAGTGATATCTGGAACCCCTAATAGTCGTGAGACCCATAGATTTTGTGGTGCACTGCCTGGAAAGATCACCTTAATCGGCATGAAGTATTTGACCAATTAAATGGTGCATTCATTTTAAATTGAGGAATAAGAAAATCATATACCATATTAAATCTGCATACAAGATTAAGAATTGCAAATAAGTATGCATAATGTAAGAAGTGTGTAGTGTGCATGCAAATACTAGGAGAGGCACTAGAGGTTCCATTAACACCTTGGCTGCGCAGGATATTCCTCTTCTGTGCTGGGCCATAATGATAATGAGTGTGGTCATGACGAGCTCAGCTCATCATGAGCACACGAGCACCGTGCCTCATGACGAGCTGAGCTCGCCATGAGCACCGAAGGGGTTAAACCTTGTAGTGCGTTACACTAATAAAATAATTCCAGGTGCAGTACAATGCAATGAGCTGTTAAACTGTGAACTTTTACACTAATTATAAACTAACGTGACATGATGTCTTTATCACAGCGATCCTGTGCAGTTATAAGCAAGATAGGCACTCTACTAAACTCGCCAAAGCTCTCTCTAGAACAGCTCCCCCACACCACCTCACCATCATTAGAAACTCCCTCACTCAAAGCGTCTTCCCAGAATCTTTCAAGACATACCCGATCCTCCTGAAGAGACCCTCACTAGACCTTGTTGACTTTGTCAACTTCTGGCTCATCAGTCACCAACCCATCAATGGAGAGGTTTTTGGGAAAACAATCTACGCTTAACTCCAGTGTCACATCAGCCCCAGCCATCTCCTGCACAACTGCAAATCTGGGTTCTGGCCATGCTACAGAACCGAGAAAACTACCTTACAATTTGTAGATGATGTATTTTACAGATGAAGATGACTTCTGCTCCTGATATTGCTAGACCTCTAAGCTGCCTTTTACAACATCGACCATACCATCTGCACCAACAATCTAAAGTCTTCCATGGAATTCAATGGCAATTCCTTTCAATGGCTTTCCTTCTACCTTTACAACCAACATCAGTTTGTTCATATGGGCACCTCCAGGTCTAAAGAGATACTTATCTCCCCTGAAGAGTTCGCCAAGGCTACATCTGGTCCCCATCATCTTCAACCTCTAATCACTGCTAATGCCATAAAAAGTTGCTAATATGCTGATAATACATACCTACTTGAAAAACGTCTCCACTCTAGACATCCAATGCTTCCCAGACTGTCTGTACCTCATCCACACTTTGAAGTCCAGCACCTACCTGAAGCTCAATTCCATAAACTAGGATCAACTACATCCAGAACACCATTAGGCAGGAGGGATGGACGGACGGAAAAAAAAGAAAAAGAAACATGGCAACAGGATTTCTAAGTCTAAGCAGCCTTGATCTGCAACAACAGCCCTAAACAATCAGGATTGCCCAACCATACTATATTTTACAAAAGTGCTGAAGATTAATCTTTTTAAGGAACATTACATCATGATACAGTAACAGTCCACTTCCGCTTCCAGATCCCAGCTACCTCTTTATAATTTGTTTACATTCGTTTTGCCTTTGACCTTGTACAGTGCTGCGCTACCTTTTGGCTAGGTTTCAACAAAACAAATTCCACATACAGACTTACATACTAAGCAAACACAGCATCACCAATGTATTGTTTTCGAGCTTCTGAAAAAGGTGCTACAAATCCTCACCTCTCATAATTTCTCTATACTGGTTAAATAAGTTAAGACTTTTTTGCAAATTTGCAGAACATTCAATGGTATGAAGCATATCACAACTTACAATTACCTGCTACTTTTAACTCTGAATCTAACACCATTCAAGAAAGATTAATAATAATGGTAGATTGCATTACAACTCCTGCTTATTTCACTTTTCAGTCTCCTCCTCCTTCTCCGAGGCAAGGTCTTGATTCCGAAATAAGGGTATTTACTGGTTCTCGGGATGGTGCCATGCGAGCCCCTGACATGCTACAAATCCCACTGCAACTTTCCACAGAAGCAGCATGAAATGTGATTGCTCTACAAAGTTAACAAAGAGGCAAGAGTTCTCAGGTGAATCTGGCATCAAAAAGTCAAGTCAAGTCAAGTCAGAGAATTTATATAGCGCACTACATACCCAGAGGGTCTCAAGGCGCTTAGGAAGGGGAGGAAGATTACTTGTCAAATATCCACGTTTTAAGTTGCTTTCTGAATGCTAGGTGGTTCTGGGTGAGGCGCAGGTAAGCGGGGAGTGAGTTCCATGTTTTAGCAGCCAGGTATGAGAAGGATCTGCCTCCCATGGTGGTCTTGTTGATGCGAGGTACAGTGGCGAGGGCTTGGCTGGAAGAACGTAGTTGGCGGGAGGGGGTGTAGAAGGACAGTCGTGAGTTGAGGCATTCTGGTCCGATGTCGTAGAGTGATTTGTGTGCGTGGGTTAGCAGTCGGAAAGTGATTCTCTTATTGACGGGTAGCCAGTGGAGGTCTTTCAGGTGACCAGAGATGTGTTCGTTGCGCGGGATGTCTAATATGATCCTGGCTGAGGCGTTTTGGATTCGTTGGAGTTTCTTCTGGAGTTTAGCGGTAGTACCTGCATAGAGGGTGTTTCCGTAGTCCAGTCGGCTCGTGACCAGAGCATGGGTGACTGTTTTCCTGGTTTCGGTGGGGATCCAGCGAAATGTTTTTTTGAGCATGCGAAGAATGTTGAAGCAGGATGAGGATACGGCGCTGACTTGTCTGTTCATTGAGAGTGAAGAATCCAGGATGACGCCTAGGTTCCGTGCGTGGTCTGTCGGGATGGGTGCTTTTCCAAGGGCTTCCGGCCACCAAGAGTCGTCCCATGCAGAGGGGGATGTACCTAAGATGAGGACTTCTGTTTTGTCTGAGTTCAGTTTCAGACGGCTTTGTTTCATCCATTCGGCGACTTCTTTCATTCCTTCGTGTAGGTTAGTTTTGGCGGTGCTGGGGTCATTGGTAAGAGAAAGGATTAGTTGAGTGTCATCCGCGTAAGAGATGATGTTGAGGTTGTGTTGGCGGGCGATGGCCGCGAGGGGGCTCATGTATACGTTGAAGAGGGTGGGGCTGAGTGAGGATCCTTGTGGTACGCCACAGATGACTTCAGTGGCCTCGGACTTGAATGGTGGAAGGCGGACTCTCTGGGTTCTTCCGGTGAGGAACGAGGTGATCCATTCAAGTGCTTTTCCTTGTATTCCGATGTTATTGAGGCGTTGTAAAAGGGTGCTGTGGCAGACTGTGTCGAATGCTGCAGAGAGGTCGAGGAGGATGAGGGCGACTGTGTCTCCATTGTCTAGTAGAGTTCGAATGTCGTCTGTTGCTGCGATGAGGGCGGTCTCAGTGCTGTGTTTTGCTCGGAAGCCAGATTGTGAGGAGTCGAGGGATTTGTTGGCTTCGAGGAAAGCGGCGAGCTGGTTGTTGACAGCTTTCTCGATGACTTTGGCCGGGAATGGAAGGAGCGAAATGGGGCGGTAATTTTTGAGTTCGGTGGGGTCCGCTGTGGGTTTTTTCAGAAGGGCGGTGAGTTCAGCGTGTTTCCAGTCTTCCGGGAAGGTGGCGGAGTTGAAGGAGCAGTTGATGACGTCTCGGAGGTGCGGTGCTATGACGGAGTCTGCTTTGTTGAAGATGTGGTGAGGACATGGGTCTGTGGGGGATCCTGAGTGGATGGACTTCATCAGGCGGATGGTGTCCTCAGTGGAGATTGGGTTCCAGTCGTTAAGGGTGTTCACGGGGGGAGAATGTTCAGCAAATGGTTGGGTGGGTTGGTCTCCGGGTTGGTTGTCGAAGCTGTTGTGGATGTCTGCAATCTTGTTGTGGAAGAATGAGGCTAGGGAGTCGCAGAGGGCTTGAGAGGGGGTGATGTCGTTGGAGTTGGCCGAGGGATTGGAAAATTCCTTGACGATGTTGAAAAGTTCCTTGCTGTTGTGGGCGTTGTTGTCAAGTCGATCCTTGAATGCTGTTTTCTTGGCCTTTCGGATTAGTTGGTGGTGAGTGCGGGTGGCGTTTTTGAAGGCGTCCTTGTTGCTGGTGGTTGGGTCTTTTTTCCAGGCCTTTTCAAGGGAGCGGCAGAGTTTCTTGGACTTCTTAAGATCATCGTTGAACCATGAGGCCTTCTTGCTGCCAGGTTTGCTTTGACGTTTTTTCAGTGGTGCTAAGGTGTCGGCGGTGTTGGATAACCATAGGGTGAGGTTGGCGGCGGCTTGGTTTGGGTTAGAAGAGTGGGCTGGGGTGTTTAGAAGGAGCGATGTGGAGATCTGGTCGGTGGTGATTTTGTTCCAGTTTCTTTGCAGAGTTGGTTGGAGGTGGTTGGTGGGTTTTGGCTTGTTGTAGGTGAAGTGAACGCAGCTGTGGTCAGTCCAGAGGAGATCCGTAGTGTGGCTGAAGGAGACATGATTGCTGGAGGTGAAGATGGGGTCGAGTGTGTGACCTGCGATGTGGGTGGGGGAAGTGACCAGTTGTTTAAGTCCGAGGTTGGCGAGGTTGTCCAAGAGGGTGGTGGTGTTGTGGTCGTTGATCTTTTCAAGGTGAAAGTTGAGGTCTCCCAGAAGGATGTAGTCTTTGGAGGGGAGCGCGTGTGGAGTGATGAAGTCCGTGATGTCTTCACTGAATTTTGCGCGGGGTCCTGGTGGTCTGTAGAGGAGGGTGCCTCTGAGTGTGGTCTTGGGGTCGATGTGGATCTGGAAGTGAAGGTGTTCAGAGTTGGCGAGGTTGGCGTCAGAGCTGGTTGAGATGCGGATTGACTTCTTATGGACGATAGCGATTCCTCCTCCTGTGTGGCCGGTACGGTCCTTGCGTGTGATCTTATAGTCTTCAGGGATGGCAATGGTGATGTCTGGGGCGGAGGAAGCGTTCATCCATGTTTCTGTTAGGAAGGCGACGTCTGGAGAGATGGTGTCTAGTAGATTCCATAGGTCAATGGCGTGTCTGTGGACCGAGCGGGTGTTGAGAAGGATGCATTGTAGGTGGTTGGGGTCGGGAGTCTGTGGAGCGGTCGTAGCGGAGTAGTTGTCGGTGCCGCTGAATTTGCAGGAGTAGCAGGAGAAAGGTCCATGGGTGTGTCCAGGAGCTGCTTGGACGCAGTTGGGGGCGCGACCGGGGTTAAGGGCTAGGAGGGTTGCGGCATCGTAGGTAATGCGGGAGGGCTGGGAGGGACGGGGGCCAGGGGGTATGGCGCTGGGCGCGGTCCAGGCGCGGACGGGCGTAGACGGGCTTACCTTTGGCGCGCCTTCGGCGTGGCCGTAGCGCGTGGACGCTGCGCGTGTGGACATCTAACATAAATGGAGAGTGGAGGGGGCGGAGCGTGGGAGGGGCAGCAGGGAGGCGGTAGTGTGGGTGAGGGGCGGGTCAGGGGATACCAATAACAAAATGGAGGGTCAAAGGGAAAGCCAGACAGGGACAACAAATGTAAAAATGCGTCGAGTGAGCAGTTCTCTGAAATTATTACATAAATACTGGATAAGCGAGCGCAGCAGCCTGAGCGAAGTCGCGCTAAAGAAATCAATCAAAGCAGCGGCGCTACAATGGAATGCTAAACAGCGCTACAATTCTGTGCACAACAGCGCTACAATTGAATGCACAACAGCGCTATAATTGGATGCTTCACAGCGCTACAATCCTATGCACAACAGCGCTACAATTGAATGGACAACAGCGCTATAATTCTATGCACAACAGCGCTATAATTGGATGCTTCACAGCGCTACAATTCTAAGCCCAACAGTGCTACAATTGAATGCTAGACAGAACACGAAATTGACGGTACCAGAAGCGAGAGCGTGGAGTAATGCAGCTGTAAGTGAGGAGGAGCGAGGGTGAGCGGCCGTTCTGGAGAGAGTCCAGGTGGTCACAGTTTGGCCAGGGCAATGGAAGGCTCGGTAAACGTGGGTGGGAGGGGCAGCAGGGAGGCGGTAGTGTGGGTGAGGGGCAGGTCAGGGGATACCAATAACAAAATGGAGGGTCAAAGGGAAAGCCAGACAGGGACAACAAATGTAAAAATGCGTCGAGTGAGCAGTTCTCTGAAATTATTACATAAATACTGGATAAGCGAGCGCAGCAGCCTGAGCGAAGTCGCGCTAAAGAAATCAATCAAAGCAGCGGCGCTACAATGGAATGCTAAACAGCGCTACAATTCTGTGCACAACAGCGCTACAATTGAATGCACAACAGCGCTATAATTGGATGCTTCACAGCGCTACAATCCTATGCACAACAGCGCTACAATTGAATGGACAACAGCGCTATAATTCTATGCACAACAGCGCTATAATTGGATGCTTCACAGCGCTACAATTCTAAGCCCAACAGTGCTACAATTGAATGCTAGACAGAACACGAAATTGACGGTACCAGAAGCGAGAGCGTGGAGTAATGCAGCTGTAAATACAACCTAAGGTAGATAGAAACCGAGCTGCTAAAAACTCTAGGATCAAAGTCACTCTTAAAACAGTTGCTGCCTCCACAAAATGCTGGATTATAAATACCAGGCTTACACCTACCTTACTGCAGTGTTGGTATCTCTTCTTTTAAATCTAAGGCACTGGCCTACCAGTGTTTTAGGTGGTCTTTTATAGCATTATGCATACATGTTTGATGTGAGTACTCAGATGTTTCCATTTGGGACTGGCAAATATAACAGGCTATATTTATTACATTTTTAGTGTACAATTGAGCTGTTTTCTGATGACAAGCCAAATGTTTGTTTGAAAGAATGAATTTTGGTAGGATGTGGCTTCCTAAATAATCCTTTTGATACAGGGAAACAACACAATTATGTACAATTTCGAAGTTTTCTGGATGGAATTTATTTCTGGTATCAACTGTAGGCTATAACAGAAATGTGGACAACAGACTCCAGATATTAAGGAGTGCAGTCAGGATACAATAGCCTACATTCTATGCTTCACCAGGTAGGTTTTACAGTCTTATTTTTCAGAGGAAAATATATGTTTTCAATTGTAGTCTTCCATAAAAAAAACAAAGAAATGATCACCAAGAACTCTGACTTTTCAGTTCTTCTAGACGTGGTCATTTCTTTGGGAAATTGGTCTTGATAGGAAATAGCACCAACAGTTACATTTGAGCATGGCACAGTAATCCTAATGCTAGTAAGATGAATTAGTTAGTGAAGGAGAACACTTTTACTTGTCTCCTGGTTAAGGTATTGGTGTTATATAGGAACCAGTGATGAAGATATGTGAGGAATGCTGAAGTACACTTCCCTGAGGAGCTTCATCTCGAGGGTTTAACCACTGATGCTACTAGGCCAGTGGCTGAGTCACTCACGGTGGACTTTGCTGGACCACAAAGTTCCTGCAGCAGAATGAATCGGTTCTCCTCCTCTCTAGTTGTCCAGCAAGAATAGAAGAGAGAGAAAGGCCCTTCCTAAGGGTTCTTATGTGTGTCTAGTTTTTATAAGTGACTGGCTGTACTCCACCTGATCCAGAGGGACATGTGGGGCAACCCAGCACCACAACTGAGTTCACGCCTGGATTCTCTTCCTAAAATGAGGATGAATCCAACTTTCCTAACCTTCTGTAATGAAGCTATCAGCCTTGCTGACCCCATCAAACCATATTGGACCGGAGTCTAGTCCTTCTTCCATTATCCATGCCCAGCTTCCTCCGCAGGCCTAGCTGACCACAGTGTTGCCTTGAATATCCAGCTAGTGATGTAATCCAACCATCCTCCATTTAAAAAATAACGTAGTTCTCCATGATTGTTTCTGGTATTTTAGTTGCTCAAGGAAGTCATCTTAATGCCCATTGTGCTCTCAGTCCTGTCTTGTTCAATGCAACCGTTTTGGTGCCATAATCGCACGGTTCCAGTATTTCTTCTTCTGTTTAAGTTTGCTGCTACTTGTAATAGGATGCACTATGTGTAGGTATTGTAATTTATGGTTAAACATGCCCTTCTTTACTAATTTCATCTACGAATATTTGCATTACATCATCACACATTGGTGCTTAGATGGAGAATACCTTGCAATGTGCAATTTGATTTTCTCACTTTTCTTCGATTACACTCATGTGATGTACTGATGCCAGCTGATTTTGGTATTTGGTGTCCTTGGTGGAGGAACAAGATCTTATTCCCTGCACCTTTCCGGTGGAAATGAGATTTATTCTCTTGCCACTGGTACAGGTTCTTCTGCTACCCTGCATCTTTCCATCGGGGACTACCATTGAAAATTGTCAGAAATGGTGATTCACCTAAATATCATTTCAAAAGCATTGTTGATCTTTCTTAGTGTTGTTAAAAATTGTAATGTCTACAATATAGTGGAACATAATTGGCAGGTTAGAACATCATTTTCTTTTCTTGGTAAAGATATTGAAGTAATTATTAATGCTTTCATTATCATTTTTGAGTACAGTGCCTAATTGTTCTTCATATTATTTAATTGTTAATTATTTGTATATACTTGTTTAAAGTAGCTTATTTTGTTTTGTTAATACACTTACAGAATGACGGGCCTCATTACGATGTCAGTCGGATCGCAACTGACTGGCAGTCGGTTGCAGTCGGACCGACATCTGGTTCCGTGGTCTGACTGCTGCATTATGATACGGGCGGTTGGAAGCAGGGGGCACAGGGACGGACTGACGCTTCCGATGGGTTCATGGAGCCCGTCTGACCGTCGGTCAGAACTTAATACCCTACATTAGGGTCCATGCATGCTCACGCACTGCGGAAGGGATTACGATGTCCATTTCAGACAGTCTTTCAATGGCAGTCTGACCACCATTGAAAGGCTGAAGGAAATGGATTTTGGGGGTCCTAGCAGGGGCCCGTCCTCTTGCAGCCTCTGCTACGGGCTCATACTTTTTTAATCGATACAATATTTAATAATAGTATTTTGTTATGTAAATGTTAAAAAATCTTTTTTATATATTAATTGAGTTGGATGGGTCAATCGCCAAAACACTGGCTTTGGAACTGGCTCAACATCTGGTAATACTGGGTAAATCACTTAATTGTCCTGTGCCTTAGAAACAATCTGGTCTTGTGTAATGTACTCTGGGGCTCATGGAAAGTTCTCTAATGGTTTTGGGCCAAGTTCATTTTATATACAACAATAAAAAACACATATTTATTTTAACTAATTATTGTACTGGGTCTGATGTGATTTTAGTCAAAATAATGTTTTGTTATTTTTTACATTCATTACATTAATTGTTTATCTTTGCCACGCATGGTAAGTATATGTAAGCTAACAACCTAACATTGTTGTGGAACCACATACATTTTTGTCAAGGCTACAAATTACATACAATTGTGTCAAAGAGTATTTAGTTTTGAGCACACTAAGGCTACTTGTGAATTTGAAGATTGTTTGACAGATCAGTATATAGGAGACGAGCCAAAAGTGATGTGCAATAGTAAAAAATATACAATAACATATATTATATCCCAGAATTGAACATTGTTTTTCTCCCTCTGTTCTTTGCCCTTTTAACTCTTTACTCAGCCTTTTTAAGAACAGGTGCTTGATACCGCAATTGACTTGCTGAAAGGGGAAGGGGCAGCGTTAGCATCTGTTAGAGTCTGTGGTCTGAACATCACAGACATTTTGACAAAAGCAGATGATATTTCACATTGACACATTGAGGTCAGTTACAGTTTGGAACAGTGCTTGTCTGTCGTGCAGTATTCAGGCACAGTGCTGTCTGTACAGCTTTGGCAATTGCAACACTTTAGATCAGGGTTCTCTAAAGTCGGTCCTGGAGGGCCAGATCCATGACAGATTTTAAGATCACTACATTTATCTAAATGGGGATATGCTAAAAATCTGGCTTGGAGTGGCACTCCAGGACCGACTTTGTAGAAACCTCCTTTAGATCATCACACAGAACATGTTGGAATGGTAGCTAACTTTGTTTCAGTTGAGTATACTTGTGTTCCCTGTCAGAGGGAGCCTGCCCTGGCAGTTTGGGTTGGACTGTGTCTACTGGAGCAGGACTACGACTGATTTGCATATGCTAGTTCCTGTCTGAGATGCTATGGTGGACAAAATGGGTGGACTGAGATGTAGCCTGAGTAATTACAAGCAGCTGAGATTAATTCAAGTATTCCACTCATCACTCTTTTGATTTCCTCAGTATATTTAATTCAGAGCATTGGCAATATGACTTCTCAGACTCCATATCTTTGGATCATTACATACATGAGACCCTGGAAGTCATGTTGGAGTCAGCATTATTATGATAAGGTACTGCTTTGTGCTGTGGCTTTGGAAATGAGGTATTTCTCAGTGCATGTTGTGTTTTTTGAATAAAATAGTGATTGAGATCTCATTTTCAAATCTTTAAGAACCAATATATGCACCTTCTAGTAACTATACTGTGTCAGTTTAGTCACCCTGCTAAGCTTTACTGATGTTCCTACATTTTTGTTTATTAAGAAACATTAGCCTTAGACATTAGACTGTTTTACACCACAAAGAGGCCCTCAGTAGGTTAGCGGTTGGTCGGACCGGCGACCGCCGTCGTATCGGGTAGGTGACCGTTCAACAATGAGTCAGCAGTCCCACCCAGCCTATTACAATTAGACCGCCGTGCAGGAAATCGGAAAGTGCCTTTTTCTTCTGCAGCTTGTACTGGATCCCAGGCAAATGGCCACAGCACAAGCTGCAGTGGACAAAAACCCTTTGTGCAGACCCATGCACTGTGTGCCAAGCCCCATTTGGTGCCTGGCACACTGTGCATGGATGTGTGGGGGGGCACTACATGTGCCCCCCAAGCTACTTAGCAGTGGACCATGGGGATGGGTGACCTTCTTGAGGCTCCCAAAGTCTGTTTCTGTCTGCTGTTTAATGGCAGTGAAAAGGCAGTCGGAAAGGGACATCCTACTCCCTAACGAAGGGCCTGTGCAGTCACCGCCTCCATTGTAGAGATAGGATTCCAACCACCCTCCCGACTGGATCTTGGATCCTGTCAGAGGCAGCAGTCTCTCTCCTGACCTCTGTGCTCCAACTGCCGGTATCGTAGTCTGGCGGTCGGTCTGATGGCCTGTATGTCGGGCGGAACGTCACCGACGGCCTGTTGGGGTAGCCTGCCCGCCATCGTAATGAGGCCCAGAATGTGGTACTATCTAGCACATTTTTACAAAATCAATCCTTGGTGGTTAAGCTCCCCATGTTTACCAAAGTATATAACTCTAATTGAGTAGTAGTAGTTCAGCACATTTCTTATGATATTCTCACAAACAGGACCCATTAATTACAATACATGATACAAAATATCCTTCAAATGTGTTTAGAGGAAAATACTTTATTCATTTTCCTCTTTAACAATCGTCTTAAAACTGTAACCAAAGCATTTAGTCCTCACAGACGTCTTCAGGGCTCTATTTAGGTTACTTCTTAATAAAAAGTATAATGCCGTTGCAGATGTCATAAATGTTGTGTCCATATTCATTTCAGAGAACTGGAAAGTGGGATGAGTATATTGCAGGACTGTATGACTTTACAGCGCATGTGATTCTCACGCTTATCTTTGCCACGCATGGTAAGTATATGTAAGGTAACAACCTAACATTGTTGTGGAACCACATACATTTTTGTCAAGGCTACAAATTACATACAATTGTGTCAAAGAGTATTTCGTTTTGAGCACACTAAGGCTACTTGTGAATTTGAAGGTTGTTCGACAGAACAGTATATAGGAGACAAGCCAAAAGTGATGTGCAATAGTAAAAAATATACAATAATACATATATTATATTCCAGAAATCTCATTGTGGAGGAAACTGTTACTGAAGGGGTGGAGCATTCAGTGTTGTTGGATAAAGTGATGTAAAAAAAAAAGTGAACACAATTAAAGTAAATGTGAAGAAAGAAGTAAGAAGTCTGAGTAGGAACATGGAGAGGGGTATAGAGTGGTTCATAGATGCATGTTAATTGTAATCTCGGATATCCTGGCTAGAAAATGCAAGAATGCAAGAAAATAGAACACTTGGGAAAAGCTTTTCAAAGTGAGTGTTTCATGAGAGTAGTTTACTGGGAGACAAGGATAAAGTGACTCAAAGTGCAATGCATGTTGTTCTAGCAGTTGGTCTGGGTAATAGTGTCTCTATTAAGTGTAATTTATTGATCAATAATATTGGGTTACAAGTGACAGTTTTGGGATCGCCTATAATTTTTATTTTTAACACAACATTTTAAAAACAAATGGTGAAGTATGATGGGCTAGTGTTAATAGGATGGAGTATACCTCAGTGGACAGGTGCCCCCTAGCTGCCGCAAGGTGGGCAGGTGCTCCTGAGCTGCTGCATGGTGCGCATGTGTCTTTGGAATGGAGTGTGTTAACATTCACAAGGTGTTGTTTTGTGGATTTAAACCCTCCGGTTTCAGTGAGGAGCGTTTGTTTGCCTAGGCCTCAGCACAATATGGTGGGGTACTGTCCTGGGATGAAGTGCTATTTGCTTTCAGCGGTGTCTCCTTCGCTTTGGCCAAGGAGCTGAGAGCCAGCTGAGGGAGGTAAAAATAAAATGATTAAAAAAACATTTTGTGGAACTTCGCCCTTTTTTCCCTACATTTTTTCGCTTTTGTGGGAATCAACATGTCATGTTGATGAATCTGAAATGCCAATGTTAAATGTGATGCAATGGTGTACGCGCCTGTAATTCCCCCATTGTAAGAATGCACCTTGGTAAAATGTTACTTTTAAAATGGATGCCATGGCTGTGTGTGGTGCCGCCTGACTGAGGTGGGTTACCAGTCTAGTTGTTCGTTTACCAACCATCCCAGCTTTTGGAGGGAAATATGGCACCCAGGGTGCTCTACTCCTCCCCCTGAGCCAGTCAGGACCGGTTTCCCCAGACGCTTTTAGAAGCATCTGGCACTGTGTGGTAGGTGGGGTGAGGGGCGTATAAATAGGGGGGCTGTGCCACCATGTGCTCAGTCAGAGCGTGGACCTGAGAGAGAGGGGACCTACTGCCAGAGGTACCGCCACTTGGGCCTGTGTGCTGGCCCCTGTGCCCAACTGTAACCCCTCTACTTTCCACAGGGCTAGTGAGAGCCCGCTGTTTAAGGTAAAGGCTGCTGTATCAGGAGGAGTGCCAGGTTATAGAGGATGATGGTTCCTAGGACCTACAGCCCTGTTCTCATGAGTGCCCACTGACTGCTGATCTTGCCCAGTAGTGCCTGCTGCTCTGCTACCTAGCTCCTGGAAAGGAAGGAGCGCTAAACTGGGATGGCCGTGCTTCCCTGCCTGCTATCTAGCGCTTGGTGAGGGTGGCGCTCTATACTGATTGCCCAGGAGAGGAGGAGCGTGGGCACCATTCCCTACATGGCCAGGAGGTGAGGAGCTGACACCTGCAGCGCTGCGAGAGCGCTATATTCCCCCAGTTGAAGTGCCTGAACTCCCTGCCTGCACTCCTGCACAAGTAAAGTGATTTACGGGTACTGCTCAGGAGAAGAGAGGAGTCAGTGCTCTGCTGTCCTAAAATTACAGCGGGAGCCTACCCAGCATCATTGCCGCCCCCGCGCGTGTGTGCCGCGCGTTATACTTAAAAACCCAGCGGGCACCCTCCTCGCTGGTTTATTGTCATGCTAGCGGGAGCCCACCCTGCACTTTAATCTGTCCGGTAATCACCGCTGCCAGCCCGGGCAGAGTTTTGCTGGAGAGCGCTGAGGGCCACCGCACTGCCCGCGGCGACCTGCAAGCCTTGCCTGGAAGTGGGTGGGGCTTGGATGACATCAGAGCCTCGCGGACTCCGTGCCGAAGTCCCGGGTCCCAGGAGGGGGCCCGGGTGAAGCCAGGAGAGGTGCGGCGGCGGTCGGGGCTCCCAGGAGGGGAGGAGAGCCACGTGCTTGCACTTTGCTGAGGAGCTACAGGATTTCCTGAGGCCCGAGAAGAGGAAGCAGCGCGACACCTGCAGGGCTCCGTGTGGTGAGAGAGCCCTGCAGCCATCAAAGGGGTCCGGTGACCAGCGGAGGCCACAAGAGGCGTCCCAGTGAGTGGGGCTCAGGTTTTACTGGTGGGGGGGTGGAGACGGGGCACATTGTTGCTGCCCTCCCCCTGTGGCTACACTGAGGGCCCACTGGGGCCCATGCCGGTTTCACAACCATCCTGCTAGAGCACGGGGAGCTGCTACGTTGTGGGACACATTTCTTCAATCACTGAGTCCCCGGGGGGGGGGGCTCCAACATTGGGGGACAAAGGTGTAAATAGAAAGCCCCAGAGACCTTGCCAATTCCCTCAAGGGCTCACATCTGTGGACCGTGGAGCCCGTGGTTGTTTGTCCCCCAGCTGCCCCGCCGAAAAGTGGGCAGCTGCCACATGTTGGGGCATTTGTGAACCTAGTGACCCTTTGGGGACTGCGCAGTGGCGCCAACAGCTATTCTGCTACATTAGGCCCAATCTGCACAGGGTTGAGGGTCACTCTGGTCGTCTGATGCTTTCACTGATGACTTGTGGTTTAGTGAGGATTCCACATATCAATGATGCCTCCATGCCCAGGTGTATTCACCTAAAGTGCCCTGCCAATGTTGTTTAGGCCCGCAAGGATACCTACTCTAAGGTTACCTAAAGCTGACTGGATATAGGTCTGAGGTTGAGGCCCAGATGTATTGAGGTTGTCGTGTGCCCATTGTAAGGCCCTAATGCTTACACAGCAGGTGAATGTGCCCTATGCTAGTATGATTAGGCCCAAGGTACTACATGATGGGATTGATGCCTGTGATAATGCCTACTGCCCTGCATCATGTGTCTGATGCCCCTAATGGTGCCTAATGGGGAGTCGCCCCACGGTATTCCCAGGATGTTTCTGGGTATGCCTACTGTTAATGTTGTTTATGCTAATGCAAGGCCTAATAGGATGTTTTAATTTAGGCCTGATGCTCTTAAGCCTAAATATCATTCGTGTTTAATGCAACTATGCCAATGGGGTTCTTATGCAGGATGTAATTCATGCCTAATATGTTTTATTCCCCAGGATTGGTGCAGAATATGTTTTGTTAGGCCTACTGCTACCGTCATCCCTATCGGAAGTATTGCCCCATACGGAGATGATTATGGCCAATGGGACTTATGTTGGTTATGCAGAACGCCTTTATATGCCTACTGTGATGCCTATGTTCACATGTTTATGCCTCATGCCGCCGCTGTTATGCCCAATGGGGTTCATGCCACTGTGCTGAGCTGAGCTCTGGTATTCACCTGTAGGTACGGGCGGCTCTACGTTCCCTGTTGATGCTAATGCATGTTCCTGCCTAATGCGTCATGCTAATGAGATTTAGGCCACAGGTTCAGGCCTTATGATAATACTGTGGTGTTAATGTTGTTTCAGTCCTGCTGATAATGTTTTTCCCCTAGGACTAAAGCGGATGGACTTTACATCTATTGCTCCTGTGTAATTACGATGGTTCTGGCAGCGGCCCGATTGGCCCTGCCTTGTAAATAGTCCCATTTGAATTATTACCTAGTGCCGGCTGGCACAGTTTATCTGCACCTGTTATTTCCTTCTGATGTATTGATCTTAGAATACACATACTGTTTTTCACCCAAACTGGTGTGGTCTCTTTTTGTAGTGCGCCTTGTGTGTCGCCTGTGGGTACTGCGTGGATGCTTTACACATTTCCTCTGGAGTTTGGCCCGCCAGCTCTGCACCATGCTACCACATTTCTAACACATTTTATTTTTCTTTACATGCTTGAGCCAGCAAGCCACTTCTGGACGGGCCATGACGAGTGTAGAGGAAGGAGTAGTGCACACGTTAAGTGCGCATGGCGGTTTGGCCGGCTTTAGAGCACGTTGATCTCTCTCCACCCGAGATGTGTTGTACAGCCGGGTGAAGAAGAGGCTCAGACTCCTAGGGCCTGAATGAGTGTTAAACAAGCCCGTTCAGGCCAATCATGACGCTGCTCTCTCATGCTGTATTAACAGGATGAGAGCAGCACTGTGATTGGCGTCTAGGAGCCTGGCATTCTGCACTGGCCCCTGAGGAATCGGAGTCCGACTGGAGCAGAAGAAGCACTTTGTTACTTAACCCCTTCCCCGTGGGGCTAATTCCCCCACGGTGCGGGGGGAGGGGGTCCGCGCGTGGCTCCGTGGTGCTTGTGATGTGCGCAGCTCGTCATGCTGCACAGTGGAGCTGTGCTCATGACGAGCTGAGCTCGTCACAACTCCGCCCACTTAATGGAACGCCCAGCACAGCAGGGGAATTAGCCCCACGTGGACGTTCCACGGCTGTTATGATGAGCTCAGCTCGTCATGAGCGCCGAAGGTGTTAAACCCTACCACCACACCTCATCACCACCCGCCCCACCACCTGTTAAAAAGAGCAGATCCTACTGTTTGATTAGGTTGTTCTTCTTTGGATCTAGAGAATGGACATAGGAGCATCACTATTATACAAAACTCAACATGTACATTGCCAAGCGCTAATGAAATGCAGAACTGCTCAGATGCTGAAACATACATTCAGACTATCCCACCAATAAAGGGGGCAAGCCAAGAACAAACACCAGGAGCTAGCAACCTGGAGCAAGTTTTGTTTGCAGCTACTTGCATATCAGACCCTTTGTTGTACAAGCATTAGGCAGAAGTTCTCGTCTGCAAGAACTAAAAAGAATGGTATGCTCACAAAAGGAAAAGATATACTTATTAGCTAAAAAAGCTCCATCCAGATTTTGATTGTTCAGAGCACAAGAGAATGAGCACCTTAAAGGCCTATCAGGCTGTTAGACTCAGGAAGCCATATGATATTTTTATAATTATTATTTTCACCTTACACTAAGTAGTGACTGCATTTGACACTGTTTTCACTATTGGGAGATTTGTGAATTTGAGTATTTAATCACAGCATCTGCTAATGTTCCAAGCTTATGGAGCATAGCCCATCGGGACTTTATATATACCAATGGGTTACTATGGTGACGGTCTCAGCAATTTGTGGTCTGTAAGTAAAGTAAAACTGACTTGCCTGAAGATTCTTAATAGGTAATAATATTGGGAGACATGTAATTTCATGTTCAAGACCTGCCTTTCATTTTCTAATTACAAGCTGGTATTGAGGCCACTGCCAATGGTTTCTGCATGAGAGAAATGAGACACTGACAGCGAGCTCCCTTGGAAACTGCGTAAGCAAAGCTTCTGCTTTGAATTACTTTCTCTCCATCTATATCAACTTCCTGTGTGATATTCTAGTGGACTGCACTAAGGATTTGCTTCCCAGGTCCAAGGCTGTTAATCAACTCGGGGTCAGAGGTCATGGAAAATTAGAATTTTAATTCACCTCTTCCATGTGTGCCGTCCTGTGAATTCCAATCCACAATGGTATTTATAGCAAAGTACATATTTATGTGTGGTTACCCCTTTTGTCTACTGTGTTTGTGGTATTTTGGGATTTTAGCCATTGGGAGGGGATGTATGTCGTTACAACGCATACTTTTACTCCGCATACCATTACAACGCGGTTTTTACAACGCATACCATTACAACGCATAGCGCTTTGAGGTGCTGGATAGTGGTAAGTATAATTTACTATTCTAACTCCAGTCCCCGTGGACCCTAGGGAAGGTGTTGGATAGTAAATTAAACTTACCTCTTATCCTAGAGCGCCCCCCAGCGCAATGCGTTGTAATGTCATGCGTTGTAATGCCTGCGTTGTAATGGTAGTGCGGAGTAAAAGTTGCGTTGTAACGGGTGTATACCATTGGGGGGCTGCAAATCCCAGTTTTGCACTGCAATTCCTAAACATGCTACATAAATGGCTAAGCCCAGTTAGCATATCTGACTTTTAGTTAAGGCCACAATAATATGGCATACAAATTGCACCAGCGGCATGAAAGTAGAATTAGTGACTTAAAACGCATGGTTGCTGGACTGCCAGAACAGCTGTAGACAAAAGCGGTGGTCAGCGCATGTCTGGATAAACTCTTTTTGCTTATATAAAGCCAGTTTTTAACAGTAGCTTAGTCACTTGCAAGTAATGCCTTGGAGCCAAAAGGCTTTACTGCATAATGTGTAAAGATGAGGCTTTTTAAAAATGGAGTTGGCATGCCTCTACTATTGAAAGATTCATAAGTGCTATGCTATTGTAAAGGACGCAGCAACTGGGGCGTGGCATGGTAGCCAAAGATGGCAGACTTGTGATTCTGAGGATGCTCTCTGGCACGTGGTTTTATCCTGCTAACTAGCGACAATATGTGCCCATCTGTCAGGGGAGGTGCGCTTATAGGCCCTTGACAGTGCCTGGCCTGGTGTGCCACACCGAATTGGGGCGGTGAGGAACCCGCCATGTGGAGGTTGCGGCTATTGGACCGAATCGGTAGTTGGAGATGCCCTGGGGCCCATGCAGGGATGAACAGAGAGGTAGTGGCACCCATTCCACCCCTGCGCTTCGACGGGGACTGGCTGCAAGGTGGGACCGCAGCTATGAGCGGAGCGCCTGAGGAGGCAGGTGGCACACACGTGGGTAAGGGGCGACTGCGCTGCGAAGCACTGAAGATGGCATTCTAGGGCAACCGAGTGACTCATGGCGAGAGGCCTGCTGGCGATCTGCAGAGTTCGGCCAGTGAGCCAGTGAGGATGCATCTGGTGACCTCTGGCACCTTTCAGCTGTGAGGGAGCAGTGACCCCACCCCATGGTGCGTGATCAGGCAGGCGGTGCCCAGAGGCCTGCATGAGCTGCTGGGAAGAAAAGCTGGAGTGCCTAGGCTCTTGACCTGCGGTCTTCCAACAGGACATAAGTACAGCCTCCGTAGGCCTTGACCTGCTGAGAGCGGAGCATCACAAACTAGTCTACAGAATGCCAGAGACAGGAGTTGGGATCGAAGAACTCTGCCCGGCTCATTTGGACCTCCCCCGACAGGTGGCAGCATTGTCTGACAGCATGCGAGTGGTAGAGCAATGATGGGAAGATGCAGATGGCCGTAATAGGTGAAATAACATTTGCGTTGGTGCCTCATGGAGGGAGTGGAGGGAGACTACATGACTAATTTGAGGCTTGGATGAAAGCCGGTTCACCTTACACCCTTTTCTGCACTGGACCAAGTGCAGAGGGTGTATGGCCCACTCTCCGGCTCCTGGCCACCAGCCGCATCCAGTTCCTTCACTTCTGAGCTAGGGATATAGGCAATAGCTTGCTTAATCTCCACAACGGCCCCCTCGCTGCCGGGGATGCCTGGCTCACCTTGGGGATGCCCAATAGGGACCATCTCACAGGGAAAGCCAGGACGGGTTCCCCAGCGGCACACAGCGCCAAGAAACCCTGGGGTGAATGTGCGCTCTACAAATTCATACTAACATAACATAACATAACATGCCTTCTTACAAAGAGTCCACACTTATGGCCCTTACCAAGTTGGCAATAGTAGAATCTCCATGTGTCCAGGCTACACATCAACATTCCAGGCCCAAAGAGCTTCATTCCTCAAAGTGAAGTGAGTGCTGAGGGAGGAAGAACTCATGTATTCCTTAATGTTTCCAGCCAAGTTGAAAATGACGCTCAATGGCAATACTCACTTCTGTAGTGAGCCAGAAGAGGCATGGAATTGACTGAAGACTTATAAAATGGGAACCCCCTTTGGCAGCAACATTTCGACAACCGCGGGAAAAATGGCAGGCTAGAAGCAGGCCCAATTAAAGAACCCAGTGCACCAGAAATAGAGGCTTATTGAAAAAACTGACAAAATCACAGACTGAATGTGAAACGGCGGCGTCCATACAGGCAGCGGCGGAGATCGCGATACAGTGAGCATACAGCTTTTTCTTAATCCATGAAATCCGTGCCGGAGAAGAAGGGACTCACTGCTTCCACATGGGAGCCCTGTCACTTGTTTTCCTTCAGCCCAGTTGTTGGATTGGAGCAAGGCGGGACTCCGGACGGTAGGGGTCTTCTTTTCACTGGCCATGTTGATACCATTCGAGGAATTATCTGAACAGTATACTTTAGCTACAGGGCAGTTCCTAAATTAAGAGGAGTTAATGCAGACCTTCATGGAACTGTGGGATAATGGATGAGGTGAACCCTCCCCTTACGTTACACTCCAACTCATACTCACGATGGGTTCCACCTGCCGTCTGGTTACATGGATCGACGCCTCCCTGGGTGGTATGTGGAGGCCGCTGACTGGTTTGAAGGCTATATGGGAGACTGTCTTGGAACAAAATAATGGCCTATTCAAAATAGGTTTCAAGCAACACAAAATGTAAATATACCCAATTCAGTCTCTTACATATGACATATCTTAAACACAATAGATTGCAGGTGATTTATAAGGGAAACCACGGAGTTGCCCCTAAGGAGATCTCTTTGATGCTGAATTTGGCCATATGACATGGAATTGCCCCACCATTATGGTGTTTTGGAATGTGGTCCTCAATAGACTTCAACTCACACTAGGGCACACTATTTCATGCCAAATATAGCCCTGCCTACTGGGAAGGTTTTCTAGATCTAAGAAGGGCAAAGTGGGTATTAGGTTTTAGGACCTGGCACTGGCAATAGCCAAACGTAGGATAGCAATGGTTTAGAAATCAGTGGGAAGCACCAGATTTGGCACATGGAAACAAGATGGTATTTACAGAGCAGAAGAATAGAGGAGGGTTTTTCATATTTTCATAGGGAGATGCCAGATGGATCAGGAGACGCCCGTTAGCAGGTTTCTGGACTGAAATCATCGGGTGCTGAGAGCATCCCGGAAACACCTCAGGTTCAGACTTGGGAGCTTCTGATGACCCCGGAGATAAACCCAGAGAGATGAGATGGATGGCCAGAGCTGCAGGGGGGAACAACAACTGCGAGCTGTCCATGCCTAACTCCACCCACAGCCAGTTCTCCTGTGTCACTGCCACCAGACTTTCACCACCCTCTGAACTCCCATGGACACTACCCCCGCATCGGATGTCAGCACCACCGAAGCCCTGAAATGCATTCTCCTTAAAGCGCACTCCCTGCACAAACATGCCGTAGAGATCTGGGACCTCCTCAACACCCTCTCACCAGATGTCGCCTTCTTCACAGAAACCTGGACCAATGCCGCCTCCTCCCTGACATCCCTGATTGGTACAAGATCCAGAGAAAGGACCTCCCCAAACGCCCAGGAGGAGGACTCGCCATCGCACACAAGAGCTCTCGCCGACACAGCACCTCTGCCAAGAGCGACTCACCATCCACCACCGAGCACCTCCACTTCAAGATAAAGACCAGCCTCAGATCCACACTGCACGGCAGAGTCACCCAAAAGCCCCCGGACCATGAACTGCGTTCACCACTACCATCGCCGAACACATCGCACTACACACCATCACGTCAACTGTCTACAAACTCTTTGGAGACCTCAACTTCTACCTCGACAACCTCAGAGACCACAACTCCTCCACCCTCCTGGAAAACCTCACAAACCACAGACTGAAACAGCTCATCACCACTCCCACCCACAACGGCAGACACACCCTCAACCCCATCTTCGCAGGAGGTAGCAACATCCACTTCAGCCACACCATGCAACCCCTCTGGATGTACCACCACTGCGTATACTTCCATGTCAACAAACCCCCCCAAACCTGCACCCCACCCACTGCGTAGGAACTGAAGCAAAGTGACTGAGGAACACCTCAACTCCACCCTCACCCACATTGCCCCCCCACCTCAACCAACACTAACCTCGCTGACAAAGAACTACACAGGTTGATCTCCAACTGGGCAGATGAACTCGCCCCCCCTCTGCAATCCCAACAGTCTAAGTCCCAGGAATGCCACCTGGTTCACCGCCGATCTCCAGGAATCTAGGTGCACCTGCAGACATCTAGAGAAGATTTGGCGAAACAGAAAAATGCCAGAAGACCACACCACATACAAAAAACACCATGACAGAATACCACCATCACATCAGATCCACCACACGAACCCTCATCCAGAACAAGATCTCCACCAACGCCAGCAACTCAAAAAAACTCTTCAACATCATCAAGAATTCACCAAACCCCCTTGCAAGGCCACAGTCATCACCCCTTCCCAGGACCTCTGCAACAAGCTCAGCTCCTACTTCCACCTGAAAATCAAGTCCCTATACAACAATTTCAAAAAACAAACCCGGGACTCCAAATCCACCCCCCCTCCAACAACGCCAACCAACCCACCATCTCTGCCTGGACCCAAACCTCCACCGAAGACACCGAATCAACCATGAAATGCAACCACTCTGGAGCACCCACAGACCCTTGTCCTTCATACATATTCCACAAAGCTGCCGCCGCCATTGCACCAGAACTACAACACACCATCAACACCACCTTCAAAACCGGCACCTTCCCCGACTACTGCCTATCCGGCAGGACCCAAAGAATCAGGCTACCACCCTTCCTCTCACAACCCACAGAGATCAACTGAGGAGTGCCCCAAGGATCATCACTCAGCCCAATGCTCTGCAACATCTACATGGCCCCCCTCGCCACCATCGTCAGACAGCTCGGATTCAACATAGTCTCCTACACTGACAACACCCAGCTCATCCTCTCCCGCACCAAAGACCCTGTCACCACCAGACTCAGCTTTCAGGAAGGTATGAAGTATGTTGCATCCTGGATGTGCAGCAGCTGCCTGAAGCTCAACTCGGAGAAGACAGAGGTCCTCGTTCTCCGACCCTCTCCAACTGCCTGAGACAGCACCTGGTGGCCGACCGCCCTCGGCAGACTGCCCACCCCCACCGACCAAGCCAAGAACCTTGACATCATACTCTCCTCTTCCTTTTCCACAACCCGTCAGGTTAACACCATCACCTCCTCCTACTTCAACACTCTCCACATCCTCCGAAAGAGCTTCCAATGGTTCCAACCGAATCAAGAAAAGCCCTCACCCACGCACTCATAACCAGCAGACTAGACTACGGAAATGCCCTGTATGCCAGAATCAACAAGACTCTACTCAACAAACTAAAGCCCATACAGAACACAGTAGCTAGACTCGTCCATGGCATCCCTCAGCAAGAGAACATCACCCAACACCTGTGAGACCTCATCTGGCTCCCTGTTGAGAAGAGAATAACCTTCAAGATAGTTACCCCTTCCTACAAATGCCTCCACAACACTAGACCTCAATTTCTCAACAAGAGAATCTCCTTCCACGTACCCAGGAGAAACCTCCGGTCCGCTGACCTCGCTAAAACCCAGCATATCCGCAGAGCCAAAACAAGCAAAAGGGCCTTTTACATCGTGGCCAAGACCTGGAAAAAGCTCCTGGTCGACATCAGACGGTGCCCCCTCTCTGAACATCTTCAGGAAGACACTCAAGACCTGACTCTATGACTGAACAGAGCTGCTTCCCTCCCACCCAGCACCTTGTGACCCTCATGGTGAATAGCACCCTTACAATTCCCTGATTGATTGATTGATTGATTGATTGATGCTGGCTGGTGCTCTTGAGGGACACCCAGATTAGGGCCCCATCCATGTTCCAATTTGTGCTGACAGACCCGTTGCTCCTTACCTACCACCCATGATGATCGGTAAGCCACATTCATTCATTAATATAGATTATTCTCATCCAGCAGTTTTCTTTAGCATTGCACCTTTTTTTTTGTTCCTTACTTAATTTACGGCTTGGTAATTACATTGAAAGACACTTGCCCACAGTCCAACACCCACCTTTCATTACTCATGCAGACTACCCCTCTCTCCCGCAGTGCTCGTGCCACAGAGCTAAAGGGGAATATATATATATATATATATATATATATATATATATATATATATATATATATATATATATATATATATATATATATATATATATATATATATATATATATTCACTGAAAAAACCATAGGTTTCACACCAGTAATAGTTACCTGGAAATTATACTGACATAAAACCATTGAAATTCCACGTTATAGTTAGTTGGACTCACTATAACTTGCGCACCTGCAATGCACTGCTGATTACGTCACATATTACATCACTCATGACATGGTCAGTGACATCACTCATGACATCACTGATGACACCATCCAGTGAATGTGTGTCTTTCTGAATAATAAATATGTTTTCTATATGTATATGAAAAAGGTCGATGGAAGAATAAATGTTTAAGTAAGTGTCTAAATGGATGTTTTTTTTCTAAAAAAATGATTTGTTAACTGCCTTATTAAGTGTATCTTAGTGAATACATATATTAGCGAGTAACTTTAAAATATTGAAATATATGTATCAGTGTTTCACTTTGTGTATAAGTGGCTGCATGGGTTGGTGACTGACTCACTGTTTGTATGTGTTTTGAAGACAGCATATGTGCAGGACTGTATGGGTGGATGAGTGTGTATATGTGTGTGTTAGTGAGTGAATGAATGTCTCACTAGTGTCTTTATCAGTAACTACATATGTTTTAATCTAGTATATGTCAGTATTGATGTATATAAGTGAGTATATGTCAGAGCGAGAGATTGTAAGAGTTCCTGTTTAAATTAGTATGTGTGTGTTTCTATAAGTGATTGTTTAAGAGAGTAAGTATGTGTAAATGTCCATAGAAGTAAAGTGGTAGTGTGTGTATAGTTCTATATGCAAATAAATGGATATTCAATAGTTTATTTTTCATATACATATAGAAAACATATTTATTATTCAGAAAGACACACATTCACTGGATGGTGTCATCAGTGATGTCATGAGTGATGTCACTGACCATGTCATGAGTGATGTAATATGTGACGTCATCAGCAGTGCATTGCAGGCGCGCAAGTTATAGTGAGTCCAACTAACTATAACATGGAATTTCAATGGTTTTATGTCAGTAAAATTTCCAGGTAACTATAACTGGTGTGAAACCTATGGTTTTCAGTGAATTTAATAGGTTTTTTAAATGCTAATTCCTTTCTATATCGAGTTTCTAACCTACGATTTTTTTTATAAATTTGCTGTTTTGTGTAAGTATTAATGATTATTATTATTATTATTTTTTTAAATAATTTTTTATGGGGCACTCTGGGTGCGCGCTCCGGTAAGCTCTCTGGAAAGCGCACCCAGAGCGCTACTTTCGTTCGTGGAAAAAAAATATGAATGAAAAGTAAATATTAACGCAAGACATTTAGTACCATACATATAAAAGCAGGTTTTTTTTTTTTAGGAAATGAAAATGATTTTGCATTTCCGTGAAACTATAAAAACGTCACTTCGGCGCGCCGCGTAAGCGCCCCCGGAAGCGCCTACGTTCGCGCCGCATAAGCGCCCCGGAAGCGCCTACGTTCACGCCGCGTAAGCGCCCCGGAAGCGCCTACGTTCGCGCCGCGTATGCGCCCCCGGAACTGCTCTGGTGCGCGCAGCGTCAGCGCGTCAAGTCATGTGACCTTAAAATAACACTTTTCATTGGTTGCTAACAGTTTTTTTTACAAAGAATGAAATCCCCACCCATTTCCTTCACTTCTTCTTTCACTTTTGTAACTGAAAGACCTGCCTTTTTGCTCTTGCATCTTTCTGAGTTAATCATGGCTGCCAGACCATCCAGCAGTGAAGATGAGCCTGAATTCATCGATGAACAGCCTCCTCAGCCAAAGGTGAAGGAGCATTTCATTTGGAAATTTTTTTCAATACCAGCTGACCAGAAAAAGGTGAATGCTCCAAAAGTGGAGTGCAGGATCTTCAAAAAAGTCCTGTCACGGGGTGACCCCAAAAAGAAATATTATTTTGGGAACTTCACAATGATACGCCATGTGGAGAGGAGGCACCCATAGAATTTTGCCCTGGAAAGTGTCAGGGCTCTGGCACAAGAGGTTCCCAGTGATGGGGCCTCTACATTCACCGGAGGAGCAACTACTTCAGTGAGGGGGCGATCGCAAGAGCTGGTTCCAAACATTCAACCTGCATTCAATAAAGGTGTCCTGAAATGCAGATACTGGGATCAACTCCTTACCTTTGGGGAGCAAAGTGTCCTGCTCATGGTTCGAGCATTGGAGAACCATCACTGCCGTTCCCAGCCCTAATTTTTTTAGTTTTTTTGCTCCTGTTGAGCAGTTTCTATTCCCTGTTTTTGTTTCTGTTCTTAAAAAAAAAGAAGAAAAAAAAAGTTCTTTTCAGAACTACCTCCAATTCTCATCAAAGAGCTAGGGGGCATATTACCAAGCAATAGCGATAATTATCGCTATTGCTTGGTTAGCGTGAAAAATTTTCCGCTGAGCTGCAGCGATTTTTACCGCAACTAAACCTTGGTATTACCAAGGTTTATCGCAAATGCGATAAAAATCGCTGCAATGCATGAATATCGCTGAAAAGTCAGCGATATTCATGCATTACCGAGCTAATGCTCTTAGCCATGTTATCCACCTCCCATTGGATAACATGGCTAAGAACTGCTCAGGGCAGGTGTTAGCTTTTGGAGATATTCGCGCTTAGCGCGAACATCTCCAAAAGTTGGTAATAGGAGATAGCGATGTTAGCGACTGTTTTCAGTCGCTAACATCTTGGCATGCCCACTTTGCATGTCATTAGTGATAAATATCACTGACATGCAAAGTGGGGCCCAAGAAGGTCGCTATCTCCTACTAGCTGTCGCTAACTGGTGTTAGCGGCAGCTAGGTAATAGGGAGCTAATTTTATCTCCGCTTTCTTGGCTTTTAAAGCAAAAAAAGCGGAGATAAACCCCCTTGATAATATGCCCCTATATTCTTAAAAAAATGAAAAAGAGTAAGTGAATTGGAGTGCATTGATAATGGAAAGGAAAATGAGTAAGAAAGAACAGAAAGGTATGAGAGGAGAAAGGAAGTGAAGTAGGGGGACTGAAAGAAGGTGAGTGTTGGGAAGGAAAGTTAGGAGAAGGAGAGTGAATATGGGGAATGTGGATATTCAAAGAAAATGTTGAAAAGGAACGGGGGTGTGGAAGGGTAAGAAAAGATGCCTTGCAGGAGTTGAAGACTGAAGGCCTCATTTACTTCACATGGGCCTGGCCCCATGTGAAAGGATGCATTGCTGGAGTTGCTTCATTTTTGAGACACACTCCAGCAATGCATCATTTTTGCGCTTACAGATACGTCTGAAATACTGACGTATCTGTAAGAACTTCCAACATAATACGTCATAAATTTAATATGACGCATGAGTAGAAGACTGAAGGCCTCATTTATGAGGCCATGCGTCACTTTAACGCCACCGGAGCGTCACTTGTTGTGACGCACCAGTGCTGTAAAAAATGCACTTTATTCAGTCATATTTACAAAGTGACGCATCTAGGTAGATGCGTCACTTTGTAAGCCCCTGCGCCATATTATTCCTACGTCAGGTATAATGTAGGCAAAAGGGACGTATTGACGCAGGAAAGGGTCGTAGAGGTGACGCAGTGAAATCTATGAGATATCATTGCGTCACTTTTATGACGCTGTTGCGTCCAAATATTACGCTTGTTTCACAGCAGGCGTGCAGGCCCTTTCACATGGGGCCTGGCCCCATGTGAAAGGATGCATTGCTGGAGTTGCTTCATTTTTGAGACACACTCCAGCAATGCATCACTTTTGCGCTTACAGATACGTCTGAAATACCGACGTATCTGTAAGAACTTCCAACATAATACGTCATAAATTTAATATGACGCATGAGTAGAAGACTGAAGGCCTCATTCATGAAGCCATGCGTCACTTTAACGCCACCGGAGCGTCACTTTTTGTGACGCACCAGTGCTGTAAAAAATGCACCTTATTCATTCATATTTACAAAGTCACGCATCTAGGTAGATGTGTCACTTTGCTAGCCCCTGCGCCACATTATACCTACGTCAGGTGTAATGTATGCAAAAGGGACGTATTGACGCAAGAAAAGGTCGTAGAGGTGACGCAGTGAAATCTATGAGATATCACTTCGTCACTTTTATGACGCTGTTGCTTCCAAATATTACGCCTGTTTCACAGCAGGCGTGCAGGCCCTTTCACATGGGGCCTGGCCCCATGTGAAAGGATGCATTGCTGGAGTTGCTTCATTTTTGAGACACACTCCAGCAATGCATCACTTTTGCGCTTACAGATACGTCTGAAATACTGACGTATCTGTAAGAACTTCCAACATAATACGTCATAAATTTAATATGACGCATGAGTAGAAGACTGAAGGCCTCATTTATGAGGCCATGCGTCACTTTAACGCCACCGGCGCGTCACTTTTTGTGACTCACCAGTGCTGTAAATAATGCACCTTATTCAGTCATATTTACAAAGTGACGCATCTAGGTAGATGTGTCACTTTGTTAGCCCCTGCGCCACATTATACCTACGTCAGGTGTAATGTATGCAAAAGGGACGTATTGATGCAAGAAAGGGTCGTAGAGGTGACGCAGTGAAATCTATGAGATATCACTGCGTCACTTTTATGACGCTGTTGCTTCCAAATATTATGCCTGTTTCACAGTAGGCGTGCAGGCCCTTTCACATGGGGCCTGGCCCCATGTGAAAGGATGCATTGCTGGGGTTGCTTCATTTTTGAGACACACGCCAGCAATGCATCACTTTTGCGCTTACAGATACGTCTGAAATACTGACGTATCTGTAAGAACTTCCAACATAATACGTCATAAATTTAATATGACGCATGAGTAGAATACTGAAGGCCTCATTTATGAGGCCATGCGTCACTTTAGCGCCACCGGGGCGTCACTTTTTGTGACGCACCAGTGCTGTAAAAAATGCACCTTATTCAGTCATATTTACAAAGTGACGCATCTAGGTAGATGCGTCACTTTGTAAGCCCCTGTGCCTCATTATTCCTACGTAAGGTGTAATGTATGCAAAAGGGACGTATTGACGCAAGAAAGGGTCGTAGAGGTGACGAAGTGAAATCTATGAAATATCACTGCGTCACTTTTATGACGCTGTTGCTTCCAAATATTACCCATTTTTCGCAGCAGGCGTGCAGGCCCTTCCACATGGGGCCTGGCCCCATGTGAAAGGATGCATTGCTGGAGTTGCTTCATTTTTGAGACACACTCCAGCAATGCATCACTTTTGCGCTTACAGATACGTCTGAAATACTGACGTATCTGTAAGAACTTCCAACATAATACGTCATAAATTTAATATGACGCATGAGTAGAAGACTGAAGGCCTCATTTATGAGGCCATGCGTCACTTTAACGCCACCGGAGCATCACTTTTTGTGACGTACCAGTGCTGTAAAAAATGCACCTTATTCAGTCATATTTACAAAGTGACGTATCTAGGTAGATGCGTCACTTTGTAAGCCCCTGCGCCACATTATTCCTACGTCAGGTGTAATGTATGCAAAAGGGACGTATTGACGCAAGAAAGGGTCGTAGAGCTGACACAGTGAATAAACTGAGTTTTCCCCATGCTTCGCTCCCCGGTCCGCTCCCCGGTGCGCGTACCGGGCGCTCCCCCCGCGCAAATCGAAACATTTTTTTTTTGCCCCGCGGGACCCTATTATAGCCCCGATATCAAACCTAGGGGGTCAGGGGGGGTCTACCCTGCCCCCTTATAGTCATTTCCCCCCTTTTTTGCCACCTCTTGTGTCTCGATCCTACCGAGACACAAGATGGCGCCCGCTCCGGGCTGTTTCGAATGTTTACAGACACCCGAAAGCCAATCAGCTTTCCGTGCTCACCTCACGTGGCGCGCCCGGAGCGCTCCATGGTGCGCATACCGGGGCGCTGCCATAGATATATATATATTTTTTTAACCTAAATTACTCAAAATCCACTGGAGCACATATCTTGAGACATAGCAAAGGCACATCGGGCTACCAGTCCCTACAATTTTGCCAAGTTTGGTGGAAATCCATTCAGCCTAAAAGTGAGTTTGACCACCCTATGGAAATTAACATGGGGAAAACACGTTTTAGGACCCCCCTTTTATCTCGGCCCCTGCTTGACGAATCCCCCCATAAGGAAGTACCAGAGGTCCGCGAGGCAAATATGAGGACATTTTCAGGCAGATTCGTCAACCGGCGCCAAAGTTATTCCAAATAGAATTTTTAGGTTTTGCATTGAAAAAAATCCTAACTATAACTACCTACTGGCGACCGCCAGTAGGTAATATATATATATATATATATATATATATATATATATATATATATATATTCAGTGAAAAAACCATAGGTTATAGACCATATATAGTTAGGGATTTGCATTTACAAAACCTTATTTTACTCGCATAAAACCATTGAAATTCCATATATAGTTAGTTGCGCTAACTATATATCGCGCACCCGCAATCCACTGCTGATGATGTCACATATTACATCATTCATGACATGGTCAGTGACATCACTGATGACATCACTGATGACATCTCAAATGACATCTCAAATGACATCACTGATGAAATCACTGATGACATCTCATTTGACATGACTGATCACATCACTGATGACATCATTCATATGATAATACGATGAACCTCTTCAGACTCTAATATAACCTTAGATATACTCAGTGTAAACAGACACTTACAGACTGTCACTCATTCATGGAGTTACTCACACACCTAGTCAGTCATGCAAAGAATCAATCACACCTCCATTTCCTCAACTATACATTTATACACACCTTACTTATTCAAACATATTCGAACACATATTTACTCTCTTATACAATCACTGATACAAGTTCTCAATGATCCATACAGCCACTCACACATTCACTGGCTCTTATGCACAGTAATTTATATATGTCAACTCTCACATGTACTGTGTTTACATATGTACTTACTTTGACATGTAGCACTGAGATATCCATTCACTCACCAATACACTCATGCACACAGTCAACCGCCCATACAGCTGTTTCCACATGCACTTTTGAACCCATACATCTAGTGAATCCACTGCTCACACATCTATGCACAGAGTCATACACCTCCCAGCCACCCACACACACACTCAGTCTCCCATACAAATACCTGGGCTACCAATCAATAACCCATATAGTTACTCATATAGCTACTTATCAACACATGCAGCAGTTTACAGAACAACAGACATAATGATGCACAAATTAAGACAGTTTAGTCACTAACCCATGCACTCAGTGAGACATATTTAATCACTCACTCATACAGTCAGTCATGCACCTACTAAATCCTTCATCCAGACACTTATACATCCACTCATTCTTCAATATGTAAGACATATTTACACTTTACAGAAACATACAGTCACTGGATGTTGTCATCAGTGATGTCATCAGTGATGTCACTGACCATGTCATGAATGATGTAATATGTGACATCATCAGCAGTGGATTGCGGGTGCGCGATATATAGTTAGCGCAACTAACTATATATGGAATTTCAATGGTTTTATGCGAGTAAAATAAGGTTTTGTAAATGCAAATCCCTAACTATATATGGTCTATAACCTATGGTTTTTTCACTGAATTTTCAAGGTTTTGTAAATGCAAATTCCTAACTATATATGGTCTATAACCTATGGTTTTTTCTGTGAATTTCATTGGTTTTTTAAAAGCTAACATCTGTAACTGTAAAATGTATTCTTCTTTAAATCTTAAAATATATTTTAGATGTTTATTAATAATTTTTTTTTTAATATTTTTTTTCCTTCGCTTCTAGTTCGCGAACCGGGAAGCTTTCCGTTAGCTCATCTTGATGCCGCGACCTAGTCCGCGAACCGGTCAACGTTACGTTAGCGGAACTGTGACGCGTCGCGGAAGCGCGACGTATCACGTTGTCGCGTAATACGTCTAATGACGCGCCGCGTTAGCGCTCCCGGAAGTGCTCCGGACCGCGAACCGGAAGCGATCCAGGACGCGGCGCGCACCGCGTAACGTAAGCGGAACAGGTCATGTGACTTGTTTATCAAACTTTTCATTGGTTCATTTCACTTTTGGTTTCCAAATGATGTATGACTAGGTCATGTGACCTAAAAATAACACTTTTCATTGGTTCAGAACTTTTGCTTTTCCCAAATCATGTAAACCCCTCCTTATTTCCTCACTCTGACTTTCATCTTGGTGAGAGAAAGACCATTTACCTACAATTGAGCAATGGCTTCTGTACTTGCTGCAGCTGGTGGACCCCCACCACCACCTCAACCTCCTCATAAGAAGAGAGGACCACCCAGTCAATTTACCTCCAACAGAGAGCAGGAAGAGGAGGAAGAAGAAGAAGAGGATCCAGATCAACAACAATTTATCCCAGAGTTGCCCCGTGTTTCAAAGAGAAAAACTAGTTTCATCTGGCAGTTTTTTTCCATCCCTCCAGGGGAGAAGAAGGTGAATGCGAAATATGCCACCTGCCTCATCTGTGATTACAGATTGTCAAGAGGCACAGAGAAGAAATATAGTATGGGCAACTATACTATGCATCGACATATGACTAGGTGGCATCCCTTGAACTACAGCCGGGCTGAGTTAAGGGACCTACAAGACAATCCCCCGACAACTCCTGTGGCCAGATCTACCTCATCAATGTCTTTGTCAGGAAGAGAGGCACAGGAAACTGTGCCAAATATTCAACCAAATTTCCAACATATGAGGTTTACTTGTATATATTGCGGTGCAATGTTGTCGTATGGGAACATGAGCATCAACTTGATTAATATGGTGTTCGAAAACCATAAGTGCCCTAATGCACCCAAGAAGTAATTTTTTTTTTGCTCCTGTTGAGCCGTTTTCAATGCCTGTTTTTTTGTTGTTTCCCCTCCATAAAAAACACAAAAAAACATAAAACTGTTCTAAAAATACAAAAAAATCAAAAAATGTTCAGAAAAAAAAAAAAAAAATATAAAACAACAAAAACAAAAAAAAAAAGTTCTTTTCAGAACTACCTCCCCTTTCAAATAAAATTGCTAGAATGTTTATCACTCTGGCAAGCTCTATTTCTTTTGGTTCGCTTCAAGTTCGCTGACCGGTTCGCGAACTTTAAGCGAACTAAAAAAATATTTTTTAAAAAAAAGAAGAGTTAGTATAAGGGAAGTAAACAGAGAATAATGTAAAAAGAAAGACAGCTATAAAGAGTAAATGAGAGATAGTGTCAGTGACATCATCAGCAGTGCATTGCGGGTAAAAAGAGTAGAAAACATTTACCTTATAATTCTTGTTACCTTTTTAAAATATTTTTTCATACTTTCAATCTGTGAAACAGAGAACAAACATTTCCAAAAATATTAAAACATGTACTTAAAAATTAGAAAAGACAAGGGAAAAGGTTCAAGAACAAACAGTTTTTCAACAACTTTGACATTTACAGAAGTCTCTGCTTCTCTACGTCCCCTACACAATCCTAAATATATATATTTTACAAAAAACTGTATCTTGATGTTGAATAACTGAGGCCTATTTTGGAACATGGTGCTTTTTTTGCACTGCTAATGTCTCACAATAGTGATGCAAATGCAGCGCAAAAAAGATGTAAAGCCATCATAAAATTGTGTCTAACATTTTAAATGATTGTTTTAGGATGCAAATAAGATGTGTACTTTCAAGAGCTTTCTTTGAGGTGAGGCCTATTTCTTTTTTTTTTAAAAAAAACAGTACCCAGAAGTACAGCACTGTAAGCATTAAAATTGACACTTACAGAAAATCAGCTTCTCCATATCTACCTCACATTTCTAAATGTATATCATAAGTACAAAAAGCATAACATTAATTATACATGTTAAATGGTTTATTTTTGCTGTTCTCAGAATGTATCAAATTTCACTTAAATCAGTGACTTGAAGATATTCATCATGTAACAGCGGGGAAAAAAAAACACAATCAAAATGACTGTGTTTAAAAAACCCATACAACCTAAGAAATCTGATTTCAAAACTCCTTAAAATTAACTTACTTTCAATGACGTCGAAGGATCTCCTATGAACAGCATCCACTCTGTTGTGCTATAAATATTTTCAGCCCGCAACTTTCTGAAAGAAAACCTCCATCGATACGAAAAATATGTTACATAGAAAAAAAGACTTCTCTCATTCTATCACATGTTTCCACTAGGCCAAATCATGTTGCCGCGATTCGCAAGTCTTGTAATTCTTCCAATCAAATACCGACATTTTCTATTTTCGCAACTTGCAAAAAGAAAACATTTGAGATTATTTTCACAATCCTGGACTACTAATATCTTACTCTTCTTTGTCACTCATGTTCTCCTTTTCCTATGACACTGATACTGCTTACTATGAAGCAGACTTACTTGCATCAGGTTTATATAGTCGGATTTTACAAAATAACATTATAATTAAAAGTTTTGGACCAATAATCTAGACAGCATTGCAGACTTACATTCCCTTCACTTGATGAACCTTTTCCAATTCTTCACAGGAAATCTCGAGATTCTTTCTTTAAAATTTTGGTTTTAAAAACACCAGGTAAGAATTTTTAAGGTCAAACGGCAATTTTTTTTTGAAACTTACAACGGAATCATTGCAGAATGACCAGCCGTTTCGAGACTTTAAATAAGCTGTATAATGTCCTGAAGTTGTTGAAGGACCATCGTGATAGATAATTGCTACAGTTACAAAAGTCCTTCCTGATATTGAAAGCTGAGAAGCCACAACATTTTTTATTAAAGTTGACAATTTTGATCCATCAGGCCTACATCGTTGCATCATTAAAATGACATACTGTCCATATCTACGTATAAGTAATGTTGACATCATTTCAGATTTACATTGGCTACACTCCATGTTGTGATCCGCTGCATTTACTAGCTTATTAAAGGAGACTGATTTACTGTCTGGCAAAGTTAAATATATAAATCTTTCTGAGTCTACACTAGTAGTACTTGATACCCTACAATTCTCGCAGTCATGCTGCCATTGATAAGAAAGCCCAAACAGGTGATCTACATCTACACCCTCAACTTGCAATATATCAAGCATATACATTAAAAACTCCTGACAATCTTGCTGATTATTTTCAGAGAAGTCTGTTTGACCTGAACATTCATCTAACAGATAACGAACTTCAGACACACTTTCTACTTTTGTTCGATCAGTGCTACATTTCTCGAAAACAGAATTCAACAAACAGCATAAAATTTGTTCAGAATTCAACAGAATCTGTTCTTTTAAACTCTCTAGTGAAAAGAGAACATTAACCACTACATTTGCATAGCAGTTGACACCAGAACTGTTTTCAAATTGAAAACCGACAACATCTTCAACAGAATCCACTTTCTTTCTGCTAACAATTTTCGGTTCATTGACTTTTAGTCTTTTTGCAACAACCTCCCTACTATTACTGCTATTTCTACGTTTGCGGCCTACCACACGTTTCTCAAACAAAGGATATTGAGGCAAATGTGGCGCATACTCTCTTCTTAACCTATTGTATTCCTTAACACAATCTAGATCCGCACAAATGTTTGTGACATCACAGTCAATCAAGTACAATCCCGATAAAGTTCTAACTCGTGACAATGCCACATATGCCATACCCTCCTTGAACACAGAACTGCCAATATTCACCAATGCACAGTCTACACTTAAACCTTGCGATTTATGGATTGTCACCGCATATGCCAAGCAAACAGGAAACTGTTTACGGCGAACATATAAATCTTTAACAAGCAAAAACCTAGCAGAACAACGACCAATTTGCTGTACTTCCTCAATGCCATCAAATTTAATTCTTAAAAATTCTATTCCATCTCTATTTCTGTATTTCTCAAAATCAACAACATTACCCATTGATCCATTTACCAGACCTCTTCCTACATGTAAATTCCTTCTCAAAATAATTCGGCAATTTAAACACACATTCAAAGTCTTTTCAAAACCCGCTGTTTTAGATATAGTCTTCTCTAATGAATCCAATTTTGATTTCAAATTGTCTGACAAAATAATTGTTGATCCCATATGCTCTAATTTGTCGATAGCTTCAAGTTTCACAATCTCTTGCTTTTCTAAATTCAACATTTTGTTGTTGAAGATGGCACATTCTGCAAGAGTTGGCATGAGACATATCCCGGATTTCTTCTCAGTAATTTTCTGAAAAATATTCTCAGGCACAATCTCTTGTTTGGGATATAAATTTGACAGTAATCGTGCATTTAAAGCTTCTTTCCCATGCTCAGTCACTTTTCCAATTCTAATATCTTGTAGAATATTCTTGTAATCTTCATCCTTTGCCTGACGCATATTTTGATGCAGTTCTGCATAATTGAAGTTTAACCATATATTGACGTTGCCAATGCTCCCTAGGCACTTCCTGGTATCTTCATGCGTGAGTATTTTGAACACAGGTTGACCTTTTACTGGTGTCAGCTGCAGAAGATCTCCGAAAACAATGATGTGTTTCCCACCAAATAACACATCATATTCAGTTTTAAGTACTTCTTGCATTCTCAAATGCACAAAGGCAAGCATGACATTGGAAACCATGCTTACTTCGTCAATGATAAGTAGTTTCATTTTCCTCAAGACTCTTGAAACTTCACAGCAAGCATCTCCAGATAACTTGTTGTATTGTAATTTGTTGTCATGCTCCACCGGCAGCATCAGTAGACGATGCAAAGTAATACCTTTAATGTTATGTGCTGCCTGTCCAGTAGGAGCGGTGACAACACAAGACAGCGATGACTCAGTCCTTTCCTGCAAATAACAAGAGATTGCTTTAATGAGGAAACTTTTTCCAGTTCCCGCTTCTCCACTCACGTACAGTCGGACAGGCTTCAACGATGTACATGAGCACTTGTTCTTCTCATGACTTAATCCGTGCTCAATTTCCTTGGTAACTTCATCATATATTTTCCTCTGCTCAACGTTGAGTTGTTTTTCCAAGTCTTCTAAGTTAACTGAATCCTCCTGAGCATGTGCCATGGCTCTTTCCACTTCATTCATAGCAGTGGCAACTTCATTTTCGATAATAGGTCCTCCAAGTGGATCTTGACTCAATGAAACAGAACTCTGACTGTCCTGAGAACTGTCTCTGGCAATCTCGGCTGCAATCGTTGCTTCCTGCTCAATTTCCAAAGTTAGCATTTCTTGATATTTAGAAAAAGCAGGACATTCTATGGACTCCTTGGCTGCATTGAAAGAGTCTTCGTAACAGAGGAAATCTCCAAGCAGTTCCTCTTCTGCACGCCAAGGCTTGAAAAGTTGCAAAAGTGCTAAATAAAAAAACTCCTTTTTTTCTGGAGATTCACCACTCAATTTTCGATGGTTTACTAATTGGCATTTTCTTTGCTTGACCAGGCATCCCTCACTTCCAATTACAGCATACACTCCTTTCTCAATATCTTCTTTGATGTTCCTCTTGAATATATAATTTTGGAGAACCTCATATAGACAAACATTCTCAAGGTGACTGCTTCGATTTGGATAATATGTATCCAACATGTTGGTCTTCAAAATGTCGGTACTGTTTGGTTCCTTTTCTGCCAAATACTCAATTTCCCGGACAGGTTTTAGAACTCGATTTCGCGTTGCAGCAAGACCAAGACTCGCCCAAACGAGACTCCTGGATTTGGCATAGAGACTTGCTGAAGACAATCGGTCAGAACATTCGTAAGCTCCGATTTCTCGATGCGACAACATCTTCAGACTGAAACTGTACAACTTCTTGCTGAGGCTCTTTTCATGGGAAATGTCCTCCCACATATCCTTCAGTTCGGTCTTTTCTTTTTTGGTGATGTAAGATGTCACATACCGAGCCACAGCCATACAGTTGTCAGCCACAAACTGTATATCCATGTTAGCATTCCACATGGACAAAATCACTGGGTTGTAGTCATTGATGTACTTGGACTCTTCGTTCCTTTTCAAATTGTATGTATTCTTGGGTGATTTTCTCGTCACATTATGTCGCAGCGAAGACATCAAACTGTTCACTCTTCCTTTAGAAATCACCGGTCGTGGAAAGTTGAAACGACATTTGGTGTAGAACTTGTCCTTGTTTCTGAATTTACGACGACAGTACTTTCCACAACGATGGCTTTGGAAACGTAGAACTTGTTCTCTTAGACTTTTCTTCTCCGTTGCGTTTGGAACAGCACACGTAGAATACTGTTCGATGAAATTCATCACTAACTCATCCGGATCTGTTCCAAATTTAGGTGCATCCTTGATCCACAACAACATATGTATATGAGGGGCACCTCTTGCTTGGTACTCCTTTCTCCAGAAGAAATCCAACACCTCTCCAAGAGGTGGATTCTTTTTATTTGTGATGAAAGACATCATAGCTTCAAATCTATGATTGAAGTACCTGCATACATTCACTGGATCCAAAGAACACAGTTCTCCAGGTGTCTTGAATTCAATGTTTTCAATATTTCCATTTGCCTCTCGTAGAAATTCAAGTAAGTCTTCCCAGCCATACTCGGCACAGCTCAGAGTGAGGAACCATGTTGGAGTTCCTAAGTTCCTCAGCATACATTTTAAATCACCATGACGACGGTACCAGTACTCATTAGTACCACGCTGACACGCCATGAGATTAATTAAGTGAGAATCCAAAATACTGTCTTGGACATTGACTTTATGCATAAAGTCACTTGCCGAGATGTTTCGCATCTGTATACCACTTTTCAAGATGTGGTTCACTGCATATGACAGTCCAGACAGATCGCTTTCAAACAGGAGATGAAACAAATAGGGAATGCATTGCCGAAACCTAGGATCTTCTGCATACAATCGTGAAGTCCGGTATTCAGACGCAGGAATTTGATGAGGTCGCTCATCATATCTTCCTCCTTGACCTGTGGGAAATAGCTGTGGGAAACACCGAGCTTCCAAACTTTCCTCCCAAACACTAATGGGACTCCCTTTGGCTTGTTTCATTTGAAACAACTCAATAGCATTCCCCATGACTTCCTTGGAATGCAAAAGATGAACACTATAATGTTCATATATTTCTTCACTTTTAGAGGTCTCTACTTTCTCAATTTGGCCAGCACACAAATCGCTATCCTCTTCATCACTTACTTCCTCTTCTGCAACATATACATTCTTATAGTACTTATTATTTTTCTTCAAATACACTGTTGCCTTTTTGACTTTCCTAACATCCACTAAATCTTGCCATATTTTCTTATTCTTTGTCGGAACCCCATTAACCAAGATAACCAGAGGTTCCTCTTCCACTTTTTCTATTCCAATTGTGTTAATGTTTTTGTTCAAATCTAGAGGCAAATAAACAACTCTTCCCTTTAATCCTCTCTGTAAATCTGCTGGAGGCAAATTCCCTGTCTTTGGCTCCATTCTTACAATAGCCTGAAAGGGATGGATACTTTGAATCAAAATAGATTCATAAGTATTTAAATCCTTCAATTCAGAAGGAATCTCAACCAATTCCAGATTATTATGAACTGCCCTAGCAGGCATCTGGTTTTGGTTTAATTTATTACAACAATAAGTACACACACGTTGATCCGATCCCAAATCAAAATAATTCTCTACCATCAAGTATGTGGCAAAATCCTTCCATTCACTATTATTTTCCCTTTCACTTTTTGCATATAAATCCACTACCTTAGTCTGATTCTTATAATAAGTGCGTCGACAACATAAACAAGTGAAATTAGGCCTCTCACTTGATTTCATCTGAAACGTGGCAATTTCCTTCTGAAAATTATCTGTACTGGAAACCTGTACATTATCTTCCACATTACCCTCTACTACAGGGTCAATTTGAACATTCTCATCTTTACTACCAAAGTAACAAAACTCAATTTCTTCACAAATATTCTTCACATCTATTTCAGAACCATGCAAAAGAGCAGCACATAATTGTTTAAGCATAATTGCTGGACTCTTAGCATAATACAACATTCTCACTAATTTTCTCACTTTATTATGATGCACTGCTAGCATCCTGAAATGATGAAAAACACTCTGGCATACTCTCCTGGAAAGACAAGCCAGTGAATGACCACGCAAACCTGTCATTTGTCTCACTCTGCAAGGATCTAAATCTTGCAACAACTTCATTTTCTGCTTCAAACTTTTCTTATTAAATGTCCGTATAAAATCAGAAAGCAAATTGATGGAAACCTGTTGCACACTGCAAATAGAACTACACTTCCAAATGTACACAGGACCCTTAGGACGTCTTCCTAAAACCTCATCACTTAGCGCCTCTTCTGTCTCTGTTGTCACAAGTTGTTCTTTTTCAACTGGACAACCATCCTTCACTTCATAAGCTCGACCACTGATGTCAACTGCATGCACCAAATCATTATCCTGAAAATAAGTCTCCTCATTAAAAAATGCCTCAGAACTTGAACTATGCATCCATTCTCCGGAAAACACTTCACAAAAGTTAGTACGATTTACTACTCTCTTCCATCTACTTTTTGTTTTTAAATCAGAAATTACCTTGCTTAGTTTCCTAATTCTATTGATTACCAAAATAAACAACTTTCGCTTAATTTCAAAAGCATGATCAATAATTTTCTCTACATTTTTCTTCTTCTTATAAAATGCCGCTTTCTGTTGGCCTTTCTTTTTAATATTTTTCAATAAATTAACTAATATCCTATTACGGAACATTCGATTTCGAATGTCCCTAAACTGTTGTTTCCTTCTACTATCATGCACAGAGTTATCTCTTCCTCTACCAGTAACATTTGTGATGGGTCTCTCCTTTCCATTTAAATTACTTTTCTTTTTGTGAACTGAAACATTTTTTTGAGCAAAACTTTTTTTACTACAAATATTTCTTAAGAATGATTTCGTGCTCTTACCCGGACCTTTCTTGGTGTTTTGACAAGTATTTGGGGAAGAGGACTGCTGCAATAAAACATCATCCTGCTGTCTTTGACGTTTTCTAGCCTTTCTTATTCTACTTTTGGAAGGCATTTTACAAACTATGAAAGAATCTGCAGTTGAATCTGTGGAAAAATATAATATAAAATGTTATTAACCACTATTACCAAACAGTAAATAAATAACAGTCATCTAAAACTTAATGCCGTACTAATTATTTAACATAGCAAATATTTTCCACCAGCACTGCATCACAAAAATGACACTCAATGGTACAAAACAGGCATACAACACTCATAAATCACTCCCTAATATTTTAAATCATTAATTCAGGATGACGATAAGATGTAGCCTATCTAAAGATTTGTTTAGGCCCAGATCTTTAGACTGGGGTGAATGTGTGTCATTGATCCACATTCAGTCCATCACCTGTTTTGTTTATTTGAGGTGAGGCCAACACATGGTTGCAGATAAGATTATCACTGAAAAAAACCAAGGTAAAAAAACATGTGAAGGCCTACCAATGAAGTAAATCATTAAATGAAAACCAATACATTTCTGGAAATATGCACTACTAGTGCTTCATAAGATGTTTTGGGTCATATTTATAAGGCATTTGAGTGTCTAGTATGCTATTTTACGTTCTTCATGGTGCAAATTTATTGTAAATACGCTCCCACCTGCGGTTGGCAAATTTAGATTTTGATTATGGGAGTTAGACAGGCATGTTAATAATTTCCCAAAAATGGTGTATAACCCCAAACAACCTTTGAAGCAAATGCTCTTAGCCATGTTATCCACCTCCCATTGGATAACATGGCTAAGAACTGCTCGCAAATGCGAAAAAAAACGGCCGCAATACATGAATATCGCAGAAAAGTCAGCGATATTCATGCATTTTCCAGCAAATGCTCTTAGCCATGTTATCCACTTCCTATTAAATAACATGGCTAAGAACTGCTCAGGGCCCCATGAGGAACGCTTTCCATTTAAAAAGGGAAAAATAACATCAAAGACACTAAAATGCCTTCTAAATATGACCCCAAACAACCTATGAAGCTCTAACAGTACATATCCTGAAATTTAATTGATTTCAAAATTCGTTTTTAAACACAGCATATAAATCAATTGTATACCTGCATTCATGAAGAAATGACTAAAAATGTCCTTGAGACACATGAAAGTGTTTTCTGGAATGCCCTAGCACCATTTTTGAGACACTATTAACATGGCTAGGTAACTCCCATAATCAAAATCTAAATTTGCCAAGCGCAAGTGGGAGCGTATTTACAAGACACTTGCCCCAAGAGGAACGCTTTCCATTTAAAAAGGTAAACATAACATCAAAGACACTAAAATGCCTTCTAAATATGGCCCCAAACAACCTATGAAGCTCTAAAAGTACATATCAAGAAATGTAATTGTTTATCGCAAATGCGATTAAAAACAGCCGCAATGCATGAATATCGCTGAAAAGTCAACGATATTCATGCATTATCCAGCAAATGCTCTTAGCCATGTTATCCACCTCCCATTGGATAACATGGCTAAGAACTGCTCGCAAATGCGAAAAAAAACGGCCGCAATACATGAATATCGCAGAAAAGTCAGCGATATTCATGCATTTTCCAGCAAATGCTCTTAGCCATGTTATCCACTTCCTATTAAATAACATGGCTAAGAACTGCTCAGGGCCCCATGAGGAACGCTTTCCATTTAAAAAGGGAAAAATAACATCAAAGACACTAAAATGCCTTCTAAATATGACCCCAAACAACCTATGAAGCTCTAACAGTACATATCCTGAAATTTAATTGATTTCAAAATTCGTTTTTAAACACAGCATATAAATCAATTGTATACCTGCATTCATGAACAAATGACTAAAAATGTCCTTGAGACACATGAAAGTGTTTTCTGGAATGCCCTAGCACCATTTTTGAGACACTATTAACATGGCTAGGTAACTCCCATAATCAAAATCTAAATTTGCCAAGCGCAAGTGGGAGCGTATTTACAAGACACTTGCCCCAAGAGGAACGCTTTCCATTTAAAAAGGTAAACATAACATCGCAGAAAAGTCAGCGATATTCATGCATTTTCCAGCAAATGCTCTTAGCCATGTTATCCACTTCCTATTAAATAACATGGCTAAGAACTGCTCAGGGCCCCATGAGGAACGCTTTCCATTTAAAAAGGGAAAAATAACATCAAAGACACTAAAATGCCTTCTAAATATGACCCCAAACAACCTATGAAGCTCTAACAGTACATATCCTGAAATTTAATTGATTTCAAAATTCGTTTTTAAACACAGCATATAAATCAATTGTATACCTGCATTCATGAAGAAATGACTAAAAATGTCCTTGAGACACATGAAAGTGTTTTCTGCAATTCCCTAGCACCATTTTTGGGACACTATTAACATGGCTAGGTAACTCCCATAATCAAAATCTAAATTTGCCAAGCACAAGTGGGAGCGTATTTACAAGACACTTGCCCCATGAGGAACACTTTACATTTTAAAAGGAAAACATAACATCTTAGACACTCAAATACCTTATAAATATGGCTCAAAACAACCTATGAAGCTCTAGCAGTACATATCCAGAAATGTAATTGATTTCTTAAATCGTTTTTAAAAGCAACATATCTGTTTCAGCTTACATAACAGACCATGGAATGGGCTCCATGTACCACAATAACTTGTGTTACTGCATGCCAGAATGTTACACCAAATATGCAGTTACAATTTCTCTATGAAACTAATTCTATTACTATATCACTAGAGACAAAACCACATTTTAAAAACACAGCTTTCTTCATCATTTTCTCCTTAAATCATACTATTCTCTATCTAAATTAAATAAATTTTTTCTCACCTTAGCAAATATTTTTTGAGTTTTCAAAACAGTCTAAGAAATACACCAAATTGTCTTCAGCAGAAGAAAAAGGATGCACTCCAAAGGCTGCAGCTATTGAAAGCACAGAAATACAGATATTCATTTCACATATCTCTCATATTAGCCAATCATACCTCTTCCCTCACTTTTTTCAAATCAAAACCCTTCCCCCCTCTGCCCTGTCTGCCTTGTTTCCATAGCAACCACCTCCTGGAAGACCTCTCATGTTTGCAAATTCACACAACAATGTTTCAATTGAACTCTGAACTCTCAGTGCACCTGCGTATCCAGTGCAATCTTTCATTAAATGTTTCTTCCTTGACCATTCAAATTACATCTTTCAAAGAACACATCCATGCACCCTAACTTTCTGTTTTCAGAAATCACTGCTAATGATTCATTAGCATTGAAAACCACCGTTTTTTTTCTTTTACAAACTCCTACTGTTTCAACTGCCCTTTCATTACCACACTTCATCTGACTGCAGAACAACCTTCTCCCACCATGTTTAAGGTCTGGATTGTTGGACATAGTTACATCCACTGGGCTCAAAGGTATGCTGAAAACAGAAATTTACCTAACCTCAATTTACAAGATGTGGAAATTAAGTGGTTGGGCCAAAGAGGATTAAAATGTCACCAATTGATACCATTGGTGAAAACCTTTATGCATTTGCCAAAACCTGACCTGTTAATTGTGCACTGTGGAGGTAATGATTTGGGCACTTTGACAGGGGTAGGTCTGGAAATGCTTTTAAAGGACACCTTTGAGCAATTAATGGCACTTTTTCCTCAAACTGCCTTGGTATATTCCAATATATTCCAAAGACAGAAATGGAGGTGGTCCAACCAATTTTGTCCACAAATTGAGAAAGCGAGGAAGCATGTAAACAAATCTGTTTCAGCTTTCATGAGAGACCATGGAATGGGCTCTCTGTACAACAATAACTTGCGTTACTACATGCAAGATATCTACAGAGGAGATGGAGTTCACTTCTCAGATGAGGGCAACAGAATTTTCATTCTGAATTTAAGACTGTGCATTGGTACCTACTTATAAGTACCTAAATGTACCATAAACCCAAAAGCTCTTCTCAGAGCTACCCTTCATCTGATCACTCACAATTATTATTTTTTTCTAACTTTTTTCATTAATTTTCCACAAAATTCGCTCCCCGGGGCGCTACCCGGTTCGCGAACCGAAAGCTAACCTCGCGGAATTTTTAAAAAAAATGTTTTTTTCCGCACATATAAACCTCCTCAGCCACCCTCAGAAAACCTAGAGGGTCAAGGTAAGTCTACCATGACCCCTTCTACCCATTCTAAACATTATTTGTCCTCCATCTTGTATCTTAATGCGACCGAAACACAAAATGGTGGACTCCCGTGACGCTTAAGGTTCGCGAACCGGGCCGCTTCCCGGAAAGCGGTCCAAAAAAAAGGTGGGAAAGTAATTTACAGAAAAACGACTAGAGTCACTCTCACCAAATATAGATTAGCTCATACTACATAACAATCCCTTTCATTTTCACAAATTTGATTGAAATTCCATTTAGCCATGAAGCCTGTAGACCTCTCTAAGTACCGTGAGGTAAATTACTTCACAAAACACATCTGAAGTGTTGGAATTGACAACCAATGAAAATGTTACTTTCATTTTCTACTTTTATTACCTGACATTTGATTGGTTATATACCTGAATATATATAAAGGAAGAGAAGGAAACACAGCCATTTTGACTACTACTTGTTGTTGTATATATCATTTAGAATATCACTAATAACATCAACTTGTTTCTAAAGGTAAGTTGTTATTTTTAAAACTGAAGTATATTGTGCACTATAAGTAAATATGGTAAACTTTTTCAGATAGTTATATACTATCCCTCTGTAAGAGTTAGACATTGAGAAAGGCTTCTTTATTATAATTATGGACTGATTTAGGTTTCTGTGGTATAATTATGAATTTACTTAGGCTTCTTCACAGGCACTTTTTAATAGTACTACTTCACGCCTGAAACCATACAGTGCCCATAGATTACTCACAAGTGCCTGTCTGAACTTAAACCCAACAGTGCCCTATCTCTACTGATATATTTATTTTTTATGCAAATTACAGCAATAAAATGGAAGGTGAGCAAAATGTTTCCTTCGAAATTGTTCTGGAGAACAACACAGAAAAAGTTATTGAGGACAATGATGACTCAAATTTCATGGATGAATCACGGGACCATGAATTAGTTCAATGTGTAGAATCTGTGGATCATTTACTGCATTATGATGACGGTCAAATGTTGGAACTTATGTTCACTGAACAAGAACACATATCAGACAGTGAAATGCTAGACGTTGTATTAAATTTTGAAAAACAATCCGAAAAATAAAATTGTATGTAATATTAAAAAATTGTTTGAGTCTTTAATCATTTTTATATGTAATTCATAAACTAGTTAAATGTTAGAAATGTTATTAAATTTTGAAACACAATCACAATAATAAATAATTGCTTAAAAATAAAAAAATTAAAAAATAAACAACAAAACCAACAAATAATTAACATACAGTATTAGAAAAGTCTTTCATTCTTTTATCCATAAAGTTCGCTGCCCAGAACGCTTTCCGGTTCGCGAACTTGGCGCTTACCACGCAAAAAAAAAATTTTTTTTTTTTTTTTTTTTGGACCCTCCTAGGCCCTTTTAAAACCTCCACATAAAACCTAGGGGGTCGACGAGGATCTACTATGCCCCCTTATGGTAATTTCCCCCTTTGTTTTGGCCTCCTCTTGTCTCTCGATCCTACCGAGAGACAAGATGGCGGCCGCTCCGGACTGTTTAGAATGTTGACAGACACCGGAGGGCCAATCAGCTTCGCATCGCAAAGTTCCGATACGCGAAAGGTTCGCTAACCGGATCGCTGCCCGGAGCGCTGTTACAGATATATATCTTGATTTAAACGTTAATTTCTCAAAATCCACTGAAGCACATATATTGAGACCTAGCAAAGGCACATCGGGCTAACAGTCCCTACAATTTTGCCAAGTTTCGTGAAAATCCATTCAGCCGTTCGGGCTAAAAGTGAGTCCAACCGCCCTATGGAAATTAACATGGGAAAAACGCGTTTTGGGACCCCCCTTTTTTCTCGGCCCCCCCTTGACGAACCCCCCCCAAATTTCCAGGAGCTGCTCAGAAACAAAATGTGCCATTTTCCTGAAAATTTCAGCCGATTCTGTCCACAAACGCCAAAGTTATTAGACATAGAATTTTCAGAAATCCCATAGGGAAAAAATCCTAACTATATATACCTACTGGCGACCGCCAGTAGGTAATATATATATATATATATATATATATATATATATATATATATATATATATATATATATATATATATATATATATAAAAGCTCCACTTGCATTTGCTTCGCTGTGCGTTCACGAACGGGTGCTTTGGGACGTGGAAATGCAAACCGCTGTAAAATTGACGCTCCTTCTTCACCCGTTTGGGTGAATAAAGCACTCACAGGGGTATTGGCGTTTCAGCAAATTTTATTTCTCAGATGCTAGCAGCCACAACATGACGCGTTTCGGCTACTGCCTTACTCAAATGTTGTTCAGTTCTCTAGCGCGCAAAGCGCCATTTTTAAAAACTAATGTCATAAGGTCACATGTTGCACTTAGTTACAGAAAACTAAGGAAGGACTGTAAGCTCACCACATCGTGGGCGCCATCTTAACATGTCTCAATACAGTTCATTTATATACTTTCAATAGTGAAATGAAAAATCGTTTGACATATCAGCATTCAATCAAACATTAAATCATTAAATCACATTTCCTAAACTCCATATGTATGTTTTTTACACAACAGAGTCTAAAGTCTAATAGTTATATAAATTAGTATAGAACTGTGTAATCATGAAGCCGTGTATCGGCATGACCTCAAATTTCTGAGTTAATCTGGCCGTGTATCGGCTGAACCAGTCTATTCCTCAAAGTGCTTTTGTGACCACAAAAATACATATCTTTATATAAACTAGGCATGTTCCCCAAATATCTTAACAGAAATTTCATCATTTACAATTATGAATTGTCCAGTATTTTTAGTCTCCCAGATGTATTGACAATTCTTCCCCCATATTCATCCCCCTGGGGGCCTTAGTCCCAAGGTCGATGATGTATCTTGAGGAGGAAGGTTAGCTCTAGCTCAGTGAACTATCTGGATTTGAAAGTGAGTGTTATTGACAACAAACCCAGTGTGTCATTGTACCGTAAACCCACGGCTGGAAATTCGGTACTCCATGCGGACAGTAATCATCCACCCAAATTGGTTAAGAGCATCCCGTATGGGGAACTTTTACGATTAAAACGTAATTGTACACTAGAGGCTGACTTTAAGACCGCAGCCATAGCCAGCCTGGGAAGGTTTGAGAATAGAGGGTACAACCAAGACTTTCTGGAAACAACCCTTAAAAGGGTAGAAAGAATTCCACGAGAAGGTCTCTTAAGAGAGAGGACTAAGGAGAAAACTAAGGATATTGATAACAAATTCAGGATGATAACCACATACTCCAAGGATGCCAATGCAATTAATAAGATCATGAGAAAGCATTGGAATATCCTAAAAGCCGATGAAATCATTGGTTCGGATATACCGGTGGTCCCTTCTATTACATATAGAAAAGCTAGATCGCTTAGGGATAACCTAGTCCAGAGCCATTTTGAAGCAATTCCTATCACAAGTAACACTCTAAGGGACCTTAGAGGGTTTTATCCTTGCGGGAAATGCAAGGCTTGTGCAGGCAGCAGGCGAACTCTCAAATATGAAGTCATAGGACTTAAGGAACCCCGGCTCATAAAGAAGTTCATCACGTGCAGTACTACTTATGTGGTTTATTGCTTGGAGTGCCCCTGTGGGTTAAAATACATAGGAAGCACGATTAATTGCATCAAAATGAGAGTCCTGGAACATCTTAGAGCTATAGCCAAGAAGGACCCGACCTACCCGGTCGCGAGGCATTTTGCAGAACAACACGACAGTAACAGGGAGCACCTAAGGTATTATGGTATTGACACAGTACCTGTGGATACCAGAGGAGGAGACAGGATAAGGAAATTACGCAGGCTTGAGTCAAGATACATCATCGACCTTGGGACTAAGGCCCCCAGGGGGATTAATATGGGGGAAGAATTGTCAAAACATCTGGGAGACTAAAAATACTGGACAATTCATAATTGTAAATGATGAAATTTCTGTTAAGATATTTGGGGAACATGCCTAGTTTATATAAACATGTATTTTTGTGGTCACAAAAGCACTTTGAGGAATAGACTGGTTCAGCCGATACACGGCCAGATTAACTCAGAAATTTGAAGTCATGCCGATACACGGCTTCATGATTACACAGTTCTATATTAATTTGTATAACTATTAGACTTTAGACTCTGTTGTGTAAAAAACATACATATGGAGTTTAGGAAATGTGATTTAATGATTTAATGTTTGATTGAATGCTGATATGTCAAACGATTTTTCATTTCACTATTGAAAGTATATAAATGAACTGTATTGAGACATGTTAAGATGGCGCCCACGATGTGGTGAACCTACAGTCCTTCCTTAGTTTTCTGTAACTAAGTGCAACATGTGACCTTATGACATTGGTTTTTAAAAATGGCGCTTTGCGCGCTAGAGAACTGAACAACATTTGAGTAAGGCAGTAGCTGCAACGCGTCATGTTGTGGCTGCTAGGATCTGAGAAATAAAATTTGCTGAAACGCCAATACCCCTGTGAGTGCTTTATTCACCCAAACGGGCGAAGAAGGAGCGTCCATATATATATATATACATATATATATATATATATATATATATATATATACTAGCAGCCCGTCCCGACATTGTCCGGGAATGAATTGCTGCCGGCCAGTAGTATATTGTTTTGTAGGATTTCGTTTTGATAGCATTTCTTATCTGTGACATGCCTGTGAAACGCTCCGATTCGCAGTGCACTGCTGATGCACTTAAGAGTGCACGTTCAGTAGTGTATGGACTCGAGTTTCCCTACTTTATTTTTCCTTGCAATATTATATAGCGCGAACTCGACAACATGGCATGAGCACAATTTGCATTACAGAAGAACACATTCATTTGTGGTAGGCACTGGGAGACAAAGCGATTTGCCTGGAATCACAGGATGTTGAGCTGATGCTAAGATTCGAACGTAGCTCCCCAGCTCTAAAGTTTGCAATTCTAGAACTTGTGGCGGGAGGTTTGTCTAAAAGTGTATGTCGGTGCTGGCCATCAATGAGAGAGACCTGTGCATTTTTCAAATAGGTGGTGAAAAAATAAGAGTATGTTGCTGGAGATGTGGGCCGCCGTGCCACCAATGTACTGACCGGGGAGGGTAAACACCCATTATTCCGCAACTTTCTTTCCGCATACCATCACTCCGCATGATTTCATTACGAAAGTACCATGACTCTGCAATGCCATTATAACACATGGCATTACATTTTATATGCTTTTACCACGCATACATTTACAACGAAATTCGTTGTAAATGCATGAATGGTAAAAGCATGTTTGGATAAGGTAAGTATGTGTATAGGGGTATATGTTTTGGGGTACTGAGGTATATGTTTTGGGGTGTTTGGGTATTTTAAGGGTCCATATATCGTTTTGGGTTATGGGGTACAGGGGTAGTTTTAGGGCTAGGTTTGGGTTTTAGGGTATAGGGGTATTTTTAGGGTTCAAGGCTAGGTTTGGGTTCTGGGGTATAGGGGTATTTTTAGGGTTCAGGGGTAGGTTTGGGTTTTGGGGTACAGGGGTATTTTAAGGGTTCAGGGCTAGGTTTGGTTTTTTGGGTACAGTGGTATTTTTAGGGTTCATGGCTAGGTTTGGGTTTTGGGGTACAGGGGTATTTTAGGGTTCAGGGCTAGGTTTGGGTTTTGGGGTACAGGGGTATTTTTAGGGTTCAGGGCTAGGTTTGGGTTTTGGGCTACAGGGTTATTTTTATGGTTCAGGGCTAGGTTTGGGGTTTGGGGAACGGGGTATTTTTAGGGTTCAGGGGTAGGTTTGGGTTTTGGGGTTCAGGGGTATTTTAAGGGTTCAGGGCTAGGTGTGTGTTTTGGGGTACAGGGGTGTTTTAGGGTTCAGGGGTAGGTTTGGGTTTTGGGGTACAGGGGTATTTTTAGGGTTCAGGGCTAGGTTTGGGTTTTGGGGTGCAGGGGTATTTTTAGGGTTATGGGGTAGGTTTGGGTTTTGAGGTACAGGGGTATTTATAGGGTTCAGGGCTAGGTTTGGGTTTTGGGGTACAGGGGTATTTTTAGGGTTTAGGGATAGGTTTGGGTTTTGGGGTACAGGGTATATTTATATGGTTAAGATGGGTTAGTGTTTAAGGGTGTTGGGGTATCTTAAGGAGTAAGGGTGGGTTATGAATATGGGGTGCATGGGTATTTAAAGGGATCAGGGTGGACACCCGGAGCTGGAATGTACAGAACCTGGGAAGAAAAAACAATGAAATATTGGGCACAAAGCTCGCTTTTTTCCGTAATCCCGTGCCCCGCACACGGCCACGCCCCCAGCACACGCCCACAGCACACGATTTGAGACCTGGCATGAAGGGCGGAACGTACCACACGCCCCCAGTGTTTGTCACGCCCAGCACACGCCCACAGCACACGCAGACATGCCCACAAGGGACTACTTTGCTGGCACGGTTCTTTTACCTTTTAAATGTATATGGTGGGTGTCTGCATAGCCTATGTCCTTCTGCTGCAACTGCCCATTCCAACGCTGTATTGGGTGTTGTGATTGGTACTTTGGTTCCTGAGATTACCCGCCTCAAAGGTTTGGGCTCTCTCTTTATTATATTAGTATATATATATATATATACTAGCAGCCCGCCCCAGCGTTGACTGGGGCAGAAAGGGGCTGGGGGCAGCATTTGAGGCTTGCATGCACTTCTGCCCCCGGCCCACTCCTGCCCCGTCCCAGCCCCCCCTCCCACCTGATCCTTACCTGAGCCGCCGGTCCCGCTCCAGGCGCCCCACCTGCACAGGCTGCCACTCTCCAGGCGCCCCACCCGCACAGGCCGCCACTCTCCAGGCGCCCCGCCCGCACAGGCCGCCACTCTCGAGGCGCCCCGCCCGCACAGGCCGCCACTCTCCATGCGCCCCGCCCGCACAGGCCGCCACTTCGCCCAGCAGCAAGCAGGGCCGCGGCAGTCCTCCCAGCAGGTCGCGATCTTCGGCACCATTTCCGGAAGTGTTGCCAGGGAGCGCAAACGCAAATGATGTCATCACGCAGACGTCACGGCCGGCGCTACTTGCAAGTGACTACTTTATTTTTATTTTGAAATTTTTTAAACAACATATATTTTTTATTTTTAATAGCCTATGTCCTTCTGCTTGCCCTGAGGTTTTCAAAGATGTCTTGGGTGTTTTGATTGGTGGTGTACTTTTCGAGTTTACCTGGCTCAAAGGTTTGTGTTCTCTCTTTATAATAGTAGTATAGATATATATGTATATATATATATATATATATATATATATATATATATATATATATATATATATATATATATATATATATATATATATATATATATATATCCAACAAAACAAGGTTGCCCTCAGAGGAGACGCCACTAGACAGGAGGTTAGCACCTATTATTTGAGGCAAACACTGTTCAGCAAGCCTGCATACTCCCCCTCAGCAAATACATAGCCCTACGCGTTTCGAACACTCCTGTGTTCTGGGTCACGGGCACAATGAAGAGAAACAAACGGCAGTTCAGAGGAGCCTTGATAAATATTCTGAGTCCCGCCCCAGTGGGCGTGTGCCTAACGGCATGCTGGTGCTCGTGGTTCCCTTCAATTAATATCCCAAGTGGGTGCCGCATTCTTCCACAAAAATTAATTAAAAATTGTTCCCCAAGTGGGTTGGGCGGGAGCTGCACATCATGCCATACTGTTTTTCACCAGACACTCAACTTGACCCTCCTGTTCCTCGGTGTTAGAAATTTCAAGACACCAGATCCGCATTGGTTGCAGCAGGGCATCTCCGCGACCTAGGCTCGGCCACATTACATCCAACATAAGAAGGTTGCCCTCAGAGGAGACGCCAGAAGACGGGAGATTAGCACCTTTTATTTGAGGCAAACACAGTTCAGCAAGCCTGCATACTCCCCCTCAGCAAATACATAGCCCTACGCATTTCAAACACTCCTGTGTTTTTGGTCACGGGCACAATGAGGAGAAACAAACGGCAGTTCAGAGGAGCTTTGATAAATTTTCTGAGTCCCGCCCCAGTTTTTCATTATCCTAATGTTGCTAAAAAGCATGAATTTGGGTAGAAATACATTCTTATTTGTAAAGCCAACCCTAACCACTGTGGTACGTTTAAAATATACTGCCACTAGTCTGGATGAAATGGGATTTCTACACTATGTAATCCTTATTGCCTTATTTAACATTTCCTATAGGCTGATTTACATGCGTATGATCCATTGGCTCTCTTTAATGTGTGTGTGTGCATTTGATGTAAAGTGCTCATCTGATACCCTGCACTGGTATGAGTAGCACCATCAAATAAATATAATACATGTCAGAGAGGGGCTATGGAGAGATGAGAGGCACTGTTGGAGCGTGGCAGTGAGAGAATCCATGGAGAAACAGGTCAGTAGGTGGCGCCCTAAAATATTGTCACACTGGTCACAATCTGTGCTAAAGCTGGCCCTACATCTGTGATTCCATAAGAAATTCTAGTAGATCTGTAACAAAACAACATGATTTTTAAACAAAACCAATTGATTCCACAAAACAATTAATTGCTTCAAGAATGAGTTTACAATTCGCACATTTAAAATCTGTAAACTGTACTAAATTGCAGTGTGGTAAATCGACAGATGTCTCAGATTTTAAATTTATCCACAATTCCAATCTTTCAGACTGAATAAAACAACATTCGCGTAGCCCTATTTTTCAAATTCCATTTTTACTCAACCAATGGTTTTTACTACTAGTTATCAGTAAGGTAGCTAAAACGTCTCCTGAGGGGCTTGAGGTTCCGTGACAATCGTAAGTGGCGCTTTCGACTCGCACGAATATGGTCGAGTCTGGTATCTATGAACCGCAAATGACGAGTTTAGTAAGTGTGCGCAGTTTTGCTGTGCTAGCTTAAACCGTTCGTTTGTTATGTGGGTTTTTTTATCTGTACCCACGGGTTCCATCTTAGATACGGCATCCATTTTGTCTCTTGCCCTCAAGTAGCCAGCGAACGGACGCTGTCCGCTTCGCGACCCTGGGACTCCCAAGATATTTGCGGAAGACACATGTTCTTTGTAAGTGTCTTTATGACGAGGGGGTTACTACTGTAAGGCAGATGGCGCCGCTCGAGGCTCATCTTGCCGCACGGACTTATTGTCTCAGCCGTGCATCTCATTAGGCACGTCCCTTTGATGCCTGTATCTCGTGTTTCCCGATACCTCCCCTTTTACACCCTTTCCGATCTCCCCATTGTCTCCGTCTTCCCCCGCACCTGTCTTTGTTCCTACTTCGATCTGTTTTACTGCTGATTGGAATTTGCTAATGGTGGGAAGATGGGTTTTTACAGTTGGGAACCGCCAAATGTTTCCGCACTTATGTTCCGGACCTTATGTGTTTCAAAGTGACCAAAGCGACCCCTCTGGGGGATGATGGTGAGAACCGGGTTGTAAACTTTTGTGTACCATGTTGTCCTATGGGTAAAAACTGTATAAAAGGAGCGATCCACAGAACCAATTTGAAGCAGTCTCCCCAAGCTGCACGTGGTGTACTTGTCGTGACTTCTGTGTTCCCTGCAGTAAATAAACCTTGAATCTTTGACGTCGAAGGAAGTGTCCCGTGTCTCTGTGATTCGTACGCCGGAGCAGGTTACCCACGAAGGTTTCAGGTGTTGTGCCCTGGCACCGCTGGGTCCTACAGAACCCAGTCCTTCAGTTGGCGCCCAACGTGGGGCTGCATCAGTGGTACCGGTCCAAGCCCGACGATCGTGAGGAACTTCGTGTGAAATCTCCGAGGGAAGGTGCACTCCGCTTCATCGATCCAGTTGTCGAAATAAGTGGCCCGAAGACTTTTCCCGCGAAGATTCCCGCCTCCGGACGGCTGCGACGGACTGCTGCCCTGACTGTAGACCTGTTTTGGCGCCTGGCGTAGACCTTGGTATAGCGAGACGATAGACGGGCCTTCCTGGTGACGCCATTGATCTTTGAGTTAAGTATTTGTGGGTCGCTCCCAGAGTTCTTGGTTGTTGACACTTTAGCGAGTGTTTTTGTTATTAACGCTGTGTGAGTGTTTTTGTCGGTGACACTTTGCTAGCGTACTTTGTTGTGTTGTTTGACGACTGCAGCCGCCAAAGACCGAGGGTTTTGTTCTTTGCTGGGACTTGGTAAATCCCGTAACCCTTGAAGTTTGTGAAACTCGGCTAGTGTGCAAGATGCCTGCTCGTAGTACTTTGTTTAGTTGTTTCAGACCTTGTGGTATGGATTCCCGACTGGAGGACTCGTGTCCGATACCTCCGGTTGGAACTCCCACTTATGAACTATATAGTAAACATGGACTAGGTCCGATTACCTTTAATGATTATTGGATTAAATATACAAAGAAGGACGGCGACCTTCGTTGGCCACCTCATGGTAGCTTCGAGGCCCCGATCTTAGATAATCTAGAGATTAAATTGTTTGAACGAAAATCAAGGCCGGCCATGTTTGATGCCTTCCGGTTGTGGCGCAAAGAAGCCCGACAGAAAGAAATCAGACAAAATAAACGTAATTATCGAGATAATGTTGCTACTATAGTAAAGAAAGCAGAGCAATTTCAGCATGATAAGGAGGTTAAGGATAAGGAAGTGTTTGACAGACTACAGCGTATGACCGTAGATAAATGTTATCCCGCTTTGCCTACGGAGTCAGAAAAGAAGGAAGAGCCAGTCGAGGATCCTTTAATGTCTTATCTCATGAAGTCGCCACCTCCGTACGTACAGGGTACCGCAGTTGCAGCTCCTGTGGTTCCTGCCGTACCTATTCTTCCGCCTATTCTTCCTCAGCCTGTTCCTCAGCCTGCACCCGCTCTTCCGACTGTTCCTGCTCCTTTGCCTGTTTCTATCCCTACTGCTCCTCCACTTCCACATACTCCTGCTCCCGCTGCTGCTCCTGTTTTGTTAACTCCTGCTGTTGCTACTGTTTCTACTCCTTCTCTTGTTAGTCCTGTATCGTATGCTTCTCCTTCTACTCGTTCTCGAAATTCTCCTCTTGCGGCAAGCTTCTTTCATTCGCTCAGACCTGTTCATGGGTCCGCTGGTTCTGATGGTCCTCAGAGACGTAGTCAGCTTCCTGGAAACAGAGAACGTGTTGCGCTATATAATATGGCGATGGGTTGGATGGTAAACCCTCTTAGAAATCCACCTCGTGTTGTCCTTGAAACGTTCTGTCAGTTTAATATACCAACCCAGAGATATGTGTTTAATGAAATGTGCAAGTTCCTTCATGATCAGATAGTGGCCGATGCGCCTGACGAGGTGCTGACCGCCCTGTCTGAGCTTCAGCTTCAGTTCGCAAATGGACTGATAGTAGATACTAACGTTCGACGTGCTATTGAGCGGTTGCTATCTCTTCGCCCCGCTCCGATCCCTCATGCATTGTTTATCGAGGATATTGAAAGACTGCCAGATGAGTCTGGTCAGTTTCCCATGCGTGAAGTTCCACCAGTGTGGATGCCAGGTGATGCTACAGCTAATCCTGTTATTCCCCCGCATTTCCAGAGAGTATGGATACATCTCCCATGGAAAAGATCGGAAGTGTTACAGGTGAAGCAATCTTTGCCTGACCCTCGCAAAAATCCTGCAGGGTATTACAAAGAATTATCGCAGCTCGTAGATGCTACGGTAATGAATCTTGCCGATATCGATATGTTGTTTGGCAATGTTGTACCGCAACCGGTATGGGCTAAGATTCGTCAGGAAAATCACGCGACTGAAGTAGGTGGTGATTGGACGGCCATCGTAGCGGCAGATGGGTTGCAAGTTGGTGGTGCTAAGCCTGAACAGTTGATTGCTGCTCTTCCCCAAAGAATAATTACATTCATGAAAACGCTTATGCCAGCTATGAGAGTAAACTGGGACAAATTGTCAGCTTGCAAGCAAAAGAAAGATGAGAGTGTTTCCGACTTCTTTACGAGGTTCGAGGAAGCATTCATTGACCATAGCGGACAGGATATGGGTACCGAGGGTGGTCAGCGATTGTTTGTGGATAAATTTGTTTCGAACTTACTGCCCGATTTGAGCAATAAATTAAAGAATTCGGAAAGTGCATGGGCCGTTTCTACCTCTGCTCAGATATTGGCTACGGCACAATATTATGAGAATAGAGAGAAAGAAGAGAACGACCGTGCTGATAAAAAGACGAAAGAGCTAAAAACTAAAGTGTTGCTTCAACAAGCATATCCCCCGCGTTCAAATCAGAATGCACCCCAGCAGAATAGATCGCAGCCGCAATCGAATCGATCGCAGCCGCGTAATGATTCCTCCTCCCAAAGATCATCGTTGGGGTACAATCAATGTGCTTATTGTAGACAGGAGGGACATATTAAATTCAATTGCCCTGTTTTGAATGAACGTAATAGTGGTAACTCCTCTAGAGGAGGTCGTGGTGGTTCGCAGCAGGCATCACGTGGTAGAGGTCGTGGTACTCAGAACGATCGTTCTGATAACTCCTCTAATAATAATAATTGTTTCGATCAACGTGGATCCTCGCAAGGGCGATCTGCGCAGTACAATGTAGACGATTATTACGTCGATCAGGGGACTGACGACAGTAATTACTAGGACAGCCAAAGACAAGGAGAGGGAGTGGTATCAGTTCCGGTTGATCAGAGAGGGCCTTACGTCGCAGTTGCTACATCGGGCGTCGTTGAGCCTTTTCTGTTGGACACTGGTGCAGCGAAAAGTTCTATTCAGCATTCGAAACTCCCTGGCGCACCTTTGTCTGGCTTAACAAATGTTTCCGTAGGATTCTCTGGCGCCCCCGTTAGCAATCCAGTTTCACGCCCTTTGCCCCTTAAAATTGGGCCACGTGAGCTAAAAGCTCCATTGATTCTAACCACAGGTTGTGGTGAAAATCTTTTGGGCCTGGATTTGCTTAAACGTTTGTACGCAACTTTGTATTGTTCTCCTGCAGGTGTACAGCTTACGTTAGGAGAAAGGGTTGTCTCTCCCATGTACTTGTCTCTCGACAAGCTCCCACCGGAATTGAGTTCTCTTCCTGCGTCTTTGTGGGCAACGGGTCCGAATGACGTGGGCCTACTTGATATCTCGCCCTATGTTGTTCAGTTGAAATCTAATGTGCGTTTGCCACGTATTCCCCAGTATCGTATCTCCCTTGATGGTGAACGAGCATTGTTAGCGATCATCTATGATCTGATTGAGAAAGATGTTATTGAAGAGACTCGGGGTAACGTGTGCAACAGCCCTGTGCTGCCTATTCTTAAACGTACTGATCCTTCAAAACCACCTGTTTATCGTTTTGTTATCGATTTACGGGAGGTGAATAAAATTGTGGTACCTCAATTCCCTGTTGTGCCTGACATCACGGCGCTACTGACTCTGATTCCGGCTTCTGCATCGTGGTTTTCGGTGATTGATTTGAAAAATGCGTTTTTCAGCATCCCGATTGCCGAAGAGAGCAGGGACCTTTTCGGTTTCTCTCTCGGTGGACGTAGCTTCCGGTTCAAACGCGCTCCTCAGGGCTACTGTGAAAGTCCATCGATTTACAGTCAAGCCTTGAAGGGTCAACTGGATGCGTTTCAATTGCCGGTCGGTGCGGCCTTAATCCAATACGTCGACGACTTATTGGTGGCGGCCGATACTCAGGACATTTGCAAAATTGCTACGGTGTCGTTGCTGCAACATCTCTGTGAGTTGAATCACAAGGTGTCACCTACTAAACTCCAATATTGTTGTCAAGAAGTAACCTATCTAGGTCACTTATTGTCAAAGGAGGGAAGGAGGTTGACCCCAGAGAGAATTGCAGCGATTGCACGAATGACTGTGCCAACAACCCAAAGAGATGTGCGTGCCTTTCTAGGTATCACGTCGTATTGCAGGCAATGGATTCCTAATTTTTCATTGCTAGCGAAACCATTGGTGGCTCTTACGTGCAAGGATGTTTCAACTCCTTTACCATGGACGGAAGAATGTCAGAAAAGTTTTTCTGAACTGCGTGATTCATTGTGTTCGGCTCCTGTGTTAGGTACTCCTGACTACAGTAAGCCGTTTACATTATATGTTCACGAGAGGGAAGGTTGTGCTTTGAGTGTCTTGACGCAACCTTTTGGTGGTAAGCAGCGTCCATGCGCATATTTTTCCTCGACCTTGGACCCAGTAGCTAGAGCATTGCCGAGTTGTTTAAGAGCAACTGCGGCAGCTGCGGTCTCCATCCGACAATCAGCAGGATTGGTCATGGATAATATGCTTACGGTGATGGTTCCGCATGCAGTCGATACCCTTTTGAATCGAACGAAAACTCAGCACTTGACGAGTGCGAGGTTGTCTGGGTACGAGTTGACGTTGTTGGCAAGCCACATTCAGATAAAACGTTGTAATGTTCTGAACCCGGCAACTTTGTTACCAATTAGCACAGAGTCAGATGAAGTAGCAGAACATGATTGCTACTTGAGGACTGAAGAGGAAACAAAAGGTCGAGTGGACCTTAAAAACACCCCATTGGAAGATCCGGATGCCACATTGTATGTGGATGGGTCATGTTTTAAATTGCCGAATGGCGATGTGACTACTGCTTATGCTGTTGTAACGTTGAATACTGTTGTTGAGACCGCGAGGTTGAATCAAAATTCTGCCCAAGCTGCAGAATTGATTGCTCTTACTAGAGCATGTGTGTTAGCGAAAGGGAAACGTGTGAATGTGTTTACTGACAGCCAGTACGCGTTTGGAGTTGCTCACAGCTTTGGACGATTGTGGAGAGAGAGAGGTTTCTTGACGTCGCATGGTACGAAGATTCAGCATGGCCAGCTCGTGAATGATCTTTTGGATGCATTGACGTTGCCTAAGCAAGTAGCGATTGTTAAATGTAGTGCGCATCGTAAGGTGACGGATGATGTTGGTCGTGGTAATGCGTTTGCAGACGAGATCGCTAAGGAGACTGCCCGAAACCTTAGCACTCGAATGTATGTGACGAGTTCGGTTAGGTGGCCTACAGAATCGAGCATGTGTGAGGACACTATCGAAAGTGTGAAAGAAATTCAGAACGAGGCCACCGAGACTGAAAAGGCGAAGTGGAAAGAAAGCACGGGAAAGTTGGATGCGAATGGTTGTTGGATTGATTTGTCGGATCAGAAAAGATGGTTGTTGCCTGATGCGTATGTGCTGGCCGTTGTGACAATGGCGCATGGGTTAGCACATATCAGCGTGAAAGGTATTTGTAAATTGTTGTCTCCGGTGTGGAAGAATGATGGCATTACGAAATGTGCTGAACGTTTGGTGAAGAATTGTATGGTGTGCATGATGTACAATCCTGGCAAAGGAACCCCAACTCCCCCTGGCAGTTTTGCTCCCCCTTCGTATCCCTTTGAGGTGATTCAATTGGACTTCATCCATATGGAGAGATGCAACAACCTGAAATACGTTTTAGTGGTGGTTTGCGCATTCTCTCGATGGATCGAGGCCTATCCTCTCAAAGACAATACTGCTTTGTCTACTGCGAAAATCCTACTGAAGGAATATTTTCCTCGGTATGGAATGCCTAGAGTCGTGTGGTCAGATAACGGAAGTGAGTTTGTGGGTAGTGTAATGAAGAGTGTGTGTAAGGGCCTTGGAATTAATCAGAAATTCCATAGCGCCAATCATCCCCAGTCAGCTGGATTGGTTGAGGGGTACAACGGCACCCTTAAACTAAAGCTAGCGAAGATTCAGGCTACGACTGGTCTTTCGTGGCCTGACGCTTTACCTTTAGCATTACTGTCAACTAGGGCGACTGTACACTCCCGAGTAGGGCTTAGTCCCTATGAAATAGTGTTCGGCCGTCCTGCTAATGTGTGGGGGGTTCCTAGGCCAGGAATGTTTTCTGATCTTGAGTACCCAATGTTGATCGATTATCTACATGACTTGACTGCTAAACTGAGGTTAATTCACCAACAGGTTTACGACGCACTGCCGACGCAGACAGAGGGTCCAGGCCACCAGCTCCAGCCCGGAGACTGGGTGGTGACGAGAAATTTTTCACGCAAAAACAACCTAGACCCGAGGTTCACCGGACCCTATCAAGTACTCCTGGCCACGAGGACTGCCGTTCGTCTCGAGGGACGTAAGAATTGGGTGCATGCCACCCACACTAAACGAGTCCCTATTCCTTTGCCGGCAGACCCGTGGGTAAGGAGAGGCATTGCGTCAACGGAAACAGAAACATTGCCGGCGTTTGTACCTTTTAGCGACGCACAGCCTGTTGGAGAATCCTCGGCGCAGCAGAAAGACACTGACGAACAATTAGCATCAAAGGACTCAAGACCAGAACACCCAACTGATCAGCAGGACGCTGTCTCTTCAACGGATCCTTTGTTTGACGAGCAGACACGTCCTGGGAAAACCCGATACTTTTTGCGATCTCGCACTAAGGACAAATAAAATATTTTGCTTTGCTGAATTGACAACTGCATTATCCCGTTTTCCGTGATCGGTTTTGAACATTCGTATTACTGTAATTATTCCTGTATGTATATATATTGAGCTTCATTCCTTGTACTTTTTGCTTCCACAGCTGAGAGACTTTGTTTTTGCATACATACATATTGTGTATTGAAGGCCGTAGGGCCGCGCGCGTACTTCCTTCTGGATAGTAGGTCTTGACGCTAGGTTAAAGGCCGTCGGTTCCTGGGAACTCCTAGGGATTGACTATTGCTACACAGAACGAAGTGCGTCAAGAAACGTTGCGGACGGTCGTAGGGAATGGCATTCTCGAAGCTGAATGATTTGGAGGGAGCTCAGGTTCATCGATTCAAGCTGCAGCAACTCAGTCGTACCAAATGTTTCATATTCCAACTGTTTGTATTGTTTTTGACTGTTTCAGCATTATTGGCGGGTGGGGTGTATTACACGATGTCTTACTTCTTACCTGCTACACCTACTCCTACTCCTGACCCTAATCTTACCTCTACTGTTTCTCCCCATTCCTTTCATATGTTACCGGAACACGAGCAGGCTAGACGTGTAGAATTCCGCAACAATTCCTTTATTCAGCTCCTTCATCAGCATCAGTTAGTGGTTAACACTACTAATTGTTGGGTGTGTGGGTTGATGCCACATACTACGGATAAGGGAATTCCATATCTGGTGTTACCGTATAGTTCCCAAGGGTCAGCTCGAGCATTTCAAACAATGTTTCGAAGCGCACTGGGTTTCCACCCCATTCGAGAACCACGTTCCCCCTACTCTGGTCCTACCTCGTATCAAAAACCTTTGTCGATAGCAATAGAGGATTTAGATAGTGATATCTATGATCCCTCGCTTATTCCTGAAGAAGAGATACAAGCCTATAGGGTCCTAAGTAGAGGTGAATATAGTGCGTTCACTAGCGAAAAGCAGCTTAAAAGCTCGCCTCCGATATGGGTCGTACCCCACACTGGTAATTTTTGTCTCATGGGTCGTGGCCGACGATCGCAAGCCCGACTTGGAGCAAGTGCTTGCACTGAAAATTACATTCTGCCAATGTTCTCGTCCCCTGTGTTCCTGGCTGCCAAGGGTACATACTTTATCTGCTATGATCGTGCATATGCATGGTTGCCCGCCGACTTCATGGGCTCATGTTTCATTGCAAATCTGTTGCCTCCGACGTTTACCGTAGATGCCGATTATCATAAGACTAGAGTTGTGAGAGGCGTAATTAGCGAAGAGGATACTGCCGGTCAAGAGGCAGGAGACTTTTTCAAGGGTTTCCTCCCGTTTTGGGGACCTATGGTTAATAGTAGGAACCTGAGACAGTTGACTCGAGTGGTGGAATCAACAGCTAATATTACTGCCAGTGCTCTTGGTAATATCACCACTGAACTTCAGGCGGAGAGACTTATGACGTTACAAAACCGTATGGTTTTAGATGTCATCTTAGCAGATCGAGGTGGGGTATGTAAGGTGATCCATTCGAGCTGCTGCATTTTTATTCCAGATAATGCTCCTACTGTCTATCAAGCCATCTCGAGGTTGCATAAGATCTCCGAATCCATACACGTGGATGTAGGGGATTGGACGTTACTTGGATGGTTTTGGGGCCTGATGTCGACTTGGGGTTGGAAAATTCTGATGATCATCGGAGTCGTTGTAGTGTTTCTGTTCACGTGTTGCCTTTGTGTGCAGTGTGGTCCTGCCTTATGTGGCCTCTGTGCTACAACGTGTATAAGACAACCACCTGTTACCAAGGGGACTCGATTGGACAGAGCTATGCTACAGCAACATCTCGATGGTTTGATGAATATCGAATATGATTCCGACTAGTGCTTGCCTACATGAGGGCAAAAGGAGCGTCTGAGGTTCCGTGACAATCGTAAGTGGCGCTTTCGACTCGCACGAATATGGTCGAGTCTGGTATCTATGAACCGCAAATGACGAGTTTAGTAAGTGTGCGCAGTTTTGCTGTGCTAGCTTAAACCGTTCGTTTGTTATGTGGTTTTTTTTATCTGTACCCACGGGTTCCATCTTAGATACGGCATCCATTTTGTCTCTTGCCCTCAAGTAGCCAGCGAACGGACGCTGTCCGCTTCGCGACCCTGGGACTCCCAAGATATTTGCGGAAGACACATGTTCTTTGTAAGTGTCTTTATGACGAGGGGGTTACTACTGTAAGGCAGATGGCGCCGCTCGAGGCTCATCTTGCCGCACGGACTTATTGTCTCAGCCGTGCATCTCATTAGGCACGTCCCTTTGATGCCTGTATCTCGTGTTTCCCGATACCTCCCCTTTTACACCCTTTCCGATCTCCCCATTGTCTCCGTCTTCCCCCGCACCTGTCTTTGTTCCTACTTCGATCTGTTTTACTGCTGATTGGAATTTGCTAATGGTGGGAAGATGGGTTTTTACAGTTGGGAACCGCCAAATGTTTCCGCACTTATGTTCCGGACCTTATGTGTTTCAAAGTGACCAAAGCGACCCCTCTGGGGGATGATGGTGAGAACCGGGTTGTAAACTTTTGTGTACCATGTTGTCCTATGGGTAAAAACTGTATAAAAGGAGCGATCCACAGAACCAATTTGAAGCAGTCTCCCCAAGCTGCACGTGGTGTACTTGTCGTGACTTCTGTGTTCCCTGCAGTAAATAAACCTTGAATCTTTGACGTCGAAGGAAGTGTCCCGTGTCTCTGTGATTCGTACGCCGGAGCAGGTTACCCACGAAGGTTTCAGGTGTTGTGCCCTGGCACCGCTGGGTCCTACAGAACCCAGTCCTTCAGTCTGTCTCAAAGTTCTATGAATGATTCTCTGCCCTTTTGCATTTACCTGTATGTGCTGTTGCCACCTGCAGATTTTTATCCTGACTAGGGCCCCAATTAGGATGGCGGGCGGACTTCAGTTCACCCGCCACGCAAGTGGTGCTGGGACCGGTCGCCAGTGGTGCGGCTGTCCCGCAATGCCAACTAGGTGGCGGTCGCATCCTGCATTTTCAACATTGTGGCGGGCGGTGCTGTAAGCAGCACCCAACACAATGTTGAAAATGCATGTTGTGCATTGGCATGCACAACGTGTCAGGCACTGCGCGGTGCCTGCCACCTTGTGAATGACAATGTAGGGGGTTCCCATGGGTACCTGCAAGGTACCGCCACCATATTATGGGCCTTCCGCTCGATAGGCAATCATGACGATTGCCTACCAGCGGAAAAGCGGTGGACGGTCTTTCTGTCCGCCACGGTACCTTCCGCCATGCTAATGTGGCGGGGTAAATGGGCGTCCGGCGGGGTGTTTTGGCCGGTGGATCGCCACGGCGGTTGGGCGGTGGCGATTCGCCCGCCATGCTAATGGGCCCCTAAATTAGAAGAGCACTGTGGTACCTCCTCTGTGTTGAGTACCAGAGCATCATCGTCAGCTTCATGCGACAAGACACACATTGATTCTTAACTTTACATTTTTAACGGTTCATGGCATAAGATAGTGGTCCAAGGCATATTTTTGGTATCCGAGCGTATAACAATAGAGACTGATTTTAGGCATAGGAAGATAATGATGAGCATTTGAATATTCTCCTGGCTTATGAGGTGGTATTGGATATACACGGTGACGTGTGCGCAAGTCAAGCTGTAAATGTGCCATATGATTATTCTCTGCATGTAATAAGACTACTCGGGCAAGTGAAAATAAATTACTTGGGCTTTTTAGACTGTACGTGGGAACGGGAGGTGTAATTTTGGAACATTAAGCTTTTCTTTTCATGTAACTGTTGTTCATGGGCTTATAGGAAGAAAAGTGGGGAAATGAATCCGTAAATAGGCATGTAAGAATCAAGTTGAATATAGTTTTTTTCTGGCATATCAGACAGTTAATGAGAACACGAGGCTGCATATGGGCATGTGACACAATGGTAAGTTAGAATCCTAAATAAAAAAGGAAGTATTTGGAGACAAAATATGTGTATTTTTGTAGAAAATGAAAAGCTGATGTTAATTTGTAAACTTGATTAAAAAAATGATTAACCTGGATCAAGTATGTGGTTCTCAAAATGACAAACTGGTGTAGGGGACAATATAACTTCAGTAACTAAAAATAAAAAACTCTGAAATAAAGTAAAACATGCATTGGCAAAGCCAATAGGTCTGACTTTGGCCACCAGCCTTTTGGCAATTCTTCTTTTGTTTTGCCATGGCTTTTGCAAAACTTTATTGCTTGGGAAACTTTTGGGCCCTTATCATCTAAATAAAAACATTGGCTAAAGGCAAAAATTTAGTTTCGGTTTCAAAAAAGCACACATTGCCATAGTATTCCCTGGCACTGAATGAAACTACTAAGGGCCTCATTCTGATGCGGTTAGGTAAGCATTCCCACCTAGGACCTGATTCTGATGTGGTTAGGAAGGCCTCCTAATAGCATTTGCTCCTTCCAGATCAGATCGGGAACGTGTCTTCCTGACCCAAGGCCCAATTATAATGCGATTAGGAACATATGCTCCAATTGAAGTCAGTGGGAGTCCAACCAAATCGTATCTGGAAGCATCCGGGTGCATCATACTCCGTAGGTCGGACTCTCCCTATCCTAGTCGGGTGGAAACCATTTCCAAACCGATTCGGTTGGGAAGCTTTCCAACCCGCATCAGAATCAGGCCCTTTGTGTGTTGATGTGCTCCTTGTGAAAGGGCAGCAAGACGTTACTCACAGTGAAGTCAGACAACGGCTGAAGTGGGTTTACACATTGCTCCTTGAAGCATTCTAGAGTGGGTATTAGAAAAATATGAATGACAGAACCACAGACTAATGGAGAAAGTCTGTTTGAAAACCCTTATAGGCAACTTTTTATACATATAGTTTTAGTGAAATCAAAAGTCTTCGCTAATGCAGACTTAAAAAACCCATATCAGTCTTCCATTGACTGTCAGCCTTAGGTAATTTTACTCCAGTCATTTCTAAGAGCCGTAAGGCCCATAGGTGCGGAAGGTTTTGCATTAGATAATTTGTGATTACCTAATTGGTAAAAGAAAATTAGCTAATGGCAAAGCCAAGAGTGCCTTGGGGCGAAAGGCTCCCCTGATGCACCCCAAAAAAAGAAGTGTGCATATGTAAAGCACACTTCGCCACATGGCACTTTGAAAAATACTGTTTTAGGCATTTTTCAAAGTTTGCACATGGTTGCCATCAACTTTAAGTTGATTGTAATTAGCATTTTCTAAAAGCACAGTTCGCATTTAGGAAAGGCTTCTTACATGTGCATTAGGGATTCCCAAATTGCGATTCCCTATTTGCATTTGCAATTTAGATAATTGCAAAAAATTGTGATTACCAAATTGCAAATAAAAAGCCTTTCAAACATAAGGAAAGGCCATTTTGCATTCACAAACTACAGAATTTTGCGATACGCACCGTCTGCAAACGCAAAATAGTTCCATACATCTGGCCCATAGACATCACCTGTGCTAAGCTCAATTTTCTTATCCTGTTGATGACCCTTTAAACAATTGCAAGGGATGGAAACCTGTCAATATATAAGGTCAGAGAAACATTTTGGAATTTCTTAATGTATAATATGGAAACTGAAATAAGTAGAGTATAAACTATTGAACGTGCTTCAAGTAATATATATGCAATTGGTCATCATCCTTCTTGCTTGATTACATTTTGGCCTATGTTTGTTTTTAACCAGCACTGTGTGTCGTCCTCTTGCACTGAGCACATATATGTCTAATTGACAATTGTTTGATATTTGTCTATTGGCCATATGTATCAAGCCTTTTTCCCGTTTCCAAACGGGCGATTCTCAGAATCGGCCCGTTTGCGTATTGGAAAAGCCTTTTGGGATGAAAAATCCAAAACGCCATGGCAAAATAGAGATTTGCAAAATTTGGAATTCTCTATTTTGTGAATGCAATTAAGGAATTGCAAATTGCGATTCCTTAAATGCAATTCTGGAAGCACCAGAAATTTGCAATTTGGCCTTAAGGAATTGCAAATTTCCACCAACTTCAAGTTAGTGGTAATTTGCGATTTTCTTTAAAAAAGCGAATTTTTGATTTTTTAAAAGTGCCATATGTCTTACATACATGCCCTTAGGGCATGTATGTGTGCAAAATGTGCACACATGCATATTTCTGGGGTGCAACAGGGTGTCCTTTTGACATCCTTGAAACCTTGAAATTGCATTCGCAATTTGCGATTCTATAATTGGTAATTGCAAATTGATAATGTCTTCCTATTCATTCCTATGGGGCTCCTAGCCCATAAGAATGAATGAGACAGTTTTTCTTAATTGCGAATCTCAATTTGCGATTCGCAAATAAGGAATATGTAGGATTCGCAACATTTTGAGCAAATCCTACATACATTGCATTTTGCGATTCTCTAATTGCGATTCGCTAAAAATCGCAATTTAAGAATCGCAAAACTCTTTTTTGATACATATGGCCCTATGTCTTCTGTCCCTGCCTCCTCCCCATAGCAGTTATTTTCAGGGACCCTCGTGTGTTTTTGACTGCCTATGTCTTTTAAAACAAACTTTTAAAATAAGTGTTTCCAGATTATTTTTGTCTTCGTGGTCATTTACAACCATTGAATGCTTTATGATGTATCAATTCTACCACTCAAAGGACTAAATATTCAGACAAATGACACCTTGATGGACATCGTTGGTATACACTTTCAACCAAAAAAGTATTACACATACCAGCTTCGATCCAAATTGCCCAATCTCCTGACTCACATTCAATCCCACTCTCCTCTTCCCAGACATCCCTTCTTCTACACTGAGCTGAAGTAGCAAAGTTTGGTGCTGCAACAGGGCAGTCAAATGGGATGGGGGTGAGAGACAAGGGCCATGTCGCATAAAGTGAGCACTGAAAGTGCTCATTTTAAAACAAATATTAACCACAGTTTAAGGATTACCTGTCCCTTAAATACTTGGGGGCTCATAAGGGTGGCGGGCGAACTTTGTCCGCCCGCCATCCTGTCGTGTAAATGGACCGCCTGCCATAAGGGCAGGGGTCCCATGGGTGCCATTAGGATGCGCCCGCCACAGTGGCGGGCGCATCCTGCATCCCTAACATTGTGGCGGGCGGTGCACTCAGCACCGCCCACCACAATGTTAGGGAGGCATGTTTTGCACTTCCATGCCCAACATGGCAGGCACCGCGCAGTGCCTGCCATGTTGTGCATGGAAATGCTGGGGGGTACCATAGGTACCCCCCATGTGCACCCCCCACCCCCCCGGAGTCCCTGGGGGCAGGCAATGGGCCCCCCTTAGAAGACTCTGCATGCCTTTCCATGGCAGCAATGCCGCCACAGAAAGACATTCCTCAAACCACATTGTAATATGGCTGGCGGTGTCAAACAGACACCGCCACCATATTGCAGCCTTTTCGGCCCGGTTGCAAGTCGACCGGGGCTGAAATTCGGCGGACGGTCTTTCCATCCGACGCGGACCCCCCAGCCATAATATTATGGCTGGGGGTCTTTCCTACAGGGATGGCAGGCGGATTGCCCACGCGGGGCCGGGGGGTACCACTGCCGGCCCGGCGGGGGCAATCCGCCCGCCATCCTAATGGGCCCCCTGAACTCAAGTAGCTGTAAATATTCAACTTAGAGAGTGGTAAATAATTATTTGTCAATATCATTTTAAATGAATGTGCTTCTTTTGCCTCTAATGTAGCAGCATATGCAGTTTCTTCAAAGGAAAACAACAGAACACAGCACAATACAAAAATACAAATCAAAATGGCAACACAATAAAATAATAACACGACATAGCACAACAAAACAATGCAATAATGCGGCATGATGAAATAAATCAACACAAAAACACAGTGGCACAAAAAAATATGCAACATATTCATCACAACAACATGCAACACAACAAATGAGCGCAAGCAATCTGGTCACATGTTACCTCCTCCACGAACCTACATTTCATAATGTGACATAAAATGGTGTTTGAACCTAGGAATGCCTTACTTACCACCATGGACTTTATTAACAACAGGTCGAGGATGTAGCCTTATGGCTAGAGCGATCGACCCCAACGATGGGGAACCGGATTCGAGTCTCGGCAGGGACACTCAACATCCAGTGATGATGGCCAAATCACTTAATCTCCCTGTGCCTAACAAAAAAACAAAAAAAGAATATGTATATCTGTGATGCAACTGGTGCTCATGTGAAGTGGTCTGATATCTTCAGGTTAAGTTGGCGCTATATAAAACTCCAGAAAAAAAAAACAGACAAAAAGTCATCCAGCCCTTGGACTCTAGGTCCCATGCAGGTTTGAGTATACAGGAGTGAGTGTAGATAATATGAAAGCTGAAGGGTGGTCAAATGAAAAGGTCAGCTGAAAAACATTAGAAGGCATGGTACATATGGGGCTACTTGGCTGTCTCTCTGTGGAGCCACAGGTCAGAGGCACAGGGAAACGACAACCACACCGGTATAAAGTCATAATATTGATGTTTAAATATCGGTAAGCCTTAATATTGATGTTTAAATATCGATGAGACACAATATCGACCTGCAAGAATATCGTTAGCCAGAATATCAATATGCAGGTAAGAAATATCGATTTTGTTAATATCAAAGTTAGTCATATTGTTAGTCAATATCTTAGTGTTCTGTATTTTAGTATATGTATAGTTTATTTTTCTAATCTATGTTTGAAATTTTTAGAAGTAATTAATTTTATGTTGAGTAATTTTTGTGTATTTTAGTTCGTAGTGGATTGTGGGATTATAGGGTAATAGTGTGGGAAGTAATTCATAATGTTAATTAATATTTTTGTAGTTAATATTTATATTGTTAATTGTGTTAATGAATTAGTTATTAATTCGTTATTAATTGGTTATTAATTATTAATTATTAATTGGTAAATATGTTAATTGTGTCCTTTTTCAGGAGCGGGTTGTGGGTTTATAGGGGAGTAGGGTGGGCAGTAATTTAATTATGATTAATTGAATAATAATTGTATTAATTAATATTTATGTATTTTTTATCTTATGTTGGTAATTGTGTTAAATATGTTGTTAATAATTAGTTATTAATTGGATATTAATCATTAATAATTAATTGGTAAATATTTTAATTGTGTTATTTTTTAAAGAAGGGGTTGTGGGTTTGAAGGGGAGTAGAGTGGGAAGTAATTTAACTATAATTCATTAATTAATAATGTTTAATAATTCATATGTGTGTATTTAATAATTCATATTGTTACTTGTGTTAAATAATGTGTTATGTATTAATTTTAATTGGTTATTTATTATTAATTGGTAAATATGTAAATTGCGTCAATTTTTTATAAGCAAGTTGTGTATTTAGAGGGGAGTAGTTTGGCAAGTAATTAAACATTAATATATTTTTCATTTTTTTCAGATAATATTTATTTATTGCTATTTTATAGTCTTAGCATGAATTAATGTATTACTAATTGTTTTTAATATTATTGTTATTAGTTAGTTAATTAATTGTTAAGCACTTATGTTAATTTTGTCATGTTTTACAGTAGTGGTGGTGTTATTTATAGTGGTATTTGGTGAGAGGTAACATATTTTTTAGTATTAAAGTATTTATTAATTAATGTGTATTATTTTGCTGGATTGGGAATAGTAAACTATTCACCTCCGCTATCCAACACTTTCCCTATTTTTGCAATTGTTGGAGTGACGATAGTAATATTATCCCCTCCACTATCCAACACTTTCCCTACTGTTGCACTCTGTGGAGTGGGAATAGTAAACTATTCCCCTCCGCTATCCAACACTTTTCCGACTATTGCACTCAGTGGAGTGGGAATAGTAATTTTATCCCTTACGCTATCCACACTTTCCCTACTGTTGCACTCCCTGGAGTTGGAATAGTAAATTATTCCCCTCTGCTATCCAATAGTTTTCCTACTGTTACATTCCCTGGAGTGGGCAGAGTAAATTATTTCCCTCCGCTATCCAACACTTTCCCTACTGTTGCACACTGTGGAGTGGGATTAATAAATTATTCCCCTCCGCTTTCCAACACTTTCCCTACTGTTGCACTTGCTGGAGTGGGAGTAGTAAATTATTCCTCTCTGCTTTGCATTCCTTGGAGTGGCAATAGTAATTTTATGCCCTGCGCTATCTAATATTTTCCCTACTGTATTACTTAATGTAGTGTAACATTTTGTTTTAAAGATAAATGTTTATTTTAATATTTTATTTTATTATATATATCATTTCTTTTTATATTTATCTTACAGGTTTATGTATATATATATATATATCTGTATTTATAATGTTTAATACGTTGGTAACGTGTTATAATTTAATAAAATAATTATTTATTAATATTATTACGTGAATATTTATATATTTTTTTTTATATGTATGTTTCATTCATTTTTATATTACATTTATTATTTATACTTTTTAACATGTTTAAATAATTCTAACTATGTTTTTATTAATTATATTCATGATTTATTTTATTTTGTATTATTTTTAAGACAATTAAAAAAAGATATTTGGAACAACGATATTTTGATTTTGATATTTTTGTATTTACCTTTGTAGAGATAGGATGTCGATATTTTGTGCATCAATATTCTTGACACAATATTCTGGTAGGTCAATATTGTTGTAGTCGATATGATGTCAGTGATCCAACCACATCAAGTAATTGCTCCAGACTGACACTCAAACCTGCTTTACGCCCTTTTATTGTAGCAATGATGTCTCGCTCATCACTGTGCCAGCTGTGTGTTACAGGGAGCACACTACGGGCCTCCTTTATGAAAAGTGTTGCATCTCTTTTCAGTCAAACTATGATAACGGTATTTGAAATGGAAAGGAAACAGCGAGTGCCATAATCACAAAGGTTTGTGGTTATTGTAGTGAACTATGTAACACAGTTGTGACGATCTGAGGAAGAATCACTGTGCCTGTATTTTTAATGAAGAACATACAATAGTAACTATTCAGGAACACAAATTACATTGATTTCTGTTATCAATACGGGCATTATGGTATTGTATGTGAATATCACCGCTGTGACTTTACGACCAGGTGGGTTCTTACGAAGTTGTCCGTCATTGATGTTGGTTATATATTCAAATCTCAAAAGTAACTGACTATGGGTAGAATCATACGAACAAGACGTGCAAGAGGCTGAAATGCGTCATGAAATGAATTGAATAATAATGGACCGACCCGCTGAAAATAAAATCCTTGTCTCCCAAGTCGGTTGGTGTGGCTCTGTCAGTCGCCTTTTTATCCAAGGATGCAGCATCAGTGAAAAATGTCTATACACTAAAAATACAAAGGTTACAGAGACGTTAAAGTTAGGTTCAGATTTAACAAAACCATAGATATTCAACAGTTAAAGTTATCTGAAGTAACTATAACACAGTTTTCTCATCAATAATTTCAATACAAATGTTGCAGTGATTTTTTTCAAGGATGTCATAGAAGATGTCATGAGTGATGTAACACGTGGGATAATTAGCAGTGCATGGCGAGGGCATGAGTTATAGTTACCTTAGAGCATGAGTTATAGTTGCTTGAGATAACTATAACTGCTGATTTATATGGCTTTGTGTGTGTAAAATGTTAACCTAATTATAACGTCCCAGTAAACTTTGGTTTTTAGTGAATTTCTAAGGATTTTTAAAATTCTATTTTATAACTATAATGTCCCTGTAACCTTTGTTTTCTTCAGTGAAATTCTATGTTTTTTTAATATTATTTCATAACTATAACGTTCCTGTAACCTTGGTGTATGAGTGGGTATGTGAGTGGTTGTGTGGGTGTGTAAATGGGTGTGTGAGTGTTTGGTGGGTGTTCCAGTGCATGCGTGACTGGCTGTGTGGGTCTGTGAGTAGGTGTGCGAGTGGCTGTATGGGTGTGTGACTGTGTGAGTCGGTGTATGAATGTGTGTGTGTGTGTGTGTGACTGACTACAGGTCAGTGAGTGGGTGTGTGAGTGGTTTTGTGGGTCTCTGCGTGGCTGTCTGAGTGGCTGCACAGATGTGTGAGTGGTTGTGTGGGTGTGTGAGTGTCTGGGACTGTGAGTGGGTGTGTACCTGGTTCTCTGGGTCTCTGAGTGGTTGTGTAAGTGGCTGTATTGGTGTGTGACTGGGTGTGTGAGTGGTGTTCTGGGTCTTTGTGTGGGTGTTTAAGTGGCTGTAAGGATGTGTGAGTGGGTGTGTGGGTGTGTAAATTGGTGTGTGAGTGAGTGTGTAAGTGGGCCTATTTTTAATTGGCATCTGAATCCACGGATCCTTCACAGATTCACACGGGGGCTGCGCTGAGCGCTGTGGTGGATACATATAAATTGTTCAAGTTGTTTAAATTGTTCAATGCTGTTTTTTCATACAACCATCATTCATAATGACAGATGAAAGAAACTACTAGACCCCATGGCTGACATCGTGTTACCTAGAAGGATAAGGAAACTCTGGTCAGAATCAGGGAATATTCGAAGAATTTGGATGTGGTAAAGTTGATTCTATACGTTTTGTCTCATTTCCTTCTGAAAATCCCGTGCAAGATTTTTTAAAACATGGGACGGTAACTAAAATGGAATTAAAATTTCTAAGATTGCGGGTGGGTTTATAGAAACCAAACAAAGTTGTCCTGTAAGATTTGGGTTTGAGTTGTGAACAAGGCCTTAGGACAGCTGCAGAGGGCTTTGAAGGTGATTCGTTTAAAGATTGGAAGCCAATGTAAGGTTAGAAGCAGCGGCATTACTTGTGGAAATTGTGGTGCACTGTAAACAAGACTTGCAGAAGCATTTTGTATAAGTTGAAGCTCCTATCCAATGTAACAGGGAAGCCAATGTGTAGAGAGTTACAGTAGTAGTATTGACTGAACAAAAAATAAATTCTAGAGTAAAATATTAAGAGTAAATTGATTTTTTCACGTACTTTCAGCATAAAGAATGCTGCTGAAAGTTTGAGGATATGCGGTCAGAAAGAAAGATTTGAGTTGAAAATCAAATTTCGTGCTGAGTTGATGTAAAAAGAGTGTCAAAAGAGCTTTGCCACCAGCTAGAGGACAATACAACTGATTTTCCAAAAAACGAAAACTTCAGTCTTTTCGGTGTTTAAAGACAGTGTAGAGAAGACTCTCTCTGCAGCTTCGTGGACCAGAGAGTATAATGCAAGTTCCCTAATAGTGTTTAAAAAACGATTCTAAGCTGCAATTATAAATAACACACAATTATATAAGTAAATTTAGATTATGAATGAGGTCCTTTTATCCTACATGATTAAGGGGCATATTACCAAGCAATAGCGATAATTATCGCTATTGCTTGGTTAGAGACAAAAATTTACAGCTGAGCTGCAGCGATTTTTATCACAGATAAACCTTGGTATTAACAAGGTGTATCGCAAATGCGATAAAAATCGGCCGAAATGCATGAATATCGCTGAGAAGTCAGCGATATTCATGCATTACCGAGCTAATGCTCTTAGCCATGTTATCCACCTCCCATTGGATAACATGGCTAAGAACTGCTCATGGCAGGTGTTAGCTTTTGGAGATATTCGCGCTTAGCGCGAATATCTCCAAAAGTTGGTAATAGGAGATAGCGATGTTAGCGACTGTTTCCAGTCGCTAACATCTTGGCACGCCCACTTTGCATGTCATTAGTGATAAATATCACTGACATGCAAAGTGGGGCCCAAGATGGTCGCTATCTCCTAAAAGCTGTCGCTAACTGGTGTTAGCGACAGCTAGGTAATAGGGACATAATTTTATCTCCGCTTTCTTGGCTTTTAAAGCCAAAAAAGAGGAGATAAACCCCCTTGATAATATGCCCCATCATTTTATCTCCGCTTTCTTGGCTTTTAAAGCCAAAAAAGCGGAGATAAACCCCCTTGATAATATGCCCCTTAATTTTTTTAACCCCTTTGATGCTTGTGACAAGGTCAACTCGTCATGGGTGTTACCTGCGCTGTGCGTTTGACGAGTTGACCTTGTCACATAACAAGGGATTTTTAAAATTGCAGCACAGCACGGGAATTGCTGTAGCAATGATGCGGTTAAACACTATAGCAAAGGCCACCCTCTTAGGGTTCCATTATGAGTTGCATGGAGCATTATCCCTTTACGCGATACCACTCTGAGCAACTAGGGAAATATTTAGGGGGATTTACCTTGCTGCGCTGCGTTGAAGTGGAAGGGCAGAAATACAGGGGGCCTAATTTATGAAGTTTTACCGTAGGCCAGCACCGCAGGCCTCCCTGCTGCGCTGCCCTACAGGAAACGAAAAGAGCAGGAATGCGCTGTATCTATGAGATACAGTGCATTCCTGTCCTTTGACCGGACGCACAATGGGTTGTCATGCACCAATGCGGGCGCCTTTGCACCATGGTGCAAGGGTGCCTACATTGAGGAAATAATTATTTTTGTGCAGTAAGGGGAATCTCCCTGCACAAAAACAATTACAAGAGGTTTTTTCCTTTTTCTATGTGTGCTGCACACATAGGTAAAGGAAAAACAAGGAGAAATAAAGAGAAACAAAGATATTTCTCCTCGTTGTATCTCCTTTACGCCTCCCCTGATTTACGAGTTCTCATAAATCTGGGGCAGTGTCAAAATGCCATGGATGTTGCTGGGAACGCCCCCAGCAACACCCATTGCAAGTCACTTTAACACAGAATAGTGCGTTAACGGGGACAATATTTACACGGCAATATTCAGCCAAAAAAGTGGCTTAGTTGTGCCTTGTAAATATGGAGCAGGCTCCTGCGCCACAGAATGTCACAAAAAGTGATGTTCTGACGCTGCAAGGGACCTCATAACTCTAAGGGGTCCATTAGGATGGCGGGTGGACAAAGTCCACCCGCCATCCTATCGGTCATTGAGACCGTCCGCCACAAGGGCGCGGTCCCGTGGGGGATATTAGGATGCGCCCGCCACTGCGGCGAGCACATCCTGCATTGTTAGCATTGTGGCGGGCGGTGCTCTCAGCATCGCCCGCCACAATGCTAACAATGCACAAATGCATTTGCATTACCAAAGAGGCAGGCACCACGCAGTGCCTGCCGCTTTGTTAATGCAAATGGCCACACAGTGTAAACCCCCCTCCTCTCCTTCACTCCGGGGTCCCGCAGGGGGGCCCCCGAAGTAAAGACCGCATGCCTTTCTGTGGCCGCGATGCCGCCCCGGAAAGGCATCTGTTCTGGCCCATCCTAATAAGGCTGGTGGTGTCTAATAGACACCGCCACCATGTTAGACCTTTTCCGTCAAAGCGGCAGACTGTCTTTCCATCCACCGCGGTCCCTCCGCCATAATATTATGGTGGGGGGGCATTTAGGTGAGGATGGCAGGTGGATTGCCCCACCAGGCCGGCAGTGGCTACCGCCAGCCTGGCGGGGACAATCCGCTCGCCATCCTAATGGGCCCCTAAGTATCTAAGTTATACGACACATTCCTGTCCTTTCCCACTTTGCTGGCAGCCCAGTGCCAATGCAGGACCACGGTGCAAGGGTGCCTGCGTTGAATGCAGGATTTTTTTTCGTTTAGGAATGGGCCCCTTCCTGCACAAAAACAATCTTAGGGGGCTTGTTCCTCTTTCTACGTGTGCTGCAGAATGAGGTTTACATGATCCTGTAAATCTGGGGAAATGTCAAAATCCATGGGTGTTGTGTGGGAACACCCACGGCATCGCCCACGGAATGCCACCGTAGTGCAGAGTAAAACAATGAAGAGAGGCTGCCTTGCCTTACTCCCTGTCAATGAGGCAATTCAAAGCCACACAACCTGCCCCATTAATATGATTTGGTGGTTCGTTCTGCGACCCTTAGGCAGTGCAGTCGGCTCGTAAAAATGCCCCCTAGTCTCTTGGACCATACTTCCCTTAGAAGCTGCAGGGGTTGTGGGACCCACCCAATCCCCGCACACCCACATCCTTCAGCTCTGGGTAATAGAAGAGCTCTCCTAAACTGAAGTAAAAAGGAACCTGCCCTCCTGCGCCCCCCACGATCTCTCTTCCACAAACAACAGAAAAAGCCCCCACAACATTCACCACCTGCTCCTAGTAAGTGGCATTTACACCAGCTTCAAGCATTAATTTTCCCAGGTTAGGAGAACACGTGAAATGGGTGTTATATTACCAGGTCTGCAGATTATTCCCCATTCTAGGGGAAATTACATGTAAACACTCATAACCCACAGGGAGATACCGCCCAGTATTGTTAATTCCGGTCCCGGCCTCCAGCCATGGAGATGTAATGTAATGTGTCTTGTAAAGCGTACTGCTGCCCTGAGGCGTCGTGGCGCTGTAGACCACTGGGGAACCCGTCCTGGCTATCCCTGTGAGATGGTCCCTACTGGGTATCTCCAAGGTGAAACCAGGCCTCTCCGGCGTATGTGGGGGGCCGTTGTGGAGATGAGGCAAGCTAATGCCCAGAGTTGTAGAGTGTGATCCCTGGTTAGAGTAGGCCCCGAGGCGAGGCGAGAATTATCGCGTCCGTTGACCCTGGTCCACGACCCTGCCGCGTAAGGAATTGAACCCTGGTCCCGGGCCGTTCTCTGCTTCTGGGTCTGCTGCCTCTAACCAGTAAGCCACACCACTCCACGGATAACGGGGAACTTGTAATGGGGTCCGTAGATTTAATAAATCCTGAAAATGAGACGGCGCTTTAGTGAGGTTAGTGGCTAGGGAATGCCGAAGATTTCCATTTTTATAGCAAATAATACCATGCTTGCTCTTGATGGCAACCCGGGCAAATCACCGGACTGTAGGCACGCGCATGAACTCTACCGCGGCCGGGCACGGAGCAGCCATGTATTCCATTGTGCTGTAAAAATGTGAAACAAAAGACGTGTTCATTATTATCTGCTGTCTATTCGGTGTTGTACAGTGTGTAAAATAAATTAGTAGTGTCAGTGCAATTCCCATAGTGCAGGTAACATGTTGCTATCTCCACTCATATAATTGTCAGTAATTGGCACGCCGGTGGGCGCTCAGAGTAGAGGAGGCTGAGATTAAATGGACACGGAGACAGGGCCTACTGTCTCACTCCTTAGGGGGGCCTCCTCAAATCCCCAATTAGTGGGGGCAGATGCAGCATGGGGCGAGCTGCTCTGAATTTTTCATCTTTGCTGTCTGCTGAGCATGTAGACAAAGAACAGCCTTTACCGATGCTATTAATTTTAATGGTCTTTAAAAAGGTGATGCTTGGAGGCGAAGGAGGCATTTAAAGTTGAAACTCGACCATGACCCTGAGCTTAGAGCCAGCCATAAGTTTTCAAGAGTTGTGTACAAGGCTCTGAACAAGATAACACAGTCTTTGTGCCATCTTTCAAAATGTGATGTGCACTGACATTGTTAATGTAATGTATGATGAAACCATGGTTATATGTTTAATGCAAATATAAATATATGTAAAAATGCATTTATTTCCCTATTACTTTTTTTGCTGGTTGTGCATCCGTTATGTTATACTGTGTAAAGTAAAAGAAAAGATTCAAAAGTATATAGGGCCTCATTTATGAGGCTATGCATCACTTTTACGCCACCGGTGCGTCACTTTTTGTGATGCACCAGTGGCGTGAAAAATGTGCCTTGTTGCGCCATATTTACAAAGTGACGCATCTAGGTAGATGCGTCACTTTGTAAACCCCTGCGCCACATTATACCTGCACCAGGTATAATATATGCAAGGAGGGCGTTCTGACGCAAGAAAGGGTCATGGAAGTGAAGCAGTGAGATTTCACTGCGCCAATCCTTGGCCGCTAATGCCTCAAATTCTTATGCCTGCTTCATGGCAGGCGTAAGACTGATGCAGGCACTAACGACATGGGACTTGCCCATGTGAAAGTACACATTGCTGGAGTTGCGTCACTTTTGTGACACACTCCAGCAATGCGTCACTTTTGCGCCTACAGATACGTCAGAAATACTGAAGTATCTGTAAGTTCTTGCGACATGATGCACCATATTATAAATATGATGCATCAATCATGTCGCAAGGAGTGCGCACTGAGAAGTGACGAATCGCTGCTTTCACGCAGCGATGCGTCATTTCTCATAAATGAGGCCCATAGACCTCATTGGGATTCTCATCTATGGTGTCCACGGGTCTTTATTTTTTGTTTTCTTTGTTTTCGCTTGAAACAGTTTTTTTGCTCATTGTATAATTTACTTATTTATGTGAAGCATGTAGTTGCATAAACGGACTCACAGCTCTATTCCTTTGTGCTTTTGATACAGTATATACATGGATAAATACACATTAAAACCTAGGGTCTGATTTAAAGAAAGATGGCTAGTTATAATACAACAGAACACAGTAGCACTATCATTTCCTTTCTAAGTGTAATTTCCACCAGAGGATTCTCTGACACAGAAATTGCCACAATTTTCAGCAAAAGATCATCCTCTGGCTGAATTATCACCCATATGCTTCAGCATGGCAATGGTACATTCTCAAGTGGAGAATAATTTTTTTGAAAATTGTATTTAAAGTGTATTACTGTGAATGGCATGTAACACTTCTTTCGCCTTCTCCTCCTTCTTGAGAAAGGAATAAAAAAGACGACCCCCCCTCATAAATCTCACCACTGTCCTCCAGATTCACTGAGAGGAAGGTGAAGAGACTCCAAGCAATTCACTAAGAAAGCTATGTAGGATGGCAGAGACAAAATAGAGCTGGCTAAGAGATGAAAAAGCAAAAAAGACGTGGAAACAAAACTCTAAGAAAAAACACAATCTAAAATAGGAAGGCAACCAAAGTAAAATGTAATGCAAAAATTCTAACTAGAACTCAGAAGAAAAGACTAGAAAGAAATCCAAACACATGGGAACCGATTCACAAAGGTCTAACTTTACGACTTTTGGTATTCACAGAGATCATTTTCGAGTCGTATCTTTACATCCACAGTCGGACCGGAATCTCTGCACCTGGGCCGTACTCATCGGCTTACACGGATGAAGTGTAATCAATGGGCCAGAATACAATTTTGACCTCAGGGAACATTGGGAATGTGTGATAAATGGTAGAGGAGGTCATCAAAATCAGTTTGGGCAGGGAAAAGGGTGTGACCGGACACTACATCTTATCCCAGAAACGTTTGCTCCTTTGCATCCTGTTACAATTTGTGCTCCCCTCAGTATTGACTGTAGTGCTAACACTACAGTCAACCCTTAGGGCGATCCCCTTAGTGTTGACTGTAGTGTTGACACTACAGTCAACACAGAGGGGAATACAAATTGTGCACTGCGTGTACTATGATGCAAAATGATACATCCTGCTCCAGGCAGCCATTGGTTCATGACTTCGACTGGGGCACCATGTGTCTCAACTATTTCCAAATTAATGTCAGAATGCACTAACCTGAATTTCGGATCCCACTGGAGTGCTTTAACATTTGCTGTGCCCCGAAACAAGAAAATGAACTAGGATGATCTGTAAAATTTTGTCATTCCACTCTCTTGGGCCTCAGATGGACCTTGCTGTGTGCTGAGAGGCTTCGGATAAAAAGGATTCCAAGTCATCCAATGAGGACCAGGAATTGGATAACTGGACTACAAATGTGAAATCAAACCCATGTTAATTACTCTGAACACAATCATGTAAAAGTAAAGAATTATCACTGCAGGCCTAAATCTCCTGAAGAAACGTAAGCAATCTAAAATTATGCACACCAAGAGTTCAAATAAAGCAATATAGATTGATAACATTAGTATCTGATATTCTGAAACTTCTCTAAACCGATCTTCTTTGGTCATTAGAAAACTTTGAATCGAGAATGCTTATTCACCTTGATTGGGATAAATCATGAAGTCAATTTGGTTAATATAAATTAGTTTATCAAATCTTTAGAAAAATAAGTGCATCAATAGATTGCATTAAGAAGTAAACATTAATATAGTATATTTAAATTTTCATTTCAAAAACAAATATTGGCACATTTGTGAAGAACAGTCTCTAAAGGTTTCACAAATGCATCTTTTGTCATTTTAGGTAAACACATTTTCACACACGAATGGTAAATTTAAAAATTAATTATCAAAATCAAGATTAATCATAATATTTAATACATCTCATTAGTTATTCTTTTAGTTATTCTTTTCTGTTAGCACGCATTAATAAAACAAAATACTTTGTCAGTTTAATAAATCACAATCTATATTATAAACAAATGTATCATCTAATCTGTATCTCTTTATGTATGCTTTTATGATGCAGTGACTAAAAATTATTTTCTTGATCATGTTTTTGTGAACCTGTAGTTGGTGCACGTTTATTACTTTTTTCTCAGAAAGTGTCATGTTCAGCTTTTCTTGTAAATGCAATTTCTGCTCTATCAGGAGTGATGACATTTGCTGCACTTCTCCATATACTCAACTAGCCATATACAAAAGGAACTGAACATGTTGGTTAGCAAGTAGACCCAGGGAAAGAGGAGTGGGATATGAGAGAAAAGAGAGTTACTGGCTTGTCACTCTGGTGGGTGCTGGTGTTTGAGAGAGCGTATTAGACATCTACAGACTGACAACTTAAATATATTTTCTCTTGTTGAGAATCATTTAACACTTGCTATAACAAACAATCTACCTCTAAAGTATCTTATTGCCTTAGACTCTCTGGTTTACTGAAACTGAAAACATAGGTAATATATATGTGATCGATATTGCTTAAGTTTTGCTGTAACTGCACCCACATTTTTGATAAGGCATCACTTTCTGTTTTTTGTGAGTAGACGCTATCTGGTTCTGAGATACATTCAAGGTTTTTTTAAATTGAAATACAAGCAGACATTCATCAGGAATATATAGTTCACTCAGTTATCAATGAATCACTTGTCTAAGCACATGCAAGTACCGTAAATACAATGGGCCTCATTTATAGGAAATGACGCATCGCTGCGTGAAAGCAGCGATGCGTCACTTCTCAGTGCGCACTCCTTGCGACATTCCTGATGCGTCATATTTAATGTATGACGCATCATGTGGCAAGGAGTTACAGATACATCAGTATTTCTGACGTATCTGTAAGTGCAAAAGTGGCGCATTGCTGGAGTGTGTCACAAAAGTGACGCTACTCCAGCAATGCTTCCTTTCACATGGGGCAAGCCCCATGTGAAAGGGCCTGCGTCAGTCTTACGCCTGCTGTGAGGCAGGCGCAAGATTTTGACGCAATGGTGTCCTAAAAGTGACGCAGTGAAATCTCATAGATTTCACTGCGTCACTTCTACGACCCTTCCTTGCGCCAATACGCCCCCCCGTGCATACATTATACCTGGCACAGGTACAATGTGGCGCAGGGGTTTACAAAGTGACGCATCTAGCTAGATGCGTCACTTTCTAAATATGGCGCAAAAGGCGCATTTTTTACGCCACTGGTGCGTCACAAACAGTGACGCACCAGCAGCGTAAAAGTGACGCACAGCCTCATAAATGAGGCCAAATATATGCATCATGTAAATATCAATGGTCTTTCAAGGATATAAAATACATTTCAGTCCTCATGTAGCTTCTATCCGAATACAATAAAACATATAAGGTTATCTCTGAAACAGTACTTTAAACGATTACAATTTCTTCCCGAAATATGATTAAGTTCCTTGCATGCTTGCAAATAGAAATAATACAATCTCCTGGGTATTGCTAAGGCCTGGTAACGTGCTTTGTCACCAACAGCTTCTTCATTGCCTAGTGAGGACACCATGGACCAGGACAAAGCTTATATTTGATATCTTCAAAAAGGCAGTAGTTCAGACATTGTGAGTGCTCTGTGGCTTCAATGGAAATGTAGTTTCCTGAAATTGTTCAGGTGCCTATGTGTAGTACTCCTCCAGAGATACAAACCCTTGCCAATGGGCACCAATGTTCTGAGTGTACTGCCGGCCTTTCTTTCTCCAGATCAGAGTATTGCATTAATGCACTAGCTGAACACAGAATTGTGAGTCTGTGTCACAAATCATGACAATTGACATGGGTGAGTGAACGCAAGAAAAAAACAATGGAAAAAGGAGGAAAGGATCTACAATAACTTATCTAAATAGGGGACAATTAATTCACCTATTTCAATACCATTTAGTGCACTTCAGAATAATCCAATTTATTCCACCCCATCACTCATACACAGGGACTAGATTGCACATTTTTTATTGTTTTTTGTAATCACTAGACTCATATCTCTTTGTTCTTTTTTTCTTTGTAACAAACATCAAAATAATTTTATACACAAACTTTTTGTACAACATATACCATCATATACATAACTATGTACACACCTATATACAAAACATTCACAACAAATTGACCAATAAACAACATCATAACACAAAAACACAATGACTTAAACGATTTACACCCTACAGAATATTTCAGCAAAGGCTGAGTGCCCTCCCATTCACTCTAGGAGGTGCACTTTGAGGTAGTATAGCACAGATGGTTCGAAAACCCAAATTACCGAACCTCAATCGAAACCTGTGTCACAAAGACTACAAGTTCCCAAATTAATTATCAACCTAAAAACTCCTCCATTATGAAAGTGTCGACGCGGTCGCGTTTCGGCCTTCGAGTCAATCTGGCCTCTTCAGGACAGGGTGATAATCCACCTAAAAATACATATAATACAAAATAGAAAACCATTTTAGCAATCCATTCACGTACTCTGTGCCCTCCTCACCAATCCTCACAATCCGTGCCCGGTAGTCACCGTGCCCAGAGAAAGAAAAACTAAAAAGGGGGTCGTGTGTAACTTAAGCCCATCATCCTACCACCGGCAGGCGTGCGGTGTTTGAAGCAATCCTAGGACCATATCCATGCACTCCAAGTGATTTATGTGCTACACATGCTGGAGTGACCCAATCACCAATGCCACATGCTGTTCAAAGGAACACTATCAAGTGTGACTAACCGCTACTGAGGGAAACAGGACCTCACGGCTCTCCATGCACCCAGCATGCATCTCCAAATCACTACATACTCGCTACTTACAAAAGAAATCAATCCAGGGGCAGCCGGAAATCGTTCACAAAGACCAAAACCAAAGGCAAATTCTGCAAGATGAAATGACAAAATCCATGCATTGCAAACGGTGCTTCTCATGGTGATTCATTCAGTTAAAACCTCTATCAGGGTAAGCCGGTCTCCTACCTTAACACGAAGTCTCGCTGGGTACGAACAAATCGTCTCACGTGTGTGCAAATGTATCCACACTCCACCGGTTCACTAGGGAGACCAAGACAAAACTGTCAGTGACTCACAGCCTAACTCCTCTACAACCCTTACACCACTTTGTACATCTAATAGCATTTTCTTACCTATTACTAGCCCGTAAACTCCAGAACGTCTCTCTCCTTCAATGAAAAACTGCCGCCAAACAGGTCGGGTTTGCTCCGTAGGATGCCCGCCAGTGCCTCCACAAGGAAGTAGCAAATGTCATAACCCATGTGTGGGTGAGTGAACGACATTCTCAGTCGCTGTCTATAGTATCACAATATCCGTGAACAGGACAATAGACATCCTTGCATACCCAGTGGCTCTTTCCTGGACTTGTGTTCTGGGACAGTGAATTTAGTTGACCATTCTAGGCAGCAAGAATCATTAACTACAGTGCACAGATTCATTTTTCTACCTGCTCTACACTGAAAAACTATTGTACTGCTATCTTTCAGACTCTGGTTGAAATTCGGAACACATTTTTGACCCAGTCTCTCAGTTGATTTTCTTTGGGCATATATGTATTTGTATTATCGTTGTTGTTACAACATATTCAGTGAATGCAGTTTCTGAAATTCATTGAGATAGCACTTTCTATTTTATTTAACTTTGACATCTGTTTGCATACTAGGGACTACACACTGCAGAAAATATTAGTCAGTAATGCTTGCGGTCCATCAGTCCAGAAAATTAACCCTTTCGCTGCTAGGCCTCCCCCCCCCGCCCACCCCCCCTGTGCTAAGCCTTTTCTGGGTTATTTGGGGTAGTTTGCACTCAGGCCCCTGTAACTTTTTGTCCTCATAAGGTATCAATGTCAAATTTGAATCCTTTTCTGAGAAATTTAAAGGTACCCAGGGTTTTTGGATTCCCCTGGAGGAGACCCAGAAATACAGCAAAAAAGATTGGGGGGAGGAGTGCTGCAGAAGAAAGCGTCGTTTTTTTTCACTGCTATGGTATCAACAAAAAGTTTGTGGTGCTGAAATCACCATCTTCTAAGCTTTCAGTGACAGGCAGACTTTTGTCAGAAAACCAACATTTTCTACACAATTTTGGCATTTTACTGGGACATAGCATATTTTTTATTATTTTTTGTGCTTTCAACCTCGTTCCAGTTAGTGGTAGAAATGGGTGTGAAAGCAATATTGGATCCCGGAAAGCTATACATTTCAGAAAAGTAGACAAAAATGTAAATTTAGCAAGTGGTCATTGTGTAGGTCCTTCAAGATTTTCCTATAGAAACTAAGGGGTCCATTAGGATGTCGGCGGTGGCACAACCGCGGTGCTGGTGGGCGGAAAAACTTTTTACATACGCGAGCTGCGGGAAACACGTCTGCCATATTAAAATAGCAAAACATAGGTCAAATCCCGTCCGCCGCGGAGCGACGCGCACCGCCATCAAAGTGCACCCGCTACCGCAGCGGTAGGAGCCAATGGAGACTCACCGCTGTGCGGAATGACGTCCGCCCTGCTCCACAAATTAGGATGGCCCAAACAGGCATAAGCAGTGGAGACACCCCCCCTACCAGAGACGGCGGAAACTCAACAGCGGAGCGCGATAGCAGAGACTCGGTCCACAACATCCGGTCATGGGTATCCGGTGCTGTACCTGCTACAGCACTATCATCTAATGGGCCACCGCGGATGACGCCATAGGTACGCAACTACACAAATACAACACACAACACACGGGCTAACACAGGGTACAATTCCACAACAGACACCCTGCTGGGGGCAACAACACATCCACAAGGGCACCCACACATGACCCACCTGCCACAAAGGAACTCCACTGCATCCTGGACACACATTGACCGCAAACTTGCAGCAATGTCCTGGTCCCGGTCACGTCACCGCAGCAGTCAACACATGCGCACAATGCAGAAGGCTGGGCCAGTCCAAGGCAGGGGCAGGGCACAAAGACCACAGGGACACACCACCCCCAACCACACATCAACACACCCTATCAAGTCACAGGCCAGGTGCCCATCCTGTGCACCCCCATGCACAGCAACAAGCAACAAGCACAGCAACAAGCAAGCACAATCCACACCCTGCACCACACAACAAACAACCAGGGAGACAGCCACTGCAGGAGTGGCTGCACAGGAACACACAACACCAATGCCACAAACACTGAAGGCTGCAAATACTTGACAGTACATACACACACAAACAAACACACATCCTGTGTGTAGCCACAAACATAACTCACACACAGGGATGCCTGAACAGATGCCTGCCCAAAAGCAACACACAAACACTACAGAAACACACACAGAATCCCATCAGAAACAGCCATACCCTGTCAGCCAAACTGCGGAAAAGCAATGGGAGCCTCGGATAGCCGAATTAAACTAAATTAAGTTTAACAGTGATGTTCAGTGACATCTATACGTGAGTAAGGTGGGGATTGTGCAACCCCGTCCTGAAGAAGAAGCTCTGCTTCAAAACATGTTGACGCACTCATGAGGTGTTGTACATTATCATACATATACACCTCGACACCACCCTTTTAACAGTGGCAGCACGGAGGCCCATTAAAATGTAATAGACCCACGTGCCAGGCCCTTTTGAATTTTTTCACCATCCTCACTTTTTCGAACACACCACTCACTTAATGACATAACCCCTCCACACACCACACATAGTCATAAACTAAACGCTTCCACGTATTCCGTCGGTTAGTGGCACGCCATCCCCCATAGAGGGGTGCGAAGACCCCAATGATGAAGCATGACACCAAGGGTCCTTTTGGTGTTTGAGGGGTATTGAAAGAACACTGAGTGCTCTCCACCACAGTGGGGACCACTCTAGAAACATTCGTGTGTGGATTCTTTTTGTTTAGGTAATTGTATTTGGAGAGGCCAAATCCATTAATCTCTCTTCTCCCTTTTTGTTGTATTTCCTGTTGAAGGGCAGGTATCACTGTGTGGACGACAAAGCCTGGACTGTACGGTGTAGCCCACCAACGTCAGAGTGTATGCCCTCCATATAGGCAACCACCCGGCCTAATTTTTTGTCATGGTCACTGAAGGCATTGAGCAGGGCTGTCTGGCCCACATAAAGCTAATGCAGGAGCTCTACAGACTCAGCACTGAGGGCAACATGGGGGACAGGTTCAGGCTCAGCGGTGCCAGGTGTGAATCTAAATTGTCCCCTCTTACTGACACAGACACAGGCAGCACCTGAGGAAGTGGATGGGAAGGTGGGCACTGGCCGCTGTGTGGTAGTAGATGATGCAGAGTCCCCATTCCCTGTGCCTTCCAACATGGATGCATCCCCGCTGGCATCAGATGATGTTGTACTCTGTGTCTCTGGCAGGAATTCCTCCTGCATACTACGGTCCCCCTCAGATGCACTGGTGAGCTCTGTGCCACTGGTGCAGCTGTAGTGCTACTCTTGCCACCACCGGTTTCCGGCTCCTGTTCCTCCATGTCCACTGGCGTTTCTGCATGAGAGAGAGATGCAGTGTTGTGTTAGTGTCATCTGCAGGACAAAGCAATTCAATCAATGCAGTACAGGAGATGCCCAAATCAACATGGTGACCACCACACCCTGCAATCACATTGCAGCAACACACTACATAGACCACAACAGTGCCTGTAACCCTGAATATCTGCCATTACTGAGCCATGTTAAGGCCACACAGCACAACACCCTACCCATGGATGAAGTCTACCAGACACACAACTTGCTCTGCCCACACCTAGGGACATGATGTGGGGACACCACTTATTACCACTGACAGACCTTGAGGGAACAGGAGGGGACAACACACACACCTATTAGGACCTGACAGTCCACAATGGCAAGTAGCCCATACCAAACACCATGTGGTACTCTGGGGCACATTGTTGTCAGATGTGTGGGCCTCAACGATCATGGTTCATGCAAAGTCGACATACATGAAGTCACACTCAGATAGTGGACACTGCTGTTCACCCCCTAATAGATTGCCCACACTATCCCAATGCTGAATGACCATGTAGATACTAACACATCTGGCTATGGGAATGCACAGCAGGTAGGAGCAGTTTTGTAAGTCCAGTGTGGGCCAATGCATAACACTGGCACCCATCCCAGCAGCCACTCACATGACACAGCACTGCTCCACCCCACGAACATCACATGGGCCACCACAGCACAGGCCCTGTACACATGCATCTGCTCACAGCCAAAGTCACCCTCCCCAAATGCTCACCCCTGCCTTGCTGCTGATGCTCCTTCAGATGTGCATCAAGCTCAGGATGAGTCACAGCCAAGATGCGGCTCAACAGTGGTGTCATGCTGCGCCGTGCCAAACACCCAGTTCGTGGTAGCAGCCCCAAGGTAATCTCTACCACGTTCTTTGCCAGCAGGCTAATGTCGTCCCACCTCTTGTGGGTGGCAGTGGGTGCGCCATCGGTTAGATACCCCGAGGGCTCACACCTTAGCTGCAATGGCCCTTCACACGGCCTTACGCTGGTATACCTTGAGCTGCAGGCATGGGAAAAAAGAAGGGGAAATGATCAGTGACACAGTGTCATGTACCAACATCTATCAGTACAGCTGCAAGACACAGGTTCATTACTAAATGTAATCTCCCTCCAGCCTAAACTGGGGTACACCTCACAAGGGGACTCTGCATGGGACAAGCAGATGTGATTGCATGCATTTATGAGGGTGTACGGGGTCCCTGATAATCTCACACACATGCAGGATGACTGTACCGAACCCCCTCTGTGGCTTGCACACATCTCCAGTCCTATGCATGTCTGGCCACTACATACATCACATATCGAGCTTTGTCTGTGTGTAGAATGACTGTGTGCATGACTGGGCAGCATTCAATGAGCATGTCCTATATGTGTATGTTATGTGTGTGGCATCGGGGTACATGGACTCCCCAACAAAATATCCATCTACACAAGTGTGGTTGTGTGCAATCATACAGGGCTGAGATTGTGCATAATTCTATTTAGTGTGTATGAACAAGAGTAAGGGCATAGTAAGTGCAGTGATGTTATCTCGTCTTGGTTTGCGGGCACTGGGCATAGCCTCTGGGTTCACACTGAGTCGGACAACAGGGGCACACAGAGACAATCAGCTAAGCAATTATTGTCCTGGCACCTGCATGTCCAACATCCTGTGGCTCTGTATGGCTGACAATGTAACACACTCCACTCAGACATACAACTGCAGGCAGGGAAAACCATGACATTGGGACACACACACTCCTTCGCCCTGGAGACAGCATGTTTGTCAGTGTATGACACAACCCCACACCCTCAGGCATATACTGCAGCCGTACAACTACATGTCTGCCCCCTGCCCTGCACCTCCCTTTATGATGACTTACCACAACATTGGGTGCCATACAGCCTTGGGTATTGTGCGAGCACCTCGTCCACCAGGATCTCCAGTTCCTCGCTTGTGAATGGACTGGCACGGATCTTCTTTGTCCTTGCCATCCCTGTGGACATGGAACACCTGTGGTATCAGCAGCAGGAGAGGGTCCCAGGCAGCAGGCTCTGTAGGCAGCAGCAGGAGAGGGTCCCAGGCAGCAGGCTCTGTGAGCAGTGGAAATTTGAGGCACACTCCCACAGATTTATAGCCCCCTGGGGTCGTTTCTCAGGTGCCAAGCTGCAACAATTGGTTGTCCAGGTCTGCCTCTTACAAAAGCATCCAATCACCGCCTCCGCAGTGACGGAGCACGCCTACTGCGATCTTCAAAACTGCATCATGCCACCGCAATCATCACTCCCATTGGCTGTAGGCAATGCTCCATGGCGAGGATGCACCGTGGGGGCCAGGCGGTAGGTACCGCGAGTAGGTTGGCGGAGCATGCCCACCGCCATCTTCCCATGTCTCCATGCCAATGACCACGAAGTAGTGTAAGGGGTGGTGCTGGTGACACACCACCGGGGCCAGGCTGCAGCTACTGCAAGGAGGGTGGCGGAGCATGCCCACCACCATCTTCCCATGTCTCCGTGCCAATGACTACCGCAGTTGTGTAAGGGGTGGTGCTGGTGACACACCGCTGGGGCCAGGCAGAAGCTACCATGAGTAGGGTGGCGGAGCATGCCCACCACCATCTTCCCATGTCTCCATGCCAATGACCATCACAGTAGTGTAAGGAGTGGTGCTGGTGACACACCGCCTGGGCCAGGCGGAAGGGTGTCATGTAATGGCAATGTCCATCAGGAACTGTTGAAAACGTACACAGTGGCAACATGGTGAAGGACACATCATCGTCGACACAATGCCATTATTCCATTGAATCCACAGGTGCTCGCACGTGCCATGGTTGGGTATGTGTGACGTACATTGGTCTGTTGTCCCTGCCATGTCAGTTGTGCATTTGATGGTTGATGATGCGTGACAGTGTTGAAGTGGACTCAACAATGTGTGCACTAATCAATGTATTGTGGGTCAGTGATGACCGTGACAAGGCTTGTCTCGGTCTATGATGTTGTTACTTACTTGTGCTTCTATGTCTGCTCATATACACAATTGACAGATTGCAGACTACTGCGATCATTGTGTTGTGGATGTGTGCCAAGTTTACATGATGCATTGAGGTGTGACAGGTACAGCAGATGAGTATGAGACAGTTATGTTCATTTTACAAACATTGGCTGGATGGTACACTGCAAGGCGTACATATGTGAAATGTGGTGTTTGGTATGTGTGCATTCACATTAACCTATGTGTTTTTTGAGGCACTTGTGTACGGTAAATGGAGAGGTGTGCCCTCTGTGTGGCTCAGACGTTCTCCCATGTAACCTGGTATGTCACTCATTTCTCAGGGCAGTCTTTGTTTTTCAGTGACATCCTTAACGGGGCAGCCTGTGGCCATCTCATGATGGTTGTCATTGACATGTGTCCATTTTTATGTCAACTAGGAGGAGGCCTAATCTCCTACGTCACTTGACACTGCTGGAGGATAAGAAGGATTTTGCGATCATTCGCAAATGCCGCCTCAACAGACTCACCCTGAAGACCCTTTGTGATCTGTTGGAGCTCCACCTGCAGCCTCGCCGCCACTTCCCAACAGCTTTCACAACAACGTACAAAGTGATGGCAGCCCTCCATTTTTTTGCAACTGGTTCCTTCCAGGAGACCGTGGTCAGCCCTGCAGGGATGTCTCAACCCATGTTCAACCTGGTGCTGAGGGATGTTCTTGCAGCCATGATGATCTATAAGGACAGATACATACATTTCCCCAGGGGAGCAGAATTGGCCATTGTGAAGGGAGACTTCTCTCCGCTTGGGAACATCCCCCATGTTGTTGGTGCCATTGATTGCACACATGTCGGTCTGGTGCCACGACAGGCGAGTCGTGGGCCCCTTGCTCACTTTGCCACTGGATTCAAGCTAGCCTGGCTGATGACGGCTGATTAGCCAGAAACCAGTCCCAGGATGCTTGTTTCCGGTCCAGGGAAGACATGGCTTGGCAGTTCGGGCTGGACTGTTCCCATGAGGCACAGGGTCAGAGTGATTTGCATATGGCCATGTCTGAACTGGGGTGGTGGAGTGAGCTAAAGAATGATGATGGATTAAACCCATATCAGTTGACTGGGGGTGAGTGTTTGATTTGTTCAAGCGCTCCGTCCATCATCCCCTTTGGTATCGCTTTGTTCGTCCTAAGTTGGCAGGGCATGCCCAGACGTGGGTCCCTTGCTCACTTTGCCAATGGATTCAAGCTAGCCTGGCTGATGGCGGCTGATTAGCCTGAACCCGGTCCCAGGATGCTTGTTTCCAAACCAGGGAAGACATGGCTTAGCAAGTTCGGACTGGACTGTTCCCATGAGGCACCGGGTCGGACTGATTTGCATATGTCCATGTCTCAACTGGGGTGGTGGAGTGAGCTACAGAATGATGGTGGATTAAACCCAGATCAGTTGACTGGGGGTGAGTGTTTGATTTGCTCAAGCACTACGTCCATCATCCCCTTTGGTATCGCTTTTTTCGCCCTAAGTTGGAATGGTATGCCCAGACGTGGGTCCCTTGCTCACTTTGCCAATGGATTCAAGCTAGCCTGGCTGATGACGGCTGCTTAGCCAGAAACGGGTCCCAGGATGCTTGTTTCCGAACCAGGGAAGACATGGCTTGGCAGTTCGGACTGGACTGTTCCCATGAGGCACAGGGTCGGACTGATTTGCATATGTCCATGTCTGAACTGGGGTGGTGGAGTGAGCTAAAGAATGATGGTGGATTAAACCCAGATCAGTTGACTGGGGGTGAGTGTTTGATTTGCTCAAGCGCTCCGTCCATCATCCCCTTTGGTATCGCTTTGTTCACCCTAAGTTGGCAGGGTATGCCCAGACATGGGCCCCTTGCTCACTTTGCCACTGGATTCAAGCTAGCCTGGCTGATGACAGCTGATTAGCCAGATACCGGTCCCAGGATGCTTGTTTCCGGTCCAGGGAAGACATGGCTTGGTAGTTCGGGCTGGACTGTTCCCATGAGGCACAAGGTCAGACTGATTTGGATATGGCCATGTCTGAACTGGGGTGGTGGAGTGAGTTAAAGAATGATGATGGATTAAACCCAGATCAGTTGACTGGGTGTGAGTGTTTGATTTGCTTAAGCGCTCCGTCCATCATCCCCTTTGGTATCGCTTTGTTCGCCCTAAGTTGGCATGGTATGCCCAGACGTGGGGCACTTGTTCACTTTGCCAATGGATTCAAGCTAGCCTGGCTGATGACGCCTGATTAGCCAGAAACCGGTCCCAGGATGCTTGTTTCCAGTCCAGGGAAGACATGGCTTGGCATTTCGGGCTGGACTGTTCCCATGATGCACAGGGTCAGACTGATTTATGTTTATGTTATGTATGTTATGTTATGTTATGTAAAGGCATTTGTAAAGTGCAGCTAACACCTGACGGTTTCTTGGCGCTGTGAGCAAGGGGGAACATATAGCAGCAGATCAGGGGGGGACTCAGTTGTGTGCTTTACGAAACAGATGGGTTTTAAGAAGAGACCTACACGAAATCAGCAATAAGAGCCGCGATGGACCGGGGCAGGGGAGGCCACACAACAAGTAATAATGTACACAACAAAGGGTCCGATTTTAAAAAACGAGACACCAATGTGCTGGATGTCGGTGAGTTTAAAAAACAAAGTGCCTGCATCTTATCATGCAGAGCGCTGGGAAGTGAGCAGATTTGCATATGGCCATGTCTGAACTGGGGTGGTGGAGTGAGCTAAAGAATGATGATGGATTAAACCCAGATCAGTTGACTGTGGGTGAGTGTTTGATTTGCTCAAGCGCTCCGTCCATCACCCCTTTTGGTATCGCATATTCATGAGGGCAGGTAGTGGTCCCTGGGACCACTGCATGCCCTTAAAAATATTTTTAAAGCCAGTCATAAAGGGGAAGGGGTCCCCTGGGGACCCTGTACCGTTTGCGAGTGGTTTACCACCCTTCTGTGAAGGGTGGTAAAATGTGACTGTTTTGCAACAGCAATTGCGACTGTAAAACAGTCATACATGGCATTTGGGGTCACTATTAGGAAGGGAGCGCCCCTTCATAATAGTACGTCACAAAACACTATTTTACGAGCCACTAATTATTGCGACTTGCACAATAAGGTTTGTACATGGCCAAAAGGAGTCTTGAAAGCATAAAAGGGTCTAAGACCTGTTTGCGCATGCCAATATCCATGGTACATCTGGCACTAAAGTCCTTATTTAGAGTTTAGTGGATGCAGAACATTCACCAACAATGTGGCGGATCACCCATCTGCCAAACTCTTGGTTTCCTAGCTCTATTTAGGGTCAGGGGGAAGTGCCTTGTTTCCAACAGCGGGCCTAATCTGACTCTGCCTGCAGAAACATTTCACCAATGGACCATCGCCCACCCTATACCTAAGAATCTCTGTGCTATTTAGGATTGCAGATACAATAGACCCTCTCTGTCAAAAGCTTTTTTGTTTTACCTCTTAGGGCCTAATTACGACTTTTGGTGGTGCGGGCTTCATGCCACTGCTGCAGCCCCGCACTGCCAAGAGTCTCTGCTGTCCGCCCACCAGATTACAACTTGAAAGTGGTCTGACGGTGAGTGGTGTGGTGGTCCTGTGGCGGTGCCTCTTTCAAACGCACCGGTGCCTTTGAAAAAGGCACTGCAATGTGAATGCCACACAAGATTTCCTGCATGGTATGGACTGGTAAGCCCATGCAATTCAGGAACTGGTGTGCATGCACACAGGGGGGCACATGTTGTGCGCCCGTGTGCATCCACATGGCATTAGGCACCAGGGGGCCCTGCAGGATCCCCTTTGTTTCCTCTCCACCACAGTTTTTCATGGTGGTGGAACCGCCTTGAAAACCATGGAAACTTGTAATATGCTTGGCAGGACCACGGTGATCCAGGCGTAATGAGGTGGTCGGACTGCTGGTGTTACCAATGGCTGGACCACCAGTGCTGTGCCACCATGAGTCTGGCAGTCCTCGGACCATCAGACTGATAATTGGGCCCCTAGTTATTATGTACAAGTTTGGGTATTGGAATCTATAGAATAAAGGGGCATATTACCAAGGGCCTTATTGCCGCTTTAGAGAGAATTGTTCCCGCTAAAGCGGCGATCATTTTATCGCCCTATTACCTAGCTGTGTTAGCGACAGCTAGTTGGAGATAGCGATCATCTTGGGGCCCTCTTTGCATGTCAGCGATAATTATCGCTAATGACATGCAAAGTAGGGGTGCCAAGATGTTAGCGACTGGAAACAGTCCCTAACATCGGTACTCCTATTACCTACTTTTGGAAATATTCGCGCTAAGCGCGAATATCTCCAAAAGCTAACGCCTGCCCTGACCAGTTCTTAGCCATGTTATCCAATGAGAGGTGGATAACATGGCTAAGAGCATTGTCACGGTAATGCTCGAATATTGCTGTATTGACAGCGATATTCACGCATTTCGCCTGTTTTTTATCGCTCCTAGGATAAACCTTGCTAATAGCAAGGTATCTCAGCGATAAAAATAGGTGAAGGGCGGCGATATAAATATTCCGGCTAAGCCAACACAGAGATAACTATCGCTAGTTGTTGGTAATATAGCTCAAAGTTTTTTACTTTTTAAGCATTGTGGCATTTCACCTACTTCTCTCTCCCAATTAACATTTCTTTGTCATTTAGTTTTGTGTGTTTCCATTGTGTGAATTGTATTGTTTGTGGCACCTAGATGCTAGCACCCTGGCAATATTTTGACCATTATAAATCATACCACAAACAAACAAATATTCTAATAAATGGGACAACGAAGTAAAATTACCAAAAGGCTCATTCAGAGTCAAGTGGGTGTCTGTGCATTCTCAGGGGCTCTGGATGCACTGCCTCTATCAGCCTCGAGGTAAGCCACCCAACATGTTTTGAGGTCCCAGTCAGTTAGACTGATTTGTTTTTGGCCAAAGTGCTAAGAGGGACTGCTTTCAGAGAAACTGCCAGCCACTCTGTAATGAAAATAAAGCCCCAAAGCTGGAGTTTGCTTCTGTTTACAAAAAAAGCCTTAACATTCATAGACTTTTCCCACTGAGCTGTGACCATTAATTACTTTTCCTCTCTTGGAACGCCATGCCATGCATTCAGACCATTCAGAAAAGGGGGTGGTGATGGACAGAGTATCTGAATTAAGCAGAACACTCCTACCCAGTCAACAGATCCGGGCTTGATCCATCACTGTTTTTTAGCTCACTGCTCCATCCCAGCTCAGAACCTGGCTACATGCAAATTAGTCTGTCCCTGGCCCAGTGCATCATGGGAACAGGGCAGACCAAACTACGAAGCCAATTCTTTTACTGGAAAGGAAACAAGCTTCCGGGGACCGGTTTCTGGCATTACAGCCGTCTTCGGCCCGGCTTGCTCATGCATTCAGACCATGACAGGCAAAATCAGCATAAATGTCAACCCTGTGTAGGGCAGACCTTCAGATGCACAGAAGCTGGTGGTCCTCCGACTAAAGGGTACCTGTGGCATGACAGATGAAACTGTGCTGCTATAAATCTTGACAGTTCCCTTGCCACTAAATAGGGTAGGTGAACAGCAGCTTTGTCAGAGCAGGACATCAGCTGGTTGACTTCTGATGCCCCAACTCTGCCAAACATAAATTAACCCTCAAATTCAGCAAAAAAGAATGCCTACTTTTTCAAAGATTAAACATATTGTGCAAAACAAATGAATGAAATGAAGTGAAAGGGACACTTGTATAGCGCATGGCTACCCGGAGACCTCCCAGTGCAAAACAAAGCAAACACAATGGCCACATATTAAGATTAAAAGTGCAAGGATATTGACCCAACTTAGCAAGCGAATAGGTCCCATCATGCAGGTAGGGGAGGGCTTCTTACAGTTCCAACCTAAAGTGTTGTATGAGTGAGGGAGGGGAATTTATGGAAAATGTAGTTGATGCCTACATTAGATAGGTTTAGCTCCAAATGGACTGAAAATGATACTGCAACAAAGAGCACATAGCTTGAAAAAGTATAAGATGCATCCATGCTGAGGAGACTAAGAAGGACTGAGGTGAGAATGCAGGCTTCCAAAAATAAGTAAAAAGCAGGGCTGGGAGAGAGCGATCAAATGACTGACAAGAAGATGATTTGTGGATAGAAGTGCCCTGCTAAATAATTATTGATGGCAATGATAGGTGGGGGATTATCAACAAGGCCCGCAATAAAATGATCGCCGCTTTAGCGTCTGTTTTCGGGCAAAAAGCGGCGATAATTTTATCGCTCTATCAGCAAAGACACGCAATAGCGTGTTTTTATGCTTTTTCTCCCGTTTCCTCAAAGCCCAGCTTTGCATCGCTAATGAGATGCAAAGTGGGCGTAACACACAGAAATTGCCAGGAAAATGTCGCTAAGCGACATTTCTCCTATTATCAATCTGCACGCTGACCTGCACAGCGATAAGAAAAGTGGCGCTAACCGCGCTTATCGCTACTTTCCTTACGCCTGCTTTCAATCTGACTTAGCCATTATATCCAATGGAAGGAGGATATTATAGCTAAGTCTGCCCTGCCCTATCATCAAGTTTTCGCCTATGGCTGTGCGATTATCGCTGGATTTCCAGCAATAATCGCACTTTCAGCAGCTATCGCTTGGATTTTTATTACTTAGGAGATATGCGTCGCGGATAGCGCGCTATTTCAGCGATAAAATCCAACGATAGCTGGCGATAATTATCCTCGCGCTAAGCGCGCTTAGCGCGCTTAGCGATAATTATCGCCGGCTGTTGCTGATATGCCCCTCGGTAACTTGGCCCAAATACAATCAAGAGGGCTAATTAGAATTTGGCAGCAGGATACTGCACCACAAACATCGTGGAGTACCCTTTCAGCTCAACTCATAGTCCGCTTGATCTATTTAGAGTTGGGCGAACCTTCATGTCTCACTAAGTAGAGCCCCCACTGGCTCCGCCAGCAAAAACCGTGGACTTTCTGTCCTAAACGACGTACTTCTGTTACTGTTTGGGGCCACCAGGGAGAGTCTAACTAGCCCGAGCAGAACACAAAGAAAAATGACCCCCATACTCTGCAAGAAAATCCCCTGGGATTAGGGCTATTTATTTTTTGTTTTTCAAAAACAAAAATGGGAGTTTGATTTCGAAAAACAAAAACAATTTTGTGAACAGATGCATGAAATATGACAGCTGCTCAGCAAACGTACACTGTCTTCAGAGGAGCCCCCATGGCAACGGATCCTCTAAAGGCATAGAGATCTCCATTGGGCAGGCTGGGGTCTTTAAACATGTAGTCTGTGAGGGCAGGGCAGAAGAGTTCATGCCTCTGCTGTCCTGGTGGAATGGAGTACAGCCTGTCAATCCATAAATAACCCTCCAAGTGTTTTCTTGTATGGCCTTTTTCAGAACAGAATATGTGAGAATGTGCATTCTTTCCAGCACCTATTAATTATGGGTGTCGTGGAGTAGTCAAGTAGATCTTGCTGTCCTGACTTCACTGAGAGAAGACTTCTTCATACCTCTGCTGATTTCCCCTGCCAGGGTGTTAAGCTTACTGCCAGAGCACTCATGCCTATGCCTTGAACTTTAAACTTGGTACATTTGATGCGGACATTTTATTTTAGAACTCATCTGTTCCCTTTTGATACATATTTATATAATAGGGTTTCTTTAATGAACCAGTCTTAATACTCTGTCTTCTTTCTACTATCATATTTTGCACTTTTTTCTTGATAACATACAAATTTAGGTTGCATAATTATTTTAATATGAATGCTTATTTTATAAACTGACTACTTTGCTGATTATTGATGGGATTTTGACTTTGACTAAATTGTTAGTAAAACCATTACGGTTTGGACCGCATCCTCTCTGTGTGTCCTTGTGGAGCCACATTTGATTCACTGTAGTCGACATGTACTGCTGATGTTTGCTCCTTTCCTATGCTTCAAGTTGACACTCAAAGGTCCATGAGACCACTGGTGTACCCTTTTTGATGATTATACAAACAGATTGAGGTTTAAGGATCCCTATTCCATCAACTGTCATCTGCATTATATGGCTAATACATGTTGGTGTACATAATATAATCAGTGTACCTATTGCATCTCTAAAAAGTTGTATTTGTTTTACACATATATATTTGTTTTTTGAAGTTATATTTATTAAGGTTTATTTACATAAAGTTCATGTTTCAATAAATAATTATTTTCTTATGGTTGCATTGGTTGGTTTAATGTATTTGAGAAATAATGTTGTTTTAATGTTATTTTTTCTTTCTGTAATATAATGTTACTTTGATATATTTTACATATTTAGAAATATTTTGTTTTGTGTTTATAGGGTAGGTAGCAATTAACTGTGTTATTTAATTGCTTACAGCGTTTTAAATTAGTAGTTTAGTGCATTTTCATTATTGAAATATTTTTTATGTATTGGTACTGATGTTTTGGTTGTTGATAATGGTGTTTTCGATATTTGTATAGAGTTGTACATATTAATGTGGTCATGAGACTGTATGAGAAAAGAGAACCAACGGCGTACTCCAACAGCCTCACTTCCTTAGTCTGTTCCCCAAGTAATTGATTGGTATTATATTGTGAATCAGTGTGCACGATCAGCTCCGGCACCCTCTGGTGTATGATGCCAACTTCCAGGCAGATATACAATTTTTGAGACCACTGGAGTGGTGCACTACCAGGTGAGTATAATGATAATAAAGACGCTTGATCAGTGTCTTCGTTGCAAAAAATTTAAGTTTTTATTTCAAACAGTCCATGCAAAGCATCAGCCAACACGTTTCATTCAATTTTTGAACTTTGTCAGGTCTGAAAAAAGTATGACATAAGAAACATAAATACACTGATTATGTGAGTGCTGACAGATACAATGTGCAACGACAAACACCATACTGTACATTGGTTCAAAATGACACTGGGAAGGACTGTGAGTGCATAAAAAATACACATACATTACATTTTGTACGTTAGGACTCATATAACATATGATACTAAACATATTCTTAAGTGATCATTCTATGGGACACTGGTCAGGGCTGTGTCCTGACGTTGTTAAAATCTGTGTTGCCACAAACAGTGGCAGCACTGTAGCTTAAATATACAATTCCTATATCACTTATAGTGTGGGTATATATATAGAGATAGAGAAGAGTGTAAAAAGGAGTATACAAACAAAATAATAAAAGAAGGGGGGGATATGTTGGAGGCTTGGTCTATACCCCTGGTCAAGATGATAAATTACATTGTGGCGAAGGAGGGGGGTTGAAAATGGGGGAATTATGAGCAAAAGTATCCCAGTCTTGAATGGGTGCATCAGAAGAGCACCCCAAATCTATTCGCAAGGGGAAGACATAGGGTGTGACCATATGTTCAAATTACTCCATAGAGGTTATATTAAAGAATATATATCCTAGATACGGAAGGTCTACATCGAGTAACCTGTTGAGTATGAAGATATGTGAGTGGTGACGAGTAGTTCTTCTTTGCAGTGTGGTTCTCTGTGGCCCAATCTGGTCCAGGCCCTGTTGTTAAAGATGAAGGCCAGACTGGTTGGTCTCTGGACTGTGTCAGTTAGCGCTGGCCTTCTTGATAAGAGCCTGTTTGGTGTTCCTAATTCAAAATAATAAACTACTGTTTGATTACATGTAATGTGTTGTCATTAAGGGTAATATCCTACTTAGCGTAGCAGCGATGTGACAGACCTATAATTCTAAAATTCCAAAAACCCACCTTAGTCGTGACAATATACCTGTGGGCAGCGATGTAGCAGACCAAAATAAACTAGGCTGTGTCCCCAAAGCTAGGCTGTCAGAGCAATTGCGTATGCCACCCGCTTATGTAAAGAAAATGATACACGTCAGACCGGAGATACAGTCAGTATTAAAATCTATACTGACACTTAGAGATATGGGATAAACAATCTGAGCAAAAATGTGTGACATCAGATGGTCTACAGAATAATCTAACAAACAAGTTGTGGCGGTCAGAGCAATGGCATATGACACCCGCTCTAGATGATACTCATCGGGTCATGAGATTGTGTTTTTCTTTAGTTTTGTTGTTCAATATTTGAGTATTTTTTCGATATTTGGATGGCGATATTTTGGTAGTTGATTTTTTTTGTTTATGTATAGGATCACAATATTTTTGTGATCAATATTTGTTTTGAGTGTGTTCCAGACGTGATGTGTTTACAGAGAAGGATCACCTACCCAATCGGGTTCTTTTAAAGAGTGTGATGATCAAGATAAATCCAATATTGTAGCAATATGAGCACAAATATTTAATGTTGTCAGTCTGGAAAATTTACAAAGAATCGACACCCATGCCATGTATCAACCAAAGTTGCAGCACTGCATTGAATGAAAGGAAACCAGTCTGTCACAATATGGTGCAGTATTTCTCCCTGCTTGCACAGGTGCACTTTAGGTAGCTATACAACAACACACACTCTTGCACCGCAGTGCAATGATATGTGAGTGATGTCAAGCATAGGCCATGCTCAGGAAGGGGGCTCTTCCCGAACAAAATATTATACGTTGACATAATTTATAATTTTGTATGTGGGTGTATAGTACAGTACAGTACACATGTGTTAGAACTGGGGGTCTCTAGTTGACAGAGGTATGTACCACTGTCCAAATAGGATCCTTTGATTCTAGTCAGGGAAAGAAAGATACACTCTTTAGATAACCCCTGCTCACCCCCTTGGTAGCTTGGCCCGAGCAGTCAGGCTTATCAAAGGCAATGTGCTAAGTATTTGTACCAACACTCACAGTAACCCAGTAAAAACACCACAAACTGACTCCACAACAGTTTAGAAAAATAAAGGTATTTAATCTAAACTACACAAGACCAAAACAACAAAAATCCAACATACACAGTTCAAGAATATGGTTTCAAATGAGTTCTTAAGAATGCCTTAAAATAATCCACAGTTGGGTCACGTTTTAGGCAACAGTACCTTTAGAAGCGACAAAAGTTCCAAGTGAAAGCTGTAGCGGTGAAAAGCAAGCGATGCGTCACTCCTGAGACCCTGGGTAGGCGATGCGACAACCCCACTGGACGTAGCAGGAGTGTTGCGGTGACTCCGTTCTGTATGGGGAGGGATGTGATACCTTGGGTGGATTCTGGTGCACAGGTTTCGGTGGAAGTGGCTCACAAAAGGTACGATGCGACGATCTTTGGGGCGGCGATGATCTCCGGTGCGGTGACGATGCGCAGCTCAGCGGCAATCGTCTCCTCTCGCGGCCCATCGATGCGATGGCTCTGCGACGACTCTCGCAGCTACGTGATGCAGTCCGCAAGCAAGCGGTGCGACCATCTCACCCAGTGACGACAGGCACTGCGACAATACTTGCAGCAATGGTAATCTTCCCGCACCGGACTGGTGCATCCCACAAATGAAGGATGCGACAACTCTGGCAGCGGCAACAGGTGCTGCGACGATCTCGGCCTTCGTAGCGGCGGGAATTTCCTCGCACTGACGGGGATGCGCTCCGCAAGCGAGCGATGCATTAAACTTTGCAGAAAGTTCTTTTAAAATCTTGGTGTCCAGCTTCCCAACACAGGTACAACTTCCAGAGGCACCACAACTAGCCCAAGCACTCTAGGAAGGACAGAACTCTCTCAGCAGAGTTCAGGGAAACTGGGGGTGAAGTTCCTGGTACTTCTTAACAGGAAGCCAGCTCTTCTTCAGGCCCTTGGAAAATATTTCAAGCAAGGGGACACAGAACAAAAGCAAAGTCCTTCCCCTCTCCTTGGCAGAAAAGCAACTGAAGGTCAGTCCAACAAAGCAACAGCAGGACAGTCTTCCTTCTTCAGTCTTCCAGCTTTCTCCTTGGCTGAGGTTCCTTCTTGATTCCAGGATGATCTAAAGTTCAGTGGTCTGCGGTCCTGTACTTATACCCCAAAAAGTCTGTGTTCCCTTTGTTCAAGAGGGCTCTGAGACTGGTCCAAACCAGTTATGGAGCACTCTGTTTACATGACTCCTTTCCTTTCATAGTGCAGAGCAGAGACATGAGACGCACCACAGGGGGTGGAGCAAGCACTGTGGGGGGCAGGCACAGTCCTATTCAGGTCACAGGTGCAACTCCTCCCTCCCATCTAGATGCAGATCTCTCTATTCACCACTGAGCGGACTCATTCTGTCTCCTGGAATCCCCCAGCCCTGTCACTCACAAACCAGACAGTCAATTCACAAACAGCCAAAGGCACATAGAAAGGTCAGACAAGGAAGCAGCCACTTTCTAAAAGTGCCGCTTTCAAACACAGGATTTAAAAACCATCCTTCCTAAAAGATGTGTTATTAAATTCTGAGTTCATGGATACCAGACTTCAATTTTCTATCTTGCTCCTATGGGAAGATATGCAGGTAACTTTATACTCAGAATTCCCAATTATAGCCTATGTGCAAGATAGCCCTATCAATAGTGAAAAACGAAAATGGCTGTAATTCACTACTAGAGCATGTCACACACACCTGTACATGCTCTACCTTTCATATACACTGCACCCTGCCCAGGGTGGTACCTAGGGCCTTATATAGGGGTGTCCAATGTGTATAGAAAGGGAAGGGTTAGGACTGGTCAGTGGGGACACTGACCAGGAGGACATGGCAGTTCACAGACTGCACACAGGCACTGCGGTGGCAGGCCTGAGACACCATTTTAGGGCTACTCATGTGGGTGACACAATCAGTGCTGCATGCCCACTAGTAGCATTTGTATCACCAGCCCTGGCACACTCAGTGCACTTTACTAGGGACTTCTTGGTGCTACAAATATGCCAATCATGGATAACCAATTACAATAACAATTTACACAGAGAGCAAATGCACTTTAGCACTGGTCAGTAGTGGTAAAGTGCCCAGAGTCCTATTGCCAACAACCACAGGTCAAGAAAAACAAGGGAGGAAGAAGCAAAAAGTTTAGGGATAACCCTGAAAAAAGGGCCATTTCCAACAACATGCAAAGTAATGAATGTTTTGAGAAAATATATTTTGGGGCATAATTTCAAGAAAGTGGTGCAGTCCGGGTTAGCTCTAAAATTTCTGAGGCTGCATTCAATATTTGGTACAAATCCCTGTCTACCAACGTTTGTTGATAACAATTTGTGTCACAAAACCCATGGTTGTTGGGCACGCTAATGTGCCACCCCTAGTACACCCATTGATACAAAGTAGTGCAGTGTGCTCTTTTCTGTTACTTTGGGGCTACTTACCAGTACAAAACTTATTTTGAGCACAAAAATAAATTCCAAAATCAGCCCTTCGTGCCGGTTTCCGTCACATTTGTGGCACAAACCGAACTCAAAGTGTTAATAAATGTGGCCCATAATGTCATGAGAGAAAATAATTCAGTCTGAGTTACAAAAACCCATGCACGCCAACCCCTGCATCAGGTTTAGGGAGGGATTTGTAAACCTCACACAAACGTTTCAGTGAACGATCCACCCAGGCCTAATGATTTCAAAAGGCATTGCCCTCCTCAGTCCAGGCATCCATCCAAAGTATGCTGAGACACCTTGAAGCCCACATTTGTCTCTGCTAGGCCTCCCCTTAAAGTTTCTGTAAGTATATTTTATCTTAAATTCTGACTTGATTATAAAGCACTCTAGCTCCCTTGAGATAGGACTCTCTGTACTGACCATCTAATACATTACATGAAATGTCTTTCAGTGAAAAGCCAAAGGCCAATGTACTTCTATTAGTAAAGCAATCAATATGCCAGAGTGAGTTAATTAATCTAGGAAGTCAGTAATAAATATAAGATCGCTGGAATTCTGTGACAAATGGAAACTGTTGGCAGACACACCACAAAGCCCAAAGGGCCTTTTCATTGCCATCTCGCCCACTCTGACACCACATTCTATATGTTTTCCCTTTATTTTCCCACAGCTGCATCTACCTCCCTGCACCTTACATGTTCTATTATCTTTTCTAGTTTACTTTTTGCCATGAGCGCACTTGCTGTGTAGACATTCCTTTACATTGCATCACTTGCTCATACCCCACTCTTGCCCACTTCTTACTCCAGTATCATATTATTACACAACCGAGTAGTCTTTCACTTTGAAAGATTTTTCTTTTATGCTATATGTGTAATTTCCGTCCATCAGCCATCACTCCAGTAATTACATTGAGATCTTGAAGTCTCTGCTTTACGATGCTGGCTTCAAGGCAGCAGGTTTTCTCCCCACTCCTATCAATCAATCAATCAGGACACTTGTAGAGCGCACTGCCTACCCGTGAGGGTGTCAAGGAGCTGGGGGGGGCTGCTATTGATCGAAGAGCCAGGTCTTGAGTAGTCTTCTGAAGGCCAGTAGGTCTGCCGTAGGTTGGTGGGGAGGGTGTTCCAGGTCTTGGCGGAGAGGTGGGAGAAGTATCTGTCTCCGGCTGTCGTTCTTCGGATGCGGGGGACAGCGGCGAGGGTGAGGTCGGCAGAACGGAGCTTGTGGGTGGGGGTGTAGAAGCTGAGTCGTCTGTTGAAGTACGCTGGGCCGGTGTCATGGAGGATTTTGTGTGCGTGGATGAGGAGCTTGAAGGTTATCCTCTTGTTGGTCAGGAGCCAGTGTAGGTCTCTCAGGTGGGGTGTGATGTGACTGCGGCGGCGGATGTCAAGGATCAGACGTGCCGTGGTATTCTGGATGCGTTGCAGCCGTCCCATGAGCTTGGCCAATGCTCCTGTGTAGAGGGCATTACCGTAGTCTAGTCTGCTGTTGACAAGGGCCTTGGGTGACTGTTCTTCTTGTTTCAGTGGGGATCCACTTGAAAATCCTACGTAGCATCCGGAGGATGTTGAAGCAGGAGGAGGAGATGGCGTTGACCTGTTTAGTCATAGTGAGGGTGGAATCGAGGATGACCAATATGTTGTATGCATGGTCTGTGGGTGTCGGAGCAGTTCCCAGTGTAGTCGGCCACCTGGAGTCATCCCAGGCCGAAGGGGTGGACCCAATAATGAGGACCTCCGTTCTGTCCGAGTTCAACTTCAGTCGCTGTTCCTCGTCCAGTCGGTGACGGCTTTCAATCCTTCGTGGAGGTTGGTTTTGGCTGTGTGGGGGTCTTTGGTGAGGGAGATGATCAGCTGGTTGTAGTCGGCGTAGGAGATGATGTTGAGGTCGTGTTGACGGGCAACGTGGGAGAGGGGTGTCATGTAGATGTTGAACAGCGTCGGGTTGAGGGACGAGCCCTCGGGTATGCCACAGATGATCTCGGTGGCCTTGGAGTGGAAGGGGGGAGGCGGACGCTCTGAGTTCTGCTGGAGAGGAAGGATGTGGTCCAGTCCAGGGCCTTCCCTCGGAATCCGGCGCCATGTAGGCGTGCGCGTAGGGGGCAGTGGCAGACCGTGTCGAAGGCGGCTGACAGGTCCAGGGGGATGAAATGAAATGAAGAAATGAAGAAAATCCTTGATAAAGCGCACTGCGACCATGCAGCTTCCTGGCGCTGGGGATAGAAGCTAAAGAGAGGGATAACAGCTGCCAGAAGGTGATCAGCTAGAGTACGCTATGAAAAATAAATGTGTCTTGAGGGCTTTACGAAATTGAAGAAAGGTTGGGATAGATCTGATTGACAGGGGGAGGCTGTTCCAGAAATGGGGGGCTAGTACCGAAAACCTGGTGCCTCCTGTTTTGGATTTGCGAAATCGGGGGACATTAAGAAGAAATTGGTTGGAAGAACGGAGGGCACGGATGGGAGTATAGGGGATGATAAGTGAATTGATGAACGCTGGGGCAATACGAATGCGGGCCAGGAAGGCCAAGCATCCCATTTTGAAAAAGGATCTCTGGCAGATGGGAAGCCAATGAAGAGATTTCAAGACAGGCGTAATGTGAGAAGATTTGGGCAAGTGGTGAACAATTCGGGCAACCTGGTTCTGAATGGCTTGCAATCGGCGAAGTTCATAAGCCGGAATGCCCGCTTAGAGACTATTCCCGTAATCAAGACGGGACAGAATCATTGCAAGCATGATCAGTTTGAGGGCTTCAGTGGAAAAGAAACAGGACACTTTCCGAATAATACGGAGGGAAAGGAAACATGAGGAGACAACAGAGCCAATATGGGCATGCATGGTGAGGTCCCCGCTAACTTTAATGCCCAAGGTCTTTGCAGAAGCCCCTGGTATGGGCGGAGGGCCAAAGGTAGAGGGCCAGAAGGCTGACGACCAAGGGGAGGTGGAATGACCGGTCAGGACCAGCTCCGTCTTGTCCAGATTAAGCTTAAGTTGGTTGCGGTTCATCCACTCCGAGATGAAAACAAGAGTGGAATGAAATTTAGGTAGAGAGTGCAGGGGGGAAGAGAGGCCGAAGACAAGCTGGAGGTCATCCGCATAGTTATATACGGAGACCCCCATGTCAAGGAGAGAAAGAATAAGGGGGTGAATATAAAGATTAAAAAGAAGAGGGGACAGGGAAGAACCTTGGGGGGCCCCACAAGGGACCAGGCGGGTGGGTGCAATATGGCCAGAGAGATGGACAGCCTGTGTCCGCCCGTTTAAAAAGGAGGCGAGCCAAGAGAGAGCAGTGCCCCAAACGCCCGCCGCGCCGACACGGTCGAGAAGGATGGAATGGTCGACTGTGTCAAACGCAGCGGACAAGGATGAGGGCTGCTGTTTCTCCGTTGTCTAGCAGGGTCCTGATGTCATCTGTGGCGGCAATGAGGGCGGTTTTGGTGCTGTGATTGCTGCGGAAACCGGACTGGGATGGATCCAGGATGTTGTTGTCTTCGAGGTAGCGGGTCAGCTGTTTGTTGACGATTTTTACGGTTACCTTCGCCGGAAAAGGGAGCAGGGAGATGGGCCGGAAGTACTTGAGGTCCTTGGGGTCCACCTTTGGTTTCTTGAGTAAGGCGTTGATCTCCGCTTGTTTCCAGCTCTCCGGGAAGGTTGCCGTCTTGAAGGAGATGTTGATCACCTTGCTTAGATGGAGTGCGTTGGATGCGCTGGCTTTGTTGAAGATGTGGTAGGGGGCATGTGTCTAGCGGTGCGCCGGAGTGGATAGTCTTCATGATCTCGCTGGAGTCCTTGTTGTTGACGTTTGTCTAGGAGAGGAGATGGTTGGTGCGTGTGGAGGTGGTGGGGGCGGTAGTCGTCGGTGCAGTCGTGGCATTAAAGCTGTCGTGGATATCGGTGATCTTGCAGTGGAAGAAGGTAGCCAGTGAGTCGCATAGGTCTTGCAAAGGCGGGATGTCGCTTGTGTTGGAGCTGGGGTTGGAGAGTTCCTTCATGATGTTGAAGAGCTCCTTACTATTGTGTGCATTGTTGTCAAGGCAGTCTTTGAATGAGGCCCTCTTGGCAGCTCTGATGAGTTGGTGGTGCCTGCGGGTGGCATTCTTGTGGGCTCTGTAGCTGTCCGGTGATAGTTTGCGGTGCCAGTTCTTCTTCAGTTTCCGGCATATTCTTTTAGAGGCCTGGAGATCTTTGGTGAACCAGGTGGCTTTCTTGCTGGTGTGGCTGTTGGAGGGTGTCTAGAGCAGGGCGAGGGTGTTGGCGCAGTCGTCGATCCATTGTCGGAGGTTGCGGGCGGCAGTGTCGGGGTCGGTGGAGTCGGTGGAGTCGGTGGGTGGGTTCAGGGCGAGGGTGGTGGTGAGCTGGTCCTCTGTGACTTTGCTCCAGCATCGTCGGGCAGCAGTTATGTGTGGTGGTGCATGGTGGGCTTCCTGAAGTTGAAGTGGATGCAGTGGTGGTTGGTCTAGTGGGGTTCGGTGGTGTGGTTGAAGGAGATGTGGGGACTTGCGGTGAAGATGGGGTTGAGCGTGTGGGCGGCGGTGTGGGTGGGTGTTGTCATGAGCTGTCTGAGTCTGAGGTTGGCGAGGTTGTCGAGCAGGGTGGTGGAGTTGGTGTCGTTGTTGTTCTCGACATGAAAGTTCAGGTCTCCTAGGAGGATGTAGTCCATGGAGGTGAGGGCGTACGTGCTGACTAAGTCGGCGATGGAGTCGCTGAACTGTGGTCTGAGTCTGGAGGGTCTGTAGATGAGGGTTCCTCTGAGGGTGTTGTTGGGATCAGTGTGGATCTGGAAGTGCATGTGTTCGGCGGTGCTGAGGGTGTCGTCGGTGTTGGTTGATACTCTGAGGGTGTTCCTGTGGACGATGGCAATTCCTCCTCCTGTTCTGTTTGTGCGGTCCCTATGCATGATCTTGTATCCTTCCGGGATGGCAATAGCGATGTGTGGAGGTGGGGTTCACCCAGGTCTCTGTCAGGAAGGCGACATCAGGGGAGTTAGAGTTGAGGAGGTCCCAGAGTACGATGGCGTGTTTGCGGACAGAGCGGGTATTAAGGAGGATGCATCTGAGGTAGTTGGGTTCCGTGGAGGGCGGTTTGGCTGGCTGGGTGCTGGTGAATTTGCAGGTCCTGCAGGAGAAGGGTCCTTAGGTACGTTTTGGGGTTACGCTGTAATAGGTGTTTTCTCGGCTGGGGTTGAGTGCGTGGAGGGTGCTGGCGTCGTAGTGCAGTCGGGTGTCGTGGCGTCTCTGGAGTCCAGGGGTCCTGGTGCAGGGTGCGGTCCAGGCGCGGACGGGCGCAGACAGGCTTGAGCGGCCTCCTTATGAGGGGATGTGGGAGGGAGGAGCAGCAGGGAGGTTGGAGCGGGGTGGCAAATGGGAATACAGGGGGGTGGGGCCGCAGGGGACGCTGGGGTGGGAAAACACAGAGGGGTGAGCGGGCGGGAGGGGGTTACAGAAGGCGCAAGGGGTACACAAAGGGGGCAAGGCAGAAAAATAACAAAAGGAAACCAGATAACAGTAGAGATTACCCAGTAGAACAGAGGAGGAAAGCAGGGACACAAACCAAAAATGAGGCACACTCTAGCTGTGAGCGTCAGCAGCAGCGGGGCACTGGGCACACAGGGGGGCTGTGCGCCGGTGAGGGGAGTGAGCTGCCTGGTGACACTCTTAGCTTATGAAGATGTAGCTTCAGAAATATGAGTGCACAGAAGTACAACTAAAGCAAGCCGGTCGGCCCTAGGAAAACGTGCCCAAAAATGCCCCCTCCTAAACACCCATAAAAACAAACTCTATCTCTCTCTCTCTCTCTCTATAGAGAGAGAGAGAGAGAGATAGAAATTCTTGTGATGGTCCGGCCCTTGTAGTTATTGTGCTCTTCAAAGAAACTTTTCCAGAAATGGAGCTTGAGTGTCCCTTGCCTAACAGGAAGACCCTGCAATACCTCAGCTATGTCTTCACTTCAACCATAGTGGGCATTGGGCGTTTCCCTGGGAGGCTGTAACGGTGAGGGCTTGGTTTACAGCGATGGGGTCCGTTACAGCGGGACGGTTTTGCAGCGGTGCTTCAATATCAGAGGGGTGCATTGTGGTCATGTAAGTCCCTTCGTTTGGCATCAATCGTTTTCCAAAATGGGCACACACGTAGCCTTAGGACCCACCGTTCATGAGGAAGTGATTATACGAAACGCGTCGGCGGCGAGAGTCAGGTGTATGTAATTAACTCTCACCGCACATGCCCATACCATTAAAAAGCCTTGGGGAAAAGCTTCTCACTCTAGCGTGCCGCTTATTGTTGGACCATCCCCACGGAGCTTGATCTATTAGCGGCCGTCCTGCCGCTGAACTGGCACCACCCCTGCTGAGTTGAGCTCAAAAAGGTGGAGAGTGAGCTGGATTGAGGGACTGCGCGGCAGGAGGGGCTCATTCAGAGCCTTTTTGAAACACAAGAGCAGGGGAGCATCCATTTAGGAAGCAAAGGAACTGTGGGTCCTAAGGCTACGTGTGCGCCCATTTGGGAAAACAATTGATGCCAAACGAAGGGACATGACCACAATGCACCACTCTGACTGTCTGAAGCCCATGAGGAAGTGATTATACGAAACGCGTCGGCGGCGAGAGTCAGGTGTATGTAATTAACTCTCACCGCACATTCCCATACAATTAAAAAGCCTTGGGGAAAAGCTTCTCACTCTAGCGTGCCACTTATTGTTGGACCATCCCCATGGAGCTTGATATATATATATATATATATATATATATATGCAAATCAGCTCCTCTCAGCTTCTCAGCTGCCGGCAGCAGGCAAGCATGCACGCTAAGCCAGCAGCGAAGGAGACGGACAACCAGGTACAGCAAGATGTTGTTTTATTGCGTCACCACAGAAAACAGCCACACGTTTCGGGCCAGGTCGCCCTTGTTCACACTGTAACTGACACATATATATATATATATATATATATATATATATATATATATATATATATATATATATATATATATATATTATTATTATTTTTTTTATATATATATATATATATTCGTTTCACTACACGCTCCCAACGTAGCGTGAATGCACTCAGAGACCAGCAGTAATCACCACTCCATTAAACCATCCGACAGTAGTTTGTGAATGTTCAGTTTATTTCCAGCATGAAAAAACAGTGCATGGAACCAACCCCCAACGCGTTTCAGCGATCACTCGACCATCAGTGATGTCATGAGTGATGTCACTGACCATGTCATGAGTGATGTAATATGTGACGTCATCAGCAGTGCATTGCAGGTGCGTAAGTTATAGTGAGTCCAACTAACTATAACGTGGAATTTCAATGGTTTTATGTCAGTAAAATTTCCAGCTAACTATAACTGGTGTGAAACCTATGGTTTTTTCAGTGAATATATACAAGTATAGCCAAGATTTCAGGTGTACATTTAAACACAAATGAAATGCTTTGGCTTGAAATGAAATGAAAGTTTAAAAATAAAACACAAGCATGGGCAATTAAATACAATTGTTCAAATTCTCATATTTAAACAATGCACAGTTCATGTGAGTTTCAAATTCATTGCTGAAATTAAATAACAGATGTGCATAGTAACATATATTCTATCACAATTTTGAGAGACCAATTATTTATGTCACAGATGTCTGTCTAGGTTGTGCCAGCTCCAAATCAGGTAAATTAGAGCTGAAATGGGAAATTGGGTCCGCGCGTCACGGCCAAGTGGCCAATTTCAATAACTGCAGACCAATTGTAAATGGCAGTCTAGCAAAAATTAAAGACTTAAACAATTAAAGTTCACAATCCTCTAAGGAGGGGGGGGGATTTCCCCACAATCAGTGACGGATTTCTCCAAAGCCATTTAGGAGCCGTTCTATACAAAAACTTAAAATAAATTAAAGAAAATAAAAAGGTGAAAGGGTGCCGAAATTCTTCTTTCAGCCCCGCAAACTATACAAAAAGTGAACCCTGTGCTGCCTGAGATTTGCCTAGCCAGACAAGTCAAAAACAGACACCTAGGTGTGATTGTGAAAAATAAAAAATCTGTGGAATTTAAAGGAAATGCCCATAAAGGAACAGGAAAAGTAATTTCTCATGATATTAGTGCAAACATGCTCCCGTGTCTGCCAGAAGATGGATTTGGCAATGGTGTTAGTAAAGATCTAATATTCTAAGCTCGGATGTGATGGTGAAGTTAGCTCACCTGCATCAGAGAGAGCCCTCTCTGCACAGGATTCATATGAGCGAGGGGAAAATGCAAACACAGAAGCCCAGGTTGAGCGATCTGGGCAGAAGCACTGAATAGGACATGGGTTGAACTGGTGCAGTGTAAAGGCAGATCTTCCGGCTCAACATAAGGTTTTTAGCCAATGTGCACACACAGTTCCTCATCCTCGTTCAAACCAAAGGGGTTTCTCGAATCCAGGCGAATAATATATCGGGATTCCAGGACACGCAGCTGTTTGAGACGGTTACCCCCTCTGGGGTTCGCTGGGACCCTGTCAATACCAAAAAAGGAAAATTGGTTAACATCGCTGTTGTGGACACGCAACCAATGTCGAGCAGTAGCATAGGACATATCAACATTCTTGATTGCTCTCATATGTTCAAGAATTCGCTTTTTTATCGGGAAAATGGTACTCCCAATGTAGAACTTTGAGCATGGACATACAATTACATATACACAATGATCAGATATTAAATGCTCAGGGTAATCGTGAAATGACATGTGATTCCCCGCCCTCGCAAATGCAATTGCAGAAACTGTTTCCATCACAGCTGATTAATTACACTGCTTACAAAGTGACCAATCAAATGTGTTCATCAATTGTGTATGAGCCCTTTAAATTCCTTGCAACTCTCCCAGCGCGCCATGTGACCAAGGCCTCTGTGTAGGCCGAAACGTTATGCTGCCGTGGTGTGCTGAAGAATAAAAGAAACTCACCTGCACTCTGGGTCTTCCGTGGTTTTTTCCTGTTTGATGGTCGGATATTTGAGCCTGTCGCAGAAAAACTGCAAGTGCGGAAACATTTCGAGCCGGTTGAGTGTTTCTCCGGCGTTTGGTAAGACCCCTCCTCCGTTAGTGGCTGAGCAGCAAGAAACCCTGAAGTCCGGTGACCCGGAAGTCTTTATTTCTCCCGTTGGGGAGTTACTGCTTTGAGTCCCCGGATATCTGTGAAATTGTTTGCTGCTGCTGGTTTGTCGGGAACCGTGTTGGGACGGCTGTCTCAAACCCTTGGTGCCCGCTTATCTGCGACGGTGAACGGAGGTACGGAAGTGTTCCGGTGGAGGAGTTGTGCGCAGCCGGAGGACGAGCCGCGATTACTGCAGCTTCCCCGTTCTGAGTGAGTGCAACATTAGTTTTAATTCCAGCAAACGCCATGGCAGCCGGGGCTCGTAAGGGGAGAGAGGTTGCCGCTTTGGAAGCATTTGACGACTCCCCGGCTGGGGGGCCGTCGGTGATTGTTTCTGAGGAGACGTGTACTACTGGGGGTTCGAACCTCCGTGAAAAATTTAAATCTTTGGAAAAGCTCCTAAAAAGGGAGCAGTCTAAATGGTGGGAGCATCGCTCACTGAGCCGCTACCTAGAAGTAAACCGCATACCACGTGGGCTAAGGGTTATGCTAGCGCCCAGTTACGAATATATGGACCCAGCGATGCTCAAGGACTGGGCTGAATGGAGCCTGGATTCATCACGCCGCCTAGTGACAATGCTGGTTCGCTATGCGGAGAGTGATAGGTCAAAACTACAAGCAGAGATTGATGTTTTAGAGGCAGAAATAATGAGCCTATGTGAGGAAGATACTAATATTGCGTTGGAGTGCAAAAAATATCGAGAGGTAATGGAACAGCGTGTGCAGAAAAAAGAGGATGTCATTAGAAAACGCAAAACTTTTAAGTTCCAGCGCGATAAAACAGATTATAGTGAAGGGAGAATATTCACGTTTGCCCGCAAATATGATGCGATCAAAGCCTCAAAACTACAAAATCCACGCACAACGCACAGCAAAGCTCAAAGCACTACCCAGGGACGTTCCAACTCTCCTGGGGGTTCAAGCCTCACAGATTTAAGTTCAAACATCGACAGTGGGTCTGAAGCGGAAGCAGGTAGATACTCAGACCGTTTGGGGTTTACACGATTGACTGTGGAGGAAGAGCTGGAGTGTGTCAGACAGGACAGGCGCGAGACCCTGCGCCCACGCATTCCAGTACCCGAAAAAGCCCCAACCAAAAGCGACGAGAGCGCAGAAAAAGCCGCGCAAAACGACAAGCCCAAAAAACGGAACTACAAGCGTTGGAACGCCACCAAAAAGAATTAGCGAACACGGCACAAACCAGCAACCATTCAAATATACTGGACAATGGTCTATCCGTCATCAATCTGACCAACACTACTTTTTCTGATACTGAGATCAGCATCCTGTCTAAAGGATTGTCATATTGCCCACCGAGCAGTTTCAATTATGCTGACACGAGGATAGACCTCTTTAAATTCACGCGCAAATTGAAACTGAAAAAACATTTCGCCAACAGTAAATCAAGAGGGACTGCCAAAAGGCCTGGTATGGAGCTCATTACCCAAGGCCTGGCAGTTCATGATATTCCATTGATGCAGGACTTGGCGGGCTTGCGAGCAGAGGCCCCTAGCACACAAAATGCGCAGGAAGAAGTGAATTTCCAAACTGGCGGCCTGAATGACTTAAAACCAAGGTCTACTTTCACTCCTGTAACTCCATATGACAATATCGATACTTTTCAGGATGCTGCTGTCAAACAGATTAAGGCACTGTATGTGAAGACATTGAAAGCAAACCACCATAAACATTATGCTAACAGTGAATATTGGAAATTGATCAACAAAATGAAATTAGACGGAAACATAATTGTCAGACAATCAGACAAGGGCGGCAACATTGTGCTCTGGCCCAGATCATTATATATGGAGGAAGCTTACCTTCAGCTCAATGACCCGAACTGTTACAGACATTGTGATCTCAATGCACTGAGGAAGGCACAATCAGACTTTCACTCTCTCCTAATGGGATGGCGATCCAGAGGACTTATCAGCATGGATGAGTTGAAGTGTTTAAAGAATGACCATCCTGTAACCCCCGTTCTGTACCTGATTCCTAAGGTGCATAAGGATGCCATCAAGCCGCCAGGTAGACCCATCATATCGGCGTGCGGGGGGTTGTTGGAGAAAACCACCATGTATATTGATCTGTTCCTCCAAGAGCATGTTTTGTCACTTGAATCATATATTCAAGATTCAAGTGATTTGATGAGGAAACTAGAGGAGTTTGAATGGAATGATGATTTTTTGTTGATTACACTAGATGTATAATCGCTATACACGAGTATAATGCACGCAGATGGACTAAGGGCTATTGAGTTTTTTCTGGGTAGGCGACCCATAGAATTGGTGGAGCACAACAAAATGTTGCTAACTATGATCAGTTTCTGTCTACACCATAACTATTTCATGTTCCTAAACCAATATTACCAACAAGTCAGGGGTGTTGCCATGGGGGCCTGTTTCTCTCCCAGTTACGCCTGTCCCCACATGGGGTACTGGGAGAGACAGGTCCTCATGGGCATTCACCACGATACCTGTACCCGTCATATCATCAGATGGTACAGGTATATCGATGATATACTGATGATTTGGCGAGGGACACATGCTGACGCAGTCAATTTCATTGAGACGCTGAATTCCAACTCTTTCAACTTGTCTTTCACATCACACATCAGTCAGCAGGAAGCACACTTTCTTGACGTTACATTAGAGGTCAGTCAGGGTAGGCTTGAAACTAAGTTGTATAGGAAGCCTACAGCGGGCAATACCATCTTGCACGCGGGAAGTCATCACCCCCCACATTTGATTAGAAGCATCCCCTACGGGGAAATGCTTAGAATCCGTAGGGTGTGTAGCACGGACTCCCACTGCAAAAGTGCGCAGGCTGCTAGTAAATTAAGGTTCCTTGCCCGTGGTTACAAGGAGCAGCTAATTGACACAGCCATTAGAAAAGCTAATGCTTTGTCACGCACCGAAGCACTGACCCACAAGAAAGTACATAAAAACACTGACGCTAGCATTGAGCAGCCTATCAGGCTCATTTGGACCTACAGTAGCCAGCACGGGGCACTTAGAAAGATTGTCAACCAATACTGGAATCTGATCAGGTTAGACCCAGTTATTGGTGAACACATGCCTATCAAACCAGCTATTACGTACAGGAAGGCGTTCTCTTTACAGGATGCACTAGTTAAGTCTAGTCCTGAGGTAATACCCCCCAAAAATTGGCTAGCTGCCAGTCGGGGTTTAGGAAGTGTTCCAGTTGCAAAGCCTGCTCTCAGGGGATCAATAAATCTGAGTTCCTCACAGCATTTTCACTAGTGCCCCGTAAGATAAATAAACAACTCACGTGCAAGTCGGAGTATGTGGTGTATGTGCTGGAGTGCCCATGTGGCCTGCAATATATTGGTAGTACCAAATTGCAGGTCCACAAAAGGGTACTCCAGCACATTAGGGCAATCAATACCAGTGACGCCACATACCCGGTTGCCCGACATTTTAAGGAGTTCCATGGCAACAACAGTAGTCTCCTTAAATATTACGCTATTGACTCTGTAGGCCCTTTGAGAAGAGGTGGTAACCGGGATGGGATTATAAGGGCACTTGAGACCAGATATATCCTGGAGATGGACAGCAAGAGCCCAAATGGCCTCAACTCCACGGAGGACTTTTACACTTGTTTGTAAAAAATACAACTTCTGAAAGCTTCTTGTTGTATCCCCACCTCGGTCCTAAAAATAAGACGTCAGTAAATTCTGTAGCAAAAGTCACCTGCTAATTCAGTTAGTGGTGTTGATCATTTTGGAAACTAAATATGACTATATGAGTTAAAACAACACTAGGTCATTATAAGTATGTTGAACCAAATGGTTGCTGTAAACCTTAGAAACTTCACGTTATCATCCTTTTTAATGCTTATTTTTTGAAAAAAAGAAAAAAATGTAAACACTGTTTTTTAACTGCACTCGTTTATGTAGCTCACACAATAGCGATGACTTCTTGGTTTTGTAAAAACATTCAATGTTGGAAATAGGTATGGGGAGATGTACATAGAATTGTGCCCTGCATATCCGACCTTGACACTACTGCACTGCATTTTAAGTAGTGTTTGGTAGTAGTCACAATTATCATGATGTATATAGATGTAAATATATGAAATTTTGTGTATATATTTTATATATGAGGTACTTATGGTATATTGTGCAATGGTTCGGTGCATTTACAGCATTTAAGCTGTTAGCCTTTTAATACTCAATCAAACTGAGAACTGATTGAGGTTTTCGTTTTGCACTTTATGTAAATACATGTAATCTTGTGTGACATTTGACATATACCGTGCGCGCCCATGATTTAATCTAAGTCGGATTTCATAAATGTATTTATGCAGATATTAAATGCTCAGGGTAATCGTGAAATGACATGTGATTCCCCGCCCTCGCAAATGCAATTGCAGAAACTGTTTCCATCACAGCTGATTAATTACACTGCTTACAAAGTGACCAATCAAATGTGTTCATCAATTGTGTATGAGCCCTTTAAATTCCTTGCAACTCTCTCAGCGCGCCATGTGACCAAGGCCTCTGTGTAGGCCGAAACGTTATGCTGCCGTGGTGTGCTGAAGAATAAAAGAAACTCACCTGCACTCTGGGTCTTCCGTGGTTTTTTCCTGTTTGATGGTCGGATATTTGAGCCTGTCGCAGAAAAACTGCAAGTGCGGAAATATATATATATATATATATATATATATATATATGCAAATCAGCTCCTCTCAGCTTCTCAGCTGCCGGCAGCAGGCAAGCATGCACGCTAAGCCAGCAGCGAAGGAGACGGACAACCAGGTACAGCAAGATGTTGTTTTATTGCGTCACCACAGAAAACAGCCACGCGTTTCGGGCCAGGTCGCCCTTGTTCACACTGTAACTGACATATATATATATATATATATATATATATATATATATATTTTTTTTTATATATATATATATATATATATTCGTTTCACTACACGCTCCCAACGTAGCGTGAATGCACTCAGAGACCAGCAGTAATCACCACTCCATTAAACCATCCGACAGTAGTTTGTGAATGTTCAGTTTATTTCCAGCATGAAAAAACAGTGCATGGAACCAACCCCCAACGCGTTTCAGCAATCACTCGACCATCAGTGATGTCATGAGTGATGTCACTGACCATGTCCTGAGTGATGTAATATGTGACGTCATCAGCAGTGCATTGCAGGCGCGCAAGTTATAGTGAGCCCAACTAACTATAACGTGGAATTTCAATGGTTTTATGTCAGTAAAATTTCCAGCTAACTATAACTGGTGTGAAACCTATGGTTTTTCCAGTGAATATATATATATATATATATATATATATATATATATATATATATATATATATATATAGATATGGATATATATATATAGATATATATATATAGATATATTCAATGAAAAAACCATAGGTTATAGACCATATATAGTTAGGGATTTGCATTTACAAAACCTTATTTTACTCACACAAAACCATTGAAATTCCATATATAGTTAGTTGCACTAACTATATATCGCGCACCCGCAATCCACTGCTGATGATGTCACATATTACATCATTCATGACATGGTCAGTGACATCACTGATGACATCACTGATGACAACCTCCAGTGACTGTATGTTTCTGTAAAGTGTAAATATGTCTTACATATTGAAGAATGAGTGGATGTATAAGTGTCTGGATGAAGGATTTAGTAGGTGCATGACTGACTGTATGAGTGAGTGATTAAATGTGTCTCACTGAGTGCATGGGTTAGTGACTAAACTGTCTTAATTTGTGCATCATTATGTCTGTTGTTCTGTAAACTGCTGCATGTGTTGATAAGTAGCTATATGAGTAACTATATGGGTTATTGATTGGTTGCCCAAGTATTTGTATGGGAGACTGAGTGTGTGTGTGGGTGGCAGGGAGGTGTATGACTCTGTGCATAGATGTGTGAGCAGTTGATTCACTAGATGTATGGTTTCAAAAGTGCATGTGGAAACAGCTGTATGGGCGGTTGACTGTGTGCATGAGTGTATTGGTGAGTGAATGGATATCTCAGTGCTACATGTCAAAGTAAGTACATATGTAAAACACAGTACATGTGAGAGTTGACATATATAAATAACTGTGCATAAGAGCCAGTGAATGTGTGAGTGGCTGTATGGATCATTGTGAACTTGTATCAGGGATTGTATAAGAGAGTAAATATGTGTTAGTATATGTTTGAATAAGTAAAGTTTGTATAACTGTATAGTTGAGGAAATGGAGGTGTGATTGATTCTTTGCATGACTGACTAGGTGTGTGAGTAACTCCATGGATGAGTGGCAGTGTGTGAGTGTCTGCATAGGTGTATGAGTGCATATGATAGTGTTGTAATAATGAGTGACTGTATGTATGAGTGATTGTATGGGTGAATGAGTGAATGTGTGTGTAGACGTAGGAATCAGTGAGTGCGTATGTAGTAACTGGTATTGGTGTGTCATGATGTCATCAGTGATGTCATTTGAGATGTCATCAGTGATGTCATCAGTGATGTCATTTGAGATGTCATCAGTGATGTCATTTGAGATGTCATCAGTGATGTCATCAGTGATGTCATTTGAGATGTCATCAGTGATGTCATCAGTGATGTCACTGACCATGTCATGAATGATGTAATATGTGACATCATCAGCAGTGGATTGCGGGTGCGCGATATATAGTTAGTGCAACTAACTATATATGGAATTTCAATGGTTTTGTGTGAGTAAAATAAGGTTTTGTAAATGCAAATCCCTAACTATATATGGTCTATAACCTATGGTTTTTTCATTGAATTTCAATGGTTTTTTAAATGCAAATTTCTAACTATATATGGTCTATAACCTATGGTTTTTTCGGTGAATTTCATTGGTTTTTTAAAAGCTAACATCTGTAGCTGTAAAATGTATTATTCTTTAAATCCCAAAATATATTTAGATATTTATTGATAATTTTTTTTTTAATATTTTTTTCTTCGCTTCTAGTTCGCGAACCGGGAAGCTTTCCGTTAGCTCATCTTGATGCCGCGATCTAGTCCGCGAACCGGTCAACGTTACGTTAGCGGAACAGTGACGCGTCGCGGAAGCGCGACGTATCACGTTATCGCGTAATGCGTCTAATGACGCGTCGCGTTAGCGCTCCCGGAAGTGCTCCGGACCGCGAACCGGAAGCGATCTGGGACGCGCGCGCGCCGCGTAACGTAAGCGGAACAGGTCATGTGACTTGTTTATCAAACTTCTCATTGGTTCATTTCACTTTTGGTTTCCAAATGATGTATGACTAGGTCATGTGACCTAAAAATAACACTTTTCATTGGCTCAGAACTTTTGTTTTCCCCAAATCATGTAAACCCCTCCTTATTTCCTCACTCTGACTTTCATCTTGGTGAGAGAAAGACCATTTATCTGAAGTTCCACAATGGCTTCCATTCTTGCTGCAGCTGGTGCACCCCCACCACCACCTCCACCTCCTCATAAGAAGAGAGGACCACCTAGTCAAATTATGACTAACAGAGAGGAGGAAGATGAGCAAGAAGAAGAAGAGGACAGAGAGGAACAACAATTTGTCGAAGAGTTGCCCCGGGTTTCTAAACGAAAAACCAGTTTCATCTGGCAGTTTTTCACCATCCCTCCTGGATCAAAGAAAGTGAATGCAAAATATGCCACCTGCTTCATCTGTGATTACAGATTGTCGAGAGGCACAGAAAAGAAGTACAGTATGGGGAACTATACAATGCATCGTCACATGAGCAGGTGGCATCCCTTGAACTACAGCCGGGCTGAGTTAAGGGATCTTGAAGACAATCCGACGGCAACTCCTGTGGCAAGATCTACATCCACATTGTCTTTGACGGGAAGAGAGGCACAAGAGACTGTGCCAAACATCCAACCCAACTTCCAGCATATGAAGTTATCTTGTATTTACTGTGGTGCTATGTTGTCATATGGCAACATGAGTGTCAACCTGATGAACATTGCATTTGAAAATCATAAATGCCCTAATGCACCCAAAAAGTAATTTTTTTTTTTTTGCTCCAGTTGAGCCGTTTTGAAAGCCTGTTTTTTGTTGTATCCCCTCCATAAAAAACACAAAAAAAACATAAAACAGTTCTAAAAATACAAAAAAATCAAAAAATGTTCAAAAAATAAAAAAAAAATATAAAACAACAAAAACAAAAAAAAACAGTTCTTTTCAGAACTACCTCCCCTTTCAAACAAAATTGCTAGAATGTTTATCACTCTGGCAAGCTCTATTTCTTTTGGTTCGCTTCAAGTTCGCTGACCGGTTCGCGAACTTTAAGCGAACTAAAAAAATATTTTTTTAAAAAAAAGAAGAGTTAGTATAAGGGAAGTAAACAGAGAATAATGTAAAAAGAAAGACAGCTAGAGAGAGTAAATGAGAGATAGTGTCAATGACATCATCAGCAGTGCATTGCGGGTAAAAAGAGTGGAAAACATTTACCTTATAATTCTTGTTACCTTTTTTAAATATTTTTTCATACTTTCAATCTGTAAAACAAAGAACAAACATTTCAAAAAATATTAAAACATGTATTTAAAAATTAGAAAAGACAAGGGAAAAGGTTCAAAAACAAACAGTTTTTCAACAACTTTGACATTTACAGAAGTCTCTGCTTCTCTACGTCCCCTACACAATCCTAAAGATATATATTCGAAAGAAACTGTATCTTGATGTTGCTGAACTGAGGCCTATTTTGGAACATGATGTTTTTCTTGCACTGCTAATGTCTCACAATAGTGATGCAATAGCAGCGCAAAAAAGATGTAAAGCCATCATAAAATTGTGTCTAACATTGTAAATGATTGTTTTAGGATGCAAATAAGATGTGTGCTTTCAAGAGCTTTCTTTGAGGTGAGGCCTCTTTTTTTTTAAAAAAAAAAACACTACCCAGAAGTACAGCACTCTAAGCATTAAAATTGATATTTACAGAACTCAGCTTACCCATATGTACCACACATTTCTAAATGTATATCATAAGGACAAAAAGCATAACATTAATTATACATGTTAAATGGTTTATTTTTGCTGTTCTCAGAATGTATCAAATTTCACTTAAATCAGTGACTTGAAGGTATTCATCATGTAACAGCGGGGAAAAAAAAACACAATCAAAATGACTGTGTTTAAAAAACCCATACAACCTAAGAAATCTGATTTCAAAACTTCTTAAAATTAACTTACTTTCAATGACGTCAAACGATCTCCTATAAACAGCATCCACTCTGTTGTGCTTTAAATATTTTCAGCCCGCCACTTTCTGAAAGAAAACCTCCATCGATACGTGAAATATGTTACATAGAAAAAAAACTTCTCTCATTATATCACATGTTTCCACTAGGCCAAATCATGTTGCCGCGATTCGCAAGTCTTGTAATTCTTCCAATCAAATCCCGACATTTTCTATTTTCGCAACTTTCAAAAATAAAATATTTGAGATTATTTTCACAATCCTGGACTACTAATATCTTACTCTTCTTTGTCACTCATGTTCTCCTTTTCCTATGACACTGATACTGCTTACTATGAAGCAGACTTACTTGCATCAGGTTTATATAGTTGGATTTTTAATCGAGACAGCATTGCAGACTTACATTCCCTCTACTTAAAATTTTGGTTTTAAAAACACCAGGTAAGAATTTTTAAGGTCAAATGGCAATTTTTTTTTGAAAGTTACAACAGAATCATTACAGAATGACCAGCCGTTTCCAGACTTTAAGTAAGCTGTATAATGTCCTGATGTTGTTGATGGACCATCGTGATAGATAATTGCTACAGTAACAAAAGTCCTCCCTGATATTGACAGCTGAGAAGCCACAAAATGTTTTATTAAAGTTGACAATTTTGATCCATCAGGCCTACATCGTTGCATCATTAAAATGACATACTGGCCATATCTACGTATAAATAATGTTGACATCATATCACATTTACATTGGCTACACTCCATGTTGTGATCCGCTGCATTTACTAGCTTATTAAAGGACACTGATTTACTGTCTGGCAAAGTTAAATATATAAATCTTTCTGAGTCTACACTAGTAGTACTTGATACCATACAGTTCTCGCAGTCATGCTGCCATTGATAAGAAAGCCCAAACAGGTGATCTACATCTACACCCTCATCTTGCAATATATCAAGCATATACATTAAAAACTCCTGACAATCTTGCTGATTATTTTCAGAGAAGTCTGTTTGACCTGAACATTCATCTAACAGATAACGAAATTCAGACACACTTTCTACTTTTGTTCGATCAGTGCTACATTTCTCTAACACAGAATTCAACAAGCAGCATAAACTTTGTTCTGAATTGAACACAATCTGTTCTTTTAAACTCTCTAGTGAAAAGAGAACATTAACAACGACATTTGCATAGCAGTTGACACCAGAACTGTTTTCAAATTGAAAACCAACAATCTCTTCAACAGTATCCACTTTCTTTCTGCTAACAACTTTCGGTTCATTGACTTTTAGTCTTTTTGCAACAACCTCCCTACTATTACTGCTATTTCTACGTTTCCGGCCTACCACACGTTTCTCAAACAAAGGATATTGAGGCAAATGTGGCGCATACTCTCTTCTTAACCTATTGTATTCCTTAACACAATCTAGATCCGCACAAATGTTTGTGACATCACAGTCAATCAAGTACAATCCCGATAAAGTTCTAACTCGTGACAATGCCACATATGCCATACCCTCCTTGAACACTGAACTGCCAATATTCACCAATGCACAGTCTACACTTAAACCTTGCGATTTATGGATTGTCACCGCATATGCCAAGCAAACAGGAAACTGTTTACGGCGAACATATAAGTCTTTAACAAGCAAAAACCTAGCAGAACAACGAGCAATTATCTGTACTTCCTCAATGCCATCAAATTTAATTCTTAAAAATTCTATTCCATCTCTATTTCTGTATTTCTCAAAATCAACAACATTACCCATTGATCCATTTACCAGACCTCTTTCTACATGTAAATTCCGTCTCAAAATGATTCGGCAATTTAAACACACATTCAGAGTCTTTTCAAAACCCGCTGTCTTAGATATAGTCTTCTCTAATGAATCCAATTTTGATTTCAAATTGTCTGACAAAATAATTGTTGATCCCATATGCTCTAATTTGTCGATAGCTTCAAGTTTCACAATCTCTTGCTTTTCTAAATTCAACATTTTGTTGTTGAAGATGGCACATTCTGCAAGAGTTGGCATGAGACATATCCCGGATTTCTTCTCAGTAATTTTCTGAAAAATATTCTCAGGCACAATCTCTTGTTTGGGATATAAATTTGACAGTAATCGTGCATTTAAAGCTTCTTTCCCATGCTCGGTCACTTTTCCAATTCTAATATCTTGTAGAATATTCTTGTAATCTTCATCCTTTGCCTGACGCATATTTTGATGCAGTTCTGCATAATTGAAGTTTAACCATATATTGACGTTGCCAATGCTCCCTAGGCACTTCCTGGTATCTTCATGCGTGAGTATTTTGAACACAGGTTGACCTTTTACTGGTGTCAGCTGTAGAAGATCTCCGAAAACAATGATGTGTTTCCCACCAAATAAGACATCATATTCAGTTTTAAGTACTTCTTGCATTCTCAAATGCACAAAGGCAAGCATGACATTGGAAACCATGCTTACTTCGTCAATGATAAGTAGTTTCATTTTCCTCAAAACTCTTGAAACTTCACAGCAAGCATCTCCAGATAACTTGTTGTATTGTAATTTGTTGTCATGCTCCACCGGCAGCATCAGTAGACGATGCAAAGTAATACCTTTAATATTATGTGCTGCCAGTCCAGTAGGAGCGGTGACAACACAAGACAGCGATGACTCAGTCCTTTCCTGCAAATAACAAGAGATTGCTTTAATGAGGAAACTTTTTCCAGTTCCCGCTTCTCCACTCACGTACAGTCGGACAGGCTTCAACGACGTACATGAGCACTCTTTCTTCTCATGACTTAATCCGTGCTCAATTTCCTTGGTAACTTCATCATATATTTTCCTCTGCTCAACGTTGAGTTGTTTTTCCAAGTCTTGTAAGTTAACTGAATCCTCCTGAGCATGTGCCATGGCTCTTTCTACTTCATTCATAGCAGTGGCAGCTTCATTTTCGATAATAGGTCCTCCAAGTGGATCTTGACTCAATGAAACAGAACTCTGACTGTCCTGAGAACTGTCTCTGGCAATCTCGGCTGCAATCGTTGCTTCCTGCTCAATTTCCAAAGTTAGCATTTCTTGATATTTAGAAAAAGCAGGACATTCTATGGACTCCTTGGCTGCATTGAAAGAGTCTTCGTAACAGAGGAAATCTCAAAGCAGTTCCTCTTCTGCACGCCAAGGCTTGAAAAGTTGCAAAAGTGCTAAATAGAAAAACTCCTTTTTTTCTGGAGATTCGCCACTCAATTTTCGATGGTTTACTAATTGGCATTTTCTTTGCTTGACCAGGCATCCCTCACTTCCAATTACAGCATACACTCCTTTCTCAATATCTTCTTTGATGTTCCTCTTGAATATATAATTTTGGAGAACCTCATATAGACAAACATTCTCAAGGTGACTGCTTCGATTTGGATAATATGTATCCAACATGTTGGTCTTCAAAATGTCGGTACTGTTTGGTTCCTTTTCTGCCAAATACTCATAGTCATAGTCAATAACTTTATTCGGTTAAAAGCAAATAACCATAAAAGTAACAAACACAAAACAAAATACAATAGTACAGTAATTACAATAAATACTTCTCATGATTAGTAGTACAGTGAGGTAGATCGATAGGGAGTCTATAATGTTTCAAATTGGATTTGTTTCCTGAATTTAAAAACACTTTTTAAATAGTTTAAAATCACAGTAACAGTTAAAATCGTGTCCATTTTCTGTACTTCTAAAAAAGCTGGGCGACATCTGGTTAAATTCATATTTTTTAAAAAAGGGACTATAATTTTCCTACGAATAGCAGTATAAAATTTGCAGAAGAAAAGGATGTGTATATCAGATTGTTGCGATGTACCATCACATAAGCAGGTGGGCAAAATATGAATCCAAGAGTTCATACATGGAAAAGACACTAATCTAAAAAATATACAAAATCTAAAACGTGTTAAAAGAAAACGATCATAGTTAGTCATGGGCAGGGATAAATATGGCTGTACAGTATTAGTCTCACAGAGGGTAGGAAGGTGCGAGTGTACTGTGGATTTCAAGATTTCCACTCTCTTCCTCTTATCCAGCAAGTGGTCCAGGCAGATAGTTTTTAATAACTTCCTAGGAATAGTGTCCATTGAGGTTGGGTCCGAGAAATATGAATGTAGACCAATCTCGGTCAAAAAGTGCTTTACATAGCTCAACCATTCCATTCTGTCCGCATGGTCCAAACTGAGGGTGTCACGTAGCAGGGCACGATTCATAACGCACTCGTTAGTAGTCCATACCCTGTGCCACAGTAGGATAGGTTGGATTCTGATAATGTCCGTTATGTAGTGTTGGCCAAGTTCAGCGTGACAATTAAATGTGGCTGCACACTGCAACACGTCCTAAAATTTTTACTGAAGAATCAAGAAGGGAGATTGGTCTGTAACAGGCACAGCTGTTCCTATCCCCCTTCTTGTAAATCGGGACAATGATTGAAGTGAACCAGGATTCTTTTAGACCCAATGAGAGAGCTGCATTAAAAAGTTGTACTAACATTGGCCCCCAGATTTCAATATTCGCTTTGAATAGGTCTGCCGGAATCCCATCAGGTCCGGCAGCCTTACCGCATTTAGTTGTCCCCAAGGCTAAAAGCACTTCATCAATTGTTGTAATCAAGTTGTAACTCTGTTGTGCATCCAGGCTAGAGTTAATACCCCCACCATGGACGTCATCCTGTGCCTTATAGAGGTTTGAAAAATGGTCTACCCATTTGTCCTCATCTATTGCAATCTCGATTCGTGCCTTATGGGTTTCATAGGGGAAAGGAGTGTTAATTGCTTTCCAAAATGCAACAGAATATTTAGATTGCGAGGCCTCACAGAGGGAATCTAGTGCCTCCTTATTCAATGCGGTTCTCCTTGCTTTCAGGGCCTGAGTATATGTGTTCCTACACTCTCTTATTTCATTTTTATCCCTGGGGCATCTGTGTACTGCCTGTTTTAGATTTTTCAAAGCCTTTGTACATGCAGTATTAAACCAGCTCTTGGGCCCCTTGCCTCTGCGTTTTGCCTCCACCCTTAGGCTACTTTTTATATTTGTGGCTATTGTTCCGAAGTGCTCAATAATTTGATCGTTAGTGGAGTTCTCACTTAGGCAAATCATAAAGCTATTTGAGCACATCTCCCATAGTTTCTCAAAAAAGGTTGTGGGGATTATTTTACTCCATTTAAGTGTATACCCGTTTTGTCTCCCAAGGACAACATCAACCGCTGTCTCTATAAGAGGCGCGGCCGTCGATGGGTCTGGGAACAAATCTGCTACCTTAACAGATTGTGGAAGGTGGTCACTTATGGGTAATTGGATGATCGTAACCCCCGTCAGTCTATGATTGAGGTTACTGGAAGTAATAATAAAATCAATAGTTGTCGATAGGCCTCTACCAATGAAAGTCGGAGCAAAGGGTGTGGGTTCTAGGGCAGATTCATTGGCAAACCCCAAGTCAAACATGAATAATAGTTCATTTAGTAAGTCCCCCATCAGGGTATGATCAAAGTGTGTCAAGTGCATGTCTCTCTCAATCATTAGGCCACATAGACCCTGATTCCTTTTAGTACATAATGAACAATTAAAATCCCCCCCCCATATGATTATCAGCTCCCTTTCATTTCTGTCTACCTCTAACTGAATTTCATCTTTAAGCTGCTTCATTACAACCAGAATATCATCTTTCGGGACATTGTTATAAAAATTAATAATTAACACTACAGCTCCTTTATGATTCCGTAGGGTTATAATTTGGAAATAACAGGAGTTTAAATGGCAATGAGTTTGTTTAATTTTGAGTTGATTTGAGACGAGCGTTGTCAACCCACCCTTAGCTCTACCAAAATGACCTCCAACAGCTGGTGTAAAGAAGGTTCTATAGCCATTTACATGGATTGATTCCTGTATCCAAGTTTCTTGCAAGGCCACTATATCCTGACCATTAATAACTGACTCCCAGGCTGGATTAGTGATTTTTTGCCTAAACCCTGCTATATTCCAAAACAACAGTGCACATGAATCTTTCTCTTTCTGGGCCAGGCCTTCACCTGCCTGTTCCCCTCCCCTAGTATTGATATCAACTATGGGGTGTAGCATCTGTTCCAGGGTATTACTGTTGCATGGTAGCAAACTGTCAGTATTAGGGGCCTTTTGTAAAGTTGGCAGATCTTGGGGAATCCCACTCGCATTCTCAGTGATTTTAAGGGGAACTATGTCCTTAAACAAGGGGTGAAAAACTGGAGAATGAAACTTGTTCCCAACCAAATTTTCTTGGAATGTCTGAGCTTGTTGTCAATCCACCCCGTCCAGACCATTAAAAATCTGGAAGCGATTTTGAATAGGTAGATTGTACATGGATGGGTGGAACTCACTATTATTCCATGGCCTCCCTTGCATCAGGTTGGGCTCGGGATGTGGTGGATATAGGCTGTTTATAGGGGGGTATTGATAATCTGATACCCGGTATCTGGGATAGTACTCCTCCGTCCTTTGCATGTGGTTACGGGGGTCCTGTGCATTTACATAAACAGGGTAACCCATCAAAGGTGGTGGCCCCCTTATACCGGGCATATCCCACGGTCCCGCTTGTCTAAGACCCCGCTGTCGATATGATGTTTTCTTAAATGGCTGCCTATTCCAACCCTGTTTGTTAGAATCTTTTGACGGTGCATAAGGATAAAAATAGGATAAAAGATGTGTGGAGATGGCATCGCTGCTGCTAGCATCGAACCAATCTCCAATGTGCCTCACGGCCCTATAATCCTTAAAATTGATGACTATCACGTCACCCCTTCTATCCTTAGGTCTGACTCCCACCCAATGGGCACGCCTTACAGTTAGGATTTCTCCATTGATGGATGCAGGCAATGGTCTGTTGTCTCGGAGCCAGAATGTAACCTTGTTCCGTAAGGCAACATGATCTTCCCATTTACCTGCAGGTAGTTCTGGAACCCCTGCCATTACAATGACAAAAGGGGCAGAATCTGGGGGTAAGTCTATAGTATGGCTCGTTTTTGCTAAGGCGGGGGTTGGTGGATTCTCATTTCTCGGATTAGTTGTTGGAGGGTCTTTTCTGCCTCCCTGATTTTGAGCTCCCCTAGATTTTTGGGTTTGTTCTTCAATTACTGAGGCCGCCGGCTGAATCGCAGGCGGTTGCAGCGTGGGAGTTAATGGCAGAATCGTTGGGCTATCCACTCTTCCCTTTTCTTGCACTGATTTCTTTTTTAATGCGGGTACTGGTTTCTTAACTACTGGAGTTATAGGAGCAGGTGTTATAGTAGTCGTTACAGCATTAGATTTTGCAGGAGGGTTAGTCTTAACTGTGGGATTCGTTTTAGCTTTTCCCGGGCCTTTTATTAGGTCATGTAAAAGGAGGGAGTTCTGTTCAACCTTTTTCTCTATGATGTTCAAGTGTGAGGACATTAGATCCGTCTTATCCAAAATCGGTTGCATCGCACCCCTAATTAATTCTACAATTTTGGCCAACATGGCCTCTTCGCCTAATAAAGTTTGCCCAGTATATGACTGTGGGGTCTGGACTACCCTTTTCCTTATCTTCCGAGGTCGATTACACAATGGCTCACCCCCCCTTTTTTTACTTGTTCTTATAGTGGGGGGTGAGATAGATGACCTAGAGGATGCCTCAATGGGCAATTTTGGTGATCCTGATAGCCTTCCATGATCATTCCCTGTAGATGAATCTAGTAAAGATGGACTAGTTGGCGTACTAGACAAAAGATGCTTACTCATTAAAGTGGGATCAAGGGGAAAGTTACCAGTATTCTCTATAATCCCTGATTGTGAAAAATCAATAAGCATCACGGAATCTGTGGGTCGGCTCTGTGAAATAGCATCCCCCATTCCTCCCAAATTTGAGGATCTCAGCTCAAGGAGTGGAGGTACAGTTTCAGGCACCCTCCCCCCTCCTTGTGTAATTGTACAACTTGTCTTACTTTGCTTCCCCCTCCGTCTCACTCGGGCTTTCTTATATTTTCTAGGGGATTCTTTAGTTGCACGCTCATGTAATCCTGTAGGTGATATGGGTAATACTGTGGAAACAGGAGCACAAGGAATTTCATCATGCTGTCCTGCATGGACCATGGCTGTTACAATGGTTACTTTGCCTGCAGGAACCGATTGTTCCTTGGCCACAGGATTCTCGGAAACAGTTACTGGGGGTTCTGGTGCAATAATAGTAGCAGGTGAGTGTTCCAGACCCAGTGAGGCCCTCCTGTTACTGTTAATTTGCGCTACCTTCTTTATAAGGAAATTGTCCATAGTAACAACTTTAGTAGTCATAGTGGCTGTTGATTAGATGCTAGCTTAATACGAGAAGTATGAAAATAAAATAAAATAACAGGGTCTCACTCACATTACAAGAGGCTGCTCAAATGATGGATAACGGGACGTAAAGGGTATGGCCCCGACCCGGCTCCTCGGTCCCCGGAGGGCCACAGAGGGCCCGCCCTTTGCCCGGGCTTAGCCCCGGGCGTCCCGCTCGCGTCCCGCGATGCTGATCAGCTGTTCCCTTTATCGGGCGCCCTGCGCCCTGCTGGCGCGTTCCGCGTCACTCCTTCGCGCCGCCGCGGTGCCTGCCGGGAGTTGTGGTCCTCCCGGAGCGGCGACGCGATTAGCTGTTCCCGGTGTGACTCTCGGCGGTGGGCGGCTTCCTCCCAAGGACTGGAGGTGAGTTGTGGCTCTGTCCGGTGGCGGCAGGTACGTGTGAGCAATTCCCCCCGCTCTGCCGGTCAGCTGTTCCCTTTATCGGGCGCCCTGCGCCCTGCTGGCGCGTTCCGCGTCACTCCTTCGCGCCGCCGCGGTGCCTGCCGGGAGTTGTGGTCCTCCCGGAGCGGCGACGCGATTAGCTGTTCCCGGTGTGACTCTCGGCGGTGGGCGGCTTCCTCCCAAGGACTGGAGGTGAGTTGTGGCTCTGTCCGGTGGCGGCAGGTACGTGTGAGCAATTCCCCCCGCTCTGCCGGTCAGCTGTTCCCTTTATCGGGCGCCCTGCGCCCTGCTGGCGCGTTCCGCGTCACTCCTTCGCGCCGCCGCGGTGCCTGCCGGGAGTTGTGGTCCTCCCGGAGCGGCGACGCGATTAGCTGTTCCCGGTGTGACTCTCGGCGGTGGGCGGCTTCCTCCCAAGGACTGGAGGTGAGTTGTGGCTCTGTCCGGTGGCGGCAGGTACGTGTGAGCAATTCCCCCCGCTCTGCCGGTCAGCTGTTCCCTTTATCGGGCGCCCTGCGCCCTGCTGGCGCGTTCCGCGTCACTCCTTCGCGCCGCCGCGGTGCCTGCCGGGAGTTGTGGTCCTCCCGGAGCGGCGACGCGATTAGCTGTTCCCGGTGTGACTCTCGGCGGTGGGCGGCTTCCTCCCAAGGACTGGAGGTGAGTTGTGGCTCTGTCCGGTGGCGGCAGGTACGTGTGAGCAATTCCCCAAATACTCAATTTCCCGAACAGGTTTTAGAACTCGATTTCGCGTTGCAGCAAGACCAAGACTCGCCCAAACGAGACTCCTGGATTTGGCATAGAGACTTGCTGAAGACAATCGATCAGAACATTCGTAAGCTCCGATTTCTCGATGCGACAACATCTTCAGACTGAAACTGTACAACTTCTTGCTGAGGCTCTTTTCATGGGAAATGTCCTCCCACATATCCTTCAGTTCGGTCTTTTCTTTTTTGGTGATGTAAGATGTCACATACCGAGCCACAGCCATACAGTTGTCAGCCACAAACTGTATATCCATGTTGGCATTCCACATGGACAAAATCACTGGGTTGTAGTCATTGATGTACTTGGACTCTTCATTCCTTTTCAAATTGTATGTATTCTTGGGTGATTTCCTCGTCACATTATGTCGCAGCGAAGACATCAAACTGTTCACTCTTCCTTTAGAAATCACCGGTCGTGGAAAGTTGAAACGACATTTGGTGTAGAACTTGTCCTTGTTTCTGAATTTACGACGACAGTACTTTCCACAACGATGGCTTTGGAAACGTAGAACTTGTTCTCTTAGACTTTTCTTCTCCGTTGCGTTTGGAACAGCACACGTAGAATACTGTTCGATGAAATTCATCACTAAGTCATCCGGATCTGTTCCAAATTTAGGTGCATCCTTGATCCACAGCAACATATGTATATGAGGGGCACCTCTTGCTTGGTACTCCTTTCTCCAGAAGAAATCCAACACCTCTCCAAGAGGTGGATTCTTTTTATTTGTGATGAAAGACATCATAGCTTCAAATCTATGATTGAAGTACCTGCATACATTCACAGGATCCAAAGAACACAGTTCTCCAGGTGTCTTGAATTCAATGTTTTCAATATTTCCATTTGCCTCTCGTAGAAATTCAAGTAAGTCTTCCCAGCCATACTCGGCACAGCTCAGAGTGAGGAACCATGTTGGAGTTCCTAAGTTCCTCAGCATACATTTTAAATCACCATGACGACGGTACCAGTACTCATTAGTACCACGCTGACACGCCATGAGATTAATTAAGTGAGAATCCAAAATACTGTCTTGGACATTGACTTTATGCATAAAGTCACTTGCCGAGATGTTTCGCATCTGTATACCACTTTTTAAGATGTGGTTCACTGCATATGACAGTCCAGACAGATCGCTTTCAAACAGGAGATGAAACAAATAGGGAATGCATTGCCGAAACCTAGGATCTTCTGCATACAATCGTAAAGTCCGGTATTCAGATGCAGGAATTTGATGAGGTCGCTCATCATATCTTCCTCCTTGACCTGTGGGAAATAGCTGTGGGAAACACCGAGCTTCCAAACTTTCCTCCCAAACACTAATGGGACTCCCTTTGGCTTGTTTCATTTGAAACAACTCAATAGCATTCCCCATGACTTCCTTGGAATGCAAAGGATGAACACTATAATGTTCATATATTTCTTCACTTTTAGAGGCCTCTACTTTCTCAATTTGGCCTGCACACAAATCGCTATCCTCTTCATCACTTACTTCCTCTTCTGCAACATATACATTCTTATAGTACTTATTATTTTTCTTCAAATACACTGTTGCCTTTTTGACTTTCCTAACATCCACTAAATCTTGCCATATTTTCTTATTCTTTGTCGGAACCCCATTAACCAAGATAACCAGAGGTTCCTCTTCCACTTTTTCTATTCCAATTGTGTTAATGTTTTTCTTCAAATCTAGAGGCAAATAAACAACTCTTCCCTTTAATCCTCTCTGTAAATCTGCTGCAGGCAACTTCCCTGTCTTTGGCTCCATTCTTACAATAGCCTGAAAGGGATGGATACTTTGAATCAAAATAGATTCATAAGTATTTAAATCCTTCAATTCAGAAGGAATCTCAACCAATTCCAGATTATTATGAACTGCCCTAGCAGGCATCTGGTTTTGGTTTAATTTATTACAACAATAAGTACACACACGTTGATCCGATCCCAAATCAAAATAATTTTCTACCATCAAGTATGTGGCAAAATCCTTCCATTCACTATTATTTTCCCTTTCACTTTTTGCATATAAATCCACTACCTTAGTCTGATTCTTATAATAAGTGCGTCGACAACATACACAAGTGAAATTAGGCCTCTCACTTGATTTCATCTGAAACGTGGCAATTTCCTTCTGAAAATTATCTGTACTGGAAACCTGTACATTATCTTCCACATTACCCTCTACTTCAGGGTCAATTTGAACATTCTCATCTTTACTACCAAAGTAACAAAACTCAATTTCTTCACAAATATTCTTCACATCTATTTCAGAACCATGCAAAAGAGCAGCACATAATTGTTTAAGCATAATTGCTGGACTCTTAGCATAATACAACATTCTCACTAATTTTCTCACTTTATTATGATGCACTGCTAGCATCCTGAAATGATGAAAAACACTCTGGCATACTCTCCTGGAAAGACAAGCCAGTGAATGACCACGCAAACCTGTCATTTGTCTCACTCTGCAAGGATCTAAATCTTGCAACAACTTCATTTTCTGCTTCAAACTTTTCTTATTAAATGTCCGTATAAAATCACAAAGCAAATTGATGGAAACCTGTCGCACACTGCAAATAGAACTACACTTCCAAATGTACACAGGACCCTTAGGACGTCTTCCTAAAACCTCATCACTTAGCGCCTCTTCTGTCTCTGTTGTCACAAGTTGTTCTTTTTCAACTGGACAACCATCCTTCACTTCATAAGCTCGACCACTGATGTCAACTGCATGCACCAAATCATTATCCTGAAAATAAGTCTCCTCATTAAAAAATGCCTCAGAACTTGAACTATGCATCCATTCTCCGGAAAAAACTTCACAAAAGTTAGTACGATTTACTACTCTCTTCCATCTACTTTTTGTTTTGAAATCAGAAATTACCTTGCTTAGTTTCCTAATTCTATTGATTACCAAAATAAACAACTTTCGCTTAATTTCAAAAGCATGATCAATAATTTTCTCTACATTTTTCTTCTTCTTATAAAATGCCGCTTTCTGTTGGCCTTTCTTTTTAATATTTTTCAATAAATTAACTAATATCCTATTACGGAACATTCGATTTCGAATGTCCCTAAACTGTTGTTTCCTTCTACTATCATGCACAGAGTTATCTCTTCCTCTACCAGTAACATTTGTGATGGGTCTCTCCTTTCCATTTAAATTACTTTTCTTTTTGTGAACTGAAACATTTTTTTGAGCAAAACTTTTTTTACTACAAATATTTCTTAAGAATGATTTCGTGCTCTTACCCGGACCTTTCTTGGTGTTTTGACAAGTATTTGGGGAAGAGGACTGCTGCAATAAAACATCATCCTGCTGTCTTTGACGTTTTCTAGCCTTTCGTATTCGACTTCTGGAAGGCATTTTCCAAACTATGAAAGAATCTGCAGTTGAATCTGTGGAAAAATATAATATAAAATGTTATTAACCACTATTACCAAACAGTAAATAAATAACAGTCATCTAAAACTTAATGCCGTACTAATTATTTAACATAGCAAATATTTTCCACCAGCACTGCATCACAAAAATGACACTCAATGGTACAAAACAGGCATACAACACTCATAAATCACTCCCTAATATTTTTAATCATTAATTCAGGATGACGATAAGATGTAGCCTATCTAAAGATTTGTTTAGGCCCTGATCTTTAGACTGGGGTGAATGTGTGTCATTGATCCACATTCAGTCCATCACCTGTTTTGTTTATTTGAGGTGAGGCCAACACATGGTTGCAGATAAGATTTTCACTGAAAAAAACCAAGGTAAAAAAACATGTGAAGGCCTACCAATGAAGTAAATCATTAAATGAAAACCAATACATTTCTGGAAATATGCACTACTAGTGCTTCATAAGATGTTTTGGGTCATATTTATAAGTTATTTGAGTATCTAGTATGCTATTTTACGTTCTTCATGGTGCAAATTTATTGTAAATACGCTCCCACCTGCGGTTGGCAAATTTAGATTTTGATTATGGGAGTTAGATAGGCATGTTAATAATTTCCCAAAAATGGTGTATAACCCCAAACAACCTTTGAAGCAAATGCTCTTAGCCATGTTATCCACCTCCCATTGGATAACATGGCTAAGAAGTGCTTGCAAATGTGATAAAAAAAGGCCGCAATGCATGAATATCGCAGAAAAGTCAGCGATATTCATGCATTTTCCAGCAAATGCTCTTAGCCATGTTATCCACTTCCTATTAAATAACATGGCTAAGAACTGCTCAGGGCCCCATGAGGAACGCTTTCCATTTAAAAAGGGAAAAATAACATCAAAGACACTAAAATGCCTTCTAAATATGAACCCAAACAACCTATGAAGCAATGTGAAAAAAAACTGCCGCAATGCATGAATATAGCAGAAAAGTCAGCGATATTCATGCATTTTCCAGCAAATGCTCTTAGCCATGTTATCCACTTCCTATTAAATAACATGGCTAAGAACTGCTCAGGGCCCCATGAGGAACGCTTTCCATTTAAAAAGGGAAAAATAACATCAAAGACACTAAAATGCCTTCTAAATATGAACCCAAACAACCTATGAAGCAATGTGAAAAAAAACGGCCACAATGCATGAATATAGCAGAAAAATCAGCGATATTCATGCATTTTCCAGCAAATGCTCTTAGCCATGTTATCCACTTCCTATTAAATAACATGGCTAAGAACTGCTCAGGGCCCCATGAGGAACGCTTTCCATTTAAAAAGGGAAAAATAACATCAAAGACACTAAAATGCCTTCTAAATATGACCCCAAACAACCTATGAAGCTCTAACAGTACATATCCTGAAATTTAATTGATTTCAAAATTCGTTTTTAAACACAACATATAAATCAATTGTATACCTGCATTCATGAAGAAATGACTAAAAATGTCCTTGAGACACATGAAAGTGTTTTCTGGAATGCCCAAGCACCATTTTTGGGACACTATTAACATGGCTAGGTAACTCCCATAATGAAAATCTAAATTTGCCAAGCACAAGTGGGAGCGTATTTACAAGACACTTGCCCCATGAGGAACACTTTACATTTTGAAAGGTAAACATAACATCGCAGAAAAGTCAGCGATATTCATGCATTTTCCAGCAAATGCTCTTAGCCATGTTATCCACTTCCTATTAAATAACATGGCTAAGAACTGCTCAGGGCCCCATGAGGAACGCTTTCCATTTAAAAAGGGAAAAATAACATCAAAGACACTAAAATGCCTTCTAAATATGACCCCAAACAACCTATGAAGCTCTAACAGTACATATCCTGAAATTTAATTCATTTCAAAATTCGTTTTTAAACACAGCATATAAATCAATTGTATACCTGCATTCATGAAGAAATGACTAAAAATGTCCTTGAGACACATGAAAGTGTTTTCTGCAATTCCCTAGCACCATTTTTGGGACACTATTAATATGGCTAGGTAACTCCCATAATCAAAATCTAAATTTGCCAAGCACAAGTGGGAGCGTATTTACAAGACACTTGCCCCATGAGGAACACTTTACATTTTAAAAGGCGAACATAACATCTTAGACACTCAAATACCTTATAAATATGGCCCAAAACAACCTATGAAGCTCTAGCAGTACATATACAGAAATGTAATTGATTTCTTAAATCGTTTTTAAAAGCAACATATCTGTTTCAGCTTACATAACAGACCATGAAATGGGCTCCATGTATCACAATATCTTGTGTTACTGCATGCCAGAATGTTACACCAAATATGCAATTACAATTCCTCTATGAAACTAATTCTATTAGTATATCACTAGAGACAAAACCACATTTTGTAAACACAGCTTTTTCCATCATTTTCTCCTTAAATCATACTATTCTCTATCTAAATTAAATAAATCTTTTCTCACCTTAGCAAATATTTTTTGAGTTTTGAAAACAGTCTCAGAAATACACCAAATTGTCTTCAGCAGAAGAAAAAGGATGCACTCCAAAGGCTGCAGCTATTGAAAGCACAGAAATACAGATATTCATTTCACATATCTCTCATATTAGCCAATCATTCCTCTTCCCTCACTTTTTTCAAATCAAAACCCTTCCCCCCTCTGCCCTGTCTGCCTTGTTTCCATAGCAACCACCTCCTGGAAGACCTCTCATGTTTGCAAATTCACACAACAATGTTTCAATTGAACTCTGAACGCTCAGTGCACCTGCGTATCCAGTGCAATCTTTCATTAAATGTTTCTTCCTTGACCATTCAAATTACATCTTTCAAGGAACACATCCATGCACCCTAACTTTCTGTTTTCAGAAATGGAAATGCACCAATCACTGCTAATGAATCATTAGCATTGTAAATCCACAGTTTTTTTTCTATTGAAACTCCTACTGTTTCAACTGCCCTTTCATTACCACATTTCATCTGACTGCAGAACAACATTCTCCCACCATGTTTAAGGTCTGGATTGTTGGACATAGTTACATCCACTGGGCTCAAAGGTATGCTGAGAGCAGAAATTTACCTAACCTCAATTTACAAGATGTGGAAATTAAGTGGTTGGGCCAAAGAGGATTAAAATGTCACCAATTGATACCATTGGTGAAAACCTTTATGCATTTGCCAAAACCTGACCTGTTAATAGTGCACTGTGGAGGTAATGATTTGGGCACTTTGACAGGGGTAGGTCTGGAAATGCTTTTAAAGGACACCTTGGAGCAATTAATGGCACTTTTTCCTCAAACTGCCTTGGTATATTCCAATATATGCCAAAGACAGAAATGGAGGTGGTCCAACCAATTTTGTCCACAAATTGAAAAAGCGAGGAAGCATGTAAACAAATCTGTTTCAGCTTACATGAGAGACCATGGAATGGGCTCTCTTTACAACAATAACTTGCGTTACTACATGCAAGATATCTACAGAGGAGATGGAGTTCACTTCTCAGATGAGGGCAACAGAATTTTCATTCTGAATTTAAGACTGTGCATTGGTACCTACTTATAAGTACCTAAATGTACCATAAACCCAAAAGCTCTTCTCAGAGCTACCCTACATCTGATCACTCACAATTATTATTTTTCTCTAACTTTTTTCACTAATTTTCCACAAAATTCGCTCCCCGGAGCGCTACCCGGTTCGCTAACCGAAAGCTAACCTCGCGGAATTTTTTTAAAAAAAGTTTTTTTTTCCGCACATATAAGCCTCCTCAGCCACGCTCAGAAAACCTAGGGGGTCAAGATAAGTCTACCATGACCCCTTCTACCCATTCTAAACATTATTTGCCCTCCATCTTGTATCTTAATGCGACCGAAACACAAAATGGTGGACTCCCGTGACGCTTAAGGTTCGCTAACCGGGCCGCTTCCCGGAAAGCGGTCCAAAAAAAAGGTGGGAAAGTAATTTACAGAAAAACGACTAGAGACACTCTCACCAAATATACATTAGCTCATACTACATAACAATCCCTTCCATTCTCACAAATTTCATTGAAATTTCATTTAGCCATTTAGCCTGTAGACCTCTCCAAGTACCGTGAGGTAAATTACTTCACAAAACACATCTGAAGTGTTGGAATTGACAACCAATGAAAATGTTACTTTCATTTTCTACTTTTATTACCTGACATTTGATTGGTTATATACCTGTATATATATATAAAGGGAGAGAAGGAAACACAGCCATTTTGACTACTACTTGTTGTTGTATATATCATTTAGAATATCAATAATAACATCAACTTGTTTCTAAAGGTAAGTTGTTATTTTTAAAACTGAAGTATATTGTGCACTATAAGTAAATATGGTAAACTTTTTCAGATAGTTATATACTATCCCTCTGTAAGAGTTAGACATTGAGAAAGGCTTCTTTATTATAATTATGGACTGATTTAGGTTTCTGTGGTATAATTATAAATTTACTTAGGCTTCTTCACAGGCACTTTTTAATAGTACTAATTCACGCCTGAAACCATACAGTGCCCATAGATTACTTCTCTGGTATAAACTCACAAGTGCCTGTCTGAACTTAAACCCAACAGTGCCCTATCTCTACTTATATATTTATTTTTTATGCAAATTACAGCAATAAAATGGAAGGTGAGCAGAATGTTTCCTTCGAAATTGTTCTGGAGACCAACACAGAAAAAGAAATTGAGGACAATGAAGACTCTGATTTCATGGATCAATCACGGGACCATGAATTAGTTCAATGTGTGGAATCAGTGGATCATTTACTTCATTATGATGACGGTCAAATGTTTGAACTTATGTTCACTGAACAAGAACACATATCAGACAGTGAAATGCTAGACGTTCTATTAAATTTCGAAAAACAATCCGAAAAATAAAATTATATGTAATATTAAAAAATTGTTTGAGTCTTTAATCATTTTTATATGTAATTCATAAAGTAGTTAAATGTAAGAAATGTTATTAAATTTTGAAACACAATCACAACAATAAAAAATTGCTGAAAAAATAAAAATATTAAAAAAAAATCAACAAAACCAACAAATAATTAACATACAGTATTAGAAAAGTCTTTCATTCTTTTATCCATAAAGTTCGCTGCCCAGAACGCTTTCCGGTTCGCGAACTTGGCGCTTACCACGCAAAAAAAAAATTTTAATTTTTTTTTTTGGACCCTCCTAGGCCCTTTTAAAACCTCCACATAAAACCTAGGGGGTCAACGAGGATCTACTATGCCCCCTTATGGTAATTTCCCCCTTTGTTTTGGCCTCCTCTTGTCTATCGATCCTACCGAGAGACAAGATGGCGGCCGCTCCGGACTGTTTAGAATGTTGACAGACACCGGAGGGCCAATCAGCTTCGCATCGCAAAGTTCCGATACGCGAAAGGTTCGCTAACCGGATCGCTGCCCGGAGCGCTGTTACAGATATATATCTTGATTTAAACGTTAATTTCTCAAAATCCACTGAAGCACATATATTGAGACCTAGCAAAGGCACATCGGGCTAACAGTCCCTACAATTTTGCCAAGTTTCGTGAAAATCCATTCAGCCGTTCGGGCTAAAAGTGAGTCCAACCGCCCTATGGAAATTAACATGGGAAAAAGGCGTTTTGGGACCCCCCTTTTTTCTCGGCCCCCCCTCCACAAAACCCCCCCAAATTTTCAAGGGCTGCTCAGAAACAAAATGTGCCATTTTCCTGAAAATTTCAGCCAATTCCGTCCACAAACGCAAACGTTATTAGGCATAGAATTTTCAGAAATCCCATAGGGAAAAAATCCTAACTATATATACCTACTGGCGACCGCCAGTAGGTAATATATAGATATATATATATATAGATATATATATATACATATATATATATATAAATATATATATATATATATATATATATATATATATATATATATATATATTACCTACTGGCGTTCGCCAGTAGGTATATATAGTTAGGATTATTTGTCTATGGGATTTTTGAAAATTCTATGTCTAATAACTTTGGCGTTTGTGGACGGAATCGGCTGAAATTTTCAGGAAAATGGCACATTTTGTTTCTGAGCAGCCCCTGAAAATTTGGTGGGGTTTCGTCAAGGGGGGGCTGAGAAAAAAGGGGGGTCCCAAAACGCGTTTTTCCCATTCATTTTTCCATAGGGCGGTTGGACTCACTTTTAGCTCGAACGGCTGAATGGATTTGCACGAAACTTGGCAAAATTGTAGGGACTGTTAGCCCGATGTGCCTTTGCTAGGTCTCAATATATGTGCTTCAGTGGATTTTGAGAAATTAACGTTCAAAACAAGATATATATCTGTAACAGCGCTCTGGGCAGCGATCCGGTCCGCTTACTTTTCGCGAAACGGAACTTTGCGCGCAGAAAGCTGATTGGCTCTCCGGTGTCTGTCAACATTCTAAACAGTCCGGAGCGGCCGCCATCTTGTCTCTCGGTAGGATCGAGAGAGAAGAAGAGGTGAAAAACGAAAGGGGAATTTAATGAAAGGGGGCAAGGTATCCCCCTCTTGACCCCCTAGGAATGTTGTTGGGGTTATTAAAGGGTCCCGTGGGGAAAAGAAAAAAAAAATGATTTTTCACGGTAGAAGCGCTTTACGGGCCGCGAACTGGGCCGCAAACTGGTAGCGAAACGGGAATTCGCCATTTTGTGCTTCGTTAATTAAATTATTAGGTATAAGGGGGTGCGGGAGACGTATCCTAATCCCCTATGTTTCCTGAGGGTGGCTGAGGAGGCTGATATATGTTGATACATCTCTTCCAGCGGCTGTGCGTGAGCTTTTTTTTTTTTTGCTGCGTGACAGTCCGGAGCGGCCGCCATCTTGTCTCTCGGTAGGATCGAGAGAGAAGAAGAGGTGAAAAACTAAAGGGGAATTTAATGAAAGGGGGCAAGGTATCCCCCTCTTGACCCCCTAGGAATGTTGTTGGGGTTATTAAAGGGTCCCGTGGGGAAAAGAAAAAAAAAATGATTTTTCACGGTAGAAGCGCTTCACGGGCCGCGAACTGGGCCGCAAACTGGTAGCGAAACGGGAATTCGCCATTTTGTGCTTCGTTTTAATTGTTTAGAGACAAAAATTATCGCCGCACATCGGCCACAATGCATGAGTATCGTTGAAAAGTCAGCGATATTCATGCATTATCCAGCAAATGCTCTTAGCCGTGTTATCCACCTTCCATTGGATAACATGGTTAAAAACTGCTCTGTGCGTGAGCTTTTTTTTTTGTTTTTTTTTTTTTTTGCTGCGTGACGTTTGTTAACGTTCGATTCGATGGAAATCAGGAAGTGTTGACCACCATTTTGTCACTGCGAGTAAATATTTTGTTATAAATGAATCCTTATTGAAAAACATTGTCTGCGCCATCTTGCCTTTTTGTCCAATGCCACAATTTTGTCGTGCACGGCAGCCATTTTAGATGCCTTGACCAGGCCCACTCTCTGCACGCCGCCGATCCTCAGCATGGCTTCCCACCCTCGCAAGCATCTCCCCCACGCACTGGTCATCCCCGCTCTCTCTCTCATGCATGGGCCATATACTTCCCCCCATCTGCGCTGCTCTTCTCTGAGAATCACACCCTGTGCCCTCCCGACACCGCTCTTTCACCCTATTCACTACCGCACCCTCTGACACTCCTCTTCCTCTGTGTCCGATTGTCCAGGCCGGACCTAGGCTATCACCTACCCCTGCGGATGTAGTTTATGGCCCCAGCTGTAGAGAATTCAGACATGCCAACCCTCCCGATTCAGGCGTGTGACTACTGATTTCAGTGCTAGTCTCCCGCCTCCCGATTTCTGCAAGCAAAAACCCGGGGGCATATTACGAACAACTAGCGATAATTTTTGTCTCTAACTTGTTTAGAGACAAAAATTATCGCCGCACATCGGCGATTTTTATCGCAGATAAACCTTGCTATTATCGCAGAAAAATCAGCGATATTCATGTATTATCGAGCAAATGCTCTTAGCCATGTTATCCACCTCCCATTGGATAACATGGCTAAGAACTGCTCAGGGCAGGTGTTAGATTTTGGAGATATTCGCGCTTAGCGCGAATATCTCCAAAAGTTGGTAATAGGAGATAGCGATGTTAGGGACTGTTTCCAGTCGCTAACATCTTGGCACGCCCGCTTTGCATGTCATTAGTGATAAGTATCACTGACATGCAAAGCGGGGCCCAAGATGGTCGCTATCTCCTTTTAGCTGTCACTAACTGGTGTTAGCGACAGCTTGGTAATAGGGAGATATTTTTATCTCCGCTTTCTTGGCTTTTAAAGCCAAAAAAGCGGAGATAAACCCCCTTGATAATATGCCCCACGATTCCTTGGGGGTTTCAGCTGACAGGGCTTGGTATTGTGTTACATGGTAATTTTTCCAGGAAACGTCAGAGGGTCGATGCAGGGGTTCTAGAAGAGGTGATAAACCATTTAAGCCTCATGAACAAGCGCATGGTCTTTTAAAGATTTGTGAAGTACTCGGGGCGGCGGTGTGTGTGTGTCCTCTTTCAGGAGCGGGCGGGGGGAGGGGGGGGGCACTGCCAGCAACTTGCCAGGTCAGGTAGTGTTCAACACGTGCATCACCCTTTCTCTGCCTGCTATTGCGCTCCATGCTTCGGAAAGGTAAGAAAAAGAACGTGCATTTGAGTTTGAAATGTCCGATCCTGCAGCAGCACACTTCCAAAGCCCACACATGACAATAACCCGATTCAAGGCCCCATTCACCCGTTTTAAAAAAAATAGATAACACTCCAACAAAGTAAGATTATAAAACTTTATTAACTATTAACTATAACGAACGGAACAAAAACTAAAAACATTTAAACATTTTTCAACACAAAAAGCAACAATGGTTAGAAGCTGTCTTTTGTGCGAATAGTCCCAAGGCAGCACAACGTGCAGAGTTCTGGACGGCACCCAGGTGATGTCGCCTGGGTGCCGCACTGGTTTTGGGATCCTACAATGCAGCACAGAAAAACAGCGTGGGGCGTCCCGGGTGGTGCGGGGGGAGGCCTCGTCAGTAGCGGTCTGTTGTGCGAATAGTCCCAAGGCAGCAGAACGTGTTGAGATGTTGATGGGACTGTGTCCAGTGTCACATGGCTGACACAACATGTACGACAGGCACCCAGGTGATGTCCAGTAAACTGCCGCACTGGTTTTGGTATCCTACAATGCTGCTCCGAAAATTGGCGTGCGGCGGCCCGGGGGTGGGGGAGGCGGCGTGAACGGGCCTCCCCAGGTGGCGGCCATCTAGCTGAGTTGCGCTCGCTTTTGCGGCTACAGCGTCTCGCTCACCATGTTGTTGAGTTGCTTCCACTCTTGCAGTGCAGCGATAGGCGGCTGCCACATGGCTTTTAAAATGGCGGACGGCTCCTCGGTTTTGGGCCTGGTCCACTGAAATGGCCCTGGGACACTTTGGAACTCGGACGCTTGCCTGCTAGGGCTTGGGCTCCATTCTCGAAAAGCGTCCCCTCAGCCGTGAAGATTCTACAAAAGTCTTGGGGGCCCCCGACTCCCGCAGGCTTCCGGTGGGGAGCGGCTGCCATGATTGCTCGCGGAATGACCACGACGGAGCCACGAGATGGTGGTGCTCGCATGCTGACGCCAGCTTCAGTCTGAATGATCCAGAAACAAGGTGGGGCTTTCATCGTTTGGGAAAAAAAATTTTCTAAACCAATGAAAAGTGTTATTTTTAGGTCATATGACCAAGCCTTCCATCTTTAGGAAACCAAAAGTAAAATGAACCAATGAAAAGTTTTATAAACAAGTCACATGACCTGTTATGCGGCATAGGATGTAGGATGGTGTGGCCATCCTACAATGCTGCGCCGAAAGACGGCGTGTCCAGCTGAATTGCGGTCACTGTTGCGGTACAGTGACTCGAACGCGCCGAGATCCGGATGGCACCGAGGTGGTGTCCAGCAAATTGCCGCACTGGTGTGGCCATCCTACAATGCTGCGCCGAAAGACGGCGTGTCCAGCTGAGTTGCGGTCACTGTTGCGGTACAGTGAGTCGAACGCGCCGAGATCTGGATGGCCCCGATGTTGTGTCCAGCAAGTTGCCGCACTGGTGTGGCCATCCTACAATGCTGCGCCGAAAGTCGGCGTGGGGTGCCCCGTTGGCTTATGAGGTGATGTCAGTAGTGGACCGATGTGTGAATAGGTCGGAACCAGCACAAGGCGCCAAGATCCGAATGGCAAGTCCTGGATGTTGAGTGCCTCAGTTGAGAGTTCTGAGCAGTGCTTGTAAGACTATCTGAAGTTTATTATAAGAATCAGAGTAAGTTGAAGACTGTCTGAAGCTTATTTGCACCTTTTGCAGCTTCACTATTGCCCAAGGTGGTGTTCAGCGGAACTTTTTTCCTTTTCCTTTCTGCTTCTTTTCCTACAATCCGTTTCATCTGAAGACACGACCAGGTCCCTGAATGTGTGTAGGGGGACGCTATTGAGTGAATGAAAATGGCGGCTTGTCCAGCTGAATTGCGGTCACTGTTGCGGTACAGTGAGTCGAACGCGCCGAGATCCAGGACCGATGTGTGAATAGGTCGGAACCAGCACAAGGCGCCAAGATTCGAATGGCAAGTCCTGGATGTTGAGTGCCTCAGTTGAGATTTCTGAGCAGTGCTTGTAAGATTGTCTGAAGCTTATTTGCATCTGCTGCAGCTTCACTATTGCCCTTGTGTGGCCAAAGGTCGCACATGACATAGGCGGCCGGCTCCCGAGGTCCGGCGGAACTTTTTGCCTTTTCCTTTCTGCTTCTTTTCCTACAATCCGTTTCATCTGAAGACACGACCAGGTCCCTGAATGTGTGCAGGGGGACGCTATTGATTGAATGAAAATGGCGGCTTGACACAAAGCTGACTCAAGCGTTACTGTTGATGCTATACAGACAAAAATTGGTTTTCAGTTTGTACATTCTTCAGGTTTTTTTTTTCCATCCAAGTCTGATTGAGAGTTTGTAGAAAAATGGCTTCAGATTTTCCACATACTACTCTTCAACATTCTTCCTAAATGTAACAATGTGAAACTCACTAGGAGAACGGCTGTTTCTGTTTCCTTTCAAAATGCTGCCAACAATATTTTCTGAATGGAAGACACCATCTTGTAGCATAAAGGGCCGAAAGGGGTTCTGGTCTGGCCGATGGTTGGTGGAGACATTTTGACTATATCTTGGACCTGCCCGGCCTCGCCCAAAATGGCGCCGGTATAAATGGGACTCGTAACTCCTTGCCCGCAAATGTATATCTAGAAAATGTTATTGTAAGTGGCCCTGTCCTATTTTAATTACAAAATGTATGTCCACCGATTCCGCAACTGTTAGACACCTTAGTTCTTGCAACCTAATGGCCCGCTTGTTACGTTCCTCTACAGTGTAAATGTCTCCTCATCATATACGATTTCAGTTTGCTCCGTGGCCGGCCCACGTGGTTATAGGCCCGTATTTGTATACTGACATTTTCACAATAAAGGTTTTTAAAACAAAACACGGTAGTAGTATTTATATTGGTAAAGTTTTTACTTTTAGTCACTGTTTTCGAATCAGTAAAAGGCAAGTGAAATAAAGCAGTCCAATTACATGACGGATAAAAGGTATAATATGTAGGAACGCAGTAAAGATAAATGGTCAAGGGCAGTTGTGTTTTTCATGTCTGCAACATAAAGTGATCGATAAGAATCTGATAATCAGGCGTATCGGCGACTAAGACAGCAGGCCGAATTTCTTTTACTCAACGGTTCCGTCATGGAAGGAAGAAACGCCCTTTTTCTCGAAAAAGGAATATATTTTACTTGCAAGACAGTTGTAAATTTTCCGGGAAAGTACATTAGCCTGGAATATTATAACATATGTTTGAAAAAAAAATATTGTTCGAAAACAATAAAAAGCGTAATTTTTAGGTCATATGACCAAGCTTTTCATCATTAAATTAACAAAAGTAAAATGAACCAATGAAAAGTTTTATTAACAAGTCACATGACCTGTTATGCTTACGTTACGCGCTGCGCGCCGCGCCTCGGATCACTTCCGGGTGCGCTAACGCGGCGTGTCATATAACGCATTACGCGACAACGTAGGTCAAGAATATAGTCAAAATGTCTTCACCAACCAGCGTTCAGAACACAACCCCTTTCAGCAGTCCAAAAAGTTCTGTTAAATGACAACAGAGGGGAGAGGCAACAAGAACCATCAGTCAAAGAGGGGAGGGCAAGTTCTTCTCTTCCGGGTCATGTTGGGGCGCTACCGGAACTGATCGAATTGGTAGTCTACAGTGTTTCTGGATGTTTCAGACTAAAGCTGACGTCAGCATGAGACCACTACCATCTCGTAGCTCCGTCGTGGCCATTCCACGAGCAATCATGGCAGCCGCTCCCCACCAGAAGCCTGCGGGAGTCGGAGGCCCCCAAGACTTTTGTAGAATCTTCACGGCTGAGGGGACGCTTTTCGAGAATGGGACCCAAGCCCTATCAGGGAAGCGTCCGAGTTCCAAGGTGTCCCAGGGCCATTTTAGTGGACCAGGCCCAAAACCGAAGAGCCGGCCGCCATTTTGAGAGTCCTGTGGCAGCCGCCTATCGCTGCACCGCAAGAGCGGGAGCAACTCAACTACATGATGAGCGAGACGCTGTAGTCGCAAGAGCGGGCGGTAAACAGCTGAATGGCGGAAGAGGCACAGTGTAGCAAAAGCGGGCGGAATGGCAACTAAAACGGTAAAGGGGCGCCCCACTACAGCTTGTCTTCAGGTGAAACGGATTGTGGGACAAGGTCCAGAATTGAAGAGTCATCAAAAGGCAAAAAGTTCCGCCGGACCCCGGGAGCCGGCCGCCTATGTCGGGGGCGATCTCAGGCTACATCAGTGCTATAAGACTTGGGAAGGGTGTCGGAGCCAAGCGTCTTCTCCGAGTCCATGGCCATCACACCGCCCAAGTTTTCTAATGCAGTCAGGTCCACAAACGACACTCACTTACTTTGAGAATAGTGAAGCTGCAGTAGGTGGAAATAAGCTTCAGACAGTGTTACAAGCGCTGCTCAGAACTCTGAACTATGGCACCCAACATCCAGAACTTATGCTATTTGAGAATGGCAGTGACATCGAAGCATCTCAGGGACCAAAACCATTAACGTACTTTCACGTATGAAAATCTTACTTGGGGAGGGGGCAGGAGCGAAGCGCCCCCTCCCAGTCAGCGCCACCACACCGTATGTTGAAAATTTGAAGCCATCGTTCTACAAAGTCAACCAAACTTGGATTGAAAAATCTAGAAAAATGTACAAACTGAAAACCAGTTTTGGTCTGCATAGCATCAGTAGCAACGCTTGAGTCAGCTTTCTGTCAAGCCGCCATTTTGATTCAACAAAGCACAGGCATTGAAAAAGGCTCAAATTCAGAACTCTAAACTATGGCACCCAACATCCAGGAGCTTGCCATCCGGATCTTGGAGCCTTGTGCTGCTTTCGATCTATTCACACATCGGTCCACTACTGATATCATCTTATAAACCAACGTTATGTAAATAGTTTTTTAATAAAATGTTTTACCCTGTTTCTTTGCTGGTGTGTTGTCTATATTTTTAATATTTGCATAGGGTTTGTCGTTATTTTGTGCGGGATGGGTGATGGAGCCGAGCTGTCTTGCAGCCCTCATGGTGTGGAGCTCAGTTCATCTCACTATTTTCGTATTTCTCATGAAGGGTTGTTCCTAATATTTCTATTTTAGCGAGGTCAAAAAGAGATCCAATTAGTGGCCTACTGATTTTGCTCGATTACTTTTATTTTTTTTACACGATTTTTCACTATCTGCAAAGACTAAACAGAGTATTGCGACTTTGTGCTTGTTTGTAAATAGAGAATGATCCAAAGAGAACCAATTCTAAAACAGTAAATGCTTGGACAACAATCAATCAAATGGAGAGACAAGCAGGCACGACGGATTAAAAAGGGGGGAAAGGCTTGCGTTAACTACCGTTCACTATCTGCAAAGAGAGAGTACTACTAAGACAAAAGAGGGGAGGGGGGGAGTGCAGCGTTCAAAGCACATCAGCGTGCATAAATACGAAAATGTTTTCATCTATCACGTACTTGACATTTTAAAGCTTTTCATATTTGCTATTAAAAAACCAATGAAATTCACAGAAAAAACCATAGGTTATAGTGGATATATAGTTAGGAATTTGCATTTACAAAACCTTGAAAATTCAATGAAAAAACCATTGGTTTTAGGCCATATATAGTTAGGGATTTGCATTTACAAAACCTTATTTTACTCGCATAAAATCATTGAAATTCCATATATAGTTATAAGCGCTAACTATATATCGCGCACCCGCAATCCACTGCTGATGATGTCACATATTACATCATTCATGACATGGTTAGTGACATCACTGATGACATCACTGATGACATCTCAAATGACATCACTGATGACATCACTGAAAACATCTCATTTGACATGACTGATAACATCACTGATGATATCATTCATGTGATAATACGATGAACCTCTTCAGACTCTAATATAACCTTAGATACAATCAGTGTAAACAGACACTCACAGACTGTCACTCATCCATGGAGTTACTCACACACCTAGTCAGTCATGCAAAGAATCAATCACACCTCCATTTCCTCAACTATACAGTTATACAAAATGTACTTATTCAAACATATACTAACATATATTTACTCTATTATACAATCCCTGATACAAGTTCACAATGATCCATACAGCCACTCACACATTCACTGGCTCTTATGCACAGTTATTTATATACGTCAACTCTCACATGTACTGTGTTTTACATATGTACTTACTTTGACATGTAGCACTGAGATATCCATTCACTCTCCAATGCACTCATGCACACAGTCAACCGCCCATACAGCTGTTTCCACATGCACTTTTGAAACCATACATCTAGTGAATCAACTGCTCACACATCTATGCACAGAGTCATACACCTCCCAGCCACCTACACACACACTCAGTATCCCATACAAATACTTGGGCAACCAATCAATAACCCATATAGTTACTCATATAGCTACTTATCAACACATGCAACAGTTTACAGAACAACAGACATAATGATGTACAAATTAAGACAGTTTAGTCACTAACCCATGCACTCAGTGAGACACATTTAATCACTCACTCATACAGTCAGTCATGCACCTACTAAATCCTTCATCCAGACACTTATATATCCACTCATTCTTCAATATGTAAGAGATATTTTAACTTTACAGAAACATACAGTCACTGGATGTTGTCATCAGTGATGTCATTTGAGATGTCATCAGTGATGTCATCAGTGATGTCACTAACCATGTCATGAATGATGTAATATGTGACATCATCAGCAGTGGATTGCGGGTGCGCGATATATAGTTAGCGCTTATAACTATATATGGAATTTCAATGGTTTTATGCGAGTAAAATAAGGTTTTGTAAATGCAAATCCCTAACTATATATGGCCTAAAACCAATGGTTTTTTCATTGAATATATATATACATATATATATAGGATGCTATGCGTTTAGCCACGCCTTGGAAGCAGGCATTAACGCAGGTGCGTGTCAGTGCTCAGAGGTACCTGCCCTAACTGACATTCAGACGCCGCTGATGATGAGATGAGGAGTCTCGAAACGCGTCCGGCGCTTTATTTTAATGTGAAGGAACTGCCGCTTCACCTTGTACCAGCAGTGTGCCATTAAAGCCTCCCTGAACGAGTTTTTGCTGTGTGGTTCCTCTCAAATGGTGTGCCTGCATGCGATGGAATTTTGAACGGCTGACACAGTCGGGAGATGGAACCCCCGCGGGTCAGCGGTTCTGCCTGCATGTCCCGAGCGACATTGGGATTTCCAGAAACGGCTAGTAAGCTGGCAGCCGGAGCAGGACGGCGCTCGCTTACCAGGAGTGACACACACAGAGCGGGGCACAGGGCGACGGCTGCTCTTTCACAAGCCCACTGGGGTTCTTATTTGTGACATTTGGTGGACAGGCCGAACCCACATGGGAACATGCAGACACGCACTACAATATCCAGGATGCTATGCGTTTAGCCACGCCTTGGAAGCAGGCATTAACGCAGGTGCGTGTCAGTGCTCAGAGGTACCTGCCCTAACTGACATTCAGACGCCGCTGATGATGAGATGAGGAGTCTCGAAACGCGTCCGGCGCTTTATTTTAATGTGAAGGAACTGCCGCTTCACCTTGTACCAGCAGTGTGCCATTAAAGCCTCCCTGAACGAGTTTTTGCTGTGTGGTTCCTCTCAAATGGTGTGCCTGCATGCAATGGAATATATATATATATATATATATATATATATATATATATATATATATATATATATATATATATATATATATATACACACACATATATATATATATATATATACACACACACATATATATATATATATATATATATATATATATATATATATATATATATATATATATATATATATATATATATATATATACATATATATATATATATATATATATATATATATATATATATATATATATTCCAAGGATAATCCGGCAAGGCACAGGCTTTCTCCAGGCTGCAAATACGTACGTGGACCCAAGATAAGTGCAAAATTGATGTATTTAGTTACGGTGCTCCCAGTCATCACACATATACAGTTACCACAGTTTGCTCTTACTGAAAACCAGCGACCCTCTGGAAGTGGCACGCTAGCCTGCGGAGCTAGCCGGTTAGTCAATATTCCACAACAAAGAACAGTAGAGCGAGGTTTGAGGCAAAAAGGGTGGATGCAAGAAAAAGATGTATTTCCCCATAAATCCATGCGTTACGTGTTTCGACTGAGCAGCAGTCTTGGAAAACATAGAATAAAATATTATGACCTCAACTGAACTTTGACTGCACGCTGTTGACACTTTTGGAGAGTTGGTTATATAAAGGTTTATTGAATTGGAATGTAAGAATATCTTAGGCAATGGGACATGAATAATAAAAACAGTATCTGTTGGACTTGGCCCTCGCTACAGGGTCACCCCCAAACATTTTGCAGTCTACCTTACTGCAGGGGCGGCTCCTCCATGTGGTCAGAGGAGGGTCGCCCCACTGGTTTCTCACAGTGAGAACTTAGGAAACATAAAATGGTATTATAAATACCATTTTATGTTTCTGCTTCTCACACTGCGAGAAAGCATAATGGTTTGGTTGGTGGCAGGTGGGTGGGCGGTCCTGCTCCAGAGAAGGGGAGGAGTGGCTTGCCCACTCTTGTGGGTGCTGACTGTTTGGTCAGCCCCAGGGCCGACCAAACCAGCCAATCGCACTCTCCTTTGCATGCAGCCTACATGGAGAAAATGGCCTCCCCATAGATGCCTGTGTGGTCGGCGTCCCAGCGAATCACACCGCTGCCATTGCAGCATTGTGATTGGCTTAGGGAAGGGGAGGTAAGCTGCCTGCTTCCTGCGTGGACTCAGAGCAGAGTTGATGCGATACAGGAACGGACCGGGCTGGTGAAAGTAAGCTTTTATTTTTTATTTAAAATGAACCCCCACAAGACCCCCTCCACGCGCGACCCCCACCCCCCAGCCAGAAGCCATGATGGCCACGACTACCATCCTGTTTTTTGAACCAATTTCTGTTGGGTTTTAGGGCTCTGTGCACTTTACCACTGCTAACCAGTGGGAAAGTGATTGTGCCCACTCTCTCCTTTAAACACAGTAAAATTGGCTCACATTCAAATTGCACATTTAATTTACTTATAAGTCCCTAGCAAAGTTTTACTACTTACCCCCAGGGTCTGTAACTTGAATGCTACCAGTGGTCCTGCAGCACCTATTGTGCCACCAACTTAAGGAGCTCTTTAAGCCATGTCTCAGACTTGCCACTATAGCCTGTAGTGCGGTTTTAAAGTGCTTTTTCAACTAGGCAAAATAAACATTTGCCAGGACTAAACCTTCCTTTTCAATTCATATAAGTCATCCATGGGATAGGAGCTAAATAGCCCATAAGGCAGGGTGTAGTGTATTTAATAAGTTCATCATGTGCTTTTAAGTTCTTAGGGGCATATGTATCAAGCTATTTTGAGGTCGCAAACACTGTGATTCGCTAAAGAACAGTGTTTGCGATCTCAAAACAGCCTCCTACTATGTAAACAGATTTTCAAAGTGCAAAATAGGTATTAGCCAAATTTGCGAATACCTATTTTGCGAGAATCGCAATCTGCGAAAATGATTTGCAAATTCACAAATACTAACATGCTATTTGCGATAATTGCAAATAGCTTTATCGCAAATTGTGTATTCGCAAAATCAATGTATAAAAAAACGCAAATAGCGATTTCACAAAATTCGAAATTTTGCACATGAATATTACCACCAACTCTGAGCAGGTAGTAACCAGGTGCAACCTATTTAAACAGGCCCACAATGCCACAGGGCTTTCCACAATCTCAGCACTGTATGGGATAGCCAGGAGGATGCAGATTCGAGGAGCAGCACAGAGAGGGAGGCAACCGGAACGGGTGTTCAGAGTGCGCATCACTCTGTTCCAGCAGACAGAGGAAGAGATACATGAGAAGTATAGGCTGGACTCAGCTACCATATTGAACTTGATTGCAGAGCTAAAACCTATGCTTGAAGACCCCACCCGCAGGACCTAAACCATTTCACCACATGTGCAGGTCCTCTGTTCACTGCACCTACTGGCATCATAGAGCTTCCAGGGGGTGATAGCCTCAGCAGGAGGGGTCTCCCAGAGTTGCCTGTCGCGCTTCTTCCATGTATTCCTGGATGCAATGGTACAGAGGCTACATCATCACATCACATTCCCCTCCACACAACAGGCATTACAGCAAACCAAACAGGACTTCTACCAGATTGCCCAATTTCCCCATGTCATTGGTTGCATAGATGGTACCCATGTAGCCCTCTCACCCAACTCTAACAATGAGTATGTATTCAGAAACCGCAAATCATACAATTTCCTCAACATACAACATACAGGTCATCTGCAAAGCCAAATATATCATAACTGATAAAGTGGCAAAATACCCTTGCAGTTCACACGCTTCCTTCATTTTCCGACACAGTGGGATATACAGACGTCTCACTGGGGCAAATTTGGCGAGGGCTACCTGCTAGGTAAATGCATGTCAAGCAATCTTTCATACAGTTAAGGGCTGGAGTGAGAGGACAGTGAATAACCATATGTCTTTCATCCTGCAGGCGACAGTGCATATGCAGTCCGCAAATTTATCCTTATACCGTACCTCAATCCAGCTAATCTAAGAGAGCGAAGATACAATTGCGTGCACAAGTCAACACACTGTGTAATTGAGCGGACATTTGGTATTCCGAAGAGCAGGTCTGTTGCCCGCATAAAAGTGGATACAGCCTTGAGATTGCGGGTACTCGTGCCATGCTGCACAACATTGCGACTAGAAAAGGTATACCAGTGGAACTGACACAGAATCAGATGAGGATGTGGTACTAAGTCCACGCTGCAGACCAGCAGGTGGTGTAGGGGCAGCTGCGGGACGACAGAGACGTGATGAGATAACACAGAACGATTTCTAGGTGAGTAATGATGACACAATGCAAATTATGTTTTGACAATGAATGTGTTTAATTTTTCCTTTAGCTTCACATAAATATGAGTCACACTGATACTACTTGCACTTTGAAAAATGCAAAAAAGTGAATTTTTCAAAGAAATCGCAAATTACCACCAACTTGAAGTTGCTGGTAATTTGCGATTCCTTACGGCCAAATCGCACTTTTTCTGTGCTTCCTACATTGCATTTAAGGAGTCGCAATTTGCGATTCCTTAAATGCAATCGCAAAATAGGGAATCGCAAATTTTGTGAATCCTTATTTTGCGAGTGGCTTTGTTTCTCATGCATTGCACACAGCTAAATTGCGATCGCAAATGCTGAAATTCTGCGAATTTTAGCGTTTGCGATCGCAATTTAGCTTGATACATATGCCCCTAAGTCCCTAAGAATGAAAGTGTTTAGAAACAATGCTATAAAAAAACCTTGACCAGACCACCAGTCTGCAATTCACTGCATTAGCAGACAGCACACTCCACTAGATGTGGTCCTGTGTGTAAGTTTTAGTCAAAGAACTATAAGATTTCTAATCCCAGCTTCTGCTTTTTTAAATAAAAGTAGGCTATAGTAAGCACTGCATTAACATTTTCACAGGGCTCCCAACAGTGCATTAGTCCCTGAAGGCTCATAACCAACTCCTCCATAACTGCAGTGCTGTGAACAATGTGAAACTAGGAGAAATTGTTATTGTTCCCAGCCTCCCTGCTGAAAAACCATGTCCTTCTGGCCAGTCATATTTTCAACACATTCCTGCTGCCATTTGCTTTAGCATTGCACAGGAGGGGTAGAGAGTGAGAGAATTCTACTACAGACAGTTTAAGTGTATTGCTTGCTGTCCTGTGGCTGGATGCTGGAGATCAAGACACTATATGCACTCAAGGCCACACAAAATATAAACCACAATAAAAAAACGTTGAACTTTTGCTGTCTACTCTGCAGGAAGAATTAGTGCAGATGGATGCCATGAGTGCTCACAAACATGAATAGTTCAAGACGCAGACATGAAATTTGCCTTCTGTATGAAATGCTCACAAAATGAGATGTACAGAGTGTGTGTTTTGAAGATAGATGATTTACAAATATCCCCATTCTTTTTAATGTCTATTTGAGACCCTTGTTGACGATCATCAAGCGTTATAACATCACTGTCATCAACTACGCTGATGATACACAACTTATTCTCTCCCTGGAGGGAGAGCAGTCCATCTCAGTAGAGGGGTTTCATAGATGTTTAGAAGATATGTCACAGTGGCTGAAGGAGAATTCTCTACAGTTTAATATAGCTAAAACTGAGCTGATGCAATTTGAGACGCGTAGGAACGCGGTTTGTCCGCCCATGAATCTGTGGCCCCCAGAGTTTCCCAACCGTGGTCAGCGGGTCAAGATAGTTCGGAACCTGGGGGTAACATTTGATTGTAATCTCTCCCTGAGGCGCATGTGGGGAAGGTGGTGAGCTGCTGCCTGGCGATTATTCGCTCTTTGAGGAAGATTTTTCCTCTTTTACCCCATCAAGCCCGCGTCTTGATTGCACGGAGCACGATACTTAGTCGGGCGGACTATTGTAATGCCCTGCTCCTTGAATCCCCTAAATTCCTACTAGACAGGCTGCAGCGGATGCAATCTGCCACTGCTAAACTGGTGCTAGAATGGTCAAGGAGGTCCTTGGCCTCTGGAGCACTGGCGGAGTTGCATTGGCTCCCTGTGACACAAAGAATCAAATTTAAATCCTTGTGTCTAGTATTTAAAGCCCTACATGGAAAAGGACCCGTCTCTCTCCAGCAAAAATTTGAATGGTACGTTCCGGGAAGAACACTCCGCTCCTCTGGAGGCGAGTTAATAAAAGTCCCACGTTTAAAAAAAGTTAGAGCTGGTGGCAGATCATTTGGGGTGGCTTCGGCCAGGCTGTGGAACACCCTACCCACTGGACTGAGACAACACAAGAATCTTCTTGCGTTCAGAAAGAACCTTAAAACTTGGTTATTCCCTAAGAACTAGGCCTGTGCTTTAGCCCCCTTCTATGTTGACATGGTCTTGAGTTACTAGCGCTAAGATGCCTGTAAGGTGATAGTGCGCTTTAGAAATTGTATAAATAAATACATTGTATAAATAAATAAATACAAGCTTAATGTGAAAGAAACAGATACATAATGCCCAGTATGTGAGATGTCATCAGAAAGAAGATGCAGTGCGTATGTGTGGGTGAAATGTTTGCAAAAACGAGATACAGTTTGTGTGACAGGTCATACAAATGCATAAAGCTAGCTGTGTGAGACACAGAACCGTACTTCGGGGGATGCTTGAAACAATGAGAAATGTGTCACCGGCTTGTGTGATGCTCACAGATATTCAATATTGGGAAATATGAAAAAAGAGCTGAGTGTGGGTGATGCTTGTTATTAAACAAAATCTAAGGTCTTCTTTGGCAAGTACAGGCTTTAATTCCTACAATCATTTGTGGTTTCTTGGTGTCAAAGAGTTATTTTTTGAAAGGCACTCTTAAGGTTGTTACCAGTCCTGAAAAGGTTTCCACTAGGTACAGTGCGAATGTGTAAGAACTGGGGTCACCAGTTCCCGGGGGGGAGGTAGCTTGGCCCGAGCAGGTAGGCCCCTGAAGCTTAGGTTTAAAGTGACCACACAGCACACACACCCACTGAGACAGGTAACACACACAATGACTGAGATCACACCAGTGAGATTGATTAAACCAATGTACTTTTATCTGGATTAAGGTCACGGCTGATAGATCATTCGGGGCGATCAGGTAATCAAGGTAGCATTAACTCAATTCACATTTCTTTAAAAGAGTATACTTTTCATTACTCAGCCATAAATAGATAAATAAATAAATAATAAATAGTAAATAACTGTAGGCCTGGAATCAGCCTTGCTCCTAGTCAGCACCTGCAAGAAAATACACGGTAATAACCTCTTTGTCAAAATTATATCGTATCACCCCCTGCAAGAAATTCACTAGTGGAAACCTCCATCAATATTGCATTTAGCAGGGGCAGATCTGGTGCATGAGGTCGCAATCAGCTTCTCAATAAATAAGCAGTATGAACATTACATCAGGCCATGTTAGACATTTCCATTAGGCAACATCCTTAAAACAGCGTGAACCTCCTCTTACGGCAGGTATAAACATTTCCTTACTCAGGAGTAACATTAAGTAGGGCAATCACCACACTCCTGGTAGTAAGGTCTAACAGTCGCCTGTAACCAACTACTTTCCCCAACCAGGGGTTAACTTGGACCAACTTAGGCCCCAAAGGTGTCTCTTGGGGCTCTGGCCCAGTTCCAGTACTTGGGAATGATTTCACAGGGCCAACAGGGCCCAACAACAGTATTCCCCAGGGAAGGGGCGAACTAGGGGCCTCCTGTGGCCTTCCGCCCTCCTACCCGGGGGTTACCTGGTCTCTTCAGGCCTCCTCGGCCCCTTGCGGCGATTTCAGCAGGCCTCGTGGTGAGACTGGCCGGCTGCAGGCACCGAAGGGCGGCACGGGGCCCGCGCTGATGGTAGGGCTGACCCCGAGGCGTAACAGCTCAGAGGGGCTCTCAGGCTCTTCCGGAGCCCTCCGACGGTGAAGCTGCTGGTTCCCGGGCCTGTGGTGATGTCAGCGGTGTGGGGGACCAATGGGAAGGCTGTCAAGGAAGGACCTGGCTCTCGCGGCCAATAGGGGCGCAGATAATGGGGGTGCACCAGCCAGGACCAATGGCTGTGCTGCGCTCGATGGGGGCGGGATCCAGAAAGACAATGTTTAAGGGTTCCAGCCAGCTCCTGGCAACTAGGGTGCCACTATCAAGACCACTCCGCAGTAGCAGGGGCCTGTGGCAGCCATATTGGTAGGGGAGAGCACCTGCACCTTAGCATTGTTTAGCAATGGGAAGGTGCTCGGAGACCTAAGGCCAACAAAAAAGAAGGTGAAAAAAATGAGGCAAGGGCGAAAAAAAAATAGGGAAAGACCATCCTAGGGCTGACAGGTCTAACATGTGTCGTACTAAAAAAAATATTTTTGAAAGCAGTGTAAGCTTTTAACACTGAGGGCAAATATATAATTTTTTGTACAACGTAGCACAGGAGCCAAGGTTGCTCTCATGCATCAATAGGAGAGAGTAGAACAGATCCAGATCTATTAAGGTATGACACCAGTTTTGTCTTTCCCTGTGATGGTGCACATTTACCTGCCTTGCAACAATGCGGACAGCCATGCACTTTAGTGCATGGGTGGTTGAGTTTGCGATGTCAAGTATAGGTTTTTGCAGTGAAAGGGCACTCTTTTGTACAAAAACCATGCTTTAACATAGTTTAATATTTTTACAACTGTATGTATTCTGTAAAGTGCTGCACATGTAAGTTTTTGTTACAAAGTCTTGTCTACCGTCTATTTAGTAAACAAGGCTTTGCATCAAAAACCATGGATGGTTGTATGGGAATTAGCGGTAGGAGAGCCACTGAAAGCTCGAGCCGGGCTAAAGCTTGAAGCCTGGCTCATCTCAAGTTCCTTTTGAAACCTTGAGCCCATAACCAGCCATGCTCTCACTTCTGCCTGCCACCCTTCCTCTACCCAGGATGTGGCGTTATTGTCAGAGCTGGTAACTGTGGAACTGGGGAACCAACTTCAATTCTTGGCGTTGCCTCAACATCTTGTGATTCTGAGCCAATCACTTAAACTCTCCATGCTACTAAACAGTGCATGTGATCTTGTGTAACATAACTGGTGCTCCTATAAAGCACTCCAATACCTCTGAGTTTGCGCTATATTTGAAAAACTGTAGAAAAAAGTACTAAACCGTAAAAATAAAGCCTTAACATATGGAAAGACTAATAGATACCTATTTACTGGCTGATTTGTACAACGTGAGATGAGGAAACCTGAATAAATTGTGGCTTCCCTGCTTAAATTGTGTGATCTTCAGCAAATATATCTTATTTCAACAAAACTCTTTTTCCTTCATTTTTGCCTATAAAAAGCATGCTCAAATATGTGAATTCATACTACCAGTGGTAGAAAACTATCACTTTTAACAAGTACTTCTCAGTGGAGTGCTATAATGTGCCCTGTTATTGTTAAAGCTTCCACATCTTAAAGACATACACATTTTTGAATTTTGAAGAGACGTTATCATATTTTATGCGATGCTTGTTGTGTGATTTACATGCAAATATTTTCAGTGCTCGGCTTGTGTATGGGCTCTAAGATAAATGTAAATGTAGTGCTTTTATATAGATCACGAATCACCCCCGAAGGGGTCTCAAGGCACTGTGCACATACCGCTGTGGAACCCTTCATGGCCTTTCCCTGTGAAATGTCCACTCCTGGGCACCCCCAAGGTGAAGCCAGGCATCCCAATGCTGTTGGGGCCATTGTGGAGATTAAGTAAGATATTGCCCAGAGTGGCAGAGTGGGACCCATGATTAGAATAGGCACCGAGGAGAGAATTATCAGGTCCGGGGAAATTGTGCCCAAGACCCGCAGAGGCGGGGATTGAACGCTGGTCCGGGCCAGACCTCTGCATCAGGGTCAGCCGCTCTAACCATTGAGCCACACTACTCCACATGAAACAGATCCTTGGCTCTCTCTTTTAATTTGTTGTGTTGCCCACGTCTAATGGGAATGCACATGTACAACATCCTCATCTTAACATTATTTCGATCACAAGGATCTTAAAAAGTACATGAAAAAGACAGTCAAATGTATCATAAAACATAAAAGCAATAAAAAAGATGCATCTCTTCCATATATACAATTAAAACGCAATACAAATGATTATACAATACATTTTGAGCGTTTGATCCTTAAAGCTAACAGAAATGTTGGTAAACTAAAAACTATTACTCTTCGGGTGCCTGTAGAAAGAATTCTCAGCACATCAAGATAGTGACTAGGACCAATAAGCCCACACAAAAGCATTATCCACTTTCCACTCGAGTTATTATAATGGGGGCAAAACAGTATCAAGTGGACTAGGGATCCAGGGCTTCCTTTACAAGCTGGACATTTTTCATCAGAAGAATCATTGGTTCGCCACTTATTACAGAACAATTTAGTGGGAAGGGCCTTATATCTGAATTGGAGTAATAGTTTACATTCAATGGGTGGAACAATTTAATTGATTGTTTCTTCAAACAGCGGAAGAGGTTTAAAATTCCAAGCCAGACCCCTGGCTCAGGTCTGGCTTGGCTCTCCCAGTTAGTTAGTTGGGTTGCCCACGTCTAATGGGAATGCGCATGTCCAGCACATGGAACGTACCCATGCTGCAAAGTAGCATCCAGCTCTACTTTCAGTTATGTTAGGTAACTTTCCAATGCAATTGAGATGTGTTTTAGAAAGTAAATTACAGTGCAACACTTTGTGCTGTGTTTGCATCACTTTCTTGTGTGACGAAAACCTGGTGAAAAAAGTTAGTAAATTTCCCTTGGATGGAGAGGCAGAGAGGAATTTTAGCAGGGAGGGTAGTGGGGATGGCACACATATACATACACACCCACGCCCACACACATACACACCCATTCACAGCACTCACTCACTCAAATACACATATATACATGCATTCATGCATGCACCAAACATTTGCCCATGTATAGGCATTTATATATCACACTACTTACCCGGAGGGTCCCAAGGCGCTTCGACCACTGCAAAACCCTTCCTGGCTTCCCTGAGAGATGGTCCCTTAATGGGTATCTCCAGGGTGAGACCAGGCATCCCCGGCGGTCTGGTGGGGCCGTTAGTGAAGATGAGGCAAGCTAATGCCCAGAGTTGCCGAGTGTGATCGCTGATCAGAGTGGGCACCGAGGCGAGAGAATTATCGAGTCCGCTGACCCTGGTCCAGAAACCTGCCGCGCCGGGAATTGAACCCTGGTCCCTTGGGCCGTCCTCTGCTCTCGGGTCTGCCGCCTCTAACCAGTGAGCCACACTACTTCATTAAAAAACAAAACTTACTTTCTGTTCAGCTCTATGGGAAGGAAGCCTTGGAGGTCCCAAGAGGGATGGGACTGTTGCCTTCCTTCCCATAGGTCAGCCAATGAGGGAAGACAGCAGCCCCTCACTCGTCATAGAGTGGGATGGGGTCAGTGAGACTGCTGAACCCACCACACTCTGTGACAACGTTGACATGGGGCCTTGGGAAATTCGTGACTTAAAAGTAAAGTGCCAAAGTCCAAGGTAATCATTGACGTCCCCCCTTGTCATGAGTGAGAGAGCCTTGAAGCACTTTTGCCAGGCTGACGAGGTCGCACCTACAGAGCTGTGAAATCCTCAGCCTGGCAAAGATCAGCTCAGGCAGCCAGGAGCCTGGGTATTTAGTGCCTGCACAGATCCTGGCTGCCTGGCCTGAACAGGAAGAGTGCCTGTCAGGCTGACCATTGCTCACTCTTCTTGCCAGGGTATAAAGGTTGGGGTGGCCCAGCAGGCCATACGGATGGGCTCTTGCTGCCGTGATTCTTTCTGCACATTCTCTGGCAGTCTATCTTACATTGTGTGCAGCCTGTAACACAGTTTTAAATTGTACTACATGCACAGTTCTTTCACTCCCAGGCTGGGACCACGTAGGTCTATAAACATATATGTCACTTTCCCTCAATTCAGCAACCGGTAATACATGCAGGTATCTGAAGTAATAATTAACTCAGAAGAGGGTGAACCACTGAAAGCTCAACCATGCTGGAACCTGAAGCCGGGCCCTGGCTTAGACTGGTGCCCCGTTGGAAGCCAAGCTCCACTTGGCTTCTGCATGCCACTCTCACTCTACCCTCAGGCACAATAAAGTAAAAGCAAAATATTAACATTTGAGCTAAAAAGGAGAGGCACATAAATACCAAGTTATTGGCTGATTTGTACAAATTGAAACCAGAAACTAGGATTAATCATGGCTTCCCCACTTAACCAAATTGTGTGAGCTTAGGTAAATATTTTATTTTACCCATCTTCCTTTATCTTCACTATTGTATATGAAAGCACCTTCAAATACATGATTTCAGAGTACCAGCTGTACAAAACCTATTGTCAGTGGTGTCTGCTCTCAATCCCAAGTGGTGGGGCAGCACAGTGGAAATACTTTAAGAAATGGACAAAATAATGAAATAAAAGAGTAGCTACATGCCTCTCCTGTACGCCGCCTTTGTCCTCTGCTCCTTTCCTGATCCTCGCTTCCCGGAGGTCCATGAACTGGTGCACACTGCGCAGTTTCCCAAGTGCCAAAAGAAATGCTGATCTCATGCGGGGAATACTATTACCCAGCATGAGAGAAGAGCAGGCTTGGCACTCAGACAGGGCCTGGAAGCATCTGTCAGTTCTCCCACCAGCTGTGCGACACAGCTCGGGTTGATATTTGCTAAGTGCGCATGTCGGTTTAGCCAAACCGACATGCACACTTAAAGTGCCCACCACTCCTCCTCCCTGCTGCTGACACTCGTTGTGATTGCCCCACCCCACCCTCCCCCCCCCCTAAGATTCGGCTGTCTCTGAGAAAATTAAATGATAATAAAATGATGTTATTATAATTTTATTTTTCGCGTTTGCCTGTGCTGGCTGCCAGCAATGGGCGACGCTCCTCCGCCATAACGGGGGAGCCGCTGCTGTCTATCTATTGTGTTACATTTAATAGACTATAATGTTGCTCTATTTATAAGAATGTGGGCTGCATGAAGGATTGGCATGACAACTGTCAGGACAGGAATGGTTCTAAATTCATGTTTAAAGACTATCACTTTCAATAAATGCTTCTCCATGCAGTGCTATGATGTGAGATATTAAAGACAAAACGTCTACATGTTAAAAAAATACACTTTTTTGAGGTTTGAAGAGACATTTTTCATATTTTCCGCAGGGGCGGCCTTAGGCATGTGCAAGCTGTGCACCTGCACAGGGCCACCAAACCCCAGAGGCCACCACGCCAATATATATCCTTAATATAATAATCCTCCGAGGATGGATACATATTTGCGTAGCGGCACCTGGCAGGGATTTGGCGGCCTCCGGCTCTGTTCCACTTCCAAACATTCTGCCCCCCCCTTCACTGGCTCCTCCCAGCCTGGACCCCTTCTTCCGGGGCCCCCAACCTAAGCTCCCTGCCCAGGGCCGCCATGAGCCTAGAGCCGCCCCTGTTTTCCGTTATGTTTGGTGTATTATTTTCATGGCAAACATTTTCAGGGCTCTGCTCGTGCACTGGTTCTGAGCCCAACCTTTGGCTCAGCTCTGACTCGCCTCGCCTTGTTAATTTGTTGGCTCTCCCACCGCCATATCAACCAACTGAGATTTACTCTCAAAATAATGGATTTCCCACAGATCAGGGACAACCAAATTATGTGACAGCATTGACTAAATTATGCAGCTGTAAAAAGGAAATCATGCTGCATAATGTGACACTTTTTGTGATGGTGTTACTTCATTTTTTTAAGCCAGATTGCATTGTTTTTTTCTCACAATTGCTTCGTATACATCAATAAAGCAGTGCATAGTAGTCATAACTGTACTCATACATGTCTGGCTTTCCCTAGTCCCCAACTTGCAACTATGCATTACTTCATTATATTGACATTTTTACAAATTCGAACACTATATAAGCAAAGATTTCAGCTCATTAGCACAGTTTTAACGCCTAAAGGTTGCATATATTTTGTATGTAGTGATCAGAGTTGTGCTTCCACCACGTGGTGTTCCTGCTTTTATGCATGAATTTGAGGTGATAGGTTGCTCTTGACTGATTCTAATGTATCGATAGATAGAAGTGTGTGAGTGCCTTGTGGCCTTTGTTTGGACTATTCTGTGCAAACACAGTGTTTCATACAATTTAAAAAAAGGCCCATAAGTTCACCCAATCACCCTCAAAGCAGCTTTTGTTGAATGAAATTATGACACAACAGTGCCTACAACACCCACAATACACTTTTCTAAATACAACAATTATCTGGAAATAAGTGTGGATCAACAAGGAGGGCAGGGCCATTAAATATTATCATTTATAGATCCTGAGCACAGAATGTAACTTTTTTCATTAAAGATTCTCTTTAAATAGTGTCTTAAGAATGGTTACAAGGCGCTGATAAAATAAAATCAAAATATTTAACATTTATTTTTTCATCAATATTTATGTTACAGCTCCTGAGGCCTAACAAGGCTCAGGAAAGTGCTATAGAAATGCTGATATCATAATACAATGTAACTGTCTTGCTCATTTATATTTTTAAGAAAACTTGCAGAACCTCTCCTTTGTAGTAGAGTGTGACAAGGTACTACTGCAGTGTATTTGTCAATGGGGAGAGATATGCTAATGGGGACATTCATCCTTGTTTATCTGTCCCCAATAGCCTTTGACACCTTGCAAGTGTATTGAAGAGTGTGCAATACTGGAGGGGGCACAAGAAGCAATTGAAAAAAAACCCTCCTTTAGTTTAAAAAAGCCTTTGAATGGTATGTGAAATACTAGAGTCCAGCACACTCATCAGGGGAGAATCCTCTGTGTCCTGGAAGCTTTAGCAGTTACGGCTATGGCACAGGCGGAGGGGGCAGGGGATCTGAGGTCCTTTTAGTGCAATGTGCGTTGCACGCTTTCATTCAGGAAAAGAGACATGATGATTTTAATCGCATCGATGCGGCGGCTTTTCCCGCTGTGTGCGGCAATTTTCAAAAAGCCGCGTTACGTGACGAGCTCAGCTCGTCATCAGCATAGCAGCGCCGTAGCTAATGACGAGCTGAGCTCGTCATCAGCAGCAAAGCGGTTAAGTCAGCAGCCCATTTAAGCTTCATTCGTTTTTCAGGCCCCATGCTTTTAATGCACTGAAAAAAGAATTAACTTTAAACAGGGACAAATGCATCGCTGTCTCTTTTTAAATTGCATGATAGTTTATCCCCCTTGTCCCCACAACCTTGCCCCCGCACCCCCTCATTGTAAAATCTGGGGGTGATATATCCCCCGAGTCCACCACACTTCCAATGCCCATGGTGTTGGGATGCTTATTGTCATGCTGTTATGGCGGGGTGACTCCAGCAGCTCTTAAACGTATTTTGCACAGAGTCCCTAATCGTTGACATACACTGCTTTAAGTTGATGTCCTCAGTTTTATATGTGGCAGCAGCACAAGTACGTCAATTAGAAACTAGTATGGATGATTCGTGACCTCAAATAAAACACTGGTACAATAAAATGCATAAAAAATGCGCTAACAAAAACATTAAGAGAAAAGAAGAAAAAGCAATATGCTTCGTCACTTCCTCTTTCAGAAATAGCACGTAATATTGAAAAGCTCCAGCCTTCTCATTAACGCCTTAGCTGCGGCCGTTATTTCGGTGCAGTGCTGGGCGTTCCAAACAGTGGGCGGGGCCGCGTCGGCCGTTGAACGTTCCCAGCACCAGCCAGGTAGTGCTCTGAACGTTCGGCAGCTGACGGCTGCAGCTATGAGGTTAAAAAGTAAGTAAACAAACAAACAAACTCCAGGATGACCTGCTATGGAGACGCCATCACAGGTAATGTGATGGCGTCTCAATAGCAGGGCATCCTGGAGTTTTTTTGTATCAATAGCGGCGCGCCTCGCCGCAGAGATGCCCGGCCGCCACCCCAGCAGGCCGGGCACAGAAGCAAAGGTGTGGTACACAGAGGTGAGGAGAAACAATTGCAGGACTTACATATGGGCAGGGACTGTAATGTTCCCCTCCTGAGGACCCACTATGGTGAATGAAATTCATATGCATCGATGGAAACTTTTTAAACAGTGTATAACTATAGCACAAATTAACCGTGAACAAGGTAGAAGGAACTACTGAAACGCGTTGGTTTAAATCTGTGCTGAATATGGAATAAATACATTTGTCTGAATAGAAAGTGGCTGGAGTTGCGGCTGATTCGTTTTTTTGTTCAAAAAAACGTTGTTGGAATTGGTAGCGGCAAGGTTGTACCGCAAGAGCTACGCACCGACTGCGAAGCGCCGTGCGGGGGGAAAAGGAACCACCCAGTTGAGATATATATATATATATATATATATATATATATATATATGTCCAAAAGGTCGTCGTAGTATACTCTGCCTTCCGCGCAGAACAACGAAGGAAGCGGGACCACAAGGTAAGTGCAGTTTCTTAGAGTGATTTATTTCGTGCCAAAATTAAAGCCTGCAATTCCGCCATGACGCGTTTCACCTCGAGAGAGGCTTGTTCACATATATTGGGTTCCACACTTGTCAAAGCTTTTAGGAAGCACTCCCCATCGATCAAAATAAGGCGGCAACACCATCACAACTTCCTGGGTAAATTAGATTGCCTACGCGTTTCAGACATCACTCGTCCTTCTTCACAGGCAGAACGACCCCAAATGAATAGAATGCTAGATACTTCAAGTCCCTTTTATTGCCCACAGGTGAAGGCTTGTAAGTATGAAAACATTGCATTCTGGGAGCAGCAGTTCAAAATTAGGCTCGTAGTTCATAATAAACAACAAAGTCACTCTAAATATATTATTTTATCAATTCCGCCATTAGTGAGCTTTCCAGAAAATGTAGTCTGAAACGTGTAGGCAATCTAATTTACCCAGTAAGTTGTGATGGTGTTGCTGTCTTATTTTGATCAATGGGGAGTGCTTCCTAAAAGCTTTGGCAAGTGTATAGGTTCTGAGCTCCCCCGCAAAAAGAGCTTTTTTTTGGGAGAGCCAAATCCATGAGCAATGCCCTGGTCAAAAGTAGTCCAGAAATCACAGTGAAAAAATTGTCTCACATCTGGAAAAGGATTTTTTTATTGCAATTCATGTAGGGCCTGTCAGATTGGCTTAAATACATCACAATATTGTACCCCATTCCACGTCAGACTTGTCAAAATTGATACGTCTTACTTGCAAGACTGTATTTCATATATATAATTTTGAATGAACATGTGGGTAGCGCTATATTGGGAGCATAGAATTGCAGGTCAATAAACTATTTTACAGCATACTCAAGACATTACAAACTCGGATCCTCAGCCATCTCAAATATTTTGTGATTGATACAGTCCCCAAGTTAAGATTCAGAGGTAATCGAGAAGCAGTATTGAGAAGCTTGGAGACTAGGTACATTTTAAATGTGGACACCAAGACTCCGCAGGGGCTTAACACCAGTGAAGACCTATACTCTTGCCTTTCAGTGTGATCCAGGTAGCTTTTCAATGCTGTCCGGCAGGACCACATTCTATTATGTTTCAGTCCAAATGCTTTTTGGGATTTTTTTTACAAAGCGATCAGGCTATTTAATGCTTAAAGCAATACATTATGTGTTTCATAGGTTGCTTGCAACACTATCTGCAGCAGATAGTTCATATAATTTTTCTTTTACCAAATGTGGAACTCTGCAATTTCTTACACATTGTCACTTTAATGAGTTATGGATGCCGCTGTATGGCTTGTCATTGCCCACATAGGTTTAATTGTTTACAATATCAATGGTTGCAAATTACACACATTAAGTGAATCAATTGAATGCAAAGGTTTTTAGTTTGCATTTAATACAACACTTCATGAACTTCCAACTCCCAATAACAAAGTCTCTAAAGGTCCTAAACAGCAGCAGGGACCTCTTTGCAGGTTGGAATTCCCAGCAAGGGAATTCAGGGGAGGTGGAGGTGAAGTCTTTGTGTCCCTGAGACTTCAGATAGGAGGCAAGCTCAATGTCAAGATCTTGGAGATCTTCCTCAAGATGACAAAGCACACAGCAAAGTCCTTATTCTCCTTTCCTGGGCAACAAGTAACCACTGCAGGCCAACCCCAAACAGCAAACAGCACAGGGGCAGTAATCTTCCTTAGCTTTTCTGGTTCTTCTCCTTGGCAAAGGTTCCTCTTGATTTCCCTGAAGTGATCTAAAAGTCTGGGGTCTGGGCCCCTCTTTTTATACACCAAAATCCTGCGTTCACTGGAGGCAGAGAGTGTCTGTACCCAGCCAAAACCAGTTCTGTGGGGCACTTTGCAAGTGCACAACAACCTCCTTTGTCAGTGTCAGCCCTGGCTCCAGACACACAACATGGGGGCGGATCCATCACTGTGGAAGGCAGGCACAGTCCTATTCAGGTGAAGGTGCTACTCCTCCCACCACTCCAAATGCAGACCAGGCCTATTCAGCCCAGCCCTGACTCGTCAGACTTCAGGAGCTGCTGCCCTTCTCCAGCCTCTGTCATCCAAAAGCTAGACATGCAGTACACAAACCTAGCAGAGGCGCACTGGATAGTTAGGCAAGAAAATACCTATTTTCTAAAAGTGTATTTTCAAACACAGAATGTAAACATCACCCTCACTAAAAGATGCATCTTAACATTCTGAGTTCAGGCATACTAAACTTTATTTTCCTATCTTGTTCCCAGGGTCAGTTATGTTTATAAGATGTTATAAACAAACTCCACATTCTGGTCCATGGGAACATATAGCATTGCAATAGTGAAAACGAAATTAGCAGTATTTCACTATCAGGACATTCCACACATACCAGGGCATCTCCTACCTTTCACATACAATGCACCCTGCCCACAGGTGTACATTGGGCCTACCTTAGGGGTGACTAATATGTAGAAAAGGGAGGGTTTAGAGACTGGCAAGTGTGTGCACTTGCCAAGTCAACATAACAGACCCAGACAGCACACAGGCTCTCCAATGTCAGGCCAGAGTTACATTTTACAGACTGCTTCAGTGGGTGGCGCAATCAGTGCTGCAGCCCACAAGCAGCATTTTATTTACAGATATGCCAATCATGGAATCACCAATCGATAACCACAATTTACACAGAGAGCATATGCACTTTAGCACTGATCAGCAGTGGTAAAGTGCCCTGAGTTATAAAACCAGCAAAAACAGGTCTGAAATAATACAGGAGGAAGGAAAAAAGCTCTGGAATGACCCTTCAAAAAGGGCAAAGTCCAACATATGTATTCACTAAAAAACAAAGCTTCAAGTGACATTGAAGTTATATGTTTAAAGGAGGTAAAAAAATAATGTATCCAAACAAACAAATGTGAAACTCACAAGTTATAGTTTACCATGGCCTTCTACTAGACATTAAAGGCCTTCTCCAGCATTAAAGGTGCAAGCTGAGGGCTCTAAGCCTATTAGAACATTCCACCCTTAGAGGGCAGAATGTTCTAATTGGTTAAAATAAAGGCCTCACAGAGCCCAAGGGGGTTTAAATCCCTTTGGGCTGCGAGAAGCATTTGCTAACAGAAACAGCTGTGAACAAAGTCGAACATTGAAATGTTGGAGCTCCTTGCTTTTACCACAGCGAGGCTATATGCCCACCCACAGAGTGCATATAACCACCAAACCAAATGTCCATCAGCCATACGGACCCAACTAGAATTCTCTGTACCTTTTTCTAACAATTTTTTTAGGGTGCCACAGTATTTCTGTGGTACCTACCACACAATATTCCACCACATTATTTTGGAGCACTGTGCAAGCTTCACTGAGGAAAAGGCTGCTATTAGATTGTTCCTCAAATTACGAAAACCCCACATTTCTCCTTATAATTTTAATCTGCTCGCTCACCAGCCTTCCGATCCGAAGCCACCGACATCATCTGCGGCGTCCCCCAGGGCTCATCCCTCAGCCCAACGATGTTCAGCGTCTGCATGGCCCCCCTCGCACAAGTGGCCCGTCATCACGACCTCAACATCATCTCCTATGCTGACGACACCCAGCTCATCCTCTCCCTCACCAAGGCCCCATCCACCGCCAAAACCAACCTCCCCGAGGGGATGAAGGCCATCGCCGATTGGATGTGGAGCAGCCGCCTGAAGCTGAACTCAGACATGACGGAGGTCCTCATCCTCGGACCCACCCCCTCAGCCTGGGATGATTCCTCCTGGTGGGCGACCACACTGGGAACAGCACCAACACCCACCGACCATGCACGCAATCTAGGATTCATCCTCAACTCCTCCCTCACCATGTCTAAGCAGGTCAACGCCGTCGCTTCCTCCTGCTACAATACCTTCTGCATGCTCCGCAGGATCTACAAGTGGATCCTGACCAAAACAAGAAGAACAGTGACCCAGGCCCTCGTCAGCAGCAGACTTGACTACGGCAACGCACTCTATGCAGGAATCCCAGCCAAACACCTACGACGACTACAACGCATCCAAAACGCCTCCACCCGACTAATCGTCAACGTTCCCTGCCACAGCCACATCATCCCCCACCTGAGAGACCTACGCTGGCTCCCCGTCAACAAGAGGATCACATTCAAGCTCCTCACCCACGCTCACAAAGCACTCCACAATGCCTGACCAGCCTACCTGAACAGCAGACTCATCTTCCACACCCCCACCCGCCAGCTCCGCTCCGCCAGCCTCGCCCTCGCCGCTCTCCCCCGCATCCAACTAACGACCTCCGGCAGCAGATCCTTCTCCTACCTCGCCTCCAAGACCTGGAACACCCTCCCTACCCACATACGGCAGACCCAAGACCTACTCGCCTTCAGAAGACTCCTCAAGACCTGGCTCTTCGAGCAGTAGCAGCAACCCCCCTCCCCTCAGCGCCTTGGGACCCTCATGGGTAAGTAGCGCGCTTTACAAGGACTCTGATTGATTGATTGATTAACATCAGCTGGCTCATCTGGAAATGCTTTAAAATCAGCAGTTCCTATTACAACTAAATGGCGTTTTGGGAGTGACTCACTTTTGTCTTGAATACAAAATGTTAGTGCTCTAGTTGTTCATTAGATCTCTGTGGTGATGCTACAGTTGATTACTAGGGAGTTAACTGATAGACTACTAATGGCTTTGGGGGAATGTGCTTTGCTCTGCTTGTTAGAATATTTTATTGAAATGGATGCAGAAGATATTTGAAAACTCATAGAAAATGTGTCTTCGTTTTAGCGTTCTAGAGCACTAACCATAATTTATATAACAAAAAGAACCACTTTATTTGAGTTCCTATTCTGCAATATCCTCTTTAGGCAGTGCTTTCAGTTTTACAGCATTGAGTCCATCAGGTTGGTGTTCATGTGCACCACACTTTTGTCATAAATATATAATGTTAGCGCTTTAGTTGCTCATTAGAACACTGCGGTGAAACTGCAGTTGATCACTAGGGATTTAACTGACAGACTACTGCGTGTGTGGAAACTAAATATTTCAATATGTATGCCAGAATATTTTACTGACATGGATAAGGAAGATATTTGAGAACTCATAGAAAATGTGTCCTCCTTTTAGTTTTTAACAGAACATTCATAAACTGTATGGCAAAATTAACCCCATCATTTTGTCCATTTCTAAAGAAAATGCTTCAGGTTTTACAGCTTGTATTCCATCCAGGTGGTCTTCAGGTGTGCCGCACTTTTGCCATAAATACGGAATGAATGCGCTATAGGTGTTCATTAGAGACATTGAGGTTGAGCTACTGCAGAACTCTGGGGAATCAGCTGCTCTAGCTGTCGGAAGTATGTTCTTCTAAGAATTGTACATTGCTCTCACTGACTGAGGAAGATTGCATGAACATGTAAAAAATGTGTTCTCATTATACTACCTTCCATAAAGTCTAATAAAAAATCATGAGACACAACAGTTTTTTCTTAACCCCTTCACCGCGGGGCTAATTCCCCCTTGGCGCGGGGCGGGGGTGGCCGCGTGAGGCGACGCAGTGCTCATGACAAGCTTGGCTCATTATGCAGCACGGTGGTGCTGTGCTCATGACGAGCTGAGCTTGTCATGACCACGCCAGTTTTCATGGAACGCTCAGCACAGCGGGGGAATTATCCCCGCGTGGGAGCGCCGCAGCAGTCATGACGAGCTCAGCTCATCATGAGCACAGCGCCACTGTGCCTCATGACGAGCTGAGCCAAACAAAGGAGTCGCATTTTTCACAGCGTAAAATGACCAGAGAACTCACAAGAATTCCTAAAAATGAGTGTAACACCACAAATAAATGATTTATATTTTTTCTAAAATGTGTTATCACCCTTTATATGTGCTCCTTTGTGTGACCCTCAAGACTTGTCATTCAATACATTGCATTTCAATGATGAACATTCCCCAAGTATTGTAATGACTGCAACATCATGGGGTTCATGTTGTGATCAGCCAATGAAGGGGGGATCACTTAGCCCTCCTATTATCGTGCTTTTACTTTGTCCCTCTATATCTTTTTTTAATTCATTTTCAGGAAGTAGGGACTATATTACTCATGTTGTGACCAGCCATGTGGGTATTCAGTTTGGGTAGTCCATCACAAATGAGATTTGCAAATCCTGTAAAAACTAGAAAAATTAAGGGCCACATTCAGAGTTTGGGGGATGGGACTCAATCACAAACATGGCAGATATTCCATTGGCCAAATTAGAAGTGCATTGTCTGCCTAACATAAAAGTGCATAAATAAACTGGAACTATGAGGATGGGATATTTTAGTGCATTTGTGATGAAGAACCCATCCACCAAACTGTAAATCAAGCCCTTAATTTTTATCAATTTGTGTAGGATTCACAAATCCTGAGGCCCAGGAGCATCCATGGAACTTAGAGAAGACCCAGGATATATTGAAAGAGAGTTCATATTGATTGGGTACCCTCACAAGCCTGACAGAGCAATTGTTTTGAATTAATTAGAACAATAGTTCATGCAGTTTCCATCCTAATGTATCTAACATCCTGGTGAATATGCATGAGATTGGTCTCAAACTAAATGGAAGCACTGGTAAAGACGTCTTGCAATACAATAACAAAACACAACTATAGTTAATGAGGGAGCAGAGATGAAATTTGGAAGTATCCATCACGATGACTGATGGAGTCAACACATTTCCCAAGATGTAGAAGAAAGATTGAATATTCTCCATCAAATCCATTCACAACATCTCTGGAGGGATTGAATGCATGGTTCTCTTCTCACAGGAGAGCTTCAATAACTTGATAGCAAGCCAGCAATTCATTCAGGTTCTAGAGCTGTAAATGTCTACAACGTACCAGAATGTGGAAGCATATGACTAAGCAACTTCCTATGAGTCAAAGAAATTCATATTCACAGAAAAATTAAGGATGAGTCGCTGCTGGAGGAAAACCTATCCTGTCTTTTATTGTGCCTCTGACTCTGAACATACAGATTTCCACTGATTTGTCAGGAAATTTGAGGGATAAAGCCCACCAAGAGGGGATGTTGCCCAGTGCAAAAAGTTCTGCCAGCTTCTGGTCTTCGATCAACTTATTGACCTTCTACTCCAAAGACAAAGGAGCTTCTGTTCAAAGAAACAGCAGATAGAGTGAGGTTTCTTTCTCTGATAGTTTGTATTTTAATGAATGCAATCAAAGTACCGCCAAGCAATCAGAAAGGAAACAGAAGCCATGGCTAATGCCCATAACTTGTCAAAGACCACATCTGGCCTAAAAAGACTTTCCTTTCCATTATTGCCTGAGTTAATTGCAGTCATAGCCATCAGCTATAGCACCCAGGGGAGACTGGAAGGCATGGAATCATATGTATCAGCTATACTGATGCTAGTCCATGTGAAAAAAATCAATGCTGCTTGGGAATGTTTCTACCTCCTTGACATCTGCAACCACAGGATCAGTATCCTCAGAGGCTACAAGAATCTCTCCAGAAAAATATCAACGTTTTTAATCCATTATGATTGTTCTGTGTTACATGGACTCAGGGGCATATTACCAAGGGCCATTATCGCCGCTTTATCAGGACTTTTTCCCGCTAAAGCGGCGATAATTTGATCGCCCAATTACCAAACTGTCGCTAACACCAGTTAGCGACAGCTAGTAGGCGATAGCGATCATCTTGGGGCCCACTTTGCCTGTCAGCGATAATTATTGCTAATGACATGCAAAGTGGGCTTGCCAAGTTGTTAGCGACTGGAAACAGTCGCTAATATCGCTATCTCCTTTTACCAACAATGGCGTAGTTTTAGAAATATTTGCGCTAAGCTCGAATATCTCCAAAAGCTAACGCCAGCCCAGAGCAGTTCTTAGCCATGTTATCCAATGGAAGGTGGATAACATGGCTAAGAGCATTGTCACGATAATGTGTGAATATCGCTGTATTTACAGCGATATTCACGCATTTTGCCTGCTTTTTATCGTTTTAGAGATCAACCTTGCTAATAGCAAGTTATCTCTGCGATAAAAACAGGTGAACCGTGGCGATAATATTTTCACCGCTGAGCCTACTTAGCGATAAATATCGCTGTAGGTTGGTAATATGCCCCCCAGTTTCTTCACTGTGATATATTCTATGCAGGAACTGATGAATTACAGACGTCTCCAACCCACGCCGTTGCCAAAATAAAACATTCATAAGAGCCTCATTCAGAAACATACCCTCCTTCAACCATTTGTAAAGAATTGCTGTCTAATGCGCTAAAATTGAGTCTAGAGAAACTTTTTTAATATGTCTGAAACAGGAAAGCCCTCAGGAACAAAGTGAACAGGTGATATAGCAGACTAATAGGAGATGTTTAGTTCTTTGAATTACACCTGATCTTTTGAATATGTACAGTTCAGCTTTTTAATTTGTTTTAGTACAGTGAGTGAATTTATTTGTATGAATTGAGTTTGTCTGTTTGAAGCTGAGAACGGATCACTGACAGAATTTCGACCACAAAAATATCGACCTACAGAAATATCGAGTCAACAATATCGAAGGCAAGAATATCGACATCCTATCTACAACATAGTAAGTACAAAAATATCGAAAAAATAATATAGATGTTAAAAATATCGATGTCAAAAATATCGATTTTTTTTCTTTTAATATATAAATGTAAAATAAACTATATAACACTAATAAATTAAATCTACATATTTAAAAGTATCTAATAATGTTTTAAATAAATAAATAATACATATATATTAATAGTACATTAATGAAATATATACAGTAAATATATAATATATATGTACTGAACAATAAGTATTAATAATTATTTTACTAATTTATAAATTAATTACATATATTCTAAATTACTAATACATTTACAAACATAAAAAAATAACATAAATAAAATGTAACTAATATAAAAAATAAAATAAACTTTTGCAGCCTCATTCATGTACAATCCGTTTTGCGTGTCCCTAATAGCGAATCATAGCGACTCGCTATTGAGGACACGCAAAACGGCATTCATGTAGGAATTGCTAATAAAATAGCGATTCCTACATGTTCTTTATTTGCGAGTAGCAATTTGCTACTCGCAAATACTCCCCATTCATTCCTATGGGCCAAGAGGCCCATAGGAATGAATGGGGAGTATCCCTTATTTGCGAGTAGCAATTTGCTACTCGCAAATGAGATAGCGACTGAAAGGGTGCCAGGGGTGTCCAAAGGACGCCCTGTAGCACCCCTAAAATGCACATTTGGACAGGTGTTGCGCACACACATGTCCAAAGGACATGTGTGTGTGCAACATGCAACTTAGAAAAATGCTTTTAAAAGCATTTTTCTGAGTTTCTGCTATTTACCGACAGGTCTGACCTCTCGGTAAATAGCGGCCCCAAAAGTGCTAAATCGCAATTTCAGGATGTGTCATGAATAGCATTTGAGGAATCTCTAATAGAGATTCCTTAAATGCTATTCCTCGCATATTTGCGACTTCTTAAATAGCGATTTTTGCATTTGGTATCATGAATACCAAATGCAAAAATCGCACTCGCAAAGGGCCAGATTCTCAGAATCTGGCCCTTTTGCGAGCGCTATTGCCTACATGAATCAGGCTGTTAATCTTTTTACAATTAATTATATAAAACGTTGGATTGCGTAAGGGTAAAAATTACTATTCCCACTCCAGAGAGTACAACAGTAGGGAAAGCGTTGGATAGCGTATGGGTAAAAATTACTATTCCCACTCCAGAGAGTGCAACAGTAGGGAAAGCATTGGATAGCGTAGGGGTAAAAATTACTATTCCCACTCCAGAGAGTGCAACAGTAGGGAAAGCGTTGGATAGCGTAGGAGTAAAAATTGCTATTCCCACTCCAGAGAGTGCAACAGTAGGGAAAGCGTTGGATAGCGTATGGGTAAAAATTACTATTCCCACTCCAGAGAGTGCAACAGTAGGGAAAGCGTTGGATAGCGTAGGGGCAAAAATTACTATTCCCACTCCAGAGAGTGCAGCAGTAGGGAAAGCGTTGGATAGCGTAGGGGTAAAAATTACTATTCCCACTCCAGAGAGTGCAACAGTAGGGAAAGCGTTGGATAGCGTAGGGGTAAAAACTTACTATTCCCACTCCAGAGAGTGCAACAGTAGGGAAAGCGTTGGATAGCGTAGGGGTAAAAATTACTATTCCCACTCCAGAGAGTGCAACAGTAGGGAAAGCATTGGATAGCGTAGGGGTAAAAATTACTATTCCCACTCCAGAGAGTGCAACAGTAGGGAAAGCATTGGATAGCGTAGGGGTACAAATTACTATTCCCAATCCAGAGAGTGCAACAGTAGGGAAAGGGTTGGATAGCGTACGGGTAAAAATTACTATTCCCACTCCAGAGAGTGCAACAGTAGGGAAAGCGTTGGATAGAGTAGGGGTATAAATTACTATTCCCACTCCAGAGAGTGCAACAGTAGGGAAAGCGTTGGATAGCGTACGGGTAAAAATTACTATTCCCACTCCAGAGAGTGCAACAGTAGGGAAAGCGTTGGATAGCGTAGGGGTAAAAATTACTATTCCCACTCCAGAGAGTGCAACAGTAGGGAAAGCGTTGGATAGCGTACGGGTAAAAATTACTATTCCCACTCCAGAGAGTGCAACAGTAGGGAAAGCGTTGGATAGCGTAGGGGTACAAATTACTATTCCCACTCCAGAGAGTGCAACAGTAGGGAAAGCGTTGGATAGCGTAGGAGTAAAAATTACTATTCCCACTCCAGAGAGTGCAATAGTAGGGAAAGCGTTGGATAGCGTAGGGATAAAAATTACTATTCCCACTCCAGAGAGTGCAACAATAGGGAAAGCGTTGGATAGCGTAGGGGTAAAAAATACTATTCCCACTCCAGAGAGTGCAACAGTAGGGAAAGCGTTGGATAGCGTACGGGTAAAAATTACTATTCCCACTCCAGAGAGTGCAACAGTAGGGAAAGCGTTGGATAGCGTAGGGGTACAAATTACTATTCCCACTCCAGAGAGTGCAACAGTAGGGAAAGCGTTGGATAGCGTAGGAGTAAAAATTACTATTCCCACTCCAGAGAGTGCAATAGTAGGGAAAGCGTTGGATAGCGTAGGGATAAAAATTACTATTCCCACTCCAGAGAGTGCAACAATAGGGAAAGCGTTGGATAGCGTAGGGGTAAAAAATACTATTCCAACTCCAGAGAGTGCTACATTAGGGAAAGTGTTGGATAGTATAAGGGTTAAAATAACATACTTATAAATAAACGATTTTTCTAATTATAAAAAAATATATATATATATAAACTATATACAATACCTATACATGCATATAAAATACATGCTGAGCTAAATATATTTAACCTACAATAAATTAAAATTAATACCATATAATAATATTAAATTGCCAATTAATAATTAATTAACAATTATATTATTAACAATACAATTAGTTTTAATACATTATTATTTATTTAAATTTACATTACTTCCCACCATATTTCCCTATAAAACCACTACCCACAACATAACACTTTTATCCATTTATGAATTAAAGAAAAATAATTAGCAAATGATTAAAATTAATTAACTATTAATTAAAATTAATTACCAATTAATAAAATGTATTTTATAATTCCTACTAATTATTAACTAATTAACCATAATTAAATTACTTCCCACCCTATTCCCCTATAAACCCACATCCCGCTACAGAACATATATATCAATTAATCAATTAATTTAATTTTTTTCAAATTAATTAATAATAATTAGCAATTAATTATAATTAATTAATAAATCCTACTATTTATTAATCTACTTACCATAATTAAATTACTTCCCACCCTATTCCCCTATAAACCCACTACCCGCTACAGAACATATATATCAATTAATAAATTAATTAAAATTAATTTCCAATTAATTATAATTTATTAATAAATCCTACTAATTAATAATCAATTTATCATAATTAAATTACTTCCCACCCTATTCCTGTATAAACCCACAACCCACTCCGGTACTAAAATGTACAATTTTTTAATAAATTAATTTATTATTATATATAATTAATACCTATATAATAGTAATTATTTCAAATACTTAAGTTAAACATATAACACATACATTATAAAAATGTATAAAATAATACAAATATCGATATTAGTGTCATCAAAATTAGTAACATCGATATATATGCTATCGATATTACTAACTTCGATATTACTTACATCGATATTAAGAATTTCGATATTACTTACCTTAGGGTCGATATTCTGTCCAACGATATTTTTGCCTTCGATATTATGCTCCTTCGATATTTCAGACTCGATATTATGGTAGGTCGATATTTCCAACTCGATATTTTGTCTGTGTACCGCTGAGAACATGGGTATGGTCCAGTGCTTACTTTCTGCATGTGATTCGTGGTAATATGTATCTGGGAACGAGGACTGCAATTTCATTGTCAGATTTTGACCCAAACTAGAAACAGAAAGACAGGAAGGGGACCAATGGAGGGCCCCGAGAAATATAGAAAGAGGGCGACAAAGGGAGAAAGTAAGATTGGCAAACAAACATTCAAAAGTAAGATATAGAGGTAGTGTTGGAGGAAGAAAAGGGAATGAGATGTGCAGAATCCCTTTCAGAGGGCCATGAGAAAAGCAGGAGTTACTGGGCCCAACTGTGTGGTTTGAGGCCTTATACTCCTGGGGGAATATTACCAAGCAATAGTGATAATTATCGCTATTGCTTGGTTAGAGACAAAAATTTACCGCTGAGCTGCGGCGATTTTTACCGCAGATAAACCTTGGTATTACCAAGGTTTACCGCAAATGCGATACAAATCGCCGCAATGCATGAATATCACTGAAAAGTCAGCGATATTCATGCATTACCGAGCTAATGCCCTTAGCCATGTTATCCACCTACCATTGGATAACATGGCTAAGAACTGCTCAGGGCAGGTGTTAGCTTTTGGAGATATTCGCGGTTAGCGCAAATATCTCCAAAAGTTGGTAATAGGAGATAGCGATGTTAGCGACTGTTTTCAGTCGCTAACATCTTGGTACGCCCACTTTGCATGTCATTAGTGATAAATATCACTGGCATGCAAAGTGGGGCCCAAGATGGTCGCTATCTCCTACTAGCTGTTGCTAACTGGTGTTAGCGACAGCTAGGTAATAGGGAGATAATTTTATCTCCGCTTTCTTGGCTTTTAAAGCCAAAAAAGCGGAGATAAACCCCCTTGATAATATGCCCCCTGATGTTTTAGAGCTCAACCTACTATGGGTCCTTACTAACTGGGCCACGTTCTACCCTCTTCAGCACTTGACTATCAGTGGTAGCGCAGGCCAAGTAGTCCAAGGCGCTTACTGGGGGAGGAAAGCGTGCAGCTACACTGGCTCAGGACTAAAAGTACAGACAATAGCAGCAATATGATGAATGTCCAGCCAAATAGTTTCTCTTTTGAAGGATGTGAGCGCACAAAGCAAAAAGGCAACATGCTAAATAATATCCATAGTCGCTTGAGGTCCACACTCAAGTTTCGTCCTGGGCAGTATCCCCAACTACTTTCATTCCTATGTAGTGAGGCTGGTTATTCTCCATTTGATACTGGAGGCAACTTCCTTGTCCTTAAGTTTGGCCTTCGGAGTCAATTTTAACAGCTCTATGCACTAAGTTTGTGCAAGTCGCAGAGCAGGCTTGCTAGACACAAACAGTCTTACCTAAACTGATGGCAGCCGGGAAGTTTGGGAAGGCAGGGTTATGTCTTGGGAGTCTCTGGTCTCCATACACTGCGGGTTCGTGACCTCCATGGTCTTTTTCCGGTGATGTGTCGGCCATCCTTCAGTTTCCATCAGTGTTGGAAATCCTCCTCCGTGACTCCTTTCAATTGGGAAGTGCTCCTCACAGCAGCCTGGGCTCAACGAGTGCAGGTAATGGTCCTGCTTCCATTGCGGCCTCCCTCCTAGTGCATAGGGGTCAATGTCTGACTCTGCTCATGGACGACTGCCCTCAGTTCATGGTGGGTGTCATGCTTAATCATTGGGCAGCTCCTTGTTGGGCCAGCGCTGCAATGCCCAATGGGCTCCTCGAGGAGGCTCTTTGCTGGAGGTCTATTAAAAGAAGATGCTGTGATGAAGTGAAAGTGGAGGTGCTATATATGTTGATTAGCGTAAGTGTGGTATAAAAATAACTAAGAGAGACCCTGAAAGGATTAATATGTTATAAATAAAAACAAAGGGTTGCTGTGAGGTTCCGTGACAATTGTAAGTGGTGTTTTTCGACTCGCACGAATATAGTCGAGTCTGGTATCTATGAACCGCAAATGACGAGTTTAGTGGGTGTACGCAGTTTTGCTGTACTAACTCAAACCGTTCGTTTGTTATGTGGGTTTTTCATCTGTACCCACGGGTTCCATCTTAGATACGGCATCCATTTTGTCTCTTGCCCTCAAGTAGCCAGCGAACGGACGATGTCCGCTTCGCGACCCTGGGACTCCCAAGATATTTGCGGAAGACACATGTCTCTTGTAAGTGTCTTTATGACGAGGGGGATGATACTGTAAGGCAGATGGGGCCGCTCGAGGCCCATCTCGAGCGGCCGGCTTATTGTCTCAGCCGTGCATCTCATTAGGCACGTCCCTTTGATGCCTGTATCTCATGTTTCCCGATACCTCCCCTTTTACACCCTTTCCGATCTCCCCACTGTCTCCATCTTCCTCTGCACCTGTCCTTGTTCCTACTTCGATCTGTTTTACTGCTGATTGGAATGTACTAATGGTGGGAAGATGGGTTTTACAGTTGGGAACCGCCAAATGTTTCCGCACTTATATTCCGGACCTTATGTGAATCAAAGTGACCAAAACGACCCCTCTGGGGGATAATTGTGGGAACCGGGTTGTAAACTTTTGTCTGCTATGCAAACCTATGGGAAAATCGTGTATAAAAGGAGCGATCCACAGAACCAATTTGAAGCAGTCACTCTGAACTACACTTGTTGTACTTCCGTGATTTCTGTGTTTCCCTGCAGCAAATAAACCTTGAATCTGTGACGCCGAAGGAAGTGTCCCGTGTCTCTGTGATTTGTACGCCGGAGCAGGTTACCCACGAAGGTTTCAGGTGTTGTGCCCTGGCACCGCTGGGTTCTAAAATAACCCAGTCCTTCAGTTGGCGCCCAACGTGGGGCTGCATCAGTGGTACCGGTCCAAGCCCGACGATCATGAGGAACTTCGTGTGAAATCTCCGAGGGAAGGTGCACTCCACTTCATCGATCCCGTTGTCGAAATAAGTGGCCCGAAGACTTTTCCCACGAAGATTCCCGCCTCCTGACGGCTGCGACGGACTGCTGCCCTGACTGTAGACCTGTTTTGGCGCCTGGCGTAGACCTTGGTAGAGCGAGACGATTGACGGGCCTTCCTGGTGACGCCATCGATCTTTGAGTTAAGTATTTGTGGGTCGCTCCCAGAGTTCTTGGTTGTGGTTGCTTAGTGGTTGCATGGTTCCATTGCATTTGTAGTTCTTGGTCCTTTGTTGTGTTGTTTGACGACTGCAGCCGCCAAAAACCGAGGGTTTTTGTTCTTTACAGGGACTTGGTAAATCCCGTAACCCTTGAAGTTTGTGAAACTCGGCGAGTGTGCAAGATGCCTAGTCGCAGTACTTTGTTTAGTTGTTTCAGACCTTGTGGTGTGGATTCCCGATTGGAGGACTCGTGTCCAATACCTCCGGTTGGAACTCCAACTTATGAACTGTACAGTAAGCATGGGCTAGGCCCGATTACTTTTAATGATTATTGGATCCGTTATACAAAGAAGGACGGTGTCCTTAGTTGGCCACCTCATGGTAGTTTTGAGACTCCAATCTTAGATAATCTAGAGGCTAAATTATTTGCGAAAAAGTCAAGGCCGGCCATGTTTGATGCTTTTCGGTTGTGGCGTAAAGAAGCCCGACAGAAAGAAATTAGACAGACTAAGCGAAATCAGAGAGATGGTGTTGCTACCATTGTAAAGAAAGCAGAGCAGTTTCAGCGTGATAAGGAGGATAAGGAAAAGGAAGTGTTCGATAGGCTACAGCGTATGTCCATAGATAAATGTTATCCTACTTTGCCTACGGAGTCGGAAAAGAAGGTGGAGGCAGTTGAGGATTCTTTAATGTCCTATCTTATGAAGTCACCACCTCCGTATGTACAGGGTACCGCTGTTCCAGTGGTTCCTCCTGTACCTGTTCCGCCACCTATTCCTCAGCCTGTTCCTCAACCTGCACCCGTCCTTCCGACTGTTCCTGCTCCTTTGTCTGTTGCCATCCCTACTGCTCCTCCGCTTCCACATACTCCTGCTCCCGCTACTGCTCCTGCTCTGTTAACTCCTACTGTTGCTACTGTTTCTACCCCCTCACTTGTTAGTCCTGTGTCTTATACTTCTCCCTCTACTCGTAGCCGTACTTCTCCTCTTGCGGCTAGTTTCTTTCATTCTCTCGGACCTGTTCTTGGGTCCGCTGGTTCCGATGGTCCTCAGAGACGTAGTCAGCTTCCTGGTAACAGAGAACGTGCTTCGCTATACAATATGGCGATGGGTTGGATGACACATCCTCTTCGAAATCCACCACGTGTCATACTCGACACATTTTGTCAATTCAATATACCAACCCAGAGATTTGTGTTCGAAGAAATGTGTAAGGTCCTTCGCGATCAGATATCGGCCGATGCACCTGACGAGGTGCTGACCGCTTTGTCCGATCTACAGCTTCAGTTCTCGACTGGACTGATAGTGGATACCAACGTTCGACGTGCGGTTGAGCGGTTGCTATCTTTCCGTCCCACTCCTATACCCCAAGCCTTGTTTGTTGAGGATATTGAAAGACAGCCAGATGAATCTGGTCAGTTTCCTATGCGCGAAGTTCCACCAGTGTGGATGCCAGGTAATCCCGCAGCTGCTCCTCCGATCTTGCCGTTCTTTCAGAGAGTGTGGATACATCTCCCGTGGAAACGATCAGAAGTATTACAGGTAAAGCAATCATTGCCTGACCCTCGCAAAAATCCTACAGGGTATTACAAAGAATTATCGCAGCTCGTAGATGCTACGATAATGAATCTTGCCGATATTGATATGCTGTTCGGAAATGTCGTACCGCAACCGGTGTGGGCTAAGATTCGTCAGGAGAATCATCCAAATGAATTAGGTGGTGCTTGGGCTGCCATTGTAGCGGCGGATGCCCGACAAACTGGTGGTGCTAAACCTGACCAGCTGATTGCTGATCTTCCTCAAAGAATAATAACGTTAATGAAAACTCTTATGCCAGCTATGAGGGTGAACTGGGACAAATTGTCTGCTTGTAAACAGAAGAAGGACGAGAGTGTCTCCGACTTCTTTACGAGGTTCGAGGAGGCATTCATCGACCATAGTGGACAGGATATGGGTACAGAGGGTGGTCAACGGTTGTTTGTCGATAAATTTGTTTCAAACTTATTGCCCGATTTGAGCAATAAATTAAAGAATTCAGAAAGTGCATGGGCCGTTTCTACCTCAGCTCAGATATTGGCCACAGCACAATATTATGAGAATAGAGAGAAAGAGGAGAACGACCGTGCTGAGAAAAAGACGAAAGAGCTTAAAACTAAAGTGTTGCTACAGCAGGCGTTTCCTCCACGTTCGAATCAGAATGCGCCCCAACAGAATAGATCGCAGTCGCAATCGAACCGATCACAACCTCGTAATGACTCCTCTTTCCAAAGATCATCGTTAGGGTACAATCAGTGTGCCTATTGTAGACAGGAGGGTCATATAAAATTTAATTGTCCTGTTTTGAACGACCGTAATAGTGGTAATTCCTCTAGAGGAGGTCGTGGTGGTTCTCAACAGACATCACGCGGTAGGGGTCGCGGTGTTCAAAATGATCGTTCAGATAACTCATCAAACTCTAATAACTGTTTTGATCAACGTGGATCATCGCAAGGACGATCTGCGCAGTACAATGTAGACGATTACTACGTTGATCAGGGAACTGACGACAGTAATTACTAGGACAGCCAAAGACAAGGAGAGGGAGTGGTATCAGTTCCGGTTGATCAGAGAGGGCCTTACGTCGCAGTTGCTACATCGGGCGTCGTTGAGCCTTTTCTGTTGGACACTGGTGCAGCGAAAAGTTCTATTATGCATTCGAAACTCCCTGGCGCACCTTTGTCTGGCTTAACAAATGTTTCCGTTGGATTCTCTGGCGCCCCCGTTAGCAATCCAGTTTCGCGCCCTTTGCCCCTTACAATTGGGCCTCGAGGAACTCCAGGCTCCGTTGATTTTGACTACTGGGTGTGGTGAAAATCTTTTGGGTCTGGATTTGCTTAAACGTTTGTATGCAACTCTGTACTGTTCTCCCGCGGGCGTAAAGCTTACGTTGGGAGAGAGAGTTGTCTCACCTATGTATTTGTCCCTCGATAAGCTTCCACCGGAATTGAGTTCTCTTCCTGCGTCTTTGTGGGCAACAGGTCCCAATGATGTGGGCCTGCTTGACATCTCCCCTTATGTTGTTCAGTTGAAATGTAATGTGCGATTGCCACGTATTCCCCAGTACCGTATCTCTCTTGATGGTGAACGAGCACTGTTGGCGATCATTTATGATCTGATCGAGAAAGACGTTATTGAAGAGACTCGGGGAAACGTGTGCAACAGCCCTGTACTGCCCATTCTAAAACGTACTGATCCTTCGAAACCACCTGTTTATCGTTTTGTTATCGATTTACGGGAGGTGAATAAAATTGTGATTCCTCAGTTCCCCGTTGTGCCTGACATCACGGCGCTACTGACTCTGATTCCAGCTTCTGCATCATGGTTTTCGGTGATTGACTTGAAGAATGCGTTCTTCAGCATCCCGATTGCAGAGGAGAGCAGAGACCTTTTCGGTTTCTCTCTCGGTGGACGCAGCTTCCGGTTCAAACGCGCTCCTCAGGGCTACTGTGAAAGTCCATCGATTTACAGTCAAGCCTTGAAGGGTCAACTGGATGCGTTTACGTTGCCGGTTGGTGCGGCCTTAATCCAATACGTCGATGACTTATTGGTGGCTGCTGATACTCAGGACATTTGCAAAATTGCTACGGTGTCGTTGCTGCAACATCTCTGCGAGCTAAATCACAAGGTGTCACCTTCTAAACTCCAATATTGTTGTCAAGAAGTTACCTATTTAGGTCACTGATTGTCAAAGGAGGGAAGGCGGTTGACCCCAGAGAGAATTGCTGCAATTGCACGAATGGCTGTGCCAAAAACCCAAAGAGATGTGCGTGCCTTTCTAGGTATCACGTCGTACTGCAGGCAATGGATTCCTAATTTTTCATTGCTAGCGAAACCATTAGTGGCTCTTACGTGCAAGGATGTTTCAACTCCTTTACCATGGACGGAAGAATGTCAGAAAAGTTTTTCTGAACTGCGTGATTCATTGTGTTCGGCTCCTGTGTTAGGTACTCCTGACTACAGTAAGCCATTCACGTTATATGTTCATGAAAGAGAAGGTTGTGCGTTGAGTGTTTTAACGCAACCTTTTGGTGGTAAGCAACGTCCATGTGCATATTTTTCCTCGACCTTGGACCCGGTAGCTAGAGCATTGCCGAGTTGCTTGAGAGCAACAGCGGCAGCTGCGGTGTCCATCCGACAATCAGCAGGATTGGTCATGGATAATATGCTTACGGTGATGGTTCCGCATGCAGTTGACACTCTTCTGAATCGTACGAAAACTCAGCACTTGACGAGTGCGAGATTGTCTGGGTACGAATTGACGTTGCTGGCAAGTCATATCCAAATAAAACGTTGCAATGTTCTGAATCCGGCGACTTTGTTACCAATTAGCTCAGAGTCAGATGAAATAACAGAGCATGATTGTTATTTGAGGACAGAAGAGGAAACAAAAGGTCGAGTGGACCTCAAAAACACCCCATTGGAAGACCCAGATGGAACGCTGTATGTGGATGGTTCGTGTTTTAAGTTGCCGAATGGCGATGTGACTACTGCTTATGCTGTTGTAACGTTGAATACTGTTGTTGAGACTGCAAGATTGAATCAGAATTCTGCCCAAGCTGCAGAGCTGATCGCTCTCACCAGAGCGTGTGTGTTAGCGAAAGGGAAACGTGTGAATGTGTTTACCGACAGCCAATATGCGTTTGGCGTCGCCCATAGTTTTGGACGATTGTGGAGAGAGAGAGGTTTTCTAACATCGCATGGTACGAAGATTCAGCATGGCCAGCTTGTGAATGATCTCTTAGATGCACTGACGTTGCCTAAGCAGGTAGCAATTGTTAAATGTAGTGCGCATCGTAAGGTGACGGATGATGTTGGTCGTGGTAATGCGCTTGCGGATGAGATTGCTAAGGAGACTGCCCGGAACCTTAGCACTCGAATGTATGTGACGAGTTCGGTTAGGTGGCCTGCAGAGTCGGGTATGTGTGAAGACACTATTGAGAGTGTGAAAGAAATTCAGAAAGAGGCCACCGAGACTGAAAAGACGAAGTGGAAAGAAAGTACGGGAAAGCTGGATGCAAGTGGTTGTTGGATTGATTTATCGGATCGGAAAAGATGGATGTTACCTGATGCGTATGTGCTGGCCGTTGTGACAATGGCACATGGGTTAGCACATATTAGCGCGAAAGGTATTTGTAAGCTGCTGTCCCCTGTGTGGAAGAATGATGGTATCACGAAGTGTGCTGAACGCTTGGTTAAGAATTGTATGGTGTGCATGTTGTACAATCCTGGCAAGGGAACCCCAACTCCTCCTGGCAGTTTTTGCTCCCCCTTCATGTCCCTTTGAGGTGATTCAATTGGATTTCATCCATATGGAGCGATGCAATAACATGAAATACGTTTTAGTAGTGGTTTGCGCATTCTCCCGATGGATTGAGGCCTATCCTCTCAAAGACAATACTGCTTTGTCTACTGCAAAAATCCTACTGAAGGAATACTTTCCTCGGTACGGAATGCCTAGAGTCGTGTGGTCAGATAACGGAAGTGAGTTTGTGGGGAGTGTGATGAAGAGTGTGTGTAAGGGCCTTGGAATTAATCAGAAATTCCATAGTGCCAATCATCCCCAGTCAGCTGGTTTGGTTGAAGGGTATAATGGCACCCTTAAACTAAAGCTGACGAAGATTCAGGCTACGACTGGTCTCTCGTGGCCTGACGCTTTACCCTTAGCATTATTGTCAACTAGGGCGACTGTACACTCCCGAGTAGGGCTTAGCCCCTATGAAATAGTGTTCGGTAGTCCTGCGAATGTTTGGGGGGTTCCTAGACCAGGTGCGCTCTGTGATCTTGAGTATCCAATGTTGATCGATTATCTTCATGACTTGACTGCTAAACTGAGGTTAATTCACCAACAGGTTTACGAAGCACTGCCGACGCAGACGGTGGGTCCAGGCCACCAGCTCCAGCCCGGAGCTTGGATGGTGACGCGGAACTTTTCGCGCAAGAACAATTTGGATCCGAGGTTCACTGGACCCTACCAGGTTCTCCTCGCCACGAGGACTGCTGTTCGTCTTGAGGGACGGAAGAACTGGGTGCACGCCACCCACACGAAGAAAGTCCCTATCCCTTTGCCGGTAGACCCGTGGGTGAGGAGAGGCATTGCATCAACTGAAACCGAAGGATTGCCGGCGTTTGTACCTTCTAGCGACGCACAACCTGTCGGAGAATCCTCAGTGCAGCAGAAAGACACAGTTGAACATTTGTCATCAAAAGACTCAAGACCAGAACACTCAACTGATCAGCAGGACGTTGTCTCTTCAAAGGATCCTTTGTTCGACGAACAGACACGTCCTGGGAAAACCCGATACTTTTTGCGATCTAGCACTAAAGACTAATAAAAGATCCTGCTTTGATTCATTGACAACTGCATTATCCCGCTTTCCGTGATCAGTTTGAACATCCGTATTATTGTGATTATTCTTGTATATATATATATATTGAGTTTTGTTCCTTATACTTTTTGCTTCCACAGCTGAGAAATATTGATTATAAATAAAGGCCGTAGGGCCGCGCGCGTACTTCTTTCTGGTTAGTAGGTCTTGACGCTAGGTTAAAGACCGTCGGTTCTTGGGAACTCCTGGGAATTGACTACTGCTACACAGAACGAAGTGCGTCAAGAAACGTTGCGGACGGTCATAGGGGATGGCGTTTTCAAAGCTGATGGACTTGGAAGAAGCTCAGGCGCAAAGGTTCAAGTTGCAACAACTTAGTCGTACCAAATGTTTTATGTTCCAAATATTTGTATTGTTTTTGACTATTTCTGCATTATTAGCGGGTGGGGTGTATTACACGATGTTTTACTTCTTACCTTCTGCTATACCTACTCCTACCCCTGATCCTAAACTTACCTCTACTATTTCCCCTCATTCCTTTCACATCTTACCCGAACACGAGCAGGCTAGACGTGCAGAATTCCGCAACAATTCCTTTATTCAGCTCCTTCACCAGCATCAGTTAGTGGTTAACACTACTAATTGTTGGGTGTGTGGGTTGATGCCACATACTACGGATAAGGGAATTCCATATCTGGTGTTACCGTATAGTTCCCAAGGGTCTGCTCGAGCATTTCAAACAATGTTTCGAAGCGCACTAGGCTTCCACCCCATTCGGGAACCACGTTCCCCCTACTCTGGTCCTACCTCGTATCAAAAACCTTTATCTATAGCAATAGAGGACTTAGATAGTGATATCTATGATCCCTCGCTTATTCCAGAAGAAGAGGTACAAGCCTATAGGGTCCTGAGTAGAGGCGAGTATAGTGTGTTCACTAGTGAAAAACAGCTTAAAAGCTCACCTCCGATATGGGTCATACCCCACATTGGTAATTTTTGTCTCATAGGTCGTGGTCGAAGATCGAAAGCCCGACTTGGAGAGAGTGCTTGCACTGAAAATTACATTCTGCCGATGGTCTCGTCCCCTGTGTTTCTGGCTGCCAAGGGTACATACTTTATCTGCCATGATCGTGCGTATGCATGGTTGCCCTCTGACTTCATGGGCTCATGTTTTATCGCAAATTTGTTGCCCCCGACGTTTACTGTAGATGCAGGTTATCACAAGACTAGAGTTGTGAGAGGCGTAGTCAGCGAAGAGGATACTGCCGGTCAGGAGGCAAGAGACTTTTTCAAGGGTTTCCTCCCGTTTTGGGGGCCTATGGTTAATAGTAGGAACTTGAGACAGTTGACTCGAGTGGTAGAATCGACAGCTAACATTACTGCCAGTGCCCTTGGTAATATCACCACAGAACTTCAGGCGGATAGACTTATGACGTTACAAAACCGTATTGTTTTAGACGTGATTTTAGCAGATCGAGGTGGGGTATGTAAGGTGATCCATTCGAGCTGCTGTATTTTCATTCCTGATAACGCTCCGACCGTTTATCAAGCCATCTCGAAGTTGCATAAGATCTCCGAATCCATACACGTGGATGTAGGAGATTGGACGCTACTTGGGTGGTTTTGGGGCCTGATGTCGACTTGGGGTTGGAAGATTCTGATGATCGTTGGAGTTGTCGTGGCGTTCCTGTTCACGTGTTGCCTTTGTGTGCAGTGCGGTCCTGCCTTATGTGGCCTCTGTGCTACAACGTGTATGAGACAGCCGCCTGTTACCAATGGAACTCGGTTGGACAGAGCTATGCTACAGCAACATCTAGATGGTCTGATGAATATTGAGTATGATTCCGACTAGTGCTTGCCTACATGAGGGCAAAAGGAGCGTCTGAGGTTCCGTGACAATTGTAAGTGGTGTTTTTCGACTCGCACGAATATAGTCGAGTCTGGTATCTATGAACCGCAAATGACGAGTTTAGTGGGTGTACGCAGTTTTGCTGTACTAACTCAAACCGTTCGTTTGTTATGTGGGTTTTTCATCTGTACCCACGGGTTCCATCTTAGATACGGCATCCATTTTGTCTCTTGCCCTCAAGTAGCCAGCGAACGGACGATGTCCGCTTCGCGACCCTGGGACTCCCAAGATATTTGCGGAAGACACATGTCTCTTGTAAGTGTCTTTATGATGAGGGGGATGATACTGTAAGGCAGATGGCGCCGCTCGAGGCCCATCTCGAGCGGCCGGCTTATTGTCTCAGCCGTGCATCTCATTAGGCACGTCCCTTTGATGCCTGTATCTCATGTTTCCCGATACCTCCCCTTTTACACCCTTTCCGATCTCCCCACTGTCTCCATCTTCCTCTGCACCTGTCCTTGTTCCTACTTCGATCTGTTTTACTGCTGATTGGAATGTACTAATGGTGGGAAGATGGGTTTTACAGTTGGGAACCGCCAAATGTTTCCGCACTTATATTCCGGACCTTATGTGAATCAAAGTGACCAAAACGACCCCTCTGGGGGATAATTGTGGGAACCGGGTTGTAAACTTTTGTCTGCTATGCAAACCTATGGGAAAATCGTGTATAAAAGGAGCGATCCACAGAACCAATTTGAAGCAGTCACTCTGAACTACACTTGTTGTACTTCCGTGATTTCTGTGTTTCCCTGCAGCAAATAAACCTTGAATCTTTGACGCCGAAGGAAGTGTCCCGTGTCTCTGTGATTTGTACGCCGGAGCAGGTTACCCACGAAGGTTTCAGGTGTTGTGCCCTGGCACCGCTGGGTTCTAAAATAACCCAGTCCTTCAGCTGTGTGGGAGACAATTATCCGGTACCGCTTACAGGAAAGTGAGAACGTCAGCCAATATATTTAGTGTCATGTGAAGTCCCTGCTGATCTGGGTACTTCGTCAGGACCATGTAACCTGATCTACCAATGAATGGGGCTACAGTAGGTCACCAACTAATGTTGCACAAGGCTGATGGCCTCTACATGACAGAGGCCCTAATTCTAGCATACAAGGGTCACCGACTGGCACAGCAGCCATGGTTCCGGCTCAACTAGGGGGCCGATTACAATTGCAGAAGGCCCGTCACCACCAGCCATGCGGTGGCGGTCCTTCCGCAATTGGACCACGATATTTCCCCCGCCACATTGCGATGACGGAGGGAATTGCACTCGGATAGTGGCGAATGCAAAGAACGTCTGCCACAAGCAATCATACAGATTTCCTGGCAGACGGTCCAGGTAGCCTAAAAAAGTGGCAGTGCCTAGCAGGCACCGTCCACCAAATTAGGATGCTGGCTACAGCCAGCCTTTCCATGGCGCCGATATCACCATGGAAAGGCTGGTGGGGATTTGTTACTGGGGCCTGTTGAAGCCCTCCCTTGTGTTGGGGGGAGGTGTGGGTGCACAACACCGAGTGGTGCCTGCCACGTAGTGCAGTGATATGCACATCATGCATTTTTTACATCGCTGCGGGTACTGCAGTCAGCGGCACCATCCGCAATGTTAGTTGGCAGGAGGCGACCACCATGGTGCCGGTCGCATCCTAATTTGATGTGCGGGACTGCCGCATGCATGGAGGACGGTCCCTGTCACCACCAGGATGGCGGATGGATTCCAGTACGTCGGCCATCCTAATGACCCCCTAAGTGTCTAACGCTTCACTTACCAGGATTCACTGGGTAGGATCCTCTTGGTTCTCACTCCCTTCAGGGCTTCTCCTCCTCTTCAGAGGGTTCACTGTCAGGTAGAAGAGTGGTACACCAAGCTTGTGGCAAGCTTTCTTGGCTCCAGGATGATGCTCTCTCACCAAGCAGGGATACTAGCAGACCTTGGTCCTGATCGTGCTTTGAAGTTCAGGTGAAATTTTTGTTCAACAGACTTTTGTGGTTGACTGTGAAATAAAGGAGTTAGCATTCAATTAAATAATTAAAATTTGTGTAGTCCATTTGACCACACAATAACAACCAGGAATTGATAACTAAAGTCAAGGATTTGTTTTTAGAACTTAGTAACCAATTCAAAACAATGTAAATTAACCCCTTGAAAGCTCATGACGAGCTGAGCTCGTCATGAGCCATGGCGCTCTGGTGCTCATGACAAGCTCAGCATGTGGGGATAATTCCCCTGCTGTGCTGAGCGTTCCACGGGAACGAGTGTAGCCGTGACGAGCTGAGCTCGTCATGAGCACAGGAGCGCCGTGCCTCATGACGAGCTCAGCTCGTCATGGGCATGTGAGCGCTGTGCGCGCCCCCCTCCCCCCAGCACAGCGGGGGAATATCCCCCGCAGGGAAGGGGTTAAACATCGTTCGGATATAGAATTCAAAAGGAACTGTTAGTCGACGAAGTAAATTCTGTTTGATAGCATCAATATGCAACAAGCGCGGAAACATATGTACAAATGGCAAAAGTCTTGAAGTCGTCTAAACATTTCTCTAAGTTGGATTGGAGATGATTCAGGATATGAAATGTCAGAGAAGTTTAAGAAATAGGAAGGCGAAGCAGGAAGGTATCAGCATTGTGAGTATTTTAGGAGAAACCCTCTAAAGGGGAACAAGTGTATAGCATATATCTTTGCACTCTAAAGAATAGGACAAGCAGAAAGGTATGTACCTCTCAAAGTCAAAAGGGTCGTGCTGTAAACTCAAACTGTGTATGCATTAATTAAACACACAGATACAGTCTTATAATTCGATCCCCACACCACCCTTCCAAGAACCAATAGAATTACACTTCAAGTGCACAGTAGCAAGATCTCCAGGTTTTTTTCATTCCACGAAACCTAGATATTCACACGACCTTGGGTAGATACTTTTACTGATATGCAATGAATAGAAAACTTCTTCAGCTTATTAGTTCTTCACGTCTCTGCCAAGAATTTCTTCTCAGGCCTCACTATCTCTAATACATAGTAATCCTTTCTCCAGCTAATGAAGCCTTGAAACCGCATCTGCAGAGTAAGGAACATGCAAGGCAACTAAATTCATTTCAAATATAGGGCCAAGGAAAATTAGCTTTGTCAAACACTAAAATGTGCACTTCGACTACATGATCATATGTGCCCGCATGCCTTCAAAATAAATGCAGGAATATAAATGTAACTTAGGCAAAGGAGTATGCAATCCACTTTCAAATAAATGAGACATAACTTGAGACATGGGTGTAAATATTTCTGAGAACTACAGGGCATATTACCAAGCAATAGCGATAATTATCGCTATTGCTTGGTTAGAGACAAAACTTTACCGCTGAGCTGCGGCGATTTTTACCACAAATAAACCTTGGTATTACCAAGGTTTATCGCAAATGCGATAAAAATCGCCGCAATGCATGAATATCGCTGAAAAGTCAGCGATATTCATGCATTACCGAGCTAATGCTCTTAGCCATGTTATCCACCTCCCTTTGGATAACATGGCTAAGAACTGCTCAGGACAGGTGTTAGCTTTTGGAGATATTCGCGCTTAGCGCGAATATCTCCAAAAGTTGGTCATAGGAGATAGCAATGTTAGCGACTGTTTACAGTCGCTAACATCTTGGCACGCCCACTTTGCATGTCATTAGTGATAAATATCACTGACATGCAAAGTGGGGCCCAAGATGGTCGCTATCTCCTACTAGCTCTCGCTGACTGGTGTTAGCGACAGCTAGGTAATAGGGAGATAATTTTATCTCCGCTTTCTTGGCTTTTAAAGCCAAAAAAGCGGAGATAACCCCCCTTGATAATATGCCCCTACATTTCTTTATGGTTAGACTACACATTAATGTGCACAAGTTTATGAATCTCTAGTTTGTACAGAAGTTCAGTAATACATTTGAATACTTCACTTAATTAATAAAGATAGGAACACACTGTATATGGTGCTAAGTACATATAAATATTGTGAGTCTGTGACATGTAAGGATAGAACTAAAATGATGGCTGCTCCAGTCTCTAGACCTTGTTCCAGCAGCTAGAAGTCTAGGTGTAATTCTTGTCTGATTGAACAGTGTTGTTGAACAGCGGCTCCCACCTTTACACTTCAGATTCAAACATAAATGTGATTTAGTGTCTGATCCTTTGAAATTTGGGTTATGGGTGTTAGCCCCTCTGAAGTGGACTCTCCTCTGCACAATTCTTTGGCTAAGGGACAGTCTGCCACAGCAGGAGTGGCTCCATTTCTGATTGACCTACAACACAGGCCAAGGAAGTAACTGGGGATCGTACATGGCTGTCAACCTCCGCTGAAATTGACCCGATAATGGGTCAAAGACCTGAACCGTCCCCCCTATCAAGATTCTCTGGGCCACAGTGCCAATGTTCTCTGTCTCATCATCTCTCTGACAATAAGCCCAGGCCACACTGACCAGTAGCTCTTCCTGGAATCAAAGAGACCTTTGATGTGCACAGAAGACGCTCAGCTCCCCTTCCCCGAATGTCTGTGTTTCCACCCGGCACTCAGGAATGTCAGCAATTCAAATCATCTGTTTGAGGGTTGTAGTTCTCACCTCCACTAACCTCTTCAGGCCCTGTGTTTCCAAAATGGAACCCATGGGCCTCCATGCCATATACCATCTACAGGCACACGCAAGCATCCCAGCAAGCACATGCAACTATCATGCTCTGTCTGGCACTATACACAATCCATGCAAGCCAATGTTTAGCTAAGTTCACAGGCACCCACTTTTATATGAGTGGGCCGGTAGGCATCACTCCAGAGACACAGGTAAAAAGATCCCTTCACACTACTGATTACTACTGAACACAAAACGGGTATGCTGCCACTACCGTGCTCGCACCATCACGAGGGTAGACATTAGAGAGCCCTTACAAGTTACCCTGAGAAAGGCCTAGAACAGGATGCACAAACATGATCTGTGTTCGCCTACAATCAAAAATCATTGCCAGTGGTCCAGACATCCAAGAAGGGGTCCTTTCACCCTTAACAGGCAGCTGTGGCCGACACAGGTAAGCGATGTGGGGCGGTGGGACGGCTGGAGGGAAGCCGACAGACGACAGAATAGGTGTTATTTGTTTATTTTTTTGTACCTTTTACGTCATCTGTCAACCCCCCCCCTGGCTCTAACCCTGCCCCGCCCCCTCACCGCCTCACCGCGTTTACCTGTGCTGGCCGCCACTGTCAACAGGTGAAATGAAGATCAGACATCCATGGCATGAGCCAGTTGTTACATTCAGCAGCACATAGGACGGGCTTTTAAAAAAGAAAAATGGGCTTCTGTACTCAATTATTGTATTAGCAGTGATAATAATAGTAACAGTAATAATAATAATAATTTCCAAATTAAGCACTGATTAAAGCCAAATCATATTATTTCCAACCCCGAAAGAAAGAAGCGCCTGAAACTGTTAGGAAAATCTCATCCTTTTCACGGATACGCTTCATTTTTGCATTCCCTGCAGCCAGGCACATAAAAACGTCACGAGTAAACATTTTATAATGAGCTGATTCTTAATACGTCCCTTGGAAAATGGCAGTAATTTGTCTCCACTTGATTACAGCGCTAATGAAGTAAATTAGCGTGGATCTCCTTCCACAGACAGGGAAAAAAAGAAAAGCTTCATTCTTCGGGGGGGAGTGTGGGGGGTGTCCCGGCAGAGAGTCGAAGCAGGTACAACTCGTTGCATCCGGGCTCCCCCAGAAGCCTGTTTTGGGGTGCTTGCTCCAGGACCTTCAATGCAGAACTCACTGAGGCGAAGCATCTTTCTGGAATTCTAATGCGGCTGTGGAAAAAAAAAGCACTTGAAACCCAGAATGCTTGCATGCTTTCTTCAATATTTTCCCCCTGCAGCTTGTTAATTAAATCATTAAAATTTTATCTATGCTTATCCATGAACAAACCAATTTGAAATATTTAATTAGTATGCTGGAAAGGGATATGCATGAACTTAAGAAAGTTTGTTGCCTGCACATTTATTTATATAAGTGAATTTTTTGTGCATGGAGAGCGGATGTAGACTTTTTGTAAAGACCCGCATGTGTGGGATCATGTTGTTAGTATGTTTGTATGTGTGTTTGCATATGGGCAAAGTACACAAAGAGTACAAGGTGTGGGCTAAAGAATGTGGCCGCACTCTATGGTTTCCCAGGGAGGATTTTTTTTAATCATTCGTGACGTGCAGCAAAATTATTTCATTTTGGGGTTTAATTATCTGTCTCTTTATTTAGTTCTCCATGGACCAGCCCTAGTCGGTACTATACAATTGTAGGTCATAAAAACATGGTTGCCACAAATACTTAGGCACTTGATATGCATTTTAGGAACAAAACACGTTTTTAAATTGGGGCCTAATTACATTTCAGGACAAGGTCCTGAGATGTCTTACACATGAGCAGATTGGTGTTGTCTAGGATGAGGTCCTGATTTAGACTTTGGCAGATGGTACTCCGTCCATAAGGGTGGCGATCATTGCCTCTGCCACCCTGGTGTACTAGTACGCGTCAGACTGAGGGATGACTGCTGGAGCAGGAGTTATCTCTGTACCTTGAAAAGAACCAACATCACAGAGGTTCCCTTCAAGGGACAAAATGTTTGGCAGAAGGCCCCTTTCGGTTTTGACGACCAGCAACCAAACTTTTAATTTTTTTTTGTTTTTTCACAAGCCACCAAATTAGGGGCTCGATTCACAGAGATAACTTAAGACAAGATCCTAAACTTGCTACTTTTGGTATTCACAGAAGGCATTTAGTAGTAGTAAAGTTAGGATTTTGTCTTAAGTTTCACTTAAGTCTGCCTTAAGTCTGTCTTAAATCTGTCTTGAGTTTGTCTTAAGTCTGTCTTAAGTCAACAGGTTGGCGAACATGGTACTCAATCACGTTTGAGATGGAGAACCGTTTCTTCCTAAATCAGGACCTTAGGTTGTTTAGTGTTATATACATGTATTTATAAAACATTTTGTTGAATTTAACCTCTTAAGTGCTGCGCCTATACCAGCGGCCGACGGCACCACTACCTCAGGAGTGCTGCCGTTGGACGTTCCAGCTGCACCTGCGCAATGGAACGTTCAGCACAACACACAAATACAGTTCAAGTCACAAACCTGAATATGTTAAGTTGTTGCTTGAGGAGGGTTTTTACCCCCCCAATCAAAAACTCAATTTCATACAAAAAGGGCCAGTACTGTTTACTTGATTGATCAATAATAATCAGTCTCGAAGGGTTGCAGGATGACATGAAAATCTATTACTGTGATTTGTGCGGGTTAAATGGCAGCATTATAAGCATTTATGATACGTTACAAGCTGCAGTAAAGTGGTAACCAGTCAATACTTAATGGATTGAGAGTAGCTTCACATAGTTGTGCATGATAGCTTTGCTTTCACTTGGTACGTAAACACATTTAAAACATTACAAACGGTGGAGATGCAGTGTCTGTTCATTGCACAACATTTCAAGTACAACTTCACAGGTCAGTGTGCATTAGCAAGTACAAGAAAGACTAAGGGGCTCATTATGATGGTGGTGGGACAGTTGCAGTCCCACCGCCATCATCGGTGACTGCATTGCCGCCTGCCTCATCATGATGGCGGGTGGTTCTTTGGCAGCTGGAGAGACCAACTGCCATGGATCCGACAGGCTCAAGGAGCCCGTCAGATGGTCGGAGGTGCTGTAATACCTACAATGGTCGCAGTATCAGCCAGGCACCACCGTAAGTATTACAATTTTCCTTTCCATCTGCCCATTCATGACGGTGAACCCGCCATGGAAAGTCTGGTGGAAAGGGACATTGGGGGCCCGTAGAGGGCCCCCTTCACCCCTGGGCCTCAGCTATGGTGCCCCCCTCCATACCATATTGTGCCAGCCACATGTTGCAGGGATATGTCTAATGTGCATTTTTTGTACTGTGGCGTGTGATGAAGCCCACAGCACTTGCCGCAATAGAAATTATACATATTGCGACTGCTTTGAAGGCGGTTGCATTGTAATTCCTACTGTGGAACCGCTAACAGCAAGTCGGGCGGTCCAATAGTAACTGAAATTGCATGCGCGATTTGCGAATACCTATTTGGTATTTGCAAATTTTGCATGCAATTCCCATTCATTCCTATGGGCCGCTAGGCCCATAGTAATAAATAGGTAGCTATTCCTTAATTGTGAATCACAATTTGCAATTCGCAATTAAGGAATATGTAGGAATTACAATTTTGTTAGCGATTCCTACATGCATAAGGAATTACGATTCCCAAATAGCGATTTCTGAAAAAACGCTGTTAAGGAATCACATTCCTTAAGTTTATGCATGTGCCCCTAAATAGCCAGGTCTTGAGGAGTCTTCTGAAGGTTAGCAGGTCCTGGGTCTGCCGTAGGAAGATGGGGAGGATGTTCCAGGTTTTGCCGGCGAGGTGGGAGAATGATCTGCAGCCGAAGGTTGCTCTTCGGATGCGGGGTACTGTGGCGAGGGCGAGGTTGGTGGAGCAGAGCTGGCAGTTGCGGGTGTAGTAGCAGAGTCGTCTGTTTAGGTATGTTGGACCGGTGTTGTGGAGTGCCTTGTGTTTGTAGGTGAGGAGCTTGAAGGTGATCCTCTTGTTTACGGAGAGCCAGTGCAGGTCTTTCAGGTGGGGTGTGATGTGGCTGCAGCACTCTCCTTTGCTCCCAGGCCAGAGTGCAGGGGGAGAGAGAGCTAGGGGAAACTCAGGGTTGCGTGCAATCGGTGTGTTTGGGGAGGGGAAGGTAGTTAGGCCCTTTTTGGGGCCACTTTGTCCAGATGTCAAGGACCGTTTGGGTTGATGTTGCCATGTACTCACTTCGGGCCAGGCGTGCTTGGGCACCCACACCAGGTCCCACAATGGATGGCACGCCACTGCCCGGTCCATGTGAAACAAATGCATCTCACTCTCCCGCACCACCCACTTTGAAATGTAACGTAAATGGGCGGCCCAGTAGTACTCCAAAAGTTCGGGGCATGCTGAACCTCCCCTGTCCCGCGGGAGCATCAGCAGTGTGTTCGCTACGCGGGGACGCTTGCCATTCCAGATAAAATTCTGGATGTCGCGTTGCAATCGCAGGATATCATCCTGTGGTATCAGTGTGAGCAACTTTAGGAATTGGTAAAGGACAAAAGGGAGAATATTAATTTTTATGACATTCATACCCACCAGCCAGGAGATATATAGGGGCTTTGATGACGTTCCAAAACCACTGAAAGGGTGCTAATCACTGTAATGCTGGGAGGTCCTGAGTTGGGATGTTTAAGTTAAATACTGAATAATTAGTCAGATTTATTCTAAAGCCAGATACTACCTCGTAGGTCGGTAGGCACTGCACCACCCCTGGAAGAGAGGTCTCAGGCTGTGTAAGTGTGAGGTGTAAGTCGTCTGCAGAAAGAACTGATCTTATGTTGTTGCCCCCCCAATGGGAATGCCTCTCACTGCGTCTGTGTTGCCAATCATGATGGCTAGAGGTTCGACCACTAGCGCAAATAATAAAGGTGACAATGGACACCCTTGTCGTATACCTCGCAGGATAGTGATGGGTTTTGTAAGCTGCCTATTGATTCAGACCCTAGCTGCTGGTGCTGTGTATCAGTGATGTCATGGGTGATGTCACTGACCATGTCATGAGTGATGTAATATGTGACATCATCAGCAGTGCATTGCGGGCGCCCGAGTTTTAGTTAGCTGAAATAACTATAACAGGGGAATTTCAAAGGTTTTGTATGAGTAAAATGACCAGCTAACTATAACTGGTGTGAAACCTATGGTTTTTTCAGTGAATTTCAAAGGTTTTTAAAATGCTAATTCCTAACTATAACGTGTGTAAAACCTATGGTTTTTTCAGTGAATTTCAAAGGTTTTTTTAAATGCTAATTCCTAACTGTAACGTGGCTGTAACCTTTGGTTTTTTCAGTGAATTTCAAAGGTTTTTAAAATGCTATTTCCTAACTATAACGTGTGTAAAACCGATGGTTTTTTCAGTGAATTTTAAAAGTTTTTTTAAATGCTAATTCCTAACTATAACGTGCCTGTAACCTATGGTTTTTTCAGTGAATTTCAATGGTTTTGTAAATGAAAATTTTTTAATGTAATAATTGTTATCTTTTTTATACTGATTTACTACATTATTATACATTTTTTATTTTCAGATATATTATTTTTTAAATTACATTAAATATTTTTAATATAAATTGATAAAAAATGTTTGTACACCTCTCTGCAATGCAGCCCCCTGACGCGTTTGCAGAGGGGGAACTAATTCCCCTTGCATACTGGGGGTCCCTGGGGGTCAACCAGCCCACCAGGAACCTCCAGTATTCTCCAGGGGGCTGCATTGCAGAGAGGTGTAATGAGGCCACACCCTTTTTTGCACCTCTCTGCAGCGCAACCCAGGGGTGCATTTGCAGAGGGGGAACTAATTCCCCTTGCATACTGGGGGTCCCTTGGGGCCAACTAGCCCACCTGGTACCTCCAGTATACGCCAGGGGGCTGCATTGCAGAGAGGTGTAATGAGGCTATGCCCCTTTTTACACCTCTCTGCAACGCAGCCCCCTGGTGCGTTTGCAGAAGGGAAACTAATTCCCCTTTTATATTGGTTGTCCCTGGGGGCCAACTAGCCCACCTGGAACCTCCAGTATGCGCCAGGGGGCTGCATTACAGAGAGGTGTAATGAGGCCACACCCTTTTTTACACCTCTCTGCAACGCAGGCCCCAGGCACGTTTGTAGAGGGAGAACTAATTCCCCTTGCATACTGGGGGTCCCTTGGGGCCAACTAGCCCACCTGGAACCTCCAGTATGCGCCAGGGGCTGCATTGCAGAGAGGTGTAATGAGGCTATGCCCCTTTTTACACCTCTCTGCAACGCAGCCCCCGGGCGTGTTTGCAGAGCGGGAACTGATTCCCCTTGCATACTGGGGGTCCCTGGGAGGCAACTAGCCCACCAGGAGCCTCCAGTATGCGCCAGGGGGCTGCATTGCTTTGCCTCGGAGGGCGGCGGTCCCCGGGGCAGTGTGGGGGGGATTGGGCACCCCCCACACTTCTTTATCACTATGCCCCCACAATTTGGTCTCCCTGGGGGGTAATTTTTAAATAAACATACTGGGTTTAAAAAAAAAATCATTTTTGGCCCTGGGGGTCCTTCTGGGACCCCATGAGCAGGCCTAGGGGGTCAGGGTGCTTCTACCCTGCCCCCTTTTTGTGTTCTACACGTTTGTTTTTCTGCTTTCCTGAGTCTCAGTCTACCGAGCACAAGATGGCTGCCAACACTTCCTGGTTTAAAGTGTTGATAGCCAATGAGCATGCAGCTCATGCTCGAGAAGTTTTAGAACTCAAAAAGGGGGCAGGGTAGAAGCACTGTGACCCCCTAGACCTGCTCAGGGGTTCCCACAAGGACCTCCAAGGCAAAAAAAAAATATTTTTTGGGGGGGAAATTCACGGGGTGCGCGCACCACGCGATTTTGCAATTTTCTTTTCCGCCTTGGGGGTCCCCCTAGGCCTGCTCAGGGGTTCCCACAAGGACCTCCAAGGCAGACCCCCTGAGCAGGCCTAGGGGTCAGGGTGCTTCTACCCTGCCCCCTTTTTGAGTTCTACACTTTTTTTCTGCTTTCTTGTGCCTCAGTCTACTGAGGGACAAGATGCCTGCCATCAATTTCTGTTTTGGAGTGTTGACAGACAGTGGCAGCCAATCAGCATGAAGCTCGTGCACGGCAAGGTGCGCGCACGGTGCGCGCTTATAGATATATATTTGATTTCAACTTTAATTTTCTCAGCAACTACTGGAGGGATTTACACCATTTAAAGAAAAGCATGATCTGCGTACTGCGTACCAGACCCTACCATTTTCCCAAATTTGGTGTAATTCCGTTCAGCGGTTCGGGCTGTAGCCGTGTCTAATCGTGCTATGGAAAATAACATGGGGAAAACACGTTTTGGGTCCCCCCTTTTTTCTCGGCCCCCGCTTGACGAATCTTCCCGAGACTTTCAGGGAAGGAGCGGAGTGGAGCGGGCCATCTTCTTCGAGGAATTTGCGGAGATTCATCAACCGGCGCCAAAGTTATTCCCAATGGAATGTTGCGGATTTCCTATGGAAACTAGGTCCTAACTATAACTACCTTCTGGCGACCACCAGTAGGTAACATATATATATATATATGACGTCCACAATGCTGCTTGAACGAACCTCGACCAACCAACGTTGATGCCGTCGGTAGTAGCAGCCGCTACCTCGATATATGTCAAGTACTGGATCCCACCAATTCGAAGGACACAGAGACGGCACACCAGGAAATCTTGCACAAATCCTTTATTGTGCACTCTTTAACCAAGGACGACGCGTTTTGGCGTTAGCCTTTTTCAAGTAACCACCATCTTGTATTTCGCCAAACTTATAGTCCCACATTTGTGTCAATGCTCAATGAACATAGAAAAAACACTTAGCTACGTACATTATGCCAGATAAGCACATTAAACATTCAAAGCTGATATATGCACACTTTAGATAAACTTAAATTCATGAAAGTGAGTGTCAATCAATTATTGAATGGGAGCAAGTGGTGTGAAGAGTTTGACAGTTGTCACGTTGGTTATCGTAAGATATTAGTCAGATGTGAGTGACTAAGAACTGCCCCAGGCGGTATACCTATGGGGATTTGTAGTTCGTAATATGCCTGACCCCAATTGCTGTAGCCCGTCAAGTTTAAGGACTGTGGTACACACACACCCACACACACACATATATATCCATGTGAAGAACCAGCGCTGGGAAACCCATTGCAGCTAGCTGCATGCTTTCTAAAACATCCATAATAACAGAAATTAATTTCAAATATAATCAAAAATTTATACAATGTAAAATAAATAATTTTATTAATGATGTTACACTATATATATATATATATATATATATATATATATATATATATATATATATATATATTATAAGCACAAGCACACATATATACATGTGTTTATATACACATATATTTATATATAATAATAAATAGTGAAATGTATCTAATTTTCATTATATTACATTTATTTATTAAAATATTTAACATTTTCTACTTTAAACTCTATTCACATTAAAAAAATTATATTTTTGTATATTTTTGGACGATATTAGTGTCAACAATATTTTTTTTCCTATGTTTTGATACTTCCCATTATAAGTATAGGAGCGCAATATTGTCTCAAACATCATATTTGACACAATAGTAGCGACAGATGTGGGTAAATTTGCTGAACGCCGGGGTGAATAAAGAGGAAATAAATCAGAAACCAGCTTGTTTCCTATTCAGTGTATGAAGAGAGCAACAGCATAAACAAAATAATAAAAGTACACCAAGGGCCTGATCACAACTGTGTTGGTTAGTTCAAACTCATGTGTAAACACCTGTTTACACATGCGTTGGAATTACAAGTTTGAAGGTTTTTAACAGTTCCGATAATATTTGGATGCCTTAAAAAAATCAACCTTCATTAAATTTCGGCAGGTCAAACCTGCCAAACTTTAACAGGGGGAAAACATACAGTATTTACCATTTAATGCATTTTTTGGTGTGTTAAACATCAAATTCCGCATGTTTTTATCCGAAACTCATAATAGAGCTATTTATTGCACTAAAGAAATAACAGACCCCTGTGGTTAAATTATTTACCTGGTTTGATAAATAGCACCTATACTTGTGATCAGGCTTTAAGTAGGGAATCCTCTGCACCCACAGCAGAGGAGAGAGGGGAGAGAAAGGCAGGATTAGTTAGCAAAGGAAGAAATGTAACTATTTCAAATTCAAATTTCAAATTTATTTATTATGTTTTGGCTCTCAAAGAGGGCCACATAAGCATATGCAATACAAAGCAACACAAACACAGAAAATACAAGAGTTTAAAAAGCACAAGATTCGATCCGCAATAGCTATACTACTAACAATCAATCCAACAAGGCCGGACAGACACAGTTTTTCCAGTAATATTACTAAATAGCTAAAAATCCTTTAAAAAAGTTAAAAATATAAGAACAGAACATTTCGTTTGGGGGGCAATAAAGTGCATGAAGAAAATCTTTTAAAGTGACAATGCTAAGGCGGAGACAGATTACTTTTAGCCATCGGTTGCGCAAATTACGTAACATAGGACAAATCAATAATACATGCATACAGTCCTGGTTGTTCAGTTTACATAAATTGCACAAGGCAGAAGTGCCATACCATTTGGATAGCAATATATTAAGTGGGATTAAATCATAGCGTAATAAAAACCAAAACCTACGTATCCCATGTGGTAGATTCCATAGGGCATAGGGTTGTGGCTGTTTCAACCTATAGGAGGAGATGAGAGGCTCCGCGTTCCTTTTATCACCAACTGATTTTTTGTCAGAGAGGAAACAAAACTCCCACGAGGCCTCCTTAAGGACATGTTTTAACTGCGTGGGGGAATAGGAGAAGAGAGCACTTTCATCAAGTTTAAGTATCTTCACAGCCCTTCTAAAATTGCTTACGAGTTTAGAGAACTCCTTAAAATTGCCCAATAGTTCGTTTTTGAGGAGAACTCGCAGGGTACCATCTCTCGCTCTGGCCAAACTGGCCACCCATCTTATTAGGGCGCACAGACCCTGAACCCAGGAGCTCCTGAGTCCAAAGTCCAGCCTGCAGGCGGCCAGTGGGCAAGCATTGTTAAGAGTCGAGAGGGATCTTAAGAGTTTCCCCTCAATCTTGTGGCAAAAGTCCCAGTTTTTTACCTCTATTAATTCAATACCATACAAGATAGTTGCGGGGATTTTTGCTCTGAACACTTCTAGAAGGCTAGAAAAATGTCTTTTCCCCGTTGCCTGGTATAGGGACTTTAACCCATTGCCATGGGCAAGAGCTTTGCGGGAGCAGTGCTCTATATGGAGTTTCTCGCTCATATTGGCCGAAAATATTTTTCCCAAAAAGGTATAGGAAGTTACGACCTCCAATCTATGCCCTCCAATAGCCCAACCGTAATTTGTCGAGCGGCACTTTTTCTTACCAGCTATACACATCACTTTACTTTTATTAATATTGATCTTCATGTAATGCTCCCCAGCAAAGGCCTGGAGAGCCTGTAGCCGGTTTGCAAGACCAGTAGGGGTCAAGTCAAGCATCAAAACATCGTCGGCATACATCAGGCAGGATATTGGAGTCCCTCCTATCATCGGTGCAATCCCCTCACTGGCAGACACGGCAGCAGGGAGGTCAGCCGTATATAAGGAAAACAAAAGGGGTGCCAGTAAGCAGCCTTGTTTAAGGCCATTCCGAGATGGTATTTTGGCCGAAAGCCCCCTTTCGCCCCCCATTAAGACCCTGCACCAGGTCTCAGTGTGCAGAGCCCGCACCAGTTCCAACAGGGGAGTAGGGGCACCCAGCGTCGCCAGTTTTCTCCACAGCGTTCCACGATCTACTTTATCGAACGCTGTGGAGAAATCAATGAAGGCGGCGTATACAACTCCTCCTCTCACCTGGACATATTTATCTGTGATCACCTGAAGGGCAGTCATGTTGTCTAGCGTGCCATGCTCCCTTCGGAAACCAGTCTGTTCAAACGGCAGAATATTGCGCTCCTCGACCCAATCAGAAAGAGAACTAAGGAGACATTTCGCAAAGACCTTTCCGATGGAGTCGAGGAGCGCAATCAGGCGGTAATTACTGGGGCTATCCCTTGTACCCTTTTTAAAGATAGGGACCAAAATACTTCCTCTCCAGGAAGCAGGAACAAATTTGGAGAGATGGCACGCCTTAAACAAGGGGTACAAAATTTTACTCCAACTTAAGGGATCTTGTTTAAGGACCGTCATCGGAAGCTCATCCGGTCCCATGGCCCCAGAGGGTCGCATATTTTTTATAGCCGTCTTGATTTCTTTCTCAGAGGGATAGAAAACCAGGTCTTCAGGGGCAGCATACATGAAATTATCCATACCTGTGGTCCCGTTCCCTGCATAGAGCTCTCGGATATGAGAGAACCATACCTCTTCTGGGATAGGAATGGGAATAGGGGAATGGCGTGTACCACATCCTTTCCCAATTATTGCCCAAAAGTCTTTAATGTTACCATGTGCAGCAGATTCCCTCAGTTTAATCCATATTTCATCCTCCCTATCCTTTTTAATTTTTTGCTTGAGTCTGCTTCTCTTTCTTTTTAACCTAGCGATGTCTTTCCCACGTTCCAGGACCCTTTCAACATACTGTTCGCGAATTAGTTTATTTAATTCCCTATTCAGATTACGCAATGTCATGGGGACTACCTCTCCTTTCCTAGGGGGAACAGTTTTATTTGCGTACAATAAAATCTTTCGCATAAATTCTTCAAAACAAACTAATTCGCTGCCATTCCACTCGTTTATTACCATAAGGGTATCGGCCAATAGGTCCTGCACCCCATTAATGGCGGCACTGTTCCAGAAGCACCTTCCAGAAGAGGCATGGAAGGTAGCCTCATTGCCATTAAGCGACCAAGACGCCGTATTCAAAGAATTTAAAGACACTGTTAAAAACAATATACTATGGTCGCTGAGTGACGTGGGTATAATCTTTAGGTCCAGAATCTGGGGAAACAAGCCATAGTCGGCAATAGCATAGTCCAAAATTGACGACCCAAAGGGGGATTTGTGAGTATACTTAGCGGGGACGTCAGATGGAAATCTTCCATTTAAGATAATACCATCCCCAATCGCTAGTTCTTTTAACAGAATCTTCCCTCTTTTATTTGTCATCAGGTTCTCCGGAAAAAGCGTCTGAGGGATAAAATGTACCTCTTCCTTAACTTTATTCCTGAAGAGTTTTAGACTAGCATTTGAAATTTTGCAATTCAGATCACCTACAAGCAAAATTACAGGGAAAGGAGGGGAGTTTTTATCTGTTCCATATACTGGAGAACCTGCTGCAAATTATCGTTAAAACACTCCTCTGGGGGTATATACACATTAAAAATTACCATGGGATATTTTTTACCATCATGGAACAGATTTTCTAGTGTTATTGTGTGGAAAAGTCTACTGGAATCAATATAAGCAGGCGATCCCCCCCCTGGCATGCCCTTTCTTAGAGGGCGCAGCTGGAACTTCCAGAACGTAAAAATCTTTTGAAGGAGTTAACATATCAATGCACCATGTTTCCTGAATGCACAATATATCAGCCCCCAGAGTAGATAAAAAAGCAAGTTTCTCTGGGCTGCTGTGGAATCCGGCCGCATTCCAGGAAATTATGTTTAATACGGTGTTAAAGATGGTGAAACAATTTGGGGTTATCCTTCGTTTTTGTTGATAATGCACTATGGAGCCAATTCCACCGGTTATTATCATCTATGAGTGAGGAATTCTCAATTAGTGGAAGTGGCTTCACATGCGACACTGAGCGTTTTCCCCTGGAAACCCAAATTTTCAGGTCTCTCAGGGGAGAGGTTACCCCGTTTTGCTCACCACCCCCAAACCCCTGCTTACATAAAAGATTTGGCTTGCCTGGGTTGGAGATAGGGAGAATGTCAATACCTAAGCGCTGAAAGTTTTCAGCTTGTTCTAGTATCAAGTTTGTTATAATAGGCGGATAAAATTTCACCCGTATACTCAATACCCTACTTCCACCCAACAGAGACACCAATTCTATGTCTCTAGACTGAATATGATAGAGACTTTCAACCTCACTGAAACGTTTGAGAAGCCAAGCTCTGTTTAACAAAAGGTCAGTATCAAATAAGGGTACAAAATCTAATACACGCACATCCACCGGGGCCTTAGAAATATTTACAGAACGGGCCGGAGGACAAGAATTTTCCGATTCAAGTGTTACAGCAAAGGGGGGGGGGCAAAGGATTAAGAGCCCCAGATGGATAAGAGATTGGTACTCCTAGTGCACTCCGTGAAGGAGAGCCTGGGAGAGAGCCCCCTATTTGCGGTGTAGCTTCCTGCGTAAACAGACTACATTGTTCATTTTCCCCCTCTACAGAGGTTAAAGCAGTTAAGTTCACGTCAATGTCCACCTTTAAGGAAGTAGAAGAGGGTTCCCCATTCCTTTCATCATACTCCCTTGCCTTTGTGAACTTTTGGAAAATAATCCTCCGCTGCTTCTTCTTTCTGTATTTTCGAATTGGTTTCCTCTTGCTGGCTTTGTTAATTTTTTGTTTACCATTTTTTCCCCTTTCTTCATTTACCTCCAGTTTGTCGCCCAGGGGTTCTTTTCCGCACTCAGGTACGAAGATAGGAAATAACTCCTGGACCGTTTTAGGGCCAGACAAAGCTTTATCCTCCTCCTCTATCTCCAGGACTATATTTTTGATACAGTTGGGAGCTGCAGTAAGGGGCATATCCTTGTGAGGATCCAGAGTAGGCAATTCATTCTTCCTATCTAGTTCCCCTCTAGTATCTCTGGTTTTCCCCTCAGACAAATAATGTTCAGACTTGGGGGGAGAGGCCTTACTCATATCCGGCGATTTCTGCAGCAATGTCTTTAAAATTTGAGTGACTGATTCAAGAATACAGTCCGAGCTGCCTACAAATTTCCCTAGAAGCAGTAAGATTGAGGCTAGGAGTTGTTCCAGCGCGATCATGGACTCAGAGATCGGCTTTTCTCGTGCTTCCACAGTGCAACAATTATCCAGGAGATTAAGATCGGGGCTCCTGGAGGTGTTTAACAAGTCAGATATTTCATGGCCGTTTAACGAAGGGGTGCTACTATACAGCAGTAACCCAGAAGGGGTGGCACCCCCTGGAGCTTTAAACTGCTCCAAAGATTCCACTTTAGCTGGGCTTACGTAGCGTCCCCATAGTTCCAGGTCAATGGATAGTGCAGACAAGTCACCCCCCGGCCTGTCATTCATAGGTGACTGAGGGATCGGTGGTATATGCACTGGATCACCTACGGTCGTCAACTTCCCCTCTGTGGAGTCCCGTAAGGGAGACCCCCCTACCATTGATTGGGGGGCCCCCTGCTGTACCTGGGGTGGTTGGGGGTCTATGGTAGCTGGTGAATGTAATTCCAGGGCTTTAGTATCTGGTTTTTCTGGCATAGCAAGTTTGGATTTTTTTAGACCAGATAGATCCCAGAGTTCAGATAGCTGGCATTGGCCTTTCAACGGTGGGTTATTCACTGATTTGTTTCTTGTGCGGGTGGTAGTTAATTTTCGGCCAGGTTTTTCTCCCACTACCCTTCCTGAGCGTAGGGTTTTAGACATTTTCCACAGTGATGAACTTAAACGAGAAATGTAGAAATATAAAACGGATAAAAGTCTGGAGTGACGTCAGCCCCTGACAGGCCAAGTAGGACCGGGGTGCAGTATAGCTGAAACAGTACTCGAATCACTGACACACCTACTCAAGTGGACACAAGTTCAAAGAAATGATAACAAAATGTAAAGGACCGGGCCCAGCCCAGCCTACCTCGGTCACTGAGGGCCACAGAGGGCCCGCCCTTTGCCCGGGCTTAGCCCGGCGTCGCCCGCGCGCGTCCCGCGATGCGCGGTCTCCCAGCGCTAATGAAGGCAGGTGAGGGGGGCGTGGCGGCGAGATGTAGCTGGCCCCGCTGACTTGTGGGCAATGTGGTTTTCCTCCCACTCGAGCCGCCAACAGCCTCTCCCAGCGAGTGTTTCCCGCGGAGCGGGAAACGCGAGCAGTAACTCCCAAAGCGCTGCCAGATAGCGCCTGCAGGACAGAGGCGCTTAAGGTTCTTTTCAGCTCGCTATTTCTTTACTGCAGCAACGGACACGCTCTCCTCAAGCACAGCAGCACTTGGTAAGTGGTTATCCACTCCACAGCGGTCTCCCAGCGCTAATGAAGGCAGGTGAGGGGGGCGTGGCGGCGAGATGTAGCTGGCCCCGCTGACTTGTGGGCAATGTGGTTTTCCTCCCACTCGAGCCGCCAACAGCCTCTCCCAGCGAGTGTTTCCCGCGGAGCGGGAAACGCGAGCAGTAACTCCCAAAGCGCTGCCAGATAGCGCCTGCAGGACAGAGGCGCTTAAGGTTCTTTTCAGCTCGCTATTTCTTTACTGCAGCAACGGACACGCTCTCCTCAAGCACAGCAGCACTTGGTAAGTGGTTATCCACTCCACAGCGGTCTCCCAGCGCTAATGAAGGCAGGTGAGGGGGGCGTGGCGGCGAGATGTAGCTGGCCCGCTGACTTGTGGGCAATGTGGTTTTCCTCCCACTCGAGCCGCCAACAGCCTCTCCCAGCGAGTGTTTCCCGCGGAGCGGGAAACGCGAGCAGTAACTCCCAAAGCGCTGCCAGATAGCGCCTGCAGGACAGAGGCGCTTAAGGTTCTTTTCAGCTCGCTATTTCTTTACTGCAGCAACGGACACGCTCTCCTCAAGCACAGCAGCACTTGGTAAGTGGTTATCCACTCCACAGCGGTCTCCCAGCGCTAATGAAGGCAGGTGAGGGTGGCGTGGCGGCGAGATGTAGCTGGCCCCGCTGACTTGTGGGCAATGTGGTTTTCCTCCCACTCGAGCCGCCAACAGCCTCTCCCAGCGAGTGTTTCCCGCGGAGCGGGAAACGCGAGCAGTAACTCCCAAAGCGCTGCCAGATAGCGCCTGCAGGACAGAGGCGCTTAAGGTTCTTTTCAGCTCGCTATTTCTTTACTGCAGCAACGGACACGCTCTCCTCAAGCACAGCAGCACTTGGTAAGAAATGTAACTACTTCAAGATTGTACCAAGACATGCACAGTGATGGGCAGAAGGTTCTGAAGCCATACTGAGGGACATGGCAAATCCCAGGGTAAAAGCAGTGCGAGGTAAGCTCTGGGGATAGGAGGACATTTGTATCTCTCATTATTTATCATTAGAAAGAAGTCCAGCATGGGATGTCACTGCTTAATATGAAAGTAGAATTAACATTGATATGTTGAACCCTCCCACAAATTGCTTTGGAAATGTGTTATCATTAAGGGTCATGGGGGAGAGGCTAAATCTCTGAAGCTAAACCTGCCAAGATCAAAAGGTCAACAGGCAGAGGGCCAACATTCACAGATGAAATTACAGTAGCCATGGTGCCATAATATATTATTGGTATTGACTTACTACTGGGAAAAACTGTGGAGACAGAATGGAGAAAGGTCATATTGGTGGAAGCCTGAGAAAATTCTGGTCGCCAAATGTAACCCATTGCAAATGGAGTCCCTTGCATGTACTCCATCTGCCCACATACAGCTGTCCCAGGCATCATAAAGTTGGTTGAAAAATTGAGCAAGGAAGTGGGGATTCGGCATGCAGCAATTGATTTAGTGAATGCTTTGTTTTTCATTGACATTGACAAGAGCATTCAGAATCAATTTGCCTGTACATGGAGGGGGGGGGGGTAGACATTACACTTTTCCGATATTGCCCATGGAGTATGTGCATAGTCCTACCATTCCACAGCATGGCAGATGAACTATAGTGACCCATTGCCAATAGAAGGAGGCAAGAGATACTTGTTGACTGTAGTGGGCACTTATTCTTGCCTAATGCTAGGACTGTCTTGTAAGTCTGCAGACCAAATATCCACTTTGCAAGAGGTGGAGTACAAGTTAGGCAGTAGGGATTACCAGAGGAAATCCAGACAGACAGAGCTACTCATTTTTCAGGAACATTAGTACAGGAATGGGCTCAGAACACAGGGCTAGGAGCGAGTTGCACATTAGCCATTACCCACAAGCAACAGGATTGATAGCAAGCTACAATGATTTGCTGAAATGTTATGTTTTGTTATGTTATAACCTATTTGTAAAGCGCACTTCGACCAAGGTTTATGGCGCTATTTCGAGCTGTTCTGAGTTGACTGTTCTGGGTGGACTGCAGTGGGATCGGTTTACTCATGTGCCTCTATGAACAGCCATGTCTTGAGCTTCTTTCTAAATTGAAGCAGATTGGGACAGGAACGGATCTCCCATGGGAGTGAGTTCCAGAGTTGTGGCGCCAGATAACTGAAGCGACACCCGCCATGTCGCTTACGTTTAAATTTTGTGCTCACCAACAGATTTTGATGTTTAGAGCGGAGGTCACGGGTTGGAATATATCTCAATATCAAATTATTAATAAAAATAGGTCTATAACAATTTAGGGACTTGAATGTAAGACAGGCGGTTTTGAAGGTGGCCCGTTGGAGCAGTGGGAGCCAGTGTAGCTTTTTTATCAGGGATCTGGCCGATTGCCACTTAGGCTGTTGATAAATCAGTCGTGCCGCCTGGTTCTGTACAAGCTGGAGCCTCTTGATCTGGTAAGAGGGAAGGCCTAGGTAGATTGAATTTGCATAATCTAGATGGGACAAGACTAGGCCAATCACAACTTGTATCAGTGCTGCCTGGGTGAGCAAGTGATGTATCTTTTGGATTTTTCGCAGTTGGAAGAAACATTTAGAAACTACTGTGCCCACTTGGGCGTTTAGAGACAGATCTCTGTCAATAGTCACCCCCAGACTTTTTACAGAAGAGGAGGGTTTGGGGAAAGGCCCTAATTCTGCCGGCCAGTAATGAGGGCCCCAGGAGATACGACTATCTCCTATCAGCAGTACCTCTGTCTTTCCGGGGTTCAGCTTCAGATAGTTATAATCCATCCAATGGCGGATGAACACCATAGTATCATGAAAGTTGGTAATAGATTCAGTGGAATTATCTATGGTGAAGGAAAGCTGCAGATCATCTGCGTAGTTGAATGTTGTTACTTTCCTCTGTTTTAAAGCTTTAATCAGGGGGAGTAGATAGATGTTGAACAGATGTAAGATGTAAGATTCTTACCTGTCCTGAAAGGACAGGTAAGAAACCTATCAGCACAATAGAACTTAAGAGGATGGAGTAACAATGTAAACAGAGCACTGCCTGAGTTAAGTAATGGCCCAGTAGGGAAAGAACCCATTTTTTCAAATGACAGGGCAGGGCAATAAGCATACACCCACGAAAACCGTATGGAAGATAGGCCTGAGCCAGACTTCCATTACATTCACTCCTGGAGGTATAGGACTAGATTTATTTAGGGGGGTGTGGAGAATAGGGAAATTCAGAGAGGGCAGCTAAAAATCATTCCGTTGGGGTAGGAGATTCACACAAGGCAGCTAAAGATGATTTCCTCGGGGTAGGAGTTAAAATGCAAGTTGAGACATACAGAACAGTGGAATTGTCACACGATCCAGCCTAGCTATTAAAGGAATATCAGTACTGGGAGGAGACTGGAGTAATTGACACAGATTACCCAGAGGAGATCAAAGTAACACTCCTGGGCCAGGAAAAAACTGCTGTATCATATCAAACATGTGATCAAATTGCCCATCTGATTTGTGAAAAACACAAATACCACAAACACAGGAAAAATCCTGACCCCCACATATTACTGAAGAGGAGAAGGAGGATTTGAAAGCACTGGAAAGAAAATGTTGGTGCACCATCCAGAAAAGATGGTGCTTTTGAAACATTCTAACACACCTATATTTGTGCCTGCTTGATACCAACCACTCTGCCTTAAATGGGGGGATTCCAGCCAAAGTTGTGGTACAGTTTTGCCCTGGCGATTGTGACTGCAGGAGTCATATTGGTGCAGCAGACTGTATGAAATGTCATCTATGATTTTCATGTTTTTTATGCGCCTCAGGGGACCAACATCACTGATGAAAAAGGGTGGTTTCACTCTGTAATGAGCAAGTACATCTATACAAATATGTTGAGCAAACTGCAAGGAATGCCAGCAACACTGCAGGGACGAAGTGACCCCCATGGTTGTGACATGCAAGTTCTGTACTGAAATTTAACGTGTGTAGCAACTTCCACACATCAGTTTAAGCAGTATAAGTGATCTTAGGAGCAAGCAATTTAACAGGTCATATGGCCATAGCCATCTAGTCAAGTGGGACAATAGGCGCCTGTGTGCCAGGACTCCCACATTTGAGGTTTATGTAGCAGATCCGCACATGGCTTCGAATGTAGGTAATTATTCAATACTCAGATATAAGATAGGACGCACACAAACTCTGCATGCCAGTTTTATTAATCAAATTGTATGACAAATAAATGATAGCCAAGGGAATGTTATGTTTTATGATCCATTATGTGCCAAATGGTTACAACAATGGAGGTCCTCAACTAGGTATTAGGAGACGTTTGTGGTTATTAGCAGCCGGGGCAACTTGAAATGGGGTGGGAGCACTTCACTCTTATGATACTGAAGCCATTAGGAACACATTGGCAGACACTGGATACAGTAAAGGAGAAGCTAAAAAAGTTATATATGAATTGGGGGCCCGATTCACAGAACTAACTTAAGACAAAATCCTAAACTTACTACTTTTGCTATTCACAGAAGTTAGGATTTTGTCTTAAGTTTGTCTTAAGACAGACTTAAGACAAAAGCCTAACTTAAGTCTGTCTTAAGTCTATCTTAAGTCTGTTTTAAGACACAATCCTAACTTCTGTGAATACCAAAAGTAGTAAGTTTAGGATTTTGTCTTAAGTTAGTTCTGTGAATCGGGCCCTGGGTCTTTATGTCATAGGAATTATAGAAGGTCTTACGGAGATTGTATTGAGACAGGCAATGGAACAATTTTGCATATGAGCAACTTCGAGAAACTTTCAAAAACATTTATAAATTAGTCAAAGGCATACAATGTATTGTGATTCACCGATTTAAAGAGATGAAAACTTAATGGGGACAACTACAGGGGGAGTATTTAAGACAGCAGTTACAACTACCTAGCAATATATATTTGTCAGGTCATTACTATTCTAGTGTGAAGAGGAAACTTGTTATGATCACTTGAAGGTGTTGAGAAGCAACCATCCTTCTGAAGTATGTTGTCGTTTTATACTGCTTCCCATCGCCATAGGAAATAAATAGTGGGTGCCACACACTAAAAAATTAAAGCTTCATGAAACCAACTATATGCTGGACCCTGCAAGGTGTGTAGAATGGTTAATGGGGGTGGGTATGCACTTTCACAGGGACAACAATAGACCCATGCCCGAATGTTATATCAGGGGATGGTGAATGGTAGTGGCAGATGCCTTTTGCTCTGTCACCAATAACCAATTGCTTATCAATGGATTAAAAGAAACACTTGGTGAGCAAGTAAAGTGTATCTACAATGTAACCATTAAAATGCATATAAATACACATGTGCTGCACCTGTCTACCGAATTTACTACCTCTGGAATGGGACTGGAAATGTAGAGGTTGTTTGAATGGGAAGTCCCATTTTTCTATTAAGCTACCTAGATGAGAGGCTTTTAGACAGTAGGCAAAAATAGCTTTTGCTACATTTTATGAAGCTGCAAAATGTGCAAACTCCACAGCTGTCCGTGTGAATATTGATGCAAATAACCCAGGGCCTCATTTATGAAAACTGTTGCATCGCTGTGTGAAAACAGCAATGCAATAATTTTTACTGTGCCCTCCTTGCGACGCGATGGATGCGCCATATTTAATGTACGGCGCTCCATGTCGCAAGGAGTTACAGATACTTCAATATTTCTGACGTATCTGTAGGCGCAGTAATGACGCATTACCAGAATGTGTCGCAAAAGTGATGCAACTCCAGCAATGGGTCAATAAACATGGGCAAGTCACATGTTAAATGTGCCTGCGTCAGTCTTACGCCTGCTGTGAGGCAGACGTAAGATTTTGACGCTGTGGCATCCTAGAAGTGGCGCAGTGAAATCGGATAGATTTCAATGCGCCACTTCTACTAGGCTTTATGCGGGGAAACACCCACCCTGCATACATTATATCTGACGCAGGTATATTGTAGCTCAGGGCTTTACAAAGTGACGCATCTGCCTAGATGCTTCACTTTGTAAATAGATCGTAACATTGAGCATTTTTTACACCACCGGTGCATCACAAAAAGTGACACAACGGCAGCACAAAAGTATTGCAAAGCCTCATAAACAAAGCCTCTAGTTGCTCAGCCTCACATTTTCATCCACTAACAGTTACTCACTTGTATGACCTATTCATTGGCTAAACATCAGGATATAAAAAATCATTTACCTGGTGTTACATCCATTCTTTAGTTATTCATTACTTTCACTGTCTTAACTGTAATGCTGTATAAGCTATATCCACACTAAGCAACTTTATGTCAAAGTAAAAATACTCAGTACAATGTTGACCGGACTCTACAGAGACAAGTATTGAGGTGGGAGTTGGATATATGAGGAAATGTGTAGATAACTGTGTGTTTAGAAGTCATTGACCCACATCAAAATGAGTGAAGTGTATGGTATAGAGCAGTCAGTGTATAGAAGACATTGTGAAGAGACAAAATTGACCAGCTCAACCAGTGCAAAGCTTACCGGGCTCCACACTAACAGGTGTTCAGGTGGGAGTTGAATATGTGAAGAAATGTACAGATGACTGTGGGCCCGATTCACAGAATGAACTTAAGACTCAATCCTAAACCTACTACTATTTTGGTATTCACAGAATGCACTTACTACTTTTAGCATTCACAGAATGAACTTACTACTTTTGGTATTCACAGAAGTTAGGATTTTGTCTTAAGTTTGTCTTAAGACAAACTTAAGACAGATTTAAGACAGACTTAAGTTAGGATTTTGTCTTAAGTCTGTCTTAAGTTTGTCTTAAGTTTGTCTTATGTCTGTCTTAAGTCTGTCTTAAGTTTGTTTTAAGACAAACTTAAGACAGAATCCTAAATTCTGTGAATACCAAAAGTAGTAAGTTCATTCTGTGAATACCAAAATAGTAGTACGTTTAGGATTGATTCTTAAGTTCATTCTGTGAATCAGGCCCTGTATCTTTGAAAGTAATTGACACACATCAAAATGGGTGTAGCATGTAGTATAGAGGATTCAGTGTGTGGAAGACTTTGTGACGTGAAAGTATTAATTAGCTCAACCAGTGTTGACGAGTGAACATGTGTGAAAAAGACCGCACACTGCAGAGAAATGTTGACTGGCTTCGTGTTACACTAGCTTTGATATGTGAATACATTTAGCTAAATATAAAAAGCTATTCGTCTTGCCAAGGTTTTGCATTAATTGAACCAAGGTCTGCGGATAGGAGGAGGCATGCAGCTTAGTTATTGTCAGCCAGAACAAATGGGAATGAGACTAAGATTAAACAAAGGAAACCTGGGGACACTTGGCCAGGGGTTTTGACAGTGCTACTGGGATGCAGTAAATACATTAGAGGATAATGTGGGACAGTGAAAGTGAGCTTGTAGTATTTAAAAGAGAGTGACGAGGAACAATCTGAGAAGTTCACAACCAGGGATGTGCAGATCTGCATCACCACAGTTGCTGTCTTTCTGCACTTCCCTAATGTATGTTTGGAGCGGACTTCATGGTGCGGTCTGGAAAAGCAAAGGTGACTAGTGGTGTATGACTGTTTCCCTCACTTTGTCTTGATAGCAGCAATTTTATGTCTGTAATTTTGCTGCATTCAAACTATTGTACGCCATTATTGATAATTTATTTGACTTAGTGTATTGTGCTTTACAGTGTATCCCTTTTGATTTGTATCTGATGAAAAAGCTTGTGGTAGTTGTATTTACCCAGTTCAATACACTTCGGGGCATATTATCAAGAACTGCGAAAAAATTATCGCTGCTTTAGCGTCAGGAAACTACTGCTAAAACGGTGATAATGGGCTTGACAATATGCCCTTGTGAATTCCCATAGCAGCCCAGGTTCTGCTGTTAACCTGGGCTGCTATGGGAATTCACAAGGGCATATTATCAAGCCCATTAACACGCTAAAGCGGCGATCATTTTATTGCTGTTCTTGATAATATACCCCTTCATTCCCACAAAGCCCCCTCTCTCTACTCATCTATTTCAAAAACCTTCTTAAGTTACTTCTAACTTCACCCCCTCTCGTGAAGCACCCAAACAACCTTATCCTCTTAGTTTTAATCAATCACATCAAGTTACCAGTGTTACGCCAGAAAAAACAATTTCCCCCAGTACCTCCAAAAAAAGCTTTGCACTGTAACAATAATTCTCTGCAAGGCACCTCAAGTATTTCCAGATTTCCACTCATTCCACAATGGCAGCATAAATTAACTGAGCCATTAACACCAACACAAAGTATTTAAACTCTTACAAGTCCCTTTCTTTCACCTGCACACCCACCAGTCACCAAGTCTTCCAACCACTTAAGTCACAAAATCAAAGCAGCAACTCCCACACATCCATTTGGTCTTGAAATAAAGAAAAGTAGGCACAACTTTAATTGACAATGAAGCACAGAGTTTAGTAAGCACGTGGAAGGACAGGCAGTTCAGTAGAACTGTAAACTGAACTTCAAATCACAATGATGTAACGGACAGTGGTTTATATACCTTTTTAAAGGTAAATACATCACATGCATAATTACTGATAGAATGTTCGAGCACAGCATCATTGTCAAAAAAACTAACTGATCACATGGCTAGAGAATGCAGCCTATCTACACCTGTGGAATGCTACATTTCTACACTAGCTTGGTGTTCTTGGCTTTTCTAGTTTTGAAGCGTAACAGTACCACTCCTACATGTCTACTGCTCTGTGAAGCCTCAATCCTGTCTGTCCTGTGCTTCTATTCAGCTTTATCAGCATCTTTTCTTAAACATGTGTCCCGTCAACGCGGGGCTGTGGCCTTCACTGCTACGGTGGTGTCTAAATATAATTCCCTATTCTACCAGAATGTGCATCTTCTTTCCGCCCCCAAATCTTAACCCCATTTGTGCTGCTTTTTATTCTGCTATTGTAGTAAGGCTGGGCCTGTATTGTTCTTTCAACACATACATCTGAACACGTTTGCCTGATGATGTGTACATTGACATCAAAAACTATCTACATTTTCTATATCATTCCGCTATTGTAGTAAGGCTGGGCCTGTATTGTTCTTTCAACACATACATCTGAACACGTTTGCCTGATGATGTGTACATTGACATCAAAAACTATCTACATTTTCTATATCATTCCCCCCATTTAGTTGAATTTTCAACTACTTTCTCAGCTTTTCTTTTGCTTGGCACCATCAAGGTGTGTACATTCTCTTCAAAGTCCTGCAATTTATTGACCAATCTATAGGGGAACATCCCCCATCTTCTAACCAACCCTCTTGCAACATCTTATAACTACCTGGAGGGCACAAAGTATCAAAAGCAAGGACACAAATACAGGCAACAATGCAATTTTATGTCTGTAATTTTGCTGCATTCAAACTATTGTACGCCATTATTGATAATTTATTTGACTTAGTGTATTGTGCTTTACAGTGTATCCCTTTTGATTTGTATCTGATGAAAAAGCTTGTGGTAGTTGTATTTACCCAGTTCAATACACTTCGGGGCATATTATCAAGAACTGCGAAAAAATTATCGCTGCTTTAGCGTCAGGAAACTACTGCTAAAACGGTGATAATGGGCTTGACAATATGCCCTTGTGAATTCCCATAGCAGCCCAGGTTCTGCTGTTAACCTGGGCTGCTATGGGAATTCACAAGGGCATATTATCAAGCCCATTAACACGCTAAAGCGGCGATCATTTTATTGCTGTTCTTGATAATATACCCCTTCATTCCCACAAAGCCCCCTCTCTCTACTCATCTATTTCAAAAACCTTCTTAAGTTACTTCTAACTTCACCCCCTCTCGTGAAGCACCCAAACAACCTTATCCTCTTAGTTTTAATCAATCACATCAAGTTACCAGTGTTACGCCAGAAAAAACAATTTCCCCCAGTACCTCCAAAAAAAGCTTTGCACTGTAACAATAATTCTCTGCAAGGCACCTCAAGTATTTCCAGATTTCCACTCATTCCACAATGGCAGCATAAATTAACTGAGCCATTAACACCAACACAAAGTATTTAAACTCTTACAAGTCCCTTTCTTTCACCTGCACACCCACCAGTCACCAAGTCTTCCAACCACTTAAGTCACAAAATCAAAGCAGCAACTCCCACACATCCATTTGGTCTTGAAATAAAGAAAAGTAGGCACAACTTTAATTGACAATGAAGCACAGAGTTTAGTAAGCACGTGGAAGGACAGGCAGTTCAGTAGAACTGTAAACTGAACTTCAAATCACAATGATGTAACGGACAGTGGTTTATATACCTTTTTAAAGGTAAATACATCACATGCATAATTACTGATAGAATGTTCGAGCACAGCATCATTGTCAAAAAAACTAACTGATCACATGGCTAGAGAATGCAGCCTATCTACACCTGTGGAATGCTACATTTCTACACTAGCTTGGTGTTCTTGGCTTTTCTAGTTTTGAAGCGTAACAGTACCACTCCTACATGTCTACTGCTCTGTGAAGCCTCAATCCTGTCTGTCCTGTGCTTCTATTCAGCTTTATCAGCATCTTTTCTTAAACATGTGTCCCGTCAACGCGGGGCTGTGGCCTTCACTGCTACGGTGGTGTCTAAATATAATTCCCTATTCTACCAGAATGTGCATCTTCTTTCCGCCCCCAAATCTTAACCCCATTTGTGCTGCTTTTTATTCTGCTATTGTAGTAAGGCTGGGCCTGTATTGTTCTTTCAACACATACATCTGAACACGTTTGCCTGATGATGTGTACATTGACATCAAAAACTATCTACATTTTCTATATCATTCCGCTATTGTAGTAAGGCTGGGCCTGTATTGTTCTTTCAACACATACATCTGAACACGTTTGCCTGATGATGTGTACATTGACATCAAAAACTATCTACATTTTCTATATCATTCCCCCCATTTAGTTGAATTTTCAACTACTTTCTCAGCTTTTCTTTTGCTTGGCACCATCAAGGTGTGTACATTCTCTTCAAAGTCCTGCAATTTATTGACCAATCTATAGGGGAACATCCACCATCTTCTAACCAACCCTCTTGCAACATCTTATAACTACCTGGAGGGCACAAAGTATCAAAAGCAAGGACACAAATACAGGCAACAATGCAATTTTATGTCTGTAATTTTGCTGCATTCAAACTATTGTACGCCATTATTGATAATTTATTTGACTTAGTGTATTGTGCTTTACAGTGTATCCCTTTTGATTTGTATCTGATGAAAAAGCTTGTGGTAGTTGTATTTACCCAGTTCAATACACTTCGGGGCATATTATCAAGAACTGCGAAAAAATTATCGCTGCTTTAGCGTCAGGAAACTACTGCTAAAACGGTGATAATGGGCTTGACAATATGCCCTTGTGAATTCCCATAGCAGCCCAGGTTCTGCTGTTAACCTGGGCTGCTATGGGAATTCACAAGGGCATATTATCAAGCCCATTAACACGCTAAAGCGGCGATCATTTTATTGCTGTTCTTGATAATATACCCCTTCATTCCCACAAAGCCCCCTCTCTCTACTCATCTATTTCAAAAACCTTCTTAAGTTACTTCTAACTTCACCCCCTCTCGTGAAGCACCCAAACAACCTTATCCTCTTAGTTTTAATCAATCACATCAAGTTACCAGTGTTACGCCAGAAAAAACAATTTCCCCCAGTACCTCCAAAAAAAGCTTTGCACTGTAACAATAATTCTCTGCAAGGCACCTCAAGTATTTCCAGATTTCCACTCATTCCACAATGGCAGCATAAATTAACTGAGCCATTAACACCAACACAAAGTATTTAAACTCTTACAAGTCCCTTTCTTTCACCTGCACACCCACCAGTCACCAAGTCTTCCAACCACTTAAGTCACAAAATCAAAGCAGCAACTCCCACACATCCATTTGGTCTTGAAATAAAGAAAAGTAGGCACAACTTTAATTGACAATGAAGCACAGAGTTTAGTAAGCACGTGGAAGGACAGGCAGTTCAGTAGAACTGTAAACTGAACTTCAAATCACAATGATGTAACGGACAGTGGTTTATATACCTTTTTAAAGGTAAATACATCACATGCATAATTACTGATAGAATGTTCGAGCACAGCATCATTGTCAAAAAAACTAACTGATCACATGGCTAGAGAATGCAGCCTATCTACACCTGTGGAATGCTACATTTCTACACTAGCTTGGTGTTCTTGGCTTTTCTAGTTTTGAAGCGTAACAGTACCACTCCTACATGTCTACTGCTCTGTGAAGCCTCAATCCTGTTTGTCCTGTGCTTCTATTCAGCTTTATCAGCATCTTTTCTTAAACATGTGTCCCGTCAACGCGGGGCTGTGGCCTTCACTGCTACGGTGGTGTCTAAATATAATTCCCTATTCTACCAGAATGTGCATCTTCTTTCCGCCCCCAAATCTTAACCCCATTTGTGCTGCTTTTTATTCTGCTATTGTAGTAAGGCTGGGCCTGTATTGTTCTTTCAACACATACATCTGAACACGTTTGCCTGATGATGTGTACATTGACATCAAAAACTATCTACATTTTCTATATCATTCCGCTATTGTAGTAAGGCTGGGCCTGTATTGTTCTTTCAACACATACATCTGAACACGTTTGCCTGATGATGTGTACATTGACATCAAAAACTATCTACATTTTCTATATCATTCCCCCCATTTAGTTGAATTTTCAACTACTTTCTCAGCTTTTCTTTTGCTTGGCACCATCAAGGTGTGTACATTCTCTTCAAAGTCCTGCAATTTATTGACCAATCTATAGGGGAACATCCCCCATCTTCTAACCAACCCTCTTGCAACATCTTATAACTACCTGGAGGGCACAAAGTATCAAAAGCAAGGACACAAATACAGGCAACAATGCCTTAAATAGTCCTTACGTCCTGGATGGCACCCGAGTGAACCACTCTGTAAGCCTCTCGTTGGGGGCACCCCCTTCATCCAACATCTTCTTTTTCAGGGTATGCAGTGTTTGTATGGACGCTGTCAGAGTTCCATTATCAGCATCATTGGTAGGTATGTAGGTGCAACAGGTTGTATGAATCTTGTACAGACTCCTCCTTCCATAGCTGTTATCAAGTCTAATACATTTTGTTGTTGCATACCCATAAATCACATAGATCGCAGTTCTTCTTTGACAGCATTGAAGCCATCCTCTGTGACATTGATGGCTTGCATCCACTCCCAACAGATGATTTGGAGCCAACATGCAGTTGCTTGTGCTTGCACAGTTGATGAATACTTCCCCAAAATATCTGGGCGTAATTGAACAGCATGTACTCTTCCAAGGCCATTGTACAATAATATTGTGCAGTTCTCTTCCATCGATGATGTTGCAGCAAGGTTGTTGGACGGCTCATGGGATGGCAATGCAATTGTGAAAAATCTATCCCTGGAATTACCAAGTATGGGGTAAGCACAGTTACAAAAGAGCAGATGCTCTGTCATCCTGAAGGGAGTCGTGCATACAGCCAATCTCCACAGCGCCAGAAGTGGTCCATGAAGCTGGAGGTGCTCCACTGCAGGTCCGAATTGCATGTTGTGGTATTGCAGTTGATGTTCCAACCCACCGCAACTATTCCATTTTCCCTAAAACACAACGAAAAAAGAATGGGTTTTCTACCTGCTCGAAGAGTTGTAGGCATTTCTACTGAAGGTATCCTAGAGACATTCTCATCGTACACTACCTGATACGTCTGGCCTGTGCTATTGTCGGTCTGATTTCCCTTCCACCAAGGTAATGCCCTACACCCAAATGCACCGCCCTGGTGCCATTGACCATGAACATACACTGATCCATTTACTCTGAAATACATTCTTTCTTACCAATCTTGGGTTCGGGATGTAGCAGAATAATGTTTGCAGAAAAGCGTAGGTCTAAATGCTCCTAAAAAATCCCTGTTGTAATATCTTAGCTCTTTAATCCCGATCCTTGTACCTCAAGGATCACTGTCTTTTCCATTTCATCTAGTTTCACTAATAGCTTCTTACGGTCTGTTATGACATCCATTACATCTGCTACCTCTTCTTCATACTGTGTAGTGCTTACTAGGTATGCTCCCTGCCCAACACAAAGTGGTTGCATCTGTGCTCGCATTCTACAAAGAAAAAGATGTAACAGAATCATGGTTACATTTGGGGGTACCTCTCTAACTGAGTGTAACCTATCTGAGTAAGTGGCATGTGGAATCAAAGAACACCCATAATAGGAAACATTAGAGGTTTGTGTACCTATCTCTGCTGTGTCTGTGCCATATTTTATCTTACAAATAGATATAAATACTATGGGGTATAATTTCTTGCTTGAGTATTGCTTTTTGTAAGCATTTAATACTTTCACACAACCCCATGTATGAGGTAAAATACCATTGTAGTGAAGCTGCGAACATATTTAGGCATATGAAGAACAAAATAGCAATACATAACTGTCCCTTAGTAGAGTAGACAAAAGATTCCACTTGCACTTTGAAAGGTAATACTGTCTTTTGTGTATTTCTCTCTCCCCCTCCTGTTCCCCTTGTATCTATGTAGGTGCCCAGGCAAGGCAGGGTTTAGGCACACATGTCTCCAGTAAGCATGGGCGAATTTTGCGAATCTCGCGTTCGCGAATTTTGCGGATTTGCGAACTCGCAATCCGCAAAATCCGCGAATTCTCGCGAATTTGCGGATTTTTTTTTGTGTTTGCACGGGGTTCTGCCAGTTCGCGAGGGTTTTGTACAATTTCGCAAACGCGAACTTACCTATCGGGTCGCAAGTTTTGCGAACTTGTTGTTTCTACGTGTCCAGCCTGTTTGGGACACTCTTCTTCATCACTGCCACTCTCTGTCACCACTACCACTCTCTGACTACTCATGCCACCCTCTGGCCCACCCATGCCACCCTCTGTTTCATCACAGCACCCTCTGGTTGTCCAGTCAGTGTACATTATTGTGGCAAAGCAAAGCACACCTTCCCTGCCTCAAGTGACCTGAATTAATTTGGGGCTGATTAATGTGTCACAGAATATTTTTTTAGCTGGCACCTGCTTCCTTAGTGCTTCCTGATTAGTGATCTTTTGCACTTGCTAAGTGCTTTCATTGTTGCAAAATTAGTTACAACACCTGCCCTGCCCCAACTGACAATAATGAATTAGGGGCTGATTAATGGATTTGAACTTCCAGCCTGGCTCCTGCTTGTCTCCCTTAGCTGTAATTCAGGACCTTTGTGGCATATGTGTAACTATTCTGAGGTTCAGAGCAGGGTCACATAATAGTTGCAACTGGCAACTGAACTCTGGAGGGGCCCCTCAGGAAGCACTACAGGAAATGGCTACTAATGATGAGCCTGAACTTTTGAACCTGGTAAGTAGTTTCAGTTTTGCTAAGATCGTATTTCTGCAATTTAGCGCTTATTCGCGGGGCGCGAAGTTGTACTGGGAAGCCGCGAACTCACGCGAACAGTGCGAGCAAGCCATAAAATCCGCTGCTCGCGGATTTGCGGATTTTGCGGGAGATTCGCGAATCTCGCGGATTGCGAATTTACCGAAAATCCGCAAAATCCGCAAGCGAAACGGATTTTCCGCCCATGCTAAGTCTCCAGTGCATCTATGGTTTCCGACCAGTCACTTTCATAGCAGAGGGAGAGCGCATTGTCACCGAGAAGGGTCCGTCATAGAGAGGATCCCCCTATCTGTGTGTGAAGTTGCAGATGTCCACTTCTTGACCAACAGGGATTGGACTGCTCTGCTGGGTTAGGGCAGCCTTCTCTGTTTATAATACCTATTTAGAGAAGAACTTAGCAGGCTTCTGTAACACAGACAAATAACAACCTATTTAATACCCTTAAAACTTCAGCTGTTTTATGGGCATCTGTCCTTTGTCTTGTTATTGTTAAAGAGGTGGCATTGGACGTCATGCTGTCCCTGTTTGATGTAGAGTTAAATGATGATCTCTTCCTGGCTGATTTCTATGGCGTCCATGGCCAGTGGTAGGCAGGACAGCCATTTCTTTTGCAGATGGCACCTCATGTGCTGATTTTATTCTTAAGGAAGCCATTCAGGTGCTCCACAATACTATTGCTCTAGGGGTGATAGATGTCAATTCATCATTGATTCCTAGGGTGTTGCAAATGTGCTGTAAGATTGCATTGATGAAATTGGTCCCATTATCTGTTTAGGCCGTATCCCATCTCTGTATCACCTCTCTAATCAGAAAATAGGCTGCTGCCTTAGCATCATTATGTATACAGGGTCCTGCCTCAATCCATCTTCAAAATGGACAGACAATCACCATGAGACATCTGTAGTTGTTACATCTTTCTATCAAGTGAGCAAAATCTAAATACAGAAGTTCAAATGCACCTGTTGGCGTGGTATGGTTGAAGCAATCACCTTTACAGTCAGTTTGGGTCTATACTGTTGGCATATTGTGCACTCTGTAATGTACATAGAAATCATTTCAGATACGTGTGGAATAAACCTATCTGCCTGTAGTGTAGCGAAAAGATAATCTTTTGCAGTGTGTGCCAGGCGTGCAGTTGTTCTAAAGCTGTGTACAAAGGGCTTGTGGCCTTACTGGCTTGTCTGTACTCTCTTGGCTATAAATGAAATCTGTTGGTGACTAAACACACCCTCTCTGTTCTCAAAGTTTTTTTCATGGGGAAAAGCTTGATCCTGCAATTCATGCAAATGTAATCTTGCTATCTCAGTATATGGGAGCGGTAATTCTGTTGCATCCCGTTGCCTGCTTATCATCATACCTAGTGTGTGCTCCTTGCATTTATCATAATTTAGGGAGGCCTAACCTGCTTCTTTTACTGCCCAGTCTGTGAGAGCATTGCCTCTGGAGAAACGGTATGTTGATTTGTGTGGGCTGCAAATTTCACCATTGCTACCTTTGATGGAAGAATTAAAGCTGTAATTAATTGTGCCAATAAATCTTTATGCATTATAGGGGAGGCATCGGATTGAAGAAAACTCCCTCCTTTCCCCTCTGTGAATGCTAGAATGTACAGTGGTGGTGACATAGTATGAGTCGGAATACTGGTGACCTCTTCTCCCTCAGCTAATTAATTAATTAATTAATATTTGAGCTTGTAAAGCGCACTGCTACCCATAGGTTTCCTGGTGCTGTACAACGCTGGGGAACCCGTCCTGGCTTTCCCTGTGGGATGGTCCCTGCTGGGAGTCCCCAAGGTGGAGCCAGGCATCCCCGGCGTTTGTGGGGCCGTTGTGGAGATTAGGCAAGCTAATGCCCAGAGTTGCCAAGTGGGACCCCTGATTAGAGTAGGCACTGAAGCGAGAATTATCGAGTCCGCTGACCCAAGTTCACGACCCTGCCGCGTCGGGAATTGAACCCTCGTCCCGACCGACTTCTGCTCCCAGGTCTGCCGTCTCTAACCAGTGAGCCACACCACTCCACTTCAGCACTTCCATAATGGGCACTAATTCAGCCACCTTTGCTGACAAGTGAGAGTGTAGTGGCATTTGAATAATTATCTCTAATGTACCAGATGATCCTTGCTGTTCTGCTCTTACGACAGCAGCTCATGAATGTCTAATTTCAGTTTTTACGATCTATGAAAGAAGACCCGTCGACAAAGAGTAACACGCTTCCTGGAATGGAAGAAAAGACCAAACGAGGTAGTGGTGGATACAAGGTCGCACTTCAAAACAAATTAGAGAAATGGGCTAGTATAATCAATTTTACACAGTTATCTGTATGCCAATAAATAAAATTGGTGCCTTTCAGTGTAAGATACCCCACTTCCCAAGGTATCAGTAACACAAGAAACAAGGGTAACTTGTACAACGTATTAAAAAAAAAGGAAACCCCGGCACTCCTAATCTTTCACATTATGTCCATTGTAATACACTATCCATCAAGCACAGAAACACAAAAAATTATGAGCGATGCCTCCTATTTCAGGAAACATTGAGAACTATTCAATAGATCATTCATTAAATGATTTATTTTGTAGTAGCTCAAAAAAGGAAAGGACTGGTACATAATCATTTGCTGTCTCAGGTATTTACAGAGTCATAGGAATTGCTGCATTTGTTTAGTGGTGGACTTGTTTTTGATACTCTATGTCAGGTGTCACCCTCCTCCCATCTCTGCATATTACCTGTCCCAAATAGGGAACTTCTTTCTGCACGTATTGTATTTTGTTTTTGTCCACTTTGCATCTTTTGTCTGCAAGCATGCAAAGAAAACCAATAGTGTCTTCCCTGCATGTGTCTTCAGAGGGGCTACGCACCAAAATGCATACTGGAAAAGAGTACTTGTTTTATGTTTGCTAAATCCTTTTTCACTATCTGATTAGAGATACTGGGAGACTCACAATAGCCCTGGGGAGCCTCCTTTGGCAATATTGAGTTTATCTGCACCTGATCCCTGTGAAATACTGGCAATCAGGGTGTAATAAATGCTGAAAAATGCATTTTGCAGTCAATCACTGAAATGTAAGTGGCATCTTTGGTATGTTCATCAGTTTGACTGATGGATTTGGTACCAACGGATGATCTGGTATCACTATATCTTTCAGGGGGCAGAAATATTGATTCATCCTCCAACCCCCCACCCCCTTAGCTTTTATGAAAGCGTAACTGGTGTATTATTGGGTGAGGTTCTCTCGTATATCTCTCCCTGCTCAAGTAATGCCAGTTTGGTGGGAAAGAGGCCTTCTTCTGCTTCATTCGATAAGGGATACTAATGCACCATACACAGTATTTCTCTGGGTTCCAGTGTTATTTTTACAGGGTCAGGTCCTTTGATCAGTCCCACATCATGTGGTCCCTTTGTCTAAAGGCTTTCTGGTACCATTTCCAAATCTTTTTCACTAATTGCACTGTCTTGTGTGTGTTTTGGCACAGTTCTGTACTGCAATTGTACTCTAATGGGAAAATGTCCATTTGCAACACCACTGTCTCAATTGATGGGCTGTCATCAAACATTTCTTCATCAGATATGTCTCTCAACTTGACCCCTGGGTCTGTAAATACTACTGATGCCCACATTACTTGTCTCCTGTTAAATGCTATTAATAACGCATACTGTGGCTTTATTTCAAGAGCCATCTCAAACACCATGTCAGGTTCATCTATAGGATCGACAGGCTTCTCGGGTCTGAACAAATAGTTCTTTAGGTATCTGCACTATCTTCCCCAATAGTACTGGTGTATTATCTATCAAAACATATATACCACGCAAAGCCTTTGTATCCACTGGAATTGCTCGGACCAGTAATCCCAAGTCCTCGTGAGCTATGAGTGACAATATCCTACCTCGTGTAATGACTGGAGTGTAATATACAATTGACCCGTCTTCCAAAAAAGAGAGGGTCATATTCAGCTTACTCATCAGGTCTCTTCCAAGAATATTGACTGGTGCCTCAGGGGAGTATACAAATGGTCCTTCTATTTGTGTGTCTCCTAATGTCATGCTCACTGGCTCAGTAAAAGGAACCCTCTTGACAACCCCAGGAAACCCTTGTGTGTCCATTGACTTGTGAGAAAGGGGTAGTGTTCCTCATTTTATGCAAGATTTAGTGGCCTCAGTGTCAAATAAAAAACCATAGGGGCGACCTTCTATGGCTACCGTCACAGTAGGTTCCTCATCTGGTCTGTGGGTCCCTGATAGTATTGGACAAATAATGGTTGTCTGTGGGCTCTCTCATTGTGTATAACTATTGGTTGGCATCCTTCTGGACTGTTGGACACAAAAGGGATTACCTCCTTGTACCGTTACTCCTCTAATCTGCATCTGAGTGGGCCCTCCTGTATTATTTCTAACAGCCTATTGTACATTCTGTGACATCTGCCCCTGTTGTGCAGTTCACTGAACCTGAGGACTTGCTGGGGTCCCTGTGTCACTTGTTGTTGGGGCCCCATTGCACCTGCTGGGCCCCCTTCTGTCTTTGGAGTGACCCATCCCTGCGCTTGCACATCCTTCCTTTTTGCTCTACAGTCTCTCACAAAATGACCCATATTATTACCATAATACCACTGTGTTCCTGCTCTGAATCCTCCATGTTTTCTTCCCTGTGCTGGCCACTGGACTCCTTGAAAACTTCCATGATTATTTCCTATGTTACTTACTGGTTGCCCTCCGAGTTCCTGCACCTGCAGTGGTGCGATAACAGCCATTTGCGGTGCTGCTATAAGTGCTGTTGGGGATTTTAAAAATTTGTGTTGCACCAGCTTAGCTGTGGCCATCTCAGCTTGCTCTGTCCCTTCCTTGTCCTTTTCTTTCTCTCGCTTGAAATAATGTATTATATGGTCTTGAATTTCTGACCACAGTTCAGCCTCTATTCCCACTACTCTGTCTAAACTTGCTTGTACATCTGTGGGCAGACCCCGCTTCAACATATTATAGAATAACATTACATTTACTCCAGTATTTTCCCAATTACATCCTATTTCTTGTACCCATTGTTCTTTCATTCTGATAATGAGTTCTGCAATGTCTTCATTCGGTTTTATACTTTTTGCCATAAGGGCTCCAATGTCTGTCTGGGCATGTCTGCTGAAGCGCATTCCAAACATATTGTCGGATATCGTTAAAGATGACACATTAAACTGTACATCAGTCAAGGTTATTTGAGCGAATCCTGTCCTGGGAAGGTGGTATTTACTTCGTCTCCCACCAGAAAGCTTAGTAAGGTTTTAATATTGCCCAAGGTGAGTTGCACTCCTGCAGTGTGTTTCTCACAGCATCCTAAAAGATTTCCTGGTCTGTCAGCCAGCGGAGGCAGTGCCCTCTTTAAGTGCCATGGTACATATGTGAAGAACAAGGAGGGGTTTGGCCCAGTAGGGAAGAGGGTAGGTAGGGCCCGTTAATAGCAAAGAACAAAGAATTTACCTATGCCTCTATACACATGCTCACAACATTTAATGTAATGAAAGAGTAAACCACACTGTTAGTCGACTCAGACATTGATTTATGTCAGTTATTCGAAAATCATGAATTATTCATACTTAGTGGCAAGAGAAAAATACATAGTCAACTTTACATTGAACACACAAAAAGAGATTTTTGCAAGGGAAAAAGCAAAACAAACAACATATGAATGAGTGTGTGAATTATGGTGAACGAAACAACAACAAGTTCATGACATTATACATAGTGAATAAATTGTGTCAAAACAGTAAACAACAGTTTTTCAAGAGTTATAATGGGATCAGGGGTACGTCTTACTCAATGCTTGCCCCACTGCCTGTAACACTATTAATTATTGATTTTATTTTTGTACAGGACAGGAAATAGAACCCAACATAAATTGGGACATGCCAAAAGATTTGGGCAAAACAATAATGCTGGATGCCAACGTGTTTCGAATACCGATGTGTGAGTCATCGGATTCTCATCAGGGCGTGGAGTGAATCCATTGAAACTGTTGAGGGAAGAAGGGAAAAGGGATATACTTTAAAAACTTGAAATTTTAACTTAAGGAAGCTTTTCCCATATGAATGCACCATCTGATGCAACATACCTTATGCGACCAAAATATTGTGGTCGATTGGGTCTTTTGTTATGTAAAAAACAGTCATCATAAGCCGTGGAAGTCAACCTGCAATGTAGTGACATAGGCGTAGTCAGTAATTGTACAGTGAAGTACACGCAGGCACAGATGCGTGCATGCATTATGAAAAAATTACCTCTGCTTTTAGGAGCAGCCGCTCCGAGGTCGAGGCTGTGAAGGCCCAGTTTTCAAATTTAATGTCCCCTTAATTGGGATCTGCAAACACAAGGGATTGCATATTAGCGAGGAGATCGTTACATATGAAGCCCAACCAAATTTGTTACCAAAGGATTTCTTACTTGTGTCCAAAAAAGGCTCTTCGCCGTATTCTGTGGAAACAAAACGGAACAGAGCGGGGAACTGATAAATGTCCTATGTTAAAATGTCAGGTAAAGCAAAAAATGCCTGTGCGCCGAGTGGCGTCTTACCGTGGATTCAGACCCTCAGGGCGTCGGGTCACCTGTTCGCTAGGACGGATTCGTCTTTTGTTAAAAGCTAATTCCTGAAGGGGAAGCAGAAAGACGAGCGGATTAATGCCCGGTCTTTGCTCAAGAGGAAGCGCGTGTGTGTGCGCTGATTGCCAACGCGGTTCTTACCTCGGTTGTTGAGTAACCGCTCAGTGTGTTTGGATTCTGAAGGGCACAACAGCTCGCCGCCGCGAGTGGGGTGGACTGTGTTGAATGGTTTGGTCACATGGTGCCGTGAACCAACCGGCGTGGGGGCCATCTCGCTGAGAATTGTGGGACATGTAGTCCTAAAGACACGGAAATCGTACATTATATTCTAGTGACTTCACTGAGGACATTAAGTCCATTATTGACAGTGTTAAATTTCATAATGAGGTAGGCCTCTTTGCGTAATAGTGTCGCCTCTACATCCTGTACATACTGTTTAGGGTCCGCCCATGCAAGGACCGTCCATTTAAAATCAAGTTCCCCATGGTTATGGCTCATGAAGTGTTCTACCATGGGTGCTGTACACACCTTTTTCTTTATGCGGGATCGATGTTGTGTAATGCGTAAATTGACAGGTTGACAGGTTTTTCCTATGTACACTTTGTCACAGGGACAAACCACGGCGTAGATGACATTTTTTGTACGACAGTTAGTAAACATCTCATGTTTCCAGGTGACCCCGTCATGGTCAAATGTATTACCTTCCAAGGTGAAGGAACACGAAATGCAGTTGCCACACTTGTGATGCCCGCTAACTGGTTTTAAATTCCATTTTGTGAGCAAATCACTTTTGGGTTTTGGAATATAGCTGTCAGCTCGAATCAGTTGTTGACCAATGCTTTTATTCTTGCGCATGGCAAAAATGGGCTTTTGTAGCGGACTTGGTAAATCTTCCAATAGATGCCAATTGTTTAAAATGATACGTTTGAACTGATTCGTGTGTGGTCCATAAGTTGTGACACACACCAACTCAGTCTGTTCATTTTTTTCTTTTTTCACCAGGAGGTTTTCTCTGGCGGTGCATCTTGCTCGTTTTTTTGAATGATTAAGGAGTTTTTTTGGATAGCCCCTTTTGGCCATTTCAGCGCAAAAATTTGTCGCATGATGATCAAAATCCGATATCTCGGTACAGTTTCTTCTTATTCGTAACAGTTGCCCAAAAGGGAGATTTTCCTTCAGGCACTGTGGGTGCGAGCTTTTAAAGTGAAGAATGGTGTTTCTGTCTGTTGATTTTTTGTGTAGGGTCGTGTTTAGAGTGTTTTCGCGAACCCCTACTGTGATGTCCAAAAAAGTCATCCTGCTTGTGCTCGATTCAATGGAGAAGCTAATGTCTCTGTGCCTGGAGTTAAGCCAATTGTAGAACTGGTCTAGTTCTGTCTGGCTCCCCTGCCACAGGAGCCAGACGTCATCAATATACCTAAGCCATTGAATTATATGTCCCAGGAATGGATTATTCTCAAATATGAATCTTTGTTCGTATTGTGCCATATAAAGTACCGCCATCTCAGGTGCATATGGACAACCCATAGCGATGCCTTTTATTTGGATAAAAAACGCATTCTCGAATTTGAAATAGTTGCTGCGTAGTGTGATTTCAGCCAGGGAAAGAATGAAGGCGGTGGGGACCCGGTGCGGTCTTTCACGTTGTTCCAGATATATTTCCAAGACCTGCAATGCTTCGTCCTGAGGGATTTGAGTGTATAGTGAGGTGACGTCTAGGGTCACCATCCACTGAGTTGTTTGGTCAAATGGTTGTCCCTCTATCTTGTTGATGAAATCTGATGTATCTCTGAGATATGACTTGACCTGCGGTAAAAAAGGTTTGAGAAAAAAGTCAATGTATTTTGAGACCGGTTCCAGTGCGGAATCGCACCCCGACACAATGGGTCGGCCAGGCGGTGTTTTGTCATTTTTATGGATTTTTGGTAAAAAGTACAGGACAGGTGTCCTTGGTGCTTTTTTGTTTAAGAATTCAAATTCCTTAGGGCCTAGGAACCCCTCATCAAGTCCTGTCTTGGTTATGCTAGCAATTTTGCTTTGTATAGCATGCACAGGATCCTCCTTTAGTGGTCTGTACCAGTCTGCATTGTTAACATGCGCCGTACCTTCCTCTAAGTACATGGTGCGCGGCCATATCACGACTGCTCCACCCTTATCAGCTTGCTTGATTAAAATTGACGTGTCAGATTTAAGATTTTGAATAGCAGATGTTAAGTCTTTAGACATGTTTTTGTTAACGAATTGTTTCTGTTTCTCAAGCTTTGAGAGGGAGGAAAGGACGGCTTGTTCAAAGGCCATGACTTGTTTAGGAATGTTTTGGGTCGGAGTGAACCTGGATTTAACCCTAAGCCCAGTGGTTTCTGAATTAGACATCACTTCGGAGTTCGCGAAAAACACCTTCAACCTAATCTTGCGGCAAAAGTCTAATGCCTCTAATTTGAGTTGGGTGAAGTCCGTTCTTTTGTTTGGGACAAACTTGAGGCCCAGGGATAAGAGTTTTATTTCATCCTGAGTCAATTGCTTATCTGAAAGATTAACTATGGCTGATTTCTCTAGCTCTTGTAAGTTTTGTTGCGGGTGCGCATCTCCCATGGCTGTTTGAAGCGGACCCGTGACTGCCCGCCTCTGCCTAAAAAAGGAGATGATACAGCAGCCCCTCGTCTTTTTGAGTTATCTTGTCGAGACTCAGATGACGAGTCAGACGATGTTGTATCTGAGAAAGTCAAGAATCTATTTCTAGATCTTCCTTGGAATGATGTTAGAGCCCCTCTAGATTCACCTGACGTGTAAAAATCCTCCTTCAAGAATGGATAAACTTGCTCCAATTTGAAGGATTTCGAGTCCCTTTCAAATTGGGCTACTTTAGCGTTAAGTGTGTTATCCTTAAAGAGTTGTATTTCTTTTTCAATCTTATCTAAAAGATTCTTGGCTTCAGTCACCGTTTGGTTGTCAGATATGGCCTTAATTAACTCCTCAATTTCTTTTTCTTCTTGGCTGCAGATACGTTGGGCTGTCTGTATAGTGTGGACCATGAGGTCCCGACTACATTTGGTATTAATCTGACTAAATCCCTTTTTGTAATCTGCGTCATCGGTGAAAATCACCGGGATGTTCTTTACCTGGAGTTCCCAAGGGATAGTCCCAGCCTTCAGATGTTTAAGTAAAAAGTGGCCATGTAATTCGGTTCGGATGTGTTTCTTTTGGAGACGGGTCAATTTATCTGCCTCATTTTGTTGTTTAGCTGAGGTACTCAATGTTATGTTCGAAAAAGGAGATGATTCAATGAGACTCGCAATGTGGCTCTCCGTAAAGGACAGCGTGTCTTTCTCTGCCATGCTACGCAGGAGACTTGTCCCCTGCAATTGAATGAATCAGTTGTTGGTCAGGATGACGATCAAAGTCAATCCCTGCCCACTCGGGTAAATACCCGCACTAGTAATGAAGAACAAGGAGGGGTTTGGCCCAGTAGGGAAGAGGGTAGGTAGGGCCCGTTAATAGCAAAGAACAAAGAATTTACCTATGCCTCTATACACATGCTCACAACATTTAATGTAATGAAAGAGTAAACCACACTGTTAGTCGACTCAGACATTGATTTATGTCAGTTATTCGAAAATCATGAATTATTCATACTTTGTGGCAAGAGAAAAATACATAGTCAACTTTACATTGAACACACAAAAAGAGATTTTTGCAAGGGAAAAAGCAAAACAAACAACATATGAATGAGTGTGTGAATTATGGTGAACAAATCCCTTGTGTTTGCAGATCCCAATTAAGGGGACATTAAATTTGAAAACTGGGCCTTCACAGCCTCGACCTCGGAGCGGCTGCTCCTAAAAGCAGAGGTAATTTTTTCATAATGCATGCACGCATCTGTGCCTGCGTGTACTTCACTGTACAATTACTGACTACGCCTATGTCACTACATTGCAGGTTGACTTCCACGGCTTATGATGACTGTTTTTTACATAACAAAAGACCCAATCGACCACAATATTTTGGTCGCATAAGGTATGTTGCATCAGATGGTGCATTCATATGGGAAAAGCTTCCTTAAGTTAAAATTTCAAGTTTTTAAAGTATATCCCTTTTCCCTTCTTCCCTCAACAGTTTCAATGGATTCACTCCACGCCCTGATGAGAATCCGATGACTCACACATCGGTATTCGAAACGCGTTGGCATCCAGCATTATTGTTTTGCCCAAATCTTTTGGCATGTCCCAATTTATGTTGGGTTCTATTTCCTGTCCTGTACAAAAATAAAATCAATAATTAATAGTGTTACAGGCAGTGGGGCAAGCATTGAGTAAGACGTACCCCTGATCCCATTATAACTCTTGAAAAACTGTTGTTTACTGTTTTGACACAATTTATTCACTATGTATAATGTCATGAACTTGTTGTTGTTTCGTTCACCATAATTCACACACTCATTCATATGTTGTTTGTTTTGCTTTTTCCCTTGCAAAAATCTCTTTTTGTGTGTTCAATGTAAAGTTGACTATGTATTTTTCTCTTGCCACAAAGTATGAATAATTCATGATTTTCGAATAACTGACATAAATCAATGTCTGAGTCGACTAACAGTGTGGTTTACTCTTTCATTACATTAAATGTTGTGAGCATGTGTATAGAGGCATAGGTAAATTCTTTGTTCTTTGCTATTAACGGGCCCTACCTACCCTCTTCCCTACTGGGCCAAACCCCTCCTTGTTCTTCATTACTAGTGCGGGTATTTACCCGAGTGGGCAGGGATTGACTTTGATCGTCATCCTGACCAACAACTGATTCATTCAATTGCAGGGGACAAGTCTCCTGCGTAGCATGGCAGAGAAAGACACGCTGTCCTTTACGGAGAGCCACATTGCGAGTCTCATTGAATCATCTCCTTTTTCGAACATAACATTGAGTACCTCAGCTAAACAACAAAATGAGGCAGATAAATTGACCCGTCTCCAAAAGAAACACATCCGAACCGAATTACATGGCCACTTTTTACTTAAACATCTGAAGGCTGGGACTATCCCTTGGGGACTCCAGGTAAAGAACATCCCGGTGATTTTCACCGATGACGCAGATTACAAAAAGGGATTTAGTCAGATTAATACCAAATGCAGTCGGGACCTCATGGTCCACACTATACAGACAGCCCAACGTATCTGCAGCCAAGAAGAAAAAGAAATTGAGGAGTTAATTAAGGCCATATCTGACAACCAAACGGTGACTGAAGCCAAGAATCTTTTAGATAAGATTGAAAAAGAAATACAACTCTTTAAGGATAACACACTTAACGCTAAAGTAGCCCAATTTGAAAGGGACTCGAAATCCTTCAAATTGGAGCAAGTTTATCCATTCTTGAAGGAGGATTTTTACACGTCAGGTGAATCTAGAGGGGCTCTAACATCATTCCAAGGAAGATCTAGGAATAGATTCTTGACTTTCTCAGATACAACATCGTCTGACTCGTCATCTGAGTCTCGACAAGATAACTCAAAAAGACGAGGGGCTGCTGTATCATCTCCTTTTTTAGGCAGAGGCGGGCAGTCACGGGTCCGCTTCAAACAGCCATGGGAGATGCGCACCCGCAACAAAACTTACAAGAGCTAGAGAAATCAGCCATAGTTAATCTTTCAGATAAGCAATTGACTCAGGATGAAATAAAACTCTTATCCCTGGGCCTCAAGTTTGTCCCAAACAAAAGAACGGACTTCACCCAACTCAAATTAGAGGCATTAGACTTTTGCCGCAAGATTAGGTTGAAGGTGTTTCTCGCGAACTCCGAAGTGATGTCTAATTCAGAAACCACTGGGCTTAGGGTTAAATCCAGGTTCACTCCGACCCAAAACATTCCTAAACAAGTCATGGCCTTTGAACAAGCCGTCCTTTCCTCCCTCTCAAAGCTTGAGAAACAGAAACAATTCGTTAACAAAAACATGTCTAAAGACTTAACATCTGCTATTCAAAATCTTAAATCTGACACGTCAATTTTAATCAAGCAAGCTGATAAGGGTGGAGCAGTCGTGATATGGCCGCGCACCATGTACTTAGAGGAAGGTACGGCGCATGTTAACAATGCAGACTGGTACAGACCACTAAAGGAGGATCCTGTGCATGCTATACAAAGCAAAATTGCTAGCATAACCAAGACAGGACTTGATGAGGGGTTCCTAGGCCCTAAGGAATTTGAATTCTTAAACAAAAAAGCACCAAGGACACCTGTCCTGTACTTTTTACCAAAAATTCATAAAAATGACAAAACACCGCCTGGCCGACCCATTGTGTCGGGGTGCGATTCCGCACTGGAACCGGTCTCAAAATACATTGACTTTTTTCTCAAACCTTTTTTACCGCAGGTCAAGTCATATCTCAGAGATACATCAGATTTCATCAACAAGATAGAGGGACAACCATTTGACCAAACAACTCAGTGGATGGTGACCCTAGACGTCACCTCACTATACACTCAAATCCCTCAGGACGAAGCATTGCAGGTCTTGGAAATATATCTGGAACAACGTGAAAGACCGCACCGGGTCCCCACCGCCTTCATTCTTTCCCTGGCTGAAATCACACTACGCAGCAACTATTTCAAATTCGAGAATGCGTTTTTTATCCAAATAAAAGGCATCGCTATGGGTTGTCCATATGCACCTGAGATGGCGGTACTTTATATGGCACAATACGAACAAAGATTCATATTTGAGAATAATCCATTCCTGGGACATATAATTCAATGGCTTAGGTATATTGATGACGTCTGGCTCCTGTGGCAGGGGAGCCAGACAGAACTAGACCAGTTCTACAATTGGCTTAACTCCAGGCACAGAGACATTAGCTTCTCCATTGAATCGAGCACAAGCAGGATGACTTTTTTGGACATCACAGTAGGGGTTCGCGAAAACACTCTAAACACGACCCTACACAAAAAATCAACAGACAGAAACACCATTCTTCACTTTAAAAGCTCGCACCCACAGTGCCTGAAGGAAAATCTCCCTTTTGGGCAACTGTTACGAATAAGAAGAAACTGTACCGAGATATCGGATTTTGATCATCATGCGACAAATTTTTGCGCTGAAATGGCCAAAAGGGGCTATCCAAAAAAACTCCTTAATCATTCAAAAAAACGAGCAAGATGCACCGCCAGAGAAAACCTCCTGGTGAAAAAAGAAAAAAATGAACAGACTGAGTTGGTGTGTGTCACAACTTATGGACCACACACGAATCAGTTCAAACGTATCATTTTAAACAATTGGCATCTATTGGAAGATTTACCAAGTCCGCTACAAAAGCCCATTTTTGCCATGCGCAAGAATAAAAGCATTGGTCAACAACTGATTCGAGCTGACAGCTATATTCCAAAACCCAAAAGTGATTTGCTCACAAAATGGAATTTAAAACCAGTTAGCGGGCATCACAAGTGTGGCAACTGCATTTCGTGTTCCTCCACCTTGGAAGGTAATACATTTGACCATGACGGGGTCACCTGGAAACATGAGATGTTTACTAACTGTCGTACAAAAAATGTCATCTACGCCGTGGTTTGTCCCTGTGACAAAGTGTACATAGGAAAAACCTGTCAACCTGTCAATTTACGCATTACACAACATCGATCCCGCATAAAGAAAAAGGTGTGTACAGCACCCATGGTAGAACACTTCATGAGCCATAACCATGGGGAACTTGATTTTAAATGGACGGTCCTTGCATGGGCGGACCCTAAACAGTATGTACAGGATGTAGAGGCGACACAATTGTCGTAAATAATTAATTTACCGGTGCTTAATTTCTATAATCAATAAGAATAACTCATAATAAAATAAGAGGCAAAATCCGTGATATTTGAGGTTTCTCAAAAGGGTTTTATTCCTATAAAAGGAATTGGGTGATTAGTATATTGGCTCGAGCCAAGGTGGCATACCATTCCGTCACCACATAGGTTCGGGAAGGGACAGACTGACAGAGTCAATGGTAATATGCGGATATGCAAGTATGCGACAATACATAATTGACAGGCATTCATATATATAGTCAATGCATTACAGTAAAGGCATATGCAGGAGGCGTAACAGCTGAGAAGAGAGATAAGAATACATATACGTAATACAAGAGGCGTTACAATAGGCGTGCATGAAGGCGTGGACAAGAACGTCATTGTACATGATGTCACAGAATGGGTGGATCCATAAATGAATCCAGCAGTGTCAGCAGAATTACATGGCAGAGATGCGCGCGCAGCGGGGTGACGTGTAATGTACGTGTAACTTGAGGGGTGAAGGGGGACTTGACATTTAGTCCTACAAGTGTAGACGGATGTCTGGATGTCAGATCAACCTAATCCCCAAATCGTATCTAATATCTCATGTTTAAGGAACTGCATTATCTGGAGGGAAAAGGTCTCTCGGACAAGTGGTTATTTCTATACTGGTTATGAGTGCGTGTATGAGCGTCTGCGTGTCTACATGAGACGCGAGGGGTGCGAGGGAGGGCATGGGCCTACCATGGAAACAGGGCCATGAATTACTTGCATAGAGACAGTGAGGCCTACCCTCAGCCCTGCAGCTGGAAGGATGTTGACGTAAATCTACCAGACAGGAATGTATTTTCGAGGAGTGGAGCAGATAATTCGAAGGTTGAAGGCAGTCTTGGCAGGCAACGGGTTGAGCCGAGCACCGTTAGCCGTGCCAAAAAGTAAGGCAAGGGTCACTGGCACAGAGGCAGCCTGGGCTGAGGTTTTCGAAGTCAGAAGGCAGGAAAGAGGCTCGATGGCAGAATTCAGGCCTACTTCGCCAGAGCTGAAAAACGTGTAAGGTATACCACAAAGAGACGTTGGCATAGCATATTTAGGAACTGAATATCCAATCCGTTCATGGCGGATCGAAAAGAGAACATGTTAACGTTGGACGCAAATGTATTTGCGTCTTCATAACTAGCACAGGAGGGAAGTTACATGCACTTCAAGCTCGTACATGGAGTCGGTGGGGTCTAAGATAGGGGACACAATCGATCATATAATTTATATTACCTCATTCCCTCCTTGTCCCCTACGGACCCTTCATGATATATCGATCTGCATGAATCGATCAATCTGTTCATGTAACATCATTTGCTCTTCTTTCTTCTTTTGACGTTTTGAATGGGAATTTGAACGCGGAATACATGATGTGGCGCACAAGCCGCAAATCGCCGGCCCACATTGTAAACACAGGCAGCAACTGAATACTATGAGAAGGCCAATACCTAGGAAGGATAGGATCTTCCATCCCCAAGCGGTTAACGTTGTCCAGAACCAACCGGACCAAGTCCAGGTGCCTGGATTCTGATGTATCAGACTTGCAATTTTATGGAGACGTGTTATAGCTTTATATACCGTTGGCGCGTTTTCTGGAATGAAAACACAGCAACTTGACCCGATGACCTTACAGGCTCCACCCCTATCAGCTAGGATGACGTCAATAACGAGACGATTTTGAAGAACAACAACCCGCATAGCGGACTGCTCCTCTGTTAAGTTACCTAAAGCTGGGGTAGTTTCGTTCACTACTGCTTCAAGTGTTCTGGTTAATTTGCGTATCAGTTTACTGTTAAAAACAGCACCTAAGTAGGGGAAGAAACCTTTATTAAAATCTGTGTATTGCTCCCATGCCGTTTCAGTGTAGTCGACAATCGGGAGGTCTCTTCGGAGTCTATTGTTTACTAGATTGGTGTTTCTGTGATAGTCAGGAGGGGCTAGAAAAACAGGTGGCAGAAGGAATGCAATGTAACAGGTACCATCCCAATCTGGAGGCAATCGTATGTATGCAGTATGGCCACAGACAAAGTAGGAATGACGCGTAGCTCTAAACGTAGATTTGCCTTGATCACTGAATTCAATTACAGTAGTACATCTACTATGACCTAAGTGTATGGAACCATTTTTCCTGATACATAATTCACCTTTGACTGGTAACACTGACATAGCAGGCAATACTGGTGCAGTTTCGGATTCAACAGTAAGAATCATGAGGTTGATTGTGTAATTACCTAATCCATATACTTCATTTTCTAGATCAGTTCCTGTTCTAGTGGGAAGTCCTTTCCTGTCAGGGTAACAGACTTTGAGTAGAACTGAGTTCAGGTTTCCCCAAACCCAATTCCCATCGTAGACAGCAATATCAGAATTTAAGGAATTAATCAATCTAAACCATGCCCCACAGGAGCCATTGTGAGTGAATGGGTACGGAAAAAGAGGCAGAACTCCCTTGTATTTCTGGTAGGGAGGGAGGCGGCCACATATCCAACAGTTTGTAGCATTGTTAGTCTGATGAGAGTGATGTAACATACTAATGAATGTGTTGTTGCGCAGCGCAAGTCTGTAGGAAAGCTCATGTGGAGGTAATTCGCTAAAAGAATGTTCGGCAGTGACGTTATAAGCAGATTGTGCACGCTTGAAAATAGGGTAGTAAATGTGCAGCAGGATACTAGCAGCGATTATCAGAAGACTCAGAAAAAACATGATTAACAATGTCACTATACAGTGACTATGAAGTGATTTACAATATGCACGTTTCTTCAGTATTCTCTGCCTATCTCTCTCTCTGTCTCGATCTAGGGGATACATGTCAGAAACTAATTTAACCGATTCACCTAGGGGAGGACTTAAACAATTAAACTGTCTGACTTGCTAGATCGTAATTTAAGTCTATATTTTTCAGAGTCTGTTTTCTCAACCAAAGGGAGCTTTGAGTCAGTTTGTGTAGGAGGGCAGGGCTTAGAGTCCAAGTCCGAAGGGAGTCCGTGGAACTTCTTCACGTGGCTGGAATGTAGCCACCCCTTCCTGCCCTCTACTTTGACGGCTGTCCTCGTTGTTAGAAGAACCAATTTCGGGGTTTGCCAGCGGGGCTCCAACGGACTTCTCCGATCAAAATTGCGGACAAAGACGTAATCACCCGGAACCACCTCGTGGGGCTTCACATCGGCATTGTCGGGAAAGGCTGCAGCTACCTGTGAACGACAAGATTGTAGTGCAGACATCAAGGAGGCAAGGTAATCTGTCAGCATAATACAGTCAACATCTGTAATTTTTCGCGGAATAGGCGTCCCCCACATATTCGGAGGCCTACCAAAGACCACCTCATACGGGGATAGCCCGGTTCGAGAATGGGCAACCATCCTCATATAGAAGAGGGCTACCGGCAAAGCAACTATCCAGTCAACGCCCTTCTCTCTACAGATTTTGGAAAGTCGGATTTTCAGGGTCTGATTATGACGCTCCACAAGACCTGCTGCCTCGGGATGCCGGACACAGTGGAATTTCCACTGATAGCCTAACAAGAGTGTAATGTGTTTCACAAGCTCGGATGAGAATGGCTGACCGTTATCTGAGTACACGATACGGGGCAAACCGTACCGCGGGAAGAACTCGCGAACCAGTTGCTTGGCTGTGGTTGGAGCAGTATAATCTGGGACTGGGTATGCTTCTGTCCATCGGGAAAGTGCACATACAACTACGAGGACATACTTGAAACCTCGGCAGCGGTCCATCTGGATGTAATCCATCTGGAGGACTTCAAAAGGGTGATCGGGTGGCTGAAATCCACCTTGCTCTACAGGGATGCTTTTACCTGGATTAAACTGACAACAAATCATGCAAGTATGCATTTTCTGTTTGGCTGCTGCTCGTAAGTTCTTGTTGTACCATATGTGTTGGATGCTATCTAGCATTGCCTTTTCTCCTAGGTGCGCTGGACTATGTATTGTGTTTATGATGACCTGAACCATAGAGTCGGGGAGAAACCATGTAGATTTTCCCTTCGTCATCCATCCCTGATCTGTTTGGATCCCTCCTAGTTCAGTCCACTTCTGGATTTCATCTGGTGTGGCATGTGTCTGTATGTCAATTACATCATGGGCGGGATCCCTGACTGTCATGCAGTGTGATGGTGTCGGAACTATTGTCTTTGTCAGGTCAGTTGCATGCATTTGATTCTGAGCCGTTTGCTTAGCTGTTCGGTCTGCCAGGTCGTTACCCTGGGAGATCGTGTCGGTAACCTTTGTGTGTGCTTTACACTTCATTATAGAGATTGCAGTAGGTAGATGTATTGCATCTAATAAACCTTGAATGAGAGGACCGTGCTGGATGTTGGCACCGTGAGAAGTTAAGTAACCTCTCTCTCGCCAGAGGACTCCAAAATCGTGAACGACTCCGAATGCATAACGTGAATCAGTGTATATGTTGACTCTCTTATTCTTGGCTTGAATACATGCTTGTGTCAGAGCGATGAGCTCTGCGGCTTGAGCTGACAAGGTGTCAATACAATTTGTTTCTATAACTTCGGTATCTGTAGTGACTGCGTAGGCTGCCACTAATTCTCCTGTACCTGTTCTCATACATGAACCATCCACATAAAGTGTCAGGTCCGGATCTGGTAATGGGATATCTGTCAAGTCCTGTCTGGGTTTTGTTGTAATAGTAATGACTTCAATGCAATCATGTGCCAAGGGATCTACTCCGTTTACTGGCAACAATGTGGCGGGATTTAATGTGCTACAGCGTCTGATTTCTATGTGTGGTTGAAACAATGTCAATTCATAACCTGTCAGTCTTGCTATGGTCAAGTGTTGGGTCTGTGTGCGATTTAAAAGAACTTCCACGGAATGTGGAACTTGTACTGTCAACTGATGCCCTAATACTATGGTATCGCTCTGTCTGATTGCTAAAGCTGTCGCTGCTACTGATTTCAAACACGCAGGTAAAGCCTGGGCCACCGGATCTAATGTGCTAGAAAAGTAAGCACACGGTTTGTGTGAACCTGCTTGTTCCTGGGTGAGGACTGACAAGGCAGTACCTTCACGTTCTGTGACAAAAAGTGTAAAAGGTTTACTGTAACATGGTGTTGCTAAAACAGGTGCTTGGCATAAGGCTTTCTTTAAGTTATCAAAAGCTTGTGTATGTTCCTGAGTCCAAGGGAGGATAGTCGATGTCGCTGCCTCCTGGGTTGTCAACTGGATGAGTGGCTTTGCTAGAAATGCATATTGGGGAATCCATTGTCTACAGTACGAGGTGAGGCCTATGAAAGCCCGCACCTCCTTTTGTGTCTTTGGTGGTGACATGTTTACAATTAACTGAATGCGATCAGGAGTGAGCTGTCTCCCCACTTTGGACAGCAAGTGACCCAGGTACACAACTTGCTGAACACAGAATTGCAGCTTCGAAGGGGACACCTTGTGCCCCTTGTCGGCCAGGAAATTCAGAACTGTCAGTGATGCATTTTCACATTCGGGTTCGCTCCGTGCGGTGATCAGCAGATCATCGACATACTGGAGTAGGGCGGTGTTAGCTGGCATGTGAATACTGTCGAGTTGTCTTTTCAGTGCTTGACTATAGATGCTGGGGCTTTCTGTGAACCCTTGAGGTGCGCGTGCAAATTTGAAAGATCGTCCATTTAAACTGAATCCGAACAAGTATTGGCTTTCTGGATCAATTGGAACACTGAAGAAGGCGTTCTTGAGGTCAATTACAGTAAAGAACGTCGCTTCTGAATCAATAGCTGTCAGTAATGAAGAGATATCTGGGACCACAGGATACTGTGGTACGATGCATTTATTCAATTCGCGTAAATCGATAACTAATCGATAAACTGGTGGAGCATTTGGATCAGTACGTTTAAGAACTGGTATGATAGGAGAATTACATACATTGGAGTCAGTTTCCACAACCACTCCTTGTGCAATGAGCTCGTCAATAATTCTCAGTAAAGCCACTACAGCATCTGGAGGTAACTTATATTGTCGAATTCGTGGTAGTACCACTCCTGCTTTGAGTGTGACTCGATATGGTGTAATGTGCATACACCCTACATCAGTGGGTCCTTGTGCCCACAAGTGTGCAGGTACATTCTGTAACCGGGGATCCATATCTCTTAACACATAATGACCTTTAAAATCTCGCAAAAATAAGCGGACTCCTTCCGGAGAACAGCATATTATAGCTCCTAGAGCTTTTAGTGTCTTTATTCCTAATAAGTTTTCTGGGCATGATTTTGTGAGTAGTAAATCTGTAGTCCGTGTCAGAGGACCTACTGCAAGGGGGAGTGGCTGTGATACCTCATTAATGATAGGTTTTCCTGAAAATCCAAGGGAAACATTCTGTGAGCCTGAGAGGGGTGCCCCTGGAACCTCGTTGTGACTGATTGTGGTCCTGCTTGCCCCTGTATCAATCAAAAACTTTCTGTCTTTTCCTAGCACCTGACTGTGTACATAAGGACCCTCTTGATCTACGGGAACTTCAATAAGGGGCAAGTCAAATTCCCTCTCTAGGCTGTTTCATGTGTATCGTTGATAATCAGGGTAGTCGTTCTGTGCGTATTGGTACATCTGTTGTGTTGTGTTCTGTGTTGCAGTTATAGGTTGTTGTTGTGGGACTGCCACCGTTTGTGATGAAGCTGGCATAGGCGGAATATGTTGTACATTCTGTGGTACTTGTTGCTGGACCTGATCTTGTCTGGGTACGCGCGGTCTCTCCTTGGTCTTACCCGTGGAGATATTGTGTTTCAGAACAGCACAATCGTTTACATAATGACCTGGCTGTTTGCAGTAGTTACACGTCCCTTTAACAGGGGCTGTCGTATTACTAGGCTGGGTCCCACCCTTTTTATGTCCTTCGGCGGGAACTGACTGGGCAACTAGCATTTTCATTTTCGTGTCTTTCATGCGTCTTTGTTCATGTTCTTGTTCTTCTCTAATTCTATTCTGGTGGTACTGTAACATTTGTAACATTTGTGAAGGGGTGTTCGCTTGCCAAGTACTTTCGACTTTCAATACTCTGCTCTTAACCTGAGGCAGTGAATTCTCAACTAATTTCGTTACAAAAAGATGTGGATATGACTCGCTACTTGCTTTCAGACCGCTATTAATGCCAAAACATTTTTCAAATCTGGTATAGAAATCACTGGTATCTTCATCGGGTTTCTGTTTACAAGCTGAAATGGCACCCCAATCTTCCTTTTTAGTACTTAATAAACGTGGCAACACTTGTACTAACAATCCTGGTAATGCTTTAACTTTATCCCCGAGCCCTTGGCCCGGAATTCTAGTACTTTCTTCGTTTTCTAATGCAGCCCAATCAATCTTTGTGTCTCCCACCTCCCACTCTTTTTCTTTGAGTTTCTCGTATATTCCGGGAGGCAGTAACACTTTCAATATTTTCATAATATCGGGATAAGTATAGTCACCCATTAGTATCATGTCTTTTATTTCACGGTGGAAACCTGCCGGATCTTTGTCATGACTAGGTACCAATTTTTTCATTTCCAATAGTTCTATTTTAGTTATGGGGGTGTACACAAACACACGTCTAAAGGTATTGTCTGCGTTCTGTACTGGGTGCACTTCTCGCAACGGATTTTGTCCGTCCATGTAATACATTTTTCTTCCCATGACATGCGCTGCGTCGGTCTGTGGACATAGAAAGGCGCTATATCTGTGTCGGTGTTCTAGAATTACTTTAATTAGGTCAGTACCTAGACCTCTCCATTTATTCATGAGTAGTTCTATTAATATATCAGGCAAAGGGCCTGGATCAGAGTGTTGGCTTCTATACAATAAGAGCAGATGTTGTATCATGTATGTACCAGCTAAACGCTGTTCACTCGGTGTCAGGTTCAGAAACGTATGTGCTAACGCATCATCACCATATTTCTCAGAATTGTCAGCCCATTGCACGGCTGACCTGGCTAATTCTTGTTCATCCATAGAATCAAGTACATGGTACCCCATTCGTTCTCGAAGTCTGTTATCAGTAGCTTGGAATAAGTGTTCAGAAGTTCTTGGATTGCACATGGCTTCTTGGAATATTCTTTTACTTTCTGGACGCACTGGGCGCATTGAATTATTGAAGGGTCTTCCCTTACCTACATATGCTATTGTTTCTCTAACTGGTAATTGTGTCTGCTCTGGGGTCTGGTCTGGCTCGTCCTCCTCTTCTGAGGATTCAACTTTGTCTGAATCTATTTCCGGTGGTGGCTGTCTTTTCTCATGCATCTTTATTATTGCATTTCTTATTCTTCGGTACATATTTTCTACACAGGCCTCTTTATCGTGATTCCCGTCTGCAATATTCTGGCCCCACCGGTGGAGTGCTTTCACGTCGTCCGGGTTCATACCCGGCCTATCCACTTCGCTTATGAAACAGTTTATAAGAAACCGTAATATCTTGGCTTTCGTATCCACTTTCTGATAGGCCATGGCCTCCTTAATACTTTCAGGCCCTACTCCTGTCTGTACGAACTGATATATTCGATCTAGATGATCTACCATTCCAGGTAGTGTTAATAAGAAATTCGTAACTCGCCGCAGACGTACTGATGCGAGCAACATTCTTTCGTCATTCTTTTTACCAGGCACTGGATCATATCTACAGTCTGCAAGACGATCTCCATGTAGTGTAATATCGCCTGTTCTAGGTGTACGTTGTTGGGCTAGGTCTCTATAGGTCAGCCGATGGGCCGATGGCGGGGTCTGGTAACCTGTCGCTCCTCCGGACGCGCCTCCTGAGGCGCCAGCTCCGAAGGGGTTCGTTGAGTTCAAAGCGGAGGGAGCAGGCCCAGGAATAGGTGGAAGGACAGCTGGAAGACCAGGAGGAACAGGAGGAGGAGTGGCTTGTCGGGGAGGAAGGAGCTGACCGTCTTGGTCGGCAGGTGGAGGTGTGTGTGGCGGTGCGGTATTTGCGTATGTGGGAGCCACATCATCTAGATAGGACGCAAGAAAAATGTCCTTTGCTGTTTTCTGGTGTATTTTAGTCTGGAGCAGTGGGGGTGGTAGTTCTTTTGGTACCTCCGGGGTGGCTTTAGGCAAACCCTCAGTCAAGAGGGGGTACATGCCGTTCATGAGTGTGTTTCGCTGCCTGTCTACCTGTTCTAATTTTACTCGGGTACCTTCCTCAACTAATACGTTTTCCTGGGCTTTTTCTGGATCCTCCCTCCTTTTCTCTTCTTTTCTAAGTGCTTTTTCTGTACGCCTATGTGATTCTTTACGCCATAATTCAATGGCATCCTTCTGTGACTGTCGGGCTTTCTTTTTCCACAATGCTTCCTCTACCCTCATGATGCAATCTGCATCCCATGTCCCAGTAGCAGGCCATCTCTGATTCTCGGATAATTCTTTAGTGTAATCCACCCATAAGTCGAGGAATAAAACGGCATCTAGGCCATGTTTGTGGTACATAAAGTACCCTGGGGTGTCCCTAGGTGGAATGGGAACAGCTTCTTCCAATACCCCTTTTCTAGTTTTTATCTGTCTTAATTTGGAGAACAAAGGCATCTTGAAAACTGGCTACTTGGTTCTTACTCAGATATGAACACACTGAACACAATAATCACAATAATTACGATCGAACAATCACTCATACCACGACATCTTAAGACACATTAAAACATTTTAACATGAATGATGACAATTAAAAGGTAACTTGCTAACTGCATAATACTAGATACACTGCTCAACAGTGCAGACTGGATATACTGCTAAACAGTACAGATACACTGTCTAAAACAGTGCAGACCAGGTCTGTGTACCCACACCTGTCTTGACCGGCACAAACTAATGCGCACGTCTATATGCGTCCCCAGCAACGGTACTCACCGGGAAGCACGAAAACGGAAGGCCTCGGAAACCCTGGACTGGATTCGGACTGGATTCGGACTCGACTCGTGACGCTGATACCTCGGAACGTCGGAACCTGGTGGGCCTCCGTATACCTCGGATCTTGCTCTCTCAGCTAGGCTCTGGTCGGGATCCTCCGCACTTCTCACCGCCTCGTCTGGGTGTCGATCGCAGCCTCAGTCACCTCCGTTGGCCTGAGGGAGATACAGGAAATCCTGCGGGTACGCGTAGTTGTCCGTCCGGCTGTGGCAGGGGGCCAGGCCTGCAACGCACCACCGGCGCGTGAGATGGGGAGGGGTCCCTATTCGGGCGCCAAATTGTCGTAAATAATTAATTTACCGGTGCTTAATTTCTATAATCAATAAGAATAACTCATAATAAAATAAGAGGCAAAATCCGTGATATTTGAGGTTTCTCAAAAGGGTTTTATTCCTATAAAAGGAATTGGGTGATTAGTATATTGGCTCGAGCCAAGGTGGCATACCATTCCGTCACCACATAGGTTCGGGAAGGGACAGACTGACAGAGTCAATGGTAATATGCGGATATGCAAGTATGCGACAATACATAATTGACAGGCATTCATATATATAGTCAATGCATTACAGTAAAGGCATATGCAGGAGGCGTAACAGCTGAGAAGAGAGATAAGAATACATATACGTAATACAAGAGGCGTTACAATAGGCGTGCATGAAGGCGTGGACAAGAACGTCATTGTACATGATGTCACAGAATGGGTGGATCCATAAATGAATCCAGCAGTGTCAGCAGAATTACATGGCAGAGATGCGCGCGCAGCGGGGTGACGTGTAATGTACGTGTAACTTGAGGGGTGAAGGGGGACTTGACATTTAGTCCTACAAGTGTAGACGGATGTCTGGATGTCAGATCAACCTAATCCCCAAATCGTATCTAATATCTCATGTTTAAGGAACTGCATTATCTGGAGGGAAAAGGTCTCTCGGACAAGTGGTTATTTCTATACTGGTTATGAGTGCGTGTATGAGCGTCTGCGTGTCTACATGAGACGCGAGGGGTGCGAGGGAGGGCATGGGCCTACCATGGAAACAGGGCCATGAATTACTTGCATAGAGACAGTGAGGCCTACCCTCAGCCCTGCAGCTGGAAGGATGTTGACGTAAATCTACCAGACAGGAATGTATTTTCGAGGAGTGGAGCAGATAATTCGAAGGTTGAAGGCAGTCTTGGCAGGCAACGGGTTGAGCCGAGCACCGTTAGCCGTGCCAAAAAGTAAGGCAAGGGTCACTGGCACAGAGGCAGCCTGGGCTGAGGTTTTCGAAGTCAGAAGGCAGGAAAGAGGCTCGATGGCAGAATTCAGGCCTACTTCGCCAGAGCTGAAAAACGTGTAAGGTATACCACAAAGAGACGTTGGCATAGCATATTTAGGAACTGAATATCCAATCCGTTCATGGCGGATCGAAAAGAGAACATGTTAACGTTGGACGCAAATGTATTTGCGTCTTCATAACTAGCACAGGAGAGAAGTTACATGCACTTCAAGCTCGTACATGGAGTCGGTGGGGTCTAAGATAGGGGACACAATCGATCATATAATTTATATTACCTCACTATTACGCAAAGAGGCCTACCTCATTATGAAATTTAACACTGTCAATAACGGACTTAATGTCCTCAGTGAAGTCACTAGAATATAATGTACGATTTCCGTGTCTTTAGGACTACATGTCCCACAATTCTCAGCGAGATGGCCCCCACGCCGGTTGGTTCACGGCACCATGTGACCAAACCATTCAACACAGTCCACCCCACTCGCGGCGGCGAGCTGTTGTGCCCTTCAGAATCCAAACACACTGAGCGGTTACTCAACAACCGAGGTAAGAACCGCGTTGGCAATCAGCGCACACACACGCGCTTCCTCTTGAGCAAAGACCGGGCATTAATCCGCTCGTCTTTCTGCTTCCCCTTCAGGAATTAGCTTTTAACAAAAGACGAATCCGTCCTAGCGAACAGGTGACCCGACGCCCTGAGGGTCTGAATCCACGGTAAGACGCCACTCGGCGCACAGGCATTTTTTGCTTTACCTGACATTTTAACATAGGACATTTATCAGTTCCCCGCTCTGTTCCGTTTTGTTTCCACAGAATACGGCGAAGAGCCTTTTTTGGACACAAGTAAGAAATCCTTTGGTAACAAATTTGGTTGGGCTTCATATGTAACGATCTCCTCGCTAATATGCAATCCCTTGTGTTTGCAGATCCCAATTAAGGGGACATTAAATTTGAAAACTGGGCCTTCACAGCCTCGACCTCGGAGCGGCTGCTCCTAAAAGCAGAGGTAATTTTTTCATAATGCATGCACGCATCTGTGCCTGCGTGTACTTCACTGTACAATTACTGACTACGCCTATGTCACTACATTGCAGGTTGACTTCCACGGCTTATGATGACTGTTTTTTACATAACAAAAGACCCAATCGACCACAATATTTTGGTCGCATAAGGTATGTTGCATCAGATGGTGCATTCATATGGGAAAAGCTTCCTTAAGTTAAAATTTCAAGTTTTTAAAGTATATCCCTTTTCCCTTCTTCCCTCAACAGTTTCAATGGATTCACTCCACGCCCAGATGAGAATCCGATGACTCACACATCGGTATTCGAAACGCGTTGGCATCCAGCATTATTGTTTTGCCCAAATCTTTTGGCATGTCCCAATTTATGTTGGGTTCTATTTCCTGTCCTGTACAAAAATAAAATCAATAATTAATAGTGTTACAGGCAGTGGGGCAAGCATTGAGTAAGACGTACCCCTGATCCCATTATAACTCTTGAAAAACTGTTGTTTACTGTTTTGACACAATTTATTCACTATGTATAATGTCATGAACTTGTTGTTGTTTCGTTCACCATAATTCACACACTCATTCATATGTTGTTTGTTTTGCTTTTTCCCTTGCAAAAATATCTTTTTGTGTGTTCAATGTAAAGTTGACTATGTATTTTTCTCTTGCCACAAAGTATGAATAATTCATGATTTTCGAATAACTGACATAAATCAATGTCTGAGTCGACTAACAGTGTGGTTTACTCTTTCATTACATTAAATGTTGTGAGCATGTGTATAGAGGCATAGGTAAATTCTTTGTTCTTTGCTATGGTACATATGTGGGCACTGGCCCATCCTAGAAAATGAGCTGCAAATGAGTTGGTCAGGAATTTGCTGGACTTGGGTCTAACCACCTCGGGTCTGGTATATTACTTCTGACCACTTCAGTTGGTTTGTTACTAACATACTCCTCCCATACTGTGAGGCACTCTGGCATATAGGGGTAATTCCATTCCGGGTTGCCCTATCCCTGCCTTATACAATCTTTGGCAGTTGCTAAATTGATAGGATCAAAGGACCCTTGTAGAGGTCCTTGCTTCTTCCCATCCTTTTTAGTCCATTTTGTCAATGCACGCTGGAAGGGCTGACAATAATACCTACTTTCCTTATTTTGTATTACCTCTATAGGTGGTAAGTCTGACCCACTCCTTTTTAGAATCAACTTCATTGGCATCTGTAAAGTGTCTTTCATTGCCATAAATGACCCTCGCACTGAGCATGGGCAGAAATGTTATGGTCCCCGGTTAACGTCCTGTTCAGCTGCACCCCCCCTCAGGCCTATATTCTCACTCTATATATTCCTCGGCCTATCCTGGATCTGGTAACTTGCCTTGGGGTTCATTATATTTATGGCATCTCTTTGTCCTTCTCCCTTCCTTCTACTTCTTCTCTTATCCATTCCTTACCTGCCTCTCTCAGAGTTTTACAGAAGTGTCTCCAAGCCTAAGAACAACATGGCCCGTAGGCCATCGTCCTCTAAGGGTAGCAGGACATCAAGAGCGCTCTGCCTGTCTGACAATGTGCTGCAATTAATTTATAAGTTGTCTCTCCAGTCCAATCCTTGGTCAGCCTAAAGAGTTGTAGTTGTTTGGTCACAACATTCCTCGCATCCACATGATGGTTGTCCCTTCTCTTTAGGTGCAACTCAAATGGGATCTTGGTACCCCGCAGCTGGCAGAACAGGGTATAGACCATAAAGCGGGGGCTGTTTGGAGAGCTGTGCCTCTTCTGGTAGTGTTGGTTGTACATTTGCTTTTGTATCATGGAATACCCACCATAATGACAGGGTGGCTTCTCTTTTCTGTCTTTTCTTCCTATTATACTTAGAGCGAATGTAAATCAGTGTGTGTTCAATTGTATCTTCATCAAATGTCCCATCCTTCAGCCACGGCTGAGCCTGGCCCTTGGTACCTTTGTGCCATTGTTTACAATACTTCTGTATTTTCTTCTCATCTGAAGGAAAATTTTAAATCATGTGTTCCAGAGGGTCTCAATGGTCCTCCATGGGTGTGTGATTTTCCTATATGTAATAGAAGAGTCACTTTTATCCTTGTTGGTTTGACCACTGTCTTATGCCCCTTCAAAACTTGTCTCCTTTACTAATCTATTTGTGCCCTATGAATATCACTAACCTATAACAGTGGTGAACATGTACTAATCTTGTGCAGTGTAACCTGACTTCACATATATTGCTGTGAGTCCAAAGTGATGAACATCAATGACTCTTATCATTAGTCTGTATAACACTTCTTCCATAGTTACATCTGGGGCAGGTGCATTGATGGGGGTCTAAGTGGATTTGTGCCTGACGCAATACATGTTACCACATTATCGTAAATAATAATGACTATTTGCAGTGCTAGATAATGTGATGTCGCATTCATTTTCAGATTCCTGACTCATAATTTTCAGTAAGGAATGCATCAAGAAGGGACTCTAATATGATGGGTGGACTCTTTATCATATGAATTCTATGGGTATTATATGGACACAGGCGTTCCCCATGGGCCCATTGAAATGTAAAAATTTATTCAATCTCATCTGTTACCTGCCGTGTTAATTATCAACCTCACTCATAGGGAGTTATTTTTCATCTTGAGGCTTGTCTTGGGACACTTTATTTTGATCCCCAGTGTTTTTATCTGACATAATGTTTCACAAGTAACAGGATACCTAAGTGGTCAGTACTGAAATGCCAAAAATATTGCAAGGATCTTGCTGCCTTTCTTTATCACTTATACCAAACTGTAGGACTACCAGCTAGGAAGTTCGGAACCCTGCTGATTCTCTAGAGCTTGTCCCTTGTGACTAAGCAGCACTGTACTCTTTATGTCATCTTTTTAATTCATGGAGAGATCTACTTACACCTCATGTGCTTTTCAGATAAGCAACCAAGGGTCTGGCTGTGCTCAAGGGTAAACCCAATTGACACTAGTGATTCGCTTTCCCCCTGTCTAACTGTCAGACTCACCAACTGATGTCTCAGCCTTGGCCATTCCTCCTCAAAAACGCCTTCCAGATTTCTTGAAATTTCTGGAGCCGAACATCTGACTTATTCAAAGTTAGGCTTGCAAGCACCGATCAAAAATGGCAGTCTCTTTACCACGTCAGACTTCACATACTTGTGACCCAGTCCCATCTCTATTCCTGTACTGGTTCTCTGGGTCTAACTGGGATATCTGCGAACAGTCCCCTAAGGAAATGTCCCTTCCAAAAGTTTCCTTCTGGGTGGTGCACTAGTACCTGCTAGATCACCCTCCAAAAGGCCTGTTTCTTTCAGATGTTTCCTTCTGGGTTATACACTAGGACTTGATAGATCACCCCTTACCCGAGTATCCCTTCCAGGAACTGTCTCCTCTGTAATTCACTACTGTCTGTATGTCCAATCATCCCCCACCCAGGAGTGTCCCTTTCTATTTCAAAGGAGATTTCACAGTAGCTAGTCTTCCCGAGTGTACCAAGAACCACCACACATTTTATTGTGGAAAACCCCATGCATGCATTTCTGTGCTATGATTGGCAAAGAATCGTGTAATTTTAAATTGTAAGGTACAAAGGGGCATATTACCAAGGGCATTATCGCCGCATTAGCGGGACTTTTTCCCGCTAATGCGGCGATAATTTTATCGCCATATTACCAAGCTGTCGCTAACATCAGTTAGCGACAGCTGGTAGGAAATAGCGGGCATTTAGGGGCCCATTTTGCATGTCAGCGATAATTATCGCTAATGACATGCAAAGTGGGCGTGCAAGATGTTAGCGACTGAAAACAGTCGCTAACATCTCTAACTCCTATTAACAACTTTTGGAAATATTCGCGCTAAGCGCGAATATCTCCAAAAGCTAACGCCTGCTAAAAGCAGTTCTTAGCCATGTTATCCAATGGAAGGTGGATAAAATGGCTAAGAGCATTGTCACGATAATGCATGAATATCGCAGATTTTTCAGCGATATTCATGCATTTCGCAGGATTTTTACCGCTTTTGAGATAAACCTTGATAATATCAAGGTATCTCAGCGGTAAAAATCCTCGTTGCTCGGCGATATTTTTTTCCCGCTAACCAAGCAATAGCGATAATTATCGCTATTGCTTGGTAATAAGTTCGATCTCTTCTCCTTCCTTTCACAGCAACGTGGGATTTTACCCACACATCTTTTGAACAGACAGACTTAGCATAACACTGGGTAGTTCTTTACCTGATATTGCGCAGCTTCTATTCAATCAACGGCAGGCAGCTCTCTCTCTCTTGCAGACAGTCTGGGGCAGGCAAGATGAACTCCTTGGCTGGCTCAAACACAAATATTCTCGAAATAAAAAAAAAAGAAGAGACAAATTTAATTGGCAATAAAGCACAGAGTTTAATAAGCGCGCAGAGGATAGTCAGGTCTGTAGAACTGTAAACGGAACTTCAAATCACAATGCAATGGACAGTGGTTTGTATAGCTTTTTAAAGGTAAATACGTCACATGGATAATTACTGATCGAATGTTCGAGCATAGCATCGTTGTAAAAAAAAAGGCAATACTATTCTACACAAATAATTGATCACATGACTAGAGAATGCCGCCTATCCCTACCTGTGGTTTCCTACATTTCTACACTAACTTGGTGTCCTTGGCTTGTCTGCTTTTGAAGTGTAACAGTACCACTCCTACATGTCTACTGCTCCGTGAAACCTAACATCCTGCTTGTCCTGTTTTTCTATTCTGATTTATCAGCATATTTTCTTAAACACGTCTGCCTTCCATGTGGGACTGTTCTTTCACTGCTACAATGGTGCCTAAATATATTTCCCAATTCTACCAGAACGTGCCTCAGCTTTACTCCCCCCAACTCTTAACCCCATTGTGCTGATTTTTATTTTGATATTGCAGTAAGGCTGGGCCCTTTACGGTTCCTTTAGCACATACATCTGAGCACGTTTTCCTGCCGATACTTTCATTGACATAAACAAACTTTATTCATTGTCTACAAGTTTCTCTTCCATTGCAGAATTCAGAGCCTTAAAACTAGACCCTCATTCTCCACCCCTCCTCTCACCCATTGCCCTTCCACATTTAGGAAACCCAAAAGAAAGACACTTCACAAAACTCCTCTTGATTTTGTATCTCTTGTGCTACCACACAACAATGCAAAACCGTTGGTTGTCTCAGAACACATTCTAAAAGGGCTAACCAGCAACACCCCATCCCCACATTCACAACGGGTGTCCTCACCTCCTACACATAACAACTCCACGAACTCCCTCCTAAACCCAGAGCAGGACAGTGACCTCAATCCCAGGAGATATATCACCTCCGACACAACATCCACATAACACAATGCCAATCTACAATTCCACATCAACCATGACCTCAGAGGACCACGCTTCTGCAGCTTTAACTCACTCCATCACCAATGACAAACCAGCTCACTTCAACGAGCTCATTCAGGGGCCGATTCACAGAACTAACTTAAGACAAAATCCTAAACTTACTACTTTTGGTATTCACAGAAGTTAGGATTTTGTCTTAAGTTTGTCTTAAGACAGACTTAAGACAGACTTAAGTTAGGATTTTGTCTTAAGTCTGTCTTAAGTCTGTCTTAAGACAAAATACTAACTTCTGTGAATACCAAAAGTAGTAAGTTTAGGATTCTGTCTTGAGTTAGTTCTGTGAATCGGGCCCACTATGAGTAAAAACAAACAGAACATCTTCGACCTTCTGGCAGAGAGAGAACCTGACATACTCTTCATAACCGAATCATGGCTGTCAAAAGTCAAGTCAAATGAAGCTATCCCACCAGGCTATCGCATTATTATGCTGGTGGCTTAGTCATTGCAGTTGAAGAAGGAATCGGTCTATTCAAAGTCGAGGATGTCACCTAACATGGTTGTGAATCTCTCTTTTGTAACTTTCTCACCCTCTAGAGGCCACAACCCCATGTTGGAACATTTCCAGACACCTGTTAGACACTGTAGCAGACCTATATACCAAAAAGTCTAACCTATATATCCATGGTGACTTGAACTTCTGGTTTGACAAACCAAAAATGCCTCAGTAAATAATCAACTTCGCAGACTTCGACACCACAGCCTATAAGAACTTGTCCCCGACCCCCCTCACATTCAAGGAGAAAACTAAGATATCATCTTCAAAAACCCAGAATTAGTCTCCTTTCAAAGGATCACCTCAATCTTATGAAAAGATCACCACTTACTAGTTTTCCAACACACGATTCTCCAACAAACTTCAGCCATAATTAACTTGCGATCAACCACATACAGACCTAAGAACATGTTGAACACTGAGGCCCTAGAACAGTACTTACCTCTAACATTGATATGGAGTCAGTAAACTGAATAGAGAAACCGTTGGGATGGCTCCATTTAGCTTTTGATATACTGATCAGACAGAAAACATCAAAACAGTGCAAAAGAAAAAGAGCATCGTAAATGAATGCAAAACTAAGGAATATGAAACAACAAATCACATCAAAATTCTAGATATTCATTCTGCATATGTATGTGCTTTTTCTATTAAAAAGCGGTCATGTTCATTAAATGTGCTCACTTTTTAAACCCCCCCCCCAAAAAAAATGCGCATCTATATAATCAGAAGAACAAGAGACATATATTTCTTTGACTCTCTCACACTTGCAAAATTCGTATTTTTAAAATCCCGTCCTAGACAAAATCCTAAAATTCCGATCAGAACTCGCCAAATTATTTTTTGGTGGACGAATACTCATTTTCTCAACTGATAACACCCCCCCCCCCCCAAAAAAAGGGTATCTGCAAAGACTCCAAAGACTCCTTTTAACAATCCAACATGCAATAATTTTAACAATTTATGCAAGTTTAAAATTCAATTAGAATTGAATGGATCTTTTCCCAATTACTCACCAGATCAGGAAATATATTTATTGATTGTTTGTTTTTATGTTGATTATATCTTTTTAATGCTTTTTTGCCACAGCCTTGAGAAAGTGGCATGTCCACCAAACATGTGTTGTATGTCATAATCAAAGATATAAATGACCAATTGTTGCATCAAAGGTAAGAAAGAAAAACAGATTGATTTATGGACAATATGAATACATTTTGCACCGTCGTGAATATATTTGTATGGACGCTTTAAGTTGAGTCTTGGATGCTAGTGACTATGCACCCTTTCTCACCAAAAAGCATATAAAGAAAAAGCAGGAATCCCTCAAGACTCTTATCATCTCACTTGTCCTTTTCAACATTTACCTGAAACCATTACCAGAATTAAGCCCTGCACCCAAAATATCTAAAGAGGTACAGAACCTTGGAATTACCATTCTAGACTGTCCACGAATGCCCAAGAGTATAAAAGAACAGAATCAGACTTCCTAACCATGAAAATATTACAACTCATTTGCCCATGCCCAGAATTCCCACTTAAGGTACAAGCAACAATGGGGCATATTATCAAGTGGGTTTATCTCTGCTTTTTTGGCTTTAAAAGCCAAGAAAGTGGAGATAAAATTATCTCCCTATTACCTAGCTATCGCTAACACCAGTTTACGACAGCTAGTAGGAGATAGCGACCATCTTGGGCCCCACTTTGCATGTCAGTGATATTTATCACTAATGACATGCAAAGTGGGTGTGCCAAGATGTTAGCGACTGGGAACAGTCGCTAACATCGCTATCTCCTATTACCAACTTTTGGAGATATTCGCGCTAAGCGCAAATATCTCCAAAAGCTAACACCTGCCCTGAGCAGTTCTTAGCCATGTTATCCAATGGGAGGTGGATAACATGGCTAAGAGCATTAGCTCGGTAATGCATGAATATCGCTGACTTTTCAGCGATATTCATGCATTGCGGCCGATTTTTATCGCATTTGCGATAAACCTTGGTAATACCAAGGTTTATCTGCGATGAAAATCGCCGCAGCTCAGCTGTAAATTTTTGTCTCTAACCAAGCAATAGCGATAATTATCGCTATTGCTTGGTAATATGCCCCAATGTTCCTTATACAATCAACGCTGGATTTTGATAATGGCCTATATCATGAATCCCAGATTAACAATCATGAGAATATTACAGAGCAGTTAGAACTCTGATTCTATTCTACTCCTACATGTAAAGGCACGAGTCCATATCTACCTTGAAGGCTCTCCAGTAAATATACCTTCAGCCTGCTTTGTGTCTCCCACAAGTCAATCAGTTGTAAAGGCTCAGTATTCCCAATTAAGAAAATCAGCAAATACTTCCAACCCAGGAATCTGCACTCCAGACTAGCACACTGTCTAATAATCCCAGAGTACAAGAACCCTCCCCCCCCATTCAAGACACGCGACGTCCTTCTCTGTACTAGCAGTCAAACTATAGAACTCTTCCTCGCCCTTTATAAGGGTACTGAAAACCATATGACCTTCCGAAGACTACCCAAGAGCTGGCTTTTTCCTACGTGATCACAGGTAAACAATTACACTCAATGATACCCTGACAAATTACAGGAGTAGGAAGAGTGTGATACAAAAACAGAAGTAGGATCTTTTGGTGGCAAACTACTATTCAAACCATGTAGCCAGAAAGAGGCACTCCAGCTCACATAAGGCCTCAACTAACCTCAGAAAGAACACACCTGCACACATCAAGGGATTTGTTTTTAGAAAAGAGGACTCAGTTCCCACTAACGAAATACATCTGCGCATATGTGCCTTCTCAAATACGGTATATTTTGTGTATTTGCATACACACACACACACACATGTCTGTGTATATGCATATAAAGACATGTTTGTATATAGGTATTATTTTATAAAAAAATACATTCTACACTCGCAACACAACTCATACTCATCTGCCACTCATCCGTTGCATGCACTTTCTTTTCTCAGCCCACCTCTTCCTTCCTTCCCTCTTGTTGACACCTTCCACTACCTCCAAGCTTTCATGTTCTTCTATAACTACATGTCAAGCTCCCCGTAATCTGTCTGCTTGTCCAGGTAGCATGGGCACAACGTTCCCCTTTCCCCATTAATAATTTCACCCAATACCCTATTAATCTACTTCTGTTTACAAAACTGGTAGTGGTGAGGGATGTACATCTAAGCATCCTCTGAGCAGAAAACCCACGAGCCCAAGACCAGGCTAAGAGCCAGGGACATGTTAAGGGTTTTAGGGGCCTTGGGTAAACATATTCTGGAGTCCGTGTTCAGAACAGCTTTGAATGTATGATCCAATTTCAGCATTTTAATGCCCTCTCGGTCAGGTCACTGACACTGCACAGGCACACTTGGCCAAATTCTAAATGTGTTTCTATTTAATGTTCAGTGATAGTGATGTGTGTTTTCAATATTGACATATAGCCGCAGCTTACTACTATTATTGCAAATAATCTCTGCGCCCCACTGCCATTTCTCATATGTGAGGTGTTGTTGTGATCAAAAAGGAACTTAAAAATTTTTTTTGCATGGTATTTAAAAACATAAACACAACATTTATCTGCAAAATATCTGCAACAGACTTCCACACATTACCCGTATTCAAAATTAATTAAAGGAAAATGGTATTTAAAACAATCTATGTTAAAAAATCATCAAAGACATCAGGGCAGGACTGTGTGACAAGCAGAGTCAAACCTGGCGCCCTGGGCCACAGCCCACTTTGCCCATGCCTTAAAACATTTGTGCTCAGAGCAATCTAGCACATGCTCCTCTCGTCCAGAGTTACAGCTGCCAGGCCCTGCCTCTCAGTTTTAATTGCCATTCATTCATTCCTACGGGCCTCCAGGCCCATAGGAATGAATGGCAATTACCGAATTGGTAAATACCGATTCAGTAAATACTGATTTTTACAGATTCGGTAAAATTTACCAAAAAATTACCTACATACTATTTAACTATTCTTAAATACCGAATCGGTAAAATTCGGTATTTAAGAATAGGTAAATAGTACTTGCCTACATCTGGGCCTTGGTTATTTTAGAAGTCTTCCTTTTGATGTGCCCATCCTGCCAGAGCCTCTGAAAAATCTGCTTCTATGAAACAGAAACATTAAAAACATTTTTTAAGTGCTTCAGTTTAAGAAACGACACCACTCCCCCGCGTCCCCGCAGTGGGACTGAAGTGTGTTAAACTTCAAACAATTCCTAGTGCAAAATAGGGGAACAGCTTAAGCAGATATTGAAATGAATACATCATTGCAGTTCCTATTTGTCATATAACAGGTATGCTTGTCTGAGTGTATAACAGCACATGTCAGGATGAATAATATCTAATTATATGTTACTATATTTAAGAGTGGCATGACAGCTATTAGTGTCTTGTCTTTGCTACAGGATAATGACTGCGGGTAATCATTTGAAATCAGCTAAATGTCTGCAGCGTTTAACTCTGTGTGAGAAAGTTAAACATTCTACAATATCTGTGAATTGTTATAAACACACATGCTTGAAAAATGCAATATATTGATCCGACCAGCTAACACTGGTTTTATACTGGTGATGATATGGATGGTTGGAAGCGGAGAGTCAAAGGCAAGGGCTGCAATTTATTTCTATAATGTGATAACAAACTTGCGTCATATTATAGAGCCTTATTGCGCACTGCCAAGGGGTATACTGGTTGTTAAAGGGAGTTAACCCAACAGGGAGACGTCTTTAACATCTGTTATAGCCCGAGGCAGAAGAGTTATAAGGCTATTCAAACAATCCACCCAGTGAGGGTAGAATGTTCTACATCAAAAAGAGAGAAACATATAGAAAAACATTGAAATGTCTGATCTCTGGGCTTCTACCAGCCATTATAAGCCTGAAGTTACCCCATAATCTATCTATCTATCTATCTATCTATCTATCTATCTATCTATCTATCTATCTATCTATCTATCTATCTATCTATCTATCTATCTATCTATCTATCTATCTATCTATCTATCTATCTATCTATCTATCTATCTATCTATCTATCTTTATATATATATATATATATATATATATATATATATATATATATATATATTACCTACTGGCGGTCGCCAGTAGGTAGTTATAGTTAGGATTTTTTTCAATGTTAAATCTCAAAATTCTATTTGGAATAACTTTGGCACCGGTTGACGAATCTGCCTGAAAATTTCCTGAAAATGGCCTCGTCGAGCTCCGGTTCTTCCTTGAAAGTTTGGTGGGGATACGTCAAGCGGGGGCCGAGATAAAAGGGGGGTCCCAAAACGCGTTTTCCCCATGTTAATTTCCATAGGGCGGTCGATTTCACTTTTAGCTCGAACGGCTGAATGGATATACAGCAAACTTGGCAAAATTGTAGGGACTGGTAGCCCGATGTGCCTTTGCTATGTCTCAAGATATGTGTTCCAGTGGATTTTGAGTAATTTAGGTTAAAAAAAATATATATATCTATAGGCGCTCTCCGGTGCGCGCACCGGAAAGCGCTCCAGTCGCGCCACGCGACTTGCGCGCAGAAAGCTGATTGGCTCTTGGGTGTCTGTAAACATTCTAAACAGTCTGGAGCGGCCGCCATCTTGTGTCTCGGTAAAATCGAGACACAAGGGGTTTAAAAAAAAGGGGCAAATGACCATAAGGGGGAAGAGTAGACCCCCTCTGACCCCCTAGTTTTGATGTGGGGGCCATAAAAGGGTCCCGCGGGTAAAAAAAAAAAAAAAAAAATCGATTTCCGCGGAGGCGCACCCGGTACGCGTACCGGGGAGCTTACTGGGGAGGGTACGATGGAGATAAAAAATGACAGATTTTTTTTCACAAAAAAAATTTCATTTTTTTATAAATTAGAGGTAGTTCTGAAAAGAACTTTTTTTTTGATTTTGTTGTTTTATATTTTTTTTTTAGACTTTTTAAAACAATTTTATAATTTTTTTGGATTTTTGTCAAGGGAAAAACAAAAAACAGGGATTCCCAAACGGCTCAACAGGAGCAAAAAAATGTGAAAATTTAGGGACTGTCAGGGCAGCGGTGTTGCTGTTTCTTTTGGGCAATGAGTTCAACACTCTGCTCCCCATAGCAGAGCAGTTCGTCACACTCCGTGCACAGAAATTTGATGCCTGCAAACTCTGGCTGTATGTTAGGGACCATTCTTCTACGGGATGGTCCCGAAGGTGTTGCTCCACCAGTGGAGGTGCTGCCGCCATCTGTGGGTAATTTCCGTGCCAGGTCTCTGACACTCTCCCTCGCAAAGTTGTTTGGGTGTCTTCTTTTGACATGCCTGATTAAATTGGCATTTCCAAAACTATATTTTTTCAGAGGATTGCCTCTGGATAAAGTACTACCACATATTTTTGCAGGTTACTTTTGGAGCGTTGACTTTTTTTCTCCTTCAGGGATGTTATAAAATTTCCAGATGAAATGGATTTTTTTCTTCTGCCTAGGAGGGTCCTCATCTACAAATGCCTCTGAATCACTGCTGGATGACTCTCTTGCAGCCATTGCTGTAGATCAGGAAAGTAGGAGATGAAGATAGTACACAGGACAGCTCTTGCTCTCTCCAAGTACAAAGCAATAGTGAAGGAAATGGATGGGGATTTCATTGTTTGTAAAAAAAACTGTTAGCAACCAATGAAAAGTGTTATTTTAGGGTCACATGACCCGACGCGCTTACGCAGCGCGCTCCGGAGCACTTCCGGGTGCGTTTACGCAGCGCGATCGTAGGCGCTTCCGGGGCACAAACGTGGCGCGATCTTGGGCGCTTCCGGGTGCGTTTACGCGGCGCGATCGTAGGCGCTTCCGAGGGCACTTACGTTGCGCACCAAAGTGACGTCATCAAACTTTTACAGAAATACATAATCATTTTCCTTATTAAAAAAAACGGATTTTATTTGTATGGTACGAAATGTTTTGCATTATTATTAACTTTTCATTCATATTTTTTTTCACGAACGACAGTTGCGCTCTGGGTGCGCTTTCAGGTGAGCTCACCGGAAAGCTTACCGGAGAGCTTAGCTGAAAGCTTCCCGGAGCGCGCACCCAGAGCGCAAAAGAAAAAAAATGAATACTTAAAAAAAACCAGCAAATTGTAAAAAAAAAAAAGGTTAGAAACTCGATATAGAAAGGAATTAGCATTTAAAAAACCTATGAAATTCACTGAAAAAACCATAGGTTTCACACCAGTTATAGTTAGGAATTAGCATTTAAAAAACCTATCAAATTCACTGAAAAAACCATAGGTTTAACACCAGTTATAGTTAGCTGGAAATTTTACTGACATAAAACCATTGAAATTCCCACGTTATAGTTAGTTGGACTCACTATAACTTGCACGTGTAATGCACTGCTGATGACATCACATATTACATCACTCAAGCCATGGTCAGTGACATCACTCAGAGAGACTGACCTACTTTCACTCGCTAATATATGTATTCACTAAGATACACTTAATAAGGCAGATATCCAATTATTTTTTTTTTTAAAAACATCCATTAAGACAATAATTTAAACAAATATTCTTCCATCGACCTTAACATACATATATAAAACATATTTATTTATCTGAAAGACACACATTCACTGGATGGTGTCATCAGTGCATTACACGTGCAAGTTATAGTGAGTCCAACTAACTATAACGTGGGAATTTCAATGGTTTTATGTCAGTAAAATTTCCAGCTAACTATAACTGGTGTTAAACCTATGGTTTTTTCAGTGAATATATATATATATATATATATATATATATATATATATATATATATATATATATATATATATATATATATATATAAATTCATTTTAGTTCCACAAGCGCTGAACGCCGCCTTGACTCGACCTCTTTACGACGGGGGCACCTTCCTGAAACGCGTCGAGTTAATTTCTGTTGCCAACTCTGTAAAATAAATCTTTGGATGCAGCTTTTGGGCTCGTGTCTTTCATGCAAAACTGGAGTAAGGAATTTGTGTGGAGCCACGAATATATATATGTATGTATGTATATATATATATATATATATATATATATATATATATATATATATATATATATATATATATATCAAATCAACAAGGGTGTCCCCTCGAACGAAGCCATCACACTGGTAGGTATTTTCAGCGTTTTATTGTTGCAGGTTAGCATCAAAGTTAAAAGGACAGATTATCAAAGTTCTGTGGCCTGACGCGTTTTGTGCTTCACTCGCACTTTTTCGAAGGCTGTGCTGGAAATTCAATGCCGAGCAAAAGCACACCTGCTTTAAATCCTCGTCTTCCCAAGTGGGCGTTAACATCAGCTCGCGCTGCCTGCTGGTATCTGTGGTGTTACTGATTAAACTGCAGTGAGCTGCTCAGCGTCAAATTATTGTCCCAAATCTTGACACCTCAGTGGGTCGGCTGAAAAGTCCCTTTATTCCTTGTGCACAGTGACCCCACAAACACGCACCTCCAGTCCAGAAAACTGCTGCCTGCCCAAGCATGCAGCACTGGTCCGCTTCACTGCAACAAACTTTTAAGACCTCTATTTAAGAACAAAGTAGTAGTCCATTTTCTCTCTCAGCCCTAAGCTATTCCTCCAATCACTCATTGACAACATCTCTGCCTTTGACGCTCCGTTGTCTCCCCACAAGGTTCTAGCTATACAAATATCACATAAACACATAAATGAAAACCTACATATATGCATACTCTGAGTCCATCCACTAACTTGAATGTATATCTTCGCAAGGCACCTTTAAGGCAACATGCATGAATTGGTGGGAGGGTACTGACATCAGTGGCTCTGGTTACTGAATCCAGATGGCTCTGGGGAGCCTTTTCATATTAGATGGTGGTGTGGGGGCACCCACTCCCAATAGTCTAATATAGAAGACAGTAGCTAAGAACTGGGAACAATTCAGCACCCAATGATCTCCTATGTGAATTAGGTCTCCCTGGGCCAGGAACTCTATCTGCTCATTTCCAAAGGCTATTTTCCCCCTTGAAAATGTGCAGGTGATGTTTGTGAATCTGCTTCATTGAGTCTGTTGATCCCCATGGTCCTATTGCATTTTCTTGGTCTTGCCAGTGCTGGTATCATACGCTGTGTGCTGTAATTACCTCATTGTACATGTAAGCCTCTCTAATACTGAAACCCTGCTACATTTTGTATTATTATTTATCACAGAAAGGATGGGCCCTATTCACAAAGGTAAACTTACACTTTTGTTAATACTAAAAAGTAGTAAAGTTAGACTTTTTGTCTAAGCTTACCTTTTTGAACACTAAAAAGTAGTAAACTCACACAAACGTATATGTTTATCTTTGTAAATCGGGCCGGAGTGTCTTCGTATATCGTTTTGCAACAGTTTTATCTTGTTTTACACACACGCCATGTTCAATAACCTATATTTCCCAATCGTGTTACAGTGTTCCAAGAGGCACTGGATCAGCTAGGCCTTAACCTACAGCAAATCCCTAAAGTGCCCTCTATTGCAGTCCTTTGCCAGCTGAAGGAAAGCAATCTGTACATGATTTCTTGTCACTCAACAATGCTAGAAAGCAAGGTCACAGCAACTCTGTTTTGTGATATAGGGATGGAGAAACACAGTGGGTGCTGTTATGTACCGTTGAAATTCTAGTAAGACTCTATTTAGGATTTTTTCAAGCCCAGCATTTTATTCCACACAGCCTAGATGGCAGTCAGCAATTCTGACAGGGATGTGGGCGGGTGGGCCACACACGCACACATATACACTCACTCACATAGAAGAGAAAACAAAATTAGAATTTCTTTCCGCAATTCCGGAAATATACAAACTGAAAAAACTCAAAAGCAAGGGCCTAGTAAAAAAGGAGATAATGGACGCAGTGTTAGAATATGAAAGTTGTCCTACGGGCATGGAAAACCAATCACCCATAGAAAATTGGGAAAATCTAATTAAATTTGTGCTGGGAAAATTTGCAATAAATACACCGGTAATTGATGGTCACAAAGCAAGCAAAGAGCCATGGTATAACACCAAACTAAGAGATAAGAAAAGGGAAATTGCGAAAAAATTAAGAATAAGGGCAGCAGAAAGAAGGTCAGGAAATGAAGTAGATAATAACGACATACAAAAAATGAGGAAAGAATATAAAGAGGACTGTAGAAAAGCTAAAAAAGCTCACACGGAAGAAATCTGGGTGGACCTTCTAAGAACAAGTAAACTTCCAAATAGTGGAGAATTTTGGAACATAATAAATAAACTCTCAAAAGTAGCTGGTGAACAAGTCAATATAGGAATAAGTGAAACAACTTGGGCCGCTTATATTAACAATCTGTACAACATCCAGAGCTATCCAATCAACATAGAAACAATCAAAAATCTAAAAGATCTAGAACAAAAAGCCACAGCTCCCGGACAATGGAAGAACGTCCAGCAGGAAAGCGCTGCCCAAGAGGAACAAGCACAGTTGACAACGATTAAACACCTAACCGCACTAATAAGGAAAATTAAAGCGGAAGGAGCAGCTGGCCCAAATGGAATGCTAAACACCTTATTCAAATATGACACCGACTTCTGGGCAAAATACTTGACTCCACTATTTATTTACATTCACAAAGAAAAAAAGATCCCACCGTCCTGGCAAGGAAACATCTTCCACCCAATACATAAAAGTGGATGTAGAATGGAACCCGGGAATTACAGATTAATAGCCTTAATCGATGTGGAGGCAAAGCTTTTCTCATCCTGTATATTGTCCCTACCTCAACTTTGGATAAAAGACAATAATATAATACCTAAATTCCAAACCGGTTTCAGGGAAGGCATGGGCTGCTTAACCAACTTGTCAGCACTGTCGTTACTAATCGAAGGAGCAGGGAAAAGAAAGACTGGACTAATAGCCTGCTACATAGACCTGAAAGCCGCCTTCGACCGAGTCCCCAGAAAACGCCTATGGAAAAAACTGGACCTTTGGGGTCTACCGCCGGCATTAATGGAAACAATAATGGCACTATATAGTGGAACATGGGCAAAAATAAAACTGGGAGATGGAAGAAGAATATCTGCAGAAATAAATATAACTAACGGCCTCAAACAGGGCTGCGTGCTCTCCCCAAGCCTTTTTAATATATATCTGGCCGACCTAAAAGACCATCTACAGAATGCAAACGGACATCCGCCATAATTAGCCAACGAAAGTATTCAGTTTCTCCAATATGCCGACGACATAGTAGTCTTAAGTCAAACGCCAATAGGCCTACAAAGAATAATATCAGAATTAACAGATTACTTTGAGAGAGAAGGCCTAGAACTAAACATCAAAAAAACAAAAGTGGTGAGACTAGCGGGCAATAGTAGAAGATCTTTTAAATGGTACACAAAAGGCAGACAAATCGAAGAAACAACTGCTTATAAATATTTGGGAGTTACAATAAGTCAAAACATGTCACTTTCAGACCAAAAAAGAATCATCACCGCTAAAGCACAATCAGTGAGCTTTGCGTACAAAGTTCTCCAAGATAAACTGCAATGTCCATCATACGACCACCTGTTAAAGGTAATGGCAGCCCAAGTCTTACCATCACTCTCATACAGACTGGAAATATGGCATGGAAAAGAAGCAGCCATTTTAAATACTCTCCAGACAAAAATATACAAATCTGTGTTCCATCTATACAAAGGATCAGCCCCGGCCCAAATAAGACTAGAATTTGGTTTGCAAAATCAAATATACCAACGGAAAGCTGCTCTAGTAAAATGGTGCTGGAAACTAAGATCGGCGGAAATGGGCTCTTTAAACAACTTATGTTGGCAAGAAATTAAAAAACAATATGACCGACATGAAGCAAACTCATGGGGCAATGACCTGCGAGCATCACTAGAAACCCTCAAAGTAGAGGAGATCTGGAATAAACCACTGGAAGAATCATCTTTCAAAAAGATTTGCAAACTAAATGCAAAAGCCTTATCTTTGGTAGAAGATAAAAAGACTTTGGCCATGCGACGCCATGCATGGACCGTTTTAAATTCATACAAACAATTAAAACCTCAAGCCTACCTCATAGCGCACTTCCGGCTATCTTTAAAAACAAAATTCATGGCCCTCAGAATGGGAGACCACTGCTCCAAAGACTTGATCCCATCATGGAAAGGCACGCATCAGGGACGAAGTTGTAGGTTATGTGACTACCACAGTGAGACCTTGTGTCACCTCCTGTGCACATGTGAATCTTCCATAGAAAAAAGGAAGAACTTATTGAAACCTATTTTTAATAAGCTACAGATCCGTACCTGCAGGCAAGCTGTGACCAGCTGGATGGGAGCAGGCTCAAACATCCAATATGCCACTGGGTAAAATTCATGAACTCTGTAGAGAATTTGCTCCAAAAAATAGAAACAGACCACAGATAAGGCCTGGGAGGAAGTATTTAATTAATGAATGCTAAAACAAATTTTAACCACCTGAACTTTTAAGCTGTTGTTATTTTAATAGAATTTTTGTACATGAATGCTTTATGGTTGTGATAAACCAAATAAAGTAAATTTTTGACTGACATACACTCACTCACATAGATGCAATTACAAACACACACACACATACACCCATTCACAACACGTACTCACAACAAATTCATGCATTTATACATGCATGCAAGCATCCAAACATTCAATGAAACGTATCTTGTCCTGCAGCTCCCAGAGAGGAACGTCTTGGAGGTCCCAGGAGGGTTAGGACTGCTGCCTTCCCTCACTCATCACGGAGTGGGGTGGGATTGTATTGTATTGTATTGTATTGTCATTTATATAGCGCGGTTGCTGCCCAATGGGCGTCCAAGCGCTGAAGCATAAGACAGAACTGAATATGACGGAAGGATTTAGGATTCGGTGGACCTCGCAAACAGATAGGTTTTCAATTGTTTGCGGAAGGAGAGTAGGTTTGAGTTAGTCCGGAGCTGTAAGGGGAGTGAGTTCCACACCTTAGAGGCGTTTAAGGAGAACATCCTACCTCCGGACCTAGCTCTCCTTACTCTGGGTACCACGGCCAGGAAGGCCTCCGTAGATCTAAGGCTTCTCTTAGGGTGGTATTGCGTGACTAGTTTGTCAATGAAAGCTGGGCCCGACTTCCAGAAGGCCCGGTGGGCAATACATAGTGCCTTGAATGCCACTCTCTGTCTCACTGGAAGCCAGTGTAGGCTGTTCAATGCGGGTTTAGCCGACTGAGTCCGTGGGATCTGTAACAGGGTGCGGGCTGCGCAGTTCTGCACCACCTGTAGCTTTCGCAGGGTCATTTCTGGAGCTATGTCTAGCCGGGACTGAATCAGGCCCTGTATTGCCACTTGTTTGGCTTCCATTGGTAGGAGGGGGAGAACTTTCCTTAGTGTTCTTAGTAGGCCAAAACATGTGGCGGATAGTTTGGTGGCCTGAGTAGAGAAGGAGAGGTTTTTGTCAAGCCAGACTCCTAGACTTTTTACGCTGTCCTTGGGAGTTGGAGGGGTACCCAGGCACGGAGGCCAAAGGGGGGTGAGAGACACTGGGGATACTGAGCCCAGGATCAGTATCCCCAGTGAGATCAGTGAGAGTTGTTGTTGGCTATCTGGTCTCGCTTGACCTGATCGAATCTAAAAGTTGAGGCCGACCGCCATGGAGCGCCGGTCCCATACAGGGATCAGCATTGGCCTGCTGTAAAGTATCTTCTTTATGTTGTCGCCAAGGAAGATGCCAGGTGCAGAGGAGGCGATGCGTCATCAACGATCCTTAGGATGTAGGTGCTGCATCAGCACCAATCTGCGCAATGTTGAAGATGTGTCAGAAATGGAGGCGATGAGCCGCACAGTCAGTGATGTGATGCACTTGATTCACGCAGCAGCGGTGATGCACCGTCGTTGTTGAAGATGCGCAGGTTCTGAGCAGTTCAACGTCAATGCAGGGAATTTGGTTGAAGCAGCACCTTATACCCACTTCCAGGGAATGGGTTTGCACCACGTGGCAGGTCAAGACTCACAGATGGCTGAGTCCGGGTGCTGTAGAAGGGTGGTTGGAAGTTTTTGATGTCCCTGGGACTTCAGAACAGGAGGACATCTAGCAGGCCCTTGGAGTCACTCTGGGTTCAAGTGATGCAGGTCCAGTAATTCTCACCCACGCAAGGAAGGTAGCAGGCAGCAGGCAGGTCAGCAGGGCAGGATTCCAACAAAGTAGCGGCTCAGCAGTGTGGCAGTCCAGCAGAGTGGCAGTCCTTCGGCAGCACAACCGTTCTTTTTCGTGGCAGAGTCTTCACAATACCAGAAGTGTACTGAAGTGGTGGAGTCTGAGGTCAAGTATTGATAACCAGTTGGGCCTTTGTAGTGAGGTAGACTTCAATGAGATGCCTTTGAGGGTGCACAGAATCCCTACCCTTTCTGCTCTGGCTCCAGACTCACTACATGGGGTTAAGCTTTCCCTTGTGTGGGGACAGGGCACAGCCTATGCAGGTGTAAGTGTGAGGGTGAGCCCAGCTCCTCCCTCCCAACCTGCCTAGGATGGCTAATCAGGTTGTGAATGGCCCATCAAGTCACTAAACTCTCTTTGTGTGCGGCTGTCTGGAGGGAATACACAAAGCCCAGTTTCCACTCACCCCAGACAAGTGATCAGAGACAGGCAGCAGGCGCCAAATGGTTCAAATAAGAAAATGCCAAGTTTCTACAAATGCGGTAACTGCATTGTTTGTGGCCAAACGATCGAAGGTACAACATTCACTTATGGACGGATCCAATGGAAACCCAACGAGTTCTCAAACTGTAGGACAAAAAATGCGTTTTCCACAATAATTTGTCCTTGCAACAACATTTATATTGGTAAAATTAATCAAGAAATTAAGCAATGCATAGTACAACATAAATCCCGCATCAAGACAAAAACATAATCTGCGCCATCGGTAAACCATTTCTGCTAGATGAAATACTCAGAAAAAGACTTTCGGTTCTGAGCGTTATCCAGCCCTATCCCAGAGGAGGTGATTTGGAGGCCAATCTGACAAGAAAAGAAGCATACCTCATTTTTAAATTCAATACAGCGAACCAAGGCCTGAATGAAATATCTGAAATCAACAAATTATAATACAAGTAAGTTCACACCGATACCAAAGATTCTGATTGTTTCTAGGACAAACTACATGTACCAGAATGCACTGAAACTATGACCCAACAATTGATTCCTTGGGTCTGCCTTTATCAATGGAACAGAACAAAGCATTCCTTAGCAATTCCAAGGAGTAAAATGAAGGCACCCAGGAACTAAAGTGCCTAAAGTATGTTTGGTGTTTCCACTTACTTGCTAAATCAGTTAACTCAACTGTGGGGTCCCTAGTTTTTTGAAAAAACGGACAGGGGTGGCTCTAGGCTCATGGTGGCCCTGGGCAGGGAGCGTAGGTAGGGGGCCCCGGAAGAGGGGTTCCGGGCAGGGCGGAGCGCGGAGGCCAGTGAAGAGGTGGGGGGGGGGGGGTCTGGGTGTTTGGAAGTGGAACAGTGCCAGAGGCCACCAAATCCCTGCCAGGGGCCGCCACACAAATATGAATCCATCCTCAGAGGATTATTATATTAAGGATATTTATTGGCGTGGTGGCCCCTGGGATTTGGTGGCCCTGTGCAGGTGCACAGCTTGCACATGCCTAAGGCCGCCCCTGCAACGGACAAGAAATTTATTAACGTCATGAGAATCGAGAATCGAGAATCATAAACCAAGCTAGGTCACCGCCCACAAGCGGGCCAGGTTCTAGTGTACACAAACTAGTAGCTGCATTCTGCTAAAGAAGCCAAAAGAATATACAATTTCCAAAAATAAGATGTTCCGTTTTCATCGCATGCGATGAGTCATTTGTGAACTTCACGACCGCCTTCTAAGCAAACGACCCCAGCAACGTGCTTGTTCAAATATCCCCTCTGCTCGCCCAGATTTCATTACATTTACAAAACAGCATACCGTCTTGATCTGCTGCTCTCAGAGCAGAAAAGGTAAATGCAAGTGAAATACCTGTTGCTACATAAGAAGCTGACTCACGATAAAAAAACACAACTCATTTTGAATCCCTTCTGTTTTCAGACTGAGGACATACGCTGAATACTAACAGGGTCGAGCAGAATTTTCAAATGTGCACCATATAACCAGAGATGGAATTGGCCTTGCTTTGAAGATACAAGGTGACACTGTATTAAGGTTGTAAATAAACGCTGTTCATTCCAGAGAGGTCACACATGGCAGCTCATAAAGTGTCATTTACACTTTTCACAGATACACAAGAACATTGCCAGCCCTAGTCCTGATGAGAACCCCCAGCCACCAATGGCTCGAAACGCATCGGGGAGAACCATCGAAGATTTCATTAAATTTTTCATCAGTATGATAAGTAGAGTGTAAAATCATAAATCCATCCATATGAGATGATCTTGGAACACCAATGAAAGTAACCACGTGGATCATGATATCTTAGACTATAATGATATAACACTCTGGACAAAAAGTATTGGACTGGTTAAAACAATTTACTTCTAATGTGTGTTACTACATGCACCAGTACTTTTCACCACATTTTGTTGACATTAAAGCACTTTTAGTTATGTTAGGAATGAATGAACAACAATTATTGCACTGTGTTTTTCACACCATTGTTATTATCGAGTGTAGGAATGTACTTTCATAGTTTTTTTTTCTTTTGTGTGGTACATTTGCTTGATGTTAAAGATGAGGAGTTTTCCCTTTAATGACATGCCAAAAATACTATAATTATGTCTAATCAATTGTGACATGAATACACAAGCCTCATTTATTGAGTAATGAGTAAAGTTTATTGATTGATTAATTAAAATCTTTACAAAAGACAATTGCTCCGTTAAAATAATAGTAAATCATTAAAATTACATTTTTGAATAACAGTAAATCTTAAAATTGTGGACGTTATTTAAAAACTACTTAAAAAGCAAATTCATATGTTCAGAACTAGGGAAAATATATAATCATGTAGATTCAAAATAGCATATTATTCCAAATTTTTTCATACTATTGTTAAAAATGTTGTCAGGGCAGAGTTAATGGATAGATCGTCTGAGCAAAGGCATCGAATCAAAGCTTGTCTACATGTCCTTATCCCTCTCTCGTTTAATAACCTTTTTAGTATTGATAGTCTTTCATTTCTCAGTTCAGGACAGAGACTTAAGAAATGTATTATATTTTCCCCACCAGATTTGCACAACCTGCACAGTTTGTTATTATCAAGTGTTTTCCATGGTGGTGCGTGGGCTTCACCCGGCCATATTCCAAATCGTGCTTTGATGAAAAGCTGTTTGCTTTTCAACGACCATGCCGTGTCCAAATATTGTTGTGGCCTCTTTTTCGTATAGCCATTTATTATGGACCACGCATGTTTCCTTTTGACAAAGGTAGCTTTGTCACTAATCATTGATAGGTAATCAGTTGTTTTATTCACAGCTTTTTGAACGATTCCTGTGTTATAGGAGAGGTCCAAATTCCTCTAACCTCAAATTCCTCCAGAGCCATGTCCAAGTATTTCCAGGCAGGTGATTTATTGTTTCCTTCAATTTCTTTCCATAAAAGCTGTGAAATTAAGTTCTCCTTATCATTTTTTACTCTGTTCCATACTTTAATAGCATTACCCTTTCGTGCGATCAGCTGGTTATTCAGACCGATTTCCAGCCTGATCTGGGCTTGTGAAGCATTTTTTGGAAGGCGGAAAAGGGATTTAAAAGTTTTTGAAATAGCGTTATTAATGATCATTGCATCTTTCCCATTTAGGGCCTCGCTGCCATAAGTTAAAGATGGTAATAATTTAGCCGATATCACCTTAAGGAGAGGTTGGTAGGTTAGGTTACTCGTTGACTTTTTTATGATCCCAAATGCAGCTGTTAGGGCATTTGCTTTCCTAGTGATATCAAGTTTTTGGGGGTAAAGTTGCCGTTGTCGTTGAAAATGACTCCCAAATATCTATAGGATTCAACTTGTTCCAAGTTCTCCTTCCCCAGAAACCATTTTGATTTATATTTCCGTCTTGAGTTTTTTGTAAAAACCATAACTTTAGATTTGGTTTCATTTATTACCATATCGTTTTCTGTGGCATATTCCATTGTACGAGTTATTAAGCGTTGTAATCCCACCTTTGTGTAACTTAAGAGAATGACATCATCTGCATAAAGTAGATTTGATATGGTTTTATCGGCAAGCTTGGGCGAGTGAGCATTTGTGTCATTCAAGGCATCAGTCAGATCGGCTAAAAACAAGTTAAATAATAGAGGAGCCAATACGCACCCTTGCTTCAGGCCTCTTAACGTAGGTATTTCCCTAGTTAGTGACTGACCATTACCCATACGTACTCTAGCCCAAGTATGTGTATGTAGCAGACGGATCAGGTGAAGTATTGAGTAACTTTTCCTGGTCCTTGAGTAAAGTGACTTGAATGAATGCAGCCACCTTTCTTTTTCTTTCTTGTACAATGTCAGAGGCCCTGCTGCCTCCAGAAGCGGATCGCTCCCCCTGCTCCTCCCGTGGTATCGTACCTGCTTGCTGCATACTGCCTCGCTATCAATTATATTTTTTCACCTAGCTACGCCGCGCTCTGCACAGCGGCTGTGCCTTGCTATCCATTTTAATTTAATTACAATTGTGGTGTGCTCCGTAATTTTGCCTGCACAGCGCTTAGTAGCCTGAATCTTGTATAGCGCTTTCCTTTGCTGTCCTGCACTATTCTTGCCCTCATAGCGCTCCAGTGTCAGTATTGCCCTCATTGTTGGGAACCCTCGCAGCATTTGTTGACCAGAGCGCCATTTGGTGTTTATTTTCGGCCCGTCCCAGACCCTCCCTGCACCTCGCTCCCGCCTCCCACCCGCCCCTCCCACCCACAGAGTCACAGGCTGCGCTCGTCCTCGGGGAGAGCTGTAACCGCCCTGCTGCCTCCAGAAGCGGATCGCTCCCCCTGCTCCTCCCGTGGTATCGTACCTGCTTGCTGCATACTGCCTCGCTATCAATTATATTTGTTCACCTAGCTACGCCGCGCTCTGCACAGCGGCTGTACCTTGCTATCCATTTTAATTTAATTACAATTGTGGTGTGCTCCGTAATTTTGCCTGCACAGCGCTTAGTAGCCTGAATCTTGTATAGCGCTTTCCTTTGCTGTCCTGCACTATTCTTGCCCTCATAGCGCTCCAGTGTCAGTATTGCCCTCATTGTTGGGAACCCTCGCAGCATTTGTTGACCAGAGCGCCATTTGGTGTTTATTTTTGGCCCGTCCCAGACCCTCCCTGCACCTCGCTCCCGCCTCCCACCCGCCCCTCCCACCCACAGAGTCACAGGCTGCGCTCGTCCTCGGGGAGAGCTGTGACCGCCCTGCTGCCTCCAGAAGCGGATCGCTCCCCCTGCTCCTCCCGTGGTATCGTACCTGCTTGCTGCATACTGCCTCGCTATCAATTATATTTGTTCACCTAGCTACGCCGCGCTCTGCACAGCGGCTGTGCCTTGCTATCCATTTTAATTTAATTACAATTGTGGTGTGCTCCGTAATTTTGCCTGCACAGAGCTTAGTAGCCTGAATCTTGTATAGCGCTTTCCTTTGCTGTCTTGCACTATTCTTGCCCTCATAGCGCTCCAGTGTCAGTATTGCCCTCATTGTTGGGAACTCTCGCAGCATTTGTTGACCAGAGCGCCATTTGGTGTTTATTTTCGGCCCGTCCCAGACCCTCCCTGCACCTCGCTCCCGCCTCCCACCCGCCCCTCCCACCCACAGAGTCACAGGCTGCGCTCGTCCTCGGGGAGAGCTGTGACCGCCCTGCTGCCTCCAGAAGCGGATCGCTCCCCCTGCTCCTCCCGTGGTATCGTACCTGCTTGCTGCATACTGCCTCGCTATCAATTATATTTGTTCACCTAGCTACGCCGCGCTCTGCACAGCGGCTGTGCCTTGCTATCCATTTTAATTTAATTACAATTGTGGTGTGCTCCGTAATTTTTCCTGCACAGCGCTTAGTAGCCTGAATCTTGTATAGCGCTTTCCTTTGCTGTCCTGCACTATTCTTGCCCTCATAGCGCTCCAGTGTCAGTATTGCCCTCATTGTTGGGAACCCTCGCAGCATTTGTTGACCAGAGCGCCATTTGGTGTTTATTTTCGGCCCGTCCCAGACCCTCCCTGCACCTCGCTCCCGCCTCCCACCCGCCCCTCCCACCCACAGAGTCACAGGCTGCGCTCGTCCTCGGGGAGAGCTGTGACCGCCCTGCTGCCTCCAGAAGCGGATCGCTCCCCCTGCTCCTCCCGTGGTATCGTACCTGCTTGCTGCATACTGCCTCGCTATCAATTATATTTGTTCACCTAGCTACGCCGCGCTCTGCACAGCGGCTGTGCCTTGCTATCCATTTTAATTTAATTACAATTGTGGTGTGCTCCGTAATTTTGCCTGCACAGCGCTTAGTAGCCTGAATCTTGTATAGCGCTTTCCTTTGCTGTCCTGCACTATTCTTGCCCTCATAGCGCTCCAGTGTCAGTATTGCCCTCATTGTTGGGAACCCTCGCAGCATTTGTTGACCAGAGCGCCATTTGGTGTTTATTTTCGGCCCGTCCCAGACCCTCCCTGCACCTCGCTCCCGCCTCCCACCCGCCCCTCCCACGCTCCGCCCCCTCCACTATCCATTTATGGACAGATGGTCCCACGCGCAGCGTCCACGCGCTACGGCCTCGCCGAAGGTGCGCCAAAGGTAAGCCCGTCTACGCCCGTCCGCGCCTGGACCGCGCCCAGCGCCAGACCCCCTGCCCCTCGCGCCGCCCAGCCCTCCCGCATTACCTACGATGCCACCACCCTCCTAGCCCTTAACCCTGGCCGCTCCCCCAACTGCGTCCAAGCCGCTCCTGGACACACCCATGGACCTTTCTCCTGTTACTCCTGCAAATTCAGCGGCACCGACTTCTACTCCGCTACGACCACTCCACAGACTCCCGACCCCAACCACCTACAATGCATCCTTCTCAACACCCGCTCGGTCCACAGACACGCCATTGACCTATGGAATCTACTAGACACCATCTCTCCAGACGTCGCCTTCCTAACAGAAACATGGATGAACGCTTCCTCCGCCCCAGACATCACCATTGCCATCCCAGAAGATTATAAGATCATACGCAAGGACCGTAACGGCCACACAGGAGGAGGAATCGCTATCGTCCATAAGAAATCAATCCGCATCTCAACCAGCTCTGACGCCAACCTCGCCAACTCCGAACACCTTCACTTCCAAATACACATCGACCCCAAGACCACACTCAGAGGCACCCTCCTCTACAGACCACCAGGACCCCGCGCAAAATTCAGTGAAGACATCACGGACTTCATCACTCCACACGCGCTCCCCTCCAAAGATTACATCCTTCTGGGAGACCTCAACTTTCACCTTGAAAAGATCAACAACCGCAACACCACCACCCTCTTGGACAACCTCGCCAACCTCGGACTTAAACAACTAGTCACTTCCCCCACCCACATCGCAGGTCACACACTCGACCCCATCTTCACCTCCAGCAATCATGTCTCCTTCAGCCACACTACGGATCTCCTCTGGACTGACCACAGCTGCGTTCACTTCACCTACAACAAGCCGAAACCCACCAACCACCTCCAACCAACTCTGCAAAGAAACTGGAACAAAATCACCACTGACCAGATCTCCGCATCGCTCCTTCTAAACACCCCAGCCCACTCTTCTAACCCAAACCAAGCCGCCGCCAACCTCACCCTATGGTTATCCAACACCGCCGACACCTTAGCACCACTGAAAAAACGTCAAAGCAAACCTGGCAACAAGAAGGCCTCATGGTTCAATGATGATCTTAAGAAGTCCAAGAAACTCTGCAGCTCCCTTGAAAAGGCCTGGAAAAAAGACCCAACCACTAGCACCAAGGACGCCTTCAAAAACGCCACCCGCACTCACCACCAACTAATCCGAAAAGCCAAGAAAACAGCATTCAAGGATCGACTCGACAACAACGCCCACAACAGCAAGGAACTTTTCAACATCGTCAAGGAATTTTCCAATCCCTCGGCCAACTCCAACGACATCACCCCCTCTCAAGCCCTCTGCGACTCCCTAGCCTCATTCTTCCACAACAAGATTGCACACATCCACAACAGCTTCGACAACCAACCCGGAGACCATCCCACCCAACCATTTGCTGAACATTCTCCCCCCGTGAACACCCTTAACGACTGGAATCCAATCTCCACTGAGGACACCATCCGCCTGATGAATTCCATCCACTCAGGATCCCCCACAGACCCATGTCCTCACCACATCTTCAACAAAGCAGACTCCGTCATAGCACCGCACCTCCAACACGTCATCAACTGCTCCTTCAACTCCGCCACCTTCCCAGAACACTGGAAACACGCTGAACTCACCGCCCTTCTGAAGAAACCCACAGCGGACCACACCGAACTCAAAAATTACCGCCCCATTTCGCTCCTTCCATTCCCGGCCAAAGTCATCGAGAAAGCTGTCAACAACCAGCTCGCCGCTTTCCTCGAAGCCAACAAATCCCTCGACTCCTCACAATCTGGCTTCCGAGCAAAACACAGCACTGAGACCGCCCTCATCGCAGCAACAGACGACATTCGAACTCTACTGGACAATGGAGACACAGTCGCCCTCATCCTCCTCGACCTCTCTGCAGCATTCGACACAGTCTGCCACAGCACCCTTTTACAACGCCTCAATAACATCGGAATACAAGGAAAAGCACTTGAATGGATCACCTCGTTCCTCACCGGAAGAACCCAGAGAGTCCGCCTTCCACCATTCAAGTCCGAGGCCACTGAAGTCATCTGTGGCGTACCACAAGGATCCTCACTCAGCCCCACCCTCTTCAACGTATACATGAGCCCCCTCACGGCCATCGCCCGCCAACACAACCTCAACATCATCTCTTACGCGGATGACACTCAACTAATCCTTTCTCTCACCAATGACCCCAGCACCGCCAAAACTAACCTACACGAAGGAATGAAAGAAGTTGCCGAATGGATGAAACAAAGCCGTCTGAAACTGAACTCAGACAAAACAGAAGTCCTCATCTTAGGTACATCCCCCTCTGCATGGGACGACTCTTGGTGGCCGGAAGCCCTTGGAAAAGCACCCATCCCGACTGACCACGCACGGAACCTAGGCGTCATCCTGGATTCTTCACTCTCAATGAACAGACAAGTCGGCGCCGTATCCTCATCCTGCTTCAACATTCTTCGCAGGCTCAAAAAAACATTTCACTGGATCCCCACCGAAACCAGGAAAACAGTCACCCATGCTCTGGTCACGAGCCGACTGGACTACGGAAACACCCTCTACGCAGGTACTACCGCTAAACTCCAGAAAAAACTCCAACAAATCCAAAACGCCTCAGCCAGGATCATATTAGACATCCCGCGCAACGAACACATCTCTGGTCACCTGAAAGACCTCCACTGGCTACCCGTCAATAAGAGAATCACTTTCCGACTGCTAACCCACGCACACAAATCACTCTACGACATCGGACCGGAATGCCTCAACTCACGACTGTCCTTCTACACCCCCTCCCGCCAACTACGTTCTTCCAACCAAGCCCTCGCCACTGTACCTCGCATCACCAAGACCACCATGGGAGGCAGATCCTTCTCATACCTGGCTGCTAAAACATGGAACTCACTCCCCGCTCACCTTCGCCTCACCCAGAACCACCTAGCATTCAGAAAGCAACTTAAAACGTGGATATTTGACAAGTAATCCTCCTCCCCTTCCTAAGCGCCTTGAGACCCTCTGGGTATGTAGTGCGCTATATAAATTCTCTGACTTGACTTGACTTGACTTGTTAAGGGTCCAACCCCCCATTGTTTTAAACTTTCTTAAAGTTGCATTTTGAAAATTATAGTCTAAAATCTGACTTCACCATGAGTTGTGATTTTAAATTGTGATTCCAGAGACACCAAAAATGGGGGTCCCATCACTTCCCATTTGGAAATTACACTTATGAGATGTAATAAGGTAGTTTCAAAGTAATCCTACAGGAGAGATACGCCTCACTGTATTGAGAAACACATTTAAGGATGTTTCATTACTAAGACCTTTAAAACTTAAAAGTACATGTCCTACTTTTCAAATATACTGCACCCTGCGGTTGGGGTGCCAGGGCCTACATTAGGAGTGACTTATATGTTTTAAACAGGAAGCTTTGAGCCTGACAAGTGGTTTAACTTGCCAGGTCGACATGGCAGTTTAAAACAGCACACAGAGGCTCTGTAATGGCAAGCCTGGGACATGTTTAAAGGGCTACTTAAGTGAGTGGCACAATCAGTGCTGCAGGGCCACTAGTGGCATTTAATTTACAGGCCCTAAGCACATGTAATGCATTTAACTAGGGTCTTATCAGTAAATTGAATATGCCAATTGTGGATAAGCCAATGCTACCATGTTTTAAGCAGAGAGCACATGCACTTTAGCACTAGTTAGTAGCTGTAAAGTTCCTAGAGTCCCCAAACCAATAAAAAATACAAATGCAGCAAAAAGAAGAGGAGGAAGATAAAATATTGGGGGTGACCCTGCAGAAAGTGCCATTTCCAACACATAACTTAAATGTAACTTCCAATAATATTTACAACAAAAATATCAACAAAAACAAATATAGTAAGTATGAAAAATATTTACTCCCTAAATCAAAACTACAAAAATACAGTGTGTAACAACTAACAATTGACCACCAAAATATCTAATTCATAAATTTAACATACACAAATATTCGATCAATCAATCAGGGAATTGTAAAGCGCGCTACTCACCTGTGAGGGTCTCAAGGCATTGGGGGGGGGGGGGGGGAGAAAGCAGCTCCCTTCAGTCGAAAATCAGGGTCTGATGTCGATCAGGAGCTCGTTCCAGGTCTTGGCCGCAATGTAGTTGAATCAATACAACGGAGAAGAGGTGGCGGAACGCTTCCAGGAAGACATGCTGGCGATTGGAGATTGGATGTCCTCCAGCTCCCTTAAACTTAACTCCCAAAAGACCGAGGTTGTCATCTTCGGGAAACTCTCCCCTTGCTGGTCCCCCGTCTGGTGGCCGTCAGCCTTTGGAACTTTGCCTAACCCCGTCCCAAAGGTTAGGAATTTAGGAGTTGTATTTGATGAAAATCTAAATTTTTCTGCTCACGCTAATCAAATAGCGGCAACAGCTTTCCATAAACTAAAACTCATTAAAAAAATCATTCAGTTTCTACCCAACAGCGCTGGTAAAACACTGGTAAGCACACTCGCACTATCATCACTCGACTATTGCAATGGCTTGTTTGCCAATGCACAAACTCGGGTTGTTAACAAAATGCAATCAGTACAAAATGCTGCGGCAAGACTGCTTTCCAGGACCCCTAAATTTAAACCAATTGCCCATACCATTCGGAATCTTCATTGGTTAACAATCAAACATCGAATAAAATTCAAGACACTGTGCATTGTATTTAAAGCATTACATAACTCAGGTTCGCAGTTTCTCAGGAACCAGATAATACCTTACTGTCCTCCAAGACAATTGAGATCAGTGACTCTGCACCAATTAACAGTTCCTCGTACTAAAACAGTTTCCTGGGGAGACAGACGGTTCACAGTTACCGCAACCAGACTTTGGAACTCTCTTCCTCTGTCAATCAGGCTGAGTCACACTCTTTTTTCTTTTCGTAAAAGTTTAAAGACCTGGCTGTTTAACCAGTAACCCACGCCGGGATCCAATATCAGGAGAGTCATGAATTGAGTTTTTAGTGCCAAGACGCCCTTGGGCATTCGTTCACGCTCTATAAATCTCATAAATAAATAAATAAATAAAGCTCTTCTGCCCGTTCTGACTGCGGATGCGCAGGGTTTCGTCAACGGTGAGATCGGTGGATCTGAGGTTTCTCTTGGGTACGTGGAAGGGGATTCTCTCATTGAGGTATTGGGGTCCAGTGTTATGGAGGCATTTGAAGGCATGGGTGAGTATTTTGAATGTTACTCTCTTCTCGATGACGAGCCAGTGGAGGTCTTGTAGGTGTTGGCTGATGTGTTCTTGTTGAGGGATGCTGAGGACGAGTCTAGCTGCGATGTTCTGTATTGTCTGGAGTTTGTGGAGCAGAGATTTGTTGATTCCGGCATAGGAGGCATTTCCGTAGTCCAGTCTGCTGGTTATGAGTGCGTGGGTGATGTTTTTTTTTTATTTGGGGGGGATCCATTTTAAGGTTTTGCGAAGGATGTGGAGGGTGTTGAAGCATGTGGAGGCAACAACGTTGACTTGTCGGGTCATGGAGAGGGAGGAGTCGAGTACGATGCTGAGGTTCTGGGCAAGGTCCGTGGAAGTATGTGGGCTGCCGAGGGGGGTGGGCCACCAGGTGTTGTCCCAAGCGGTGGGGTAGGGTCCGAGGACGAGGACCTCTGTCTTCTCCGAGTTGAGCTTCAGGCTGCTGCTGCTCATCCAGGATGCAACATCCTTCATTCCTTCCTGGAAACTGAGTCTGGTGGTGACGGGATCCTTGGTGAGGAAGAGGATGAGCTGGGTGTCGTCGGCATAGGAGACTATGTTGAGACCGTATTGTCTGACGATGGTAGCGAGGGGGGCCATGTAGATGTTGAAGAGCGTAGGGCTGAGTGACGACCCTTGAGGTTCTCTGCAGTTGATCTTTGTGGGTTCAGAGAGGAAGGAGACCGTCTGATTCTTTGGTGCCTGCCGGTGAGGAAGGAGTAGAGCTATTTGAGGGAGGTTCCCCTATGCCGGTGTCATGGAGTCTGGCGGCGAGTGTGCGGTGGGAGACAGTGTCGAAGGCTGCAGAGAGGTCGAGTAGGATCAGGGCCGTGGTGTGGCCTTGCTCGAGGAGGGTGCAGATGTTATCTCAGGCGGCGAGTAGGGAGGTCTCAGTGCTGTGGTTGCTGCGGAATCAAGTTTGGTGGAGGTCGAGGATGGAGTTCTCTTCGATGAATTTCGTTAGGTGGACGTTGACGGTCTTCACAGTGATTCTGGAAACGAAGGGGAGGAGGGAGATGGGTTAGTAGTTTTGAGGTCTGAAGGGTCTGCAGAGGTTTTCTTGAGCAGCGGTTTGACTACTGCACGTTGTTTCAAGTCGTTGAAGAAGGTGCCGATTTTGAAAGTGGTGTTGATGGTGTGTCGCAGTTCAGGTGCGATGGTGGCAGTGGCTCTGTGGAAGATTTGCAGAGGGCAGGGGTCCGTGGGTGCTCCTGAGTGGATGCTTCTTGGTTGATTCTGTGTCTTAGGTGGTGGCTGGCGTTCAGGCGGAGTTGGTGGGTTGGCTGGCGTTGTTGGAGGGAGGAGTGGTTTCAGAGTCCGGTGTCCGATTGTTGAAGTTGTCATAGAGGGACTTGATTTTCAGATGGAAGTAGGAACTGAGCGTGTTGCAGTGGTCCTGGGAAGGTGTGATGTCTGTGGGCTCACTGAGGGGTTTGGTGAATTCTTGGATGATTATGAAGAGTTCCTTCGAGTTGCTGGCACTGGTGGTGATCTTGTTCTGGATAAAGGTTTGTTTGGTTGATCTAATGAGAGGGTGGTTCTCTGTCATGGTGTTCTTGTAAGTGGTTCGGTCTTCTGACGTTTTTGCTGTTTTGTCACTCCTTAAGAATATTGATATTTTAACAATTTTTTTCTATATAACACAAAAAGAAACTAAAATAAAAGTGTTTTTTTTAAATATAGAGTTTTGATTTTCCCATGCAAACATATAACTGTTCCTTATATTTCTAATTGTAGCAAATACAAAATATATATAAAATACATACATTTCATATTTAAAAAATATTTAAACATATTATTTATAAAAATCCCATTTAATTTTAACTTACATTGTTTTTAAAAATAAACATTAACTATTTATTTCAAATATGATCAATAAGAATATAAAAGTGTAAATTAATAATAACTATAACGATTTGAAGTACAAAATATCCATACACCAAAACATATGTAATATCCATTCAAATATTACAAATAATGTAATATTTGTTTGTTAAACATGTAAACATTGTAACATTATTTGATAAATTACATAAATACTTTCAAAATAATTGTAAATGTCAACACAAAATGAAGAAACCGGCAAAAAAAAGTTTTAAAAAATGCTGTAATTTACTTTATTATTTACAGTCCTACGTAAGGTATACAAATGCACAATTGGGGGTGGGGGTCAGATATACTATTTTAACCCCTTGGGTGCTCATGACGGCTCCAGGCCGTCATGAGTCACGGTAGGCGTGTGCTCATGACGGCGTGTAACCGTCATGCCGCTGCCGCTCCGCCCACGCAGCACTAATTCCCCGCCCGTGTGGGTGAATTATTGAGCGGGCGGGGTCATGACGGCACCACGCCTTCATGAGCACATGCCGCCCATGACTCATGACGGCGTGGAGACGTCATGAGCACTGAAGCGCCACGCCCACCCCCTAGCCCCCCCCCGCGCCGCGGCAGAATTTGCGACAGAGGGAAGGGGCTAAATACAGTCTCAATGGAAAAAAAGCTTAGGAACAAGAGCAAGCTTTAGTATTCTAATTCCAATCGCTCACACATTAGGGAAAGTGCATAAATTAGGGGGATGAAATTTACTGTTTTAACAAACTGTTGTCCCAGGAACACTGGGAAAAATACAAAAAAGGGGAAGAGGGTGGTGTTGATATTTACTATTCTTAATCCAGCTCAACAATCATTGGGAAACTGCACACATCTTGAGGTGTTCAGTTTTACTATTCTAACTGCATAACACCAACTTGGAAAAAGTGAATACATTTGGGGGAGTAAGGTGGGATTTACTATTCAGTCTTAAATACATAATGTCCATCAGTTAAGTAACACAAGATTTCACTTTCATTCTAACAAGCTGCAATTATTTGGAGCATTGTCATATGTTTCGGTATGCCCTAATGAAAGTGGTCCATCTCACTCCTAGTTGAATGCACTTTGACATTACTTAAATTGTGGTCACAATTCAATATTTAGATCTGCATCTAATGCACAAGAAGTCACAATTCCTCTTATTCAATGCAATCTAACCTATTTTCCAGACAATTCAATGCATCTCAATTAAAAGGATATGGACAACATCACCAGGCCATATGACTACCAGTATGGCATGACTGGGCTCAGTTGATCTCATGCATGAAATCTTCTCACCAGCAAATGACGCCAAGCTGAATAGAGAGATTAACCCAACTCGGTACAGAATGAGTGAATAATTACTCCATTGGTGGGGTATAGTCATAAATTATCTGCAGCCAGGGTCTGTGCAGGTAACAGCGGTGTGGCTGTGGGGCCAGGTAAGGGCAAATTTCGAGGGACAATGCAGAGGGAAAATGAAATAAATAATTAATTTTCCCTCTGCATCGTCCCTCGAAATTCCCCCTTGTCCAGCACCACCACTGTTACCTGTACGGACCGCTGCTGATTATCTGACCACAAATGGTCCCATTCATCAGCTAAATTTGTCCCGGTGACCTTACTTATGCTGTACATGCCTGATTTGAAAACAGACTCATTTCATTTTGGCTTTTGGCTCTCATGAACGGTCATTGAGTCATTATGTAGTCTGTCTGTATCACAGAAAGCATCGACTTATGCCTCTGACCAAAAATATTTTATTTTGTTACATTTTGTCAGGAAGCAGGGCCAGAGGTAGGGCCTATCGCTTAAGACACAGTAACCACAGTGGGGGAGTGGGGTAGGCAATTCTACCAACACGCTCACACTAGGTCCTTCTCAGTGAGGGAAAAACTGGTGGTCCTTGCAGAGTGTTGGCGCTGTCTTGGATGAGGGTTCATGTGCGGGGCGAACACACTACAGAACAAAGTTCTGATAATGAACTACATTTCCTAGCAGGGCATGAACTCTCACGTAGTTTGGGAAGGAGTGGCTTGATTGGATATCTGGTTATAATGACCTATTTGAAGGGCATCAGGAATACAGGACCAGATGTATAAAACTTTTTTCTGGTTGCAAGCGGCCCGATTCTACGAATCGAGCAGCTTGCAAGCGGAAAAAAACAAGTTTTTAAAGGTACCAAGTCCTATTTAAGATTCGGTAAGTTATTATCTGAGTTGCAAATTGAGTTTGCAAGTCGCTATTAGGAAGGGGCTTGCCAAGGGTGTCCCTTCCTCATAGTGAGTTGCAGAGGCATGTAGGAATGTTTTGCGATCGGAATGCAGACTCTTTCCCCTTTGTTTGTAGTTTGGGAAGGGGTGGCTTGATTGGATATCTGGTTATAATGTCACTTATGGCGCATCTCTAATAGTGAAATGCGATACTATTATGCCACAGTCAGCGCCTTGCTACACAGATCTAGGATTTCTTTTGAAGGAACAGTTGTTTCCTTTAGACCTATTTGAAGGGCATCAGGAATACAGGACCAGATGTATAAAACTTTTTTCTGGTTGCAAGAGGCCCGATTCTACGAATCGGGCAGCTTGCAAGCGGAAAAAACACGTTTTTAAAGGTACAAAGTCCTATTTAAGATTCAGTAAGTTATTATCTGAATTGCAAATCGGGTTTGCGAGTCGCTATTAGGAAGGGGCTTGCCAAGGGCGTCCCTTCCTCATAGTGAGTTGCAGAGGCATGTAGGAATGTTTTGCGATTGGAATGCAGACTCTTTCCCCTTTGTGAATGTGTGCTCCAACATTTTTTAAGAGCAGGCAGTGGTTCCACGGACTATTGCCTGCTCTAAAAAAATGAAAAGAATACTTTTCATTATTCTTTTTTAAATGCATCCCATTTTCCTTTAAGGAAAACGGGTTGTATTTCACAATAAAAATACTGCTTTAGTTAAAAAGCAGTCACAGACATGGTGGTCTGGTGACCCCAGCAGGCCACCATCCCTGTGAGTGCCAGCCATTCCCAATGGCCACAAATTGCGACCTGCCTCATAAATAATAGTGAGGCAGGTTCCTTGCGACCCATTGGGACTCTCAAACAGTGTAAAACACACTGTTGTACATAGCTGTTTGCGATTTTCTAATAGCGAATCGCAAAATTCGCTATTAGGAAATCTGAATTCTATGTACATTTGGCCCATAGAGAAGTATTCCGAAGGTCTAGTTGTATGGTGGAAACAAACTTTGAACTAGTTTTAACATTTAATATGGCTTATCATATAACTGCAGGATTATCACATTATACCTGAAGTTTATCTGTGAGGGAACAGGAAGGATTCCATAGTCAAGACTATGTTGCTCATGCTATGTATATAAGTCAATGTGTACGGTATTAGAGATCTAGTAACATTTATGAGACTTGTAGAATATTAATGTTAGCTTATTGCCTTGTGTTGGACATGGCCCTCTCTGCAGGGTCATCCTAAAACCTTTTGCCTTCACCCCTCATATTTTTCTGAATTGTTTTTGTTGGCTTTAGGACCCTGCATACTTTACCACTGCTAACCAGTGCTAAAGTGCATATGCTCTCTCCTTTAAACATTGTAAAATTGACTTACTACTAATTGGCACATTTTGGGGGAGATTTAGAAAAATTTCACTCAGCGCAGCGTCCAGTGCTGCATTGCGCAACAGGGAGGGAGCAGGAGAGCGCCATATTTTAAAAGCTATGGCCCTCTCCTCTCCTTGCCCTTGCACCGGCGCTGATTACAGCTGCCGTGTACCACCCACACACCGGCCATAGCACTAGGGTGTGTGTGTGTGTGTGTGTGTGTGAGTCCAGCATAGGTTTTGTACAGGAAGGATACCCTTCCTGTTTAAAATTCTATGCGTAGGCATGAGGGAAAGCTTTGCCCACATTGTATGTGTGCTGCACAGTGCAGCACGCATGCAAAGTCGGAAAAGGAAGGGAAATGAAAGCATTTCTCCTTCCTTGCCCCTAGTTTAAAAGGGAGTCGTTTTCTCAAGCCACTGTGTTTAGTAAATTGGGATTAGCATGAGAAACCTTGGGAACGTCCTTGGCACGCCTCCATGGTGCAAAGTAATGCAAAGAAGAGCTATGCACTGCTTTGCATTACTTTCACGTTACTTCCAGCGCTCAAGAAGTTGAGCGATGGAAAGAAAATTGGAAAAAAACAATTTTGCACCATTTAGTCACTTTTGTGACGCAAACACAGCACAAAAGCTAAGTAAATCGACCCCTAAATTTACTTTTAAGTCCCCAGTACAGATAATACTACATGTACCAAGAGCCTGTAAATTAAATAGTACTAGTAGGACTGTAGCACTTATGCTACCCACTCAAGTAGCCCTTTTAAATCTGCCTTTGGCTTGCCATTGCAGCCTATGTGTGCAGTTTTGAACTTCCATTTTGCCCTGGCAAAATAAACCTTTTGCTAGGCATAAACCTTCATTTTTAATACATACAAGTCACCCATAGGGTGGGACCTAAAAAGCCCATAGGACAGGGTGTATTGTTGTTAAAAAGCTGGACATGTACTTTTAAGTTTTATATGTCCCAGCAGTGAAAAACCCTCAAATTTGTTTTTCACTACTGTGAGGCTTACCTCGCTCATACCCTAACGTTGGGTTACCTTATTGCACTTAATAAGTGATAACATTTGATTGGAAGCAGGTAGGAAAGTGATGTTTGGTGCCTGAGGAATTGTAATTTAAAACCCTCGTGATGGTAAAGTTGGTTTTAAAAACACAATTCTGAAAATGCCATTTTTAGAAAGTTTGAAAACGACACAGGGTCGTGACTCCGAACCAGTAAGGCTGAGTCCAAAAAACCTAAACAACAACACTACTGCCAGTACTGATTGTGATTGAATGTTTTTTAGAATGATCCCTATGGACAAGACATAAAGATCCGTTTTTTTATTTACGTCGCTAGTTTATTTATTTTCACACTAGTGAATCAGAAATTTATTTTCAACAAGTGGAACAATATTCATGTGTATAAGCAAACAACTTGAAAAAAGCATTATAATGAAAACATACAATACAAAACAATTTATACAATATTTACGATACATCCACACTTTCACTTTGGCCAAACCATTCATCCATCTACATTCATACTACAAAGCAAAAAAATGCTTAGGGCCTAGTGTCAAACAACATAAGTGCATATAAATTAATAAACAATAGATACAGATGGAAATCAATGTACTAAACTCAATCACATTGGTATTAGTCCTATTTAATAAACACTAGTTATATGCTAATTTCGATTTGACAGAAGAACCCTAAAACAAGGGTCGATGCGTTTCGAACTGCCCAATACGGAGTTCTCCTCAGGACCAACAATCTACAAAAACAAACGAAGATTCATTAGGGATATTTTTCTCTCCCCAGAAATAACACATGAGCCTCTAAAGAGGTAAGAAACCCCGTGTACATGAAATATGTTTTGTGTAATACGCGTGTGGTGTGGACTAACTCCAAATTGTTTTGTTATATTCTCTTCACTTACAGTGGCTGGATGCTGCACGCCATGTACTAGAAAGATTGTTTTTTGTCTTACAATAAGGTACGGACAGAGGTGTTGTATTGGTGGTGTTACTGTTAGTAAGAGCTTTTAGGTTAGAAATCCCTAATGAATCTTCGGTTGTTTTTGACCGGATCTTTATGTCTTGTCCATAGGGATCATTCTAAAAAACATTCAATCACAATCAGTACTGGCAGTAGTGTTGTTGTTTAGATATTTAGAAAGTTGGCATTTTCTTCTCCTAACCATTTGGTGCCTGCAGCATGTTTCCTGGGTAACATTATTAGGTGTAGCTGGCTTTTGTGTATTCCTCCCAGACAGCATTACAATAGAAGGTTTGGTTGTTGGCAGGATAAGGGGGCAGAGCTGTCACCTACCACCCTTGCACTTCTAAGGCACTGCCCCTACTCAAACATGAAGGACTTCACACTAGCCTATTGGTCCACAGACAGTCTGGGACCAGGGCAGTGTGGCAGGAAATTCAAGGCACCTCTATAGGGGGAAACACCTGAAGCTTCTCCCAAGAAAGACAGGCAGCTATCCTGCTGCCGTGCTGTTTGAAGCTTGCCCTGCTTGCTGAGAATAAAGACTGGACATGCATCCTTCTGAAGTGACTCCAAGGGTCAGCTGACTGACCTCTTGTTCTAATTTCCAGAGGCTTCAGTGCATCTACGCAGCAGGCAGGCAACTGGACCTGCAATTGGAGCTGCCTAAGCCCTGCTTGCCTCTTCATGAGTGAGTTCCTGATCTCCAAGAGGTGCCCTGGACCGTTGGTGTGCCAATAGTAGAGCTATTCCTTGAAGAAAAGAAGACATCTTTAAGTTCTGGGCTTTTCATAGCCATGAATGGGCTGTTCGCACCAAGATCCTGCTGCCAGGCTGACCTCAATGCAAAGCTAAAGTGAACCCAACTTTTCGCTCTACAGTTACTGCGAGCAACGACCTGCAATGCGAGATCTGCACTTCACACTATAGCATCAACATCTGCAGTGAACGCCAACGTGAAGTTCCAGCAAAGACCGTCCGCAATGCCCGACAAGATCTTCCTGCTACAGAGGTGATGGTCCACGAAGCCTAGCCTGCTCTTCACACTACTGCAACTGTCATCTGCGATGCTCTCCCTGGTGCTTGCACTGGACGTTAGAAGGTAACTTTTTAAGCAGGGCTAATCTGGTACCTGTATCCGACCTGCGCTCCATTGCAGTAGGCTAGAACTTGTGACTTTCACCCAGTCTAGCATGACCAGACAACCGTGAATGGTGTTTAGTGCTTTTAGGTGCTATACTTTAAATCTTTGAAATTGCACATCTCAGGTTCTACTGATTGGTATTTTTTTGATTTGGTGTCAAATAATTTAATACATTTTACTCTAAATGTCTAAATTGGTGTGGGATTTTTCTTGTTTTGGGTTTTCACTTAATTTCTGTTTCAGTGCTACATAAATATTTTACACGTTGCCCCTAAGTTAGGCTTGACTTCTTTTGTGCTAACCTACCAGAGGGTTAATCTCAGGTTAATTTAGTGCATTTTTGCAGTTCACCCTGACAAGGACTATGGGAGTTTTACCCAATTCAACTAACACCCCAATTGCTCACAGCTTGTGGTGGCACAAAAGTCAAATAAAAACTATGGACTCTATTCCCAAAGGAAAGTGTACAAGTGGAGATTAACGCATGTGGAGATCAAAACCTAATCCTAGTCTGAGAGCTCCGCATGGATAGAATTCACCATTTGCAAAAGGACATTTCCACCTAGATTTAGACTTCTAAATCTCCAAACCCTAAAATGAGAGGGTGAAAGACTCCACCGCCTCAAATGAGGTAGTAAAACACTAATGAATAAGTTTACAAAAGTAAAGTTATGATAAGCAACTTTATGGATCTATCTGGAGATCTGTGCCATTGGGCGGAAATATCCACATAGAATGTAATATGGAAAATGAATAAAGTTACATAAATATTAATCTAAATAAAAATATAAAAGCATATTTTCCAAAGTCCTCTTCACCAAAGATCAACATGCAAACAAGACAACGCATGGGCTCAAAAAACGAACATACTATTTAATTAAAATTTAAATTAATGTAAACATTTATTTTGATGGTTTCTACCATATATGATATGTCACAAGAACTTAGAAGGACACAATACACCAAGGCCAGATTGGAATGGCAGAGTGACTTGGAGGTTGTGCTGGACGACAGCACTTGGTAGTACTGCTGTGAGGTTACTCAGCACATCTCACTTAATGGGGGGCATCGCCTTATTCACTTTAAGTTGCTCAGGAGATTCTATTATACTCCAGAGAGACTGCTCCATTACGGTCTAAGAGATACAGCCAGGGCTGGACTGACTACTGGGCCTTTTGGAATGCTACCGAGCTGGGGGGTGATTTCACTGCGGTGTGGGCGGATTTAGTTTATGGAGACCTGCGTGCGCTTCGGAACAATTAACCCGTTCAGCGCGGCGCGAATTTTCGCGCTGTGCTGAACGTTCTTAAGAACGGCCGTGGTCATGACGGAACGATTCCGTCATAAGCACAGCCCAACTGGCGCTCATGACGGAACCGCTCCGTCATGAGCACGGAAGGGGTTAAAGCAAAATGAATTTCGTTCAGCACACGTAGGTCCCCATCAAAAAATCAGCCCCGAGCACTGCAGCATTCCAAAACGTCCGGTAGCCAGTCCGGCCCTGGATACAGCGGTCTGTGAGCGATGTAGGGAGAGCACTGCTGGGTTCATGCATGTTTCTTGGTTCTGCCCGATGATGGCAGAATTTTGGGAGCAGATTTTCCAAGCCTCGAACGAATTCACAGGGCTTTCACTATCGCCAGACCCGTTACTAGCTTTACTGGCCTACACTAGGAAATTACAGAAGGGTGTGAGGTGGTTAATATCAATGGGACTCCTACTTGCCAAGCGTAGAACTGCAATGCTTTGGGCCTGTGGGCCTGCTCCGTCTGCAGCGGACTGGACCAAGGATACGTTATATTGTAACACACAGTCAGAGTTGTACAATGAGCTATTACCCCTCAGAGTCGTCCCAAAAGCTTCTGGGGATTATATCAGCAATACCTGGTTGGGAAAGAAACCAGTGAAAGGGAAGGAAGCGATCTTGTTTGACCATGCTGAACTGTTATATGTATAGCTGACGAATTACTGTTACGCCTGAGTTAGATGAGAGATAAGGTATATCAGGGTTGATTAGGCCCAGCATAGAGAATATACGTGATCGGGCACATGAGGTCACGTGTCAGTACTGCAACAATGCCCCGAACAGTGATGTTTATTGTTTGTGAAAATGGCCTTGAGTATAATTTTTTTCTTTTCTTGCTCATATCATTGCATACAGTGTGAAGCTACTGTTTTAACTGTAAAAAGTTTAAATAAAATAATAATAAAAAAAACGTATTTAGTTGTTTTTTTCTTCATTATCATCACATCAAATTTGTGATACGTGAATTGCTTTAAAAATCCAGACACAGAACAAAAATGACTTTCTTATGAGTCCACTTCTGGTGCTGTGAAATGTCAAGGTTGCAGAATGCGAGGGCTAGCTAGGCTTGATTTCACATCATGTCTCTTCCTTTCACCCCCCTACACTTCCTCTATCTTTATTTTGCAGTTTTTTTTATTCCTGCTGTCCCTCTTAGTCACAGTTTTCCTAATTTTCTATTCCTTTGCTCTTGCTATATGTCACAGACAAATAATTCCTGGTCCACAGAAATGGAGGTCACCATCTGTTACTACCAGCACAAATAAAGCGCTGACCCCCAGTAGAGGGATATTTAAAATGTACGAGTGACCGGGTAAGAATATCTGGCTTGGCTTCGCTTTCTTATAGTCTTTACTAGTACTTGTTTTGTTGGTTTTGGCCCACATGTAGGTGTACTGACCTAACAGAATTGTTGAATGAAAAGTTTCAAAAAGGAGACATTAAACAGTGGAGCTGAGTTCTGCAACATCAGCAAGTTGTTTGCAACATTGCTGGACTTTTTCAAAGTGTGCCATTCTCCCCCCACATTGATCACACAAAAATCAATGGTCATATTTACAAACGCTTGCTATTTTTGAGGCGAGATAATAGGTGTCTCTTCTATTGTCCTAAAATCATGTCTTATGTAATTAGCAAAGATTTGAGGCAGGTTACAGTTGTTTAAGATGCAGCTTGGTTTTGCTGAGCTGGCAGTCTCTGCTTTGACAAAATACTATCGCAAGTGATGGAGCATCTCTTTCAAACTCTAAAAAGTAAAAGTCATCAAAGTTGGCAGATTGGTTGCTATCAGAGATAGGTGGACTCCAAGTTTCGTTTTTGATTATAAACAGCTTCTCTTATGACTTATAACCATTCACTAATCTGCAGTCACAAGAACTTAATGAGATCCATATGACACTGTTTTCAGGTGTATTTAGGTTTCATGTTAGATTGCTGTGAACAGCAGCAAAAATGAGTAGAATGACCTATGGCACCAGTTAGCTAAACTGAGGTCCCCATTACAACTAGACTACTAATTCTGATGGGCCGGTAACAGCAGCAACCAGCTTTATCACAATGATGAGACCTACAGAAGCACTGCAGATCTCTTAACTTTCACCCAGAGATTTCGGCTGCTAAAATAATCCAAAATATTCAGTGAAAAATTCAGTCCAAAATGCGGAACTTCCATGGGGAATCAGACAGTAGCGGCTGCTGCTACCAAAAGTAAGTGGTGGAGCAACACGGGGGAGAATAATCTATAAAATATGCTGCTGGAGTCCAGCTTCTTCCTTGACACACTGTACAATCTCCAAGACTCCCCACCCAATACCGGCTATACCTAGCATGAGTGCAGCGCCCGGATTGGTCTGAGAGGCCTGGTTTGCCACGCAGACAGTGCCTGGGACTGTTCTCCAACCTGGATGTGCAATACAGCTGGGTTGGAGAAACCCATGTGCGCATGTCTATTTGGCCAAACCGGCATGTGCATTGACAGTGCGCAACTCTCCTCCTCCCTGCTAAGCCTAGTAGTGCCGAATGCGATAGCCCCACCCTTGACTCGGGCTACTCAGCAGTGGCAGAGATTTTTTTTTTATAATAAATAGTTTTGTTATAATTTTTTTTTAGCTCCTGGCACTGACCAGTAGGGCAATGCTCCTCCGCTATAACAGAGGAGCCGCCCCTTGACTCAGACCCGGAATTCTATACTCATTGAATATTTCTTCATTTCTAAGTGGACTCTCAGAGTCCAACTCGTAATGGGCTGTATTTTCCCCACCCTCTAAGTTAACTGAAGGACCGGTATTGGTAACTCTGGGGCTGGGGAAAACCCAGCCCATTTACTGAGTCATTCATACTGAGTGACTAAGTGTTATATATTACATAGTAGCAGCTCTCTACCTGATATTGTAAGATTACATATATAGGGCCTAATTACAATGCCCATCAGAAAGCCTTCGACCGCTGGTTGGAGGCTTTCCGACCAACATTGTAGGTTTAAAGTCTGACGGTGGTATTATAATGACGGCGATCAGGGTTGAAACCAGCCGGGGAATCCGATGCAGTTCCGACAGGCTCAAGGAGCCCATCGGCCAGATGAAAAGACCTCATAATCCCTTAAAGACACCATTTCCACCATCGGGATTATGATGGCACTTTCTGACATCAGTTCCATGTCGGCCTTTCCGATATGAAACTGCTGTAATAAAGTGTCTCCCTCCGTGGCCTCCACATCTTACCGTGGGAGGCACCTATGGTTCCCGCCTCAACATCCCTGCAATGTGTGGTAGGCACCTGAGGTGCCTACAACACAGTGTGGGGATGTTTGGAAACTGATGTTGCAGGCATTTTCCGTCTGTCTCCCAAGTTCCCCCTAGAAAAACTGACCAACATCCAAATGATGCGGTCGGGACTGTCGACCTGAGGCCGGTTGGTTCCCATTCCTCAACGTCCGCCCGATATCGTATTCAGGGCCTTTTTATTTTAAATAGTTATAAATAAATATGATTTAATGTTCAAAATTAATTACAAACATAACATATTTTTCCTTAAATTTTTACATATTGTAATAAAAAAATGTAATTCAAATTTTTATGTAACATGAGTTTGTATTAAAATGTAATTACATTATTTTTACCTAATTCTACACACCAATTGTATTAATTCTTAATGCATAAAAAAATTATGTATTTTTTTACTTTAGATGGGATTTTTTTCACAGAAATTTTGAGTCTTGATCAGGGTTTTCACCACTTCTCCCGGCTTTTCTGTAGAGCATCATTCAATAATAGCAGAACAGAAGCGCCAAGTTAAAACCTGTTCCATTCTCAAATGCAGGGTACCTATCTGATACAGAAACTATAAATATCTTTCCTTATACGAGAGTGTCTGCCAAAATGTCATGGGTTCCATTAACAAAAAATGCTCGCCCACCTTGGCTTGTGGTGATTTAATCCACCAGATAGTTAAACCCTGGCGTAGTGGTCCATCAAGTTGGCATTTCAGTAGCTCTTGCTGGATTTCTTTTGTCTGCCTGCTCACTACCGACTGATGCTCCACAGGAATGCTGGGAAAATGTGTGAAAATCAGGCAGATGGGGCCAGTGTGGATTCATCACACGAAACAGGTACTTTGCGTCCTTCAAGAACAACTAGGGAGCCCAGGTACCCGTTTAGCCTTACCGTCGGAGCCTAATTTGATCGAGAGGTTTCCCCTGGGCCCACTGTCACTCATTTTTGGGGACGAACATTTATTTTTCATCAACCAAGTTTGACCCAGAGCAAGAGAGAGACACAAAGGGGCTCATCTACAAGCCCAATGTGCCACTGGTGTGTCACTTTTATTAAAGCACCAGCAGCGCAATGGGTTTCCCATATTTACAAGGCCATGTACTGTCACCCTGCGTGACCTTTCATGGTCTTGTAAATATGTTTCCCTTTTACGCATAACTCTGCTTGCAATGAACGTTCCATGGTTATTGCTGTGGTGTTTTCATGCAACATCCATGGAACTTGACGCATTCCTAGATTTACAACATTTTTCAAACGTGGGAATGGGTCAAAATCCCAATCCTCCCGAGGGAAGGCATAAGGAAGTGCAAGGAGTAGAAACTTTAATTTCTCCTTATTTTTTCCTCTTTCTATACCCGTTGCATTCTGCAGCAGGCATAGAAAGAGGAAAATTTCTTCAAAGATTGAGTTTGTGCAAGAAGGTGTCCCTTCCTGCACAAAAACAACTATCCCCTCAGTACAGGCACCCTTGCAAAAAGGGTGTCTGTGCTGGTGCACAGCTGCTGTTTGTGCGCAGGGGAGAACACAGGCATTTTCAGGGAATTATTTAAAAGTCCCTTACGCTGCCGACATGCCACTTTTTCCCATGTTAAAAGTCACACGCCGGTGGCCCAAGGGGCTTGTAAATAAGCCCGACAGTATGGAATGGAATAGGAATTTATATTGCGCAAAACTGCCACCCTACAGGTATCCTGGTGCTTGGATCAGAGAGAGAACATCAAATAGCAGAGTCAGTTGTCAATAGCCGGAAAAATAAGAAGCATTCCTTGGAAAAAGCCAGGTTTTCAGACTCTTCCTGAACCCGATCAATGAGCTTTCCTGCCTAAGAGTCAAAGGCAGCGCATTCCAAATATGTGAGGCAAGTACTCCGAAGGCTCTACCCCCTTCCGGGATCTCTTAAATCTGGTAATTGTAATCAAATTGATATTTGAGGATCGAAGCTGCCTCCTTGGATAATACCAGATGAACATTTCGGGCAAGGGAATAAGACCCTGTCCATGTGCTGCCCTATATACAATGCAGAGTGATTTAAAACAAATTCTCTCCTTGATGGGCAGCCAATGAAGGTCTCTTAGCGCCAGTGTCGTAGAGGACCCACGTTGTCTATTTAACGCCAGCTTTGCTGCCATTGCCAGTACTCTCTGCAACCTCTGCACAATATATTGTGGTGCTCCCAGATACAGGAAGTTCCAATAGTCGAACCTACTCAGTATTACACTTCTCACTACAAGCGGTTGGGTGTCTTCTGGGAGTAGGGGAAGGATCTTACGCAATACTCGTAGCAAAGAAAGGCACACACTGACAGTTTTGTTTGCTTGTATATCCATTTGGAGATTTTCATCTACCAAAACTCCCAGGTTGCGTACTACTTTAGCTGGAGCGAGAGGTTCATCCTCCAGAGTGAGTTTGAACTCTTTCGGCAAGTGCCGAGACACTCTGGTGGCAGGACAGTACACCACCTCTGTTTTTCCCCCATTAAGCTGAAGGGATTTTTTCTTGAGTCAACTTGCAGTTTGACACATACACTCCTGAAAGGTGTCCATAGACACCGCTTGTTTCCCCTCCAGGGAGAATACCAAATGAGTGTCATCCGCATAGTTGACCAGGTCTACACCAAAGGACTTGATAATGGGGAATAGAGGGCGCAGATAGATGTTGAAAGGATTTGGGCTTATTGCCGAGCCTTGTGGCATGCCATAATGTACTGGGGACATGTCAGATATAAACGGCATTAAAGATACAGTCTGTTGTCTTCCTGACAGGTAAGATCGTAGCCACTGCAGTGCTCGCCCTTTAATCCCTATGCTTTCCAATCTCTCAACCAGCACAACATGGCTCACCGTATCAAATGCGGCTGACATGTCCAATAATACTAGGACCAAGGAGTTACCATTGTCAGCACGCATTTGCAGATTGTCCATTACCGTTACCAGTGCCGTCTCAGTCCCATGTCCCGGGCGGAAACCATATTGATCCCTGTCCAGCAAAAAGTTGTCCTCAAGATGGCACGTTAGGCTTTTGTTGACTGCCTCTTCAAGATTTTAACCCCTTCGAAGCTAATGACGAGCTGGGCTCGTCATGGCGCTTACCTGCCGTGCGCGGATGACAAGGCCAGCTCGTCATGATTAATGGTCATTTTTTTTTTCAGCGCAGGACGGGAAAACGCCTAGCAGCCATGTGGTTAACCAGGTAGGGCAGTAGGGAAATGGGTCTAAAATTTGCAGGTGGGGTACAGAGATGTTTTGTTTAGCAGAGGAGTTACTACTGCTTGTTTCCATACCCCCGGAACCACACTTTGACTGGCAGCAGATCCTCCATAGCCCATGAAAGGTTTCTTCGCTGAAGATTTTCCAGATTTTATGAGGAAAAGGATCTAGTGGGGAACCCGATGACACACTTAGAGCGGGCTGGTTAAAAGAGTCCTCTGAGGGGGCATGGAAAATGTCCAAGAAAGTGGCATTCTGGGAAACTATATCAGGCTTCCAAGTCGAGACAGCCGGGCCGTCGAACTGTAATTTTCCGACAATGTTGGTTATTTTGTCCTAAAAAAAAGAGGCAATCTCAACGCAAAGTTTTTGCGATGCCACTACCTTGTTACTTGTACAGGCTGGACTGGATAAATCACTGACGATATTAAAAAGCGCTTTTGTACTATTGGGGGCTTGTAGAATAGATTTAGAATAAAAATCTGCTTTGGCCCTAGCAATAGATTCTTGTAGATACGGTGCATTCCTGCCCTTTTATTTTGACAGGCAATACGAAGGCTTGCTGCACTGCTGTGTGTCAAAATATTGTAAATGAGGCCCAAAAGGGGAATGAAGGAGGGAGAGAATGATGGAAAAATAGTGACAAAAGGAGAAAGCAGGGTCGAAAAGGAACTTGGAAGAGTGAGGTAAGGAGATGGTGACTTTCTGTTGATGTATTAAGTAGGCATGATGTGGACCAAGACTATGCAGTTTGGTATACGGTACCATGACGTTCAGTAGCTTCGGTAGCGGACTTCTGACCGCTGAACTTATTCTTTTCCAAATTGGCTCTGCCAGCCGTCGAATCTGCAACTTAACACCACACAAAAAACGTAAATGAATACAAACGTGATATGTCTATCAGCTTCACAGGTTGATTGATATTATTGGAGTTCGTACTTGGCTGCCATGGTTTTGAGGGTGACAGGGCATGTTTGGATGAGAATGACAGAAATAAATCAGTTCCCATCTCCCCCTCTCCAGTGACAGGTGGGAAGCTCCTGCTGGAGGGTAAATCTGGGTGTCCCAGGACAGCATAACTCTCTACATGGTGAGAGGACCACAGGCGAAAGGTTTCCATAAATAGGCCCTTCTTGAAGGTCCTTCCAGTGCTGTCACTAGTTTGGTGGGGCCTGATGAAACCATCTTGGTAAGGCCCCCATTACCAAAGAATTCTTTTCAGCTTTGGAAGTATGAAAAGCTGACAGGATGTGCCTGGGTTGAACTATATGATTTACAAGCTGCACACACACAGGTATATATATATAACAGGTACATTAAACCATTACCATACACCAATTGCACACACAACTAAAAAGTGTATTTAAAAATGAGTGGAACACCAGCATGAAGAACTATATATGCTATTTTAATTAGTGGCACTGGAAAGTGGCTCTGCAGAATCTGTCTTCAGCATATTCCAAATATATTATGAACCCTACAGTGGCATGACTCCTACCCTCCAAAATGAAACACTTCCATTCGGATCATGCTTCCCTAGTACCATACTGGTCTACCTTTTGCTTGTATATGAACACTTTTGTTTGCCCCAGAATATGATTGGCTTTGTCAGTGTTTATTGAACTGAAGCAGGAAAGCATGTGCTTTAGTTCCTTCAGTATCTCATCTCCATCTCCCGTCATGCTGCACAAACCGGGAAGGCCCCTCGCACCACCAGGTCCTCGAGCCGCACCAGCTCCCATGGTCCTTGATCCCACTTCTTGCCCTTCCGGGATCCAGTGCCATTGACCCTGTTCCTGCGTCTGCCGGCCCGTCCCCTCTCCCTATCACCTCTGTGCAAGTGTCGCCTCACTGGCCCTGCCTAGGTGCCACCACCTTTCTTCAATGTCCAGTATAAGCAAGCGCTGCTCCCAAATGTGTGTCTCCAGGTCCACCCCTTGCTACCAGGTTCCCTTCTTAAGCCACAGTCCAAGTGGCCTCTGCACTGTCTCTATGCCAACACCAGGGCCGGAATGGCTACCGGGCATTTTGGTGAGCTGCCAAGCTGCGGGCTGATTTCATTGATGGGGACCTGCATGTGCTTAAATCCATTCATTTTGCTTTGCTTATTCAGGAGTACACGCAGGCCCCTATCAACGAAATCAGCCCCCACCACAGTGAAAACAGCCCCCAGCTCGGCAGCACACCAAAATTCCCAGTAGCCAGTCCAGCCCCAGCCAGCACCTGCTCTGTTCTCTACTCTACCCTACCCACACTGGTCTCTGTTCCATGGAACTGTTCTGTCTTTTTCTTTATAGTTCCTGAGCTGGTTTCACGCTCAAACGGCCTGTCCGTTAGGTCAAGTGGGCTGGCACAGGGATTCTAACACTCCAAATGGCTCCTTGCACGTAGACGTGCGTCCTCTTCTAATAGGCCCGCCCCATCCAAGTGCTCATCAGCCATTAGAAACCCTGTGGCGACATCCAAATTAGCGGGGAGTCTGTATTGCCTCCCCAATGCTGGTGCATGTCCCCTTGCGCTCCTCATTGTGCTCCTCTTCTGCACCCCTCCCTCTCTTTATTTTCGCTTTCTCCATGAGGGAGAACAAGCTGCTACTATGGCCACAACGCCATCCAACACAGCTAGTCGGAAAGCTCATTTCTACCCAGACCTGGTGTAACATGCTAGGCATCAGTGATCTGCATGCCTTCCCGCACCCCGGATGTGCAGTGTAGTGTCCTGCTGGATACGTTCTAGTGTTCATCCTTGTTTGTAACCCCACTTTACACCCACCCATCACAGGCGTCACCGGTAAGGTGACCCTGCTAATAAAAGGGGTCAGGCACACATGCCCTGTGCCAGTTCCTGTACCACATACCACGGTGTCCGTGTAGTCATTTACCCAGCATGTGGGCCTAGGTCCCAAGACACCACACGCAGGGCGTTCCTCACCACTTCGCCCAGTGCCACACTGTTGTCCATAACTCTTCTGCCAATGCCTCCTGCTTTAAAACTCTCATTCTCCCGGTGGTGCTCAGGAGTCAGGAAGAGGTTGGACCCGCCTCCCCTAAATCCTGTATACTATCCACAACACCTGTTAATTCTGCTAAACCCTACCAATCCCCTACCTGGGCCTGCTCTTCACAAATTTCTTGGGGGAAGACAAGACTGCGACCGTCACTTCCCCCGGGGCCCTTCATTCCACATGGACAGCAGCGCCGCACAAATCATGACCACTGGAAAGCACGTTCACCAAGGATGTAACATACCCCATTCCTTGTTGCAAATGATTTGTGTTATAAACATGCAAGAAAAATGTGAGGTGAGATAGTCATTCTGCATTCAGTTAACTGGAGAGCACATCCAGTAATAACAGCTGCAGGCCATACACGAGCGTCAATACGCCCTCAACATCCAAAGGCCTTATCATTGTGTCAAGAATGTGGGAGGTGAAGCGGTCTAGTTATTCACCCAGCTGGGTGAAGACCTGGAACACATACACTTTGTCCTGGAAAAAAAAGTCTGTACGTTTTTCATCCGGAGCCATCGCCATACGAATCATACCCGTCCGTCTGAGTCGCGTAGTACGAGCCGTATTCCGTCAATCCATCCAAATCGTCGCGATCCGTACGTATTGCAAGGCTGAAACAGTGAACTGTACGACTCATACACATGCTGTACAACCCGGCGATTCGTACGGAAAAGCACACAATCACTTACACACCGTACACCCCTTGATCGCAGGGGTACGGTGCATACCCCTGCGATATTGGGGTGTACGCACCGTACCGGGGGGGGGGGCCATTCCATACCTGTTTAGGGGCAAACTCAGCTTTTACGGCTGTTTTCAGCTCCCGTAGAAAAAGGGTCATATGGAGCGTACCCGACACGAATCATACTTGCCGGGTCTGAAAAAGCGGCCGCAAACTGTACAGATGTCGTGTACAGAGGGTTCCGAGGGAGATTCGTGCGGAGATTCCAGTCGTACGGTCTTTGTACAATGCGTAGAGAGTCCTGCTCCTGGTACGAGTTGTACTTCGTCGTACGTACGGAGAACGTTGCAGGGTACGATTCGTACGGGAAAAACGCTCCAAACGGCTATTCCGAGCGTTTTTTTCCGAATCGGAATCAACCCCACAATGTATCACTCTCCGGCCAGGCGTGGCCAGAGAGCATAAAAAAAGGGTCCTTGGTCGCTCGGGACTTCCGGCTCAGACGAGCAACCCTGAGTGTTTGTCCCCTCATTCCACATAATTACTATAGCTCTCCATTAATGTGCTGTGGTGTACACTGCCCCCAAGAACGTTACACTGGCAACCAGGGTGGGATCTACAAAGTCCTAACCACAACGTAGGAGAAACAACCACTCTGCAGCTCGAGGCAGTGCCGACAAACGGGAAGCCCAGCCGAGCCCATCAGCAGGATGACTCGAGGGAGAAGAGAGGCAACATCGGGAGACCGCGGGGTGAGCAGAGCACGACGCAGCTCTGCGCTCATGAGTGCCCCGATCCAAAAGGGAAGAAAGACCTGCGCGCATCACAGCCCTACCCGGGAGTCCCGTGTTCCTTCGGCCACCGTGCGCGCATGCGCAAGAGGGAGGGAGACCGCAGCCAAAGCCCGATCAAGCGTGAAGTGAAGCACGCGAGGGCATGAAACAGCTGCTAGGAGATGGAGCAGCTCTCCCCAAGGCAGCAAACACCGCGTGAGCAACTGTGCACTCAACAACAGGGTTGGCCCCGCCCATAGAAGCCACAATCAACAAGCATTGGCAAATGCAAATTTAAGTTTGGCACAAAGGACACTAAAGAGTCAACAGACACAAGAAGAAAAAAAACAGCACAACGGTGGCACAGAACAATACAGGGGCAAGAACAAGTATCCCCAGGTCACATGAGAATCAACAAACACTGGCAAAACCAACACAACCCTGAACAAGTGACGCAGAAAGACAAATACTCGAGACTGAAAACGTCACGTGCATATGTTGAAAGACTTGTGCAATTACTAAGGAAGAGTGCACCATGTCAAACCCAGTGGGACAAGCAGCTTAACAGCCAGTGGCCCCACCTGTGCCTCCACATCCAGTACACACCCAGATTACCGCACTTCCACCATTCAGTGAACTAATCGACCCTGCTACCGCGTCACCAAGATGGAAGGTGTGGATTAGCCGCCTCAACAATTACTTTGTGGCAACGAGAGAGACAAACGGAGCTGTCAAAAGATCACTGCTTTTACACTTCGCAGGAGACGAAATATACAAACTGTTTGCGCATCTCCCGAACACCGGCATGGCCACCGACTATGATGCTGCGGTCAGAGCCTTGGACGCCCATTTTGACCCCCAGCTCAACCCTCACTACGGGCGGTTCAAACTCAGACAATCCAGGCGAAGAGAGGGAGAGTCAATGGACACTTTTCATGCACGCCTCAGAGAACTAGCAAGCACTTGCACTGAGGACGACCAGACAAAAGAGGTGACGGCACAACTCATCCAAGGTTGCCGCAACAAGACACTGCGGACGCTCATACTTCGACAACCCCGCATATCTCTGGAAGAAATCTTGATCCTCGCTCGCTCACACGAACTATCAGACATCCGAGCAACTGCAATGGAAACCACGCTGAACTAACAGACTGAACAACCAGTGAGTATCAAGACGGAGCGAGCTGAAGCCATTCGCACATCATCTCGTGGTGGGTGGGGAAAGTGGCCCACCAGGACAACACAACGGACACAGTGTGGCTACTGTGGGAGAGAAGAGCACCCTCCAGAAAGTTGCCTGGCGAAAGGAAAGATGTGCTCCAAGTGTGGCATCCCCAACCACTTCGTGAGCGTGTGTCGTGGAGGTTCGCGAGGTAGAGGCAACCCAGGAAGGAGGACACTGACAGGAGCCGTAAGACATCTAGCGCTAGAAGAACCTACAACTTTGCGGTCAACAAACACCTCCTCTCGCCACACCCAGCGCCTGGATGATTCCTCCACGGAAGAAGATGAAGAATGCCACTTTGTGTCATTTGCAGGTGACCTCAAAAAGAGAAGACGACCTCAAAAAGAGACGACGACCGCAACACAAGTGCAACATTGAAATCAATGGATCCCCAGTAACAGGCCTGATCGACACAGGGGCGACCGTTAACGTAATGGGGTCCCAACACTACACAAAGCTGAACCCGAAACCTACACTTACCCCATCCAAAATCAGGATTCTCACGTATGGAAGCCAGAAGCCGCTTCCTTTGAAATCGAAGATGACAGTCCAAGTGAAGTCCGAGACCCAAGAAATAACAACAACATTCCATGTTGTTGACAGAGAAGCAGATATACTAGTTGAGAGTCACACCGCCGAAGATCTCAATTTGATCGCGTTTGCAAATGCAGTGAAAGTTCTCCAAACCAACAACATTCTGGATATGTTCCCAAAATTGTTCAAAGGATTTGGAAAGATTAAGAGATCACAAGTAAAGCTGCATATAGATCAGGCAGTACAACCTGTTGTGCTAAGACACCGACAAATCCCTTTCCACCTCCGGCCACTAGTAGAGCAAGAACACCTGAAGCTGGAACAACAAGGAGTGATCGAAAAAGTAACAGGGCCAACTCCTTGGGTATCCCTCATGGTAATCGCCAAAAAAAAACAAAGCAACCAGGGAAGATTCGAATCTGCATCGATATGAGAATGCCCAATCGAGCTATAAAACAAGAGAGACACCTAACACCAACGGTTGACGACATTCTAGCCGACCTCAATGGTTCGCAATGGTTATCGAAATTAGACATCAATGCTGGTTATCACCAGCTGACACTAGCAGGGGAGAGAAGGTACATTACCACATTTTCAAACCACCTTGGGCTTCGTCGGTACAAAAGACTGAACTTTGAGATATCTTCGGCAGCGGAGATCTTTCAAAACGCTGTGAGAGAAATTCTGTCAGGCCTCCAAAGCGTCCTTAACTTGAGTGACGATATTCTCATTCAATCCAAAACCCTTGAAGACCACCACTGATGACTCTGAGCCACGCTCCAGCGATTGGCAGAACATGACGCTACCCTTCACAAAGAAAAATGCCAATTCTTCCACAAAACAATTGATTTCTTCGGTTACGTGTTCAGCTCAGAGGGTGTCAAAGTAGACCCCAGGAAGTCCCAAGCAATTCAACTCGTATCTGCTCCAACCAATGCCTCGGAAGTAAGAAGTTTTCTAGGAATGGCAACATACTGCGGACGATTCATCCCAAACCTGGCAACCATTGCAGAACCATTGCAAAATCTCACAAAGAAAGAAACCCCCTGGAAGTGGACCACAGAGGAAGACAAAGGGCCCGATTCACAGAACTAACTTAAGACAAAATCCTAAACTTACTACTTTTGGTATTCACAGAAGTTAGGATTTTGTCTTAAGTTTGTCTTAAGACAGATTTAAGACAGACTTACGTTAGGATTTTGTCTTAAGTCTGTCTTAAGTCTGTCTTAAGACAAACGTAAGACAAAATCCTAACTTCTGTGAATACAAAAAGTAGTAAGTTTAGGATTTTGTCTTAAGTTAGTTCTATGAAACGGGCCCACTGCCTTCAAGCAAGTAAAGTCAGCTCTGCTAGACAGCACAACCATGGCATACTTTGACACCACGCGCACCACAGAGTTGCAGGTGGATGCCAGCCCGGTAGGCCTTGGAGCTCTGCTCACCGAAGAGACTGAACCAGGGACCTGGGTCATGTTAGCTTTTGCAAGTAAAGCACTCACAGCAACAGAAGCCCAGTACTCACAAATTGAGCGAGAAGCACTGGCCATCAAGTGGGCATGCAACCATTTTCATTTATACGTGAGCGGGCAACCCATCAAGTGGGCATGCAACCATTTTCATTTATACGTGAGCGTGCACCCCTTTCGAGTGATAATGGATCATCAACCTCTTGTCCCGTTGTTCAAAGGAACGGCGCCTCACCCACCTCCCTGGATCGAAAGGTGGGCCATCCAATTGCAACATTACCAGATGGAACTAATATATCGGCCAGGCGCAAAGAACCCGGCGGACTTTTTGTCTTGCCACCCGGCGCTACCAGCCGAAGGAGGCGGTGATGAAGAGGCAAAAACAGAAGAGTTAGTTAACATGGTCGCCCAGTGGTCGTGTCCGCAAGCTTTCTCGATAGAGGAAGTAAAGAAGCATATTGACCAAGACACGGTCCTCCAACGAGTAGCTTACGCTCTAAAGGATGGTTCTTGGGAAGAATTCCTTAAAAACATCCAAGGGTGGAGTGAGCCTGACAGGACCCGCATGGGAAAATTTTGGAAAGTTCAAAACAAACTCAGCTCCGCGGAGAACGGAATCATACTAAGAGGCAGACGTATTGTCATACAGCAAAGTTTGCAAGAACGAGCAACGATACTTGCACACGAGCGTCATCAAGGCATCGGGAGGATGAAATCAAGGATGAGAGAAAAAGTGTGGTTCCCAGATCTAAAGGAAAGCGTGGACACCGTCGTACACAACTGCAGAGCTTGTCAACTCACAAGCAACGCCGAAGCCTCAGCACCCGTGATCACCGAGGACCCAGCCCCATCTCCATGGTTGTGTGTAAGCCTTGATTTCGGATGTTTCCCTGACGGGAGAGTCACAGCTGTTCTCATCGACAGTTACACCAAATATCCAATCGTCGAAATTCTGCCATCCACATCTTTTGCCAATCTGCAGGCCATTTTGGAAAAGTCGTTTGCCTTATTTGGCCTGCCACACGTCATCAAAACCGACAATGGGCCCCCATTCCAAGGCAGTGATTTGAAAGACTTCTTGACACGAATAGGGGTCAAGCATCACCAAATCACCCCTCAATGGCCACAAGCCAATGGTGAAGTCAAACGTTCATGCGCACCACCAACAAACTATTGCGCATAGCAATGGCTGAAAACACAGATCCAAAAGTTGCGCTACAACAATTCCTGAGAGAATACCACAGCACGCCTCACTGTACGACACAGCGGTCTCCATGGTCACTCATGCTGACAGGACCTCGGTGAGACATGCTACCCATGGCCGCCAACTGGGGACAAGAGCCTTATGACCCATCGGGCGCCCAGGCAGGAGACAGAAAACCAGCAATAGAGCAAGTCATCGACGAAGAGCGCAAGTCCGTGTCGTGATGCCTGGATGCTCCGTGTTGCTACGGAATCGGTGGAGCGGAGGGAAGTTCCGAACTCCCTATGAGCCTGGGGTGTGGACCGTAAAGTCAACCAAGGGAACTGCAGTCACTGTAGAACGAGACGGCGAAACAATAACAAGGAACATTTCATGGTTCAATAAGGTTCCGCCCCCAGTCAGAACACACCAAGTGGCGGACCAATCAAGAACCGCCGAATTGCAACCGGATGAGGCCGAAGGCAATCCTGATGAGACTCCACCTCAAAGTCCTATGAGGTCACCATCGTCCGGAATTCTTAGTCCTGGAGATATTGCTAGCGGCCAAGATCCAACAAGTTCCCAGCAAAAACAAGAGGGCCACAGGCATCCATACAATCTCAGGCCGAATCCCCGGCCTAGCAAAAGACTAGCAGACTTTGAATGTTAAAATATGTTGGTAATGTTTTGTTTCACAAACTAACTTGGGAAGGGATGTAGCAGTCTAGTTATTCACCTGGCTGGGTGAAAACCCAGAAGCACATACACACAATGTATCACTCTCCGGCCAGGCGTGGCCAGAGAGCATAAATAAAGGGGCCTGGGTGGCTCGGGACTTCCGGCTCAGACGAGCAACCCTGAGTGCCTGTCCCCTCATTCCACATAATTACTATAGCTCTCCATTAATGTGCTGTGGTGTATGATGCCCCCAAGAACGTTACAGGAGGGATGGGAGAAACCAATGGGGAAATGGAAAACAACATACGTGGTATCATTTATAATAATTACAGACAATATAACAATGAGAGGAAAGCGACTAAGAAAGATTGAGAAAAAGTGATCGAAAGAGAGGTACAGAAATAGTGAGAGACCAAACGAGAGAAAAAACTGGCGAGAATGAGGCAGAGAGACAGTAAGGGAGTCTTGTTGCGTTTGCATGCCACCTTCAAATCTTATTGTTGGAAGTCCTTCTAAATATAAAAATTTAAATTTAGATATTAAAATTAATTGGAGCTTAAAAATATATGCAACATGCATGAACAGGCTGACATACTCTCTGCATTAATGTGTGCTAGAAAGTTATGGAACAACATGTTCTGTTTCAGCGTCTTTCTCTAGAATTATTTTGACCTGAACAGAATGTCTGCGGAATCCATTCTCTCCACTCTGAAAACAAGCTTCGTTTCAAAGCTACGACTCTCGATGACATTACCGACTTGCTGATTTCCAAAGAAACATCATGCTCAGATTCACAATAAATGTGCCAGGAAATTGCACAAAAATACCGGACAGTAATAGTTTAAAGCAGCAAGAGGCACTGAGAATGCCTGCGGTGAATACAATAAGACCAATTATTTACCTGAAAAGGACTCAATGCATGTTATCTGTTCGGTAAATTCACTACAATCACAAAGGCAAAACATTCTGATAATTTATTTTTAGATCTGGCCTACAGACAGCTTTAGGTGGCTGTAGGCGTACCTTTTCATTCCAACATACTTAGCAAGGGTTTTGGATCATCCCTTGCTTATGATTGGATTGCTTTGTTGCCTATCTCAAAAATATGCTGCTGATTCAATCACTTTCCTCCACATTCTTGGGTTTATCCCACCCAGAATCATTTGGGTCACACTACATTCTGACTGGATGAATTATATCCTTTCACTGCTTACTTAGGGGATTAATTTTTGTATTTATTACCGCACTTCATTTGACTGCATTTCTTTCTTTACATGCTCCCAGAAATGTTCATGCCGCTCCCCCACAACTTGCATCATTCCCCCTCTAATGCTCACCAGTGTTTACCGCCCTGTTCCCGTTCAACTCTCCATCCATCTCCCCATGTTGAACCTCCATTTTTACATTTCGTGTGCACCTCTTTTTTAACATTCTAATTTACCATTACAACATCCTTGATTGATATGGGAGAAGAGTAAAAAAAAAGTGACTGTATCACGATGTGTATGTGTGTATTAGGACTTCATTTTGGGAGTTTTTCTGTTTAATAAAAAACACATTCCAAAACTGTCACCCATATGTGCAGTTAATAAAATACATTAACAAAGCCAATTGCTCAACCAAGCAAAAACCATTGACTTTACCAATGCTTATTGTACGTGCAAATACAAGAGGACACAGCAGCCACACAAACGATTATATATGTTGTATGAATGATAAATGTGAGAAAGAAAACAACAAAAGAGATTCTGTTAAATATTGTTATATACATATTTTTTATATTAATATAATTGAATTAAGTATTGTGTTTACTTAGTTTAATATATGCTAGTTATATTATTTGTAGGTTTTAATGTTTTATTATAGTTTGTATGATTTAATGTGGAATTAAAATGTTTTTCAATGTAATTATTAGTTTTTAATTTAGTAGCACTTTCTTGGGATTAGGGTGGGAAGTTAGCTAAATGATACATTGTTGTATTTTATTTTAATTTGTTTCCTAAATAAATTGTTAATTGGGAATTATGTAAATTATTCTATTGATTAATTATTTTAATTTTGTAATTATTGTTTGTAATTTTTAAAGTTTAATTTGAAATATTAAAAAACGAATCAGTCATTTTTTAATTTAGTAGCAGGTTGGTGGGTTTCTTTTGAGATTTAGGGAGTGTAGTACCTTTGAATAATTGTTTTTATTGCCAAATAATGTTATGGGATTTAAGTAAGTAATTTGTAATGGTATATGTTAATCGTTTAATTGGTTAATTGGTATTTTGTATTATTTAGGTATAATTTGTGATTTTAAATTGTAATCTATATTTTCTACTGTTTAATTCCTAATTTATAATTTAATAGTGGCTTGTTGGGTTTGTAGGGGATTAGGCTGGGAATGTACTGAAAATATAAAGTATGTTTTAAAAAAAAATGTATAATGCCTTTTCTAAAATATTTAAATGGTTTGCTGATAATTATGTAATTTATTTAACTGATTGATTGCTATGTCAATTGCTATGTCAATTATTTGTTGTTTTTTAATTCTTTTTTAATTTGTTGATAAGGGTATTGAATAATACAAAAAGATTTAATTAAGTTTATATATATATTTTTTTTATTTTTTTTGTTTCATTAATTACTAATAGCCTGCTGACAACGTTCAGACTAAACCAACTACATTGGCTGTTTCAGTCCTTGTGGCTGTGATTCTATTTCTTCTCAAGATACAGTACACTTTGTAATGTTTCTCTGTATTACCTTGAAGAGCTTTTATTCTACAGCTTTTTAAAAACTATGGTTCTATCCATCATGTCTGCCCAGCATTAATGTTTTGACAATTACTGGCAGATGATTTCATATGTGATTCTGTGGCAAGTTTTCTTTTAGATAGAGTCAATATTAGCTGTTTCCTTGTCGACTGATTGCCCATTAGTATGTAGGTGCTTGTTTTTATCTCCTACCTTGTATTGAGGAACCCTAATGTAGTTTGGCTGTCATACATCACTACACCTTGGAGTGGTTTCTTTTTTATTTTCATATAATGTTTATATTTCAGTTTTTTGTTGTTATTGTGGAGAAGTGTGGCTCACTGGTTAGAGGAGGCAGACCCTGAAGCAGAGGTCAGACCCAGGACCAGGTTTCAATTCCCGACGCGGCAGGGTCTGAGCCCAAGTGTCCACAGACTCGATAATTCTCGCTTCGGTGCCTACTCGAATCACAGGTTCACACTCTGCAGCTCTGGGCAATAGCTTGCTTAATCTCCACTACGGCCCCACCGCGGCGGGATGCCTGGCTTTTACCTTGGGGATGCCCTGTAGGGGTTATCTCACAGGGAAAAGCCAGGACGGGTTCCCAAAGCAAGCGCCTTGAGACCTTTCGGTGAAAAGGCGCTATATAAGAACCTTTGACATGACATGACATGACATTGTGTTATTCTGAGATGACTTTTATGGAGTTTGATAATTTCCGAAATAAAGAATATTGAATATACTAATCTAATGGTCTTCATATTTATCTAAAAATGTATGTAATTAGTTTATGGGCTTTTTGGTTACTAGGGAGGGAGGTCTATTTATTTTAAATGTATTTACCTTGTTTTAGATTTTTCAAATTATTTTTGTATTATGACATTTTATTTCACTATCTTTCATTTTATTTATTTGTAAAGCACTTGATTTTTATTTTAAATATGTTTGGCCCTTTTTAGTGAATGGTAGGTATTTTTTTGAATATTAGGAATTGGAATGGTATATCTAACCCCACCAAAGTCCGACACTTGATGTGGTCACAGTAAATCTAACCCTTCTGAAGTCCATCACTTTCCCCATTGTTGCTTACGCTGGGGTAGTGATAATAAATCTAGCCATTCCAAAATCCAACACCTTAACCGCTTTTGCTTACTTTGGAGTGGAAATAGTAAAACTAACACCTCCAAGTCCAACACTTCCCCTGATCTTGCTTACCTTGGAGATAGACTAGTAAATGTAATGGTGTGCAGACAAAATATTGAGTTTAAAATTTTGAGTTGCACAAATATAGAGTCAGAAATATCGTGGTTGAGGAATATCGACAGCAAGAACTTTGTGGTCAAAAATATCGACTTAAGGTAAGTAATACTGATTTAAAAAATATAGAAATATTTAATCGTTTGCAAAAATATAGTTGTAAAAATATTGATTTTTCATTTGTTATGTATTTTAGTACATATTTTAAATGTATTTAATATATTTTTTGTAGAAGAATAGTTTGTATTTTTAATATATGTGTTACATATAGTAGTAATTATTTATTTTTATTTTAATATTGCGTTTTTAGTTCCGTAGCGGGTTGTGGGTTTATAGGGGAATAGTATCGGAAGTAATTTAATTATGTTAAATGAATTGATCATTTTTAATTTTTTTATATTTGTTTAATTGAGTTGTTAAATGTGTAAAGTCATTTATTATTAAATAATTAATAATTGGTTGTTAATTAATAATAATGATTTCATTGGCAATCATTTATGGTAATTGTGTAATTAATTTTAGGTGTGTGTTTTGGTGTATATAGGTGTAAAGGGTGGGAAGTAATTTATTTGTTAATGATGAATTACTAGAATTATAATTCATTAATTGTTAATTAATTATGGTCATTGTGTAATTAATTTTAGGTGTGATTTGATGTTTTAAGGGTGAAGGGTGTTAAGTAGTTTATTTATATTTTATTAATAATTATTTGTTAATTGATATTAATTAAATTAATTACAAATGTATTATGGCTATTTTGTAATTAATTTTAGGTTTATGTTGTGATGTTTATAGGGGTAAAGGTTGGGAAGTATTGTGTGTTTAATTTCATTAATATCTAGCAGTTACGTAATGGTAATTATTTGATATATCTATTTTGGGAAATTGTTTATTTTATTGAGTGTTGGTTTTACTTTTAAAGGGTGGGTATTAAGTAATGTTACTTACTTCATAATTAGTTGTTTATGGTAATAGTTTTTAATTACAAAATAAGTTTTAATTGTGTTTTATTATTTTATACTTTAATTTAGGTGTGTGTTGAGACATTATAGCGTTAAAGTGTGTGTAGTTAATTAATGTTTAGTAGTTTTTTTATTATTAATTTTTTTATGGTTTTTAATTATGTTAACTATGGAAGTAAATGTATTTTAAAATGTTGAAGTGTGTTGTTTTTGGTATGGTGTTATAGGGTATGAAATAAAATAAATACATGTATGTATTAACTAATGTTTTGGTTTGTAAATATAGTTTAAAAGAATATTTTTTTAAATGTATTAATATTTTATTTTATATAATAATTGTAGGTATTTGTTATATGTAATTCATATTATAATATGTTTTCTTTTTATATATTTAATATATTTTATTTTTCATTTTTACCTATTTTTTATATATATATTTTCTTTTATTTTTAATATACATTTTTTTTTTACTGTTGGAGTGTGAATAGTAATTTTTGCCTCTCCTCTATCCAACACTTTCCCTACTGTTGCACTCACTGGAGTGGGAATAGTACATTTTACCACTCCGCTATCGAACACTTTCCCTACTGTTGCACTCAGAGGGTGGGAATAGTACATTTTACCCCTACGCTATCCAACACTTTCCCTACTTTTGCACTCCCTGGACTGGGAAAAGTAAGTTTTGCGCCTCCGCTATCCAACACTTTCCCTACTGTTGCACTCACTGAAGTTGCAATAGTATTTTTTACCCCTTCGCTATCCAACATTTTCCCTACTGTTGCCCTCAGTGGAGTGGGAATAGTAATTTTTCCCTTTCCGCTATCCAACACTTATCCTATTGTTCCACTCAGCGGGTGGGAATTGTAATTTTTACCCCTTTGCTATCCAATACTTTCCCTACTGTTGCAGTCTTTGGAGTGGGAATAGTAATTTTTGCCCCTCCGCTATCCAACACTTTCTCTACTATTGCTCTCACTTGAGTGAGAATGGTAATTTAAACCCCTCTGCTATCCAACACGTATCCTACTGTTGTACTCAGTGGAGTGGGAATAGTAAATGTTGCCCCTCAGCTATCCAACACATTCCTTACTGTTGCTCTCACTGGAGTGGGAATAGTAATTTTTACCCCTCCAATATCCAACACTTTCCCTATTGTTGCACTCACTGTGGTTAGAATACTAAATTTAATTATTCCACTATCCAACTCTTACCCTACTGTTGCACTCACTGGAGTGGGAATAGTTATTTTTAACCCTCCACTATCCAACACTTTCCCTCCTCTTGCACTGAGTGCATTGTGAAATTTAAGTGTAAATATTTTTTATTAGTTTAATGTTTTAATTAATTTTAGAATTTTGTTTTTTTATATGTTAAATCATTGATATATATTTAATTTTTGATATAATTTAAAACTTTTAACATAAATTAAAAATAATAGTTTATTAATTGCTTTAAAGTAAATATATATGTATAAATAATTATGTTTGTGTGTTTATCGTTTTTATTAAGTTTATTTGTAATATTTTATTAAAATGTGTTTTCAATGTTATTTTATTTTGTTGAAATTAAAGTTAATATTTAATATATTTAATATATATCATATTATTTCATTTTAAATTTATATAAAAGTCGATATTTTATACATCTTTTTTTACATCAATATTTTTAGTCAATATTTTTGTTCTTACCTATTTAAGTATAGGAGTCGATATTTTTGTTGTCTATATTTTTTCATCAATATTTTTTATATCGATATTTATGACATCTATGTTGTGTCAGTCAACACTTTTCCCACTTAAATTGGAGTGAAAAAGTAAGTCAAACCCCTCCGAAATTCAAAGTTTTTCCTACTGATCCATAGATTGTAATTGGAGTAGCAAATCTAAGCCCTCCAAAATCGCAACACTTTCCCTGACTTACCTTATGTTGGGATGGGAATAGTAAATCAAACCTCTCCAAAGTCCAACACTTTCTCTACTGTTGCTTAGGTTGAGGTGGGAGTAGTACATCTACGCTCTCCAAAGTCCAACACTTTCCCTGCTATTGCTTAATTAGAAGTGGAAATAGTCAATTTAACACCTACAAGTCCAACACTTCCCTTGATTTTTCTTATGTTGGAGATTAAAGAATGCCTTCAAAGTCCAACACTTTCCAAACTGTTGCTAACATTGGAGGAGCAATAGTAAATCTAATCCCACTAATTTCCAACACTCTCCTTAACTTACCCTACTTTGGGGTAGGGATAGTACATCTAACCTCTCCAAAGTCCAGCACTTTCCCTATAGTTGAATAGGCTGCAGTGGGAATAGTAAAGCTAACTTCTCTGAAGTCCAACACTTTTCCTATTGTTGCTAAGATTGGAGTAGGAATAGCACATCTAATCCTCCGAAGCTCAACATGTTCCTACTGTTGCTTAGATTAGAGTGGGAATTGTAAATCTATGACTTCCAAATTCCATCACTTTGCCTGACTTACCTTAGTATGCGGTGGGAATAGTAATCTAAACTCTCCAGAGTCCAACACTTTGATTTGATTTGATTTGGTTATTCGTAAAGTGCAGCTATCACTCCGGAGGGAACATCCTAGCGCTATGCGGAGAGGGTATAGGGGAGACAGATAGACATGTGCTGTATACTGGTTACATTGGAGAAGAACACAGTGCATCCGTGGATCCAAAGATCCAGGTTTTTTTATTTTTTTATTTTTTGGTACACCTTTATTATTACATGAAGCAAATACAGGTATGGGCCTACAACAATCACGGCTGGCCGCTAATACGATTTGGTTAAAGCAAGTCAAGCATGTCGTAGAAAAACAGTAGTCCGCCACCCGCCGGTACAATACTGAGACTAATTAACATTCGCCTACAGCTCGTCACATACATAACAGGATCAATAAAGGTTTTTTTTTTGAAAGTTTAAAGAAGAACAGGATCCGGAACCGTATATTCAATCAATAACAAACAAAGGGATTACGATATTGTAGGATATTCACAGACAAGATGACTGTAGTTGAAATAAGAGCGCCGGTACGCCCTAAACAGGATAAGCAGTGGAACCTTTACACATTGTATCGTCATAGCAATCCGACCATCATGCCCCGGAACATCCCAGAAACATCCACCCTAATAGAACAGACTGGAAAAATTATAGGAATACACTACCCAGATCCCTGAAAAGAAGGAAAGGGAAAGAAAAATAAAGGCCATAGAAACAATAAAGGACAAGGCTAAGAAGACCCATCCCCCCAACCCCCCACCCTGCACTCCTGTAGATGGCTACGGCCTACCCCCCTAGCAGTGTGCCTGTCGCCCTAAAGAACCAAAACCCCAAAAAGGAAACAAGTCCATAAAAAGAAAGAAAAATAGTTACGAATAGAATGGAGGAGGAACTCCAGGCCAGCTCCCGGCCCCACCGCACCCCGCGCCAACCCTCAACACAATGAACAACACTGAATCAGATACAATCAATCCGCATGAGGGTAATAAGATACATTGTTAGCCTGCAAAGTTACATAGTTAAAACGTTTCCGAGTCTCAACCACTTCCATCAGTCCGGTAGCAGTCTATGCTCAGTAGAATCTCCTCTACCCCTGGCCCGCCCTTTCCAGCTCACCCATGTGCAGCAACCAGTCAGTGTCCGAAGAGATTGTTCCGGGAGACTCAGGCATCCCGAGTGGGGAGAACAGTCGGCCATGTTGCGTAGAGGAAGCGCGGGGATCAAGCCACACCAATATGTTCACCAGACGTCGTGGCGGGACTGCACAAGGGGCCTTTAGTAATTGAGTTGTAGGAACAGTTCCATTCCACTGTCGGAACCTCGTCGGAGCACTCGAAGGTGTTACATAGACAACCGACCCCTTCGGCGTCACAGATCCGGTGGTCCCTGACTCAACGGAGTCTCCCGGTGGCCAACTAGGAGTGGTATGAGTCGGGTCCCTCACAAGTTCCCTAGTTGGTAGGGTATCAAAGGCGCAGCCAACTGATGTGTACACAGGCAAAGTGGCAGATGCCCTGGGTACGAATGGCGCCTCCGTCCTCGGGGTGGCAGTAATGGCGTCAAACTTTTCTCCCAGGTTCCGTGCGTCTCGTTGTAGGGCACTGCGGAGGGCGCCAAGAGCCAGAACCAGATCGCTAGCCATTATCCCTTCGCAAAGTGCCTCGATGTCAGCACACCTCCCAGCTGCGTTCATTCCATCTCCTTGGAGTAGCCGAAGCCGAGAGTTACCATCGCAAACTGCCTCTCGGTCAGCATCCAACACTGTGGAGGACCGGGAGCGGGCCCCAGACAAAGGAGAGGGGGCGTGCATGGCGTCACAAATAGGCCAGGGAAACGGGGTGCAGCAATCCGGGCCGCCAACCCCACCCGGCGGGTCCCGTCAGCAATGAAAGTATTCTCCTGCACGATTCGGGGAAATCCACCGGTTGCAGGAAAGCTGAGTTCCGAGTCCGACGGCTGCTGCAGTGAGTACCCCCCCTCTGGGAGTAGCAGCCCGTACGAGGATGGGTCGGGACCGCTCCGCGGCGCCGATGTCGGAATTGAGACACAAGCTAAGAATCGGGGCAAAATGCACCCCAGCTAGGGCGATCGGTCAGGTTTCACGAACTGGTGGCCACCATTGTTGTGTCGGCGGTCAGCACAGCGTCCCACTCCAGGCCCCGGCTCCGACGTCTTCCCAGGCCGCAGGAAAGATGGGACGTATCTTTGGCATCCGGGCAGGTAGGATTCCCGGTGGCACTCGGTATGCGGTCATTTCCATTCACCCGCACAAGACCGTGATGCGGGCACAGGATGACGGGCAGGATATGGTCGCGAGGCGGAAAGGTTTACGAAGCCGGGCGCCTAAGCGGCCATCGCGGTCGCCGGCCTGGCTCCTCCCCCCCAAAGATCCAGGTTTTAAGGGCTTTCCTACATTGGTTTTCTGATTCTTTCAGCCTAAGCTGTGTTGCATTAGGTTCCATGCTCTGGTTCCTAGGACTGTCAGAGAGTTGCCTCCTTTTCTTTTGGACCGGCTGAAATCAGGTGGTTTGAGGATGTTAGCTAAAGAGGTTCTGTGGGTCCTAGCAGTGATGTAGGGTGTAAATCTGTTCACTAAGGGGTCAATTCCGATTTCGCTCGGAAGGGCTCCGAACGCGATCCAGTAGGAAAAAGTATGAGCCGTATGCGTGTTTTCTGACCGACTCGTACAGCTGTACGAGCGAGCAAGTACGATGGGAGAAATGTGAAATCGCCGGCCGAATCGGTTCCGGGTCCGAACCGCTCTGCACGTCTCGTCCATAAGCAAACCGTGCCGTGCAATGGAGGCGATTTCTGACAGAGCCAGTACGATGCACGATTCGGACAGCCGGATCGAGTCGGAGCCTCCGACACGTAAACGCGCTGAGAAGCAGACTTCAGGAGTCCGCGTCAAACCCCCTTCACCTTTTAGTCGTATGAGTCGATTGCAGGGGGGGACCCCAGGGTCCCCCCTACACGTGCATGCATGGTACAGGTGGCAGAGACATGTCCCCACTACCGGGGGCGCCCTTGTGCGCAACATACCTTTTTTCGTCAATGGGAGCCTATGTATGCGTCGTACAGCAGGCTCCCTTTGACTTCAATGGGGCTCCGAGTGACCCGTGTCCACCAGCGCTTGTTCACATCGTACTTGGGTGCTCGGAATCCTGGAGCACAAGTTGGTTGGAAAGCCCTCGGGATCTGATTCGGATGGAGCCTTCTCCCAGCGAGATCGGAATCGGCCCCTTTGTATTTGGGTCCGGAGTTTCTAAAGGCTCTGAAAGTGATTAATAATACCTTGAATAAGATTCTTTTGTGGATGGGCAGCCAATGTAAGGTTTTTAAGGCTGCTGAGGCAGATAATGTACGGGGTAGTTTGAGCACTAGACTGCCACTGCATGTTGTACGACCTGTCGTATTAAAAAAAACGTGTTTATTAGCTCCTGCAAGCTGGCTGTTGCAGTAGTCTAGTCTGGACAAGATGAGTGCTACCGCCACTGTCTTTCTTGCATAAAAGGGAATGTAATCAAAATTTTTTTGGGAGAGTTCTAATGAGGTTGAAGCAAGCTCCAGCTACGGCGAGTGCTTAGGGTGGAGCGGGCGCGTCTTCTGGCCACCAATGGATTGGGACAAATGGATTGTCCTTCCCTATTAGCAATATTTCTGTTTTATCCAAATTGCATTTAAGATGATGGTTCTTCGTCCAACAGATTACCTCTGTTAGGCATAGTTTAAAATTAATCTCTGCTTTATTGTCATCCTTATCTAATGACAGGATCAGTTGCATACCATCTGCGTATGATGTTGTTTTGATGTTAAAGGAAGATACCTGCGAAATGAGCGGTACCATGTAGCTGTTAAACAAAGGGGGGCTGAGGGATGAGCCCTGTGGGACTCCTGAGGTGGTAGTACATTTGGTTGAAAGGAATGGGCCTAGCCTTCGGTTAGTCAGGAAGGATCTTATCCAGGCCAGCACAGTGCCCGATGTGCCACAATTTTGTATCCGGGAGAGGAGAATATCATGTGAAATAGTGTTGAAGGTGGATGACAAATCTAATAAGATCAGAACCCCATGTTTCCCTTTGTCCATGGTAAATGTTAATGTGTCTACTATTATTAATAGTACCAATTCCATTGAATATGTGAGGCGAAAGCCTGAATAGCAGGGATGTAATGTCTTGGCATTCTCAAGAAAGTTGTTCAGCTGATTGCAAACCAGAGTTTCTGTAACTTTGCCTAGGATAGGTAATAAAGATATTTGGCGAAGGTTGGAGAGTGTTGTTGGGTCCAAGGACTGTTTTTTCTGAAAGGGTTTGACGAGTGCTAGTTTCTATTCTGCAGGAACTGTGGCTGCGTCTAGAAATGAGTTGACTATATTGTTAATAACTGGATTCATGATATTGTGAATTACCATGGGTGGGCATGCATCAAAAGATGAGCCAGATTTACAAGCAGTAATAGCTTGATACGACTGTTCCAGTGAGATGTTTTCAAAGCTCTGAAGCCTAGGACTAGGTAATTGGGGGGATGATTGGTTGGCGGTGGAATTCGTGTCTGAGATATTAGTAGTAAATGGGATTAATGAATGGTCTGACCATACTTGAGGGACTGTGGTATTGACCACTAGAGAAGTGAAATTAGAACATACTCCATCAAGAGTGTGCCCCGCCTGATGAGTGGGTGCAGATACCAGTTTTCTATACCTGGTTCATTTCAGCATTCTAGATGGAGGTTGAAGTCCTCTAAAAGTGTAAAATTAGAGTATCTAAGTGTGAGGTGGTCTAAAATGTCTCCTAATGTTTCCAAATATTCCAGGCTAGTGCCTTGCGGGCGATAGAGCAGAGCTCCCGTGAAGCAGGAGGAGCCATTCAGTTTAAATAAAAGCCCAGACTTTCTGTCCCTTTCAAGTTGAGGAGATCAACATTTGTACATTGAAAGCTTTCTCTAAGATAATGGCCAATCCCCCTCCTATTAAGCAGGGCAGGTCAGGCCTCAGACAGCAGGGCAGTCCTCCTGCAGCAGAGCAGTGCTTCTATAATATCCTCAGGTCCAGGAGGGATACTTAGGAGTGGGTCTGAGAGTCCTAGTTTTACACCTGGTGCCGGCTTTGAAGTGGATGAACCTTCTGGAGTCCCCCACAAAGGTCTGGAATTTCCTGCCTCCCTAACTAGGCTCCTTCAGGTTTGATTTCACAAAAGGCTAGTGTGAAGTTTCTTGTGTGTGGGCTGAGGCAGCTCCTTCGAAGAGCAACTGTGGTAGGTGGCAGCTCTGCCCCTCCTACCCTGCCAACATCCAGCCCCCCTTTTGCGATATTGTTTTGAGGAATACACAAAGAGCAACGTTAACTACACCTAGTCATGTGACCCAGGATATAGGCTGCAGGCACCAAATACTTAGGACAGAAAAATGTCAACTTTCTAAAGAAAGAAACCACACTGAAAATTATTTTAAGTGGACGGTCCTTTTGGTTATTTAGCCCAACCCCAGAGGTGTTGATTTGGAAAGATACCGAAATCAAAGAAAGGCCTACTTGATTCTATGATTCAATACAGCAGTAAGTGGATTAAACAAGATGTCAGAACTTCGAAACTTGTGAATTCACTTTTTGATTTTTTTGCATGACTCTCTGAGGCTTAACAAAGTTGGTATATCATTTTGTGAGAAGTTTGTGCTTAAATGTCCCAAAGAATGAACTACAAAAACCATGATCGCGTTCTTGCCTAAAGAAAGCGTCAAACTATATAACTTCTGGGCACGCCCTCCTCCCACAGGAGGTAGACCTTGGGATTTGAGTGGTAAACAGTATAATGAAACCGGACATGATCCGCTCCGCTTCGATGCTGACAGACTCGACCACTGCTTCAAAAGACGCACTGTAGCAAATTGGCTTGTTAACGAACGCTCGTGGATTGAAGCAAGTAAGTCCCCCTTAATTAAAAAATTGTAAATAAATACGAATTTAAGGCATGGAGAGCACTCAAATGCAGGACTAAAATGGCGCTTCATTCCCTAACCATCAAGACCGCAATATAATTAACGTTATGAAGGATTACCCGCGGTCAGATGATGATGGCACATGAGACCATGGCTCTAAAGATACATGCTGGCATCTTGGCTTGCTTGTGAAAGCTTATGGAATGAAGCAAGTAGGTTAGTTTCTTTATTAAGAAACTATTTAATAAAATAAGAAATAAGGATACAAAAAGCATGTGAATGTAAGTCTGAAATGCCTTTTTTTTGCTTATTCTCTTATCAACAAGGCAATTACAAAGATACTGCTACAGCGACCGCTGCTCAAAAAAAGCATGATGGCAATTCAGCCAATTTACGGACTAAATAAAGTGAGCCCTTGGCGAAGAGAGAAAAGAAAAAGTAGCTAATAAGTGTGACCTTAAGACGCACAGAGTACAAGAATGCAGGACAAAAATGTCAATTATTAGTTTCCCTTTCTTTCCTTGTTACAAACAAGAAGACATTGCAAAAGTCGAAAGCCGAAGAGAAATGTTTACATTCAAGCAATGCGACATCAATTAATTTAGTCACTTTTCGATAAACAACAGCTGCAATCAAGAAAGCTTAAAACTGATTGAGGCCAGATTTTAACTAGATGTTTTTTGTTCTTTTCTTGTTTTCCTCTTCTAAATAGGCTAAAACGTAGTCCAAACGAATGAAAAACTGACAAAATTGGACTAGATAGAACAAAAATTAAAAAATAAATGTGAGGGGTCTAATTACGGTCCGATATCCCACAAGACCAATGTGAGAATAACAGTTTCATTTTAATTTTCTATTTTTTCCCAGTTCCTCCAAGTTCTCGGTCCTGATGAGAACCCAAAACTATGGGGTTCAGAACACGTTGACACTACGCATTAGCAAGATGCATGAATTTACTTTTTTGTTGAGATAACCCTTAAGTATTGGGGTCTCTCCTTGGTTTAACTAATGATTTGTCACAACCCCTGGGAATCGTCTGCTTTAGGAGTATGGACAATTAAAAAAATGGGTTACTCGTGTTTTATGATGCAAACTGGTGAATTTTAGGACATCACAAATATTGATCTTTTGTTTTGAATTGCCTGTTTGCACATTTATAATTTAGACTTTGCTATAACACTGAAAAGTGATGTGGGACGAATAAGTATATCCGACATTAATTAAAGTGTTTGCGATTCATGTATGTGGTATGACATGCAAAATATTTGAACGAAAAATGTTGAAGATAAATCATGAACAAAAATGTCTTCATCACTTACTTTTTTTTTTTAATTAAATTTGTACTTTATTGCACCTTCGATGTAAGCACACAGCACTCATCGCCTACAACCCGGAGGCCGGCGGCAACAATAAATATCATCTAGAACAGTGGTCAGTAGCAACACACACAGCCGTAGTGCCAGCATCCCGGAGGCCTGGCAGCGCAGACAGAAAAAGTGTTCTGCAGGAATAGCTTTGACGTTTATCAAGAGTGAAGTAGATAAGTCTGGCATCGACACCCATGACCATAGAGTGATGTGCAAAGACAATGCAGCTAGCCTGACTGTGCAGACGAAGTCTCGGAATCATGTAAACAAGTTACCTAAAAAAAAAAGGAAAAGTGCAATAGACCCACATCCTAACAAACCCCCTACCCCCCAAACAAGCCAGCCTACCCGTACCTGTGTCCACCCACCCACCTGCTATGACTGCTGATTCTAAAAATGAACTATTCACCTATAGCCAAGGACCCGTGGGCCCAAAGGTGCCAGAGAGAATTCTAAAGGAGCCACCGAGACCACCCTCCCTATGCAACCCCCGTCGGGGACTCACACCCCCAACATCTCGACTAACAGCAACAAGGAACCAGGTGACCACCTCAGGAAAAAGAACAGTCAAACATGTAGCATGTCAACCTCTGCCGCCTCCACCCCACCCTCCTGCAGCTCATCCAACTCCTCCCCCTCAGGGTCTGACTCACCGCCCCCTTTGGCACACTGATATTCCCTATATAGCCCCCAGAAATTCTTAGGGCAACTCTTTGGGGGAAGCAGTTCATTATACACCTCAGACTGTGTACAGCAATACAGTAAATCCATCTCCCAGCGCCTTTTAGTGGGAACCGGTCCCCTCATCCATCACAACGCATCCAGGCGCTTGGCCGTCAGCAGAGCAATATCAGCCAAGCGCCGCACCGCCACTGGCAACGGTTTGGAAAAGCCCAGCAGCGCCAGAGCCGGGCACGGCAGTACCTCCGTTCCCAACATCATACTAAGTTCCGAGAATACCCCCTGCCAGAATGTATGAATACTAGGGCAAGTCCAGGACATGTGTAAGAAATCAGCAGAGGGAAAGTGGCACCGCTCGCATTCCGCCGACTGCCGCAATCCGTACCTGTGCAATCTTTCCGGTGTGTAGTAGAACCGCTGTAAATACTTAAAATGTATCAAACGATGTCTACTATTAAGTGAGATCTTTCTAGTGTTCGTACAACAGTAGTGCCACATCTCATCCGAGATCGTCAACTGGAGATCACACTGCCAAGCCAATCTGGCCTTGGAGAGTGGGTACTGCCGGTGCCGGTCCCCCAATTTCTTAAGATTCGTTACCAACTTACTGGACGATGGGTTTGCTGGGGGCGAGATTTTGATCGCTACCTTATCACTCTTGATCTAAAACCCCGTTCTGGTCGTCTGAACCTTTGTTGCCTGTCATTGAGGGAAGAAAGTGCATCTCTTACCAGGTTAGTTCAATCAATAATGGACTCCGCTCGGAAGAACCACAAACTACTTCTAGCTTTCAAAGGTTTATTATAAAGTCAGGATTAATTGCAAGTACAGGCATCTCAAAATGAGATTCACAAGATATACGGGCCCAACTACATACATGTGCTCTCTGAAAACCCTCAGACGAGCAAAGAAGACTACAAGTACCAGTTCTAAAAATAACAGGGCTGCAAGCATTAACACGTATTGTGATCTCTCCGTCATTTAGGGCTGGAGGTAAAATACAGGTTAGGCTGTCCCTACCCTGATCTGGATGGTATCCCTACTTAACAAAATCTCAACCTATCAAAAGGTGTCAGCTGTGAATGACTTCCTAAGAAGATCACCCACTCTTAGTCTCTTGGTGAAAACCTATATTCCTCCAGTCATGACCCCTCTCTGCCTACCCATCCGCTCTCTAAGGGGTCCTCAGGCATCTGCTCTAACTCCACCCAGGGGTGCTGTCCCTAATACAAAACGTACAACAACATTTGAGACGCCCCTCGTGAGACGCCCCTCACGTGGTGTTGCTTCTGGCTTTTTCCATGTTGCACGTCTTTTGGGCCTCGGTCGTTAGAGTTGACCTTGCTTCTCAGACTCTTCTCCGGCCCGCCGATACCCCTTAAAACATTCCTGAACCCTCCTCCGTGTCTGTGCCAGGCTCCTGAACAAACCTCTATTCATTTCATTTATAATTGGATCCCCCCTTCTCTTGCAGACAGACATCTGCAGCTAGGATCCCAATTCTCATAAACTTCTAACGAAAGTTTGCAACATTCAAACCTTGGCACAAACTAATACGTGTAAATCAGAGTCTTTTAAACATTTCAGGCCTACAACATTTCTCATAACGATTATACTCTTCAAACCTTTCATTAATCAATATCATGTTAATACTCTACTTTATGATTATGTAAACACATTTATAAAATATAAACCTATTAAACATGACTACTAAATAACATTAGTGCAATCCATATTGATGTGTGTGGACCCCTTTCCCAACTCTTTCAGCTCTGGCCATGAGGCCTATTCCGTTCTGTGCTTGACATTCTTTCTTTAGCAGCTACATAATATGGATCAAGATTAATCACGCCTAGTAAGGTTACTTTTTCACAAAAATCTACATTAATTCCACTTCTATATAAAATCCCTAGATTTACTACACATTTCAGAATATAGGTGAATATAATATCCACACTCATGGCATTTCTCTTCATGACTTGTGCATACTACAGGTAGGTGTGGTGCACTCGTACATTTTATTCAGTTTGCGCTCTCTCAGTTCCCCCCTTTGATGACCTCTCGGGGTCATCACTAACATCTAAACTGAAGTGATTGCTAATGTACCTCGTTTCTGCGTTTCTAGAGCCCTCAGGCTCCTGTACTGATTGTCTTGTATGGCAGCTAATCTCTGTAGCTGTTCTCTCTGGGCTCTTTCAAATCTCCTTGCTCTATACCATTTGAATGCCCTCACCAATCCCCACAACATAATCACACAGATCAATATTATGATGATAGGTTTCAACACATACCACACGAAGCTCTTTCCTAAGGTAGTGAACCAACCTCCAACTTCACCCATTCCATGGCCCACTTTTTCCCACACATTTTCTCTACTCAGGTCTTCGATCTCCTTGTGGATATTGGTTATGTTCATGATAACCTTCTCCAGAGGCTTTGAATTGTCTGGAATGTAAGTGCAACATTCCTGGACCTTCAAAGCCTTACAGACTCCGCCCTCTTTTGCTAGCAGGACGTCTAATGCAAGACGGTTCTGAAGCACCATGGCCCTTATCGATTGCATCTCTCCTTCCACCAGCATTAAGGACCTAGCAGTGCTGGCAGACAATCTGTCTACGACTGTTGCCAGTCGCCTAATTTTGACATCATTGATGATCAGTCCTAAAAGAGGAAAAACAGCTCCAAATACATCTCCTACCATTTCTGCATCTCCTAGGTCTCTTCTCCCCCTCACTGAAGCCTTGCCCTCGATGATCTCTAAGTCTTGGGCATGATATATTTTGGGGAAGATAATTGCCAAGTAACATGATCCATACCAGTTATCAGGTAGTCTCACATAGGCATTTCTCCCACATACAAAATATACATTTGGAATCACTTGCATTCCTTTCAGGAAATCTTTTGTATAATATTCTAAATTGAAAGCATGTTCACAACTGACCTCTCCTACGTATACGTTCTCATAATACGTTTTGGCTCTGTGAAGACATAACTTTCCTCTCTGCGTTTTATCCAAAGCTATTGGACCACTACTACCCTTTCTCTTATGTGTCTTCTCTTCCTCGGTCCAATCTGTTTTCCCTTGTCCTGATTTTTTCAAAATCTTTTGTCTTCTGTATCGATCATCCACCTGCCCTATGAACTTCTTCTCAACTTCTGACACCTTGCATGTCAGGTTATTTCTGCGGGCATGTGAAGTATCTAAGGTAATCCAAGGAATGAAGAACTTGGCCAATCTGTCTTCACTCTTCCAGTAGTCCCATTTGTTCATCTGCTTGTAATTTGGGACTTCTGGTAACACTGAATCGTAATTGGAGAAATAGTATTCAAAACTATCTCTCCCATAAAATATACTAAGTAATAAGCTACATGTAATGCCATATGTCAGCGGGAGGTGGTGATATCTAATGCCTTCATCTACAGACGCCGGCAACTGCATGCAGACGTAGCAGTCCTTAACCTCCATGGCATCCACGTATTCATACAAAAGTTTAGCATAAGCATTTGACCTAAAGTCGCCTTGGGACTCATCCACATGTAACCTACGGGCTTCTGCTGCTAATAACGCTTTCTCCTGTATGTTTTCCCCCTCCTTACCAGCAACAGTGGGTTTTGGTGCCACTACAGGTTTTTCATCGGTTACCTTTGCCTCACTCTCATGTCCCATAACATACGATACGGTAACTACTAAAGTTATTAGAAGTATTACTCCTACTATTAGTGTGCCTATTATACATTTGGCTCTACGATTTGGGGTGCCGGCTTCCATTTCGTCAGACAGTAGGATTCTCTCTTTTCTTTCAACACAAGTTCTTTTCCTCTCGTTCCTTTACAGTCTTTTTGCTCCTTCAGTCTTTAGAACCACACAACTGGAAGCTGACAACCTCCTTTGCAAAAGTCTTTTAAAGCTTTAACACAGACAACCCTAGCCCTTCTCCGTCAACTCAAAGGAAGGTCCCTAAGATTCTCTGCTTCCTAGGCGCTAGGTAATCTTCTTTTTCTTGCTTATTTACAAAGTCTTTAAGCATCAACTATAAGGTTTGCTCCTGCGGCTTGGACAGCATAGTTCAATATTTCCAAACGAAGAACGTGCTCTTCATGGCTAGTTATCTTTGTTCCAAAGTCGGGGAATTGCAATTCTGTGAAAAACATGTGCTTTAACTTGCTGAGGCGGGGAGGGTTGGGGAGTGTGAACGTTAGTGACCCTTCTGCTTCGACTCCGGGTACTAACAGCTGTACTTCCACTGTGATGATGGGTTCAGAGCTGGACACCAGCACCGCTCTGATCCTCCCTGTCGCTCGTTCCCAAGACATCTGTCGCCAGATATGTCCACTCAGGGGTGGCGTATCTTCTATTAGGCACACGCACTCTTCTTGACCTTCTTAGATCTGGTGCTTCAGCGCCCTGAGCACCTTCTTCCAGGTCTGAGTCTTCGGATATTGGAGGAAGGGTTCTCTCTGGAGTCGACCTCAGGCTTGAACTCCGTCTTTGAGGCCAGCTGGCTTCTCCACGTCTTGCCCTTCTACTCCTTGTCCTTCTGCTTTGCTCTCGCTCTCTTTCAGCCTGGTCAGTGTCTGATTCGTACTCCCAGCTACTTTCGCCTTCAGTAGCGTCGTCCGTTTCGCTGTTGTACTGACCGTCCTCCGGCTGGTCAGACTCGTTCCCTGCTTCTTCTGGCACCTCTACAGCTTGGCTGGTCCCCTCTATGGCTTCTCGGTCCGCAGCTGGACTTCTATCCGAGAGAGGAGCTGTTTCTTCCAGAGGTGCCGGAACCCTCCGCGTATGCGACGCGTGGATCCAATTGGGCAGGCCTCCCACCTTTACTGCAGTGTTCGTGATCAGGATGATCTGGTAGGGCCCACGCCAACGAACATCCAGGCAGCTTCTTCTGACGTGCTTTCGCACAAGCACCCAGTCACCAGGGCACACGTCGTGGCACAGGTCCTGGCACGACGGAACCTCGGCAGCCTGCACCTGAAGGGACACAGAATGAATGGCGTCAGACAGCCCCTTACAATAGTCCAGGATCATATCATCTGTGATGTTTAACAATGCAGCAGTTGGTACAGACGGCAACCTCATTGCTCTCCCCATTAACACCTCGTGCGGTGATAGTCCCGTTCTTCTGTCTGGGGTACTACGGAGGCTCATAAGGACCAATGGCAGAGCATCAGGCCAACTCAGGGACGTTGATGAACACATCTTTGCAATCCGAGCCTTTATAGTACTATTTATCTGCTCCACGATTCCTGATGCTTCTGGTCGGTAACTACAGTGCAATTTCTGGTCTATATTCAGGGCCGCACAAATCATCTTCACAAGCTCGCTGTTGAAATACTTTCCCCTATCTGATTCCAAAGAGGCCGGCACCCCGAACCTTGGGATGAGTTCCCTAAGCAGTAACTTGGCTACTGTGAGGGTGTCACACCTACGTGTAGGGTATGCCTCGACCCATCTGGAAAATACGCAAACAACCACCAAAACATAACGAAGGCGGTTGCACCTTGGTAGTTCAATAAAATCTAACTGCATCCTGTTGAATGGACCTCCAGACCTCCCTATGTGGCTCAATGTAACTGGGGTTCTCTTCCCTACATTCAACTGCTGGCATGTCACACAACGCTGGCACACTGCTTCGGCTGCTACTCTGAACTTAGGGTTATACCAGGTCTGTCTGAATACCCTCAGCATAGCATCTCTACCTAAGTGTACTGGACCATGGATTTGTCTAGCCATTGGGCTCACCATCTCATTGGGTAACACTGCCCTTCCATCTGCCGAAACCCAGAAATGAGCTTCACCCACCACACATCCTGCCTTTTCCCACGTTTGCTTTTCGAAATCTGATGCGTTTTCTTGCATGCATTTCAGCTCATCCCAAGAGTCGACAGTTTCCAATATCATGGCTAATTCAGTTCTTACATTTATTCCGCCCACTTCCACCTCTGTGAAAGAGTACCCTTGTTCTGCGCAGTACCTCGCAACTTCGTCGGCATATCTATTGCCTTGTGACACGAAGTCCATGTTCCTAGTATGTGCGGTACATTTTACAACTGCGATACCTGCTGGACATTGCAAAGCCTCTAACAACAAACGCACAAACTCTCCATTGCGAATGGGAGAGCCTGAAGAGGTCATGAAACCTCTTTGAGACCATAACTGCCCGTAATCGTGAACTACCCCGTAACCATATTGGCTGTCGGTGTATATGGTGACTCGAATTTGGTTGCTTGCCAGGCAGGCACGCGTCAATGCAATAATCTCGGCTACCTGAGCGGAGTGTACTCCTTCCAGGCATCCAGCTTCCACAATTCCAGTAATTGTACAAACAGCGTATGCTGCTCTCAACTGCCCAACTTCGTCTCTTACACATGAGCCATCGACAAAGAAAATTTCATCGGGGTCAGTCAGTGGCTCATCCACGATGTCAGGTCTCGGTTTGGTGCATAGTTCAGTCACATCGAGGCAGTCATGGTCTGTACATTCATCATCATCGATATCATTTGGGAGTGGCATCAAGGTAGCAGGGTTCAAAACAGAGCATCTCTTAAGGGTCACGTTCTCTGCAGCAAGGATGACTTGCTCATAGCGCGTGAGCCTGCTGTTGGTCAGATGCTGTGTTTTGGTCCTGGTCATCAACAGTTCAACAGAATGGGGCACGTATACCTCTAACGGGTGCCCCATTACGATGTTCTCACAGCGCTCAATACTGACACCTGTTGCAGCAACGGACTTGAGACATCCGGGCAACGCTGCGGCTACTGGGTCTAAAGTAGCCGAGAAATAGGCAACTGGTCTACGGGCATTTCCGTGAATTTGGACCAACACACACAACGCACAACCCTCTCTCTCACAACAATAAAGCAAGAATGGTTTATCGTAATCAGGCATTCCCAGAGCAGGAGCACGACACAGGTCCTCTCTCAGCTGCAGGAACGCCATCAAACAGTCTTTATCCCATGGTACCGGATCGCTCACCTCCTTGTGCGTCAGTTTTTGCAAGGGTTTTGCTTTCAGTGAAAAGTTTGCGATCCACTGTCGGCAATAACCCACCATCCCTAGAAACATCCTGACCTCTCTCTGTGTTTTGGGCGCATTCATTTTCATGATCGCCTCTATCCTGTCTGGGGACACTTTTCGCTTGCCTTTCTCAATTCTGTGCCCCAAGTACTGCACCTCTGTCAGGCAGTACTGCAATTTTCCCGGGGACACCTTGTGCCCATTCTCAGCTAGGTGATTTAACAAGGCAATGGAGTCCTCCCTGCAAGCCTCCTCTGTTTCTTACGCCACAAGTAGGTCGTCTATGTACTGGACCAGAACTGACTTCTGGGGCAGCACTAGACTTTCAAGATTTTTCTTCAGAAGCTGATTGAAGATCGATGGGCTCTCTGTATACCCCTGGGGGATACGACACCATGTTAGGACGCGACCTTCCAGCTTAAATGCGAAAAGAAAATGGCTCTCCTCGTCCAAAGGGATCGAAAAGAAGGCCTGACACAGGTCTATCACAGTAAACCACTCAGCTTGGAACGGTATCTGAAACAGTATCACTGATGGATTCGGTACCACTGGACAACATGAAACGACTATGTTATTAATCTTTCGAAGGTCCTGCACTATTCTGAATTTCCCATTTGGTTTCTGCAAACCCATTATCGGGGAGTTACATGGACTACCCACGATTTCCTTCAGTATTCCCTGCTTAATCATAGACTCGATCACGGGCTTTATTCCTGCAATCGTTTCTGGAGTTAATTTATATTGGGGTGTTCTTGGGAACTCAGCATGCGGTTTCACTACGATTTTCACTGGGTCCACCCCCTTGACCAGTCCAATCTCTTCCCCAGTGAAATCCCACACTTCTGGTGCCACTGTCTCTCTCAGATCCCATGGGAGCTCGTCCACAGTCAAAGTGGGATACAGCTCCACACATATTCTTGAATTTGCGACTTTGAAGTCAGCATCATCGTCATTGGTCAATACCTCCACTCCCTGTGGTGTGCAGTATATTGTACAATTTAATTTGCACAAAAGGTCTCTTCCTAGCAGACATACAGGACTAGAATCGCAAACCACAAACTGATGCTCATCGCTGTATTTCCCTATCTTCACCTGCACTGGTTCGGTCAACGGGCTTGTTATTCTCCTGTTTGCGACCCCCACCACTTGTATGGTCTCTCCAGACATGGGCAGACCTGGAACTGCGGCTGACCTAATCGTGGATCGAGTGGCTCCTATGTCCACTTGGAAGGTTGTGGGGCACCCTGCCACTTCGGCCTCGACATGGGGTCCCCTTTGGTCCACTTCTAAGGCTGCCCCGAGGGTGCAGTCTTCTCTTCCCACTCTCCGTCCAGTTAGCGGATCAACGTAATAGCATTCTTCTCCTCCTACAAACAGAGGCATCTGTCTATATGTCTTACCCATGGTCCCTACTCTGGGTGGCTGAGGGAACTGGGCTCGTGGAGGAGGGGTCCCCCCTTTGAGCACCTTTCCTTGGTATGGCGTTACCCCTCTCGCAGGTGTACTTTGGACCTCTTCCTCCTCTATCTCCTGCTCCCCAATTTCAACGTTGTAGGGACACTCGCGTTTCCAATGCCCCACCTCGTTACACTGGTGGCACCGGGTCGTCTTTTTCAATGTGGCTATGTCTACCCTAGGTCTAAAGGTGGTATTCTCCTCATTGCCCTTGTTCTGACTATACTGTTTCTTTCCCCCAGTTCCTGTTCCCTGTTGCTGTTGCTGTTGCCCACCCTTACCAGCTGACTGCATCTGTACCACCATTAATTTCTCCTTTAGCTTCTTTGCCTTCGAGTCAATCTCATCCCAGCAATACCTAGCATATCGCAGGATCTCGTCCAGCGGTTTACTTTGCCAACAAATCGAATGTTGCTGAATCATCAAACTAATATCCGGTCTCAGACCCAATACAAATTTAGACACAAACTGCCCTATGTCTTTGGGGTCCATTACGTCCAACCCACTATACTGTTTAAACGCTTTCAGCAATCTCTCATAATATTCATGAACTGTTTCTTTGGGTTCCTGTCTGGTTCGATCTATTTTGACCCAGTCTATGTCCTGCATTGGCACCTTGTCTTTCAGCCACGTCATCACTCTCTCATATTTTACCATGACTGTCTCGGACGGGCCATTAGTCCGTGCATCTCTCTCTGGTTCAGCTGTGGGCCACTCAGCACTAACCTTACATGCGGTCCACAAATCTCCGGGTACCACAATGTCAAACAGAGTGTTCAGATCTATCCATAAGACCTTGGAGATTTTTACAAACCTCTCCACTTGTTTATACCACTCGACTGGGTTCTCCCTCAATTTGGGGAAGGAATTAGTAAAGGCTGCTAAATCCCCCCTACTCCATGGCACATGCACATAGTTCCCGTTTGCAACCTCACGCAAAGGGTATGCCTCTATTCTCTGCAATCCTCCAGGTGTCATACCAAGCATGCTTCTCCTGACGGTCCCTTTCTTGGACCACCTTTCTTCCCATTTATCTAGTGCCCTCCATGTCCTTATTCCTGTGATCAGTTCCCTTATGTGTGTTTTTAACCCTATTGTTCTTCTCTCATCTAAGTCTCGATCTGTATAATGTAGCCTGTGGTTACCCTGTAATGCTTTGGTCCTCGATAGGTCTACCATATATTTGCCTGCTAGTTCAACTAATTTCTCGTGGATTGTTCTCGCCTTTCGAGTGATGTCCTTTGCCATGAACAGTATTTCATCCTGCTCATACATTTCCATTCTTTCCAACGGCAAGGTACCATCCACCATGTCATCCAGATCTGACTTTAAGCTGGCAACATCGAGTCTTTTGGCTTTTATCTCAGCTCGCAGTATGTCTTTCGAAGGGGGTTCACTGGCCTCTCTACCATCCCAACTCCGAGCCCTACGCTTGGGCTCAGGAGAGTTAAGGAGAGTTCTCCCTTGCTCCCATCTCTCTAGGTCCCATGCTCGGCCATCCGATCTTGGAAGGTGATGGAACACGGGCCTGTTACCCCCAATCTTATTTTGTCCACTCTCTCTTTCTTTTCTCTCTCCACGGTAGGATTCCCTGCTATTCTCCCTCCGGTCACCATTCTCTCTCTGTCTAGTGTCACTCAGTATCTGGTAAGATCCTTCTCGGTTCCCCATATTCCCTGGACTGCACTCTGGTCCGTAATCACAGGGGCTATGGCGAGGCCTCTCGCAACTCCCATTCTGTTCACCGTTGTCAGGCACACAGTGGGTACACTTAAAGCTGTCTCTGTACTCCTGCGTTCTCCTGTCTCCTTCACTATGTATTGGGCGGGACACCCCCCCACACTCAGGGCTCCTGCTTTCCAGATCTGGTCTACCTCCACTCCTGGTATGATGGGTGTCTCCCCTACTGTCCTGACCCCTCCCGTCCCACTCCGGACTGCTTTCATCAGCCCCGCAGTGAGTCCGGGTCCTGCTGTCCTGGCTTTCCCTTCCAGCTTCCGCAGCTATGATGCTCTTGTGAGCCTCTACTGCCTCGTCCCATTTCTTCATGTACTCATTGAACTCCTGGAAGGATGGCGGTCTTGCCCCCCTTAGATCCATAGGCCATCTAGGGCCCCCCTGATCTCCTGTCGGATCTACTGCTGTGTGCACTGGGGTGCTCCAGTCTCTCGGTCTGGGCAACTGACTTGAGGAAGTGATGGTATCATTCCTTCTTGCCATCTCTGCGTTTTCCCTGTCCCTCTGTACCTGTTCCTCCCCCCGTGCTCTTTCTGGGTCATAAATCGATACTATAGGACCTATAGTAACAGGTACTTGCAGGGCATCTGGCAGTGCGTAGGATGTGGCACACTCCGTTTCTGGCACCCTTTGTACCACAAACCTCCCGACCACCTGCGGCAACGGACTAGGCTGTGACAGTTCTTTCTTTGCAGGAGGATCCCAATGGGAAACGGGAAGCGGTCTATACTCCCCTACACTGGCCCCCCCCCTTCACTGCGCTCTACCTCTTCTGTCTCCTTGTTATACGGGGGTGGCCTATCTGTGAGTAACCTATTTATCAGGCTGTCCTCTGTCTCGCTCTCATCATCTTCTTCTAGTGGGCTTTTGTTTCCGGGCGCTTCTAACACTGGGTACAATTTATTTATTTCCATGTTATGCACTCTCCATCTTTTAGCATCCGCATCCAATTTGGCCTCCTGCACTGCTCTTACCGATCGTTTCACCCTTTCTTGTCGTCTATTCAGGTTCTTCTCGTGCGCGGCCCTAATCCAGGCATTGAGAGCTTCAAACTGGGTCGGTCTAGGCATAGGTCTCATTGAGGTCATAACTGCTTTTAATCTGTGTAGCACCTCTAGTCTGAACGTCCCGTACTTCGGAAACGTCAGTTCCTCATTTCCTTCCGTAATCTTGCTCCACTCTGAAATCCACAATATTGTGTGCAGCCCAACATTTGCCGCCATATAACGAGCCGGCGTACCCTCCGGCGGGGCTTCTTCCCCTTCATAAGATCTCCGCCTCTCTTTTTTAAAAGCCGCTCTTAACCATTTAAAACACTTCATGATTATACGCACAATTTCCAGCCTCAATACTCTGTTTACTTCCTGATGACAATCCACCAATCCTAGCGCGGCTTTGCTAGCTGGCCTATCACAGCGCGGTCTTGCTCCGGCCGGCCAATCCCAGCGCTGCACTTTCTGACGTCCCTCGTCTCCGCTTCGCAGCAGCACCCCTCCTTTCTCAGCTCGTCTCCCGGTCATGCATGCGTCCCATTCATCCACTGAAAAAATGACTACTTCCGACCAAGCGGTCACTTCTCTCGACTGTATGTCCACAGTCTATCTGTAATTGTCACCACAACTGACGAAATGTCTATCGTCCCTCTGATAGGTTTCTTACACACACAGTAACTTCCGACCAGCGTCCGTTACTCACGCACTCACTCTTACGTTCCCCCTATCTCGGTCCTGCGGGCGATCAATGGTACCTCATGACCCCCTTCACACTGGTTGACAATTACTCTGGATGTCCGATACACCCGAACCACTTAAGCTCTCCTTGAACTTAAGATTTCCACCGGTTGCGCGCGCTCACAACCTGTTCCACAGTCACTCTACAGGCATTCAACTCCGCCAGACATTACAACATAGATACAATACAAAAACACCGCAATCAATCAATCAATCAATCAATGGCACTTGTAAAGCGCGCTACATACCCGTAGGGTCTCAAGGCGCTGGGGGGGGGGGGGTGCCGCTACTGCTCGAACAGCCAGGTCTTCAGCTTCTTCCTGAAGGAGAGGTGGTCTTGGGTCAGGCGCAGGTCGGTCGGGAGGGAGTTCCAGGTCTTGGCAGCCAGGTAGGAGAAGGACCTTCCTCCTGTAGTTGCTCTTCGCATGCGGGGGACGGCGGCGAGGGCGTGGTTGGCTGAACGGAGGTGGCGTTTGGGAGCGTAGAAGTTGACTCGGCTGTTGAGGTAGCTCGGGCCTTGGTCGTGTAGGGCTTTGTGTGCGTGGGTGAGGAGGCGGAAGGTGATTCTTTTGTTGACAGGGAGCCAGTGAAGGTCTCTCAGATGTCCGGAGATGTGACTGGTTCGTGGGATGTCGAGGATGAGTCTGGCTGAGGCGTTCTGGATCCGCTGGAGTCTCTTCTGGAGCTTGGCGGTGGTCCCGGCGTAGAGGGCGTTGCCGTAGTCCAGTCGGCTGGTGACGAGGGCCTGGGTGACGATCTTCCTGGTCTCGGTGGGGATCCACCAGAAGATCTTCCGTAGCATGCGCAGGATGTTGAAGCACGCCGAGGAGACGTTGTTGACTTGCCTGGTCATGGAGAGGGAGGAGTCCAGGATGAAGCCCAGGTTGCGTGCATGGTCTGTTGGTTTGGGTGCGGTGCCCAGGGCGGGAGGCCACCAGGAGTCGTCCCAGGCGGAGGGTGAGGGGCCCAGGATGAGGACCTCCGTCTTGTCCGAGTTCAGTTTCAGGCAGCTGGTCGTCATCCACTCGGCTACCTCTTTCATCCCTTCGTGCAGGTTGGCTCTGGCGGCGGTGGGGTCGTTGGTCAGGGAGAGGATCAGCAATCTAACACGCATGACCCTTTATACTCACTCTCGACCGATACTGCTGCTTTTCTGTCTCACGTCATCCGGACCTTCTTCGGCGGGCGGTTCTTCTGATCATCGATCTCTAGGGGCCTTGGGGTAATCTAACCTGGCCTAGATCACCTTCCTCAAGAAGGCAACCATCCTCTATAGCTACCAACTGCTGGGGGCGAGATTTTGATCGCTACCTTATCACTCTTGATCTAAAACCCCGTTCTGGTCGTCTGAACCTTTGTTGCCTGTCATTGAGGGAAGAAAGTGCATCTCTTACCAGGTTAGTTCAATCAATAATGGACTCCGCTCGGAAGAACCACAAACTACTTCTAGCTTTCAAAGGTTTATTATAAAGTCAGGATTAATTGCAAGTACAGGCATCTCAAAATTAGATTCACAAGATATACGGGCCCAACTACATACATGTGCTCTCTGAAAACCCTCAGACGAGCAAAGAAGACTACAAGTACCAGTTCTAAAAATAACAGGGCTGCAAGCATAGACACGTATTGTGATCTCTCCGTCATTTAGGGCTGGAGGGAAAATACAGGTTAGGCTGTCCCTACCCTGATCTGGATGGTATCCCTACTTAACAAAATCTCAACCTATCAAAAGGTGTCAGCTGTGAATGACTTCCTAAGAAGATCACCCACTCTTGGTCTCTTGGTGAAAACCTATATTCCTCCAGTCATGACCCCTCTCTGCCTACCCATCTGCTCTCTAAAGGGTCCTCAGGCATCTGCTCTAACTCCACCCAGGGGTGCTGTCACTAATACAAAACGTACAACAACATTTGAGACGCCCCTCGTGAGACGCCCCTCACGTGGTGTTGCTTCTGGCTTTTTCCATGTTGCGCGTCTTTTGGGCCTCGTGCGTTAGAGTTGACCTTGCTTCTCAGACTCTTCTCCGGCCCGCCGATACCCCTTAAAACATTCCTGAACCCTCATCCGTGTCTGTGCCAGGCTCCTGAACAAACCTCTATTCATTTCATTTATAATTGGATCCCCCCTTCTCTTGCAGACAGACATCTGCAGCTAGGATCCCAATTCTCATAAACTTCTAACGAAAGTTTGCAACATTCAAACCTTGGCACAAACTAATACGTGTAAATCAGAGTCTTTTAAACATTTCAGGCCTACAACATTTCTCATAACGATTATACTCTTCAAACCTTTCATTAATCAATATCATGTTAATACTCTACTTTATGATTATGTAAACACATCTATAAAATATAAACCTATTAAACATGACTACTAAATAACATTAGTGCAATCCATATTGATGTGTGTGGACCCCTTTCCCAACTCTTTCAGCTCTGGCCATGAGGCCTATTCCGTTCTGTGCTTGACATTCTTTCTTTAGCAGCTACATAATATGGATCAAGATTAATCACGCCTAGTAAGGTTACTTTCTCACAAAATTCTACATTAATTCCACTTCTATATAAAATCCCTAGATTTACTACACATTTCAGAATATAGGTGAATATAATATCCGCACTCATGGCATTTCTCTTCATGACTTGTGCATACTACAGGTAGGTGTGGTGCACTCGTACATTTTATTCAGTTTGCGCTCTCTCAGGTTCTTAATAACATATGTGAGCTCCAGCACCTCCTGCGGCTCCGACATTTCCGGGCCCAGCAACACCTGCAGCGCCCTACGGACCCGATGATATTGGAAGCTGTGCAACAGCGTCTTCCCAGAGTGGGATTGCAGGACCTGTTGCAATGTCTTCACCGTGCCGTTCAAGAAGAAATCCCCCATCTTTTCTATGCCCAAGTCACGTAACGCCTTAAGGACCCCCTTCTCTGTCAGCGGGGCCAACCACACCGCCCATTCCACCCGCATGAGGGGAGAGTACAGCAGCTCGCTGTCCCGGGAGCGGACTAGCTCATGCCAAGCGTGATTTGTGGCTGCAATAGAGTCTAAATTACCAACCATGCGATCAACAGGGCAGCATATTGTGGCTGGGAGCGGGGTGTGATCCGCGAAGAGGCGCTCCAGCTTCACGTGCGGGATGCCAGGGTCCCCATGGATCCAAGTGTGTAGATGAGCCCCCTGTGCTATTCTGTAGTACCGTTCCAAATCTGGAGCCCCCAGGCCCCCTCGTTCATAGGGGAGCATTAAAGTTTGCCATTGAACCCTCGGTTGTTTGCCCCCCCCACGCAAGCCAGATGAGCGTCTGCGTGAGCTGCCGGAAAAAAGCCTTTGAGAGCACTACGGGAATATTAGCAAACAGAAAGAGGAACCTGGGGAGGACCACCATCTTCATTATTGCTATTCTGCCCATCAGGGACAGCGGGAGCCTGCACCACACCTCCACATCATCCACCAGTCTAGAGTACGCAACACCATAGTTCTCACGCACCAGAATCTCAGGATCAGTGTGAACACGAATCCCCAAGTAACGGATAGAGTCCGTGGTCCATTGCAGCGGGTATTCCGAGTCAAACGGGAGGGTCACCGGGGTCAGAGGAAGCGCCACAGACTTGTTCCAGTTGACCCGCAAGCCAGACAGGGCTCCAAACCTCACCACTTCCCGCAAGACAGACGACAAGTTCTCCTCCGGCTCTCAAACATATAACAGGGTGTTGTCGGCGTATGTCGAAATGCCAATCTGATAGGTAGGGAAGTTGATCCCTTCAAACCCATGGTATTCCCTAATAGCGCACGCCAGAGGTTCCGCCACTAAAGCGTACAGAAGCGGGGAGAGGGGGCAACCTTGTCGGGTGCCCCTGCTGATCTCAATCGGGGCAGTGACGAGTTCCCTATCTTTAATCGTGCAGTCGGCTTATAGTACAGGGCCCCTAGCATCTGTAAGAAAGGTTCGCCGAGCCCGTACTTACGCAGAACCCTAAGCATAAACGGCCACTCCACTGAATCAAAGGCCTTTTCCATGTCCAGGAAAATAGCAACAGCCTTATTCTCCTGCCGGACATGTTGAATGGTGCCTAGCACTGTACGAATATTGTAGGTCAAGTTCCGAGCGGGGACAAACCCAGCCTGCTCCGGGGCAACCAAGTCTGGGACAAGTAGAGCCAAACGCGCTGCCAGAACTTTTGCATATAATTTGGCGTCTACGTTAATCAGGGAGAGCGGCCTATACGAGCCACTATCATTGGGGGGTTTTCCCGACTTCGGGATGGTGATGAGAAGTGCCTCCCTCATAGATTTCGGCATACTACCCTGTTGACAAATGTCGTCAAAGAGCAGCATCAAGTAGGGTACAAGTTTGTCTTGGAAAGCCTTATAGAAGGCCACCGTAAGTCCATCAGCCCCCGGAACGCTGCCTGATCTCATCCCCTCCAGCGCATCCGTAATCTCCTCTTTCTGGAATGGTGCCACAAGAAATTCTCGCTGCCAATTGGCTAGAAAGGGCATCTGGATATAGCTCAGATAGTCATCTATTTCCTCCTCTAGGTGACCTGACCGTGATTTATACAGTTCGGTATAATAAGCATGGAATTCCGCCAGTACATTCCTTTCCTCCGTTACCACCTCACCACTAGATGTTAATAACTCCTCAATCACCAATGGCGGTCTGCTATTCCGCATCAGTTTAGCCAACAGAGAGCCAGGGCGGTCCCGTTCCCTGTATGTGCTTGCCGTGGCGTACTTCCCCATATGTTGTATCTCCCTATCCGCCTCATCATGGAATTCCGATAGCAGGGACTTAAGCCTCTCATTTGTGTCAGTATCCTCTACACCCCCCGCTTGTCGCTCCAGATCAGACAGTTGTGTTTCCAAGTATTTCAATCGCTGCCTGATAGCTTTAAGCACCCCTGAGTGTTTGGCCATCGTCATCCCACGTATGTACACCTTGAACGCATCCCAAAGTACCTGGACACTATCCACCGACCACACATTAGTTGAGAAATAAGTGTCTATATCCTCAGCTAATTCCCCTCTGAAGGCCTCATCCAGGAGTGAATACGGGGGGAACCTCCAGGTGAACGGGGGTATCCTTCTAACCGGTGCCTCTAGTAGCAAAAGCAGTGGTGAATGGTCAGATAACGTGCGGGGCAATACTGCGCATCCCTTCACTGAATTAAGGAGGGAGTGGGAGGCAAACCAATAATCAATCCTCGTGTGTATATTATGGTAGGCTGAGTAATGAGTGAAACCACCCTTCCCCGGGTGCCTATGACGCCACACATCAAACAAATCAAGCTTCACCAGTTCCGCCTGCATGAGTAACGCCGAGGCCGCCGGGCTTTTGGAAGCACCAGCCGACCTGTCCAGCTCCGGATTCAACACGAAATTGAAATCTCCCCCCCACAGCCACCTGGAGCCCTCATACTGTCTACATAGGTCCGCCAGCGAGGTGTAAAAGGTAGGTGTGTCGTAATTGGGGCCATACACATTCACAACCAACAAGTCGTGGCCTTTCCCCACACAACGGGCAATGGCATACCGACCATCCGGGTCCACAACAACCTTCTGTAGTGTCAATTGCGATTTTGGATTAGCCCACGTAAGCACACCCCTCGCATGTGTAGTGAACCCTGCAGCAACACAAGCACTCCCAAGACCCCTGGTCAACAGCATAGGACTAGTTAGAGGCAGGTGGGTTTCCTGGAGCAGGGCGAGATCAACCCGGTGTCGTTGTAAGTATGCTAGTACCTTCCGGAGTTTACGGAAATCATTCAGCCCCCTCACATTCCAAGATAGCATTCTGATAGAGTTGGGGCCACTCTCCGGCCCTAAAATCTCAACGTCCACCATTGCAGGATAGGGAGCGAATCAGCTTCGCTCAGGTGGCACAGCAGACACAATCCAGTAGAAGGCCGAACAAAACCCTCCCCCCAACAGTCCCCAATTGACATATGTAACATGGTCAACAAAAGAAGAATAGAACAACCACCCACCCACCCACAGCCGACCAACCCCAACCCGGTCAGACAGGTCCCACCACCACCCACCATCCCCCTCCCCGATACCACCAGTAGCCTCTACAGACCCAAGGGGCCCTCAGGAGAGCCAAAAGCACTGGGGCAGAGGTTCCCAGCCAGACAACAGTATAATTGGGTCTAGGACCTTAAACCTCGGTTACTCCACCACCCCGCCCCCATTAGCATTCGGCACCCTCACTAGCTCAAAAACTCACCATCAAAGAGCTAAGCTCCCGCGCCTGGGAGGGCCCTCCCCAAAGCAACCAGCAGATAGTAAAGCGTGCTGCCACTAGACACCCAGTGCATTCCTATGCGTTCAATGAGTAGCTAGCAAGATCTCACCCCACAATTTCGACAAAGTAGGCTCACAGCGTCTGTATCAGAGTCAAAAGTTCGGAAGGGCACAGTCGACCCAGAAAGGAGTTCACACACTCGATTACCCCTGGCCGTCCATGTCAGCAGCGGCATCGGCGTCCTCTCGATGACTCCTCGGGCTGTTGCGTTGTTCCTTAGCCCACTCCTTCAGGGATTTTTTCAATTCCGCAGGGTCGGTGAAAAAGTGTGAGTGCCCTTGCCTGTTGATTCGGAGTCTCGCAGGGTACAACATGGCATAGTCCAGCCCAAGGTCTCTCATTTGTTTCTTATATGGGGCGAAGCGCTTCCTTTCCTCCTGCACTCTCGCCGTGAAGTCCAGATAGAGGGAGATATTCATGCCCTCGAATTGCAAATTTCCTTTCTCCCTTGCTAGCCGAAGCGCCAGATCCCTGTCTCTATAGTTCAAGAGCTTCGCAATAATCGGCCGCGGCGGGAGTCCTGGTTGCGGTTTCGGCCCCAGAGTGCGATGAGCCCTCTCGACGATAAACATAGGGGAGAAGACCTCCTCCCCTAACAGGGTCCAAAGCAGCTTCTCCACAAACAGCTCCATTTTACCAGTGTTGGTAGATTCCGCCACCCCAGTAATGCGAACGTTGGAGCGCCTTGAGCGCGCCTCCAAGTCCTCCGTCTTGTCTTGGATGACTTGAAGTAGTCATCCGAACTGCTTGCGGTCTTTATCCCATTCCGTTTGGGCCTTCTCCGCCTCCGTCAGCCGCCTTTCTGCCATATCCAGCCGTTCGGCATGCTTATCTACTCTCTCAGACATGCGGTCCAACCTGAATGACAGAGCATCGATTTTAGTGCCAATCGCCGCCATGCTGTCCTGCAAGCCTTTCTCCATAGTGCCCAGCATTTCACGAATGTCCGCACACAGTGAGCTGTCGGGCGCCGTAGGCCGCGGCGAGGCATCCGGGGCCGGCCCCTCTGCACCCTTCGTTCTCCGCTGATCAAATGACAGTTTGGGCTGGGTCTTGTCGCCCTTCCCCATGGCGTTCCTGGTGGACATTCAGTCAAGGTGCCCAACCGCCAGCAATAAATCGCCAGCAAATGTTAGGGGAGTAGAAAGGAGACACTGTGGGAGCAGGCTCCAAAGGACGAGGTGTTGCGCAGCAAGAAATGCGTCCAAGATGGCGGCTAATCGCACGGCAGTACGAGTAGGCCTAGTCGCCAGAGAGGCACACCACCGAGCACTCCCCTGTAACCGGACCACACCAAAGCCGAGCAGTTGGGTCACCACACTCCAGAACACCTCAAATCCACAGCCCCACAGCTGTCCGTGGGACGCGCAGGGTTCAGGCACAGGCCGATAGATCACTCTCCAAGGAGGTTGGCGGCCAGCTAGCAACTTCCTCCGGTGTCCATTAGTACCTTAAAGCACCAGCACCTCTGCTCCCACTGAATGCACAATCAAAGGCCAGTCCACCACAACTTCGCTCGGGAACAGGGCGTGATATCGCGAAGCAGGACCAGCTGTGTAGTCGCAGTAGAGGTAGACCGGCACCACTCTAGTACCGCAGGCCGCACGTAGCGTGACGCAGCTCGGGCAGCTTCTCAGGATAGACCGTGGATTACGGCCTGGTCCGCCACCGCACCCTTCTCCAAGTAGCAAAGCGACACCACACCGGAGTTCGACTGGGGTAAGGCCCCCCGCCAGGCCGGAGCGTAGATAGAGAGTTCGCCCCAACATTCAGAGCTAGTTAGGCGCCGAAAGGATAATTTTGTCGGAGTTTAATGGGGCTCAGGCGAGGATCTCAGCGCTCACACGTCTTTCATGGACGCCGGCAAGCTCCGTCCCCCCATCACTTACTTTTTATTTTCGAAAATTGTTTCAGACAAAATACAGTGTTTTATGGCTAACTTTCTAAAGGTGGCATTTTCAGAATTGTGACTTGAAATCAGACTTTACCATTAAAGAGGACTTTAAATTAAAACTCATTTTAGTGTAAATATGACTTTGCTACCTGTTCCCATCCAAAGTTATCACTTATAAAATGTAAGAAGGTAACTCAATGTTATCCTATGAGAAGTATGCCTTTCAGTAGGGAAAAACAAATGTAAGGGTTTTTCACTACTAGGACATGTAAATCTTAAAAGTACATGTCCAATTTTTTAAATATCATGCACCATTCCCTCTGGTATGTTTTGTTTAGGGCCTACCCTAGGGGCGTGTTACATGTGTTAAAAAGGAAGGTTTAGGCCTCGCAAAAAGTTTGTTTTGCCAGATTTAAATGGCAGTTTAAAACTGATACAGGCTGTAACAGCAGACCTGAGACTTATTTAAAAAGACTATGTGGGTGGCACAAAAAATGCTGCTGGCCCACTTATACCACTTAATTTACAGTACCACTTTACTAGGAACTTAGGAGTAAATTAATTGTGCCAGTTTGGTGTAAGCCAAAGCCGAAGTCAAAGTCAAAATTACTTTATTCGGTTAAAATTTAAAACCATCAAAGTACAGATGACATTACATGCTACGTATTACACATTATAAACAATACAAAAATTCATTTCAATTCATATACCATTTACAAAAAGACCATGGGCCATCCTGTGAGACACCTTCCCACCAAAAAAGCAACCCTTGATATTCAAACAAATATATTAAAAAGTTTGTCACACACCAAAATCCATCATCTAAAAAGGTCAATTTTACTTAAAATAGTTAAAAAGAAAGAGGCCAGCACTATAATTAAAGTTTATTCCGTCACCTAATTGCCCCTGTAATATTGCTGGTTACCCAGAAACACACAACCGGGGAGCCCAGCATTTGCAAATAGGCTAGCGCTGGTCTAACTTGCTCAAAGGTATCCCCTCTTAACAGTGGTAAGATACATTTTCTGCATAGCCTAGCTTAAAGATCGCAGAAATATTCCATGTGGAGGGTATTCTGTTCTGAGAAGTTATCACAGGGACAGGGGCCCAACGATCCCTCTTTAAAAAAGCCTTTTAGGAACGATAATAACCAGGGCACCATGATATACTTAAATCTAATCAGGGCAAATAGATGAAAGGGTTTATTTATGTAAGTTAGGTATGGCTGCATCTCCCTGCCCAAACTTAACATAGCAAAACTCCTCACTGAGGGTTTGGCTAGTTCCACTTCCTCCCTTATTAACATTGATATGTTCAGACACTGGTGCTTCAAGCCTCTGATGACCGCCTTGCCAAGGGCTCTGGGACTTAAAAATAATACAGAGCAGCCCAGTGAGTCCATTTGCGTCTTAATATAACGGATCCACAGGATATCAAGTCCTTTATCTAAAGACACACAGTTTTGAACGATCAACTGATTCAAGTTAGGTGACGGCTTAGCCCAAATTCTTACCCAACATAATAATCGGGGAACTGCAATCTGATCTGGGATGAAACTGGCACCTAAATCCTCATGGAGATTAAAAATTGGAGTGGAGGCTGGAAGCGACAGCAGCCTGCGAAAGAAATTAATTTCAACTGTCTGGATGTCACTGGTCTCAGTGTAATCCCATACGTCACTCCCGTATGTCACCATTGGGAGACACTTAGGGGCCTATTAGGATGACGGGCGGACTTTGTCCGCCCGTCATCCTAGTGGGGAATGGGACCGCCCGCCATAAGGGCGGGGGTCCCGGGGGTGGCATTAGGATGTGCCCGCCACTGTGGCGGGCACATCCTGCATTTCTAGCATTGTGGCGGGCGGTGCTGAGCGCTCCGCTTGCCACAATGCTAGAAATGCTTGTCAGCATTTGCATATACAAAGCGGCAGGCACCGCGCAGTGCCTGCCACTTTGTATATGCAAATGAAGGGGGGTACCATAGGTACCCCCCCATGTGCACCCCCCACCTGTACTTCACTCTTGGGGCCCACAGGGGGCCCCCAGAGTGAACACCGCATGCCTTTCCGTGGCGGCATTGAGACCAGCCCATTGTAATATGGCGGGCAGTGTCTAATAGACACCGCCACCATGTTACTGGTTTTCCGCCCTGGCCGCAAGGCGACCGGGGCGGAAAACATGCGGGCGGTGTTTGTCACTGCTGCGGTCCCCTCCGCCATCGTAATATGGTGGGGGGGAATGCAGGGAAGGATGGCGGGCGGATTGCCTCCGCCAGGGTGGCGGTGGCCACCGCTACCCTGGCGGAGGCAATCCGCCCGCCATCCTTATGGGCCCCTTAGTGTTATAAATCTTCATGAGGGCAGGGAGTGGTTTAGATCCTATTCTTTGTGCAAACCCTAATATTGCCCCGGATGCCCTGACAAGGGTGTTCTTTTTATGTGCACGCTGCATAACCCACGATCATCTTTCATCACAAAGAACACCTAGATATGGGAAGGCGGGGACTTTCGTGAGTTCCAGACCCTTACAATAAAATTTAATCTTCTTTGCCTGGCCCTTAACAATTGACATTGAATGTGATTTTTTGAGGTTTGTAATTATATCTAGAGAGTTCATAAAATCAATAAAACAGTCTAGGAGAGTGTGTAACCAGCGCGACATCCTAGCTACCAAAACCGCATCATCTGCGCACAGTAGTGCAGGGATCATTTTTGTACCTGCTCTTGGGACATCCTTACAAGAGGAAGTCAAGACGTCTCTTAGTTTATTAATGTAAAGCGTGAAAAACAGGGATGCCAAGATGCACCCCTGTCGCACCCCTCGCTTTACGGGCCATGCATTAGTTAGGCTGCCGTTCTCATTATAGCGAACCGCCGCCGAGGTGTTTTCATGATTGGCTGCCGAAAAGGAGATCAAGGCCGGCTCTAGCCCAATGCAATGAAGGGAAGCCCAGAGTTTTTGCCTATTTACGAGATCGAAAGCAGTGGATAAATCCATAAATGCCAAATGGATGTCCCCACGCTTAGCGACCGTATACTTCCCTATGACTAGGTGAAGATTGAGACATTGACCCGCCATGCCCTTTCCCTGCCTAAATCCATACTGAAGATCCAAGATGATGCAGTTTTTGTCTAGCCAGTCTGTTAAATGGGCAAGTACGACCTTCCCCATTATCTTGGCTGCAGAGTCCAAGAGTGAGATCGGTCTATAAGAGGCCGGATCCTCTCTTGAGCCCTTTTTAAATATTGGAATTATTACAGCTTTAGCCCTAGATGGGGGAAAACCGACCTGTGTCGCAGCATTGAAAACAAAAGTTTAAACCTTAGCCCATACAATAGGGTCCGCCCTATAGAGATCGGCAGGTACACCGTCTGGGCCTGGTGCCTTTACCCTTAAGGTAGACATAATTGCCTTGGTTACTTCCTCCTCTAAAAAATACCACATTTAAGGGATAAATGTTAACCCCCTGCCGGCTGGCTGACTCTAAGCTCCCATCAGTATATATGCCACTAAAGTGTTCAACCCATCTTTCTGGAGGAATAAGACAATTTTTAGCAGAATTATTTGACTCTTAAAACGTTGGGCTATTGACCACTCTCCAAATCTGGTGCTACTGGACAAAATGCTCACTTGGCTAAGTTCATCCCAAGCCATTTCTCTTAACTTTGTCTTTCTTGCATTCACTGCGATTTTATAGGCCCTTCTAGCCTGCTTAACATCCCTTGGGGTCTCTTTCAGCTCCCCCAGAAGAGCCATGTGTGCATTGGCACACGCTTGGTCAAACCAATTTTTGTGTTTCTTGGGTCTTAATTTACTGTGGAGCGTCAGATTGGCCACCACCTGTCTCGTAATGCGGTCACTCACACAACTATGCATTACACAAAAGGTGCCTAATAGATCTATCAGGGGTCCTGAGACTAAAATAAAGTCAATGATGCTTCAATGCCCCTGACCAGTATATGTAGGAATAGGAGGAAAAGTATCTGGCTGTACAGGGCAGAACAAATTATAAATAGATAAAAAACTCTCTAGAAAAACCCAAGATTTCGTATGTTCAAAATGAGTTAGCCCCTGCGAGCCATACTCCTCCTCTAGGCCTAACAGGCAATTGGAGGGACAAACGTGGGTATTAAAATCACCAAGGATCAATAAATGGTAGGGCGCGTCATCATTGGCCTCATAATCATCTAAAAAGGTAGCCAGAGATCTTAGATGTTCCAAATCATCCGTTCTTGTGAAAGAATGATCAAAATTAACCACCAAGAGGCCTGGCAAGTTTTCACCTATTAATTTGGTGTAAGCCAATTTTACCATGTTTAAAGGAGAGTTTTACAGCAAACAAATGATGGATGGAATGCTGACAATGCAAACATTCTCCCCCAGTCAAAAGATCTGGGTTAAATCCATTGTTCTCTTGCTCATTATGCCACCCCATTTTGGACCCAGCCATATGCAAATCAGTCTTGACCATGTGTCCCATGGTAACAGTCCAGACCGAACTGCCAGGCCAGGTCCTCTCTGGACCGGAAACAAGCATCCTGGGACCGGTTTCAGGGTATGTCACCCTTCTTCAGCCAGGCTAGCTTGAATCCAGTGGCACAATGAGCAAGGGACCCATGTCTGGGCATACCCATAGCACATAGGTGAAAAGTGTTACAGCAAATGTTTAAAGGAGAGAGCACAAGCACTTTAACACAGATTAACAGTCGCAAAGTGCACAGAGTCCTAAAGCCAACAAAAATAAATTTAGCAAAACAGTAGTGTTGAATGCCCCCTGTACAGAGAGCCAGGTCCAACAAATATATATAGTCATTTATGTATTTATTTTCTATTCATAATTACAACTATGTATTTTTACTTATATTATTATTAGGTAGGCTGTTAATTTAATTACGTTGAAGATAATGCTATGTGTATTATTATTTCAATATACTTATCGTTTTTTACCATATTCCGTTCCACAATATTTTTTATACAGTATTTTGCTAGTGCACATGCAAAGTATGTAAACTCTATATTTTTAATGACAATACTTTTGGCACGATAATGTGGCAAAGGAAATTGTTTCATATAAATAAAAAAAGTAGCAGTACACATGAAGAATTACAATCAAGCACTCATAGCAACCTCCGTATATTGTAACTGAAATGACTGTGGGTCGATAAAATTAGGTAGCATAAAGGCAGCCACAACCAATTACCACGTCAGTCACAATAAATGGGATTAATGGCATAGACCAGTGGTAGAAGTGAGCCATGACAGTGGTGAAAGTGCATGATGGTCCGCCAAGAAATATTTGGGGCACCATCGCTTACATTTATTACAAATTAAGTAAAGGAGAAAATTCTGAAAAATCAAACAATGGTTCTCTGGTTTACTGACATATAATCACGGGGCAACGGTTGCTCAGTTTCTCTGAAAAGCGAAAAAGCCTGCAGTGACCAAGGTCTTATAGGGAAAGAGATGCAGACTGGAGGCTGTAGCTTTCACATGAAGCACTGATTTGGTCCTGGCTTGCTTTGAGATACAGGTATGGGCAAACTCTCTGTGTGAAGGCAGCATGAAGGGTAGAGATGCAGACTTTTACAGAGATAGGGCCAGATGTAGGTGGCTATTTACCGGCCGGTAACGGCCGATTTCGGCTGTTACCGACCGGTAAATGGGTTTTTGGGATGTAGGGGGCCAATTTTACCGAATCTGTAAATTTACCGAATCGGTAAATTTACCGATTCGGTAACTTCTAGATGTAGGTGGGACTCTTCTGAGTCCCAAAGGCCTTTCAGAATTGGTATTTTAACACCCTATCCAATTGGGTGGTAAAATACCGAATCCAGGTGTGCATGCACATGTGTGCATGCACACCTATGCCATGTGACAGACAGACATGCCCTTAGGGCATGTCTGTGTGCCACATGGCACACATGCCTGTATTTGGGGTGCTAGAGGGTGTCAAAGTGACACCCCCTGCACCCTTGCTGGAATCGGTATTTACCGAATCGGTAAATACAGATTCGGTAATGCCCATTGTTTCCTATGGGCTTCAATGCCCATAGGAATCAATGGGCATTACCAAATCGGTATTTACAGAATCGGTAAATACCGAATCTCAACGATTCGGTATTTACCGATTCTGTAATACCTACATCCCCCCCCCCTCTATTTTACCACTTCTTAAATACCGAATCGGTAAAATTCGGTATTTAAGAAGTGGTAAAATAAAATGACCTACATCTAGGCCATAGTGCTTAGTTTGCTCCAGTGGCTTCTGGAGGTGAGCATCAGCCCTCATTTTTTAGCATCAGGACTTTTCTTTTGTCATCAGACTTTGATCTGGAACACAAAGGAAGAAGAAAGACAGCAAAGGAAGCAAGATATTCAAAACAATGTACAGAAAATAGCAACAAGGGAGGAAGCATGAATGAAAAGGATCTTCCAAGGAAGAGATCAATATATACAAAGTGTAGGACAATGAAAGAAACAGGCATGTGTTGAAATGAAGACTAGATTGCCTACCTCAGTATTCAGAAGCACCACCTGTGGTGGGTGGAGTGTTGTAAGTTAGCCTCCCCGACCCCTTCTGGCGCATTCCCAAAAACCACACGGACACAGCATTCAGAGTGTGGTTACTATTTAGCCTAACCACACCCGCCTTCACGGGCTTTTATACAATACGTTTGGCCTCACGCCAGACGTTCTCACTTGTCTCACTGACGCGGGGGTCTACTGACGTATCCCCCCTTGTACATGTGGTGTCGCTCAGGTCTCCGCGATACTACAGTGCGCTTGAAATAAAATCTTCAGGCTCCTGACTTTCTTTTCATTTTTTCGTTTTTTTTTTACAAATGAAGCATTGGCGGGCTATCACCTCTTTTCAGTCGAGAAACACTCTAGGCTTCTTTAATCCGACCATAGAATCATAAAATGAGGAGGTTAAACGGGAGGAAAATACTTAAATATGCATTTGAAGGATTCAAATTCTGCTATCATAGTTGTTAGAAGTTGACTAACTTCGCAATTTAATGAAGTAGCAAAGGCTGTCAACTTTGCACAAGTATATGTGAGATTTATCCACAAATTATTTTTTTGAAGGAAAAGAACAATGTTGTATGTTGAAAAAAATTTAATAAAAAAATTAAATTAATTACTGAAATAATATCACCTTAATAAAAAAAGACCATTTCTGTACTGAAATACTAGCTTTTCTTTTTATAGTCCATATATATTTGATGCTCAAGTATCAGTTTTTAATTTTCTTAAAATACTCACATTCTGTATAGAGTATAGTGAAGATTTCAGCTCCTAGTCCGCCTTCAGTGCGCAACACCTGAGATGCATGTCATGTGTTTTGATCAAGGCAGGTGGTGCTGTACTTGGTAAACAGAAGGCCCAAATTGCGAGGCTCATTAATATTAATGAGCCTCTCGCAATTTGCTAGCCCATTGGGAATGCCGGCAGACCACCATGTCTGGGACTGCTTTATAATAAAGCAGTTTTTTTTTAAAAAATGCATCCCGTTTTCCTCAAATGAAAACAGAAATGCTTTAAAAAAAATTATAAAATTAAACTTTTTTGTTTCATTTCTTAAGGGCAGGCAGTGGTCCCTGCCTGCCCTTAAAAATGTATTTTGGATGCATTTGCAAAGGGGAAGAGGCATTTGCCAATGCATTACCACCTACTTGAAGTAGGTGGTAATTGCGAGTGTTTTGCGAGTGTTTTGCAAAAGCAATTGTGGTCGCATAACCTTAGTACATTGTTTTGAGACTCGCTATTTGGAATAGAACGCCCAATCCAAATAGCAAGTAGCAAAACCTTTTTAGCGAGTCGCAGAAAAATTGTGACTCGCTAAATAGGCTATGTACACTGCCCAATATGTTTTTGATTGCACAAACGAGTTCGCAAACCTGTTTGCGCATGCAAAAACGGTGTACATCTGGCCCTGTATCTCAAACGAAAACGTGATTTTTTTAATGAAAGAAAAACGATGGCCCTGAAATGACATATTAATAGTTGTAGTGTACTCATATTTTAGGACCAAAATATATATCCCTTTAAGTAACATCTCACATCAAACTGATGCACAAGGCCAGGTTGTCATGAACACATTGTTTTGAGACTGTGGATGCCGAGGCCAATCCCTCTGTCTCCTCTTAGGGGCCAACTTAACCACTTGCACTGAGACAAGCATATTAACATACACCCAGGCTAAGGGGGTAAGGAGAAGGAGGGAGAGGGAGGCAGAGAGAGAAAGAAAGAGAGAGAGCGAGAGAGGGGGGAGAGAGAGCGAGAGAGGGAGAGAGGGGGGAGCGAGAGGGGGACAGACAGAGAGGGTGAGAGAGAAAGAGGAGAGAGAGAGAGAGGCTCCTGCAGGCTGGAATCCAGGAAACACTGCATGGATCTTAAAGATATAACATCTCAGATCCAAATTAGGATCATCAAGGCCTCCACCAAAGGGGAAAGAATACAATTACTAATGGGTCAACAACACAGGATACCAGTTAGATGTATGGATAACAAAGTGCAGTACTTTCCTAGTGCAAGCAGAGGGTATGCTGTAACTAGCCCCTGGTGCACTGCAGACATTGCAAACAAGCCGGAGGTGGAAAGCTGATGCTGCACCAGACGAGAGGATGCCTGGGCAGGGAGACAAACTGACAAGAAGGTACTGATGCAGGCATCATAAATTGAGGACTGAAGGGAGCTGATCAAGAGGGAAAAAGGCAAAGGTGAGGGAACGAAACAAGCTGAGGGCTAACTGGCGAAAAACGAAGAGTCACACCCGCTGTTACTAGAGATCTGAGCTCTATAAAGGTGAGGTGGAAATGCCTGGTGTGAGACTTGGCCCTTTCCCCAAAATTTTTCGCTTTTTATCCCCTGTTAATTTAGAATGCCCCTATTGAAACAACAGTGTGTAGGTCTTGTGTAGTGGAGAAGGGCCTGTGTAGTGTAAAACTAGTGTTAAAGTACAGGTACTACCTACCCCTAACATGGCCGCCACAGACCTCTGCTGCAGCAGCGTGGTTTAGAGGGCGCATTCTAGTAGCCAGGGGCAGGCTGGAACCCTCAGGCAATGTATCCATCTTAGCCTGCCAGCCTGTCCACAGGTAGAATGGTGGAACCTCCGGAAGCCTCTGGAACCTTCTGGAAGAGGTGAGGTGACACCAACTGGCACCAACTGACACTATCAACTGTCAACTGGCACTATAAAAGGAAAGGGAGGGAACTTTCCTGAGGAGAAGAAGGAGAGAAGCTGAGGGGAAGACCTGGGGGAGGAACCTACGCAAGAGTTTAGGCAGAGGGGCCTAGTCAGGGACTATGATGCTGGAAGTGACAGGGCTTTGAGTGCTGCCTTTCAAGTATTGAGCACACCTGTAAATCCCCCCTGACCCAGCCCAGCGGAAGGGAACCCCCAGGGACCACATGAGGGGATTGGCTGAGAAGATCCAACACCAGCCACCAACTTAACCCCCTTCAAGGAAACAAGAACCCAACTGCTATTTACAAGGGCGCCAGAAACAGCTGCGCCAAGAAGAAATCAAGGAACCAGAAACCAAGTAACTGAACTAAGGGCGCAAGAAACATCACGCCAAGAAGAGAACTAAATCACCACAGGACTTTTGAGGAACCCACCAGGTATTGGCGCTGTGTCGCTCCCTGTGCCCCCTGACGCCACCTGGGGTTCCTGCGCTAACCTGCCACTGCTGTGTGGCTTGACCTGTGAACTGCCCTTGTTTGAAGTCAGCTACTGCTGAAGCGCTAGCCTCCAGAACTGCCTGAATTTGGCCCCAGCGCGGAGACTGTCATCGGCTGTGCCCCTGAAAGCGCTATGGTCTATTAGTGTAAGCGCTATTGACTGCCTATATTAAGCGCTGTATTGTTTCCCTCATCTGGAGAAGCGCTGTAGTAGTGCCTCTAAGCGCTATCCTGTATGCTCCTACGAAGCGCTGTGAAGTTGTGAGGCGCTGTACATGTGGTAAATGTCATTAGTGACCAGCCCTACATCAGCAAAGCGCTGTGTGCCCAGGACCTGAAGTGACTGCCTGGCGCTGTGTTAGAAAGCGCTTCTGTGCCCAGGATTACTGCCATTGGTATCAGCACTAGAGACTGTGTGCCTTGAAAAGCGCCGTATCCCGTGCCCCTGAGGAGCGCTGTGAAGGAAATTGCCTGAAGCGCTCACCTGCTGGATCTTGTGACGTGCTGGGGACGAAGAATCTGTGTGGAGCGCTGTGACCCCGTCGCTGTTCAGCGCTGTCACCCCTGTCGCCTGCTGAGGTGCTGTGTGGCCGGAGCGCTGCGGTGACTTCGTGGCGCTCTTTGAGGAGATCGCCGGCGTTGCCTGAGGCTCCAACTTCGCCTGTCATCGTCCTCGGCAGCCCCCGGTGCCTGGAGAGGGCCGCCGCAGCATTGCTGAGTGTTGCGATCACCGCCGCAGCCCAGGCCAAGCAGAAGGAGTCTCCACGGCGGCCCCCGGTGTCAGGAGAGGGCCGCCGGAATTCCTGTCAGGTCGCGCTGGGCCTTACAGGCCGTGAAGCCTCGACCTCATCTCACGTGACGGAGGTGCGCCGCGTCATTGGCCGCACCCCCGCCCATTGCCGCGCAGCCATTGGCTGCAAGTGTCAAGCCCCTTTGCCGGCTGTGCTGTGGTTGGCGGCCGGCACTTACTTGCCGAGAGAGAGGCCGGGCCCATCCTGCTTCTCCTGTTGCTTGTGGTGTCCCTGACCGGTCCCGAGGCCTGAGGAGCCGGGACCGGTCCCACTGAAGCGCGGGGCATATCGGAGGGGCTCATGGAGGAGTGAGAGCCCCCCTCCTACCCCGCTTTCCCGGACAGCGCCGCCAGGGTTCTAAGAGGAGCCAGAGCCTCAAACCCACCAGAAGCCTACGCAAGGGCCCGGGAAAGGCCGAAGAGACAGGTAATCCCCTGGGAGGTGGGCGGAGGGCAGGAGAAGGCCCCGAGTTCGCCCCTCCCCGGGGGAAAGTTGAAGTTGGGCTCCTTTGGCCCCCCATTGACCTATGTAAGTGCTGGAACCGTGCCCAGCCCCCAATAGACACGCTGGGGGAGTCTTGTTGGCCTTACCTGCTCTTAAGCAGATCCTAAAAGAGTACTGATACAGGGCCTAAGTGTTCTATGCCTAAGGAAAGGTGGTTATTTTATCCCAGGTAATGTTCACTAATGCTTGAAGCCTGACTTATCTTGGGATTATTGAACTGTTGGGCACTGAATAAGGAAATGTTACCCGTATCCGCTGAAATGTCATTCCTGGTTAAGGAAGGGGTCGCTCCTGCCAATTGAATGGTTTACCCTCATTTGAGGCACTGTTTATTCCTGCGTTTTAGGAAATGTTATTGCTGAGGAATGCAGTGTTTGTGCTACTAATGAAATGCACATATTACAATAGGCCTAGTTATTACTGCCTTATTTAGGGGAATGCTCTGCATAGGCCCAATTAAATGTGCAGGTCTGAGTCATGAAATGGTTGATCTATTATTAAATGTTTATTTCTGCTCAGAGAAAGGCTACCCTGATTAGAGTGGAACTGTCTATTCAAGTAAATGACCAGTTTATGCCTATTAAATGACATGCTAAATCTAGCCTAGTGCCAGGTTTCCTGAAACTCCTACAGCTAGGTACTAAAATGGTTTGTTCCCAAACGTAGGATATGTATATTTCTGCCTAAGGCAGTGTTATCTGAATGCTATTCCAGCCTCAGGTGTTGTAGTAGTATAACCTAGTTAAAAGAAACGTTGATTCTTACCTGATAAAATGGGTAATGCTGGCTGAATGAAATGTTTTACATTGAAGTCTTTTCCCTGTGTGAGGAGAGTGATAACTTTGACCTCTAGTCAGTTATGATACATTATTTATCTATTTATGAGATGTTTTACTCCTAATATGGGAGAAGAGTTATGCACAGCTAATGTTCCCTCTAATATGGTGTTACACATTTAAGGAAATGATGACCTACACTTAAGGAACCGTTATTGATTACAAGCTTTGAAACACATGTATGCTAAATGAATTCCTAATACCCTGATCCTGCTCTATCTTAATAAAGTTAACTTGAGTTTTTTACACAAGCTCACTGGAGTGGTGTCACTAATTGCGTGCTCATGTTTCTGACTCAGTGGTTGCGTGTGCTGCATGGTTGCTTAACACATATGCCTTCGGATGCCTACCCGCTCGTGCCATGCTACCCTAGGGGACTGGTGACCCCAGTTCCAACATATTGGTGTCGAGCGGTGGGATCCAGGACTTGTGACCATGCAGCACCCTCCATTGGGACAGGGTGCACAGCAATTGGGCTGCACAATTATTGTGTGTGTAAGCCAAAGTAATTGACCCCTCCACTGTCTAGCCTGTGAGTGTATCAAGATCTGTTAGACCTAATCCTGTCACCCACGTCCTGGTATTTTTTCCCAGATTTATCTGAGTCCCCACCTGGCATACTGGAGTGTTGTCAGGGGATGGGGGTGCCTGTTGGGCGGAGGGAAGAAGGAACTCCGTACCACTTTGGGGGCACGGGTAGGAGCCCACCCAGAGGGGAGAGGGGATGTGGAACAGGAGGGGCAGGTCACACCCAGGGAGGCGGGCACACCAGAAGAACCAGGCCTACTCAAAATTGTTGTGTCTGACAATGTGCTACCGGGAGGATGTTCTGGGGCAGGGAGTAGAGTAACTGGGGGTGTGCGTCGTCTAAGATGATAGAGCATGAGAGGGAGAGTGAGAGCCTTGCAATGGATGAGAGGAAGCTGGTGCACAGGCTTCAGCTAGAAGAGTTAGAGCTGAAGGCCTTGGAATTATATGTACCAGGTGCTTCCAATGGTGGCAGCGTACCCGAGGTTCGGAGTTTAGACCAGTCACAGAGTGTAGGACCTGGACTGGGGTTTCAGGATCAGGAATTGCCTGACCTGGAGGGTGGGGTACCGGTAACTAAGGACCCTACCAGAGTGACTTCCAGGGGTACTACTCCAGGTGGGAGGGTGCGGAACCCTGGGAGGGGGTGCAGAGGGAGGAAGGTCTCTCCTCTGGCACCGGTCCAGCCACGGGGTTAAGATCCTGGGTTGGGTGGCTAGGTTCAGGGGTTGCCTGACCTGGCGGGAGGAATCTCTGTATTCAGAGTTCCTCCGGTTGTGACTTCCAGGGGTACTACTCCAGGTGGGAGGGTGCGGAACCCTGGAAGGGGGTGCAGAGGGAGGGAGGACTCTCCTCTGGCACCGGTCCAGCCACGGGGTTAAGATCCTGGGTTGGGTGGCCAGGTTCAGGGGTTGCCTGACCTGGCGGGAGGAATCTCTGTATTCAGAGTTCCTCCGGTTGTGACTCTCAGGGGTACTACTCCAGGTGGGAGGGTGCGGAACCCTGGGAGGGGGTGCAGGGAGAGGTAAGTCTCGCCCCTGTCACCAATTCAACTTAAGGGTTTAGACCCTAGGTTGAGGAGGAGAGTGGAAAAAGGTACCACGGGCCTGGGGCGACTGCCCCCCACTCTGAGAGAGAGTAAGGGCCAGAGACATCTGGATTGGAGGTCTGTCCTGGCCGTATCCCACTAGGAACACCAGTGGGGTGGTTGGATTAGCGAGGATGTCATGGTGGTATTGGGCCTGCGTCCACCTTTTTCCGCCCCAAGCAGGGAAGCCCGTCAAGGGAATGACCAGTCTACCCTGGCTTTTGGCTGGGGGGGAGATGTGTGAGACTTGGCCCTTTCCCCAAAATTTTTCGCTTTTTATCCCCTGTTAATTTAGAATGCCCCTATTGAAACAACAGTGTGTAGGTCTTGTGTAGTGGAGAAGGGCCTGTGTAGTGTAAAACTAGTGTTAAAGTACAGGTACTACCTACCCCTAACATGGCCGCCACAGACCTCTGCTGCAGCAGCGTGGTTTAGAGGGCGCATTCTAGTAGCCAGGGGCAGGCTGGAACCCTCAGGCAATGTATCCATCTTAGCCTGCCAGCCTGTCCACAGGTAGAATGGTGGAACCTCCGGAAGCCTCTGGAACCTTCTGGAAGGGGTGAGGTGACACCAACTGGCACCAACTGACACTATCAACTGTCAACTGGCACTATAAAAGGAAAGGGAGGGAACTTTCCTGAGGAGAAGAAGGAGAGAAGCTGAGGGGAAGACCTGGGGGAGGAACCTACGCAGGAGTTTAGGCAGAGGGGCCTAGTCAGGGACTATGATGCTGGAAGTGACAGGGCTTTGAGTGCTGCCTTTCAAGTATTGAGCACACCTGTAAATCCCCCCTGACCCAGCCCAGCGGAAGGGAACCCCCAGGGACCACTTGAGGGGATTGGCTGAGGAGATCCAACACCAGCCACCAACTTAACCCCCTTCAAGGAAACAAGAACCCAACTGCTATTTACAAGGGCGCCAGAAACAGCTGCGCCAAGAAGAAATCAAGGAACCAGAAACCAAGTAACTGAACTAAGGGCGCAAGAAACATCACGCCAAGAAGAGAACTAAATCACCACAGGACTTTTGAGGAACCCACCAGGTATTGGCGCTGTGTCGCTCCCTGTGCCCCCTGACGCCACCTGGGGTTCCGGCGCTAACCTGCCACTGCTGTGTGGCTTGACCTGTGAACTGCCCTTGTTTGAAGTCAGCTACTGCTGAAGCGCTAGCCTCCAGAACTGCCTGAATTTGGCCCCAGCGCGGAGACTGTCATCGGCTGTGCCCCTGAAAGCGCTATGGTCTATTAGTGTAAGCGCTATTGACTGCCTATATTAAGCGCTGTATTGTTTCCCTCATCTGGAGAAGCGCTGTAGTAGTGCCTCTAAGCGCTATCCTGTATGCTCCTACGAAGCGCTGTGAAGTTGTGAGGCGCTGTACATGTGGTAAATGTCATTAGTGACCAGCCCTACATCAGCAAAGCGCTGTGTGCCCAGGACCTGAAGTGGCTGCCTGGCGCTGTGTTAGAAAGCGCTTCTGTGCCCAGGATTACTGCCATTGGTATCAGCGCTAGAGACTGTGTGCCTTGAAAAGCGCCGTATCCCGTGCCCCTGAGGAGCGCTGTGAAGGAAATTGCCTGAAGCGCTCACCTGCTGGATCTTGTGACGCGCCTGGGACGAAGAATCTGTGTGGAGCGCTGTGACCACGTCGCTGTTCAGCGCTGTCACCCCTGTCGCCTGCTGAGGTGCTGTGTGGCCGGAGCGCTGCGGTGACTTTGTGGCGCTCTTTGAGGAGATCGCCGGCGTTGCCTGAGGCTCCAACTTCGCCTGTCATCGTCCTCGGCAGCCCCCGGTGCCTGGAGAGGGCCGCCGCAGCATTGCTGAGTGTTGCGATCACCGCCGCAGCCCAGGCCAAGCAGAAGGAGTCTCCACGGCGGCCCCCGGTGTCAGGAGAGGGCCGCCGGAATTCCTGTCAGGTCGCGCTGGGCCTTACAGGCCGTGAAGCCTCGACCTCATCTCACGTGACGGAGGTGCGCCGCATCATTGGCCGCACCCCCGCCCATTGCCGCGCAGCCATTGGCTGCAAGTGTCAAGCCCCTTTGCCGGCTGTGCTGTGGTTGGCGGCCGGCACTTACTTGCCGAGAGAGAGGCCGGGCCCATCCTGCTTCTCCTGTTGCTTGTGGTGTCCCTGACCGGTCCCGAGGCCTGAGGAGCCGGGACCGGTCCCACTGAAGCGCGGGGCATATCGGAGGGGCTCATGGAGGAGTGAGAGCCCCCCCCCCTACCCCGCTTTCCCGGACAGCGCCGCCAGGGTTCTAAGAGGAGCCAGAGCCTCAAACCCACCAGAAGCCTACGCAAGGGCCCGGGAAAGGCCGAAGAGACAGGTAATCCCCTGGGAGGTGGGCGGAGGGCAGGAGAAGGCCCCGAGTTCGCCCCTCCCCGGGGGAAAGTTGAAGTTGGGCCCCTTTGGCCCCCCATTGACCTATGTAAGTGCTGGAACCGTGCCCAGCCCCCAATAGACACGCTGGGGGAGTCTGGTTGGCCTTACCTGCTCTTAAGCAGATCCTAAAAGAGTACTGATACAGGGCCTAAGTGTTCTATGCCTAAGGAAAGGTGGTTATTTTATCCCAGGTAATGTTCACTAATGCTTGAAGCCTGACTTATCTTGGGATTATTGAACTGTTGGGCACTGAATAAGGAAATGTTACCCTTATCCGCTGAAATGTCATTCCTGGTTAAGGAAGGGGTCGCTCCTGCCAATTGAATGGTTTACCCTCATTTGAGGCACTGTTTATTCCTGCGTTTTAGGAAATGTTATTGCTGAGGAATGCAGTGTTTGTGCTACTAATGAAATGCACATATTACAATAGGCCTAGTTATTACTGCCTTATTTAGGGGAATGCTCTGCATAGGCCCAATTAAATGTGCAGGTCTGAGTCATGAAATGGTTGATCTATTATTAAATGTTTATTTCTGCTCAGAGAAAGGCTACCCTGATTAGAGTGGAACTGTCTATTCAAGTAAATGACCAGTTTATGCCTATTAAATGACATGCTAAATCTAGCCTAGTGCCAGGTTTCCTGAAACTCCTACAGCTAGGTACTAAAATGGTTTGTTCCCAAACGTAGGATATGTATATTTCTGCCTAAGGCAGTGTTATCTGAATGCTATTCCAGCCTCAGGTGTTGTAGTAGTATAACCTAGTTAAAAGAAAGGTTGATTCTTACCTGATAAAATGGGTAATGCTGGCTGAATGAAATGTTTTACATTGAAGTCTTTTCCCTGTGTGAGGAGAGTGATAACTTTGACCTCTAGTCAGTTATGATACATTATTTATCTATTTATGAGATGTTTTACTCCTAATATGGGAGAAGAGTTATGCACAGCTAATGTTCCCTCTAATATGGTGTTACACATTTAAGGAAATGATGACCTACACTTAAGGAACCGTTATTGATTACAAGCTTTGAAACACATGTATGCTAAATGAATTCCTAATACCCTGATCCTGCTCTATCTTAATAAAGTTAACTTGAGTTTTTTACACAAGCTCACTGGAGTGGTGTCACTAATTGCGTGCTCATGTTTCTGACTCAGTGGTTGCGTGTGCTGCATGGTTGCTTAACACATATGCCTTCGGATGCCTACCCGCTCGTGCCATGCTACCCTAGGGGACTGGTGACCCCAGTTCCAACACCTGGTTTTGCCACTACTGAACTGGAAGTGCTCATGATGTGCTGGCCCTCCAGTGGTTGGTGCTGTGCATGTGAGTTTGGGAAATGTAGTCTTTAATTTTGAGTGTGAGTGCAAATTTTCCATTATTCTGTGTGCCATTTCTTCCAAGTCTCTGGTGTCCACACCTGTCTTGGGACCTGACACAGATTCTTACTTTCACGTTAATGTATTACTATCATCAGTCATTGCATAAATTACTGAGTGCATTGCAAATGAAAGGGAAACTAATTCTTAACACCACCCTCAGGTAACTACACACAGGGAAATAATTAGAGAATGAAGCAACTGGAAATGCAAAAAGGCAGATAATAGTTTCTACAACCCAGCTTGATCAGCAAAGAACACAAATATTATCAATTCAATTAAAAAAAAAATTATTTCGGCAAATGCTGCCATAAAAGCACAATAATACAACATTTATAAGTGCATCATCATAAAATAAAATTGAACCCTCAATAACAAGAGGATGACAATGTCGATAAGGTCACGCTCCCTCTAAAGGTTAACACATAGAGACATTAGGCATGATCAAACATCTCATATGAGGTCAGTTTTTAACAGCAAACTATATAATATCATCATGTAGTACATTCATTTAAAAAATATAAATGAGCTAAAAGGCAAAGTTAAAAAAGGTGATCATCAGTTGATACCATTTAAAATCGGGAAATTGATCATGTATAAAACACCATCTCAATTCTTTGTCCTAGCTTCTCACTAAACATCTGCGTTTGCACCACATTGCAAATAAGTATTTTGTTATAGCAACAACAACAACCGGGAGCATATCATACTTTAGTAATCTAAAGACCTCTAAATAGTTTGTTATTTCTAAATGTTTACATAGTTGGAGAATCCATTTAGATCTAGCTGTATGGTATGCAGGGCAAAAAAAGATCACATGGATCTCCGTCTCTTCAGACTCATTGCACCTGGGACATGATAATTTATTGGCACCCACCCAGTTGTTAGTAAATGCATACAGGGGGAGCGTCCCATGCCGGAATTGAAGAAACAATTTCTTGGCTACAAGAGGTTGAATCAAATCTAAAGCCGGCTCCGGGCTATAATCCAATTTAACGTACAAGAACCTGGAGGTTAGACTAGATGAATAAGTCGACTGAATGATACTTATCAGTCTATATTCTTTCAAGGCAGAGGTTAGTGATTGTGTGGAAGTAGCAGAGCCTTAGGTACAGCCCACAGGTCATTTCTCCCTATTTTGCGAAAAGTGCCCTGAATAAAGGACAGCCAAGGGATATTCCCCGCTCCCAATGTTGACATAACCGATTTTAATTTCTCTCTATAATCTTCCAACTATGGCGTGCTCCATAGCCGTCGCCAGTAGAGGAGTGGGCGAGAGGTGATCAAGTCAGCAATCGGAGCAATGCCCAGGTCCATCTTTAAGGGGGTTAAGGGGGTACTTTGTCGGAGACCCAAGAGTTGCCTCAAAAAGTTACTTTCCATCACTGTTAAGGTATTAATTGGACAAAGTTCAGCACCGTATAAAGTGGCTCCCCTGGTTTGGACCTTATATATTTCAACAGGGGGGCCAATAACCTTTACGGCACAGCTCCTATGAACTTTTAAAATCCACCCGCTTGCTTGGATTAATTTTAGATTTGCCTTGGTAATCTGCGGCCCCCATTCCATTCTCTCATTTAGGGTGAGGCCCAAATAATCAAAAACAGGTACCCTTTCTAGGCATCTGAAATCCATTTTAGGGTGTGGGCAGTTGGTAGATTCGGCATGGAAGACCATATACTTTGTTTTCTTTATATTAACCTCCAGATTCCTTTTCTTACAAAATGAGCTAAATTCCTCTAAGACACGCTGCATCCCCATGGGTGTTTTGGATAGGAGCAGCGTGTCATACGCAAACAATAAAGCTGGTATTCTGCGGTTAGCAAGTTTTGGTGAATCTATGTCCTTAACAGCTAAAAGATCCTTAATTAGAAAGTTTAGGAAAAGGGAGAAAAGAGTTGGTGCGAGCACACAACCTTGTCTCACTGCCTTCTCTACGGCGAATGGAGTTGAGAGTTTCCTGCTGTTCCCCAATCTTATTTTGGCAAAGGTGCTTTCATGTAAGCATTTGAGCTGTTGGCAAAGGAAAACTGGAGCCCCCATGTCAAGCATTAATCCCCACAACTGGTCTCGATCCACCATATCAAACGCGGATTTGAGATCCTCGAAAGTTAGGTAGAGAGAGCCTCCCTCCAGCAGTATGGTTTTCCAATAGATTAGTTGTAGTCTAAACAACTGATCCATAGTTGAGGTTTTGGACCTAAAACCTGCTTGTAGGGTAGTAAGTATATTATGGTCATCCATCCAGCTCTGCAATCTTCCCAAAAGAACATGGGCAAAAATCTTTTGTGTTACATCAATTAGGCTAATAGGTCTATAAGTTGCCAGTTCTAAAGGGGAGCCTTTTTTATAGATAGGAAAGATCTCAGCACCTGCCCACGTTTGAGGAGGTGTCAAGCCATGGAGAATTACATTAAAAAGGCACTGCAGATATGGGCCCCAGACTACCAATTCCGATTTGAACAGGTCTCCTGGGATCCTATCCAATTCGGGTGCCTTATTTGGAAGGACTTTAGCCAGAGCCACTGTAACCTCAGCCAAAGAGCAGGGAAGTATAACGGCAAGGGGAACATAAACAAAATCAATGGCTGGCGGCCCCATCTCGATGACTCCTTTTGGGGGCTTTGAATACAGCAATTCAAAATGAGATCTCCAGACCTCCTCCCCAAGGTTTGGCTCAATTGCATTCCTGCCCTCGGGTTTTCCATTCTTCACCAAGTTCCAAAACCCTCTTGGATCTTTATTGTCTAGGGCTTTCTTAATGGCCTGCCATCTATCAATTTCCCATTCGGATTTTGCTTCTAAAATGATGTTCTTAAAAAATGCTCTTGCCTCCCTAATACGTACAATGTCACCCTCTCAGAGTTTTGTCAACAGGGCATTCTTTGCTTCTCTGCATGCCCTATTATACAAAAGATTATTACTTCTTTGTTTGTTCATTTTATGAGTTGAAGCGCTAAAAAAGAACTGTGCCAGGGTACTAACCACAGCCGAATGGTTTTCCCCCAACACCTCTAAAAAAATCAGTGGCACCACTATTATCTGCAATTGAACTTGCCTTAACTAAAAAGGGTATGATGGATTTGTACAGGGAAGCCATTGCCTCTGGGGATTGTATGAATGATCTCCAGCGAATTCTTCTGCCTCCATTAATAGCAATTAAATCAGAGGGAGGCGGAGTAGTCACATCCTGTCCCACTGCCCGTTGGCGCCAATCCAGGGTAACAACCAGCGGATTGTGATCACTCTTAGCACGGGTCTGTACCAGAAAGTTCACAATCCTATGCCAGAATTCCACCTTCACCAAAATATAATCAATTGTGGAGGCTTGACCATTCCTTTCGAAGGTGTATTTCCCTGGATTATCAGCAAACAGGCGAACATTACATGCCTTCAGTGAGTAACTGAGAGTAAGTGAGGTCAACGGCAAAGCTAGAGGGGTCCAGCCCTTCATTGGATAAATGTTGCACGTTGGGATTCCACATGTTGAATCTTCATCACTCATAATTGGATGAGGTAAAGTATTCAAGGGTTCAAAGTGGCAGTTGAAATCCCCGCCGATGATAGGAAAGACTTGTTCAGGCAATCTCGAAAGAAGGGCGGATAGACAGTCTAGCATCTGTGAGGTCTGCCAAAACCTAACAGGGAGAGAATGAACATTAATATTGGCCACCTTTCAGAAAATATTAAGGGAAAGAGTAGTACATAAGATATCAGGGGAATGGGTTTCTATTGTCTTAACTGAACAGTCAAGATGGAGACCGACCCAGATACCCAACCCCCGATGGTCTTCCCCTTTGCCCCTGAACAGCCACTTTACAGTAAGTGGCAAACCAAACTCTATGCAAAGGTTTCGGGGCCCAAGTCTCCTGAAATAAGCAAATCTTGTGGGTGTCGATGAATTCACCCCAATTGGGGAGATCCATTTTAGCACTCAGCCCAGCTATATTCCAGGACAGCAACCTTAACCCTTGTGGTGTGTATTCCTTAATACTCTGTGTGTCTAAAATGGAGTCCCCTCTCTCATGGGCCACAGACAAGATCTCCTCATCATGGCCAGCAGTGGTTTCAGCGGTGGCCTCAAAATAACTTGCTGCTATCCCATTAGAGTTCTCCGTTAGTGCCAAATCATTACTCGATCCCGAAAGATAGTCAGAACCCACAGCTCCCTGATGCCTTTGAACTTCTATGACCTGGGACATAGAAGTCGCTTCCCCACATTCAATCATATTATGCTTACTCCTCACCCTACCGGGCAATATACAAACTATAGCCGCCTTGATATCGTCAATAGATCCCGTAGAGGATTCTTCACTCTCCAAATCCCTGCTTGGGATCAGTGTCTGAACATTGGCCACAACTCTCTTACCAACTGAAGACGAGCCTAGCTGTTGGACCTTAGGAATTAGATGTTGACTACTAGTAGTCAGTCAGTAGACCTGATCTAAAACACTGAATCTGTTACTTACAGGGAAGACAACTGGTAGGGGGTGTCATAGGTGCAACGCCCATTAAATACACTTCCTGCCTGAGCTCTTTGGTCCCAACTTTCCCAGCTTTCCCATGGCTTGCCCCTTCTCTCTAAAGGTGGATGAAGAGGAATGTCAGGATAAAAACAGGTTAAAGGGAGGGACTGTATCTGAGTTGATGACCGTGTCAGATGCCAGTCGCATATGTTTTCTACCACCCGCCTGTCTCTAAAGGTAATCAAAATGCAATCTCCCTCAATGTGTTTATTTCTTTACCCCACCCAGTTTACTCTACGGGCAAATAAGATTTCACTGTATACCTGCGGTGGGAGTGGCCTATTAGTGTTTAGCCAGTGGGTACACTTATTTTTAAGACCCGAATACGACTCCTCTTTACCATGTTCCAACACAGGGACCCCAGCTAATACGAAAACATACGGGATTGAAGCAGGAGGTAAATCTATACACGGCAGACTAGGCTTCATTACACCATGGCTCAGAGTACTCCTGTGGGAAGCATGGGCTTTATCTTTTCTCATTGGTTCGGCTGCCAAACCACCCCCCTCATTCAGTATCGCTGAGTTCCTATTCTCAATAGATTCTCCCCCACCATGTTTCACATTGCCAAAATTTGTGATAATGTCAGCCTCAACATTCCCACTAGAAGAAGGTAAAGGGAAATTAGAAGGGAGTGGGATAGGTGGACTAATGAAGGCAGGGGGGTTACATGATACATTTGCTGTTGCTGCAGAAAGCCCAATGTCCCCCCCAATGGCTTAATGTTATTAGCATAATTAAGTGCAGAAGATGATTCAAAGTGCAAAAGTCTTTCCTCTATTGAAGAGAGTCTCTCAAGAAGTGGAAGGAACGATTTAGTAAATAGATCTCCCATTTTAGCCCAAAAATCCACTCCGGTTTGAGACAAAATGACATCACCCGTATTTGGAGTAGTCATACCCTCTAAAGAAGTTGGTAAGCAGGTTTCGATTATAGGTGACACTTCAATGATTTCCCTCACTCCGGTCCTTGTAGATTTTTGGATTTGAGCATTTTTATGACTGGGGATCTCCACCCCGCTTTCTCTTTGTTGCAGGTTCTCGTGGTTGGACCGCCACTTGCGATGAAGAACTACAAGCAGACCTCAATAACGCTCGAGGAAATGCACTACGAGCAGACTCTTTATTTGCAGGAACGACATGTGAGATGATTGATGCAGGTTCCAAGGAAGGAGAGGTGTTTGCTGAACTCAGTTAATCATGCAATGGCTGGTTATCGCCTCCTGCAGAGGCAAGGGGGTCAGTAACCAGGATTGTAGGTTGCTCAGGTGACCTTACATGCATTAGCCCGCCCAAAGATGATCGTTTAGATAGCATAGGGTCCAGCGATATACGCCGTTCAGTCAGTTCTATTTTCTGCACCAGGACCGATGATGCTCTGATTAGGAACTGGTCCAATGTCCCCACCACTGTTCCACCCATAACCGAGTTCCTCCCATTTCCTCCTCTAGAAGCCATCGTGATTTAAAACCAGCCCAACAACTGATCCAAAGGTCAAATACGCCAGGTGAGAATGATAATACAAATGTACGAACCGTCTTATAAAAACTAACCTTAAGGTGCAAGGTAGGTCAGATGGGGAGGCCTGGCCTGTCCTCTTCTGTTCTTGAATGAGCTCAAACGGGCCTGCCTTTGGCCCGGGCTTTGCCCGGCGCGCGCCCGCGCTCGTTCCACGCAGAAGATGCCGCGAGGAGTTAAATAGCGGCTGGTGGGAGGGGCTGATGCGCCTCAGGTGGTGCGGGCAAGGTGTTCCTGGGATCTGGAGTCCCTTTCCAAGCGGCAAGTCTCCCCGGCAAAATCTCTCACCACCCTCAGGTAACTACAGACAGTTGGAGAATGAAGCAATTGGAAATGCAAAAAGGCAGAAAATTGTTTCTATAACCCAGCTTGATCAGTAAAGAACAAAAATATTATCTCCTGGCAAAAGGCAGAAAAAAAAGAAAGAAATGCATAACACGTTTATGAGGAACATATTTTCCCCCTTTTTGTTTGTGTGTATATGCTTTTAATAAAAAATAATAACCATTAAAAAACATACCTGTTGCACCTGCTTTCCAGGGTTAAACCTAGTGGCTTGGTCAATGAGTGTTTTGTTTAGCTTGCTTCCCGCTCTAGCCTCGTCTCCCATTATTTGTCTAGCTCACAGTCCTTTGGCTCCCGGTTCCCTCAGTATCACCAGATGCCATTCTCCGCACACCCTAATGAGCGGGCACGGGAGTTCACTAGTGAACGGTATGGAAACACCTGAAACACCTCTAGTGGTATTAAGGAATCTTATCCACTGGACAGAAGACATTGGACCAGCTAGAAAGGTGGACAAAATGGCAGGGTGTTCGCACAGGACCTCTGCCGCTAGAGGGTACATTGAAATAAGCCTACCATATGTCTGAACGACATTACATGTCACTTGGCACCTACATAGTGATATAAAGGAACCCCTCAGAGAATCGCAGTACCCTCCCGGAAAAATGATGATGGGAGTTAAGTGCTTGTTCTTGACTTCTTAGTATGAGATGTTGGTCGCCAGTTCATATAACAGCAGGGCCAACCTATCTGTCATCCTTTCAAGGTCGATTGACAGATTGAAATTCAATTTAGGAACGTTAACACCTGATATTTATGGTACTTAGAAACAGAAAAAATGCGATCGTGATTGCGACATTAATTAGAGGCGCAAATGTATGATAACATAGGGTCCTGGTATCTTATGCTATACATCTTAAAGTTGTTTCAAGTACTTTCGGGTCAACAGTTAAATAACGTCAATTGCCTCTTGCCTTTGTTTACCGTAGCCAGAAAATACAGAAACAAATTCTCTTCTTTGCAGAATATCCAATTGTAGACAATGCTTCATCACGTTACCAATGAAAGCGCCGTGAGATGTGACAGGTAGATCAAGGGAACCAGTTCAGGTGCTTACGGCTGAAACCGACACTAGGGGTCTCACCTCTGTGCCAGGTGGAGCCTGCATGTAGTGAGTCGACAATTATTCCGGTTAACCTCGGCCAGTAGGTAAACTTGGCCATGCATGCACCCCTGCTTTTTCAAAGTGGAACGTCCCAGATTAACAAGAACGTGCTCTCCTTAGGGGACGTGATAAACGCAACACGTGTGGAACAAGAATTAGGCCTAAAGCCTCCGAGTCTCACGCGTCGATGGACATGAGGCTGTTCTTTAGACGATCACAAAGAGAAAGGCTCTCAAAATAATCAATCCGCCTTAATAACATGCCCAGCCACAGGTAATGTTCTTATTTCCTTAATTTTCTCAAACGACTGGCACTTAAGGCAGCTTAAAGCCACCTTGCAGACATACAGAAGGAACATTTAATAGAGAGATCAGGCTTCAGTCTTTTGATAGCATGAATTAAATTAGATTTTAAACTGTTCTTATCCAAAGCATTGATTGCTTCCCCCAAGCCTAAATCGTCGCACAGAAAACATCACTTGTCATTATCTTAAAGCGTTTCCTTTAGAGCCGAAGGCTCTGCTGATGACATCCTCCCAGAGTGCCTTGCGTGCCACCAGATGAGTGTCGGTGCTCCCAGCAGCTGGGACCTCAATGGGCACATCTGTCATATCGGTGTATTGTTTATAGGTAGTGTATTTGCTATGGCATCGTCAGTCCACTTTGTCATGAGAAGTGTAAGGGCCTCTTTGTTCAGGTCGAGATTGCGTCACTTTGTGTCACTTTTGTGGCACAGTCGCGGGGCAAAATCCATTTTGGTATATACTAAGTGATGCAAAGTGGATGTGCATGCGTTGAGTGGTTATTACAAAGTACCATAACGCAGCACGCTACACTGCCTTATGTTATTTTGCATCGGGTAGGCGTTACATAGGTGGGGCATGGGTGTCCCTGTGCTTCTACCCATATATTTTGATGCTAACCAAGAGTTGCAAACACTTGAAACCTTGATTTGCGGCAGAATTGTGCGCCTAACCGACAGATGCGTAATGAGGAGAAATGTCTTAATTTCTCCTCGTTACTTCCTCTTTCAGTGTATGCTGCTGCAGCACACATAAAAAGAGGAAAATGCCTCTAAGGGTTGCTTTTGTGCAGGAAGGAATACCACACAATCCTGCGCGCAATGCAGCCTCGGTCATAGCATGGTGCATGGGTGCCTGTGTTGGCGCTAAACTGCACACAGTGGGGCCCATTAGGATGTCGGGCGGATCGCAGTGGCGATCCGCCCGACATCCTTTGCCCCCCGCCACCCATTTCCCCCGCCATATTAATATGGTGGAGGGGACCGCGGCGGACAGAAAGACCGTCCACCGCTTTTCCGCCCCGGCCGCCTTGCGGCCAGGGCGGAAAATGTTTAATATGGTGGCGGTGTCTATTAGGCACCGCCAGCCATATTATGATGGGCTTTGGGGAATGCCTTTCCGTGGCGTCAATGCCGCCACAGAAAGGCATGCGGGGACTCCCTGCGTGGGCACTATGGGGGAGTGGGGCGTGCATATGGCGTAACCCCCCGCATTTCAAAGTTCAACATGGCAGGCACTGCGCCGCAATGGTAAAAATACAGGATGCGCCCGGCAGTGTGGCGGGTGCATCCTAATGGCCAAGGCGGGACCGCCGCTCCGATGGCGGGCGGTCCCGTTTTGCACGGGGATGGCGGGCGGGCAAAGTCCGCCCGCCATCCTAATGGACCCCAGTGTGTCAGCCCTAGGAAACAGCCCCATTTTATTTCTTGAAATATTAGTTAATCTCTTTGTTAGTGTTTGTCAGAGTGTGAAGAATTCTGTAAACTGGTGGTTCTCCTGTTCAACTACCCTCACCCAGCTAAATTTAAAGTCGAAGGAACCATTGGGATTAGCACCGGTGTTAATCGCAGACCAAGCAGTTGCCCACCACAGAACTGCTGAGTCCCAAAGACAGTCCTTATGCCCGAGTGAGAGCAGGACAGCATCACCATTTTCCCTGCCCCTTTTCTCCATGAAATATTAAATGAATCCCATATGTAGAGAAACAGATCAGAGTGTGAGGGCCATTGCTTTTTTGTTTTTGAGGAGTTTTTTTCTCTAAACAAAAAAGTTTGAAGAGAGGGAACTTTAAAGATGGCGCCTGCTCAACAATCTTGCAATGCTGTGAAGGGAGCATCTGACGCAATACCCCCCTTCACAGCACATCAGCATCCCAGTCAAGCAGGTGGGAATATCTAGACAGGTTGGAACTCGCCCACAAAGATATAGCGGTCATAACCTCTGCCCCCCTTGGCAGACTGGAGGGCCATTTGCCAGGGCCTAAGTAGGGCCCTAAATTATGCTGGGCTTACCAACTGCCTGTGACCCAAGCACTGCAAAGCAGATTTGGCACAATAAAGTATTATAACAGAAAATATATATTTGTAAAATTAAAATATGTTCAAAGAAAGATTGGGTGCTCCTTTTGTGGGAAATATCAGGCAGATTTTGAATTTACCGGAGGGCTGACAGCATGCAGGAGGAAAGTCCTATGACTTTGCCAATTACTACGGCAATTAGTAATCCAAAATTGGTTGTGTGCCAGTTGTGCTGCAGCAAGAGACTGATTTAGTGCCACATATGGCACAGGTAACTTTGTGAGAATCACCCACAGAGGTGGGAATAGTGTCCTTAACATGCTGGTTCCCATCACCTTGCATATTAGTAAGACTAGATATGTGGGCACTTTAAGTGTTCCCCACAGTAGAAGTACATTCTTACTTGCCACATTCGCTTGGTGAAATTCCGCCAACATCAGTAGACATCAGTGGATTTTCTGCTAGATTTTCTCTTTACCTAATGGCTCTTCAGATGTCAGATTGGAACACTTGTATGTAGAAACCTTCTCTCCCTTGAGGAAAACTCTAAATAATGCAGACTTCTAACCTTTACCTCAAGAGAGGAGTAACATTTACCCCAATGGAAGCTAATCTACTAATAAGTGTGTTGAGGTAGTGATTTAGATTCGGAGTTTGGCAGGCAGGAAATTAAGTCATAATTGCGACAGGGTACACTGGTTGCCAAAGGGAAGGTCTGTCAGCCCTATTTTACCCTTCATTGTCTCTGTTGTTGTAAAATAACTTCTGAAGGCCCTGTGGAGCTGGTGCCATAGAAGTAAAGCAATCATACCACTCACTCTATTTAGAGTGGATTGTCTGATGCTTATTTTGTCTGTCCCTCACTCCCAGGATAAACGTGGTAGTGAGATATAGAAAAAATATTAATGACCTCCACACACTTGGATAAAACTTCCAGGGTTTGAGGGTCATCAGAGTTTTGAATTTAAATAACAAATTCTCATTAGGGAGTTTGTTTTTGAAAAACAGAAAATGTTAAAAGTTTACTTGACGGCTGTCAAAACCAATGGCGGTTGTCCACATAACTTTTTGTACCTTGAGGGAAACCACCATGACAGCAGATCCTTTCAAAGTACTGGGCCAGCAATCATCTCTAATGAGGACCAAATACCATTCATCAAGTTGGCAGGCATTAGGTCCCCCACCACCCGGCTAGACCGTAATCTGTCTTCCAAGGCCTAAACTAGACTAAGGTGTCCATTACTTTGTCCACCCGCCACCGTAGGGGAGCCAGGGACCTACCACCGAAGTCACGGCGGTCCCGCCATGTAAATTTGGATGCGCCCCCCACACTGGCGGGCGCATCCTGGCCACTTTTTATTGTGGGCTGGCTGAAGACCCACTCGCAGTGTAAATGGACTGTGCACGGCATTCCCATGCACTACATGGCAGGCACCACGTGGGGCCTGCCACGTAGTGCATGGCAATGAGGGGGGTACCATAGGTACCCCCCATGTGTACCCACCAACACCATGGGGCCTGCTATGGCCCCCAACAGAAAAGACTGCAAGCCTTTCCATGGCGGCAATGCCACCATGGAAAGGCTCATTACCGCACTCATCATAATATGGTTGGCGGTGTCTCACAGACACCTCCACCATATTGTGATCTTTTTCTGGTGGAAAACCAGTGGACGGTCTTTCTGTCCGCCGGGGTCCCCCCGCCATACTAATATGGTAGGGGGGAATGGGTGGTGGGCAGAGCGGTGGTGATCCACCCTACATCGTATTCAACCCCTAAGTCTTTGTAAGGCTACATTTTTATTTTTTAGGCATAGCCCATTGTGTGTATAGTACATCTTCCTTCCCACATGGCAGGGTATCCTTTTTCTCCATTGATTAGGAGAACCCGGCTTGCACAAGGGCAAAAAGAACCATTATTGGTATTATTCCCAGAGACTTTTCTTACTTATGATTAAATACACTACACATGAGAACACTATACTGAGTACTATCATATGATAGTAATGAGTTGCCCTGCCGATTCACTTTAACCTCACTGAGTTATCGAACCACTTTGTTTTACTATTATGTTTCATTTCATCATATTGTGTAATGTTCTGGGCATGCTAGCATGTATTGGACCTGCCAGCTTTAGAGTGATGTTCCCCTAAAATTACAGATCTGGGTTGGATCGATCATCATTCTTCAGCTCACTTCACCGCCCTAGGTTAGGCCCAGCCATAAGTAAATCAGTCTTGACCCTGTTCGTCATGGGAACAGTCCAGCCTGAACTGCCAAGCCAGGCCTTCCCTAGACTGGAAACAGGAATCCTGGGACCGGTTTCGGGGTAACACCCCTCATCAGCCAGGCTAGCTTGAATCCAGTGGCAATGTGCGCAACTGACCCACGTCTGGGCAAACCCTGCCAACTTAGAGACAACAAAGCAAATGCAAGGAGATGATGGACGAAGCGCTGAAACTTTCCAGAACATTAAATTAGATTTTAAGTCATAATTCAATTCAATTCAAAATATCTTTATTTCGGTAAGATTTTACCATAAAAGATGTTTAAAACATACATTTTTAAAACAGTTATTTCATAAAAAGTTATACAGTGTAATATAAAATTTTAGAATCAAGCTTTTACAAGCTTTTACACAATCCCATGTTGCACTGGCGTGTCCTGTGTACAGAAAAGTCAGTTACCAGCCCTGAGGCATTTCCTTCTGATAAGCCAGACAGCGCCCAGGTACTTGGCCACCGCAAACACAATGTAATCGGTCAGATCAGTTTTCAGGACTCTAAAAGCGACCATGCACTTCACGAAACCCAGATTCCTGCATAGAGGGACAATCCAGTACTTGCGGATCTCTCGGTAGACGGAGCAGAAAAAGAGAATGTGAAGTTCAGTTTCATCCGAGGTTCTACATGCTGGGCAAGTACTGTTTGCGTCGTCACTCCATTTACTTGTAAATGATCTGATAGGGAGGGACCCATGTCTCCACTGTAGGTATAATTTCCTGAGTAGAGGAGGGTAAACTTTATCCAGAGTTGATTCAAAGTTGTAAGTGGCCTTGAAGGACATGAAAGAGTCTGTCAAAGTCCCAAGTTTAGATTGATTGAGAAGCAAGGATAATTTACTGTCACGGTATGTCTTGGCTAGCTCCTTTTTGGAAATGAGTTGGCAAGTAGGCAAGGGATCGGACCACATTTTAGAAAGTCCCAAACCCTAATTAGAAAGTCAACATTTTCTTGTCCTAGCCATTTGGTGCCAGCAGCCTCTTTCATGGGTCACATGACTAGGTGTAGATGGTAGTTGGTCTTTGTGTATTACTCCCAGACGGCCACACAATAGAGGGACTGAGGGTTGTCAGGATAAGCCATCCAATGCAGGCTGGGTGCAAAGTTGTGTACACCACTAATTGCACTTCAGAGACACTGCCTCAGTTTGCAGACAAAGAAATTCACACTAGCCTATGGTGCCTCGGCAGGGAGGCATGCAATTCCAGACACTTCTATTGGGGGGGGGGGGGACTCCAGAAGCTTCTCCCTTTTCAAAGAGGCACTTCTGGACCTGCAAAAGGACCCTCCGATGACTGCCCAGCTGCCTGTGGCCCTCTCTGCTCTGTACTCTCAGAGGACTGCCTGCTGCTTGAAGCCTGCCCTGTTCCCCCAGAGGACAGCCCTGCTGCCAGAAGCCTGACCTGTGCCTTCAGAGGACTGCCCTGCTGCTTAAGAGCTGCACTTCTGCTTGAACCAGGGACTTCCAGAGTGACTCCATTGTCTAATTGGATGGGTTCCTGATCATATTCTCAGAGACCTAAAAGAATCCAAACATCTTATACCATATCTGCACCCATCTTGAGTGAGTCCAGTTCCTCTATGTGGCACTCATCCGTTCCTGAATCCTTGCTTGGCAACAGGGGGCACTTCTTCTCACTGGATCAACAGCTACTTTGATGTTGATGCTGATGCACCACCATTCCCGCTGAATGCTCCCTGATGCTAAGCCTTGAATCACATCTCCTGCTATGTGGTTTCGAAGGCACCGACCCAGCTCGACACACCTCGGTGCAGATGCATCTCAACACAAGTCCTCACACTTTCACTCCCCTTCCGGTGGCCCCAGAGGCCTCTATGCTATGACATGGACATCCTCCCTCTGAGGAACAGCTCAGCTCTTTTTGTATTCATTACTCTGTTAGGGCACACGCTGATGCTGGACCTACCACTCCTGGTGATTGGAAATTGCCCTCATCCTTCTCTCCCCCTTGTTGAAGACAGCCTATACGCTTTGCCATGCCTCTCAATGCCCCATCACAGATCGTGATGCAGCGGCCTCAACGGCACCGACCCAGCGCCACACATTTTAACGCCAGACCTCACCTCACCACTCTTGCTCGACGGCTCCTCAGTCCAGTGTGGGACAGGGCGGGCGCACTTTGTACCTCGAACCTGAGGACACAAGGTACTCTCGACAGCAGACTGAACTCGGTCCTGTGCTCGTCTCAGGCTCCATCACAGTCGGCCTGAACTTGTGACTTCACCTCGGTCCAGTGCGCCCAGGTAACCGCAGTTGGTGCCAGGTGCATTATGTCTATATTTTCACTTTAAACTTTATTTATTCATAACTCAAGTAAAACTGATTAGATTTGTAATTTTGGTATCAAATAATTCGTCAAATTTTAATCTACTTTTCTAAATTAGTGTGGGAATTTTCCTTGTGTTGTATATTCACTTTATTATTCTTTAAGTGCTGCATAAATAGTCTATACATTGCCTCTAAGTTAATACTGACTGCTTTTGCCCCAAGCTAACAAATGGTACAGGACAGGTTAATTTAGTGTCTTTCTGAGGTTTACCCTGACAAGAATTGTGGCTGCTGCTTGAGAAGGATTCACAACTCCCTCAACCAGCAACCCAATTTTTTCACAGCGTGATCTATACATTACCACATATTTCCCATGAGAGCCTTGTGGTAAGAGGAATAAGTAAGGTCACCTAGTGCTGACTGATGATGATTCCTATTGGTGCATGTTGGGGAACTCTAGGAAAGGAGGTGTCTAACTTCCTACAAGGGAGAAGGTCCTTAACTGATCTTTTCTCAAGTGGCAGCTCCTTCAACAACTTTGTTGCCTTCACCGAAAAGACTCCCCCACCTGCTCTGACGATCCTCAGCCTCAATTTTGTCATTAAAAATCGACCCACTGAAATGTTTTCTTCTTTGTTGATAGTAAGAGAATTTGTTTCACCGAAAAGGAGGGGCTTTATTCCTCACTGGTTGACGCATTGTGAAGGGAGAAAGCTTAGAACTATGGGGCATATTATCAAGGGGGTTTATCTCCGCTTTTTTGGCTTTAAAAGCCAAGAAAGCGGAGATAAAATGATCTCCCTATTACCTAGCTGTTGCTAATACCAGTTAGCGACAGCTAGTAGGAGATAGCGACCATCTTGGGCCCCGCTTTGCATGTCAGTGAAATTTATCACTAATGACATGCAAAGTGGGCGTGCCAAGATGTTAGCGACTGGAAACAGTCGCTAACATCGCTATCTCCTATGACCAACTTTTGGAGATATTTGTGCTAAGCTTCCTTGTGCTGGAAAGTAGCCCAAAGGAATGCATTTAGTGTTTCACACTACTCTGAGCTCCTTTGCATCAAGGGGACGTACCATGGGTGGCTCATTGATGTTCCCATGCAATCACCCATGGATTTTGACTAAGCCTTTTGACGCAAACCCTATTTCCAAGCATGGCAGACAGGGATTGCCACCAAAAATGTATGCCTCCTTGAGACACTGGTCATAAAAATATGGGAAAGAGGTCACGCAGTGCAAGAGCATTTGGTCTTCTCTCCTGTTTTCAGATGGAACCAAATGCCAAAAGCGGACCAGTGTAGTAATGGTTATGGCCGGTTTAGCTGAGGACCACTGTGTATTTTCAGCGTGCGCCAGTTCCTCCACTGTTTCTGATTCTGAAGCCTTGTACTTTGTATGTGACTTGCATATTACACTTACAGGTGGTGTAGTGTAAGTGGGGTGCATAGCTCTGATTACTCCTCTGTTTCCTATTTTCACAGCCTTGTTGTTATCAGCATTCTGCTATGTATCACATAGCCTTGTCACTGGTGTATCATATATGAGCTGTGTCTTCCCCCCTTCATCGACGTGCAAGCCCTGATGAAGGTGCGCCCGTAGATCTGGGCCTGGCACCGAAACGCGTGTTGGCGTTACCTGGTTGTGGGATCCTGTTTTAACGACCTAGACTCTTTAGCAGTGTGCTATCTAGGCTCTGCTGGATCCCTCTCTTGTGTCATCTGGGGAATTACCGTGAGGAATTTACTGTGAATGTGGAATTTGCGTGAATGTATGTGTGTGACTGAAGTACCAGTGAGTGTATGGTTGTGTAGAGGTTGTTGTGGGGAGGCTATGTGATGCTATGTATATTTATGTTGGCAATCATTTTCTATATATATGTTGATTTGTTATGATGTCCTATGCTTTGAATAGCGAATATATTAACTAAATATGATAAAAAGAAAATAAAGATTTTGTACTCTTATATTTGAAATTCTTTCATCCCCGTGACTCTTCTGTTGCCCCTTTTGTGAGCTCCTGCGCAATATATATAAACTTGTGGATTCCTTGTGAGCCATTGTTCTATTTATGTGGGTGGACTTTTCCCCTAACAGTTGTGTTCTCTTCCCCTGACGTCTGCAAGTATTCATTGCAGGGGGCCCCTCTGATTATTGTCCTGCATTTTACAACCCCCCACCCTGCCTCTCCCCCGCCCTACGCCACTGCCCGGTGGCACGCCCTACACAGGCCGTGGATGCTCACAGCACACATGTCTCCGATAGAGATATAGAACTTTACAGACAAAAATTAAAATGCGTAACGTTTAGCTAAAATGCTAAATCAACTAAAATTGGTGACCAGGGGTGTCTTAAGGTGTTTCAGGTTGTCCTGCTTTTGAAAAGATCAGCCAGAAGCAAAATCATTTCCTGGGACTCTCTGTAGGGTACAATTGTGTAACATCTCTATGCATAAGTAATTTTCCTTCATTTTTTGTCCTAATAGTCTTTGATTGTAACTGAAAACTGTGAAATAAAACCTAACAACCTGAAGGATAATCAAAGTGTGTTATTTCAGAGTCCAGGACAAGCTTCCCTACATATATAAATAGGACATTTGTGGCGGCACAGACACATGAGAGACAAATCTACACAATTGTCAGTAAATAGTTGTGCTACACAGGCACACTCCTTTTGGGGTTGAGTGTGTCCGCAAATCTGAATGTGGGGAGAGAGAGAGTTAGTCTTCCCACAAAGAGTCTGTTCATTGGGGTTAGGTTAGTAAACGCCATTCAATTGCCCTTAGGTGATATAAAGCAAAGCTTATAGAAACACAGGAAACTGCTGGATTACACAGTCCTCAACCAAGCGGATATCTGGACAGGTGCGGCTCCTCCATTATGGCGGAGAAGAGTCGCCCTTCCCCGCTGAAAGCCAGCAGAGGCAAAGAACAAAAATAATATGATAATAAATAATTTTTATTATCATTTTATGTTTCGTCCTGCAGGCTGAAGCTGCAAGCCGAGGGAGGGGCGTGGCTACCTACACTGAGTCTCCGGGGTCGCCAAACCATCATGCGCACTCCACCTTTCTCCACCAAGCTGCGTTGTACAGCTGGGTGGAAAAAACAACTCAGGGCCAGATGTAGGTGGCCATTTACAGACCGGTAACGGCCGATTTCGGCCGTTACCGACCGGTAAATGGTCATTTGTGATGTAGGGGCCCTATTTTACCGATTGGGTAAATTTACCGAATTGGTAAATTTACCAAATCGGTAAAATACCGAATCAGTATTTTTACCGATTCGGAAACTTGCAGATGTAGGTGGGACTCTTCTGAGTCCCACAGGCCTTACAGAATAGGTATTTTACCACCCAATCCAATTGGGTGGTAAAATACCGAATCCAGGTGTGCATGCACATGTGTGCATGCACACCTATGCCATGTGATAGACAGACATGCCCTTAGGGCATGTCTGTGTGCCACATGGCACACGTGCCTGAATTCGGGGTGCTAGAGGGTGTCAAAGTGACACCCCCTGCACCCTTGCAACATTCGGTATTTACTGAATCGGTAAATATCGATTCGGTAATGCCCATTGATTCCTATGGGTTTCAATGCCCATAGGAATCAATGGGCATTACCGAATCGGTATTTACCGATCGGTAAATACCGATTCTTACAGATTTGGTAATTCAATTACTGATTCTACCTAATTCTCCCCCCTTCTATTTTACCGATTCATAAATACCGAATCGGTAAAATTCGGTATTTATGAATCGGTAAAATATAATCTCCTACATCTGGCCCTGAGGCTCTTAGTCTATGTCTGAGCGCCAAACCGAGGCGCTCAGACAAATCGCAGCGCTGCTCGCATGCTGCAAATAGTATTCCCAGCATGTGAGCAGAGCTATTCCCAGGATGCGAGATGCGCTGGGATTGGGAGCTGGAAGCCTGCGCAGTAGTGCCTGGTATCCGGGTAGCAAGGATTGTGAGGAAGACCAGTGGCCCTCAGAGCAGGTAAGTGCATTTTTCTTTCTTTTTAATTCTTTTTTTGTGTTTGTGTTCTCCCAACCCTCGCTCCACCTCTACACATCACAATACGAGTGGCCACTCCTGCTCATACTCAAAGTGTACCTGGGCATAAGTAAACTTTGGAGATTGCCACCCACTGTCTCTTGGTGCCCACACATGTGTTGGCATTGTTGCACCACCTGCATATGGAGGAGAGACATTGATGAAGTGTTTGCATCTGGTGTGGGCTGTGAACAAGCAGGAAGAGAACACATGCTGGGGCAAGAGGTGAGCAGAGAAGGGATCATTCAAGCTGGAGACATAGGCATGATCGAAAGTATGGTGGATTACAGGTGGCATTTTCCACATCCAGTGGATACTCGCTATGGTACAAGAATATCGTTGTCTGAATATCATCTGACAACAATAGTGTGGCCCAAAAAATATTGCTCCATTTGAGTTATTGATGTAAAATCTTCACCCGATGGAGGGATATTTTTGTGAACAAGATTTAGGCCATGATATTTTTGTCTGATGAAAAAATAAAGGGAATGACACTCTGACATCAAACCATTAATACACTTACATTAGCTGGGGAAAGGGGTATCGACAGAATGCAGTAAATACCTGGGTTTTGCAGGTGGAAATGAGGCATGATATGCCGAATCGGTATTTACCGCACTGTTTTTACTCATTTTGCCATTTTCTGGTCTATCGAACAGATTTTGCAGGATCTGAATGTAATGCCTTACTCATAATCGATTTCTTAATTAAGCCACCATGCGACAACATTGTACATTATTTGTCATTGGTTTGTAGCTGTGTAAGCCGATTGTGTGGCTAAAGAGCGTGTTCAGGACCATGGACAGCACCCTGCACCCGAGCTGTGAATTTTCACTGTCCCTTTGACAAGTTTTCTGTCTGAGACCAGTAAAAGAGGAAAGGGCTTTAGTGCATATTGCCCTGCTATGTGAAAACACTGGCCTGGTTAAAATATCGTATTCCATGGTGAAAGTGTCACTCTTAAAGAGAAAAAACTATGAAGTAATGCTTGGAATGCTTGAAATAAACCCAGACACTGGTAATTGCTCTGGGATGCTTTCCAGTTCTGTGTCAAAAAACTCAAAGGGTCTTGACTCTTAACTCAACAAGGCTGAGCCAACCTTAAATGAACAAACAACACAATTGCCAGTGCTGAGAACCTAAATTATAAACTCCAAATCAGAAAAAATGGTTATTATGAATGTAACATAAACACCTGCTTTATGAATTGCAACAAATGAATTTTTAATGCTTCTTTATCAAATATTCTTAAATTTTTTGACACAAACTTGTTTCGTGCATGGAAATACAAAAATACTATATACATATAATACACAAACAGTTTAGACAACAAATACACACGTTGACAATTCAGACACTCTTGACCGTTCAATCATCCAACACAGTTCAAACATACACACACATAAATACTGGTCTCGGTGTCAATAACACTGTGAACACATGACATGGAAAAAAATCATCCTGTTATCATCCAATGTATAATTCTTTTCAAAGTTCAACAAAATCAAGAAGAGAGATCTCTTTCTATTCACAAACACCGTTGGGGATATAAATGTTTTAAATGACCCGAGACCGGGTTGGTCGACGCGTTTCAAACCCCGCCAAATACCGGGGTTCTCCTCAGGACCATTATTGTCACTTGGTTCTTTGGTCAAAGCTCCAATCGCAAAAAAGTTGAATTTCCAAACAAAGAGCACGAAGGGGCCGCTGTATATGCGTGTTCCAATTATTATGCCTCAGTTTCCATTAGTCTCGTATCCGGCCGTCTCTGTTGTCAATGCCGGCTAGAACCACCGCATGTACATTTATTTTCACAGCGTCATCAGCTGTAGTAGCGCTCCTCATGGGAAGACTCGGTGCTTCTCCTTCAGTCACTCGATCGTAGTGATTGAAGGAGAAGCACCGAGTCTTCAGTGGGCTGTATGTCACAATATCGAAAACAAGAACATTGTGCTACCAAAACATTGCAGACAGAATCAGACGTGTCAAAAGCCTTGGTGGGGTTGGAGGCCAAAAACTTTGGGGGCCCTTGCCAGTTTTAGTGGTGGCTCCTTCCGCTATGGTGAAGAAGCGTCACCCCACTGCTTTCAAGTAGAGCGAGAAGGGGAAACATAACATGTAATAACTTTCAGTTATTATCAAGTTATGTTTCCTTTGTTGGCAGGAAGGTGGGCGGGGCTGCACTGCTCATGGAGCAGGGCCGGGGCGGAGTGGTTTCCCACTGAAGTGCGCAATGACTGTTTGGTCGGCCCTCTCGTGCCACCCAAAGCAGTCATGTGCACTTCTCTGTTCTCCATGCAGGCTGCAATACAGCCTGGATGGAGAACATGCCCATCTCTACAGCCCCTGGCTGAGCACTGTGAACGGCGCTCAGACCAATCATAACACTGCACTGCAGCATTGTGATTGGTTTAGGGGAGGGAGCCTGGTTGCCTGCATCCTGTTCCTCAAAGCAGACTCAGGTGAGTAGGAGCACAAAAGGTAAGTTTACATTTTTTTCTTCATTCTAAGCCCTACTTCCCCATGTGACACCTCCTGTGACCCCCACACAACAACCCCGCAACACCCCACTATCCCCACATCCGCCCCCAACCACGAGCCATGCGGCCACCCCTTTTTGGTTTGCCATCTAAGTTACAGCATGTACATTTTAGGTAAAGAACTACTCTGGGAAAAGGGAAAATGCTGCGTTTTACACCACCTAGTGGTGTGGTAGCAGTAACTGCATTATCAAGGAACTGATCGGGGATGCTTTTTTTTCTAGTACAAGCGCAGGCTTCCCAGGAAGTGCAGGACCTGGGTCAAAGAACCCAGGCTGCCCTGCCCTGGTGGTGCTCCCTGTCAAAATACAGACTACCAAAATATTCACAATTTATGTATATATTAGGAAGTATAGATTTACTGCTCTTAACGCCATAACCATATCTTAATTGTTGTTCTATGTCTGATGTGTTTCTAATTCTTCTTCATCAGCACCAGGAAGTTCTCAGTCCTTTAGCGCTTTAAAAAATGGAATGGAATGAGCAACACACGGTAGTAGAGACTTAGGGGCAGATGTATCAAGATTCCGTTTTGTGAATTCTAAATAGCGATTTTTTGCGAATCGCTATTTAGAATTCGCAAAATGGAATGTAAGTACAAAATCGTAATTTTTTAGCGATTCCTTAATATTCTTTATTTGCGAATTCGCATTTTGTGAATTCGCAAATAAAGAATAATTTCCAATGCATTCCTATGGGCCAGGAGGCCCATAGGAATGATAGTGCAATAATTTTCAAATTGCGAATTTGCAATTTGCTAATCGCAATTTGAGAATTATTTCAAGGGTGCAGGGGTGTCTCAAAGACACCCTGCTGCACCCCTGAAATTTACATGTGTGTGCATGTGGCACACATACATGCCCTGTGGGCATGTATGTGTGTCACATGCCACCCTCACAAATGCCATAGGGATATGCAATAGGGCATTTTTAAAAGAAATCGCAAATTACCACCAACTACAAGTTGGTGGGATTTTGCGATTTCTTAACACAAATTCGCAATTTCAAAATGTTACATACATATCATTGAAGGAATCGCCAAAATTGCGATTCCTTAAATGCTATGGCAAAATAAGGAATCGCAATTTTTTGCGATTCCTTAAATTGCGATTTTTTAATACATACCAAAAAATGCTAAAAGGCCCTTTGCGAGTCGCAAAAGCCTTGATACATCTGGCCCTTGAATGCACATCAGTCAACAAACTGATGATTCCCTTACATAACACCACCCACAAACTGTGATCACGGTAAGTGTCCCCATGGTCATGTTACATTGAAACATGTATTACAGTTCCAGGACAATTGCAGCCAATATGACTACTGGACAGCCGAGGCCATGAGCAGATTCACCTTGAGTAACACATTTAAGGATTCTGTATGCATAAAAGGCCTTACTAATAGAAAATGAGAAATTAACTAAAATGCAAGCAATAGCTGTATGAGGGGGCGTCCTTGCCACACATATAATTAGTTTAATAAGAGGTAGCCACAAAACTGTGTCACTGCCAGCAGCCAGGTAAAGTGTGGAAAACAATGAGGATAATGCAATTAAATTTAAAGTGAATCCCTGGTATGTTCATGCCCATACTTAAACTACCTGTACATTAGTGTGCGTTTTTTTGAGACAGGTACGGCACAGGCATCGTCCGGGACACTCTCAACAATAACCACCATCCATCTGGAGCACAGTGCCTCACCATACAATGAGGTGCTGTGCTCCAAATGAAATAAGTAGCAACATAATAATCCCAGTGCCAACAACCATTGTCTTGTTGGCCCAAGCACTCAAAGGATGTGAATGCTCACTCAGGACCACAAAAATGGGCCGGACATTCTACAAAGATACAACAAATTCATTCACCAAAGTAAACAAGACATACATTGACACAGTTACCTTCACAACCTCCACAAACTCTCCCATTCTGAGTTTGGTTTGACTCCTGCAATAGCGTAAAGACTGTCACCGACCAGTTACTAGATAACAATCTATCAATCATTGGTATTGGTGATCAATGACGCATGGTTCTACTTGACCTGCCAGTAGCCTTCGGTACAAGCTCTTGGGATGCACCAACCATGCCTGGTCCTCCGATAATCTGCTTTCAATTGGTTTAGCTCATACCTCTCCTCTAGTAAACAGTTTAAAAAGATGAAATCATCCAATTGCTGCCAATTCCTGTGTCCGGTAGAGTTACAGGGATCTACTCTCACTCCCATGATTTCCATTCTGCAGATGGAGCCCCTGTGAGTACTATTAAGCCAATAAGATAATGCTAGCCCTCAATTGATGGATGCCACCCACCTATACCTGTAAATATTGTTGGCTAATGGCATCCTTGAACTGAGACCCTGCTTGGATGTCATTCAAACCTTAGTCTATTCAACCGGCAGAGTCCCTGAAACTAAACCCAGCAAAGACTTAGGGCCTGATTTTGGTTTTCGCAGCTGATGGATATCCCATCCGCCTTATTACAAGTACCATAAGATATAATGCACAGACCGATGGGAGATCCATCTCACTTCTTACAGTTAACACACCCGCCAAACCCTAAATCAGGCCTGAATCTGTCTTAATAAATAGGGTAGCATCCAAAACCATCATCCCGGAGTGACTCAACAATAATAATTTAAATGGCTACTTTACTCCAGCTTTCATCTCATGCTAAATCCCTTGGGTTTCCTCATTGACCAGTCTCTGTCCTTCAAGCAAGGATCAGATGAAAAAGAGTTTGTATGAAAATGTGTACAACCTACATTTTCACACAACATCAAGCCTCTCCTCTCTTCTGCAAATATCCGAATACTGTCTGTTCCCTCATTTCATCACTCCTCTACAGAAGCAACAAGCCTCACTGGTCTCTCGGAGTTCTCATTGAAATCAACCAAAACTTTTCTGCGTGCAGCACCTTGAATAGCCACCCACCAAAAGTGTTTAAGCATATCTTCACCACCTGGAAAGAAATGCATTGCCTGCCTCTCCCTGCCAGAATTCACTTCAATTGTGAGGGCAACAACATAGGTGTTACCCTCCTATGGGTATTCCCACATTTTTGGGCAGCTGATGAAGCCATAGTCGGTATAACCATCCGAAACGTCTGCCACCGCTGTTACATTTTAGGATGGGCATGTTTGTAATTTAGATCCCTCTTCTACATCCCGGCCAAGACCTGGTATGAACTTCCCCTTGGCATCAGACGAAACCCCACTCTGCAAGCATTCAGGATGAACCTCAAGACCTGGCTCTTCGGAAAAGCCGGAGCTGCCCGAAATCCCTCCTCCCCCCAGAGCCTTGAAGCCCTGATGGGTGAGTAGTGTGCTTCACAAATCCCCTTTTGATTGATTCATTGAGTCTGACTTCATTCTATTTAAGGAGCTGCACAGTAGCAACTTCAGTCAAGTGTAAATCGTATTTTGCGGTTCAAAGATGAAATTACTAAATAGCATGATCCTATTGAAAATTAAATACGTTTGGTAATACTGGTGAAGAAAAAAACGTTCAACCTGTATTTAAGGGTCATCACCTAGTCAGTCAAGGATGGTGTCAGACTCTGTTTGAACAGATAAAGGCAACTGGGCCCCAACAGTGGGGATATGGGTCTCTTGCTACTGGTGTCCTGGGGTCTGTCCTACAGTGGCTCTGAAAATTTGGCCACGTACAAACCTTTCTCCACTTGACTTTCAAGGCAGCAAGATTGAGCAGTCATAGGTTTCTCAAGGAGATAGTGTGGGGTGCCCAAGTTTAGCACTCTACAATCTCCAAAAGACACAGCAAATTCAATGTCTAGCCCAGTACTTGTCTTTTAAGAAAAGGAACGTGCCTTTAATCACACCACACAGACATACTAAATACTACACAATTCAATTGGATATATAAGATAGTGGGCCTGGTTGCAATCCCTCCTTCATGGCTCTACACAACGGATTTCTCTTTATTAGTCCCTTTTGGGTGGCCGCTCTCTGGTTTGTTTTCCCCTTCTGGTGATCAGGTAAAGCATGAATCAAAAGCAGGTGCAGTCTTTATGTTCCTGACTGTCAAATGCACACTTAGTTATGTTATGTTATGTGTATTTGTGAAGCACATTATCACCAGCAAGAGTATCCTGTATGTGTGCTTAGCCCTGCCTATTTTTAGGTTGATTAGTTGAAAAGCCAGCTTGTCAGCTATTTGCAGAATTCACAAAGAAATAAGGAGGCTCTGACGTGGAATAGGAGGCCGTTCCTGACTTCAAGAGCGCTGTAAGAGAACGCACATCCTCCTGATCTGATTCTGTGCATGTTAGAGATGTGTGCGAGTAGGAGTCCTGCAGAGCGACGGTTGTTGGGTGGGTGGTGCAAGGAGCTGTGACTGTTGAGGTAGGTAGGGCTTAAGTTATGTAGTGCCTTGAATGTGTGTGTGTGTGGAGTGGAGTATTGTGATATAGTATCGTTATTGTTGTTCATGTTTTCTTTATGTTTGATATCTCTTTAAGTGATCTTGTTGTTACTTGAAGTATGCCTATGTTCTAAGTTCTATGATGCACTCGTGGCATGTGTCTGTTAGGGCATTCTTCTTGCTGACTACGAATCCATCTGACGTGTTCATACCTATGGAATAAATACCCATTTAAATTCATTCAAATTTGATCTGGATTCATTCCTACCTCCATACTACATGGAGTTTAAAATTAGCATTTTTGTGTATCAGAAACCAGTGAAGCTCCTTGAGGTATGGTATGATCTGAGTTCTATGTGGGCGGTTAAAGGTGAGTCTGTCTGCTGAGTTTTGGATAGTTTGTAGTCTCCTAGAGAGTTACTTGGTGATCCCTGGCATAGAGTGTGTTCCCATAGTCCAAGTTGCTCTTGACTAGGAATTTCAAGCATACATATGTAGTGTGTTCAATAGTGTTCAGGGTTTGCAAACCCTCTCTCAAAAGCTGGGAAAGATGGGTCTTTATCAAAGCAAAGGTCATATTTGTTAAGGCTTATTAATAACATCTAATGATTTTGTTATTTTTATATTTATTTTACTTATTTTACTATTTACTATTTCACTTTCCTACTCCTTTGCTGATTTGTTTTAGTTTTTATTCCTAAGATATCAAAAAATATTCTCAGAAAAGTACTTTTGCTTGAAAATCACAACAGATACATGAAAGTTACAGTTTTGTTTTCCTTATTAAGCAACCTGCCAATAGAAAATAAGCAACGCAGCCCACTTGTGGCCAGATGTACAAATGTATTGGATGTGAAAGGTGGTCACACTGTGTGCACTGACTTTATGGGACTAGTAAATTATTTTGGAAACCAAACTACGTTCTAATGGGTCGATCTGTAAAATAACAATTTGGAGCGGGCCACATAACTACCTGACTAATGAATATCCCTCTGGATGTATTTCAAAATGTATTTGTTAAAGAAGCCTGAGCTTCCTAAAGAAAACAGGCTGCTTTAAATAAGAAAATCTTTTCCATTTTGAAAAACTTCAGTGGGAGCGACTCCATCTGAAGCTGCCACCATGATTCACAAATGGGAGGGGATCCAAACCGGACGGTCTGCCATGTTCCTCAATTGGTGTCCTACTTGTGTACCTTAACTTTTAATCATGATATTGCACTGGATGCTTCCCTGTATGCACTCCTGTGAGATAGTGTTGACCTCACTGGGTACCATATAGAAGCGCCTCCCTCAAGCATCAATCCCCAGAGCATCGGCAGGGGAGAGTGACTGTAAATGGGCAAGAAAATACTTGAAAACTGAAGGAGGCAGAATAACTGACTCAACCTACTTCGGCATTGGCTCACACATAGTGATAGCTTCCTCTTGCTGTATGTCATGCCCCGCCCCCTCATATCCACCAAGTGAATGAGCCATATACAACAAGGTCTGTCTATTTTAACCCCTTGTATGCTGGTGACGAACCCCAGCCGTCACGCTTCGCGGTGCTCGTGTGCTGATAACGGCTGGGGTTCGTCACGGCCCGCCCTGTTCGTTTGTTTACCGCACAGCGGCGGAAACGGGCCAGCAGCGAAGGGGTTAAGGCACCCAGTGGCTGCCCTGCTGTGCCACCTGGGCAAGTCTGAAGTTCTCTCTCGGATGCACACTGGGCTTCAGAGTAGTAGGGAGAAAAGAGAAGCCCGCTCAAAGGTCGCAAAAGCTGCCGTGAGCCAGAGGGAATTAACTTTGTGGCCTAGCTTCCTGCACATGAGAAAAGCAAATGAAACACCCATAAGTAACTGCCAAACCAAAACAAATCACAGTGCCCAAACCTCTCCACACACATATATATTTACATATACCAAAACCAAACTGACAATAACTCATAATTCCTATTGTAAGAAATTGGGTAACTAGTTGAGGTGGGTAACACTACTTAAGCAGGAACCACAATCCTTGTCTGGATGAAGTCACAAGGAAAAAGAAATTAACCCATCTCAACCCTCTGGTAGCTTGGCACATAGCAGTCACTTTTCACTTAGAGGCAATGTGTAAAGTATTGTGCAACACTTCAAAGAGGTATAAAAACACTGCACAAAAAGAATCCTACACCAAATTAGAAAAGTAGAGAAGATTTCGAACAATAAAACAAGACCAAAATGACAAAACTCCTATCAGTAGAATTGGAGATATGTGATTTTAAAGATTTTAGTGAAATTAGCTCCAAAAAGTCCAAAGCGCCATTCTTGGGTATCCGGTTGATCGAGACCAGGAAAAAGTTAGAGGTTCAGGTCAACCACAAAGGAGTGCGTTGCATACAGGGACCAAGTTAGTCTCTCTGAAATGTTACCTTTTCAGTCCTGCGCAAATGGTACAGTTCACGGCGGAGGGGCCTGTGAGGAGCAGGGGAGAGTCAAGGACGGTTATCGGTGTACGTTAAAGAGCTGGCCTGGTGTCGCAGACGTTCGTCACTGTAACGCAAAGATCCTGTTGTCATCTCAAACAGTCGGGCCTGTGCTTTGCGATGATACTCTACACGAGCATTCAATACTATAGCTGTACCTATCCTGGGTTTCATGGGAAAGTAGTTTGTATGGTTTATGACTGCTCCCAGTGTTGGTAAAGAAAGCATAATGCTGCTTCTGGTCCTGGTAAGAATCTTTATTTTAATGGTTAAATTCAGTCAATTTAGATAGCCCTCCCTAAAATAAATAATGTTTGGGTTCATAGATTAACTTTGCAACATTCGAGCCCAATTCTTCCCAGGGTGTTATCTATAATTGATGATCTGTAGGGACGTGGGGTGAATTTGACCCTAACTCTACTGGGGGGGATCTGTCTTGGCAGTAATGGTGGCTGACGTGTACAAGACAATAGAATCATTGTGCACACCTCCCATAAACTTAGCTTATATATTACACACCTCACAAAGTGCAGAACCAGACTGACAGGGCATGTTCCTGTACTGATAGATAGATACTAATTAAGGCATGGGCAAAGTGGGCTGTGGCCCAGGGCCCCAGCTTTTCCAGGGGGGGCCTGAAAGAGACAGCTCTGTTCCACTGAGATTCTTGCCCTGATGGCCTTGAATAATTCTAAAACAGTTTGTTTTGAATACTGTTTGCATTTCATTCATTTTTAATGCGGGTAATATGTGAGAGTCTATTACAGAAATTTTGCAAAGAACTGTTTTATTTATGTTTCCCGCAACATCCATAAAAAAGTTTTAGATCAAAACAGAACCTTACATATGAGAAATGGGAGGGTGTCACAAAGATTATTTGTAGTAATATTATGAGCTGCTGCTGTGTTACAATATTGAAAACACACATCACTGTCCCTGAATATTAGATGTAAACACATTTAGGATTTGGACCAGTGTGGCCTTGTACTGTCAAAAAGGGCATGAAAAAAATGAAACAAAATCATAATTTTCAAAGCTGTTCTGAACAGGAGTCCCCAAAATACGTTTGGCCCAGGGTCCCCAAAACCCTTAAGATGTCCCTGCTGATAAACAGTCTTTTAATCTAAAACAATCCCAAGACAAATGTCAGAGTCATCACCCAGCATGCAAACAGGCTCCAGAGCACAAAACTAGCAGACAGCATTTGCTTGTGGCACCAGAGGTGGCATCCTAGGTGGCTGACACCTGTAGACAATGATGCAATACAAAATTATGGGACACTGCTGCAGCAGAGGCTGCAGGAGCCTGTGTTACTTGAGCCCCGGTCTCTAGAAGGTTCTGGCTCTTTTGTTTCACAACTTTTAAAACTGAGAGTGCAAATTGGAGTGCACAGGAAGGATGTGAAAGCACCACAAATGTTCTGGATGCTTACAAGTAATCTTCCTTACTCTACGTTCTGGTCTTTTTCATCACTGTCATTATGGAATGAGCACCCACCAATCTAAACACAGAGGGAGTGATTCACAAAGGTATTTTATACTTTTGAAAAATTTACACTAATAATCTGAGTAATTTAAGATGACTCTGGAGTCTCACTAAGGGTAAATATAGGGAAAAGTAAAAAAATGCAACTGAAAAATAAATCTAGAAATATTTTTATATAATCAATAGGAATGTACATTTATTGTATTTATTTATGTTAAATGTAGAATAAAATACAATGTGCTACAGCACCATTAACATAATTTTGAAATAAATGTTTAATTTAGGAAAATATATTAAATTCAATGTAAATTATTTTTGGGATGTTTAAATTAAAGAATAAATTGACACCTAAAGAATTCTTTTATTTTGTATTATGCATAATATCAGATTTGGAAGCTCTCTTTTCTGCCTTCTGTCCAGCAGCAAAAACACTGACCCCAAGTCTGTTCTGAAGTGTGCTCCAATGAAATGAAGATCACGAGTAGGCACAAGATATGATTTTTAACAATTTAACAAAAATCTGCACTGTTGGAATAGTTTGCATACTTCCTTGAAATGAGGAGAACAAATGAGCCAGTAATCCAAAAAGGAAAGAAATGATAACCTCTGGCATAAATAATCTCTCCCCCTCACACCCTCCCCCCCCCCTCTCTCCCCCCCCATCCTTCAATGGAGCGAAAATGCTGGTGAGTAGTAGGAAATGATGAAAGGCTAAACGGAAGTATGTATTTGGAAATGCAATACCGCCCTTTCACACAACAGCCTAGAAACCTTTTCAATGCGGGATGGGCTGGAGAGGTGTGGCTCACTGGTTAGAGGCGGCAGACCTGTAAGCAGAGAACAGCCCGGGACCAGGGTTCAATTCCCGACGCGGCAGGGTCGTGGACCAGGGGTCAACGGACTTGATAATTCTCGCCTCAGTGCCTACTCTAACCAGGGAACACACTCGGCAACTCTGGGCATTAAGCTTGCCTCATCTCTACAACGGCCCCCCACAGACCCCGGGGATGCCTGGTTTCACCCTGGAGATACCCAGAAAGGGACCATCTCACAGGGAAAACCAGGACGGGTTCCCCAGCGGTCTACAGCGCCAGGACACTCGGGTAGAGTAACAGTGCGCTTTACAAGAATCCCACATTTACATTTACGTGAAAATCATGGCTCCACCGGTGCAGGACCGCTCAACATTAAGAAGCACATTAGGATTGCGGATTTTCCGCATCCTACGGGCCGGCGGAAGCCACCGCCGGCCCGGAGGATGCGGAAAAACCGCAGCAGACCCACCAAAGACCCACTGCCGCATTAGGATAGCTGGTGGGTCCTGGTTTCAGTCCGCAGCTTTTCCGCCGCGGTTGGCTTACAACCGCGGCAGAAAAGCCCTAATATGGTGGCGGTGTCTCTCAGACACTGCCAGCCATATTAGGATGTGCAGAAAAGAAAATGCTTTTCCGCAGTGGGTTTTCCGCCGTGGAAAAGCATACGGACCTTCACTGCGGGGGCCCGTTGCGGGCCCCCTGGGTGAAGGGGGGTGGGGGGTGCACATGGGGGGTACCTATGGTACCCCCCTGCATTTGTATGCAGAAATCGGCAGGCACCGCACAGTGCCTGACGCTTTCTGCATACAAATGCATTGCATGCATTTTTAACATTGCGGCGGGTGCAGCTTGAAGCCGCACCCGCCTCAATGTTAAAAATAGAGGATGTGACCGCCATGGTGGCGGTCACATCCTAATTGCACAGGAGGGAACTCTGCAGGCCACGCGGAGGTTCTCTCCTACTCAGTAATCGCGGACAGACTCAAGTCCGTCCGCGATCATAATAGGCCCCTAAGTACATATTTTCAAGATTACTCTAAGGCACACTTATTTGCAAACTGCAAAAATAAAAAAAAATAATTCTATACTTACCTGAGCCTTGTAACCTTAGCTCTATAGAAACAATAATAAACAGGAAGTGATGTTTGTCTATTTCCTTTTCATGCAATTAAGTGACGAGAAGTCGGCCATATTGGAGGGATGGGCAACTATTATGTATTATTTGCCTAGTGATTTTTCTGTCCAGAGCAGCAGTTGCTCATTTCGTAATGATTGTGTCGAGGAAGACGGATGAAGAGATAATTCTTTCTACCTGATAAAAATTAGCTGTGGAAAGATTTTTAAACCCATATGAAAATAACATTTCGAAATCCGGCTCTTTTCCTTTGAGTACTGACTTGTTTTGACCGTTTTTGCAACTCGGGGCCCCTTTGAAGCCAATTATGTAGGTGACTAGACAGTTGCATTGCAAGGCCAGCATGTATTATTAAAATGGACTCGCCACCCCCACCCACTGAGGGAGATTTTGAAGGCAATAGCAGAAACGTGACTGATCAGGTGCTATTTGTGGGGGTTGCAAAAGGAGAAAGTAAGAAATATTCTTTCACGGATCAGTTGGGAAAGTTTTACAGTTTTTCTGTGACAAACGTCACCGTCTGGTGAACTAATTAAATTTATAGTACGTTATCGAGTTTTCTTATACAGATTTTATTTGACAGTGTGCAATGCAATGCGAAGTGAAAACAAAGCGGCAAACCGGACGGCAAAGTAGTTTACAATTGTTCCATGCAGTATCGAAAGGTCATTTCTGCAAAACAAGTCTTGGAAATCAAAAATGTACTCAAACATTATCTTTACTATGATATTAGAAAGTTTGGTAGAGGGGGAACCTTCAATAATTAAAATGAAGTTTCAATTAAATTATAAAAGACTGTCTCTGTCTGTGACAGTCAATGCCTAAAAAAAAGCGTTGACTCTTTTTGAGTGACTGCAGGCTTAAGGAAGAGGTATGTTCTGGTGCCTGCATCTCTTAAAGGGGACATTGGGTTATTGATGTAACAATAGGACTCAAAACCGAAGCAGACGTCATCAAAGGAAGAAACATTCTAGAATGCCTATTGTCGTGGTTTGACGTAATTGCCAGGGCTGGTTTGTCTTCCCAGGGCGGCCATAATAGCCCCTTTAACCTTTGTTAAACATCTTCATAAGTGACCTGCGTACAATTCTGTAGTGTGTAGAAAGGGTGCTTCTAGAGTGGTCCAGGCTCCTGTTCTAATCCTCTTTTTTACAAAATGATTCAGAATCGTTGACGCGCGTGGAGGATTCACGGACAAATTGCTTTCATGCTTGCAGAACTATTGTCATAATAAAAATAAGTCGATGTTCGGTGTACTAAATATTGCAAATGGGTACAAAACCGAATATAAACATATTGGGCCCGATTCACAGAACTAATTTAAGACAAAATCCTAAACTTACTACTTTTGGTATTCACAGAAGTTAGGATTTTGTCTTAAGACAAACTTAAGACAGACTTAAGACATACTTAAATTAGGATTTTGTCTTAAGTCTGTCTTAAGTCTGTCTTAAGACAAATTTAAGACAAAATCCTAACTTCTGTGAATACCAAAAGTAGTAAGTTTAGGATTTTGTCTTAAGTTAATTCTGTGAATCGGGCCCCCCGACTGGATTTTGAAGACGAAGTCACTTTTGATTACCAGTGAAAGACGTGTATTGTCTGTCTCACAGATGGTCCCAGTAAAAACTAAGGGGCATATTACCAACAACTAGCGATAATTTTTGTCTCTAACTTGTTTAGAGACAAAAATTATCGCCGCACATCGGCGATTTTTATCGCAGATAAACCTTGCTATTAGCAAGGTTTATCGCAAATGCGATAAAAAACGGCCGCAATGCATAAATATCGCTGAGAAGTCAGCGATATTCATGCATTATCGAGCAAATGCTCTTAGCCATGTTATCCACCTCCCATTGGATAACATGGCTAAGAACTGCTCAGGGCAGGTGTTAGCTTTTGGAGATATTCGCGCTTAGCGCGAATATCTCCAAAAGTTGGTAATAGGAGATAGCGATGTTAGGGACTGTTTCCAGTCGCTAACATCTTGGCACGCCCACTTTGCATGTCATTAGTGATAAATATCACTGACATGCAAAGCGGGGCCCAAGTTGGTCGCTATCTCCTATTAGCTGTCACTAACTGGTGTTAGCGACAGCTTGGTAATAGGGAGATCATTTTATCTCCGCTTTCTTGGCTTTTAAAGCCAAAAAAGCGGAGATAAACCCCCTTGATAATATGCCCCTAACTTATTCAAATAAGGATGTGTTTTAGCTAGCTCTCAATGAAACTGCCCACGCCCTTTTCAGGATTTTAAATGACAAGAACACTTATTACCCATATTATTTGTGCTCAAAATATTGATCTTGGAAGAATAAACTGCTGAGTTGGTCCTGCTGGAATTCTACTTTATGACCTGCAGTTAATACAGAGATGTCAGCTACAAGTGCTAACCCCACAACGCCACCTTTATGGCCAAAAGGACTTTTAATTGAAATATTTGCTGGTAAATGATTTGACTTGCTCAGAAATGCATTATTTTATAGCATTGTCAGAGGTCTATTTGTGTGCTGAAGTATTTTGATTTCCTGATTTTGAATCACCTATAAAAACAGAAAATAGGTACTTTTAGTCCCTGTTCAGAGTCAAGCCACTCAAACTGTGATTGGGAAGATCAGAAATGTGGGATAGTCTTCTAAAAAGCAAAAGTGAAAGTAGAGTGGCCATACACTATAGTGGAATTGTAGTGTAGTTCCTATTTTCCCTATAGGCCCTGCGCATTGCAATAACATAAACAGCAGTGTAGACGTAGGACTGAGGTCTTCTAGGTCTCTACTGACTATGTTAGACTTAATTTTGGTTTGCGCCAGCTAGCTCAGAGGTCACTGGAAACTTTCTTGACTGAATAGGAAGTGATCAGCTTCCCTGGCTCAGACAAGAAGGGATTCAGCTTCCGACAACCGCATAAACATGACAACTTTGCTCCCTCAGAATAAGAGTCAATCTCTAGAGTTGTGTGAAACAATAGACAGCTATTTCACTCAGTCAGATGTGCATACTTAGTTTCACCAGGGTGCAGAGAAATAGAGAGACGGGCGTTTTCAATAAAAGGTATTATTTATTGAGCAGTCTTCCTTCTCATGCAAGAGAAATGAATTGCCACGATTGCAATACTTAATGTAAAGTAAAGTACGTACAGTAAAAGGAGTATTATGAAATAATACTGTAAAAGCATTGATATGGTTTCTTAGCCATAAGACATTTAAAATGGATAAAATATTTATACATATATACATAGGCTAACATGCTCAACTGGTGCTTCTAAACTAAGCCTACCCCAGTGTACCTGGCCTAAGCCTAATACATGGGAAGGAGTAAGTAAGTAGCAGTTTAAGTTAACACCTTAGCTGCTTCGCAAATATCCCTCCCCAGTGCTGCGCTGTCCATTGGAACTAGTGCTGAATGGACGTCCAATGGTCGTGCGCAGCACTGGGGAGGTAGCGCTCTTGACGACCGTTGGCCGTCAGCAGCGCTTAAGAGGTTAAGTAGGTTTGTTGCCAAGGATCTGTTCAAGAATTCTCTCTAAGGGTTTAGTCAGCACTGTACCTTGGGAATAGAATGTAGGAGGTCTGTTATCTCTCTCTCAGGACCCGATATCCCAGTCACCCGCAAGGGTAGGCTGGAAACTCCAGAGCTGGATTTTCTCGGCAGGAGAAATGACAGCGTCTTTCTCAGCGCGTCAAAGAGGAGGGGCAGCGTCCGTGGGCTTCTCGCTTCTGCTGGGCTCTCGGAAAGTAGATTAGCTGCTCTGCTCCAGAATCACCACTGTGTGCTTGCTTAAGGCAACGTTGGTATATTTATACCTGAAAGGTGCCGAGTTTGACGTAAGGTTTGGACATAAGACGTCAATAAAGATGTCACTAAGAACTGGCCGTTCTTACAGTGCTCGCAGGAGTTCTATTGTAAATCAAAACAAAGCAAGCGGGGCTTTCCCAGGTTGCTGGAGGTTTGGTGTGTCGAAAGAAGTCGGTGTGCTCTCTAGGAATCCAAGGAAGTAGCTTTTGCCGTGTCTTGGGCTGCAAGGGCGATTTACTGAAATATGGATCTGATTATTATGCCGTTATAGGGATTCTATTGATTATAGCCGTATAGGGGGATAAAGTCACAATATTGAATCGGGTTCCTAGATAAAACACATCAACCACTCCACGGTTTTATGTCCATCAATTACTAAAAACTAAGCAATAAAGATGCATGTGTTTTCCAACCCACCCCAAAATGCATTTTGCATTTGAAATGGTGTATGCGAAATACACGGAACGTTATAGGTACTGTACGTTTTAAAGCAGTGTAATCATTAAAAAAAAATTGCATATATCTTTAGCTGAACGATTTGCGAAAATTACACATGAAATGTCTCTTAATTACAGAAAAGAAGGTCGAGACTATTTCATCACATATAAATGAAATTGCTTGTGAGAGTGCTAGAGGCTGCGGTAACATATTGTCTCTAGATTTGCTAAAAATAGAAGCTCTGTTCTTTATGAATAGTTCTACTGTAAGCAGAGTATGTGTGCCAAAAAAAGTAAATACTTTGGAATTTGGAAAAAATAATTTCGTTTTCAGCGGAAAAAATAGTTCCAAATGTGTTCAGTAGCTTTTGCTTATCAAAGCTGAAGGCCAAATTCAGAGTTCATGTGAACGCTGTGTGCCGGTTTGCTTAAAAGTTATTCTTTTGGTTCAGGGGAGAACATGACTTCAGATAGATGTGCAAATAAATAGTCTACAGCTTCAGGTGAAAGTTCGACCATGGTTGAAAATGCTGTAACTGGGCAGTCGGGAGAATGATTGCTATCATCGGTGTCGGGATCAGCAATGCTCACAGAAGGTCGTACCTGGGTGATGTTGCTCTCATTTCTTGTTTCACTGCCACCACCTAATCGTAGTGCAGAAGTCTCAACGAATGCCGTCATCAGGATTGGTAACCGCTGGGGACAACACGATGCATGAGCCGTTACTGGACTTAGCAAAGTATCAACATCCATTGGCACTGCTGATTGTAGTGTAAGACAGGTGTCTAACACGCATTCTTCCCCGCACAGCATACATCGTAGCACAGGTAAGATGCGGTTCTGCCATATAGGTCTGAATGAAAGAAACCAGGTCATATTCAGATGTTTTAGCCGGGCTAATCCAAGGACTTTAGTTATGCGGTCCCGGTAGCGTATTGCTAGGATCGTTTCTTCCATTGTTGCCGGAGTCATGTCTGTGTTTTGGCTTGCCATATCAGAGCAGAAGGGTCAAAAATAAGATTCCTGCTACGAGTCCCAAAAGTAGTGGTAGGCCGTCAAAGACCGAATGGACAAATTTGGGAAAGATGCCCAGGACTGCTTCGAAGGGTGTTAACATTCCTGAAAAAATTGTCTTAAATACATCTGCAATACCACTGGCATCTGACATATTTAGGATTTGGCTTAGCATTTCCACGAAATGCACCGGGCAATTAGTTGATAAAAGTGTATGTATCTCTGCCATTGTCCTTGCAACTTGAAGATCATACGTTTCTTTTGATGACGTGATGGGTACTGTTGTCTGTAAAAGCACAGACTTCATTCTGCTTAAAGTATCAATTCGTATAGAAGAGATATTTAACGGAGGCCAAATCGTCGCCTCTGAGTCTCCAGGGCCGTTAGGATACAATGCTTGCATACAGCAAGTGACCATGGAACTAACGCTTATGAGATATGCTTTCCCTGGCACCATGCCACAACAGCTGTGGTCCGTTATTAGAACGTAACTCTCGTTAGAAAGTTGTCTAAAGAATGGCTCTATCTGTGTTGCAGGTGTCCAGTGCTGGTGGCATGAAAGGTTATTTGAAGTCCCCTCACAGGCCCCATGTAAATTAATACTTTGGTACAGAAGTATACCGCTTAGTGATTGTTTACAATTATTACCACTAAGAAATACATTCTGGTTTTTGTCACTAACATGTGTGTGTATAAGGTAATTTCCATGATGACTTAATGTACCCTTTACCAACCTTTCATACTGGCCTGCTGGTATATACTCTTGGCATTTTTTAAATTGGAAAGTTGTTATCGGAATTGTGATAATTCCGTGTATTATCCATTCAATGACAGGTCTTTCTGACATTGTCAATGGTAATCTCTAAAGTTTTTCAATGCTCAGAATCGTATAGTCTGCTCCTTTCTGTGCTAAACTGATTTGTTTATCAGTAAGGTTAAAGATAGAGAACAATGTCATTGTGTTGATTAAACACCAAGGCACATAGCCTGAACGCATGTTTTGCAACATCCAGCCTAGTTGTACAATAGAACGTAATTGGGACTGACCATGTTGTAACATTAGCAAGTCCTGATCTATTATATCTATAGCAGATGATACAATACTGTCCAGTGAATATATTCTGGAGGACAGAGTCATTAACCCATTGTCCACAACAGAAAGTGATTTTTCCAAATTAATACGATCAATTTCTCGTATTTTCTCTGCTATCTCAATTTGAGTCACTTTCCATGCCTCTTTGTAAGCAGCGTATATACTGGCGGCTATGAAACGTTTTTGACGCTGTTTGCGTGGTCCCATTATGAAATTGCGCAAGTCAGCACCGTCTTTAAGTAAAGTAAGGTGTTGCTTAATTTCTGGCAGTGTGGATGTTTGTAGCCATTCAAGGCATAGTTTCCCTACACTGTATGTTGTTACTATCCCTGGATGTTGTCTCTGGGAGTATCTAGGGTCTGGTCTGGTCACTTTAACCCCTGTGTTTTGTTCAGGAATCTATCTTGATATTTATTTGTGTCTGTTGGCCAGATTAACCACTTTTTCCAATCAGGATGTGTTCTATTTTGATGTAAAATTTTGGATACGTCTATCTCAATATCTGTGGTTGTATTATCAGGTGTTGGCTTTGGAATAGACGGTTTGTTTAAGTCTTTTATCTTGGCTAGGCCAAAACAGGTAGTTTGTTGAATGGTGTCATTCAAGAACATTATTTGTTCTGGGATCATGCAGGCTCGAAATAATGCTTCTAGGCCTTGTACCTGCCATTCTTTTGTACCCCAGATGGTTTTTGTTTCAATGTTGTTTTTCCAGAAATCAAAACCAAATGTAATCATTTTTTCATAAAATGTTTCAGAATAAATCAGTTTGGTATTTGTCATCATGTTTTTTGTCCCTGTTTTATCTAACAGTTTGTAATAGAATGTTTCTGCATCACTTGTGTTAAACCCTGAGAAGTATTGGAATTTTTCATTGAATGTTTTCAAACTGCTTTTAGGTGGAGTTGCACAATGTTCCCATTGATTATATTTAAACACTTTTCTAGGTTGAGCAGATTTATGCAAATAGTGGTCTGCATAGTGGGTATAGCAATACATCTGTTCATAATTCGGTGAACCTTGCAAATAATCATGTTCTGTAAATTTTGCTGACAATACTAAATCTGACATCATATTATTTATGCTTTCAAAGTCCCAATCATCAGAGAATGTACTTGGTTTTACAAAGTCACTTAATGAAACCTTAAACTAATGAGGATATTTCAAGAGTTTGACCGGTCCATATATTTCGTAAACTGTTTTGTCCCAAACTACCCCTCCGGGTATTGGAAGGGCTGTGACATTCACTGATGACAGTTCTCTTTTCTCGATGTGAGATGACTTGTGGCTTCAGAACTAAGTTGATGTTCTGAATTGCTGTGTCCATTGCACTGTAATACATTTTCCTAAAATTAGAACTAAAATTAGGCAGAGTAGGAGTATGAGTAGCCCTAATACAATCCAATATTCAATCAATGGTGCATTTAGATATGCTTCTTTGAGTTGATGAAACAGTTCTGTTGCTTTGTCTTTAAAAGCCTTTGTTGCTGGCGTTACTTCTGGCTCGCTTTGATATTCAATAAAGTTATCGAAATTGATGAAGTAGCCAGATGCAGTTCTGTCAATTGTTGGAATTGTTTTTTCAATTTGCCTTTCATTAGCGCATTCTGATGCTACATCATTGTAGACTGATGTTTCTTGATGAACTGTTTCAATTTGGGTTTCAAGAGGCACAAGTTCCATGTCATTGTTGCAAAGTCCTTTTCTATTCACTGCAGGTTTATCGAATGTGATTAGTCTCTCAGTTTGAACCTCTTGGATAGTAGCAAATTTTGGTATTCTGCTATTTCTTGGGAGTCCACTTGGCCTACTACTTATTATTGGCCACATGATTGTGGTTTTACCAGGTCGATGGATACAACTCGGTTCTCCTTTGTACCAGCAAGGGGCGGTAGTACAACTGATCTTGTTCAGTTGATTGCTAAGACAGGTACTGCTTTTCTGTAAGAAGGCCCAAATTCCTTCTTCACCGCTATTTTCTCTCTGACCAGATCCCCAATCTTTGGAATCTAGACAGGTCTTGCTGGGACAGGTGGTGTGTCTTCAGTGGTTGTTGGCTGCTGTTTTAACTTTATGTTGCTCAGGGCTTTTCTTGTTTCATTTAAGTCCTGTAAAACAGCCAAACGATCTTTGATGTCAAAGCATTTTTTCTTATCTTCTACCACTGAAGCATGACTATCTAAGTCCTGAACATACAGTCTAGTTCCGAACAATAGTTCGTACGGGCTGAAACCTTTTAGAGAATTTCTTGGCAGATTATTAAGACTACGTTGGACACTTGTTAAATGCTGGACCCACCCATCACCCGAACCTAATACCTTTGCCGTTATAGATTGCTTTATGTCTCGGTTTTTTCGTTCCACAACCCTGTTTCCCTCAGGATGGAAGGGACAAGAGTACAGCAATCCAATGCCCATGCTGGTCATGGCCTCCTTATAAGCTCGAGAGCTAAAAGCAGGACCCTGGTCAGAATGAAGCATGACAATTGCGTATGTGCCGATAAAGACTCGCAAATCTTTTATAACAGTTCTGGCGTCAGCCGAGCGCTGGGGCCAAATCCTTAAGTGAATTTAGTCTTAAAGGGAATTAATAGGATGCTGGATTTTATGTATAGATAGCCTTATGCTAACTACAGGAATGGCCATGGTAATACTCCGGTTGGCTCGTTACTGCGGTCTCTGTTGCAGTCTGGACAGCTCTTCGCAAATTTATAATGTTGCAGGCTCATCCCCGGCCACCAATATTCTGATCGTAATTCTGTCAGAGATTCCTTCATCTGTTTGTGCCTTGGACCTTCACCCATGTGTGCGTCTGCTATTAATAAGACTCTCCGTTTCGTGTTTGGAATCACTCTATCCCCCACTCCAGGGATTCGAGCAAAAGGAACGGAGTTTGCGTCTATTATGTATGTATGATTGAGTGGATAGTTCACGGGTAGTGCTGCACAGTTACGAAGAACAAGAAGAGTTGGAGGGTCTGTGAACCAAAAAAGCCGAGCCTATAAGGTCTTTTTTAGAAAACCACGCTTTTGGATTGCACTAAACCAGACCAGGTGGTCACATGACACAAGTATATGATAGATATCCTATCAGCCCACCCACTTGGCGGAGCCTCGTCATGTAGGACGTCTAGAACCAGGATGGTGAGTCCAAGCCCAGATGGATTGGCCAGACAACACACACTTCTGGTTCATATAATGGAAGTGTCCATGCCACTGAGTGGTGCTGGAAAAGTGCAGTGCAAACAAAAAAGGTGAAGTAAGTGATGTTAAAATGACGGTCGAGGCAAAAGAAAAACTTTTATTGATATTCACCAGGACGCCAGATTAAAAAGAGATGTAGGACAGTGTGAAAAAATCACTGTTTACTTTGCTGTGTTGTTAAATAGGCCAACATGTTTCTGTCAATAGGTGAAACTACACCGGCATTCTTCAGGGCCACATACATAAGATTTTGCTACTGCAAAGGTACACTCAAGTAGTATTATATAAAGTGAAAAAGACAGACCAATTTTTATTAACGGACTGTCAGACTAATTGAGTGGTCATATGGACCATCCTACCGTATCCTCTCGAACCAGTAGTTGATAGAGGATGTAATCCTGTAAACAAAAACAGAAAAACAACAACTATTTTGTGTTCTTTAAACATAACAAACTAGTCACGTCGTGAGGACCATTAAAAGACTCAGCTGGGCTAGTCCCTAATAGAACGGCCAATCAAAATAATGTAGGTTGCATTTAGAGTAAACCACAGACATTGCTGAACATAATTTTTCAAAAAGTAAACAAGACTTACCCAGCAATATGTGGGAGTCAAGCCTCACCTCACCCGGCAACGGCTCGGAGATTGAGGCCCCGCTCTACGCAAAAACAAATAAATGTAAACATGTAAGCCCAGGCGACTCAAAGGGTCTATAAAGTATCCTAAGTCAATACTATGTTTTTAAAGTCTGTGCATGTAAGTAACTGGTTATATGATTGCCCACAGTGATCACAGTCCCATGGAGATCAAGAGAAGGTATAACTGCTAGTCAAAACTAGTGTTAATCGCTGATTGGCTGGGTAAACCAAGGGTAAATACCACTATTGACCTAGTAATACTAATTGAGTTTTTAGTTTGTTAAACACTCAAAAGCAGCATACAGTTAACAGATGGAAATGAACTGTAGCGCTCACACATAGATTTATAAGGGTGGTGAGTCTGAGTGAGAATACAGCCCAATACTAGACTATATAGGAACAGAAAGAACCATAGCCTACACCTATAGCCTCACTCAAATGGTAGGGAAAGGTCAAATGCTCAGTCTTAAAGTTAAGCTTGAATTATTTATCAGCCCGGAGAAAGCTTTACTTCTCAAGACCGAGTGCTCAGAATATGCCCCAAAGCCAGTAAGAGCACACCGCGATCTGCCCACTCACCTCTCCGTCGGTACCTCTCGGCTAAAACCAAAGCCGAAGGGGAGGCAACGAGGAGAGGTGAGCCTCGCGCTTATATACCCAGCCTAATTGGAGGAATGACAAACAGCTGCTGTCCTGTAGCAATTGCCGATATACGGGTGTTCAATTCCCGGCGCATGCGCGCCAGTGAGTCGCTTCTCGGCGAAATGCGGTCGAAGCCCGGGCATGCGCGAAGGGGTAAGGCGTGCCTCCGGTTTATGGAAACATGCCGCTTGTGAGCGCATGCTCAGTAGCATGTAAACTAATTTATAGACACGAACCTGGCTAAAAGTAAACAGTGCTGCGCTTCGTTTACATGACCGATATTTTACATACATATCGCGTGGGACAGTGTAAAGACGGCGATATGGGGTTCTTGAAGCGCTAAATGCAGGCTCAGAATCGTGCACAGCCTCGTACTTATGACACAAAATGCACAATCTTAGAATATTAAATAGCGGGCGCTATGAAGTATGTTGTGCGCCAGAATTTGCAGTGTTGGTCAAATGTGGCGAGTCAACATTCAAGGTGTAGGAGCAGTGTATAAAAGATGTATAAAGAACACACTTTGCAAAGATATTGATCAAATTGCAAAGACTGGGTGTGAGCCACAAGGGATGTGCGCTGACCACTGTGAACTATAGGGACTTTGACCTTCAGAAACAGAGCAGGCTGAACTCAGGGCATGAAATGGATAGAGTCAACAACGATGGAAGCGCTGCCTCACCGAGTTCATTTTGCATGTTAGGGTAATATTAACTGATTACTGACGTGTACTACACATTGTATGGTCACTGGAGAGGATCTAGGTGATGTAATGTGTAGAGAAAACTTTTATGCTAAAGTTTGGAGTGTAAAGAATTAACAGTTCATGAGGGTCATATTTCCATGGAGAATCCCAGATGGTTAAATGGACACCCAAGGGATGTTATCGTTCAACCCCGACACATCAGTTTTCAATTTAAAAATCCAACGTTGTTCCTTGATAAAAAGAAACCGTGAGACATCTGTTATGTGCGCTGGGATGAAGGGTTGTTCTAAAACCACCCACCTCAGGTCATCAGCTTTGTGCTTCTTGATTAAAAAGTGGTTCGTCAGGCAGGTGGACTGTTTGTTACACCGTATCGTGCTCTTATGTTCACTGATACGTAGCTTGACTTTTCTGGTGGTGTGTCCAATGTATGCCAGACCACACGGGCATGTGATCATATAGATCAATCTCTCTGAGTTACAGTTTGTATGGTTGAACAATTTCCATGGTCTAGATGTACCAATGTCAATGGAGAGGGTCTTACGGGTCTGTGGACATGCCGTACAGCTACCACAAGGGTAGTGCCCCTGAACCGGAGTGGTATTCCAGATGGTATCCAAAGTGGTAGTGGTTTCCTTCCTCTGTGTCTTCGGTCTTGTATGAACCAGGCTATCTCTGATACTAGACCCTCGTTTGAAGGCGAACAGAGGCCTGGGTATTACACCAGAAGCCGTGTTAAGGATTTTCCAGTGCTTCAGTACTGTTTTCTTCACCATATTCGATAGGGTGCTGAAAGTGTGCACCATCGTAATCCTTTCAGACGGTGTCCTGCTTTGTTGATGTTCAATTAGTGCCTCTCGATTGTTATTAAAGGCTCTTTTATGCACCCGACGTATCAAATGATTTGGATAGTGCCGTTCCTTCAGGTTCAGTGATAATTCTCTCGCATGTTGTTCGTACAAGTAATTGGAGGAGCAGTTTCGCCGGACCCTCAGAAATTGGCCCACCGGCAAGTTATCACGTAGTGACTGTGGGTGGAAACTCCGGTATGACAGTAGAGAGTTTCGAGCCATGGGTTTCTTGTATAATCGACTCTGCAAGCCTCCCTCTCCCGGAAAGATGAGAAGATCCAAGAATGGTAGCCGCTCTTTGCTGTACTCCACTGTAAATCGGAGATATTGGTTTCTGGAGTTCAACCACGTGTGAAAGTCGATAACCTCCAAACTAGTGCCTCTCCATATGACAATGATATCATCTATATATCTGCGCCACAGCAACACCTGACAAAAGTAAGGGTTGCTGTGGTTTAGGACATGGTCTTGCTCAAATTGATGCATATACAAGTTCGCCAGACTGGGGGCAAAGACACTCCCCATTGATGTCCTGGAGACTTGGAGGTAGAGGTCATCCTGGTATTGGAAATAATTCTCCATCATAGCCAGTCTGGCGCACTCCATGATGAAGGGTATTGGAGTGATGGTATCCGATGGTTTGGATTCAAGTAAGTGCCTTATACAGTCCAGAGTATCTTGCTGAGGAATTGAGGTTCCGTGACGGTTCCGTGACAACTTGAACCCGTGTTTTCAAGTTTGTCGGAAATACATAAAAATGATATCAGTGAACCGCAAATGATCCATTTAGTATATCCTAGTGTTTTCGCTACGCTACGAGCAAGAGCACTCCTTCCACCGACACATTTCTGATATACACACGGCATCCATCTTAGTCGTGGCCGCCATTTTGTGGTTCCTTGCCCTCACATATGCAATAGCCTCTGATCATTTCATTCACTCCACTTTGATTAAGGACACGTAGCTTTAGCCGGAGATTCACCTCTTACGTGACACGTGCACCTTAAACCAGATCACGCTGTAGCTGCATGACTCGACAAAGGCTGCCTCCTCTGCCCGAGGCCAGTCCTGCCAAACTGGTCTTCGTGTCCATTGTACCTGATCATGATTAGGCGGCCGAAGCCGGTAGCCTTGCCCATTTACAACCCACAAACATCTCTTATCCCGCTTTTCTATCTTCTGCACCTGGCTCTGTTCCTTTCCTTCTGGGCCTTTATTAGGGGGAGGTAACGAACTTTACGATGAGGCGGTCCGGCTCTTGAATGCAATATTGACAAGGGATTGTGATGGACTAGTGGGAACCCCTCTTCGTGATGTTTGGTATCAGATATTATCGACAGTTCCTGTGTAACGCCAAATATTTATTGTTTAGAGACACAAAAGGTTTGGGAATGTACCGACATGTGAAATATTTGCCTAGAGCACAATTTTTGGTATATAAGGAGCAACCCGCTTTGTACAAATCGAACAGGCTCCTGGTTACTGCCCGTGTGTAGTATCTATGACTTCTGTGTCCCTGCAGTAATAAACCTTTGGTCTTTGACGCCACCATCGAGAAGCCCGTGTTTCTGTTCATTTGTGCACCAAGGCAGGTGGGACTCCGGGGTCTTTGGGTGTTGTACCCTGACACCTCTGGACGGAACCAAAAAGTCCAGAACTCCAATTGGCGCCCAACGTGGGGCGACGTCATTCGGTACCGGTCCAAAAGCCTGAAGAGTTCGAGAAGCTTCGTGTGAAGATTCCTGAGGGAGGCGCCCCACTTCATCGATCCCGGCATATCGCAAAAGTGGCCCTGAAGTTCTCTTCCACGAGGATTCCCGCTCAGGACGGCTGCAGTGGGCCGTTGCCTTGACCGTCGCCCTGTCTTGGACCCGAAGTGGTGCAGTCCTTAGTACGGCGAAACGTGACGGGTTTCTCCTTGGTGACGTCTTCAGTGACTCAGTTAAGTATTTAGTGATAGCTAGCTGGTTAGTTACTTTTGTGAGGATTGTTAAAAATCCTTGATCGGTTCTTGGTTTGGTTTGGTTTTGTAAGATTATCTTTGGTTGTTCTAGTTACGATAATCTATTTGGTTTAGTTTTGGGTATCGATACATCAGTTCGTTTTTGGTAGGCCTAAGTTCTTGGTTCAAGTGCACAAATTTGTTTCGTGTTTGTTTGTTTTGTGTTCCGGACTGAAAATGGTAAGTCGGAAAATGTTGTCTTGTTTTAGTTGCAACAGTGACTCACAATTAGAGGACTCTTGTCTGGTTCCTCCGATTGGGACTCCCCTATATGATTTATACTGTAAGTATGGTGTGGGTCCTATAACTTATAATGAGATATGGGTCCGTTATTGTAAGAAGGATGGTGTCCTTAGTTGGCCACTGCATGGTAGTTTTGAACAAGAGATTCTCGACAACTTAGAAGCGAAATTGTTTAGGAAGAAAGCCCGGCCGGCAATGTTTGACTCTTTTCGTTATTGGCGGAAAGAATCCAAACAGAGAGAAATGAAAAGGTTGAAGAAAGAGCAAAAAGAACAAGAAGAGTTAACTCTAGAGCAAGCGACTAAACAGTTGCAGGCTAACGAGTGTGAAAAGGCCATAGATGTAGCCATTAGAGAGCATAACTTAGCGATTGACAAGTGCTATCCTGCCTTGCCATCGAAAATGGCTAAGACACTGGAGGATTCCGAAAACGATCCTCTGCTATCTTATCTGTTACGTTCACCTCCACCGTATGCACAAGGTGCTACGGCTCCACTCATCCCGAATGTTCAATTGCCGGTTGCTGGACAACCTGGTGTTCCTGCTCCTGTTCCTCAGAATCAAGTTCCTATACTTCCTGTGGTGAATGTACATGTTCCTACAGCTCCTCCTCTTCCCGCACTGCCAGCTCCTATACCTACCACTGTACCTACTGGTCCTCAAACTATTTTTCTCGATACTCCTACTGTTTCGTCATCTATTCCTACCTCTACTGCATTCTCTATGTCTGCGAGTGTACTAACTCCACTTTCTGTTCGTCGAAGAATCACTGATTCTGTTACTAATATGCTGACTCCTATATATAAAACCTTGATTAAGACTCCTACTCCTGACTCTGTTCAGAGACGGAGTCAGCTTCCAAGTACTGAAGAACGGGGATTTTTAGACTCCACGGCTCTCAGATGGATTACGAAAGTTAGAAGATATAGTACGAGAGATGTGTTAGAGACATTTATGCAATGGGGAGAGCCAACGCAACGGTACGTCTTTGACGAGATGTGCTCGTTGTTACGTGAGGAAATAGAAGAAGACGATGTCGAATCAGATTTGGAAGATTTAATTAAAGTTCAAAAGGAGTTTGCTGCAGGAATGATAGTGGGTGATAAAATACAGGAAGCGATGGAACTTATTTTGAGTTTTAGAAATGATCCATCTCTTCGTTCACCGAGAGATTTAGAAAAAGGTAAAGTGAAGCCAAGTCGCCAATATCCTATGAGGGAGGTTCCTCCAATTTGGCGCGAAGCTGTGCAAGCTGATCAAAATGCAGGTATTGCAGCTGCTCCAGCACAGTTCCAAAGAGTATGGATACATATTCCATGGAAGCGAGCAGAAGTGTTAGCAGTGAAACAGGCTTTGCCAGATCCACGTAAGAATCCAGCCGGATATTACAAGGAATTGACACAGACAGTTGAGGCTTGTATAATGAACTTAGCCGACATTGATATGTTGTTTGGTAATGTAGTTCCGCAACCAGTGTGGGCTAAAATTCGTAGAGAGGATCATCAGGCTGCTTTAGGTGGTGATTGGGCAGCTATCACTGCAGCAGATGCTCAACAAATAGGTGGTGCGAAACCCGAACCTTTGATTGCTAATCTGCCAGGTAGAATAATTGATTTAATGAAGACTCTGATGCCTGCGTTGCGTGTTAATTGGGATAAATTATCCGCATGCAAGCAAAAGAAAGACGAAAGTGTCTCCGACTTCTTCACGAGGTTCGAAGAGACTTTTGTAGATCATAGTGGTCAGGACATGAGCACTGAAGGAGGACAGAGATTGTTTGTCGATAAATTTGTGCATAATTTGTTACCTGAATTATGCAATAAATTGAAAGACTCAGAAAGTGCGTGGGCTGTATCTACGACAGCGCAAATACTTGCGACTGCACAGTACTACGAAAATAGGGATAAAGAGGAAAAGGAGAAATCAGAGAAGAAAACGAAAGATTTAAAAACTAAAGTTCTTTTACAGCAGGCGTATCCGCCTCGTACGAATCAGACTAATACACAGCAAAACTCATATCAAAGGACAGATTATAATACATCAAGGCCTCAATATCAGTGGAATCAGTGCGCGTACTGTAAGAAAGAGGGTCACTATAAAAATGAATGTCCGATCTTAGCGCAAAATAATGCAGCAGCAGCTCAGAGAGGTCGTGGTGGTTATGCGCAGAATTCTAGAGGTCGAGGGCGAGGTGCTATGCCTCCGCAAATGAATGATCGTCCTTCTAATCACTTTGATCAACGAAATGTACAGTCAGCTCAACAGAATAGATCTCAGCAATATCTTGTTGAGGATTATTGTGAAGTTGATGAGGGATTCCAACAAAATGGGTACTAGGACAGCCATGGACAGAGAGAGGGAGTAGTATCAGTTCCAGTGGATCAGAGTGGGCCTTATGTCGCAGTAGCAACATCAGGTGTAATCGAACCGTTTCTGTTGGATACTGGTGCCGCAAAAAGTTCTATAATTCATGCGAAACTCCCTGGCGCACCTTTGTCTGGCTCAACAAATGTTTCCGTAGGTTTTTCAGGCGCCCCTGTGTACAATCCGATATCTGGTCCTTTGTCTATTTCTGTTGGACCGTGTCAATTGAAAGCACCCCTGATTTTGACGACAGGTTGTAATGAAAATCTGCTTGGTTTAGATTTGTTAAAACGACTATATGCGACATTGTACTGTTCTCCGGAAGGAGTACGGCTTACTTTGGGTAAAAGACTCACCTCTCCGATGTACTTGTCAATGGACGCACTCCCGCCGGAGCTACGTTCACTCCCTGATTCTCTTTGGGCGACTGGTCCCAATGATGTAGGTCTACTAGAAATTCCACCATATGTAGTAACTTTGAAAGCGAATGTAAAATTTCCAAGAATTCCTCAATATAAAATCTCGAATGAAGGGGAACGTGCACTTTTACTAATCGTGCAAGATTTGATTACAAAAGGTGTGGTTGAAGAAACGCGAGGAAATGTCTGTAACAGTCCTGTATTACCGATCTTGAAACGAACTGATCCTACAAAGCCTCCAGTCTATAGGTTTGTCATAGACCTTAGAGAAGTTAATAAGATTGTAATTCCGCAGTTTCCTGTAGTGCCAGACATTACTGCCTTGTTAACATTGATTCCTGCCACAGCTACGTGGTTCTCAGTTATAGACCTCAAGAATGCATTTTTCAGCATTCCGATAGCTGAGGAAAGTAGGGATATTTTCGGCTTCTGTTTAGGAGGTCGCAGTTTCAGATTTAAACGCGCTCCACAAGGCTACTGTGAGAGTCCATCCATTTACAGTCAAGCTTTAAAAAGTCAGCTAGATTCTTTTGTCCTTCCTCCAGGTTCTGCCCTAGTACAGTACGTAGACGACCTTTTAGTGGCTGCCGATGACAAGGAAACTTGCAAAGCAGCTACAATTTCACTATTGCACCATTTGTCTAATTTGAATCATAAGGTGTCACCTTCCAAAATGCAATACTGCTGCCAAGAAGTAACCTACCTAGGTCACCTCTTATCAAAGGAGGGAAGGAAGTTGACCCCAGAAAGAATAAAAGCAATTATGCAGATGAGTGTTCCACGCACACAGAGGGAAGTACGTGCCTTTCTAGGTATTACCTCCTACTGTAGGCAGTGGATTCCAAATTTTTCTCTTTTAGCGAAACCATTGGTAGCTTTGACTGGGAAAAATGTTCCGAGTCCGGTGCCATGGTCTGATGAATGTCAAGAGAGTTTTATTGAATTACGAAAAGCACTGTGTTCAGCTCCTGTATTGGGTACACCTGATTATAGCAAGCCATTCACGCTCTACGTTCACGAAAGAGAAGGTTGCGCGTTGAGTGTTCTGACACAGAAGTTTGGTGACAAACAACGCCCTTGTGCGTATTTCTCATCAACATTAGATCCGGTAGCTAGAGCATTGCCTAGTTGTTTGAGGGCTACAGCGGCAGCTGCAGCTTCCATTCGACAATCTGCTGGTTTGGTGATGAACAATATGCTAGTGGTCATGGTTCCTCATGCAGTGGATACACTCATGAACCGAACGAAGACACAACACCTTACTAGTGCGAGATTATCTGGTTACGAGTTGACGTTATTAGCGAGTCATATTCAGATCAAAAGATGCAATGTATTGAATCCAGCAACATTGTTGCCGACTGATCAAGAGTCGAGTGATTCTGAGCCACATGACTGTTATTTTAGAACGGAGGAAGAGACAAAAGGTCGCATCGATTTGAGGGATACTCCTCTATCCGACCCGGATGGTACGCTGTATGTGGACGGGTCATGTTTTAAATTGGAGAATGGTGATGTAACTGCTGCCTACGCGGTAACGACTTTGAAGACGATTGTGGAGACTGCAAGAGTGAGTCAGAATTCTGCCCAAGCTGCAGAATTAATAGCTCTTACGAGAGCATGTGTTTTAGCTGAGGGAAAGAGAGTGAATGTGTTCACAGATAGTCAGTACGCATTTGGCGTGGCCCATAGTTTTGGCCGGTTGTGGAGAGAAAGGGGTTTCATTACGTCCCATGGGACTAAAATTCAGCATGGTCAGCTAGTTAACGACTTGTTGGAATCTCTAACCTTACCGACTGAAGTTGCGATTGTGAAGTGCAGTGCTCATAAAGCAATCACAGATGATGTTGGTCGTGGAAATGCCTTTGCTGATGAAACCGCTAAACAAACAGCTAGAGACATGATGAGTAGAATGTATGTTGCTACGTCTGCAAGATGGATTGCTGAGTCTGGAATGTGTGAGGACACAATGGAAAGTGTGAAAGAGATTCAGAAAGAAGCGACTGAGGAAGAGAAACGCGTATGGAGAGAAAGTACGGGCAAATTGGACTCGAATGGATGTTGGATCGATTTGACAGAACAGCAGCGTTGGATGTTGCCTGATGCGTATGTGCTTGCAGTAGTGACGATGGCGCATGGAGTGGCGCACATAAGTTCTAAAGGGATATGTAAGATGTTAGCTCCGGTCTGGAAGAATGAGGGAATCAGTAAGTGTGCAGAGAGAGTGGTGAAAAATTGTATGGTGTGCTTGATGCATAATCCTGGCAAGGGAACTCCAACTCCAGCTGGTCATTTTGCTCCTCCTTCCTGTCCCTTTGAAGTGATCCAGTTAGACTTCATTCACATGGAACGCTGCAACAATTTAAAATACGTCCTGGTGGTAGTTTGTGCTTTTTCCAGGTGGATAGAAGCATACCCACTAAAGGACAACACTGCTCTATCTACTGCCAAAATTCTTCTAAAAGAATTTTTCCCTAGGTACGGAATGCCACGGATTGTATGGTCAGATAACGGAAGTGAGTTTATAGGGAAAGTTATGCAGAGTGTGTGTGCTGGTCTAGGATTGAAACAAAAATTTCATAGTGCGAACCATCCCCAGTCTGCTGGTTTAGTCGAGGGTTACAATGGCACCCTCAAGCTTAAAATAGCCAAAATACAAGCATCCACAGGTTTGGCTTGGCCAGACGCACTTCCCTTGGCTTTGTTATCAACGAGAGCAACAGTGCATTCTAGAATAGGGCTTTCTCCATATGAGATTGTGTTTGGCCGCCCAGCAAATATCTGGGGTGTGCCAAGGCCTAAAAGGTTTTGCTCCATTGAATATCCTATGTTAATAGACTACCTTTACGACTTGACTGCTAAATTAAGTCTTATTCATCAACAGGTTTTTGATGCACTACCAAAGCCTCCGGAGAGTCCAGGGCATCAACTGAAACCGGGTGACTTCATTGTGGTCCGGAACTTCGCGAGGACAAAGAATCTTCAGCCTCGCTACATCGGCCCCTTCCAGGTCCTGCTGACGACGAGGACAGCTGTACGTGTTGCTGGCCGCAAGCACTGGATCCACGCTTCTCACGTAAAGCGTGTTCCACTGCCGCTGCCCTACGACGACTGGGTGAAGAAGGGAATTGGTGCCTCCGAATCTGAAATAACTCCGAAATTTGTCCCTTTCAGCGATGCCGATTTGATTACTGACACTTTGAAACTTGACTCTCCTCCTGAAAAGACTGCTTTGAACATTGAACATTTGTCTCCAGCATCAAAAGAAACTTTGCCATCTGCGAACTTAAACTCTACAACAACTGCTAGTGATACACTATTTTCCGATCAAACAGTACCAGCGAAGAAGAGATACAACCTTAGAAGCCATAAAACGGACAAATAAAGCAGGCAACTGCATATTGTGATTTTGACATATATATATATATATTGAACTTTTGCTTTTCAGCCAGGAAGTTTGCTATTGTCTATTGTTTTTTTAATTGCCTTGCCGTCTGGGTAGCCGTAGGGTCGTGGCTGTGTGCCTAGTTTGAATTTGCAGGGGTCTGACACAAGGTCGATCTTTCTGTTAGTTTTGGGAACTCCCAGGGCTGACAGAGGCATTTTCATCTACGCACACATCATCAGTGGTCGCGAGCGGATTGTAGAAGATGGAACTTCCTGCGCTGCAACGAGAAAATGTGATTTACGTTCGCAGAAACAGACTAAATAGAATTCTTCACAGCAAATGTTTCTTGATGCAATGTGCCGTTACATTTTTGATTGTTTTAGCAACATTGGTGGGTGGAATTGTTTTTAGCATAAATTTGATTTTCGTGCCAGTTTCTACAGTGCCTCCCCTTGATCCAGCTATTTCTACTGTTTCTTCTATACACTCTTTTCACTCATTTCCAGAACATGAGCAAGCCCGACGCTCAGAATTCATTAATAACACTTTTGTACAGCTCTTGCACCAACACCAACTGGTAGTTAACACTACAGACTGCTGGGTGTGTGGCTTGATACCCCACACTATGGATAAAGGTATTCCCTATTTGGTTTTGCCTTACAGCTATAATGGATCATTTCAGGCCTTCCAAACCATCTTTGCTTATGCCCTTGAAACCTATCCTCCACGTCCACCACGTTCCACTAAATATAACTCTGCCAACAAAGCCTTAGTCCAGGGAATTATTGACATGGTTAAGGACGTCAATAATACTCCATCTTACCCTAGAGACGAATTGCGAGTATATTTAAGTTGGAATACTTCAGAGTATCGCCTTAGTTTAGGAGAAAACAAGCGTAGAAGCTCAACTCCAATCTGGGTCGTACCTCACCGAGGTCAGGTCTGTTTGCAAGGTAATGGGAGAAATCCGAGAGCTCAGCTAGGGAGGAGTGAGTGCGTAGAGACTTATGTGTTTTCGGCTAACTCCTCCCCTGCCTTCCTCACTGCTAGGGGTACCTACTTCATTTGTCGAGACAGAGCTTATACATGGTTGCCTGCCGACTTCTCAGGATCATGTTATATTGCTCGATTGTTGCCTCCAACATACACTGCTTCACCGGATTACCACAGAACAAGAGTAGCAAGAGGTGTTTTCAGCAAGGAAGATACCGCTGGCCAGGAAGCTGGAGACTTCTTCCAAGGCTTCCTTCCGTTCTGGGGGCCTATGGCCAATAGTAGAAACATACGTCAGCTAACACGGGTAGTTGAATCTACTATTACCGAAACTGCTGGTGCCCTTAGCAACCTGACAGCTGAGCTTCAGGCGGATAGGCTCATGACATTACAGAACCGTATGGTTCTAGATGTTATACTTGCAGATCGAGGTGGGGTATGCAGAATGATCCAATCGAGCTGCTGTGTCTTTATTCCTAATAATGCTCCAACAGTTTACGAGGCGATCTCTAAGTTGCACAAGATTTCGGACTCCATACATGTAGACAAGGGAAATTGGTCCTTCATGGAGTGGGTTTGGACTCTGATCTCAGCGTGGGGATGGAAGATTCTAATGGTCATTGGTGTCATCTTAGTATTCCTATTCTCATGTTGTCTGATTATCCAGTGTGGTCCTGCTCTGTGTAGTCTTTGTGCTGCAATTTGTCTCAGAAAACCACCTGCGTTTGGAGAAAAGACACGAGAAAGGATGATGATACAACAGCATGTCACTGACCTGATGAACATAGAACTAGATTCAGACATAGATTGAGTAATTGCCTATGTAAGGGCAAAAGGAGGGTCTGAGGTTCCGTGACGGTTCCGTGACAACTTGAACCCGTGTTTTCAAGTTTGTCGGAAATACATAAAAATGATATCAGTGAACCGCAAATGATCCATTTAGTATATCCTAGTGTTTTCGCTACGCTACGAGCAAGAGCACTCCTTCCACCGACACATTTCTGATATACACACGGCATCCATCTTAGTCGTGGCCGCCATTTTGTGGTTCCTTGCCCTCACATATGCAATAGCCTCTGATCATTTCATTCACTCCACTTTGATTAAGGACACGTAGCTTTAGCCGGAGATTCACCTCTTACGTGACACGTGCACCTTAAACCAGATCACGCTGTAGCTGCATGACTCGACAAAGGCTGCCTCCTCTGCCCGAGGCCAGTCCTGCCAAACTGGTCTTCGTGTCCATTGTACCTGATCATGATTAGGCGGCCGAAGCCGGTAGCCTTGCCCATTTACAACCCACAAACATCTCTTATCCCGCTTTTCTATCTTCTGCACCTGGCTCTGTTCCTTTCCTTCTGGGCCTTTATTAGGGGGAGGTAACGAACTTTACGATGAGGCGGTCCGGCTCTTGAATGCAATATTGACAAGGGATTGTGATGGACTAGTGGGAACCCCTCTTCGTGATGTTTGGTATCAGATATTATCGACAGTTCCTGTGTAACGCCAAATATTTATTGTTTAGAGACACAAAAGGTTTGGGAATGTACCGACATGTGAAATATTTGCCTAGAGCACAATTTTTGGTATATAAGGAGCAACCCGCTTTGTACAAATCGAACAGGCTCCTGGTTACTGCCCGTGTGTAGTATCTATGACTTCTGTGTCCCTGCAGTAATAAACCTTTGGTCTTTGACGCCACCATCGAGAAGCCCGTGTTTCTGTTCATTTGTGCACCAAGGCAGGTGGGACTCCGGGGTCTTTGGGTGTTGTACCCTGACACCTCTGGACGGAACCAAAAAGTCCAGAACTCCAGAATGCACGTATAAAGAGACTCAACGTCGAAACTCACCAATAGGTCGGTCTCGACGTTGAACTCAGTCTCAGCAAGAAGTCGGAGGACGTCACCAGTATCCTGCAGGTACGTAGGTGTCTCCCTTACTAGTGGTTTCAGGTAGACATCCACAAAGGTGGATAATGGCTCGAGTAGAGACCCAATCCCCGAGATGATTGGGCGACCCGGAGGCGGTCTCTTCTCCTTGTGTATCTTCGGGAGGCAGTAGAAGTAAGGGACCACCGGGTGGGCCGTGGTCAGGTACCTTGCTTCCTGGGATGTGATCCATCCCTCACAGGATGCTTCCTCAATAAGACTTTTGATATCATTGGAGAGTCTCGTGGTAGGATCATCCGTTAGTCGACGATAGGCATCGGAATTGTTCAGTTGACGTACGCACTCCCTGTGGTAAGTGTCAGTGTCCTGTATGACAATGGCACCGCCCTTGTCGGCGGGCTTGGATGGTCTATAAATATAGTCCCCTTGACCCTCCTAAATAATTGTTTTTCAGTGCTGCACAGTTGCCTTTTGAAGACGTTTTTACCGCCAGCATGGTTTCCCCGTCTATGTATTTTTCTGAACGCTTTTTTGTGGCTACGGAAACCCGTTGAGGTGCTTCCGCTGTGGCTGTGTTAGCCAACGAATTCCCTGCAACGTGAATGCCATCACGTTAATGACTCAGAGTGTGTATCACGTGAGTCTTTTGTAGTTCTTTCTGTAAAAGAACTACCTGTTTCCAAAGCATTTTATGCTTGATTGTGGCACCTGTGTCGTCTTTGTAATCATTTTGAACCCAGTTCTGCAAATCATTTTTGTAAGATTTGACGCAGAAATGCGAATCGCACACTATTAGTGTCGGGAATTCACGTTCGGCATTTTCAAGCGCCATCTTTAAAGATCTGATTTCAGCTCGCTGAGCCGAACAGTTTCTCAACGATTCAGTTTTTGTTATTTTCGGACTGAATTTACCGCAGAGCCAGCGACCTTTAACAATTGCACAGGCTGCATTGTAGGATTTGTCATCTACATTGTAATGCTGTATAAATCTGTCTGTATAGATTATACAAGAGTACTGTTGGAGAGGCAGAATTTCGATTGGCAGAGGATATTCTTCTTCATATTTCAAACCATTCAGTTTTTTCATGTTCGGGACATAATAGTATGTCACTTTTTCAGTATCAAGAGAATTTTCCCACTGTATCCATTTTGGATCTAGTGCCACTGTTTTTAGATTTACTGGGCTGAATAGCGCCTCGAATGCTGATTCTGCTGTGAAAACAGTTATTCTTTTGCCTTGGGCTAGGGCTCGTTCTCTTGCTACAGCAGTTTGAACTGCCTTTACAGTATGTTCTGTAAGACTGAATGTTTTTTCTGCTTGTGTGTACAAATGTGATTTGTATGCTATCGGTACCGTTTCTCCCTCATAAGAGGTCAGGTACGTGAATCCGCATATTCCTGGGATGACTCGGATTACAAGGTTGCGTGTAATGTCACGTGTTTCTAATTTTGTTTTAGCTAACATGTCTGTTTGCAATAATCTCAAAATTTCTGTGTGTTTTTGAGTCCAGTTGATTGGTTTAAAATCAGGTTTTATTAATTCATAGAGAGGTTTAACCCTCTCTGCATAATTTAGAATGTAAGTTCTTCCGAAATTCAGGAAGCCTAGAATCGATTGTAAGTTCTTCAGCGTTTTTGGTGCTTGGAGTACAGCACACTTCTCTAAGAAGTTGTCTGCTAGGCTTTTGCCTTCACTTGATAATTCGTATCCTAAAAATAGGACAGTTAGATGGGCAATTTGTGACTTTTTAAAGTTGAATTTGTAACCCTCTGCTGCGAACCCAAGTATTATGGTGTTCACTCTTTTCAAGTGAGTATCTAAGTCGTCGTCTGTGAGATAGATGTCATCGACATAAGATAATGCCTCATCATCATACATTTGTAGTAACTCTGTTACTCTGGCTGAGAATAATCCTGGGCTATTCTTGAATCCCTGTGGGAGTCTACAGAAATTTTTCTGTGACCCCATTATTGAGAAAGCGGTCAAGTATCTGCTTTCCGGTGCAATATTTTGACAAAAGAATCCATTAGAAATGTCTAATGTTGTTTTGTATTTTTTGCGAACTATGTTATTCATTAGTGCCGTACTGTGCAAATTTTGTACCGCAAATGTTTTGCAACATGAGTTAAGGTGTCTGTAGTCCAAGACTAGACAATATGAATCGTCTGGTTTGGAGACAGGAAACAAAGGATTGTTCATTTGAGAGGTGCATGTTTCAATCACCCCTTGGTGTTCAAGTTGATTTAAGATCTCCCTGACCTGCTTTTTAGCTTCTTGCTTAATCGGGTACTGCCTTTGTGCAGTAGGTTGACATTTTAACTGGATTTTGTGAGGAGGAGAGTCCTCATCCCATCCTACATGATTTTTATATAATGCAGGTGCTTGAGCTACTGCCCATTTTCTTGCATATATATATTTTCTGTGAATTGGAAGGCAGGCATAATCATTTCTTCACCATGAGGGCACTCCCTGCCAAACTCTGGTGGCCAGTCTTTCTCGGCTAACAGGATGTCATAGCCTTTTGAGAGGTTATCCCAAAATAGACCCCTTATTTTCCTAGTCTTATCTCCCTCTATATGCAATGTTATTTCGTATATCTTATGAGGTTCGCTAATTCTGGTATCTGCAGTTTCCACTTGAATGTATTCATTCATGTCCACTGTCTCCAGATGATTCATCAGGATCTTGCGAGCTATGCTGATTTCTGCTGCGCTGTGCAACATTGTCTGTGCCCACTCTCCGTTTTTCAGCTGTGTCCTCAGTATTCTCGGCATGTTTGATTACTTTAATACTGGCTTCCTTCTTTTTTGGAAATTGTAATTTTTTACTTTGAGCAGGTTCCTTGTCTTTGGACTTGGCGTGCTCTTCCCTTTGTTCTGACCGTCCTCTTCTTTCCAATTTCTGCGAAAAAGATCGAGAGGGAAGTGTATCAATATCTTGATATCTATCAGGTTTTTTCAAATTATCCCTATTTCTAAGGTTGTATCTTTTTTCAGAGGGCTCCCTTTGGGGAGACTGGCGTTCTCGACTCGGAGCTATTTCTCTCCGCTGAGGAGACCTTCCTCTGGACTGGAAACCTTTTTCTTTGGCAGTGGATTGTTTATTTCCATCACAGTTCTTTTTAGGAGTGTTTAGATTATTTTTAATAAATAATGTTTCAGGATTTTCAAGTAGTTGGGGTTTTACTGGTTTCCCACCCAAACTATCTCTACCTAGTTCTTCATAGCATTTTTCTATGATTCTGGCAAGCTCAATTGGTTGATCTGTTATATCTGTTTCTTTCAATTTTTGGCGGATCGCCACAGATGCTGCTTCTCCTTTTATGTTGGCTAATAATATAGCCGAGACCTGCTTGAAGTCTTTCAGTAATTTCATACCAAGAGTTAAAGGAGGTTCTGGACCGTATTCATTCTGAATTTGTTTTAGCACATCTGGTATTACCACCAGAGATGGAACACCATGTGTTTTTGTGTAAATGGAAGCAAAGACTGTGCCCCAAGTGTCACAGTCCTCCACATGTGGTGCGACTTCATTGGAAGGCAGATAGTCAGAATTCTGTGTTTCTCAATAGGGGTAGTATTCGGGAATACTGCCTCTATTTGAGTTATTTTCTGTGCTAGCCAGAATGGAATTTGTTCCCGTTTTGCGGGTGTTTTCCCTAGACATGATTGTATGTTCTGTGGTGTAATTTTATTTGTGTTCCCCTGATGAGGGGTCAGCTGTGGAATATTAACAGCTGGTTGGACTGTTGCAGTCCGCATTACATATTGGACTAACTGTCTGTGAATTTTAATTAGTAATTTTAGCTGTGCTAAAAGTTCTTCTCTTGACATTTTATCAATGTCTGGATGTGGTGTGTAGCTGGCTAGAACCGGCCACGTTGCTCCTGGTCTACCTAGTGGACCGAGCCTGGTGATGTGATCATTATGTTTTAGGGCGCCTTTAAACCAGAGCAGGTGCTCTTGGTAATTTAGTGGTATTTCAATATCCTCGAAAGGTGTATATTCTTCCGGTGGTTCCTCTATTTTGTAATAGTGGAATTCGTGTGTTGTAGCGTTTGCCGCTGGAAAGTATATCCATGAATAGAATACCTCTGTCTGCCGATATTCGTGTGCCTCTGTCACGAAAATGACTGTACCACCTCGTGATGTCAGTCCGTTTTCTATAAGTTTTAAAGTTATAGTCTTTCTTATGTTTGCCGGGATGATAATTGCACCCGGTTCATTAAACCCTGTAACATCGAAACCCCGTTGATTCGCATCTACTGCGGCTTCATCGGTTTCGTTGTTATCGCCGTTTTCTGACATTGTTTTAATGAAAGTTTGCAGAGCAGGTTTCCAAGGAGACAAAAGATTAGGTGCACAATATTTTGGAACACTGTATCCTTCAACGTTGACTAAACCAAAAACTCTACATAGGAATCTCTTCCTACTAAGTTCCGGCGGATTTTAACCTTTCACCCACTCCAGATGTCTATTGAAGTATTTACGGGAAAAAGGGTCTGTGTGAAAAAGCACGACTGAGTTACTCTAACGTCTTGAGTTAGTTTTATCACCTTACCAAACGTTGGGCGTCATGTAGTGTAGTTCCTATTTTCCCTATAGGCCCTGCGCATTGGAATAACATAAACAGCAGTGTAGACGCAGGACTGAGGTCTTCTAGGGCTCTACTGACTATGTTAGACTTAATTTTGGTTTGCGCCAGCTATCTCAGAGGTCACTGGAAACTTTCTTGACTGAATAGGAAGTGATCAGTTTCCCTGGCTCAGACAAGAAGGGATTCAGCTTCCGACAACTGCATAAACATGACAACTTGGCTCCCTCAGAATAAGAGTCAATCTCTAAAGTCTTGTGAAACAATAGACAGCTATTTCACTCAGTCAGATGTGCATACTTAGTTTCACCAGGGTGCAGAGAAATAGAGAGACGGGCGTTTTCAATAAAAGGTATTATTTATTGAGCAGTCTTCCTTCTCATGCAAGAGAAATGAATTGCCATGATTGCAATACTTAACACCTTGACTGCTGCCCAGATTTATCACCAGTGCTGACCCCTAATGTTAACGGGCCTGGTCATGACGGAATGGTTCCGTCGTGAGCACAGCTCAACCGATGCTCATGACGGAACCATTCCGTCATGAGCATCGAAGGGGTTAATGTAAAGTAAAGTACGTACAGTAAAAGAAGTATTATGAAATAATACTGTAAAAGCATTGGTATGGTTTCTTAGCCATAAGACACTTTAAAATGGATAAAATATATATACATATATACATAGGCTAACGTGCTCAACTGGTGCTTCTAAACTAAGCCTACCCCGGTGTACCTGACCTAAGCCTAATACATGGGAAGGAGTAAGTAAGTAGCAGTTTAAGTTAGGTAGGTTTGTTGCCAAGGATCTGTTCAAGAATCCTTTCAGCACTGTACCTTGGGAATAGAATGTAGAAGGTCTGGTATCTCTCTCTCAGGACTCGATATCCCAGTCACCCGCAAGGGTAGGCTGGAAATGCCGGAGCTGGATTTTCTCAGCAGGAGAAAAGACAGCGTCTTTCTCAGCGCGTCAAAGAGGAGGGGCAGCGTCCGTGGGCTTCTCGCTTCTGCTGGGCTCTCGAAAAGTAGATTAGCTGCTCTGCTCCAGAATCACCACTGTGTGCTTGCTTAAGGCAACGTTGGTATATTTATACCTGAAAGGTGCCGAGTTTGACGTAAGGTTTGGACATAAGACGTCAATAAAGATGTCACTAAGAACTGGCCGTTCTTACAGTGCTCGCAGGAGTTCTATTACAAATCAAAACAAAGCAAGCTGGGCTTTCCCAGGTTGCTGGAGGTTTGGTGTGTCGAAAGAACTCGGTGTGCTCTCTAGGAATCCAAGGAAGTAGCTTTTGCCGTGCCTTGGACTGCAAGGGCGATTTACTGAAATATGGATCTGATTATTATGCCATTATAGGGATATTATTGATTATAGCTGTATAGGGGCATAAAGTCACAATATTGAATCGGGTTTTTAGATAAAACACATCAGAATTAAAGCCCTTGTTTAGATATTTCAGGATGTGAGACCTCTGCCAAACACCGGAGTGCAGTCTGTCCACTAATCACAGAAATCCCTTTTCCCAAATAGCCTAGAGAGAACCACAGGATCTCTGAGGTTGAAGCAATGCTGCCTCTTCCATCAGAAACCCGTACCTGGTTTGTGGATTGTCAATGCTTTGTGATGTAGTGCTCTTTATAGAGTTTCGTCTTCAACTCTTTCCTAAATTGGAACAGCGTTGGGGTCGTCCTGATGAGGGTCATTCCAGATCCTGGGTGCATAGATGAGATGGAAAAGGGCTGCTGCCTTATTTTTTAAAAATTGATTACGCATCTTAGTTTTGTAGATTCATATTGTCTTCGCTGTGGGTGTGTCGAGAACTGTAAAACTGTAAAATGCTAGATTAACATCATTCCCTATAAATGCCCCCCAAAAGATAACAGTGGTGTACAAGATGAGGACCTACATTAAGAACTCATTGAAGCTGGATTTCTTTTTCTACTTTTTCATCCGCAACTCCAAGCCCCTCAGTGCTGCAGGTCACACCTCAGTGGGAAATCGGTATCTTACTTTCCAGCACTCAAAATTTCCGATGCTTAGTTTATTTTTATTTTTATGGTGTTTTTTTGGGCTTTCACTCGAATGCTTATGTGTTTTGGGCTGCGCTGCTAAACATCCCATAATTAATTTGGCCTTCACATTTCAAAGGTCATTATAAAGAACACTGCACTGGTTAATAATAACGGTAGGCGTGTCTGTGGGTTAATGCTCCTGCCACAGAAGTCTGTGTTTGAGCTGTAGTCATTGGGGCCAATCTCAGGCGGGCCAGTCCTGCATTTTATACTTCCTAAGTCAACAAGTAACAAAAGTACCAATTAACTGGTAATAGAGCCGGCAGAAATGAGCAACACCAGTTGGTTTCCTTCCCGTTAGAAGTTGAGTGTGAGGCGGAACTTCTTCCTGTTTGTGGAGAGGGCCATGGTCACGTGTGTGTGGACGAGGACTGGTGTAATGTGGGGGCTTGTCTTGGGGGCCTTGGAGCAAGCTGGTGCCTGGAGAGGGTGTATGTGGTAAAGAGCAGTTTTGTGGTTTGGGTGCACTGTGATTCTCAGAGTACTTGTCGAATGCTCCGATTCGGTGTACAGGGAGTTCCCAATGGGTTTGTGTGTAAGTTGTTTGTTCACTGCTTCTGCTAGTGGTACCACCCGCCTCCATCCGAGCAGAGAATGTGTAGTTTTTAGTGCGCTTATGTGCTTATGCTATGAATATCCTCATGTATATCCATACATGTGCATACTTGTACTGGACACGCACAGAACTGCATGCATGGAAGTTGGTATACAAACACCCCTTATCTCTGATCATACCCGTGGTACGTGTTTCCCCCCTTCGCACCACTTCCACACGCCACATCATCTGCCTTCTGTTGTCTCACATGAAGTGCTTCTGTGAAGGCTCTGGGCCGTTCCTTCCAATCTGTTTCTGGTCAATAGAACTTTTTAGTAGCCTGAGAGGAAAAAAGGTTAACAACAATTTCAGTTTTAAGGTACAGTGTGATCATTAGGACCACACAATAAAAGTCTGAGTCAATAACTTGAAGTTGAAAGGTTTATTAGAAACTTAAAGTCAGAATGAAATAAAGCAATCTCAAAAATATACTGTAAAAATATATGATTATTAAAGGACCAAAGCGGCGAAACATATTGGTCCTCAACAGCAAAGAGCATATATGGAGGAACTGATGACTAGAGGAATGGTGTTCATCCCCCTTTCTATAAATAGAAATGTTTTGCAACATCTACTATTCCCTACACTAAACTAAAGATAAGGGAAACCCTATTGAATCAAGGAAGCAGGAAAGGTGTCAGCATCCAAACCTCTGTAGAAGTTCTATAGGTAAGGAGTCATGTATAGCATGGAGCCACACGATCAGGGATGACAAGAGAGGTCTGTACCTCTCCAAGTCTAAAGGGAATCTGATAACCCCAAGGTGGGTTCACTAATTAAAATGCACAAAGAACATTCAAGAAATATGATCTCATACTCATCACAGTACGTTTCCAGTTCCCAGAAAAGAAGTTGGCGCCTTGTCTCCACATTCCAGTCCTGCTTCCAAAGTCTCCTTGGTTCCTCCCTTCAACTGGCAACACTCTCTTTGTTCGTCATTAAAATTATTTGACTTTGTCTGTTCTTCCTTGCCTCACTATCTCTGAAATACAATGTGCTTTTCACTAATTAAGGAATGCCTTTCGAAGAGAGCATGTAGGAAAACAACTTCCAAGTTAGTAATAAATGTCTCAATTGTAAATTTAAGGCCCACAATCATGCTAATTTAACAGCTTCTTTAAATGCATATTAGTTCCACAACCTAAATATAATCCAATAAATGAAATCTTTAACAAAGGAAACACACTATTTTATGCTGAACTGTTATATGTAACACAATAAACTAATACATGTATTATTAAACAGAAACGACAACTGGTCACAATCTATAAAGAAAGCAATAATCACACATTTGAATCTTTCTCACTAATCCCTGGCAAATGCACTGAATTAAATGCCTATTAGCGTACCACCTCACAATCTAAACCTAAAGCAGATTACCATCAGCAATCCAGATGTTTCTGAAAAGGAAAAACATTAAGATGCACACACATACATGTCAAAACACACAATAGATGCACTTTTTATACCTTTGGTGCACCATATCTCATTGGCATTAGTGCTTCACAAAAGTACATAAGGCCAAAGGTACATATTTATATGGCCTAGCCAAACAGAGAAGGATGGAGCCAAAATGATGCTACTGTTATGAACTTCAATGTACCCCAATACAGGCATAGGTATTGCACAATCTTTTACCTATGTTTATCCTACCATTGTTCTACTAAACAGTTTGGTGCTGACCCTTGAGGGTATCTTTTGGGTATATAAGCACCACATTCTTCACTGGGCAAACCAGAGGAGAAAGACTTCAATGCTGACACGCTGACATGAGACGCTGAGATCCCTGCACACAGATACCCCAGCATGCAGTGGTCTGACATCCCTCGGGGTGTCCAACTCAAGACCAAGGTGGGGTCCCTCATTCGCTCACATCAGGTAATGTGGTTGGCTCTTTCCTAGGGGAATTGTTGGCTATACACCTACATACATACTAGATACAGTTAGGTACATCTAATTAGGGTTTGCAGAGTAGGAGTATGCATTATTACTGTCATGTATCTATATGCCTGCATATATTCACTGTTTTTTAGCACTATGGCAGAATTCTACCTTCTATTTACTCTATTGGTGCTTATAACTTCAACAAGGTAAGGCAAGGGTGTCCTCTTTCCCCATTACTATTCTTACCTAGAACGTCTGCTCACTCAAATTAGTGAAAACCCCCGTATCCCGGCATTCCCTTCTCTGCAGGCCAGCAGAAACTGGCCCCCTATACAGACAACATACTCCTTTCACCACCCAAGCAGAAACAACTCGCCCTCACCTCACTTCCACTATCAATGAATACTCTAATGTATCCGGTAACTGTCTCAACAACGATAATAATGAAGTTCTGCCACTTAATGTGCTTTGCAACAGCTCTATTATCTGCAATTACAGCCTCAAATGGGCACCTGATAAGATAAAATACTCAGGAATGGGTTCATGCAAAACTAAAGACTCCATTGACCTCAATGAAAAAGTAATACTAAATACATTTTTTATTTGCCTAGATGAGTGGTCCTCCAGATTCATCACTCGGTGGGAAATATTAGATTCTATCAAAATGATGATTACTCCCCTTATCAACTTTCTAATCAGTATGTCCCCCATTTACCTTTCAAGCAGCTTCTTTGTGAAATAGATGCAATACCCTCTGAGCTATTATGGGGTGTCAAAAAAACTAGAATTGCACTGAAGAAGATAAAACTACAAATAAAGGAGGTGGCCAAAACCTAGCAGACTGTAGGAGAAACCAGCACGCTTTCCTAGCATAACAGGGAAGCCACTGGCTCCTACCTGTTACCAACTCATCCGCCACCTGGCTCGCCATTGAAAAGTAACTTGCCAAGCCACTCTTCCTTACATCTTTTGTAACTGTTAAAAAAAATTAAATGGACCATTCTGCACACATCCTCTCAAGTACAGTACAGGCCTTGCACAAAGTTGATAATAAACTCGCTAATAAAATGAGACACTCACACTTAGCCACGCTATGGTTTAATGAAATCCTGAATCTAGAAGGCAAACCCCTATTTATGGAGGAATGGCTACAGAAAGACTTACTCTTGATAGAAGATCTTGGTACTCCCGCCAAGCCTATACCCTTCTCACAAATCAAAAATATTTTTCGACCTAAATGACCTAGACGTTTTCCACTTCCTAAAGATTAAGACAGTCATTGCCAGACACAAACCACCAACACCTCTTGACATACTTAACACACTGCAATCTCAAGTCAAAGGTGCATATCAGCAGGGATGCGCCAGTAAAGATGAGAAACGCAGGAATACCCTTGCACCACCATGGATGCGTCGCATTTATAATGCGACACACCGTGGCACAAGGATAGCCAGATGTGTGTCGCATCTTCTAGTGTAAGGGCAGCGCATTGCTGGAGTTGTGTCGCAAGCACAACGCAACTCCAGCGATGCTCAGGGGGGCCCTATGCCTAACATGCTGCGTCACTCCTTACGCCTGCTTCAAGCAGGCGCAGGGTTTCGACGCAGCATGGACGTAAAAGTGACTCAGCGAAAACTTGTAGATTTCACTGCATCACTTATATGGGGCTCCCTTGTGACGGAATGCCCACCCTGCATACCTTATACCTGATGCACATATAATATAGCACTGTGCTTTACAATGTGACGCATGCGTCACTTTGTAAATCTGTCGCATGATGGTGAATTGCTTACGACAACGCTGCGTCTCAGCCCACTTCCTAATAAAATTCAACGTGGATGATCATACGACTTCTAGCCTTCCAAGCGGGACAAGCAAGTCCTTCACAAGAAATTGGAAAATATTGGACATAAACCACTTTGCGTCCGTCCTAATCGCTGCCCCTCTGGATGAAATATTTGACACCAAAGACATAGAGATCGTAGCCACCAAAATTAACAAATGGCTCCTAGGTGCTCTAGACATTTGCCTGCCCCAAGCTCACAAAAAATCCACCCCTCATAACTCCCCAGCCTTATGGTATAATGAGCAACTGATGGCTACTAAATCCAAATGTAAACGCTTAGAACGCCTCTGGAGGAAAGATTACTCCCCGGTTGCCAGCTCGAACTATAGAAACGAGCTCAAACTTTATCATAAAGCCTGTAACACGGCTAGAGTCAACTATGTAGACAAATCTATCTCTGAAGCTACAAACAAATCTAAAACTCTTTTTAACCTCATAAAAGAGTTAGCAGGCTCTAATACATCAGCCAAACCTCTTCCTCTGAACAGTTTCCAGTGTGAAGAACTAGCGAAATATTTCACAACGAAGTTTGAGACAATCTACCATGATATATTAAAACAGCACCAGGTTCAAGCTAAAAGGGTGCAAGACCCCGGCCCTAACATAGAGGACATCTCCTCTCAACCTCATCTGTCCTATGAGCCACTTATATCGTGGCCCGGGATCGACGTTCAGGGTCTGTGAGACATCTTAGGGAAAGTAAAATCTGGTTCGCCCGCCGACCCCCTCCCGATCTCAATACTCAGACTCCTGGACACCCCACTACTCGCCGTGATATGCCAAACCTTGAACTTATCCCTCTCCACGGCTAAGGTCCCGTCATCTTGGAAACATGCCATGGTTTCACCTCTACTCAAGAAACCATCGGCTGATCCAAAAATCCTGGCAAACTTCCGTCCAATATCCCTCCTGCCCGTCTTCTCCAAAATCTTGGAGAAACATGTCCATGAACACCTCGCAAGGTTTGCGGAGGCTAACAACATTCTGCACCCCTCCCAATCGGGTTTCCGCCCCGGATTCTCGACGGAGACAACACTACTCGGAGTGATGGAAAATCTCCGCCTACTGGTCGATAAAGGGGACTCAGCTGCGCTGATTCTACTCGACCTCAGCGCAGCGTTCGACACCATCTCTCACAACATACTGCTTGCCTCACTCTCCAACATGGGCATTAAAGGAAATGCACTAGACTGGATTGCATCTTTCCTGACTTGTAGGACATTTGAAATCTCCTCCAGCACTGCGGCATCTAATGTCCATCTCTCCCCCTGTGGAGTGCCACAAGAATCGGTGTTAAGCCCCCTGCTTTTTAACCTCTATGTAACCCCGCTCACCCAGATCGCTGAAGCAGCTGGTCTCAATATGTTCACACACGCCGACGACTCACAAATCGTATTCTTCCTTTCAAATAGTGACCACGACTCCCCCTCCCTCCTGCAGACAGGCCTCAGGAACATTGCCACCTGGATGAGCACTAATAGGCTTAAACTTAACGGCAGCAAAACAGAGGTCCTAATAGTGGGTCCTAACCAAAACCTCTGGAATTCTAGACACTGGCCATCCGAAATGGGCCCCTTACCAACCCTGTCGCAACAAGTCCGTAATCTTGGCATTACCATTGACAATCGCCTAACCATGGAGCCCCAGGTCAACAATCTCACAGCTACCTGTTTTACAATTCTGAGATGGCTCAGAAAAATCATTTGGATGCTCCTGGACGACACACAAAAGACTGTGGTCAACGCACTAATCACCTCCCGTTTAGACTACGGTAATGTACTTTACTTAGGGGCATCACAGGCAGTCATGCGACGCCTCCAACTGGTACAAAACGCCGCAGCTAGACTGCTATGCAAATGCAATAGGAGGGAACGCATGTCCGGTCACCTTAAGGTGCTCCACTGGTTAAGAATCGAAAATAGGGTCAAATTCAAAACTCTTAGCTTCATGCATAGAATAAAATGGGGCAATGCACCCAGATACCTTCAAACCCTTGTGCATACCTACACGCCGGCTCGATGCCTGAGATCTTCCACTCAAGGCCTTTTCTGTGTCCCTAAAACACGCCGAGCGAGGATGGGAGGAAGATCCTTCTCCCTTCTAGGCCCCAAGCTCTGGAACTCCCTCCCACAACCTCTCCGTTTGGAAACTCGCTACACTAATTTCCGCAAAGCCATTAAGACCTGGCTGTTCAACCAGTAACCTGTTCCGGTCTCTTTCCTGAGACTTTCTCTTGCCTTTTTGGTTCAGTATCTTCTAGCACCGGGAAACCCTTTTTGGGTAGCTGTCGCGCTCAATAAGCCCAATAAATAAATAAATAAACAGTGTTGTAAACATGTCGCAAGGGGCTTCTAAATCTGCCCCTTAGCATCTAAACTATAGTCACTACTCTCCCCTACAAACACCGCTTTAACCAAATCTATACAAAATAAATGGGAATCCTTACTCATAGACCTAAATAGTACTCCAGAGGAGACACTAGACTGGTCGTCCATATGGGACAACATAACATCTAACAAAATTACGCCATCACTAGCACAATGCAGATACTAGATTGCATATCTGGCCAACTGGACCCCTGCCAGACTATGCAAACTGGGACTTCAACCCTCTGACATCTTCCGGAGCTTTTAGAAAGACACAGGTGACTTGAGACACATGTTATTGGAATGCACATTCGCTAAGAAATTCTGGATGGGCATTAGCAATACCGTCTCACGAATTCTACCTATTAACTGAACTCCTAATATAACTTCCATCACACTAGGCATCCTCCCCAAGACATAAAATACACACTGAACACAGAAGACCACCCTTTATTGGACATTCTGGTCTCAATCCGTCTCAAAGTCATTCTCTCAGATTGGAAGGACTCATCCAAGATCTCCTCCCATATCTGGTGGGAATCGGTTCAATTCAACTGAGAGGCAATTACCTCCCTAAACTCAGACTTAAGGACTCCACCAAAAGATAGTGGTAAAACATGGCTCATTCCAGACAACTTTATTTCCAACATGTCCCTAACCTAAACTAAACTATAATAAGCAGCTGCCACTCCCATGCACCCTCCCCAACCCAACCCTCCCACTCACCACCCACTCCTTCGCCACTCCCTCCTGCAACACCACTCTAACCCCAGCCTAACTCTCTTTGCCTTTATCTTCTCTCTCTTTTCATTGCTATCCCTCTCCTTCACTGCGTATCACCCAACCAACCAGGGTACTCCACATACCTCCCTCATTTTACAACTTCACTCTCCCACCATACAAACATCAGATAGTTTTACTTCTCTTTCCCATATATACAATTTCTACACAGGCCCTCCGATACTGTAAGAAGTTCTTCCATTATGTATTATAATGTTTATCCTTACGATCTGCTGGCACCCCACCAGGAACAGTCTTTTCTCTATGATTTTTTCAGCTGTACTGCCCTGCTCGTACAAAATCCAAATAAATATGTCTTTGAAATCTCCTAGATGCGTCACGTTGTAAATAGGGCGCATTGTTTGTGCCGCAGTTGCGTCAAATAAAGTGACGCAATTGCGGCGCAAGGGCATCATAAATCTGCCCCAGAGTATTTTCATATAAAGTTCTGCCTAAGAATCATGGGCATGCCTTTACAGAATCTTCAAAACATGAAGATAGAGCAGGCATTTTCCTCTGGGAAAGGTGGCAATACTACCTCTGCTCCAGTCATTTTTGTGCTGCATCTTCCCCTCTGAGATGAGCTGTGCTTATGAAAAGGTGCCTGGCAGACTGGAACTGAAGAAAACAAATACGTTATTTTGTTTCTTTTCGATCCTGTTGTCAGCTCAGAGCATGCACAACACTGCAACTGCAACAGAGAGACAGACACTTCACCGATATGCTGAGGGGGCCCCTCCTTCGTGTAGAGAAGACTAGGGGGCTGTGGAGTGTCACTTACACTCCTGACCGGACCACTCATTTAACAGTCAGAGAACTCTGCAATGGCAGTAGTTCCTGTCGAGATGGTCAGTTTCTACCTTGCCTAGCCTGTCCCCTGGGCGAATGTCTCTTCCCATTTATGGCATCTTGCAGCTCCTCTGCTGCTCACAGGCCACCCCTTTAATATGCAGAACACCAGTCATTCTTTCCAGATGCAGTCCCTCTTTTGGGCCAGTCTCTCCCCATGGCTACCCACTCCCTCTATTCAGGACACTGGCATTTCTTCTGCAGATTTTTGGGATGCTCTTGTAACGTGTATTGACCTGGCATCATTTGCAAAGTCGCCAAGCTGCTCAGTGCCCAGCACCACACCACTGTCCGTCACAATCCTTTACTGCAAAAGGTGTTGGGTGGGAGCTATCACCAGGGCCAGAAGAGGGAACCAAAAAGCAGCCTTGTCCAAAATGCTTAAACCAGCCCGCTTGCTTCATCCCTCGCACAGTCTCTCTCATTTCATCCATCAATTCTCTCTCTCTTGCTCCTTCTCTCCTCTCTCTCTTCCCTCTGAATGCTTTCTTCCTACCTTCCCCTCCTTCCTTCCATTTGAAGCATCCATGTGCCTGCTGTATTTATCCATTCGGAACTGGGGAAAGTAACAGAGGTACCAGGAGCGGTGCTCCACCCTAAAAACAGCCTTCAGGGGCTTCAACCCATCGGGGAAATGCCCGGTGGAATAAAAGGCCTGTTCCGCCCTGTGTATCAACAGGGAGTAAGCGTGACCTCGCTTTGTCCTCTACAACTCCTCCAACTCTCATTTCCTGCTCAGCCATCAAATGTTTTACAATTTTCCTGTAGGAGAAGGTGTAGCAAAAATGAGATGCCACCAAGGGCATAAATGTAAACAACAGCCCTAGTAATGAAGGCACTGTAGTTCTGGGTTCTGCAGGCACAGTAGCTCCTTCCCTTGTTTTGGCAACCAGTGTCTGAGGGTGAGAAACAGTGCACAGACTCCTGGGGCTGTATTATGTGTACAGTGCACTTTCCATGTTTATGCCGCTGCACCAGGCACAAAGAGGGACAGAGTGCCGTATTCCAAAGAATGCGCTGATCCCAGCGGGAACTGGTGCTGCCCTGGGGGCAGCACATTCAACTGAAATACAGAGCAGCTGCTTCAAAGCTGCTCCTTGGTTTACAGTGCCGGTGGCATGTGGCCTGCACTTTGATTGCGGGAGAGAGAGCCCCTTGCAGGTGCATGCAGTAAGGGGCTGCACCCATTTGCTGGGAAATATCTGGGGGGTTCAAGGGTCCCCCTTTCTCCCCGCCAGAGGGCTGCCTTGAGAAGCTGCCCTGGTAGTGCACCGTGTCTTTCTGGCGCACTTTTAGGTCGCCTCCGAAGGGCATGGTTGCCTCTGCACCAGCGTCCATTATACAGTCCAGCCACAGAGGCAAAGAGATTCCCTCATATGAATGAGGGAACATTCTCTCATGATAGCGCTGGTGCTACCCGTGCACCAGCGCTTTCAGTATTACAAAAGGGTACGCACAAGCGACTGCGCTACTTCTTAAATACTATGGGACAGATTTATGTTAACTGGCGCATCCCCAGTTAATGTGCGCCACAGTGCGCCACAGCTCCGCCACCCATGGTGCACCGCATTTACAATGCGGTGCCCCATGGTGCAAGGCAGGGAAGATGTGTGACGCTTCTTTCGACGTACAGGCGGCGCATTGCTGGAGTCATGTCGCAAGTGCGACATGACTCCTGCAATGCACAGGGGCCACCCCTACATTGCATGGTGCATCACCCTTACGCCTGCTTGGTGCATCACCCTTACGCCTGCTTCAAGCAGGCGTAAGGAATTGACGTAGAATGTGACTCCGTGAAATCTTGTAGATTTCACTGAGTCACTTTCCAGGGGCGTTCCTGCGACGGAACGCCCCTCCCTGCACCGGAACGCCTACATGAAACCTGACGCAGGTTTCATGTGGCGCAGGGCCTTACACCGTGACGCATCTCCATAGATGCGCCACATTGTAAATGCCTCGTAGGGATGCGCCACGTTTACGCCGCCTTGCGTGACGCAACAGCGGCGTAAACATGGCGCAAGGGCCTCATAAATCTGCCCCTATGAGGTACACAAAGTGGGCGCACATGTGCCTTGCGCCCTCAGTGCACAATGTTTAATAATGCGGTGCCTGGAGTCCAGTACCCTTTCCTCTGCAAATTGCTGCTTGTGGAGCTCTCCATGTCATTTGGCACAGAAAAGATTGGCGCAGCCCTGCAGGTAGTGAGGACTAATGAATGATGATGCAAAGCTGAACGGGCTCTAATGCTCACTGAGTGGCGAGGCTGATCTGAATCTGCAATTCAGATTATTGAGTAATCGTGCAGATGTGAAAGCTCATCAAGGTCTAATGGTGAGCGTGCATGAAGAGTTACTGAGATATGAAAAAGTCGAGGTATGCACTCCAGATTTTTGACTAACCTTTCAGAGAAGAAGCCATCCATCCATGTGCACAGTCATGCCATCATACAGTCATCCATTCACTCGTTCTTCCATTAAGGCATTCACCTGTGCGTTCATTCATCTCATCACTCATTTTCGGCTTGATCCATCCACACCACCAAACATAGAAATCATTAAGTATTTTCGTCAGTAGAAAAGCCAGAAAATTAGATTTGCTAATGCTTGTTTTTTTGTTTATATAACGATGATATGCCATACCCATGCTTCTCTCCTCCATTTCTTCTCGTCTGCAGGGATCTGTTTTCCCGTGATGCAGTGCGGGCGAGGAAATGATCTAAACATGCATTGGTTTACAGGTTTACTGCAGGGTAAAACCCAGTTCAGGTTTTCAGAATAAGCAAATTATCGCTTATAGAAATTCATTTTAAGTACATTCAGTCTGCTCATTTTCACTGTGGATATTCTGAAGAGGAGACTCTACAATTTATTTGTTCGGTCGACAATCCAGCCTTAAAGTTAGACATTATTTTAGTCACCGAATTCAGGGCCATATTATCAAGCCCCAGCAATAATTATCGCTAAGTGCACTTAGCGCTAGGATAATTATCGCCGGGTAGCGTGAATTTTTATCACTGAGATAGCGTGCTATTAGCAACGCTTATCTCAGAAGTGATAAAAATCCTCGCGCTAACTGTCAAATGAGAAATTATCACTGGAAAACCAACGATAATCTCTCGAAGTTTGGCGTTAGCTTGATGATAGGGGCTCACAAACTTAGCCATGATATCCACCTTCCATAGGATATCATGGCTAAGTCAGGAAAATACCAGGTGTAAAAAAAGCAGCGCTAACCACGGTTAGCACTGCTTTTTTATCACTAACAGGGTTAGCGATATCCTTGATAATAGGAGAAATGTCGCTTAACAACATTTCTTCTATTATTTTTCTCTGGAACGCCCCCTTTGCATCTCAGTAGAGTTGCAAGGGAAAGCCTAGAGAAAAAGGGTGCTAACATGCGAATTTGCGTGTTAGCACCCTGTTGCTGATAGGGAGATAATTTTATCTCTGCTTTCTTGGCTTTTAAAGCCAAAAAAGCAGAGATAAACCTCTTGATAATGTGCCCCTCAATTCCCTAATCTAAACTGATTGGAAGGGAGCATACACTTCTATCGCTGGCAGCAATGGGCATTTCTAACTTTGGTCTCACTGCAGAGCCCAGTCTGACAGTCAAGGAAGCAATGTTTGGAAAATGCATGGGGAAAAGAATGCTCAATAGTTTTTGAAAATGGAAAATCAATTGGAGAGATAGGAATAATAATTAGGATGTCATTACTGTTCATGTGAACAACTGAAGAGTACATTAGTGGCAAAAAAATAAAGAGGCAATTTACTGTGTGAGGAAAAAAAATGAGTGAATTCCTCTTCACTGCCAAAGTGCTTAACAACCCCAAGTGAACGCTATTTTTGTGAGACTTTGCCAAATACATAAAGACAAAAGCTTAGGATTCAACATAAGCGATCCAAAATAAGAGACATAAAAAGAGGCATGAAAGGGCCTTCTAGAAATGACTGAGCAGACCGACAGTGATGGCTACTCCAGCGCCGCTCCATTGGCTGAGCCAGCAGGCGAAAAATAAAATGATTTTCTATCATTGCGTGCGTAGGAAGGGGTGGGGCGGGGCATGGGTGGGGCTAGAAGGACCGTTGGAGCACTTCTTTAAGTGTGTTTGGCTGGCCGTCTTAGGTCAGCCAAACGCACATGTGCACTTCAGCCCAGCCGCATTGAACAGCCGGATTGGAGAAACAGCACAGACTCCCTGTCCTGAGCGGAGCATCAAACCAGCCCCCTCAGGCCAATCCCCAAGCTGCTCTCATAGAGCATGAGAGTAGCGCTGGGATTGCACAGTGCGTCTGTGATGCTGTCCCAGTGTTTGCTGGGACCAGGAAGAACACAGAGGTGGGACGCGACACAGGAGTCAGTGGGCAGCTTCAGGTAAGTTCCTTTTTTAAAAAAAATTGCTATTAAACACCCCACCCGTGTTCCCCTTCCTGCGCTTCACCTGCCCACCACTTTTTGTTTCTGGCGGCTGCCTATGCAGACCGAGAAGGTGAGAATGCCCTCCTGGGTCATCCTGACCATGTCAGCTTTCCACAATGACATGACTGCATGGTGGAAGATCCCCTCTCCCTCATGCTGTTCCAGGAATTAATGAAGCTAGATTCTGGTGCAGAGCACATGTGACTCACTGGTTCTTTTTCAACCCCTGCTGTCTGATTCGAAGCCTCACCTCTCAGCACAGCGGCCGGGCTTGGCTCCGCCATATTCCAGCAGAAACTGACCGGCTGGGCTTGGCTCCGCCGGCCGGACTACACCCCTCAGCATCCCTAGGGGGGCAGCGACGACGCCAGTAAGCAACGCGCCAGGAGGCGCATAAAGCAGCGGCAGGGGCCGAGTTCCCCGTCTTTCTTTTTCTACCCCTGCTGCCTGATTCGAAGCCTCACCTCTCAGCACAGCGGCCGGGCTTGGCTCCGCCATATTCTAGCAGAAACCGACCGGCCGGGCTTGGCTCCGCCGGCCGGACTACATCCCCCAGCATCCCTAGGGGGGCAGCGACGATGCCAGTAAGCAGTGCACCCGGAGGCGCATAAAGCACCGGCAGGGGCCGAGTTCCCCGTCTTTCTTTTTCTACCCCTGCTGCCTGATTCAAAGCCTCACCTCTCAGCACAGCAGCCGGGCTTGGCTCCGCCATATTCCAGCTGAAACCGACCGGCCGGGCTTGGCTCCGCCGGCCGGACTACATCCCCCAGCATCCCTAGGGGGGCAGCGACGATACCAGTAAGCAGCGCGCCAGGAGGCGCATAAAGCACTGGCAGGGGCCGAGTTCCCCGTCATCTTTTTCTACCCCTGCTGCCTGATTCGAAGCCTCACCTCTCAGCACAGCGGCCGGGCTTGGCTCCGCCATATTCCAGCAGAAACCGACCGGCCGGGCTTGGCTCCACCGGCCAGACTACATCCCCCAGCATCCCTAGGGGGGCAGCGACGACGCCAGTAAGCAGCGCGCCAAGAGGCGCATAAAGCAGCACCAGGGGCCGAGTTCCCCGTCTTTCTTTTTCTACCCCTGCTGCCTGATTCGAAGCCTCACCTCTCAGCACAGCGGCCGGGCTTGGCTCCGCCATATTCCAGCAGAAACCGACTGGCTGGGCTTGGCTCCGCCGGCCGGACTACATCCCCCAGCATCCCTAGGGGGGCAGCGACGACACCAGTAAGCAGCGCACCAGGAGGCGCATAAAGCAGCGGCAGGGGCCGAGTTCCCCGTCTTTCTTTTTCTACCCCTGCTGCCTGATTCGAAGCCTCACCTCTCAGCACAGCGGCCGGGCTTGGCTCCGCCATATTCCAGCAGAAACTAACCGGCCGGGCTTGGCTCCGCCGGCCGGACTACATCCCCCAGCATCCCTAGGGGGGCAGCGACGACGCCAGTAAGCAGCGCGCCAGGAGGCGCATAAAGCACCGGCAGGGGCCGAGTTCCCCATCTTTCTTTTTCTACCCCTGCTGCCTGATTCGAAGCCTCACCTCTCAGCACAGCGGCAGGGCTTGGCTCCGCCATATTCCAGCAGAAACCGACCGTCCGGGCTTGGCTCCGCCGGCCGGACTACATCCCCCAGCATCCCTAGGGGGGCAGCGACGACGCCAGTAAGCAGCGTGCCAGGAGGCACATAAAGCACCGGCAGGTCCCTCGTCCCAGGAGGATGCGCGCGGGACGCGCCGGATGAAGCCCGGACTAAGGGCGGACAGTCTAAGACAGTCCGAGACAGGCAGAGACTGAACTGGGCCAGTTTCTCTGTCCGTAATTCTAAGGTGAGACTTTCCCATTGCTCGAGGCCGAACTAGGACCCTATTTGCCATAGACTTTGTATGAATTGCGGCTAAGTTGCCTTGAGGGTTTGTGGTACACGTTGTCATCGCATCTACACAGTGTTCTTGGGAGGGTGCTGCATATTGGTGTGCTAAGTCTTGTAAAAAGCTATCCCCGGCAAAAAATACCATGGACAACTACCTAGTACAGGTAGTTGCTAAAATCAATAGTGAGAGGAGATCCTCACTTGGGTTGGTGTATCTCCTAAATCACCTACATCCATTCTGCCGGCACCTGACCCGGCCCAATTCCCTGACTCAGTTAATAGTAACTGTCCTGCTGTAATGCCTGATCTTGATGACAATGCTATTTTGGTTCAGACTAACTGTGTACTGGAAGTTAGTGACAGTGAAGATGAGGTTGAACTACATCCATCTGAGGAAAAAGCCCCTACCCCAGTGCCTGCGCCGCGCACTACTAGAGGAGTTAGAAAGGGTCAGCCCAAGCACGGAGGGCTTCGTTCAAGTCGGAAAAAGCCTGCCTCTCCACCTAGTAACATTGTGGTGGAGGAAGATGGGTCAATTGACGAAGTCTGCATGTCTTTAACTAACGAGCAATTTAAGAAGTTGTTGGGCATAATAGATACTAAGATTAAGGGAATTGTAAAGCCGTTGGTAGGTAGGATAGAAAAGCTCACTAACGAGGTTAACCGATTAGGGGACCTTTTGAATAAAACTTTGGACGAGGTAGAAAAATTCCCTGTTGAAGTCGCTAACAGGGTTGAGCTAAAGAAGGGAACCTTTAGATCTGAGGGTGGCGGAGGAGTATTTCCCTTGTTTAATCATCCTGTGGCTCCTCAAACAGTCGTAGTGGATGGTGAGCAAGGGGTAGTTGTTCCTCCAGTTGTACCCATTGCTCCGGAACCTGTGAAAGGCTCAGTTGAGCTTATAGTTGAGGCTTCCCCTCTAGTCCTTGTTTTAGCTAATGTCCCCACACTGGCTCCAGGGCAGGATGAAACTACCTCATCACTGCTGTCCAAGGCCTTACACTGGCTGACTAATAACATGGTGATAACTCCCTGGGGCAAGCAACAGCTGGCAGAGGAACTAGTTATGGCCAGGAGGGTGGAGTGGATTGGAAGCAGTCCAAAAAGATTTAGGGTGATTGTGTTGTCTTGAATTTTTCAGACCCTGAGGTATTAACCAACATACTGCCCAACCTTCTACCGCCACAGCGAAGATCCACCGACATCATCCCACTTACCTTAGACTTTTTTCATTATCGGAGTGGGAGGGTTCCTAATCGGTGTACATTAAGGACAAAATGGAATGTGGTTTCAGCCAAGGGGAGGAGTGTTGTTAAACCCACTGAGTGGGGGCTAAATCTTGAGAATAGGTTCTCAGCCCTCTCCAATCTGAACGACTGTGATTGACTCCCTGGGGGTAAAAGCTTATTACCATCAGCTACAAACGACCAGAGTCTATGCATTTTGCCTGCCCATAATGGCAATTGCTACAGAAATAGGATGGCTACTAGGCCTGGGGCCGTGTTTGGCAATGAGGTTGCCCAACCGGATGCTTCAAGCAATGTAGCCCAGACAAGCTCAGCAGTATCAGTAGCAGGAGAGCCTTGTTCTTTGAATTTAACTCCTGAAGTTCAAGTTGGTAGTTTGACTGGGGTGGGGAACCTAATCTCTTGCAATCTGGCTGGGTTGTGTTCTAAATTAGATTGTCGGGACTGGCTCGGCTTTGTTAGTTTATATGATGTATGCATATTCCAAGAGACCTGGGCATGTGAACCTGTTTTTGTGCTAGGTTATTTAAATTTTTCTGTGCCAGCAATAAAGGGTCCAAAAGGGAGACCAATGGGGGGTCTTACAATTTGGGTTCGACAGACCCTTAACTTACCATCAAAAATATAGAGACTAGCCACAATGACATCCAGTTGATCAGGGTAACTAATGATGTATCAGGGTCACTTGATATATACAATATATATACTAGAAGTGTAAAGGTGGTCGATCTGATGTTTTAATTGCCTTGGGTAATTTTCTTGACACATTTTCCCACGACAACAATGTTGTAATAGCAGGAGATCTTAATCGGACTTTTGAGCCTCTGGTCACGTGTGAGGCCTTCCTTGGAGCAGAAGAGGACTCCCATTGGGGTATCCCTGCGTTAGATCTGAAGCCAGTTACGCATTGGACCGAGGACATAATAGATCTGAATGCTATGTGCCTCGAAAAAGGTCTGAGAGCTTTGAACGGACGAACAGCATTGGACAAAAACGGCTCTATGACCTTCGACAATGGAAGACACAAAAGCAGGATAGACTATGTTATTTGCAGCATAATGCTGTGTCCATCTGTCTGTGACATGGAGGTTGTCGTGAGACCCGAGAGCGACCACAACCCCCTATGTGTAGAGCACAAATGGTGGTCCGCCAGGACAAATTTAACCTGCCCGAATGCTCTTGTTCCACCTTTGATCATCCCAGAAAATAACATGCGTAGGCTTAAGTGGGCTAGCGTAGTGACCAATCAACAGGCTATTGATAATATCAATTATGAAACTGACAAAGCTATAGTAGCTTTGGAAACAATTAGCGTTTCCCCCTCTGGCCTGGGGGATGTGGTTAATATCCATGATACCCTTTTTGTTAAGATCAAAAAACACTTCCTGAAACCTGCTAGGCGCAATGGGGCAAGAGTTAGTAAAGATGCAAAATGGTACAACGCTGAATGTAGGGCCGCACGACTTGCCCTGGGCCAGGCCATCAAAAAGAGGGTGATCGAAACTATCCGCCTAGCCAGAAAGGGTTACAAAGCCTGCATAGCTAAAGCAAAAAGAGCCTGGGATGAGCAACATTGGTTTTAACTGAAAAAAGCTAGCGACAGAAAGGATTCCAGAGTGTTCTGGAATATTGTCAAATGGGGTAGTGAGAGAGTAGAGGAACCCCCTAACAACAACGTACCACAAGAGGCCTGGGTAGCATTTTTTAGCTCACATTATGCTCTTAACACTCAGATTACAGGTGAGGACAGTATTATTATGTCCTTTTCTCAAGGTAATCTCTTTACTTATAAAGAGATTATGATTGCTATACATGCTGTGAATAGAGAACGTGCTCCTGGTTCAGATGGCGTCCCTGCAGATATTTTTCTAAACGACAAAGAGCGGTGGTGTAAATATATCCATTTACTTATCAATTTCATCGCTAAGGGTGCTGAGGTCCCGGCTTCTTGGAGAGGAGCAGTGTTCATCCCAGTGTTTAAAAAGGGAGACCGTGCACAGCCGGGTAATTATAGGCCAATAAGCCTTATCGACACCGTACAAAAAATAGTTGGCCGTGTGGTTGTAAACAGGCTCCTTGACTGGGCAGAGGACAATAACATCTTATCACCCTATCAAGCGGGATTTCGAAGGGCAACAAGTACGGTGGACCAAGTATTCCGCTTCCAATTGCTTCAATAGAAGACTGTGGTCCTGGGAGGAGGCAGCCTATATGCAGCCTTTGTCGATTTGAGGGCTGCCTTCGACCTGGTGCCACGGGCCAAATTGTGGCAAGTCTTACAGAGTCTGGGGGTCCCTGGGGAACTATTGACCTTGGTAATGCGACTGCACGCGCTTACTTTTGCTAAAATTCAGTGGGGAGGTCATGGTATGGTCACAGATGACTTTCCCGTAGAAAGAGGGGTTCGACAAGGGTGTTCAATGGCTCCAACCTTGTTCACTTTGTACATAAATGGTGTTGTCCCCTGCATGGTAACAGCTTCAGTAGATGCTCCCTCTCTTTCAGGGTTAAAAATCCCTATATTAATGTTTGCGGATGATACGCTTATTCTGTCTAAAACCCCTAGTGGCTTGCAGCGTGCTCTGTCCATTTTTGAGAATTTCTGTGGGGAACATGGATTGGAGGTGAACGACACTAAAACTAAACTCATGACTTTTAAGCCACACCGCAGCTTTAACTCTAAAATTGTCATGAGTGGGCGGCCTCTTGAGGTGGTAAACTCATTTACATATCTGGGAATCCTCATTGCAGATAACAATAGGTGGAGTCAGCATATAAACATTGCTACCCTGCGACATAAGCAATTATCGGGTGCCATTAATTCGGAACATAGGAAGTCTTTGACCAAACCCATTAAGCCAGCTTTGCTGGTTTACGAAGCAAAGGCAATTGGGTCTGCACTTTACGGCACGGAGATGTGGAGCTTTTAAAATTTGAACTCTTTACAAGGCTCAGAGAACACTTTTTTAAGGCTACTCACTGGCACCCCGATAAGTACTCCACTGCTGCCTCTAAGATATGAGCTTGGTAGGAAACAAATCAAGGACCTAGCCAGACTACGACCAATCCTGTATTGGCGAAGGCTCTGGACTACTCCCGAGCTTGCGCATTATGCTGAAGGTTTTATTGATGTCATAAAGGCGGACCGCTTTCATAAAATTAGTTGGCTCAATTCACTGAAAGCAATATTGTTTGAGCTTGGGTTAAGTTCTATATGGCTTGATCCAGCAGGTGCATTATTTCCCATCAAGTCTGTTCTCAAATATATATTCTGGGAAAATGTTGCTAGCAGGAGTCTGAGTAATTCCAGTAATGGGTCCATGTCTGCGGGTTTCCTTGAGGTCAAACTGTATCCGGCTTTGGAGTCGTACTGAGATAGCATCTCAAAGCCGGGTGACAGGAAGCTCCTATTCCAACTGAGAGCTGGAGCCCTCCCCATAAGATCACTGACAGCCAAATGGGGCTCAGGGGGGTGTGACACTTGTCCAGCCTGTGGAACGGGGAAGGAAACTCTTGGACATTTTCTGTTCTCCTGTAAAGCTTGCTGTGCTCCAAGGCGTGCCTGGCTAGCACCTATGTGTCGGAACCTTGGGACCACTTGTAGTTCTGTTGCCCTGCGCATTATATGTTCAAGCCCACTTACATGGATATTAATAGCCACAGCAAAATATATTGGTTGGGCATGGGCGATCAGACAGAGACTGCTAGTTAATTAACTATTCCCTGTCTGTAAAATCTGACTCTATGAATTTGTTGCTATTGCTTTTTAGACTATTAATGATTTTGTAACCAGACAGAGACTGCTAGTTAATTGACTATTCTCTGTTCGTAATACCTGTTCCCATGAAATTGACACTTTTGCTTTTTAAACTATAAACGTTTTTATAATCTTGCTATTTTTTAATAATGTATTAATCTAATCTCTTTTTAATCATTTAACAAATACTGTGAGAATCTTTTTTAATTGAATGTATTTTATGGATTCAATTGTGCCTTGCCAACGTGTTTGACTGTAAATTTAATTCCTTTTTAATATTCTTAATAGTTTGTGTATGTTTTGCTTTTATGAGTAATTACTCGAATAAAGCACTATTTGAATTGAATTGAATTGATATGAGAGCTGGTGAATCATTGCTGAAAGCCAGGTAGGTGTCCACTCCCCATCGTCACATCATAAATTAACCCTAATGGTACCCATTACTGCAGTTTGCTCCACTACTATCTGCATCTATTGGTTGATCCATTTATCATTATTTATATTGCATAGAGGGGTATTTAATTTACATCTACCTAACTCAAGTGGCAAAACATACGTTTATATAGTTTAGAGTTTAGGGATTGCAAGCTAAATTATAAATTACTAATTAATCTACGGAAAATTTGAATTACACATTATAAATCCCCAAAAAGAATGTACATTAAATAAAATACCCTTTAATAATTCACATAATTAATTGCAATGTAATACGCAATTAATATTGGAAATGTATTTAAGATAAAAAACAATCATTTATAATGTGATAACTTTCCATCAAATCCAACAATCAACTACTAAATTATAAAATTCTAATTAAATGTTAAAAAATTCATTACACATGAACATTTACAAACTATAATAAAAGCTGTTAAACAATTATAATAACACTACTAATACCTGAAATAACTCATATATATATTGAATTAACACAAACTATTTAATACAACACTATTAAAATAAACGGATGTATGTTGTTAGCACGCATACTTTTACCATGCATACCATTAGCACACAATTTTTACAACGCAGAATACCTTACAACGCATACCTTTACAACGCATTACACTACAACGCAGCTACTATTACAACGCATACACTACAACGTAAGTATAGGTAAGTATATACTTTTTTAAAATACTGTAATTAATAATTTATTAATTAATTTAAATTACATTTTGTTAAAGAATTTGTTAATATATATCTAAAAAATACCCCTGTACCCCAAAACCCAAACCTAGCCCTGAACCCTAAAAATACCCCTGTACCCCAAAACCCAAACCCAACCCTGAAACCTAAAAATACTCCTGTACCCCAAAACCCAAACCCAGCCCTGAACCCTAAAAATACCCCTGTACCCCAAACCCCAAACCCAACCCTGAAACCTAAAAATACCACTGTACCCCAAAACCCAAACCCAACCCTGAAACCTAAAAATTCTCCTGTACCCCAAAACCCAAACCCAGCCCTGAAACCTAAAAATACCCTGTACCCCAAAACCCAAACCCAACCCTGAAACCTAAAAATACCCCTGTACCCCAAAACCCAAACCCAACCCTGAAACCTAAAAATACCCCTGTACCCCAAAACCCAAATTCAACCCTGAAACCTAAAAATACCCCTGTACCCCAAAACCCAAACCCAACCCTGAAGCTTAAAAATACCCCTGTACCCCAAAACCCAAACCCAGCTCTGAAACCTAAAAATACCCCTGTACCCCAAAACCCAAACCCAACCCTTAAACCTAAAAATACCCCTGTACCCCAAAACCCAAACCCAACCCTGAAACCTAAAAATACCCCTGTACCCCAAAACCCAAACCCAACCCTGAAACCTAAAAATACCCCTGTACCCCAAAACCCAAACCCAGCCCTGAAACCTAAAAATACCCCTGTACCCCAAAACCCAAACCCAATACCCCTAATAAATGTTTTTAAAAAAAAGACAAACTTACCTATACTTACGTTGTAATGGTATGCGTTGTAATAGTATCTGCGTTGTAGTGTAATGCGTTGTAAAGGTATTCGTTGTAAAGGGTCCTGCGTTGTAATAGTTTCGTTGTAACAGTATTTTGTGCTAAAAGATGAGTGGTAACAGTTACATAGCAAATAAACAATACTATATACAATATTATTTATTTATTTATTTATTTATTGTGCATCTTGTAACGCGCAAACTAAAACCCGAAGGTGTCAAGGCGCCTTAAAAAAAACATATATACATAAAGAAATAATTCTGTTCAATACTCTTTATTTCGGTAAAATACCATAAAAGAGACAAACAAGAAAAAACAGGAAGAATAATATAATATAAGAACGATACAATAACAATATTGACATTAACTAACAATACAGTTCGAATCTAAAACAGTGAAAAGCTAAAAAGAAAATATCACAGAATAACAACCTCAGTCACAATATTGATACAGTAAACATACAATATTAAGATCAAACAAGTAATATCAATTTTAAAAAATCCAGGTTAATTTGGATTGGGAACTGCTCCTAATTTCCTCCTGACATACCACATGCTCAATTGGTATCTAGAAGCTGCAAACACCAAATGGGCAGTCAAGTCAGTCTGTAAAATTCTACAAACTTGGTGATACCTAGGCATGTACTAGTTGGAATTAAACACTGGCCATTGCCTTGCTATAAGCTGGACAGAAAAACAACATATGGGCCACCGATTCCTTTTCATTTTCAAAAGGGTGGGAAACCCTTAGTAGCTGAACTGGCTGACTTTGACCATCTTCAGGTATAAGTGCAAAGTGGCAAAGTTCTGTATCTAAAGTGCAGGTAAAGTTTCCTGGCCACATTTGGCTCAATGTCATCTAGAAATGGTTCAGTACAATAAAAATCCTTTGACATTACAAAAAGACCAATTAATGTCCCTATTGTTGATGACGTTAAAATCTTGGCTACCCTGTAATTTCTGAATTGTGCTTTCAGTTCCTTTACTTAGAAAGAGAGACAACTTCCTCTACGTTCTTTCTACAGATTAGCTAAACCTTGATCAAAAAGTGTGTCTCTAATGTATCTAATCCGGGGGAAATCAACTGCAAAAGGATGTCTGAGGATTTCCTCAAGGCCCCTACAGTAGGATTTTAATTCGGGGGTGGTCCTCCAAAGTCTCATCCAGAAAATGTATGGTTTATCTGCCGCTTTTTCCAAAATTGGTCTAAGGCCGGCATCAAGCTTTAAAGTAGTAAGAGGGGTGCAGGCTGCTAACACCTGCCTCAAAAAACGGTTCTCTATCAGTTCTAGAGTTTTAAGATTTTTATGACCCCATCGCTCTGCTCCATATAATGCCACCACCAAAGCCTGATAGAGGTAGAGTTGCAGGACTGGAGAGAACGGTTTATAATAATGGCCCTGATATATCTTTAACAAACCTCCAACGTGCTGCTCTAGTTTTAATCTCCGCTTTGAAACATGCTGGGCCCAGTCCAAATTCCCATCAAGTGTAACTTCTAAATATTCAAACAAATGTACCTGTTCAAGTGGTACCCCATTCAGTGTTGGATTCGATTGGGTCATGTGGTAAGAGATGAAGACCATATACTTGGTTTTGGACACATTAATTTCCAACCCCTGTAAAAACAAAACCTGCAAAACTGGTTCAGCATTCTCTGGATTCCTATGGGTGATTTGGCTAAGAGGAGAGTGTTGTCACCAAACATGAGGGCTGGATCCCTCATGTTGGCTAATTTAGGCGCATCATTATCACCTTCATTTAATTGTCTAACTAAGCCATTAAGACACAGTGTAAAAAGGGTAGGGGACAACACACAGCCCTGTCGTACTCTTCTACTTACTGGTAATGGTTTAATCACCTCGCCTAACTACCCACATCGGACCTGGGCATAATTAGATTTGTGCATACCCTCTATATTTCTGCATAAATATTCGGGGGCATCCTTCTTTGATAACACCTTCCAAAGAGTTGCCCTAGGGACCAGATCGAAGGCGGCTCTGAGATCCACAAACACGGCATATAGTCTACTGTTACCAATTAATTACAACTATCTTCCAGTAAATCATCTGTAACCTAAATATTTGATCAATAGTAGAAGTACTGGAATGGAAGCCTTCTTGAAGGGGACTTAAAACATCATGATCTTCAAGCCATTGCTGAAGCCTAGAAAGAGTAACCCTGCTAAAAAAGCTTCTGGGTGGTATCAATTAGGCTTATAGGCCTGCAATTAGCAGGATCCAGGAGAGAGAACTTTTTATACACAGGGAAATGTTCTTCTCGAGCCCATGAGTGTTGAATCTGTAGGCCTTTTAGAGAGCATTAAACACCAAAGTTAGGTAGGAGCCCCAAATTTTTACTTCTCTGACAGGAACAGGTCCCCCAGAATGTTGTCAAGTCCTGGAGCTTTATGGGGACAACCTTTCTAATGGCTTGTTCCACTTCTTCACAGGTTATAGGAGAAGCACACCAGGGATAACAAGCTTACTTATAGAAGAGGATGGTGGGTCGCTAGCATTTTCAAAAAAGGATCCGCCATCCAGCCGGGTTGAGTGTAGGTTTGAGAAGTAGGAAATCCATACCTCTCCTGCTATGTTATTTTCGATTTTGGCAACCCTCTCTGCATTGCCCATTGCTATAATATTCCGGTATTCCGGAAAGTGGTGTGTTTTTTTCTCTCTTGTTGCTGCTAATATCCGCTCCCACTTCTCACGGTCCCAGCCCCTTCTTACTTGCCTTACAATATTTGTGTAACCAGTTCTTTTTAGTTGAATCTCACCCCTATCCTTGGTCTTTAACTAACTTATCAATGCCTTTTTAGCCAACCAACATTGCTTATTATACCATGCAGGTACATCCCTTTTGTTACTCTGTTTCCCTGCTTCAATATAGAAGAATATTTTAAGATCCTCAAACAAGTTGTGGTGAATTTCTTCCATCTGTATTAAGGATGATACCTGATTCAAATCAAGGTCAAGATTTTTTCAGACTCCTATGCTCTTCTCAATTAAATTGTAGGTGTGCCTCATGGTCTTTTCTGAGTGGCTTACAGAACACTATTGAATTCTATTCTTATTGTGGGATAACTGGCATCTATTGTCCAAGCATTGAGTGGATGTAACTATAAAGCTATTCGGAGTAAAACAGGGTAAGTTCTAGCGCATTATGGTCGCTATATATTATACTGATGACGACCATATCCAAGACACAGGGCCAGGACCGGGAGTCCTGGGCACGGGAGCTCCGGTTGGTCTGCCCAGTCGACCCCAGACGGGTGGTGCTGACCTGGGTCTGGGAGCTCCGGGCAATTCATCCAGTCGACCCCAGCTGTATGCCCCTGACCTTTGTTTGGGAGCTCCGGCTACCCCCTCCAGTCAACCCCAACTAAGGTCTTTTCCTTCCCCTTCCTTTGAGGAATTTTGTAATGTGGCACATATGGTGTCCTCGGGGTCCCCGCTCGACCCACTGCCCCCCAAATTCTGGAAGGCTTTCCACGCAGATCTTTTTTGCCTTTGTTTTCGATCTGCCTCCAATCTTTGGAGTCGGCATCAGTGCCAGAATGCTGGAAATTAGCAGTAGTGTCACCCCTGCTTAAAAAGCCAACTTTGGACCCGGCCTGTCTTTCCAACTACCGGCCTATTTCCTTGCTCCCCTTTCCGATTAAAATTCTGGAAAAATGGGTGACGCGCTCACTCTCAGGTTTCCTGGAGAACATCGGCTGGTTCGATGAGGACCAGTTTGGCTTCCGCCCCGGACACGGGACGGAGTCCGCGCTGGTGACCGTGTTGGACAATCTTCGTTCGCGTGTCGACAGTGGTCGGGCAGCCTTTTTAGTGCTGCTCGACATGTCGGCCGCGTTCGACACGGTCTGCCATCGGACCCTTGTCAGGAGACTGGAGGAGTGCGGGGTCACTGAGGGGGCAAGAGATTGGCTGACATCGTATCTTGGTGGCAGGCAACAGTTGGTTTCACTCCCACCATTTAGCTCTGAGCCAAGGAGTGGAGGACAGGGGGTGCCACAGGGCTCAGCTATCAGCCCTATACTTTTTAACTTGTACCTCCGTCCTCTAGTCCAGCTAATAAAATCTTTTGGTGTCTCGGCATTTAACTATGCCGATGGCACTCAGCTGGTCTTTTCTCTGGAAGGGAATAATGCGTTTTCGCTGGATACTTTCCACCACTGCATGGCAGCCACAGCGGACTGGTTACGAGCTAACTCCCTTCAATTCAACAGCTCCAAGACGGAGGTGCTCCACTGTTCCATCGACCGGATTCCGCGGGCACTCCCAGAGAACTTTTGGCCCAGTACCTTTCTTGAGCCAGTACTGGCGGCGGATTCAGCCCGTAATCTGGGGGTGATCTTTGGCCCTAACCTTCAGCTTGACATACACGTCAACAAAACCACTTCTACGTGTATGATGCTGTTGCGCATGCTGCGCAAGGTTTTGCCTCATCTCCCCGCTCAAGCTAGGCCGGAAGTAGTTCGTGGGACTATCTTAAGTCGCCTCGACTACTGCAATGGGCTTCTTTTGGAGGCCCCTAAAAATCTGACCGGTAAGCTACAGCGGGTGCAGAACATGGCCGCCAAGCTGGCTCTCTCCCGCCCAAGGTCCAGTTCCTCCACTCTCGCATTAAGAGACCTACATTGGCTCCCGGTTCATCTGCGGGTACAATATAAAGCTGCGTTTTTGGTGTTTAAAGCTATTCACCAACAGGGCCCTATACCTTTGCAAAAGATGCTTACCTGGTATTCCGCTTCGCGGTCTCTCCGCTCTTCTTCGGCGCATCTCTTTGTAGTTCCGAGGTTTCATAGAGTGAGGATGGGTGGCCGCTCCTTTAGCGTTGCAGCGGCCAAACTTTGGAACTCTCTGCCTCTTTCTTTGAGAAGCCACAAGGACTACTTTCCATTTAGAAAAGCGCTAAAGACCCACCTGTTTCCATAAATGGTCTGAGCGGTTAAAAGTCTATGGTTTCTTGATCAAAGCGCCAGGATGCCCTCTGGGTGACAGGTTTTGCGCTCTACAAATACACTAAATAAATAAATAAATAAATAATTCTGATATCTTCTAAAATATAATCAATTAAACCTGGGCAAATCTCTCCATTTAAGGTGGACTTTCCATCCCTATCTGAATTTATTCTGCCTTACAGGCACGAATGCATTGCATTTATTTGTATTGCTAGGACAGTCCATTTCTTAATATGACGAAGAGTAAGGTTAGGGATAAGCGAAAACCTATCTTCTTTTGACAGGGATGTACAACAGGGAATATCAAAGGGGTCACAATTATAATTTTAAATCACCCCCTACTACTTTCACAACTGCAGGAGACAGTTTTGCCATGTGAGATGCAAATTGGCCTAGTGTGGGAGATTCTGATATACTGGTTGAAGGTCTCAAATATAAGTCGTAAATATGGACTATATGGCCTGTGTGAAGTTTGATGGTAACACACAAAACATCCCTCGATATCTCCTCAAAGCTCATCATGGTGCATCCAGTATGTGTTCCCACCCAAGTCATCAGACACCCTTATGGTCTACCTCTACCATCTGATACGGCTACAATACCAAAAGTGCCAAACCTGGGTATTTATTTGAGTGAAATGCCAAGTTTCTCGCAGAAGACAAATATTGAAGCAATCGATGAATAGGCCCCAATTTGGGTTACTAAATTTGAGGCCCATTCCCGCAATATTCCAAGAAACTAATCTCAAGGTGAGTTTTCTCCCACAGAAGGCATCAGCAGTAAGTTCACCCTGACTGACTTTTGTAGCACCTAGAGGACCACTGAGGAGGTGTTAGAAATGGGAATCTCTAGCTGGCAGAGGTAGGTACCTTTGCCCAACTAGGGACCCTTTCTACTAGTCAGGGTAAGGGAGATACACACTTTTGATAACCCTGCTCACCCCCTGGGTAGCTTGGCAGGAGCAGACAAACTTTTCCCAAAGGCAATGTGTATAGTATTTGCACCCAAAACACACAGTAATACAGTGATACCACCACAAATGGGCACCACACCAGTTTAGGAAAAATACAGTATCTTTATCTAAACTCAACAAGACCAAAATGATAAAAAAACAAAATACATTTAATAAGAATATTACTTTAGAAAGGTTTCAAACACCTTGGTCCATAGAAAGCTATGGATACGTGATTTCTCTTAAAGTACCTGTAGAAGCATCAAAATTCACAAGGTCAAACAGCCGCAGAGATGGGAAGCAACGGAAAACAGAGATGCATCAGTTTCTGAGACTATGGGGAGGAGATGCTACAGTTCTGCTGCACGCAGGAGAAGTGGTGCGTCGAATCCGATCTGTAGGGGGAAATGATGCGTCAATTCCGAGACGGTTCTGGTCCGGGGGTGATGCATCAGGAAAACTTGCCACACAGGTATAATGCGTGGAAATCTGGGATACATCATTGATCGATGTGGCGGATCGATCAGCGCTGTGCTAGTTTCTTCAACCGGGATCCCCCAATGCATCAATTCTTGCAGTGGCGACAGGCACCGTGTCACTCTCGGCAGCTGCACGGCAATGCATGGAGATTCTTCTCGCACAGCAGTGCTGCATCCGAAAAACAGCCGCAAGAAGAGAGATGCATTGATTTCTTCAGTTTTTTGGGTTTCTTTCAGCTCTCTGTAGCAAGCACAATCTCCAGAGAACCAGAACTGGAACAGGCACCTCCTGGCTGGTCGGAACTCTTAGCAGCAGAGTTTAGGGGAGTTGAGGGTGAAGTCTTTTTGTCACTGAGACTTCAGAACAGGAGGCTAGCACACACACAGGCCTTTGGAGATCTTCTTCAAGCAGGTTCAAAGCAAAGTTGCAGTCTTTGTCCTTTCTTTGGCAGAAACAGCAACAGCAGGCCAACCCCACACAGCACACAGCAAAGAGGCAGTACTCCTCCCTACAGCTCTTCAGCTCTTCTCCTTGGTAAAGGTTCCTCTTGAGTCCAGAAGTAATCAAGGTTTCTGGGGTTTTAGCTTTAATACTTATACTCAAAAATGTATTTGTTCTCTTTGTGCAAGGGTCTTTGAGCCCAGTCCAAACCAGTTCTGTACTAACTGTTGCAGTATGACCACAGGAGGTGGAGAAATAAATTTGATTCTTCAGCTAGTAATGTTATTGAAGAATCAAATTTATTTAGTTTCAATTTGAATTCAAACAGCCTATGTGGGCTTTGCTCCTTGTGTGACTTTGTCCTTTTGTTGGATGGTGATTAATTTAGTTATAACACCAAGATATACACATAAAGTGGTGGCTTGTATTAAGTGTTGTTCAATTTTTGATGTATGTTTTGTTTGTATTACCAGAAATGTAAATAGTGTTTTGTGATTTATGATTTTTGTAAATTGTGTATAAAATGTACAGTACTTTCCTTTTCTATACTAATATAATTAAGAGAGAGCCCAAACCTTTGAGGCGGGTAATCTCAGGAACCACAGCACCAATCACTACACCCAATACAGCGTTGGAAAGGGCAGTTGCAGCAGAAGGACATAGGCTATGCAGACGCCCACCATATACATTTAAAAGGTAAAAATACAGTGCCAGCAAAGTAGTCCCTTGTGGGCGCGTCAGCGTTGTGCTGTGGGTGTGTGCTGGGGGCGTGACAAATGCTGGGGGCGTGTGGTACATTCCGCCCTTCATGCCATGTCTCATATCGTGTGCTGAGGGCGTGTGCGGGGTGCGGGATTACGGGAAAAAAACGAGCATTGTGCCCAATCTTTCATTGTTTTTTCTTCCCAGGTTATGAACATTCCAGCCCTGGGTGTGCTTGCCCCGCGCTCCCAGTGACGTGCACCTGCTTTACTGTATGGAGGTCAGGCATGGCGCCATTCCCAAGGGCCGGAAGGAGCGCAAACAGGGGCCATTGTGCAGGAAATTTAATCTCACCTTAACTTCCAGTGACGCCTGAAGCACACACTGGAGATTTTCCACTTCTGTTGCGCAGAGGCCTCGCGCCACGCACATCCGGATGCAAGGACACAAGGCCCGCCTCCACGGAAATAGCAAGAAAGAGACTATCCCTCCCCCGGGAATATGTGATGATATTCCGCAAACCAACATCCTGCATACCATCACTCCGCAATTTTTATAACGCGGGACTATTACTACGCAAATATATCATTTCTAAAACTTTTACAACGCATATGACTTTATCAAGCATGCCATTATAACGCAAATGCCTGTGTGGTAAAGTCATATACATTGTAAAAGTACATTATTAAAACATCAAATAAATGTTTGTATATATGTGTGTATATATATATAAATGATATATATATATCATGTGAACAAGGCTCGTGGGAGCGAAACAACTGTTTTTCTGCACTAAATAAATAAGAAGAAAACCTTACTGGTCCGTGTCCGAGTGGTACTTGCCTGCTGGATTGATATTTCCAAGACAGACGGGACGGCGGAATGCTTGATATATATATATATATATATATGTATATATATATATATATATATATATATATATATATATATATATATATATATATATATACATTTTTTAATTTAATTAAAACATTTATTCTTTAAAATTGCATTATTTATATTATTTTTATTTATTATTTTATTTTATTACCCTTTACACCCTAAAAACTAATCCCACCCTGCTCCCTTTAAATACCCCTGCACCCCATAATCATAACCCACCCTTATTCCTTAAAATACCCCAATACCCTTAAACCCTAACCCATCTTAACACTATAAATATCCATGTACCCCAAAACCCAAACCTAGCCCTGAACCTTAAAAATACCCCTGTACCCCAAAACCCAAACCTATCCCTGAACCCTAAAAATACCCCTGTACCCCAAACCCAAACCTAGCCCTGAACCCTAAAATACCCCAAAACCCAAACCTAGCCCTGAACCCTTAAAATACCCCTGTACCCCAAAACCCAAACCTACCCCTGAGCCCTAAATATACCCCTGTACCCCAAAACCCAAACCTAGCCCTGAACCCCAATAATAACCCTGTACCAAGAACCTAGCCCTGAACCCTAAAATACCCCTGTACCCCAAACCCCAAACCTAGCCCTGAACCCTAAAAATACCCCTATACCCCAAAACCCAAACCTAGCCCTGAACCCTTAAAATACCCCTGTACCCCAAAACCCAAACCTACCTCTGAACCCTAGAAATACCCCTATACCCCAAAACCCAAACATAGCCCTGAACCCTAAAAATACCCCTGTACCCCAAAACCCATACCTATCCCTAAACCCTAAAACTACCCCTGTACCCCATAACCCAAAACTATATCTGAACCCTTAAAATACCCAAACACCCCAAAACATATACCTCAGTACCCCAAAACATATACCCCTATACCCATACTTACCTTATCCAAACATTTAAAAAAACATGCTTTTACCATTCATGCATTTACAACGAATTTCATTGTAAATGTATGCGTGGTAAAAGCATATAAAATGTAATGCCATGCGTTAAAATTGCATTGCCGAGTCATGGTACTTTCGTAATGAAAGTATGCGGAGTGATGGTATGCGGAAAGAAAGTTGTGGAATAATGGGTGTTCCCCCGGTAAATACATTGGTGGCACGGCGTCCCACATCTCCAGCAACATACTCCTATTTTTTCACCACCCATTTGAAAAATGCACAAGTCTCTCTCATTGATGGCCAGCACCGACATACACTTTTAGACACACCTCCCGCCACAAGTTCTAGAATTGCGAACTTTAGAGCTGGGGAGCTATGTTCGAATCTCGGCATCAGCTCAACATCCTGTGATTCCAGGCAAACCGCTTTGTCTCCCCGTGCCTACCACAAATGAATGTGTTCTTCTGTAATGTACATTGTGCTCATGCCATGTTGTCGAGTTCGCGCTATATAATATTGCAAGGAAAAATAAAGTAGGGAAACTCGAGTTCACACACCACTGAACGCGCACTCTTAAGTGCATCAGCAAAGCACTGTGAATCGGAGCGGATCACATGCCTGTCACAAATAGGAAATGCTATCAAAACGAAATCCTACAAAACAATATACTACTGGCCGGCAGCAATTCATCCCCGGACAACGTCGGGACAGGCTGCTAGTCATATATAAATGTGATGCAAAGTGAAATTTAAAAATTCAAAATATACTGTCAAATAAAAATACCGGTGCAAACATAAAGAAGTTGTGTTTGCCCTTGAAAATAAATTTTTGAAATTTAGATTGGGGCAGGTATATTTTCGTGTTGTTTGTTTACTTTCTAAAAGTGGCATTTTCAAACACACAATTTTAAAACCCATCTTTACTAAAAGAGGTGTTATTAAATTCTGAGTTCAGAGACCCTAAACTTTATTTCTCTATCTTGTCCCAAAAGGAAGCTATGCTTGTAAGATGTTACAAAGCATTTCCCATGCTATCCTTTGGGGCAAGATAGCCTTTCAATAGTGAAAAACGAAATTAGCAGTATTTCACTGTCAGGACATGTCACAAACACTAGCACATGTCCTACATTTCACATACACTGCACCCTGCCCATGGGGGTACCTTGGTCCTACCATAGGGGTGTCTTACATGTAAGAAAAGGGGAGGTTAGGGCCAGACAAGTGGGTGCACTTGCCAAGTCGACATGGCAGTTAACAACTGCGCACAGACACTGCAGTGGCAGGTCTGAGATACCTTTTCAGGACTACTGATGTGGGTAGCACAATCAGTGCTACAGGCCCACTAGTAGCATTTGATTTACCAGCCCTGCACACTTCAGTGCATCTTACTAGGGACTTAGCAGTAAATCAAATATGCCAATCAGTGAGAACCAATTTTAACAACAATTTACACAGGGAGCACTGCACTTTGACACTGATCAGCAGTGGCAAAGTGTCCAAAGCATCTAAGCCAGCAAAAACATAATCCAGCACAGCATAAAAAATACAGTGATTAGAAGCAAAAAGTCAGGGGAAACCACTCCTAAGATGCCAAATTTAACAGGGGGAAATGTCTTTATATTTTTGCTCAACACTCATTAGCTTACAAACCTGGGGATTAGATGTTGTGGAAAAAGTGGGGAAGGCCTGACTTCCCATAGCTGGGACACTCAAATGTACATTGTACATTAGATTTTCCACTGATGGAGTTACAAAACTATGAGTTATGAGCACAGGTTGAACTCCTCTAGTAATATTATCATCATCCTTAAGAGGGTTGGGTGAGCACAGGGGATTTTCTAGGGCCATAAGTTAATCAACTTGTTCGAGTAATTCAAACCTGTTATAGACAGGAACAATATAGATGTCATAAATCTGGTTCTGTTCAATACCAAATGGCAATCGGTTGGCTGGGGGTTATTCAGGAGTACTCTACGATGGGGGCAAGGTGCAAGAGGAGTGTTCTAGCTCAACCACCCCCAGCTGAATTGATGTAGATGCATTTATGCAGTCTCTGGACTCTGGGCGTCCCAGTAAAAGATTTAAAACAGCTCAAATAGAGAGACAAACCAACGAGGCTGCTTTTGATAAAGCCCATCAAGTTGCCAAGAAAGCCAAACATAAGGAGTAAGGCGTTTCCTCAGGATCTTTCTCCTGTGTGTTCTTCCTCATTTGTGGAATGTGCCATTCAGCTGACTGGTAATTCCAGAAAAGTGGGGCGTACGAAACCCAATTGGGTTGATGAACTTGTGGGTGAGCTACTTGATAAGTCAAAGGATCATAAGAGAAGAATTTTCCTCCATGTTGGAAAAGTTAATCGAGGTTGAAGCATTAGATAAATTCCATATTAAAACATTGTCGCCATTGGGGCAGTCTAATGACAGAGGTGGATGTATTGAGTGCCGCCCTGAAACCAGTGCAAAGTCTGCCCTGCAAAACAATAAAGGTAGGAGTGTTCCACCAGCTACGAGTGCCACTCCGACTGAGGCGAACAATATAACGAGGCCCTTGATGACATCACCTGGCAAAGCCCTGGATCGAGTTCCGTGAGCTAGCGTTGTTAAGGTGACCATCAGTCTAAGTCTTAACAATGGCCTGCCGGGGCATGTGAGACTGGATTGAGAAATGCTTGACCTTTCTTTTAGACTGGCTATGATCAGCCCCCACCCCACAAGAAGCTTGTCTGGTACTGCTCGAGGCTCTTTCCCTAAAGGTGTCCTGCTGTGGTCGTAGGCTTTGCCAAGTCACCAATGCAGGCATCATGAGATCACTGGTATTGATGAGGATAATTATACAGTAGTTCTTACCAGCCAGAAGTGATGCACACGGGGACAGAGCCTCATCCTCTCGCAGCAGGGGTGACCAGGATGGGAAGCGGCCAGTAGCGGTAAGAGAGTTAAGCGTAGTGGCTCCATGCCAGTGCTTCTCCTGGGGACTCTGTGATGTGCCTGCAAGCACAAGACTGTAGAGGAATGGCAAGGAGGACCTGCTGCTCTCAACTCCGAGTCCTGGCAGCCCCCCTCCTCGGCCAATGGCACGCGACTCCCACGGGCGGAGGCTGGGCTCCCTTAGGGAGGGGAGCTGAACTGAACGTCTGTCAGGCTTGAGGGTGGTATTAAACATATCCACTTGTTCTGTCCCTTCAAGTCCGAAGAGGCGGCCATCCTAATAGCAGGCAAAACACTGTGCAAAGTTGTGCTGTTTTTTTAATGCACCAGTAAGCTTCGCTACCTGTTGAATTGCAGATTTTTGCTTAACTCCATGCTCCAAGCGGAGCGTGGAGTAGGCAAAACTCTGTGAACTACGCCGGCGGAGCAGAGTTAACCACACCCTAATATTGATTAGCTAGGAATCAAATCATATTTCTAACCAATTCAAATTATTGAAGCGAAGCTGTCTCGTTAACTTTAGCAAATCCATTTTTCCAAATCAGTTACAATCATAATACCAGTGCCGTTTCAAAACAAGCTTGTAGAATACTAAGACTGAATTTGACACATAATTTTGTGCTGTCACAATATCATTAAACACCTTCAATATTCCTTTAACCAACACTTTCAGCTGGCAGGCTGCGGAATCTTTGCTTTGCAGCCTGCAATAAAGAAATCATTTGCCAAAACTCCTTCTGTCTCTCAGAGGTCTCATAAGACATATCTGGGAAGACCTGCATGTTAAACCCATCTCTGATTTTAACACCTCTTCACTTAAAGGTGCTATTGAGCACCCTCTCACTTATTCTGTGGTCACCAAAGGTGACCAACATTGTGCGGGGTGAAAGCTGACCGCATATTCTAGAAAAAGCATTTAGTGGGCATGAGTTATTGTCAGAATTTCTGTGAAGCCTTGCAATATGTGAGTAGAAATCAAGTCATCTATACATTTGATAACAGAAGTGGACTTCCCCTCCTCCCTCTCTGGTATACTTACATATCTGAGATTGGTCCTTGTTGCACAATTTTCATGATCCTCCAACTGCTATTTTACATAACTAAATCCTTTTTTAAGAGTAGAGTTCATTTTCAACAGTTCACTTTGACTATCCTCAAGATCTGAAATTCTTGCTGACATCACCAACATTTGTCACCCAAAATTCTCAAAGTTATTTTCTAGTTCTGCCACCATACTACCTGATGTTTAAGCCAGTGAGTTTTGACATGCTTTCACATCCTGAATTTCTGCCAAAATTGTCAACAATAGAGATTCAATTTCTGTGTTCACAGTACACTTTTACCTGTCCTTGCTGCCTGACTCAGTGTCACACTCTAGTTCCAATGCAGAGTTAGGCTGGCGCACAAAGCTCTCATGGTTCAGTTGTAAAATATCTGAACCTGGACTGCTTTGTGGTTAGCTTGGCTGAGGCCCTCCTATCTCCCTCTTCCCCCTTTCTGCCTCACTTGAGTGGGCAGCTGACTATACATTCATGACTACTCTATTTGCCAGGTTCAACACTGGGAAAACGATTGGATTTGGATGAGGGGTGACAGAGTTCTTAACTGTTGAGGGGGAAGGCTTTGCTACACCCTTCCCTCAAGGACTTGCAGGCCACACTGCTTCCTGGTGACAAGGATCTGAGCCGATCTGAGCTTCCATAGCACCCTTATGGTCCCTATTGTCAGGCTCCAAGTTCCTGTCTTCCTCTTCCATTACTTCCCATGACCTCTGTGGCGGTATTTCTGTCTGAAGTTCGTTTTACCAGGGCCCACCTTCCAGCATTTTTGGTATCTTGACCCATCAGAAAATTTGCTTCTGGTGTATTGCAGCTTAAGGCTGGTACCCCCATTCCTTCTTGAGCCTCGATGTATACAGTAGGGTCTGACTTCATGTCCTCAGTGGGCTGGGTGGTCCCTGTGGTTTTGGTGCTAAAGCTGGCATTAGCTTCTTTAGGTGTCCCTGTTCCATTAGCCCAGCCTTCGACCACCCAGTGCTTTCTCCCTCCACCTTGTGAGTTTTGTGGTGTACCTTGTCTTTAACTGAAGCATAAAGCTCACTTCTTATTGTTGCCAGCCCCCTAGTCTTATATTTATTGTAGCAGTCTAAGCTTTTCCTCACAGAGACTACTGAATTAAAGTTGGGTATGTGTTTCAGGATGTTTAAAACATGTTAGACCTTGGAGCACTTACAATGCTATGCATGAATCCAAGCCGCGCCAAAATTTTGTGTCACTCGGTAGAAGGCTCTTGATGCAGTTTGTTCCAGAAAGAGAAAATGGGGGGAAGGGAGGGACTTTGCCTTGCCTGGGATACTCCACCATCGACACCCAACTCCCTAAAAGCCCAATGCAGTTTTTCCAGGCAGGCACGATACTCCAGAAGCATTCTGGGTGTGCACAGCAATCAGCTCTCTCTCTGCTGACTCGCCATTTCCATGCAGTTTCACCGGCTCCCTTTGGAAGTGCTTGCAAGCTTCATCAGCCGCCTATCTCCTCAAGGACCTGTTGCGATCCTTTCAGGAACTATTGAAGGGTGGCTAGACAGCTGCCCATAGCCCGTAGCACTAATGAGTCGTGCTGCACTCTGCACCACCACAGCCGCTGCCATGTTGCATCATCCGGCTTGTGGCCTCCAACTTGGACGCACTTCAGGCAACATGTCCGCGCATCACCCCTTGTAGCTCCAAATTACCACCATAGAAAGTGGTGCCACCAAGGATTGTTGCATCCATTAAAGGCTGGCTACATATTGAGATATCAGGATTAGGAACATTGTCATATATTTTAAAAATAAAGTTTTTATTAGAAATATATTGAAAGGTTAAAAGCAATTCCATTCTTTGCAACTATACATGAAGAAAGCTAATTTACAAATTGGAAATATAGAAAATACCAGCATAATTGTTCACAAGATATAAAAGTGCATAATATTTCATTCAATTTAAGTAAATCTTTTGTGTACTTCAGAGTTGAGGGCTAGGAAGATCACTCCACTTCCCCAAAAATCCAAAATAAAAGGGGCAATATCGTCCAAATGAAGGTGATAATGTGTTGTGTCATCATGAATGATAGATCTTTTTTAGGGTAACAAGACAATCACTATAATGAACCAGCGGACATGTGTTTCGCAGGATGCCTATTATCCCACTTTATCATGGCTCATTGATTAAATTCACACATGCAGTAGTAAATAGTAGTGATAGAGGTAGCTATACCCATTTGTAATGGGCACTTGATTGAGAGTAAAAATACTCAAAGCTCCTGGAAAGCCTTAATGAGCTCAACAGAAAGAGAAAGTTCAATATACTCCATGATAAGTGTCTGAATGTCCTAGGAGAAAGGCGCATAACCGCACGCCGCACCAAGACAGAGGAAAGTAAGATCTGATAATGAGGATTCTGCAACACATATTTTGGCTGGTTCCTTTCTACGTGCTTTTCCCTTGCATTATTTAAATTCCCATTCACAGAGGTATTATAGGTTAGTCAGTAAGATAATATTGCTTTTCTTTCGGGATTCAAGATACCAAAGAAACACAACTGCAATTAATAGGAACAATCAAGCATTAAAACAACAAATAAAGTAGGAGAAATAGAAATAATCTAATTCATTACCGAACTGTCAATCATTAGAGCAATAATTTTTTTTTAAACAGTTTATTTCACAAAACGACTATCAGCCAAAAAGACCAGAGGACAATGTAACATGTAAAGGTAGAATAGCATTTAGTAAAACCGCAGGATTTCAAAATAGAGAGGGGAAATTTCTGACAAGAGTTCTCACAGTCCTTTTGTATACGTTTCTCTGCCAAACAACCTCTTCTTTATTGCGAGAGAAATGTTTAAGGGCAGCATGGAGAGCGGTAGCAGCTCAGAGCATGTACTATCCCACCATTTAAACTTCTGCTCAAAAGGTCTCTTAGATAGACACAAAGAAAGGGTCATCACCAGGGATGCTCAATGTGAACCAGTCAATAGTAACACCCTGCAGCACTGCATTACATCTTTGTGCCTAAGCTTCAATACCAATAGATGTTAGGTTATCAGGGTCTACCATTTCCCATGTCAGTTGTCTTACATTGTCCTTAGTTGTGCACTCCACAACCTGTGTGTGGCTTGGTGAACCACAGTACTGAAACCCTTAATATATATGATTGATGGATTGTGATCTCATTGATGACCAACTAGAACCTTGAGCTGAAAACATGATTCATGAGGTTGCTTGACACAAAAATGTAATCTGTAGTGATGCAACATCCCCTGGTGTCAAAACCTGGTATGTTGATGTTATAAATAGGAGGGAATTGCCAGGATTATTTATAGCTTAGATGACAACAAGGGCTTCACCGTGTTGGTATAGTTTATAGAGGCAGACTAAGTTACTGAAAACCTCCTGCAGTTCAGGATCAGTCTTATCCCAATTTGAGATTAAAATCTCCTAATAAGGTTTCAAACACATCTTTAACCGAGAAGGATCCTTGAGAAAGTTCCAGAGTTTTGCCTACTCAGCGTTCCTTGGCGAATCCGGAGCTTAGGCAAAACTCCGTGGCGGAGCGGAGTTAGCCGGCCCCTCCACCAGCCCAAAGTAATTTTAATGTTTTAAAAAATGCACTTACCTGCCGTGGCTGTCTCCTCCTTGCCATGGCCACTTTCCTTCCTTGTCCTCGACATCCTTCTTCTTAGATAACCCCTATGTTGTACGTCTCGCGTGTGCGCATGCTTAAAGACTTTGCTGTAAAAATTGCAAACTATTTTGTCAGCGTTGTTGGCACTGTGCTAATCCTATGCCTAAAAACTTTGTTAGAAAAACAGATATTTCAGGTGACCATATTCTGCGTGTTGCTGGTGTTGTAGGGTGGTCTATATATGACCTGCTCTCCACTTAAACTTGCGAACTACCCAGAGTTCCTTGCTTCTCTTTTTGCATAACGTAGGAGGCACTCAAAGCCTGGAAGATTACTGTTTTATATATTTATAGCTGAGATCTGAATCACTGACACTCATCTCCCAAAAAATAACATGTTTGGCACTTCATGTATACAGCCAAAAAATGTCACTTTTTTACACCTGTATGTAATTCAGAAAGTAAGTACTGGCTGGGGTAAAGGCATTTACTACTGAGGATTTCTTGGAAACTGAAGTGTGAAGAAGTTAGCAGTAGGTAATCCCAAACAAGGTGAGAAGAAGATGTTACAAAACATGGTTTGCAATGAAAGTTTGTGAAACTTCAATCTGACCTTTTTCACAATGGAAATGGTTGAATGTTTACTCGAAGGATTGGAGAATTCTGCTGCCGGAATGAGAAGGTGAATGGCTTTCTCCATTGGGAAAAACGTTTTTTCAGTTACTTCTTGTGTGACGACCACAAAATCATTAACTTGCCAAAATATAGAGGTAAAAATATTAACTAACAAAATATATTAAATCCTGTACTTCTGTTTGAAATATGATAATATTGATTCCAAAATCGTTTCTTACAAAAAGATCAAAGTTAAAAAATATATACCACAAAAATATAGATTACGATAATACTGAGTAATAAATTAAATGGTAGAATGAATCAAAATATATAGTGCACAAGGATTGTTGGTATAATTTGAAAATATGAAGTAGGTTTAATTACATTTTACATTTTAAAAAGTTGCAAAACGTTGTAAAACTCAAATTTATATAAGAAAAAATAATTTATTTTGCAATTATGATTTAAAAATGTGTATTTTAAATAAAAAAAATATCAGAAACAATAACATTAGAAATATTTGAATTACAGAACCTAAATCAATTTAAAATTACAAATTATTTGGTAACCATCCAGTTGTCTGAAAATGATTTTAAAATAAAAAACCGCCCAAATAAGCTTTTTTGTTTTGAAAGTTTTAAAATATAAAACATGTTCTTATAGATCTAAGAAAATGTAAAACAATGTTCGTAATATAGTACATTTTTAATGAACTAAAATATGTTTGTGATGTTTAGATTTAGTACTTTACTTGTTCCACTAGGAATTAAACATAATTGAGGAACGTGGTGGAGTCTGAAAGGGTCTGATGTACTATTTCCACTCCAAACTAAATACCACTGGGAAAAGTGTTGGACTATGGTGGATCACATTTACTATTCCCTATCCAGTTTAGGAAACTTTGGAGAAAGTTTTGGACTCTGGAGGAGTCTGGTTTAGCATTCTCACTCCAAACTAAGCAACATAGGGGAAAGTTTTAGAATTGGGATGGTTGGGGGAGGGCTTCCTATTCCCACTAGAAACCAAACAACATTGGGAAAGTGTTGGACTTTGAAGGTGTCAAGCATTCTATTCCCACTCCAAACTAAACAATTTTGTTGAAAGCCTTGAACTCTGGGGTTTGAGATTGATGATTTGCATTCTAAACTAAATAACAATGGGGAAAAGGCTGGACTCGGGTGGGGAGGTCGGATTTACTTTTCTCACTTCAACCTAAGCAACATTAGGGAAAGTATTGGCCTTGGAGGGGTCTGATTTACCATCCCCTCTCCAAACTAAGCACCATTAGGGAAAATGTTAGACTTTGAGGGGGGGAATTTCAGATGTATTATTTTCACTGCAAACTAATGGTTTTCCAAAAATTCAAAATAAAAAAATGTATTAGGTATTGAAATAAGAAGATTAGGAAAATAAAATAATGACATACTTAAACTCTAGCAAGGAAGTACATATATATAAATAATGTATTAAATGTAAGAATATATATGGAATGGAAATTGAGATTAAAATAATAATTTAATTCCCACATTTTAATTTGATATTTTTAACATACAATTAAAATTGCATTTTGTAAATGAAAGTAAACACATTTTAAAATTAGCACATTTCTTAAAAAATATTTTTATTAGAATATGTTTAGCAAAATATCTGCGCAAATATGTGGAGCAAAAATGCTAAATATATGCATTTTAAAGCCCTAGTTACCCAAAACCCTTATAAAACCCAACTATTTAAAACAGAAACAACAGAAACAAAAAATTTTAATTGGTGAATAATACATGTAAACTATTATTTAAAAATGCATTTACTTCAAAAAGTGTTAAATCATTATTTTAAAACACTCCCCAGTGAAACCTACCGGACAACCCAACATCTTGAAAAATATATATTTTTTGAAATGTAAAAGAACATATTTCTTTTTATATCATTATACCCATTACCTTTTGAACTGATGCTGTTGCGCTGGGACCCTGCTTATCATGTGCTCAAGCCCCTAGAAACTTGTTGAACTGGTTAAAATCCCTTATTGATACTTTTAAAATACTTATAAGTCCTTAGTATATGGTGCCATGCGTGCCTATGGCCTGTAAATCGAAAATGCAATAGTGAACAACAGTACTTATTATGCCATCACTAAAGTGACCAAAGTCACCATGGGGCCAATAGTGATGGCGGTTGGACTGCACACTGACAGGCTGTCGATGGGAGTTCAACCGCCGCCAGCCCTTCAATCTACACGCCGGATTAAAATGCCGGAAAATGAACCCACTGCGAACGAAAGGAACATAGCTGCCTCAGACAGGATATATGATACCGACGGGGCGGCGGTTGGGATCGTATTCCTGAATGGCATTGGTGCCGAGGCAGATAACGACATCGGGATTACGATATCCCTTTCGACAGCATTTTCATGTCAGGAAGACCGCGATGAAAAGGCTGTCGGAAATGGAATTTGGGGCCTCAAGCAGGGTCCGGTCTATCGTGATTCAATGCAAAGTGGCCCTGGGGGCACATGTAGTTCCCCCACTCACTTCTATGCACCAAGCTTTATGCACGACATCGCGTATGGAACATGGTCCATGGACGTGCAGGAGGTGCTCTTTATCACGGCGGCATGCACTACAGTCCTTTTCCTTGGCCGCACCATAAGCCACCATGATAAGAAGCACTTTCCGACCACCAGCACGGCGGTCACATCATAATGGAGTGGTCAGACTGCCGCCTGCTTGTCAAGCGTTTTCCTGCTTGCCACAATAGCAGGAGGTAGTCTGACTGACCGCCAACATAAAACATTACTCTAGGCCTACCACAGTAGGCTGATGGGGAGTTTTAAATCTGCAATTTCAACCCTTTTGCCAGGTTTAAAACCACTTTTTAAATAGTATTAAGTCTTCCCAAGAGAAAGCCTTGTGAGCACAAAGCCAGGGTGCATGTTAATTTAAAGGAGAACATGCGTATTTCATGTTTTTAAATGTCCTTACATTGAAAAAGGACCCACGTCTGTTTTTCACTCTAGTAAATCTCGCTGTGTGATCGAAAACACTTGGTTACTTTATTACCCTTAATAAAGCTAATTTCAGAGAACACTCATTTTTGTAGTTAAACAAAATCAAGCTTAATGCTAAAATTGAACTTTGACTAACAATTTCAGAAATAGTGAGTTTAAAAACTCAATTTTTGCCTGCCAAAGCCCATGACAGCTGTGTCGGAGTTAATCAACAACTGTGGCCTGGATAATGTGCCCACCAAATGCACAGGTTTCGAAGGGGCATCCTCTGTCACAGGTAGATGTAACTCACACCGAGGCCTGCTCTTTCCATTGTCCAGGTATTCAAGATCACACTAATCCCCGTGGGAGGAGAATCAATTTCCGAACTGGTTTGCAAGAAGAGTTTCTTACTTCCATAGACACACCTCAGGGGAATGCCCAGAGCCCTGCTCATGGAAAGAAAGGTGTTGCTATGTTGGCTTTTGGCAGAACAGTGCCCCGTGGGATTGTTTAGGACATCCCCTAGGAAAAGATGTCAAAGTGTGTAGGGACGCACCTGTGAACTTTTGCCCTATTGGTCAGGGGGCCTCTGTCAACCATGTGCTACCACCAGACCTAAATGGGGTACACCTGGCTACCTTCCTCAGAACACATCTGGACTTGAAGAAGGCAGATGAAGGCCTGCATCTGCTGTTGTGGAAATAAACGCTTAGTTAGCTGACCTCCCATTAAGCTACAGGGCAACAAACCTGCAAGAAGCCATATTTTTCCAAGATTCTAAGTCCGAAAGTAGAGGGGCTTCACCAAGGCCGACGTGGAACAGCATTGGATCGCCAATGAGACCTTCCTGCGCACAGATTCTGGACATTACCCCCTCTCAGCTTTCTCGCCGTTGACGTCAAACGCACCATGTTTACCACCAGAGCCAAGGTTCCCACCAAGGGTCCTTGCTTCACAAGGCTGCCTTCCTTGAGCCCTCATTCAGGTTTAGTCTGCAGCCCGACTCACCAATGACTTGTCGATTAGGACTTTTCACCAGAAATTCTTTCAAGTCAGAAAGTAAACTTTTCACCAGGACAAAACTGGTCCCTGTACCCAACTGGCAGTAACTCGGGGTCGCCTCAACATTTCACTTGGACTCGGTCTAGGGCGGTCAGATAACCACAGTTGGCGCTTTACACTTTTAAGCTTTATTTTGACTTAAAACATCTAAAAATCATATCTCTGGTCACTACATGCAATTTTTGTCATTTTGGAGTCTATTTGCCTGATTCATTTTACTCCATTTTTATAAATTAGAGGGGTATTTTTATTGTGTTTTGGTTTCTACATTTTAACTGGTTTTGGTACTGATAAATACCTTACACTTTTTTCCTAAGTTAAGCAAGCCTGTCTGCTCTGTGCTACAACTACCAAGGGCTGATCTCAGTTTAAATTTTAGAGACCTACCTGGACCTAGTACAGAACTGTGGAATTAATAATCGGAGAGGACTCACATACTCTGCAACAAATAATCCACTTTCTCATAACCTTACCCCCATAAAACCCCTATACAACCCAAAACCCTGAAAAACATTACAATTGCAAATTTACTTAAAATAGAAACATGAAAAATATTAAACTACAAAAACTTGCACTAGATATCTTTGCAATCATGCATGTTGAACTTCTCCAATAAGAAGAACCTGTGCCTTTCTTCCTTGGTGCAATCAATCAATCAATCAAAGCGACCTGATCTACTTTCCTCACCAACACCCAGAAGCTGACTCAGTCAGTGAAAAACATATCATCTCTCTTTTGTCCATTCTAAAACAGTGGTTCTTAACCAGTGGTCCACAACCCCTACTAGGGGGCCAGTGGCTGTTTAGAAAATTAAATAGAAGCAAATAATAAATTATACATGAACAAAAAAGCAACATTGCAAACTGAAAATGCTAAAACATTCTATATAAAGAAATTTGAAATTGGATGTTAAAAATGATGAGCTTCATCTACAAGAAAATGACGCAGCGCCGTGGTGCGTCGTTAGTATCTATGCAACGCAGTGCAGCAACTTGCCTTTCTGCACTGCGTTGCGTGAATTCCTTGTAAATCTGCCGCCCCCATCTGTAACTTGTGCATGTTCTGGCACCCTAAGCAGGTGCTCACACAATGGCAATCGTCATGTTGTTGAGAAATATCCCTGGCACACTGAACAACACACCTGAAAGGATACCTCTTTGGGAAAAACTATTATATTTGAAAAACTTTGTGGCATATTTAAGCACAATATGATTGGCAGCACCACTCCGATATATTTCTGAAACAGACTTAGACACAAAAACACACATCTCTAAGCATTTTAACCCCTTGCATGCGTCGGACGGCCAGACTGGGCGAGTGCGACAGACTCCCGGAAACCGTCCGATCTGCGCACACGTGGGATTCACCTGCACAGCGGGAGAATCCCAGCCGCGCCCAATGGGTTAAACATTAGTATCTATGCAATGTAATGTAACTTACTTTGTTGCAACATATCTCCTTGTGATACACCTGTTTTGAATCAGTGTAGTGGTGACTTGTAGTGGATGCGTTGTACATGCATAATGCTTTGTGAACTTCATACCTTATGCCTAAGACTTAGCAGAAGCTCCACAAACGTGCTGAGGTCAACAAAGCCCATACTACGGGCCTCATTTTGAGAAATGACGCATCGCTGCGTGAAAGCAGCGATGCGTCACTTCTCAGTGCGGACTCCTTGCGACATTCCTGATGCGTCATCTTTACAGTATGACGCATCATGTCGCAAGGAGTTACAGATACGTCAGTATTTCTGACGTATCTGTAAGCGCACAAGGGACGCATTGCTGGAGTGTGTTACAAAAGTGACGCAACTCCAGCAATGCGTCCTTTTACATGGGGCAAGCCCCATGTGAAAGGGCCTGCGTCAGTCTTACGCCTGCTGTGAGGCAGGCGCAAAATTTTGACGCAACGGTGTCCTAAAAGTGACGCAGTGAAATCTCATAGATTTCACTGCGTCACTTCTACCACCCTTCCTTGCATCAATACGCCCCCCTTGCATACATTATACCTGGTGCAGGTATAATGTCGTGCAGAGGTTTACAAAGTGACGCATCTACCTAGATGCTTCACTTTGGAAATATGGCGCAACAAGGCGCATTTTTTACGCCACTGGTGCGTCACATAAAGTGACGCACCGGCAGCGTAAAAGTGACGCACAGCCTCATAAATGAGGCCCTACATATTTACTGAGCACAAAGAATAAAACTGCCTACATTCCCAGCACTGAACAGTGCGGCGTAAAAGAGGCCCTAATACAAGCATGACGTTTGAGCCACCATTCAACGATTTGGTAATAAAAACAGCCGCTAAATGGGGTGAATTGGGCCCCGGTGTCACTGCACCTGATGCATTGCTTATAGCTACGCCTGTGATACAACATTGTTGTTTGCAGAGAGATTCCACCTCCTGTACCCCTGTGAATACTTTATCCCCACCTAATACTTGTGATACTCTGGTGCTTTGCAGCTAGATTGGTGCTGTGCAAGTGTCATACACACCTACAATTACACCTCCAAACAGGAGGTGCTAATACTTGGCAGTCCTTTCTACTTTCAGAGAGCAAGCGAAACGTTAAGCGATTTAGGAGGACGTTTTTCTTAAATGTTTAGCCTAATATGTAAAGCTAGCATGTTAATTAATTTGAGTGTTTCCGATAAACACCTGTACAGAAATGAATAGTCCAGCCGAAGCCTTTCGAGAGCACTTATCTCACTCCAACAGGCACATTCAAAGTTTTGCACGGGGTGAAAGACAAGAACCACTTCACATTTGCTGCACAAAGACTGGAATGCAAATGTTAGCCAATGTTCACCTTAAACCCCGGGTTCCATTACAGCTCATCGTGCAACAAAGGCTGATGGTCAAAGGACGCTTGAGTGATCCACTCTCAGACCCAGCCTATGGACAGGAACTCTGAGCACGCTAGGATTTGTGCTGCCTCAAAAAAGAACTGCCACAACACCTTAGAAGAAATGAAACTCACCACATCTCTTAAAAAAACCTGATTAGCAGAAAACTCTCATGTAAATTCCAACCAGCCTTAAGATTGCGGTCTGGGACGGCACTTGCAGCCAGATTCATCAATGTCCCGATTTGCTTGTCCTTAATAGCGATTATTAAGGAATCGCTATTAATGACTCGCAAAACGGGATTCATGTAGAAATCGCAATATTATTCGCGATTTCTACAGCTTCCTTATTTGCGATTAGCAAATTGCTAATCGCAAATAAGGAATGACTCCCCAGGCATTCCTATGGGCCTAGAGGCCCATAGGAATGAATGGGGAGTCATTCCTTATTTGCGATTAGCAATTTGCTAACCGCAAAAAAGGATGCAATTTCAAGGGTCCCAGGGGTGTCCAAAGGACACCCTGTAGCACCCCTGAAATGTAAATTTAGACTGATGTTGCCCTCTGGAGTTTGGGGGCCATCCCGCACTGCTGGGGCTCCCGGGGCCATGTCCAAAGGACATGTGCGTGTGTAGCATTCAACTTTGAAAAATGCACTAAAGTGCATTTTTCAAAGTTTTCACTATTTACCATGAAGTCAGACTTCGCAGTAAATAGCGGCCAATAATAGCGATTTCGCAATTAAAAAATGGTTCATGAATTGCATTTAAGAAATCTCAAATTGAGAATCCTTAAATGCAATTCCTCGCATTTTAGCGATTTCGCAATTTGTGATAATTGCATTTGGGATGAATAATCCCAAATACAAAAATTGCGCTCGCAAAGGGCCAGATTCTCAGAATCTGGCCCTTTGCGAGCCGATTTTACAATGATGAATCTGGCTGTTGGTAAGGTGAGGTAGGTCTTATGACGCCACTTAGTGTTGGGGCTAAATTACTACACAAGTCCCTGAAAATGTCGGAGTATATGGCATGAGCTCAGGAAGGCATATTTCTATTTTGCTTGGAGTGCTGAACATCCCTGGAGTATTCCTGTCCCTAGAACAGGGGCATGACAACGGCCCCGGGAGCCACAGCAGTGCGGGGTAGCCCCCAAGCTCCAGAGGGCCCCTCAGCACAGTGCCATGGCCTGAGAGCTATGGAGTAAGTTGGGAAGGGGGCTCCTCCTTGCACTTTGCAGGAGGGAACTTAAAGTTTAGTTACACCACTGCCCTACAACCCACAAACCCATCCACCCCATTTCCTACTGCCTCCATCAGAGAATCTTTTTGTTGGGATGTTGTGGCTCATCCTTTCCCACAAGGTGTAAACTACAAGCCAACCACTTCTACCTGACTACTGGGTGGCATTTCATTTGTTGATGACCAAGTATCATATTTCCAATGCTTGGCTTTCATTTTCAGAGGTAAAACAATCAATAATCAAGTAAATGCATTTTGGTACTTGTTGTCTTTGTTTACTTGCATTGAGTTTATTGGATTAACACTCCTTATAATAAAGATGAATGCATGCAAAGCAAATAATAAAGCCTAATAGACCTCTGTTGCGAGTTATACTGGCCATTTAAAGCTCACTCCAGCATTAGAGATCCAAGGCAAAGGAGAGTGCCTATAATAACAGAGCAGGCCTTTAATGGCTATTATAGCCCGCTGTGGCGGGCTATAAGACTATAAGAACATTCAACACTATGAAGGAAGAATGTCCTAATTAAAAAAAAAATGTCCTGAGATACGCAGCAGGTTTACACCGCTTCTCGCAGCCGAGACTTCTGACCCTTTCATATCTGCCCGTTATTAGCATTCGCGCACCCAGCAGGAGCTGTGAAAGTGGGCAACAGTCAGCCTCTTTCTCCATGGGCTCCACCAAACTGTCATCCTTTGGCAGAATTTAAGAAGACAGGAGCTGAGCAGCGATCGCCCCTCCCTCCGTCGAAGCCTCCAATGACGCAGTTTGTGAGCAGTGGGAGGAGGGAGGAGGGAGGCTCGCTGAGTACCCCTGCACAGGCTCTGCCTCTGCTTTCCCTTGCCTAATCCACAGAGAGGCAGGGTAAAGAGAGAAGCAGAGGCTGTGGATGAGGGTTTTGGAATATTGAAAGGTGCTGGACTATACCAGTTTATATAGGCTGCTGCAGCTCCATTGCCTTAAAAAGAGCGTTCTACATTCCAATGTTTTAATATAGCCTTAGAGCCGACGTAGCAAGCTCTACCGGCCATTAAAGGCCCACTCCAGCATTAAAGGCCTGAGCTGAAGGTAAGGGCCTTTAACAAGGGTGCTCGCCTAAATGGCCAGTATATCCCACTATGGAGTGCTCGAAAGCCATTAGAACATTCTGCCCCTGGAGGGCAGAATGTTCTCATTTGTAAAACAATGGTCTCCCGGAACCCGAGGGGGTTGAAATCCCCTCCGGCTCTGTGAGGCCTTTGTTAAACATTAGAATGTTGATGCTCAGGTCTTCTACCAGCCAATAGAAGTCTGGAGCACACAATTGTTTTCAATCGAATGCTCAACATTCCAATGTTCTAATTGTAGGCATCCCATTCTACCAACATAGAGTCAGTTAGAGGCAACTCAAAACGCTCCTACAGGCTCTCAAAGTCTGTTAGCATTCTGTGATGTAATCCTCTAGTAGCTGAGTAAGATGTCTTAGTAAACCTGGGCACAACGCCATATGGAGGTTTTCACTTGAAAGTAACCCTGGGCGGTGAACTACGCTCTGCTTGCGGAGTTTCCCCGATCTCCACGTTACGCAGAGCTCGCGGAGTTCCAAAAAACTCCAATTCGCGGAGCTGAGCTTTTTTTCCTGCTCGCGATCATCAACAAACCCCAAGTTGGCGACCACGAGCGAGGAAAATCAACCTACCATCGAGATTTTTTCTCATTTGCGATCGTCAACATCAAGTTGGCAAGCGCGAGTGTGTAAAATAAACATCCCGGTGAGATTTCTCAACGCGGGGTGGTCACGTTTCTCATTGCGAGTGGTCGTGTATCCTCACGACTGCTCACAATGAGAAACTACTTGTACGCGTTGAGAAAGCTGCCGCTCGAGTAAAAATCTACTCGGGAGGCGAAAAGGGATAGAAGGGATTGCTTGCGCTTTGCAAGGTGCTGTTCACGATGACTGCACAGTGCAGACAAGCATCCGCACTGTGCAATCATCGCAAACAGCATTTTTCTATGGAACTCCGCCGCTTGCAGAGCTCCGCGTAGCGCAGCTGAGTTTTTTTGCCACTTCCCGAAGTTCCACGTAGCGCATCTCCGTGAACTCCGCCCAGGCTTACTTGAAAGTAAAAATGACCTACAGTTAATATCTCTAGTTGTCACCTGCCAGCTTTGACTAGCTTATCCAGTACTGTGTGTTTCATTTTAGACTCTGGTACTGATAAATTAGCATTTTGTAATGATAAAAATAAAACCCCATTCTTAGAAAATATTAATTCTTTGCGAAATAGCCGCATGGTATGTATGACAATATCACCAAGTTCTGTCATTTTAGCTAATAGCAGTTGTTACAAAAAGTTTAGACTTGTAGCTATGATGACAAGTCTTCAACCATGATTCCCAGAATTAAAAGTGTTGTTGACTTAAAAGCCAGGACTGGATGTTGGCATCACAAATGAGAAGAGGACACTTCACAGGTCAAAGTGTGTTTCTGTAAATGCTCCTATTAAGGAGTGTCACCAGACCTCTTCACTTTTCCCAGTTATAGGCATAAATAGCTCATTTGGTTCTGATTTTTAGGTTTGCTGACAGAACTCACATGACAGCAAACAGACAGAACGCAGAGAGCGGCTTTCAGAGTTTATTTGAGCAGTTATACATTCTACATTGCAGTTTTGCTGTTCTTCCGAGATAAAAAACAGTCTGTCCACAGCACTGCACTGCAAATACCAGTGTTGACTCTCATTCATGCATGTGACTACAAATTGCAGTGTGCAACTTACGCGCCGGGCAACCCTGCCCTCAGTAGCGGCCCATGGAGGGAGTTCCATGGGGCGGTGAGGTTGGACAGAGGAGGGGCAGGGCGGGGGGTAGTAAGCACCGGAATATGGATGAGCGGAGGTAAGTAAACAATTAAATAAATAAAATTAATTTTGTTGTGCGCGCTGCATCGCAAAATGCGGGTACAGCGCGCGCAACTAAATTCCCTAATATTACCTGCACAAGCAACAGTCATGCTACACGTTCCAGTAGCTGGGTCGGTATTCTGCATGGCTGGTTGGTATGCAATGTTCTTTCCTTATTTACTGTGCATCTTTTGTATATGTTTCTCTTCTACACCTATTGTTGTCTTTGTCCCATCCTTGCTCCTGCTCCGGCTATTAGTTTCTCCTTCCCAACTCCTTTATCTCCATGCATCTCTCCCTGTCACTGTTTCTGCTACTCTCACACATTTCCTTCATATCTGCTTGTTCAAAAGGAGCTCTCACCGCCCTCTAAATTAAAACAAGGGTCAAGGAACCCCAAGAGCATATTGGTGTCAAATAATGAAATTATTGAGAATATAAAAATCCATGCAAATCATATATTCAGATGCATAACGCTATTTAATAAAATTATTGGGTGTAGTTATGGGCCAGGACTCACGAGATATAAGTGGATCATGATACCACTATCAGCCATGAACAATGATAATAAATAGTATTTATACCACTGCAAATTGTATATATGGCTGTATTATATGGTTTAAGCTCTCTCCAGAAGACACAGGACGCACTTGCAAACAGACTGCACGCTGCATGCGCAGTCTGTTATTTAAAGAAGAATCATAAAATGAGAGATTATGAAGACACTTTGCGAATACATGACTGCAAAGGCAAGGTGAGCCGCATGGGCTGCAATTGATATAGAAGAAAGTGTTGTTGAAGAGATTGTTTAAGCATACCATACAACTAAAGAAAGGTACAGCTGACCGGGTGTGGACCTTTAGACAAGTGAGGTAATCTTAGAGGCCAATCTCGAGTGTAACTCACCAAAACGAAAATGTCTCCTTTAAAGCTGTCCTGAGGAAGACCCCATAGATGAACCAATACTGCACATAATTTTAATGGATCGAAACGTGAAAATATGAGAAATGGCCTGTACTACTTGATCATGCTGGAAAGAAATAGAGAAATGTTCTTGTCTGACCAAGTTGAATGTATAATGAGATTCAGTAGCCGGGCCTAGGCCCTAGACAAATTGATATTAATAAAAATGTGGTCTTTTCTCTTTACATGAGCTTTCACATATTGCACAAGCAACTTGTCTTTTCTTTTCTCTGTGCTCGGAAACCTTGCAAGTATATTGTTTTTGAAGCAATGTTGCTTTTTATACTTTTTTTCAAAACATCCCCTGAGACTTCTGTGTGTGTTTGGAAGACCCATGGTGTAGATGATTGTTATGAGACCTCTGGCTGAAAGTCTAAAAACTTGAAAATAGGGCATATAGCATTCTCAAGAGATTGTCCACTGCAAAGGCCACATGCAATAGGTGTAGAAAACAAGGTCACTTTCTGTCATATTGAAGAAGTAACAGAGTGAAAAGAAAAATTAGAAAATTGTAGAAGAGGTGTGATGAGTAAGCATTGGCGGAAAATCCGTTCCGCTCGCGGATTTTGCGGATTTTCGGTAAATTCGCAATCCGCGAACTCTCGCGAATTTACCGAAAATCTGCAAATTCGCACGCAGCGGATTTTTTTGCTTGGTGATACAATATTGCGGCGTGCGGCGTTCACTTACCGTCATTCAGCGTTTGCCGAGTTGTTTTTCTCGATATTTTGCGAGTTCTGCGCCATTTTGGATCTTGCTGCGGGATCCCGCGGGAGTTTGGCGACGCATCGCGAGAGTTCGCAATTGCAAACATGTAGATGCGGCGGGCAGCAACAATCTCGCACTCGCGAAATTACAAAATTTGCAATTCTGCACAAGAAATCCACCAGCAAGCAGCATAAACCTTCTGAAAATGATGATTTTTATCAGAATAACTCCTCAGGTTGACATTTGCCTGCACTTTTTTTTGCAAGGAGTCCATTTGGGGGGGGGGGGGTAGGAGGAAGGAAGTGCCCAACAGAAAAACAAGTTTTGCAAAACTGAAAGCACTCAGCAGGTGCAAAAGTTCAAACTCATCATTAGTAACCATTCCCTGTAGTGCTTCCTGAGGGGCCCCTCCAGAGGTCAGTTGCCTACTTGCAACTATTCTATGACCCTGCTCTGACCCTCACAGCAGGCTCATAGAATAGCTACAAGTAGGCCACAAAGGTCCTGGGAATAAAAATTGCACTGCAACAGAAAGCAAATTACAGATAAGGAAGCAGGTGCCAGACAGGAAGTTTAAATTCAGTGACACATTAATCAACCCCAAATTAATTCATATCAGTTGAAGCAGGGCAGGTGTGCTTGCTTTTCCCCCCCATAATCTACAGTGATGAACCAGAAATTAATTCATGTCAGTTGAAGAAGGGCAGGTGTGCTTGCTTTTCCCCCCCATAATCTACAGTGATGAATCAGAGGGTGGCAGTGATGTACCAGAGGGTGGCATGGGTAAACCAGAGGGTGGCAGTGGTGAAACAGAGGGTGCTGTGAACCTGTGATGATGAACTAGACGTAGAAACAACAAAGTTGCGACCGTTGCGAGCCGACAAGTAAGTTCGCAATTACGCACTGGTACAAAACTCTCGCGAACTGGCAGAAACCCTTGCGAACACAAAAAAAATTGCAAATTCGTGAGAGTTCGCGGATTTTGCGGATTGCGAATTCGCAAATACGCAAATTTGCGAACGCCAGATTCGCAAAATTCGCCCATGCTTAGTGATGAGATTGTTTTACAAATAAATGACAAAGATTCTAATAACCCTAAGGATTGGGTAAAGATTGGGAGTGGCTAAATATGAATGATGCCTAAGTGAAGTTGATGTTTGATTCATGTTCTCCTTTGACCAACCTTGCTAAGAATACCTTCAAACAGCTCTTTGATGACAAATTCAGATAGAGCAAAATAGACATTCGTCCTGGTGGGTTGGTCAACTAAGCAAAATGAAAGGATATTTCAGATTAAAATTGAATATAAAGGGAGGTATCCAGGATGCAAAGTCTATGTGTCCACAAAAGGTGCTAACATTTTGGGTTGGCCTGTACAGAAAGATTGGAGAGAGTTCCTGGATCTTAGTGCTGAACCTCGGGTTCAAGTAAAAGAGATTAGTATGGATGTTTAAATTGCAAATGAGTTTCTTGTAGTCCTTAAAGAAGAGTTAGGTTGCTTAAAAAAGTATGTCCATCAAATAACACTCAAAAGAATGCTGTACCAGTTGTTCCACGAGTAACTAAGCAAATGAAATTGTTTGTCAAAGGTGGTTGGTGAGACAGTTGGAGAAGAAGGTGTGGAAGAGTGTGATGACCTTGCCTATGGAGGCTTGAATTCAGAGAGTGTGTGTATGCGTATGTGTGTGCGTGATCACTGATGGAGCGGTGTCAGAGGATGGAGTTTGGGATGGGTTCCAAGGTGATTTTAAGGCCTCTTTGGAGACTCCTTGGGAAGGCATGTATGGTCAGTTTTAGGCAGATTCTGAGTCCTGTGGAAGCTCTGATGGACGAAAGAGAGTTAGCTATTAGCAATTCTCTCCAGTTCTCGGAGGATTATGTCACCAGTTAAATACTTCTCCAGTCATTACTGTAGCTGTAGATCCTTTTTGGTTTCAGCTTTTTGATTTTCTACTTTTTTATGTTTTCCAATCGTATACCTTTACCTTCTCAACAAATATAATAAAAAGGCTTATTTGTTGTTTAAGGAAGTGGTGATAACTTGCTGAGAATGAGTAATGCTGTTTCTGCTAGGAATTCTGTTCTGAACTCCTAACCAGGCATGTTCTATTTTTTAATGTAAACAGTGAAGCCTGCCTTAATCTGAATCTGAGCTTTTGAAGGAGCTGTGGCAGAGATGCATTTACGATAAAGCTTAATCTTCTTGAAGTTTGACGTGTGGATTCATGTGGGGAACTACGCTTTTCACAAGCTACTTCAAGCATTCTGGGATGTTAGTGTCATATCCTGAATAACATGTATGAACTAGAAAGTCATAGCATGTTTAATGATTTTGACTAAAAAAAAGACTCTTGAAAGTTACCTCTGTGACACAGGGACAGTAACAGCTATGAAGTCTGTGAAAGACTCTAAATACTTCCCAACTGGATCTCAATAAAAGTTTAGAGCAACAAAACAAACAAGCATTTGCAAATCCAATATTCTGACTTTAGTTTGACAACTCTGGGCAAACGCATAAATGCAGAAAAGTATTTCACACTAAAGCCTTATATATTGACTTTACCAGTGATTGGTGGATGTAGTGGTGCTGGTGGTATTTATGGTACCATTAGTGGTGGTAGTATTAATGGTGGAATTATCATTCTGGTATTGTTATCGTTGGTGTATTAGCAGTCCTGGTATTGGTGGTAGTGCTTTATTTGTGTTATTGGTGGCTGTGGCATTGTTGTGGCATGAAGATGTGGTATTGGTTACACCAGTGGTGAATGTTGGTGACTGTTGGAGGCAAAATATTTTTTTTTACATTTGTGTATTGGCATTTTCATATACAATTTCAAATTACATTTTGTTCAACGTCATTGGATGACGTCTATTGTGGTTACGACCTTGCAACAAACTCAACATTGAACACACAGGACAGCATGTCGTAAAGGATTGCTTTGAAGCAACAAAACGTATTTATGTTACCAAATTTCCTCTTATCAGATAGTATGTTGTTACACTCTAGTCATTTGTCCACCTTATTTCCAGACTTGTTTGCACAGCACAAAGCACAGGACCCATGTATACAGTAGTGTGAGTCTAGTTGTGCAGTTCTACACTTTCACAGCTAGGCGCGTCAGTGTCCCCAGTTGGATTTGTATGAAACCACTCTAGTATCGAGCCCCATATTTCTTTGGGTTTGGAGGCTGTGGGCATTAGTTCCCAGAATGTGGGGAGCTGGGATTGGCAGTAAGCGACATCCTGTAGCCAATTCTTAACCAATGGAGCGTTAGATTTCCCCTAATGCATAGCCACTTTTCTTTTTGCTAGTAATAGTAGCATGGCGTGTAGTTTCCATGCACCCGCTGTGGTCTCCTTCACGTAACCTAATAAACCCACCAACGGATTGGCTCAGTTGGAGTCCCCAGGACCTCCCCAATGATGATGAATATGTTTGCCCAGTATTTGGCCATGAGAGAGCAGCTCCAAGCCAGGTGTAAGAATAATGCAGGCGCCGCCCTGCGTCACCAGCAACGAGCATCAGATCTTTGTCCATACAATGTAGTTGGGTGGGGCTTCTGTAGAACCTATGCAAGAATTTAAAATGGATTTGTTTAACTTATAGTTAGGAGAAAGCATCCGTAATTGGCTGCAGGAGAACTTCCATTGCTCATCAGAGAGTGGAGGGTTAACGTCTGTGTTCCTCTCAAGAAGTGCTTTGGGAGTCATCGTCGGGTAGGTGTTTTGCATTATACTGTATATTTGTGTAATAAGCTTGCGCTGTGACAGGCCAGTTATTATATGTTTAAGAGCATGCAGTGTGGGCAGGGGGCTGGGGAATGTGGTATGTATTTGTTGACATGCTGCCCGTACTTAATGGTATAAAAAAATCTCTGAGAATGTAGGCGCCAACACCCTCTTGCTCCGTTGGTGGGGGGCAAAAGTTGCTCTCAATCTTTCCAATCCGCGCACCAGTGCCACGCCCCCTTTGTCCTCCAGCGGGGGAACGTGTGGGTTGTGTGCGAGTGGCATAGAAGGAGCATATATTACCTCTAGTTTAGATCTGTTTCCCAGGCCCTCCCAGCTCCATCGTAGTATCTCTACTGCATCAATCTCATTGCGAGGTCAATTGTATGGTTGATATAGTGCAACTTTGAGGGGTGGCGGCACAGCTTTGTTTGCTTCTACTGCAACATGAGGTTGGAATGGAACAGGGTGAACCCAGTAGTGTAGGAATAGAGCTTGTGCCCATGGAACGTGGGCCTGCTTCCCGGCCAATAGGGTGGCCGTTGTTTTGAAGTAGGCCTGTGTGAGTGGGCGTGGGATATTTATGAACAGGTAAAGAAATGTAGGCAGCACCACCATTTTGGCTATAGTTTCATCCTGCTAAGGACTACTACGATTCCTGTATGTTGGAGCTCAGCCATATTCCTAGATATCGCACTGGGCCTTCAGCACATTTCAGAGGGTAGTCCAGTTGGCAAGGCACAGTGTCTGCCATCAGCGGAACCAGGACTGACTTTGTCCAGTTGATCTGTATACAAGAGAGCCATCCACATTTTTTCATTTCTTACAGCACTGGGTGTAAGTTGTCCGCTGGGTTATTGATAGATAAGTTAATGTCATCTGCATATAGCGAAATGGTGAACCCTCTGGTCCCCTGGCTGCACGGTGCTGTTGAAGACTCGCAGCCAGAGGCTCCAGAGGCTCCATAGCAATTTCGGAGAGCACAGGCGACAGGGGAGTAGGGGATACTCCTGTCTTGTGCTCCGGGAGATTGGCAGCTGTAGGGAGACCAAACTGTTCAATTTTAGTCTGGCCGTGGGAGATGTGTACAACAATTTTATCTGGTTGATGTATAGCGGGCTAAATTCCAGTCTTGTTAATATAGTAAATAGGTACTGCCACTCTAGCGAATCAAATGCCTTGGTGGTGTCTAAAAGTGCCGCCAAGGCCTGCGAGTGAGGGTCCAAATAGTGTAGTACTGTAAAGAAGGTGCGAAGGTTGTGTGCTGTGGACCTGCCCGGGATAAAGTCAGACTGGTCGGGTCTAGCAATCAAGGGGAGTAGGGGCTGCATCCTATTAGCCAGTAATTTGGCATAGATTTTAGTATTAGTATTTATCAATGATAGGGAACGGTACGAGTCTCTCTAATTGGGTGATTCCCTTGGCTTGAGTAGCGACAGTATAATTGCTTCTCTCATTGTAGGAGTCAAAAACCCAGTTTCATGTGCCTGTCCATAGAGTGTCAGGAGCTGGGGCGCTATCAAATCTGCGTAGCACTTGTAAAATGTGAGACCGTCAGAACCTGGGACTTTGTCCAGGAGTAAGCTTCTTAATACTTGTTTGATGTCCTCTATTGTATAGGGCTCAACTAGATAGGCCCTGTGCCCTCTGCCCAGCCACAGCAGCTCGATGGAGTCTAGGTACGCCTGTAGTTCAGCAGGTATTATGCACAAAGATGAAGTGTAAAGTGTTGTATAGTGTCTTGTAAATTGGTCTAATATTCCGGGCCCACCTATGCAAGTGCGGCAGTACCCTCACTCTGTAGTGATCTGTTGGAACCACCGGCCTGTTTCCCCCTGCATGTTAGCTGTCACACGTGACCTGTGTTGAATGCGGGATCACAACGCCGCTGTCTCTGCATGGGAGGTCTAGTCTCACCACCTACAGGTTATTAAGCCTCAAGCAAGTGTCAGGTCTTTACACTCCAGTCGAGAAATGATTTGATGCAGTGCCGTGAACGGTCAGCACATACCGGCCCAACTCTGTCTTTGTAAGTAAGTAAGTATTTTTATTGTTTTTAGGTTAATTAAAACCATTACAAAAGTACATTGAAAGCTCATGCATTCAGATAAAAGATCGTAAGAAAGATATATTATTATTTTTTTTTTTAAAACAAGAGAACTTAATAAAAACAATTTGGTACGGGTGTGTGGTCATAGTATAAAGTCTTGGCCAATTTTCAACTAGTCCGGTCTGGTGCTCTCTGCCAGATTTTTTAGTTTCAGTTCCAGACATTTCAAGAATTTTACCAACATCCCGTTTAGTGGGGGAAGGCCTGGGTCAAAACAAGCAAGAACCGCTTGTCTACGTGTGCGGATTTTTTGTTCGCTGAAGGGAGTTTTTAACAGGGCTGCTCTTTCCTCTTTCAGCCTTGGGCAGATACATATTAGGTGTTCGAGATCTTCATTTTCTTCCCCGCACAGCCTGCATTTTGTCCCACAGTCCCTTCTCAACCATGGTTGCAGATGTGGAATAGAGGGTAAAATTCCTAGCCTGTATTTTAAAAAGGCTTCTTTTGATTTCCTGCCGTACCCCAGACCAAAGTATGCCTGTCGCCCAGGCGATTTGTATGTGGACAGAGTCATCCATGCGTGTCGCCTTTGTGAAAAAGTCGCTTTATCTTCCAAGTGCGATTGACTTTTTATGCTCTTGTTTACAACACGCTTGAACTGCACATGTGGTAAAGGAGTTTCCCATAGTTCTTTAAGACCTGTGACAGTCAGGGATTCCTCTAGGAAAGTTTTCGCCGGCAATTGAAGAGAGCTGCTTAAGTCTAGCCATAGCAGATGGTTAAGTGAATTTTCTGGCGAGTTCTTGATTTTCTGCCAGCACTTTATGTACGAGCCTCTTCTTGCAAGGTTTTGGGAGGTCAGTCCAAACTCTAGCCGGATCTGGGCCTGTGAGGTATAAGTTGGCAGGTTAAAGAGAAGTCGATAGGCCTTTGCAATTGTTGTATCCAGCAGTTTTGCGTCTTTGCCTTTTAGAGCCTCACTGCCGTATGTAATAGATGACTCTAGCTTAACTTGTACCACACGGAGCAGTGGGAGAAGAGTCGGACCATTCAGATTAGACTTTAGCTGTTTGAGCGTGGTCGCTATCAGCATCTCTTTCCTCCTGATTCCCTCTAGTTGGTTTGAGAAGCGACCTCCTTTGTCGAACAATATTCCGAGGTATTTATATTCTAAACAGTTTGCGACAACCAACTCTGTCTTTGGATTCAATAGTCCTGCGCCATAGGGCCTAGTGCGACCAACCTTGGCCTCAGCTAGTAGATTCGAGCCCCAGCGACACACCAATTCCTTTGTGAGTGTTATTAGCCATGTCTAGTGCCTTCTTCTCCCAGGCCTTCTGCATCTATGCTGGTATCCTGGCTCTGCCTCACATTGCGGCATTCCTGCATGCCTCATGGGGGGAAGTGACCAGCCTAGATCGCCCGCCAACTTGTGTACTAGCCAGCACCACTTGCACAGTTATATTCTGAGAAGACACCACCATAGCAATATTACATTGGTGATCCCGATGCGAATATATGAAAACTGCGGTATGGGGGAGTATTGGGCATACTTCACCACATATCCGCACTCACTATCCTCGTTGGCAGCCTCCGAGACATACCTGGGCAAGGCTCACACTGGGGCGCAGCTGTGCCTCGTCGTCGAGCCAAATGTTTCGAACCACAGCAGGATCAGCTTATCAATGGCAAGCACCACTTGTAACTCTATTACCACACATCCGCCGCAGCCATTCACACTGTTTGCAACCATGCTCCCCACCCAGCCTCTGGTAGGCCACACACCCCGACAGGGCGGCAGCAGAGCCCAGCCACAGCTCCTCGGTTCACCACAAGGACAGACAGAGGCAGCCACTAGTATGTCTCTCGGGCAGATTGGATTTCCCACTCCGGCAGATACGCGCGTACCCCGCCGCCACACAAGATCAATGCGCGGGTGGGCCAGCACGTTCCGATATCCCAGCTAGGCCTGGAGTACCTTGTTGACCCCCTGTTGTTTCCGTCCAAGTCCCCAGGGATCTCACCGCTCTGAAAACTTCGACGCCGGTTCCTCCTACAGACCTCAGGCTCATACACAGGTAGGATATTATAGAATTATTGTGCGGCCGGCGGAGCCCTATCAGCGAGCAGCCATCTTGCTGCTCGGAAAGCCACACCCCCTTGGAGGCACATTTTTGTGACACTGGCTGTGGTGTTGATAGTGGCGGTAGTTTTGAAAGCCTTGGTATTAGTAGTATTGTTGATGGTGATGGTGGTGGTGGTGTACTATTGGTAATGTGTTATTGGTAGTCATGTGGTATTGGTGATGATCTGAGAATGCTAGTGGAGTGGAATTGTTCATAATGGTGTTGGTGTTATTTTGATTGCTATTATTTGTGGTACGGTATTATTGGTATAGGTAATGGTTTTGTAGTATTGGTGCTCTTGGTGATGTTTGAAGTTGGTGGTGTGTGGCAATGGCGGTGATTTGAAATTAGTGGTGATTGTGGTGCTATTGTTTGTGGCGGTAGTAGTTGTTGTGGAATTGTGGGTGGTTGTATTGCATGTACAAGATAAATACCTGAATTGTGACAAAATGTGTGATGGCTTTGTGTACTTTTCAGCTGTATAATAGATACCTTTGCACTGCAATGCAAGCACTCACTCCATAAGAGGAACAATAATAGACTATGGGCCATATGTAGGTGGCCAAATACCGATCGGTAACACCGAAAAAGGGTCATTTTCGGTGTTACCGACAAATATTAAGCCATGTGAGATGTACGTAATACCGAATTGATTCGATAATAACAAATCGGTATTAAACATAAGTTACCGACTTGAAATTACCGAAACAATGAATACCGAATCAGTATAAACGATTCGGTAAAAAACCCAAAAATGCTATGTAGCAAACCTCGGTAAAACCGATTTTGGCCAAAATCGGTAATAACGAATCGGTATTTTGTGCACGTTTCAGGAGCATGTGGTAATCAGGAGCAGTCTATATAAACAGACCCAAAATGCATCAGTGTGAACACAATGGCATGCCTCTATGTCATTGCAAGGCGGCTACGCCTGAGAGCAGCAGGAATGAGGATCTGGAGACGTGAGGAGCGGGTGTACAGATTAAGCATCACTTTGTTCCAATTGACAGACCCAGAAATACATGAGAGATACAGATTGCACCCAGACACCATCCTGGAGCTAATACGGGACCTAAGACCCTATCTGGAGCATCAGACGCCAAGGGCCCATGCTATCCCCACCCATGTCCAGGTACTCTGCTGCCTGCACCTCCTTGCATCAGGAGGTTTTCAGGGTGTGATAGCAGCAGTCGGTGGAGTGTCACAGAGCTGTTTATCCCGTTTTTTCAACACCTTTCTGGACGCCATGATGGACAGAATGGAACATTACATTTCCTTCCCCAGTACACAGGCGGAGCTGCAGAGAACCAAGCTGGAGTTCTATCAAATTGCCCATTTCCCCCACGTGATTGGCTGCATCGATGGGACCCATATTCCCATCTGCCCACCTGCAGCAAGTGAATACATTTACAGAAACCGCAAATCCACCCACTCAATCAATGTACAGGTGATCTGCAATGCCAAACACATTATAACAGACATCGTGGCAAAATACCCCGGGAGTAGCCACGATGCTTACATCTTCAGGAACAGTGGCATACATACACGTCTGCTTGCTGGTGAATTTGCCGACGGATACATACTAGGTAAGTAAATGTCACACACTCTGATGTACACCCTGGCACAAGCTGTTGGGCACACCAATCAATGCCACTTACTTCTTTTCATAGGTGACAGCGCATATGCCCTCCAGCCGTATCTACTCACACCATATCTGAACCCAACCACCCGAAGGGAGAGTAGATACAATGTTGCACATAGGAGCACACGCAACGTGGTAGAGCGCACTTTTGGTTTGCTCAAAAGCAGATCCTGTTGCCTCCACAAAACAGGAGGTGCGCGTCTGTACAGCCCCATCAAATGTTGCAAGATAATTGCTACGTGTGCAATGCTACACTATCTGGCCACTAAAAAAGGAACAGCAGTGGAACTAACTGAGTCAGAGGACGAGGACGAAGACAACCCTCAGCCAGAGCCCAGCGCGGCTGGTGCTGCTATTGAACATGATGGGAGACAGAGACGGGCAGAGATAACATCTAACTATTTCTGAGTGAGTAACGACACTGAGCAATTTCATGTTACATGTAGAGGTGTTTATTTGGCACACCTCCAGCATTGTGAGCATTGTCCAATTGGACATGGGTTACATCACCCATCACATGCATGTGGACAGCCATTGTCCTTCACTTCTTGCGTCCCCGTGCTGCACGTGCACGTTCCCCATCGACACTGTCTTGTGAGTTTGACCGTTCCTGTGCTGGGACGTTTCGTCCACTACGCCTCCTGCACTCGGTGGGTGATGGTGTAATGCTACCACAGCTGGTAGCCTCCTCACTGTCCCCCCCCCTTCCATATTGGAGGCCTTGGCATTCTGCATGAGCTCTAGCACTGAGGTCATGGACACCATCCCCCTGGCCACATTCCTGCTGCAATGCGCCATCTCCTCCTGCATGGCGTAGGACCGGCGACACATCAGTGATGTCGTAGCGGCCAGCCGGTTCACCGACTTGGTTTAGTCCTGGAGTCTCAGTCTCTCCCGGCGCATGCCAACACGGTCCTGCTCCAGCTGGCTGCAGAGGTTGTCCACGAGGTAGCTACCCTCTCCATCCCTGCAGACAAATGCTCCCCCATGGCACTGATGCCCTTCTCCATCTTGTGCATATGTCTGTTAATGTTTGCCACCTCCCTGTGTAATGTCTTCATCTCCCTCCATTGCAGGAGCTGGACCTTCAGCATGTTGCCTTCCAGTCCAGCAAACACACTGTCACCCTGCTCAGATGCCACTGGACTGTCTGGCCTTGCCCTGCGGCGTCTTGATGTGAAGTGGGCGCCCTCGGATGCAGGACCAGCCCGCTCCCTGTTGGATCTTTGTACTATAGGACTTTGTTCGCGCTGTCTGCCCTCCTCCTACGACTCCTCCATCTGCTGGAGGGTGATCACTGCATGCCTCCTGCGTGACAGTGGTGGTGATGGTGGTGGTGGTGGTGGTGGTGTTGGTGAACGTCCCAGTGGTGACTGAGTGAGAGGGGATTGCGGCCCTCCCTGGTGCTGTGGTGATGTCTGTGATGGAGGATTGGCTGGCTGCGATGGCGCAGAGCTTGTGTTCCCTGCAGGCATGCTGTCTTCATCCTGTTCACTCCCCTCTGGCCTGGCTGACCTGCCTCTGCTGCCCTCAGCTGCACTGCGAGATGACTCGCCTGAAATGACACAAAAGTAAATATACTCAATGCTCTGTCTTCATTGCCATTGCATTAAAGTACATGCCAACAGTGCACAGTGGTTGTCCTGACCTATCCATTTGATTTGCCATGCTATTGTGTTAGCTGCCTTGACAGTCCTGATCATGTGTTTACACTGACTACATCACCCAGAATGCATTGCAGGTAACCAGTAAGACATGGTGTGGAGTGGGAGCACTTTTACCACTATGGAGGTTGGGGTTGGGAGGGGGTAGGGCAGCATGCTGGGCATGCTTCTTACCTTGTTTTCTAGCCGCTCTGGCGGAGCTGTCTGCGTCTCCCACGCCACTCACACTCTCCCGCTGGATGGTGGACTCCACCATCTGTTCCAGTGGTGTTGGTACTGGGGCTCGATTTTTTCCTCCTCCAGTTTTCCCTGCCAGCCTATGTCTCTCTGCCATCCTCAGTTTTGCTGTTTTTCTGAGGTCGTACCACCTCTTTCTGATGTCCTCTATGGTACGCAGGGTCACACCTATGGCATTGATCTTGTCCCGAATGCCACTCCATATTTGCCTCTTCTGTGCCTCTGGCACTTGGTGGGACTGGGCTCCAAACAGCTTGTGGTACTCTTGGGTGACATCCTGGATCAGGATCTCAAGCTCCTTCTCGCTGAACTTGAGTTTTCTTTTTCTTTCACCTCCCTCCTTCTCCCTGTCCTGGCTTGCCATTTCAATGCTTGTTCAGTGATTATTCTTCCTTTCTTGTGGCTGTGTTGCTGCTGGCTCCTCTGCTCTCCTGCCTGCCTGCCTCACAGTGAGCTCCAGGCCCTGTGCACCTGGCTGGGTGTGGCAACTTCCTGTTTGGGAAGTAATTGGGTGTGTCAGGATTGGCTGATTCACCAAAACGCTATTTTTTAAATTACCGAAACGGTATTAACGATTTCGGGTGTGGATTCGGTAACACCGATTCGGTAATAGCCTTTCGGTATGTATTTTTATTACCGATTTGTTCAAATTCGGTATTCAATACCGATTTGCAACGAATCGTTAATGTTTAACGATTTTTTACCTACATCACGTTTACCTCATTCTTAATACTGATTCGGTATAATTCGGTATTAAGGATTCGGTATTCGCTATTTACCTATATATGGCCCTATATAGTTAAAATTACGAGGTGAATCAGGAAACATTCCTGTGGGCGGAAACTTAGTCCACTCTGCCTATGTTTTAAAGAACTAATGCCAAACTGTCTAGTTAACAACTAAAGATTCCGTCAATCAGACATTTAAAACAAACTAAGAAATAAACCATAAACAATCACATTTCACTCGTAGGCCTTCGTGAGGAGTCTCAGAGCTGCAACAACTTAGGGCCAGATGTAGGAAGGCTATTACCGGTCCGTAACAGCCGAAATCGGCCGTTACCGACCGGTAATAGGCTTTTCCTATGTAGGTGGCAAATTTACCGATTCGGTAAATACCGAATTGGTATTTGCCGATTCGGTATTTACCGAATCATCATTTACCGGTTCGGTATTTACCGAATCGGTAAATGACAGCCTCTGGTAGGCCACACACCCCGACAGGGCGGCAGCAGAGCCCAGCCACAGCTCCTCGGTTCACCACAAGGACAGACAGAGGCAGCCACTAGTATGTCTCTCGGGCAGATTGGATTTCCCACTCCGGCAGATACGCGCGTACCCCGCCGCCACACAAGATCAATGCGCGGGTGGGCCAGCACGTTCCGATATCCCAGCTAGGCCTGGAGTACCTTGTTGACCCCCTGTTGTTTCCGTCCAAGTCCCCAGGGATCTCACCGCTCTGAAAACTTCGACGCCGGTTCCTCCTACAGACCTCAGGCTCATACACAGGTAGGATATTATAGAATTATTGTGCGGCCGGCGGAGCCCTATCAGCGAGCAGCCATCTTGCTGCTCGGAAAGCCACACCCCCTTGGAGGCACATTTTTGTGACACTGGCTGTGGTGTTGATAGTGGCGGTAGTTTTGAAAGCCTTGGTATTAGTAGTATTGTTGATGGTGATGGTGGTGGTGGTGTACTATTGGTAATGTGTTATTGGTAGTCATGTGGTATTGGTGATGATCTGAGAATGCTAGTGGAGTGGAATTGTTCATAATGGTGTTGGTGTTATTTTGATTGCTATTATTTGTGGTACGGTATTATTGGTATAGGTAATGGTTTTGTAGTATTGGTGCTCTTGGTGATGTTTGAAGTTGGTGGTGTGTGGCAATGGCGGTGATTTGAAATTAGTGGTGATTGTGGTGCTATTGTTTGTGGCGGTAGTAGTTGTTGTGGAATTGTGGGTGGTTGTATTGCATGTACAAGATAAATACCTGAATTGTGACAAAATGTGTGATGGCTTTGTGTACTTTTCAGCTGTATAATAGATACCTTTGCACTGCAATGCAAGCACTCACTCCATAAGAGGAACAATAATAGACTATGGGCCATATGTAGGTGGCCAAATACCGATCGGTAACACCGAAAAAGGGTCATTTTCGGTGTTACCGACAAATATTAAGCCATGTGAGATGTACGTAATACCGAATTGATTCGATAATAACGAATCGGTATTAAACATAAGTTACCGACTTGAAATTACCGAAACAATGAATACCGAATCAGTATAAACGATTCGGTAAAAAACCCAAAAATGCTATGTAGCAAACCTCGGTAAAACCGATTTTGGCCAAAATCGGTAATAACGAATCGGTATTTTGTGCACGTTTCAGGAGCATGTGGTAATCAGGAGCAGTCTATATAAACAGACCCAAAATGCATCAGTGTGAACACAATGGCATGCCTCTATGTCATTGCAAGGCGGCTACGCCTGAGAGCAGCAGGAATGAGGATCTGGAGACGTGAGGAGCGGGTGTACAGATTAAGCATCACTTTGTTCCAATTGACAGACCCAGAAATACATGAGAGATACAGATTGCACCCAGACACCATCCTGGAGCTAATACGGGACCTAAGACCCTATCTGGAGCATCAGACGCCAAGGGCCCATGCTATCCCCACCCATGTCCAGGTACTCTGCTGCCTGCACCTCCTTGCATCAGGAGGTTTTCAGGGTGTGATAGCAGCAGTCGGTGGAGTGTCACAGAGCTGTTTATCCCGTTTTTTCAACACCTTTCTGGACGCCATGATGGACAGAATGGAACATTACATTTCCTTCCCCAGTACACAGGCGGAGCTGCAGAGAACCAAGCTGGAGTTCTATCAAATTGCCCATTTCCCCCACGTGATTGGCTGCATCGATGGGACCCATATTCCCATCTGCCCACCTGCAGCAAGTGAATACATTTACAGAAACCGCAAATCCACCCACTCAATCAATGTACAGGTGATCTGCAATGCCAAACACATTATAACAGACATCGTGGCAAAATACCCCGGGAGTAGCCACGATGCTTACATCTTCAGGAACAGTGGCATACATACACGTCTGCTTGCTGGTGAATTTGCCGACGGATACATACTAGGTAAGTAAATGTCACACACTCTGATGTACACCCTGGCACAAGCTGTTGGGCACACCAATCAATGCCACTTACTTCTTTTCATAGGTGACAGCGCATATGCCCTCCGGCCGTATCTACTCACACCATATCTGAACCCAACCACCCGAAGGGAGAGTAGATACAATGTTGCACATAGGAGCACACGCAACGTGGTAGAGCGCACTTTTGGTTTGCTCAAAAGCAGATCCTGTTGCCTCCACAAAACAGGAGGTGCGCGTCTGTACAGCCCCATCAAATGTTGCAAGATAATTGCTACGTGTGCAATGCTACACTATCTGGCCACTAAAAAAGGAACAGCAGTGGAACTAACTGAGTCAGAGGACGAGGACGAAGACAACCCTCAGCCAGAGCCCAGCGCGGCTGGTGCTGCTATTGAACATGATGGGAGACAGAGACGGGCAGAGATAACATCTAACTATTTCTGAGTGAGTAACGACACTGAGCCATTTCATGTTACATGTAGAGGTGTTTATTTGGCACACCTCCAGCATTGTGAGCATTGTCCAATTGGACATGGGTTACATCACCCATCACATGCATGTGGACAGCCATTGTCCTTCACTTCTTGCGTCCCCGTGCTGCACGTGCACGTTCCCCATCGACACTGTCTTGTGAGTTTGACCGTTCCTGTGCTGGGACGTTTCGTCCACTACGCCTCCTGCACTCGGTGGGTGATGGTGTAATGCTACCACAGCTGGTAGCCTCCTCACTGTCCCCCCCCCTTCCATATTGGAGGCCTTGGCATTCTGCATGAGCTCTAGCACTGAGGTCATGGACACCATCCCCCTGGCCACATTCCTGCTGCAATGCGCCATCTCCTCCTGCATGGCGTAGGACCGGCGACACATCAGTGATGTCGTAGCGGCCAGCCGGTTCACCGACTTGGTTTAGTCCTGGAGTCTCAGTCTCTCCCGGCGCATGCCAACACGGTCCTGCTCCAGCTGGCTGCAGAGGTTGTCCACGAGGTAGCTACCCTCTCCATCCCTGCAGACAAATGCTCCCCCATGGCACTGATGCCCTTCTCCATCTTGTGCATATGTCTGTTAATGTTTGCCACCTCCCTGTGTAATGTCTTCATCTCCCTCCATTGCAGGAGCTGGACCTTCAGCATGTTGCCTTCCAGTCCAGCAAACACACTGTCACCCTGCTCAGATGCCACTGGACTGTCTGGCCTTGCCCTGCGGCGTCTTGATGTGAAGTGGGCGCCCTCGGATGCAGGACCAGCCCGCTCCCTGTTGGATCTTTGTACTATAGGACTTTGTTCGCGCTGTCTGCCCTCCTCCTACGACTCCTCCATCTGCTGGAGGGTGATCACTGCATGCCTCCTGCGTGACAGTGGTGGTGATGGTGGTGGTGGTGGTGGTGGTGTTGGTGAACGTCCCAGTGGTGACTGAGTGAGAGGGGATTGCGGCCCTCCCTGGTGCTGTGGTGATGTCTGTGATGGAGGATTGGCTGGCTGCGATGGCGCAGAGCTTGTGTTCCCTGCAGGCATGCTGTCTTCATCCTGTTCACTCCCCTCTGGCCTGGCTGACCTGCCTCTGCTGCCCTCAGCTGCACTGCGAGATGACTCGCCTGAAATGACACAAAAGTAAATATACTCAATGCTCTGTCTTCATTGCCATTGCATTAAAGTACATGCCAACAGTGCACAGTGGTTGTCCTGACCTATCCATTTGATTTGCCATGCTATTGTGTTAGCTGCCTTGACAGTCCTGATCATGTGTTTACACTGACTACATCACCCAGAATGCATTGCAGGTAACCAGTAAGACATGGTGTGGAGTGGGAGCACTTTTACCACTATGGGGGTTGGGGTTGGGAGGGGGTAGGGCAGCATGCTGGGCATGCTTCTTACCTTGTTTTCTAGCCGCTCTGGCGGAGCTGTCTGCGTCTCCCACGCCACTCACACTCTCCCGCTGGATGGTGGACTCCACCATCTGTTCCAGTGGTGTTGGTACTGGGGCTCGATTTTTTCCTCCTCCAGTTTTCCCTGCCAGCCTATGTCTCTCTGCCATCCTCAGTTTTGCTGTTTTTCTGAGGTCGTACCACCTCTTTCTGATGTCCTCTATGGTACGCAGGGTCACACCTATGGCATTGATCTTGTCCCGAATGCCACTCCATATTTGCCTCTTCTGTGCCTCTGGCACTTGGTGGGACTGGGCTCCAAACAGCTTGTGGTACTCTTGGGTGACATCCTGGATCAGGATCTCAAGCTCCTTCTCGCTGAACTTGAGTTTTCTTTTTCTTTCACCTCCCTCCTTCTCCCTGTCCTGGCTTGCCATTTCAATGCTTGTTCAGTGATTATTCTTCCTTTCTTGTGGCTGTGTTGCTGCTGGCTCCTCTGCTCTCCTGCCTGCCTGCCTCACAGTGAGCTCCAGGCCCTGTGCACCTGGCTGGGTGTGGCAACTTCCTGTTTGGGAAGTAATTGGGTGTGTCAGGATTGGCTGATTCACCAAAACGCTATTTTTTAAATTACCGAAACGGTATTAACGATTTCGGGTGTGGATTCGGTAACACCGATTCGGTAATAGCCTTTCGGTATGTATTTTTATTACCGATTTGTTCAAATTCGGTATTCAATACCGATTTGCAACGAATCGTTAATGTTTAACGATTTTTTACCTACATCACGTTTACCTCATTCTTAATACCGATTCGGTATAATTCGGTATTAAGGATTCGGTATTCGCTATTTACCTATATATGGCCCTATATAGTTAAAATTACGAGGTGAATCAGGAAACATTCCAGTGGGCGGAAACTTAGTCCACTCTGCCTATGTTTTAAAGAACTAATGCCAAACTGTCTAGTTAACAACTAAAGATTCCGTCAATCAGACATTTAAAACAAACTAAGAAATAAACCATAAACAATCACATTTCACTCGTAGGCCTTCGTGAGGAGTCTCAGAGCTGCAACAACTTAGGGCCAGATGTAGGAAGGCTATTACCGGTCCGTAACAGCCGAAATCGGCCGTTACCGACCGGTAATAGGCTTTTCCTATGTAGGTGGCAAATTTACCGATTCGGTAAATACCGAATTGGTATTTGCCGATTCGGTATTTACCGAATCATCATTTACCGGTTCGGTATTTACCGAATCGGTAAATGACATGTAGGAAGCAGTTTGAATAGTGCTTCTGTGCCTTAAGGTTTCGTTATTTACCACCAACTATTAGTTGGTGGTAAATAAGGAATACCTCTGTAAATGCAAATGTGTGCATTTACACCAGTGCCATGTGGCAGACACACATGCCCTTAGGTCATGTATGTATGTCACATGTGCACACCAGCACTATTCAGGGGTGCAACAGGGTGTCAAAGTGACACCCTGCCACCCTTGACTCTTTCCCTATTTTACCAAATCGGTATTTACCGATTCGGTAATTGACTTTCATTCCTACTGGCCTCCAGGCCCATAGGAATGAATGGCAATTATCGAATCTGTAAATACCGATTCGGTAAATACTGAATCTTAACGATTTTGTATTTTTTACCAATTTTTTACCCACATAGCATTTACTGAATCGGTAAATTTAAATTACCTACATCTAGCCCTTAATTCGGTTCATTTCAGGAGACTGTCAGACACCCAGCATCTGTCACGTGCTTAAAGGGTCTGGGAGTCAGACATCACAGCAAGCTCATGAATTTCATGAGGGGGCGACAGGACGCAGTAGCACGCAGAATCCTATATTGTCCATACGATTTAAGCTCTCTCTCCATTTAATGATTATTACAGATGCGTCACGGGCTGCAGCGAGCTTGCCCCAGAAGTAGTGATATTAAAAAAAAATTAAATGTTGCAATCATCTCCTCCCACCCCATAGCAGATTAGCATACAGAGACACGCGTCCCCAGAAGGTTTCTGTTATTTTAGGAACAGAACATTCGCATATAAATAGGGCCCACAAAAGTGTCTTCTTTTCTGTCTCAAATGGTAGGACACAGCATCACGTCACAGCCCGGCCTATCACACAAGCAGCGCTCTCTCTCTCTCTCTCTCCATCTCTTCCCCCTCTTTCTCTCCTCCTCTCCCTCTCCCGGAGTCCCCCTCCCTTACTCCCCCCCCTTAACCCACCCCCCTACTTTCTCTCCCTCTCTCTCGCCTCTCTTTCACTCCTCCCTTCGCCTCTCTTGTATCCTCTTCCCCCTGGAGAAAGAAAGCTGCGAATGCTTTCGTAAAGCCTTTAGATATCTGCAGATCTATGCATTCCATTTGTACACAGTCCTTACGCGGGAACTGGTATATTGCCGCTGCATTATTTATGTGATGATAGGAAAGGAAGGGGAAAAAAAACGGACGAAAAGCCCATCCGTGGCGATCTCATAGTTTTCAACAAATTTCACTTAAACGACCTTCAGATTTCATTAATGTTCAGCCACCCAGCAAACGAGCTTCATTGGTTTTTGTAAAATATTTATGGTGAAATTTAGTTGAAGATATATGTACTTTGTTTGGTGCAAGCTGCTCGGCGTCAGTCAGCCGGTGTGCTTTTGTTTGAATAAAAAAAAAAAGCTGAATCAGTTGATGACTCACCCTCGTTTTCATCTTCAGACGGCTAATTACCGGCACCTGCAGCTCGAGCGCGTTCCGTTCCACCTGAGGTCGCGCGGTCTCTACTCTTCCTTTCAGTGTCACTTGATGTATACCTCTCAGTAGGGTATAGACGAAGGCTTATTCTAGCGGTCGTCATATTGCATTTGGTATTAATTCTGGTGATGACAAGGACAAACTAGGGGATTCACTGGCTGAATGCACCATCTGAGCTTCAGCACAAATTATACATATGGATGGTGCATACCAACCAGGGATACATGAATGAATGAAATGAATTTATACTTGTAAAGTGCACTTATACCCCAATCGGGGTTTCCTGGCGCTGTACGCATACCACTGTGGAACCCTTCCAGGCTATTCCCTATGAAATGTCCACTCCTGGGCACCCCCAAGGTGAAGCCAGGCATCCCAGCGCTGTTGGGGCCATTGTGGAGATTAAGCAAGCTATTGCCCAGAGTTGCAGAGTGGGACCCATGATTAGAATAGGCACCGAGGCAAGAATTATCAGGCCCGAGGAAATTGAGCCCAAGACCCACGAAGGCAGGAATTGAACCCTGGTCCCGGGCAAGACCTCTGCATCAGGGACGGCCGCTCTAACCATTGAGCCACACTTCTCCACTTCTACATGGGGCTACTTTTGGGCAGTACAGACTGCCTATTATTGAAGCACCTGTTTTAAGCCCTCCCGACTTCTCGCCAGTATCCATATTTCCAGACTTGCCCTAAAAATGGAAGGGGAGCGGCAGAAAGGTGCACAAATATACAAGAACAGAGGGGCATCTTTACTAGAAAATTATGCAGTGCGGCGCGGCAAGCCATCATGATGCGCCATCATGATGCGCCGAGCTGTGTCATTAGGCAAGTGTAGGGATGCGTTGTATCGTATTTACAGCAATACGGCGCATCGCTGTGATTTGCTCTGTTCTGGCACACAACTGGCTGCCCAGTGCCACCGCAGCCTGTGTTGCAGGGATGATTGTTTGTGTGCAGGAAGTAAACAGTCATTGATGGCATTTGAAGTACAGATAGAAAGAGCAAATAATGAGGAGAAATAAAGGTATTTCGCCTCGTTGTGTCACTTTCATGCCTCCCCTGGGGAGGCGTAGGAATCTGATTCATTCCCAGGTTTACGAAATCTTGTAAGTGTGGGAATTTGTCGGATTCCATGCGTGTTGCGTGGGAAAACCCACAGCAACACCCATGGACCACCCCTTTCACTCAGAGTAATGCGTGAAAGGGGGCCATATTTACAAGGCCACAAAATGTTACACAGGGTGGCTTTACAGGGGTTTGTCAATATGGGCAGACACACTGCGCCTCAGAAGTACCATAAAAGTTACGCTCCAGCGGCATTAATATCTGCAGGTGCGTTGTGTAACTATGCCGATCAGTTTTACAGGACCGGCTTTAGGGTGTTGCTACTGGTGCGGCCAAAATGGGCGCTGACCTGCAGGAGGGCACTGACCACAGGTGGAGGCTATGTTTTCTAATAACTTAGGATTTGAAAACACCTGCTTCAGAGTTCCTTATGCTCCAGTTTTCAGGCAGCAATAAAATGGTCAAGTTAACTCTTGTGATTAATGTGCCTGCTAGAGAGAGAGAGAGATGAAGTTTTGTCTAGTGGTAGTTTTGACTGTCCATAAAGTAGAGCAGATGGTTAATATGCCCGCTGCAAAGTACAGATCTGTATCTTATGTGGGTAGCCTATTTGGATTAGTAAAACCAGCCTTTACCAGCACTTTAAAACAAATGAAATGTGGGAGAGATGAGGTGCATTTTTGCCGGATGGTAGTGAAGAACTCGAAGGAGGAGGTCATGGGAGGGTCACAAAAAAAGATTGTCCCACCAGGTGCCACCAGCACTGAAGCTGGCCCTGGTTAAGGATTCCAGTCTTCAAACGTATTGTAATTGCATTTATATAGCACTTACTACCACTGACGAGGCCTCAAAGCGTTTTTTTGGTGAGTAGCACGCCACTCCGTAGCTCATAAAGGATTACTGGCGAATTAGTATAGTGAAATATGAAATTAATTTGAGCTGTGGATATGTTAGTCTGTTATTTGGATTGAGAAGGATAGTGGAGGGATAGAAGAGGGAAAAGGTTCAATCAATCAATCAATCATGGACATTTGTATAGCACGCTACTCACCCGGAAGGGTCTCAAGGTTTGCATTTATATAGCTCTTGCTACCAGTGATGAGGTGTTAAAGCACTTTTAGGCGAGTAGCACGCTACTCCAGAATCAAGAATGATTAGTGGTGTATTAGTCTGGGGAAATATGAAATTAATTTGAGCGGTGGTGAAGTGAGGTTACCATGGGTCCTAATGCAAGGTACGAAATTGTGCCTCCCCATATGTAGCATGTGTATGAAGTTAGCAAGTCTCTCTTCCCTACAATACTTCAGGGGCTGTTCTTCTCCAAGAAAATAATTCTGAATGAAAATGAGATTAAATGGAGCAATCAATCATGCATTACGTTTTCTGCTTATTGACCCTTTTTTGTTTTTAATTATTCATGTATGTATGTGCACATCTTTCATTTATAAATGCATGTTTTATTTTGGATTAATTACACATGTACACTCTAGTGCATTAATTGCCCATATACACAAATTCAGATTCATAATGTGCATTATATTTTAGTGAATGTGTAACAGAATTTGTATGCCAATATTGCATTTTACATCATTCATCAAAAGGTCTAGCCTTTTAATGATAATCAGGAAAGGGTATTTAAGTCTAATACAGACAAACATCGGAGAGCAACATCTGCTGCTTTCCGCTGGAGCTTAGTTCAAGTTGTGTACTGCAAACATCTCTAGTGAAAGCAAGGGGTTCTTGGAGGCAGGCTATTATCTGTATTTTTTTCAGCCTGGCAGTGCCATAATAGAACAACTACATAGGGAGAGGTGTGTCTTGCGCCCCAAACCAATAGCACAGCTACATTGAGCCACTTTGGCAACCATTACTCCTTTGTTTTCAACAATGTATTCCTTGTATTCTATTTTCTTTTAACCCCTTCGAATCTCATGACGAGCTCAGCTCGTCATGAGCCATGGTGCTCGTGTGCTCATGACGAGCTGAGCTCGTCATGACCTTTAGAACGCTCGCACGCTGGGCTAATTCCCCTGCTGTGCGAACGTTCTAAAGAAATGGGTGTGGTCATGACGAGCTCAGCTCGTCATGAGCACACGACCACCGTGGCTCATGACGAGCTGACCTCGTCATGAGCACAGGGGCGCTGTGCGCGCCCCCGCCCCAGCACAGCATGGGACTTTGCCCAGCTGCATAGGGGTTAACTTTTTTAATGCATTTATGTTTTCCTCCACACTTGGAATTTTTGCAGTTTCTAATGCCCAAAATGTGTCCATTCGGACCTCTTTTTATGAACACTACTGAAGCAATTGTTCGTAAAGGGCAGTGTTTATTCAGAAAATAGCCAATGCATTTCGGGCTTCTAGTGCCCTTCGTCGGGGGTCACTATAAATAACAATAAAACAATAAGACAATTATCAATTTTTGTTTCTTAATTAAACATATTGTGCTGAATTGGTGCATAATTTATCACAGTTACACTATACATTACATGTAGCTCGTATATCCCCTCAATAAAACAAAGCATGAATAATAATGTAAATAATCACCCTCCTTCTACTGAACAGACCAATATTTCCCTTTAACGTTGCCTGGTGTCCCCTCACCCAATCACCATTCCCTAATAGTTCTCAACATGTTCACACCCATATGCGCCATACTACCTATCCTCACCCCTGATGGCCATCATCATCCCTCTATTCCAACAACTTCTTACCCTCCAATGATTACACAACACAGTTATCACTTTTACCCTCTCTCGCAGCAATGAGCAACAGGAAAACATAAATTCAGTAAAAACTTTAAAATAAAATAAAATGCAAGGAATACATTGGTGAAAACAAAGGAGTAATGATTGCCAAAGTGGGGCAATGTAGCTGTGCGATTGGTTTGGGGCGCGAGGCACGCCTCTCCCTATGTAGTTGTTCTTGACCGGTGTCATATGGGCTGGCACCTTACCAGTCAGCACGCAATATCAGGAGAACGAAGGATAACATTTGAAATTTAGTAACGAAAAGGTGTGCATCCCATCCCCACTATTGAAGTGCCATAGTAGAGACAGACTGCTTCCTTCTCAAAGCACAGTAGCTGATTGGAAACAGTTCTGTTATGCAGCAAAAATATATGATGGTTAGAATCCACCTAAGAAGCTAAGATGGACACTTTGTTGATAAGAAGATTTAGCTATGGGATAGAGGGGGTGGGGTTGGCTTACAAAGACCAGTTTCTTCAGTCAGTCATTTCCTAGACCCACAGGTCAATTGAATGGCAGACAGTCACATGACAAACCATTGATTCTTAGATCCGTTCGGTGGTAGATCCACTTCAACCACCTACATCAGTGATGTTGCAAGACCTTAGGTCGCCCTTGGCAATCCTTGCATTTTACGCCCGCAACAGTGGCATGTAAGAGCAGGGGGTGGAGGGGAAGAGGTGCTGGAGATTCCTGCTTTTGCAGCCCAGTGACAGCTGCAGGTTGGAGCGGGGGGTGTCGCCCCCAAAACTTGTCTGCTGGTTGGGGCAGGCTGCCCCCTCCACCCCCCACACCCTTGCTACGCCACCGAGCTACATATTTGTTCCAGAAAAGCAGCAATGTCTTTTGTGGCAGCTAAAGAATATGGAGAGGCATGTTGTCTGCATACATTTAGAACTAAAGCAGAAACTGGGATGTTGCCTGAGACAGAGGTCTTGTGTAGATGCTAAATAACAGGGGGGTACCTTAGTGATACTGAAGTTGTTCCCGCATAATATAAATGGAGAAAAAGGGACCAATATTAACCTGTTGGATGCAGATTAGAAATCAGTTTCCGGACATTGTAGTCCAGTTTTCTAGATTTGTCAATGGGGTATAGCGTACATAGCTAGCAAAGCTATAGGTCAGTATGAAGAACAATGTTGGATGTCCTTTCTTGACTTGGTATGGCCACTTTGTCAGCAACACTCGTTGTAGGTGTTAGCACTCCCCACAAAGCATTTTCTCTGAAAAGAACATTACGTATTATGGCTAGCTGATGCATAAAGTCTTATAATATTCTACTGAATAACCACTTAGCCCTGCTTGGATTGACTTCATGCTTTTAATCGCATGCATTGTCTTTCTTTTATATTAGAGCACCTAATTCTTTCATCTGGTGTTGCATAAGTGCTTGGAACTCTAACCCATTTAGAAATTCAGCTTGTGTTTCTTCCTAAAACATTTGCCCTTTAAGGAGCTTTTCTTAAGACTCACATAAGAAGGCTGCCTTTTAGCTGCGTCTTGTTATCATGACACCCTTTTTAGTTCTAATACTTTGTATTATGTCTCTGCTCTTCATTTGCTTGTAGTCTTATAACCTGTTTTTAAGTGTAAAGACTGCTTTCCCTGATTTAATAATCTGGATTCTCTATAGGTTTCGTAAACTTTAAGGGGCAGATTTAGCAGGGATGCACCAGTAATTGTGTGCCGCAGCTCCGCCACCCATGATGTGCCGCATTTATAACGCGCCGCACCATGGGGCCAAAACTGCACAGATGCGTCACGCATCTGTGCTGTAAAAGCGGCACATTGCTGGAGTTGCAGCTCCAGCAATGCTCTGGGGGGGCCTATTCTTTCAATGCTGCCTCAAGCCTTACGCCTGCTTCAAGCAGGCGCAGGGTTTTGACGCAGCATTGGCCTAAAAGTGACTGAGTGAAATCTTGCAGATTTCACTCAGCCACTTTTAGGAGGCGTTCCTGCTCAGGAATGCCCCCCCCCCACCCCTGCGCAGGAACACCTCCTTATGGCGCAGGGCTTTACCCTGCACCATGGCGCATCTTTTGCGCCGCCGCTGCGTCACAAAAGAGACCCAACGGTGGCGCAAAAGAGGCGCAAGGGGCTTGTAAATCTGCCGGTAAGTCTTTTATATGGTGCACTGATCTGTATCGGCCTGTCGCCAGCCAGTCTCCCTAATAAGCCTAACAGTTCCCTGTCCATCTTTGCTGTTGGTAACATGGGTCTGAGTCAACCCTTCAGAAACGACTTGAGGTTCTGCCACTGCACTTGTGCGATAATGTTGTGATATCCAGAATTTCCACCTTATTTAGAGAATCCTGGATTATGTACTCGGATAGTCTTCACTGCTTGTCAATCTGGGCCTTACCTAGTACAACTAATGTCATCTTTTGTAGGATTTGGTCAGAAATTAATATATTCCCTATGCCAACATTATGGTCCCCATTCCAAATGTAATTGTACTCTATTCTGGCATCAGTACTCTTTGCATCGGAGCAAAATGTGTTTTCTCCTCTCCCTGGGTGTCATTCTCATAAAAAAAATGACAGCCCCAACACTTGTCTAGTTTCCTTAGAGGCCTACATGTACTGCAGAGGTTGTGCATCTGACTCTGGGCCTAAACTCAGCATGATGTTAGGGACCCATCTTCTGTCTCCCTGTTTATGACTACATATCTCCCACCCTTGTTCTCAGAATCTTCAGGGTCACAAATTGGGATGACCTATCTGTACATTGAATTCTTCATAAATTTTACAGCAGCATGGAACTGTGATTCTCTAGATGCTAGCCTGTGTGTGTATTCCCTATTCTCTTGCATCTAAGCTCCACTTCATTCTTCAAAATATTCCTGTCTTTGGCTTCTCCACTATCTCGCTGAGTTTACTGTGTGAATAAGGAGGTGGGTCTCTCCTCGCCAAGGCTCAGACCCAGACTATTTCTCTCCATCGCTTCTGTGCTGTGAAGCTTGCCTGGTTATTTCTCTTCACCACATCTGCCCGATCACTGCACTTTCCCACTGGTGAGACTGTTATCAAGCCTCAAGTGGCCAGAAGCTTTACAGTTGGCCATCTTGAAGTGGCCTGGAACTTCACAGGTGTCCAGCCTTGTGGTACCAGCCATACCCAAATACTTCCTTTTTGAAATGGAGACATGCTGGTTCACATATTAGGAGTGACGTAATGTGTTTAAGCAAGGAAGGGTTTTGTTAAGAGTCAAAGTTGGGGAAGAGCAGGAAGACATCTCGTGAGGGGATATTACATGGGTGGCAGAATCAAAAAAGTGTGAAGGGTAGAGGGATCATTGGGACACCTCCAAGTCGACTAACAGGCTTGTGCTGGGGTAGGGATGCAGGGCTGTTTGTTTAGAAGCTGTTAATTAAAAGAAAATTGGAAAGGTTTAAGAAGTAAGAAATAGGGTTAGTGGTTGAGAGGCTTGGAAACCCCCCTCATGCAACAACCACAATCTCTATCAGGGTGAACCACAAAAGTCATTAAATTAACCTGTGCTTCCCCTCTGGTAACTTTTCACAAATGCAGTCAGGCTTAACTTATAGGCACTGTGTAAAGTATTTATGTAGCACATAAACAGTAATAAAGTGATAACACAACACAAGAAAAATCCCAAACCAATTTAGAAAGATTGAGTGAATTGTAAGGAATAACATGACATGCAAATAAATTCAATCCTAGCTGTAGAACCAAAGTTATGAATGTTTAAAGGTTTATTGCAAAACAGTGCCTAAAAGATCAAAGCCCCAGCTGTGGGTATCCCGTAATGTGAAACAGGGGCAAAGATCAAAATGATGGCCAACTGTGATGGAGGGCTGGTTAGATACAGAATGTGGATTTGGCCCAATCCCAGCTTACCTTTAGACTTAGACGAAAGTTTGAAGAACAGTCCAGGAGAAGGTAGAGTTCAGCAGGGCGAAGCAGCAAGCTGTGTCCGAGGAGGAGTCATCATTGTTGCTGCCTTCCCCAGGGAGATCTGGACCAGGTGAAGCTGTCAACAATGGTGGGAAATAGCTCAGAGCTGGAGGAGGTAGATTCCTAGACTGAGGAGGTTGTCATCATGGATGGGGAGCTTGTCACTATTGAGCCCAGAGAAGATTTTTACTTTCGGACTCCAGCGGGACTAAGTTGCCTGCTGTAGCAGACGAGAGCTGCACGAGTCTGGATACCGTCACTGGGAACAGGATTTTCTGCTGACGAGCAGAACATGGTGGGTGCTACAGTGAAGTCAGGCAGACTGGCGGTGTACCTTGGGCGCATTAGCAGGCAGGTAGGTTCAAGTCTTTTGTCAATTCTTCTGGTACTTTTTAGTGAAACTTTTTCTAAGTCCTAACTTTTAGGGTTAGGCAGGAGCAGCACCTCTAACTTTCAAGAGTTCAGGACGGGAGAGTCACAAGTTGGTGGGTTAGAACTCACTTCATCAGAAGCCAACTCTAGTTAGTAATACTTACATTATTCGGTATATTAACTGCTACATTAAAGTACCCGCCCACTCAGCCAGCTCACCCTAGAGGCACCTTTAAATTACACAGCAGGGTATGCACCTGCCGTCTCAAGATGCACGTTTGACACGCACGCCATCCACAGCGCAGGTTAAGAAGGACCCGCATGAGAGCCCAGGTCGTCATTCAGCGCTTCGATCCAACGGATACAGATGTCCACTATTCCCGCTTGAGTAAGTACACAGCATTGGCCGTCACACCCCTAGGCAGGTATCCATCGCAACCATTCGCCTGGTCTCTAGTTAATTTGGCAGCGAATGCTGTTTTTGTTGAAGGAGGGGGCAAAATCACCATCCCATACTAATTCCGTTGTCACACATCGTAATTAATTTTAAACGCCTTAACCGGCACAACCATTGGTACACCGTGGCTTGTTTTTATAGTAATCAGGGTAACTTGGAGACACCATCCCGCATTAATCCAGTGGTCACCCATCGCAACTAGTCCTTCAATTTTAAACATCTTGGGGCGAGTGTTTTTTCCATAATTAGCCGGCACACCCATCGGCACACGGTAACCTGCAGACGCACCAGGCATTATTTTGTACATCGATACACCACGGTAAAGGTTTTAGAGATGTGTAGAGTTCCTCATTCACTTGCGCAATAAAGGCAAGCTTATCGGTAATTCTGATGGCACTGAGTGTACTTGTGAGTCTTATACCACACGTAACCTGAAATAAATCATACGAAAATAATTACTGCAATTGGTACAGAATTGCAAAGCTCACCACTCGACCGAATATCCACCAGTAAATATAATGAACCATGGACCACTCCCCCCCACAGTAGCCTCACATTCTGTTCAAGATTGCTGCAAACGAACTGGGAGCATGAACGTGGCTCTCAATTCTACACTAGTCACATAATGAACACCTGTGATTATCCACATTATTTGAACCGTTTGCACTGAGACCTGAAACCTATTCCCCAGGCAATCGCCAAGGCGGCTCAGACCCACAAGATCTTCCCACTGGCTGGTGTAGAAGATACAACATGAAGTAATAAGGTATGCTAAGAACTATTCACCATTGGCCAAAATGACATTAAACACTGGTCAAAATGTAGTCCTAAGTTCTCTCTCATATATTGATTATAGAGAAGTCGCTTCAATCATGCCATATGAGCTTGTCAGCTGACAAGCTCCTTCACAAGTTGAAGATCAGACGAATCACACACCTACCTTAAATAAGGTGAGCATTAAAGGGTATCCTCGCATCCCTTTTTTGGTTTTTAACACTGACACACACAAGGCCCTGACGCAATTTCACTTACATTCATAGGCTGTCCTAACATAATCCAGTCCTGATGAAGACCCGCACTAGATGCACATAAATCCGCGCATCCCACCCAGGGTCGAAACGTCAACGTTATTTGTATATTTCCGTCTGTACAGAGTCCCAACGAACTAAAGAAACAATTTGACTACCTGAGACTATTGTGATTTACAGTGGATATTTTGGATGTATTATTTTATCTTTATCTAATGTATGTATGTTCAATCACTTGTAACACTCAGTCACCAGTCACGACTCACTCACTTTATGTATTCGCAGTCCATGTGTTTGTTTGTATTGGACAGCATACCTAATGCATTTTGAGTTTAAATCTCTAAAAGGTTGAAATACTAAAGATTTACCTTCACCTCTACTGTGGTCAGTGCCCGTTGTTCAGATATATCCGTCATTCGATATATGGTTCTTTTGTGTATTCAATACTTGTTTCAATTGAAGTGTGTTCCCAACAGAACCATTTTGTTTGTTTAATTAGCCACCCAGGTTCTGAGGGTTACAGGGTTACCCCATTAAGTTTAATGGGAATGTCTCCTACTCTGGTCAGGTACCCAAGACAGATTGCAGGACTTTTGTGACCACCTCAATTCTAATAACATGGACATGAATTTTACTTGCCATTCCAGCACATCTAAGGTCAAATTTCTAGACGTGGAATTGTATATAAAAGAGCACGTATTACATAGCCGACTGTACCGCAAAGAAATATCATGTAATGACAACCTGCATGCGGAGAGTTCCCACCCAACACACCAGATTGATGCCATTCCATATGGTGAATTTGTCCGAGGAAGAAGAAACTGCAGTGAAGACATTGAATTATGCAATTGCATCACAGATATGAATAAAAGGTTCTCTAGAAGGGAATACAAACAACATGCTATCCAAAAAGCAGCCACAAGGATTGAGAAAATTGACAGGGAGATCACACTTCGTGAAAAGAGCTGCAGTATTCCTTCCACGCAGCCTTGAGGCTCATCACGGACTATAATAACATGAGCTGGGTGGTCAAGAAAAGCCTCAACAGACATTGGAACATTTTACTTGCTAACAAAACATTAAGGGAGGTAATTACAATAAAACCCAGATCACTTAGAGACGTGGAAAACCTCTGAGAAACAGACTCAGTCCAACAGTTCCACGGATGACTGGAACCACCTCATGGCTTACTCTACACACAAAGGGTTTCTTCAAATGTGGTTGCTATGGTGTCTGCAAATGAACTCGCCAAGGGACCACAAAGTTCTCTGGTTTCAACAAATGCAACTATGACATCAACTACAATATCAAATGCAACACCAGGTATGTTGTATACATTCTAGAATGCAAATGCAATAGTCAATATGTCGGCAGTACCATCAGGCCCTTGAAAGCATGAATCAGTGAACATGCTAGAGCGATACATCATCAAGATGCCAGATATCCTATGGCTCTACACATTGCATCCTGTCCAACACAGGGCTCCTATATAAAATTCACTTTCTTTGGTATCGATGTCACTGAAGCCAGCATCAGAGGAGGCAACCGGGAACGACTAAGACGCCAGGAAGCTATGAACCATGAAACATGAAAACACTGACCATGAATTACAATACTTCTTAGGCTCCTGATTTCCCTTGGTTCTAACCATTTCCCTTCCTATTTCTTTTTCCATTTCAACACATGGGAGGACTCTTCCCTTCCTGTAACCACTCAGTTGTCTGTCCCTGTTGGGACCATCTTTACTAATAATCGTAAATCCAAATTTTACCTAGGGATGTTATTCACTTAGCCAAATCATACAGTATAACTGATTTAAGCACTATTCTCTGTGACTAGAGATGTTTTCATTTTGACTAACTACTCATTATAAGCCACGTACTCACCCTAATCTGTGTAGGACTTTGTTTATATACCCATCAGTCAATTGTCATTAACTCTATTATTTGCCATACATATTATGTTCAGGTCACCAGAACATTTTCCTTTTTTGAAACATCTTCAATCTCATCAATGTAAATTTTGGACAGGCAATGTACCTTTGATGTATTGGTTCTGTTGCTGATTTATGTTCTCTCTATTAGCCGTGTTTCCTGTCATTTCTTTTTTCTTGCTACTCTTCCGCTCTACACGCTGTTCACACTCACTTCCGAGTGATCGCTGTCTCCCATATGGTCTGGGACTACCTACCACCCCCTCCCTGTCCTGTGCACCACCATATCAACCCTTAAAGTAATTAGCCATGCGAGGAGTTTTCTTTGTAATGCAGGGGGTCTCACGACCCCCCCGGCCATATTTAATAAAATATGAAAACAAATTAAAATTGTTCAAATAAAACATTAATTACACAATCATTAATATGCAAAATTCTGACATTAGATATACAGCAATGTAGACAGGTATGAAAGAGCTAACCTTAACAAATGTCTAATACAGTGTGTTTCCTAACCGAATCTAACATCCTACGTATGAATTTTGCATCCTAGCATTTTTGGGCCTACGGCAAGGTCGCTAACCGGTGTCAGATCCTTATTATCCAGCTACGCCCTCACTTATCAGTGCGCATGCGTGACAGGACCCGGTTACCGGGAGAGTACGTCCCTCTCCTGGTTACCCTGTATGCTCCGTGAACTCCATTAAATCAAAAGGAGGGCCCTTTCACTCTGCGCCGTTTGATGACATCATAGTGTACGTGCGGGGTGGCTACTTCCACATTTCGGAAAGAGAGACAGACTCCAGGCTCTACCATCGAAGCTTATCATACATCGGTAAGCAGTGCTCTACGTACTTTTGCCGTACTTACCCTCACCCACTTGTGGGATCGGCCTTACTATCTCCGTTTCACTCTGCTCCACAGGATTATCATAGGACGGACTTACCCGCCTGCCTGAACTTGGCCCGGTCTCCAACGGACAAGAGACCTACCCGCCCTGCCCCCTCCTGCCTTTTCATTGGCACGCCGCGCATTTCCTCATTACTAAATTATTGTATTACCCGTATATACTGGGTTGGAATTATCACCGGCCCAGAAGTGAGTTTCAACAGATTTGTACTTCCTTTCTATAGCTTTCCATGTTTCAGGTTAGCACAGATTCGTGCAGCTTTTGACGTTTCCTTTTTGCTTGTCTCCTTCCCCAGAATCTGCCATTTTTTCATAATTCAGGTATTTCATTCCCCTTTTCACTTAACACGCATTTTTCCCTATTGCACATCACGCCTGAGCCATGCTTACCCTTTCTCATGTTTTTCTGATCTTTCACCGACGCTGATTTAAGAAGGTGTCACGTATATTTTTTTTTCATGCATCTTGGGCATGACGTTTTTTGAAGTGTATGACATAATACCATTGCCTTTTTATGACTTATGTAGGCAACCATTATTTTAGTTATCCTTTTGACTCATACATTTTGTTGCTTTTAACCACCCCTCCCCCCTTGTGTATTTCTAATTGTTTAAGCTTTGTCACTATTGTGTCACCTTAGTCACGTGCTATTAAGTCCACCATCGGCATTGTACATGTCTTGTTCCATACTACAGAGTGTGATTATGCTTGCCAGAGTACGTTTTTCAGTTTTTAGAATATTTGATTCCTGATGCATTCGCACCACCATTGGTTTCTGTCTCGTGTGCTGTGAAGTCACTATTTATGTCCTTTCCACATTTCTTTTAGGGTTTCTACACACCGAGAGGTGTTTTTCCTAGTGTCACACAGATGTCAATGCAGTTGTCCCTTTTGATCTTTTGCTTTTTGACCCATTACTACATATATACTCATTATGTTATCCCCAGCCCTGATGAGTCACAGATGAATACCCAGGTGACGAAACACGTGTCGGCTGGTTTTTCCTAAGAAGTTACTGTCTGCAGAAATTTCGCTAAATACAAACAGAGAAAAAGTATCCACTGGTGTCGACCTTTTGTGGTCATTTTGCCTGCAATACCTTTGGAGTGGATTGACACTCTTGTACTTTACCCTTAATGTGTGCCCAGGACTTTGTTTAATTTGTATGGTGTTGGCCCTTGCCCTCCCTTTCAGGGGTTTTGGGTTCCACCTGACCTGGTAATCTCCATATTCATTTCAAACTTTCTCACCCTAACGGTTACTGCTTAGAGCGCCATTTTACTGTTCACTTTAAAACCCTACACAGAAATCCTATTTTGCAAATCGCTAACCTATTAGCGACTCGCAAAATATGGTTAGAGATTCGCTATTAGGAAGGGGCGTTCCAAGGGCATCTCTTCCTAATAGCAAGTCCATAGCCTATGTATGGTTGTTTTGCAACCGCAATTGCAGTTGCAAAATACAGTTTACCACCATTTTCAGTAGGGTGGTAAGTCACTCGCAAATGGGAAGGGGTTGGGAATGCATGCACAAATATTTTTTAGGAGCAGGCAGTTGACCCAGGGACCACTGCTTGCCCGTAAAAACGGAAACTGAAAAGTTTTCTTTTTCTTTTTAAATACATAAATGCATATGCATAAAAAAAAGACATGGTGGTCTGCTGACCCTAGCAGGCCACAATCTCTGTGAGTGTGAGCCATTCCCAATGGGAATTGCTAACAGTGTCTGAGACACTGTTGTATCATTCATTCATATTTCCGAGTTGCAAAATTGTAGTCGCAATTTGTTGCAGTTTGCGACTCGCAAAAATGAATGGTCGTACATCTGGCCCTGAGTCCTTAATGTCAACAAAACGAATTTCAGAAAACATGATTGGTGAAGGCAAAAACTTTGGTGAAAGACTGTAAAAAGGACGTCAGGTCTAACAGAGTAGGAGCAGGGGGGAAAGTTAAAGATCAGGGTTTTTTAATGGAACAGATGATTTGGTGACAAAGGACAGAAACTGAAAGATCAGCAGTGGCAGATGCTGTGAGGAGGTTTAAGAGTGGAAATGGGGTTAGATATTACATGCGTGAGACTGGGCCATATTAGGCTGTGAGGGCTGTTGTCAAGTGTTATTAATTGCAGACTTGTCTTACTAATGTGCCCTCTTGCACACATAGACAAATCTGTCTTGTTTGATCCTGTCCTGCCCAATGTTTAGTACTGTAGTTGGGTGCATAAGTTCTGCTGTGAGTTTCCAGTGGTCTGCCGTTTGGTCTCCTTGTGTGGCTCTCTGGTACCTTATGCTGACTGAATACTTTTCTTCAACCTCATATCATGTACCTGGCTATTACTCTTTACAAGATCTTTGTGAGATGCACGTGCACATGTATGTATGTTCTTATATAGCGCTCGACTTACCCTAGGGCATCTCGGCGCTTGCCTTGGGAACCCGTCTTGGCTTTTCCCTGTGAGATAACCCATACTGGGCACCCCCAAGGTGAAAGCCAGGCATCCCGCTGCAGAGGGGGGGGGGCATAGTGGAGATTAAGCAAGCTTAATGCCCAGAGTTGCAGAGTGTGAACCCGTGATTAGAGTGGGCACCGAAGCGAGAATTATCGAGTCCGTGGACAATTGGGCTCAGGACCCTGCCGCGTCGGGAATTGAACCCTGGTCCCGGGTATGACCTCTGCTTCAGGGTATGCCTCCTCTAACCAGTGAGCCACACTTCTCCACATACCACTGTCTCTCATGTATGTACTACAATTACATACCTAATGGAGATGTAGTTACACAACATATTACCAGGTATGGCAGGGGCTCTCACCTTAAATGTTCAATCCATGGACACCTCTACCTTCATCCTACTAGCTCCCCCTCCTAACCTACCTCATTTGAAGCCCTATCACCAATGTTAAATTATGCGCTCCTTCCAGTTCCCCTTGCCCTTTTTAGTTGCACTGTATACTCTGTTTTTGTAAATCATTCAGTTTAGCTGGGTTAGAGATTTATAAGACAACATAGAAATAGACATGTGGTATAAGTTCCAAAACTTCAAACCTCATTAATAATACTTTGAGGCTATTTAGAGTTTTTGAGATACATCACAAACATTCAATGATTCAGGAATTGCATTAATGCTATAGATAATTTTCATATGATTGTACATTCCAGAGTATTCCAGAGTATGTGCCTCCTTTTTCTACCCCCACTGAGTTGGATTTTTCAAACGTACATTTTTTCTTATCTTTATACATTTTCTCTTTTCTCTTGATCCATGAGGGAGGACGGAAATATTAACTTTTACAGTCATAGTGCAACAGTTGACGAACCAAACTACTTAACACTAAGGGGCCAATTACGAGTCTGGCGGTCCACTAGCCAAACTCGTGGGGGTGCGATCTCGGCAGTCGCCTGACCGCCCTATTACGATTACCCCCGCTGCAGTCACCAGGGATCCGCCATTCTGTGGCAGTAATGCAGTGGTTAGGCGGCCGCAATATGCTTGGCAGGACCTCTGCGGTCCCGCCAAGGACATTCCGAATTTTCTATCCTCCGGCGGTGTAATGGAGGTTCCTACTACTGCAGGGCCCCCTGTACCTCCTCGGCATGTGCCCCCCTTTGTGCATGCCCCCGTAGTTCCTGCACAGCATGGACTTGCCAGTCCATGCCATGGACTGGCACTCTAGTGACATTCCCTTTGCGGTGCTCATTTTCCGAGGCATTGCCGTGGGAACGTCAAAAACAAGCCCACCAGACAGGAGGAAACTATTAATCTGGCAGGCGTTCTGACCACGGCTTAAGGCGGTGTGGTGGCAGGGAGGACCCGGCGCCACATTGCCAAAGTCGGAATCAGGCCCTAAATCTTTTTAAGATGATGAATTAATCTCCCCTAATGTATGAAGTGCAAAAAAGCTTGTCATATTATATTACTGTATTGAATAATTTAAAAGCCTAATAAAAAATATTTGCATATTCATACATTCCAGAGTAACAGGAATATATTTAGTAGATATGTACTTGTAACAGTGAGTGCACACTGTACTTTTTGTAATGTCTCTGCAGGAAAGTGTAAGTGAAAAGTAGAGCAGGAGTTATCTAACCCGCTATTCAAACCCACTGAAGTAAATATACAAAGTAATAAATATCTCAATGCATGCAGACTGACAGCGTCTCATTTCAAGTAGTTTCAGAAGTGGAACATGAATTTTAAATGTGCTGTAGGTGGATTTTTATGTATTTAACATAATTTTCCTTTGTAAAGGTAAGTGGTTTTATTGCATCAGAAATGTGGCAATGAGACATCATGGTACGACAACGTTTTACCTGTCATACCCTTAAAATGAAAGAAAACCATGTGAAAAAGTTGTTTCTCCTTATCTAGGTCCTGATAATGAGTAACAATACTGGTCGGAAGTAAATCTGTATAGGAAATGCACTTCAGCATGTGGCAACACCATGCCAGTACGAGCAATTAATTATTTTTTTTTTGTCCTCATTGTGCCACACTGTGAGTAAGGAGTTGTCGGGGGCCTTTCTCTATCTTTATCCTTTGCCTTCACTGCCATGGGGCTGGGTCTAGGCAGTTCTCCTTCGGAGTTTTGAAGATAGAAGATTCCCCTTCTTTCCTGTACTCTGAAGAAGGTTTTTCCGAGTGGGGTTGAGCTAGCCACTTTGGCTACTCTTACAGGCCTTCACCTGGTTTTACATTGCCAGCACTTAATCATTGGACTGAGGAGATGTTATACCACTCTTTTCTATTCCAACATTTCCGGTACCTTATCTGATTTTATCTCAATTGATACTCTTCCCATATATCCCAAAATTTATACTTTCTACTAGCTGAAATCCTTTTATCCATTTTATATATTTTCAAGACTGAGGCCAGCCATTCTCTGTGAAGCGGAGGAGCTGAGCGGATCCATTTCACACAAATCTCCCTTCTGGCCAATAATATCAATAGGAATAATAGGTTTTCCTGTAGTTTAGACAATTTATCTAAGACAATTGAATTAGATACCCCAAAAATAACTAGGTCGATACTTAAAGTCAGATGTCTTCCAAACTAAGCATGGGCGGATTTCGCGGATCCACGATTCTCGAATTTGCGGATTTGCCTATTCGCGGATCCGCAAAATCTGCGAATTTGCGGATTCGCGGATTTTGTGGATTTTTTAAATGGGGGGGGGTCTTCTGTGCGAGTTCAATTGCCTCTTGTGTGTATAAATGGTCAGAGACCGATCAGAGCAGCAGATGAAGAGAAAGAAGCTCCTGGTCACAGGAACAGCACGAGGATTGCGCTTGTGAAAGTCAAGGATACAAAGGCCTCTATCCAGCATCACAGCTGATTTTCGACGGTAGATTTGGGAAGAAGGCACGCCTGCCCAGCCTCGACAACGCTGACGATTGTTTTTGGGCTGATGAATGAGTCACTGAATTTGAGCTTCAACTAGTTCCAGCGACCATGTGTGTGCTACTATGCAATCGCACCGATGTGCGCAGGGGTCCCTTGAGTGAGCTGCCCATCATCCTGTAACTATTTTAGGATGGCGCCGGCAAGCTGCCAGCGCCATCCTAAAATAGTTACTAAATTAGCTTCATCAGGAAGCACCTGCTTTATTTTATCTATTAGTGCTTCCTGTTGAAGCTAACTTAGTAACTATTTTAGGATGGCGCTGGCAGCTTGCCGGCGCCATCCTAAAATAGTTACAACAACTTCAAGCTTGAAGGCTTGAACTTTTGCCCCCCGGATCCGCCGCTCGCGGATTTGCGGATTTTCGGTAAATTTGCAGGAGTTCGCGGATTGCGGATTTACCGAAAATCCGCAAAATCCGCGAGCGGAACGGATTTTGCGCTCATGCTTATTCCAAAAACCTCATCTAAGGTCTTACCCACATCATTCCAGAAGCCATCGAGAAGGGGGCACTGCCGAAACATATGTAAGTCATTGGCCTTTTCCAACCCGCATTTTGGACAGTTCTTCACTGATGCCCCGCTTAATTTGGAAAGTTTTTTCGGGGTCCAATATGCTCTATGGGTATAAATATATTGTTTCTCTTTAAAGCAGATGACGTTACGATTGACCAACATTTGCACATAGATACTTGCCATATGTTATTTATATCCAGCATCGGCAGTTCATTCCCCCAAGTTCTCTCTGGGATCAGGAAATCCTCCTCCCCTGCTGAAATTAGGGCCCAATACCAGTAGGAAATTTCTTTATGAGAAAACTTTTTTTCCAACATCACGGATTCAATAGTCACGTTTCCTTTTCTTGCTTCTTTTATAGAATTCGCCCAACTTGAAAGCTGATAATATTTAAATTTTGCTAAGCGGGCATTTGTTGATAATGATAGTATGTCCCATTCTATTATTTTATTCTGTGACAATAGTTGTCTCCATTCCGTTATTCCTGCTGTTTTCAATGGTAATGAAAGTTTGTCTTTGAGTCATTCGGGGGTGCCAGGGGAGTCCCAAATTGGGGCCAAGTCGCTGTAGTAGGGAATATCCAGGGTACATCTTATACAATACCATAATTTTGCCATAGACTTTAAGGTCTTCAATTTAACTTTTTTTAAATATTTGGGGTGGCCGAATTTATAAAGGAAATGGCTGGTCTTATTTGTCATTGCTTAGAGATATGTTGGGTACTTATCACATGTGCTTAGCATCACCCTGCTTGATTTAAATTGGAAGGCTCTGCAATATTCCAACAGATCTGGGCTGGCAATCCCCCCCTGTTCTTTCTTCCTCCTTATTTTGCTCCATGCGATTCTTGGCCTTTTCGAAGACCAAATAAAACTTGTGAGATCTCCCTGGAATTTTTAAATTGTCTCTCTCTTGAATTCCAGCGGGATAGCACCAAACACAAATGTAAATTTTGGGATGACAGACATTTTAATTATGTTGGACTTGCCCAATAATGTCAGTGGTAAGCTACCCCATACTTTCAACAACTTCCTTACTTCCCCCTCAATTCTGTGTATGTTAATTTGCGCTACTTTATCAAGATCTTTAACCAGATCTATACCTAGATACCGTATTTTATCCTTATTATAGGGGCTGACTACCCGTTCATTCCAACTCATGGTCTCTGTTTTAGCTTGGTTAATTAAATAACCAGAGATTTTCCCAAATTTTACTAGGGTGTCTTCTATTATGCCCAGGGACCCTATGGAAAATATCATTAGATCATCTGCGTGGAGCGCTACTTTCTTAGACACCCTTGATAAAAATGGGGATATTATCTGCTGATTTCTAAGACTCTCTGCCACTGGTTCGATGTAAAAATTAAATAGCAGGGGAGAGAGCGGGACACCTTGTCTTGTTCCTCTTTTGATCAAGATGTTATCAGTGAGACTACCATTAATTAAGATTTTAGCCCCGGGGAAGCTATAGATTCTTTCTACCATGTTCTGTATATTTATTCCCAGCTCATACTTCTTTAAAACTTCATTCAGGTAGATCCAACTGACTCTATCAAAGGCTTTAGCAGCGTCTATTGCTATTATTGAAAGGGGGAGGTTCTCATTAATAGCTATATCTATTGCACCAATCAGTTCCTGCGTCAATTCTTGTAGGTGCCTTCCTGCCATGAAGCCCTTTTGATTATCATTTATCAGGGACCCTGCTTGTCTGCTTCCTTTGGGGGTACCTATCCACTTTTGGGTCCAGAATAATATTGAAATTCCCCCTAATATAAATGGAGATGTGGCAGAAAGTAATTGTGTGTATAGTGATTGTAGGGGAATAGGATCATCTATGTTAGGGCCGTAATATCCAGCCACCGTATATGCTTCATTTTGTATCCTAACATTCGCCTACCCATCTGCCCTTTGGATCCGTATCGGCTGACTCCACCCTTACCTTTAGCGATTTCTTTAAAAGGATAGCAACTCCCTTGATAATACAGGCTTGATCGGTGCAAATATATGTGTCAACCCAGTATATTTTCTTTATGATCTCCTCCCACTCTTTTTTTAATAAATGAGTTCCTTGAAGGATTAATATATTGCTATCTATTGTTTTTAGATATTCTAAAATTCTCTTTCGTCTACTCTTAGTACGTAATCCATTAACATTCCAGGAGGTTATTTTTATATTTTTTATATCTTTTTTCATTTCTTTCAACCTTTTTCCTTCTGCCTTTTTCCATCTTATACAATACCATAATTTTGCCATAGACTTTAAGGTCTTCAATTTAACTTTTTTTTAAATATTTGGGGTGGCCGAATTTATAAAGGAAATGGCCGGTCTTATTTGTCATTGCTTAGAGATATGTTGGGTACAGTGCTTAATTTGTGCCGGTGCTTTCCGGTGCTTAGCACCGGCACTTATTTCTTTGGGCCTGGTCTATGCGTGATATGGATTTGTGCATAACATATTTAAATTTATCGACGCCGTAGATACCATCCTTAATATGCCTGGGTGAGGTCCCTGGTCCCTGCCGCAGCTTAACAGAAATAATAGCATACTAGCGCTAGTGGCGTACGCTACCAATCACAATTAAAACACTGATTTTTAGTCTAGCCCTCGTCCATTACTCCTTCGCGCCGAATCGTCTCTCCCCTTGAGTCAGAAAAATGCAGATCAGACCAGTTTCCTCACTTGTCATTGCTTCAGTGTACTGCGCAGCCGCAGCAGCACTAGTCTTCTCAGGGAAGCAAGCACCGTGTGTTGTGCTGAGTCGTGTAGCAGCAGGCCTCTAAAACCAAACACCAAAGTAAGTAATTATTCAATTTTAATATTTGGTAGTACTTTAGTGGGAAGCAAGTATATTTTTAAATGGTTGAGGTACGAGCAGGGAAAAGTACACCTCTCCTTTGTTGTGCGTGCTAGTTTTTATGTGAGAGACCTTGTCCTGCCGTTCAGTTCAGATTGGAGGGCTACCCGAGTAATTAATAATGTGTCTGCGACATCAAAGAAATAAAAACCTTCATTCCAAAGGTTTTTTTCAACCGCAACAGTGGTGTTCCTTTTCTTTGTAGCGTTATAATTTGCATCTTGAACTTCCCAAAAGAATACCAGCAATAAGTATTAAAAACAACTGTTGCTTCATTAGGCTTGCCTGTAGGTTATTACGCTCAGCCACACTTGAAGACATACATGAAATCGAAAGTTATCTGTCCCAGCTTGGCCCAGAACACTAAGCCTCTCTGTCGGGCATTCCTTTATTTAGGAGTTTACACAGGAATCGCTGATGGGGAACTGGATTGGGCAGACATTCATGTTCAGAGTGGTTGGTGGGGTATATGTTTTTTTCAAATATCATCTTATATGGCACTGAGTGAACAAGCCCGTGCCTACTCACTGAGCCCCTAGGGTTCACAAGCTGGTGCCCAGCTCCTCGCTGACTCACTTATGACCTTGTACATGGCACCCCTGTTATCCTGCGTCTACTTTTAAGCACCTCTAATAGTTCTCAATTGCAAACTTTGTCAATGTTATGGATGCTTTCAAGGGTATCACAATATAAACAAACACTAGTCTGCAGTCATTAGCTCTGTACTCCTGTGGCATCTGTGTGTGCACCACACATGTCCGTGTCGTGCACTGCGCTTAATTGCATTCTATTCGCAACATTAGAGGTGGGACCTGGACAGCGTTCTGCAGCCACAGAGAACACGTCACGTACATGGTTATCTTTACCCACAAAAAGTTTCTCTCAAGGCAAACGTGTGTCCAAATATTTCAATGTGGTGAGGAAATCATGAAAGTTGCAATGAAAAAAAATAACTCCTCATTTATGAGCCATGCTGCTCGCAATTGTATTAACAGACTTCTATTGTGATTGAGGACGTTTTGAAGCTGAGAACTCAAACTCTGCTTTAGTGGTTTTTCCTGTTCCAGTGTTTTCCATGTCACCTCTACTATTTGGCAAAGGATACACTGATTCAACTGCAAATTACTAGTGCTTTTACGTTATGGCAAGGCCAACTCACAAAGAGCAAATGTTTTCTTTGTCAAAGCATCAATCATGTAGACGCCCTATCTGGTGGTGAGTTAGGGAACACGTTAGGTCTCCTCTGCATTGGCTGCTTGGCTCGCCAAAGAATCTGCAACAGGATGGTCCGTAAAATTGAAAAGAACCCTGAATGTAGAACTTAATTTGTAATTTTTTTTAAAGTTTAGAATTGTTTTTTTTTAAAGCCAGCAATTGGGACAGCAGCAAAAGACCAAGGATGTCTAGTCTTGGTTACCCCGTCATGCCTTTTTCTTCCACATCCTACACTTCATGTCTGATTGTATCACTGTTACAGGTTCTTTCATCCCTCCTTACTACTTTGGTCACTGTTTCCCTGTCTTTCTTCTTAAGGCTTCCTCGCCTCCATCTGTAACTACTTGCACAAATAAACCACGACCCATATAAGTTTATCAAAGGTTTTCAAAGCCCATTCTTTCAGGTGTTGAGGTTCCGTGACAATTGTAAGTGGTGTTTTCGACTCGGTCGAATATGGTCGAGTCTGGTATCTATGAACCGCAAATGACGAGTTTAGTAGGTGTGCGCAGTTTCACTGTGCTAACCTAAACCGTTCGTTTGTTTCGTGGGTTTCTTCATCCGAGCCCACGGGTTCCATCTTAGATACGGCATCCATTTTGTCTCTTGCCCTCAAGTAGCCAGCGAACGGACGCTGTTCGCTTCGCAACCCTGGGATTCCCAAGCCTCTTGCAGAAGACACATGTTCCTTTGAAAGTGTCTTTATGATGAGGGGGATGATACCACAAGGCAGATGGCCCCGCTCGAGGCTCATCTTGCCGTGCCGGTCTATTGTCTTAGCCGTGCATCTCATTAGGCGCGTCCCTTTGATGCCTGTAGCTCGTGTTTCCCGAGACCATCCCTTTTACACCCTTTCGATCTCCCCACTGTCCTGTCTTCCTCTGCACCTGTCCTTGTTCCTTCTTCGATCTGTTTATTGCTGATTGGAATGTACTAATGGTGGGAAGATGGGTTTTTACAGTTGGGAACTACCAAATGTCTCCGTACTTATGTTCCGGACCCTGAATACATCAAAGTGACCCCTCTCGGGGATAATGTTGGGAACCAAGTTGTAAACCTTTGTGTACCATGTTAACGTATGAGAGAAATGTGTATAAAAGGAGCGACCTACAGTAGCAATTCGAAGCAGTCTCCTCGAACCTACACACGCTGTACTTCTTGTGACTTCTGTGTTCCCTGCAGTAAATAAACCTCGAATCTTTGACGCCGAAGGAAGTGTCCCGTGTCTCTGTCATTTGTACGCCGGAACAGGTTACCCACAAAGGTTTCAGGTGTTGTTCCCTGGCACCGCCGGGTCTTAGAAAAACCCAGTCCTTCAGTTGGCGCCCAACGTGGGGCATCAGTGGTACCGGTCCAAGCCCGACGATCGTGAGGAACTTCGTGTGAAATCTCCAAGGGAAGGTGCACCCCGCTTCATCGATCCTGTTGTCGAAATAAGTGGCCCGACGACTTTTCCCGCGAAGATTCCCGCCTCCTGACGGCTGCGACGGACTGCTGCCCTGACTGTAGACCTGTTTTGGCGCTTGGCGTAGACCTCGGTACAGCGAGACGATTGACGGGCCTTCCTGGTGACGCCATCGATCTTTGAGTTAAGTATTTGTGGGTCGCTCCCAGAGTTCTTAGTTGTGGTTGCTTAGTGGTTGCATGGTTCCATTGCATTTGTGGTTCTTAGTACTCGGTTCTTTGTTGTAATATTTGACGCCTGCAGACGCCAAAAACCGAGGGTTTTGTTCATTGCTGGGACTTGGTAAATCCCGTAACCCTTGAAGTTTGTGAAACTCAGCTAGTGTGCGAGATGCCTAGCCGTAGTACTTTGTTCAGTTGTTTTCGTCGTTGTGGTACGGATTCCCGACTGGAGGACTCATGCCCGATACCTCCGGTTGGAACTCCAACATACGAGCTCTACAGCAAGCACGGACTAGGTCCGATTACTTTTAATGAATATTGGATCCGTTATACCAAAAAAGATGGTGTCCTTAGTTGGCCACCTCATGGTAGTTTCGAGACCCCGATCTTAGATAATCTCGAGACTAAATTGTTTAAGAAAAAATCAAGGCCGGCCATGTTTGATGCCTTTCGGTTGTGGCGTAAAGAAGCCAAACAGAGAGAAATCAGACTGTTAAAACGTAGTCAGAGAGATGGTGTTGCTACCATTGTAAAGAAAGCAGAGCAGTTCCAGCGTGATAAGGAGGAAAAGGAAAAGGAAGTCTTCGATAGATTGCAACGTATGTCTGTAGATAAGTGCTATCCTGCTTTACCGGCGGATACGGACAAAAAGGAGGACGGTATCGAGGACCCCTTAATGTCTTATCTTATGAAATCACCACCTCCGTACGCACAGGATACCGCAGTTCCTGTGGTTCCTCCTGCACCTGTTCCTCAACCAGCTCCTGTCCCTCCACTTCCCGCTGTTCCTGCTCCTCTACCTGCTCCTGTCCCTACTGCTCCTCCACTTGTACTTCCTCATACTCCTGCTCCCGCTGCCTCTACTGTTCTGGTTTCTCCTGCCGTTCCTTCTGTTCCTGGTACTTCTCTTGTTACCCCTCTGGGCTATTCTTTGTCTCTGTCTGTTCGGCGTCGTACTCCTTCTGTAGCTGCCAACTTCTTTACTTCTCTTGGACCTATTCTTGAGTCCGCTGGTTCGGACGGTCCTCAAAGACGTAGTCAGCTTCCTGGTGGTAGGGAGCGTGACTCATTGTGTAATATGGCTATGGGTTGGGTGAGATGTCCTGCTAGGAATGCTCCACGTGCGGTATTGAAAACGTTTGAGCAATTCAATATACCGACACAAAGATTTGTTTTTGAAGAAATGTGCAAAGCTTTGCGTGACCTCATATCGGCTGACGCATCCGATGATGTGATGACTGCCTTGACTAATCTACAGCTTCAGTTCTCAAGCGGAATGATCATAGGTACCAATGTTCGACGTGCAGTCGAGCAATTACTGTCCCTTCGTCCTTCTATGATGCCTCGAGCATTGTTTGTCGAAGACATTGAGGGACCGTTAGATGTACCTGGTCAGTTTCCCATGCGTGAAGTTCCTCCAGTATGGATGCCAGCTAATCCTCAGGCTCAGCCCCCGGTCTTGGCACATTTTCAGCGAGTGTGGATCCATCTTCCATGGAAACGATCAGAAGTTTTACAGGTAAAACAATCTTTGCCTGACCCTCGCAAAAATCCTGTAGGGTACTACAAAGAATTATCGCAGCTTGTAGACGCTACGATAATGAATCTTGCCGATATCGATATGCTGTTTGGCAATGTCGTGCCGCAACCGGTATGGACAAAGATTCGTCAGGAAAATCATGTAAACGAATTAGGTGGTGATTGGGCTGCTCTCATTGCGGCAGATGCACGACAAATTGGTGGGGCTAAACCTGAACAGATTATTGCTGCTCTTCCTCAGAGAATCATTACCCTAATGAAAACGCTTATGCCAGCTATGAGGGTAAATTGGGACAAACTGTCCGCTTGCAAGCAAAAGAAGGATGAGAGCGTCTCTGATTTCTTCACGAGATTTGAGGAGGCTTTCATCGACCACAGTGGTCAAGATATGGGTACCGAAGGTGGTCAGAGGTTGTTTGTGGACAAATTTGTTTCCAATTTATTGCCGGACTTGAGCAACAAATTAAAAAATTCCGAAAGTGCGTGGGCCGTTTCTACTTCTGCTCAGATATTGGCTACGGCTCAATATTATGAGAATAGGGAGAAAGAGGAGAACGATCGTGCTGACAAAAAGACGAAAGAACTCAAAACTAAAGTGGTGTTGCAACAGGCGTATCCTCCGCGTTCGAATCAGAATGATTCACAGCAACGTAATAGATCGCAGTCTCAATCAAATAGGTCACAACCACAAATTGATTCCTCCTCACAAAGATCGTTGTTAGGGTACAATCAGTGTGCCTACTGTAGACAGGAGGGTCATATAAAATTCAACTGTCCCGTTTTGAATGAGCGTTATGGTGGTAACACATCTAGAGGAGGTCGTGGTGGTTCTCAACAGACATCACGTGGTAGGGGTCGCGGTGCTCAGAACGATCGTTCCACTAACACTTCTGACTCCAATAATTGTTTTGATCAGCGTGGATCGTCGCAAGGGCGATCTGCTCAGTACAATGCGGATGATTATTACGTCGATCAGGGAACTGACGACGGTAATTACTAGGACAGCCTTAGACAAGGAGAGGGAGTGGTATCAGTTCCGGTTGATCAGAGAGGGCCTTACGTCGCAGTTGCCACATCGGGCGTCGTTGAGCCTTTTCTGTTGGACACTGGTGCAGCGAAAAGTTCCATAATGCATTCGAAACTCCCTGGCGCACCTTTGTCTGGCTTAACAAATGTTTCCGTTGGATTCTCTGGCGCCCCTGTTAGCAATCCAGTTTCACGCCCTTTGCCTCTTACAATTGGGCCACGTGAGCTTGAAGCTCCGTTGATTCTAACCACTGGTTGTGGTGAAAATCTATTGGGCCTGGATTTGCTAAAACGTCTATATGCGACTTTGTATTGTTCTCCTGCGGGAGTGAAGCTTACTTTGGGTGAGAGAGTTATCTCTCCAATGTACTTGTCCCTCGATAAGCTTCCACCGGAATTGAGTTCTCTTCCTGCATCTTTGTGGGCAACAGGTCCCAATGACGTGGGCCTGCTTGACATCTCCCCTTATGTTGTCCATTTGAAATCTAATGTGCGGTTGCCACGTATTCCTCAGTATCGTATCTCTCTTGATGGTGAACGAGCATTGTTGGCGATCATCTATGATTTGATCGAGAAAGATGTTATTGAGGAGACTCGGGGAAACGTGTGCAACAGTCCTGTGTTGCCTATTCTGAAACGTACTGATCCTTCGAAACCACCTGTCTATCGTTTTGTTATCGATTTACGGGAGGTGAATAAAATTGTGATTCCTCAGTTCCCTGTTGTGCCCGACATCACGGCGCTACTGACTCTAATTCCAGCATCGGCATCCTGGTTTTCAGTGATTGATCTGAAGAATGCGTTCTTCAGCATTCCGATTGCTGAGGAAAGCAGAGACCTTTTCGGTTTCTCTCTCGGTGGACGCAGCTTCCGGTTCAAGCGTGCTCCTCAGGGCTACTGTGAAAGTCCATCGATATACAGTCAAGCCTTGAAGGGCCAGCTAGATGCGTTCATGTTACCGGCTGGTGCAGCCTTGATCCAATATGTTGACGACTTATTGGTCGCTGCAGACACTCAGGACATTTGTAAAATTGCTACGGTATCGTTATTGCAACATCTCTGTGACTTACATCACAAGGTGTCTCCTTCTAAACTTCAATATTGTTGTCAAGAAGTAACCTATCTAGGTCACTTATTGTCAAAGGAGGGAAGAAGGTTGACCCCAGAGAGAATTGCTGCGATTGCCCGGATGACTGTGCCAACAACTCAGAGAGATGTGCTTGCCTTTTTGGGCATCACGTCATACTGCAGACAGTGGATCCCGAATTTTTCACTGTTAGCGAAACCATTGGTGGCTCTTACGTGTAAGGACGTTCCAACTCCTTTACCATGGACGGAAGAATGTCAGGAAAGTTTTTCTGAATTACGTGACGCGTTGTGTTCGGCTCCTGTGTTAGGTACCCCTGACTACAGTAAACCGTTCACATTATACGTGCACGAGAGAGAAGGTTGTGCGTTGAGTTTTTTGACGCAACCTTTTGGTGGCAAGCAACGTCCATGTGCATATTTTTCCTCGACCTTGGACCCGGTAGCTAGAGCATTGCCGAGTTGTTTGAGAGCAACAGCGGCAGCTGCGGTGTCCATCCGACAATCAGCAGGATTGGTCATGGATAATATGCTTACGGTGATGGTTCCGCATGCAGTTGACACTCTCTTAAATCGTACGCAAACTCAGCACTTGACGAGTGCAAGGTTGTCTGGGTATGAGTTGACGCTCTTGGCAAGTCACATTCAGATAAAACGTTGTAATGTCCTAAACCCGGCGACTTTATTGCCAATTAGTACAGAGTCAGATGAAGTAACAGCTCATCACTGTTATTTAAGTACTGAGGAAGAAACAAAAGGTCGCGTGGACCTTAAAAACACTCCTTTGGATGATCCCGATGGGACTTTGTATGTGGATGGTTCATGTTTTAAATTGCCGAATGGTGATGTCATGACTGCGTATGCTGTGGTAACTTTGAACACTGTTGTGGAAGCTGCGAAATTGAATCAGAATTCTGCTCAGGCTGCGGAACTGATTGCTTTGACTAGAGCGTGTGTGTTGTCGAAAGGGAAACGGGTGAATGTGTTTACTGATAGTCAATACGCATTTGGCGTTGTGCATAGCTTTGGACGATTGTGGCGAGACAGAGGTTTTATGACATCGCATGGTACGAAGATTCAGCATGGACAGCTTGTGAATGATCTTTTGGATGCACTTACGTTGCCTAAGCAGGTAGCGATTGTCAAATGTAGTGCGCATCGTAAGGTGATGGATGATGTTGGTCGTGGTAATGCGTTTGCGGATGAGACTGCTAAGGAGACTGCCCGGAACCTTAGCACTAGAATGTATGTGACGAGTTCGGTTAGGTGGCCTACAGAAACGAGTATGTGTGAGGATACCATCGAGAGTGTGAAAGCGATACAGAATGAGGCCACCGAGACTGAAAAGGCGAAGTGGAAAGAAAGTACGGGAAAGTTGGATGCGAATGGTTGTTGGATTGATTTGTCGGAGCACAAGAAGTGGATGTTGCCAGACGCATATGTGCTAGCTGTTGTGACAATGGCACATGGGTTAGCACATATTAGTGCGAAAGGTATTTGTAAGTTGTTGTTCCCCGTGTGGAAGAATGATGATATCACAAAGTGTGCTGAAAGATTGGTGAAGAATTGCATGATATGTATGATGTACAACCCTGGTAAGGGAACCCCTACACCTGCTGGTCATTTTGCACCCCCTTCATGTCCATTTGAAGTGATCCAGCTAGACTTCATCCATATGGAGCGATGCAATAACCTGAAGTACGTTTTAGTTGTGGTTTGCGCATTCTCCCGATGGATTGAAGCCTACCCTCTTAAAGACAACACTGCTATGTCCACTGCGAAAATCCTACTGAAGGAATACTTTCCTCGGTATGGAATGCCGCGAATTGTATGGTCAGATAACGGAAGTGAGTTTGTAGGAAGTGTAATGAAGAGTGTGTGTAAGGGCCTTGGAATTACTCAGAAGTTCCATAGTGCCAATCATCCCCAGTCAGCAGGTTTGGTTGAAGGGTATAATGGCACCCTTAAACTCAAACTAGCGAAGATTCAGGCCACGACTGGTCTTTCTTGGCCTGACGCTTTGCCTCTAGATTTGTTGTCAACAAGGGCGACTGTACACTCCTGAGTAGGGCTTAGCCCCTATGAAACAGTGTTCGGTCGTCCTGCGAATGTTTGGGGGGTCCCTAGACCAAGTGTGTTTTCCAATCTTGAGTATCCAATGTTGATTGATTATCTGCATGATCTGACTGCTAAACTGAGGTTAATTCATCAACAGGTCTTTGAAGCATTGCTGACGCAGACGGAGGGTCCAGGACACCAGCTCCAACCGGGAGACTGGGTGGTTACCAGAAACTTCGCTCGCAAGAAGAATCTGGAACCTCGGTTCACTGGACCTTTCCAGGTCCTCCTTGCCACGAGAACTGCTGTCCGCTTGGAGGGACGCAAGAACTGGGTGCATGCCACCCACACCAAAAAGGTACCTATACCTTTACCGGCGGACTCGTGGGTGAGGAAGGGCATTGCTTCATCTGCAACCGAAGGACTGCAGACCTTTGTACCTTTTAGCGACGCACAGCCTGTTGGAGAATCCCCAGTGCAGCAGAAAGACATTGTTGAACGTTCATCATCGCACGACTCAAGATCGGAACAATCAACTGATCGACAGAACTCTGTTCCCTCATCGGATCCCTTGTTTGACGAACAGACACGTCCTGGAAAGAGGCGATACTTTTTGCGATCCAATCCCAAAGACTAATAAAAGTTTTGTTTCTATCCTTTTGATATCTACGTTACCCCTTTGCCACGATCAGTCTAAACACACGTGCTATTGTGATTTGTGTAAATATTGAGTTTTTTCCACATGTGTTTTTGCTTCCACAGCTGAGAGACTTTTTGTACATACTTGTATATAAAATACCTCACATCTAGGTGAACCATAGGGCCGCGCGCGTACTTCCTTCTGGTTAGTAGGTCTTGACACTAGGTCAAAGGCCGTCGGTTCCTAGGAACTCCTAGGGATTGACTACTGCTACACAGAACGAAGTGCGTCAAGAAACGTTGCGGACGGTTTTAGGGGATGGCGTTCTCAAAAATTGTGGATGTGGAAAAAGCTCAGGCGCAAAGATTCAAACTGCAACAAATTACCCGTACCAACTGCTTTCTGTTTCAGGTGTTCCTCCTGTTTCTAATTGTTTCCTTGTTATTGGCGGGAGGGGTGTATTACATGATGTCGTACTTCTTACCTTCTGCCATACCTACTCCTACTTCTGAACCTAAACCTACCTCCACTATATCCCCTCATTCCTTCCATATCTTACCCGAACACGAACAGGCTAGACGTGCAGAATTCCGAAATAATTCCTTTATTCAGCTCCTTCATCAGCACCAGTTAGTGGTTAACACTACTAATTGTTGGGTGTGTGGGTTAATGCCACATACAACGGATAAGGGAATTCCGTATCTGGTCCTTCCTTATAGTTCCCAGGGTTCAGCTCGAGCATTTCAAACAATGTTTCGAAGTGCACTAGATTCCTACCCCAATCGAGAGCCACGTTCTTCCTACTCCGGTCCTGGCTCGTACCACAAGCCTTTGGCTATAGCGATAGAGGATTTAGATAGGGATATTTATGACCCGTCGCTCATCCCAGAGGAAGAGGTACAAGCCTATAGGGTCCTGAGTAAGGTTGAGTATAGTGCGCTCGTGAGTGAAAAACAGCTTAGAAGCTCGCCCCCGATATGGGTCGTACCCCACCTTGGTAATTTTTGCTTAATTGGTCGTGGCCGAAGAACGAGAGCTCGTCTTGGAGAGAGTGCTTGCTCCGAGTTTTATATTCTGCCGATGCTCTCTTCCCCTGTGTTTCTGGCTGCAAAGGGTACATACTTTGTCTGCCATGATCGTGCATATACATGGTTGCCTTCTGACTTTGTGGGCTCATGTTATATCGCAAATCTGTTGCCTCCGACGTTCACTGTTGATGCAGATTATCACAAGACTAGAGTTGTGAGAGGCGTGATTAGCGAAGAAGACACTGCCGGTCAAGAGGCAGGAGACTTTTTCAAGGGTTTCTTTCCGTTTTGGGGACCTATGGTTAATAGTAGGAACCTGAGACAATTGACTCGAGTGGTGTAATCGACAGCTAAAATCACTGCCAGTGCCCTTGGTAATATCACCACAGAACTTCAGGCGGATAGGCTCATGACGTTACAAAACTGTATGGTTTTAGACGTTGTTTTAGCAGATCGAGGTGGAGTATGTAAGGTGATCCATTCGAGCTGCTGTATTTTCATTCCAGATAACGCTCCGACTGTCTATCAAGCCATCTCAAAGTTGCATAAGATCTCTGAGTCCATACACGTGGACGTAGGGGATTGGACGCTACTTGGATGGTTTTGGGGCCTGATGTCGACTTGGGGTTGGAAGATTCTGATGATCATCGGAGTTGGTGCAGCGTTTCTGTTCACGTGTTGCCTTTGTGTGCAGTGTGGTCCTGCCTTATGTGGCCTCTGTGCTACGACGTGTATAAGACAGCCACCTGTTACCAAGGCTGCTCAGTTGGATAGAATTATGTTGCAGCGACATCTAGACGGTCTGATGAATATCGAATATGATTCCGACTAGTGCTTGCCTACATGAGGGCAAAAGGAGCGTCTGAGGTTCCGTGACAATTGTAAGTGGTGTTTTCGACTCGGTCGAATATGGTCGAGTCTGGTATCTATGAACCGCAAATGACGAGTTTAGTAGGTGTGCGCAGTTTCACTGTGCTAACCTAAACCGTTCGTTTGTTTCGTGGGTTTCTTCATCCGAGCCCACGGGTTCCATCTTAGATACGGCATCCATTTTGTCTCTTGCCCTCAAGTAGCCAGCGAACGGACGCTGTTCGCTTCGCAACCCTGGGATTCCCAAGACTCTTGCAGAAGACACATGTTCCTTTGAAAGTGTCTTTATGATGAGGGGGATGATACCACAAGGCAGATGGCCCCGCCCGAGGCTCATCTTGCCGTGCCGGTCTATTGTCTTAGCCGTGCATCTCATTAGGCGCGTCCCTTTGATGCCTGTAGCTCGTGTTTCCCGAGACCATCCCTTTTACACCCTTTCGATCTCCCCACTGTCCTGTCTTCCTCTGCACCTGTCCTTGTTCCTTCTTCGATCTGTTTATTGCTGATTGGAATGTACTAATGGTGGGAAGATGGGTTTTTACAGTTGGGAACTACCAAATGTCTCCGTACTTATGTTCCGGACCCTGAATACATCAAAGCGACCCCTCTCGGGGATAATGTTGGGAACCAAGTTGTAAACCTTTGTGTACCATGTTAACGTATGAGAGAAATGTGTATAAAAAGAGCGACCTACAGTAGCAATTCGAAGCAGTCTCCTCGAACCTACACACGCTGTACTTCTTGTGACTTCTGTGTTCCCTGCAGTAAATAAACCTTGAATCTTTGACGCCGAAGGAAGTGTCCCGTGTCTCTGTCATTTGTACGCCGGAACAGGTTACCCACGAAGGTTTCAGGTGTTGTCCCCTGGCACCGCTGAGTCTTAGAAAAACCCAGTCCTTCAGTGTGGAGAGGAAGAGCTACCTTCTTTTCAGAAGAATTTCTGTGTTTGAAAGAACAATACTCTTCACGACCTGCATCTTTCCTCCTAACGAGAGTTCAGGGATAGGATGGAAGCCTGTTCCTCAGGTATAGGAATCAGGATGACTTTAAGTGAGTGGGGACTGGAAGATGAATTTTAGGAATATTTGTAAGAATGCAATTATTATACTCAATAGTGGAGATGACTAGAGATTCAGCAACATCTGTGAGATCTTGTTCCAAAAAAGTGTTTATCCCGAGGATGAATATCAGCGTACAGTTGATGTTATTTGGCCGTAAAGTTGATATGTTTGCGGAGGGGGGGTGCCTATCTATAAGCAAATTGAGAGACTTAGAGCAACTGGTGGTGGTTCGTGCTCATTCTAAGATAATTGTGGAATCCAAGTAGGTTGGGACCGGGTTAGAGATTAGGTACCTTAAGATGTAACAAAATCTATTTTGTTGGGGGTTAAATTTAGACCTGCACTAATATAAACAGTAAAATGACACTAAAGTACAATAAGATAATCAACATGTGAAACCTTAATGAAAAGTTAAATAACAAATACAAAACTGACCTTTGACACATAGACATAAAAACAGACATTAAATTATCTAAAAAGAAAGCTATCAATAATGTATTTGAGCTGTTACCATTAGTGGTCACTGAGTTTAAAAGGGCATTATACTGCCTATCACAAATACTTAAGAGGAATCTTTTTAAAGCAGTGGCACACACACACCACTAACCCACCTTCAGCTCTTTGAAGGACAACACGTTCCACCGTACACTACCTAGGGTTGCAGGGGAGATTTTTATTTCGCACTATTGCATATGGCTTTCAGCAGTGCCAGTTGAAGATGTGGGTGGAGCCAGGAGAGGAAGTGGGTGGAGCTGTGGTAAGTGGGTGTGGCCTTCTAAAGACAAGTTGAGCACCTGCACTTAATATTTTACAAATTAAGCACTGCGTTCCGCCCTTCATGCCATGTCTCATATCGTGGACTGTGGGCGTGTGCTGGGGGCGTGGGAGTGTGCGGGGCGCGGGATTACGGAAAAAAAAGGCGAGCGTTGTGCCCAATATTTCATTGTTTTTTCTTCCCAGGTTCTGTACATTCCAGCCCCTGGTGTTCTTTCCCCGCGCTCCCAGGGACGTGCACCTGCTTTACTGTATGGAGGTCAGGCATGGCGCTATTCCCAATGGCCGGAAGGAGCACAAACAGGGGCCATTGCGCAGGAAATGTAATCTAGCCTTAACTTCCGGTGACGCCTGAAGCGCACACAAGATTTTCCACTTCTGTTGCACACAGGCCTCGAGCCACGCACATCCGGACACGGAAATAGCAAGAAAGGGACTATCCCTCCCCCGGGAATATGTGATGATAATCCGCGAACCCACATCCCGCATACCATCACTCCGCAATTTTTATAACACGGAACTATTACTCCGCAAAGACATTTCTAAAACTTTTACAACGCATATGACTTTATCATGCATGCCATTATAACGCAAATGCATGTGTGGTAAAGTCATATACATTGTAAAAGTACATTATTAAAACATCAAATATATGTTTGTATATATGTGTATATGTATTAATTTAATTAAAACATTTATTACTTTAAATTGCATTATTTATAATATTTTTATTTATTATTTTATTTTATTACCTTTTACACCCTAAAAACGAATCCCACCCTGCTCCCTTTAAATCCCCTGGCATCCCATAATCATAACCCACCCTTACTCCTTAAAATACCCCAACACCCTTAAACACTAACCCATCTTAACCCTATAAATACCCTTGTACCTCAAAACCCAAACCTACCCCTGAACCCTAAAAATACCCCTGTACCCCAAAACCTAAACCTAGTCCTGAACCCTAAAAATACCCCTTTACCCCAAAACCCAAACCTACCCCTGAACCCTAAAAATAACCCTGTACCCCAAAACCAAAACGTACCCCTGAACGATAAAATACCCCTGTACCCCAAAACCCAAACCTAGCCCTGAACCCTAAAAATACCCCTTTACCCCAAAACCCAAACCTAGCCATGAACCCTTAAAATACCCCTGTACCCCAAAACACAAACCTACCCCTGAACCCTAAAAATACCCCTATACCCCAAAACCCAAACCTACCCCTGAACCCTAAAAATACCCCTGTACCCCAAAACCCTTATCTATCCCTAAACCCTAAAACTACCCCTGTACCCCATAACACAAAACTATATCTGAACCCTTAAAATACCCAAATACCCCAAAACATATGCCTCAGTACTCCAAAACATATACCCGTATACCCATACTTACCTTATCCAAACATTAAAAAACAACATGCTTTTACCATTCATGCATTTACAACGAATTTCCTTGTAAATGTATGCGTGGTAAAAGCATATAAAATGTAATGCCATGCGTTATAATGGCATTGCGGAGTCATGGTACTTTCGTAATGAAAGTATGCGGAGTGATGGTATGAGGAAAGAAAGTTGCGGGATAATGGGTGTTTACCCTCCCCCGGTAAGTACATTGGTGGCACGGCGGCCCACATATCCAGCAACATACTCATATTTTTTCACCTTTTTATCTCCTCTGTGACCATTTGGCCTGTGGGGGGGTAATTCATAGATGGTCGAAATACGGAAATTTAGTAAATTTCCTTGTGAGTGTGCACCCAGGGATTTTCCCTAGACTGGCTCTCTCATTGATGGCCAGCACCGACATACACTTTTAGACACACCTCCCACCACAAGTTCTAGAATTGCGAACTTTAGAGTTGGAGAGCTACTTTTGAATCTCGACATCAGCTCAACATCCTGTGATTCCAGGCAAATCGCTTTGTCTCCCCGTGCCCACCACAAATGAATGTGTTCTTCTGTAATGTAAATTGTGCTCATGCCATGTTGTCGAGTTCGCGCTATATAATATTTAGGCTGTGGGGTTTTAGGTTTAAACCTATAATAACTGATAAAACCCCACTGAAAGAAAAATAGCCCTCACCGGTGAAAACATATAAACACTGAAAAAACACCTGCACACCCACAAACTAAATGCCATTCAAAGAAAGGAAAAAGAGAGTAAATGAGTCATTTTTTTCTTCTCGAAGGGGTCAATACAATGTAACTTTATTATACAAGCTAGCAGTAAGAAAGACTGGCTAACATTATTCTGCTTGAGTTTTGTGGATGCCACTAAAATATTGTTTCTTCTTCCTTTTACTTTTTTCAGTTTTGTGGCCTTTGGCCTAAAGATGCAGGGTTTAGTTTCATGTTTTAGGTCTAGTTTAATTATTTTATAAACTGTAGAGAATCAGGAAATATCAAACTCATATTTGATATTTTGGCTGCATTTGATTCTTTCACTGATAGGTAAAATGGCTGCTTTCATAAAAATCTTTCCTAATATGTGTCATCACATTTACCCACAGAGAATGGGTAAAAACCCTTAATACATCAGACCATAGTTTCTAGTGGGTCAGTATTGATATTAGGTGAATTTCCAACACCTCGGCTTTAAACATTCAATGCAAGGTATAGTGACAAGTATATATATCACCAAACATCTGGGATAGTGGTGAAAACATGACACCAGACTTTTGGAAAACATTAAGCGCAGTGTCACTTGTAATGCTCTGCAAAAAAGGTTCTTTCCAAGTTCAACAAAGATTGGAGTGATATTGTTTGTATTTGCAGTGATTCAGCTACGTATATAAAAAAGCTGTGTGATGACCTATCAAAATTGATACCCGAGTTGAAGTGATTCCCTGTAGGAGATCCTTGCCACTTGTTAGATGGTATGCTGAAAGCATCTTTACAATCTTCAGAGGTATTGAGGGATGCTATTGACTTTTTAGTCCATTCTGGTGCACTGTTTTCTTATGTACAGGAACTAAAAGGCAAATATTTATAATTTTGTGCTTTATGTGGCATCAAAGAAAGAATCATCCCAACTGTGACTATTAGCTGATGGTTCTCAGCCCAAGGGGCTATGAATGCTGAGAGGGCATTTTCACAGAAGTTTACATGGATAAGGAAAGAGCGAGCGCACATGGCCCAAAGATTCACGGAAGAAGTATTGTATGGTGTACTACAATAAGATTAATTTGCAAAAATCTATTTGGATCTCATATACACTATAAGTACACTGTCTATATACCATGTTCTTTCAGTGCAGAAAGCAAGCATTAATAAAAGCGAAACGTTCCATAAACACTGGAAAAACACTTTTTCTGTTGTTTTTAGTGGCGCGAAAATGTGTAACCACTGATAACAACTGTTTTTTAAGATATTGAAAACACTGAATAAACCCCACCAGAATTAACCAAAAATAGAAACTGAAAACAGGAAAGCCTAATAATATTGCAAGGAAAAATAAAGTAGGGAAACTCGAGTTCACACACTACTGAACGCACACTCTTAAGTGCATCAGCAGTGCACTGTGAATCGGAGCGTTTCACAGGCCTGTCACAGATAAGAAATGCTATCAAAACAAAATCCTACAAAACAATATACTACTGGCCGGCAGCAATTCATACCCGGACAACGTCGGGACGGGCTGCTAGTTTCAATATAAATTGCATGTCGGAAGGTGGATATCTGACTATATGGTTACCCCAACTTTTTGCCTAGTGTTTAGCTGGTTTTTGACTTAGTTGGCCTGGGATCCTGCTATTCAGGGCCCCAGGCTATCTGCTCCCTCTGTAAAATGTACTCCATGTACTTTAGGTACATATCCAATTAGGATTGGGTCACCTTTGTGAGCCCCTGTATAGTGTCACCTTAATCGTGCTCCCAATGAATCATTAGTTGCATCTCAAAAGGCACTCTATAAATCTCCTTTTTATAAAAGCAACGATTCCACTCCAGGGTATCTTGATCATTCAATGATTTATATTCTCATAAATTTTCATCTGTTATTTTCATGATTTTTCTTTACTTTTCTGAAACATCATATCCATTAGATTATCATTGCATTAATCCATCACTCCTATGCATTTTGGGCAATATGACGCCCTTCCTCAGGGAGTAGCACTGCAAATTCAGAAGGAAAACATATGTACTGGTAGTAAAAGCATATGTATTGATAACAAAAGCAACATGTACAATTAATGATACTCATAATACATTCAAATTGTGCCGTAAAGTCATACCATAAGTGTACGAGTGAAAAAACAAGTGTGAGCATGGTTCAAAACGTGAAAAGATAATCCGGTGTTCGGCAGAACAAACACTTACATGATAACACTGTTCGCGGTGTATACCTCGCAATCTGAAAACAAACATCCCAAATTAGTCTCAAAACCACTCTGAAAAAACACCAACATATTCTAAATGCCTCGCTGTCAATAATACTGACCTAATTCCATATATACCGCCGAGTTTTCAGTATTCCATGTTCTTAAGTTCTCATTCAACCGGACGCTAGCCGCGTTTCCTTGTTAAATCTCACCTTCGCTCTCATTGGTTAATATAACGATCACGTGATACAATGAATATAAACAAAAGACTCTCCTCGTAAACAAAAAGTTACCACTACTAACTCAAACGGTGCTACAAAAATACCGTTTAAATGCTGGTAATCATGATAGTTCAGGGAAACATGAAAGGGCGAATGATCAAACAAAATTATCAAAAGGTGACCCGAAAAAAATACGCTGTGTGTACATCGATGTGATGTGTGACTGTGTTTCAAATATAAATAAAGTTGCATTCTACAAAATACACGATATCATCATTTCTCAGTCTCATGTCACAAATGTAAAATCGCAGGCATATAACACAAAACATGTCAAGGGAGACAAAAAAGTCAAAATTACACAGTTAATCATAAGTAACATGCAAATTCAATTCTGTCATTTAGCCCATAGGGCTTGCTTGAACATAATTTTTGAATCCAATAATTTTCACTCTGCAACAAGTATTTATTGTTGTCTCTTCCTTCTCTCATTTCAACACACTCTAATATTAGGAATTTCAATTGAGAAATGTGTGGTGTGCTTCCATGAAATGAGTTGCTACAGATGATTTGATATTCTTTGCCCTGATGTTTGATTTGTGATCTGTCATTCTTATTTTAATTTTTCTTTGCGTCTTTCCAACATATGGTTTCAATGGAAAGATGCTTTTCCAGACACTGCCCGGGGCACACAAGGTGCACCATGCATAGCCCGGTTCAAACCAGTTGTTGGGGTACTCCAGCCCCAGTTCTGGCGCGAAACTGGACAAAGAGAAAGGGGTATAACCAGCCCCTTCTAAGGTTCCACCCACAGGAGGGACCTAGCAGTTAATCCAGCCCCTTAGTTTAGTATAAAGATAGGAGCTGTGTCTAGAGACATTAGATTATCCTGGAAAGAAACTCTGAAACAAAACTCTTGGACCTTCAACGTTCCATATCGACTGGAAGACTGAAGACATCTCCCATGTGGCCAAGGAGTGACCACCCTGTGCAAACAGGTACCACCAGTAACTTGCCAGTTTGCTTTGTCGATGCTCCCGCCAAAACCCGAAGACTCAGCGACTCAGGAACTGGACTTCCAGACTTCTCCAACTCTGATCCACATCCACAGCAAAGCTGAGACCCTTGGCGGACACGAGAGACGTGGGACCGGACATCCTGGACATCCTGGACTACTTGCTTTTTGCTAACCGTGCAGCTTCAGAGGTACCCTCCAAGTTGTGCATCGGGGTTTGAGAAGCCCCAGACCGGAGCAATATTTGCATTGAAGCTCAGCCCTCCACACTCCACGAGTCTTGCATGGGTCCCGCTCCTGCATGTCAACTCAATGTGTCTTCCCGGTTGTTAGCCCGTTGGCTAGTGAGCCCTACGAAAACGAATCTTTGAATCAACTCTGCTTGCCTGGTTGCTCCAGTCTTGCTTCAGCTTCCCTGCAAAGGAGAAGCTCCCCAGACCTTGCTGGTCTGAACAGAAGCCAATCTTCCTATCCTGTGTGGATTGCCTCTGCCAAGGTTTTTTGGGTCCAATCCCGATACCTACACCACCAACAGCTAGATCCGTTGTGGGACAGCTTGTATCCAGTGCCTGGTCATCTTCGACACCTCCTGGTCCACGTGGCTGCAGAGACAGGCTTCACCTCTTCACCTGATTGCATCTCGACATCGCCTGGTTCCTTCCTGGTTCCTTCCTGGTCACTGGCTAGTGACCCAGACTCTGTCCCCTCTGCTTTCAGGTTCTTCTCGACTCCAATCCACCCTTGGATCCACCCGGACACTTTCCTCCTGGTCGCCTGCAGCACTTTCTTGCACCTCTCCATAGGATTTAGCGACGAAACCTGACACAAAAGAACACCTATGCACCCGGCTTCCCTGGGTGAGGTAACTCGAGTACTCCGGTGCCCCCATCGGTATTAACTATCCAAGTGTCCTAGCTTAACAGGGCTTTCCCATAGTCCACCCGGAAGTGTCCGAAATCTACTACTTTGTAACTTTTACGTTCCTATTCAATCTCTATGGTAACTCGCGTGTGTGTTTAGACACTGCACACGTATCCTGTGGGGCTCCTACTTCCTAACCTTTGGTTGTACAGTGTAGCCCCAGCGATTCTCTAGGCCCTAGGCCTATTAACCTTTCCTGAAGTGGTTCTTATACCACTTACTTAGTATATGGTTTGTGAGGCCCCTAGTGCAGAATTGTATTTGTGCAACTTATAGTATGATTATTGAGTAACTTGTGCTATATCTCGAACTCTGACCTCATAAAGAGTGCAGAGGGGTTGTGTTAGCAATAAATACATCTACATTTGATATATACCTTGTGTGGTGTCCTTTTATTTGCTATTCAAGTGATTATAATTGGTAAAACAGCTGGTTTCACATGCTATCTGAAGTTTTAGCCTAAGACTGCTTTGTCCATGCTACCACTAGGATAGCTGGTCTTTAAGGTTGACTTTACAGCCATCACCATAAGGGTTGTTTGGACTGATACAGGGTGCCCACTGGAATAGTGGACATCATATACCAGGCCAACTTCTCACATTGCACATGTGACATTAACTAGATAATTTTTACATTTTAATGAAAACTTTTCCTCAGAACTAATACCTTAACACCCTGTAAATTAGGTCATGTGAAAAGACTGGTGGTATTTTGGTGCTATGAACTTCTTCCACCGAGGAATTTAAAAGACACATGTGTCATCATTCACAATTTACATCTATGTAAAATTGTGGGTAGTAATTGCATATTAAGAAGGAGGAATTAGGAAACATGTTTGTGAAAAGTGGAAAGGGTATATTAAAAATGCAACAACCACAAACACCATTTAAAGGGATGTAGGGGTAAGTGTGAGTATGGACTGGGTATACTAATTGGATTCTACTGGATGACAATGGCATTTTAAAATGTAAACTGGTATGCATAGCTTAAACTGAAGGGATGATAGGTGATTGAAAGTCAAAATGTTTGTCAAGACATGTTTTAAGCTTTCTGTATTTATTAATATTTTGTTTCTGCTTTAGATGCATATGATTATGGATTGTGGAAGAGCATGGATTTTAATGGTCTGCAACATTAGCAATTCCATATTGTAATAATGATTTCAGATATGTTTTTCTAAGAATACATCTAAACAGATACAATATTATCTATTATGTCACGGGAAGTGTGCAGAGAAAGAATTCTCAAGTAAAAAACTACTTTGAAAAAATATTATGAAAAAAATTATACTACTTAATTAGATGTAACTGAGTTTTGCTTGGGAAAGGAAAACTTGACAATCACGCTGTTAGTCTGTGTTTAGAGCTATGAATACGTTGTATTATTGATACAGCATGATACATAGTGGAGAGATGGAACATGTCAATAAACATCTTTCCAACCATATCGAAAGGACTGGCTACTTAGATCATACACAATCAGGCTTTCGCCCAAAATACAGCACTGAAACGGCCCTAGTGGCCATCACAGACACCATCAGGCTCTCTTTAGATCAGAACCAGCCTACCCTTTTAGTGCTATTAAACCTATCCGCCGCCTTCGATACGGTGGATCACCAGACTTTGCTCGCAAGAATTAGGGATGCAGGAGTCGGGGGGACAGTCCTGAAATGGATAATCAGCTTCCTTTCAAATCGCTCCCAAACCATCAACCTAGGCCATTTTAGGCCCACTCCTCAGGTACTTACCAAGGGGGTGCACAAGGGCTCATGCCTGAGCCCTACTATGTTTAACATATACATAGCCCCTCTAGCAATCCTCTTGAGGAACTATGGGTTTGTTCCAATATCTTACGCGGACGACACCCAACTTACCTTTGCTTTCAATAAAACCTCTCAAGCAGCCCAATCTACCTTCTCTTCCGGCATGCTGGCAATATCACGTTGGATGGAAAGCAACTTCCTCCAACTGAATGCCAGGAAGACAGAGGTTTGCTCTTCGGAGATGCCCCGCTTCTCTGGTCACCTCTATGGTGGCCCCCAGAACTAGGCAAGCCCCCTACCCCGGTGACTACAGTCAAAAACCTCGGAGTGTACTTCGAACAGTCCCTAACCATGACGAAACATGTTACACACACAGTAGGCTCATGCTTCCCCACCCTAGGCCTACTAAGAAAAACTTTCCCTTATCTCTCAGACTCAATCAGAAAGACCCTAACCGAGACCCTGGTACTAAGCAAACTGAACTATTGCAATGCCCTTCTGATTGCAGCAAATGAGTCCTCACTAAACGGACTGCAAATGATACAGAACACCGCCGCCCGCGTGGTCCTAAATGCTCCCCCCAGATCAGCCTCCTCTCCCCTACTCCACCAACCGCACTGTTTGCCCATACAACAACGTGTGAAATAAAAAATTTGCTGCCTCACTCACAAAGCAATTTGGGGTAACGGACCACCCTATCTTGCGGAGAGACTCCACTACTACACCCCACCCCGGACGCTGCGCTCCAGCTCCCAATCTCTCCTCATTATCCCTAATACAAAAAAGACAAGAACCGGAGGCAAGTCTTTCTCTTACCAAGCCCCACTCATTTGGAACCAACTTCCTCTTGCTCTAAGACAGTGCCAAGACCATCTAAAGTTCGGGAGAATCCTGAAAACCACCATGTTCTAACCTTTCACGCCTATGCTCCTGGTATGTTTTTAAGCGCTGAGATACCCCCCTCCCGGGGGGTGATTTAAGCACTATACAAGAAAATAAATCAAATCAAATCAAATCATGGAAGTGGCCAACTCTGCTTACCCTGGCACAACAACTGTTTGCCTGAGTAGAACATGAAAAAACACACCTTTAAAACTAGAGGCTATGGGTCTCAAGGTTGAGCTAACCTCCAACCTACTTTGTACACACAAATGAAGCTATTTATTTACGTTACTGTGTCTCTCTTAACATCCCTCAATAAGTATGCTGGACATACACAAAAATGTGACGGATTGTCCTCAAACACCACCAGGTATCATGCTTCACCATAGGACATCCCTTCGCTCTCCAAAACCTTGGTTTGGTGGACAGCTGGCCTATACCTAGAGATAGGGAGGCACTTCTAATTTTATAATTTGACAGTGTGTGAAAAGTACATTAAAACCAATGTGGCACCCAAAACTCTATTTATTTATGGGTACGGCACTTGGTATTAAAAATCAAGATGTGGGGACAAAGGGAACTAGTACCCCATCTCCACTATTACCCTAATCAACATGTTTTGCCTTGTGGCTCAATAGAGTCTACAGAATTCTTCAGGCGAACAAGCAGGCTCCTAATGGGGAAATTTCAGATTCCAAATTGTCTCCTTGATAGGGGGACCTGTGTCTGCCTCCTATATAGATTAGTTCCTAGATACCCCAACATAGGATGTTCATGCCCCATGGAAGAAGGGCTCAGGGACACCTGTAGCCACACTTGCCTCAAGGTGTGTCCCTCGAGGGCAACCGCATCCATCCACTCTCGAGGATGCAGGTTGCCCGTCCTTTAAACAGAAAACTGGAAGTCACACAGGGGTGAATAAGTTATATAGACTGCTATCTAAGAACATGATTAACTCTGTTTCACTATAAGTCAGGGTAAGGAAAAGGCTTACCTAAAAACCCTGTCTACAGACAGTCCTGTCTGTACTATTCAACAGTTCAAATGATAACATCTCTCAACCTATCAGAGGTCAGATCAGCATCCTCTACTTTGGAAACTATTTATTTATTTATTTATAAGGTGACCCACGAGGGTCTTAGAGCGCTTTACAGTATATAGTTATAAGGATATACGAAATGAGGTAGTATACACTCATTTGTTATTCATCATTACTTACAAAAGAGGTAAATAGTATCAGATGCCCAGTAAACCAAATATAAGGATCCCAGAGGGCGACAGATCATTATATTATATACAGTTATTGAGCCTTAGGTCAGTATTGAGGATATAAACAAACATATAATATTCTCTTTCAATCCACAAGAGGTAGCCAGTGATATGAGGATCGTTACGGGGACTCAATGTCAGCATAAAGACAAGACTTAGGACGTGAATTTGTTCATTAGGAGTATTTCTACCTCTTTTTTGAAGGTGGTAAAGAAAGAGATTCCCTGAACCACTGGAGGTAAGGAGTTTCAAATCTTTTGAGCCATCCCTGAAAAGGCCCTGCAGCCATTTCTCTTTTTATGAAAGCTTTGTGGTTTCAGAAGTAAGGAGCTCGCACTTCGTAGTTGTCTGTATCCTCCAGATCGTTCTAATTTTAGAGCTAGGTAACTGGGTGTATTGGTATGCAGTGCTTTACGGGTCATGCAGGCAGCCTTTGGTTGTCGTACTGACCTCCTATAGAATTTCTTCCCTGCTCTCACTACTCTGCATGCAAATTTGAGATGACCTAAATGGACCTGTATTTCTTTGACTTTTACTCTTCCCCGGGATAACATGTCCAGCAGCAACTCCAGCATTTTCACTTTCTTATCCTATTTATTTATTTATTTATTTTTGTGTTTTATAGAGCACAAACTTGACCCTTGAGGGTATCAGAGCGCTTTACAAGGTACAGTGGTGAACAAAAACAAAGTTTAAAGTGCAGAAAAATACATAATCAACAGATAAGCTGGCTAGGGGAGTGATGCTAAGAACAAAGGGAGAGAGGGGGATACAGGAGAAGGTTCAAATCACCGTTAGAGTCAGTAAAAACAAAGGTCCAATGTATTCTCGGCGGAGAGAATGGTGATCTGGGTGAGAGGCAATAGACCTAGATTCATCTGTCCCAAAGTGGTGGATGAGGGCAGGCCTTAGATGAGGAATTTACCCATGAGAAAGGTTTTGGCCTCTTTTTTGAAACGTGCTAGAGAAGGGATTCTTCTGATAGCCGGTGGGAAAGAGTTCCATATTCTTGGTGCTGCTCTGGTGAAGGCCCTATTGTAGGTGCTTTTTTTCTGAAGGAAGGCAGGTTGGAATAAGAAAAGCATGGGCTGAAAATTCGTTCCGCTCACGGAATTTGTGGATTTTCAGCGATTTCGTGATCCGCGAATCTCGCGAAATCGCGGTAAAATCTGCGAATCAGCGGGGACGAATTTTCAGCCAAGCACTTACAGGGTTACAGCAGCAGGTGCAAAAGTTGAAGCTAGTTTTTTGTAACCTTTTACAAAAGGGTTACAAAGAAATTACCTCCAACTTGGGCACCTGCTGCTGTAAGCCTGTAAGTGCTTCCTGGCGCCTCGTTGCCTACTTGCAACTATTCTCTGACCCTGCTTTGACCCTTGAAGCAGGGTCAGAGATTAGTTACAAGTAGGCAATGAGGCGCCTGCCACGAAAATTAAACCTCAACAGGAAGCACTGACAGATATAAAAACAAGCATTTGAAATGCAATAGGTCTCGCATTAGGAAAGTTTGAGCTATTGGTCTTGTAAATGACAATTTTTTTTATTTATGTATTGGTTTTGAAAATAGCTAAATTAATAGCTTTGCCATTTACAATGCCAATAGTTATAACTTTCGCAAATTTACGTGACTTAGCTGTATTGATATTACAAATTACAATGGCTTTTACTTTTTTAAAATAATTAATACTTAAATAAAAGTGATTTTAATTTATAATGGCAATAGCTTAAACTTTTGTAAATAACTTTTGTGAAGATTATATTCAGTGTATTTTATTGCGACGAAAATCCAAGAACAGAAGTGAAATATTAACATCTTTTTGTGACATTTGTAATAAAGTTTGAAACATTGAGAGAACATATTTGAACCAGTTGTTGTTGAATGGTTGCGCAGATTGATGCGGAGGTGGCGCTGAGTGGTGCTGTGGTGGTGCTGAGTGGTGCTGTGGTGATGCTGAGTGGTGCTGTGCTGATGCTGAGTGGTGCTGTGCTGGTGCTGAGTGATACTGGTATGGTGTTGAGTGATGCTGGGGTGGGGCTGAGTGGTGCTGTGGTGGTGCTGAGTGATGCTGTGGTGGTGCTGAGTGGTGCTGTGGTGGTGATGAGTGATGATGTGGTGGTGCTGAGTGATGCTGTGGTGGTGCTGAGTGATGCTGTGGTCGCGCTGAGTGGTGCTGTGGTGGTGCTGATTGGTGCTGTTGTGGTGTTGAGTGATGCTGTAGTGGCGCTGAGTGATGCTGTGGTGGCGCTGAGTGGTGCTGTGGTGGTGCTGAGCGATAATGTGGTGGTGCTGTGTGATTCTGGGGTATCGCTGAGTGATGATGTGGTGGTGCAGAGGGCAGAAAGGCACAAAAAGCAGTCTAACAAAGGGCAGAAGGGCAGAAAAACAAATGAAAACGAGTCTAACAGAGGGCAGAAGGGCACAAAAAAACAATCTAACAGAGGACAGAAGGGCAGAAAAACAAGGGAAAAACGAGTTTAACAGAGGGCAGAAGGGCACAAAAAAATAGTCTATCGGGTCAGAAAGGCACAAAAACGAGTCTAACAGAGGGCAGAAGGGCACTAAAAACGAGTCTAACATAGGGCAGAAGGGCAGAAAAACAAGGGAAAAATGAGTCTAACAGAGGGCAGAAGGGCACAAAAAACGAGTCTAACAATGGGCAGAAGGGCAGAAAAACAAGGGAAAAACGAGTCTAACAGAGGGCATAAGGGCAGAAAAACGAGTCTCACAGAGGGCAGAAGGGCACAAAAACGAGTCTAACAGGGGGCAGAATGAATCCCGCCCTGCGTGTTTGTCCACGAAGATGCCACCTTTTTGTGCAATACCTCTACTCAACTGGAGTACTTTCTACTGTCTAATCAGTAAGTGCTCCCTCGTTGGCTAAATGTATAGGGGCAGATTTACAATAACTGGCGCATCCCCAGGGATGCGCCAGTTATTGTGCGTCGCAGCTCCGCCACCCATGGTGCGCCGCATTTACAATGTGGCGCACCATGTGGCAAAAACGGCACAGATGCGTCACGCATCTGTGCCGTAAAAGCAGCGCATTGCTGGAGCTGCGTCGAGATTGCGACGCAGCTCCAGCAATGCTCTGGGGGGCCCTATCTCCCCAATGCTGCATCAAGCCTTGCGCCTGATTCAAGCAGGCACAGGGTTTTGACTCAGATTTGGCCTAAAAGTGACTGAGTGAATTCTTGTAGATTTCACTCAGCCACTTTTAGGAGGCGTTCCTGCGCAGAAACGCCCTCCCCTGCGCCGGAACGCCTCCTTATGGCGCAGGGCTTTACAACGTGACGCATCTCTAAGATGCGTCATGTTGTTAATATCCAGCACCATGGCGCATCTTTTGTGCTGCCGCTGAGTCACAAAAGGTTTCGGTAGAGGGTGGGAGTGGTGAACCAGAGGGTGGCAGTGATGAATCAGAGGGTGACAGTGAAGAACCAGAGGGTGGCATGGGTGAACCAGAGGGTGACAGTGCTGAACCAGAGGGTGGCAGTGCTGAACCAGAGGATGGCAGTGCTGAACCAGAGGGTGGCAGGGGTGAACCAGAGGGTGGCAGTGATGAACGAGATGGTGGCAGGGGTGATCCAGAGGGTGGCAGTGGTGAACCAGAGGGTGGCATGGGTGAACCAGAGGGTGGCAGTGGTGAACCAGAGAGTCGCAGTGGTGAACCAGAGGGTGGCAGTGCTGAACCAGAGGGTGACAGTGGTTAACCAGATGGTGGCAGTGGTGAACCAGAGGTGCTCGGATGAACCAGAGGGTGGCAGTTGTGAACCAGAGGGTGGCAGTGGTGAACCAGAGGGTGACAGTGCTGTACCAGAGGGTGGCAGGGGTGAACCAGAGGGTGCTGTGATGAACCAGAGGGTGGCAGTGGTGAACCAGAGGGTGGCAGGGGTGAGCCAGAGGGTGGCAGTGGTGAACCAGAGGGTGGCAGTGCTGAACCAGAGGGTGACAGTGGTTAACCAGAGGGTGGCAGTGGTGAACCAGAGGTGTTGTGATGAACCAGAGGGTGGCAGTCGTGAACCAGAGGGTGGCAGTGGTGCACCAGAGGGTGACAGTGCTGTACCAGAGGGTGGCAGGGGTGAACCAGAGGTGCTGCGATGAACCTGAGGGTGGCAGTCATGAACCAGAGGGTGGCAGTGGTGAACCAGAGGGTGACAGTGCTGTACCAGAGGGTGGCAGGGGTGAACCAGAGGGTGCTGTGATGAACCAGAGGGTGGCAGTGGTGAACCAGAGGGTGGCAGGGGTGAACCAGAGGGTGGCAGTGGAGAACCAGGGGGTGGCAGTACTGAACCAGAGGGTGACAGTGGTTAACCAGAGGGTGGCAGTGGTGAACCAGAGGTGCTGTGATGAACCAGAGGGTGGCAGTCGTGAACCAGAGGGTGGCAGTGGTGAACCAGAGGGTTACAGTGCTGAACCAGAAGGTGGCAGGGGTGAACCAGAGAGTGGTAGTGCTGAACCAGAGGGTGAGAGTGGTGACCCAGAGGGTGGCAGGGGTAAACCAGAGGGTGGCAGGGGTGAACCAGAGGGTGGCAGTGGTTATCCAGAGGGTGGCAGTGATGAACCAAAAGGGTGGCAGTGGTGAACCAGAGGGTGCCGTGCCCATACATGACCGCATGGGTAACTTCGCCATGCAAGCGGCCCGCGAACACGCAAAAAGCCCCGCGAACACGCAAAACACCCTGCGAACACGCAAAAAACCCTGCAAACACGCAAAAACCCAAAAATCCGCAAATTCGCACGAATTCGCGGATTTTGCGGATTGCGCATTCGATTTCGCGCGAATTCGCGGAACGCGAATTCGCAAATTTCGCCCATACTTTTCAAGTTGCTAGCGGATCGGGAGTTCCTGCTTCCTCCAGATACCACTTGTTTCTGTGCTAGATAAGCAGGGGAGTTTGTGTAAAGAACCTTATGTGTAATGCATGCCAATTTCATCTGGATTCTGGCCTCTAAAGGGAGCCAGTTCAGCGCTTTCATGTACGGGGAGATGTGGTCAAATTTCCTGGTACTTGTGAGTAGTCTTGCAGCCGTGTTGAGACAGGCTTTTAGGGATGCTAAGGAGATCTTGGGAAATCCTGTAAGGGTGGAACAACAATATTCCATTCTAGAGATGACTAGTACTTGTACTGCCATTTTTAAGTCCGGATCGTCTATGAAAGGTTTCAGCTTCCAAAGGTAGCTCAGGTGGAATCTGGCAGCTTTAGCCATCAAGTTAATGTGATCTGGCATGTTCAGGTTACAGTCGAGGATTATGCCTAGGGATTTGCCAGAGTCCACAACAGTCGACGGGCAGTTCAGGGCGGTGATGGCCTTGATCCACATCTGAATCTCCGGATTGGCTTTTGAAGGGGAGATTAGGAGAAATTCAGTTTTCTTTGCGTTAAGTTTGAGTTGGTTATTGGCAAGCCATTGGACATTCAGTTTCAGGGTCTCATTCAGGGAGAGGATCTCCTCGAGCGAAGAGATATTGATGTAAATTTTGGTATCATCTGCATACATATGGTAGGAGATGTTGGTGGTATGAAGAACTTCGATGAGTGGCTCTAATTAAAGATTAAAGAGGGTGGGGGACATGGTTGAACCTTGGGGGACTCCAACCATGACCGGGGAGGGTGCGGATAGATTGCTGTTGATCAGGAATCTCTGGGAACGGTATGGAGGAAGGACCTGAACCATTCTAGGACCACATCGTCCAGACCCATCCTGAGCTTGAGACATTCAAGTAGTTTTTCATGGTTGACCATGTCGAAGGCGGAGGATAGATCAAGGAGGATTAGAAGGCAGGTTTTGCCTTGGTCTAGGGCTTGAAGGACATCATCCACGATGTGGAGCATAGTAGTTTCAGTGCTGTGCCCTGGTTTGAATCCTGATTGGAAGTCGTCAAGTAGGTGGAAGTTGTTGATGTGCTGACTTAGTTGCTGTTGTACACACTTCTCCAATACTTTGGCTAACAGCGGGATATTGGAGATAGGTCTGAAATTGTCATGGGAGGCTGGATCCACGGATGTTTTTTTCAGAATAGGGAGGACTTGGACGGCTTTCAAAGGGTCCGGAATCGAACCCTGCTGGAGAGAGGCATTGGTTATTGCAGTCCACCAGGGACGATGGATTGGGAGGCGGCAGCGAAGAAGTTTGAGGGTCATTAAAGTGGTTATTTGGGTTTAAGGTAGAAAGGAATTTGGAGATGGAATCTTCGTTATAAAATTTGAAGTCAGTCCAGTTAGCTTGGTTTTTAGGTGGGGTCAGAGGGGGTGATGCAGAAAAAGGGGGCAGGTCAGGAGGGGGATGGGTGTAAGTGGCGGTAATGAGTTCAATTCCTAATGCTGTGGTTTTATCAGAGAAGAAAGAGGAGAATTCCTCTGACGATATTAGGGATTTTGGGAATTCTTTCGGTGTTTTAGCCAGTTTATTAGATTGGAGTTTGACCAGTTCAAAGAGCTTGCGAAGTCTATTCTTGGCGTTCCCCAATTCCGATCTGAAGTATTCTTTTTTGGAACCGAGGATGTGCTTGTTGTAGGCGTTTCTTGCCTGTCGGAGAAGTTTTAGATGCTTTGCTGAGGGGTGTTGTCTCCAGAGTCCTTCCGATTGCTGTAGGGATCTTCTCTCCATGTTGAGGGAGCTAGTGAACCAGGAGTGTCTGTCCTTGATTTGTGTTCTTTTTAGTTTTAGGGGGGCAAGGTTGTCCAGAATGTTTGAGATGGATGACACGTAATGTTCATTGAGGTCGTTGACCGAGGAAATGTGCAGGGGGGGGAAGTCAGATTTGCAGCCAGCCTCTAGTTTCATAAGGTCAAGGTTCTTGGTGTCTCTGGTCCAGCATTTGGGAATTACCGATTGCGACGTCTTTGTCTTGTGGGTACCGGTTAAAGTGAAAGAGATGGAGTGATGGTCAGATAAGCTTGACTGAGGATTCCTTAGTAATGATCCAGTCAAGGATGGCATCTTTAGAGTGGGTTGGTAGAGAGCAGGCGTGAGTTAGGGCTTGGTCAGTTATGAGGTCTTTGATGGCATTGACCTGGGTATCTTTGGTGTCATTTCAATGCAGGTTGAAATCACCCAGGAAAATCTCTGTGGCATTGGAGGAAATATTAGTTGTGATGATTTCCAAGAGGTGATCAATGAACCTGGAGGGTGGTAAAAAATATGCAAGTTACAAAGGTGTAATGAGTTGCTGCAAATGGAGAGTGGGAGGTATTCGCAGGAGTCAGGGAGTTCGCCAAGAGTTCTGTGACAAGCAGGGAGTTTCGGTAGATGCAGGCAATGCCTCCTCCTTTCTTGTTGGAACATCTGTCCAGCCTGGCGATGTTGTAGTTGGGAGGGACAGATAGGTCCAGGCAGGGAGAAGAGTATTCATTGAGCCAGGATACAGTTAGTATAGCTAGGTCTAGGTTTTTGTTCAGGATGATGCCAGTGAAATTAGCGGCATGCTTGACTGCTGAACAGCAGTTGATTCAAAGACCAGCTGGGTGGGGATCTGGGGGAGTGTCAGGAGTCTGGATAGACAGAGATACAGGCGCAAGGTTGCTTTTTACCACACTTCTGTTATGGAGGGTAGCTGGCCTGTTGGGGTCGATGGTGACTGTGCTGATGGGGTGTTTAGGATTTATATCTAGTGGGTGGGGAATGGCTTAGATGGAGCTGTGGTCTTGGAGGATGGCTAGGATTTTGTTACCTGTGAGGGCTAGGGGGTTAGAGGTGGCGGTGGGAGAATTGTAAGAGAGTGCAAGAGCTTGGGACCCCTCCTCTGAGAGGAGCAAGGATGTTTGCGCGGATGAAAATGTCTGAGAGGTAGCGGGAGTGGGTGCTTGGGAGGCTGGGTGATTGGATGGCGGAGGTATGAGGCAGCTTGAGGTAAGCAAGGGAGAGCTCGGCAAGGTGAAGGAGGTTCATGAGGTCCAGAATGGAGCTATGAATGCTCTGGGTTAGTTTAGTCGTTCTGGAGTGCAGAGTTTTGAGATCACTACAAGCAGGGAGTGCTAGAAGGCAGGGGTTCAAAGGTTCAAGAGCAGTCCGGGGGGCATGTAGCGGTGGGAGGGGAGATAGATTGGCTTGAGAAAACTCCACGGTCTTTGGAGGAGTACCAAGCTTGCTGTTATGGTGGATGGTTGGCGAGGAGGAGGTCGGAGGTCTAGGAGCGGTTTTGTTAGTAATGCTGGAGGACGAACTATAACGGTAAGGGTGATAAGTGGGTGGAGCCATTAGAGGGCTAGCTCTATTGGATATAGGGGTCTTTGGGAGTGTATCAGACTTCCTGTCAGTGGGTAGTGCTATGTGGGAGGAGATCAAAGGTCATGGGGAAATTCTGTAGCCAGGGCCAGGGACAGGAGACATTTTGGGGGGGATAGGATGACCTGAGAAAGAGGCCTTTGGGAGATTGGTATGTGGGTGGCTAGGTATGTTAGGCTGGTAGGACGGCGGGTCATTGGAGCGGGTGTTAGTTACCCAAACAGAGTCATGGACATGATTTCTGAGGGGGGGAAAAGGTCTGCGAATTTGTTGAGATTATTGGTAGAGGCTTGGATTAGAACAATGCCATTTTTATAGAGGATGATGGTGTGGTCAGCTCGCAAGGTAGGGGAGGGTGCTATTGTGAGCTTGGTGCCATAAGGAATGTTCCTGGTTGAGCGAATATTGAGAAGGTGCGCAAGGGTTTTGCGCCAGGAGGCGGTTCTTCTAGAGTAGAAGATGAGGTCATTAATGACTGTGCCGATGTCAGCGCTGTAGGGCGGGTGGATATCAGCGTCTCGGAGTGTCTTTTTAGGGTAGCATGTTTGAATGATTTAGCAGCGGTTTTGGAGAGTTTAGGGTGTAGATTAGGGTGTAGGAGTTTTCCCCAGTTGCGGACAAGACCGGATCCGGCATGTTGGCAAGGGTAGGGCACTATAGAAGTAGAAGGGACCAATAGGCAGTAGAGGGGATGGCAGAATCCAATATCCGATATCACGTGATGGAGCTATTGCCCTAGAATCAATTTCAATACCCAAAAAGACATTGCCGTGCTGGGGCCCATTGTCTTCTATGGTGCCAGCGGCACCCCGAGATCCCCCATCAGCTCTTGGAAACTTTCCAATGCCTTCTGGCAGTTTGCGGAGCCAATGAAGAAAAAGTTGCAAGATAATGCGTCACCAACTGGTGTCCTGTGTGTTGTGAAAATAGCCACTGTAAAAATGTGCTGAAGCATTCAAACAATGCACACGAAATAGAGCATTCCATCGGCAGCGCTTTGTCCACTTACCATTTCCCTTCAAAATGGATACCCAGAATATCCCATTCTTCTGGATGGACTGAAAACAACTGAAATGCTGATTTTATATCACATTTGCCATTGGTGCACCTGCGCCCGTGGCCACTACCTGTGACATGGCCACATCAACCGATCAACAAGATACTGTGGCTGCCTCTTCATCAATAGTCATTCACTGATAACCCTGCTGGCTATGACAAATGTTGTATAAGCCTGTATTGCCCTGGCTCCTTTCTTGGCACTACCCCCATTGGAGAAATGACCAACGTCTCTAAGGGCCAGGGCTCGAAAGGCCGTGCCATCCTACCCTCCCTTACCTCTTTTTCTAGCTTGATTGAAACAGAACGGACGGCTGACCAGGGTTATGCACATAACATTCCAGAGTATGCTATATAAGTCCGTAAATTGTGCACAGTACGTCCAGAGTATGCCGCACCAATAGTCTTCTGCAAAGCAGATCCAAATGTTCATGTGTTAAAGGACGGTGCACCAGACAAAGTGCTCAAAACTTCACGTAGTGTTCAAATTAATTTTATTTATATTCGGATAAAAAACCTCAGCCAACGCGTTTAGTTTGAATGAATTTCGTCAGAGCTGAAATAATTCAAAATACAAAACATACACTTCAGTATAAACATGAAAAACACCATAACATATACAGACGAACAATTAATATCAATTTAAAAACTAAATAATTAGTACGATGTGGTGATACCAATCCTACCTCAGAAGGGCAAGAACAACAATATACAAACCCACAGTGATCAAATTGTAATGTAATTGTATCTATATGTATGCCTTTGAATGAATTTACAAATTATGAGATGTGTTGGTTATAGGCTGCCTTAACTGAATTATGCTGTATAATTATTTGTAATTTGATCACTGTGGGTTTGTATATTGTTGTTCTTGCCCTTCTGAGGTAGGATTGGTATCAACAGATCGCACTAATTATTTAAGTGCGATATAGCTTTGTCTTTATCTAGCTTGTCCTGGACTATCAGTTTGTGCTCAGTGGCTGATCACAACTTCTCCACCCATATCCTATGTCTTGCACCTGTGTACCCCAAACAAAACCCCCATCTAAACCTGTCTCTCAAAACCTGTGCTGCTCCCTGATCCTTGCATCCCCTCGGCCCTGCTTCAACATTCTCCAGTTTAACCGGAGTACGAGCCCTTTAGCCCAGGCCACTGTGGTCCTTTACCTCCCCTATGTCCAGTAAACCCTTGTTGGTGTCCCCCGGTATTACCTCCCACTTGTTGACTGTGCTGGCCTCCTTGATGATAGCCGCTACCCGTCCCAAAGCAGTTGACCAGTGCGTGCTGCTCACCACACTTAGAGCATTCGTGGCAGAACTTACAAAATGTGCCGGTACACAACCTTTGTTGAAATCCCTGCAAACCCCCCCTGTTCCTGACTGGCTCTTTCCTGTGCCTCCCACCCTTCCCCGAGTGGGCCTCCCCTGAAAGGGCTGTTAAACTATAGGCAGTCCGCTGGCAGTAAATATGGTCTTACCCCCCCTTTGCCGCTCGCATTGCATGTTGCCAAAAGTCCGTGTCCAGCACCCCTCTCTAAATTCCTCATCATATTGAGGAGCCCATGCGTATCCCCCTCCCGTGATTTGGGCCTTTCTGATGACATCCATATATTTAAATAAGACCATGCAGCGCTCAGGGTATTTTTCGCAATACACGGTTGCATATATCAAGAAAGCTTCTGTTGAGTTATTCTATTGTCAACGGGACCATTGGCCACTTGGCTAACTCGTATTCCTCCTCTGACCCTTCTTTTGCCCTCACCTCCCTATGCAATAGCTTAAGCATTTCCACATATTCCCCCTTCCAAATGCACTCGTTGCCAGCATCAAATGTGCCCCCAAAAGTTTTGTCACCCCCGTGTATGGGAGTTTCCTAATTTCCACTTCTTTACTCTCTGGCCTTCTCCCTTTCTTCCAACAGCTTTTCGGTGTGTGTGCTACTTTCTATCTTCGTCCCGTTCATGTCTCCATTCTCACTTGTGCCCACTCCAATGTCCATGACATACTTCCCTTTCCGTAGCCTACCCTCTCCTGTCTCCTGCCCCTACCCACTATACCCTTTGACACCATTACATGCTTTTCATTTGCACCTGTGGCCTTACCTGGCTCCACGGAGAATGCCTCTATAGTTGCAGTCCACCTCACCCGTGGCCCTGTACGCTCAGATGTCCTTGCTGGCCTCACTGAAGGCCCGAGGCCTTCCATGGCCTTTCTACCAGTGCCTGAAACCTTCTAGTTGAAACATTAGTTTGCTTCCCATCCTTTACATCTTCTCTTAACTCGCCTTCTTCAAGGCTTTCTTTATCAAAATCTAATTCCTCCTGCCCCGACTCTTGGGGCCATTCCTGGTATCATTCTACCCTAGAGGCCCCTCTGGACCCACATCTCCTGTCTCTGGAGGGGACGATTGTACCTGACGGTACTCCTCCGGGATCCCCCGTCTGTTACTGTTCTTCATTGCCCCTGTGGACCACCGAGATCTACCGGGTGTTGGGGCCAGCGAGGTCGCAACAAGCATGGATGCCGGACCCTGTACTGACCATCGCCTTTCGTTCACCTTTGCCCCTGCCCTGGGCTTACCCCCTTGTCCCGACCCACTCTGGCCACCCTTACCTTGGTCCCTGGCCCTCCCTACTAACTGCAGGGTACCTCCCCTTGCCATGTAGGCATCTATTTGCCCGATCCTGTCCAGCTCCCCACCTCCTCATTCCAGGCATGATGAGCTGGAGCCTCATGCCGGCCCCAGCTCATCAGGTATGTTCTCTTTCCCCATTTACATACTCCCAGTTCCAATCTATCCACCCGCCTAAGCTGGCCCTGATCCTTGTCCCTACCCCTGGGTCCTTCACCCAAACCCTCCCAGCCCCCACTCATCTCCCTCAGGCCAGAACTACTGGTGGGGCTTCCCCTCTTCCCCCTCTCCCTCTACCCAGCCAAAAAGAACCTCCCTCCACCCACCCTGCCTCCTTAAACGACTGATCCTCAGCGCAAGCAAAGCACTCTTTATTGCTCTGAGGCCTGTCTTTCAGGCTTCACCCATCGCCGCATGACTCCACTGCCTCCGAAGAAGCACCCACGTCTGTGCTGAGAATGCTGGCGCCCCCAACTGGCATTCTTCATGCCCTGGTGCCACCTCCATTCTCCTTCTGTAATCGCTGGCCTGAGGGGCTTCCCCTCTCCTGTGCGGCTGGCTAGCACCTCCTCCCGCCACCCTCTCTGGCGCCTCACTACCTGCCCCGGCCTCTAACTGTGAGGACGCTTTCAGGGCCACTCTCCTGGCACACGGGCAACCCAGTTCCCTCACCGCACTCGCCTTCTTTCTCTTCAGTGATGTGCACTCTGCAACCGCAGCGGCCTCTTCCACCGAAGCTTGTCCGGCCTCGGCTACCATGAGGTCCATTCTTCCGGCCTCACTCAGGAGTCGTAAGGCTTTCAATACATGATAATCTTCCATATTCCTCAAACATATGCCTCTCTCACCACTGCTATACTTTTCTGCCTATCTTTCCTACCAAAAATCCAGACCAAGCACTAAACTTGAAATAATCACTACTCTACTCTCCGCTTCAAGCCACCAGGTCACCAAACCTACAATGGTGTCTGGGAGCGTACTTGGAAAGCCTATATTCCTTGGGCTACCTTTGGACTGTATTTTAACATGCCCAAGAATATGTAAATTCAAAACTGCCATCTACACAATGACGGACAACCCGGCCTGCCCCCACCCTTCCCAATCTGCCTGGGGGCAGACCTCCCTCCGTTCGGCTGCCCCCAAACCTCCCTTGTTGGCACTGTTGTTTAATGGTAAACAATACAGGTACGAAGTAGACAATGGTTTCATTAAAACACCTCAAAAACAAAGAGCTATACTTGGCAAACTCGTCTGTACATAATGCAAGAATGCTGTAACTTGAATTGGAAGTGAGAGGGCCTAAATGTGAAAGAACATGTCAACTCTCAGTGCCTGAAACATGAAACCTTTATTCTGACAGCCATCTCTACAAGCATGTGTGGAGGATGGTTTTGTTTCTGGCAACACTCTTTAATTCATGTCCAAGCATCAAGTGCTGTTTCCTGCCCCTGATTCCTCATCCTCCTTCTAGCTCCCTCGCTTGTAATTGGATCCTTACATACACAGGGGTCCTTTGGTGTGTTTTTCCCTGGAACATGATGTACACTCTTCAGTTCAAAAGCCTTAATAAAGTGCTGCTCTTTTGAACCACAAGATGCAGCATGTTCTCCTCATGGTGTAGCTTCCAAAACATTTATTATGCGCAGGCTAAGAAAATGCTAAATAATGCAACTTGCTAAATTATTCTTAAAAGTGCACTTAAAATGAGAAAATTTAGATTTGAAGGTTTCATGTTGTTTCCAGAAATGAAAGGTATGAAAAAAACTGCAGAAACGAGTCCAGAAAAACAACGTTTCCCCTTGTGAAGTCTAAGTAGAGCAATTCTTATTTTTACTTTGTCTTCTGGTAAGCGCAGTTCTGCAATTTAAGTGGAAATGCCACAGGCATCACAATGAACAAGAAAACAACACTATTATGTTTGCTGAAATGCGAGGGTGTGTATTTGCTTGCAACCAATGCATTGCCTTGTAAACCCCTGCACCACATTATACCTGCGCCAGGTATAATGTATGCAAGGGGGGCGTATTGACGCAAGGAAGGGTCGTAGAAGTGACACAGTGAAATCTATGAGATTTTCTCACGTCAAAATCTTGCGCCTGCCTCACAGCAGGCGTAAGACTGACGCAGGGCCTTTCACATGGGGCTTGCCCCATGTGAAAGGACGCATTGCTTGAGTTGCGTCACTTTTGTGACATACTCCAGCAATGCGTCACTTTTGCGCTTACAGATACGTCAGAAATACTGACGTATCTGTAACTCCTTGCGACATGATGCGTCATACATTTAATATGACGCATCAGGAATGTCGCAAGGAGTGCGCACTGAGAAGTGACGCATCGCTGCTTTCACGCAGCGATGCGTCATTTCTCATAAATGAGGCCCCTGGACTCTACCCCAGGGTATAGTTTATGAATCTTAGCTGGAGTAAAATACAGCATCTATATATTATAAAAAATACATTCTTCTTAAATTGGCAGCTCGTACTGCCTTAGAACTAATACAATTAAAAGATTTCCACTGTGACATGTCCAAATGGCACCCTGTTGAGGATTCAATTCGCTGCAATAGATCTGAAATCAACGTCTTGTTGCCTTTAACGTGCAGTAATCTATACCTGTTCCCCGTGACAAGTAATTAAGACACAAAATAAGTTGCACTAAGGGAATCTGGAAGAGTTCCCTCCCTTATTGCAAAACCAACTCAAAGGGCTTGATTTGGACAAAACTAAAAAAAAGCGATCAGAATTCATATTAACTAATTGCTGCCACTGAGAAAACTCATTGTTATGGAAAAAAATCTCTGGTCCGAAATTCCAGCCTGCCCCACCTCCAACATGTTTGAATAGACATAAGAATGCCCAATAACCTACAGTCTGCTATTTTCAGCTGAGGGTGAAGCCTAGGTATTTCCCATTTTTCAAATATCCTAGTGTACCTTTTCTACAATAATATATAGTGTCTTACATTTTGACTTCTTTAGAAACCTTAGGATTTTTGAAAAATGAAATAAACCAATTTCTGATGTTTTCACCATTTGCACTAAACAAAAATTTGTGTTACTGGAAGAGCTGGAAGAAGACCTCACAAGTCAGTCGAGAAATGATGCCTGATAATAACATTTCACATTAGACAACGCCAACCCTCCTTCCTCGAGATCCTGCTGGATTGCATCCATTTCAGATCTGGGGTTTTTACAGTGCCAAATTAAATATTGAATAGCTGCATCCACAGGCACAAAGTAAGACTGTGGGACTTAAGTCAGGATGTTTGCAAACACAAATAAAAGCAACAGGAGTATACACATTTTTACGAATCCAACTCAACCCATAATTGTCATAGAGCACGTTTGCCATTGACTTAATATTTTATGGATTTTACATAGTAGATTTAACATTTAGCCAAAACAAATCCCCTAAAATAGAGGTTGCAAAAATCCCTAAGTACCTTATAGGTGTAATAAGGGAATAGTGAGATTGCATAATAAGAGGTAATACATCTGAAGAGCGATTAAAGAGAAGAGCTTCTAACTTGGCTTGGTTTATTTTATACCCTCCCATTTTAACAAACTCACTTATTTTATCAATTGCATTTAAAACATTAGTTTTGTCTGCAGCTAGATAAAGAACCATGTCATCAGCAAACCATTTTATCTGTGCAGCCTCAGGTACTGGAACATTAATATTGGGATCCTAATGGATAGCGCAGGCAAGTGGCTCAATTTGGGCTCTTTTAGTTGTGCTATTTTCATTCAAAGGGGCAGATTTACAAGAAACTGATGTATCTGTAGAGATGTGTTAGTTTCCCTGTGCCAGCCTGCGATACCCTTGCGTCACCATGGATTCACTGTATTTACACTACGGCGCACCATGGAGCAATGAATGACAGATGCATCCGAAATTCTGACGCACCTGTTGGCCCAAAAGGCACGCATTGCTGGAGTCATGTCGCAAGCAGGACACAACTCCAGCAAACCATATCGAGGCCTATACTTATTGTACTGCCCCATTCCTTACACCTGCTTCAAGCAGGTGTAAGGTTTTGATGCAGTGGCGTCCTAGAAGTGGTGCAGTGAAATCTTATAGATTTCATGGTGTCACTTTTACGAGGCTTTCCTGCGTGGGAACGCCCACCCTACATACATTACATCTGCCGCAGGTATAATATGACGCAGGGCCTTACAACATGACTCATCTCACTAGATGCGCCACGTTGTAAATTGTCCGCATTGTTTACGCTGCCGCCGCGTCACAAAAATGACGCAACAGCGACGCAAAAGTGTAGCAAGGGGCCTGTAAATCTGCCCCTAAATGTAGAACTTTAGGTATCTCTTTTAAGTTATCGTGATTGAGGGCCTAATTCTGAGTACGGCAGTCCTAGGACCACTGTACGCGTTGTGGCGATCCGACCACTCCCACCACTGCGTGTCTGCTTGCCGTATTTTGAGTGTGGCGGTCGGACTGCCACAAGACCGACGCCTCCGGCGGGATAAGGGATCCTGAGGTGGTGGCGCAGTGGAAAGAGGCAGGAATATGCTGGTGGTGCTGCTGCGGCACCGCAGAGCATACAAGTTGCATTTCCACCACCCATTTCATGGGGGTGAGCACACCATGAAAAGAGTGGTGGAGGTGCACTAGGAGGGCCCTAAAATGGCCCACTGCCATTTTTGGGCCTTGGGGTGTATGTCGTGTCCCCCCCCTGGAATTGAACCCCTGATCCTGCATGGTGTGGCGTGCACAACATGGTGCATGCCACACCATGCAGGAACGTGCTGCAGGCACTGTCAAGGGGGTGGTCTGCTGTTAAGGCTCTCCTATGAGCCTAACATAGCTCCCGCCATGAGACCGCTGCAGCACCGCCCTCCAGCCCTGACTTCAAGTCAGAATTTGGCAGGTGGGTGCACCACGGGCTTGGTGGTCCTCCTGTGGGCGCAGTGATGGCTGTCCTACAAGACGACTGCCAAACTCATAATAAGGCCCTAAGTCTGTCATTTTACACATAGGCAGCTGGCAAACATAGAAAATGTGGCAGCTATGGATTAAAAAACAGAAATGTCTCTTTAAAGTTCCTCCCTTTGCTTGCCGAAGGTCGGGCGAAGATCGGGTGACTTTTCCAGTGTTATATAGAACACCTGCATCCAAAATTCAAAACTTTTGGCTTGTTTCAAGACACCATTCATAACCCTCAAGAATCCTTTTCTGCCTGTTAATTCTACTTCTTCAAAGATTTCCATGCATGCGAAGAAAAACGTTCAGTACCTTGAATTAAAACAGATTTTACTGTAGTAGATAAAAGATTTAACTTGAATTGTGGAAAAAGGCAAATTAATTCCTCCCAATCTTGAGAAGAAATGATTCAATGTCTTTCAAGTGACATTTTCCTGATTCACCCAAATGTTATTTATGGAATACCAGTTCTCTTTTTAATGATAATCAGATGTTTAAATATTACTTCACTTTAAAAATACCTAGTTTCGGCCGATCACAGGCAAGCCACATTGTGGTTGTTAGTCTTTTCCGATGAACAATTATCATCTTTGCTTTCGTAGTCACCTGCCGATCATGAATTGGAAAAAATAATCAAGAAAGCAGCCTATACTGAAATGTGGTTGGAGATCCGCTTGAGTAATCTCCAACAGGGCTTCCAATCTGTCTTCAGAATATGCTGTAGCACTTAGACTGCTATGCTTCAGATAATAAATGATGATATTGTTGATATCGATATCAGGCATTGGCAAAGCCAAATTGGTCTTGTCTATGCAAGAGCTATTGGCTTTGTAAATATGTTTTAGCCATGGCTAAAAAGTTAGTGAGGTAAAGGAGAGTGCTGTGGAGTGGAGTGTTGTTAATTGGAGTAGAGTGAAGTGTGATGTAGTGGCAAATAGAGTTGTGGAGTGGCGTGGATTGAAGAAAGTGGAGTGTAATGAAGTGGCATAGACTGGAGTGGTGTAGAGTGTTGGGGAGTGTTATGGAGGGAGTAGAATGTCATAGAGTGGAGTAGAGTTGAGTGGCATAGAGTGGAGTAGAACGTCAGTGTGGAGTAGAGTATTGTAGAGTGGAGTGGCATGGAATGTGATGCAGTGGTGTAGAACAGTGGAACAGCATAGAAGGTGTTATGTAGAGTGGAATAGAGCATTGTCAGGTAGAGTGGCATAGAGTGGAATAGATTGTCATAGAGTGGAATGGAATAGAGTGGAATAGTGTAGGAGAGTGGGGTGGCTTTGAGTGGAGTACAGTGTTGTAGAATTGAATGGTGTAGAGTAGAGTGGCATTGAGTGTCACAGAGTGGAGTGGCATAGAATGGAGTAGTGGAGTGGAGCAGAGTGGAGTAGTGTGTCATAGAATAGAGTGGACTTAAGTGGCTCAGAGTGGCATAGAGGGAGTTGCGTAGAGTGTCATAGAGGAGTAGTGTTATAGAGGGGCTTAGAGTGGAGTATAGTGTTGTAGAGTGGAGTGGCATAGAGTGAAGTAGAGTAGAGTAGAGTTTAATGGAGTAGAGCGTCATAGAGTGGAGTGTCTTAGAGTAGACTGTCACAGAGAGGAATAGAGTGACCTAGAGTGAAGTGGCATAAAGTACATTGGTGCAGAGTAGATTAGCATAGAGTGCAGTTGCGTAGAGTGCATTGGTTTTGGAATAAAGTGGTGTAGACTGTGTTGGCGTAGGACACAGAGGCATACAGTAGATTGGTATAGAGTGCAGTTGTATAGAGTACAGGGGTGCAGAGTAGAGTGCAGTGTCGTAGAGTGGAGTGACGCACAGTGAAATAGAGTGGTGTAGAGTACAGTGGGGAGAGTGAAATGTTGTAAAGTGATTGTTTCAGAGTAGAGTCAAGTGTCATAGAGTGGAGTGGTGCAAGGAAGGGTGGAATGGTGCAGGGTAGAGTTCAGAGGAGTACAGTAGTGTAGACTGTATCGGTGTTGAGTGCAGTGATGCAGAATAGATTAGAGTGGTATAAAGCGGAGTGATGTAGAGCAAAGTGGCTTAGAGTGCATTGTCCTAGAGTGGAGTAGAGTGACGTAGAGTTGAGTGGTGCAAAGTAAAGTGTCAGAGTATGCTAGATACACACTTTAAATTAACCAGTGCCCACCGTCTGGTAGCTTAGCACAGAAAAGGCAGGCTTAACTTGAGAGGCAATGTGTAAAGTATTTGTGCAAGACACACTTACACCGTGACACAATGAAACCACCACAAAAAGACTCCACACAGGTTTTGAAAAATATAGAATATTTATGTGAATAAAACAAGACCAAAACTACATGAATGCAATCAGTAGAAGTAGAGATATGATTTTTTTTAAGTGCTTAAAAGTCAATAACGCTACAAGGTTACATGAGGTCATGAGGGACTGGGGAAAATCCAAAGTTCAGGCTGACCGTGATTAAGGGTACTCTGGCTACGAGACTCACGTAGGTCCCGCTAAAGAAGTACCTTGGATGGAGCAAAGCGTTGATGCTGCTGGCATGATGCGTTGATCTTTTCCACGCAGTTGGGTCACTGCGTTGTCATCGAGCACCATTGAAATGCAGGTATGAGTCATTGTTGAGCAGCGCAAAGAATCATCGTTGGGCCACGCAGGCTGTAGAACCACTATCATTGAACAGCCTCTGAGTCGGTGTCGAAAGGCGATGTGTCTCTTCCAGCCAGTACAGTGGTGACGATGCATCAATTGTGTAGCAAAACAGCTGCAGTACCCACTTCCGAGGCCCAGAACTGGAGGGGGCACCTCAAGAAAGGGTAGGACCCACAGATGGCAGCAGCACCAGCAGAATTGTAGTAAGTCTTTTGTGTTCCTGAGACTTCAGAAAACAGGAGGCAAGCCCTTGTAGTCAGTTTGGGTTCAAGTGTCATGGGTCCAGCCTTTTGCCTCAGCAGGGCAGAGATCAGCAGGCAGCAGGGCAGCTCAGCAAAGCAGAGAAGGAGTTCCTAAGAACAGTCAGTCCAGGCAAAGTGGCAATCCTTACAACACAGCAGTCTTTACTCCAGCAGAGTTCTTCCCAGGTCCAGTAGTGTACTGTCTTGGTATTGTCATAGCCCCAGTACTTATACCCAAATGTGCCTTTGAAGTGGGAATGACTTCAAAGCAACTATCCCTTACAGCCCAGTCCTGTCTTACAGGCTATCTGTGGGGTATAATCGGTCCTTTTTGTGGGGACAGGACATAGCAATATTCAGATGTAAGTGTGAACTCTCTCTCCCTCTTCCTGCCCAGGAAGGCTGTCAGAATGCAGATGAATACAGCCGAGTCCTCTATCACACCCTCCCTTCCTGTATTTTTGGCTGTCTAGAGGGAATGCACAAAGTGTGGCTGTCATCATCAAATAAGCTTTATTCGGCGTTTGACCATAAAAGCAACACAAAGAAATACATACACGCAAAAAATAACTCAACATAACATTACCTAATTAAAAGCAAGACCCAACTAAAATAGTTTAGCATATCAGCGATTCTAAATGAAAACCCAAAATACACAGAATCCCCTTTTTCACCCGCTGTTATTGTAATTCGGTGCTCGGGGACCAGGGTAAAAGTCATGCAGGTCCCAAATACAGATGGAGCCATCTCCAAGTTTTGGCTGGATGGATCGCAAGTAGGGGGCAATGTTCCTGTCTTTAAACCTAACCAGAATCAAGTCCCCCGGAACATTTTTGGGCAGATGACCAAGCCACCCCACCCTTCTGACGCTCAGTATCCCACCATCTAGCGCAGAAGGTAATGGTCTATTGTTTGTAAGCCAAAAGATGGCTTTGTTCAGTAGGTCCTGGTGCAGTTCACGTTTTCCTGGTCTGAGTGCGGGGACCCCAGAGAGAATGGTGACATATGGGGCTGCTACGGGGGGTGAGTCAATGCGATGTCTTCTATCTATTGCGATCACAGGAGCTCTATGTGGGGCGTGATCGAGATTATGGGTGTTATTGCGACCAATTTGAGTGGGTGGTATAACAGGGGGGTCACAGGTTTGCAATACCCTGGATGCATTGTCTGTAGACCTTTTCGGGGTGTTAGTGGGGGTTGAGCGTGTGGGTGTAACAGTGTTTCCGGTTAGTGGGTTTGACCGTGCTACCGTTTTTTCAATCCTGCACAGTCTTTCCCCAAATCATTAATTTTAGCTACCAGTGGAGAAAGAGCAGTATGTAGCAGATGCTCGATTTGGGCCAGAAGGGTCAGTTGTAGGGGGGATCGAGTCTCAGCCTTATCCAGTTGTAATGAGGCAGTATTAGGGCCAGGTACAGTGGGGCTGCGGTTATTAGATGGAAGGAGGGTTGTAACGGGGGATGGCTGGGGGGAGCAGATTGCTTGAACAGTGTCTCGAGCCACTATGGGGGGGGATAGAACATCCGGGATATAGTTTGTGCCACAGAGGGCATTCAGCTCTTCCCAGATGGACATTGTAGTTGGGTAACAGAGTCCTGGTATCCTGGTGTCAAGTATGGAGAGTTCAAAGCGATAGGGATAGAAAGAATGGAGCTTGACTGTACCTTCTCCAGTGATGGTGCCAAGAGTGGTGGCCCGTCCCGTCCTCCTTGTGCCTCTGAGGGCCACAGAGGGCCCGCCCTTTGCCCGGGCTTAGCCCGGCGCGGTCCCGCGCGCGTTCCACGACGCGGAGGGAGCCTCCTCCTTTTCTGCGCCTCCGGGCGCGCTGGGCCAGGAAGTGACCCGCTCGGCCTGCTGGGAGATGTAGTTCCCCGGCGGCCGTGAAGCAGGAAATCACCGGCGGCAGGGGGAACAGGCAGCGTGTGGGCCCCAGCGGCGGCGTGTGGACAGAGTCCCAGGTAAGCCCCAAAACAAAGTTTTTGCCCCCGCTCCTCAGTGGGAGCCTCCTCCTTTTCTGCGCCTCCGGGCGCGCTGGGCCAGGAAGTGACCCGCTCGGCCTGCTGGGAGCTGTAGTTCCCCGCGGCCGTGAAGCAGGAAATCACCAGCGGCAGGGGGAACAGGCAGCGTGTGGGCCCCAGCGGCGGCGTGTGGACAGAGTCCCAGGTAAGCCCCAAAACAAAGTTTTTGCCCCCGCTCCTCAGTGGGAGCCTCCTCCTTTTCTGCGCCTCCGGGCGCGCTGGGCCAGAAAGTGACCCGCTCGGCCTGCTGGGAGCTGTAGTTCCCCGGCGGCCGTGAAGCAGGAAATCACCGGCGGCAGGGGGAACAGGCAGCGTGTGGGCCCCAGCGGCGGCGTGTGGACAGAGTCCCAGGTAAGCCCCAAAACAAAGTTTTTGCCCCCGCTCCTCAGTGGGAGCCTCCTCCTTTTCTGCGCCTCCGGGCGCGCTGGGCCAGGAAGTGACCCGCTCGGCCTGCTGGGAGCTGTAGTTCCCCGGCGGCCGTGAAGCAGGAAATCACCGGCGGCAGGGGGAACAGGCAGCGTGTGGGCCCCAGCGGCGGCGTGTGGACAGAGTCCCAGGTAAGCCCCAAAACAAAGTTTTTACCCAACCCAGACTTGTATTGGAGACAGGTTGCAGGCACACAGAGCAAAGTTAAGAGCACAGAATTTTCCCCTTTTTAAAAGTGACAAATCTAAAATAGTAATGCCAAATCCAACTTTACTAGTAAAACACTTTAGCATTACCATTCCAAACATATGAAACATGATTTAACTACTCTTTTCTAATCTGGAAATATACTTTAAAAGTCTATTAAGGAATTCCCAATGCTAGCCTATGAGAGGAGTAGGCCTCGCAGAAGTGAAAAACAAATGTTGCTGTTTGTCACTACCAGGACATGTAAAATTTCAAAGTACATGCCCTACCTATTACTTACACAGGACCCTGCCCTTAGGGCTACCTAGGGCCTACCTTAGGGGTGAACTATGTGTAATAAAAGGGGGATATAGGACTTGGCAAGTGCTGTTTAATTCCAAGTTGAAGTGGCAGTAAAACTGCACAGACAGGCCTTGCAACGGCAGGCCCGGGAAATGTTTGACAGGCTACTTCTGTAGGTGGTACAACCAGTGCTGCAGGCACACTAGTACCATTTAGATTACAGCCCCTGGGTTAATGGTATGCCCCTTCACAAGGGACATACAGGAAAAATAAATATGCCAATCAAGTATACACCAATGTCACCATGTTTATTGGAGAATCACATGCACTTTAGCACTGGTTAGCAGTGGTAAAGTGCTCAGAGTCCTAAGGCCAGGAAATATAATTCAGCAACGAGAGGAGGAGGAAGGCTAAATGTTTGGGGTGACCCTTCAATGAGGTTCATTTTCCAACATGGGGCCGTTTTCCAACAGCATCATAGAGTAGAGTGGCATAAAGTGGAGTTGTGCAGAGTAGCTTGGAGTGCCCTAAACGGTAGTGGTGTAGAGTGCAGTGGCAAAGAGTGTAGTGGTACATAGTAGAGTGTGGTAGAATGCACTGGCATGGAGTGGAGTGTTGCAGAGTATAGTAGAGAGGCATATAGTGACGTTTCATAGTATGCAGTGGTGTACAGTAGATCAGAGTGGCATAGAGAGTAATGGCATAGTGTGACGTAGAGTGCTCTTGGCGGTAGAGTGCATTGATATAGAGAGCAGTAGAGTGGCATAGAGTGGTGCAGAATAAAGTGAGATGGCACAGAGAGCAGTGGCATAGAGTGAAGTAGCACAGAGTAGACTGGTGCAGTGGCAGAGAGTGTAGTGTTGCAGAATAGAGTGTCATAGAGTGAATTGGTGTAGAGTGCATTGGTGTAAAGTGCAGTGGCATAGAGTGTTACAGAGCATAGTGTTGTACAGTGCAGTGGTGCAGAGTTGATTGACATAGAAAGCGCAGGCATAGAGTGGAGTAGTACAGAGTAGAGTGTATTGGGGTAGAGTGCAGGGGCATAGAGTGCAGAGTTGTAGATTAGAGTGGCACAGAGTGGAGTGCTGAAAAAATTCAGTAGCAAAGAGTGCGGTGGTGTAGAGTAGAGAGGCATAGAGTGATGTGGTGCAGAGTAGAGTGCATTGAAAGAGTGGAATGGCATAAGGCCTGATTAAGCTTTTGGTGGATGGGATACTCTGTCACGATCACGAAGGATATCCCTTCTGCCATATTACAAGTTCCATAGGATATAATTGAATTGTAATTTGGCGGACGGAATATCTGCCACATTTGTGACGGAGTAACCCTGTCCGCCAAACTCTTGTAATTTACTTTATCACTCAAAGTACAGCCAGGCTTTTTATCCTGTACTGTCGCTCTGAAGCAGGCTGGGGACAGCATTTAGGCCCAGTCTTTCATTTGAGGTCTATAAAGAAGTCGTCGATATGCTGTATTTAAGGATGCTTTGCTAAATGTCACTAACGTGTTGCGTCAGCAACAGAAAGAAGGAAGAGGCAAACAGGCGACTAACTAAGCAGCGAGGTCAATGTTCACAATTCAGGGATCAGATCAAATTTATTTGACTCCCACGACCCAGAAGTGCTACTTGTTAGAAGGTAAGAACTCTCTCACACCAGGGGCATAACGCAGGTCGCTTCAGCCCCTACAGCAAAGGGGGTGGAGGGAAGTACCCTTCTGCGGTCACCATAATACTTCAGGGGGCCCCTTTCAGCCCAAGGCTATTGATTAGCTAGCTGTGAATCTGGGAGGCTCAGGGTCCCTTCATCACCTTCTCCAAGGGAGCCAATCATTTTGAGTTTTGCCACTATCTCTCACAGAAGCAAACTTGAAATCATGAAGTCTGGTGTGCACATGTGGGTAACCCGAGCACTCTCGGCCAAGAAACAAACCGCATTTACTCTCCAACATAATCACTGAGACAAACTGTTAGATGAATGGCCACAGATTTCTTAGAGCAAACAACAAGGTGATTATTCACAGGTGGTTAAGCGTTGTTAATCATGTCCAATAAAATATTATGGGAATGCAACTTTTATCAAAATAATCATTGCTTTCTATTTGGGACACTTGCTGTGAGTGTCTTTGCTATCAATTCCCTTTTTGGTTAAGCCTCCTATAGATTGTAGACTTAACTTACTAACCATCAAGCTGTCCCTGTTCCCCGGCCTCCAGGCAGGATTGGTCTGAGATTGCTGTGTCTGCTTCAAGCGGAAGCCCACCCTTTTCTTTTCCAGCTGACCCTGTCATTTGGCATCCCAAAGCCTGTTGTGTTAACCTCTTAAGTGCTGCATCGGGGCGTTGGCCGACGGCAGCACTACCTCCCCAGTGCTGCGCACGACCTTTGGACGTCCATTCAGCACTAGTTCCAATGGACAGCGCAGCACTGGGGAGGGATATTTGCGCCGCATCTAAGGTGTTAACTGATCCTGTCCCTTTGACCAATTTGTGAGTGAGGTATTTATTCTGAAGAGTCTGATTGCTGGTTTCTGCTGCAACTTATTACCTTATGATCATTCACTTTACACTTATTGTCTGGGTGTTGTTGGGAAGTAGAATATTCTTGCCTGCCTGGCAGAGGGTGGAGCTCCCTTCATCCATACATTTCCATTGTTTACTAGAAGCGGATTGGCCCATTCGGACCAAGCTCATCAGCAGGCCAATCGGTGTGGCCATGACCTCTTGATGACTTTCCACCTTGGCGTCCTGGACCCCTTGCCCACTTCAAGTCTGTTAGGCATGCTTTTGTCCTCGCTTCAGGCCCCTTTGTGCTCCTTTGTTCTTTGAGCAAGAAGGGGCCATTTTGTGAACGTTTCTCCCAGACATTCAGTTGGGTTATGGCTTCAGCACCCGCATGCTCACTTTGTGAGTTAGGCCTTCGCTCATCCCCTCTTAAGTAAAACTAACAATTGAATCCTTTCTGGCAATGCTCCTTTCACACATAAAATTCTTATATGATTTCTATCACCCTGCACTGACCCACTCATTTGTTGATGCCTTTTTCCACAATATTGAAATCTTTCCACCATTCCTTGTAAAAACACCAAATTTCATTCAATGCACAGAAAGTAGTAAATTCCCTCAATCCTGCCTGAAGATCCTTCCTGTTTAAAAAATAATGGTACACGTAAATCACTGCCCACTCCTTTCTGACTCTGATCCCAAGTTCAACTACTGCCATCTTCTGCAGACAGTGACATTAATAAGTTCTCTATTGGGGAAACAATGAATGGGTCAGACAATGACCTGCCCTTGAATCTTTGTCTATCTTTCGTACTTCCTTCAACCTGCCTATGGCCCATTGCAACATCCATGCCCATTTGCCTACAATGCGCACACAGTACTTTTTCTCACAACCTTACCGCTTCCATAGTCTATCTACTTTAATCTGGGACCAATTGACATCACATCTTCTTTGGTGTACGTCCAATCCGTTCTAAAGTTCCCACTTTTTCAGCATCAAGGGGCCCCTACTGTAAATAGCAGTGTATAAAGTATAGGCACACACAAAAACTTTTTTACATGGGTGAAATATTGCACAATTATCCGTTTTTTTTGTGTGAAATGGATTACGATTTCACAGGTGCAAAATTTCTTGTAAATTTAGCACGCTGGAGACCGGCCAGTATATCGTATTACGTTTGAACGTGCCCTAGGAGCCCGGGCCAGGGAAGGCTATGCGGGACCCAATGAGGCTGCACCAAACGCCGCCCGGAGGCGCAAACCCAGGAAAAAGGGGTGTCCGCGATTGATCGCCCGAAGCGAACGTGGCCTCCCCCAATCAGGGGAGCAGGCCGCAAGCCACAGAAGGGGTTAAGAAAGAGGCAAGCAGCCCCCTTTGGCCTTCTTTCTCTCCAGCCCCTCCGTTTGGCTGGAGAGAAAGAATCCCACCCACCCACTCCAAAGAAAGGCAAAGAAGCGGGCGTTCAGCCACGAGAGGGCTAGGGGAGGCGGTAGACAACCTAGAACGATAGGAAAGGAAGAGAAATTGATAGAAGTAGATGGAAGGCTCCCTCAGGGTGTGAGGTAGCAAGAATTCATCAGTTTACCTCACTTGCATCTAGGGAGATGCGCCACGTTGTAAAGTCCTGCGCTACATTATACCTGCATCAGGTATAATGTATGCAGGGTGGGCGTTCCGAGGTAAGAAAACCTTGTAAAAGTGACGCGGCGATATCTGCAACATTTCCCCGCATCGGATGTACGACGCCACTGCGTCAAAACCTAACGCTTGGCGTAAGGAGTGACGCAGCATAATAGGAATAGCCATTCCTGATCATTGCTGGAGTTGCGTCATGCTTGCGACAGGACTCCAGCAATGCGTAGCCTTTATGCCAATCCTTGCGCCACGGTGTGCCGCATTGTAAATGTGACGCATACATGTGTGATGCAACTTAACTGATGCATCTCTGCTGCTATGCAGAGATGCGTCAGTTCTTGCAAATCTGCCCCGCAGTGCATTTTAACTAAACTGGTTGGACGCGTGTTCACTGGAGACCATTTTCTTTATATATTATAATTATTGCTCTTACATCATGGCCTTCTAGCGAGAGAGCTAGAAACCGAGACAGAACGAGATACGGAGAAAGAGAGAGAGCCTGTGTGTGTGTGAGAGAGTTAGAGAGAGATTCCACCATTAGGGTTTAGAGGTCTCACCTTTCATCCAGCAACAACTTTCATTTAAGAAACCTAATGCATTCTGGGAGCTGTAGTCTTTGTTAGCATTATTTAATCCAGCGATATAAATGGGCGGGATCTGTAGGGCAGGACCTGCCATACATTTTTTATTTAAGGAAAACAGTTCCCCAACTTTTTGTTAAAAGGTAATCGTCCTGTAACAGTTAAGTCTGAGAGCTGAAGTGCAAGGCAGGACGTCTCCTGTTTTATAAAACCGAGGGAGGGGCTCAAAGCTAAACAAGCCTTTCTGCCAGGATACCTGTTGCCTGAAAGAAATATAAATGTGTGCAACTGGTTAATCTGATTATATAAAGGGTGTTTGGAAGCCGGTATTGCATTTAATCGATGGAATCACTGGAAGTTGCCTGATGACACAGATTTCTTCCTTATGAGTGCTATTGCAAGGGAGTTACCAGCTAAGACCTAAACTGTGGGCCTTTAAAAAAAAAACAATTAAAAAAAATCCACTATGCATAAGTCTGTGTATTACTAAAATCTATATTTTGGAAGCACTTTTTTATCAAGCAATTTTGGGCATTTTGTAGCGGCCTATCATATATCTGTGTGTAATGCAAGTTTAAAATAATGACTTACATATTTACAGTGCCTTCTGTCGCAGACTGGGACTTCGATAGCACTGTGAATAAGTCATTATTTTAACCTTGCATTACATACAGTATAAGGGAGGCTGCCACAAGGTAAAAAAATGCTTTTAAAATATACATTCGAATAATACACAATCACACTGTACATACTGCAAACATTTTTATAGGTACCCTAAAACCAGGGACTCCACAGATCAGCTGTTAAGACCGCTACTGTACCTCTAAAAAAGAATAATTCCCTGTCATCACTAAGCTTCAAGTGACTCCCTCAATTAAAGCCAATAAGGGCATGCAAGCAGCATTTACATTTGCAGATTAACCAATTGCACACATTTGCATTGGTCTCAGGCAGCAGACACCCTAGCAGGAAGCTTCTTCATTGTTTAGTTGCCTCTGCTTCACAGCACAGGAGGCTCCCTCCCCTTTCATTTCAACTGAAGCATGTCGGCTGTCAGAATGAACTGTCCCTAGATGGCTGTCTTTTCACAAGAAGGAGGGGATCTGTTTTGGTTAAAATAAAAAGGATGGGCACTTTGTGCCCCCCAGTCTCACCTCATTTTAAACTAAAGTTTGTAATTACAGTGTATTGTAAAAAGAAATCACAAACGTGAAGCATTATGTCTCAATAAATACAAGTCCCGAATTTAGCGAGCACCAGCAAATGCAAATCTCGAATGCGACAAGCATGAGTCAATGCGGATCCCGAACATAACGAACACAAGCAAAGCCAAGGTCCAAAGTAACTTTCAACACCACGTGAAAATAAATAATTGAAACTAAAGGAGTCTAAGAAAACAAAATGATCTAGAAGCCTGAGTAAACAGGTATCCAGGAAGTTTTCTCTCAATCCTCCGCCGCTATCTACAGTGACCATGCAGCTGAATATATATTTTAATGCTGCATTTAATGGTTGTATGACAGAAGCATGCATGGCTAAACCACGGCTGCCTCAACAATGCTGCCGCAACAATGAATGCATCTTAACCATGCATGCCTTTACAACAAATTTCACTGTAAAGGCATGATTGCTAAAGGGATATGCATGGTAAATTGCATATTCCAACCCACCTGCCCTGGACCCTAACACCTCAAACCCCAGCCCTGTAATCCACCCTGCCCCATAAAACTACCCTGACCCCTCACCCTAAGTCCTAACACTTGGTCCCTGCCCCAAAAATTATCCTGACCCTCGCTCTGAGGTCTAAAATCCTGCCCCCTACTGTGCCCCCCCCTGCCCTAAGCCATAACATCGACCCCGTCCACCAAAAAAACTTCCCCTCCCCTGAAGCCTAAAACCATTCCCCCTGCAAAAACCTACCTCGAACTAAGGCCCCCAGCTCAGGGCTCTGAAACTGATCCCCACCTTGCCCTTTAAACTACCCCACCCCCCTCTCTCCACGTGAGCTCTAAGACTCTGCCGCCTTCCAAAGAAATACCCCAATCCTAGCCCTTAAAACTACCCGACCCCCCTGCCCTGAGCCTAAAACCCTGCCACCTTCATAATAAACTACCCCAACCCCCTCGATCCCTGAAAACCACCCCCCAAACCCAGCCTCTGCCCCATTTACCTGTCCACGTCTGGATCTACCTGTCCCGCCGCTTCATGTGCCTCTCCCCGCCCATCCAGATATCTAGATTGCTGTGTGTCTTAACCACGCGTGGTCAAGGAAGATGTGTGGTTCTCAGGCAAGCGTTGTTCCGCTTGAGGGGAAATGGCAGATGTGGCTCAGCCCACTTTGTGAAGGCCTTTTCCCGCTTTTAGGCGCCTATTAGGATGGCTCCCCGAGGTGGAGGCAGCGGCGGTCCCTCCGGTGGAATTAGGATGTGACCGCCACCCTGGCGGTCACATCCCGTATATTTAACATTGCGGCGGGTGCTGCTTTAAGCAGCACCCGCCCAAAGTTAAATATGCATGCTGTGCATTAACATGCACAAAGTGGCAGGCACCGTGCGGTGCCTGCCGCATTGTGCATGCAAATGCAGGGGGGTACATGTGCACCCCCCTTCACCCTGAGGGCCCGCAACGGGCCCCCAAAGAAAAGACCGTATGCCTCTCCGTGGTGGCATTGCCGCCATGGAAAGGCATGTGCTGAAGCACATCCTAATATGGCTGGCGGTGTCTGATAGACACCGCCACCATATTAGAGCTTGTCCGCCACGGTCGGAAGCCGACCGCGGTGGTAAAGCGGCGGACGGTCTTCCCGGCCGCCGATGACCCCCCAGCCATCCTAATGTAGCGGGGGTCTTTTCATTCACCACAGCGGTGAATCCGCATCCTCTGGGCCGGCAGTGGCTTCCGCCGGCCCGGAGGATACGGATTCACCGCAATCCTAATCGAGCCCTTAATACCCAAATGGGTTTCTAAAAATGTAGTTACCATGTCCTCTGCCTTTATTGCATTATTTTCAGATACCATGGCAAATCTCACAGTGATATCTGTATGAGAATAATAGTTGCACTCCTTTTATTGCGGTCACCCACTGTATTTATACTTCCATTTTAGTTTCAGGTGTAAATAATTAATCTTATGGTGAATGCATCTGGCCTGCGCATTCCGAGTCATGTGGATGCCATTTAAAGGTTACAGCTGCGTCCCCTTGCTTGATCCTTGTGACCCCTGACACTGCATATATGACCGAGGCCTGAGAGATCATAAAGGCAGTGGCAGAACCTAAAAGGAAACCAGGCAGGCACACATGTACTCTGTTTTATCCTCAGTGCCTGTAGATGGGATTTTTAGGGGCACCCATGGGCCAACATCGTCAGGGTAAAAAAATAAAGTGATGTCACTTCCAGTGATATCATCAGTTGCTAAACAGCTGGATGATGTGTCTTCCACTACCTCTGGCATTTTGGTAAATTAGCGCTGATGCAGAGTTTCAAAACAGGCAAAAATGTTACCACCATCCTGGGGCTCATTTATGAGGCCTCTTGCGGCACTGGAACGTCACTTTTTTGACGTTCCGGTGGCACAATGTCCCCCAGCATATTTACAACGTCACCTAAGCCCCCTCAGGGGAGGACGTTAGGGAGGCGCAACAAGGAGAAATGTTTTAATTTCTCCTTGTTTTTTTCCTTTTTCTATGTGTGCTGCAGAAAGCACATAGAAAGAGGAAATCACCTGAATTGAAGAGATTCTATGCAGGAAGGTGTCCCTTCCTGCACAAAATCAACCCGCAATGCAGGCCCCCCTGCACCATGGTGCATTGGGGCATGGCAGTCCATTGTGCTCCGGCTCTAGGGAATAGGTCAGGAAAGCACTGTATCTCATAGATAGAGTGCATTCCTGCTCTTTTGTTTTGACGTAGGACAGCACAGCAATATTCCATGCGGCGCTGCCCTACGCCTCGTAAATGAGTCCCCTTGTTTCCTTGTAAGAAGCAACTTTTTTATGGGTCACCACTTTTTTTCTAAAACTCTCCGACCCGAGACGACCTTTAAACCTACATTTGACCTGTTCTGCTTTCCTTCAAAATCTAATGTATTCTTACCCTGGAGAAACTGCACCCTTCCACTGCTTTACCACCAATAGCACGACGCACCTCATACCCCATTGTGCCAATGTATATCGGCCTCATTTATGAGAAATGACGCATCGCTGCGTGAAAGCAGTGATGCGTCACTTCTCAATGCGCACTCCTTGCGACATACCTGATGCGTCATATTTAATGTATGGCGCATCATGTTGCAAGGAGTTACAGATATGTCAGTATTTCTGACGTATCTGTAAGCGCAAAGGTGACGCGTTGCTGGAGTGTGTCACAAAAGTGACCCAACGCCAGCCATGCGTCCTTTCACATGGGGCAAGCCCCATGTGAAAGGGCCTGCATCAGTCTTACGCCTGCTGTGAGGCAGGCACAAGATTTTGACGCAACAGTGTCCTAGAAGTGACGCAGTGAATTCTCATAGATTTCACTGCGTCACTTCTCCGAGGCTTTTTGAGGGGGAACGACCCCCCTGCATACATTATACCTGACGCAGGTATAATGTAGCGCAGGGGTTTACAAAGTGAAGCATCTGCTAAGGTGCGTCACTTTGTAAATAGTGCACAACAGGAGGCATGTTTTACACCGCCGATGCATCACAAAAAGTGACGCATCAGAAGCGCAAAACTGGCGCAAGGCCTCATAAATGAGGCTCACCGTATTTAATAATCATGATGTAAAGCGCGCTGCAACCCTCCCGGGCCTGCGCCACGCTCTAAAGAAATTACAAATAAACAGATAAAATAAATATATTCTGATTGCATCTCTGCCCTTGGAAGGCATACTTTTATTGCAAATTTTGAGTGTTATTTAGGAGACATAGACACCAACAGGTGGGCTGCTATCAAGGCTACTACCCTTGTAAACACACAACATTCGTTGTGCACAAGGCATGATTTGTCTCTGCAGTCAAACAAATATATATTAAATATTGTGACAGGCCGTGAAGTGTTGAAAGCGTCCTGAAATCCTCTACAGAGCTGCCTAAAAATAAAGCTTTTTTAGCCAACATATCTAGCAAATCAGGCTACCAAAATAATTGATTAACCCCATTTAATTTTTTTTTTTTTTTGAGAACTGGCATTGCTCGCTCAATTTGCAATTTGGAGCTGGTATGAAAACACTTCCAATAGCTGTGCGGAAGGAGTGTTGTCAAAGAAGGCTTAATGAATGCAAGCAGATCAGTTTTCTCTAATGCTTTGTACAAGGTGAACGTCAGTTCCCTGATGTATGCCCCCCTTCATATCACCTCACATCATCAAGTTTTGCTGCTGTGCTGCAAGCTTCCTTGACCTGTCAGCAGATAGCCTGTGACTGACAGGCCTTGCTGGTTCAATGTGTTTCATTCCTTGCTTCAATCTCTTTCATCCAGTTTCACCGCGTTAACATCTCTCTACATCAAATACCATCTGATGTATTACTGTCCATCCAACTCCAGTATCGGTACTTCAGAATTTTTATCTGCCACTTGTCAGCTCGCAAGTTCAACAAGCGTCTCATCTGCTGGCGCATTGCGTCTTGGAAAGAGATGCTCAGAGCAGTGAAGTGGCAAAGATGCCATGGGCCGTGGGGGAAGCAAGGGACAGGGCCGCTTTGCTGGTGAGGCAGTGAAATACAGCATTTTCGGGTTCAATTGCCCGTGAGGGTTCTGGGCCCCACTGCCACTGCACCTGTTGCACTATTGGTAGCTACATCCCTGACTCTGAGTACTTCTGAATGTTGGAATTGGGAAGACGGCGCAAATCTCCCCAAAACATGAAGGCTCACTCCTCAGTAGTATTATTGTATTGTTGTCTTTTTATAGACAGAAACAGCACACTATTTCTTGGCAACTGCAGTGTAGCAAGAAGTATGCTTATTGCAAGGAGTGTCTGGTCTTCGACATTTTGTTTTTTTGAGTCAACTCAGGTCAGACATTCAAGACTCTCCTGTTTTTTATCACGCCTTTCCCCTTTCTACCCCAGTAATAAAGGGTTGATAATTATCCAACAAACATGCCTGCCTAACTGCTTGCATGACCGATTACGTGGACGATTGTATGGCAGATGGCATGAACATCTGCTTGACTGCCTCTCTTAAGTGTATGCACCCTAATCCTCCATCCATTTGCCTCATGCAAAGGTGCAGAGACAGAAATAAGATAAGAGCACAATTCGGGACCTCATGCACTGGACCTACACAACTCCTATAGTCCTATGACAGGCACATTTTTCTATCCATAGCACTCCAGCCCTCTGCACCTTGTTAGCACTATCTATCTATCTATCTATCTATCTATCTATCTATCTATCTATCTATCTATCTATCTATCTATCTATCTATCTATCTATCTATCTATCTATCTATCTATCTATCTATCTATCTATCTATCTATCTATCTATCTATCTATCTATCTGTCTATCTATCTATCTATCTATCTATCTATCTATCTATCTATCTATCTACCTGTCTGTCTGCCTATCTATCTATCTATCTATCTATCTATCTATCTATCTATCTATCTATCTATCTATCTATCTATCTATCTATCTATCTATCTATCTATATATATACATTTATATATATACATATATACATATATACATACAAACCTATCTATCTATATTTATCTATAGCTATAGCTGTATCTATATCTATCTATCTGTTTATCTATCTATCTATCTATCTATCTATCTATCTATCTATCTATCTATCTATCTATCTATCTATCTATCTATCTATCTATCTATCTATCTATCTATCTATCTATCTATCTACCTGTCTGTCTGTCTGCCCATCTATCTATTTATATATATATATATATATATATATATATATATATATATATATATATATACACATATATATATATATACATACAAACCTATCTATCTATATTTATCTATAGCTATAGCTGTATCTATATCTATCTATATGTCTAACTATCTATCTATATATTCACTGAAAAAAACAAAGGTTACAGGGACATATTCGCAGGCTCAGATTTCACTCACACAAAACCATAGAAATTCAGCAGTTATAATTACCAAAGCTAACTATAACCTACGCCCTGCAATTCCCTGCTTATGACCTCACATATTACAATACTTATGGCATGGCTAGTGACATCACGGAAAACCTCTCAAATGACATCACTGATGACATCATCCAATGAGGGTAAGTGATTTATAAATGTTTCTGAGAGACTTAAAGAAATATATACTAAGCTACAGCATACGTTAAATTACTATTCTTTCTGAACTACTAATAAGTGATACTATGTCTAACATATGTCATCAGAGTGGCTCTATGACTGTCTGTATCAGTGTGTGAGTGAGTCTCTGAGTCACTGTATGGGTGTCTGAGTGGCTATATGGATCTGTCAGTGGGTGTGTGAGTGGCTGTATCGGACTGTCAGTGGGTATGTGAGTGGCTGTCTGAGTCTGTGAATGGGTTTATGAGTGGGTTTTTGGGGTTGTGAGTGGCTGTGTGAGCGGTTTTATGGGTGTGTGAGTGGTTGTATGGCTGGGTGTGAGAGGGGTTATATGGGATTGTGAGTAGATGTCTAAGTTGCTGTCTGGGTGTGTGAGTCGGTGTGTGAATGGCTGTATGGGTGTGTGAGTGTGTGTGAGTGGTTGTGTAGGTATCTGAGTGTGTGTGTGAGTGGGTGTATGAGTCTGCAAGAGGGTGCATGAGTGGTTGTATGGGTGTGTGGCTAGGTGCATAAGTAGTTCTATGGATCTGTGAGTGGGTGTATGGGTGTGTGACTGGATGTGTCAGTGGTTTATGGATCTGTGAGTGTGTATATGTGTGGATGTGTGAGTGGGTGTGTGAGTGGGTGTGTGAGTAGTTGTACAGGTGTGTATGTGGTTGGATGTGTGAGTGGTTTATGAATCTATGAGTGTGTGTATGTATGAGTGGGTGTGTGTGTGAGGGGTTGTGCAGGTGTGTGAGTGGGTGTGAGTGGTTGTGTAGGTGTGTGAGCGGGTGTATGAGTGGTACTGTGGATAATATAATCATTGATTTCATTTGAGATGTCATCAGTGATGTCATTAGTAATATTACTGACCATGCCTTGAGTGATGTAATATGTGAGGTATAAGCAATGCATTGTGGGAGTGAAAGTTATGGTTAGCTCAGGTAAGTATAACTACTGAATTTCTATGGTTTTGTGCATGTGAAGTATGAGCCTAACTATTTTGCCCCACTAACTGCTATCTCAGCTATACAGTCACTCACAGAAGCATGCACTCATTTATATAGCCACTCTCACATTCACTCACACATACAGTTACTCATATATCCTGTCACTCACCTATACTGCCTTTCACATACTCAGTTACTCACCCATACTGGCATGCATTCAATCACTGACACAGCCATACAGACACTCACTCACCTATACAACTTCTCACACATGCAACAGTACCCCATATAGCCACTGATTCACCCACTCACTCATCCATACAGGCAGTTACACACCTCCTCAACAACAAACAGATACACCCAGATAACCATAGACGTGGTCAGACAGCCAATCAATCCACCATATAGCCATTCACATACCCACTAACACACTCATACACCCACTTAGACATCAACTGACAGACAGATACACACATTCACACAACTAGTCACTCACACATACATTCACTAAGACACCTGAACACTTACTTATACAGTCAGTCACGGACCCACTGATTCGCCAATACACCTTGGTATATATATTTAACACTCATACATTTTTTATAAACACTCATAGTCACAGGATGATGTAATCACTGATATAATCAGTGCTGTAATTTGAGATATCATCAATGAAGTCACTGACCATGTCATGAGAGGTGTAATATATGAGTTCATAAGCACTGAATTGCGGGGGTGCGAGTTGTAGTTAACTCAGCTAACTATAATGGCTGAATTTCTCTGGTTTTGTATGAGTAAAATCTGACCATAACTATAACGTCATTGTAACCTTTGTTTTTTTTGTGAATTTCTAAGTTTTAAAAAAAATATTTCCCCTTTCTCCACCACCCTGCAAACACGCCGCCTGGCGCACTCTTGCCTGGGGAATGAAATGCCCTTTGTTGCTGGGGATCCTTAGGGGCCTTGCTTCTTGAGGTTCCCTGGGGGCCAACTAGCCCTCCTGCTACCTCTAGTAAGCTTCACACAGCTGGATTACTGAGAGGTGGTCAGAGGCCACCTGCACCGACCCTAACCCCTAAAAATACATGTCCCACCCAAAAAACCCATATCCACCCTAAACCCTAACATTTCCCTTGCCACCCAAAAACCCATACCCATCCTAAACACTAAAATACCCTCCCCACCCAAAAAAAAAACCAAACCTACCTTAAGCATACCCTTAACACCCAAAATCCCACACTCACCCTAAACCCTAAAAATAACTGTGCCACCCAAAAACCCACACAGAGTAAATTCTAAAAATACCTATGCCACTCAAAAGCCCACATCCACCCTAAACACTAAAACTGCTCTTCACACCCAAAAAACCCTATCCACCCTAAACCCTAAAAATGCCTTTGCCACCCAAAAGCCCACTCTGACCATAAACCCTAAAAATACCTTTGCAACCCAAAAACCCACACTCACCCTAAACACAAAAAATACCCTTGCCTCACAAAAACCCATACCCACCCAACACCCTAAAATTTCCCTTGCCACACAAAAATCTGTATCCACCCTAAACCCTAAAATGACCCTTGCCACTCTAAAACCCATACCCACCCTAAAAATACCCTTGTCACCTAAAAACCCATATTCACCCTAATATATATTTATATATGTGTATGTGTATACTTACCTATAAAATACTTACATTTTCATATTTTCACTGTAAAGGCATGCGTGATAAAGGCATATTTGTTGTAAAAGTGTGCATGGGAAAGTCATATGTGGTAAAGAAACATTCATTGTAAAGTCTGCTTGGAAAAGGCATGTGTGGTTCCAACTGCGATGAAGATGTTGTTCCCCCATGTCAAGTGTTAGACATAAACTCCCTTGACTACCAAACAGCAATGGACTGGAACTTTGGGCAGTCAGGCAGGTGAGCTAGATTGGAAGCCTTTTTTTGTTCTGTGGCCCATAACAATACCAACAAAAAAAAGAAATAACCCACACAATTTCACCTTCAAGTTGACCCATCTGGCAGTGCCAGACTGGCCGAAATTTCATTCCAACACTACCGACAAATCATCTTGGGCTGAGAGGAAATTACAATTAAGAGGCCAAGTTTTGAACGTTTATTATGTCACAAAAGTTACAAATTGGGAGTGTCGAATTATGGAGCCCTTAAACTTTACCTACAGTTCTTGCACAGCACAACATTCTCCCATTGCTTAGGTACTCCTCAGGTGCTAACAAAGGCTGTGAAAGAGGTTGACATTTCCCTTGAAGTTTTTCTCTACAGTTAGAGTTCCTTGGTTTAAAGTTAACCCTTGTAGCATTGTTTATTATGTATCGGGTAAAATTTCAATTATGATGACCTAACACCATGTGATTTCTAACATTTCTCATTATGCGTGTTACATAAAATTCTAGAAATTATGCCACTTGTCAAAATCTCAAGTCCATTTGGGTAAAAATCCTATTGTGGGAAAACTGTGACAATGCAAACTAACACAATGTGAGCGAATGCTTTTTCCATCACTTGTGTTTTATGTGCTTTTTGATACCAAATTGGACACAAAGACACATTTTTGCCACATTATAGCACTAAATGTTAGATATGTATTACGAATAATTTTTCCAAAATTTTACAGAATTAGGAAAGCAGAAATTACTCAAATTTCGCACAAAACTACCGTTTTTTATGTAATGCAAATTTGTGAGCCCGCTATCACTCGGGAGGGTACCCTGGCACTGAGCAGGTGTGCCAAACCTAGGGCCTAGTGGAACTACTCAAAAAGTCAGGCTTCTTGCAGGATTCAGTAAGTGACATGGAGGCCCTTCGGTGTAGCGACAGGTCTAGCCACAGTTTAGGAGCGAGTAGGAGAAGGCTCAACCACTGCATCTGGTTTTCAGTATACACGGGATGTGTGCAGGTAGGAGTCCAGATAAGTTGTGGTCTCTGGAAGATTTGTGAAAGCAGATGTAATGCTTTGAAAGAGTGGGTGAGGAGTTTGAATTGTGTTGGTTTACAGGGAGCCAGTGAAGCTCCTTCAGATGTGGTGTGAAGTGAGTGCAGCGTCAAAGGTTGATAGTGATTCTGGTTGCTGAGTTTTGAATGGTCTGCAGTCTTCTGGTGAGTTTTTTGTTGATTTCTCCATAGAAGGTATACCCAAAGTCCAGCCTGCTTGTCATAAGTGTGTGCATGACAGTAGTCCAGATGCTGATTCGGAGCTATTTGAAAATCTTCCTTCGCATCTTCAGGGTAGAGAAGCATCAGGCCTTGACAGTGTTGACTTGAGCGGTCATGTTGAGTTTAATGTTGATGGCAATCTTGAGGTTCTTGATGTGGGTGACGGGGGTGGTAGGTGTTGGTCCTAGCTCTGTTGGCCGCCAAGTGGAGTCTCACATTGAAGAGTTTTCCAGAAAATCACAATTTCAGTCATGTCAGTGTTCAACTTCAGACGCTTCATCCAGTGGGTGATTTCAGTCATGTAGGCACTGAACTTTAGTCTTGTATTTGGCGTCATGCCTGTGATGGAGAGAATGAGTTGCATATCATTGTCGTAGGAGAGGATGTTGATGTTGTGAGAGTGGGTGATGCTGGCAAGAGGGATCATGTATCCTTTGACGAGGATCAAGCTTAGGGAGGAGACTGACAGAACTCTGCAGATGATGTTTTGGGCGTCCAAGGTGTATGGTGCCAGACTGACTGACAGGGCCTTTCAAGTCAGGAAGGAGCAGATCCATCAGAGTATGTGTCCTTGGATTCCAATGTCGTGCAGGCGCTGGATGAGGATAAATTGAGAGACCATGTCAAATGCTGCAAAGAAGTTGAGGAGGAAGAGGGCTGCTGTGTCTCCTCTGTCCAGAGTCATGCGTACATAATCCATGGCAGTGATGAGGGCAGTTTCTTTGCTGTGGTTGGATCTGAAACAAGACTGAGTGGTGTTGAGGAGGTAAAGTATTAGGTGAGGTGTCTGTTGATAATGTTCCCTTTGATAGCATATTGGTACACTTGCATGTGGGTGTGTTGTAATTAGTACAAATGAAAAGTTGTCTTATTACGTAAGAGGGACTGCCATCCTCACACTGACCACTAGAGAAGTTGCCAGAGGTTGTGGATGAGAGTGTGCATGTTCTTTCTTCTGAACACAATATGTGTATGGACTTTCATATAGTATGTGTTCAGTAGGTGCTCAGGAAAGAGGGTTGGCAATGAAACTTTCCTCTGAGCTCAAGCTGATAGGAATGCATCCCATGGATATCTGATAAAAGTCTAACATTTCCTGTTTAATTGCGTGAGCAGTTTCCGATTTAAGTTATGTTCTTAACTAGTTTAATGTATCCTCTTGTCAGTTACGTTTTCTGGACAGTCCTCATTGCGAGAGATTGAAATGGTGGTGTTTCTTGTGGGATAGGGGTCTTTGAGTTGGAGTGTGTGATATGGTAGTTTTATTCTTTCTGTGGAGCATGTTTAATAGGATGTTGAATGTTGGGAGGGTGAGGGGTTTGCGAAATTGTCTCTAGAGAAATGTTGAGTGTTTGGAGTCAGGCAGCATATTGTGTCTAGAACAAGTGTCAGATGGCATGGCATAATGGCTGATAGTATACTGTTAAATGGTAGTGTAGTGCTGTGCTGAGTACTTTGACAATCTGCATATTGTGCATTATAATGCAGTGCCAGGAAGCCGCTTGGCCGCAGTGCGCTTTATCATGTTTCTTTTTCATTTCATTTCAATGTTGCATGGAGAGGGGCTTGGCAATCTGGTGGTGGATGGTGTGCTATAGTATGTAGTAATGGTGTTGAGGAGGGCAGCACAAAGGGCCTCATTTATGAAAAGTGACACATCGCTGCGTCAAAACAGCGATGCGTCACTTTTCATTGCACCCTCCTTGCGACACCAATGAGGCATCATATTTACAGTATGACGCATCATTGCGCAAGGAGTTACAGATACGTCAGTTTTTCTGACGTATCTGTATGGCGCAAAAGTGACACATTGCTGGAGTGTGTCGCAAAAGTGACGCAACTCCAGCAATGTGTCCTTTCACATGGGGCAAGCCCCATGTTAAAGGGCCTGCGTCAGTCTTACGCCTGCTGTGAGGCAGGTGTAGGAAAGTGACGCATTTGCGTCCTAGAAGTGGCGCAGTGAAATCTTATAGATTTCACTGCGTCACTTCTATGACCTTTTCTTGCGTCAGAACGCCCTGGCGCAGGTATAATGTAGCTTAGGGGTTTACAAAGTGACGCATCTACCTAGATGCGTAACTTTGTAAATTTGGTGCAACAAGGCACATTTTTTACGCTGCTGGTAGGTCACAAAAAGTGAAACACCAGCGGCGTAAAAGTGACGCTCTGCCTCATAAATGAGGCCCAAATTTTTTGTGGTTATACAGCTGGCATTCATTTAATGTATTGTAACTGGATGATATGTTTGGGGTGATTTGAATTAATGTCTGTGCTGTTTTTTTCTTGCTTACTTTTTGGTATTGAGCAGCACAGTGAAGCGTGACCAGTTGTGGTGACAGGTATTCTCTTGAGTTGTTTATGGAACTGAGGAGAGAACAGAGGGACAGTGGAGACAAAAGAGGACATATAAGGAGGAGAGGGAGTATTGTAGTTGCATCGCATGGAATATGGGAAAGAGGCACAACTATGTAGAATGTGTGCATGTTACTACTCAATAAAATAGTAGATTCTTTTAATATCAAGCTAGGAAAAATAAAGTTAAACTGTAGAACAAGGAATACAAAGAGGAGCTTCAAGTGTTTCCGAGCCTTTCAACATCATACCATTCCATCATTGTCTAGGAATAGTGTTTGTATGCAGTGACATCTTTAGAGAACATGGAAGATGTACAGATTGTACAGTTTGTTAACCTTGTTTTATCTAGGCTGTGCAATATTTCATTTTTGTCTGTGTAATTTCACATAATTTATAAATGTTACATGGAATTCCTGAGATTATGCCATTATGCAGTGCATCATAAATGAGATTTTGTTTGTGTAAACATCCCATTGTGGTTACATTGGAACAACGTAAAGGAAACAAACATAGACAATTTTTTATTAGTCACTTGCGATTGTGAACTATTTTCTTTAGCCCAAATGTGTACGCTTGTCTAAAATTGATGCCAGGACACAAATTGTTTTACGAAAAATAGCACACAATGGCGGGGCTGTGTTTTGGGAAAGAAACTTTATTTTACACATTTATTTGGCATTTGGCATCATTTCTGCAAAGGATATATGTCAGTTTCACCTATGTTTAGTACTAACTTGAGCAGAGAGATGGGAAACTGAGCAGCCTCTGCATCTCAATGGATTGTTGTAGGAATCTCCTCATCTATGGTGGCCACGGCTTCAGTTGAATGATGTTGGCGGCTTTCTTAGTTGAAAGAATTTCCTATTGTTATCACGTGTTCATGGATCTCCCTGTCCATCCTCTGGTACTGCATGGACATTAGCAGGTTCAGTGCTCAGCGCACTGTCCTCTCTGCCTATTTTATTGCAAGGTAATCCCTTTCTCTCCTCATCTAAAATGGCCACTGAATTATCATCATGTTGTGGGTGACAATCGTAGATTCTCCACACAGTGTGGCACCACAGTTAGTCGTTTGGCGACAACATGGTGGTGATACAAACAGCTGCTGAGGCGGATCACATGTGGCGTACAATCTACTCCCTAGTGCTCTTCATGGTTCTGGATGTGTGATCTGGAAAACTAATGCTACTCTACCCTCAAATTACCAAAGAGTGCTACCTCCTTACAAAGCACTAAATGAAAACACAGCAATTCGCAGAATAAAATATACATAGCACATTACAGAAGAAAAGGTTACAATTAACAGTGTAGCCTATCCACTTCGTTCCATCTAAGGGATAAAGTAAGACCTGCTGTACCTTATATGGATATTGCAAGTCACTGAGTTGTTCAAGGACCATATAGCGGAATGAAGTGAAAGGCCAAGTTCCTTTATAAGGTTACAGAACTCTGAGGTGACCTGCATTATCCTTATCATGAATGGCTGTCGGTACATTATCTCATATGATATATGGTCACACCATCACCTTCCCCACAAACCATTTAAATCCTTGGTGCATAGCTCTTTCATATCAAATAGAGGGCAGGTTTCCAATCATGAAGTATAAAAACAGAACAGGTAGTGAAAATGTAAACGCATCAAAAACCTATTAGATATTTGTTGCACAAAGATATTAGAAAGAGTTCAATACAAGTCAGTTTTAAAAAGCTGCAGTAGCTCAGAATGTGTAGATACGTGCAAAAAGATTGTAGCTTTTCGATAATTATCTATGGAATGCAAAAAATAATCATGTTCTTTCTGCTAGTCACAGTAAGCTAGAAAAAGAGAGAATAAGAAAGAAAAGCAATGTTTCTTTTTCGTTGCTTTAAACAGCTGCTCTGTTACCTGACATGCCTTTCACCTCAGCTGTTGGATCTCATAGCATGCGTGTCAGAACTCGACTAAAATAACTTATTATAGTTGGGCTTGGCATCTTTTCTTAATAATCAGTTACTGGGTGCATAACAAGTTGCTGATTATAATGAAATTAGAGGCAGGCCTGTTTGCAGGGATTGCAGAATCCAATGTACTACAATCTAATTCAAGTAACAGAAATCAACAAGAACTTCTCCAAAGTCTAAATAAATAAACAATGCGTTTATATTATGAAAGTACCATACATCAGACAGTTTTATTTATCATTTATTGATTTTATATATGAACATTTTCTTTTTTTGTTTTTCAATTTTTTAAGACATATATGGTAGTGATATTTAACAATAGTATATATATATATATATATATATATATATATATATATTTCTCTTTTTAAAGAAAAGCGATTCGGAAACTCCCAAGATATTCAGCGGCACACCACAGGACGGCACAATAATTGTTTTATTGTGTCACAAACAGAATAACGCGTTTCGGCAAAGCCTCCATCATGACTTGATGAAGGCTTCGCCGAAACGCGTTGTTCTGTTTGATGTCAAGACAATCACATACAGTCATATAAAAGAACACTTTACAGTCCAAGACAATAGCTGCAAACAGGTCATAGGTTCCTATTTCATACGGCAATTACAGTAATAGTGCAATATTAAAAGATTCTTAGAAAATTAAAGACAGGGTTATGTAGACAGGGATCGCTGACGCGCGTTTCAGAGGTTACAAGCAGATGAAAGAGAGTGGTGCAACCTTCATCAGGGTGCTGTCTATATATATCATTCTGTGGCAGTTGGAGAAGTTCTTGTTGTTTTCTGTTACTAGTATTTTTCCCTGGTTGCTTCTCCATATTGAATAAATGTTTCAGGGACCCTCTTTGTGTACTACAATCTAATTCGTGCATCAGATATAATTCAGTCTATCAGACTCACAAGCATCAAGATATATATAAACAAATGTTACAAAGAATCCCATCAGAACAGCGGCAACTATTATCTGTTAGAAGCAGCGGGGTGGAGTGGAGGGAATAGGCTAAAGAAAATCACTTACTGGCCAGCCGCCGCCTCACCTACGTCCTCTTCCTGGCTTCTTGGGGTGAGGAGTCAGGAAGCATCAGGCCTTCCAGACTCCCTGCAGGCAATCACAACACTGCAATGCAGCATTGTGATTGGTCTGAGTGCTGTGACACGGTGCTCAGCCAGGGGCTGGAGGGGTGGACATGTTCTCCACAAAAGCTGTAATGTAGCCTGCATGGTGAATACGGTATGTGTGCATGACTGTTTTGGGCAGCCCGAGAAGGCCAGCCAAGCACTCATGCTCACATAGGGAGTGCAAACCACTCCTCCCCCTGCTCTGAGAGCAGCCCTGCCACACAAAGATACCACAACGGGGAAAACTAGCACGATAATAACCTTACGTTATTATAATTTTATTTTTTATTTGCTTACACTGCAAAAAGCAGTGGGGTGACAATCCTCCGCCTTAGCGGAGGAGGCGCCACTGCATCAGAATACCTCAGTAATTGTACAAGGACAAGGACCATCCAGCAGAAACCAACTGTAGTTTCACCAGCACAAGAAATAATTCACCTGCATCTGAGAATGTGAAACAGTGTAGCAAACTAAAACAATGAATGCTCCCTCATTGTATCTAGTGGTCTCATCACATATTTCCATAAAACAATGCTTAATGAGTAAAAAGAAAGTTCGTTTTGTTCCTTGGGAGCCTGCTGAAGGCTCAGTCAAATTCTGGAGTGGCTGAATGCCACTGCTGCCCAGCACTGATTTCGCCTCATGTCTCTTTCTTCCACCACCCGGCACCTCATATCTCTTTATCTCAGTTAATTCTTGCTTTGTCCCCTTTGTCGTTGGTTTTCTCTCATTTGCAATTCCCTTTTTCTTCCTTTTCTGCCTTTCTCTCTCTTGTTCTGGGTCAAATTCTGATAATGAAAAATAAATTCCTGTCTCCAACAATGAGTGCCGTTGCTCACCACCTGCAACCACCAGCACAAATTAGGCAATGCCCTAAAGGTATTTCTCACTGCCATAAAGATCTTGTATGCCATTTGTGCAATACAGAAATATTGTAAGGCACTCTCCAGTCAGTGCGGGGCAAAGGGATCACTGCAGTTAATCAGGCAGCTAGCCTAGGTCTACCTGTCTCTCCACCTGCCGTTCTGCCTGCCTTTTCTGTGTGGTGCTCTAGCGCTGTCTGAGTCACTGCCCACATATTTGTTGGTAGATTCTACCTGCCCAGTGGCCTAGCAAGGGTGCCAGCAACCGTGGCAAGCCTGGCAGGGGCCGAGCCCATGCAAGCTAAATGTGCCCCCACACACTGGTATGTACAAAAAAAACACGTCCATAATTGGGTTGCAGAGGGACCCTCACAGCTCAGGTCCCCTGTGCCACTACACCTGCTGCCAGGGCTTTAAGTGGGATAAAAAAACGGGGGGGGGTCTCATAAAGGGGCGTGGCCAATGTAATTAAGGACGGGGCTTAAAACATGTAAGCAAACAATCTGTGCTTAGCATAGTGTGCCGCCCCACTTGCATTTAGCTGTTTCTCTCACAGCATTCAGATATATGATACAACAAGTAACATCATACCTACAACAAGTCAGGACTATTGGCTTTGTCAATGGTTGTTAGTTGCATAAGATAAATAAGCAGCAACTATGGCTTGTTGCATATATTAAAAAAATGTCCACTTTAAGCCTTGGTGACACCACGACAATGTTGCTGCTCCTGAGTTTCAAAAAGAGAAGGGAAATCCAGAGAAAAAATGACTCTCTTTAAAGGATCTCCCTTCCCCTACAATGTTCTCCTGGCATAACGTCATGCCGTAACTGCTCCACTAGTTAGAAGTGAGCAGTGTGAGCATGGCATTGGCGGCCTCTCGTCGGCAATGCAAGGTAGCAGAAAGGGCATGGCGCGTGAAATACGACGCAACGGCGAAACTCGCCTACAGGTCTTTGGCTAAAGCCTATCACCGGAACATCCTCTCGGAGAAGAAGGCCTACTTCGCGAGAAAAATTGAAGCTGCCTCCAATTCCTGTGAGGAGCTTTTCGCCATTGTGCGGGAGTTTACAACCTCACGCGAGGCACCAACTCAGGCCCCCCCTCCTGCGCCGTGGGTTAGGGCGATTGCGGACTTTTTCATATCTAAGATCCAACGGATCCAGGACTCCTTCCCTGTGCTGGAGCCTGAGATGCCCGATCGGGTGGAGAATACCGCTGTTGCCCTGCCTAACGCAGGTGTGGCCTTGGCAGCCTTCCCGCCTCTCTCGATGGCCGCGTCATTTGACCTGATGGCTGGGCTTAAATCTGGCTCCCCTCGGGATGCCTTCCCCGCTAAATTCCTGGCTAAAATGGCAGCCGTCATTAACCCACTTGTGAACCCCCTGTTGAACTGCTCTCTTGCACAGGGCGTGGTTCCCCAGGTTTGGAAGCAGGCAATGATTATTCCCCTGCTAAAAAAACCTGGTTTGGATGCGGAGGTGTTGGCGAATTATAGACCTATCTCGCTCCTGCCGGCCTTCGCGACGGTCATTGAAAAGCATGTGCATAAGGTGCTTGCCGATTACTTGGAGTCCCACGATCTACTGCACCCTACCCAGTCGGGTTTCCGCGCCAATCTTAGCACCGAAACAGCTCTCCTGGAAGTCTCGGAGGCGATAAAGGAGGTGCTGGATTTGGGTGGGAGAGCGATGCTGGTGATGTTAGATCTGTCGGCGGCCTTTGACACCGTCCCCCATGAGGGTCTCCTTGGAAGACTCTCAGAGATCGGTCTCCGGGGGACGGTGCTCCAGTGGTTTCGATCTTTTCTGGCAGGCCGTCGACAAACGGTCTGGGCTTCTGATTGCTCCGCCGAGATGTCGCCTTTGGGTGTCGGAGTTCCTCAGGGCTCAGTATTGAGCCCTACTCTTTTTAACATCTTCATGACCCCTTTGGCGGCACTGGCGGAGTCTTTCGGGGCTCAGATCGTTTCCTATGCCGATGACACCCAGCTCCTCTTCACCTGTGAGAGGGGGGCGGACTTTGATGGAGGTAGGATCCAGGGTTGCCTTGAGGCTGTGTTTCAGTGGTTCCAACATCACAGCCTCAAGTGCAACTCGGATAAGTCAGAGGTCCTCTTTTTTGGATGCAGCTCGGACCCGGACTGGAAAGTGTGGTGGCCTGAGAACATGTTTCCACCAGCAAGTTCGTCCCAGGTGGCTAAAAACCTTGGGATCAAGATCGACAATGGCCTCACACTACGCTCACAGGTAATCGGGCTCACTGGCACCTGCTTTGGACTGCTCCGGATGTTACGTAAGTTCCTTCCCCTGTTATCGGAGGAACACAGGAAGATCACGGTTCAGGCGTTTATAGGTTCGAGAATTGACTATTCCAACGTCCTATATCTCGGCCTGCCAGAATACCTGCTCCAACGGTTACAGGTTGTCCAGAACTCGGCAGCACGCGCCATCTATGGACTTTCTCGCCGTGCTAGAGCCTCGGGTCTCCTGGAGGCTCTACACTGGCTTCCTGTCCGGAAGCGGATAATTTTTAAGACCCTCACTCTGGCATACAAAGCCTTGCATTCCTCCGGAGCAAAATACCTTCAGAAAAAGCTAACATTTTACCACCCTGCCAGGCCGCTCAGGTCAGGAGCCTTGTTTCTTGCTACGGTTCCCCGTGTCAAGAGAGCCCGCATCGGAGGCCGTTCTTTTAAACTACTAGCGCCCCAGTTGTGGAATAAACTGCCTGTGTCCCTGCGCAGCTCCCCTAACCTGTTAACATTTAGGAAGGGGCTCAAAACTTGGCTTTTCACTTCTTAGTTCCTGGCCCTATTAGGTTTCCTCTTGCTCTGTTTTTATTTTCTCTCCTTGTTGTGTTATGAGATTGTGTGCAATTCAAAGCGTCGGGACACTCTTCTGAGTAGCCGTACGCTATATAAAACCCCGGGATAACATAACATAACATAACATAACATGCCCACACTAGTTAGAAGTGAGCAGTGTGAGGACATCCACGCTAATTAGAAGTGAGCACCCACACACTAGTTAGAAGTGAGCACGCCCACACTATTTAGAAGTGAGCAGTGTGAGTGCATGCACATTGATGTGCCTGCTGTCACTGCAGTCCGGAAAAAAAGGGACGGCCTGTGCCAGCCAGGGCACAAAACAGAGCCCGATGGAGACCCGTTTCGAGGCCCCCTTTAAAAACTGCTGATGCTCAGTACCGGAGAGACCCGGCCCACTTAAAGCCCTGCCTGCTGCACCATTCACAGCTAACCCCTGCTCCACCCACGCGGACAAGGGCAACGCCCCACATTCTCCACACAATGGGTTTGAAGTGAAAGCCATAGTTGTGGTTGACTGGGTCCAGTACAATCCGGCCCAGTGCGCCTCTGGCTGTCTATCCATGAGTCCTACTCATGTCTCAATTATTATCTAGCTGCACTTATCTGCACCTATCTATCCACCTGCCACAACTCTATGGCACTTTCAAGGGGCGTGAGGGCGTTTAGACTCTCAGCGAAATCACGTTACGTGCACATTCTCGCACTCAAGGCTGTTGTTTTTTTTTATTTTTTTTTTAGAATCTTATATAGCGCACAGATACCCCAACGGGGTGTCCCGGCGCTCCGGTGGGTACTGAAGCTGTATCTAACTCAAATGGAGCTCAACAGAAGAGAAAGGTTTTTAAAGCTCTCCGGGAGTTCTTCCTGTATGGACCGGATGGACATGGGGAGCTTATTCCAGTGGGTAGAAGCACAGACTTGGAATGTTTTACCCCCAGAGCGTACTTTTTTTAATCTGGGGGTGCAAAGAAGATGTTTAGAGCTGGAACGAAGAAGTCTGGTGTTGCTGTAGGGACGGAGGCAGGAGGTTATTCACTGTAACTGGAATAATACTCCATCATTTCGGAAGCGTGTGTAAATCAGGGGCTGTGATGCCTGTCTCTTTGTAAAGGTGCTCTTTTTTAAGTTGAGCATTTGAGACCTCTTATATATACTTTAGTATATATACTTTAGTATATACTTTAGTATATACTTATATGTGCATGTACTTTGTGGGCTCTGGAGATCAGACCTGGGACTGACTGCTTCCGCTTAGGGGCTTTTTTCTGTTCAGCTGCCTCTATTTAACTGTCTTGATAGATAACCATCAGAGGTCAGTAAAATACCAGAATTGCTTTCTGCTGAGGGACTTTCTTTTTAAAAAATTTCTGGCACCTGCCTCTATTTAACTTTCTTGATAGAAAACGACCAGCAGAGGTCAGTAAAATACCAGAATCACTTTAGCATTCTCTAGATTCCAGTCATTAGAATTTGTCTTCTACAGGAACCCGTAGACAATATTATTTTTTTCAAATCTTGTATTTTCAACGATATGACCACCGAAGGCCCTGCGTTTATATTAAAAACAGAGCTTTAGACTATACCATTTCCCGCTGAAAGGCAATATTTCTCTCCATGTGTTCCCATACCAGGCGTGTCACGCAGTATAATGCTTACTTTCCCTCCATGTGAAAGAACAGTATATGTTTCAGCACCCAGGCTAATCTGCTGCATAGCTAAATATATATAAGGTCCCAAAGGCGAGACAGATTGCATTGCAAATGCTTGTTATGCTCGTGCCCTCGACTGTGTATGTTGCTGGTTTTGCGCCAACTGCAGGTGTGTCTGTGGCATGCACTCTACTGGACTTTGCTCCATAGACATTATTATATGGCCGCTGTCCACAAAACTTGAAGCTGACATTATCCAAGCATAGCATCTATGTACACAGTTTAATAGATGCAAACAGGGGTCAAGCAGTGGCCTGCGCTCAGCCAGGTACTCAACACAATTGCATTTTGACCGATTGCGCCTCTGGCCATCGGACTATAGCTCGAAGGCCATTTTAAACGCCAATGCTCTTGGCAGGCCTGAGCAAGTCCTTCTGCAATATGTCATTCTAATTTCGTTATAGTTTTGCAAAGGCTGGTTTCGACCTCAGCGAGGTTTTTCAGTGTACCTCTTACCGTTACCAATGACCATTTCTGGGGCATTGCACCAAAGAGGTAAAACAGTCTGCATTCTACAAGGGCATTGTTTTTTAGTTCCGGCTGAGCCGGTTCAAAGTACACACAGGGGTGCAAAGTAAACGCAAGGGCGCTGGTGGCGCCCAAGGCGAAGATCTTTATTGGTGCCCCTCCACAAATAAACTCCTGCTCGAATTCCCTCACTACCACGCTCCACCCCCTCACTATGGGGCAGATGTATCAAGATTCCATTTTGCGATTCCTAAATAGCGATTTTTAAGGAATCGCTATTTAGAAATCGCAAAATGGAATGTATGAAAAAAATTGCTATTTTTGTGCGATTCCTTAATCTTCCTTATTTGCGAATTCGCATTTTGCAAATTCGCAAATAAGGAAAAATTGCCCATGCATTCCTATGGGCCAGGAGGCCCATAGGAATGATTGTGAAGTAATTCTCAAATTGCGAATTCGCAATTTGCTAATCGCAATTTGAGAATTATTTCAAGGGTGCAGGGGTGTCTCAAACACACCCTGCTGCACCCCTGAAATGTACATGTGTGTGCATATTGCGCACATACATGCCCTATGGGCATGTGTGTGCGTCACATGCCACCATCAAAAATGCTAAATTGTGCATTTTTTAAAGACTTCACGAATTACCATCAACTACAACTTGGTGGTAATTTGTGAATTCTTAAACAAAAATCGCAATTCAAAAAGGCTACATACATAGCATTTAAGGAATCGCAAAATTGCGATTCCTTGAATGCTATGGCAAAATAAGGAATCGAAATTTTTGCTATTTCTTATTTTGCGAATTATTGATGCATGCCAAAACATGCAAAAAGACCTTTTGCGATTCGCAAAGGCCGAAATTCTGCGAATTTCGGCCTTTGCGAGTCGCAAATTGCTTGATACATCTGCCCCACTAGCTCCTCTATCTCATGCATTTCACTCGTTTATATCAGTGTATGACATCAGAACACTGTACAGTCAGTGAACCATACCTGTGTAAGGAAATGTTATAGAAGACAATGAGGAATACAAGGTGTAGGAATCACTTATCACCATAACTAGTAGGCTGTATATTTTAAGAGTTCGATCGGGAGAAGCACAACCTCCAGATTTAAAATGTACCACAGAGGTTGGCTTTACTAATAAGAATGTATTTCTACCGAAAAAAAAACATTTTATCAACATTAGCTGATGAAAGACTGAGTGAAAAACCGTAACATTCAGCCCTATACCATGCAGTTTGCATGCAGCTTGATTACAGCTCAGAGGTGACGTATGAACCGCAAGTAACAAAGGATCTCTGTGACAAAAGCATTAATCATATTTATGATCATTTTTTATTGCTTTAGACCTCTTCAGAGATCAACAATTAAAAAAAAATCCAAAATCTATATAATTTTATAAATATTGCAGACAAAAGCAGTAACCTACTGAGCAAGCCACATAAAATACAGTTTGGTGATTTGTGCGGTACACGTTCTTTGCAGCAGGTGTTTTAACCCTCTGCAGGACTTTATAATGAGTGGAAACTGCCACTAGATAAAACTCTGATCTTTCTCCAGCAGGAACTTTAATCACCAGAATTATCTCGACATTTTTATTGTTGCATGGAAGTTGCTGGATGCACCTGAAACTCTTCAGCAGTGCTTTCTAAAAACAGGTTATTTTTAAACAATGCGCCCCTCCCCCCACCCCCTCCCGGAGGTCAGCACCAATTGCACTGTCCTAGAGCTGGCCCTGTGAAGGAGCAGTGGCTGTGCAGCACCAATAGGGATGCTAGACTGGAATGTGGGTATTAAATAAAACTTCCTGCTTTGTTTACCAGAAAATCTGCACAGGACCGCTCCTGCCCTACAGGGCTGTCTCACGCTCACGCATACCAATCCTCCACTGGGACCGGTCATGCGACCAGGCCAATAAGATTGGTGGCTGATTCTGCTTTCAATCCAAGCCCTCCCCCACCAAAAACAAAAGCAGGTAATATGCTAAAAATCAACAATGGCAGCACTCAGAAAAGCCCCTGCTTGAACTGAACCAGAGCGACATGAGCTACATAAACACGGGGCATGCTCCACACCGCCATCATGCAGAACTGCTCCAAATTTCAGCCCACTGGTGCTGTGGCGTTCCTCATCACAAACCACATGAACTTAATGGATTCGGAGGGAGTGCGTGTGGCATGTTTCACACTGGACTGTCCAACGATCTGAAAAGGTGAGGAGGGTCAGTATCTGAAACCCAAGGCGCCTGCACTCACCACCAACAAAGGTTCTACCATATAATGGTAGTGTTAGTCTTTACATGAAGCAAGTTCCATGCCCCAGCACCCTTCTGATAAAGAAGGGTCACCTGCAGGTCCACAATGGCAGTCCTAGATGCTGCAATGCCAGCTAAGAAGATGAAGGTTAGATCTTGCTCTCAAACAGAGTTGAAGACGAGTTTCGGGCAAAGAAGACGTGAGTAAGTCCACAGTGACACTGACGAAACAGCCTGGGTGTTGCTTCCTCCTTATTCTCCAGATATGTTCAGCACTCCTCACCTGACGAGGATACACAAAAAAGATGCCACCGCTCTTCCTGGACCCTCAGCCTAGAGAGGAAGGACAATCAATTAAGCTGCCTCTACCACTCCATAGTGTCTGGTCCATGTTCACAGTAGCCATTCAGTGAATGCGGTGAATTACCTTGTGAATGTGGTGAATGTGTGCTGGGCGAACAAAGAGAAGCCTCTCCAGGCACACTCAAGTGTCTTCCTGCAGCACTTTTTCAAATGGAAGTCGCCACATGCCTTACAATCCAAGACAAGAAGAACCACTGATGCTTGGCTTGGCTTGAAGGTTCAGATTATTGGTTCAAGAGATGCGGTAGATCTACCACCTGCGCTACCCTGGCAACTTTTATGCACAGAGGAACTCAAATTCCAACGTGCTAAACTCAAACAAGAACCAGCCAGCCATCACAGTCATGTCAGAGTGGCATCATGGTCTTCTTGGCCAATGGAAGTTACAACGCACCATGGAAAAATCACTGTGAATTCATGGACTAGACGTCAACAGCCAAAACAATTAAGAAAGTTACAATGTTTAAAGAGTTACAACTGTTAAAATGGTTGAATCCATAGTAATTTATCTACAATGTTGCCATCCTGTATGTCTCAAAACAAAATGATTTGCCAGCATCTACCAAAAAAGAGATCTAGACATATATTTCATAAGTGTGACTAAACAAGTCTACAAATGTGTCCAGTTCCAGTCTCGTCAAATGTCCATTGAAATCACCACTTGTCAAATGACTCACTACCTTACTGTTGTCAAACAGATCATCGATATCATTGTGAAATTCCAGAAAAGAGTTGGCCCTTAAAAGTAACAAACAGACCATCAACTCAATATGCTCATCCCACGGCTGTCCTCATGCTGTCATCCTACCTCAAATAGCCCCACAGGTGTCTTGGTAGCCACCCATCAGCCAGTTTTGCATCTGACTGGCAGTGACCCACACACAGTTCCACATTAAGCCCATATGTACAATGAGGTGAACTTGCAGCTTCTCCAGTGAAAGGATCCCGGGTGCAGAGGGGGCCCTGAGCAGGACTCCAGAAGCTATTAATGTTTCCTGAAGACATCAGTTTTCATAGTCAAGCATCACAATGAATATCACATGACTCAGTCAGTCAGTCAAAATTTTAACTTTATTTGGTTTATCACAACCATAAAGTGAACATATACAAATTACAAATAGTAAAAAAAGATAAAATCATTTTCTTAAAATATTTTTAGTTCTAAAAAAGTAAGACATTGTTTTCCTGTCCCCAGTCTTAAGCTCGTTCGACCTTTGAAAGAAGAGTCTCTACTTTCATCATAAATTTTACCCCGCGGCATAACAAAATGTTCGAGCCCGCACCCATCCAGCTGGTAACAGCCTGCCTGCAAGTGCGGATCTGAAGGGCATTTAGAACTGATTTCAGAAAAGTTCTTCTCTCATCTTTCATTGACTCAAGTATTGCTCCCACTCCACTGTCTAGTTTTGAATAGTTGACACTGACCACAAACTATTGCAGGCACCAACATAGTGATCAGACCCTAAACACTTCTTGCATCATCCTACCATGTAGGGATTTGGACATTTGAAGCAGTTGTCTACATCTGAGGCCTAGCCAGAAATAGTGTACCTTTCAAGACCAAAGTCCCCACCTGGGCTACCCCTCCCCCACCTGGGATAACTCTTGCTGGCCCGCAGCACTCTTAATCCCCCTCACACCCACAGACCATGCATGAAACCTCAGCATCATCCTGGACTCCTTACTCTCAATTAACCAACAAAACAATGCTGTCACGTCCGCCTGCTCCCACACACTCCACCACCTTTTGTAATATTTTCAACTGGATCCTCAACGAGTCCAGGAAAGTGGTCACCCATGCACTCGTCAGCAGCAGACTCGACTATGGCAATGCACTCTACACCGGTACCACCCAGAAACTCCAAAAAGAAAATGCAGACCGTCCAGAACACCTCAGTCCTACTCATCCTGAACATCCCGTGCTGCAGTCTCATCACCGTCCACTTGGGAAACCTTCCCTGGCTACCTCCCAACAAGAGAATCACCTTCAAGCTTCTCATGAACGCCTACAAAGCCCTCCACAACACCAGACCTGCACACCTCAACCACGCCTCTCCTTCTACACCAACACCAGAAACCTCTGCTCCGCACAACTGGCACTGGCCATCGCCCCACGGATCTGCAAGACCACGGCTGGAGATAAATACTTCTTCTACCTCCCTGCAAAGACCTGGAATTCCCTGCCTCTGCACCTCAGGCAATCACCATTGCTGCCGCAATTCAGGAAGAACCTCAAGAGCTGGCTCTTCGACTAAACTGCAGCCCCAGCCCCTTCCCCAGCACCTTGAAACCTTCACGGATGAGTAGTCGTGCTTTATAAGGCTTAGATTGATTAATTGACCTTGAACCACCATGGAGGTTAAATTACTCACAGGCACATGCATCAAGCGATTTGGGATTCGCAAACGGTGCGAATCGCAAAATTCAGCCGTTTGCGATTCCCAAATCACTATTTGGGATGCATCAACTTAAAAGTGAATAAATCGCTATTTTAGCGATTTTTTCAAGTGTGATTGCTTTTAAGGAATCGCAAATTTGCGATTCCTCAAAAGCAATGCATGAAACTAAAAAAATTGCGAATTCGCAATTAGAGAGAAAAAATTACCATGAGGTTGGACCTCATGGTAATTTTGCGAAATGTTAGAAAAATGCAATTTTTTGCATTTTTTTAACTTTCATGTTGTGCACACACATGCCCTTAGGGCATGTGTGTACACAACATATGTGCATTGTTTGATTTCAGGGGTGCAACAGGGTGTCCTTTGGACACCCCTGCACCCTTGAAATCACAATCTCAATTTGCGATTAGCTAATTGCGAATCGCAAATTGAGATTGTCTTCCCATTCATTCCTACGGGCCTGCAGGCCCATAGGAATGAATGGGAAGGGATTCCTTAATTGCGATTCGCAAAATGCTAATCGCAATTAAGGAATTCTAAGAAATCGCAATTTATTTAGCGATTTCTTGATGCATAGGCATTTGCGATTCCTTAATTGCGATTCCTTAAAAATCGCAATTAAGGAATCGCAAATGCCGAGTTTGATGCATGTACCTGAAAGCTGAGTGACATTATAATTTTGCAGCTGGTACTGTATATCAAACACCACACTCCTGATTAACATTGTGACTACTATAACCTGAAGGTCTTTTGTATCGTTTTGCTTAACCCCTTGTCTGCTTTGCCCGTTTGCCTTTTCTGGGGGCAATGGTATCTCCATGACCACATCTGCAGAGCCCAGCTGTAGGAAAGGGCCCTTTTTGACATAGGCATCCCCCTTTTTGCCCACTGGTACTGATGTTCTTCACTGGATTATACACTGGGTCCCTGCTAACCAGCCCCGAGTGCTAGCACTCTTTCTCTAATAACAAGGTAAATATTAAATTGTAACCCAATTGGCAAGGTCTCTAGCACCCCTGTAAGTCCCTGGTAAATTGTACCTATGGCACCCATGGCATGGGTACTAAAGAGGGTCCCAATGGGCTGCAGCATGGAATATGCCACCCTAAGGGACCAACACTCAAACACATGCTGACTGCCATTACAGAATGCATGAAATGGTGATAATCGTTTTGAAAACATAAAATTACACACATCCTGTGCGCAATGCCCACACACACTGCATTTACTATATGTAAGTCACCCCAACAGCAGACTTCAGAGCCCTAAGGCAGGGTGCACTATATTACATGTGAGGACACATATACCCCTGTGATGCCCAGTTCCATTGCTAGTCATTGCAAGTACTCAGAAAACCATTTTGAAGACATGTGCTGGGAACTGATTATGTAAATGTAAATGTATGTAAATGTATAGGCATTTATATAGCGCACTACTTACACGTAGGGTCCCAAGGCGCTTCGACTGCTGCGAAACCCTTCCTGGCTTCCCTGAGAGATGGTCCCTTAATGGGTATCTCCAGGGTGAGACCAGGCATCCCCGGCGGTCTGGTTGGGCCGTTAGTGAGGATGAGGCAAGCTAATGCCCAGAGTTGCCGAGTGTGATCGCTGATCAGAGTGGGCACCGAGGCGAGAGAATTATCGAGTCCGCTGACCCTGGTCCAGAAACCTGCCGCGCCGGGAATCGAACCCTGGTCCCGGGCCGTCCTCTGCTCTCGGGTCTGCCGCCTCTAACCAGTGAGCCACACTACCTCACTTATTACGAGTTACCCATCTACATGATGGCTTCACTGAATGTAGTGGTGTTTGGTATCAAACACCTTGTCCTAAAAATTTCATAATGAGTTCACTATTGGATTTATTATGGCATGCACCCATGGTGAATCTTAGCGGTGTCTCCTGAAAGCCTACTAATCCCTTAGTGTGCTAGCTGACTGGTAAAATCCAGCCTGCTACTACAGATGAGTTTCTGACCTTCTGCCAGGGAGAGCCTATGCTCCTAGAGGTCAGACACACTGCCTGCTCTGGCAGAAGGTGCTCACCCCTCCTCCAGGAGGTTGGCTAGTGATTGAGCATATCAAGGCCAGAGGCTCTGCCGCCTTTGATATGTGACCCTGGCTTTTCCCTAGACCTGAGGGATGCCAACCCCTGACCTGAGGATCATTTGACACCAGAGTAGGTGGGAAATTAGATAGCCAGAAGGGGTGTCACACTTCTAGGCTTGGCACACCCCTAAGGTGGGCCACCTGAAGTGGACAGTGAAAGAAGGGTTTCACCATCTTGGTATTGATGAAACTAAGAACTCTGGGTCAGGGTTATGCCCACTCCTCACAGGAAGTGGTCATATAGGGGGTGTAGTCACCTCAGGGGTAAGTAGCCCATTGGCTACTGCCCTACACTGCCCTTAACACCCCTAAATCGAGTATTTAGGGGTCCCCTGTATGCCAGAAGAACAGAATCATCAATTTGGGAACCGAAGAGAACCAGACCCGAAACTGGCACCAAACCGTGCATGGCCGCTTCTGTCCTGAAAATTGCAGGAACCGACTCGTCCAAAAGCTTAACATCCTCCCCAAACCCTTGGAGGCTGTCTGGCACTTTGACAACCTCACAGCATCTCCCTTGGGGTGGAGGAGCCATCACTTTGCAGCTGTAGTCACTGACTGTACTTGTCTGGTATTCCATTTTGCTGGTCATCGGACCCACCGAGGGCACATTTGCCAGGAGAAGGTCACCATGGTTCCAGGAGGTCAGCCTAGTCTCTCCAGTAAGTTTCGAGATGCTAGACCCTCCAAGAGCCTCACAGCACCAATACCCTGAGTATTGGAGCATTTGCCGCAACCAAGGCTTGTTAACTGCCCAGCCTGGACACCACCACAGAAAAAGCTGACCTGCCGACAAGGGACTCCAGGACTGATGAGGCCCACACCAAGAGTTGCCTTGCTACCCTGTTTTCTTTCCCTGTCCAGGTCACACAAGAACTGTGAGAGCATCTGAGTTGAGCGACCCACCAGGCAAAACACCTCTGCATTGAAGCCCCACAGCCCAGGTTCAGAGACACCCTTTACATCCCTTTGTTGCAGAGACCCTTAAGAGCAGAGCCCCCTTTGGGTACTGCCGTACTTGTTCCGAAGCCCCACTTGAAGCTTTTTTGTTACAGCTACCCTTCCATTGACTTTAACATGTAGTGCTCGAGGATACAAATGCAACCAGCACCTCTGCACCCAGGCAGGTAAAACCAAATTGCTGGTGCTTCCTTGGACCTTGGCTTCCAAGCACTTTAATAACTAAAAGGCACCTTCATTAACCACTGCCAAGTAGTATGCCTGCAGTGTTTGTTACCCCCATAGAATAACATTACCACGTTTGAGCTCATACCTCAAAAACCTGTATTTGAACATTTTACTGTTTTAGTGTAAAACCTATATCTCCGAAAGTACGCACTTGCGCTTGATGTCTAAAATGATATAAAAAGCGGTGTTATTGTTCAAAATTGGTCTTCTTTCTTCTTGAGTGTGTGTCTCCTTTATTAACTCTGTGTGTGCAAAAAATGCATAATATTCCCCTCTGATAAGCCTAAACTGCTCGACCACATAATCACAAACAGAGCACTTGAGATTATTAAAGTGAACCCCTGTAAACCAATATGGGTCTTCTGGACATTTTGCATGGTGTACCCCTACATTGCTCCACTACATAAAAAGCCAGCTTCCTCCTATAGGGCTGCCATTGACAGCTGCACACAGACAAATCCCTAGACAATATCACTGGTACTGTGATTGGGCAATAAAGAGCTGTGCATTCAGCACCTTGTCACCAGTTACACCTATGATCCTGCCTCTGTGCCTTCCTTTGTTGGCCAGGACCCCACAACATTCTACCTCCATCTAACCAGCAGGTTACACCTCTTCCATTTTATTCAACTGGAAGCTGCAAATGGAATGTAGAGCAGCCAGAAGTGGGAGGGCCAAGAATAGGGGGACTCTGTCCAACTTCTCCCTGCCCCTCTCATAAACAGGTATCTTTTGATAAAACAGGCATTGACAAAGTCACTAGTTCTGGCCTCTGTGAGGTAGTGGCTTTGTCAATGTTTTTGGCCATGTTGTAAGGCGGGTGGCTGCTGTGCAACAGGGCTGAAAAGTAACAATAAAATCACTATGACACGAACTGAGATGACCGTGTCTTAGCGAATTTATTTTTATTGATGGTGGGAGTGAGGAGTTGTTGGAAGTAAACATCTTGGGCCAGATTCACAGAACTAACTTAAGACAAAATCCTAAACTTACTACTTATGGTATTCACAGAAGTTAGGATTTTGTCTTAAGTTTGTCTTAAGACAGACTTAAGACAAAATCCTAACTTAAGTCTGTCTTAAGTTTGTCTTAAGACAAACTTAAGACAAAATCCTAACTTCTGTCAATACCAAAAGTAGTAAGTTTAGGATTTTGTCTTAAGTTAGTTTTGTGAATCGGGCCCGGAGAGAGGGAGGGATTGTGTTAGGATAACATGGTCAAGTGAGGGTATCAGCAAAAAAGTGCTATGACACAACCAGTACTGCTTTTGTTATTGTGATTTTTCTTTGTTGCAATGGCACATGAGGAGACAACATGGTCAATGGAAGGAGGGATGGGTATCAGGTGCACCACGGACACTGGAGCTATTGGTGGGGCGAGCAGGTACGAGGGCAAGATGGACAACAGAGGTAGGATGGGTGCAAAGGCATTACGGACAATGGAGGGAGGGCTGGTGATCGGTGAAACAAGTACAACAGAGGGGCTGTAGGTGAATGGCAACACGGACAATGGAGTGATGGCGGGTGGTGGGGCAACACGACAGACAGCAGAGAGTTGATGGGTGGACGAACACTGATGTGGGAGAAGTACACAAGGGAGATAGTTGAAAAAGACAAACTTTGATAAAACTCTTAATCAAACAAAAAGGGTAGCCCTAAAAAACTGAGCAGTGGAAGGACATAATTAATGTGTCCATGCTCCAGGGCAGGAACGAACGCACAAAGAGAAAGGAAACCTATGGCAGTTGACCAATAAGAAGCAGGCAAATAATAGGGACTGTAGGAAATTGGATTATTAGTTGAGAGTGGTGAGAGCCCCACTCAAGTAATACACACTATCATTGTCAGTGTGAACCACAAAAGTCACTAAACCTTTGCAATCCCATCTGGTAGCTTGGCTCAAAAGCAGTCAGGCTTAACTGAGAGGTAATGTGTAAAGTATTTATGCAGCACGTATCCAGTATTAAAAGGCCAACACAACACATGAAAAATCCCATTTCAATGCAGAAAAATGTAGTACATTTTGGTAAATAAAAGACACCAAAACGAGAACAAAGCAATAAGTGGAACTGGAGATATGATTTTTAAACTTTTTTTAGGTTAAGACTAGGGGTGGGCGGCCAGCTACGCTCCGTGCACGGAGTGTGCGTAGTGCCGCCTACTCCGCATTTTGCGGAGCTGGCGTAGCCAGGCGGCACTACGCACGCTCCGCAGACGGAGCGTAGCTGGCCGCCACCCGCCTCCCTCCCGCCCTCCCTAAATACTTTCAAATAAAGGAATGAAATAATTTAAAAAGCACTTACCTTGCCGCCGCTGCCCGCCGCGTCCCCGGGGCTCGCTATCTTCCGTCTTCTTTAGTAATGCGCATGCGCGGGCGGCCGCGCATGCGCATTTTCACGAGAAAATGCGCATGCGCGGCCGCCCGCGCATGCGCATTACTAAAGAAGACGGAAGATGGAAGATAGCGAGCCCCGGGGACGCGGCGGGCAGCGGCGGCAAGGTAAGTGCTTTTTAAATTATTTCATTCCTTTATTTGAAAGTATTTAGGGAGGGCGGGAGGGAGGCGGGTGGCGGGGCTGGCGGCCAGTGGTGTTTGCGGAGTGGGACTACGCGGAGTGCGGAGGTGGGCGTAGTTTCTCGCCCACTTCGCGTAGCTCCGCGAAGCCCCACTCCGCCAACTCCGCCCAGGGTTAGTTAAGACTGTGCCTAAAATCACAAAGTGCCATCGGAGTTAGCTGGTTGCATTGGACTGGGTCAAATTCAAACGTTAAACTGACTGCAATGAAGAATGGGTCGGATACAGGGACCTAGTTTGTCCCGTTGGAAAGTTTATCTTCTAACTTAGTCCACTTTTCATGTGAGAAGCACTCATCAACAAGGTTGTCGCAGTTGGGCTGCATACTGGATCTGTTGATGGCATGTTACAGAAGTCTCAGGCCTTGGTCGAAACCTTGCATTGGTAGTGCGATTATCGTTGGCGCAAAGAGCTGCTCGGAGATCGGAATTTCACATTGGTTGGAAATGCAGGGTGATTGTGGTTAAAGCAAAGAGTTTCAGGCTGTGAAGCCCAGGGTCAGTATCCAGGAAGGTCACGCTGGCAGTTAGATGCTGGGCCCACACTAGCCTCTTTGGGGACTGCTCATGTTTGTTAGGAGACTGAGGACAGTTCTATTTAACATGAAAAGTCCAGAACCTCTGTTTTTTCATCTGAAGTCCAGTTCTTGCAGTTTTAGGGTTGGGGGAGTGGAATCTAACACCATCCAAGGGTGCGGGACCTGGAGGGGCATCTCTTTGGGGTTAGGACTCACTGCAGAAGAGGCCAGCAGCAGGGTTCAGGCAGGTTCCGTTGGTACTGGTCAGCTGGGCAGTTTCAGGGAAGGCCCTGGAAGCTTGTTGTGTCCCTGTACCGCAACCAGGAGGTCAGCCAACTGACCTTTGAAGACCTGTGCTCAAGACAAGCAGGTACAGTCTTACTTCAGGCTTCAGGCAGAAGGACAGTCCATCTTCCGAGTCTCCACAAGCCCGGGAGTGTTCTGATGAGAGGTTCTGAAGGTCCACTTTTATAACCAGTGCCAGCATGTTTATGGGGGACCACCCTTTTTTCACTAAACTGGCTGTAGACAGTTCTTCTCTTTTCCCTTGGTTTGGCTCCAACCTGTCTACGGGAACAAAAGACAGGCAGGCCCAGGTGTTGGCTGCATTTGTCAGTGACAGGGCAGGCATCTTCTGAAGTTAGGAAAGAGTTGTGTGCAGCCCTCAGGTTACCCTTTGATACTCAGGAAGGGTTGGGTACATTTTGTTTTGCCAGGTCGGAATGGTAGTTTAAAACTACGCTACAGTCTGCAGTGGCAGGACTGAAACATGTTTTACAGCTCTACTTTAATTGGCGACACAATGAGTGCTGCAGCCCACTTAAAACATTTAATGTAGAGGCCCTGGCTACCTGTAATACACAGCCGCGGCCCATGCATGTAAGAGCGGTGGTGCGTTGGGGCCCAGTCGGTGGGGAGGAATTCGGAAACGATGACGAGGGAAAAATAAAAGATTTTTCCTCATCGTCGTCTGTCAAAATCCACCCCATTGGGCCCCACCGCTCTTATCAGCACGGGCCTCTGCTGGTAATAGAATTTCCTAGGGAAATATAAGTAATTTTAATGTGCCAATTAGGTGTATATCATTGTTTGGAAGGGAGAGCACAAGCACTTTACTACTTGTTAGCAGCAGCAAAGTGCGCAGTTTTAAAGCCAACAAAAATGGTTTCAGCAAAAATACTGTGGTGAAGGCTAAAATCTGGGGGAATACCAGATAAAAGATGCTAATTTCGAACAACGACAATTAAGTCAACCAATGGTAAGCAATGGGCGGACTCACAGCCCACTGTTAGAAAACAATACGTCTTGCAAGAGACAGTGCATGCCCTGACTTAGACAAGACCTAAAAAATGCAGAAGGCTCAAGTAGTGGCTAGCGTGGGCCTACAGATACCTGATAATAAAATACAGTCAAAACCATTGTACAGTGGCCTAGTCAGACCCCTGGACCCCTGTGACATTGCACCTGCTGCACCTTTCATGGCTATGCCTCTGTCAAGCAGGGCAAAATGGCTTTCTACAGGCTTTATACCTATTATCCTGTTATACTTTACCTATTTTCATGGAATTCCCTGACGTAATCGAAAGGTTACAGATAGCACATTATAAAAGTTCTACAAAAATAAATGCTGCTTTGCACGCGGTCAAATCCTCATTGAAACAGTACACAACAGTAGAAAGTAGCCTTTAATAACTCGCCGTAAAATCAGAGGCAGTGTTGATCAAAATACCAGAGCAAAAATCGAGGTAGCTTAGTGGACTGAGCCCCTGCTTGGAGGCTTACACATCACAGAATTAGTTCCAGTGTCTGCTGCAGCCCTTCATCCTTCCAAAGTAGATACAAGTATTACGGCTGAGTGTGTTAAAATTAGCATTTATTGTTAAAGGGAATTGAGACAAATATTCTGTGCGTATTATGAGCATAGCTCTCAAAAGCAAAACCCACAAAGAGACGGCCTTTCATCAATTGGCCACCATTCCAAATATTAAAAATGCCCTCTTTGTGTCCAGCAGGTGGGGCCATTAGGCTTTCAGTTTGGTGAAGGTCAGACATCAATTGAGTGTATAGTGGAGCTTATTACTAATGAATTATGAGACTTTTTATTCACAGGAAAAGAGATAGCAGTTAGATGTCAAAAGTTCAAAACATTATCTTCTGCTCTGCAGTTCACCAGAACAATAGATAATGCATAAGTACAAGACATGATAACCGGTGTTATTTTGCCAGTCCTGGAGGCAGGAATAAGAGTGGTTGCTCTGTTGACATACAGTTCAGGGACACCACGTTTTCTTTTGACTCTGTAATGTCAACAATTCTGACAAAGGACTTTACAGTGAAGCATCCAAGCCAGTTGTGAAATTAATGAAGTAACATATGGCCTCATCCCCACTACCCACCCCCATATGTGTCAGATGCATTTTACACTTCACACTTCTGTGGACTGCAAAGCATGGCTTGCAGTATTGAACGTCTTTGGTGGAAGGTAAGGCAGTGCTTGGTGGAACAGAATTGTGTAGCTGACAAGAGTCACAGAAACATCATAGCTCCACTAGACTATATTCAAATAACACACCACAATGACACTAATACAGCATACCACAGCAGAGCACAGCCAACTTTGATACAAGCAGAGCAAAATAGCAATGCAAAATAAAACAACTCATATACAACACAACACATTAACAAAAGGTAACAAAACAACACAATGACAACACAAAGCACACTACACCAACGCACCAAAGAAAAACAGCATACCCACATTACACACCTTGGGCCTCATTTATGAGCCCTTGCGTCACTTTTACGGCGCCGGTGTGCCACTTTTTGTGACGCACCAGTGGTGTAAAAAATGCGCCTTGTTGCGCCATATTTACAAAATGATGCATCTAGGTAGATGCGTCACTTTGTAAACCCCTGCGCCACATTATACCTGAGCCAGGTATAATGTATGGAAGGGGGCGTATTGACGCAAGAAAGGTCGTAGAAGTGACGCAGTGAAATCTACGAGATTTCACTGCGTCACTTCTAGGACGCCATTGCGTCAAAATCGTACACCTGCCTCACAGCAGGCGTAAGACTGACGCAGGCCCTTTCACCTGGGACTTGCCCCAGGTGAAAGGACGCATTGCTGAAGTTGCGTCACTTTTGTGACACACTCCAGCAATGCGTCACTTTTGCTCTTACAGATACGTCAGAAAAACTGACATATCTGTAAGTCCTTGCGCAATGATGCGTCATACTGTAAATATGACGCATCATTGGGGGCGCAAAGAGGGCACAATGAAAAGTGACGCATCGCTGTTTTCTCGTAGCGATGCGTCACTTTTCATAAATAAGGCCGCAGAATTTTTTTTAAATTGTGTTGTGTTAGGTTGTCAATGTGGTTGCTTTCTTTTTATCCTATTAGATTGTGCTGCTGTGTCGTTGTGTTATGTTGCTGTTTTGTGTTATTTGGTTGGCTGTGTTTGCAGTTGTGATGTCTTGTGCTGTCGTGCTTTAGTGTCACGTTATTGCAGTGTGTTTGTGTGTTGTGCCGTGGAACACTGTGAATGGGAGTTACCCTTTTTTTCTGAAGAACAAGTCGGTCCTGTAGATATATACCTCAGCCGTGGATGCTCTAATGCATATGTTGCCTCAGCTGAGAGCATGTAACTCTTATGCTGTAAATTTAGTTTATAAACAGAAGAGGACGATGCATCCCAATCGGGACAGTACTTGGGTAGATTCTTATTCTGTAGCTAGAGTGCATTTTATTCTCTCAGTTCTTGATCATTTCATCTAAAAGTAATTGTCCTGTCAAAAGCCATCTCCTATCCCCTTACTTACGTGAATCAGCAGCAGTGAGCTGTTCAAAGTCAATGTATGGATTGGCTGAAAAGAAAGATGGCCTCGTGCATGCCTGAGTGATCTTCTTCAAAACTAAGGGGCGGATTTACAATAACTGGCGCATCCTTGCATATCGGCAGGGATGCGCCAGTTATTGTACGCCGCAGCTCCACCAATCTGGATGCGCCGCATTTACAATGCGGCGCACCATGGGGCAAAAACGGCACAGATGCGTCACGAACCTGTGCCGTAAAAGCGGGGCATTGCTGGAGTTGCGTCGCAAGCGCGATGCAGCTCCAGCAATGCTCTGGGGGGGCCCTATCTAGTTAATGCTGCGTCAACCCTTACGCCTGCTTCAAGCAGGCGCAGGGTTTTGACGCAGCATGGGCCCAAAAGTGACTGAGTGAAATCTTGTAGATTTCACTCAACCACTTTTGGTAGGCATACCCGCTCTGGATGGCCCCCCCTGCGATGGTACGCCTCCTTCTGGCGCAGAGCTTTAGAACGTGACGCATCTGGGAGATGAGTCACGTTGTAAATAGCCCGCACCCTGGCGCATCTTTTGTGCCGCCGCTGCGTCACAAAAGTGACACAATGGCGGAGTAAAGGAGGTCCAAGGGGCTTGTAATTCTGCCCCTTGATCTTCAATGAACTCCCTGGGTTATGCAGCTGTTCTCAGGGTCGGGTTGGATGATTTAGCCTGCGAGTCATTACATATTTTTTCACATTACCATTTAAAATGCAGGAAAACGTGCAGGGAGTCGCGGAGGTTGCGGCAGTTTGTAAGACGACAGGACAGCACAATAAAAATTATAAATGCTGAAGACAGTGCCATCATTTTCTCTGTGCTTCAGGCCGATGGCAGAGTGTAGCCCCTACAGGCAGGGCTTTAAGTGGGCCGGTCTCATCGGGGTTGAGCACCAACAGTTTTTTAAAGGAGGCCTCGAAACGGGTCTCTATCGGGGTCTGTTTTATGCCTGGCACAGGCGGTCGTTTTTTTTTTAACTGACTGAAGTGACAACAGGCACATCGATGTGCGGGAGCGCAAGCTGCTCATTTCTCACAAGTGGAGAAGTTACGGCATGAGGTCCTGTCGGTTGAGCGTTGTAGTGGTAGGGAAATCCTTTAAAGAGAGTCACCAAGGCTTTAAGTGGAAGCTTTTTCAATATTATATACAAGCTATAGTTGCTGCCTATTTATTTTATGCAACTAGCAATCATTGACAAAGCCAATGGTCCTGACTTTTTTTTAGGTATGATGTTACTTGTTGTATCATATATCAGGATGCAGTGACAGAAACAGCAAAATACCAATCCGGTGGCACACTATGCTATGCACAGTTTTTTTGAATATGTGTTTTAAGCCACACCCCTAATTATATTGGGCACACCACTTTGAGAGACCCCCCTAGTTTTTTCATCCCACTTATAGCCCTGCCTACAGGACAGCTCACAGGTTAAGGCACTAGGTGCAAAGAGCTGTGCTACCTGCAGGCTACACATTCTGATTTAGGCAGTAATATCAAATCTTTAGTCCTTATGAAGTTGTTAAAATTAACCCCACTGAGATTGGCAATATTAAAACTTTGATACAATCCAATTGGAATATGGATTATCGCACTATATCTTGAACAATTTGAATTGTTATAACTTATTGAGCAGTATATTCATCGCGTTCAGCCCGTTTTATTAAACGTAGTATCTCTACTGGGTCTATTGAATAGACGCGTCACTTGACCGGAAATCGAGAAAGCGCAGCGTTTAAATGCTGTGAAAAGCAGAGTAACACACACAAGGAATTTCCGAATGACAGAGCATTTTTTGCGGCGTGACTGTACAGGAGACTTCGTTATACCATATCCTTCACCTCTACATTGGTAAGAAACGCCAACATACGTTCAGATTTAAACTAATTGCACGTTCGGCCGTTAATGAGGTGGAACACGTTTAAGACTGCTATCTAAACGTCGCGTATTGTTTACTTTTTTCTAATAGATACTTGGTCACTACCATGCACGTTGTGGATTACAGGTAGAACATTTTTTCTATCACTCTGAGTTTTGTGTTTACTCACTATTAATTATTAGCACCGGTCGGGAGTATCATTGCATATTGAGGCGTTTTATAATAAAACACGAGTACTGTGACTATTGTGTTTTGACAATTATCAGTGCGCTTTATATGTGATATTATGATATTATGAAATTTATAGGGTTGTTTATAACATATAAATGGTGACTGTTCATTTGAGTTCGACTTTTGTGTTTTGTCTTGTACTACTGTAGTACTATAAATGTGTTTAAATTGGTGCTTAAAGTTACACCTTATGTTTTAGGAATAAAGTTCCCTGAAGAAGGGCCCCAGCCCGAAATGCATTGGGCAGATATAAATTGAAATTGAAATCGAATTGTTAAATGACATACTATGGAGTGAATAGTATAAGATTTTGAAAGAATAAAATAACACACTACAATTGAAATTGTTGGTGAGAATTTTATTGAAAATATATGAAATTACTACATTGAGTGCCAACTGGAGACGTTACTCCTAACGGAAATAATGCATGTTTTTACATAATATTAAAAGTTTAACATCATCCATCAAAGGTTCAAACTTGTGGCCTGATTATCACACACAGCTAGTTATCTGGAGTCGGAGTTTATCCCTGTGACCTATATAAATTAATCTACTTTTGCTGAATGAAAATACATGTTTTACAACAATTCTTATATCTTGATCATTGCGTGTGAACAGTTTTGGACAGAAACCACTATGGCCCTTCAGCTTATTGTTTGCTAAAACATTGACTTACTCTGGTGCTAATATTCATCGTCAGCCAAACCTAATAAAAGTTCTTCAAGATCAGAAAATCATGATAAATAGGGTAGTTCTGAGTTTGGGTCAAGGTAATGGAAACCACCTCTTGGCTAACTTCAACCTCCTAGAGAACACAAGCTCAAATACAAAAAATCAAAAAACAAGAGACACCAGCCTTACTCTAAGACAAACACTCAATGTAATGCAGAACAACACCCAAACAGCACACCCTAAAGGAGGCCACTTCCTCAACCTTGTCTTCTCAACATCACTGATAATAAATGCTGCATCCACAGACAGGGAAGAAAAGAGAAGAAAAACAGAACTCTGAAGGATCTTGTGATACTGAAGTTCCCCTGTGCAACACACAGACAGCTCATCACATCAGCCAAGGCAAAGTACTAAATCAACACCATCAGTGAAACAACTAACAGAAGCAGAATGTTCTTCAAGACAACCAAGCACCCTATCGTCTGCTGTCTGACCTTCTTATCCAACACTCCACAGTCAACTGCAATGCCATCAACCACTTCTTAAGTGAAATAATAATAAAGATTAAAAATCAGATACCAAAACCAACCCTGCTTCTCTTCTTAGACCCACCACCTTCTTTTAGAACCCCACAATGGGTATCCTTCAAAGCCCTACCTCTTCAAATGTTGCTGACATACTCAGCTCCCTCAAAAGAGCTTCCTATGCAGTAGTGGCTGCCACGGATCGGGAAGGCAGGGGCATGGGGGGCAAGGGGAAGTGAGAAGCAGGTGTAAAAAAAAGAGAAAAAACGTACCTTCTCACCGCTTCCTGCTTGCTGCAATGCAGCGTTGTGATTGGTCTGAGCACTGTGGTTCATTGCTCAGACAGGCAGTGGGAGCCTGTTCTCCACCAAGGCTGCGACACAGTCTGGGTGGAGAACATGCAAAGTGTGCATGAATGCTTAGCCGGCCTGAGATGGCCAGTTAAACATTCATGTGCACTCAGAGTGCGCCCACCACTTCTCCCCGTGCTCTGAGAGCAGAGCAGCCCCGCCCCACCCTGCAGGGATGCTACATCAAGAACAAATAAAATGATAATAATGTCAAGCTATTATCATTTTATTTCTCCTTAATTTCACTGCTAAAAAGCAGTGGGGCGATGTTACTCCCCCTTAGCGGAGGAGCCGCCACTGTTCCTATGCAGAAGATGCCATGCTCTTGTGCTACATCAAAGCTCTTTCTGGAGAAGGTTTCTCACCTCTACTCAACATTGCCAATGCCTCATACACTCAAAGAATCTTTCTAAAAGCTTTCAAGAATGGTCAGAACCTCCCACCCCCAAATAAACCTATACTAGACTCTTATAGCCTTTCCAAATACTGGCCAATCACACACCCACCCTTCATTGGCAAGATCACCAAAAAGCAGTCTGAGCACAACTCCAAGATCACATTAGTACTAACCATATCCTGCACAACTACCAATATAGCTTCAGATCATACTACAGCATGGAGACTTCTCCCTGACACATCGTAGACAATGCCTGCCTGACCACAGATGAAGATGTGCCCTACCCTCTGTTATTGCTAAACCTCCTAACTACCTTTAATATTGTTGTTCTTCCCATCCTCATCATCCACACCCTTCAGTTTCGAAAGGCAGTGTTCACCTCCTACCTTTCCAATCAGCATTGTTTCATTCACAAGGACCCCTACAGATCCTAAAAGATCCTTATTACTAGTGGCATCCTGCCAGGGTTGCATACTGTCCCCATAATCATTACCCCCGATTCTATCCTGATGGATAATACCATCAAAATTCCCAATTATGCGATGATACACAACTCTGCTTGAAAGTCTCTTCCATTATAAACGTTCGAATTCTCAAGCAATGCCTGCTCCTCATCCAGACCTGGATGCCTAGCGTCTAACTTAAGCTGGACCCCACCAAAACAGAATTCCTTTTCTTTTTGGAGAACAAAATAGTGCAAACCTTGTTGAATAACATCAACCTTGATGGTTTTGAACCCCAAATTTCATTGGATGCCATGTCAAATGGCTTCACCATGGGCACCAGCTTCACCCTCATGCAAAGATGCCTGATGAAACCATTTCTTCCAGAAAGTGACTTCTGAACTATTGTTCAAGGCCTTGTACTCTTGCATTTAGTTGATGGTAACATCATGCTTCATGACCTCTCAGAATCCACACTGGTTTCCTTAAGGGCATCCCACATGTTGCAGCAGGCCTCAATAAGGCATACAGAAATATGATACTATCCCCTACATACTAATGGAACTTCCTTAGTTTCCCTTGCTGTCCCCCATCTTATATACCAGTTGCATCCTTTACAAAACAATGACAAACAGCACCCTTTCTTATCTTGCAAACAAGTTCAGCATCTCTCTGGTGATCATTGGAAAGACCTGATTATTTAAAGACATGTAAGGAAGCATTATATTTCCTTTCCTGCATCTTAGGCACATGGTGTTGTGCAAGACATTCTTAAAACATTGGATTGATCTCTAGACTCCACTTTCCATAAATTGTATTGCTGGTAGCACATGCTTCTATGATTTATTGTCAATATGCTTTAAACAAGCATTGCAGGAGCCATACAATGCAGATTTCCCTAGCTCTTATTGTCAAGAATGTCCTCATTTTATAAAACACACAGAGACTTCTATTAATCCCTCTTTGTGATCATTTTGTTTGCATATTGTTTTCCCTCCCTGATATGTATTTGTATTCTTCCCCAGCCCTTGATACTGTTGATGGCTTTTCAGTATGAAGAAGATACAAGACAAGGATGGCAAAAAGTGGTTTATACATGTTCCTGTTTTCATTTTTGATTCTATTACCTAACTCAGGGCCACTGGAATTATGTGACTGTGCAGTGATTTGCTACATTTGCCACATAATCCATCATCTGTTGCATAATCTGCAGATTTCTCTAAAAAAAATGTTTCTAGCTCAAACAATTCCAAATGTATTAACCCCTTCCAGGCTCATGACGAGCTGGGCTCGTCATGGTGTAGCCTCCTCGCACACTGATGACGAGCCCAGCTCGTCATATATGATGGACTTTTGAAAAATCCAGCACAGGAGGAAAATATCGCTAGCAGCGATGGTGTTAAACGTGAAGTTCCATGTGTTGCCATGCAGTGAAAAGCCCATCGTGCAAAGCTTGACTGGTCACATTTCTGTTGCTTATTGCTATACTTGTGTGTTAGACTGGTGCTAATGAGTTGCAATCAATGCCCTGACAGCGGTAATAAGGGTAAAAGTGACAAAATAGTGAAGTAATAGTATAATAAATTGTTCTGCATTACACCACATAATGTCTTTACTTGTGCATAATTTACTCAACCCTACCACATAATTCCAGTGAACCTGCCTGTATTACAAAAGAATTAATACTCTGCTCCTTATATAATAGTGGCCCTTCTGCTCGTAGTAGAGTGCACTATACACATATCAGACTTCCTATTCTTTTGTACAAAGTGATGATCATTCTTCGTTATCTTGAGAAGTGTAATATTTTCTATGGTTGAACTTAGCTAATGTTAAATTAAAGACAGAAAAAGAAAGCATAATATGAGCCCCTCGCCTTGCCACAAATTGGAATCATTGGAGCAATTTTTATATGTGATGTCATTGAACATGTTATGAGTGATGTTATATGTGAGGTCTTAACCAGAAAAATATAAATGGTGAATTTCAATGGTTTTTATTGTTTAAAAACTGTAGTTTTTACATTATAATGAAGTCTAACTATAACGTCACTTTAACCTTTGTTTTTTTCAGTGAATTTCTCGAGTTTTTTTAATGTAAACAGGATGTGATGCAGAGGAATCCTAACTCGTTACACCAGTTTCCTGCTATTAGCAAAGAATCACCCATGGACCTGTAACCAGAGTGAAATAAGGCTCTCCGGCTGACAGTTGCCCCCCCACATATTTTAAGAGAAATTTTTCTAGCATGCCCGAGCCAGCCATAGCCCTTCTAAATGGCTCACTTAACCAGGGCTTGGTCCCCAGATTCTTTAAGGAAGCTGTGATAGTCCCTTTAATTAAGAAAACTGGGGCAGATCCCTCAGTCCAATCGGACTACCGTCCCATTTCATTTCTTCTTTACCTGGCCATGGTACTGGAAGCCCATGTGGCCAACAGCCTTTGCTCTTTCATAGAACAATCTCACTTCTAAAATCCCTGTCAAGCAGGCTGTCGGCACAGTCCACCATAACATTTTGGTGGACCGAGTCAGGGACACAGGTGTTCAGGGAGCTGCCCTTCTATGGCTGACGTCCTTTTTGGACGATCACTCCCAGTCTGTCCGTCTTTCCCAATACATGCCACCAAGAGATAAACTAATTTGCTGGGTCTCGCTAGGTTCCTTTTTGTCTCCACACCTGTTTCATTTGTATCTCTTTCCCCTTATTCAGTCCTTGGGGGAAGTCAAGGTGAACATTTTTAACTAGGCAGAAAAATGCAAATGATTTTCACCATTGATAATACCCCCACCTCTATTCTGAATTTTCAGACAAGTATGGTATACATCCCCAATTGGATGATTACAACCACTTAAAACTAAATCCTGATAAAACAGAGCTGATGCTAACCAGTGGCTCTCAAAACCCTTGGATTTCAAATTTCTGGCCAGCAGAGTAGGGAGCACCCCCACACCCCTCTCCATCAGCCAAGAGCCTTGGCGTCACAATCTATAGGGACCTCTAGATAAAAACCCAGATCAGAACAGTGGTCTCCACCTGCTTTTTCCACCTGCGCAAATTCAGGAAAATCAGTAGATTCCTTCAAACAGAAGCAGTTATCGAAGTCCCGCTGTCCCTGGCAATCTTACATCTCAATCCCACCAACTCTACTTACTTTAGCCTTCCTGGGTACTTAGTAAAATGACTGCAACTAATACAACATCAGGCAGCGAGACTTATTTATCATCAGCCAAGATAGCACCACGTCATCCCCCTCATGAGAAAACTACACTGACTTCCAGTAACCCAACGCTGCGCATTTTAGGTCAGATGCATGATATTTAAATTACCCCATGGCACATGCCCAGAATTTATTTCCAATCTTATCCAGAAGTATGTCCCAAGACAGGCCCTTTGGTCCTCCCACCTGTCCCTGTTAGCCATCCCCTCCTTTAAGCAGAAAAAAACTGGTGGATCTCGCTTTGCGGTATTAGCCCCCTCTTTTTGGAACGCACTGACTCTCAACATTAGATCATCTCCATGTTACTCTTACTTTAGGAGACAATTGAAAACCTGGCTGTTCTCTCAGGCCTATGAATGATTGATCTTATGAGCGGCAGTTCACCTCGCCTATAAGCGCCATGAAACCATGTGGTGTATGTGCGCTATACAAATTATTTTAACATAACACAATAGCATAACAAGGTTACATATTATTACCAGACCTAAATATATCATCACTTTCACTTTTGTTTTTTCAGTGAATTTATTTCTTTTCACAGTAAAGTAAGAAATTATCTAAATAAAACAATGCAAACTTTGTTTTTGTCAGAGGATTTCCAAGGTTTCTTTAATGTAAAGTTTGATATTATTACCATTAACAACTATGACATCACTTAAACCTCTTTTACTTTTTCCGTTAAATTCTGTGGCCCTCATTTATGAAAAGTGACGCATCGCTGCGGGAAAACAGGGATGCGTCACTTTTCACTGCGCACTCCTTGCGACACCAATGATGCGTCATACTTAATGTATGACGCATCATGTCGCAAGGACTTACAGATACGTCAGTATTTCTGACGCATCTGTAAGCACAAAAGTGACGCATTGCTGGAGTGTGTCACAAAAGTGACGCAACTCCAGCAATGCGTCCTTTCACATGGGGAAAGCCCCATGTGAAAGGGCTTGCGTCAGTCTTACGCCTGCTGTGAGTCAGGCGCAAGATTTTGACGCAACGGCATCCTAAAAGTGATGCAGTGAAATCTCATAGATTTCACTGCGTCACTATTATGAGGCTTTTTGCGGGGGAACGCCCCCTCTGCATACATTATACCTGACGCAGGTATAATGTGGCGCAGGGGTTTAAAAAGTGATGCATCTACCTAGAAGCGTTGCTTTTTAAAAATATGGTGCAACAATGCTCATTTTGTACGCCGCTGGTGCGTCACAAAAAGTGACGCACCGGCGGCGCAAAACTGACGCACGGCCTCATAAATAAGGGCCTGTGATTTTTTACCATATACGCCCAACTCCCTCACTGACCGTCCTATTGACAGTGCACAGTAGAGGGATGGATGTGACCAAGCCCTGCACCCAACCACCTGCAAGTGGACAACCAAGTATGCTTTTTTATGTTTCCACACTTAAATGGGTTGTTTCGCATGGTGGATTGTGGGTCCCACAAAGGTCTAGTATGACCGAAACACTTTACTTGTTTTTGATGAATGCTATAAAGAATGAAATAAAGGATCTTTTTTCCATTTAAATGGCAATCCTCGTGTGTCTGTTTTCCTTTGGGCTTCCCCTGTGCAGAGTATCTTTTTTCTTGCATACACAAGTCGCTGGTATGTGACAAATGCTGGGCCATGACAGTCGGGTTCTTATGAATTATACAGCCAATATGATAGAATATTTCTTGCTGTTAACATTTTAAGTAAACGTTGCATTTACCATTTTGTTTATCTCTATTGTAGTAACAATTCATATTGTTTGCACTCGAATATTGTTTTGATTCCTTGTAGGATTGATTGCTACCCGAAACACATTTCACTCAAGTTTGCATAGTGGATTGTGGTGTGGCTGCAGTCCAACTGGTTTCCTATTTGCAGTTGGAACATTGACCTTGTCCGTCGTGCCAGTGGCTCAGAAAACTAATTCTAGGCCATTTTCTAGAAAGACACTCTTGGAAACACATCACTATGTATCTAGAAAAAAGCAATGCTCCTCTTACGAGTTAGCAAAACAAATGAGTCAGGAGCTGCTTTTATTTATTTTTAATTTATTTATTTGTTTTTGGTTGACTTGTATGATATTTTACCAATCCAAATGTGTAATATTGTGCCTTAAATGCTTAAAGTGCTGTGTCCTTTGCAGGTACACTGTTAACAGCACTAGCTGATCGTATGCTTAAAGATAAGGCTGCGAAAATGGCAAAAGGATTTGCTGTTTTTTTTTAGCTCAGAGTGGATGGCATTGGGCTATGCCAGTGTAAAAAAAACTTTAAAAAAAGGCATGTGAGGTAAGTAGATAGATAGATAGATAGACAGACAGACAGACAGATAGGTATCAGGGCCACTGAAATTATGCGGCAGGAGAGGACCAAAGTATGCAGCAGTGTTGACTAAATTATGCAGCAAGAAAAGACAAATTAATTATGCAATATAATGCAGCACATTTTGTGATAGTATTATGCCATTTTTACATGCTGACAATAGCTGGGCAAATGTTTTACCTCATTAGAACCAGTCTAAACTCCACATACAGCAACAAAAAAAGAAATGTGACCAGTCAACCTTAGCGAAGGGCCTTTCGCTGCAGGGCATCACGTCTCACTGCGTTTTTGTAACTTTTGATCCATTTGAGATAGATACAATTTTTCTGTTTAAACCTACATATTATGCAACATAATTTCTCCAGAACAGGAAAACTACTGGCCCTTCAGATTTGCAAAATCCTTTTTTTATTTATTTGGTTTACTGTTTTGGCGACAAACCCTCAAAGAGTGGCTTAAAGTCAGCTCTGTTTGCCCACTGATCTGTTGATTCACAATCTACTTTTGCCCAATAAAGCCTAAATCAAGGGGCATTGGCTCGACCAACTTCTGCCATTGGCTGTCTTCTCTGTAAGTAGTGGCACTTTGCTCTTGCACGTGTGTGCAATCTAAAAAGCTGGTTGCCTGTCGTTTCACGTTTCCTTTTTTATTTTTGTGATGGTTAATTTTTTTATTTACCTTTTTTTTAGCAGATTTTTACTTTTTATTACTTTTATACCATATAATGTCTATCACATATGTTTGCGAAGAAAGTAAATAAAAACTTCGCAGGTTTGTCCAATCAAGACAAACTGGCTTACCCAGTACTTGTTTTTGCGGGCAATTTAATGGAACTTCATAATCTATCGACTTGTTTTTTTTTAATTGATTTTATTTCAGCAATCAGTTGTATATTGAACAGAATACAAAGACGAGAGCAAAAACTGGAAATCATATACTTCAAAATACCCAGCTAAAGCATACAGTACCATAAATAATACCCAAAAAAATCATATATGAAAAAAAACCCAATAAAAACAGTACAGAATCAGATCTGTTTTGATATGAAAGCCCATACATTTTGCCCAAATATTTTCTTTTTTTGACCTTTAAGTCTATAAACCGCCATTTCTATTTGGCATATAGATAGCAATTTCAGTTGCCAGTGATTAAACACTGGAGGCTCAGGATCTAACCAACAAGAAGTAATACAGAAGCGATAAATTGACATACAAATGAATAAAAATCTTTCTTCAGCTGCTGACCTTTTTCCAATTTGATTCGTTTGAAGACCAAATATGATCATTTCAGCAGTCAATTGTACATCAATCCCCAAACTAATATTTAAAAATATTTAAAAATAATGCAACATCCGTAATAAATTGGGAAATAATCTGTCAACTTGTTAGTTCAGATTTTTATTTCTTCTCATCCTTCTCTAAAGTAAAATTGTAAAGTAAAATTGCCGATTTGAAAATTAGGCTCACTTGAATAGGTGCTACAGCCTTAGTAAATACCACATATCTGGATGACATAACACCAATTTACTTACAGCAAATTGTTTTGGAGCGTATGCTTGTGCAAATGTTTAACCATTATCCGTATCCAAGCAAACATTCGGGGATTTGAAAGACATTTAGAAACTTTCAAAGGGATGTTTCTTTGAAAGTTTTGGAACTGGTCACTAAACGTACGTCTTTGTGCTGAATTTCATTACAGTTTAGCATGGAATTTTCAATATTTAACGTTTTCTAGGGTGCTCTAGCATCTAGGAGTATTTAGGTTCTTTACAAACTGAGGGCCCCATCTACAAGAAAACGAGGAGGCGCGGCGCTGCAGGCCATTTAGCTGACCGTGCTGTGTTATTTTCAAAGCACAGAGATGAGTTGTATTACCAACAATACGACACATCCCTGTGCTTTTGTCATGCGCTGGCACTCAACTGGCTGCCATGCACCAGCGTAGGCAGCGGTGTGTCATTTTGCATGGGTGCCTGAGCTGCGGGGATGATTGTTTTATAAAAACTATAATTAATGGCATTTTTCTCTTTCACGCATAGAAAGAAGAAAAATTGAGGAGAAATACAAAGCGTTCCTAGTTTTACAAAATGTTGTAAATCGGGGAAAGCACCAGGTTCTGTGGATGTTGCAAGGGATCACCCACAGCAACATCCATGGAACGCCCATTTCGCACTGAGGTATGCGTGAAAGGGGCTGAAATTTACAAGGCCATGAAAAGTGATGCACCGGCAGCGCAATGGGCTTGTAAATAAGTCCCTGAGTGGAGTGGTGTGGCTCACTGGTTAGAGGCGGCAGACCCGGAAGCAGAGAACTACCCGGGACCAGGGTTCAATTCCCGACGTGGCAGGGTCGTGGACTAGGGTCAGCGGACTCGATAATTCTCGCCTGGGTGCCTACTCAAACCAGGGATCACACTCGGCAACTCTGGGCATTAGCTTGCCTCATTTCTACAACGGCCCCCCCACATTCGCCGGGGATGCCTGGTTTCACCTTGGAGATACCCAGTAGGGACAATCTCACAGGGATAGCCAGGACGGGTTCCCCAGCGGTCTACAGCGCCACGACACCTCAGGGCAGCAGTGCGCTTTACAAGACACATACATTACATTACATTACATTACACTAGCAAATGTAGAACATAGTACAGATGCAGGACGTTTGGCGGGCCTTCTTGACCCTCTACGCTTGTGGGTACAAGGTAGAGACTATGGCTTTTCATTCCTTTGACATCCTATTTGGGATTGAGAGCAACTTTCAATCTTTACAGTATGAAATCCATATTTGTTATCATGCATTCCTCTTATGGTGTAGTAACTGCAGTGCAATATCTGGACCACTCCTCTTATGTGTGTATGTTGAACGCACTATGATTGCCACAGTCCGATTCACATATGATAACAAAGGATAATTCTCATGCTTTATGAGGAGCTTGCTATAGACGTCATCTTGCTCAGGAATATTTAGCTAAATTTGTTTGAAGGAGAAAACTTGAAAAGGTTAATTCTGTGAAACAAGGAGGAATAGCGATATGGAGGTCCACCAAAGGTCTCATTACAGGTTGCCTGTTATTTTCTGCGGAGTTACGCAGTGGGGTGAATCTGATTCTGGCAGGTATCCCTACATCAACTAATGGGCATCACAAGTTCTTTATCCCAGAATGGGAATACATACAGACCAGTTAATATTGACTTTATTTGTTGTGATGCTATAAACAAAAAAAGATCGATTGTTGCATTACCTGTAGTGTCTCTAGAGACAAATGAGGGCCCATCTCTGTTTGCTTCGAACCTAGAAAGTAGAGATGTTGGGGGGGTTGCTAATGCATTGTGTACCTCGGGTCATGACCACCGAAAAGAAGGTGATAGTAGCCCTATGGAGGATATATGTTCTGTTGTTGTTATAGCGCCAGATAAAGTGAATAGGAGGATAATACCAGTTGCTCCTGCCGTGCCCCATGACACGAACAAGGGAAATTCTCTATTCACACTGGTCTCATGGAACATTGCGGGGGTGCGTGCAAAATTGAACGATCCTGACTGGAACGCATATATAAATACTTTTGACATCTGTGTGCTACAGGAAACTTGGGCTACAGCACAATTGCACAGGGTTGGCTGTAAAACCTACCAAATAGAGGCTGTCCCTTCCCTGAGAGGTCGTGCCTCTGGAGGCCTCCTAGTGTGGGTTAATGTTTCCATAAAGCTAACTATTAAAATGATTAACACCGGCTCTCCAGACATTCTTTGTCTGGAAATAAGAACAGTGGATAATAGGACATTTCACTTATTTAATGTCTACAACAGCCCCCAATCTTCCCATAAGGAATCCGCATGCATAGGGAAGTTGGAGTCGCTTGTGGATTCACTAAAAACAGAGACTGGTGTTATTTTATGTGGAGACTTGAATTGTAACTTTGAACCTATCACAGGGATAGCCGCACTGTTTAAGGAGGAGGATACTGCCAATGCAATACCTGCCCTGAGCGAGAGTTGCATGGTTGCTGGTACAGCATTGGCCCTACAAATCACACGTCTCTTGACCTCACATGGTCTGAGAGCATGTAATGGACGCATGCCTTCAGATAGCCCAAAAGCTCCTACATTTAAGAGAGGTAATTATGGGAGTAAATTGGACTATGTTATTGTTTCCCTTGACCTCTGGCCATTTACAGTGGATCTAAAAGTCAAAGAAAGATATGAAAGTGACCACTACCCCCTAGAAATGAGCTTTTTAATAGGCTTGGTCAAGGAACCTGATAATAGGGAGGGAGACCAGAGTATAGTAACCTCAATCATTACTGATAACATTGTCCTTAGTAATAATCGCAGGGCGGTTAAATGGGCATTTGTGCTAGAAAAAGAGGACCTACTGGCCAATATTTATCGTGCTTTTGCAGACACCCTGGACCAATATTGTCCCTTTAGCTGCTCTCCTAAAGAATTTATTGATCTGCATAAATCCCTTTTCAGCCAACTATTAGAAATCCTTACCAAGAAACCAAAAAAAGGTGCAGGAAGGACTAGCGCAAAACCTTTAGGCAAACCTTGGTATAACAAGGAATGCCGCCTTGCTAAAACTGCACTGATCAATGCTGTCAAAAGGGGAATCCCATCAATAGTTAGAGAGCAAAGAAAGGTTTATAATAAAATAATATTAAAAGCTAAATCTACATGGGATGAGGAACTGTGGCTCAATATGCTAATAGCCGCTAAAACAAAGGATCAGAAATACTTCTGGGAATTGGCAGCTAAAGAAAATAAACGAGAGAAAGGTTCCAGGGAGGTCTACCTAGATGAAGATACTTGGGTTAAGCACTTTTCGTCATTGTATGCAGCCAAAACCTCGACCGAGGCAGCAAACGATGCACCTCCCCCTAAAATATTAGCTAATACTCAGCAGGTAGTGTTCACCCTACAAGAAACGGAGGCAGCAATTAGTTCAATCAAGAAGGGGAAGGCGCCAGGGCTCGATAGAATCCCTGGTGACCTGTACCTGTATAGCATTGAAGTTTGGGCACCCTATTTAAACCATTTATTTAATATAATTACAGCCAGTGAGCACATTCCAGATACTTGGAATGGCGCAGAAATCATTACCATTTTTAAAAAAGGGGACCGTGGTGATCCAGCAAATTACCGCCCCATTAGTCTTTTAGATATCACGCAAAAAATATATGCTAGGCATATTCTTAATAGAATAAACTCATGGTTGGACGAGGAGTCAATTTTATCTAAATACCAGGCGGGATTCCGAAGCAAAACAAGTACTATAGACCAAGTATTCAGGCTATGCTGCTTGTATTGGAAGTATGTCATCATGCGCAAAGGTCACTTGTATGTGACCTTTGTTGACCTACGAGCAGCATTTGATCTCATTCCACGAGATCTACTTTGGGAAACCCTGAATAGGCAAGGGCTGCCTGGCGACTTATTAAAACTTGTCATAGGATTGCATCGGGAGAATTACGCTAAGGTTAGATGGGGCCCTAACGGGGAACTTACACACCCAATCCCAATAAAAAGGGGAGTGCGGCAGGGCTGCGTCCTGGCGCCCACCCTATTCTCCCTCTACGTAAATGACATTGCAACCTATATGCAAGATTGCGATAATGATTCTCCTCGACTGGGAGGGGAACGCGTTGCGTCCCTCCTCTTCGCGGACGACACAATCTTAATATCGCAAACGCCTCATGGCCTACAGACCCTATTAGACAGGTTCCAACAGTACTGTATTCAAAAAGGATTAGAAATCAATGTAAAAAAAACAAAATATATGGCTTGGAACCCGCACAAAACTTTTAAAAAGAACTTAACGTTGAATGGGCAAAGATTAGACTACGAGCACAGTTTTACTTACCTGGGGGTACTGATGGACTCCGCAATGGGTTGGGGGCCACAATTGGAAAAATCCAAATTGGTGTTTAAACAAAATTGCTTCCCAATCACACAGAGATATAACAAAAGTGTAAATAAAGCAGTTACTCCCGCGATAGAGCTTTTTAGATATAAGGTACAATCTGCCTCCTTGTATGGGGCAGAAATCTGGGGTCCAATATGTAAAAAATCCTTTGAAGTATTGGAAAATAAATTCGTCAGGGGACTATTAAAAATTCCAACTAATACCCCCCTGATACCCCTATATCTAGATCTTAATATCAAACACACAGACCAGCATGCCATTTTGAGACCATTGTTGATGTGGATCAGATTATGGACAACCATGGAACTATCTGACTACAGAAATGGCCTGAAGGAAGTTCTAGAGTTGGATAGAGATAATAAGATCTTTTGGTTTAAGCATGTGAAAAACTGGCTTACCAAGCTCGGATTAGTACACTTCTGGAACGAGCCGGAATCTCTAAAACCAAACTCCAAGAAAATTGTAAAACTAAGCTTCTGGTCATACGTGAACTATGATTCTGTGTATTCGAGAACCCATGGTCCCCTTACTGAAACATTTCTATTGGTAAAAAATGAGGTTCTATTTGAACAATTTCTAGATGAAGTCCAACCCCCGCTGGCAAAATCCCTATATCTAAAATTCAGGTATGGAACATTGAGGCTAAAAGTAACTGAGAAAAGATGGGGGAAGTCTGACAAAGAGCATTGCACTTTGTGCACCGATAACCAAAGGGAGGACATCTTCCACATATTGTTTTTTTGTCCTAGATATGAAAAAGCTAGGAAAAAATGGATAGTCCCCCTGTGCCACAATCTTGGCACATCCTCCCATAGGGAAGCGGGCAGAATTTTGACCACGGACACCAGTCAAGTAATCGTGTTTGGTATTAGCAAATTCCTACTGTCTACCTACTTTGTTAGAAGGAAATTATCCCTTCCATTCTAAATTAAAAACTCCCCGGAATCATGAATAATGCCAATGTATAGCATTTTAAATTTTGGTGTAAAATCAATTTAATATCTTTTTAATTTTTCTATTCTTTTTAAACTATTTTAATATTTATTGATACTGTGCCAAACTGAGTTATATATCATGTGCTCTACTGATGAAATATTTGCCAATGTGATGAATTGATGAAATGTAGAGGCAATGTAATACTAGGGTGCCCTTATGATGAAGACTTTTACTGTTGTATGATCTATAATGTATTGTATATTTTATGTTTCTTTTATGTTGCAATGCAACGAAATAAAGATTGAAATTGAAATTGAAATTGAAATTGACTATATTTATGTGGTCCAAACCCGATTCCAGGCCCAATAACTGCCCCTTTTTCCCATCCCATTTACCACCGCCTCGTAAATGGGATCATGGGGAATTTCTGCAAGTCGCTGGTTGGATGCAGGAAGCTGAACAGTCATCTGGAGCCAGGGGGTGGTCTCTGTGAGGCTGGGGGTGAGTGGAGGCAGGAAGCTGAACAGTCATCTGGAGCCAGGGGGTGGTCTCCGTGAGGCTGGGGGTGAGTGGAGGCAGGAAGCTGAACAGTCATCTGGAGCCAGGGGGTGGTCTCCGTGAGGCTGGGGGTGAGTGGAGGCAGGAAGCTGAACAGTCATCTGGAGCCAGGGGGTGGTCTCCGTGAAGCTGGGGTGAGTGGAGGCAGGAAGCTGAACAGTCATCTGGAGCCAGGGGGTGGTCTCCGTGAGGCTGGGGGTGAGTGGAGGCAGGAAGCTGAACAGTCATCTGGAGCCAGGGGGTGGTCTCCGTGAGGCTGGGGGTGAGTGGAGGCAGGAAGCTGAACAGTCATCTGGAGCCAGGGGGTGGTCTCCGTGAGGCTGGGGGTGATTGGAGGCAGGAAGCTGAACAGTCATCTGGAGCCAGGGGGTGGTCACCGTGAGGCTGGCGGTGAGTGGAGGCAGGAAGCTGAACAGTCATCTGGAGCCAGGGGGTGGTCTCCGTGAGGCTGGGGGTGAGTGGAGGCAGGAAGCTGAACAGTCATCTGGAGCCAGGGGGAGGTCTCCGTGAGGCTGGGGGTGAGTGGAGGCAGGAAGCTGAACAGTCATCTGGAGCCAGGGTGTGGTCTCCGTGAGGCTGGGGGTGTGTTGCCTGCTACGATCGTGGTTGATGGAGGGATGGCAGAGACCTCACTGTGCTCCTGTATGCAGCCCTACCCCTCTTTAGCATCTGTTATAATGGGTGCAGATATGCATCCTGTACTCCTGGGGACAGTGTTTCTGGACCTGTTCATTTTCGTTAAAAAGATTTTACTCTTTGGACTACAAAATTATCAGTCTGATCCATACAGACCCCACTCATACACTTAGAACAACTCCAAAGGCGATGCACTCTTCGTATTACAAAGATTTATTTAGTATGAAACAGGTAATTTAAAAAGGGATTTTTTTCAATCTCAAATCAAAGCATTTTTATATTAAAAATAAGCATAAAAAATCATCACAACAAAGATAAAAACTGTTAAAAATTCATAATCCTCAAGACATGGAACATGAAATAGCAGCAATATCACAACGATTGAGAATACATCATACGGAAGGAAAACATAAATAAGGCAACAGAAATTGGCCCTTACGGTGTTAATCTATAGTAAGCTAAAGACACTGCATGAGACAAAAAATCGGTCACTATGCTCTTTTTCCTGCTTCAGATTTAACAATAGAATTAGCGTCAACGCGTTTTGTTGGAAATATATTGCTCCTTCCACCATCTTCAGTATAAGTATTATAGAAATCCTTCCGCATTTACTTCCTTTATCATTGTCTTAAACTCTTTAATCAGCCCTTATATAACTTCATGTGAGCAGTGTCCAGCCTTCCGCCTACTGGGTGCACAGCCTTTTTCAGACTCAAAGTGTGGCTTCATGTAAGGTTGGCCTCTTCTATGATCTTGTTCTCAAACAATTAAAATAAATTCCTCAGTGGGCGGTCTGCCTGAAGGGATATATATATACATATATATATATATATATATATATATATATATATATATATATATATATATATATATATACATATATATATATATATATATATATATATATATATATATATATATATATATATATATATATATATATATATATATATATATATTCACTGAAAAAACCATAGGTTATAGACCATATATAGTTAGGGATTTGCATTTACAAAACCTTATTTTACTCGCATAAAACCATTGAAATTCCATATATAGTTAGTTGCGCTAACTATATATCGCGCACCCGCAATCCACTGCTGATGATGTCACATATTACATCATTCATGACATGGTCAGTGACATCACTGATGACATCACTGATGACAACATCCAGTGACTGTATGTTTCTGTAAAGTGTAAATATGTCTTACATATTGAAGAATGAGTGGATGTGTAAGTGTCTGGATGAAGGATTTAGTAGGTGCATGACTGACTGTATGAGTGAGTGATTAAATGTGTCTCACTGAGTGCATGGGTTAGTGACTAAACTGTCTTAATTTGTGCATTATTATGTCTGTTGTTCTGTAAACTGCTGCATGTGTTGATAAGTAGCTATATGAGTAACTATATGGGATATTCATTGGTTGCCCAAGTATTTGTATGGGAGACTGAGTGTGTGTGTGGGTGGCTGGGAGGTGTATGACTCTGTGCATAGATGTGTGAGCAGTTGATTCACTAGATGTATGGGTTCAAAAGTGCATGTGGAAACAGCTGTATGGGCGGTTGACTGTGTGCATGAGTGTATTGGTGAGTGAATGGATATCTCAGTGCTACATGTCAAAGTAAGTACATATGTAAAACACAGTACATGTGAGAGTTGACATATATAAATAACTGTGCATAAGAGCCAGTGAATGTGTGAGTGGCTGTATGGATCATTGTGAACTTGTATCAGGGATTATATAAGAGAGTAAATATGTGTTAGTATATGTTTGAATAAGTAAAGTTTGTATAACTGTATAGTTGAGGAAATGGAGGTGTGATTGATTCTTTGCATGACTGACTAGGTGTGTGAGTAACTCCATGGATGAGTGACAGTCTGTGAGTGTCTGTTTACACTGATTGTATCTAAGATTATATTAGAATCTGAAGAGGTTCATCGTATTATCACATGAATGATATCATCAGTGATGTGATCAGTAATATCAAATGAGATGTCATCAGTGATGTCATTTGAGATGTCATCAGTGATGTCATCAGTGACGTCATTTGAGATGTCATCAGTGATGTCATCAGTGATGTCACTGACCATGTCATGAATGATGTAATATGTGACATCATCAGCAGTGGATTGCGGGTGCGCGATATATAGTTAGCGCAACTAACTATATATGGAATTTCAATGGTTTTATGCGAGTAAAATAAGGTTTTGTAAATGCAAATCCCTAACTATATATGGTCTATAACCTATGGTTTTTTCAGTGAATTTCAATGGTTTTTTAAATGCAAATTCCTAACTATATATGGTCTATAACCTATGGTTTTTTCTGTGAATTTCATTGGTTTTTTAAAAGCTAACATCTGTAGCTGTAAAATGTATTCTTCTTTAAATCCCAAAATATATTTAGATGTTTATTGATAATTTTTTTTAAAATATTTTTTTTCTTCGCTTTCGGTTCGCGAACCGGGAAGCTTTCCGTTAGCTCATCTTGATGCCGCGATCTAGTCCGCGAACCGGTCAACGTTACGTTAGCGGAACTATGACGCGTCGCGGAAGCGCGACGTATCACGTTATCGAGTAATGCGTCTAATGACGCGCCACGTTAGCGCTCCCGGAAGTGCTCCGGACCGCGAACCGGAAGCGATCCGGGACGCGGCGCGCGCCGCGTAACGTAAGCGGAACAGGTCATGTGACTTGTTTATCAAACTTTTCATTGGTTCATTTCACTTTTGGTTTCCAAATGATGTATGACTAGGTCATGTGACCTAAAAATAACACTTTTCATTGGCTCAGAACTTTTGCTTTCCCCAAACCATGTAAACCCCTCCTTATTTCCTCACTCTGACTTTCATCTTGGTGAGAGAAAGACCATTTACCTAGAATTGAACAATGGCTTCTGTACTTGCTGCAGCTGGTGGACCCCCACCACCACCTCAACCTCCTCATAAGAAGAGAGGACCACCTAGTCAATTTATCTCTAACAGAGAGGAGGAAGAGGAGGAAGAAGAAGAAGAAGAGGACAGAGAGGAATCACAATTTATCCAAGAGTTGCCCCGGGTTTCAAAGAGAAAAACAAGTTTCATCTGGCAGTTTTTCTCCATCCCTCCTGGATCAAAGAAGGTGAATGCTAAATATGCCACCTGCCTCATCTGTGATTACAGATTGTCGAGAGGCACAGAGAAGAAATACAGTATGGGGAACTATACGATGCATCGACACATGAGCAGGTGGCATCCCTTAAACTACAGCCGGGCTGAGTTAAGGGATCTACAAGACAATCCCCCGACAACTCCTGTGGCCAGATCTACCTCCACAATGTCTTTGTCGGGAAGAGAGGCACAAGAAACTGTGCCAAACATTCAACCCAATTTTCAACATATGAAATTAACTTGTATATACTGTGGTGCTATGCTGTCGTATGGCAACATGAGCGTCAACCTGATTAATATGGCGTTCGAAAATCATAAATGCCCTAATGCACCCAAGAAGTAATTTTTTTTTTGCTCCTGTTGAGCCGTTTTCAATGCCTGTTTTTTGTTGTTTCCCCTCCATAAAAAACACAAAAAAAACATAAAACAGTTCTAAAAATACAAAAAAATCAAAAAATGTTCAAAAAAAATAAATAAATAAATAAAACAACAAAAACAAAAAAAAACAGTTCTTTTCAGAACTACCTCCCCTTTCAAACAAAATTGCTAGAATGTTTATCACTCTGGCAAGCTCTATTTCTTTTGGTTCGCTTCAAGTTCGCTGACCGGTTCGCGAACTGGAAGCGAACCAAAAAAAATATTTTTTAAAAAAAAAGAAGAGTTAGTATAAGGGAAGTAAACAGAGAATAATGTAAAAAGAAAGACAGCTATAGAGAGTAAATGAGAGATAGTGTCAGTGACATCATCAGCAGTGCATTGCGGGTAAAAAGAGTAGAAAATATTTACCTTATAATTCTTGTTACCTTTTTAAAATATTTTTTCATACTTTCAATCTGTAAAACAAAGAACAAACATTTCCAAAAATATTAAAACATGTATTTAAAAATTAGAAAAGACAAGGGAAAAGGTTAAAAAACAAACAGTTTTTCAACAACTTTGACATTTACAGAAGTCTCTGCTTCTCTACGTCCCCTACACAATCCTAAAGATATATATTTTAAAGAAACTGTATCTTGATGTTGATGAACTGAGGCCTATTTTGGAACATGGTGTTTTTCTTGCACTGCTAATGTCTCACAATAGTGATGCAATAGCAGCGCAAAAAAGATGTAAAGCCATCATAAAATTGTGTCTAACATTTTAAATGATTGTTTTAGGATGCAAATAAGATGTGTGCTTTCAAGAGCTTTCTTTGAGGTGAAGCCTCTTTTCTTTTTTTAAAAAAAACACTACCCAGAAGTACAGCACTGTAAGCATTAAAATTGATATTTACAGAACTCAGCTTACCCATATGTACCTCACATTTCTAAATGTATATCATAAGGACAAAAAGCATAACATTAATTATACATGTTAAATGGTTTATTTTTGCTGTTCTCAGAATGTATCAAATTTCACTTAAATCAGTGACTTGAAGGTATTCATCATGTAACAGCGGGGAAAAAAAAACACAATCAAAATGACTGTGTTTAAAAAACCCATACAACCTAAGAAATCTGATTTCAAAACTCCTTAAAATTAACTTACTTTCAATGACGTCGAACGATCTCCTATAAACAGCATCAACTCTGTTCTGCTATAAATATTTTCAGCCCGCCACTTTCTGAAAGAAAACCTCCATCGATACGTAAAATATGTTACATAGAAAAAAAACTTCTCTCATTATATCACATGTTTCCACTAGGCCAAATCATGTTGCCGCGATTCGCAAGTCTTGTAATTCTTCCAATCAAATCCCGACATTTTCTATTTTCGCAACTTTCAAAAATAAAATATTTGAGATTATTTTCACAATCCTGGACTACTAATATCTTACTCTTCTTTGTCACTCATGTTCTCCTTTTCCTATGACACTGATACTGCTTACTATGAAGCAGACTTACTTGCATCAGGTTTATATAGTTGGATTTTTAATCTAGACAGCATTGCAGACTTACATTCCCTCTACTTAAAATTTTGGTTTTAAAAACACCAGGTAAGAATTTTTAAGGTCAAACTGCAATTTTTTTTTGAAAGTTACAACGGAATCATTACAGAATGACCAGCCGTTTCCAGACTTTAAGTAAGCTGTATAATGTCCTGATGTTGTTGATGGACCATCATGATAGATAATTGCTACAGTAACAAAAGTCCTCCCTGATATTGACAGCTGTGAAGCCACAAATTTTTTTATTAAAGTTGACAATTTTGATCCATCAGGCCTACAACGTTGGATCATTAAAATGACATACTGGCTATATCTACGTATAAATAATGTTGACATCATATCACATTTACATTGGCTACACTCCATGTTGTGATCCGCTGCATTTACTAGCTTATTAAAGGACACTGATTTACTGTCTGGCAAAGTTAAATATATAAATCTTTCTGAGTCTACACTAGTAGTACTTGATACCATACAGTTCTCGCAGTCACACTGCCATTGATAAGAAAGCCCAAACAGGTGATCTACATCTACACCCTCATCTTGCAATACATCAAGCATATACATTAAAAACTCCTGACAATCTTGCTGATTATTTTCAGAGAAGTCTGTTTGACCTGAACATTCATCTAACAGATAACGAACTTCAGACACACTTTCTACTTTTGTTCGATCAGTGCTACATTTCTCTAACACAGAATTCAACAAGCAGCATAAACTTTGTTCTGAATTGAACACAATCTGCTCTTTTAAACTCTCTAGTGAAAAGAGAACATTAACAACTACATTTGCATAGCAGTTGACACCAGAACTGTTTTCAAATTGAAAACCAACAACATCTTCAACAGAATCCACTTTCTTTCTGCTAACAACTTTCGGTTCATTGACTTTTAGTCTTTTTGCAACAACCTCCCTACTATTACTGATATTTCTACGTTTCTGGCCTACCACACGTTTCTCAAACAAAGGATATTGAGGCAAATGTGGCGCATACTCTCTTCTTAACCTATTGTATTCCTTAACACAATCTAGATCCGCACAAATGTTTGTGACATCACAGTCAATCAAATACAATCCCGATAAAGTTCTAACTCGTGACAATGCCACATATGCCATACCCTCCTTGAACACAGAACTGCCAATATTCACCAATGCACAGTCTACACTTAAACCTTGCGATTTATGGATTGTCACCGCATATGCCAAGCAAACAGGAAACTGTTTACGGCGAACATATAAGTCTTTAACAAGCAAAAACCTAGCAGAACAACGACCAATTTGCTGTACTTCCTCAATGCCATCAAATTTAATTCTTAAAAATTCTATTCCATCTCTATTTTTGTATTTCTCAAAATCAACAACATTACCCATTGATCCATTTACCAGACCTCTTTCTACATGTAAATTCCTTCTCAAAATGATTCGGCAATTTAAACACACATTCAAAGTCTTTTCAAAACCCGCTGTCTTAGATATAGTCTTCTCTAATGAATCCAATTTTGATTTCAAATTGTCTGACAAAATAATTGTTGATCCCATATGCTCTAATTTGTCGATAGCTTCAAGTTTCACAATCTCTTGCTTTTCTAAATTCAACATTTTGTTGTTGAAGATGGCACATTCTGCAAGAGTTGGCATGAGACATATCCCGGATTTCTTCTCAGTAATTTTCTGAAAAATATTCTCAGGCACAATCTCTTGTTTGGGATATAAATTTGACAGTAATCGTGCATTTAAAGCTTCTTTCCCATGCTCGGTCACTTTTCCAATTCTAATATCTTGTAGAATATTCTTGTAATCTTCATCCTTTGCCTGACGCATATTTTGATGCAGTTCTGCATAATTGAAGTTTAACCATATATTGACGTTGCCAATGCTCCCTAGGCACTTCCTGGTATCTTCATGCGTGAGTATTTTGAACACAGGTTGACCTTTTACTGGTGTCAGCTGCAGAAGATCTCCGAAAACAATGATGTGTTTCCCACCAAATAAGACATCATATTCAGTTTTAAGTACTTCTTGCATTCTCAAATGCACAAAGGCAAGCATGACATTGGAAACCATGCTTACTTCGTCAATGATAAGTAGTTTCATTTTCCTCAAGACTCTTGAAACTTCACAGCAAGCATCTCCAGATAACTTGTTGTATTGTAATTTGTTGTCATGCTCCACCGGCAGCATCAGTAGACGATGCAAAGTAATACCTTTAATGTTATGTGCTGCCAGTCCAGTAGGAGCGGTGACAACACAAGACAGCGATGACTCAGTCCTTTCCTGCAAATAACAAGAGATTGCTTTAATGAGGAAACTTTTTCCAGTTCCCGCTTCTCCACTCACGTACAGTCGGACAGGCTTCAACGATGTACATGAGCACTTGTTCTTCTCATGACTTAATCCGTGCTCAATTTCCTTGGTAACTTCATCATATATTTTCCTCTGCTCAACGTTGAGTTGTTTTTCCAAGTCTTCTAAGTTAACTGAATCCTCCTGAGCATGTGCCATGGCTCTTTCTACTTCATTCATAGCAGTGGCAGCTTCATTTTCGATAATAGGTCCTCCAAGTGGATCTTGACTCAATGAAACAGAACTCTGACTGTCCTGAGAACTGTCTCTGGCAATCTCGGCTGCAATCGTTGCTTCCTGCTCAATTTCCAAAGTTAGCATTTCTTGATATTTAGAAAAAGCAGGACATTCTATGGACTCCTTGGCTGCATTGAAAGAGTCTTCGTAACAGAGGAAATCTCCAAGCAGTTCCTCTTCTGCACGCCAAGGCTTGAAAAGTTGCAAAAGTGCTAAATAGAAAAACTCCTTTTTTTCTGGAGATTCGCCACTCAATTTTCGATGGTTTACTAATTGGCATTTTCTTTGCTTGACCAGGCATCCCTCACTTCCAATTACAGCATACACTCCTTTCTCAATATCTTCTTTGATGTTCCTCTTGAATATATAATTTTGGAGAACCTCATATAGACAAACATTCTCAAGGTGACTGCTTCGATTTGGATAATATGTATCCAACATGTTGGTCTTCAAAATGTCGGTACTGTTTGGTTCCTTTTCTGCCAAATACTCAATTTCCCGGACAGGTTTTAGAACTCGATTTCGCGTTGCAGCAAGACCAAGACTCGCCCAAACGAGACTCCTGGATTTGGCATAGAGACTTGCTGAAGACAATCGATCAGAACATTCGTAAGCTCCGATTTCTCGATGCGACAACATCTTCAGACTGAAACTGTACAACTTCTTGCTGAGGCTCTTTTCATGGGAAATGTCCTCCCACATATCCTTCAGTTCGGTCTTTTCTTTTTTGGTGATGTAAGATGTCACATACCGAGCCACAGCCATACAGTTGTCAGCCACAAACTGTATATCCATGTTGGCATTCCACATGGACAAAATCACTGGGTTGTACTCATTGATGTACTTGGACTCTTCATTCCTTTTCAAATTGTATGTATTCTTGGGTGATTTCCTCGTCACATTATGTCGCAGCGAAGACATCAAACTGTTCACTCTTCCTTTAGAAATCACCGGTCGTGGAAAGTTGAAACGACATTTGGTGTAGAACTTGTCCTTGTTTCTGAATTTACGACGACAGTACTTTCCACAACGATGGCTTTGGAAACGTAGAACTTGTTCTCTTAGACTTTTCTTCTCCGTTGCGTTTGGAACAGCACACGTAGAATACTGTTCGATGAAATTCATCACTAAGTCATCCGGATCTGTTCCAAATTTAGGTGCATCCTTGATCCACAGCAACATATGTATATGAGGGGCACCTCTTGCTTGGTACTCCTTTCTCCAGAAGAAATCCAACACCTCTCCAAGAGGTGGATTCTTTTTATTTGTGATGAAAGACATCATAGCTTCAAATCTATGATTGAAGTACCTGCATACATTCACTGGATCCAAAGAACACAGTTCTCCAGGTGTCTTGAATTCAATGTTTTCAATATTCCCATTTGCCTCTCGTAGAAATTCAAGTAAGTCTTCCCAGCCATACTCGGCACAGCTCAGAGTGAGGAACCATGTTGGAGTTCCTAAGTTCCTCAGCATACATTTTAAATCACCATGACGACGGTACCAGTACTCATTAGTACCACGCTGACACGCCATGAGATTAATTAAGTGAGAATCCAAAATACTGTCTTGGACATTGACTTTATGCATAAAGTCACTTGCCGAGATGTTTCGCATCTGTATACCACTTTTTAAGATGTGGTTCACTGCATATGACAGTCCAGACAGATCGCTTTCAAACAGGAGATGAAACAAATAGGGAATGCATTGCCGAAACCTAGGATCTTCTGCATACAATCGTAAAGTCCGGTATTCAGACGCAGGAATTTGATGAGGTCGCTCATCATATCTTCCTCCTTGACCTGTGGGAAATAGCTGTGGGAAACACCGAGCTTCCAAACTTTCCTCCCAAACACTAATGGGACTCCCTTTGGCTTGTTTCATTTGAAACAACTCAATAGCATTCCCCATGACTTCCTTGGAATGCAAAGGATGAACACTATAATGTTCATATATTTCTTCACTTTTAGAGGCCTCTACTTTCTCAATTTGGCCAGCACACAAATCGCTATCCTCTTCATCACTTACTTCCTCTTCTGCAACATATACATTCTTATAGTACTTATTATTTTTCTTCAAATACACTGTTGCCTTTTTGACTTTCCTAACATCCACTAAATCTTGCCATATTTTCTTATTCTTTGTCGGAACACCATTAACCAAGATAACCAGAGGTTCCTCTTCCACTTTTTCTATTCCAATTGTGTTAATGTTTTTCTTGAAATCTAGAGGCAAATAAACAACTCTTCCCTTTAATCCTCTCTGTAAATCTGCTGGAGGCAACTTCCCTGTCTTTGGCTCCATTCTTACAATAGCCTGAAAGGGATGGATACTTTGAATCAAAATAGATTCATAAGTATTTAAATCCTTCAATTCAGAAGGAATCTCAACCAATTCCAGATTATTATGAACTGCCCTAGCAGGCATCTGGTTTTGGTTTAATTTATTACAACAATAAGTACACACACGTTGATCCGATCCCAAATCAAAATAATTTTCTACCATCAAGTATGTGGCAAAATCCTTCCATTCACTATTATTTTCCCTTTCACTTTTTGCATATAAATCCACTACCTTAGTCTGATTCTTATAATAAGTGCGTCGACAACATACACAAGTGAAATTAGGCCTCTCACTTGATTTCATCTGAAACGTGGCAGTTTCCTTCTGAAAATTATCTGTACTGGAAACCTGTACATTATCTTCCACATTACCCTCTACTTCAGGGTCAATTTGAACATTCTCATCTTTACTACCAAAGTAACAAAACTCAATTTCTTCACAAATATTCTTCACATCTATTTCAGAACCATGCAAAAGAGCAGCACATAATTGTTTAAGCATAATTGCTGGACTCTTAGCATAATACAACATTCTCACTAATTTTCTCACTTTATTATGATGCACTGCTAGCATCCTGAAATGATGAAAAACACTCTGGCATACTCTCCTGGAAAGACAAGCCAGTGAATGACCACGCAAACCTGTCATTTGTCTCACTCTGCAAGGATCTAAATCTTGCAACAACTTCATTTTCTGCTTCAAACTTTTCTTATTAAATGTCCGTATAAAATCACAAAGCAAATTGATGGAAACCTGTCGCACACTGCAAATAGAACTACACTTCCAAATGTACACAGGACCCTTAGGACATCTTCCTAAAACCTCATCACTTAGCGCCTCTTCTGTCTCTGTTGTCACAAGTTGTTCTTTTTCAACTGGACAACCATCCTTCACTTCATAAGCTCGACCACTGATGTCAACTGCATGCACCAAATCATTATCCTGAAAATAAGTCTCCTCATTAAAAAATGCCTCAGAACTTGAACTATGCATCCATTCTCCGGAAAAAACTTCACAAAAGTTAGTACGATTTACTACTCTCTTCCATCTACTTTTTGTTTTGAAATCAGAAATTACCTTGCTTAGTTTCCTAATTCTATTGATTACCAAAATAAACAACTTCCGCTTAATTTCAAAAGCATGATCAATAATTTTCTCTACATTTTTCTTCTTCTTATAAAATGCCGCTTTCTGTTGGCCTTTCTTTTTAATATTTTTCAACAAATTAACTAATATCCTATTACGGAACATTCGATTTCGAATGTCCCTAAACTGTTGTTTCCTTCTACTATCATGCACAGAGTTATCTCTTCCTCTACCAGTAACATTTGTGATGGGTCTCTCCTTTCCATTTAAATTACTTTTCTTTTTGTGAACTGAAACATTTTTTTGAGCAAAACTTTTTTTACTACAAATATTTCTTAAGAATGATTTCGTGCTCTTACCCGGACCTTTCTTGGTGTTTTGACAAGTATTTGGGGAAGAGGACTGCTGCAATAAAACATCATCCTGCTGTCTTTGACGTTTTCTAGCCTTTCGTATTCTACTTTTGGAAGGCATTTTCCAAACTATGAAAGAATCTGCAGTTGAATCTGTGGATAAATATAATATAAAATGTTATTAACCACAATTACCAAACAGTAAATAAATAACAGTCATCTAAAACTTAATGCCATACTAATTATTTAACATAGCAAATATTTTCCACCAGCACTGCATCACAAAAATGACACTCAATGGTACAAAACAAGCATACAACACTCATAAATCACTCCCTAATATTTTAAATCATTAATTCAGGATGACGATAAGATGTAGCCTATCTAAAGATTTGTTTAGGCCCTGATCTTTAGACTGGGGTAAATGTGTGTCATTGATCCACGTTCAGTCCATCACCTGTTTTGTTTATTTGAGGTGAGGCCAACACATGGTTGCAGATAAGATTTTCACTGAAAAAGACCAAGGTAAAAAAACATGTGAAGCCCTACCAATGAAGTAAATCATTAAATGAAAACCAATACATTTCTGCAAATATGCACTACTAGTGCTTCATAAGATGTTTTGGGTCATATTTATAAGGCATTTGAGTATCTAGTATGCTATTTTACGTTCTTCATGGTGCAAATTTATTGTAAATACGCTCCCACCTGCGGTTGGCAAATTTAGATTTTGATTATGGGAGTTAGATAGGCATGTTAATAATTTCCCAAAAATGGTGTATAACCCCAAACAACCTTTAAAGCAAATGCTCTTAGCCATGTTATCCACCTCCCATTGGATAACATGGCTAAGAAGTGCTTGCAAATGTGAAAAAAAACGGCCGCAATGCATGAATATCGCAGAAAAATCAGCGATATTCATGCATTTTCCAGCAAATGCTCTTAGCCATGTTATCCACTTCCTATTAAATAACATGGCTAAGAACTGCTCAGGGCCCCATGAGGAACGCTTTCCATTTAAAAAGGGAAAAATAACATCAAAGACACTAAAATGCCTTCTAAATATGAACCCAAACAACCTATGAAGCAATGTGAAAAAAAACGGCCGCAATGCATGAATATAGCAGAAAAATCAGCGATATTCATGCATTTTCCAGCAAATGCTCTTAGCCATGTTATCCACTTCCTATTAAATAACATGGCTAAGAACTGCTCAGGGCCCCATGAGGAACGCTTTCCATTTAAAAAGGGAAAAATAACATCAAAGACACTAAAATGCCTTCTAAATATGACCCCAAACAACCTATGAAGCAATGTGAAAAAAAACGGCCGCAATGCATGAATATAGCAGAAAAATCAGCGATATTCATGCATTTTCCAGCAAATGCTCTTAGCCATGTTATCCACTTCCTATTAAATAACATGGCTAAGAACTGCTCAGGGCCCCATGAGGAACGCTTTCCATTTAAAAAGGGAAAAATAACATCAAAGACTCTAAAATGCCTTCTAAATATGACCCCAAACAACCTATGAAGCAATGTGAAAAAAAAAGGCCGCAATGCATGAATATAGCAGAAAAAGCAGCGATATTCATGCATTTTCCAGCAAATGCTCTTAGCCATGTTATCCACTTCCTATTAAATAACATGGCTAAGAACTGCTCAGGGCCCCATGAGGAACGCTTTCCATTTAAAAAGGGAAAAATAACATCAAAGACACTAAAATGCCTTCTAAATATGACCCCAAACAACCTATGAAGCTCTAACAGTACATATCCTGAAATTTAATTCATTTCAAAATTCGTTTTTAAACACAGCATATAAATCAATTGTATACCTGCATTCATGAAGAAATGACTAAAAATGTCCTTGAGACACATGAAAGTGTTTTCTGCAATTCCCTAGCACCATTTTTGGGACACTATTAACATGGCTAGGTAACTCCCATAATCAAAATCTGAATTTGCCAAGCACAAGTGGGAGCGTATTTACAAGACACTTGCCCCATGAGGAACACTTTACATTTTAAGAGGTAAACATAACATCGCAGAAAAGTCAGCGATATTCATGCATTTTCCAGCAAATGCTCTTAGCCATGTTATCCACTTCCTATTAAATAACATGGCTAAGAACTGCTCAGGGCCCCATGAGGAACGCTTTCCATTTAAAAAGGGAAAAATAACATCAAAGACACTAAAATGCCTTCTAAATATGACCCCAAACAACCTATGAAGCTCTAACAGTACATATCCTGAAATTTAATTCATTTCAAAATTCGTTTTTAAACACAGCATATAAATCAATTGTATACCTGCATTCATGAAGAAATGACTAAAAATGTCCTTGAGACACATGAAAGTGTTTTCTGCAATTCCCTAGCACCATTTTTGGGACACTATTAACATGGCTAGGTAACTCCCATAATCAAAATCTGAATTTGCCAAGCACAAGTGGGAGCGTATTTACAAGACACTTGCCCCATGAGGAACACTTTACATTTTAAAAGGAAAACATAATATCTTAGACACTCAAATACCTTATAAATATGGCTCAAAACAACCTATGAAGCTCTAGCAGTACATATCCAGAAATGTAATTGATTTCTTAAATCGTTTTTAAAAGCAACATATCTGTTTCAGCTTACATAACAGACCATGGAATGGGCTCCATATATCACAATATCTTGTGTTACTGCATGCCAGAATGTTACACCAAATATGCAATTACAATTTCTCTATGAAACTAATTCTATTACTATATCACTAGAGACAAAACCACATTTTAAAAACACAGCTTTCTTCATCATTTTCTCCTTAAATCATACTATTCTCTATCTAAATTAAATAAATCTTTTCTCACCTTAGCAAATATTTTTTGAGTTTTGAAAACAGTCTCAGAAATACACCAAATTGTCTTCAGCAGAAGAAAAAGGATGCACTCCAAAGGCTGCAGCTATTGAAAGCACAGAAATACAGATATTCTTTTCACATATCTCTCATATTAGCCAATCATACCTCTTCCCTCACTTTTTTCAAATCAAAACCCTTCCCCCCTCTGCCCTATCTGCCTTGTTTCCATAGCAACCACCTCCTGGAAGACCTCTCATGTTTGCAAATTCACACAACAATGTTTCAATTGAACTGTGAACTCTCAGTGCACCTGCGTATCCAGTGCAATCTTTCATTAAATGTTTCTTTCTTGACCATTCAAATGACATGTTTCAAAGAACACATCCATGCACCCTAACTTTCTGTTTTCAGAAATGGAAATGCACCAATCACTGCTAATGAATCATTAGCATTGTAAATCCACAGTTTTTTTTCTTTAGAAACTCCTACTGTTTCAACTGCCCTTTCATTACCACACTTCATCTGACTGCAGAACAACCTTCTCCCACCATGTTTAAGGTCTGGATTGTTGGACATAGTTACATCCACTGGGCTCAAAGGTATGCTGAGAACAGAAATTTACCTAACCTCAATTTACAAGATGTGGAAATTAAGTGGTTGGGCCAAAGAGGATTAAAATGTCACCAATTGATACCATTGGTGAAAACCTTTATGCATTTGCCAAAACCTGACCTGTTAATAGTGCACTGTGGAGGTAATGATTTGGGCACTTTGACAAGGGTAGGTCTGGAAATGCTTTTAAAGGACACCTTTGAGCAATTAATGGCACTTTTTCCTCAAACTGCCTTGGTATACTCCAATATATGCCAAAGACAGAAATGGAAGTGGTCCAACCAATTTTGTCCACAAATTGAGAAAGCGAGGAAGCATGTAAACAAATCTGTTTCAGCTTTCATGAGAGACCATGGAATGGGCTCTCTGTACAACAATAACTTGCGTTACTACATGCAAGATATCTACAGAGGAGATGGAGTTCACTTCTCAGATGAGGGCAACAGAATTTTCATTCTGAATTTAAGACTGTGCATTGGTACCTACTTATAAGTACCTAAATGTACCATAAACCCAAAAGCTCTTCTCAGAGCTACCCTTCATCTGATCACTCACAATTATTATGTTTTTCTAATTTTTTTCATTATTTTTCCACAAAATTCGCTCCCCGGGGCGCTACCCGGTTCGCGAACCGAAAGCTAACCTCGCGGAATTTTTAAAAAAAATGTTTTTTTCCGCACATATAAGCCTCCTCAGCCACCCTCAGAAAACCTAGAGGGTCAAGATAAGTCTACCATGACCCCTTCTACCCATTCTAAACATTATTTGCCCTCCATCTTGTATCTTAATGCGCCCGAAACACAAAATGGTGGACTCCCGTGACGCTTAAGGTTCGCGAACCGGGCCGCTTCCCGGAAAGCGGTCCAAAAAAAAAGGTGGGAAAGTAATTTACAGAAAAACGACTAGAGACACTCTCACCAAATATAGATTAGCTCATACTACATAACAATCCCTTCCATTCTCACAAATTTCATTGAAATTTCATTTAGCCATTTAGCCTGTAGACCTCTCCAAGTACCATGAGGTAAATTACTTCACAAAACACATCTGAAGTGTTGGAATTGACAACCAATGAAAATGTTACTTACATTTTCTACTTTTATTACCTGACATTTGATTGGTTATATACCTGAATATATATAAAGGAAGAGAAGGAAACACAGCCATTTTGACTACTACTTGTTGTTGTATATATCATTTAGAATACCACTAATAACATCAACTTGTTTCTAAAGGTAAGTTGTTATTTTTAAAACTGAAGTATATTGTGCACTATAAGTAAATATGGTAAACTTTTTCAGATAGTTATATACTATCCCTCTGTAAGAGTTAGACATTGAGAAAGGCTTCTTTATTATAATTATGGACTGATTTAGGTTTCCGTGGTATAATTATGAATTTACTTAGGCTTCTTCACAGGCACTTTTTAATAGTACTACTTCACGCCTGAAACCATACAGTGCCCATAGATTACTTCTCTGTTATAAACTCACAAGTGCCTGTCTGAACTTAAACCCAACAGTGCCCTATCTCTACATATATATTTAATTTTTATGCAAATTACAGCAATAAAATGGAAGGTGAGCAGAATGTTTCCTTCGAAATTGTTCTGGAGAACAACACAGAAAAAGTTAATGAGGACAATGATGACTCAGATTTCATGGATGAATCACGGGACCATGAATTAGTTCAATGTGTAGAATCTGTGGATCATTTACTTTATTATGATGACGGACAAATGTTGGAACTTATGTTCACTGAACAAGAACACATATCAGACAGTGAAATGCTAGACGTTGTATTAAATTTTGAAAAACAATCCGAAAAATAAAATTGTATGTAATATTAAAAAATTGTTTGAGTCTTTAATCATTTTTATATGTAATTCATAAACTAGTTAAATGTTAGAAATGTTATTAAATTTTGAAACACAATCACAATAATAAATAATTGCTTAAAAAATAAAAAAATTAAAAAATAATCAACAAAACCAACAAATAATTAACATACAGTATTAGAAAAGTCTTTCATTCTTTTATCCATAAAGTTCGCTGCCCAGAACGCTTTCTGGTTCGCGAACTTGGCGCTTACCACGCAAAAAAATTTTTTTTTTTTTTTTTTTTTGGACCCTCCTAGGCCCTTTTAAAACCTCCACATAAAACCTAGGGGGTCAACGAGGATCTACTATGCCCCCTTATGGTAATTTCCCCCTTTGTTTTGGCCTCCTCTTGTCTCTCGATCCTACCGAGAGACAAGATGGCGGCCGCTCCGGACTGTTTAGAATGTTGACAGACACCAGAGGGCCAATCAGCTTCGCATCGCAAAGTTCCGATACGGGAAAGGTTCGCTAACCGGATCGCTGCCCGGAGCGCTGTTACAGATATATATCTTGATTTAAACGTTAATTTCTCAAAATCCACTGAAGCACATATATTGAGACCTAGCAAAGGCACATCGGGCTAACAGTCCCTACAATTTTGCCAAGTTTCGTGAAAATCCATTCAGCCGTTCGGGCTAAAAGTGAGTCCAACCGCCCTATGGAAAACTCAATGCAAAAAACGCGTTTTGGGACCCCCCTTTTTTCTCAGCCCCCCCTTGACGAAACCCCACCAAATTTTCAGGGGCTGCTCAGAAACAAAATGTGCCATTTTCCTGAAAATTTCAGCCAATTCCGTCCACAAACGCAAAAGTTATTAGGCATAGAATTTTCAGAAATCCCATAGGGAAAAAATCCTAACTATATATACCTACTGGCGACCGCCAGTAGGTAATATATATATATATATATATATATATATATGAACAGAGCAATCTTCAAGAAAACCACACTCCTGCTGTGGAAACGAAGACACGGACCCAATGGTTGCAGTAAAGGAGATCTTTAATAAAAACCTCTCTGGTTACGCGTTTCGAGCAACTAGTGCCCTTGGTCACACATCGCGCACCAGGTCAGCTACAAATTTAAACCATTTTTTTGAAGTGATGCTCCACCCATTTTCGTGAGTCACAAGGTGTAGACATAGAAAAAACACGTATTATATTGTAAGCTACGTGCACACCTGTATTTACAATCTAAAGAGCAGTGATAATGGCACTGAGAAAAATTATTATATCTGCATGAATGCATTTATGCCAACATGATACAAAATAGCCATGTACAAAATTATATAAATATAGGTCCTATAGGGAAGTTTGTCCGTTTGGTTGAATAAATATATATACACCTAGAAAAATATACTATCTATATACAATATCACAAAATTTGTATGAAAAAATATATATAAATATAAATATATATCCATCTATATCTACACAAATACACACTCTGTTTCTATATACAAGTCCACATATATTACATACCCAATTTGGACCTTCCATAGCAATTTTATAGACAAATGGACCCATATCAATATATAATTCATAATAATATGATAATTCACGACTCCAGTATGTACATGTACATTGAGCGTGCCAACACTCATATTGAAAAACCCACTAGTGATTAATCCTACTACGAACTAAAGTGAAAGTGAAAAGTTGTGAGCTAAAAACAGATTATTGGATGACATAAGATTTATAAATCACCAATTTCTACTTAGAGAGGATAGAGAAATAATATTTACATGGAGCAAATGTACATCAAGATCTGTACGATCAAAGAATCCTGGCTGGACTCCCATACGGTGCCAAATCGGCGCCATCTGGTATCAGTTGTTGATTTCAGAAAGACCTTGAGAAGAAAAATATAGAAAAAACCACATGTGAATATTGAGATGAATAAGACTACAACAGATGATGTAAGTCTTCAGTGGTGTTTAACCCATTCGGGTATTTGCTGTCTAGTTCAATGATGTATTCGGTTTCCTTTTTTCGTAGCAGTCTTTCTCTGTCACCTCCTCGGACGAGGGGCGCTACCACATCAATAACATAATATGATAGGTTGGACAAATCATTGTTATGTGTGGATTTGAAATGACGTGCTACCGGGTAAGTACTGTCACTGTTTACAATAGCACGCAAGTGTTGCAAGATCCTGGCGTGCACCTGTAGCTTGGTGCTGCCCACGTATCGTAGGCCACAGGTGCACGTCAGGACATATATTGCAAACTCACTATGACAGTTAAAGTATCCTCGGATGGCTTTCCTCCTAGAGCTGAAAGGTGTAAAGTAATGTGACGTGTTAACACCAAATTTGCAAGCCCTACAGGAGGAACATTTAAAGAAACCTTTTTGTTTTAGCCAGGCACTACCATTACCAAGTTCTGGACTACTTTTAACTAGACAGTTGTGCATACTTGGTGCTCTTTTATAAGTTATAGTGGGGGCACTGGGGATAATATCACCCAGGACACTGTCAGTTTGAAGAATAGACCAGTGCTTCCTCACAATGGACCTTATTTGTCTCTCTTGTTTGCTGAATGCCAATATGAGTCGAGGAGCAGGGTTGTCTGACTCCAGTTCTACAGTTTCGGATGTCAGAAGGGATTCCCTAGGCTTAGCTCGACATCGCCTAAGTGCGCTGTTTAACACCTTATCTTTATAGCCCTTGGCTCTCAGTCTATTCATCGTAATTTGTGCTTCTTGTTCAAAGGTTTCAGGAGTGCTGCTGATCCTCTTAACTCTCAGCAACTCCCCATATGGGATATTGGTGATTACGTGTTGGGGATGCTTACTACTAGCGTGTAGTATACTGTTGCCAGCCGTTGGTTTGCGGTATAATGATGTGGCAACAGTATTGTTAGCAATGGTAACGTGCACATCTAGGAAATCTGCTTGCTCTTTGCTGATGTGGGCCGTAAAGAACAGATTGTCATTGTTCTGATTAAGAGCATCAACAAAAACCTGAGCACTCTCCTCATCCCCCTCCCAAATACAAAACACATCATCAATAAACCGTTTCCAGTATTGAACCTTGTGAAATCCGGGAGTGTTGGTGAGACCGCGCTCCTCCCACCAGCCCACATGCAAACATGCGTAGCTGGGGGAGAAGCACGATCCCATCGCCACGCCTCGCACTTGTCTCCAGACATTCTTGGCAAACATAAAGTAATTGTTATACAAACACCAATGCACTAACTCACATAGCATCTTGTTGTGTGCATAATATTCACAAGATCGAGAACCAAGGTAGTGTTTGATGGCGTTCAGACCTTTTGTATGATCTATGGAGGTGTATAATGACTCTATATCTAAAGTCAGGATGCACCAATTTTCACGCCACTGGATAGAATTGAGTTTATTTAGAAAGTCCCCCGTGTCTTTCAAATAGCTAGGCAAATCTTTGACAATGTCCTGCAGAAAAAAGTCAATATATTGAGAGATATTTTCCCCCACGCTGTTAATGGCCGCTATTATGGGGCGGCCCGGAGTGGGAATTTTCTGCTTATGAATTTTAGGGATCAAATACAGTATCGGTATCACCGGATGTTCTATGTGAAGGTAGTCAAATTCAGCCTGAGAGATCAAATTATTTCTTTTATAAGACATCAGCATTTTTTTCAAATTGTCTTTGGCTCATTTGTAGGCCATCCCATTTGATCTTTCGTAGCAGGCGGGGTCATTTAACTGTCTCATGGCTTCGGCCATGTATTCCTCCTTTCTCCACAAGACAATATTACCCCCCTTATCAGACTTGTTGATAACCACTTCCTGATTTTGACTTAATTTTTTCATTAGAGTATTATACTGTATGATCCTGGCATTGTTCTTGTTAGTTTGTGCCTGCACAGTACGGTTTAACCTTTTCAAATCTTCCGTCACGCATTCGTGATAAATGTCAATTGCATCTTTTGGCATGACAGGTAAAAAAGTGCTTACCGGCTTGAAAGGACTTTCTCCAGCTCCTTTTTGGCGAATGTCCACATTGATCAATTCTCTTTGGGTATTAGGAACGCCTTCATCATCAGATGTTGAATCCGCCGCATTATTCAGGTCACATAGGGTAAGCAAGAGTCTAGCATCTCTCGCTGCTGGGGCTGCTGGAACTGTGGCAATGGTACTGTTATTGGCAATGGTGTTGGCAGTACGCTCCTTGTTTTTGGTCACAGTTTTGGATGCAAAAAACTTTCTAAGCTTAAGCTTGCGAATAAACTTAAAAACATCCGCTCTCGTGTTGGTATAATTAAAAGAACTTTCTGGACAAAAATTGAGTCCTAGAGCTAGTAATTGCTCTTCTGCTGTAGTTAGGGTAACATCGGAAAGATTAGTAATGGTACAATCCTTTATTGTTTCTTCTTGTTGAACCATTGTTTCTTTTTCTTTTGCTGCTGTTGCGGCTGCTGTTGCTTTCCTCTTTTTGCGTCTTGCATGGCGTCTTGCGTTTCGCCTTTTGCGTTGTAGTTCTTTTTGTGTCTGGGACGCAAAGTTTGCAGCCGGTCCTCTACTAAAAAATCGATCTCTTCGCCGATTTCTAAAATTCTTCCCGGTAGACTTTCTGTGTTGCTAATTTCTGAAAGGGACATGCTGGATGAGCTGGCCAGCGAGACTGTGTCCGGATCTGAGTTTTCCATCAACTCATCCTGTTGATTAGTTCTCGCCACATTGCCTCCGCCTACTCCCACACTGGCGGCGGCTTGTTTCGTCAATTTGACTTGCTTGGCTCGGTCATACTTTCTGGCAAACGTATAAATTTGCCCAGTCTCATAGTCTTTTAAGTCCCTCGCGAATTTGTGCACTTTTCTGATCTTAATGCGCTCCTCGTGTTTGTGCAATCTCTTGCTAATCTCCTTACGCGTGTTAGTTATTAGCAACTTTGTATCCGGGTCCGTAGTGGCATCCAGCTGCTCATTAATGCCCTTGATTTCCTCCAGCAGTTTTTCGCGATCTATGACCGCATATTTAATGAGCACTCTTACTAAGTTCATTGAAGCATCCAAATTAAGCTCGCCCCACTCCTTTAACATTGCTGGGTTGGGGTCCTCGAAGCTGGGTGCCAGCATGATCCGCAGACCACGCGGAACCCGGCCGGCTTCAACATATTTGGTGAGCGACTTATGCTCCCACCACTTTGTGATCTCCGACTTGGTTTTTTTCTCCAGGACTTTCAACAATTGTTTGGCATCCTGATGCGCATCGTTGGGTTGACTTTTCGCCGCGTTAGTGGTTGGAACATTTTTCCGTATATTATTGAAGAGTGTTTCAGCGGCGTCCTCCCTTTCTCTCTCCAAACTTGCTGACATCGTGCGACTGGAGAGGTTCAGTTCTTAAAATATGTAACCTGGCGGCTCGCGCCGCTGCCGGTCTCTTTACTGCACACCAATTCTCCCCACCTGAGAATTCCAAAATAGTAGCCCCGCTACCGTTGGACGCCACTCACCGACCGCCAGCCACTAAGACCTGCCGTTAGTGTGTAGTAGTCCGCCGACACGAAGGCTCTTGCTTTCGGCTCAGGGGGTCAGGTGAAAATTTTCCTCCTCGGAAACAAACGTTGCTTTCAGCTGTTGTGCTCCCGACCTCTTGTTGGCGAGTGGGTTCCGTAAACGAGGACAGCTGCTCCTCGTATAACATGAACAGAACAATCTTCAAGAAAACCACACTCCTGCTGTGGAAACGAAGACACGGACCCAATGGTTGCAGTAAAGGAGATCTTTAATAAAAACCTCTCTGGTTACGCGTTTCGAGCAACTAGTGCCCTTGGTCACACATCGTGCACCAGGTCAGCTACAAATTTAAACCATTTTTTTGAAGTGATGCTCCACCCATTTTCGTGAGTCACAAGGTGTAGACATAGAAAAAACACGTATTATATTGTAAGCTACGTGCACACCTGTATTTACAATCTAAAGAGCAGTGATAATGGCACTGAGATATATATATATATATATATATACAAACATATCTCCCACACTTTGTGGCTTTTTATATGCCAATTTGAATGTTTTTTTTCCCAAAAATAACCACCCTTTATTGGGAATAGCCTCTGTGTTGGCCTAAATGCGCCCGATTATCCTCCCGGTGACAGGGCTCTATAGCTCCTGTCTCTCCTCGTACGGATAGCGTGCAGCGTCTATGCCGCCAAGTTAAACTTTAGACCATTCATAGTATGGCTGAGCGATGTTCACTGAGATACTTCTCACCATATTGCAAACATAATCTCTGCAAATGCATAGTCACATATGCAGAACCAGGAACTGCGATATCTCACAGCCCTCCCTTTATCTCTACTAAGAAGGAAATTAATTGGCCCAGATTTATCAAGGGCTTGCTTTGCTCTTGCTTCACACAAGGTGACACAAGGCAACACAAACCATTAGGTCAGATTTAGTAAGTCACTGCTATTGTCAACACTCCCTTTTTGCATCTTTTGACAAAGGGCATCTCCGTATGATCTTTTTACAGTCCACGCAGATGTAAATAATCATAATCTCTGCCATTCCTCTGTGAAATCTCCTTGTGATTAAGGTACAGAGCGCGCAGATATAAATAACTACTGTTTTGTGCATGCAAGCTATATTTTCCTTGAACGGTTGGGCGCCTTGACACCTATTGCACTGTCAATTTATTTTGGTATGTGTTTTTCCAAACCTTTATATCTGTATTGCCTTTTAGATATATTATCCTAGGAAACAACCTTAACAGAGTGGTCATCACATCACGTTACCTTTAGAACGTGGTTGTTACAATGACCATGTTGTTACATTGCAGTACATTACAATGCAAGTCATTACAACGACTTTCTCTGGATGGTGTTCTAAACTAAGGAATAATAACATTTACTATTCCAACACCTTCCCTACCGTTGCACACACTGGAGTTGGAATAGTAAATTATACTATTCCTAAATCCAGCGTGCCATCTAGAGCAAGTAATTGTAATGACTTGCGTTGCAATGTACTGCGATGTAACAACAGCATTGTAATTGCATGCGTTGTAAACGCATGCGATGTAATGGTATAGATTAATTGTCCTAAATATATCAACTATTTTATAGCCTTCAATCTGGACATGAGTGTAAATAGATTGTCTGTGCCAGCTTTGCCTGTGAGAAATGATGGTGTTGTCCCTTGCTACTTTAATGCAGTTTGCAGAGGTTTTCCCATGAAACTGTCCTAAGTAATTGTTTCAAGGGGTCGAAACTGCGATTGATACATCTACGGTTGAGGATTTCTTTGCCCTAATCTTCTGGTGTCTCCTGTTCTTATTTTGTCCTGATGATGACCTAGCCCTATGGAATTGTGCCAAGGAGTCGAAACGTCAACATTAATATATATGGACCGATTGTAAATCTTGATTGTGGTTTTCGACACTCCTATAATGAGTGCTTTTCATAACAGCATATTGTCCTAATCAGTCACATGTATATATTTTTGCACATAACACAAGCACACTTTTTTCACTCTATTAACTTTCACAGCGCCATCACTTTGCAGGAGCACCTTGTCTTTTGAGAAATGTAAATGTTGTGTCATACCAATATGAACCTTTTTTTATTACATGAACGGAATTTGCAAAATAAATGCACTTAATGCAAAACCAAATAACTTGGAGGAGTTTCTTTACAACACTATTGCAGTGGAATTCCAAGGCTACACTTCCCTCATAGGGACCACATTTTTTGTTTGATAATAGCTCTCCACTTGACACAGCACAGAATGTTGTCTTGCTTCTTTGCATTGTGTCACATTTTGATAAATCTAGGCTTTGTTTTGCACTGCTTCTGGTCTATGTGTTAGGTGTGTGAAAAAATATTCCTTTTAGTAAAAAAACAAATTAAGCTGTTATGTCCTTATTCATGAAAGGCTTGAGGAAGTACCTTATGCATTGTTTTCAAATAAAGCCTTCTTTGACATACTAAAAGAACATTTCATGTTTATGGCCTCATCATAAAATCTAAATTGTATTTCAGTTATTACGTTTTTGAAATGGTTTTACATTGAAGATATTAACCTCGTAGTAGCCTAACGACATTTATGGGTGATATATTTATACCTTTAATTTGTCTGCTGCAATGAATTATTGTTCTGTGTGCTTGCTGAGTGCTTAAACTGAAATTTGGTTGTGGACTCTTTTTCTTGACGTTTTATTTTTTAGGATTTATGTTTAACCGCAGTTGTTTGTCTTTTGAAAGCTCAATAAATTAAGCGGAACTAAACTTTCTGATGAGGTTGTAAAAGTTTATGTTGTTGGCAAAACTTGGGAAATGGACCTACTCTTTCATTCGTTCATGAAAGTAATATTTGGAAATGAAAATAAAAGTTAGAGACAAGGATTAAGGAATCAAGTATATTATCTTCTATCCTGAGCAGTTAAGGGAATCATGGCTGGGGTGGCCATGTTAGATAAAAAATATCAGACACATCGCTTCCACCTAGGCTGAGGGAATAAGGGATGCTTTCATGGTTGCATGGGTTGAGGAATTTGTGGGCACACACCGCCAAATCAGTTCAAATGGAGCAGCCCTTAATTTTATTATTGGCATATCCATGACTTAGAGCCACAGAAGGATTAGGCTTCTGGGGGCCATGCCAGACCAAGTCCTACCTTAATATTTCATATTTTCACTATCATCTCTTCAGAGTCGCCTGTAAAACCTTTGACTTTTAGCCAGTATGTTTGGAAATTGCACTATATCAGGGGTCTCCAAACCAGTCCTGGAGGGCCGGATCCATGCCAGATTTTTAAAATTACTACATGTATCTCAATGGGGATATCCCAAAAATCTGGCATGGATCCGGCCCTCCAGGACCGGTTCAGAGACCCCTGCACTATATGATAATTCGCTAAGCCCCTTCTAATAAAACTCCTGTTTGAAAATTGGGCTGAACACCTTCCCCCATTTGGCTACCGAAGGTGAAACATGATCATTTGCCTGGTCTAGTACAGACTACCCGTTAAAACATTTTCCGAGGTTTCTCTCTGCTTCAGATCTGCTTCAAGGAATTATCTGACATTGCAAGCACAGCCAGAACTGATCAGACCTTCGAGGAGCTGAATAAAGTCCTGCCAGAATTTAGCAAATTTGAGCTTTATTTACTAAAGTTTTTCCCCCCAGTTTAATAAACTGTCTTAAGGCTGTCTTTAATCCAGTAAGCATATGTCTAATTTATTTGGGGTTTTCCCTGGCATAAGTCATGTTAAATACTGTGGAAATTCAGAAATCATAATCTTATGGCAACCTAAAGCCTCGATATACAGTGTTAAGGTGAGACATACGCTATGTAATTTTGGGTCAACTTTCTATACCCAGTTTTAAGACTAAGCCAAGAAGAAAGAGCCTGGTTTAATATGGCTGTTCTCTGGCTTAAATCAGTCTATGCAGCATCTTAAGCCCTAAACAACAGTCCTATGACTGTCTATGCATGCAGGGAGATTCATAACACTGTCCTAAACTAGGACAAAACCCTTCACAAAACATGACGTTTTTTCTTTACTCCCGCTGTGTTATAAGCCAGAAGACAAGGGCCTGATTAATTAAGCCTTTCTCCCTGATTTAAGACAGTCTAAAGGACATATAAAGCTACAAAAGGCTATTTTGTGGAGGCGTAAGGTCAGGAAATACAGTCTTAAGCCAACAACACCCTTTCTTTATAATTCAGGATCTCCTTAAGACTGTCTTAAGCCAGGTGTTGTAATGCATTTATCGTATTATGCACGAGCTTGATTCCCACGAGCTCTCCTGCGCGAGAGCACCCTTTGTTCTCCTCCCCCTCCCATTGGTTCCCTCAACATTCCACCTTCCAAACAGTTGTACTGCCCAACTCCCAACTGTCATTTTCTGACGTTCCTACCCTGACTGTCACACCACACCATGCGTGGAGCTGTATAGAATAAACTTTAAGAACCCAACCTACGAGTCCGCCTCCTTACTACACCAGGTAATACTTGCTTGGCTCACAGCCTTTTTTAAAATAACAAATACGCTTGTAATGATACATTCCCTTAGTACATGTTTCATGTCACCCCAGAGTACTTGAATGCTCCGCCACTGACTGTGAATTCCATGTTGATGCCGCAACCAACCTGACCCTCCATCATGGGGACGTGCACTGCGGCAGGCTTAACCTCTGACATGTCACACTTTATCAGCTGCACCTCTGAAAATAGGCCTTTAAAGGTGATGATAGAGGAAGCCATTTGTCACATTTCATATGACCTTCTCCTTTCATTACCCTTGCTGTCAGCTGACCTTTTATGCTCACTCAGCTGTCAGTGGCTTAGCCCACATGTGATCCCGGCTCATCTCCTGTATAGACCTGAGCAGTGTTCGAATGCAGAGTTCAGAATATTGCATGGGACACTAAACTTAGCTGCATATTTACAAGCCCCTTGCCCCGCTTTTACGCCGCTGTTGTGTCACTTTTGTGACACAGCGGCGGCGCAAAAGATGCGCCATGGTGCAGGGTATTTACAACATGACTCATCTCCCAGATGCGTCACGTTGTAAAGCCCTGCGCCAGAAGAGGCGTACCATCGCAGGGGGAGGTGTTCCGGCGCAGGAATGTCTCCCAAAAGTGGCTGAGTCAAATCTACAAGATTTCACTCAGTCACTTTTGGGCCCATGCTACGTCAAAACCCTTTGCCTGCTTGAAGCAGGCGTAAGGATTGACGCAGCATTGTGCGCATAGGCCCCCCCTGATCATTGCTGGAGCTGCGTCGCCCTTGCGATGCAACTCCAGCAATGCGCCGCTTTTATGGCACAGATGCGTCACGCATCTGTGCCATTTTTGCCCCATGCTGCGCCGCAATGTAAATGCGGCGCATCAAGGGTGGCGCAGCCGCGGCGCACAATTACTGGCGCATCCCTGCCGATATGCAGGAATGCGCCAGTAATTGTAAATCTGCCCCTCAATATAAGAGGCAAGGTGCCAATGCACATTAAAGGGATGGGGGCTGTTCATAAAAGAGCAGGACTTTTAATGAAAGAAAATAATGAAGTACAAAAACTAGCAATTAGCTCAAAATTCAATCTAGATGCTAAGCATAGGTTTCAACGTTTCTTATATCAAGGAGGCATGTTTACATCGCTACTGTACTGTAATTCCATACGGGTTCTCGTGTGTTACATAACTTCCATTCACGCTCTTACAGACCTCCTCAGCTGGTACACAATCTGCTCTATGTTTTAATTTTTTTAGGTCAGTTCCTGGAGAAACAGAGACCCAGATTAAGGGTTAAAGGAGACAACTGATGTGACTTTGTTTTGCAATAATGTTCAGTAAACGGACGCTATTAAGTTAAACATGGCATTTGATATGCTATCAATTGATTCATTATTGTTGACTTTCAGTGTTTTTTTTAATGCTGTTTCTTAGTATTGTCTATTGCACTTACATGTTTACATCAACTAGACAGTTGGCCTTTGACTTTATCCGGAAAGGGGTAAACAGGGTAATTGCAATGCTGTGGAGTGAGAGACAGTCCCATACACTCACTGGATTATCTTCATGATTCGCTGCATAGGCAATAGACCTCTGCCCTGCTTTAAGTGACAGCCTTTCTATTGTTACTTTATGTTGAAAAAACCTCCGAGATTAAAAAAAAACAAAGGTTAAAGTGACATCATGGTTAGGTATGATAACATTCTACTGTACATTGCACTGAAGTTAGGGCCATTTGCAAATAAATAAAAGAGCGAATGCACCTGTGCTCCAAATTTCTATCAGCAGAATTTCTACCTCGTGGAACTTCGGCACACCGGGGGCCTGATTCATAAACTGCCCTTTGCAGTACATTTTGTAGCGCTAGAAAACATACTAAAAAGTGCTATTCACACACTGCCCTTTTGTAGGAACTTAGGGGCATATTATCAAGCCTGTGCGCTAAAATTATCGCCTCTTTATCGGCCGAAAACGGCCGATAAAGCGGCGATAATGGGCTTGATAATATGCTCTGTGGAATTCCAATCGAAGCCCATGTTAGATGTCTTCACATCTAACATGTGCTTCGATTGGAATTCCATAGAGCATATTATCAAGCCCATTATCGCCGCTTTATCGGCCGTTTTCGGCCGATAAAGCGGCGATAAGTTTAGCGCACAGGCTTGATAATATGCCCCTTACCCTTTAGAGTACATTTACTACTTTTCAGTATTCACAATCTGCACTTCTGTGAAACTTTACAATTACCAAGTTACCGTGGTAACTTACACTTTTGTACCTCTGTTATTTTCAATGGAAAGGTGTTGCAGTGCCGGTGGTGCACCACGTGTTGTGCTGGACTTACTGCAAAAGTGAAATCCACTACAAAGTGTCAGTTACTACAAAAGTGTAAGTTACAACAAACGTGCAGTTTACGATTACTGAAAAGAAGTAACACTAATCAAAAGTGTAAGTTACCTTTGTGAATCAGTCCTATAATATTATACCTGTGTGTACTCTAGTAAGTCTATGACTGGCATAGCTTCCAGGAGTGCTCCAGTGCCTATTTGTGAATTCCCTAAAAGTCGTAGAATTTTGTTTCCAGTGTGAAAGGATTCATGCAGGAGAAAATTTACAAATGCCCACGTAGGTCTGCAAGTGAAATGCAGTTCTTTAAATTCCAATTGTGGGTTGACCAGTTTCCAGAATATTTGTGCTGGCATCAATGTTTCATCACTGATGTCATAGGGATTGTGTAAAATCTTAGCGTTACACAAAGAAAATGATTAGCAAATTAGCCACACCCATTCAGCGAGAGAAGTAGGGGAGCAGCATGTCTCTAGGGGAGCATTTTGGAGCAAATTTTCAATGAAGTGTATAAGCGTCCAGTGGTAAGGTGCTGCTGTGTACAGAGAGCACATATTTCATTGAACTGGTCTCTTGAAGAAAACCCTAAATTAGCATCTGAAATGCAGTTTTACTGATAAACCTATATGGCACACTAATGATAATGTGTGGAATCAGGTTTCAACGCCTACCTATCCGCATGTCACACAAGTAAAGTCTTGGTTGGTTTAACCTCATAGGAGCGTCGAACGTTCAGCGCCCAGTGCTGAACGTTCGAAGAACGAATGCTGGCCCGTCGGCCAACGGTCTAAGCATGAGCGGATTTTGCGGATTGGCAATCCGCAAATTTTGCGGATTTGCGGATTCGCAATCCGCAAAATCCGCGAATTCCCGCGAATTTGCGGATTTTTTTTTTTTGTGTTCGCCCGTGTTTCTGCCAGTTCGCGAGGGTTTTTACAATTTCGCAATTTGCGAACTTACCTGTCGGGTCGCAAGTTTTGCGAACTTGTTGTTTCTACGTGTCCAGCCTGTTTGGGACACTCTTCTTCATCACTGCCACTCTCTGTCACCACTGCCACTCTCTGACTACTCATGCCACCCTCTGGCCCACCCATGCCACCCTCTGTTTCATCACTACACCCTCTGGTTGTCCAGTGTACATTATTTTCGGCAAAGCAAAGCACACCTTCCCTGCCTCAAGTGACCTGAATTAATTTGGGGCTGATTAATGTGTCACAGAATATTTCTTTAGCTGGCACCTGCTTCCTTAGTGCGCCCTGATTAGTGATCTTTTGCACTTGCTAAGTGCTTTCATTGTTGCAAAATTAGTTACAACACCTGCCCTGCCCCAACTGACAATAATGAATTAGGGGCTGATTAATGGATTTTAACTTCCAGCCTGGCTCCTGCTTGTCTCCCTTAGCTGTAATTCAGGACCTTTGTGGCATATGTGTAACTATTCTGAGGTTCAGAGCAGGGTCACTTAATAGTTTCAACTGGCAACTGAACTCTGGAGGGGCCCCTCAGGAAGCACTACAGGAAATGGCTACTAATGATGTGCCTGAACTTTTGAACCTGGTAAGTAGTTACTTTCAGTTTTGCCAAGATCGTATTTCTGCAATTTTGCACTTATTCGCGGGGCGCGAACTCACGCTAACAGTGCGAGCAGTGCGAGCAAAATCCGCTGCTCGCGGATTTGCGGATTTTGCGGGAAATTCGCAAATCTCGCGGATTGCGGATTTCCCGAAAATCCGCAAAATCCGCGAGCGGAACGGATTTTCCGCCCACGCCTACAACGGTCGTGAGCAGCACTGGCAAGGTAGTGCTCGCGACGACCGCTAGCCGCCGGCAGCACTTAAGAGGTTAATATCGTTAAAAACGTTGTCCCCCTCACACTTAAGAATTTTTAAAAAGTGCCTTATTTATACTTTCCTTGCTGCTACTTTTTGAGCTATTTTTATAGTTCTGTCTCTAGTATATACATGTAGTACATACTATTGTATTAGATATGTTACATACATACAGGTGTGTCAGAAGTACATTAGGCATCCTAAGGTTTGTCCGTTCACAGTTGCTGCTCTGCAGCAAAATTGTCACTTGGTTTACTTTAGAAAATTCCCTCATGGAGCAGTCAGAAAAATGAAAAGTAAACACCGGTGTCCATGTTAAAAGAATAAGCAATTTGTCAGAAGACATTGCATGACACTTGACTTTTGTCTTTAAACAAAAAGAAATTGCAAAACTAAATAAAAACAAAAAGTAAAGTCCTGTGCATTTGCTCATTCTTCCTTCTGAACAAATGTAGGTTGATTTTAAGGGGTGGGTGCATCAGCCCATGTCGCACCCCCTTCTTCCATTGCCCCTCTGGGGCCAGATGTACGACCAGTTTTTGCATGCACAAACAGGTTTGTGACCTGTTTGCGCATGCAAAAACCTACACGGCCATGTAAAACACTATTTTGAGACTCACAAAAAATTGCTACTCGCAAAATAGTCTTGTGCGACTCGCTATTAGGAAGGGGCGTTCCCTTCCCATAGCGACTCTCTAGCCATGTATGAATGTTTTGTGATGCAATTGCAGTCGCAAAACACTTGCAATTTACAGCCCTCTTCAAGAGGGTGTTAATGGAGTCGCAAATGAGAAGGGGTCCCTAGGGGACCCATTCCTCTTTGTGACTGGCTCTAAAAATATTTTTTAAGGGCAGGCAGTTGGACCACTACCTGCCTTTAAAAAATGAAACGAAAACTTTTTTTTTTTTTAACGCATCCTGTTTTCCTTTAAGGAAAACGGGCTGCATAATTTAAAAAAAAAAACTACTTTATCGATAACCAGTCCCAGACATGGAGGTCTGCTGAGCCCAGCAGGCCACCATCCCTGGGTGGCCAGCCATTCCCAATAGGGTCGCAAATTGCGAGCGGCTCATTATTATTCATGAGCATTTTGCGACCCCCATTGGGAATCGCAATCAATGTCTCTGACACTGTTGTACATTCCAAATTGCGACTTGCAATTTAGCGCAAATTGCGAGTCGCAATTTGGAATGGTCGTACATTTGGGCCCTGGTGTAATATTTCCCATACACTCCCTGCTCAAGTTGCGTTGACTGTGTTACTCTTCTCAGCAAGAGGCATCCAAATGGGATTTGTTCGCAGACATTAATACAAGCACATGTAACATCTCTTCTGTGACACGCATTGAAGGCAGCTCTACAGATGCTGGAATATTTATCGATCACTTAAAAATTGATGGAGACTGAAGTGGCGCCAGCACACTGAGACTAACGACGTGTTCCAGGTGCTTCGAGCAGGTGCGCCTGTAAGATTATCTGACACCAATGCTTTCCTCCTTGCTGAGTTCTCCGGAAAACAAGAACGCTGCTCTCCAGAGACATCCACACCATGAAATGTAAATAAATGATAAACATGTAAATAACTTTGAAATGCTTCAGCGGTTAGGAGCTACTTTTTTATTCATGAACTTGTTAGCTCCTAATTTAAAAGTTTTGAAAAATTTAAGAGCTGTCGTTCTGAAACATTTATAGGCTTTTGAAAAATAAAATTGATTTGAGCGGCCCCTTTCAGTGGCCATTCAATCTCTAGTCCTTTTGCTAGGCTCAGTTCATGACGCCTTTGGTATCCACGCCTGTTGGGCCGTCTGAGTTACTAAATATTTTTCTGTAAATGCAAGCGTGCACCTGACAGGGATTCTTGGCATACATTTCATTGTCTGCTTATAAAGCACTTTTATTGTGTTATTGTTAGTTTCTCTGTTTGTTTACCCTGCACATGTGGTGCAACGAGGACTCGACTTGCGATCAAATTACGGAAGGTGGCCCTGGCCGGCGCAAAAATGCGCTCATGAGCTAAAGTGTGTCCACGGTGTGATTTCAGTTTAGTAGTAACTTACTAATGTGGTGGAAAATTGCACAGGGAAGGTGGAAGGTTTAGCACCAGTAAAGACACAGCAGCTAGGGGGATAATTTACCAACAGGCTGAGCCAGTTGCGGCCGGCATGACTCGGGGGGTGGGGGGTTCTCGCGCGCCGGGAAGGGGGGGGGGGGCGATGGGGGTGCAGGGGTTAAGAAATAATAAAAATAAACGTACCCTCCCAGGTTCCGCGCCGTCTCAGCTCCTGGCCTGTCCCGGGTTTTCCTGATCTCCTGCGCTCCAGGAAGCAGGCAGCCTCCCCTCCCCTAAGCCTATCACAATGCTGCAATGGCAGCGTTGTGATTGATGGGGACAACAACCAGCCAGGCGTCTATGGGGAGGCCTTTTACCTACATGGAGAAAAGGGAGAGTGCGCATGACTGGTTTGGTCAAACAGTCAGGGCACCCAGCATTGGGCAAGCCACTCCTCCCCTGCCCTCGAGCAGAACCCCAAACACCCAAACCCTTCTGCTTTCTCATAGTGCAAGAAGCAGAAACATAAAATGGTATTTTAATCATTTTATTTTTCTGCTTCTCGCACTGCGAGAAAGCAATGGGGCAACGCTCCTTCATCCTAATAGAGGAGCCGCCCCTTCCCTGAGCCAGTGCAGGGTCGCAGAAAGTGACGAACCTAGAACTAAGGGGCTCATTAGGATGACAGGCGGACTTAGTATGCCCGTCATCCTGTCGTGTCTAGGGACCGCCCGCCATAAGGGCGGGGTCCCGTTGGGGGCATTAGGATGCGCCTGCCACAGTGGCGGGCGTATCCTGTATCTTCAGCATTGCGGTGGGCGGTGCTGAATGCACCGGCCGCCGCAATGCTGAAGAGACATGCAATGCATTACAAAGCACAACGTGACAGGCACCGCGGTGCCTGCCATGTTGTACTTTGTAATGCTGGGGGGTACCATAGGTACCCCCCATTTGCACCCCCCACCCCCCAGAGTCCCTGGGGGCCCGCAACGGGCCCCCGCAGGGTGTCTCCGCATTCCAATTCCACCACAGAAAGGCATTTATATATGCCCATTTTAACATGGCTGGCGGTGTCTCATAGACACCGCCACCATATTAAACCTTTTCCGCCACGGCCGCAAGGCGACCGGGGCGGAAGTGTGGCGGACGGTCTTTCCGTCCGCCCGGTCCCCCCGCCATCCTAATATGATGGGGGATTTAGGTGCGGATGGGGGGCAGATTGCCCCGCCAGGCTGGCGGTGGCTACTGCCAGCCTGGCGGGGGCAATCCGCCCGCCATCCTGATGGGCCCCTAAGTGTTTATAAACTATTTACTTCCCAGCGCAAAACATATTTTATGTTGGGCTGTAAATTAATGTAGATAGTGTTTTGTGTTATTTTGCATCATAGATAAGTCTGATTGGGTGGTTTGTCAGTGTTCCTGTGATATCACCCATGGTTTGTGACGCGAAACCCTATCTACTAACAATGCTTCAAAAATGACCCCTTCTTTCAGTCAGGCGCTAACAAGCAGAAATGTTTCATTCCTTTTAACTTTTCCAACATTGCTTGTGCGCTTTACTGTACAGCAGACAAGCAATGTGGGGAAATTTTAAAGTTAGTCGTATCATAGTATTTTGTACTAGAAGGTAACGCTATCAGGACAAAATCTATGCTAGCCATCGTGCACACATCTTTTCACTATGGTGAAAAGATGTGTGCATGGCTCTAGACAGCCTGTTTGAGCGCCAGTGTAGTGAGGACAGCAGCAGCGTCATATCTTTGTAGATGTGGGTTTGTGTTGTGTTCCTCCATGTGCAATGTTATTGTTGTTATTGTTATTGTTATCTGAGGTTTGTATAGCTCCAAATCACCGTCAGGTCTCTAGGCGCTTCTGACAGATGCAGTAACAACAGTTGAATAAGTGAACAGAAAGTACGGATGTAACAACCTTGCTCAGATGGAACAGAAAGCTTCCCTAAACAAAAGCGTTTTCAATGACTTCCTGAAGTAGAGGAGATTAGGTTCTTTGCGAAGGGGCTCCGGTAATTTGTTCCACATCTGTGGGACTTGGACAGAAAAGGATCTCCCACCCTTGGTTGCCATTTTAAAACGCGGACAGGACAACAGTTGGGAGTTGGAAGACCTCAACGCTCGATTGGGATTGTAGACCTCAAGCCGTTCTTTTATATAGGCAGGCGCATGCCCATAGATTGCCTTATGGGCGATGCATAAGCTTTTGAATTCCACCCTTTGCTTTATGGGAAGCCAGTGTAGTCTATGCAATAATGGGGAGGCATGGATCTGTCTGGGTGATCTAAAGATTAATCGCGCTGCATTGTTCAAGATAACCTGCAGGCGGTTGATCAAGTTTTTTGGCAAACCTAGGTAGAGTGAGTTCCCGTAATCAATCCTTGAGATTATTGTTGCTGAAACAATGGTTCGGAGCATGTTTAGGGAAAGTAGGGGAACTAGCTTGTGCAGCTGCCTAATTAAATTGGTGCAAGTTCCGACAACAGAAGATACTTGGCTAGCCATTGTCAGCTCATGGTCGATCTTAATACCAAGGCTTTTTACGTTAGGGCATGGTTTCGGGGTGGGGCCAAGCTCTTGGGGCCAGAACAAATCACCCCAGGGCGAGGCAGCAGTTGAGACCACCAGGACCTCCATTTTTTGGGGATTTATTTTCAGCAGATTTGCCGTCATCCAGCTCACCGTGAACCTGAGTATATTCTGGGCCTGGGTCTGAGCAGATATCGTGTTGTCAATACTCAGCAACAGCTGAGTATCATCAGCATAGTTAAACATTCTGCAGCCCATGCTTGCCAGGGAGTTTATCAGTGTTTGTAAATAAAGATTAAATAAGAGTGGTGCTTGTGCAGAGCCCTGTGGGACTCCACACTCAAGAACACCCACCTCAGATATACAATCCGCTAATTGAATCCTCTGGTTCCTCCCTGACAGAAAGGATTTTAACCATTGGAATGCTAGGTCCTTTATCCCAAAAGCGGCCAGTCTGTCCAGGAGCAGGGCATGGCTGACAGTATCAAACGCCACTGAAAGGTCTAAAAGTATCAGAACACTTGTTTTTTTACTGTCAGCCATGCATCTGAGCTCATCCAGCACCGAGAGCATTACTAACTCGGTGCTGTGATGTGCACGAAACCCCGCTTGACGCTCCTGAGTAGATGGTGTGACTCCAGGAACGAAGACAGGGATTTTAGCACATGTTGTTCCAGGATCTTGGACAGAAAAGGCAGCTGGGATATTGGCCTATAGTTTTTCAGAAAAGCCGGGTCTGCCCCCAGCTTTTTTATCAAAGGCTTGACGCGTGCCTCTTTAAAGCTAGTTGGTAAAAGGCCGGTGTCTAGCGAGTTGTTTAAGAGGCAGATGATGTGGTCCTCTAGAACAGGGAGCGCCATACGAAAAATGCCGGGGGGGCAAGGGTCTACAGGGGAGCCTGACTTGGTTGTATTCATAAGCTGCCCAAGGATTGTAGAATCTATGCTTGGAAACCTAGTAATGGTGAATTTTGGAGGGGCTTGCGAGACCTGTAGTGCAAAGGAAATATTAGGAGTGTCGTTCTTAATATCTGACAAAATGGTTGTCACTTTCTCGAGGAAGTAACATTGAAAGGTATTACAGTCTATCGTTGTTTCAACTTTTTCCTCTTTCTTACTCACTTCTTTTAGGATTTTGAATGTTTCCTTCTGAACATTGGCTGCATTGTTTATACAGGTTTCGTAGTAATCTCCTTTGGCTGACACAATGAGCTTTTTGTATAAATTCAAAGATGTTTTATACTGTTCTCGGTCTGTACAATCTTTTGTCTTCCTCCAACATCTCTCAAGATGGCAAAGCTTTCTTTTATGATCCCTAAGAAGCGGGGTAAACCAAGGGGCCCCTTTTTCGGCACCCTTTATTTTCTGTACCCTTTCAGGAGCTATCTGGTCGATAGCCTGTCTAAGGTTCGCCACTATGGTATTATAGTTCTGTTCTAGGTCACCATAGGGGACCGTTAATTGTGTATGTTTAGGAAGGGCGTCAGTTAAAGCTTTTGAGTCAACTTTTTTCCATTGATGCACTTTTTTGGTTTTTAAGGGTGGTTTGACCAGAACGCTATCCATAGGAATATCGCACAGAAGTAAGTAGTGCTCAGACCAGATACAGGGTACAATGCTCGTAAGGACCACCTCTGGATCCGAAGTCCAGATTAGGTCGAGGGTGTGACCCTTAATATGCGTTGGTGCTTCCACAAGCTGTTCTAGACCTAGCGAGGTCATAGAGGTCTCTAGCTGACAGGTTGGCAGATCTTTATCTGCCCTGTCCCAGTGGACATTAAAATCTCCTGTCACCAAGACTTTTTTATATCGAGTACAAATGTCAGAAATGATAGGGGAAAATAGTTCATTGAACACTGAAGTGCATTGAGGTGGACGGTAGACGATAAGGACAATGAAGCATGTATTATTCAGGGTGATTTTTACTCCAAGTATGTTTGCTGAATTTACTGTTTCTGCTAAGACTTTAACCACTGTTAGACGTTTTTAAAAAATAATTGCTACACCCCCACCTCGAGCATTATCCGGGCGGTTGTGCCAGGCAATGTCGTATCCATTTGGGAGGGCGGCTATAATATCAGGGGAGGAGTTGTCGCCTAGCCACGTTTCAGTGAGGGTTAATACATCTATGGTCTCATCCTGAAGAAGAATACAAATCTCAAGGTGGTGTTTCTGAAGTGACCTTGTATTCAGGCTAGCAAGCTTCAGAGAGGACAGGTGGATAAGGGCCCTACAGCTAGGGGATCGTAAGATGTGAGTCTCCTTTAATGTGGTCAACGTCGTAGGATTTAAAGTCTGCCCACTTAGGTCTAATAGAAGTAGCTCACTGGCAGAGTATGACAGTCGCCTACCCGGGGTCCTGGTCCCTGGGCCCAGCAAAGGACGGGCGCAGACGGCCAGGACTCTGGCACGACTCCGGCGCAGGTCCGGCGCGTCCGCTGTACGCGTCCGCTGCGCTGAGTCATGGTCCTTTCCTTATAAGCGCTACTAGAGCGCGTCACCCGTCCGGCCCACACTCAATATGGCCGCCAAACCCGGGAGACCGACTCTCAGCGTCAATGCTCAGCCGAGAGCGGTCCGCGGGCATAGGGAGTGGGAAAAAGAAGTAGGGGACACAAAGGGGGCAGCATGAAATCTCCAGGCTTCTTTAATCAAGCCGAGAGCTCTGATATTAAAAAACGTGCAATTACAATTAAAAGGATGCCAGAGATCGGCAGTAGAGACCTCCCGGCTTCCGCCTCAGGAGGGGTAATACATCTGTCAGTCAGCACTCGCGCCGGCAAACCAGGCTCCTTATAAGCGCTACTAGAGCGCGTCACCCGCCTGGCCCACACTCAATATGGCCGCCAAACCCGGGAGACCGACTCTCAGCATCAATGCTCAGCCGAGAGCGGTCCGCGGGCGGAGAGAGTGGGGAAAAGAAGTAAGGGACACAAAGGGGGCAGCAGGAAATCTCCAGGCTTCTTCAATCAAGCCGATAGCTCTGATATTAAAAAACGTGCAATTACAATTAAAAAGATGCCAGAGATCGACAGTAGAGACCTCCCGGCTTCCGCCTCAGGAGGGGAAATACATCTGTCAGTCAGCACTCGCGCCGGCAAAACAGGCTCCTTATAAGTGCTACTAGAGCGCGTCACCCGCCCGGCCCACACTCAATATGGCCGCCAAACCCGTGAGACTGACTCTCGGCATCAATGCTCAGCCGAGAGCGGTCCGCGGGCGGGGGGAGTGGGGAAAAGAAGTAGGGCACACAAAGGGGGCAGCAGGAAATCTCCAGGCTTCTTCAATCAAGCCGAGAGCTCTGATATTAAAAAACATGCAATTTAAATTAAAAGGATGCCAGAGATCGGCAGTAGAGACCTCCCGGCTTCCGCCGCAGGAGGGGAAATACATCTGTCAGTCAATGCAACACAGAAACTTGTTAATATATTTGTCCTTGTTTTTTTGAGCTTTCTATTCTCTTTCGACTTTTGTGGACCGAAGGAAGAACACCAACCAGAGGTGTAAAGCATGTGGGGGATAGAAAGCTAAAAAATAATTAGTGCTGCACCTCCACCTATTTTATATGGCTTTGCACATCTTAGGAAAAAAGCACAATGGAGAACATTTGCATTACCATTAAAGGCTAGTGAAATTCTCTTTTGAGAAAATATACAAAGTGAAGAAAGCCCTTTTACCCCAAAATTCGAGGCCAACGAACAAGATGAACCTGAAAAGGGAACAATAAAATGACACAAGCAGGTAAATAAAAAAAGAGTCAGGACAGATAAAATGGGGAAGGGAAAGAGATACTAGTATATATAGAGAGAAGTAAGGCGTGGATCCTTAATATTGGTTCTGCACAAGGAGGTCTGGGTCGCCCCACAGCCCCCTGTGTGCCATTCCTGGCAGGAGCCCTATTTTGCAGATCCTTAATACGAATGGCAGAACATTGAAGGCGCTTATTATATAGTGAGAACAATAATATCGGAGGCTTGAATATTAATGGTCAGTATATCATTTTCCTTTTTAGAACAATAATATTAAAGTATTAAATATCTATTTTATGTTGTTATGTTAATTATGTGTAATTTATTTTATATTTTGTTTCGCAATATATATATTTTATTTTCTTGTTGAGGTGTTTTTTCAATTTGTTTTGATTTTAATCCGTTTTATATTATAGAAAGCACTAATTGTGTTTTATAAGGGTTTTGCATGGGTAGTGTTTTGAATGAATGTGTTTAATTTAATGTTTTATTTATTAATAATAGTTTATTATTTATATATTTTAATAAAATATTTTTGCTTTATGTTTAATATTATTTTGTATTTTTTGTACTATTTGTACATTTTACAATTGCATTTCATTTGTTTGTTAAACATTTTATAACATTATTTTTATTGACTTAATTTAAAACCATTTGTTTTGTTTTAAGAAATTTGTTGCTGAGTTCTATTTTTTCTATTTATTTGTTGTTTCAAATTAAATGTTACATTTTGTGACTTAACCAATTGCTTTAGCTTAAATAGACATGTTACATATTACATTTCTACATTAGAGATTATTGTATTTATTAAATTTTTAACATTTACGTTTTATTTTTAAAATAATAATATTTTACTGTTGGAGTAAGAATAGTAAATGTAACCCCTTGAGAATGAATGCTTTCCCCAGTTTTCTTTTGTTTGTAGATTAGTAAACCAGCTTCTAATGTTTGCCTTAGTGCTGCTTACTTTGAAGTGGGAAGAGTAAATCTGACAGCCTCCCTTCCACCCGAGTCTAGTGGTTTCCCCAATTTTGCTTATTTTGGAGTGGGAATAGTATATATGACCCTCCAGAAATCAATGTTTTCAAGAATGTTGCACAGTTTGGAGTGGGAATAGTACATTTTATACCTCTCCCCATCTGAGTCCAATGCTTTCCCCAATGGGATTGAATTTGTAGTAGAATAATTAAACATGACCTATAAGTATAAGTACATTTTTCAACATTCAAATATAATACATAGTTATTTATATATTTGTAGATTTATAAGTTAATATTTTACATTCGTTTTGTAATGATATTTAATCTTAACTTTATTTTCATATGCCTTAATCTTTCCAAATTAAAAAGAAATAATTTTAAATTAGGTTATGCTTTGTGAATTTAGCAATTTCAATCAATATGTTATATTATTTTTTCATTAGTTGTTCAAGCATAAACTTTTGAAAGACTACAAGATAAATTGATTTTGGGAGGCATATAGCTTTAACAAGTATTACATCATTTTAAAGTTTAAACTTGATTTAAATTAAATACATACAATATTTTAATGACTTATACTCTATTTTTTTATACTATATTTTCAATTTTTGTTATTTTTACTGATCAGTTTTAAAGCCAACATAATTAAAAAAAATATATTAAGCTTGACAAAAATAAACATATAGAACAATAAAGTAACACATTGCGTCATATCTTAAACAAACATAAAGACTTCATAACATCCCGGACATATGCAGTGAAAAAAGATCAACAGAGAACAATAGGTCAAGAACAAAAACAAAATAACACACAAAAATAGAAAAATTACAATGCGGGGAAATCTATTAATTACTTACACAGCTCAAAAATACAGTTCTGCTTTTCATTGCTTGAGCCAGTCCTCAACTGGGGCCCAGATCTTACGGCTGAACTCACACCTCCTTCTACCCCGCCTCAAATAAACTGAAGACTCTAAATTATAAAGAGCGAGGATCCGGGATCTCCAATTAAAAAACGTGGGGGCTTCAGGACTAAGCCATTCTGACATAATACATAAGCAGATTAAAGACATAGTTATGTACAAAAAGGCAGAAACATGCCTTGGTCTTTCAAGTGGAGCAGTGGTTTCACACCCCAATATCACCAACTCTGAAGATAAACTCAAAGGAGTATTGAGCGTGGAATTTATAAAGCCTTCTACATCCGAAAGAAACACCCCCCAGCTTTGGGCACGAAAAAAACATATGAATGTCATTGGCGGTTAGGAGCCCACATCTGGGACACCAGTGACCCTTACTGCCCCCCCATTTTGAAATGTATGCAGGGGTATAATACCGATCTAACAATGCCATATAGCTTTGGGTACGTAGGCTTCCGGACACTAAAGCAAAGCTTGCCAATTCCAAAGCCAGGCTTATATCCACCCCAGTCTTACCCAACCTGGCCTCCCATTTGGTATTCTGTAAAGCCAGATTCTCCGGAAGACTGGATAACAAATGCTGATAGACTGTTCCAATTCTAGACCTCCTTTGAATTAGTTCGAATAGCATGATCTTATCGAGCAGAGTAGGAGCTTAAATTAGCATTTTATCTATAAAGCTTCAAACCTGCAAGTATTTAAAAAAATCATGAGTATCAAGATGGAAATTATACTTTAAAAAGGAGAAGGAGGCCATTTGTCCACCAGAGCCCAGGTCAACGATAACTCCCAGCCCCAACGACAGCCACCTAAAGGTGATCTGGTCTTGAAAAATCGCTGGTAGAAGGTAGGCTACATTTAAGGGGTTGTAAAAATTGATATTAGAGATTGACCATTTGCGACGAACCTTGCACCAGTCTGAGAACATGGCCCCAATAACGTTAAACTTTGTTTTTTTATTGTAGCTAGGCTCCAAAATCCGGATCAAGACCCCATTGGCGACTACCCCCAACACTAATTCGTAAATAGTAGGTCTACTAGAGATCCGGATTTCCGCCCTGTGACCAAGCAATGGCACACCCAGATGTTGGAGCATAGTGGACCAATAATAAAATAAAAGATTCGGAACTGACCAGCTGCCACGATCTCTTGAAAGGCACATCCATTTCGCAGCCCTGCGCGGACCACGATACCCACAAAGAAATCTGTGACAGGCCCTTTCGGCTCTGGCAAGGCTTTGTTGTGGAAATTCCAGTGGAATAGTCCTGATTAAGTACAAAAACATTCGGAGGACCAACATTTTAAGGATATTACAGCGGCCATATAACGAGAAGTGCAAATTGTCCAGCCTTCCCACTTTGGAATTAACTGATGCAATAACCGGAAGAATATTCAGATCTGGGACATTGGCAACTTGGGTGGGGATTTCAACCCCTAAGTATGTGGCTACTTGAACCGTTGGAGCTTAAGAGGGTCCCATACCGAAGTTTGGATGACCTGGGTTTTTGTGACGTTAAGCTTGTAGCTAGACAACCGGCTGAATTGACCAGCTAAGATTTTTAAGGCAGCAAAGGCAGAAGCAACATCCCTGGTAAGGACTACAATGTTGTCTGCGTAGGCCAACACTTTGAACTCTAAAGCATTGACCCTTACAGGAAAAATATCAAATGCCTTCGATCTTGCTGAGAAAGGGATCAATGTAGAGAGCAAAAAGCAGGGGCGAGCAGGGACATCCCTGCCTAGTACCCCTGCTGATGTTAAATGACGTTGACAGAAGACCAGAAACGAGCAGGGTAGCTGCTTGATAAATATAAAGTGATTGAACAGACTGAATAAACCTAGGGCTAAAACCTTTCCATTTTAAAATTTTTTTTTTATTGAGAATTCATTGATACAAAACAGATACAGCATAGAACATTTTTACAAAGAAACAAAAATCCTAGCAGAGATATATTATGTGGTAATATACTTCGATAAGCAGAGAAGCAACATAGATAAATCCATACATTAAATATACATATAAATAGGTGTTTACACATACATATAAATATACATATAAGGGGCTCCAATCCCAGTTGATTATAACTGCCCCTCCCTCCAATTTTTAAGGGAGTCCCATATCTTATTGCCAAAATCGCGCATTTTCTTACCCTTGTGGAGATATAAAGTGGATTCGATATTATGAATACCAAGAAGCCTGGTCAGCCACATTTGAAAGGTTGGGGCATTTGGATCCTTCCAAGCGGCTGAAAGTAAAATACGTAATACAGCGACGGCCAGAAAAATAAAGGCCTCTGTTTCCTAATTAATAAGAGCTGTTGTACTATCGCTCCTGAGGATCATCACCGTCGGGGATAGGCTGATCTTTAAGCCTAGCAGCCCCTCCAAAAATTTCTCGATCTCAGTTTTTATCAGGCTAAGCTTCTCGCAATAAAAAAATATATGTAAGAGATCTCCAGGGGCTTTCTGGCACCTAGGGCAGTTACTATCGATCCTCATACCCCAATCGTGTAACTTGAATGGTGTGTAGTACAAATTGAAGAGTGTTTTGAAATGCTGGAGCTTCAGGTTTGAGGAACGTAGTACTTGCTTGTCCTAACCCAAAGCTTTATCAAGATCGGTATCAGGATCTTGAAGTCTGACTGCCCAGGCATGCTCGTGCTTCTCAAGATTGTCAGGCAATCCTTCTATCAGAACTTGATATATACTCCTAATCCTATTGCCTCCTCTTAACAATTATCCCAGCACAGGGCAATAGGGACCGGGGATGATATCCAAGATAACAGTTTTGAGTGTTTGTGAAACCTGGAGATACTTAAAGATTTGGCCGCTGGACAGACCATACTTCTCCTGTAGCCAGTTAAAACTCATAATGCTACCATTCAGCATCACATCGCCCACCGTCCGAATGCCCAGCTGATCCCAGCATTTCCAGGCCCCATCCATACTCAAGTTTGGTAAATACCCTGAGTTCCACAGCGGGGTATGCATATTGATCTTAGGGATATGAAGCAATTTCTGCAGATTTTTCCACAGATCGCAGGCGCTAAGCGGACCCTTATACCAGGATTTTAAAAAAAATCTACGCTAGTTTTTCTCAGCAGTGCCCCCATCAATAGTTCGTAAATTGATGGTGGAACATATAGATCAGAGGTCGGGTCATATGAATATCTCCCACTGCGGACTGGTTCAAATAATATAGACATCTGCGTCAACAAACAGGCCCAGTGGTAGAATCTTATGTTTAGGACTGCTAGACCTCCGCGTTCCTGTGGGAGAGTCATATATCTTGCTGCCCGCCTGGTTTTACCATACTGCCAGAGAAAGCTATTGAAGATAGACTCGATCTTTTTTAACATCCCTTCCTCGATTAAATAGGGTATGCATCTAAACAAGTAAAGGAGTTTGGGTAACATAGTCATCTTTAGCACGTTGGTCCTCCCTATGAGAGATAGATGCAATGAGTCCATCCTCTTCAAATCTGACTCGATTTTTTTAAGGAGTGGGACAAAATTATCCTCAATAATAGAGCCTGTTTCTGAGTTAATTACTACCCCAAGATAAGACACAGAATCAACATATCTTTGATCGACTTTAACAACCTCCTTTGAGCAGATTACCTGGGTTTTTGACTCATTCAGGCGATACCCCGAGTGCATACCAAACTCCCTAGTGACTTTCACCAATATCCGCATGGCCTCAGCTGGCTCTGATGTAATCACTGTCAGATCATCGGCATACGCCAATATCTTGCTTTCAAATCCATTAGTTAATGCTGGCTGGATTCCCTCATTCCCCAGAATTTGCCTGGCCAGCGGGTCAATGTACAATGCAAACAGGATAGGTGAGCAGGGGCAACCCTGGCGGGTGCCCCTGCGTATCCTAATCCTATCTGAGCTCTGGCCCATCATCTGTATTCGGGCCATTGGGTCACAATACATGGCCTCTATGGCCATCCGGATTTTTGGGCCAAAACCACTCTCTATCAGGACATCCCACAGGTATAGCCACCTGACGCGATCGAACGCCTTTTCCGCATCGAGGAGGATCATGGCGACCCCCCTCCCCCCAGCAGCATAGGCCTCGAACAGCGAAATTGCTCTCCTAACGTGGTCCGCCGTTCCTCGACCGGGGATGAACCCATGCTGACAGGGGGAGACAAGCCCACCAATGACCCTCCCCAACCGCGCGGCCAGGATCTTTGCGTACAGCTTATTGTCCGAATTGATCAAGGATATGGGCCTGTAGGACCCAGGGTTTTCCCTTGGCTTTCCCTTTTTATGGAAGACTATGATGTTGGTGTCTTTCCATGTTTACCGGATCTTGCCCGTACAGATGATGCCATTGAATAGGTCCAACAATATTGGAGCCAGCTCTGCCGAAAGACACTTATACATCTCGAGGGGAATGCTATCTGGCCCAGCGGCCTTTCCGGTAGCCAGGTCAGATAGTGCCTCACCGATCTCATCCAGCGTTATATCCAGCTCCAGTTTTGCCCTGTTAGCTAATCCCAATCTGGGCCCATTATCCGGATACCTGCCATGTGGACGCACCCCACCCATTTCTTCCTTATACAGGGTTTGATAGAAGTTTGTGAAAACTGAGAGGATGCCCTGAGATTCCACTACATCACGTCCATTCTCATGGATGCTTGTTATTATGTTTTTAGTGTAGCCTTGCCTGACCCTTAGAGCTAGTTCCTTCCCAGCCTGCTCCCCAGTCTCATACACTCTCGTCTTTGATGTCCAGTATTCCGCTGCCGCTTTCTCTCCAGTTGTTTTTGTAATTCCGCTTTAATTAGGCAGATACTGGTTTGACTCCCTCTACCTTCCCCTCCTTGTGTTAGATCTTGGCAGTGCTGTTCTTCTGCCTTAACTAAATCTGCCAAAAGCTTGATCCTATTGGCTTGTACTTTTTTCCTGGCCTGAGCAGTGTAGCTAATGACCTCCCCCCTCAATGCTGCTTTAAATGAGTCCCACACACAGTTCCTTGACGCGCTATAATGGTTGGCATCAAAGAATTCGCGGGCCCATTTTTGCATATATTCCACAAACTGTGCATAATTCAAGAGTTTCCGATTGAATGTCCAAGCCCTGCAGTTCCTAACTAATCCTATACCATTGTATGTGATTGCCAACGGGCTATGATCCGAGAGGACCTTGGGAAGTTTCCTAATGCTGATCTTGCTAAATTCCGTGGACGATATAAGGAAATAGTCCAGCTTAATGTACCTCTGGTGGGGGCAAGAAAAGTATGTGTAGCCTGGGTCACTAGGCTCCTTTTCCCCCCAGACATCGGTTAGACCATGCGACAGCATCATAGACTGGAGAGACGTAGATACCCTTGGTTTTCTGCCAGCATACGAGCTTCCCACAGAAAGATCTATAGAAATATTAAAGACCCCACACACCAGGATGGGAACCGGCCATGTTGACAATTCCTCTTCTAATATTTCGAAAAACCTCTGGGTCATCCTGATTTGAGCCATAGATGCCACAGATTGTAGGGCCACACCCCAACTCCGCCAGGGCCCATCTACCCAGTGCATCAGACTTAGCCCGTTTCGCCCCCCCAGCATAGTTTTCCCCAAAATCACTACCCCCCCTTACTGTTGAGGTTTGGGAGGAACATGCCAGAATATTGAACCCGCCATCCCTGAGAAGCTGCTTCTTAGCCATGGTAGGTGGGTTTCCTGAAGGCACAGGATATCGATAGGTTCAGTTTTGACAAACTGTGCCAGTCTTGCTCTCTTCCTCCAATCGTTCAGCCCACCTATGTTTATTGAGTATACACTACGGCTCGCCATACTTATTGTTAAAAAAACACCTTACTTTTGTCTGCAAAGAGTGAAAAGAAACTTTTTCCATAGCATATATACCATTTCCCGAAAACACAAGAACTAGAAAAAACACTGTACCATAAATTCTCATTTTATTTTGCTTAGATGGTCTCACAAAAAAGATCTAGAGGGAGTTGAATCGTACTAGATAACACCCACACAAGTATAGTTTTTGGTGAACTTTGGCTCAATCTAGACTCCTTGTTTACTTCTACCGTAACACTACAAAATGGCCCCCACGTTCGTGACCCAATCACGTCTAGTCTCACCCTCCTAATAACCGGCACTGACCCCGCCCTCCTCCACCCGGTTCCAGCGGCGAAGGGTAGGTGCCTGAAGTGCAGCTCAGGGATTACCAAGTAAGTGAAACAGCTCCGCTTTAGTAATCGTGGTAGCGTTTAATCCTTTACACGAGGAGAGACTTAGGGCCCGATGTAGGTAAATCTAATTTACCACTTCTAAAATACCGAATCATACCGATTCGGTACTTAAGAAGTGGTAAATTAGAGGGGGGGAAATGTAGGTAATTCTGATTCGGTAAGTACCGAATCGGTACCCCCCATTGATTCCTATGGGCCTTAAAGCCCATAGGAATCAATGTGGAATACCGAATCAGTATTTACCGATTCGGTAATTACCTATTCTTGCAAGGGTGCAGGGGGTGTCACTTTGACACCCTCTAGCACCCCAATTCCCGACTTGTGTGCCATGTGGCACACAGACATGCCCTAAGGGCATGTCTGTGTGCCACATTGCACAGGTGTGCATGCACAGATGTGCATGCACACCTGAATTCGGTATTTTACCTCCCAATAGATTGGGTGGTAAAATACCGATTCCTAAGGGCCTGCGGCACTCTTAGGAGTGCCACCTACATGTGGATTTTCCGAATCGGTAAATATACTGATTCGGTATTTTACCGATTCTGTAAATTTACCGATTCAGTAAATTTACAGAATAGGTAAAATATAGGCCCCTTACATCTGGAAACCCTAATACCGGTCGGTAACGGTCGAATTCGGCCGTTACAGACCGGTATTAGGGCTCATACATCTAGCCCTTAGTTCCCCAATTGTTTAAACTATAACGATTAGCGGTTCTGATAAAATCAGGTCACCCTCCAGCGTGTATGAGTTTGACTTTACCGCGCTAAAACACACTAGCGGCAACAGAAATGATTTGGCCTCTTCCCACGCAGGAATCTAATTTTGGAATCATTTTCGGCATCTTATCAGCGCGCAAAGATGGTACAGAATACCGATTAAGAACACGATGTGAGACTTAGTTCCCCTATTGTTACCAATATCACGATTAGCGGGTCTGAGGTGATTGTGTCACCTTCCAGCCGAGTGCGAGTTTGACATTACCAGGCTAAACACTCTTGCGGTACCAGTAATAATTTGTTTCTCCGCACGCAGAAAGTCATTTATGGTATCTTAACAGCGCACAAAGCATGGTATCGCATATCGATCAAGAACACACCTATATACCCCAGTGGTGTCGTTCTTTTGCATTCACTTAGCCTTCCAGTCTCTACCTTGATATGTACCTGCTCAGTACACTGACGCAAGAGATACAGTGAGAATCTCTATTACTATTACCATCCTAGGGTAACACCGATCACATATTCACCGAGCCTTAATATGTAATTCTTAATAACAAGATAGATCATACTTTGAGGTCTGGGCCACAATTTTCGCGTACACCTTTGCACATCTAACTACGTGGGCTCCTTACTATAAATCATGGTAACCAGTAATACTTTAGCCAAACAATTTTTTGTATAATACGATTGGAGTTAACGCCGTTAAGAAGAGATTATAAGACCACCCAATTGCTGTATATTGTTCGCAAGGCACTAAGATCTTTCCCTATACATAGCCTTGCGGTGGAAGATCTACCTGAAGCTTTACCCGCTGGACCCTGTTGTTGTCTGGCTGTTTTTAACTTTAGGTGAGTTTTGAATAACTGTGAGCTAACCATACCATTTTGGTATTTTTATTCCTTCTAATTTTAGTTGTTTATCGCGTGCCACTCTCACTGAGTTTTCACATTTGAGAGTGCATGTTACACTTGTGCAATGGTGTTGTGACACGCCTGATTTCTACTGGCATGCGAACCGCACAAGGATTACAGTCACTGATGCAATTGTTTTCAATTTGTTTGTGATATGCTCTCCCTCTTTCCTTAACAGGTACTGACAGTCACAAAAAGAAGAAGGGTAATATAGTACTATTCTCCCTTCACCCATTAGTGTTGTAGCCACATGAGCATACATACACCACACTCTAGGGTATTAGGGTAGACAGTTCTTTGCACCTTTAGATACTTGCTAAATAGTCACCTGGGTCCTGAAGAATCGCTTGTTAACCTTACAGTAGCGAGAAACATGTTGACCGGACTATAACAAATTCTGGATGATAGCTGGAAACATAACTTTCCATCACTCTCCTCTAGAAAACCGTTTTCAACTAAAGCAGTGGCCCTTCTGAATAAATAATTCCCGGTACCACTAGCTTTATTTTAATTCACTATCCCACGTCTATCCTCTATTTCTGGCCCCATACCCGCACTTCATCTATACGGCTGTTGGAAAAAGATCCCCACCAAAGAGCCCCTCTATGAGGTGTTGCCCGTTGGGTATTGCACCGCCGACCCAACAAGGAGCAGGCCCAAATGATGAAGCATGACACCTGAAAGGGTGTGTGAGGGCATTAAATCCAACAAAATGGACTCTCAGGGTTACCTTGTTGTCACCCTGCCTTAAATCATCCGCATCACAGACTGTACCATTCCCACCTCCCTCTCTCTAGGAACGGCACGGCATTGTTTGTTAAGACTCACAAAAAAGGTCACTCCCTCGCTAGATCTTTTTGCGTCGGGCGGGCCTTTTCAGATATGATCTGCCGGAGGACATAGTTCCCAAAGAATATCAAAACTGCCCTTGGCTTATCGCCGCTTCCAGCCCCCGGGCGAACTCTAAACATAGTACGATGTATTCTCTGCATTTCCGCCGCCCAGTTCCACTCAGACAGTTCAGGTAATGCCGACTTAAAGAGGTTGATCATAAAGACCATGATGTCTGAGCCCTCTGCTCCTTCCGGAACCCCCAGTACTCGCAGGTTATTGCGCCTTAATCGATTTTCTATGTCCTCCCGTTTCCACTGGATGTCGTCAACCTGGGCGCTCTGGGAATCTACCTTGGATGATGCTACAGCAGCTTCTGCTTCAGTTGCCACAAACCGTTCCTCCAAGTTGGTGACTCTATCCCCCACATTAGTGTATGCCTTAGACAGTTTTCTAACAACACCCTGCATCTTACGCATTGACGCCTGTGACTTCCGGGTGTCCTGTCTAGCTTCTTCCATATGTGTAAGGATGGTCTGATATATGACATCTAATAATGGAGGATAGGATACTGGGGCCTCGGCATTGGGGCTTCCCTAAGGGGTGTAGCTGAAGAGTGGTCCCAGGCCAGATCCCGCATGGGTTGTACATGGACGCTTCCCTGGGCGACAGGTCTTTTAGCCGTGCTGGGGGGTTTTTGTTCCAAATGTAAATAAATGTAAATGTAGAGTATTTATATAGCGCACTTCTACCCGGAGGCCTCGTAGCGCTGTATTCATACCGCTGTGGAACCCGTCCTGGCTTTCCGGTGAAATATCCACTCCTGGGCACCCCCAAGGTGAAGCCAGGCATCCACAACGCTGCTGGGGCCATTGTGGAGATTAAGCAAGCTATTGCCCAGAGTGGGACCCATGATTAGACTAGGCACCGAGGCGAGAATTATCAGGTCCGGGGAAATTGAGTCCAAGAGCCGCCGAGGCGGGAATTGAACCCTGGTCCCAGGCCAGACCTTTGCATCAGGGTCAGCCGCTCTAACCATTGAGCCACGCTTCTCCACCAAATCACTGTCGGATTCCAAATTGCTCTCTTCCTGAGAGGAGCTCCTCTCCTCATCGGACCATTCTGCATCCTATGACACCGAGAAGAAACACTCACTACTATCTTTCTCCTTCTCTTGTTCTTTATCCCTTTCATCCATAAGAGACAGCTGGGCCAGGGGAGGGTACAATAGTGTAATCTCTTTCTCCTTTACTCTACCCGTATCCCCTCCAATCGCCAAAGCTTGCCCCGAAGCCGCCTCCAGCTGGTTACTTGGCAGTACAGGCACATATACGGATTGTATGGGATAAGAGGTGATTTCAATTGTCCCCCCACTATCAGATGCAGCCCCATCAGGTTGTTCATCAGTACCTGTAAACACCAGGAATCCCTCAGCTGCCCCTTGCCCCCCTGTTTCAGCCAGACCTTCTGCCAGCACAACAATTGGCGTTGTCGCATCCTCCAGCCCCTCTACCTCATCCGGAAGGGGGGTAGATGCGGGATTGGTACCTGACTCTTTAGCCTCCTTGGCTGAGGGTTGAAGCACCGCCTTGACAACATTCTTCTGGCTCCTTCCTCCACGAACCAACAGCCCTGAGATAGAGGGGGACTGCCGTGGGCTCTGTGCCACCTGTTTACCTCTTTTGGGTAGTACCAGCGTTTCACCAGGTTCACCTGTATTCGGGTCCCCTGTGGACAGGGATATCTCTGCTGGCTCACGCTGTGCTTGCTCTGAAATTGGGGCTGAAGCTGGGGCCGCCTGTACTGCCTGCATTGCCTGTACTGACTGTGCTGCTTGTGCTGCCTGGGTTTTCTTCTTTACCGCTGCTGCAGCCTTTGCTGATACTCTGCTGCCATTTTCGGAGCCATTATCGGTGTGATAGCCACTGGATGCAGCCTCTGCTGTAAGAAACTGATCAACACAGCCGCTCCTCCCGCAGCTCTTCCCTTGGCTCCCCCGGCCTGCTTCGACCAGCTACTGACACGCCCCCAGCTCCGCAGACATCGGATCCAGAACACCAGAGTGGCAGCCAGCCGCCTCAGAATCCCGTCTGTAGCCGCGAATTGCCTCGCTCCGAAGCCCGCTGCTCCGGTCCGCCGGGGAGTACACAACATCACCACACTTTCGCCCGGTCAGAACATCCAGGTAAATCGCTACTTCTGTGAGGGATGGAGGGTTACTGCGCCTCGCCCACGCTGCTGCTCCGCGGCTACCTCACACAGCCGCCATCTTGCTTCTGCTCCACTCCTCACATCTCACACCAGCCTGAATAAACCTAGGGCTAAAACCTTTCCAGCTGAGAACTTCCCATAAGAAGCCCCAGGTGACCTTGTCGAACGCCTTCCGGCGTCCAACAGAATCGTACGGAGGGAAAAATCAGTTACCAGGGCCCAGTCAAAGAGTGCAATGACCCGGCGGACATGATCGGCTATGTCCCTGCCTGGAATAAAGCCATGCTGGCGTAGTGAAACTAATGGGGTGATTACCCGAGCCAATCTAGTAGATAAAACTTTAGAATAGATTTTAGAGTCTGGGTTAATGAGGGAAATGGGTCGGAAGGAAGAAGGGCCCAGCTCTGGCTCATCATTCTTCCTGAAGAGAACAATTGTGTTATTGCACCACGAGTCCGGATTCCTACCCGCCCGTGCCGCCCTAAACACTAATAGGAGATTCTGAGAAATCTCTGAGCAAAACTCCCTGTAAAATTCCAGTGGGATAGCATCAGGGCCCTTGGCCTTGCCATTAGCCAGGGATTTGATTGCTAACTCAACCTCCCCCCACTCTATAGGAGCTGACAGATCTTCATTCTGCTGAGTTGTAACTTGAAGTGTATGAATGCCCTAAAAAAAGTTCTGGGCCTCAGGCTCAATTCCATGACCCGAATTCTCCCAAGTATAAAGTGTCTTATAAAACTACAGCAAAATACCCATAACCCCCTCCTGTGTATCATGAACATGACCCTGATGATCTTGGATCTTGTTGATGCGACTGGCCAAACTCTTCTGCTGATGTCGTTTGGCTAAGTTTTTGCCTGATTTTTCACCAGATTCATGAACCATTGTCCGATACTGCAAAAACATAACCGCCAAGTCCTGCCCAAAGAATTCTAAAAGTTTAGACTTAATTATAGCAATAGATTGTTGACTTTACCTATATCCAGACCCTCCTTAATAGTACGCATTAGTTGGACCTCTGCAACCCTGAGCTCCTCAATACGCCCCTTAATTCGCTCTTGCATGGTTTTCCGTCGAAAGTCTGAAAAGCTCTTAGTCTCCCCCCGAATTGCAGCTTTAAGTGTGTCCCACACTATACCACTAGAGTCAGTATCCCTATTAATATTTAAAAACTCAATTAACCAGTTCCTCATGTGTCTCTGATAATCCCGCTCCAATAATACTTTTCTTTCAAATGTCGAAACTCTAGGGATACTAGGCCTACCAATAAAGGAACATTCTATGTTCAGGGGGTTGTGATCCGAAAAGATTCTTGATTCTTGGAGGGTCTGAGATGAAAGCCTCCTCTGCAACCTGGTCCGACATGAAGAAATAATCTAAACAGACCATTTTATTATGGGGGGGGGGGGCAGAATAATATGTTTAGCCATCTTGGTCTTTATTATGCCGATACTAGAGATCGATCAGGCAGTGCTCTTGGATCAATGCTCGGAGAGCCCTAAAAACCCTAGGTTTCTTACCCAAATATTTTTGTCCCCCTACTAAATTAAAATCCCCTGACAAATTAATATTCATATCTCCACAAAGACAAATAGGATGTGGCCATAGTGCTGGCTCTAAATTTAAACAATTAAAAACTTCCGGATCATCTAAATTTGAACCGTATAGTGTGCAGATGGTTAAAGGTCTCTCATTAACTACTAATTCGGCTATAGCCCATCTGCCTGCACTGTCCTGACTAGTTTTATTACACGATTCGACCCTTCGTTTCAGAAAATGGCCACCCCTCTAATCATAGAAGTCTGACGGGAACATCCAATTAGGTAAAAACCTGGAATTCTCAAATAATCATGTTTGTCCCACGGCACGTGCGTCTCTTGAATGCAAAGGATCTCTATTTGCATAGCCTGAAAAATTCTTGAGAACAAGGCCTTTTTTTTGCCATCATTGGGACCACATATATTCCAGGAACAGAAGCACAGTTTACCCTGCCCCATTTACTTTCAACAGCAAGCCTGGCCCCAACAATATAACTGTAAACATTTTTGGCCTGTTTCCCAAAAATATACAAAGCCTATTAATACAGATTACATGAAGAATGCCACGACTGTACCTCAAAAACAAGCATTTGTCCTTTGTCCCCCAACCCCTACCACCCTCCTGCTTCTTGCCTCCTACACCACCCTCCCCACCCTTTGAGACACCCCCACCCCAAAACCCCCCTACCCCTACACCCCCCTTGTGTGGCAGCAGGACCAAGGTCCTTGTGATGGAAGAGCTGGTTCGATCCTCTCCCCCTGGTATTCACCCCCCGTAATTAACAACAACACTGGAATGTGGCCATCGGGAGTAAAGAAAAAACAAAAAAGAACAAATAGAAAAATAAGGAACCTCCAAGATACTCCCCTACAATTGGCCCACACCCCCACTTTAGGACCCTAAAGCCCCCTGAAGAGGAAAACATTAGAACACAAAAAATAAACGCTAAATTGAATTAAAAAACTCCTTAACCTGAATTTCAGAAACAAAAAATCTAGTCTGACCCTAATGGATGATTTTCAATTTGGAGAGAAAAACAAGGAAGACTTGATCTCCCTTGGACTGGAAAGGTGCAATTAGCTGACGGAGCTGCCACGTCCGCTCAACCGTTGCTGGGTAAAAATCAGGTCTAACAAAGAAGTTGCAACCCTTCCCAGCCCTCTTCCTGTCTGGTCTGGCTAAATCATAGATCTTCTCCCTTGCTAGGTAGTTATTCAAACAAATTAATTTAGCTCGAGGCTTATCATCAGAGCGGACAGATCTCTGCCTCTGCTTAAAAGGGAAGCGATGTGCCCGCTGGACCTCGAGCTGCCAGTCCCACTGCTTAACCTCCGGAAACGCCTCAGTGAATAGTTCCACGACAATCTGCCTAATATCTGAACCTTCGATCCCTTCCGGAACTCCCAAAACCCTGAGGTTATTCCTACTGGCCCTATTTTCAAGGTCTGTGAGTTTTCAGAGCATGTCCTCCCTTTGCGTCTTAATAAGGTCTGTGATACCCTTCTGAATGGCAAGGTCGTCTTCCAGAGTAGAAATCCTCTCTTCAGCCTCAACGATTCTGGATGCAATGTCAGAGCATGTTTTTGCCACTCTACGAATGGAATTTTGCATTCTCCGGCACACGCCCTGGGTTCGCACACTTTCTTGCCTGGTCTCTTCAAAGTGAGTCATAATAGTCTGATAGATAACCGACAGTGTCACCTCTCCAGGAGGTAGTTGAGGGGGATTGGCCCCATTGCAGCCCCCTGAGTCTGTAGGGTTGCCTACCAAACCAGATTGTGTGGAGAAAGAGTAATCCCATGCTAGTGAGCCCATATTCAAGCTTGACGAAGAGGCCCCCTGTTCTTTGACAACCTTCCAAACTGTAGGGGGACCGTGAGGGAAGGCTTCTGACATTAATACATCATTAGTACGTCAATCACCCAATTCACTATCATCATCCTTCCAATCTTTGTCTAAGCCAGCATCTTCCTACTCCGATGTACCAGAATGCTCAGACAGGGAGTAGAATTTATCACCGCCTTCAGCTTCTCTTGTATTCACATTTAGATTTACAGCAGAACTGTGGCATGACTCTCGGCCCACTGCGCTTGGAGTGATAATGCTTTGCGGAGGCAACCCGTCAGAATTTTGGTCAAAAGAAGCCCCATACTCAGTATTCAATGAACTAGGGACTACAACACCCAGAGTTCCATTGGGTGCCATTGGAAGGGCTGCAATATTGTGAGCAGGGTGAGCAGAGTTAATGTTGTTCTCTACACTCGAACCCCCCACTAAGCATGAGCGAATTTTGCGGATCTCGCGTTCGCGAATTTTGCGGATTTGCGGATTCGCAATCCGCAAAATCCGCGAATTCCCGCGAATTTGCGGATTTTTTTTTTTTGTGTTCGCCCGTGTTTCTGCCAGTTCGCGAGGGTTTTTACAATTTCGCAATTTGCGAACTTACCTGTCGGGTCGCAAGTTTTGCGAACTTGTTGTTTCTACGTGTCCAGCCTGTTTGGGACACTCTTCTTCATCACTGCCACTCTCTGTCACCACTGCCACTCTCTGACTACTCATGCCACCTTCTGGCCCACCCATGCCACCCTCTGTTTCATCACCACACCCTCTGGTTGTCCAGTGTACATTATTTTCGGCAAAGCAAAGCACACCTTCCCTGCCTCAAGTGACCTGAATTAATTTGGGGCTGATTAATGTGTCACAGAATATTTTTTTAGCTGGCACCTGCTTCCTTAGTGCGCCCTGATTAGTGATCTTTTGCACTTGCTAAGTGCTTTCATTGTTGCAAAATTAGTTACAACACCTGCCCTGCCCCAACTGACAATAATGAATTAGGGGCTGATTAATGGATTTTAACTTCCAGCCTGGCTCCTGCTTGTCTCCCTTAGCTGTAATTCAGGACCTTTGTGGCATATGTGTAACTATTCTGAGGTTCAGAGCAGGGTCACATAATAGTTTCAACTGGCAACTGAACTCTGGAGGGGCCCCTCAGGAAGCACTACAGGAAATGGCTACTAATGATGTGCCTGAACTTTTGAACCTGGTAAGTAGTTACTTTCAGTTTTGCTAAGATCGTATTTCTGCAATTTTGCACTTATTCGCGGGGCGCGAACTCACGCGAACAGTGCGAGCAGTGCGAGCAAAATCCGCTGCTCGCGGATTTGCGGATTTTGCGGGAAATTCGCAAATCTCGCGGATTGCGGATTTCCTGAAAATCCGCAAAATCCGCGAGCGGAACGGATTTTCCGCCCATGCCTGCCCCCCACCCCCAATTTTCAAGCACCTCTGCAGTCTCCGGCTGGGGAGCCAATTCTTCCATGAGATCCCCATTGACACCAGGTGAAGCAGCAACAGCCTTTCCTGCCGTCGGAACACCCGCCGATTTCACTGATGCATGTACCGGCTGGCTGCATTTGTTTTTAATCCCTTGCTGCGGAGTCTTAGCCTTGGCAGCCTGTGACTTAAATATCGCAGGAGGGTCTGCCTAGTTTTCACTGTGGCAGGTACTGCTGGTCCCACAGGAGTTAACTGGGTATGGGCCCCCTCCTCGGCAGCTACCGAAGTATTCCCCAGCGGAACCGGTGACTCACCATCTGCGCCGATCAGCTTCACCGAGCCAGCTCCACGGGCAGAGGAGACACGACTCACCGCCACCGCCGCTGGATTCCTCCCCTGTGCTTTAGGAGGCATGGTGTTGCACAGAAGCCCAACCGGGCGAAACAATGAGTGATATCCGAAGTAACCGACAGAGGAAACAGGTCCAAAGCAAAGGATCCTACGGGTGAGTTGACTCCGGGATAACAATAGCCCCAGCAGCATCAGCAGAAACATAACCATCCGAGAGTCAGATTAAGTTAGACCGATTAAAGATAGATTTAAAAATCATCCATAGTTCTCGACCTCAGGAGCTGTAATATCCGTCAGGTGGGTTGACCAGGAGAGAGTGTTCACCCAGCTCACTCGACAGAGTGACCGGCCGCAATCTTGCCGATTCTCTCTGATCTACCCCAACAATATTTTAGTATATATTATGTATTAGATACTTTTTACATTTAGCAAGTTTTTTATGGTGATTGTTTGGATTTATTTATTTCCTTTTAAGTATGAGAAAAGGGTTGCCATTATGGCTTTCTATATTTTTACTTTTATTTTGTTGTGTATGTTGAGATTTTTCTAGCTGTTATTCAGTAGAACAATCCAGAGGAGGTAGTAGAGACACCAAGATATACATTGTATAGAACTACAAGGCTGTAGTGATGTTAGGGTATAGCCAGCAGTAGATCTCAATATAGGTAGAGGATGAGGTACTATTGTATAGGCAGAGTTAGAGGTATTGGGTTATAGGTATGGAAGGATGTGCTAGTGCATACAACATGGTTGAGATACACAGTTACAGGTAGAAGAAGGGGTAGTTTAATATGTAATTTATTATATATTTTGTTTTCATATATGTTTTTTAGTTTTTTATATTTGGTCATTTTTTAATTGTTTTGGTTTTTTATTTTTATATTATAGACATTACTAATTGGGTTTTTTTATGTTGGGTTTTATAAGGGTTTTGTGTGGTTTATAGATTTAATTAATGTGCTTAGTTTATTTTGTATTAATAATGATTTATTATTTTTTATATTCTAATATAAATATTTTTGCTTTAAGTTTTAGATTGTTTTCTATTTTTTATATTTATACATTTTAAAATGGAATTAAAAGTTTGTTAAAAATTGTATAAAATAATTTTTATTAACTTACTTAAAACAATTAATATCGTTAAAGAAAGCTGTTTTTAAGTTGTGTTTTTTTAACGTTGGGAAACATTTTATTTGTTTATTGATTCAAATAAATGAAATATGACATTCTGTAAATTAGGGGCCACATGTATCAACCAAATGTGCATTAGCAAATGGGCCAATTCGCACAATCAGACCATTTGCGAATGCAAAAAGGCTTTTTTCATGTATCAAAACCCTTTTTGCGATTCGGTAACCTGTTACCGAATCATAAAACGGGTTTGTAATTCTGTATTTGGAGTGGGAATGTTTAGGGCATCCCTTCCAAAAAGTGAATCCTAATGGTGTGTATGAATGTTTTGTGACAGTGAATGCGGTTGCAAAACATTCACATTTTACCACCTACTTCAAGTAAGTGGTAACCCATTCACAAATTGGAAGGGATCCCCATGGACCCCTTCCCCTTTGGGAATGTTTGTAAAAACGTTTTTAAGAGCAGGCAAGAGTCCCACGGACCACAGACTTCTCTCAAAAAAATTAAAAGAAACATTTTCATCTTTTTTTTTTAAACCCAACCAGTTTTCCTTTAAGGAAAACGAGCTGCTTTTAAAAAAGAAAAAAATGCTTTATTTAAGTGCAATCACAGACATGATGGTCTGCTGACCCCAGCAGGCCACCATCCCCGTGATTTTAGCGATTCCTAAGAGGTCCCAAATTGAGATCTACCTAATTTATTTTAATGAGGTAGGTCGATGTGCGAACCCCTCAGAATCGGTATATGAAACTCTTGGAGTTTCATACATTGGAAATTGTGATTACCTAATTGCGAGTCTCAAAGTCACATTTTCTAAATTTGACTCATGTGGCCCCATATCTTTATGTTAGATCTAAAATATATACAACTGCTATTATTGTATTTAATAAATTGTTAACATTTATATTTTGTAGGTTTTATTTTTTAAATAATATTTTATTAGTCAATAATTTATGAGTGTTAATAGTAAATCTAACACCTTGTGAGTCAAAGCTCTTCCCAGTTTTGTTTGTTTTTTGGAGTGGGAATTCTGAACCAACTGTGAAGTTCATCCAGTAAATAAAGACCGACTTGGATGGTGTCTGTCATTACATAAGACTCATCTGCCGGATTGAAATGTCCTAGATTGGATGCTGCACTCAGACATTGTTTTATATTTTCCAACTCATTATTGCAATCCTTATTCCAATCAAATTCTCTCCACTTCTTCAACAATTCACTCATGCAAAAAGTTCTCTCTGCAATCTAGGCACAAACTTATTGTAAAATTCAGTCATACCCAGAAATTTCACAAGCTCTTCTTTGTTCTGTAGTGCATGAAGACTACAAACGATGTTCACTAGGGCAGACTTTGTTTTGATTCCAGAAGTGGTTACAGCATGACCCAAATACTACATTTCCTGAACATCAAACCTATACTATTCTGCTCTCAAAGTCATACCAGTCTCACATAACTTTGACAAAAACTCTACGCAACCTGCCATCATGTTCCACACCATCCACACCAAACACCAGGACATCATCCTGATACACCTTGACACTTTCAATCTCCCGAAGAATGCGCTCCATCCTTCTCTGAAATGCAGAGGCAGCAGAAATCATACACTGGTTTCACCACTGGCGCGCTCTAAAGTGAAAATACACACTTAGCAATGGAACGATTAGAAAAGGTGAGCGAATCACAGTTAATCCTCTCTTGTGTAAGGAGACACAAGCTGAGCAATGAAATGAATAGAAAAGGTGAGCGTATTACCACTGAGATGCCTTCAACTAACAGACTGCACTTGTGAGCGTGTCACTGCAGACACGTTTAAGCTGCAGACAAATTTTCCAGGAGAGGGATAATAAAGGTGAGCATGTCACTGCAGACACACTTAAGTAATAGTTAAACAAACAATGGTTCTGTTGGGTAAGACAGATAACTCGAACAATGCTCATAAATGTAGACAAACAAAAATAGCTCTCTGATACACAATATGCGCTTTGAGAAATAAATGCTCAAAAGACAATGTCATAAGTTCAACTTGTTATATTATAAAATTTATAATAAATACTTTTCAAAAATATCCGAATTACTACATTCCAGGATAGGTTTTCAATAAATGACAAGACCGTCATACAGACATAAAGAAGAAATATTTTTTGTTGTGACTTTTTGTGAAGTTGTGCTCAATGGGTGTGGTGACATATATACAGTGCGAATGAATTAATACATCACATACATATATATACATGAATATTTTCAATGGCAAGATGCTGATTATCAACCAAGGATTCCTAAGATTGTTGTGAGGGTCCTGGTGAGTCTGGACCTATAGATGCGCCGACGTTTCGACCCTCATTCGCCCCTGTGGGTGGTCGCGGCGGGTCTTTCTCAAGACAAGGAGGGATGACAGTGCAGGTAAACAGACAGAGGACCTTCAATCTGAAACTTTGTGGCACAATGGCCCGTGGTATTTGAAATGTGGACGGGGGGGGCACAGAAGGCTGTTCTCCAGGTGCGCATCAGACCGCGTCCTGCTGAGTAATAAGCATAGATAGTGCTGCCAGTTGATGTCCTTCTCCAGGTTGCATTGTCCAAGGGACACCTTCCTGCACAAAAAAATCAATTGAGTTGATTTCCTCTTCCACTGTGTTCTGTAGAATGCAGCACACATTGAAAGAGGAAAAAAACATGGAGATATTAAAACATTTCCCCTCGTTGACCTCGCTATGCCACCGTCAGGGTGGTGTAAAATTCTGAAGTATTTCCAGATTTACGATTGCTCGTAAATCTGGAAATGCATCAGTGGACATCGGTGTTGTGTGGGAACATCCACAGCAACACCCTTGTCACGACCCCTAACACACAAAGAGTTGCGTTAAAAAGGGGCGATATTTACAAGCACAGGTGAAGCCACACAGGGTGGGTTTACCTTTCTTTATTTTCATATGAATTGAGTTGAATAGGCTGGGTTACAGCTATCAGGCTATAGGTAGCAATATAGCTACTGGAGGTACTGGAGCTTAGGTAAGAAACAATGTATTAGTGTGTAGGCATGTTTGGAGGTACACAGTTATAGGTAGAGGAAGAGTTACTGTTGCTTAGACAGGGTTCGAGGTGCAAGGGTGTAGGTAGTGATAAAGGTACTGGAGTATAGTTAAAGGAAGATGACCTAATGTTTTAACAGACTTAGGGGCATATTATCAAGAACAGCATTAAAATTATTGCAGCTTTAGTATCAGGAAACTGCTGCTAAAGTGGCAATAATGGGCTTGATAATATGCCCTTGTGAATTCCCATAGAAACCCATGTTCACAAGGGAATTCACAAGGGCATATTATCAAGCCCATTAATGCTATTTTAGCAGCAGTTTCCAGCCGCTAAAGCTGCGATAATTTTAACGCCGTTCTTGATAGTATGCCCCTTAGAGGGTATAGGATGTACATGTGGGTATAGTTACCTGTGTCAGATTCTCAGTGTGGTCTTAGTTGCTCTTAAAATGTCCATGCTTTTGTGTGAGGCGTTTATTGCATTAAAATGTTCATATTTTTGTAAGGTTGCTGTGTTTCCAACTTTTGGTGGTACAAGTGGGAAAGTTTTTTTTACCAGCGTAGTAGTAGTCTATTATCTCGTCCTCGATTTTGTGCATTACAATTACAAATCTATTGCGGTAGAGTATTAATGATTTGCATAACTTTCCTGGTGTGGGTTGATGGTGTTGGTCTATCTCTCATATCAGATGGCATGGTGCGAATCCCTCTGGACTCTCTGCCCCCTGTAATAGTCCACTGGGTCAAGGGAGGACTTGTCTTACCCAGGGCATTTAAAATAGATGATTTCCCAGGATGGCCCTTCGAATGGCTGTTAAAGGATGATCTATGCATTAAAGAATAATTTTTTTGAAGCACTGGTTTCTCTTCATCAGGCAAGGACTAAACAGGTAACCAAAATCATCCCTGGTAAAAATGTTAAAACCAGCCCACATGGCATGAAACTTAAAATGTAATGTGACTCTGTGGCATGGTTGGCTCATTGTAGCCCATCCTGCTATGAGGAAAAATCCTCCTGCCATGAGCCTACCAGGGAACTGACAGATGAATTTTCTGGTTTTTGTATCAGGCAGATGTTTTGCAATGTTCAAGATGACAATATTTATTGTCTAATAATGCATTTCTGGATTACTGCACACATGTTCAGTTTGTAATCGAAACATCATGACAATGCTATATTCATGTTTCGTTTGTTTTATATACAGTAAACATGCTCTAAAATGTTTTCACCAACATGTTGTTGTGGTGTGAAAACCCTGTGGGTGGCAAGAAGGGGCACACTCACTCCTTGTACACAACAGTCATCTCGTCATCTGGGTACATTTGGTGGGCAGCATAGAAAGGTTCAAATAGGCTATTTCTTACACAGGTGTAGTTGAGGGGATCAGGGGAGCAGAGTGGCAATATGTGCACCTATTAAAAATCACAATTTTAGGGAGTGGACCGGTTTTCAATGATTATGACCAAAAGATTGGTGATTTGACCCACTAGGCTTTGCCTGATACCTGGCAACTTAGATACCTGACAGGACAAAGAATTTTCCTTTTATTCCCCAGTCCAGAAACTACACTCACGACTGGACCGATTTGTTTGTTGGACATCCCTCCATAAGACAGTGACTACCATAGGTTGTCAGCCCAAATTTTACCTGACCATAATCCTCTTCTCATGAAGTTTCCTGGGGCATCCCACCTTCACCAAAACCACTTGGAGACCCCCAACTTCGATGCTAGATGACATGGTGTTCTGTCAGACAATGTCTGAGCATATTGATACCCTTTTCAGGAGAATTCGGGTACTTTCTCCTCTCCTTGGATAGAATGGGAAACCTTTAGAGTCATCATAAGGGAGTTATGCAAAGTGGACGTTGGCAGGGTACTTACGTTAGGCATTGGAAAAAGATGAAATGTCCCTGTAGGAACTGGAACGAGCAGTGGTGCTCTCCCCTGACAGAGAAGATGACCATTGGCAAGTGCAAGTCAAGTGTTGTGATACAGTGAAAATGCTTTGGTGTAATGACTGCACTACTTTTCAGGCCAGAACCCACAATTAAGGGGACAAATCCAGTCCCCTACAGGAACTGTTGTTTACTCCTTGTCTCACTTATTCTACGTGACTAACATTGTCTATCCCATCTGAAGGCACAGCCCAAATGCAGTCAGCTATCAACAGTGACTTTTATGGCTACTACAGGGCAGTACATGCTGCCCCGCCGCCACTGTCTGATGATTTGTTCAACCATTTTGTTGCCCAGCTCCTCCTACCTCATCTATCTTCAGATGCCTGAATGTGGCTTTACTTACCAATCACTGCGCAAGAGATCCACTTGATTATAAAGGACATACCTCAAGGGAAGGTCCCTTGCACAGATGACATACTGGCTAAAATTTATAGACAGTTTGCCCTAACACTGGCACCTCTGCTAACAAAGTAATGCTAGGCTATTTATTCTAAAAGGCCTGCTCCCCCCTACACTCATCTCCACCGAATTGACTCCCCACAAGGATCCAGCAGATTTAGCGCCATATCATCTGATTTCCATTTTGTACATTTACTGTAAGATTTTAAATAAATTACTTGCACGCAGACTACTTCCAGAACTACTAAATTTAATTCATGAAGACCAGGTGGGCTTTGTTTTAGACCAAATACCTCCCTCAACATTCACAGATTGTGGCACATTTAGAATTAATTGACAATCCCCTTTCCGAATGTGGTCTATGTTTTATTATAGAAGGCCTTCAACTCCCTGGATAAACATTATATGCAATAGGTGTTGCAATTGTTCAGAGTAGGCCCTTATTGGAGGAAATGGATAGATTCAGATTCAATACCACTTTATTTCGATTAATTAAAATCACAAAAAGTACAGTATACAAATTGATTTGGGGTAAAAAAAATACATTAAAACACATTAAAAAAGAGCACAATTTTAAAACACACATTTCTTTTTTTGAATAATTACATTACAGGTTAAAAAACATTGTATTGTCAATATGAAATCATGTATTTACACCAGCAGTTTTGTTAAGACCCATCATTATACAATTCCTGCGGCGAACGGAAGCAACAAAGAAATTTGCCACTCCGAACATAGTGAACGGGGACTCCATTAGTTTTAGAAATAGCAACGCAGATTTAGCTTGCACAAACCCCTTACCCTTTAGTAAAGGAATGATAAACCTTTTCCTGGGCAAACTGGGCAAACTGTAATAAGAGCAGAAAAAAGTTAAGTGCATTGTGTGCTGCAGGGAATAGCTGTCACAGTTACATGGGGACGCGTCCACCGGCCTACACCAGACTTTCGAGTCGGTTAGCAGCAAATGAATTTGATTGAATCTGAATTTGGTCAAAACCCAACGATGGAACGGGACCGTCACAACAGTGAGGTACGGTTGAGATTAATAGGTAGTGTTCCCTTACCGAAGGCTTCCTTAGTTGAATCACCTCCCGCTCCAATTCTCTGTTCCTAATAAAGTTGGTTTTGACCCAAGCCAGATCTGCTTTTAGCAGTCCCTCTGGGCTAGTAAATATTTCTGGGCGCCCCAGTTCCCTAGAGGTATTTTTAATATAGGACATCCACTGGATACTTTTCATATTTTCCAAATTCATACAGTCCTTTAAAATCGCATGATTAAGAGAGAGGTGGGAATTCAGCCAAGTTTTTATCCACAGTAGGATAGGGGCCATATTTATAATGTCTTTGATGTAGCCCATCCCAAGATCCAGATGGGTGGCAAAAGTAGCTGCCGATTGGGGTAAGCCTAAGAGAGCACTTAGGAATTTGTTCTCCTCTCTTTGAATAGCTTCAGGGTGTTTATATCCCCATATGGTGGCCCCATATCTTGCAATTGAGACTGTTTTGGCTCTATATATATAGATAAGATGGCTTCAGTTGGTTTCCCCCCTAGACGTTTAGCAAAGCCCAATATAGCTGCTGAAGATCTTTTCATCGTATTAGCCTTTGCCAAATGTTGGGGGGCCCAAGTACCCCTATCATCAAATACCACCCCTAAGTAGGTGAAGACCTTAACTCTCGAAATTACTGACTCATTACAGTAAAAGGTGTTAACGTTATTTTTCCTTCCACCCACTACCATAACATGCGACTTTCCAGTATTTATCAAAAGATCAAGTGAAGACATAAAAGCACCAAAAGAGGTCAATGTAGGCCTAAGGGAGTTAGTGCCAGTAAAACAGCATCGTCCGCGTAGAGGAGAACTGGTATCGGGATTCCTCCAAAATGCGGTACGTCTAGAGTAGCCTTACCCAATGACTCTTCCAGGTTATTAATATATAGCGTAAATAGCATCAGGGCTAAAATACACCCTTGGCGTACCCCTCTACCAGCCTGAACGTTGCAGTGCAAACACCCTCTTGTGTCATTCTTATTGAGGCATGTAAATCCCTGTGTACCTCAGCCAAAAAGTGCACCAGAGGTCGGTCCAACCCTAGGTCCAGGAGCATAGTCCACAGCCTGGTCCGATTTACAAGATCAAAGGCTGTGGACAGGTCCATGAACCCAAGGTAGACCAAACCCCTTGATGCCACTGTGTATTTATTCAAAATAAGGTGCAGGTTAAGACACTGGTCATCCGTCCCTCTGCCAGCTCTGAACCCATATGGAGCGTTTGAAAGGATATTATTTTTCCCAGCCCAGTCGTCTATTCTAGCTAAAATCACTTTCCCTAGTATTTTGACAGATGAATCTAGCAGCGATATGGGCCTGTAGCCCCCTGGGTATCCTGTTTGACCCTTCTTAAATACAGGTATAATAGTTGAGCGGGACCATGATTCTGGGAGCCCTGATGTTATGGAGGCATTAAAAACAATAGTTAATAGTTAAGCCCAGAAACTAACATAAGCCTTATACATGTCCGCTGGGACACCGTCGGGCCCTGGAGCTTTTTTCCCTGCTGTATTTTCTATTGCCTTCCTAACTTCTTCTAGCGAGAAATGAAGTGCCGGGCAATCAGTATCTGGTTCTAGTGGTACAAAGGGTTCTAGTTCCATGTTGCTACCGTAAATATCTTTAAAACGGGTCAACCAATCTTTCTTACTTATGTTGACTTCTAGGGTATCATTCTCAACACCTGTGAACAGGGGGTTGTTGACAATAGCCCAGAAACTAGAGCTATCCCTTAATGTCGCCTTGTCCATTAGGGCTGACCAAGCATCCTTTTTTAAAACACTTTTGCGCGCCTGCAGCGTTACTTTATATTCCTTCCTGAGGGTGATAACTTCAAATTTATCCCTGGGGGACTTTTTAAGGGCCCTCAGAAGGTTATTATGGGCTCTGGAGCACTTGTTATCAAACCATCCCCTAGCTAGGGAATTTTTTTTCTGAGGCTTAACAGTTAGTTCTTTTGCCACAGTGTACAGATTTTTTCAAATGAAGTAATCATTTCCACCCCCATCTTGGAGGGATCCATACAGATGTCTAGTTCGTGGCTAGCTATCGTGTTTAGAGTATTAAAAAAATCTGGTGGGGTTACTTTACTCCACTTTAACCTCCTCCCTTGGTCCTTCACTAAAATAGCAGTTTCTGCCACTAGGTTAGCCTGACTATTTACAAATTTAATGGTATTATCCAGTTCAAGGAATAGCGGGTTGTGATCACTAAAGGCAGATACCACTGCATTATAGATGATCACAAAACCAAGAAAACCAGGCGACATGAATATGTAATCAATTATTGATTCCGAGTTCCTGGCACTGTATGTCGGAACTCGGTCATTCCTATCCTGGAACCCTGGTTCATAAAGATCAGCACTTGAAAAAAGGGCCTCTAGAGCTTTTCCTATGGGAGTATGTTCAAAGTGTTGATGAACTGCATTTGCTGGTCCGTCCCTATCTTTAATTTGACAAATTTAAATTACATAAGTGAATATTAAAATCCCCCATCAAAATGAAGTGTACAAATGTGGATTGCTGTTCCTTGTATTTCAGGAGAAAATTTTCAAGAATACAAAGGTGCTCATTATGTGAGCCGTCTAACATGGAAATATAAACATTTATAATTAATAATTTGGTATCGTTCATCAAACTAATTTCCACTATTAGTAGGTTTAAGGAGGGAGAAGCGATCTGCTTGGCTAAGCCCGCTATGTTAACAGTTACCAAGAGCATAAGGCCCCCTTTGTCTCTTCCTGCTACCGTACCACTTGCTGAGGTGAAGAATGATGTGTAACCTGCTGTGACCCAAAAATCGCACGCACTGTTCCATGTCTCTTGGAGCGCTATAATATTGTGTTGCTTTATATAACTTAGCCAAATGTTATCATCTCTTTTGGAGCGTAACCCCGCAATATTCCAGCTCACCGATTTCACTTTTCTATTGAGAGTATCAGGATTGGATTCTTCAGTTTGAAGAGATATTTGGGGTTCCCCTTGAGAATCTACAAGTCAATCCATCTCACCCAGTTGTGACAATGGTGAAAATCTATTTTGTAAAGACAAAGCCTCCCTTTTTTAGTTACGGGGTCTATGCTTGGTTTTGGGCGTAAAGCTGTGTTAATCGTGGACCAACTGTGAACTACCTCCTGTTTTGCGTTGGGTAGTGAAGTACGTAGAGAATCCTTCCAGCTAGAGTCTTTTCTAGGAAGTGTACCCCTATCTTCTAGAGGGGGAGGATAAAAGAGGGGGATAAAAGAATCCTAATGGGAGTGCACGGATTCCTTGGTCTGCCCTATCCAAGCATGATGCATCCCAGAAGAGCCGAGAAGCCTCCTTCGAGTTGTCAAAATTTACAATCATACAGTCCCCTTTCATAGATTTTTTTGTTCGACCCAGCCACCCCACCCGTCTACCTGTTAGGATTCTGGAAGCTATATCTTTGTCCCCTGTACAATTTTCGTTGCACCAAGTTTTAATGTTGGTTAATAGTGACTGTGGTGATTCCCTCTCTCCTACCCTTAGCTGAGGGACATTAGCTATAATAGCAACAAAAGGGGCAGCCTCCGGGGGGAGGTTAATAGTTGGCTGGTTGGCGAATTTAGTTTTTATAAGGGCCTTCCTATTGTCTGGATCTAGGTCAAAGGGAGGCGATATCATCCCTCGATCCTGTGTGTTAGAGTAATCCTGTTGTTGGCCAGGACAACTTGGAAGTACAGTCAGTTCCGTTACCTTACTGGCCAAATGCTTAGGATTCCCTTGCCTCCCGCTTATAGACTGTTTTTCCTCAAGACTCTGGGCTATCGGGATGTCTGCTCTAGTCTCTGGAGAGGGTAGCTCTTTAGTTGCTAAGTAAGTGTTCAAACGTTCGCATTTTTTCAAAATCTCAGCAACACATTCATTTAATACATCGATTATGTCCTCAGCAATTAGTGTCAATGTGGCTTCCACTTTATCTGTAAGGATATTCTCCACCATATCCCTCAACGTAGACTCCAATGTGCTCAATGTTCCTTTAGCCACCTGGTTAGTTTTTTGGATCTTCCCTCCTTTATATTGTCTTTTTCCTGGTTTTGTATTATGGTTTGGCCCAGCCCCTTGGGAGATGATCACTGGGGTTATGGGCTCTGAGGTTTCCAGGCCTGGGACGGCTTGTCCTGTAGGGTTAACTGGAGTGGGAGCCTTAGGATGCTCGAATATAATCCTAGGTTCCAGGGGTATTTGGGTAGCAGATAGCCTAGATGTAGTTTCACCCTCAATTATATCTTTAGAGGCCTCTATCCCAAGTTCTCGTTCAGTGTTAGCAATTTCTGTGGAGAGCACTCCCACCACATTGGTCAGGTACGATATAATACTCTCAGGGTTGCGAGGGACTTTAGCGTTTAGTGTCCCACCCGCAGTAGGAGAGTGCAATTTGCGCTTACCCATGGTGCAGGATCCTGAGTGTTAGAGGGATGGCCTGTCTTGTCCCTCGTCGTCCCCGGACGGCCACAGACGGCCCGCCCTCTGCCCGGGCTCCGCCCGGCGCCGCCCGCGCGCGTCCCGCGACACAAGAGGTGTTGCTGGTGTTTAAGCGCATCCGGGCGGAAGCAGCAGGCGCGAGGAGGCGGCGTCCCGGACAGGCAAGGGACGCTGGGTATTGTAGTCCCGCGAGGCAAGGCAAGGCTCGTCCCCACTCGGCGGCCGGAATGCTCTTCGGCGGCCGGGGAAGCTGTTGGCAGGCTTGAGCCTTCCTGCGACCCTGGGACAGCGGTGAGTGATCCTTCCAGCAAGTGCCTCCAAAAACAAACTGAGGCCCCCGCTCCCCCGGAGGTGCTGCTGGTGTTTAAGCGCCTCCGGGCGGAAGCAGCAGGCATGAGGAGGCGGCGTCCCGGACAGGCAAGGGACGCTGGGTATTGCAGTCCCGCGAGGCAAGGCAAGGCTCGTCCCCACTTGGCGGCTGTAATGCTCTTCGGCGGCGGGGGAAGCTGTTGGCAGGATTGAGCCTTCCTGCGACCCTGGGACAGCGGTGAGTGATCCTTCCAGCAAGTGCCCCCAAAAACAAACTGAGGAAATGGATACAAATGTTATACCCGGCACCTTTGACTTGGGTAAAAACCAGACAGTGTTTCTTCTCTCCGGGACCTATATGTGGAGGCACCCGACAGGGTTGCCTCCTTTAACAACTGTTATTCACCTTGGCCATGGAACCTTTGGTGGCCCGTCTACATCGTCACAGGGTGGGCTGTGGGAACCAGTCTGGAGCATTACCCACATAGTGTTATACACTGATGATATCCTCTTGTACTTCCATGACTCAAATGTTGATGTCTCCACCATCATATAGGTTTTTTCTGAGTTTGGAACTCTATCGCGCCTCAAGGTGAAGTGGGCTAAATCCTGTATTTTTTCTTTACAAGTGGGCAGACCTCCACTTCATCCTCTGTTAGACTCCCGGCTGTGATTTACAAAGGCTATGTTTAGGTACTTAGTTACCAACATCTATCGTATGTCCTGGGATTTATGTGATGGAAACCTGGGCAAAGCAATGCAAGCACTTGAACACAAATCGTTTTTTGGTCTTTTTTGCAATGTTGGTAATTTGTCATGTGACATTGATAAAAATGGTAGTGCTACCCTAGTTCCTATATTATTTTACTAATCTTCCCATCCTCCCACATTCTCTCTTTAAACAACTAGACTCTTTTTTGGTCACTTTGATCTGGAGTATGGCATGGCACTGTGTGTTCCTCACTACATAGAAACTTCTGGTGGATGCAGAAGGGTTGACTCACTGGCTTTCCGGCCATTCCCTGAATGAGACGGGGCTTTCAATGGCTAATTGCAGGGATGGTATTTTGAATTACTTCCTATTCCCCCACTTGCCCCATTCTCAGGCCACTGGCCTGCTTTGATTAGCTGTGATCTATTTAGCTAGGTTTAACAAATTGACAAGTACAGTGGCACCCTTTGCTCCTGGTGACTCCCTACTAGGTATGCCCACGACAACCGGTCACTTTAGAAAGGGACATTTCCGACACTGGCATACGGCTGGAATCTCTACCACAGGGGATCTCTTTCTTAATGGGGAGGTGATACATTTTCATGCACTTGTGGCAGATTGAAATTTCCCTTCTGGGCAATTCCTTTCGTATTAACACATCTTGCACTTTTTAATTTAACATTCTCTTTCTCACTCAACCTTAAATACTCCCGACACACAGGTGTATCAGACACTGTGCACAGCTAGTTCATGAGAGAAACTGATATGATGGTTTTATAAGGCATTCCAGCAATAGCTTAACAAATCCTGATCAACTCTTAAAAATGCATTGGAGGCTAATCTTGTCAGGTCCTTTCACAACACTGAATGGGCTGGGTAGTTTTTTTATTTTTATTTTGGGAGGAACGAGAAGAAGTGTGGTGGTGCTTCTCATGGGTCTAGTTCTTCCTGCTTTTATGAGTTTGTTGTCTAAATAGTCAGGGAAATGTGAGTGAAGTGTTTTATGAGTGATGCAGGCAGTCTTGTAGCTGCGTCTTCCTTCAATGGGAAGCCAGTTTAGGGACTTGAGGGCAGGTGTGATATCTTCATACAGTTTAATGTCTGTTATGAGCCGGGCTGCTGTGTTTAGTACTGATCTGTGCAGGGCGAGGTGAGTTTTGGGGGTCCCTGTGAGGATACCATTCCCATGGTCAAGTTTGGAGAGGACCAGAAATTGAACAACCCATTTGAAATCGTCTGATGGAATGAATGGTTTAATTTTTTGAAGTGTTTCAGTGTGGAAAGCGCTTCTTTGGCTGAGTTTGTGATGTGATCCTTCATTGACAAATTTTTGTCCAGGGTGAAGCCTAAGGTTTTAGCCGAGTTGGATGGAGTGAGCGAACAATTTAGGGCCTTCAGGTTGCTGATCTAGTCTTGGATTGGAAGGTGGTTACTTTTGGGGTATAACTGCTTTTTTGATGGAGTTTAATTTTAGAAGGTGGAGTTAAACTAAGATTGTATCTTACTTAGTGTGACGTTAAGATGTAGGATGTCACTGGGTGATTTGATTTTGTAGTAGAGGTGTGTGTCATCTGCATTAAGGTGGTGTTTGATTCCTGCTTGTTTCGGGATGATAGTAAGGGGTTCCATGAAGAGGTTGAAAAGTGAGGGGGAGAGGATTGTGCCCTGGGGGACAACGAGAGGAACCAGTGTGGATTTCGAGAGGCAAGACTTGATTTTGATTTGTTGTGATCGGGGTGGTAGGTAAGACGTGAACCATTTTAAAACTGTGCCATTGAAACCAGAGCGGATCTTCGGTGATTTCAGTAAGGATGGGTGACTGACTGTATCAAAAGTCGTTGATAGGTCAAGTAGGATAATTAGGCAAGCATCTCCATCCTCTAAAGATCGCTGGATGTCATCTGCAATATTGAGCATGGTGGTTTCTGTGCTGCAGCCTTTCCTGAAACCAGATTGGAAGGATCAAGTAGGTTGGATTCACCTATGCGCCTGTTGAGTTGTTGTGAAAGATGCATTTTCAATGGTATTGGCTAGGAACAGGAGATTAGAGATAGGTCTGAGGTTGTTGAGATCGTTAGGGTCTGCCCTGGTATATTTTTGTTTATATTTCTTTTTATTAAACATAGTGCATCGACAAAGAGGTTCATATTAAAGAGGAGTCAACTCTACAGTCATCTTACATGTACATAATCAAATTGGTACAGAGCAATGGAACAATGGAATTACATTATTCAAGGTGAGGGTAAATCATCATCGATAAAACTGCGTGGAGGGTTATAGATATTCCCTCCAAAGATATTCCAAGGGTTCCAAATTTGGGAGCACTTTTTGGGGCAGCCCGAGCTACATACACTGTCTTTTCCCTGAACATACACTAATCTAAGTCTGCTTTCCAGGCCTCTATTCTGGGTGGTTGTGAGGCTCTCCACAATTGCAAGATGTTTCTCTTCGCTAGCATTAGACCAAGGGTGACCCAATTTTTACTCTTAGTATTCAGGTCCGTCTGCTCCCAAACGTTCAGAAGGCATCTCTTTGCTTCAGGGTGGATGACAAGCATTAGTACTTCACTAAGGATATTGTGTTTTTTGCACCAGTAGGGCAGAATGAGATCACACTCCCATATTATGTGCATAAACTTGCCTTTATGGCCACATTGTCGTCTGCACTCTCTGCCCTCTGCGCTCCCCATGCGAACCAGAAAGGGCCCAGTAATGTATATTTTTTGAAGGATTTTAAGTTGCACTAATTTCAGTCTTGTGGAGATTGCCACTTCCCTTGGGGAGGCTACTGCCTCCTGCCACTCTACGTCATCTAATTCAATACCATTGCTTTCCTACCTCTCTCCCACTTGCCGTACGGGGGCTGCCATGTTGTTGATCAATTTCTTGTACGTCGGGGATATGGATTTCTCTGGTAGGTAGCTGTCCAGCAGCCTGTCTTCAAGTGGTAAGGATTCTAGGGGAGAGGAACCTTTTGACAGGTGCGCTTGTAGAGAGTGGTGGACCTGCATATATCTGAAGTATTCTGAGTTAGCCAGTTTGCGGTCTTGCTGCAGGGAGACAAATGTTACCACATCACCTTTCACCCATAGGTCTCCAATTTTTGAGATCCCGATTAGGTCCCATTTGTCAAACCCTTTTGACTTCCACAGACTGCCTTGTTTCTTGGCATCCCAACTGAGGTTGCCAAAGTAAGTTTTTGCTCCCATCCCAGACTTTTATTCACAATGTGCCAGATCTGGACTGAGTGTTTAGTCGGCCCTGTTAGGGGGTATCGCAGGGGTTTCAAATATAACGCCCGGTTGTAGTTCCCTCCCGGATTGTCTGCATGGCCGTAGGTACCATGATTGATGGCCACGAGATGGGCCGCCCAGTAGTACCTCTTGATATCCGGGAGACTTTTCCCTCATCATACCAATTGAGAGTGAGTTTGGCCAATGCTATAAGGGGTTTACCGTCCCAAAACAGCTCTCTCTGCAGGCCCTCAATTTCTTTAAAATAGAATTCCGGAACTAGGTCTGACGAGTTCTGTAATGCACAAAGAAAGCAGGGCAGAGACATCATTTTGAAAAGAGCGATTTGCCCAGCAGCGAGAGCAGAAGCGCTTTCCAGCTTGCTATATCTTGCTTCAACCTTTGCAATGGAGGAAGCAGAGTGGCTTGAATCGGAGTTTGTGGTCTGCGATGATCAGGGTGAACTAACCCGCTGATTACTTTTATAAAGGTGGTTCACCAAAAGTTTAGCTAGAATTTTAGCTTTTGCACTGATTAGGGAGATAGGCCTTTAGGAGGTGCAGTGGGTTTTTGGTTTACCCTCCTTATGAATGGTGATCAATGAAGCTATCCTTTGGTCTAGTGGGAGAATCCCCAGCTCCCTGCTCTCCTCAAACATGGCACACAAGTGCGGAGTTAGTTTGCCTGGCCTAAGTTTGTACAGTTCAATAGGTAGGTGTTGTGACTACATTTACAGCAGCTTAGCTAGTTTGCATGTGTCTGTGTGTATGGAACCTTGGAGTGCATGATGACAGTGTGGAATGTTGGTATGCCTGGTGGACTGGAGGAGTGACAGTTTGAATGAGTGGGTTGAGCTATGAAGATCAGCTCCTGGTGGGGCCATGTACTAGCTTGGATTAACTTTGTACCATCTTGAATTGATCCTGTAACCAACATCAATGATCCTGTAACAACCTAAAAAATCTCTACTTGGATCTACCTTATGACTATCATTATACTTCATAACAGTAGGCCATTCGGGTCTAGGGCCTTGCCTGATTGGAGATTCCTGATAGCGTGCGCTATTTCGTCATTTGTAAAGTCGCTCTCTAGTAAACTCCAGTCTTCTACAGACAGCGTGGGAAGTGCTATATCCTTGATTCGTGCCTGGGAGTCATCTTCAGTATACAGTGTGCTTGTTCGGTAGACTTCACTATAGTGTGTAGCAAACTGATTTGCATTTGCTTGAGGGTCAGTCATGAACCTGCCATCTTTATCTATCAGTTCAGGTACCAGCCTACTAGCCCATTCCTTCCTGTCAAGCCAAGCCATCTATAGGAGGCCCCAAGTTCCCTTGGTGAGTATCGGTCTAAGGAGCCTGAAACCACTGAAGTGAAGTCACCTCCCACCACAAAAAGGCCCTTCGGAAGCTAGATTAGTATTGAGCTCAGATCTCTAAACATATCACTCCAAAGGCCGGGTGGCATATAGACCGAGATGAACGTTAGTGTGGTCCCTTCCCTTTGTCCCGTGATACCTATGTATCTACCCCGCTCATCCGGCCATGTGGAGGATATTGTGAGGGGAAAATAATTCCTCAACATCTGCCCTGGAGTTTTTGAGAATAGGTGTCATTTTACATAGTTATAGGGAATCCGGTACACACCCAGAGGCGAGGGAAGTATTCATGATTTGGTTTAGGTAATGTATTATTTTTGCAGGGAGTGGATCTTTGGTATGTGAGGTAGGCTTTAATTTAGCGATAATATTAAAGACTTCTAGTTCAGTCATGGGTTTAAAGTTTGACCAATTGGTGTTGTTTTTCAGCTGGGTGTGAAAAAGGATGTTGTATTTTTCATTTGGGGTTAATTGATTTTTGATGAATTCGGGTTGCCGGATTGCCATGGAGAAAGGTGCCTCATTGAGGATAGTTAGCAGGGGAGGTAGGATTGTGACTAGAGGGAAGAAGTGCTCAATTTTAGCGATTTTGTCCATAAAGAAGCTGGCAGTTCCATCACATCATTCTTTAGAGGCTATTATTTTGTGTGGGGAGGAAATGAAATGAATTGAATTTGTACTTGTAAAGCACACTTATACCCCAACCAGGGTTTCCTGACGCTGTACGCATACCACTGTAGAACCCTTCCTGGCTTTTCCCTGTGAAATGTCCACTCCTGGGCACCCCCAAGGTGAAGCCAGGCATCCCAGCGCTGTTGGGGCCGTTGTGGAGATTAAGCAAGCTATTGCCCAGAGTTGCAGAGTGGGACCCATGATTAGAATAGTCACTGAGGCGAGAATTATCAGGTCTGAGGAAATTGAGCCTAAGACCCACCGAGGCGGGAATTGAACCCTGGTCCCAGGCCAGACCTCTGCATCAGGGTCTGCCGCTCTAACCATTGAGCCACACTTCTCCACAATCAACGGGTACGATGGCACTGAGGGAGACTAGTTCATTTTTAGTGATAATAGTGTCTAGAGTAGTACCTATGATGTGGGTTGGTTTATTGCATAGTTGTTTTAGGTCATTCGTCTCAAGAAGGTTCATGAGGCGCCTGGCGGTGGAGTCTTCTGCAATGTTCCAATTAATGTTAAAATCTACCAAAAACATGTCCGTCCTGTCAGTAAGGGAGAACTGAGTAAGTAGGTCAGATGACTCTTCAGTAACCCTCAGGCAGGTGTGACATGGGGTGAAGTTAGATAGGCGGGCCTTTACCTTTAAGTTCTTTGCCAAGGTATGCAAAAGCCGAGTATTCTGCATTCTTTAAAATGGAGAGTTGGATTTCAGCTTTGTGGATGATGGCTAGAACTCCACCTGTTCTTTCCGTCCTGTCATGTCTAATGATGGACTAACCAGGATGAGTAAGTAGGTCGAGTATGGCAGGCAGTAGAGTGTACATTGAGTCAAGATTCAGTGAGAAAAGTGATATCAATTCCCTCAATGAGAATGGTTTCAGCGATATCAGTAGTATATTGTGCTGACGATCTGCAGTTCACGAGCATGAAAGATAGAGGGCAGGGATTATCCTTAGCAGATTCTAGAGCATGGTGGTGTATTGAGCAGGAGGTCTGGGCGAGCTCCTGGGTGACTAAGAAATCACAGCTGTTCTATTTATGCCCACTATTACTAGGATTATAGAGGGAAGATTATGGACCATGGCCTGGGTCTTAGGGAGGTATGATTCGCTGAGAGCATCCGCCTCCCCAGGGGATAGAGGGCAGTATGAGCAGTGGGACCAGTGGGCCAGCCGGCATAGGGGAATGGTAGGCCAGGGGGAGCATTGTAAGGTAGTTGGATAACCTGTATGAAGGCTCTCATAAGTGTGAGAGCAGACAATGATGGCATAATTTGAGAGATCATGTCTAAGATGCGCTAAATCAGAGAGTTGAGTTTACACTCCATTCGGTTCAGAATCTGTGAGAGAGTATTAGAGGTGCATCCCGCATTGAGAGTGGGTAAAACTGCAGTGAGATCGGCGTATGAGGGAGAGGTGATCGCAGTGCTATGGGTGTGGTCTGTGGTATTAGGACTAGGATTGAAAGCAGTCTGGGTGGGATGCTTAGGGTCTGCCTTGGGAAGGGGGGAATGACGGCTGAGTATTTAGTCGATGATGATCTAAGGATAGGGCCCTTGTCAGAAGGTTTGAAGTGGGCACCATCTGGATTAGTTACAGAGAACTTGAACATAAGAGTGGGAGCCGGTGGTAACCTTCTGGTAGGCATTTGTCTGGGGTGAGTGTTGGAGGGGGTGTCATGGTTGTTGGTTGTGTCCGGGGCAGAGCGTGAGTTGGATACATTGAGAATGGGAGAATACGTGGCCAATCCTGAGTAAAGGGAAGTAGAGAGCTCTAAGCTATAGGGGTGATCAATGTCAAAGGGCCTGCGATTGTCCCTAGTCTGTGTGAGTATATAAGGTTTATCGTTAGAAGGAAGGGCATCTGCTGTAAGATTAGTGGATGAAGTACTAGGGTAGGGGTCCGTGTCCCTAGGCTTGGTGTGAGTATCATCTGGGTTTGTTTTCCTGAGGTTTCAAGATAGAAAGGGAGCGTGAGAAGGCATTGTTAAGGGCATAGTTTGGCAGTGTGTGTTAGTGGGTGCAGCAAAGTTGATGAATAGTGTCCAGGAGTGACACAGAGCAAGATGGTGGATCCTTAGGAGGAAGAAGGTGGGGCTGTTCTGGGTAGATGGATTGTGGTATGGGGGAGAGAGGCGTTTGGCCGGTTTTGCCCTGTTGTGTGAGTGAAGAGACAATGAACAAAAATGTCTGTCAAAGATGTTAAGTTGAGGGTCAGTGGCTTGCATGAGTATATTCCCTGTCCTGAAAATGGATGTATCAATTTCCACTCTAAAAGAAGGGGAAGGGGATGTAGTTCGTTTTATACCATAGGGTATCTTGATTGCCTTAGTGACTGAAAGGGGGAGAAGGAAGATGTTTTTCCATTTAGTTGGGCATTTGGAATAGAATGTGAAGTCAGTTTTCTCAGTGTTATTTGTCATACTGTAGTAGGTATCCACTATTAGTGTTTCCTAGTGCTGTTTCAGTAGTTTATGTTTGAGATTCTTCTTTAAGATATTTTTCCGATACATGATTCTCCACGAGTTCGGGCTATAACTCGCAAGGGCAGTGTTGTGGGGTTTTTGGGGGTACATTGCTGGAGACTTATTAGTATCTTAGATTGCATGATTTTGCCATGGATGGGGAGTGAAAGGGATGTTAGAATAGAGGAGTGAAGAGCAACATCTCACTCTCAAGGGGCTCACTGGCAGGATCAGTCCCAGGCATACACAGCGGTTCTCAGTGGCATTGCTAACCCTCACTGTGTGTCAGACGTGCCAGGAAGATGGCGGTCAAAAAGGGTCTTCTCTCCGTCCCCGCAGTGCAGGCCAATCCTCCAGTTAGTCTCCTACCAAAAGCCTTGTGGGGCCGCTACGGACTCACTCCACACTCTGAGATGGCCGAGTATGGTGAGGAGGACCATCTCAGGTAGACCAGCACCCCCCTGAAATTATCAGACGTATCAAGGAGCCATTCTTAGTGCCGAGGGGAGCAGTAAACGAGCAACAGGCAGTACAGTCATGACAGACTCAGGAAAAACCACCAGACAAGCAGCTTTGGAGACTGGGCAGGTCAGGAGTGGGAGGGGAGGCCAAGAGCCTCTGAAGACTATGCAGACTAACTCCAAGCATTTGTGATGGCCTAGTAAAAAAAATCCCACTAACAAAACCTACTTTGAACAGGGAGACATTTATTATTCTGTGCCTACATATTCTGTGCCTACATTACATGCAAATGGCTTTTATTGTGGGTTGTAGACTGACATATATATATCTGTACCTTTAACAATATCCATGTACTTAAAAAAACATGTTGAGAAAGAAACCTGAGTTTGGTGATGGAATATAAACAGTTAGCATTATCATTAGTAATGTATAGTATTGAGAAGAAATATGTCCTTGCATGTTTTTTGAGGACACTTTGGCCCAGAACTATGAACAATCTATTAAAGTTGCTGCTCTGGTCTGCATGAATGGGAGAAATGGCTACTAAAAATGGTGCTAATCTCTCTTCTCTCCCTACACTGGTTCACTTTGAGCTGCCTTCTACCAACACATACAACATTGTACTGTAGTGCAAGGAAGTGTACCTTTTTGTAGGGAATAGTTTGTGTACCTGAAGAGGATCCTTGTTTTGAGTACACAAACTATCTGTACAATGTAGCACACATGAAAAGTAGGAAAAATGAAGGGAAAAGTAAACATTTCTCATGGTTAAGCTTGCCTCGAAAAATCATATGTTTTTGGCACACATCCCTGTTTACAACTGTTTGGAGGCATGCACTTGTGTCAAAACACATGGGTGATTGAATGAGAAGACCACTGTACCACCCATGAATCACCCCTTTTCCACATAAAGCAATGCAAGGCAGCGCATAGTGCAACTTTGTATTAGTTGGGAAACTGGGAAACTATTGAAAGCAAATCTCAGTTGGATAGAAAATTCCCAGTAACACACTTTGCATCAGGTTTTCATTACTAAAGTAATGCAAACTCCATGCAAAGCTTTAGCAAATCTGGGCCTTTGTGACTGTTACATGCACCAATCAATTGGTCAAGTAACACAGCATCTTTAGAATTGAAATTAGGGGCGGAGTGTCTCAGTCAAAGCTTGCTAGGAGGTCTCAGCGAGTTAAACACTTGCTGCGGACCCAAATTGTGAGCTGCAGGTTACAAGTTCGAAATACAGCAGGGCCTATCAGCCTTCCATGCTTCTGAGGTCTACAAATTGAGTACCATCCAACTTGTTAATAGGCACACCTGGTATTTGCAGTAAGTACAATCGACAGAAGACTGATTCAAATCCATCTAATACTGCTTTGAAGCGCATTAGTCACATAGAACTAACCAATATTCCATTGCTCACCACTGCATAGGTTTAAGAGGTTCTGTCCTGATTAGTGTCCCAGAGATGTACCCGATTAGTAATTTATGTTAATTGGTTATCACGCGCTCATCCCCCAATCCCCTCTGCAATACTTGTGGCAGGCCCAGGAGAGTAGTAGGCAGAAAGAGAATTTCCTAAGGAGGTGGAAACAGTAAACAAGCACAAAATCCACACGTCAAATTTCATGTGTCCCCAGGGGGACGGCTGTGGGATCCACAAGCATGTTTACAAACAAATATTTCAATTTTGTGACCTTTGGAATTTTTTGCATCTCTTTTTTTATGACTCTGGGTTTCGTTTGGATCTGAGAGTGTTATTTTTCTATTGGCCGACGACCAAAGTTAAAAAATGCACATACATTTGCAGAATGTATGCTGCCACGCTACACACCCGCTACTCCCTGCTGCATTTTCATGTCTCCAACAGGCTTTTGAGCTTTTTATGTTCGTATTTCTTTGTTAATTGACCTACAAAGGAAAGCGTCAGAAAAGGTCTTGGCAAACATAAGGTGAAAGCCGGATAAGTCCATACATAACCGAGGTGCGTAAGATATCAGCGATAAGTTGCAAAAGTTGTAAAGCTCATTTACACAATAATGTGACAAAATGAGAATGCTAATCGAGATGTGTGTGTCCATAATTTGCATATTTAACTAATTCAGTAAAATCTGAAAACAGTACTCCTTGTGGACAGGAACAACAAGGTAAAACGACTGTTCGGTTTTATGAATATATTTTGTAGAATCTTATATATTTGGTTCATATATATATATTATGATAATTTGAGATGTCATCAGTGATGTCACTGACCATGTCATGAGGGATATGTAATGTTATCAGCAGTGCATTCTGGGGGCGCGAGTTATAGTTAGCTCAGCTAACTAAAATGGCTGAATTTCACAGGCTTTGTACAAGTGAAATGTCGACCTAAATGTCAGCCTAACTATAACATTCCTGTAACTTGTGTTTTTTCAGTGAAGATCTATGATTTTTAAAATGCTAATACCCAACTATAACGTCCATGAAACCTGTGTTTTTTTTCAGTGAATTTCTAAGGTTTTTTAAATGCTAATTCCAAACTATAACGTCCCTATAATCTTTATTTTGTTTTGTGAATTTCTAAGGTTTTTTAATTTGCAGTTGCGTTTGCAGAGTGGTGGAGAAAGGGGGCTGGGCCTCTGACCAGCTCTAAGGAATTCAGCTGAGTAGGGCTATCAGGATGTACCAGGGGGACTTCTTGGCCCCCAAGGTCCCTCTTGAATAAAGTGGACTTCATCCCCTAGCCAGTAGTGCACAAAAAGGAACGTTTGCAGAGTGGTGGATAAAGGGGACATGGGCTCAGAAGACCTCTTAGTAATCCAACTGTGTGGGACTTACTGGAGGTAACAAGAGAGGTTATTGGCCACAAGGACATTCTTGTGAGCCATCTACCTCTCCTGTTACCTCCAGTAAGTCCCACAAAGCAGGATTGCTGAGTTCTGATACCAAGACAACAGAAGGAGTTAGGTCCGTAGCGGGACTGAGGGGGGCTGGACCGTAATATAATGAAAAACAATAGAGACAGCAATAGGAATTTATTTGTAAATATGAATGAATTAATGTGTGAATATCCCTTGTTTTGTGTATTTATGTGTTTCATGAATTGTTGTTCTTTATAACTGTTTATAATTTGTGCAGCCATTGTGTTGATTATTTTGGTGTATCTTTTTTCTGTTCCTAAAATTTCAGAAATATAAAAAAATACGAGCAATGGGTATAAATAAAAGTACCTATACAGGTGTCATTGATTACACTTGTAATTTTTCTAAATAATCTCAATCAATGAGGAGTGGGCAGTCTCTATTGTTTTTCGAGTTCTGATACCAGGCCACGCCCCTTTCTCCACAAGTCGGGAAACGTGCCTCCTGGTGCACTCTTGGTTGGGGGATGAAGTCCACTTCGCTGCTTGGGGTCCTTAGGTGCCAACTGGTCTACCTGTTACCTCCAGTAAGCCCCGCACAGTATTATTGCTGAGAGGTGGGCCCAAGTCACGCCTTCTTTGTCCACCACTCTTCAGGAGGGGCGTTTGCCGACTCAACTAGTGTTCTTCTTGCTTTTAATCGCCTTTTCTCAATGTGCAAGGAAATCCTTTTTTTTTTGTTTTGTCATATAGGAGGACTGAATAAAACTTCCCAAGGTTACTCTTGCATTAATGTTCTTGCTCATTGCTTTTATAATTCCCTTACTCTGGGTGGTTTACATCATATCACTAATGTGGCTTTCTGTTACTTATAAATGGACATGTTACATTGTACCATATAAAAGGCTAGTGCATGATTTTCTCTGAGGTTTTGGGGTGGGGAAGGATTTAACCTCTAGATGTCATAAGCTCCCAGTGAAGTTAGTGTGGCAGTCAAATATTTTAGTAGTGCACTGTTAATTCTTGTATTGTCTCGGTCCTTTTCATTGTAGTCTAGTGTTCCTAATTTATGGATTAACATGTTTAATCAAACTCAACTCATTGGTGTTATTGCCAAAAGTAAATTTGGTTGCAGACTTAGGTTTATGACCAAATTCATCTGTTTTACACATGGCCGGGATTTGCAATAGGCTTTCTGCCCAGTGTAAACTAGACCTGGGCGGTGAACTCTGCTCTGTTCACGGATTTTGCAGAGTTTTCCGCACTCCGCGGAGCTCGCAAGTGCATAAAACTCCGCTTTGCATAGTGCAGCAGAGTTTTTCCCCATTCACGCTAGTGAACAATAAGTTTGTGAGAGCGAGCTGCTGCTCAGGTAGAATTTCTACCCAAGCAGCAGGAAGACCAGCACAAACAGCAGTTCACACTGCACTCCGCCACTTGCGGAACTTCGCGAAGTTTATTTGTAACTTTGTGGAGTTGCGTGTAGCCAAAATCTGTGAACTATGCCCAGGCTTAATGTAAACTCATTTACCCTTGGGGTGCTCAACTACAGGTGACAAGCGTTCTCCTCTTCAGAAAACCCCACTCAATGGGTGGGAAATGGTCATTAAAAGTCACAGTTCGAATATTGTGAAGAAACTATCCAAAAGCACACTTTCTCTCAATCAACCTCTGTGTTTCTTCCATGATGCATAGAATCTGAAGGGGTAGAGGTAGATGAGACCAGTGGAATACCTGTGATTTTGGTGAAAAAGGAAAAAGTCATAACTGACCTCAGAGCACTGGCATACAGCAACTCATCAGGCATTTATATTTTCTACTGTGAAGCAGATTTCCTCTTCTTTCTTGCTCACTTCTAAATTGTGACTGTAGCTCTGACAAACACTGCATTAAGGCCTTGAATGCAAAATATTTTTTTCGTCTGCACTATGATTAGATAACCTATGACTGGAAGGATTCGCTATGTTTCATTCTTACCATCTATGTTATCAAAAAAGTTGAGGAGCGAGGCAGCTTCTTTATAGCAGTTTAAGGCAAAATATCTAACTATTTTTCATCAACTCCAAGTGTTTCCTCTTTTGAGCACAAGTCAACAATGAGTGAAATTCTTCCAATTAGCAACTGTTCTGTATCGCCCTCTGAAGGACTGTTATTAATTCCTGAAATACTTTGTAGAATTTGCATATCGTATGTTACCTTAATGTTAACACCACAAACCCTTTTGTTGATTTTAATACCTAGTGTTTTAGGCAATGTTTTGCCAATTTTCTCAGCTTTTGTCTGCAATGAATGCTACTCAGCTCATTACCATGTCCCCTCAAAAGAGACTGAACATATTCGATTTCATAATTGCTGCTTCTTCTGCAATTGATGCTTATCAGGATCCAATTTTCCCTGATTGGACTGATCATATGTTTTTTTTGCTTGTGTTGTTACTGCTGATTCCATTTCCAGAATTGGTCATCCTAAGTGCTCTTTAATTAGGGTTTGCAATTACAACAATCTTCCCACAGTCTTTGCAGCTCTTTGTCATCTTTGGTTTCTGCCAAATGACTAATTCAAATTCAGTTTTTTTTGGTGTCTTGTGAAATTGCCTCTAAAAAAAGTGGCTTTGTTGCAGCAACACAATGACTTTAATGTACTCCTGGCATTCTCAGGCTTTAAATGACAGTGAAAGATGCATGAGCAGGCTTGATAAACACTGATCACGGGTGAATTGGGGAGACATTAATCTAACATTTAAATAAAAATTTTAAAGCTTTGAGTAAGAGGCATGCCACGCAGGCTATGCGGGAGAGAGGCCACCCTCTGAAAGTGATCTGTGACTGGGTCTTTCACACAACCCACAGGCTACCAACCGAGATAAACCTGCATCACCCCTAATAACGGATGTATGACGTTACAACGCATACTTTTACCACACATGCCTTTACAACGCGGTTTTTACATCGCAAACCTTTACAAGCATAGCGCTTTGGGGTGCTGGATAGTGAAAAGTTTAATTTACTAATCCAACTCCAGTCCTCGTGGACACTAGGGAAGGTGTTGGATAGTAAATTAAACTTATTCCCTATCCTAGAGCGCCCCCCAGCGCAATGCGTAGTAATGGTTTGCGTTGTAATGGTCGCGTTGTAATGGTAGTGCGTTGTAAAAGTTTTGTTGTAAAGGTTGTTCACCCTAATAACATTCTGTAGTGCATTTATTTTGCATGGGTGAGTTGAATTAGTATTGTTCAGATAAATCATACTGGTGTGTGGAGTAACAGCAGTCAATATAGCAAAACATTTAAAAGATAAGGATTAAGTAAACCTCCTTTAACTAGATGCTATACAAACTAGAAAAATAGTACAAACTCTAAACAAACAGGTGACAGTGGTCAAATAATACTGCTTGCACCTCACAGTTTCAGGATAAGTGTAAAAAAACAATGTAGCCTGTGCTCAAATGGACAAATAAATACTATGCCATCAAATTAGTGTTACACAAATATCAGAAATACACTTTCAAATATTTATAACATAATAAACATTTCCAGAGCACCACAATGTTATTAGAACAAGGTCTGCCAATCCGACTGGTCCGAAGGCATTGTCCAAGGAAACAAAGGATGAAATTCAATGTATTTGGGTCCAAAGTATGGAAACACCAAGTGAATCTGAGCGTCGAAAAGATATTATTGCATCTTTAGGTATTCAATTTAAGTGAGATCCAAGATTGGAACAGCCGACATGTGTTTCGTCATTTGATGACTTTTTCAAGGCTCTCAAATTCCGGAAAAGAAGAGTATGCTTCACAAAAGCATCTAGCAACCGAAATGGTGATTGATCATATGTATCTTGGAGCCCCAAAGACAGGAATCAAATGATTTCGGACCTTTTTCTGGAAACAAAATGGTTTGTACAAAAAATCCAGTTATTTTCAAAATGTTGTGTAGAAAGTTGTGCTGAAGTAGTTGCAACCTAGTGGTTTAAGCCGTGGTAGTGGTAATGGCCATGGTAAGCCGGTAATTCACAAAGGTTAAGGTGGCGGCAGCATGGTCGGTATGAACGCAGCTTTTGGACGCTCAGATTAACTTGGTGTCTTCATAATTTGGACCCTTATACATTGAATTTCATTATTTATTTCCTTGGATAATGATTTTGGACCTGTCAGATCGACTGACCTTGTTTCAATAGATAAAAAGTAAGTTCAAATCATAAGAAAAAAAGTTAAAAGAGCCAATTTGAAACCAAAGGAAATAAATGCTATGATGGAAGTCAATGAAAGAAGGTAAAAATCTTTGAAAAAAATGACCAAGTCCCCTCATGAGACATCGCCAAGATGTGAATCTGAGATGAAGTTACCATATAAATACTCACTATTGGATAGACCTAGGAACAAAGATAAATATTTTACCACCGTAAAAATCTGTCCAGTGGAACTGAAGGCTGCATCATAGCAATTTTTTATAGCCCAACTTCCTTCGTGTCAATAGCTTCATCGGCCTTCCAAGAGTTCACTGATCCCTTGACTGCCTTTTTCAAGTTAACTTTAGTGTGTGTACCTTCATGTAAACTAAGTAAGTCAGCCTGTTTACATTGAGGTACATTCCTATAACCACTCAATCTGAATAAGCTGATTTATTTATTTATTTTATTGCTTTATAGAGCGCAAACTTCACCTGTTAGGGTATCAGATCGCTTTACAGGGAATCATAGCAGTGTACAATAGGCAAGGAATCACATTAAGGGTAGAGTACACAAATTTACAGTTTACATTTAAGTTACTCAAGATAAAGCCCCAGGTTTCTTGATGAAGTAGCTCGGTACTCCGAAGGAAGGGGCTAGTCGGTAGTTGGTCAGGGTCTCTGTGTTGGTAGGAGGCAGCATTTAGAAGAGGAATTTACCCATTTTTTAAATGTGCCAGAGACGGGATTCTTCTGATGGCGGGCGGGAGAGAGTTCCATATTCTTAAAGCGGCTCCAGAGAAAGCCCGATTGAAAGTTTTTTTTCCGGAACCGTGCAGGTTGGAGTAAGAGATCTCTGGCTTGCCGGGAGTATCAGATTCTGCTGGATACCACAAGTTTCTGTGCAAGATAAGCAGGGGAATTTGAGTATAAAGCCTTGTGTGTGATGCAAGCCAGTTTGAGTTGTATTCTGGTCTCAAGGGAAGCCGGTTCAAAGCTCCCAGGTGTGGAGAGATATGGTCAAATTGTTTTGAGCTTGTAAGAAGTCTGGCAGCAGCATTAAGGCAGGCTTTTAAGGGTGCCAGGGAGATCGTGGGTAAACCTGAGAGAGTAGAATAGCTACACTTCAGTCTGTAGATTACTAGCGCTAGGACTGCACATTTATAGGTCGGCAGTGTCAAGGAAGGGTTTTAATTTCCTAAGGTAACTCAAGTGGAAACTGGCTGATTTGGCCATCGAGTTGATGTGGTCTTGCATGTTCAAATTGCAGTCAAGGGTTATTCCCAGAGATTTTGCTGAGTCCACGATGGTCGGTGGGCAATCTAAGGCTGTGATAGCCTTGATCCATATCTGCATCTCGGGATTGGTTTTTGGAGGGGAAATTAGGAGAAATTCAGTTTTATTAGCATTGAGTTTAAGTTGATTGGAGGTGAGACAATGGATGGTTGATTTCAGGGCCTCATTCAGGGAGAGAGTCTCCTCGAGAGAAGAGGCTTTGATGTAAAGCTGAGTGTCACCAGCATACATATGGTAGGAGATATTAGCTGTGTGTAGTACTTCGGCAAGTGGTTCAAGTTAAAGGTTGAAGAGGGTAGGGGACAGGTTTGATCCTTGAGGGATTTCGACCTTGACCAGAGTGGGAGCAGATAGGTTACTGTTGATTAGGAATCACTGCAATCGGTTTTGGTAGAAGGATCTAAACCATTCAAGAACAGAGCCATCCAAACCCATCCTGAGTTTGAGGCATTCGAGTCGTTTTTCGTGGTTGACCGTGTCGAAGGCCGAGGATAGATCTAGGAGGATTAGAAGGCACGTTTTCCCTTGGTCCAGGGCTTGGAGGGCATTGTCAACGATGTGGAGCATGGTCATTTCAGTACTGTGCCCAGGTCTGAATCCAGATTAGAAGTCATCAAGAAGGTAGAAGTTGTTGATGTGCTGACTTAGTTGCTGTTATACACACTTCTTCAACACTTTAGCTAGGAGGGGGATGTTGGAGATGGGTCTTAAATTGTCAGTGAAGGCTGGATCCAGCGACGGCTTTTTCAAATGGGGAGGACTTGGCCGGCTTTCAGAGAGTCAGGAATTGAACCCTGCTGGAGCGAGGCGTTAATTATTGCAGTCCAACTCGGAATAATGGACTGGTCGATGGCTGTGGCCGCTAGGCAGTTGGATGGGAGCGGGTAATTGAAATGGTTATTCGGGTTTAGGGATGATAGGATTTTAGAGATGGAGTCTTCGTCATATAGGTTGAAGTCAGTCCAGAGTGCTTGATTTTTAGGTAAAGTCTGTGGGGGCATCGCAGAAGGAGGGGGCAGGTCAGGAAGGGATAGAGAGTATGTGGCGGCACTAAGTTAATTTCCTAAGGCTGTCACTTTTTCTGCAAAAAAGGAGGAGAATTCCTCAGATGATATGAAAGACTTGGGGGTTTCTTTCGAAGTTTTAGCCAGTTTATTGGATTAGTGTTTGACCAGATTGAAGAGCTTGCGAGGTCTGTTCTTGGCGTTCTCAAGCTCAGATCTGAAAAATTATTTTTTAGAGTTGAGGATGTTCTTGTTGTAGGTATTTATTGCCTGACGGCGGAGGGGTGCTGTCTCCAGATTCTCCTCTCATTGTTGAGGGATCCAGTGAACCAGGGGTTACTGTCTTTGATTTGAGTTCTTTTTAGCTTTAGTGGGGCTTGGTCATCCATAATGTTCAAGATAGTTGCAGAGCAATGATTATTGAGGTCACTGAACGTAGAGAAATACGAGGGAGGGAGGTCAGATTTGCAGCGAGCCTTCAGTTCATTGTGGTCCAGGTTCTAAGTGTCTCTAATCCAGCGTTTAGGAATCACTGGTTGCGGTGCCTTTATCTTGTGGGTGCCAGGTAGTTGGAATGCGACGGTGTGGTGGTAGTTGGAATGCGATGGTGTGGTGGTCAGACCGGTCGCATGGGTCTATAGAGATAAGCTTGACTGTTGATCCTTTGAGATGATCCAGTCGAGAATGGCCCCTTTATAGTGTGTTGGGAGTGAACAGGCTTGGGTCAGGGCTTGATCGGTCAGGATGTCTTTGATGGCATTGACATGAGGGTCCTTGGGGTCATTGCAATGCAGGTTGAAATCACCCAGGGAGACATCTTTAGAAGTGGAGGAGAACTTAGCAGTAATGAGTTCCATGAGGTGGTCAGTGAATGAGTTGTTCATGCCTGGGGGATGATAAATGATGTGTAAATTGCACTATAGGGTGGAGTTGCTACAAATGGAGAGTGTGAGGTATTCTCAAGAGTCAGTGGATTCCGCCAGAAGTTCTGTGACACTGAGGTTAGAGCGGTAGATGCAGGCAATGCCTCCTCCTTCTTGCTAGATTGCCTCTGCAGCCTGGCACTGTTATAGCTGGGAGGGACTAAGAGGTGCAGGCATGGAGATGAAGAATAGTTGAGCCATGATTCTGTTAGAATTGCTAAGTCGAAGTTTTTGCAGCAATGTCAACGGCGTGCTTGAACACTGATCAGCAGTTGATAATGTTGGATTAGCCTTTATTTGTCCCACAACTTAATTCCAAATAAACACAACCTGTCCAATATCTTGTGATCAAAGGAAACATACACAAGATTGTAAGGCCAGCCGAAAGAAGCTATGAATGGCCCATATTGCCCTATGATTACCAAAAGTTCCTCTAATGAGTAAAGACAATTTTTGGGAGATGGATGTTGACTGAGTAGTGTATTTAAAAACCTGTTGTATCCTCCTGCAATTGTCCATGTATGCTCCACATCTCCTCAGGCATCCCAATAGGTTACTCAATTTTGCACCTTCAACATTTTGTAAGCTTTTGACTCTACATGTCCCCTCTAGACACAGCCCGAGTCTTCCCCGACAGTGACACGTGGAAAGCTCCACCACATCCCATCACTATCAGCAGGAAATAAAGGATTTCCCCAGAAGGTACACTTCAATTCTACCAAATATTAGGACACATGTTAGCAACTTTAAGCAACACTCATAGGAAATGCAGGTATTCAACCAAAGCTTTGAAGGTGCCGTTCATAGTAACTGGTTGCTTTCAAAAAATACTCTACTTTGTCCGTTCCACGTAGTCACCCACATGAATTAGTCCCAGGCAAATTTGTTTCCATGTTTAGTTGTTAGAAATAAATGTGCTGTGACGAAGCCAGTGCTTACTCCGTCATAGCACTCTTTTTTTACTATGGCTGGTGGGGGGGTGTGCCAACATGGGCAATGTGAGGAGGGCAGGAGGGGGCGATCAATTCGAGGGACAGCATGAGAGTGGGAGGGGGCTAGTGAACATAGTAGAAGCAATACAAGGAGGGGGAATGGGAGTGATGGTGGAAGCAAAACAACATGGGAGTGGTAGGGAGAGACGGCAGAGGCACCACAGCTTGGGAGGGTTTGGGAGGGACAATAGCACAATGGAGAAGTGGGGCGGGGCAAGGAACAATGATGGGGCAAGCAACAATGACAGCATAAGCAAGGACGATGGTGGGCCAAATAACTAAAAGTAAAAAACACAGCACCTCCGAATGAGAAAGCAGTGGAAGAACACACTGTGGAACAAGGTAGCAGGACTTGGCCAGGCTCCAGGGCAGGGCCAAACACACGAAGAGGAAGTGAACCCGCACACAATGACCAAATAGGAGCTCCCTGTAAGCTACAAAATGTCTTGCAAGTACCAGCGCATGCGCTGTCTCAGGCAAGACCCCAAAAAGATTTAATCAAAAAACATACTTCAGTTTAGGAAATCAGCTCGGTTTGGCTCTGAAGTGACTGAATTACAGTTTTGAGGCATTATATTGTGGATTTTGGTGAGCTGTCTTTCTTATTAATGCGCCTGTAGCATGTCCCTCTTCACCCTGGTGGGTCTCTAGATTATTCCTAGAATTATTACTAGCTATCTGTTGCTTTATAGAGATGTACAGGATGTACACAGTTTTGCAAAGTTGTTATTATTTGTGTGTTGCAAAATTTGAAAGGCATATGAGCTTTTTTCTTTTGAAATACATTTTTCAAGCAAAATGTTTTGCAGCCTTCGGGAACCTCACCCTGTGAAATTTTGGAAAGCATTTGGGGTTATCAATGGCTATGTAATAAACCATGTGTGCACATTATGAAATTACATTTGCCACATAGTATCTGCAGAGAAGATTGATTCTTCAGAGTTTGAATTGAAATGAAAAAAAAGCTTTTATCTGCCTAATAGACATTTTCTTTAGTTAATCACCATCAAGTGTTTTAAAGACAATGCAACTGGTTTTGAAGATGGCCCTCTGTTTCACAGGCAACCAGTGGAGATCTTTCTTCAAAGGGGTGATGTGGCACTGTCCGGGTTATCGGTATATTAATAGGGCTGCCAGAAAAAGCATGAGGAAATCCCTGAACCAAGTGGGGGCTTCAAGGAAAGTTCATTGTCGGTAAGTACCCTAAGACTTTTTTTACTGATTTTTGGGGGTTGGGGGGCTCACATCTTGAGGATCAGAAAGAAGCCATTCAATAGACTATAATGCTTTTGGTGATGGCGATTGCGGTTTGGTCCGAATTTAGTTTCAAGTGGTTGCTATTCATCCAGTCTAGTATGAAAAGCATCATGGATTGGGACGTTTCCTTAGTTTCAGGAGAGATGTCGAGTCTGAACAATATTTGCATGTCATCCACATAGTTGTATATTGCACAGTTTCTGTATTTCAGGGAACTTACGTATAAATTGAAAAGATGAGAGGAGAGGGAGGAGTCCAAAGGGACTCCACAGTCTTGTTGAACTTTAGATGAGATGACCAAGGTCAGACGTACCGATTGGGAGCAATTCTTTATGAAGGAGTTAATCCAATTAAGTGTCGAACCCCACAAAGCCTTGGCACGGTCCAACAAAAGGTTATGGTCCACCATGTCGAAGGCCACTGACAGGTTGAGGAGGACCACAGCCGGGTGGAGAACAGGCATAGGCTCCCAGTCCCTGAGTGAGCTCAAAGCCAGCCCACTTCAACAAATCTTGGTGCTTCTCTCATGCCGGTTGATAGTATTGCCAGTGTGAGAGCAGCGTCTGGATTGGTTAGGGGAGTTCACTAGACTTTGGGAGCTTGTGCTGGAGCCACGGACGGCCGAGAGTGGAGCGGAGACCCAAGGCAGTGAGTAAGTACACTTTTAATATTTTTTCTTTCAATTAAATGTTTCTTTTGACTCACTGATAGAAACTGTGGGAAAATCGCAACTCCAGAGCTCTCAGTCGTGTCCCATTATAAACACTGTTTGGAACGGACCACGATTGAGAGCTTTGGTGTTGAGCCCAAGGGCATTGCAGGTTTCTGGCAGTGCCTGTCACTGGGTCAAAATATTTTCCCCTGCGCTGCCCCACCACGTTAATTTGACAACAGCAGCCTCCTCTGAGTCCAAGCAAGCTATGCATTCCCTGTTTACATTTCACATGTTTTAGTTCATGTTGCATGGTATTTATATCCCTAATCCCTAAGAGCAGTATCTTTTCCCAGATGTTGTGTTCCTGCAGTTTTGTTTTTCATACAACAAGAGTTAGGTATAGTGTGCACAGAAAAATGAGTCAAGTATACCCGTAGGAAGCCACATAAGGTGAGGGAAGTGTGCCCAGTGCTGTTCTGGATCCACCAAAAACAGGGGTGTAAAAAAAAACCTGCAGCACTTTTACTGCAGGTGGCCTTCTAGTCTTCTACAGATGAAGGGTGCCAGTTAGCTTCTATATGCTATAAATATATGTGCCTTTCTACAGCAGTTGCAGTGTTCAGCTTGCTCCGAGGTGGACTGCCCTTACCTTATCGAAGGCTGAAGTGAAACAAAATAGATTATTTGTTTCTCTTTCAGCCAGAGCTGGCTCGTTCCTCACAACACGGTTAATGATTGGTTATTTGCACCTCTGAGTAGGGAGGTGACACTAGCTCACACAATAAGCCTCTTAGATATATGGAGGCAGGGGTAGAGTTTGCAGAGTGGCACAAACGGGGTGGGCTCTGCTCGGCATCCTTTTGTACCATGTGTGCGTCTGCAACTGCAGGGCCGTCTCCCGCTGGGTTGCTGCCAGCTCCTAAATTGTTTTTCTATTAAATGTACTGGCTCGGCAGCTGTGGTTCCTCCATAAGAGCGGAGGAGCACTGCACCCCTCCCCACACAGCTGCAAAAAACTGGAAAAATAAAACGAAAGTATTTTATTACCATTTTAGTTTTCTGGCTTTCTGCTGAACCGAGAGGGCAGGGTGGGGCTAGTGCGTCATTGCTGCTGATTGGCAGCAATAACGAGTGGCCCTTTCAGTGTGAATTGTGCATGTTGATTTGGCCAGCTGCATTATTATCGCCAAATAGGCATGTGCAATTCAACCTCTCCATTCTGGCTGTCATAGACAGCCAGGTTGGAGAGCAGGCACAGGCCTTCAGTGCTCTTTGGAGCGCTGAAGCAGCCTGCTCCAGCCAATCCAGACTCTTCTCTCATACAGCATGAGAGTAGTTTCTGAGTTCGATAAGGAGCTGGGTGACCTTGCGCTGGACGAGTCAGGATCTGGCTGGAGGAGTCGGTAGCCCACTGGAGAACACCAAGGACAGGACTTGCTGCAGGCTGAAAAGGTAAGTGAAACTTTTTTTTTCATTTTAAAATGTAAATGTTTATTTTATTTTGTTTAATTTTATCTATGTCAACCCACCATTTTCTTTAGTCATCGACTGTATCTCAGCCCGCTTTCGCATAGTCACTGTGATTGATAGCCGTGGGTCACCGCAGCAAGAGCGAACATGTAATCTGTCAGCCCAGGACCGGAAGTCGAAATCGAAGCTAGTAGACAAGGCTGGGATGATGCGTGTATGAGTGGATCTTTGTGCATTTTCCATTTGAGGTGCAAGAGCTGTATACCATTGCCCTGCATCTAGACTTTAATGTGCCCAGTATTATAAGTGCTTATACAGCAAGCACCCGACAGTTGGTTGTTCTCACCGATATTCTGCCACATCTCACTGTCAGACGTCCCAGGTACCCTGCATTCCAAAGAGTCTAATGTCCCTGCTATTAACCCCTGGAATACAAACCATCTCATGGTTGCCAGAAATTGCCAGAAATGCACAAAAAGGAATGCATGCCCTTTAATGGTTTTATTTCCACAACGTAAATGGACAGCTAAATTATATAATCCCTAACTCCCAGGTTAGCCTGTTTCTAAACACTTTCAATTTTGTCAGATTAGGCAACAGCAGAGAGAGAGATGACAAGATTTGCCCAGGAGCACACCAGTGAGTAAAATGAGAAAGCTAGGATTATAACTCAGGTTTAGCTAAACTAGGGAAAAGTCCATGGGGCATATTACCAAGCAATAGCGATAATTATCGCTATTGCTTGGTTAGAGACAAAGATTTACCGCTGAGCTGCGGCGATTTTTATCGCAGATAAACCTTGGTATTACCAAGGTTTATCGCAAATGCGATAAAAATCGGCCGCAATGCATGAATATCGCTGAGAAGTCAGCAATATTCATGCATTACCGAGCTAATGCTCTTAGCCATGTTATCCACCTCCCATTGGATAACATGGCTAAGAACTGCTCAGGTCAGGTGTTAGCTTTTGGAGATATTCGCGCTTAGCGCGAATATCTCCATAAGTTGGTAATAGGAGATAGCGATGTTAGCGACTGTTTCCAGTCGCTAACATCTTTGCACGCCCACTTTGCATGTCATTAGTGATAAATATCACTGACATGCAAAGTGGGGCCCAAGATGGTCGCTATCTCCTACTAGCTGTCGCTAACTGGTGTTAGCGACAGCTAGGTAATAGGGAGATAATTTTATCTCCGCTTTCTTGGCTTTTAAAGCCAAAAAAGCGGAGATAAACCCCCTTGATAATATGCCCCCATATCCCTTCTACTCTTCATGAATGTGGAGAATAAACTATTCCATACTGTCTTCTCTTGAGGCCTGAAGCTTCCCACAACGCTAGTCCTTGGAGATTGGTCTTCTGTGTTTATAAATTCATAAGAAATACTACAGACCAAAAACAAATTGTAGAACTCTGTTAAAAGGCAACAGTAATGGCACTATATCAAAAGAAGTTTATTATAAATTACGTACGGCACACCATTTTGAAGAAATATGGGACAGGTTCCATTTAAAAAATAAAATGAACAATAGGGGTCTGCCCCTTACAATAAACCCCAAAATTGTGGTTTTAGTGTTTAAGGGCCATATGTAGGTAATTTCAAAATGCTGAATCCTAAATACCGAATTTTACTGAATCGGTATTTAGGAATCGATATTTCCAATGTATGTAATATTTCGGTAAATATTACGGATTCTGAAAAATTCGGTAAATATTTACTGATTCTACAATACCGATCGTTTTTTCCAAATCGGTAAATACCAATTCGGATTTTCAAAAGAACAGCAATTGAGGGATCAGCCAATCCTGTGCAACAACCCCCCTCTCCCGACCAGGAAGTGGCCACACCCATGCAGGTGCACACAATCAGAACCTTCTGGAGAGGCTGTGAGTGGAGAGGAGAGAAACAGAGCCCCTGCCTGAACTTTTTCCTGAAAATCTTTCACAATGGCCAGTCAGGACACAAAAAGAGAAGGAGAGGAAAGGAAAAGGAAACTTAAATTCAGTCCAAAGGTACTGCAGGTCCTTGTGGAGGAGGTAGTGAAGCAGCACACAAAGCTGTTTGGAAAGCAGTCCCTGCAAGTTGCAGAGTCAGAAAAAAGACAAATCTGGCTCGGAATCTAGTCTCAGGTAAATGCCATAGGAGTGACCCCCCGGGACATTGATGTGCTGAAGAAGAGGTGGTATGAGCTCAGGATCATCACCAAAAAGAAGATGGCTGATCTGAGAAAACAATCCAGCCAGACAGGAGGAGGAAGGAACAGGGCACCTGCCCTGACTGAACTGGAGCAGCTCGTGGAATCCACGATAGAGTTGTCTGTGGAATTGGTGATGCAGACAGCTCTGTCAGAGCTGCTTCCAAACAAGATAAGAAACATGCACATCATTGTGCACTCCCCTTCCCCTATCCCATTCCCAATTGGGCTATGTGTATTCCACTCCAGTACACGTTTTTGTTCAGACCAGCAATGCATTATGGGAAATGTAGTCAGTGAAACCCCTATCATGCCAGGAATAACACTGAACAACAAGGCATGTGAGACACATCAGCAATAAGCAGGCAGAGGACAATGATATATTATGCCACAAATGTAATTTTTAATTATTGCAATGCAGGCCAGCAGGAACACTGAGCTAATGTACAATTTCTGTCCACAGGCGAAACATCGCGCAGGACAGCTCAGGACAAGGGAGAGAGGGCACCCCAGAAGGACATCACTGAGAAGGCCAGTATGAGTGCAGGGCACACAACACCAACACAGCCAGCCTCACCACCACAGCCAGCTTCAACACCACAGCCAGCTTCACCACCACAGCCAGCCTCACCAGCAGCAACACCACCTGCAATGGTTCGACCTAGGATGCGTGCAGCTGTCAGACTGCCGAAGTTTGAGTCCTCCTCAGAAGACTCCAGGGGGGGACATCTACTGTGCCACTGGATGGCAGCAATGCTGGTTTGCTGTCCACTGCTGAGGGAGCACCCACAGGTGCCAGACACTGCCGCAGGGCTCATGAGAGAAGTGCACCTCCTCAGGGTGAGAGCCATGGTGTCTTCGGAGGGCTGGAGTCAACCATGGTAAAGGTGCAGCGCCTACAAGGAAAGGCAATTCAGTCAGTCCAGCGACAAATGAAGCGCCTAAATGACAACATGAGCAACATTGATAAGGGCATAAACTCAAAGGCTGAGGGAATGAAGGAGATGTCAGAGGGCATGCGGGACATGTCCCATTCAGTGATGCTGCTGTGCAGCAAGATGGATGAGGACAGGCAAACACGGCACAGAGAGAGGCAGAAGTTTGAACGCCATACAAGGGCAGTGAACAGCCTAGCTACTGCCACATCTCTGCTATGCAGGCGTTCCATGTCCATGCAGGAGGGGCTGGCACAGTGCAGCACTGATGTCTCAAGGGAGCTGGTAAGGGTAACCTGTGCGCTTGAAGTGCTGCTGACAACACAGTCTGCCACTATTTGTGCTGTGGAAGTTAGGGACAACTCGGAGACGGCCAGTTGGAGCAGCATTACCCCCCCGCAACAGACACCCGGAAGAGCAGCTGACAGTACAGGACTGGCACTGGATCCACAGCCAGTGAGGACCGCTAGCTGATGGCATCCAGCACTGTTGTGCATGGCTGCAGACGCTGATGCAGCCCGCACGTTCATAACTGAATTGGGTGAAGTAACCCATGACTTCCATCAAGGGATGTCACATATTGGACTTGCAAGTTTGGCCATTTGTGTTGTGGCGTAGTGCCCAGATATTAAAACTATGTCATCTACATACAACAACAGTCTGTGTCTCGTTACTTACATAAAAATAGTTGCTTGTGATCTCTGCCCGTCTTAGTCTCCCATCTGTTGCTGGTGCTACTCCTGCTGCATTAGGCTCCGGCTGTGCAAGTTCATCATCATTGTCCTCAAAATAAGTTAATTCTACTTCTGTACCTTTCTTTGTGGTAAGGTTGTGTAGCATAGCACTGGTAGCAATGATTTTGCAGCAGATGAGGGGTATTTACTGACATGTGCCTCCGCTTTTGTGGAGGCAGCGGAACCTGCTTTTCAATAGTCTAAAGGTGCGCTCCACAACGTTGCGTGTTGATGTGTGTGCCACATTGTAACGTCTTTCCCTCAGGGTTGACGGGTTTAGGTAGGGAGTGAGGACAAATGACCCCACTGCATATGCGCTATCGGCTAGGGGAGAAAGAGAGTGCCATTAGTTACATATACCAAAACACATTCAGCTGCAGAATCTATCAGGGTGTGTCACAGTGATTTATCTAGCAGGTATCCTTCCACAAATTCTCCCACAGCCAGGCGTGTGTAGATCCCACTGTTCTGGAAGATGTAAGAGTTGTGGGTGTTCCCAGGAAATTTGGCCACAATTTCAGTGATTGTGTTACCAGCATCGCAGATTACCTGCACATTTATGGAGTGGGTGGACTTTGTGTTCCTGTAGATGTACTCAATGGCTGCAGGTGGGCCGATTGGAATGTGTGTCCCATCAATACAGCCTATGACGTGCGGGAACTGTGCAATCTGGTAAAAGTCTGTCTTGGTTTTCTGCAGTTCGGCTTGTGTGTTTGGGAAGCTAATGTAGTGATGCATTCTCTGCATCATGGCATCCAGGAACTTTCTAAAGAAACGGGACAGGCAACTCTGAGACACCCCGTCTACCACAGCTGTCACCCCCTGGTAACTGCCAGATGCAAGTAGATGTAGGCTACAGAGCACCTGCACATGTGGTGGTATGGCGTGCGCTCTTGGTGTTGGGTGCTCCAGGAGTGGGTGCAGGTCCCTTATCAAATCCAGGATGGTGTGGGGGTGTAGCCTGTATCTTTCATGTATCTCAGCCTGTCTGTTGGAAGATTGTGATGCGCTGTCTGTAAATGCGCTCCTCCCGTCTCCAGATCCTCACTCCTGCTGCCTGTAGACGTAGCCCTCTTTCAATCACATAGAAAGCCGCCATGGTGATCACACTTTTGCATTTTGGGATTTCTTACATACACTGTTGATGATTACCACCTGCTTTCAGTCAGTGTTAATTACCTACTCTTAAATACCGAATTTCATGAAATTTGGCATTTCAGAATTTAGCTACATCTCTTTTCTGATTTTTACCGTTTCTTATTTACCGATTCGGTAAATAAGAATTCGGTAAATACCGATTCGGTAATTTAGAATTCGGTAATGATGAATCGGTATTTACCGATTCATAATTACCAAATCCTTATTTTTGGCCTCCTACATCTCAATTGCCTAAATACCGGTCGGTAACGGGAAATTTACCGAATTTCAGGCATTACCGACTGGTATTTAGCTACCTACATATGGCCCTAAATGTTTTTGTTTCTCCATTCATTTATTTTTACATAGAACCCTGCCCATGGGCTGAGGTCAAGAGCTCATGTGTATCATGTTTCTTGCTCCTCACATAGTAGGTATATTTGTCCCAGGAATATCACTCTGTCGGCCACATGTCTAATGCTCCTAGCACTGCCTTCATGTCCAAGGCTTTTCGCATCATGTACAAGGGTTCCAACCTCAATCCTTATCTGACCAATCTCCTTTGAGAGCTACTGAGAGTATGGGCTTGTTACAGGCATATGGCTCTCAAAACTCTAACACAAAACAAATGAGAGGGGCCCCTTAACCGCCAAAGGAGTAGGGCACCAAATACACCGTAGTCGAGAATGTTCTGGTGATAATTTGGATGTGAAGAGTGACTTGGTTCTGTTGTATTAAGCATACCCAAAGGGGATTTGTTCTTGACTACAGTCTCAAAACTCTAAGTCTCACTTCCCTGAAAGCTGCCATTGAGAGACATAAGGATCATTCTTACTGAAACATGGATATACAGGAACACACTTAGAAATACTTTGCCACGGTCATTCAAGATGTTGGGTCTTTTAGAATTGGCTCACTCTTTCAGGTATTTTGACATAGTCTCCCTTCCCATCTTGCAATTTAAGAGTGGTCAGAACCTATAGGGCTGGATGTTGTGACTTATTCATGAGGTGCTGCTGAGAGTCTGCATCTCCTAGTACCAATCCCCAATGCAATAGGAGAATGGAGTTGTCTACCACCCTATTCAAAATTGCTCAGCGGCTTTGGAAACCCTCTGTTGAGACCCCTGTGGTGAGAATCAATCTGCCATCCTGAATGGATAAAATGAGCACTGTTAAGTTAGCACCCGCCTAAAATGTGGTGGAAATACTTGACATTTTTAAATGTGGTGGTGATATTTGAATGTTAGGCAAACTCTGTCGAGGTATGCCAAGGTAATATGCCCGTAGGGTTACAGGGCGCTTTATAAATGCTAAATACATACATATGTACGAACTAGACTTGTATTTACAGACTAAAAGCTAATATTTAATGTCAAAGCTGTTGTTTCATGAAAATGGCCTTCTTATTTTTTGCACATTTGAGGTTTATTTGTCCAAATAAAAACTTGTATTTGGGAGCCAAGTAAGTATACTTAAAAAAAAACTCGGAAGCTGAAGTTTGAGAAGGAAACAAACACAATTTATGATGAGAATGGAAGACTTATTGATTGCTTTTTCCTCGGTGCCAGAGAGCACTTCCTGCCCTGGCTATCATTTAATCACTGCAGGTATTTCAACAACTACCTTGATTAAGCCTCTGATTTCATTATGGCTGCTTCGCTTTGAGGCCAGAGCATGTCAGAACTGCAGCTGTTTCTCTGCTGTCTGAGCTTTTAAGATATTTTAACCTCTTCCATCTACCGCCTTAGATTGTGAGTTCTGGGGAACTTTTCATTTTTCCAAGACGTCCTTTCTAAGTAAATTGTCAGTCACAAAGACTGACAATGTACTTGGAAGAGGCATGAGGGAAAATGAATGAAGTGGAATGCAGCAATGAGTGAAAATGAAAGATGCATCTTAGTCACAAATAAGCCATGTACATTTTCATACATAATTTTCTTTGAACTGCCAGTCTCATCGAACACTTTTTTAACACTTTTTTAATGAAATTGAGCTGAAAAATGCACTGATGTGGCATAATTATTCCAAATTTTCTTGGAACATAGGGCTAGATGTAGGTAATTCCCATTTACAGAGTCTGTAAATGAGAAGGGGGCAGATTTAGGTAATTCCGAATTTAGGGATACCGAATCTGTAAGATTCGGTATGTACCAATTTGGTAAATACCGAATCGTTATTGCCCATTGATTCCTATGGGCCTTGAAGCCATAGGAATCAATGGGAAATACCGATTCGGTATTTCGGTAAATACCGAATCCTGCAAGGGTGCAGGGGGTGTCACTTTGACACCCTCTAGCACCCCAAGTACAGGCTTATGTGACATGTGGCACACAGACATGCCCTAAGGGCATGTCTGTGTGTCACATGGCACAGGTGTGCATGCACAGATGTGCATGCACACCTGAATTCGGTATTTTTCCTCACAATAGGATTGTATGGTAAAATACCGACTCTTAAGGGCCTGTGGCACTCTTAGGAGTGTCAGCTACATATGGATTTACCGATTCGATAAAATGACCGAATCGGTAAAATTACCAATTCGGTAGGCCCCCTACATCTGAAAAGCCTAATACCGGTCGGAAACGGCCGAAATCGGCCGTTTCCGACCGGTATTAGGGCTCCTACATCTGGCCCATAATTACGTAAATTGTCTATTACACGAGTGCCCTTCAGTACCTATGGCTTAAGAACCTCACTGGAGTAATTACAATGTGCTTTCTTTGCTTGCTTTTTGAGTGCATCCTGTACTAATTTAGGCTTCTTTTGTTATACTTACTTTTCAATGGTCCACAGGACGCAGTTAACCAGGGTGTCCATTGAAGAAGCCGAGGCGCCAGTTTTGAATATTGCCTTTATTTTTCATAACCCTTTATGTGCATACCTCTGATAAACAAAAACAAAACTTGTTGCAGCGGTCAAATGTATGTGTCTTCTGTTCAGCAGTGAATTTGCAGTGTCTGTTTCAGAGGATTTTTGAAAAAGACAATTCCATGCACTTTTGATCGTTGTGGAGAGCTTGTACATTATTGCCGCTAGCATCAATACTGTTTTTTTGTTTTTCTCTTCATTTCGCGTACGTGTGAACAGATGCCATGTTTGGAAATATTTTAAAGGTTGCGGGGCAGATTTACAAGCCCCTTGTGCCTCTTTGACGCCACCATTGCGTCACTTTTGTGACGCAGCAGCGGAGCGAAAGATGCGCCATGGTGAAGGGTATTTACAACGTGATGCATCTGGGAGATGCGTCACGTTGTAAAGTCCTGCGCCATAAGGAGGCGTTCCTGCGCAGGAACGCCTCTACAAGATTTCACTCAGTCACTTTTAGGCCAATGCTGCGTCAAAACCCTGCACCTGCTTGAAGCGGGCGTAAGGCTTGACGCAGCATTGGACAGATAGGGGCCCCCAGAGCATTGCTGGAGCTATGTCGCGCTTGCGACGTAACTCCAGCAATGCGCCGCCTTTACGGCACAGATGCGTGACCCATCTGAGCCGTTTTTGCCCCATTGTGCGCCGCATTGTAAATGCGGTGCACCATGGGTGGCGGAGCTGCGTCGCACAATAACTGGCGCATCCCTGGGGATGCGCCAGTTATTGTAAATCTGCCCCTCCGTTTCTAGTTCTCACATTGTAATTCTTTACGTTGGTTTACTGTTTTGTGTTCATTAGGAAGATAAATGCATTTTCCGGAAGTAAAATAGCTCGTAGCTCAAGTTCACTCTAAAAGATATTCTTAATGTCACATGGTTTGTGTATAGCACAGGTTCCTCAATATCATGAACGTTTGGCACTATATCAAGTAGCTGGATGAAGGCTATTGTTAGCAGATTGTGGGGTTTTGTCCTATCAGAGGGTCTCTGTAGGTGCTAAGGCTGCCTGTCTTGCCAATGACCTTAGATCAGTTGGATTGTGGGTAGTGTTCAGTCTGAATTGAGGGTCTCTCAGAGTGGTTGTCTGCGTGAGTCCTCGTGTATGCATGTGTTGTGTGACAATACATGCACAGATGAGGGTGCATATCAGTGTGTGTGAGAGAGAGATCAGTCTTATGAGGATTGTGGGTGATTCTCTGCACGTTTTGTGCCTAACCTGTGATTTTTCAGACAAGAGCAATCACCATTCTATGATTAATAGTATGGTAGATGCACATAATTTCATATTCCTGTGCAATCTTAAGAGAGGAACTTCTTCCAGAAATACTTTTTTTTGCTGTACTTTCGATGTTTAGTTCTGCTCAGCTTTAGTATTAGGACAGACAGCAAACCTCATTGGTGACCTGGGCTTGTGGTGTCAAACACAGGGGGGCATATTTTGTAGAAACTGGCTGAGTGATGTGTTATGCCAAATTTGGTAACGCCGCTATCTGTCAGTTTTAAAACGCAGGGATGTGGCGTATTTACAAGAATGCGGAACACTCTTGCGTTTCCCTTAGCGCTAAAGAATCTGCCTAGTGCCAGCACAGGCAGCCTTGCTCCATGTTGCTATGAGGCCTGTGCTGCAGGGGGGATTGTTTATGTGCAGGAAGGGACACCTTCCTGCAGATAAACAATCTTTACAGGCAATTTGCTCTTTCCATGTGTGAGAATGCAGCACACATCGAAAGAGCAAAATACGAGGAGAAATTAAACATTTCTCCTTGTATCACCGCTTAAACCAGGTATTCCCTGGCGGTATTTTTCGTGCTGCCCCATACCTTGTAAAAATGAGGCAACATTAAAAAGCAATGGGTGTTGCAGTGGAATGCTCACTGCAACACCCAGTGCACGCCCCTTTTACACTAAGTGTTGCATGAATAGGGGCATTATTGACAAGCCATGTTCAGTGGTTTAACACTGTCTTGTCAATAAGGCGAAGGATTTATCGCCACCAGAACGTCTGACAAAGTGACGATCTGGTGGCAGTAACTCCTTGTAAATATGCCCCTGGATCTACCCAGGAGGCGTCCCTCAAGCGTTCTTGCTGTCTTCAGACATTTTAATTTTCCAACTGGTAAAACGACTTTACCTTCAAAAAATGCTCAGTAGCCACTTTTTGAGTAATAACTGTCAATGTTGGACTAGTGAAGAGACCATGAAGCAACTTTATAGGAATTTAAATGAAACCCTGGGGAATGCCGGCAGCTCTCAAGTCACAAAGTGAGGGAACCAACCTTTTCTCGCAGGCTAGCAGGAGTTGACTGAGAAGTGATAAAGGGGAAGGCAACAGAACATTTTTTTTAAAGTGGCCATATTGACTCATGCAAATCTTTAATCTAAAGACTTTTTTTGTGGAGTTTCAAATAGTGTGAATTAGACTCAAAGGTATCAGAGCACTTTACATGAGCACCAGTTACGTTACAGACGGACACATTCATTTACGTGTTAGGCACAGGTATATTAAGTGATTTGCCCAGAAACACAGAATGTTAAGCGTCCCTGCCGAGACTTGAACCTGGTTCGCAAGCTCCTCTGCCGTTAGGCCACTTTCTCTCCCCTAAATACTTCGGGGCATATTTACAATTACTGGCGCATCCTTGCAAATTAGCAGGGATGCGCCAGTAATTGTGCGCCGCAGCTCCGCCACCCATGATGCGCCACATTTACAATGCGGCGCACCATGGGGCAAAAACGGCACAGATGCGTCACGCATCTGTGCCGTAAAAGTGGCGCATTGCTGGAGTTGCGTCGCAAGCGCAACGCAGCTCCAGCAATGCTCTGGGGGGGCCTATTCTTTCAATGCTGCCTCAAGCTTTATGCCTGCTTCAAGCAGGCGCAGTGTTTTGACGCAGCATTGGCCTAAAAAGTGAGGGAGTGAAATCTTGTAGATTTCACTCAGCCACTTTTAGGAGGCGTTCCTGTGCAGGAACGCCCACCCCTGCACAGCTACGCCTCCTAATGGTGCAGGGCTTTACAACGTGACGCATCTCCCAGATGCGTCGCGTTGTTAATACCCCGCACCATGGCGCATGTTTTGCGCCACTGCTGCATCACAAAAGTGACGCTATGGCGGCGCAAAAGAGGCACAAGGGGCTTGTAAATCTGCCTCCAAATTATTTAGAAGCAGTTCCGATAAGTTTCCAAGTTTCTATAAATATTCCATCAGAAAAATGTGCAGCCCCCAACATTGGTTGCAAGGAGAAAGATTTTGCCACAGCAGAAAACAATATCTATTGCATTATAACCCGGAAGACAACAGGCATTATAAATCCTCTGTGTGGTAAGGCATACCACGCACACTACTTTCAAATCCCATTCCTGCAACAAGGAACATATCCTCAGAATCAAAATATCTGACACCATTTTCAAGAGCATTGCCATTATGATTGCCAGGAATGGACAGCACAACAAAATCCAAAGGTTCTGAATCTGTACATTGTAAGCTGTTTGGGAAACTATAGACCTATAATTGAAGAGAACCAACCAAATGGATGTAAGATGACTGTGCTCCGAAGGAATAGTTCAATTCTCGACCTCCACTCAGAACCTTCAAGCTCCTCACCCACGCACACAAAGCACTCCACAACGCCGGACCAGCCTACCTGAACAGCAGACTCAGCTTCTACACCCCCACCCGCCAGCTCCAACGAACGACCTCCGGCGGCAGATCCTTCTCCTACCTCGCCACCAAGACCTGGAACACCCTCCCTACTCACATACGGCAGGCCCAAGACCTACTCGCCTACAGAAGACTCCTCAAGACCTGGCTTTTCGAGCAGTAGCAGCACCCCCCCCTCCCCATAGCACCTTGAGACCCTCACAGGTAAGTAGCACGCTTTACAAGTACTCTGATTGATTGATTGATAGAACAGACAACCCCAAGGGTATTTCTGCCTCGTTGACCTTCAATGCAGTACTCACTGACACCACCTTCCAGAGTTACCGGTACAATCAGGATCTTCAGGAGGCGGAGTTGACAAAATTACCAGTTGTGATGATAGGTCACCCAGAATGAGACTTTAAAGGGGAAGGGGAACAGTTCATTTGGCAGAATGGGAGTTCCACCAATCTATGAAAGACCAACTTGCTCTGCCAAGCAGTAAATAACCCCTTTGGTCTTCACCTTTTTGTGGAGAGCTTTCATTTGCATCCGCTCATCCCCGGCAAGCGTACTTTTTTATTTATATATGTGCCAGTGAGGGCCAAATATAGTTATCTCCTAAGTTTAAAATTTGTAAATAGAAATTATTGTTATTATTATTATTATTATTATTATTATTATTATTATTATTATTATTATTATTATTATTATTATCAGAAATATGAACACACCTTGATACAAAGCATGCTGATCAGACCTTCGTAACTGGTTCATCTTTGATGCTAAATTTCTCGCGGAAACTGCGGCTGATGCCATGTGGGGCCAGGAGCAGATGGATGGCACTTTTGCAAGGTGGTAATAACTCAAGGTTATGGGTATTGTGAGGGGGTATGTCACCATTTTTTGCAGAGGGGCCTCCATGAGGTTTTGTTACAAGACTGCCGGAAAATCTAATAGTGCCCAATATTAGTAAACTTGAGATAAAACAAAGAGGTTATGGGGCCACCGAATTAAAGTTCAAAAACTAATATTAAGTTTGTTACTATACTTTCTGGTCAGTGGTTTGGTTCACCAAAACATGGCCCATATCACGTATTGTGTGGAGAAGTGTGGCTCAATGGTTAGAGTGGCAGACCCTAATGCAGAGGTCTGGCCTGAGACCAGGGTTCAGGGACCAGGGTTCAATTCCCGCCTCGGCGAGTCTTGGGCTCAATTTCCTCGGACCTGATAATTATAGCCTCAGGGCCTTTTCTAATTATGGGTCCCACTCTGGGCAATAGCTTGCTTAATCTCCACCATGGCCCCAACAGCGCTGGGATGCCTGGCTTCACCTTGGGGATGCCCAGGAGTGGACATTTCACAGGGAAAAGCTAGGAAGGGTTCCACAGCGGTATGTGTTACAGCGCCAGGACACCCCAGTTGGGGTATTAGTGCACTTTACAAGTACAAATTACATTACATTACCAATAGAAAACAACTTGATGTAAATGTATATATTATATTACGTTGTAAAGAGAAGTTTTTAATATTCACCATATAACTTATTGGCAACCCCAAAACTTTTTTTCGGCAAAACATTATATTTTGTATTAGAAGCTTATCGGCTTCATTAAGAATCGTCATCACTATGAGATTTATTGACTCATCCAGCAACCATGGCCGATATGCCTAGTTCAAATACGTTATATTTCATATTTTATATGTATAACATGGCCACTATCCATTAAATAGTTTACAAGATAATATATTGCACTAACATCTGGTTCTCTAATACGATGGCTTATTTAATCACGATCTTGGTCCTTTTGACTGTATCAAAAATTAAATGTTGTTACTGTAGCGCTTTGAAGTTTGTTATTATGAGTGCATAGATTTGAAGCAGTGTGTAGGAAAGAAAGCTAATATTTACACCTTTATGCAACTATGGATGACCTCTTAATGATGCCATTACTGTTCAGTTGTTAGTTGAGAGTTCGTTTATGTTACCTTACATCCCTGAAGATGTGCTTTTCGTGAAACAAGCTTTCGTTTATTATTGCAACAGAAATGAGATTTGAAAGAAGAAACATAAGTGCTTGCATTCAAACAATACTTGTTTTACTGGATAGAGATTAATCAAATCATTAACAGAATAAATACATGTAAAGACTAACAAAATTATAGTAAACTTTATTGCATGATTTGTGAAAACCCTTGCAATGGTCTACAATGGCAGAAATTCATTACAATATATAAAACAAATGATTGCTAAAAAAGACCTTGCAATTCTATTAACCCCTTCACTGCGGCGGCTATTCCGCCGCAGTGCTAAGGGGGTGGGCCGGAAGAGCGGTGGGCGCATGCTGGTGACGGAACCGCTCCGTCACCAGCCGCGGTTGCGCTGTGCTTATGACGGAGCGGCTCCGTCACGGCCCCGCCCGCTCAATAGAACGTTCAGTGCAGGCGCGGAATCCGCGCCGCGCAGGCGTTCCGAGCGGGCCGCGACGGAACCGCTCCGTCATCAGCACAGCGCGACCGCGGCTGATGACGGAGTGGTTCCGTCACCAGCAGGGGAGGAGTTAAAAAACATAAATCACATGACATATAAAACCTTATTACCATACACTAACAGTGACATACAATAAATTGTGTCAGCTAAAAAGAGTACAGCAGTCACAAATAGGCTGAGTAGTTCAAGTCCTAGGCCGACTGTCGGCATCTCACATCCTCTAACTTTTTTAAGAAGCGATCCATAAACCTGACTAAGGCACAGTTGAGTGCAGTGTTTAAAGGGTCGAAGCAGGCCAACGCTGCTCCTCTGTAGGTTCTAACGTCCTTTCCAATCCAACACCTTCGCAATAAGGTTCTTCTATCTTCTAAAAGATTAGGGCACAAGCATAGGACATGAATTAAGTCTTCCCTATATTGGCCAAAAAGCCAACATGTTTCCTCAACCCCCTCTCTTTTCCATTTTGGGACATGGCAGGTCATAGAAAACACCCCCATTCTCAGCCTCAGAAACTGGAGCTTAATACATGCATTAAAAGTGGTTGGTAAATAGCTCTGGGGTTTCAGCTGTAAGTAGGTTCGTAGGGTCATCCATCTGTGGATCGGTGCCAAGAGGCTGACCCTTTCTTTTACTGAAGAGAGTTGTTTCGCACTGAGTTTTGCTAGCCTCTTGAATTCGTTTTGGCTTACATTTAGGACCCAGAGGGTGCTCACACCAAGAGAACTAAGGCCCCAGGACAGGTAGTTGTGCCCCACCGGCCATCGACTTGTGTTCAGCTGGGTCCATAGATAGTGGGCCAGACTGCCTTCCTTCGACACCCTAAGTTTACTTATTAAGAAAGTCGCCATACGGCCCAATGACTGTCTGCAGATGCCAAATTCCAGCCTGATTTGTGCCGTTGATGTATAAGAGGGTAGCTGGAAGATTGTTCAATAGATTTTTTTGACTGATTTATCCAGTTGCCCGCAATCACGCCCTTTCAGAACCTCTCACCCATAAGTAAGGGAGGGGGGACCTTTGCCTGGGCCGCCTGGAGGGTTGGGGCGAATGTTGAGCCATTACATTTTTTGTGACTGGACAATGCAATTCCTTTCTTTTGTGCCTCTTCCAGCTGGTACTCGTATCTGCTGTTGTTATTAAAGAAGACACCCACATACTTGTGGCATCTGGTTGCTTCAATTATTTCCTGATTTAGGAACCACGCAGGATTTTTGGTGCCAGATGTACAGCCTGCAAGGATTTTGGTTTTCTTGTTGTTTATCTGTGGTCCATTCCTGTTAGAATATATGGCAATCGTATCCAGGAGGCGTTGTAAGCCTATCTTAGTATGACTAAGAAAAAACAAGTTATCGGCATACAATAGATTGGATAGGCAGAGTGTTATATCCTATGTTCCTTCATTGCTAATGCTTTTCCTATGTTTTGTATCCTAGCATCTAGTTGCTAGGTTATTGTGGAATGTTCTGCTCCTGATCTTCAGTTGAAGACTGGAGCTTGTTAGATGTGCACTCTGATGGATCTAATGCTGTACTTGAAACTCTTAATTAAACTTAATTCTTAAGTTTACCTTCTTCTCCTGATCTAATGCTGTACTTGAAACTCTTAATTAAACTTAATTCTTAAGTTTACCTTCTTCTCCTGTGAATCCTTGGATACAACACAGAGGCTGCCCAGTTTGGGTGGATGCAAATTGACATGATCGAGCGCTGCTGAAAGATCAGACAGGAATAAATTGAATAGCATAGGAGCAAGGACACACCCCTGCTTAAGGCCTTGCATTGTTGGTATTGGTCTTGATAGTCGTGAGACATCCCTGATTTTAATCCTGACCCATGTATTTTAGTGCAGGAGCTGCAGAGCCCTAAGTAGGCTATTTGGAATGTTCAATAGGGACAGTTTCTGTCACAGCTTCTTCCTTTTGACCCTATCAAAGAACCATTTATAGTCGATGAACCCCATATATATGGGGCTTGACTGGATTCTGCCTGGTCAATCAAAAAAGAGAGTGTGATAAGATTGACCATTGTCCCAGTGTTACTTTTGAATCCAGTCTGATTTGGTGGAATAATTGAACTTGCATCGGCCCATGATCGTAGGGAGTTCAGCAATATACCAGCAAAATACTTTGCTTCATTGTAGATTAAGGTGACCAAGCGGTAACGCCCTGGAGATTTCTTATCCCGCCTTTGAAAATCGGAGTGAGGATCGATCCTCTCAATGAAGCCGGGATGGTGCATTTTTCTAAGATGGAAAGGTAAAGCGGGGCTAGCTGAGTTGCCCAGAAACCTGCATCCTTCTTGAAGAGGGCTGGTGGAATGCTGCCTGGGCTGGGGGCCCGGTCCTTGCGCCCCTTTTCAATCTGCTTTTGTATTGTTGTCGCTGTGAAGGAGTGCCTGAGATCTAATTTGTCGTATGACGTAAGTTGAGCCTCCAGGGCCTTGCTGCTCTCGATGTCCTTGGTCTGTTTGTGATTCTGATCGGACTGTGAGGGATCGTTGAAATGATTATGTAAAAAGAGGCACCACTCTGACTCTAGGATGTTAGACGATGCAACTTTGGGGGCCCTGCCCCCTAGGCTGTTTATGGTGTGCCAGAACCTCGCGGAATTGCTGGACCTTAAATCAAATTGTAATTTGGCCCAGAAGATGTTCCAGGAGTTCCTTCGATCTTTTCGTTTGGCCACCTTCAGATGTCTATGTGCCTCTCTTAGTTTAGTTATAGTAGTTTGATACATTGGTATCGTTTTCAGTTTCCGCCATAGCTGATTTATGCTTCGTTTAGCGACCCGTATTGCAAAAGGAGTCAGTTGCTTAGACCCATTCACTTGTGCACACTATATTGGTTTTGAAAACCTGACTGCTAGGCTATCCGCGAACATAGTACTGCTTGCAATTGGGTCATCCCTTGACCCTGGGATGTTCACAATTGTTTGCTTTGCTTCTGTCGCCAGGAGCTGAAGATAATTAACTGCACACTTAGGGGCAGATTAGGATTGCGGTTTTTTCCGCATCCTCTGGGCCGGCTGAAGCCACCACCGGCCCAGAGGATGCGGAAAAACCGCAGCGGACTGACCAAAGACCCACCGCCACATTAGGATGGCTGGTGGGTCCTGGTTTCTGTCCGCAGCTTTTCCGCCGCAGTTGGCTTACAACCGCGGTGGAAAAGCTCTAATATGGTGACGGTGTCTCTCAGACACCGTCAGCCATATTAGGATGGGCTGTCAAGTATGCTTTTCCACGGCTGGTTTTCCGCCGTGGAAAAGCATACGGATCTTCACTGCGGGGGCCCGTTGCGGGCCCCCTAGGTGAAGGGGGGTAGGGGGTGTACCCCCTTGCATTTGTATGCAGAAAGCGGCAGGCACCGCGCGGTGCCTGCCTCTTTCTGCATGCAAATGCAATGACTGCATTTTTAACATTGCCGCGGGTGCAGCTTGAAGCCGCACCCGCCGCAATGTTAAAAATAGAGGATGTGACCGCCAGGGTGGCGGTCACATCCTAATCGCACAGGAGAGGACTCTGCAGCCCATGCGGACGTCCCCTCCTCCTCAGTGATCACGGACGGACGCAAGTCCGTCCGCGATCATAATCGGCCCCTATATGCGTTTTAGGTTGATGGTGAAGGTTTCAAGGCTTTGGTCCACTGCCTGGTCATGTTGCAGCAGTCTGATGTTTAAGGAGAGCTCTTGGGGCTGATGATCGCTGTCCATTTCGTTACCAAAGCCAAAAGAGGAGACTTGATTCAGTAAAGGTAGAGTAATAAATGAGTAGTCGATCAGAGAAGCCCCGGTTTTGGATAAAAATGAGAGACCAGGCGGCTTGTCGGGATGGAAACGTCCATTAAGAGCTCTAAGACTGAGATGTTCCAAGTAGCCCTGGAGGGCTCGTCCCTTAGGATCCACTTTGCCCCACCCGGGTTGGTCCTCTGGTGGAATAGCCCGATCACCTTCCTGCGGCTTCGTTACCTCATTCAGTTGGGAGTTGCCCATCAGCCACATGTTAAAGTCTCAAGAAACTAGGATGTCTGCGTTAAGGTTTCCAGTTCTCATGTTTAGTACAGTGGAAGTCAGCTTGTCTGTTAGTGCTATCCTAGAAGCCGAATATGGATTAATGTAAACAATATTGGCATTTGAACTTTAATTGGGTGGTCCCATAAACCCCTTGTTTTGAAAATTGAGTCCCCTCTCGATCTCTTCATGAATTCAGGGTGTGGGTAGGTGTTTATGTCATGGTACAATAGAGAGTTTTGAAGTTGAGGCTAAAAGCAGTGCATATTTCTCACATTTTCTGTCATAGAGGTGTTCAGATTACATGCTCATCCAATACTTGGCCTCTCGGCAAAGAGCACAGGGAGCACATATGTGTTAATTGTGAATACAGTCCTAGGGGAAAGTTGGTGAAGGAGGTACACAGCTGTCAAAATATTGACAGCACCAGGGGAAAAGAAACATTCTTTAAGTTTTTTCAAAAGGCAAGTATGTATACTAGTCCATGTGAGAGAGAGAGGGGGTTTGGAGAATTGGAGGAGGTGAAAATAAATAAATATGGATGACAGTGAAAAACAGTGATGTAAGAGAAGGAGATGAAGCACAAGCAGGGAATAACTGAGCCATTGAGAATGGGGGCGAGGGGAATATCAAACTGCCCAACTAAAAATACAGTGGGGTGTAGGGTGGAAGGGTGAGATGATAAGGTACGGGATGGACTGTTTCCACACTAAGCAGGGTCAGTATTGATATGCTTTAGGTGCGGGAAAAACGATGGTTGGAATGCTACCCTGAGCGATTGCTACTGGTTAAACTATCTGCAATCAATCCATCACCTTTTGGGTCTTTGATTGGCAGTAGTATGCCAGGAAACTTGAGACTTGTGCAGCTTTCCAAGACTACTACTGCCAATGTTTGTGAATTCCAAAAAATAGTACATTTTCACCCATTCAAGGAGTACTTCTATAGCTGGAGATTTATTACATTTTCTGGTAAACCCTGTCCCTATATACATTTTAGACCCAATGCAACAAATGAACAAATGTAAAGCTCTTATTGAAATGGGAAGAATGAGGAACAGTGATAGAGACACAGCAGGCCTGATTCTGTGCCCCAAGACCCAACTATCATGCTGCAAACACTCCTGCTTAAGCTACACCCCTACCCATCCCTCCTGGGCCTGGTAGTTTTCCCTGGGAACTCGGGACTACGGTCATGTACAGCACAAAGGCCTGCAGTCCCTGCCCTGTGGTCAATGTTTTAAATGTATTTTCACTGCACACATTCTTCATTGGCTCTGCTATAGGAATACTTGATGGTAGAGTTGTCAAATCGGTGCACGTGGGCAGGGTTTCATGTTTCTAGTCATTGCCTTTTACAAATCAGTTTAACAAGTACTAACCCACAAGCGCAAAAATATAGGCATGTATGCAGGCAAATGAATAGGGTGGGGCTGAGCAAGAGCTGAGCCTTGGGTCTGGCTTGGCCATCAGAGTCCGTGCACGATCAGGCCATGAACATGTTTGGCATGTATATCGTGCAGCGCACACAAAATGTAAAAATATGATGTAATCTATTCAAAATTAAAAAAGTTTCTTTCTTTAACATGCGAAAGCGTTTCACCTTAATATATCAGATTATATCACTGCTTAGACAGACGTTTATTAGAAGTGATAGTTTTTACAAACATTCATTGCACGCCCCCAAACGACAAAGTCATTAGTGAACTAGGAGGCAAGTCAGTAGCCAAGTGAACCCTAATGGTGGTCTAGATTCCTGTTATAGATGGAGCAACATTATAGTCTATTAAGTCAAACATAAGAGCCGATACTACTGAGCACATCTTGAACTCAAGTATTTAAATGTGTGTTCATATGTGATCACAAAGAAAAAATAGGCTCTGTGAAATAAAATATTTGCCTTGGATTACATAATTCGGACAAGTAGGGAAGTAAGTATGATTGCAGGCTATCTGGTTTAACAACACAGAGATAGCATAACAAGATCCCCCCCCCCTCCCCCAGACACACTACAAAGGAAATAATTCATTTATTTTGGGAGTGTCACCCTCCAGCCACCCCTTCGTCGAAGCTATGACCCTGAGTTTAAGACATGTAGATGGAATGACCTCAATAAAAGAAATGGGATGAAAAGGGGCGAAAGTGACTAACGTACAAGGAATGATTGAAGAGGAAAGTGATGTTAAATGGAGAACTGAGATGACTGAAATACTGAAAACGACAATCTGGGGCCTATTACGATGGCGAGCAGTCCGCCCGCTACTGTAACAATAAAGGGGGCCGCCGGCCACGGTGGCAGTGGCATCCCACATTCAGAACATTGTGGCGGGCAGTTCTCACAGCACCACCCGCCACAATGCTGTGGATGCACCTTGTGCATTGGCATGCACAAGGTGACAGGCACCGCGCAGTGCCTGCCACCTTGTCGACGCCAATGTAGGGGGTACCATAGGTACCCGCCATGTGCATCCCCCAACACTCCGGAGGCCCGCAACGGGCCCCACAAGCAGACATGGAAAGGCACATCTCCGCCTCCTTTTTAATATGGATGGCGGTGCCTTGCAGACACCCCCACCATATTACTCGTCGATGGGCGGAAAAGCGGCAGACGGTCTTCCTGTCCTCCGTGGTGCCCCCATCATAATAAAATGTTGTGGTAAACATTAGTCTATTCGCGGGCGGATTGCCACTGCCGGCCCGGTGGTGGCCACCATCGGCCTGGCGGTGGCAATCCAGCCCGCCATCATAATAGACCTCTCTGACTTCAACAGATCTTCACGATGTTTAATTCACAATATTATTTTGAAATAATTTTTCAGAATCTCCTATTTTCAGCACTGAAATCTTATCACTATTAATTATTTAAGAACATCTCACACTTGTTGCTAGTTTTCTCAAATTGAATAAATAATTAGGGTCAACAAGCATTTGCACTTCAAATAGGTCTGATTTGTTTAGTTATTTGTGTTTGTAATTGTGTCAAAGCGCTAACAGAAGCCACCTACAGACTCACACAAATCCTGCCAAACACAGGCTTCTACTTCAGGTGTTTTAAACCATGCTTCTTGTAAAGGATTTATAGTTACAATTATTTTGTTATGCCCTTTTTGGGGACCTCCAATATTTTATATGCCCCTTAAAGCACTTCCCATGACCCCACTGTAACAATGGGGACTACTTGTCCTTGCATTTGCTTATTTATTTTTTATTTTGGGCGGGTATTTATATAGCAGGCTCTTAATCCTGCAGGGCTGTGATGTGTTTTATATTGAATTACATGCAATCACATACTGGTTACAGAAGCATGGTGAATGTTTCAGAAGTGTGTATATAAACATTACACAATTATATTACAGTAACAGAGGGAGTATATCTGTTGTCCTGCTGACTGTTCTTTCCATATAACCTATACAGATAGGCCGATTTACCAGTCCGGGAAATTCAGTGTTCGAGGAAGGATAGAAAAGGAGGGGGTCTCAATTTAGTTTCCTAATGTCAACATTTTTGGAAGCAGTTTTCTGTTTGAAGGAGGTCGTCACAAGGGCGAAGGCTCAGAAATGGAAGACTTCTTTCTTAGTTTTCTCTTTTCTTCCATGTAACTTTCTAATATAAGTAGATTTGGGCTGCCAGTGGTTTGCACAAGACCATTGAAGGTGGTGCGGGCAAATATTCATGCCTGTTGGGGTGGATGGCCCTGTAAATGATGTACTGAGATTATGGTTGCTATTTACAAAGAACTTTTTCACAATTACAACTGACATATTATAGAAATAGAAACAACTTGATGGAAGCAGAAACAAAATTACAAAAGTTCAAGAAATAGTATGCGCCAGATGCACAGATATGTATAACTTACTCACATGTGTGTAACTTACATACCCGTATGTTTTTTGTTGGGGGAATCCTCAAGGGTGTACAAAGCAAACACAAGGAGATGATGGACGGAGCGCTGAAACTTTTTTAGACACTCACTCCCAGATCTGGGTTGAATCCATCATCATTCTTTAGCTCACTTCGCTGGACAGGAAACAAGCATCCTGTGACCGGTTTGTGGTTAACACCCTTCATCAGACAGGCATTTCGGAAAGGGTCTGGACGCCGTCCAAGCCTACCTTGCTCCACCGAGGCGTCTTTGTGGTTTCCTGCTCCCAGGTGGCGGCCGGGCTTAGCTCCGCCGTGCCTGCCTGCACGCCCTGACTGGCCGGGCTTGGCTCCGCCGGTCGGGGTCGAAAAACTCCATCTCCCAGCAGCCTCGGCGCCAGGACACCGCCCCCCTCACTCCTCAGCGCCAGGAGGCGCATAAGACTCTGCCTGCTTCCTCGTCCCGCAAGGACGCGCGTGGGACGCGCCGGGCAAAGCCCGGGCAAAGGGCGGGCCCTCTGTGGCCCTCAGAGGCCGGAAGAGGCTGGGCTGGGCATAGCCCTAACATCTGCTACAAGAGGTGAGCTGGGGATAATTCAACATGGGGAAGAGTAACAACACGCCTACAGTGCCTGCTCCCGTCTGCTCCCCCACCCCACCCCCCTCTTTTGAATGTTTACTCGAAAATGCTCTAATAATGGCCCAGAAGGAAATAGCTAATACAGAAAGGAGGATGTCACTGGGTTGCAGCACCATTGACTTACATTCACCCCAAGCAAGCCCTCCCAGCAACCTCCCGCTATCTCCTGTAATTACCATCCTGAAACCCTCTACCACAGTAACATAATTGGAAACGCGGCCTGGGGATAGCAGTCCGGTCAGCCCGGTCATAACCATTGACTCACAGCCTGACTGTGTTGCACAGCTTATTACCTCATCCCTGCCCACGTACAATAAAATCGGCGAGGGCAACAGGAAAAGGGGTCCTCTGAAATCTGTCGTTAACAAAAGGAAGCAACCTGTCCGCAATAAGAACCAACCAACTCCGCAGAGCATGTGGACTAGAGGGAAAAAGCAACAAATTGAGGGTAAAATTGTCAATATTGAGACGCCGCAAACTGATGAACTGGCCCCGCCCATAACTCTCTCCATTGATGATCACAATTCCTTGGGCACACAGACTGAGTTTCTGACTGAAAGTATTATCCAATACAAGCCCAATGGGAATTTTATTGAGACAATTGTAGATACTGTTTTTAAACAACTGGAATGTCAAATGATCAAGCAATTTAATATTGTTTTTAAAAGGTTAGATAAATTAGAAAATGTAGTTAAAAAGGAAGAGGTAAAAAGGAAAGGGGTGATTAGCCTTGATCAGCTTAGGGGTGACCGCCTTTTGAAGGACCTGGAGTCTGTCAGTAAGGTTATCCTGTGTGGTGCGCCCAGTATCAGCAGCAGCACGAAGGACGTTCCCAAACCTGCCAGCAGTACCCCAATAGCCAATAATACACCCAGGCTTACCAAAACAGGGCAAACTAAACCTGTCACTAAAGCCAAGCCAACCCCTCTTGTAGTCGCAGGTTCTTCCTGTGAGAAGGTGGCCTGATATGCAGTGCTCACTATTCTAGTGAACACTATGTATCAGTCCAACAACCCTTATTGATGATTGGTTGTAAGTCAACCTTATAGACCAGCTATCCTAGTAGCGTGGATACGAGCAGTCTTCGGGCTAAACTCTAGAGGGCGTGTTAAGCCAGCTGTTATACCATCACATATACCCCTTGAACACCAAGTGAAAGGACACCACACAAGTGTTATGAAAATAAACAATGTATTTATTAGAATCACAACAGCCCTGTACTCTTTATGAGGACAGGGTACTAAGCACAAAACAAAACCCTTACGAAAATACTTGAGTTCGCACAATTTACACAAATGCCCGAGGGGCACGGAAAACCATATACTACAAAAGTGGAATGCGAAATTACTAGCAGGTAAGTACTGTACTAATAGGCTTTGGAAACGCTAGGGCTTGACTACTGAACCTTCAGATTATAATAGGAGGCCTAGGGGACTCGGGTGCAGAGTGTGCACTCTCACGCGTGATGCGGGACAAAGTCTATGGTAGCTAGATTTCACAAAGTTAGTGTTCTCGGGCGAACCCGACCTGGTAGGAGGAAAATGAAAGTAGATTCTGACCCTTGGATAGTGAGGCTATGCTGGGGCACCGAAATGCCGAAGTTACCTAGCCCAGGGGCTGCAGCTGCATAGGTCTCAAAAGACGTCGGGAATCCTCGTAGACGGACCAGGAGCCTGAAGAAAGAAGTTGCTGGCAGGCGACCAGTGAAGAGAGTTTGAGTTGATCCAAGCCTGGATCGAAGATGGATGACACCTGAAAGCAGAGGGGACCAAGTTCGTGACTACTAGCCAGTAGTCAGGAGGCACCAGGAGGGCACCGGATGGTAGTCACCTCGACTAGGTGAGTGGGCGACGCTGTGCTCTGCAGATCTCACGGACCAGGAGGCGTTGTCGGCAACCAGGATGGAGGAGCGAGCTGTCCCATGATGGATGAAGCTGTCGACGTCGCTGGACCCAGGATTGGGGCAACAAGTCTTGGCAAATTCAAGCCCACGCGGTGGACTCAAAATGGCGTCTGGTGTGGACCAGGAGGGTCCGGGGTGCTCCTCTTTTGGAAGGGAGCAAGGGCCAGTCTGGGGCAACCAGACCAGTAGCAGTGATGTCGTCGGGCGTCGTTAAGAAGGCCACAAGCCAGCGGGCTAGTAGCCAAACAACGCGGTGGGCAGCAGAAAGCAGAAGGGCCCCACGCAGATCGTGGAGATGCTGGGAGGCTGAACTTCGGTGCTGGAGCTGCTCAGGGTCGGGGCTTCTCGGACCCCAAAGCACTCACCAGAGGATCCCTCGGCGGTCGTGCTGGAAAGAAGTCATGCAGTCTTGAAGATGGCCGGTCCCTCGAGGTCTCGTCGCACCCACGGTTCTCAGCTTAACTGTAGAGGTGAGTAGAGGTCAGAGGTGCCAGGGAAGCCGGTTCTCGTCGAGCTGGGCAGTCGGATTCCGGAGGAAGGACTTGCAGCAGACCGCAGTGTTCTTAAGATGGTGCCTGCGGATGCAGGGTGACTACTCATTAGCCACAAGGGAGAATCTTGAAGAAGAAATCTTGAAGTCCTTTCGAAGAAATTCGTGTCTTGATTCCAAAGATGATCTAATTTGGAAGGGTCCCCGCTCCTACCTTTATCCTAAAGAAAGGGGTGGGTATGCGACTAGGTCCTGCCCTAGGGGTGGGACCAGGAAGGGGGGTGGTTACACCCCTCTCCCATGCCGGACTTTCCCCAGGCCAGGGGCTGGTGTGACCCTGGAACTGGTTCTAGCCGGCAGATGCGTAGTGAGCACCGGGGTGCCACTCAGCAGTCACCTTCCTGTAAAGCCCTGCCTACCCAGGATACACAAAACCCTGTCTGGGATGGTGCTAGCACCGCCCCTGACAGGAAACCCTTTGTCCAAGCTCTCCTCGCTGGAAGGACTCCCAGCAGCAGGAGGTCAGACTCGTGTCTGTGGTGGCAGCATCCATTTTGTGGAGCTGAGGCTTCAGTTAACTTTAACCGGGGTTCACAGTTACATACATGTCGTGTCCCTCTAGAAGGGTGGAATGCTAACCCCGTCGCCAGAATTGGCGAGGGGTTAGTATTCCAATTCGTATGACACCTTACTCGACATGTTTTGATAAAGCAATACCAGAGTTAGCATTTAACCGCGAGGATTATAATGCACTTAAGAGTATATGGTATGCGTTATCATGGAACAGCTATTAGGACTTGGTTCCGCAAGCTGCAAACGGGCTCAGCTCATACCAGAGCACCATTTCACACGATTCCAAGCACTCTGCCTTCAGGATTGTCAAGGCCTGCCATAGGAGTGACTGATAGGAATCTGTGTGTCCATTTTAGGGTTAGATATAGGTATACTATATCTAAAGCAAAGGGTGATTACACAACTTTGCCCCAGCTGTCATGCAGCCAGTTGTGTCAGATTTAGGAGGCCAGCCAGGGGTGGCATAATACATGCTTCAGCCCCTGGTAGGCACTGAGTACACCTATGCCCTGAGTTACATGGTCTGTTAAGGTGGCCCAGTACCAATTGGTAAATGCACCTAAGGTACATGTTGTAATTTAGTGAGAGAACAGCTAGGCTGTGGGTCTGATTGGCAGGCCCACAGCCAGAGAAAGTCGTAAACCAGTGAAACAAAAGCAAAAAATCTGGGTGATCATAGGATTGCAGACCCTACTCTCCTACACTTCCAACATTATTATCACTCCCAACAGTACACGACAGGAGGGCCATAACACAACCACCACTACTGTAAAATCTGCGGCGCAAAGTAGTAATAACGCCAGGAATGCACAACCAACAGTCAGCAGACCCAGAAAATCTCAAGAACCTACCCTTCACTTACCACCTGACGCCTGCCCTTACGTTCTAGTATTGGCAGGCGTCCCACCTCTTAAGGAAGGACAAGGTGAATCCTGGGTTCAACTGAACAACAAGTGTATTGATTGGCTGACTGAGCACAGGGGGGTAGGTCATGATGGAGCAAGGATTCGCACGTAAAGCGCCTTGCCCCAGTGCAAGAACCTCGCCCAATGTATAATACTACTAAAATAATTGTTTGTCATTTATTATACGTTTTCCCATACACGCGGGTGTCCCCAGGATGCTTGCTCGTATGTCTTTTCCATATTAACGAAGCTTGCACTAAAGAATCGGCTGCTTTGCTGACATTCAGTCTGCGCATGCGTCGGTCATACCCATGTGATGTGACGCACTCGCATTCTGGAGGGAATTTGTGCTCATGCGCACTGTTGCAAAAATGGCCGCTTGACTCTCACCACGCTCTCCGCTTGCTACTGCTGCTTCAGCCTATCTGTCTTTTCGCACTAAACATTAATGCTATAGTCATTATAAAGTAAGGGTTGGTTAGAATTTTATCATGGTATACAGTGTGATCATTTTATATGTGATTTTAATTTGTTCTCGCTTACTTTTCATGTACCGCGTCTCTGGGGGCTGGGAGTGCTTAAGCTACGCCATATTTGAAGCTCCTCTGGGTATTTCCATGTGACCTGGGAGAAACTCGACTGCGCAGACGCTGAAATCAGCCAGCTGGCTCCCGAAGCCAAATGCGCCTGAGAAAACCAGCACATGATGAGGACACTCACCTTGAGAATAACTGACTTTGTTGCGATGTCCTGTGCACTCAGATTTTCTATTGTATTCTATGGATGGGAACGTGAACCTAATGGGCGGATAGAAAAATTTTAATTTCATGGTGGGAACGTTGAATTTTAGGAGGTGGTAATGACCGCACCACCTCTCCTGACCAATCGTAATGTGGGAAACTGTCACTTGCAACATTAGTGGGTGGTCTGAGGGACCCCAAAATGGTATAATTACCCTAGTTTAGCTTAGGAAAATTGTCCGACTTGTCCGAGTAGCAGACCTGTCACTGACCCTACGATCTCAATAGGTGCTCAATCTGAAAGTGCTGCGGAGCACTTTGTCCATACTTTCCACAAACTCCTAAGGGGTGGAAAATCCTAAGTGCTGGCGAAGCACTTTGCTGGGGAATTCGAAAATCCAATCGGGGTTTCTGGCGGATTACTTGCAGAAGGGGGTAACGCAGGCGTTGCTGTCCGAAGCTGTGGGTGTTGGTCGTGCCCTGGGAGGCCCAGTCATTTGACCCGAACCTGAGGGGTATCCTGTCCTGATCTGTCCGTGGGCTGTACCTGTTCGCATTCTGGTATTTCCTTTTCTGAGGGTCCTAGACCCCGTCCTTCCAACTGACCCGTGGCCAGGGTTAGTCTTCTCTCAGACCTAGGTAAATATTAACCTGTGGGTTTGCGTCTCTCTCTCTCTGTGTTTTTTTATAAAGTACTCTTGCCTGTGATATTGCTCTATCACCTTGAGAACAAGTTATATGCAATTGTTGAAGAATTGTTCCACTTCTCTCCCCACCTTTAGAAAATTGCCAAACTGTTATATTTTATTAGTATGTTCCAATTTTTCCCTTTCCTTTAGCTGATTGCAGTGAATTTAGTAAGAATAGTTTAAGCGCTTAGGTTAAATACATGTTCTAGGTCCCAACCCCGTCCTATTGTTCCTAGCATAAAGTTGCAGTGACTAGTTCTGTTCTAAAAATCCTACCTTTTAGTCTTCCCATATATTCTAATGGTTATAATTCTAATACAAAGTTACTTATTAGTGTTGATTTTGATGTTTGATATACTATTCTGCATATCGCTTATTGTCTTGGCATCTTCTCTTTGAACCTTTATATAAAGTTTTAAACTTCATCAGGTGTCTGTGGTCATTTTACAGAAATTGTGGATAAGTATGTACTGAAGTATAAAGAATATATCTTTCTAGGTTCCCTGTCTACTATTTTCCCTTATAGCTCCAGGTCCGTCGGAAAGTTGTACCTGTGGTAAGTCAGGTACATGGTAAGCAGAGGTGTAACCCAAACCCTAATTACTCATAGAAGCGTGTAGCAGAAGCCATCACCCAGTTCACCCAAATGTCAATGGTGTATTAAATTTTATGCACGCCAGGGCCCAGTGCGTGTAAGTAATTGGTGAATACGGTGACCCGGGTGAACTGCGCGCTCTATCAGTAATTTTCTGGCAACCAGAGGATGGTTTGGACTAGTTAGATTAGGTAGACAGGATAAACAAACCGTGAAAACAAAGTGTGCTGCTGATTTTCTACTATATTGGTTTAAATGTTTTGAAATGTTTAAGGATTTATATGTAAATGTATATGATTTTGCATTGCTGCTATAGATATTACATGTTGAATTAACCCAGAATTGTTTGTAAGTGTTCAGTGTAGTCCGAATCCCCGGGGAAGTATTTGGCTAACGGTGAGCAGAATCTGGTTAGCTGTTGAAGTCACTAGGGTTTGAGTCATTAGTGCAGGGTTAGGAATAACTGGAAGCACTAATTAGGATCTTTTGTTGTATCTGAATAAATGATAGCTACGAGTCCGGTATAAAACTTTCATTGCGATATCACCTAGTAAGGGTCGCATACGGAAGGAGTAGTAGGGTCTCCGAGGCTTGACTGGTAAGTAAAATAGTTCACTGGTGAAATCCCGGCTCAGTACATATCCCTGACGAAAGTGGATGAGTCGGAAGAATAACGGGTTCTATATTACTCGCGTGTGAGGTTAGGCAAAGAAGTCTATCCAGAGTGAATGAGAAGTAGACAGAAGTGGTTTACTTGCAGTGAAAGAAAGTTTTTCTATCTCTTTAGAACGCTCAGACATAGTGGCAGACGTTGTGTGTTAGTAACTAAGTTTTACATTCGCACTTTAGGAAAAGTTAAAAGTTTCCGTTACCTTGTGAAGGATGGAGTCAGTCGGAGAGCTGCTCTGACGTCACTCCGTGCCGCGCTGGTATTGGTCAAGACAGCGGGTGTGTAGCGGAGCTGAATTTGTGAAGGAGGGGTGAGTGCCGAAGCGTGAGACTCTGTCTCGCGAAAAGGCCGCGCACCCATTGGCTAAGGATTTTGTATTCTCTGACCTGATTGGGTAGTGCGAAAAATAAGTTGCGCTAGCATTGGAAGCACAAAGGTAAACAAAATTAATCAAGCCGAGCTAGAAGCGAGTCTGGAGAGTTGTATGTGGTATCCAGATTTCATACCGAACCCAAAGTACCTAGGATTTCATAAGGATCAGCTTATACGAGGTAGACCGCACATGATGTATGGAGTAAAGAGGAAAATGTCATTCTCTGATAAATTAAAGAATTTTTTCAAAACTGACAAGCCCATTAGAACGAGGGAAGGCGTTCTTATTCCCCCGCCAAACACCCCTGCTTCTTTCATGTTGTTTGATAAAGGGTATCACACTTGTGTCTGGTTAGAAAATTGGGCAAAGTATACTGCCGAGGACGGAGTCTTAGCCTTCCCTGTCGAAGGTACATTTAATGGTCGGATTTTGTTTAACTTAAGGACCCGCATGAATGAATTACACCCTAGACCTAGGCTGACCCAGTACGAAGCTCTGGAGGAATGGGAGATTGAGGCTGCAGAGCGAGATAAGCCTCGGATGGATAAGGGAGTAAGTAAATGGTATCCCAGGCTTCCAACGCCAACCAAAGAGCAGAAAATGAAACAGTGGAGGCAATCTATGTTGACTGAAGGATTATTTCCTATGATGGGGGTATTGGAAGAAAAGAAAGGAAAATGTAAAGAAAAGACCCATCACATAATGCCCGCAGGGGACTCAGAAGATGAGCACCTGGAAGATTTGTTAATGAAAAATCCACCTCCCTATGTTGCAGAGTCAGAACCTGTGCATTCTCCAAACCCTTTTTCAAAATATCCCAGATGTAGGAGGGATAGTGATACAGATGGAACAGGTACAGACAGTAAAACCAGTGACAGGGATGGGTTTTGCAGACCTAAATCTACGGTCCCAAATTATCAGCCGTTCGGAGAAGGTCCACCCCGATTGGTCACTCCGACTGCTCCAAGTATTTACCCTCCCTTGGTACCTCAGGTATTGCACGACAATTCCGCAGAAAAGGCTCTAAGAGAAAAGGAAAAGGAAGCTCTGGCTAGACAGCGAGAGGATTTGGTTCGAACTATTGCCCAGATACATCCCCATCCTGATTCTCCGACTATTCCAGTAACTATTGGCCCAGCTATTCCACTGTATAGAAATGACCTGACTAGTCCCCATCCTCCTGTTATCACCCCAGTGCTGCCTACTCCTAGCGTCCCTTCCCCGAGGAAAGAAGTATTCATAGATGAAGATCAAGAAAGTGAATGTGAGTCTGTGGTATTGATGGACTTGCCCATTAGAGAGCCTAGGGCTAGTACTGCGGGGGCAAAAAGTCAGACTAGACCCAAAGAGGTGTTGATTGAAGGTGCATCTGGGGTTAGGAGCGCTACTGTAGTATCCCCAGAAGAGTTAGACAGATGGACCAAGGAACTGGAAAAAGAGACCACTCCCCAACCCAAAGCATTAGAAATATATAAATTAAGAATAGAAATAGAAGAAATGATGGCTGGAAATGTGGGGGTGGAACGCCTGAGCTCCTACAATGAAGAGGAATTATTATTTATCAGCAAAAATCTTACCCGAAATGCTAGAATGCTTCATGAAAGAATAATGGATACAGCCACAGAAATGGGAATTGATGTTAGTCGCTCCAAAATTCTTCAGAAACCCTACCGAGTAGACTTTTCAGACAAAGATTTAGAAAACCTAAATGTGATGGGAAAACAGATCCAAGTAAAGGAGTTGTTAAAGCTTTTGCAAAAGTTGGGAGAGGTGGGAAAATGGAGAACCCGGTGGGCAAAGAAAAAGGAAGACAGTAGAGCAAAATCACAAGCGTCAGAATATATGCTGAAAGAAGTAACTCCCGCAGAAAAATTGTGTCCCATGAGAGAGGTCCCGGGAGGGAAATATGTCCATGTCCCTTGGTCCCGACAGGATATTGTGTCATTTACAAATGACTTCCCGAAATTACGGGAGAAGCCTGTTGATTGGTACAGGCAGGTAGAACGCTTCATAAAAGTTCAGAAATGTCTGCTGAAAGACCTGGATGGGTTTTTCGACATTGTGGTCCCCGTAGATCTGTGGACCGACTGTAAAATTGAAATTGATTGGCCCAGTGAGGAATTCCCCAGAGATGAGAAAACAGGAGCGCCTGCACCTGAAGTAATGAGGAAGTATGAACAAGTCATACAATATCTCAAGAAAAAGGTTCCCGCAAAAGAAACAGATTGGACCCGAATAGATAGAACCACCCAAGAACGTGATGAAACTGTTCACTCCTATTATGAAAGGCTACTGCACGTGTTTAAAACATACAGCGGTATCGATAATGTGGACATGAAAGACATGACACATTTCAGTTACAGATTTGTGCTAGGATTAAGGCCCGAAATCTCCCAATGGATTAGAGACAATAAAATCAGTTGGCAGGGAAAACCAATAGATGATGTCCTGAAATATGCAAAATACTGCGAAGATGAAATCGAAAACAAAAGGAAGGCTCTCAAGGAAAAGGTAATGTGGGCACAGGTGAAGTTGGCTGAACAACAAGAACAGCAGTTAAGTAACTTGAATTCTAATAAGAACTCACAGAATACCACTGGTGGGGGAGGAGGAGGAAAGCCCCGAACTAAAATGAGTAGAGAAGAGGCTATGAAAAAATTCCCTTGTCACGGGTGCGGCCAGATAGGGCATTGGAGAGACGAGTGTCCACACCTGCAGGCCGGTAATGCCCCTGTAAATGGTTTAAACCCACAGGTGCAGAAAGAGGGGACGAGGAAGAACCAGCAACAGGTAAAGCTACCTCCAGTACCTCGCGCTCCTAGACAAAATTTTAAGAATCAGGGTCAGCAGAATGAGAGGGCGGAAGTATGGGAAGTCGAGAATGAAAGAGATGCAGTCATTCCACAGTACTTGTTAAATGACACCTTCCTCTATGAAAATCAAGATTGACGGGGCCTGAGAGGGGAGGATGAGGAGTGCGTGCTTGGCGCCTCCTTACCGGTAGACCAGACTGGACCATACATTGAAGGAAAGGTTGAGGGAAAAGACGTCACCTTTCTGTTGGACACTGGTGCTACCAGATCTACTGTGAGGACAGTGGATGTTTCTAACCTACCCCTCTCGGGAGAAGCGATCCAAGTAGTGGGCGTCTCAAATCAAATAATAAGTACTCCAGTAACCGAACCAATGGAAATCTCCATAGGTAATTTCAAAGAAATGCACAGATTTGTGGTCTGTGATTCTAGTCCTGTGAATCTGCTAGGACGAGATTTGTTGTGCAAGATGCGTTGTACCATTTACTGCACACCAAATGGCGTCGAAATTCAGACCCCCGATGAAGATGGCCTGTACAAACTGATGTTAGTCAGACAAGATGCTGATATCAAACCGTTAACAGTTGAGGATTTGCCTGAAGAACTCCAGTTAAGAGTAGTCCCAGAAGTGTGGGATTTCACAGGAAAGGATGTTGGCTTGATGGCGAATGTAGACCCAGTTAAAATATCAATAAAAACGAATGCTGTATATCCCAAAACCAGACAGTACAAAATGAGTGCAGAAGTGAAAGCAGGAGTAGCGACTGAAATTACCAGGCTGCTTGAAGCGGAAATAATAGAAGAAGTGATGAGCAGCCCCTGTAATTCGCCTATCATTGGGATCAAAAAGCCTAGTGGAAAGTACCGGGTAGTGCAAGATTTGCGCAAGGTAAACCAGATTGTCGTGCCTTGCTGTCCTATTGTGCCCAACCCTGCTGTGATACTATATCAGATTCCCTGGAATGCAGAATGGTTCACTGTCATCGATCTGTGTCATGCATTCTTTTCCATCCCATTGCATCCAGAAAGCAAGTTCCTTTTCAGTTTTGAATTTGACAGTCATATCTATGTCTGGAATCGTGTCCCTCAGGGGTACACTGAAAGTCCATCGATTTTCAACCAGATACTAAAGAAGTGCCTTGAAACTCTAGTGCTGCAGAGAGAGTCTGTTTTAGTGCAGTACATAGATGACCTATTGGTGGCATCTAAAACCCAGACCGACTGTGTCACCGACACCATTGCGTTACTGAATCACCTAGGAAAGGGAGGACATAAAGTGTCACCTGACAAGTTACAATTTTGCAAAAACTCAGTGAAGTATCTGGGGCATCAGATAGAAAAAGGAATCAGGAAAGTTACTACAGAAAGAATCAAAATAATTAAAGCAATGGAACTGCCCAGAACTCAGAAAGAGGTGAGAATGTTCCTAGGAGTTGTGGGTTACTGCAGACAATGGATTGTAGGATTTGCCGCGCTAGCAAGACCCCTGATAAAAATGACCAAGAAAGGAGTAGAAGACCCCGTCAGCTGGGACAGTGAAAGCATGAATGCTTGGGTAACATTGAGGAATTGTCTATGTACCGCTCCTGCATTGGGTATGCCTGACTACTCTAAATCTTTTGAGCTTTTCTGTGACACAAGAGAGAATTGTGCTCTTTCAGTCCTGACCCAGGAGCACGGATCAATTAGGAGACCGGTGGCCTATTTTTCAGCCACCCTAGATCCGGTGGCTGCTGGATTACCGGGGTGTCTGAAAGCAGTTGCTGCTACTTGCGTCAGTCTGGAACAGAGTGAGAACATTGTCATGGGACATCACGTCACTGTATATGTTCCTCATTCTGTTGTAATCCTGCTGACTAGAACCAAGACCCAGTACCTCACACCTAGTCGGCTGACTAAGTATGAAAGAATTTTGATTGGTGCTGAAAACGTAACCATCTCGCGGTGCAATGTCCTAAACCCAGCGACCCTGTTGCCTGTCCCTCTGGATGTAGACCTAGAAGAGGAAGGGGAACATAATTGCATCGATTTGACTGAGTTCAGTACAAAGCCCCGTCCAGACATTCGTGAAATAGCACTACTCGATGGGGATAAGACAATGTTCGTGGATGGCTCGTGTTTAAGACATGAGAGTGGGGGCCTGAGTGCTGCCTATGCTGTGGTTACGTTGACAGAAACCATAGAAGCATCTTACCTGAGCGAGGTGAAATCTGCACAAGTGGCAGAGCTCATCGCATTAACTAGAGCATGTAAGAGGGGTAAGAACAAGAGAATAACTGTTTACACAGACAGCCAGTATTGTTTTGGGGTTGTTCATGACTTCGGCCAATTGTGGTTGCAAAGAGAATTCATGACTTCCTCAGGCACCCCTATCAGAAACGGAAAGGTGGTGCATAACTTACTGGAAGCTATCCAATTGCCCAAAGAATTAGCTGTGGTCAAGTGCGCGGCTCACAGATCTGGAAATGATGATGTGACTGCCGGTAATAGGTACGCTGACCAAATTGCCCAGTTCTGTGCCCGACATCACATGTCACTCCAAATTGCGTTGTGGAGTGGAACCAGCTGCCAACTTATGTTGTTTGAGAATGTGTCAACGTGGGAAGAATTAAAAGATTTGCAACAGGCAACAGACAGACAAGAAAAAGGAAGGTGGGCCGCAAATGGGTGCAAGTTGAGAGATGATGGTGTGGTGGTAAATCCGACTGGGGTGCCTGTACTGCCTGATAGCCTGATCGACCCCATGATCAGAATGATACATGAACCAACACATATGGGAAGAGACGCGATGTGTCGAGTGTTTGACAAGGTGTTCTGTAATTCAAAATTCAGGAACCAGGCGGAAAGGCTTTGCCAGAGGTGCCTAGTGTGTCAGCAGTTCAATGCAGGGAAAAAGACTGTGGTAGAACAAAGTACGGTTGGAAAGGCAATAGGTCCCTTTGTCAGAATGCAGGCAGACTTTGTAACCATGCCTAGGTGCAAAGGGTATAGATACATCCTGGTCATAGTCTGTCTATTCTCCCGGTGGGTGGAGGCCTATCCCGCAAAGAAAAATGATGCCATAACCACTGCCAAATTATTGCTCAGGGAGTTGATACCTAGATTCGGAATCCCAGAGACAATCGAAACGGACCAAGGTTGGCATTTTGCCAACGATGTCCTAGAGGAACTCTGTAAAGCATTCAAAATGAAGCAAAGACTGCATTGTGCCTACCATCCAGAGGCTTCTGGGGTAGTGGAACAAATAAACGGCACCCTGAAATCCAGATTGGCCAAAATGTGTGATTCCACAAAAATGAACTGGATAGAGGCTTTACCCCTTGTGCTGATGAGTTTGAGGAGTATCCCGAACAGAAAGACTGGCCTGAGCCCCCATGAAGTATTGATGGGAAGAGTGATGCGACAGGCATGGGTACCCGGACACAAACTGCTAAGCATTTCTGATGATATGGTACTAGAATACTGCAAGCAGCTGGGTGACCAAGTGCATTCTCTCTCTCAGCAGATTGGAGAGACAGAAGACGAGTGGCCAAAGACTCCAGCACACAACTTGCAACCAGGAGATTGGGTGGCGTTAAAGAAACACACCCGGAGCAGTTGCCTGAAACCCAGGTGGGGAAAGCCACGACAAGTGATCCTCGTCACTACAACTGCTGTAAAGTGTGCGGGCGTACCGAAGTGGATCCACGCCAGCCACACCAAGCGGGTAACTGGAGAAAACGCGACTGAAGCTGAAGGCAGCACAGCTGAGGAAGCTCCCGAGGAGGAGAGTCCAGAACTAGCTGACATCGAACTGCCGAGCACAAGTCGAGACGTTGAGTGGTTCCCTGCCGACGACCAGGTTCATGATCCAATACGAACCAGGAAATATTCCTACTTAGACAGTGAGTGGGATAGTCCAGGTGAGCTAGAAATAGACAAAGCAGATCAGGTCAACGAGAATCACATCACACCTGATCAGGAATTAGGCCAAGTAGGGTCAGATAAGGACACCGAAACTCCTCCTGAGACTCCAGAAAGTGGAGAGGGACAGTTAGAAACTAGAGCTGACGTTCATGCAGAAGAAAGCGAAGAGATCGAAGAGCATGAACAGGAACAGATAGAACTAGATCAAAGTGCTCAGACAACGGAAACGACCGTAACCGGAAATAAAAAGCAAGTGCGATTTGAATCTGAGCAGGGTCAGAATAGGGACCAGGCAGAAGACATAGATGAAAGACCTGGAACTAGTCAGACAGGCAGGAAAACAGAGGTGCCACAACAAAAAGTAAAGAGAGTGCACGAAGAAGGGCAAGTTTCCTCAACTACTGGGAGGAAAGGAGGCAGAAGTGCACCCCGATACGTCAAAAGACTAAGGCTCAGACTAAAGACAGTCGAAGAGAAACTGAAAGACCGGAAAAGGGCTGAAAGTGAAAGAAGGGCAGCCCAAGGAAAATCGCTGAGAAAAAGCGACAGACTAAAGAAACAGAACCGACTGTATCGGAGCCCTGAGTGGACTTACTTTGTGTTGGAGGAAATAGACGAACCACACCACAGTGGCAACAGTGACGACGAGTCCATTGCTGATCGGAGTTCGGACGAAGACCCTCCTTGAGAGAGCCCTGAAGTGAACCTTTGGTGCAAAGAAACGAAGAGGGGTAGCAAAAGCCACCTGTAAGCTAAAAATGTCTGATCCGAGTGTCTCTGGAAGGTCCCGATGTGGGTGTCTTAAAACTTGCTGTAAAATATGCTTGTGTAGTATAGCAATGCTAATAATAATGTGGATAGCACTAACAGTTTTTCTACCTTTTATGATAAGCAAAAATCCAAACTTGTCCCCTACTGAACCAGAAGCAGTAGACGTAGGGGTTGTACCGACTGTAGAAACACCACGAAATTTAGAAAGACGCGACAAACAAGTAGGCTTGACACACACACGACCTAATTTAGAAGCATCAGATGAGGATGGACTACACTTCCACAAAATGAGAAACAGGACACATTTGAATGTTTTTGCTAACTTGTTAGTGCATTACGTAGAAGCTATGGAAATAGAAGACTGTTATGTCTGCATGAAGCTACCTACCTCAGTGGCTGAAGGCGTGACATACCATCATCTACCTTTAACCTATGGAATTTCCTGCAGTATCTTAGCTAGCTTGTTCTATAGAAGCACTTTACAGTACTATTATTCAAATGATGACGTAGTATTTTCTGAACTTCCCATTAGAGGACATTTGAACCGTGTACATACTACCAGTGACGTGACCCGTTATATGGGAGAATATTTTCTGACTATAGGGAATATAGATTTAGATGAAGCTAGACAATCTAATCTGACCTGTTCTCTACATGAGCAGGAAAAGATGTTCATTAAGATGGCAGACAGAAGGAGAGAAAAGTTTCAAAAGAAAGCAAATGACGAAAAAGATAGAGTCCCTAGGTGGGCTGAGCACATGGATAACACCTCGCAAGGCGAAGCTAATCCTGCCTTGTTGCCTGATTTTGAACGAAAAGGAAAACTTTGTATCCATAGGGAAAAGACAGAGTACTATAACAATGTATTCATCGGTTCCAGCGAGTGTGAACATAATTACAAGGTAATTGGAGGTTGGGGTTTCAAAAATGGGTCAGAACCTGTGTTTCCCGGAATATATTATATATGTGGGAACAAGGCTTATTTCAAATTGCCGGATCATTGGTATGGAAGCTGCTACTTTGGCATTGTTTTCCCGAAAATATACCATGTGAATAATGCAGCTGGAAGCGATGAAGAAACTAATGGCTTAGTGCGTAGTAAACGTGAAAGTGTAGGTGAAATTATAGGTGATATTTTTAGTGCACTGATACCTGGAATGGGGGTAGTTCTGAACACCCATAGAATCTGCAAATTGTCTACAGTAGTGGACCGGTTATCAACGGACACTGCTGCTGGATTCCTGATGGTCAACACTGAAATGGTTGCGATCAGATCAATGGTTTTACAAAACCGTCTTGCCCTTGACACTCTATTAGCAAAAGAGGGCGGAGTCTGTAGAATGCTGAAAGCGCAACATTGTTGCACTTACATTCCAGATAAAAGTATCGAATTAAAACAATATGTGAAGAACATAACTAATTTGGAGAAAGAACTCAAACCATTGGAGGTTGACAGTGCCTGGACGAGACTGACTGGAGGTCTCTCCTCTATAGGTAGTTGGTTTACTAACCTAGGTAGAAATCTTTTGTGGAAAATACTGATGCCAATAGTTGTAATAGGTATAATTGTATTGATCATTTTTATCTGCTGCAAATGCCAGAAGTGCAGAAAGAAATATACAGTGAATCAGAGGGGGGTGAAAAGAAACATTGATGAACTAGAATTAGAAGAATTAAAGAGTGCAATTTACAAAAAGGCGAAAAATCACCACTCTCATAGAGAAGCTGAAAGGAAACTCAATAATAAATTTGTTGAAATTGAAATGAGTGATGTGGATGAATGAGAAAAGTTGGCATCTGTTTCCTTTATGTGGTGATGATAGTAAATATCATCAAAGAGGGGATTGATGGAGCAAGGATTCGCACGTAAAGCGCCTTGCCCCAGTGCAAGAACCTCGCCCAATGTATAATACTACTAAAATAATTGTTTGTCATTTATTATACGTTTTCCCATACACGCGGGTTTCCCCAGGATGCTTGCTCGTATGTCTTTTCCATATTAACGAAGCTTGCACTAAAGAATCGGCTGCTTTGCTGACATTCAGTCTGCGCATGCGTCGGTCATACCCATGTGATGTGACGCACTCGCATTCTGGAGGGAATTTGTGCTCATGCGCACTGTTGCAAAAATGGCCGCTTGACTCTCACCACGCTCTCCGCTTGCTACTGCTGCTTCAGCCTATCTGTCTTTTCGCACTAAACATTAATGCTATAGTCATTATAAAGTAAGGGTTGGTTAGAATTTTATCATGGTATACAGTGTGATCATTTTATATGTGATTTTAATTTGTTCTCGCTTACTTTTCATGTACCGCGTCTCTGGGGGCTGGGAGTGCTTAAGCTACGCCATATTTGAAGCTCCTCTGGGTATTTCCATGTGACCTGGGAGAAACTCGACTGCGCAGACGCTGAAATCAGCCAGCTGGCTCCCGAAGCCAAATGCGCCTGAGAAAACCAGCACATGATGAGGACACTCACCTTGAGAATAACTGACTTTGTTGCGATGTCCTGTGCACTCAAATTTTCTATTGTATTCTATGGATGGGAATGTGAACCTAATGGGCGGATAGAAAAATTTAAATTTCATGGTGGGAACGTTGAATTTTAGGAGGTGGTAATGACCGCACCACCTCTCCTGACCAATCGTAATGTGGGAAACTGTCACTTGCAACATTAGTGGGTGGTCTGAGGGACCCCAAAATGGTATAATTACCCTAGTTTAGCTTAGGAAAATTGTCCGACTTGTCCGAGTAGCAGACCTGTCACTGACCCTACGATCTCAATAGGTGCTCAATCTGAAAGTGCTGCGGAGCACTTTGTCCATACTTTCCACAAACTCCTAAGGGGTGGAAAATCCTAAGTGCTGGCGAAGCACTTTGCTGGGGAATTCGAAAATCCAATCGGGGTTTCTGGCGGATTACTTGCAGAAGGGGGTAACGCAGGCGTTGCTGTCCGAAGCTGTGGGTGTTGGTCGTGCCCTGGGAGGCCCAGTCATTTGACCCGAACCTGAGGGGTATCCTGTCCTGATCTGTCCGTGGGCTGTACCTGTTCGCATTCTGGTATTTCCTTTTCTGAGGGTCCTAGTCCCCGTCCTTCCAACTGACCCGTGGCCAGGGTTAGTCTTCTCTCAGACCTAGGTAAATATTAACCTGTGGGTTTGCGTCTCTCTCTCTCTGTGTTTTTTTATAAAGTACTCTTGCCTGTGATATTGCTCTATCACCTTGAGAACAAGTTATATGCAATTGTTGAAGAATTGTTCCACTTCTCTCCCCACCTTTAGAAAATTGCCAAACTGTTATATTTTATTAGTATGTTCCAATTTTTCCCTTTCCTTTAGCTGATTGCAGTGAATTTAGTAAGAATAGTTTAAGCGCTTAGGTTAAATACATGTTCTAGGTCCCAACCCCGTCCTATTGTTCCTAGCATAAAGTTGCAGTGACTAGTTCTGTTCTAAAAATCCTACCTTTTAGTCTTCCCATATATTCTAATGGTTATAATTCTAATACAAAGTTACTTATTAGTGTTGATTTTGATGTTTGATATACTATTCTGCATATCGCTTATTGTCTTGGCATCTTCTCTTTGAACCTTTATATAAAGTTTTAAACTTCATCAGGTGTCTGTGGTCATTTTACAGAAATTGTGGATAAGTATGTACTGAAGTATAAAGAATATATCTTTCTAGGTTCCCTGTCTACTATTTTCCCTTATAGCTCCAGGTCCGTCGGAAAGTTGTACCTGTGGTAAGTCAGGTACATGGTAAGCAGAGGTGTAACCCAAACCCTAATTACTCATAGAAGCGTGTAGCAGAAGCCATCACCCAGTTCACCCAAATGTCAATGGTGTATTAAATTTTATGCACGCCAGGGCCCAGTGCGTGTAAGTAATTGGTGAATACGGTGACCCGGGTGAACTGCGCGCTCTATCAATGACATTAGGAATGATATTCTGTCCGCCCGTCGTGTGAGTTGGGTTGGCCCCCTACGTAAAGACTTTAATGGGGACTGCATTGTTTTAAACTTTAGGCACCCTGGTACTGCTAAATACATACTTAACCATAACAGCACCCACCCGGGACCTTCTACTGTTGTCACTCTCTTGCCCTTGGGCTATTTTTATAGGCCTCCACCTAGGCAACTCTTCTCAGCTCCACCTTCCTTTCCACCTTTTCCAGTACCATCGCCTTTCCCACTTTTTAATAGATTTACCGCATTAGCGGACACATGGAGTTTGGACTGACCATTAGATATTCCTTCTCATACCTCAGCTATTGATTACGCTAATAATGAAGCTCCTGTTGGCAATTCACCTATCTGTCCTAGTGTAAAATTGTTGAACTCCCCAGACAGGTGTAGGCTGTCATCTGACCCCACAAAAGGCGTTCCTGGCCATACTTCCATCATAGCCTCCGATGAACTATCCATCTTGAGTTGGAATATTGCTGGCCTCAACGCTAAAATGAATATAAAGTATTGGACTGATTGGGTAACCAGCTTTGACGTTTTAATGCTGCAGGAAACCTGGTGCACAAGATCTCTACTCCTTGAGGGTTATAGCTGCCATAATCTGATTGTCCCTTCTCCTCCCACTGGTCGCCCCAGTGGGGGTTTATCAATTTGGGTCAAAATTACAGTTGGAGCTAAAACTGAACTACTGCCAACTACCAATAAAAATCTTATGGCGTTGAAATATACAGGTCGGTTAAAGTTATGTTTTATTAATTTCTATAGCAATGACTTTATAACCCATCCTAACACCAACTTTCTGGAATTGTTTAACTTCATTGACGAAGTAGTAGACGGCCAAAAATATGGCAGCTTCGATGGCATTTGCTTGGGAGGCGATTTTAATGCACACATTCACCCTAGAACCCCGCCTTATAGGAGAGGAGAAGAATTGTTAGACCTGTTAGCAACACGTGACTTAGTTGATGCAATGGAGAAATTGGATATGGGCGTGAACAATGTACCCGCCCCTACCTATATCGCGCGTGGGAGTTCTACCACCATAGATTATGTATTCATTTCACCCCTCCTTGAGGATCTCTTACTGAAATCTGAGGTTATTTCGTCCCCGTATAGTGACCACTATCCAATTTTAATTTGCCTCAAATCAATTAAAACGCTGAGAAACAGAATAGAAATCGGGGCTAAAAATTTAATGGCATCGACAGACAGGGTAAGGGTGGCTTGGAGGGGGATAGACAACCAGGATGTTTTGGCTAGAGTCATCAAAAAACATCCTACTCTAGTCTCGGTATGTCTATCAACCTCCAGCCCGGGGCTTGATATCGTTAACTAATTTTGTGAGTTATGTAAGGTAATAAAAAGGGAAATCTCCAAACCCGCCCCAGCCCATATTAATAGCAACCCCAGATGGTTCGACAACTCATGCTCTAAAGCTAACCAGGAACTTAGGGCTGCCCTTACTGCTGCACCGCGTGACCCGTCCCTGGTAAGGGCTCTGAGATCCAGATATAAACATTGTCTAAAAACTAGATCTGAAGAACTATTAAAAGATCACTGGGACTCTCTTGTCCGCACAGCCGCCTTACGAGACGTTGGAGGGTTCTGGAGGGCCGTTAAGAATCTTAGATCACTGGGTTCCAATATCTCCCCCATCAACTGTAATATAACAGGGGATGCGTGGGTTGACCATTTTTCTAAGATCTATGACGCTCCTGCGTCTGGCAACCCAATTAAAATTGTCCCAGCCATAAAGCCTCTAAATATTTTGTTGTCAGAGGTTGAGGGCGCTATTACTGAAAGCGCGGGTAACAAAGCCCCTGGTCCAGATGGCTTATCCATCGATCAAATTAAATCTGAACCTGACTTTTGGGCACCTTTGTTATGTAACGTTTTCAATAATTTATCCCTCACCACTGTCCCGGAAACATGGTCTTGTAGCACTATCGTACCCATATTTAAAAAAGGTAATAGACTTGATCCTGGCTGCTACCGCCCAATATCATTAATTGACAATACTCTAAACGTCTTAGGCAGGGTCCTTTTTAACAAAATTAGCACTTGGGCGGAAGAAAACACCATCTTACATCCCTGCCAGCTAGGTTTCAGAAGTAAAGTGGGCACGGTGGAGCAGTGCCTCCTGAACTTAAACCTGCTTATGGCCAAATATACGATTGCCAAAAAATCACCTATATATTTTGGTTTTATGGATTTAAGTTCTGCCTTTGATTTTGTTACCCGTTCCTGCTTATGGTCAGTCCTGCTAAATTATGGTTTAGATGAATCTTTAGTTTATTTTCTGGCACACCTTCATAGCGATTTGAAAGCTCGTGTTCGTATAAACAATTGCGGAGAAGTTTCTAATGATATTTTAATTGGCAGGGGGGTCAGACAGGGCTGTGTCCTGGCCCCCCTGCTTTTTATCTTATATATAAGTGATCTGAGTGTTTTTTGGGCAAATTAACTAATGATGTCCCACAAGTCAATGGCAATTCTGTTCCTGCACTACTCTATGCGGACGATGCGGTCCTTATGGGCCGCACACCTAATGCCTTGCGAATTTTAATTTCGTGTTTTGTTAAATTTATGGCAGACCTGGGCCTCTGTACCAATTTCAAAAAATCATTTATAATGTCTTGTGGCCCTAAAAGTTACAAAATAAGCCATATTCAATCAGGGGATGATATTTTAAAAAGCACTTGCACTTTCCCTTATCTTGCCCTGTTATTTTCCAACACTGGCTCTTGGCAACCCCATGTTGCCCTGGGAAGGAATAAAATGAGTAAGGCCATAAATTCTTTAACCTCCCTTTGCCAACCCAAACAAGCAGACGTGATTGTGTCACGTTTACAAATCTATAGAACACAATGTCTACATGTGGGAACCTATGGTGCTGAGGTATGGGGTTATTCCAACTGCACCCAACTACAGACCGAAGAAAACAGATTTTGCCGGAAGATTCTAGGGGGGCGTCATCAGTGCACCAACTTACATCTGTCGCAGGGAACTAAACCTCCTTTATATAGAAGACTTCATAAGATCCAGACCCCCATTGTTCTGGATAAAAATCTGGTGTAATTCCGCTGCCTCCCTGTCACGTGATATTATTATGGACTGCCTAAATTGTGAGAGGGCTAACTGTATACCTTAGTTTAAGGCTGTGGAAAATAGTTTATCGAGTGTGGGGCTGGGTCATCTTTTTACATCCCCGCAAATGATTGACCACACGCACAAGAACTTACCAAAAAAGGCCCTCTATGATTGTTACCGCAAGGAGAGGCTAAGGCGTGACTTGATAAAACCCACCACAATTAGATACATCTCCTCCATGGACCCAAATGAGAAACCATCTGCCCTGCCCCAGAGCTATCTCCGCTTAAAGCTAGGCAGAAGGAACAGGAGTTTGCTATTCCGGTTCAGGGACGGAAGCATTATAAATTTACTTTGCTTCCCGTTAGGCTTCAACAAATGTGTGGAAAATCTAAGCTGTCCCTGTAATCTAGGCGGCACACAAAGTCTGCTCCATTTTATTTTCTTTTGCAGTTTTTATTGAAAGCACACTTTGCACTTTCTAATGCCGTACTGTAAAAAAAATGCTTTGATTGATTTTAAATTAGCTTTTAAAGACTTTTTAATGTTAAAGACGGATGAGGCCATCTTCAGAGTGAGCTGCTTTCTTAAAGCAGCTGTACGGTCTCGTGCTTCTCTGTTAATTGATTGAAATACTTGCACTATGCACACTTTTGCACATTTGCTTTCTGCACATTGCATATTTTGCACTAATGATTGTATTTTTGCACATGATAAAACTGTATATCGCTATGAATTTGTAAATAAGTGGGATGGTATTTGTGTTTTTTACTTCTGCTGGATTTTATGTGTACTTTTATGGATGTTTTACAATCCGAATAAAGATCTTTTGACTTGACTTGACTTGAATCCAGTGGCAAAGTGAGCAGGGGTGTGTCAGAGTAGCTGTCCATGTAATCCCATACAAATGTGGTGCATACCCAATCAGGGGTAACTTTACATTTCATTACAAGACCGGAGGCTACATTATGCATTAACTGTTATTGCTGCCTAAGATATGCAGCCCTTTAAAGTGTAACAATTACATCATAAATAAAACATTCCACAGAACATAGACAAGTGTCATAGCAACCAAATAACTTCCTCTTTTATTCACTGCTCATGGAGAGTTAAGTATTGTTTCCTCCTTTCTCCTCTTTTATAAGTATTTTTGTATCCTAATGTTTGATCTAGCAATTTATTTTTCAGGTTTACCTTATTTAGGTAAGTAACCTATTCATTACAATTGTTACAAACTGTATTTTAATGGTTTCATATTTTACCCTTTCGGGTAAATTTAGTTTGTTAATTCTCAGTCCTTCCAATTTATGGTTGGTTCTTTCTTTCTTACTTTTCTTTGTTTATTTCTTCCAAATCATAACAGTCCGCTGCATTTAATATCGCGGATGCTGCTCTTTATTTTGATGACATCTGTGTCTTTCTCATGATGTCGAATCCTGTCTCTCTATTTATTTATGACAATCGCCTTCAGTTATCGGCATCTCTGTGTTTTTTTAATCCCTTTTATGCGTCTTGTGCCCTCCGTTGGAGGCTTTGTTACTGGGGCATTTATTGAAATGCGAAAAGCTTACCTGGAGAATTCCGGTGAAGCCACTCTTCGGGCTCGAGCGTGCGAGTAACTCTGATGCTTCTTCCGTTTTCTGTTCGTGACCCGCTCGCGGAAATGAGCGGCCCTTAGACCAGCAAGGCACAGATACAGCCTGAATTCAGGGACTTTGACAGCTCGCGCTGTGCGTTTCCTTGCCAACGCACAGTGCAGGGCTGGATCTTACATTTTAACCGACATCTATATCTGGGATAAAGTATCCTCAGCTGTACATTATAAGGATATTGCAAGTCACTGAGGAGTTTTTTCACCAGATATATGAACGAGGCCAAAAGCTGAGATCCTTTATAGGATTGTGGAACTTCAAGGTGGCTTGCAATGTCTTTTTAGCATATGCCAAAGGGAATCTTATTCTTTCTAATATATGCCCGAATCCTCACCCATCCCGCAAATGGCTTAAATCCTTTGTGTTTTGGTGCAGGAACGTAGAGTAAAAGCAGAATCTGTATTCTGAAATTAAACATACCAAAAAGCAGTTAGTTAATGTACTTCAGATCAAAAAAGCCCATAGTTCAGAATAGTTAAGAATGAGAAGTTACATGAAGAACCATAGTGTGCAAAAGAAACATATTGCCATGAATCTCTTCTTTCTGATGATTGCTTTTCTATTAGGAAAAGAAATCATAAAAAGAAACTCTTTAAAGATTAGCTAAAATGATACTCCGTCATTCACCTTTTAGATTGGATGTTAGTAGCAGGCACTCTGACGTGACAACTCAAATGTAATAAGTTGAGCAGCTATGTCATATTCATTTTGCATGAGACTAGAAATGTCACAACCTAACTGTAATAAAATAATTAAAGACAGATTTGTATACAGGGATTGCAAGCTCCCATATATATTATAAATGCATTTACACACTAAAGTTACATATGGAAGTACAAGAGACAACTTTTGTAGAAAATGTGAAAAGAGCACTAAGCAACATAGTTCGTTCTCCAATCTCTTTATTAATTTTTTTTTCAAATCATAAAATAATATAAGAATACCTTTTTCATGACATATCATTGGGCTTGAGTCACATTTCTACAGATATCCACACAACTTCATCTGAGCAGTTATCAAAAGAGCACTAAGCAACACAGTTTTTTCTCAAATCTCTTTATTGAATTTTTTTTCAAACCATAAAATGGTATAAGTATACCTTTTTCATGACATTTCATTGGGCTTGTGTCACATTTCTACAGATATCCACACAACTTCATCTGAGCAGTTATCAAAAGAGCACTAAGCAACACAGTTATTTCTCAAATCTCTTTATTGAATTTTTTTTCAAACCATAAAATGGTATAAGTATACCTTTTTCATGACATATCATTTGGCTTGTGTCACATTTCTACAGATATCCACACAACTTCATCTGATCAGTTATTAAGATAGGTCTTAATAGAGAGAATAAATCTCCCTCCCTCCTCGACCCACGAATAACAACCAGAATGATGCATAAATATAGAGGACAGAGAAGAAAGTGGGATAGGAAATGGAGAGGAGTAGGTAGAGTGGTGTGCTGAAGCAGCTAAAATAAACTGCAAAGGGAAAAGTGGCAGTAACACATAGAGTAGGGTCATAGCCACAATACCGCTTTCAGGAAGTCTTCCTGATTGTCAATAGATAATGTGTATGTACAGGTATATTAATAACATATCTTAGGTTCATAAAGAGAAGGAAAGTGCACCAAAATGAAGTCAGTGAGCTTCAAATGTATTCCAAAACATATCCTTTATTTTATTTTCAGTTTAAAACTTGGACATCAGCCAACCCGTTTCATTCCGAATGGAACTTTGTCAGGGCTCAAGTATCTTGATCTTGGTTCAATTACTTAGTGTACAACAGTCTATAGATTCCAAAAAGTTAGTCCAAGTAGGTGGAAGCCTGGTTTCGCAAATCGTAAATAGATTTCAGAGTCCCACAGACTTCCAAGCAGATACAAATAGTCCAAAGGACGGTGACCCAGGTCCTCCATATCCACCAGGAGGCTAAGTCACAAATATTAATCACACTAATCTTACAAGGTCCAAGGGCTAAGGTAGTGGCCAACAATCCTGGTCAATGTTGATGCTTTCTAAAGGGTATTCTCTTTAGATAAATAGTTGTGGTGCCTGAAGTTTCTGGAGGGTAAAGTAAAGATATTCTAGTTATAAGGTAATCTGTAAGGGGCTTCCACCTGCCAATATTTTTTTTTTATCAAAGTGGTTTAATATCTGTATATTTTGTTTGATTGTAAGGGTTTGCCACAACCTGTGACACTAGAGTGCACTCGGAATGGGGGATGCTCTCCCTTAGTCCAATATAGGGCACTATCGGTTGGCACCTGGACACCTAGCTTGCAACTTGCCTGTGCCCTCTAGTTCCTGCTTGTTCTAGACTGATCCAGTGACAGTGCAGCTGCCCAGGTTTTCCTGCTGGGGTTTTCCCGACTGTGTTTTCTAACTCACCGTTCTTCCCACCAACAGTAGCCACTCCCTCCCCAGGACCTACTTAATGCAAGCTGCAGCGTGAAAATCTTGTGTATGTCTGTCCATGCTTGGACTGTGCTACAACCCCTGGCCTTCCCTCCCTGTAAAGCTACACCATTGCCGAGCTCTACACCCTCGACCCAGGACGCAACAAACAGTGCCGCCATGCTGATCCACTCTCCACAGTAGGACGTTTCAACTGCACCCACTGCCCCTTCACCTGTCACTGCGCACACACCAGCCCATCGACCAACCCCACCCTGAACACACCACAGACACCACCTGAACAATAACACCAACTTGGATGCACCCTTCTCAAATGCAAGCATTCCACTGAAATATGGGACCTCATGCCACACCTGCGCCCGACAAAGTCTCCCTCACTGAGGTCTGACTCAACCCCCATCTGCCCCAGAAATTGCCACAGCAATCCATGACAGATTTAAATCACTCATCAGGACCGCACCAACAAGCCAGGAAGAGGAACAGCCATCATCATCCACAAAGAGATCATACAGTGTACCACCACCACCTCCATGGAACATCTCAACTTCAAGCTCGACATGGACAACAAGACCACCATCAGAGGCACCCTCGCATATCAACCCGCAGGCCCCTCGCTCCAGCTTCTGCAACACCATCGCAGACTTCATTAAGCCCCTAGCCTTAGACTCCAAGCACTATGTCTTCCTCAGCAACCTAAATTTCCACATTGACGGCCCCAATGACAAAACATTGCACACCTCCTTGACAGTATGAGCAACCTCAGATTAACCCAGATCATACACAAACTGCAGGACACATGCTGGATGCAATTTTCGCCTCTAGCAACTGTGTCAAATGCAGCCATGTCACAGATCTTACACGGACTGATAACTCCGTCCTCCACTTAAGCATCTCCAGCCCATACACCGCCACCCCCAACAGACTAACACTCACCACCGGAGGTGGAATGAAATCTGAGCAACAAGCTCAGCGAATGCCCTCTACACCTCCAACCCTGCTACCGGCTCCAACCTCGAAAAAGGAGTAAAAAACTTCAATACCTGGATCACCAATTGTACACACGGCATCATCCCCATCAAGAGCAACATCCAGATAAAGTCCTCTAAAAAGGCCACCTGGGACCGCAAAATGAGACAGCAATCAGTTAGAGAGGAGATGGTGCACCAGGAAGGACACCTCCGACAGGGCAGTCTTCAAGACCTCCCTCAACCTCTACCATTGTCTGCTGAGGGCACCAAAGAAGACAGCCATTGCTGCATGCATCAAAACCAGCGCCAACAACACTAAGGAACTTTTCAACATTGTTAAGGAATTCTCCAACTTGGCTGCCAGTGAAAAGAACATCACACCCCCACAGTAGCTATTAGACAACCTTGTACACTTTACTCAACAATAGGATTGCAACCATATACAGAAACGTCAAACCCCAACCCACACCTACGGACCTTCCTCGAGAGATAATCTACCACCATACCCAACACGAACCACACACTGACCACCTGAAACATCCTCTACACCTAGGACACCACCTCCACCATGAAATCTATCCACTCTGGAGCTACCACAGACCCATGATAACACCACATCTTCAACCTAGGAAACCAAAGAATCAGGCAGGAACTCACCACCCTACTCAAGAACTCTATCACCACAGCAACATTTCCTGATGCCTGGAAACACGCCAAAGTCTGACCACTACACAAAAAAACCTCCACCAACACCAGTTAACTCAAAAACTATAGGCCAATCTCCCTGCTCCCATTCCCAGTGAAGGTACTGGAAAATAAATAAACAATCAACACATGATACACTTGGACAAGGGAGAAACAGCAGCTTTGATCCTCCTCGAGGTCTCAGTAGCCTTCAACACCATATTCCACCACACACTGATCGAAACAATCCACCACAAGGGCATCCAAGGGGATGCACTCAAAAGTATTGCCTTCTTCCTCACCGGAAGAGCCCAGAGGATCCACCTCCCCCTTTCATCTCTGAACCCAAGGATAACACTGTTGGTGTCCCCCAGTGCTTATTCCTCATCCCAACACTCTTCAATGCATGTGTGACCCCTCTGGCCAACATTCTGAGATCCCACAATCTCTACATAATTTCTTGTGCAGGTGACACCCAACTCATCCTCTCCCTCACCAACGACCCCACCACCACCAGAACCAACTTTCACAGATTCAGGACATACTTTGCTGACTGGATGAAGAATAACTGCCTGCAGCTGAACACAGACAAGACTGAAGTACTGATCTTTGGCAGCAGCAGCAACACATAGAACGACTCCTTGTGACCACCAGACCTAGGACCCACACACACTCCCTCCAACCATGTCAGAAATCTTGGAATCATCATTGACAACAAGCTTACCAGGAAATCACAGATCAACGCCATCTCCTCCGCAAGCTTCCTCACTTAGGGCATGCTACGTAAGATCTTCAAGTGGCTAACCCTACACACAAGACACACTGTGACCCAAGCCCTCACCACCAGTCGACTGGACTACGGCAATGTCCTCTACCTAAGAATCGCTGCACATCCTATGTTATGTTATGTTATGTTATACATATTTTCAAAGACTAGCAGTTACCCAAGGGTGTCCTGACACTGGTTACTATCCTTTGAGCAATGAGCATTATGGACCATTTCTACCTGTCAAAGAGCCAGGTTTTTTAAATCCCTTCCTAAATGGCAAAAGATCAGTGGCATTACTCAAATGGGAAGGGAGGTCATTCCAGGCCTTTGCCGCGCAGACAACAAAGCTTCTCCCACCCCACATTGCTTTTTTTGTGGGTGGTACTGTCACCAATTTGGCTCCAAGCAAGCGAAGAGTTCTTTTGGGTGTATTCCATTGAAACTGTCATTTCAGATGGGCAGGTCGTGTTCCTTGAAGGGCCTTGTAAACGGTGCAGAGGGATTTAAAACGCACCCAATTCCTCACAGGTAGCCAGTGCACTATTTTAATTTCTCTGGAAATTGATGTAAATTTGGAAGTACCAGTAGGCAATCTGGCGGCCGAATTTTGCATCATTTGGAGATTATTCAGAAAACGATCTTGAATGTTTAAGTACAGACTGTTACAGTAATCCAGCTTTGACAGACCAAGTGCTGTGACCACTGTTCGCCGGCTATCAGGCGGTAGAAATAGCAGTATTTTCTTGATCGTTCTGAGGGCGTACGCAGTGCCCGAAGCCACTGCATTTACGTGGTCGCCAAAGTTAAGCCTATCGTCCACTATTACTCCTAAATTTTTAACTTGTTCGGTGGGAGTAAGAAGAATGCCTTTAGAGTCCGACCACTAGTTTGAGGTCCAGAAATTGGCATAGTTTCCAAACAGGATGACCTACGTTTTGCCTGAATTGACCTTCAGGCAGTCTAGTGACATCCACCTCCCGACTGCTTCCATACAGTCTTGGAAGCAATTGCCTATTCCCACTTCCTGTCGTTGTAGCAGAGACACCACAATTTGAGCGTCATCTGCATACGAGGTGAGACCAAAACCAAAGGAGCTAATGAGGGGAGCCAACGACGAAACATACACATTAAAGAGTGTGGAACTCCACAGGCCTGGGAAAAAGTTTGGAATAGTAATCGCCGAGACACAATTTGTGATCAGTCTGTTAGAAAGGACTTCAAAAGCTCCCATGCTTTAGCCTGGATCCCGCAAGTCTTCAAACGATCCATCAACAGGTGATGATGGATAGTATCAAAGGCCGTGAACAGATCCAGCATGATTAAGGCGGCCTTGCCTGCCCAATCCACTGCTTCCCTAATCTCTTCTGTGGCTTTTATGAGAGCAGACTCTGTACTGTGTCCTTCTCTGAAGCCATATTGGGTGGGATCTAAAGCTTGAGTTTCGCCTAGAAAAGCACTACGTTGCACATTCATTGTTTTCTCAACCAGTTTTGCTAGGAGTGGAAGACGCGAAATTGGGCGAAAATTGTTGGGGTCCTTAGGATCCAGGCTAGGCTTCTTTAGTAGTGTCAGTATCGAAGCAACCTTCCAGAGTTTAGGGAAATGCCCTGTTTCAAACATAGCGTTAAAAATGGAGGTAAGTGACAGGGCAACTGGTCCCGGGGCCAATTTGAACACAGAGACTGGACAGGGATCATAAGGAGAGCCTGATCTTTCTGCCATGAGGAGCCTTTGAGTGTCACTTGTAGATAACGGCGCAAACTTGTCAAAGGTATGGAGGAGACCCACAACTGGCTTATGATCCTCCGTTACAAAGACCGTCCCTGCTGCACTTGGAACGTTAAATGCCGAGAAGATGATCCCCACTTTATTCAGAAAGAACCTGGCATTATCTTCGCATTATATCTGGCTTGTATGAATTTTAGCTGGGCACGGGGAGGCCAGGCTGGATATCATTTTAAAAAGCTCTTCACCCGAATTATTTGCTAAATCAATTTGATTTGCGTAGCACTTTTGTTTTGCATTAATTAGGAGTTGTTTATAAATTAGGAGGTTGTTTTTGTAAAACTTTTTCTCAGTTTCTTTGTAATCTTTCCTCCAGCTCCACTCAAGGCGTTTGCATATACGTTTTAGATTCCTAAGTTCCTCCTTGTACCATGGAGTAGAGGGTTGTGATCTTTTAGGAAAGAGAGTTTTTACTGGGACTAGTTTACTACAGGCTAACTCCATCCAGTTAGTGTATGCGTGGTAGCCTCCTCCACTCCTGATGGCATTCGACCAGCCGGTGTGGTAAGCAAATTTTATGAAGGGGCTCCTAGATCCCGGTAGTCTATATAATAGGATGCCTTTAAAGGTGTGATGATGAGATAGGCTAAGGTTAAAAGACAGTGCCTCAGAGGCTCAGTTGGAGGCTGAGTGAAATGCTGCCTTCATTGAGTTCTACAGAGACTTCAGCCAATACAGAATTCCACAGCAGACTCATCCTCGGCATTCCCCAATGATCTCACATCACACCCCACCTCAGGAAACTCCACTGGCTTCCCATACATAAGAGATTTCAAACTGCTGACCCATGTACGCAAGTCTCTACACAAACAAGGGCACACCAACATTAGCCATTGCCTGAACTTCCACCAACCCTTGAGAAGACTACTCTCCGCCTCCCTTTCACTTGCCCATACTCCCCACATCTAATAAAGCAGAACTGGAGGATGCTCCTTCTCCCACATCGCAGCAAAAACCTGGAACAGCCTCCCCACGCACCTCTGGACCATCTCCTCACTTCCGGAATCCAGAAAGGCCCTCAAGACCCGGCTGTTCGAAAAACCCTTCAGGACCTGCAAGCGCCTAGATACCCTATCAGGTGATTAGCCGCGCTTTATAAATCCTGATTGATTGATTGATTGAATACGTTGTATAGCCATTTCTTTCATATGTAGTATGTGTAGCCAATCATGCCTTCCAGATCTGAAATCAGGATTTCGTTGCACACTGTCCCCTTGTGTTCCAGTATTTCCATCCAAATTGTTTGTATTAATGCACAGGTCCACCATATACGTTGGAAAGTGCCATGTTCTTGACTGCATCTCCAGCAAGTAGCCACTTTAGATGAAAATATTCAATTCCGCATTGCTGCGATCATGTACTACTGGTACATCACTTTATTTGCTGATTCCCTTTGAAAAATGTTTCGAAGTATCTTGAGAGTGTCTTGTTGTTCCCAGGTCTTGCTCATTATTTCTGGATGCAAGTCTCCCTCCCACTGCTTTTGAAATGTGTGAAGGGTGTTTGGTTTAGAGGTCTGTAGTACTTCATATCTTTGTGAGATTAGTACTTTTGTGCAGTAAAATATACAAACTAACTTTTTAAAGTGTGTGAGTGGGTACATTGCAGCTGCTTTGTAAAAAGGGTGTAATGCCCAGTGTCTTAGCTGGCAGTCCTGGAGACGGGTTTTCTCAGAGAGTCTGTATTCTTGATTACATTGCTCAAAGGATGTGACCATGTCCCTTAAAAATGTTTTGAAATGTTCTGCACTCTCCTCTAGTCCATGCAGGGAAGGGATCGGGGCCCAGGGCAGAGATGAAGTTGGGAGTCCTTGCTAAAGGAGTGTTTGGGGAAGGGAAAGTAGTAAGCCCCCTTTTGACCGTGACCTGGACCCAAATTTCAAGGAGTATTTTGTTGGAGTAGATATTTTTTAACTATTTACTCTAGAATGGCGGGGAAGTCAAGCAAGACCCCAGATTTGTCAGCAGCTCTGTCCATATGAAACCAATGCTTTTTACTCTCCCTAAACTCTCAATTCTGATGCAGAACACTGATGTGGCACCCAGTAGTCTTCTTGGTTTTGGCATGCCAGACAGCCCATTACTCTAGGAACCAAGAGTATCTTATTAGATGTGTGGGATTTCTTACCACCCCAAATAAAGAATCACAATTTGGATTGAAGTTGGGTGATATCTACCTAAGGAAAAGGGATAGAAAGGTGTTGGAAAAGGTACAAAATTCTAGGGAGGATATTTGTTTTGATGCCATTAATCTGCCCTAGCCAAGGGGCCCCATCTTCTCAAGTCTTCTAGGATACTTTTGCAATAATCAGTCGAATTGGCTTTTGTTAATCTGCCAAGAGGCCTCTTAACATTATTGCCCAGGCATCGTACAGAGAATGTGTTTCAGTTAAAGGGTGGTAGAGTTTGGAGATGAGAGATTTGATCTGGGGTGCCATTAGGTTAAGGAGATTTGATTTCCATTTGTTGATTTTATAACCTGAATACTTGCTCAAATGCATCAAGCATCTGTGTCAGGTGTGAGAGGGATGCAGAGGGGTTTGTCACAGAAAGGTATGGTAAGGAGGATATCATCAGCGAATAGATTTATTTTGTGTATATGGCCATCAAATGGAATAGTTGTTAGGTCTTGATTCAGATCTTCATTGCCAAGGGTTCCAACACTCCTGCAAATAGCAAAGGCAAGAGAAGACCTACCGGTCTGCTCCCCCTGTCTGGTCCCAGGCTGATAGGCTGAGTTCATTGACCATAGATCCAAAGGATCACAGATGGGGAGGTATATGCTGACATGATTTTGTCGACCATCGTTGTGCAAAGGCGCATCTTGTTCAATACAGCCCTAAGAGCTGCCCAGCAGACCCGGTCAAATACTTTTCCAGCAACTAAGGATATTAATAAAGCGTGGATGTTACGTTTGTTAGACCAGGTGGGTTTGGTGTCAGATATTGTCAGCTCCCTAACATTTGCAGAAGAAACCTACCTGATCAGGGTTAATAAGATCAGGTAATGGAGGGTTCAACCGTGTTGCCAGAATATTCATGTATAGTATCGCATCTGTATTCAAAATGGCAATTGAGCAATAGAATTTACAAATTGACGGTCCTTATGGGGATTGGGTATTAGACCTTTTTCAGCTTTACACATGGTAGGATTGATGCTTGTCTGTTGGGAGAAACTTAAAGAAGGATACCATGTGATCTTGAAGAGACGAGAATAAAGTTTTATAAAATCCCTAAAGGAAGCCATCTTGGCCTTGGGATTTGCCCATAGGCATTGATTTGAGCACATGTCTCAGTTCTCCAGGCTCTATGGGTGCTTTTAGCAAATCTCTGTGGTAGAGGGAGATAGGCATCCATTTGTATTTCTTTAAGTATTCTTGTATCTTCTTAGGGTTTTCATTTCCCTTACTACAGAGGGCTTCATATGCATGAAAAGTAGCCTGTTTATCTCTTTCTACGGTTGACCATTTGCCAGAGGTGTTTGAGTGGTCGAATGTACATTTTGGGTCTGTGTAGACTAATTTTGCAGTTTAGAAGGCTATCTATCTTGTCCCTTTTGTCATAGAATCCTTGCCCAAGAGCCAGTAGAGAGTTTTCAGCCCGGTTAGGTCTATGTCATTTTAGCTGTCTCCTCAGGCTGGCCAGTTGCCTTCATGTTTGTTTTGGCGGGTGTTGTTCATCCTTGTTTTTAAGTGTCATGATTTTGAAAGTGAGATTCTGCTTAATCATTCATGCCTCCCTATTGATATTCACCCGATATGTGCATATAGTGATCATAGGACCCCTGATGGTAGCTTTGAATGTGACCCAGAGGGTGTGGTGAGAGATGTCAATTGAATTATTAGGTGTAAAGTAGTTGTTGATTGCGTCCAAGATGGTGGCCCTGTTCATTGGGTCTCTCAAGCACTGCGGGTGTAGGCACCAACGTGGCAAGTCTCCAGAGGGATGGTGACCCTCGCTCCACATTAATGCGTATATTTAGATAGTGATATAGCTGAAATTAGGACAGAGTCTAATATGCATAAGAGTGAGTGAGAGATGAAGGTGTAGGCTATGAGCAAATAGGAAGAGTGGATAAGAGAGTAGAATGTGTAGTCCCTAGTGTCTAGGTGCAAGTGATGCCATGCAATTATCAGTCCCAATTCGGTCATTTATTTTTTGAGAAGTAATGACACTGCCCGGATCCCTAGTATTTGTTTATATTCCTATTCCCAGTCTGGGTCCCGTGCCAGATTAAAGTTCTACCTCCCAAAGTAATATCATCCTGGACATACTGTAGTTGTTACCGAAGTATAGTGTAAACGTAAGTGTCTTAGGAAGTTCTTGGGGTATATATATTGAGCATCATGAGGATTGTGTTTCCTTGTACACTTTTTTGGTTTGAAAAGCTTTATTGAAGAAATTGTTAACATATAAAGACATCAGCAGGAACAGAGAATGTGCTCAAATATAATATAGAATATGAACAGTGCTGATATCAAATATTAAAAAACAAACAGTATTTTATGGGGTTTTTAAAGAAGAAGGGTAAGGGAAAAGAAGGGAGGAAAGAAAAGGGAATTTGGGGGGAGGGGGACAGAAATTAACATTGCAATATATAAATATTAAATATTAATTATGGCATATAAACAAATGGTATAGATAAACAATACAGACTGTTCAGCATAAAAATGTAATAACATAAGAAACCTATAAAAGGCGAAGAGAAGGAGAGAGTCAAAATTCTACAAGGAGGTTTAAAATTTTCTGAATTGATATGTAGAGATTTCTTTAGGGCTAAACGATCCAGGTTTGGAGTTAGAGGCAACCAGAAGAGATCAGTGTTACGGATTGGTTTGCAAGAGGAGGCAAAGGCAACATCAAGTCTGTGAAAATGACATAAGGTGTTCCACCAGTCTTGTACGGAGATGTTTGTAAGGGATTTCCAATTAGATGAGATGTGTTGAAATGCAAGAGCAGGCATGAGATCGAAAAGGCCATGTGAGTCTATAGGAAGGTCTAAAGAGTCAGAAAGACTACCCACAAAGAAAGAGAAGAGTTATGGAATAAGGAACAGAAAGTGTAAAAATAAGAGTAAGGTATGACCAAACTTTTTCCCAGAATTTAGAAACAACAGGACAGAGAAAGAAGAGATGGAGAAGATCAGCATTAGGAGTACCACATGTCCAACATTTAGAATCGGAAGAGGCTAAGAAACGTGACAAAGAGAGAGGAGAAAGATAAAGTCTATGATATAGATAAAATAAAGATTGAGTAAGAGAAGCAGAAGGAGAAATTTATAAGGATCTGGACCAAAGTTTATCCCAAAGAGCAACAGACCAAGTACAATCAAAGTCCGCTTCCCAGGAGAGTTCCAATTTAGTTTTAGCACGATCTGGATTAGGAGTAAGGGTGGGCGTAGTAGGCGTAGTGGGGCTACGCAAAGCTACGTGAAGTGGGCATGATGCTACGCCCGCTCACGCGCTTCGCGTAGCCCCACTACGCGCCTCCCGCCTCCCTCCTGCCTCCCTCCCACCCTCCTTTACATACATAAATTTAAGTTATAAGTGCAGTTAAAGTAAATAAAAGCACTTACCTGGTCCGCGGCGTCCCGGGGCTCCCTCTTCTATTTTGCGCCGACTTCTCCCATCGAAATCCGAATGCGCGGCCGCCCGCGCATTTCTCGTGGGCATGCATGCGTATGTAAAGGAGGGTGGGAGGGAAGCGGGTGGCGAGCAACTTCGCTCCGTCCACGGAGCATGCGTAGTGTTGCCTACTACGCCTACTTTGCAAAGTAGGCAACACTACGTACACTCCGTGGACGTAGTCTTGCGCCCACCCTTAATTTGGAGAGGAGAAACATTTATAAATAAGAGATTCTTTACGGTGGGTACTGAAAATGTTTAGGAGAGGAGAGTGAGGTATAAGTGACGAGGAAGATGGAAGAGAATAATAGAGGTCAAGAATAATTGCCTTAAGAGTAGTAAATTTCTGCAAAAAGGATCGGGACAATGAAATAAGAGTTGAAATTGGGGAAAGGTACAAGGTAATAATCCATCAAAGAGTTGGTTAACCCACATGACACCCCTTATTCTCCAAGCGTTCCAAAAAATGGGTCTATTATTTAAGAGGATAAGTGAGTTATACCAGATGGGGTATTTAGTATTAAATCTGTTTATTGGTAACATTTGAGCACTAGAGACAGAACAGAAAACGATACCATGTGATAGTGGTAGGAAGAACCAGGGGTCTTTAAACAGAAGAAGTATGTTTGAATAAGGGAAGTGAAGTATGGGGAGTTTTGGCAGGGAAGCGTATAACTTCATAGAAGAAAAAGGGTAACAATAATGTTTGCTCAATGAGGAGCCAAAGGGGAGTAAAAGGGGAAAGGTCTGATGAAAGCCATCTTAAGGCTAGGCGCAATGAGAAGGATTTATGGTAAAGACGGAGATCTGAAAAGTTGACTCCACCATTAGATTTGGACTTTCAAAGAGCTGTAAGAGAAATTCTAGATTTTTTGTTCTTCTAGAGAAATTTAGAAAGGGATGAGTCGATACGTTTAAAATACATTGCAGGGACGTGAACAGGTAACATGGAAAAGATGTATATTAGAATTGGGGCTATCATCATCTTAATTGAGTCCAATCGACCCCACCAGGAAAGAAAAGAGGATTCCAAGTGGAGAATGATTTGTCAATGCGGGACACAACAGCGGAATATTTAACTTAATTGAAGAGGAAATAAAGTTAGAGAACCAAATACCTATATATTTAATCTTTGAACTATTCAAAGCAAAGCCAGTAGAGAAAAGAGATGAGGGAGACAAGTTTTGGTTATAGGAAGGATTTCAGTCTTATCTGAATTAATCTTATATCCTGAAAAACTGTCAAAATAAATCAAATTCGGGACAAAACAGCAGACATATTTAACTTAATTGAAGAGGGAATAGAGTTAGAGAACCAAATACCTAGATATTTAATCTTTGAACTATTCCAAGCAAAGTCAGTAGAGGAAAAGAGATGAGGAAGACAAGGTTTGGTTATATGAAGGATTTCAGTCTTATCTGAATAATCTTATATCCTGAAAACCAGTCAAAATTAATCGAATTCAGATAATAAAGGGGGAACAGATACTTCTAGGTCGGAAATAAATAAGAGAATATCATCTGCATATACAGAAAGTTTCAGTTGATTATCACCATAGGGAAAACCAAAAATGCAGTTATTGTTACGGATGGAGGATAAAAAGTGTTCAAGTGCTAGGACAAAAAGAAGTGGGGATAAGGGACAACCTTGACCTATGCCTCATTGGAGAGTAAAGAACGAGGAAACCTGACCATTCACAAGCACCGAAGCCTTGGGTGCAGAGTATAACAGGGAGATAAGGGATAGGAATTTGGGACCAAAGCCGTGCCAACGTAATGAAGCAAAAAAGAAAGACCATTCAACCCAGTCAAAAGCTTTTTTTGCATCAACAGAGATAGCGGCTAAAGGAATTGAAAGAGATGAGGCTTTATTCTAAACATTAAGAAAAAGACGAGAGTTATCGGAGGTAAGTCTGCCTTTAACAAAGCCACATTGCTCCTTACCAATGAGATGGGTCATTAAAGGATCTAAGTGCAATGCAAGCAATTTAGCAAAAAGTTTGTACCCCACATTGACTAAAGAAATAGGTTGATAATTTCTACAGAATTGGGGGTCACAACCGTCTTTAGGGATAAGACAAATGGTAGCATCTTGAAAAGTGCCTTCTGCCTTACCAGATGAATGAAATGATTGAAAAAGCGTTAAAAGTCTAGGAAGTAAGAGATCAGAAAAGTGTAAATAAAATGAAACTGGGAAACCATCAGGGCCAGGTGTTTTTTACTTTTAGGGAGAGATTTCAAAGCCACGGAAAGTTTGTGTAATCAAAGATCAAGGTCACGAAAGTTGAGATGAGAAGTAGATGGTTTACGAAGTTTCTCAAAATAGGCTTGAATAAGGGAAGGAGTAGGAGGATATTCCGGGGTGTAAAGATGTTGGTAAAATGATTGGAATTGATTGAGTATTTCCTTATCCTTATGTAGGAGAGTGTTATTAGAAGAGTAAATAGATTCTATAAGGGTACCCTCTTTACGTGATTAAGGTAATTAGCTAAAAGTTTCCCTGATTTATTACGACCGCCATAGTAACGAGCACTACTATGAAGAAGTATCGAAGATGCATTATCAGTAGTAGATTTATTGAACTCCAGTTTTACCCGTAAAAGCTCTGGTGACATAGATTTGTCTGAAGAGGTATAAAATTTATGTTCCAAAGATTTTATATGAGTCAGTGAGGTTTTCTGCTTCTGGAGATATTGCTTCTTTTTCTTAGAGACGAAGGGCCATGTGTATCATCAACCTGATTTGCGATTCTGAAATAGCGATTTTTTAGAAATCGCTATTTCAGAATCGCAAATTGGGATGTATGTACAAATTCGCAATTTTTTTGCGAATTCTTAGTATTCCTTAATTAAGATTAGCAAATTGCGAATCACAATTAAGGAATACTTTCCCATTCATTTCTATGGGCCAGGAGGCCCATAGGAATGAGTGGGAAGTTATTCTCAATTTACGATTCGCAATTTGAGAATCGCAAATTGAGAATAATTTCAAGGGTGCAGGGGTGTCCAAAGGACACCCTGTTGCACCCCTGAAATAAGCACGAGTGCACATGTGGCGCACATACATGCCCTAAGGGCATGTACGTGCGTCACATGGCACTTTGAAAAATTCAGAAATGTGCATTTTTTAAGGAATTTGCAACTTACCACCAACTTGAAGTTGGTGGTAATTTGCGATTCCTTAGGGACAATTTGCAAACATTTTTTGCTTCATACATTGCATTTAAGGATTCGCTAAATTTGCGATTCCTTAAATGCAATTGCAAAAATAAGGAATTGCAAATTTTGCGATTCCTTATTTTGCAGCAGATTTTCCTTAATACATATCATTTAGCAACTTCGCATTCGCAAAATTATGTTGAATATATTTTTTCGTGATTAAAGGCCAGAAAGAGCAATCAGGTTGTGTAGGACCATAGACATTAAAACAGTTAAAGGTATAGAGTTAATTATTAACTTAGTTAATATCCATCTACCATCAGTATCATTTTCTTGTGATAAAACTTTACATTTTAATTTCTTGTGACATAAAATGGCAACCCCATTCTTTTTGTTGGTAGAGGGCGAAAATAAGACTGTACCCACCCAGCTCCTTTTTAATTTAAGGGATTCAATTTTGGTAAGATGGGTCTCTTGCAAAAGAGCTATGTCAGGGATATAGGAGGCTAGGTGGGAAAGGACTCTCTGACGTTTAATAGGCAGAGATAAGGAGATAACTTTGAATTTACAAACATTATAAAATCAATAGAAACAAAAAGTACAATAATGCATACAGGTAAAATACAGCCAAAAAATGAGAGAGAGAAGAAGTGAATATAACAGATAACATCACAAGAAAGGTCAGAATGAAATAAAGGAGAGGAAAATAAGTCTGTAAGAATATAGGAATAGACAACAGAGTAAAAGCAGAAGAAAAATGGGTGTAACCAATGAGTAAAAAGGAAGGAAAGGGAAGAAAGAGGAAGGAAGAGAGTAAGAAAATACAATACAAGAAGAGACAGTACATATCCAAAAGGATGACTGAGAGTAACATACCTGAGGGGGACATACAAGAGGACAATGGGGCAATGTCGACACTCAACAAGACAGACCACCTGAAAAAAGGGAGTCCAACCGCACCAGGACAGAGAACGATGGAAGGGGACCATGTGAGTTGAGGGGAACTATACCCACAAACCTACATAAGGAAATATAAAGAATAATTAACAATAGGGATATACATTAGGATGTGAACAACAAACCATATGAAGACATAGAAAAAAATGAAGAAACTGCGATTTCAAATGAGAATAAGCAATAAACGAAGAAGAAGCAATGAAAGAAACTATACTACAACATTATTAAAAATTATCTAAAGGCAAACCTGAATGTAGAACATCATCATAAATGCAATAAGAAAGAAGAGCAAGTTACAACAATCAATAAATCAGCCACTAGGAGAAGTGGAAGTATCCATGCCACTATTAGATTGATTTTGAATGAAGTTCTTAAGTTCTCCAGGGTCTTGAAAAGTCCATGTTCGATTCTGGTGAGTGACTTTAAAAATACATGGATGAAATAAGCCATAACGAGCACCGAGAGATCGTAGAGGATCACGCAGGTACTGAAATTCTTTTCTCCTTGCCGCTGTAGCATTGGAAACATCTTGAGATAGGAACACTCTCTGACCCAGCCAAGATATCTGACGTTTAGATCTGGTTCCAAAAAGAACTGAAAGAAGATCTGGGAATTTGAAGAAGAGAATGATGACACCTCGTGGCTTAGTTGAAGCAGATGAACGTGGACCAAGCCGATGGGCCCTTTGGATACTAGGAGAAGTAATAGGTGACATGTCCAGAAGCTTTGGAAGAAAAGAGGCAAAGAACGTCACAGGATCATCACCTTCCAGGGATTCCTGCAGACCATAAATACGTAGATTATTCCTTCTATTTCTGTTTTCTAAGTCCTCAGTCTGTTGCTGGAGAGCAAGATCCGACTTTTCCAGAGAGGAGATGCGTTGAGCGTTAGCTTGTATTCCTGAAATTTGTTGTTCCACAGACGTCAATCTATTGTCCATAGTCGACCATTTCTCCTCTAGAAATTGCATTTTATTATTGGTTTCCTCTACAAATGGGCGCAAAGCGCAAATCTGTTCTGAAAGTAGCTCCATAGAGATCAAAGATGGTGATTTGTCTGGAGACGGAGGATCCTGTTTCAAGCATTTAGTCGAAGTTGTAGGAGGAGAGGTCTTGCTCGAAATGGACTGCGTTGAAGAAGAGCAATTATGGGCAGCTCCAGCCATTTGGAATGTGATGGAGGAAGAACCTGGTGTCAAGGAAAATGAGGAAGATGTCACTGGAACACTCTTGGAAGACACAAAAACAAACTTTGGTTTACGTAATCTGCCCATAAAAAAAACAATTACCTCCAAGCCATGGAATGAGCAAAGAGCTCTTGTGCCAAAGGGGGGCAAAGGTGTAAGAATTAGGCCAGTTGCAGATAGTGAATGCCCATCATAGAACATGCAAATGAATGGGCACTGCACCAGAGGACAGCACTGTAGACAATCCAAGCACTCACCACAAAAGAAAAGCAGATATGCAGCTACAGTGGCAAAAATAATCCTGACGTTCCGGAAAGCATGAAAAAGGCGCAAGATACAAGTGGCATACTTACAAGCTTTAAGGATTTGTCCTCATCAAAGATGGTAGGAAAAGTGGCACAGCTCTGTATCTAACGTAGCAAACCATTTAGTTAAACAATGCCTCTGGATAACTTTCCATTTTATTCTGCTTTCAGACATTTATAGTGAGGGGATGATATAACAGAGGCTAACAACCTGAATTGTAAAAATGTTAAAATCTTTCCAGATGAATGCTGTCACATTATACATTAGACAACATTTCCACAAAGATAGTGTCTTGGCGAAGCACACACGCAGCTGCTAAGCGGTAATCGTCATCAGTTCATGGTAAAAGTATACGTCTTGGCTATGTTGGAAGCCGTCTTCACAATAGTAAACCCCAGCCAGGGGCAGCAGAAAGAGAAATTGAGACCATAGTAGGAGCTTCACTCCAGTGGTTACATGCAGCTGATGAGCTATCCTAGCATTAAATGTATGCCCATACTTCTTCACTGCTTCTTAGTAGGAATTCCTTCGTATTTGTAGCAAACAATGAAAGACCAGGGCATATTCTTGCAGAAATGAAGAAGTCAGCGTGTGTAAAAAATCTCCATGATGGGGCGCTGAGCTCTGTGTGAGGAACGCGCGCTCCCAAGATGGCGGGCGTTATGACGGAGCAAATGCGGCGGTGCCGATAACTCGAATAGTGCAGTGCATAGAGCACAGCTTTCCAAACTGTGTGGCGCGACACATTACTGTGTCCCGCCCCAGCCGTAGGTGTGTCGCGGGATGAGATGCCTTCTGCCGGCAATCGGCAGAGTCGAGCTGCAGGGGCTCTTAGAAGGGGCGAAACAACAACAAAGCCCCATTAACATGCACAAGGTCTTTAACGACCTGTGAAGTGCTCGGGTGCGGCTATGAGCGGGCCCGGGATGCCACACACGAGGGGGGAGGGAGGGGATTGAGTGGGGGCTGAAGCCCTGAGATGCCAATGGGGGGGAGGGGATTGCATCATCTGCATAATTTGTCGATCCTGCATATCTTCGTATAACCAGCATTTACAATGCAAGGCGAAACCGTTGCATTGTAAATGCTTGTTCTAAAATGTTGGTGTCAGTGGAGTCATAGTACACAACTGTTATTGCCAAACCTAAAAAACGAGGTAATGTGTGTTTTTACAGTCATTGAATGGAACTGGTATCTGTCCAAAATAAAGCGCGCTCTTTACTTCGTTAAACAAACATTCACATGTGTTTTGAAGGATATTTAGACACTCCTAGTAGCAAAAGTGCACATTGCCTCGCCACCAAACTTGGACAAATGGCCAAAAAATGTATTTTTCAAAATAACAGACAACGAAATACGTGGAAGGCACATGCAGTCATTGTCATGCCCTTGTCGTGACAGTTGTGGCTTTTAAGCAGGACATATGCTTCTGAACTAGAAAACAGCACAAGGAAGCCAACACAATGCATAAATCACGCACTAAAGGAAACTTGTCTGTAATTTTTGTACACACGGGAACGCATACTCCAAAACGTATTGGGCAGTTCTGTTTCTTCTCAGGGTGGCATGTCGGGGCTCTTGCACAAGGGGTGCCAGTGCTTCTGGGGTCAGACCCCTGCCATGGCAGTAGGCCCCTGGGTAGCATGCCTGCGAGGCTGCTCTTAATTCTCAACTACTTATGAAAACGTGCTGTTTGTGTGTGCCCATTCCCTTTCTTCAGGTCGGCCAGACACTGGCACATTCCACACAGTCAATAAACACCTTCCGTGCCTTCAGACATCTTAACGTAGGTACCCAGGACACCTTCGCAAATAGGTCCAATTTAAAGAAATCAGGTGGGTACCAGAAATTTAGCGAATACATGTGTAACTTGCACCAGAGGAATCTAGAAATGCACAATGTTTTTGTGAGCCAGGGGTATTGTCACAGGTAACAGTGAGAAGCTAACCCGGCAATCAACATCATTGGCACAGCATTAATCAGCTTTTACAACAACCAAACTACCACAACCTGGGCAATAGTGTGTGGGGTGTGTGTGTGTGTGGGGGGTGTGTTTGTGGGGGGGTGGGGTGTGTGTTTGTGTGTGGGGCTGTGTGTTGGGTTGTGTGTGGGGTGTGTGTGGGGGGTTGTGTGTGGGGTGTGTGTGGGGCAGTTGTGTGGGGTGGGTGTGGGAGTGTGTGGGGTGGGTGTGGGGGTGTGTGGGGTTGTGTGTGGGGGGGTGGGAGGTGTGTGTGTGGGGGGTGTGTGGGGGGGTTGTGTGTGTGTGGGGGGTGTGTGTCTGTGGGGTGGTGTGTCTGTGGGGTGGTGTGTGTTGGGTTGTGTGTGGGGTTGTGTGTGGGGTTGTGTGTGTGGGGGGGTTGTGTGGGGTGTGTGTGGGGTGGTGTGTCTTTGGGGGTTGTGTGTGGGGTGGGGTGTGGGGCCCGAACCCACCATAGGTTGTTCGGGCTCCCTTTCTGTGCTTCCTCACGTTACCGTGTCCCTGAAATTTTTTTCACAAAAAGGTGTGTCACCAACATGAAAAGTTTGGAAAGCTATGGCATAGAGTTCTGAAAAGCGCGCACCAAAGGCAGCAAATGTTCTGGTTCGTGTAGCTCACATTCCTGTGTGGCGTGCTGTGGGAAACCGCAGGAAAGTTGCTACCGAAAGGTCCAGTCGGCGGAGTGAACTCCCTAGGCATCCATCTTGCGTGGTGCCATAGCCACACCCCTCCTTGTACAATTTTTAACATAAGGTTTCTACCCTCAGCACCTCTCTGTATACTTAGGAGTTTCTGTAGATACAAGCCTTTCAGAGGATGGCTACACCTGCCAATTTAGCTGGGGTGAAGCCCGGTATTGATGTGGATCTTTAGAGTAGTGCATGCAATGGTGGTCTCTTCCTGCCAAAAAATCACACCCAGGTCCTGGTGCAGGAGATATCACCACACCTGGACTTCAGCACTCAAACATTCAGTGAAAGGAGTTTAAATGTGTGTGGGTTAGACGTAGTCATAGGGGTATAGGTCACCAGAACATATCAGTGTATTGTGTCGGATGTGACAAGTATAGGGTTCCCTGCTGCATTTGGGAAGCCCAACCGCCCACTGAGTGTGAAGGTATAGAGAAGAGTAGAGAATTCGAAAAAAGATTTTTAAGAGCAAACTGTTTAAATGGCAAACAGAGCCTAACTGCAATGTTTTGTCCATCAGTGGATTGGGTAGTTACAGAGGTCCCACTAGTGGTGTGATCTTCTGAATAGGAGGACAAGAAGAATATGGCGAGGGAGGCCAGTTGTAAGGGGGTCCTATTCGAAGTAAGCTCTGTGGTCACTAGAACAAAGGTTCAGCATGGACCTCTCCCTTTAGCTCAACTGTTATCCCCTCTTGGAGTGATTTTGGTCCTGGGAACCACGTGCTCATGAGACATTAAGTAGTTGGTGAGGAATTTGCCTATGGCCGTTGTTCTGGTTTCATATTTCTGAGATGGGAATAGACATCAGCCCTTGTTTCAGAAAGAGTTCTGTCTTTTCTCCATCGGGTTCTGTGTTGTCTGTGAATCGTTTGCCATTCTGGTTGTAGTTCTTTGTAGTCTAAGGCATGCTCCTGGGCTGCTCGCCTCGCCTTGGCCTCAGATAGAGATTTTATATAATGCTGTTTTCCTTCTCAATTAAAGATGAGGTAAAATGGGTAGCCCCATAGATATTTGATTTTGTGATCTTTTAGGCAGTCAGTGATTGGCTGAAAATCTTTTCACTTTCTGAGGGTGACGAGAGAGAGAGATCATGTATAGTTGGGTAGTGGCACACTGAAAAATGAGTTCTGCATTTCCTTTAGCAATGTTAATGATATTTTCCTTATCGTTAAAGTAGTGAACTTGAGTGAGAATATCTGGCATGCTATCTGGGCGGTTTATTTTGGAGGGGACTCTGTGCCGATCACTTATCAGAGGTGGAAAGTCATGGTTGGCCCTGATCCCCTGGAGAAGGTCCCTGTTGAATATCAATAAATTTGATCCCTTTCCACATCTAGGGGGACCTCTGATGCATATGTTGTTACACCAAGCATAATATGCTCTAGCAGTTGCTAGGATTTGTTCGCAAATACTGCTGCTCCTGGGGCCAGAAGGGTATCTGCCAGGAGCTGCTGGGAGCTGGCCTCAGTTATCTCGTCACTGGGGAAGGAATTGTGACCAAGATGGCAGCCACAATTCTCTCCTCTTCACTGGGTTAATGTCAGGTCTCAGACAGACCTTGAAGGTTTGATCCAGGGTTCGGAGCAGAATTACCCAGGTCCTGGAGGCATCAAAGGAGGATTTGGCAGTGGCGCAACTCGTGGGGTGTGGCGGAGGTGAGCAAGTCATGTCTGCCGATTACCACCATCCCCCGCCCCCAAGAACAAGTCGTCCGTTGGTCGCCAGAAGCACCACCTACCCCCCGGAACAAGTCATCAGTTGGCCACCCCACCGCTCTTACCTACACCGGGTGGCACACTTAGGGTCCACCCCGGGTGGCAGTAGGTTTAGCTACGCCACTGGCATTTGGGCTCTACTACGGGGTGCATTATTGTCGTATGGAGCCGAGGTGAAGAGGAGCTGGCAAGTTCAGCATCCTGTTCCATGCTCTGCTTCATCAACACAGTTCTAAGAGGGAGTGAAAGGAAGAGATGACATAATAATTTGAACTGAGAGAAAAAAGTTTTATAAAGTTAATTAAAACATATTTAATTTCCTAAAACATAAATTGGTAGATTTTACTCTAATCTTGAAATATGAAAAATTGTGGATTTGTGGATGTTCGCCTAATTTGCTTTGCATTTTTGTTACCACCCCTTCACCCTGCCCTGGAAACAACTACTCTTATCGAAACAACTTATAATTGTAGATCGGTAGGCAAGGTGGACATTTTTGCATGCATGAACCCATACGCAAAGCTATCATTTGATCCTCTGTCAGTTTTGCAAAGTTTCAAACTCTTTCACTGCGTCATTCTGACATATGCAAAGAAAATTTTCGTGCGCGAGGCCTGCTGTCGTCCGTATGTACGCAGTCTGAATACAGGGTCACTATTAATCGAATGTCAGGAAGCAAACAAGCACAGGAGCATTAATAATTAACGTTCATAAATGCAGTCCTTGTCCCTTTCTCTCTATCCCAGTCATCATTTCAATAGGCAGGCTAAAGGTTTAAAGAGAAGTAGCCCAGCTTGCTATATTATTTACCACTGAGTGAGGCCCAGGAACGAATCAAAACGCAGCTCACGATTCGAGAGGAATCGGCAGATAACGAGCACTGTTCATTTCCGGGTCAGATGTCACCGTCATAAAAGATAGACCGTGGCTCAGAAGGGATAGATGTTTTAGAATAATTGTGTCACCTTCGCATATTCTAAACAGATAACAGGCGAGGGAGGTTTTATAGCAGTTTCAAATGATGACCCCTGGGGGAGCAACTCATTACACTACACAACCACACCATATATCATCCGCTGTTTAATATTCAGTTTATCAGAAACGCAGTCCAGGCTTGCTTACATTCCTGTTTTCGCAATTGACATTTATAATAGTGTACGTAATATATTTTCACAGGGGTTTCCCAAGTAGAAACAACACAGGATAAGTACCCGTGCGATAAAACCTCATCATGACACGGTGTCATTTATCGTGACATGCCAACCGACTGAATGAATGTCGTTGTTGGAAAACCTGTGCATTGCTTTTGACATACCAGGAAGTCAAGTGCTTGTTCTTTCAGCTTCAGACTCATTGCTCCCTGGCAACAGTTGCTAAGGGAAGCATCGTGAAATTTAATGACACCGTTAATCTTAAGTGAAGCTTTTTAAAGCCAGTATATTAAGCCGACATTCCTGAGCCGTGCGCGCTTTTCTGTGCTTGTTGGGTTGTTGATAATGACTCGGAATTCGTAGTTGTGACTTTACCGTGGTCCTTATGTACTACCCAAATTTTAAAATGGATTTTTTTTCAGTGGTCCTTATGTACTACCCAAATTTTAAAATGGATTTTTTTTCATTGAAAACCATTTGAGCAATGCTGCGTATCCTTGACACTCATATATGAGCCAGGTATCGAGATTCCATTACACGAATATATGCAAAATTCAAGTTTCTCAAATAGCCACCTGTCAGCTTTTTTTTTTTTTAGAAATTAACCCTTATTTAGGAGGGCTTGCACTGCCGTTGTGTCATTTTTTTGTGAAGCTGGGGAGGCGCAAACAAATGCAAAAACACCAGTTGATGGACAGAATGCCGAACAATACATACATTCACCCCAGTACAGAGATCTGGGCCTAAATCCATCGTTTTTTTGCACTCCACACCACCCCAGTTTAGACATGGCCATATGCAAATCAGCCTTTACCCTGTGCCTCATGGGAACAGTCCAGCCTGAACTGCCAAGCCATGTCTTTACTGGACCGGAATCAAGCATCCTAGGACGGGTTTCTGGCTATCAGCCGTCTTCAGCCAGGATAGCTTGACTCCAATGATGTGGAGAGCATGGGAGGGACTCACGTCTGAGCATACCCATCCCACTCGGGATGACAAATGCAAAAACAACAGTTGATGGACAGAATGCAGAACAATGTCATACATTCACCCCAGTACAGAGATCTGGGACTAAATCCATTGTTTTTTGCACTGCACACCACCCCAGTTCAGACATGGCCATATGCAAATCAGCCTTGACCCTGTGCCTCATGGAAACAGTCCAGCTCGAACTGCCGAGCCATGTCTTTACTGGACCCGAATGAAGCATCCTAGGACCAGTTTCTGGCTATCAGCCGTCTTCAGCCAGGATAGCTTGACTCCAGTGGTGTGGAGAGCATGGGACTCACGTCTGAGCATAGTATTAGAATAAATAAAACAATGTATGTCATTTATCTTTACAGATTTTCAACCATGCAGGGGCCATAAAACTATTGTTTGTGTTTGAGTATTCTGCAGACAGGTCCTGAGGAAGGCGGTCCACACTGCCGAAACGCGTCGACCTTGCGTATTAATTTGCATTCCCACCTGCGATCCCTCAGACGCAGAATCAAGAATGAATGTAGTATGCATGTTAAATAAGGGATGTATGTACATGTGAGAGTGTTGATTGATTTGTATATCGTTTCCCCTGCAGTAAATAGTTTTTTTACTGATGAGATTAGAAAATGATGTGTTTTATACTATGTGTTTTTTTGATAAAGTATATTAACTGATGTGATAAAACGACAAATGGGAAAAAAAACTTTTGTACTAAGAAATATAACTAAAAAAGAAAAAATAATAAAATGAGAAAGTTATAAAAAATCTTTTTTTGTTGTTTGCCCTTATGTATGAAAACAATAGAATGAAAGTATTGGATATATACCGCTAAAGTTTTATAGGTCAAGAGGGAACATATTCTGTTAGTGTTTTGCTTTTCCCCTCTTTCCCTGACCTTAAAGTAACAAATAGAGGGGGTCCCAATCTCATGTTAATAATATCACGTCTGAGCATACCCATCCCACTCCGGGTGACAAATGCAAAAACAACAGTTGATGGACAGAATGCAGAACAATGTCATACATTCACCCCAGTACAGAGATCTGGGCCTAAATCCATCGTTTTTTTGCACTGCACACCACCCCAGTTCAGACATGGCCATATGCAAATCAGCCTTGACCCTGTGCCTCATGGAAACAGTCCAGCCCGAACTGCCCAGCCATGTCTTTACTGGACCGGAATGAAGCATCCTAAGACCGGTTTCTGGCTATCAGCCGTCTTCAGGCCAGGATAGCTTGACTCCAGTGATGTGGAGAGCATGGGACTCACGTCTAAGCATACCCATCCCACTCGGGTGACAAATGCAAAAACAACAGTTGATGGACAGAATGCAGAACAATATCATACATTCACCCCAGTACAGAGATCTGGGCCTAAAACCACACAGCACTCTTTTTACAAAGTGACACATCTAGGCAGATGCGTCACTTTGTAAAGCCCTGCGCTACATTATACCTGCGTCAGGTATAATATATGCAGGATTGGTGTTCCTACGTAAAAAAGCCTCGTAGGAGTGGTGCAGTGAAATCTATGAGTTTTCACTGTGCAACTCCTACAAATTGACTGAGTCACATCCCTTACGCCTGCTTCAAGCCGCGTAAGGAGTGACGCAGGGCCTTTTACATGGAACTCGCCCCATGTGTAATGACACATTGCTGGAGTTACGTCAGTTTACCGACACACACCAGCATTGCGCCATTACTACGCCACCAGATACATCAGGATTCCTGACGTATCTGTGCAATCCTTGCGACATGGAGCGCCATAGTGTAAATATGGCGCACCCATGGTGTCGCAAGGATGGCGCAACAAAAAGTGTTGCATCGCTATTGTTTTCCTGGGGATGTAACACTTTTCATTATTGAGGCCCATTGTCTTTGTGCTGTCCAAAAGTGCAACTCTGATAGGATGGAGATCAAACTTGTGGTATGCAAGAGCTTCTTGTGGTAGGTGGAGGGAGATGGGTATTTTTTTTTTAATGCGTCTCAGTGTGTGGGATCTGGATGTTATTACATCTTGACAATGACTTGAATAACAAATAATCAATGTGAACACTCTTGCTCATTTCTCTGCTGCAAATCCCCAGAGGTTTGAATAATGACTCGACTCCAGGTTACGGCCCACGCCTTCCTCTTCTGATTCGACCATGCCTTCATTAACGTCACCATTAAGAAGTAACTTCACCAAAGTTAACGGACCATCACTCCTGCCCAGGACCTTAAATATCATCAAGCCAGACTTTCGTGCAAATGCTTGTGACCAATGAAGATTCACAGTCGCCCACTGATCTTCAATGATCTTAACATGATCGTGCTACCAGGTATTGATCAACAGGCCTCCGTGAAACCCGCAAAAATATTCGCTACCCTACAATGGTAAATTGTTATTTCAATGACAAGCTGCACACAAGTTGTAAATGAAAGATCTTTGGGCCTTCTCTTCGAGCATCGTTAAAGCCATCAGACCCTAGGGATGCCCAAATCCATACAAGAGTATATTATCATGCAATTGCTAGTGAAAAAGGTACACTGCCAGTTCACAGAAACATAAGATGAGAATTCCCATTCCTGGGATCACTTGTAGGATGTAATATCAATATAAGCCACCCTCTGTATAACTGTGCAAAAATGTAATGCCTATCTTATGCAACAAGACTCCCACTATTTGAGCAAATGTCAAATTACCAAATTCACCACAAGCCACCACTCAGTGGGAAAACATTGGCATATATTTTAAATCTCCTTGTTTCAGTGAAGAGAGCATAAGAGACGTTTAGCTTTCTTCAAAAAATCTATCCCATCAGTAGACGGCTCCAATGCTGAGGCATCTGGGGCTATCATCAATGGCAATTAATGTATACAATCCAAAGACGATAGCAATCCTAAGGGGATGTTAATGGCTGCCTGGGCTTCCTGCTTTCATCGTGGTCTTTCCAGCAAGGCATCAATGTGCATTTCATTACATGTTTTGATGACATCACACGCAATGTATCATTTCCTCACAGGTGGGGCACATTTGCAATAACTAACGCTGTATTTAAACCCCACTGATCAGAGACATCTCAAATTCCTGACTTTGAAACGGCCTCGGACATTGATCACGATGATAATTTACTCCACCCTGAGGTAAGCTATGGGGGATTAGGGTGCTGTTAAATTCAGGAGGATAATGCTGGTCCCATAGGTGTTTTTTTTTTTTTTAAATGAAATCTTGGGACTAGTGCAACAGCAGTTTAGTTAGTGGTCGAAGGTTGATATATGATCAAGATCGCTTCCCAAACGTTTCCGAATAGGACATGTATTATTTTAGAATCATCGGGACGTGAAATACCGAGACCGATTGGACAACGGAGATCTTTCGGGACTCTAGGACGTAGTTTTCATCTATATACATTAGCACACTAAGGTATGCTGACATTCAATAGTATCACCAAAATTGGATTGTACTATAAAACTATCACCTTAATAATTGTGGGCATCAGGTTCCTGAAAAAAGAAATGTAATTCTTTTCTCAGGGGTCAAGTGCATCTTAATAAGCTGCAACTTCTTTAATCGCACATTTGAGCAACCCATCTTGTCTTCAATGAAGTGATATGTAAAGGTAGGCTTATAAAACGGAATCGTGCCACCATGATTTAGGACTGAGTTGACCCTATATAAGATTAAGGGCCATATATAGGCAGCCAAATTGCGATCGCAAAGGCAGACATTCGCAGAATTTCAACTTTTGCAATCACAATTTGGGCAGTGTGCTATGTAGCACACAAAAACCCACATGCAAAATAAGGAATCGCAAAATTTGTGATTCCTTATTTTGCGAATGCATTTAAGGAATCCCAAATTGCGATTCCTTAAATGCAATGTAGGAAGCACCCAAGTTGTGCGATTTTGGCTTAAGGAATCGCAAATTACCACCAACGTCAGGTTGGTGGTAATTTCGATGTCTTTGGAAAATGCACTTTTTTGCATTTTTCAAAGTGCTATGTGGTGCACCTACATGCCTTTAGCGCATGTATGTGTGCCACATGTGCACACATGTTTATTTCAGGGGTGCAAAAGGGTGTTCTATTGACACGCTTGCAACCCTGAAATTGCATTCTCAATTTGCGATTCTCTAATTAAGAATCGCAAATTGAGAATGTCTTCCCATTCATTCCTATTGGCCTTCTAGCCCATAGGAATGAATGGGAAGGTATTCCTTATTTGCGAATCTCAATCTGCGATTCCCAAATAAGGAATATGTGGGATTCGCAAAATATTTTGGTAATCCTACCTACATTGCGGTTTGCGATTCTCTAATTGCGATTCCCTAAAAATCTCAATTTGAGAATCGCAAAACACGTTTTGCCTACATATAGTCACTTTAAACATATCATCTATTGTGTACATATATATTTTCTTGTTTATATTTCAGTGGGGTCCATTGTATCTTACTAAATTAATGAGAAATCCCGATGTTATTTAGCACGGGCTCCAATGGCCACGAGCTGTGATGTTGCTGTAAATACGTATTGGAACAGAATCAGGTGGGAAAATAGAGTCAGACTATGATACCCTTAATAGAAAGCTTCATATATGATGTGCCCTAATTTGGCTCAATAAGGTTATCATTTTTGTTTAGATAATGCTATACTTATCTTGTGGACTTCAGAGGGGATATCACACAGAACTCTGTTCACTGTGTTATTTTGCTGTAAGGTACGTAGATAGAACATTGGTCGGTTACATATAAATCTTAGTCTTATGACAAACACAACAAGACTCACAGTTCCAGAGGTCTTATAGTGATATGAATAATGCAGTAAACATGCTCAGACTCGGGGTACAAGAATAGGAAAATGTTACTTCTTCTCAATATAGTTGAGTGTTTTTTGAATTATTATCTAGAGGTGGGGAGTATGAATTTATGTGTGGAAGCCTTTGGAGAAACCGTCAATAATTATAAAATAATAATAATTATAAAAAATGTGTGCGATATGTAGATCAATTTTTTTGAATCTTTAGATATTTTAGATATGGCCTAGCATTGTGGATACAATATTAGTTTATATGTTTGTTTTTACTATAATGGTATTGTGGATAGAGAGGATATTGCACATTTGCTTTTTTATATATATATTTTGCTTTAGCACAGGCACATATGACTCTGTGCTATTTTCTATAAAGAGACACTTATCGCTAAAACTCCTGATGAAGGTGGTGCAAAATTCGTTAACACACCGAAACACGTAGACGCTCCTTTGGTAATAAATTCGAGGAACTATTGAGTCAAAAATCTTTTACAGTGATATGACTCTGTTATTATAGATTCAATCGAATTAATGTATTACTAATGATTTTATTATGTCACTTGTCTCTTTTTATTAATTGATTTATTACATGTATTGTTTTCATGAAATTTGGAAATTGATTGTCCTCTGGGTTTAAAAAAAAATAATTGTATTGTTGATATGCATTGAATAAATGTATGTGATTTTTTACAGTGTGAATTAGTGTTAATATTTATGAGCTGGGTACACTAAAGTATACTTCTATGAGAGTGATTTATATTATGTATGGTTGAATGTGGTGTATTGAATGGTCCAAGGGAATCATTTCTTGCAATAAATTACCAAATTCACCACAAGCCAACCACTCTATGAGTGGGAAAACATTAGCATATATTTTTGGAGAAAATCTTCTTTCTTCAGTGAAGAGAGCATAGGAGACGTTTAGCTTTCTTCAAAAAAATCTATCCCATCAATAGACGGCTGCAATGTTGAGGCAGCCCATCTGGGGCTATCTTCAATACTAATTCATGTGTACAATCCACTGACAATAGCAATCCTAAGGGGATGTTAATGGCTGCCTGGGCTTCCTGCTTTCATCATGGTCCTTCCAGCAAGGCATCAATAGACATTTCATGCAACCTTGTTTAAATTTGGTGGTATTAAGAGTCAGAGGCTGCAGTAGCATAGGTTCCCCAGTGGCAGTGAGTCACTGGGTGTTGCTGCTTGACAAAGTTGCCCTCCAGCTCATGGAAATCATAGGTGCAAGGTGGATGCAGGACCAGTGCTTAAGATCTGCACCTTGTACATTATATCACAGATGCCATACAGTCTACATAACTGATGGCCTGACAGATGAACTCACACAAAGACATCGATGGCATCACTGACTACATCATATTTTTCATCACCAATGCCTTCACATATCATTTCACACACTAGAAATGCATATATTCTAGAATTATTATAAATATTAAAGGAGGGAGGGAAAAGCAAAGGTTTTAGACCCCCCACTCTGCTTCCGTGTGTGTGTGTGTGTGTGTGTGTGTGCGTGTGTGTGTGTGTGTGTGTGTGTATAGCAAAAACATCAAAAGAGAGTGGGATCATATGATCTGGGAGGATCCCTGATAGGAGATCTGTGGGACACTCGACAACTGTGTTCAGTTAGCAGTATTCTGTCCATCACTCTAGAAGAGTGAACCGATCCACATTAAGGAGAAACCAAAGGACAGTGTCCCAGCTGGAAAAAGAAAGGGATTCTTCTCTCCTTGTTGCTGCTGGCAAAAGCCACTGATACACCAATGCGCAAGTAGACTGAAACATGTAGACCTGTTTTTTAATTGAACAATGTGAGAGACACCTTATACCTATCCATATCCACATCTATTGTTTTTTTAAACTTTACCCATTCTAGGATTTAATAAATCCTGTAAATCCTTTAAATTTAAATCCTGCAAAAATCCTTTAAATGTATCCTGTTTTGGATCCCACAACTCTTCGGTCAGAGAGATTACCTCCTGGTTCAGGAAAAGACACACAGATGATACTATCAACTACCAGTACTTTAGTGGAAAAAACATACCGGTAACCAAAAGTAGTTGTTGAGGGTCCCACGGATTTCCATTCAGGGATCCTCCCAGATTACATGATCCCACTCTCCTTTGACCTTTTTGGTATATTCTAGAATTGGCATACTGTGCCACTCGTAAATCAAATAGTTCACAAACTCCCCAGTCATTCCACAATTAGAAAAGATTAGTAAATGTGAAGGTTTTTCAAAACAAACATTACACCCGAGTCAAATAAATATCCCATTTATTACAACGGAAAAGTATAAAGAGATGGTGGCACAATTTTAATTGTTCACTGTTCCTTTTAAAATGTGGGATTCACCACTTGGCGTTCAATTATTTTCCTTTAATTATGCCATTTCATCACATCATTTCTGCACCACTGCCTATTGTGGGCTGTATCTTCAGACAGCTCAGTATCTAACACCTAGTAGATTTGCGTTTTTATTGCACATAGGAAACATATAATTTTCATATCCCAACCGTTATTTATTGATGACATAAATCTGAATATATCTCGAATGATAAATACTAACCACTTACACTCATGCAATCATTGATATATGTGAACTTCATACATCAATGCAAAATGTGCCTTTTCTTTTAGCAAACATTATGCGATTAATTAAACTTGCACAAATCTATTTGACAGATTGACTTTTTAGAAGCATTAATATCTTTGCAAGTACATGCAGGGTAGTGACTGATTCAGTTAACAGTGTGTTGTTTTCTACTGAGGGATGAAGAACATTTAACAGCACAACCAAACTGCAGTGTAAAAGATGGATTAAGAGCCCAAGGCGGATGTCACAATGTCTAAGGGGCATATTACCAAGCAATAGCGATAATTATCGCTATTGCTTGGTTATAGACAAAAATGTATCGCCGACCTGCGGCGATTTTTATCACAGATAAACCTTGGTATTATCAAGGTTTATCGCAAATGCGATAAAAATCGGCCGCAATGCATGAATATCGCTGAAAAGTCCGCGATATTCATGCATTACCTAGCTAATGCTCTTAGCCATGTTATCCGCCTCCCATTGGATAACATGGCTAAGAACTGCTCAGGGCAGGTGTTAGCTTTTGGAGATATTCGCGCTTAGCGCGAATATCTCCAAAAGTTGGTAATGGGAGATAGCGATATTAGCGACTGTTTCCAGTCGCTAACATCTTGGCACGCCCACTTTGCATGTCATTAGTGATAAATTTGTCTGACATGCAAAGTGGGGCCCAAGATGGTCGCTATCTCCTACTAGCTGTCGCTAACTGGTGTTAGCGACAGCTAGGTAATAGAGAGATAATTTTATCTCCGCTTTCTTGGCTTTTAAAGCCAAAAAAGCGGAGATAAACCCCCTTGATAATATGCCCCTAAGTTTGATAAGTATGATATTTACTCCCATAGGTCTTCTTTCATGTCTGGATTAGATTTCCAATTTTTATTGTATTCACCCAAAAACTAGAAATGTATGCTAGTCGTAGATGTCTTAGAGTGGTACATGTCAATGTTCCACCTTTGTCACTAGCTGGAACATCCGTTTTAGTAAATGCTGTAACTTTTCATTTTTTTCTCAACAGAAAAAAATAATTGTTTCCCTTTTGATAAACATTTTCCACTCCAGCACCATGAAGTCTGGGGTATTCTGAGAAAACCCACAAATTTACGAGTTTGTGGGGTGCTGGTAGCCAACTTTAAATTTTCAATTGCAGAATTCCACCAATGATGATTCTGTGAATTGTGCTGCTTGATTAAAACAGCAAATATCAATTTTGCTTACATAGTGTAACAAACATGGACCATCTGCATTTATTCTTTGTCACGACTCACACATTTCCACATTTCTCTAGATTGCCTGAACATTAATTCCTTTATTTGTTGATTTCAGAGTAGCCTGCTCCACTGTAGCCAACACTGAACTCCGTTAGCCACTTTTTATTGACTGTTTTAGTGGGTTTCCAGTTTGTTAGAATTATCTTTTTACCAACTCATATGACCATCTTGCTCCATATTTCTTCTGTTGGTTTGGATAGTTCACGGTTTTGGACATGATTTATGATTATTGCCTAACTCATTTTAATTTCATAGCATAAGATAACAACAACTACTTTGTAAAATATAACACCAGAAAAAATTGCATAGAACTAATAGTATTGGAGGACTGATAGAGGTACTTTAGCAAAATGTGTTGTGACAAATATAATATCTTTGCTGTCAAATGCATTAGTCCTTATTTTCTCTTCTTCAAACAAGTCATCTGTAACACAAAAGAAGTGGTCTGTGTAGTTTCTTTTTATTGTTTTCCCACTGTCATATACAATATTAAAATCTGTATTTTATAAGACACCTTGAAAACAATCATCAAAACTACACTCATCGCTTCTTTTGTGTTCCAGATTGCTTGATTGAGTAGGAGAAAATAAGGACTAGTGCATTTGACTGCCAGCAAAGATATATTTACCATGACTCTACATGTTAAAATATGTCTTGGAGTGCTCCAATAGTATTATGTCTTATGTGACACAGGAGGGATATAGCATGTGTGTAGGTTACCCTGTTTACTGACATCGTGGCAGGGGCAGCTCCTCCGTTAAAGCAGAGGAGCGTTGCCCCACTGCTCTCCGAGCAGTTGAAAAAGGTAAAATAAAATGATAATAGAGCAATGTTATTATAATTTTATTTGTCCTACTGCAATGGCTCAGTTTGTTTTATGTATGTAGGGCTGGGTTCTGTTGAAGACAGAGCACTGTAGAGGGAGTAGTGGTGGCATTCTCTAAGTGCGCTTGGTGGTTTGGCCGGCCGTCTGGGGCAGCCAAACAGTTATGCACACTTTGCATGTTCTCCACTGGCTGTATTGTACAGTCTGGGTGGAGAACATGCCCAGGCTTCCAGTACCGGTCTGAGTGCAGAACCATGGTGCTCAGACCAATCACAATGCTGCTTTGCAGGGTTGTGATTGGCTTAGGGGGGCCCGGGTGCTCCCTGCTGCCGGGACTACAGACAGAAAGAAGATGAAGAAGACGGAGAAGAGGCAGTGGCTGGCCATACCCAAGTAAGTGTTTTGTTGTCTTTTTCATTCCCTCCTCTCCCCTGCCCTTTGCCCCACCACCCACGTCTGGTAGCAGTCGCTACTGCATTGTGGCAACATATTGTCAATTTTGAATGAGCACAAATACTACATCAAAAATAATTTTACCTTAAGTTTTGGGGTGTGAAACAGTAGTACCATTGTTGACTAGCTTTTTGTATGTTTGAATTGCATAGAAAAGCTGGTAGCTACTGGCAGTGGGCTACTCTTTCCTCACTGACTCATCTTCAGGAGCAACTCCTCCTCATGGGATGACTTCTGGTGGCCAGGGAAACTTGACCCATCCCCTATACCCACAGAGCACACAATGCATCTTACTTCGACAGCAACCTCACCATGAAGAAGCAGATACATGCTGTCTCATCTTCCTGCTTCCTCACTCTACGCATGCTCCAGAAAATCTTCAAGTGGCTCCCCATCAGCACCAAATCCACTGCCACCCAGGCTCTCCTCACCAGCTGGCTGGCCTACGGCAACTTCCTCCTCATTGGGATCACCTCACAACTACTAAGCAGACTACAGATCATTCAGAACATAGTAGCAGGGCTCATTCTCGACCCACCTAGGAGGACCCACATCACCTCTCACCTCAGAGCACTACACTGGCTCCCCGTCAGCAAACGGTCCTTGTTCAAACTCCAAACCCATGCCTACAAGGCCCAGCAAAACAAAAGACTGGCCTACCTCAACCAGAGGGTGAGTTTCCACCAACCCAGGAGAAAACTGTGCTCAACATCCCTCTCCCTGGCCTCCACGCACCGCATCCACAGAAGCAGGAGCGGCAGCCAAGCCTTGTTCTGCCTGGCAGGTAACTCCTTCCCCGCCACCTCCAAATAGCCTCCACCCTGCAATAATTCATTAGAGACCTGAAAACGTGGCTAATTGACTGACATCCCTCAGCAGCTTAAATCCCACCCCCAGCTCCTGGATACACTCATGGGTAATAAGCAGCGCTGTACGAATTTTGTTTGTTTGATTGATTGAATGATTGATAAACACGTTTTTTAAAAGACTTTTTTAGTTTTCCTTATGACAGTGTTACAAAGCGATGAATGTGGACTGCTAACCCGTACTTTGTTGTTGCCTGTGGTGCTGTCATGTTAGTGCTGTCACATAGAAATGCAGGTGCTTTGCTACCGCCTTGCACTGTGTGAAACTACTGTTTAGCGATTTTTACTGCAATGCAGAGCAGCAACCAAAGTTGCTATTAGTTCTGCAGTTTTACTTCTGGCTCTGCAAAACATTACATTGCCAGTTGGGCAATTTAAAAGAGTACGGCACAAACATATTTCCAAATCCAACTTGTGGCTGTTCTCCTTGAGCTCCAAAACATGGGCACAGTTGTCAGAATTTAATTCTAGAGGCCACTGGATTGTGCAGTACATTACTGTAACAGCCAAGTAAGTTGATGATGTTCAGCTAAAGTTAAGGTTACCCCATGAATCAACACCGTTCATGAATCAAATAGGGTAGGCAGAGCATACCATTTGCTACATCTGTGTGTGTGTGTGTGAATGGCTCTGCAATGACCCTTTGCCCATATTTTTCCCTAAAATGGGCAAAATTATTGGAGCTGAGGGAAGTGGTGCTTAACTGTACAATTTACTCATGTTTTAGATTTCAATGCGAAAGAAATCCAGTCTGGTGCATAAGATATTATCTGAAAAAAAAAAATATATATATATTGAGAAGTTTTTAATGTCTAGATGGTAGCGGAATTAACCTTGAGTGAACCTGCAACCTGTTCAACATGAGCCACAGAATGGAACTATTCCTGATAAAGGCTACGCTATGTACTAGGGCTGCGGTGACAACAAGGTTGTAATTTTGCCAAAAACAACATTGAAGTACCAAGTAGGTGAAAAAAGCAGTGATGGTGGATTCTGGGCATTGTGGTCCGAGTGCTACAATGTAAGACAATTGGGAAACTGTGCAGTGATGGGACACGATTTTAATGAAAATACTTGATTTTCAAAGGATTTTCCTTATATAAATATCAAAAAAGTACTTACTGTGACTGCACGAAAGAGAAAGCTACTTGCATTTATGTTTAAACACCCACTGCCACTTTAATTGAAATGGTGGCCATCAGTCCTTCTTCAATGTTTTTAGCTACGTTTTTTAAAAAGCTAACAAACCCATCAAGAGAAAACTGTGCATATGATTATGCCTCGTGTGAGGTGAAACGCGTCATGCTGCTTCTGTCTCGAAATAAAATCTGAAATGATGCTACAGCATGCTGGAGTGGCCTGTTTCATGTTGCGAAGAGTAGCATGTGTTTTGAGGATTTAAAAGGTGTCTGGCACACCGAAGATGGGCCCGACTCGCTTGGCTGAGGCGCTTCAATTGCCAGATCTTTTTTGTATATGGATCGAGACGAGGTTATCGAGGTTGGACGTATGGAGATCTTTCCAAAGGTCTCGTCGGACCACAATCCAATTTTATTGTTATTCGGTATAATACAAAGGGCCCCAGAAGTAAGACTGTTTACCTTCCCTCGATATATATTGGCAGAGGTAGTTTTTGTTGGAATGCTGAAGGCACATATTAAAGAATTTATTGAAATCAATTTAGATAGTGCATCACTTATCAGTCTGGGATGCTTGTAAAGCCTCTATTAGGGGGCTTGCACAACAGTACACATATAAACAAAATGCAGAACAAAGGAAAAAGGAGAAGATTGTAATAAACGGTATTTTGCAACTGGAAAAACAATTAGCCGACAATCTTAGAGCTGGTGGCTTGGGGGTGCAAATCATTGAACATTTAGAAACTAAATTAGTGACTGCACGCTCAACCCTAAAATGTGCTTTAAGGGAAAATAATAGCCGAAAGTTGCTTAAATATAAACTGGCACAATATGAATGCGGGGATAAGGTAGGAAAGGCCCTGGCTTACAAGGTGGCAGATGACCGAGCTACAACATTAGTTAAATCCATTAAAGGCCCTAAAATTATATCATATACCCAGCCAGTACAAATAATGAATCAGTTTGTAACATACTACAAAAATCTATACACCCCAGAGGGTAGTTGTACAGAAATGCAGATACAAATGTATATTAATAAAAATCTTCCAGTTCGCGAATACCTAGATCAAGAATGTGTTAATGGGCTGGAGGAAGAAGTTACGTTAAAGGAACTGCACTATGCTGTTACCTCTCTCCCCTCTAATAAGGCTGCTGGTGAGGATACTCTCCCCATAGAATTATATAAAATTTGTGCAGAAGAAATCTTACCACTTCTATGTTTAGTTATCAACTTAATTGGTGTCACTGGGCAGGTACCAGAATCATGGAATACAGCTAAAATTATGTTTTTCCTTAAGAAAAATAAATCACCAACGGAATGCAGTTCTTACCGTCCTATATCATTGATCAATGCTGACGCTAAAGCATACTCCAAGATATTAGCTCTTCGCATGGCCCCTCTTATGCCATTGTTAGTAAATGAACAACAACATGGTTTTGTAGCCGGAAGGGACACTACCACCCATGTTAACATGGCGATTACCGCCTTTGATGTTGCAGTAACCAATCACGCCCCACTCGGTATGATACTTTTAGACGCAGAGAAGGCGTTTGACCGAGTGGGGTGGGATTACTTATGGGGGGTGATGAAACAATACGGCTTCAAAGGACGTTTCTTAAGAAGTATACAAGCTTTGTATAAGGATCCTAATGCCAAGATTAGCTATGCAGGGGCTGTTTCATCTAAATTTTCAATCTTACGGGGGACACGGCAGGGTTGCCCTCTGTCACCCCTACTCTTTGCTCTTTCCATGGAGCCGTTTATTGATGCCCTTCAAGAGCAAGCTAAAATAAAACCTATGCATCATGAAGACAAAATTTTGAAAATCACCGCTTATGCTGATGATTTAGCTATTTACACTACCAATGTGGTAGATGCACTGGTAGGGATCACAGAAGAAGCTAATAATTTTGGGGCTATTGCAGGTTATAAACTTAACACGAATAAAACGCAAGTTATAATGAATTACCAGTCTAATCCTCAAGTTCCAGGACATTGTCTGGCTGCGGTTTATTAGGGGTTAAAATTTCTTCAAAGATCTTGGATATAAACTTATTAAATTATGAACCTTTATTGAAAGAAGTGTCAGCTCTTTTAAAAAAGTGGCATAAGATTCCGCTTAACCTGTTGGGACGATTGAATTTGATTAAAATGAATATCTTGCCTAAATTCTTATATCTCTTTCGTTGTATTCCTTTGCGCATTAATAACTTGTTTTTAAAAAGTTGGACAGCATTATTAATAGCTTCTTGTGGGGCTATAAGGAGCCTCGAAGATTGATGGCAATTCTGAAATTACCATTGGAAAAAGGGGGCCTTAACTTCCCTGATTTTAGAGCCTACTTTTTTGCTTCTTTTCTGAACTGGCTTCGTAGTCTGTTTACTAGTTATAATCAATTTTTTTTCATTAATTCATGCTTGGCAGAGAGGCAAAACAATTTCTGGCAAAAGTGTAGGACCCAAATTATTTCAAACGCGTCAAATTCAAGACATTAATTGTGAGACTTCTTTTTTTCACACTGACCTGTCACTTTGGGGTAATCCTGGACTCCCAGGGATTTTTAGCGATAATACTGGACGAGACTGGGCTAAATCTGGCATTCTAAAACTGGGAGACTTATATGGTTCAAGTGGCCTCTTACAATTTGAAACTTTGAAACTTTTGTTTAAATTACCGGAAATTATGCGTTTTAAGTATATTCAAATAAGGGACTATTTAATTCGTAAGAGGAACTTGATATCTGTAAGTAGCTCAGAGTTATGGAGTTGTTTTTATTCAGCAAATCGAAAATCATTAATTAGTATGGAATATAAGTGTTTAAATCAAAACAAGCTGGATGAAGCTCCTCGTTTAGCGATAAAATGGACTTCCATATTAGGATTCAATGTGACAACCCAGAACATCTCAGCCGCTTTAGTAAGCATTAATAAAGTGACTCATTCATCCAGTTTAATGCTCCAATCGTACAGAACAATATCTCACGTATACTATACACCACTGAGAATTTCCAAATGGGCACAAAACAATCTGAGCAGTGACCGTATTAAATGCCCTAAGTGTGGGTTGGTGGCTGCAGATATTGTACATATGATCTATACATGTCCAGCAATAACAGGGTATTGGTCGGCAATAGAAAACATTTTACATAAACAAAAATGATTAGTTTTGTATTATCAGCAGCCTCAATTTTACTTGCTATATATCCATCTAACACAACCAACACAGATTTGTTAAACATTCTCCTGACCAGTGCTAGATTGGTTATTGTGAGAGCTTGGATCTTCCCGAACCCTCCTCATACAATGGAATGATGGGCGTTAGTTAATGAAATATATACTATGGAGGGCTCAATTGCAAGGAACCGGGGAACTAAAGCAACCGGGAAGTTTGTTAAAATTTGGGGCACCTTTTTAGAATAGTAGAAGACTACAGAAAACACTAATAGTAGTAGGCCTTAGGGAATATATCTGTGTTTTTCCATTCCTTCATTGTTGATCCAGGACTATACATTATTTATTCATTTGCTTTTTGTTCTGTCTTATGGCTACATTTGGAGTATGTGTAATGCAAAGAGTCTGGCGTTACTTTATTTGTATTTTGATCTGTACCTTTATTTTATTATATATGTTTTGTAAAAAAAAGTATTTGCTGATCACCTTGACCTGCTTGTCAATTAAAAAAAAAATAAAAAAAAAAAAAAAATAAGATCGAATCCATCACAAGAAGCGCCTGCCGGCTGTTACAAGGATTATCAACGAAGGAATGATGGAAGGGCCACACTGAGAGGCCCGCCTCGACTTGGAAGATAAAACATGGATACAGTTAGAGTTTGGAGGGAATTTCCCTGAGCACTGCATGCTGATTTATGTTTCGTTAAGGAAGACAAAGAGAAGGTTTTAATGTCTAGATGGTAGCGGAATTACCCTTGAGTGAACCTTCAACCTGTTCAACATGAGCCACAGAATGGAACTATTCCTGGTAAAGGCTACGCTATGTACGAGGGCTGCGGTGACAACAAGGTTGTAATTTTGCCAAAAACAACATTGAAGTACCAAGTAGGTGAAAAAAGCAGTGATGGTGGATTCTGGGCATTGTGGTCCGAGTGCTACAATGTAAGACAATTGGGAAACTGTGCAGTGATGGGACACGATTATAATGAAAATACTTAATTTTCAAAGGATTTTCCTTATATAAATAACAAAAAAGTACTTACTGTGACTGCACGAAAGAGAAAGCTACTTGCATTTATGTTTAAACACCCACTGCTGCTTTAATTGAAATGGTGGACATCAGTCCTTCTTCAATGTTTTTAGCTACGTTTTTAAAAAGCTAACGAACCCATCAAGAGAAAACTGTGCATATGATTAAGCCTCGTGTGAGGTGAAACGCTTCATGCTGCTTCTGTCTCGAAATAAAATCTGGAATGATGCTACAACATGCTGGAGTGGCCTGTTTCATGTTGCGAAGAGTAGCATGTGTTTTGAGAATATATATATATATATATATATATATATATATATATATATATATATATATATGTGTGTGTGTGTGTGTGTGTGTATTATATATATGTATGTATATAAGTGTGTGTATACAAATATATATATATATTTATATAAATATATATACATATATACACAATACTGGAAATTTTTTATTTACCGAATCCTGAATAAATGCTATTATACATACTATTCCGCCTCAATCAGTTGAACTTCATGAACCTAGTAGAATTTAGGTATGTTATTCATGTAGGTACAAGTGTGTGTTCCTTTTGTCAGAAGCATAAGGACACTCCCAAACAAGTTATAGTAACCGCTTAACTGCGTTTGCAATTCCGCTTCGGTGCAGTGGTTTAGCGCAGTGGGCGGGCCGCGGCGGCCAACAGATGTGCGCAGCACTACAGAGGTAGTGCGCGCGACAGCCGTTGGCCGTCAGAAGCAGCGAAGGGGGTAAATTGTATGATGGTCATAGAAGAAATTACCTTGTATTATCTTAGATTGAGGAATTTTACAAATCTTAATTACATAAAAAACTTGAAGTTCCAAAGTATACAAAACATTTATTTTTTTAAAGTATCGATTTTTTAAGTGGGATAGTACATTTCTTTAATTTTACAGAATGTATATGGAAGAATTATTTTCTACTTTTAATGGCAGGCAAACTACATAAACTAATAATTGAAAGCACATATAAGTAAAATAGTACCCATAAACAGATTCTTGCTCTTCGCAAGGATTTGTTCATGGCTACTATTGTATCAAGAACAGATTAGTGCACTTGAGGCTCTTTTCCTCACCATTCTAATCTTCATCACTTGTAAATGTTTCAGATTATGTCTAAGCATAGTATTTTTACTGAAGGCAACCCTTCCAACAAAGCTAATGCTAGACATCATGCAGCCACACTTGCACTGTGGTGCCAGGGGGTGTAAGTGCCACAAGGCAGCCTAATATGAACCAGTGCAAGGTAAGAGACCTACAGAGCTATATCTTAGTATATATGGAGTTGCTCTGCTCTCTCCCGTTCATGCAATACAGCACATCAACTTTGGTAGCTGCTCTGCTTTGCAGAAAAATTGAGTACATTTGTCTTTGCGTGTCTTACAAGCTACTGCATAAAGCAAATATGAATTTATACATGAGAAATGAAGCCATATAAAGCTAGATTCAAAATATACAGTAATTGTCATTCTTCTAGCATACCAGAAGCCACTGTAAATGAACATTGATTTAAAGTGGTCTTCTACAGGCATACATTCACAAAATCAATGTAATTACTAATTGTTTTAAAATTGTCATGTTCAATTGAGAACAGAAAGAGAGACATAATTAATATTTTAAAGTAGGACAATTACATTTAATGCTGTGATAAACAGTTTGATATAATATTCAATTAGAGTTATAAAGTAGCCTATTGATTTTCCTCCGCTGTAGTACAGTCAGGTTTGATATCAGTGTTGACGCACTTGTAATGTAATCGAAGGAGAGAAATGATGGGGTTGAATGAGTGACAAAGGTGCAACATTACTAACGGCTTTCCGGTGTATATTAATTTGTTCTTAAAGGTTCTATTTTTCGGTACACAGTCAAAATATCGAATTTTTAATTTCGACTTATACTTATATCGAGTTGCTAATATCGAAGGGACAGAATATCGATGTCCAGAATATCGATGGCAAGAATATCGACCCTAAGGTAAGTAATATCGAAATTACTTATATCGATAGCATATATATCGATGTAAGTAATTTCGATTTACTAATATGTGTTAGAAATTTTAGTTAAGTATTTAAATTAATTGTTATATTATGTGTTTAATATGTTTTTATAAATAAAAAATATATAAAAGTAAATTATATGTTTTACTACCAGAGCGGGTTGTGGGTTTTTAGGGGAATAGGGTGGGAAGTAATTTATTTGTAATTAAATAATTATTTTTTAATGATTAATTTATTTTGCAATTAAATATTAATTGGCAATGAATTATTTTAATTGATTAATTGATAATTTATGTATATTTTTAAGTAAATTATATGTTTTACTACTGGAGCGGGTTGTGGGTTTTTAGGGGAATAGGGTGGGAAGTAATTTATTTGTAATTAAATAATTATTTTTTAATGATTAATTTATTTTGCAATTAAATATTAATTGGCAATGATTTATTTTAATTGATTAATTAATTGATAATTTATGTATATTTTTAACTAAATTATATGTTTTACTACTGGAGCGGGTTGTGGGTTTATAGGGGAATAGGGTGGGAAGTAATTTAATTGTAATATTAATTAATTTTGGGTAAAGGAGTATTTTTAGTGTTCAGGGTCAGTTTTGGGTTTTTGGGTAAAGGGGTATTTTTAGGGTTCAGGGTCAGTTTTGGTTTTTTGGGTAAAGGGGTATTTTTAGTGTTCAGGGTCAGTTTTCAGTTTTTGGGTAAAGTGGTATTTTTACGGTTCAGGGTCAGATTTCAGTTTTTGAATAAAGGGGTATTTTTAGGGTTCAGGGTCAGTTTTCAGTTTTTGGGTAAAGGGGTATTTTTAGGGTTCAGGGTCAGTTTTCAGTTTTTGGGTAAAGGGGTATTTTTAGGGTTCAGGGTCAGTTTTCATTTTTTGGGGAAAGGGGTATTTTTAGGGTTCAGGGTCAGTTTTCAGTTTTTGGGTAAAGGGGGTATTTTTAGGGTTCAGGGTCAGTTTTCAGTTTTTGGGTAAAGGGGTATTTTTAGGTTTCAGGGTCAGTTTTCAGTTTTTGGGTAGAGGGGTATTTTTAGGGTTCAGGGTCAGTTTTTAGTTTTTGGGTAAAGGGTTTTTTTTAGGGTTCAGGGTCAGTTTTCAGTTCTTGGGTAAAGGGGTATTTTTTGGGTTCAGGGTCAGTTTTCCCTACTGTTGCACCCACTGGAGTGGGAATAGTAATTATTGTTAAGTAAGTATATATTATATATGATTTGTTAATATTATTTTGTTTTATTAAATATGTATTATTATTTTTTTACCATTATTAAATATATTTAAATATGTTTAAGTAATTTATAAGTATTATTTACAGTATTTTTCATGTTATTTTAAACCCAAAAAAAACGATATATTTGACAACGATATTTTTAACATCGATATTATTTGTTCGATATTTTGGTACTTACCATGTTGTACATAGGGCATCGATATTCTTGCAATCGATATAATTACGCCGATATTTGTGTAGGTCGAAATTCTGTCTGTCGAAATTCTGTCATAGATCCCTATTTTTCTTTCCAAGGGCCATGCTTTTGGACCCTATTAATCTGAAGAAAATACGGAAGAATTTAGTGACCTCATTGGATTCATAAAATTGACAGTGGTGGGTGGTCAGGAAATGAGTGGAGGCGATTGTGTGGCTAAAAGTGCATAGAATCAGTCAGTGTTCGAAATTGGGTTATTAGTTTGGATTGAAGTGGGTCCTTCTCAAGTGATAGGTTGGGAACTTCCATTCCACTTGGAAACTGGGGGGATATTTACAATAAAATGTCGGACCGCAGGGTTTCTCCAAAATTGATAACACTGCGCTCTGACATTTTTTTAACGCAGGGATGCGCCGTATTTTCAAAAATATGGTGCACCCCTGTTTTTTCTCTACTGCAGGTGCTAAAAAAGCTGACTAGTGCTAGTGAAGGCACCCTTGCGCCATGTTACAAGAGTGCCTACGCTGCAGGAGTGATTGTTTATGTGCAGGAAGGGGCACCTTCCTGCACATAAACAATCTATAAAGATGTTTTTCTGTTTCTATCGGCTGTGATCTGTGCAGGTAACAGAGGTGTGATGGTGGGGCCGGATTGGGGGGGATTTCGAGGGACAATGCAGAGGGAAAATTAAATAAATAATACATTTTCTCTCTGCATCGTCCATCTGAATCCCCCCACCCGGCCCCACGGCCCCACGGCCCCACCGCTGTCACCTGCACGGACTGCTGCTGGTTTGTATGTGTGCTGCAGAATACAGCACACATAAAAAGAGAATAATTCCAGGAAAAATTAATAATTTCTTCTCATATCACCATCCGAGTTCTAGGTTTTACCTTGTCTTCATTTTTGGTGCTGCCCCGTCCTTGAAATATGGGGCACCGTCAAAAAGCAATGGGTGTTGCAGTGGAATGCCTACTGCAACGCCCATTGCACGCCCCTTTCATGCTAAGTGAAGCGGGAAATGGGGCAAAATGAACAATTGATGGACGGAATGCTGAAACAATGTCAAGCATTCACCCCCAGTACAGAGATTTGGGCCTAAAACCATAATTTTTTGCATACAATGCCATTCCAGTCTATACCCAGCCATATTCATATCAGTCTTGATTCTGCTCCCCGTGGGAACAGTCCAGCCTGAACTGCCCGGCCAGGTCCTCCCTGGCCAGGAAACAAGCATCCTTGAAAGGCTAGCTTGACTCCAGGGGCATGGTGAGCACAGGACCCAAGCCTGGGCATACCCTTCCCACTTAGAGTGATAAATGTAAAAAGAACAATTGATGGATGAAATGCTGAAACAATGTCAAACATTCACCCCCAGGACAGAGATGTGGGACTAAATCCATTGTTTTTTTGCACACTATGCTGTTCCAATCTAGACCCAGCCATATTCAAATCAGTATTAACCCTGCTCCCCATGGGAACAGTCCAGCCTGAACTGCCAGGTCAGGTCCTCCCTGGACTGGAAACAAGCATTCTGGGACTGGTTTTAGGGTATCACCCCCCATCAGGCAGGCTAGCTTGACTTCAGTGGCATGGTGAGCATGGGACCCATGCCTGGGCATACCCTTCCCACTTAGTGCGACATACGCAAAAAGAACAGCGGCCCTTGGCCCCCTCCCCTTTAAAATACTTAAGACCCTGGCGGATGGGGTGCCCAGGGCCCAATTAGGCTTGGGGAGGGGGTTGCGCTGCCCCCTTCCCTTTTTTATCATATTTGGCACAGTTGGATGGGGTGTTGGGGACCAAAAGGCCAACCCTATGCTGCTATCGGCAAAGACTGCGCACAGATGGCAGCCTGCTGGGGATTTGGCCACAGGGCCTGGTGGCTAGCCACATCCTGAGATCAACTCCTGCTGTGCAGGGCAAAAGGATTTGTGCAGGTTGTGTGCAACGTGGGGTTGGCTGCCTATGGCGTGTTGGAAGCAGGGTCCGGCTGCAACACTGACCAAAGGGCCAACCCCAAGCAATGTACAAGCAAAGGCTGTGTGCTGCATGTGATTGGCTGCCTCCGGGTGGCTGCCTGCAAGGAGTTGGATGCAGGGATTGGCTGCAACCCATTTCAGGTCGGCTGCTTCCGGGTGGGTTAGCCACAGGGCCTGATAATACAGGGCAGGCCCTGATGCAAAACCCCTGCCATACGCGGGCAGAGGCATGGAGTTGTCTGCCTATGGGGTGTTGCAGTGCAGCGTATTTCAGCAGGCTAAACCCTGTGCGCTGCACACGCTGCACACTGCTAAAAGCCTTGCATGGTGGGGGTTGAATTTACACATGGTAATAAAATATTAATTTACATTAAAAAAGACCCTAGAAATTCACACAAAAAAACAAAGGTTAAAGTAACATTTTAGTTAGGTGAATTTGTCAGTGACAACAATAACTTTTGTACTAAACAAAACACAGAAATTCACCAGTTATAGCTAGCAGACCTAACTATAACTTGCACCCCGCCATGACCTGCCATTGATCTCACATATTACATCACTCATGACCTATACTATGATATCATATATAACATCACTGATTATATCTCAAATTACAGCATTGATGACATCACTGTCCTTAATGGCCCTGGGGACCCCACCCCCTAGGGCTATGCTATGCCTCGGGTGCTCACCCCTGTGATATATTGTTTCTCCGCCCGCACTGGTGCAGGCAGGAAAACCTGTGTTATGCTCTCGCTTGGTGGGAACAATTTCAAAACTCCCACCAAACTGGAGCACAACCAAGTCTGCTCCCAGCAGGCCGGAGCATGAGAAATGGCCAGGGAAACAGATGAAAGATTACTCCTGCCTGCAGGGAGTACCATATTTATAAGCTCCCTGTAGGCAGGAGGAATGCTGACTCCTGCTGGAGGCAGGAAGCACTGGGGCTGCATAAGACTGCCCCTCCGTCCCCCAGTGAAAGTGTGGTAGGTGCCCTGGGTGATCACCAGAACACACACCCTTTGTTAGCCGGGCCCCAGGGGTTGGGGTCATGTGTCCCCTCTTCCAAAAAATGTGTTGGGCCTGACCACAAGCAGCTTGGGAGGGGGCTGCGTGCCCCACCCCCAAATTTATCATCCTACTCTTTACATCAAGTGGAAAATTAATTTTAACCTGGAACAGACTCCGAGTTTTTTCATGCAACAACACCTTACCTGTAAAAAAGGATTGTTACAAACCTATCTCACTCAACTTCCTAGAATGGCCGCTGCTGAGGTTTCAGTTTTTGCTGCCTGCTCTAATGCAAAGGTCTATCCTAATGTCAGAAAAATGGCAATCTGGATCCCTGTCTATGAATGTGCTGTCAAGCTTATCAACTAGTGGGGGTACAATTGTGGGTAAGCTATTATTACAAAACAGTGGAAAGGATTGATTGCTTCCTGGGGAAGCATGGTCTCAGACAGCCTAAAAGCTGAATGAACCTGTCCACGAACAGTCCTGTTTTTGAACTCATCATGGCCCTGGATGGTTTCCTTTCACTTTCAAATTAGACTCCTCTTTGTTGGACCGACTATAATCTGCTTGAATTTAAAAAGTTACTTTATGAATAAACAATATTCAATAATTGCTTTTCCTTTTGTTCCAGAAATTGAAAGAAATTAAACCCTGACATATAGGCCCTGTGATTGATGCTTCTTTTGCTGCCTCTACTAAGCTTCTGCTTCCAAAGCATACTATGAAGCCTAGGGTCATCACATTATTTGTACTTAATAACATTGCACTACATATTGGAAGACGTAATAAAGTCTGTCATAAAGTATAGCCTTGGTTTAATGAAGAATCGCACATGGTTCAAAAGAACACTAAAGACCAAATTACAAATCTGGCGGTCCGAGGTCTGCCAGACCCATGGTGGCGCGTGGTGGTGGTCCAGCCACTGCTGCACCGGCAGTCCGACTGCCCCATTACAACTTGGGCAGTGGGACCAACCTGTGGCCACTCCCAGGGAACCGCTGTTCCCTGGCCTGTGGCCTGTGGTGCGGCAGTCAGAGGCTGCAATATGCTTGGAGGGATTGTCATGGTCCCATCAAGCATATTATGAGTTTTCTCTCCACCAGGGGTTTCATGGCGGTTCCACTGCCATTAAAACCCTGGCATAGAGGAAACATAAGGGGTCCTACAGGGCCCCCTGTGCCTCTCCGCTTGAGTAGGCACACATGGAGGCATAAGATGTGCCCCCCTGTGTGCATGCACAAAATTTCCTGCATGTCATGGAGTTTTCAATCCATGCCGTACAGAAACCTTGTGAGTCGTTTCCATTGATGTGCCGTTTTCAAGGCACCTCCTTGGGAATGCCACGCAGCCTGTCCACCATACTACAAATAACATGTAATCTGGAAGGACGGCCGGGGTGAGTCTTGGAGGTGAGGGGTGCAGCAGTAGAGTACCACCCACTCTCACACATTTTAGTGCGCCGACACGCAATCGGGCCCTAAATGTGCGGAACGTGTTTGGCATTGCTCATGCTGCCTTAAAAAGTAGAAAATATGGAAGGCCACACTTTCTCACTATAAATGTTGATCAAGGATCTTAAGAGGAACTTCTACTTCAATAAAAACTCAAAAGGTCATTTTTAAGATAAATAATTACTGTTTGGTATTGGAAGGACCAGTTGTGAGCTTCACTTTCAACAATTCTGTGACACTTTGGCAACCTTTTTAGTACCACAGTTAAAAATGTGAGAGATTGTATAGAAAAACATTAAGCACCCCCAAGCCCATTGAGTCCATCTTAACTACGTTTTTCCAGTCTGTAGTTCAACTTTACAACTCTTGGCCAGGCAATTTTCCTGCTGATGTAGATGCATTGCAGACCAGACTCTCATTACTTGTCAAATTCCAAGAAAGCACCTCCTTTGCTTGACATCATAAATGCCTCCTTACTAGGAGTTGGTGTAATAAATGTTCTCAAACTTGGGCCGCAATGCCATTCCTGAAAAAACTTGAGCTGAATCCTTTTTATTCTCCTATCAGTCTATTACTACACCCAATTGTGGCGAAGCTCCTTGAGCCCTAGGTAGGTTCAACAGCTATTTGAATTTCTACTATCTAATAACATTCTGGATGATGTACAACATTTTCAGCTTGTCCATAGTACAGAAATGGCAACACTGGCATTACTGGCATTACTTGGTGATATCTACCTTGATGCTTATGTTGATATTTTTGGATCTGTAGGTACATTTTGACACTGGCACCCATAACTCATCCAAACCAGGGTTAAGCATTTATGTCCTGTCTCCATGGTGTTTATGTACATTGATTTTACATCGGGTGCTACAGTTATCTTATTTCTGGTGCTGCAAATGTATAACCGCGTGCTATCTGTAATCTGAGAGTCCAGTCCAAGTCTTTTACTAACCAGCCTGATAGCAGAAGTGTCTTTCTTGTCTTCAAATGCCCTTTTCCCCTTAGCTCAGGTTTCCTTCACAGTTCTGGAGATTAGATACAGGCTGTGATTTTAACAGATAATGTGAGTTGGTGGAATTGACCTGGCTATTCAGTATCCTGTTATCTTGTAGGCATTTTTAACAATAGTTTCCTGAGAACCTAATACTTTAAATATAAAGGTAAATAAGGATTTTAGGAAGAGAAATATTCAATGTTGTTTTGTTTGTTGTTGAAAGAAACTATAATGATACATTTTATGGTACCTAGTGTTAATCTATCATGCATCTTTTTTTCCACTTGCATCTTCTATACTGTTCTTTAGGCAACATATGCTATATGTGTTCTGATATCTCCTCAAACTGTCCACCGGGCTCTCCAGAAAAACCTCTCTATAGCTATATGTTCTCACTTTGTTTGGCGGTCTCTGGCAAAATCTTGTCTAGTCATCAAATTCAGTCAAAGTATCAATGCGGGGGCATATTATCAAGGAATGGTGTTAAAATTATCGCCGCTTTAGCGGCAGGAAACTGCAGCTTAAACAGCAATATTAAGCTTGATAAAAAGCCGTAGAGAGTTCCAATAGAAGCCCATGTTAACACCAGAACATGGACTTCTATTGGAATTTTTTGAGGAAAACAACATGGACTTTTGTTGTCTCTTACTATGCACATCTTAATTTTGAAGGTCTGGTGAAAACTTTCCACATGCAAGTTAAATATGCGGAAAAGCTTTCTCCCCAATATGATAACAGAAAAATGTTTGAAAGAGAGGTTGGCAATTTGTACAGCAGATTAGAGTGGAAAAACTATTTGGTACATAAATAGAATAACATTTAACTTCTAAATTGTGGAATGATGTTTGTTTCATTTGCATTCTATGTTCATTCCTTTTTCAAATTCTTTGCTAAAAATAACAAAAAAAACATTCAACCATATTATGCTAGCCTCAATGTTCTGTCATCCACTCAGCATACTCTCTTAACCCCTTCCATGCTCATGACGAGCTCAGCTCGTCATGAGGCACAGTTGATCTGCACTCATGACGAGCTGAGCTCGTCATGACCACACCGTTAACATTGACCTTCAGCACAGGAGGAGTTCCTCCCAAGCAGCCAAGGTGTTAAAATGATGACATTTCTTTCTACTCCAGCTCATCCATCTTACTTAGCTCCCCATATTCGCTTGACATTGATATTCTTTGTACCATTTATGGTCTGTCCAAAGTAAGCGGACATTTATTAGAGTGCGCTTTGGTCTATGGCCAGGTTCGTGTCATCTTCCACCGTGGAAGTTAACTGAGGGCAATATGATCTGTAGGTTGTGTAAAGGGGGACAAGAAGATATGTTGCATCTTTTATGTTTGTGTCCTGCAATAGAAGCAGAAAGGAAAGTAATCCTCAGGCAGTTATTCAATGCTCGAGGTGTAAGAACTTGTAGACAAGCATTAATGGCGTGCCTAAGTTCGAACGATATTAATGAACTCCGCTTTTGTAAATTTTTTATCTGTGATTACAAAAGGCCTTAAGGCAAATTTTATTTAGAGTTCCGCTTTTTAGAAGATTAGTGAATTTATCTGTTTGATGCTGTTAAACCTTTTATTGTTAAAGCTATTTTAAAGTGTACTTTTTTGTAAGATTTTAATTAATCAAACAAATAAACTTGAACTTGAACTACCATGATCTACCTTAGTGGGTCTTTCAATATACATTTTTTGTTTAGTGTTGTAGTCCAAGTGCTCTGTAAACTGATCAAATACCAAGAAGAATGTACACATGAATATGTATCTGGTGTAACCTCTGAATTAGATGTGCACAATCAGAGTAGAGAATTTCAGAGAAGTTTCTTAGAGTTCCATGACAGAATACTGTGGAAAATAATCTTGACTCGCAAAAAATATCATCAAAATAATATAGATTATAAAAATCATTGTCATCCTAAACTTAACTAAAAAGAAAACAAATGCTGATGGCATAAATATCGCTGCTTGAAATATCTAAATATAACAGCATATAACATACAAATATAAAAACATAAAGTACTGTCTATTTTTTAACTATATAGGCAATACCAAAAATATAGAAATACACACTAATGACTGCAATAATATCGCTAAAAATCGGTAAAAGTAATATTTGAAATTATAAACCCCTTTGTTATGAAATTAAATAAATTCAATAAACATAAAACATAACAATGAGTCAACAAACGACACAAAAAATGATAATACATTAAAACAGCAAACATAAAGTGAGTAAAATAAACACAGTTATAAAAATAAAATAGCCCCTATACATTGAACTTAAAACTACCCCCCCACCCCGAAAAAACCCCAACAAAAACTAGACAAACCTGTCTTTGTGGCATGAAACTGAAACAAATATTTTCTTACCAACAGAAAAGTATAATCCACCTGACCCAAATCAAAGAGAAATGGAAATAAAACAAGTGCAACTTAAACCAACATCACATATGTAAATATAAAATGTTAAACATTTTAAAGCATATTTAAATTATGTTAGCAAAAAATAAAATAATTTGTAACAAAATAATACATGTTTAAATTATGCTACTTCAGACAGAATGGCAAAAAAACTACATATATTACATCACATAAGGGCAAGCAATTGCTTTTGCAGATGGGATACACATACAGCCAGGCAAGTGTAAACACAGAGAACGTAATGTACTAAATATTATGCAAATGCTTGTTATTGGAGATCTATAAATAAAAACTATATTGCAGTTAACGTCAGAGAACACACCAACCCCTCAAATATAACGGAGATAAGCACACACAGCAAGATTTAAAAGAGACAAGCACTAGTTCGCAATAGCCCACTACTAACATTTTAAAAAACATACTCTGTTAAAGTGTTTGCGCCCATACAGGTCAGCTACCAGCGAATCCTATTTTCAAATGACAAATATCATGTATCAAAAAAGCCACAAAGCAAACTTGTGCTGCCCGTAGATGATACCAAGACATACAGATTCTAGAACACCTAACCTCATAATGAATAACCCTCTTCATACATAAAAACCACAATAATGACAGAAGAATAATTATATTTATTTGCAATTAAAAATAACCTCCTAAGAAGCCAATGTGCCATGAGTTTGATGGATGGAACTTTTAAAATATGCCCTTCACCATACACACAGGTACACACCATACTTGGAGAATATCATAACATTAACATACTCCTCATTTATGCACTGCAGCCAAAGTGCAACTTAATATGAACTTTTAAACCACAGTAAAAACTAACAACTACTGTCAACACAAAATTATAATAGAGTGCAATGATACAAACAATACTTAAACTATACCCAAGCGCAGCCGTATAAGGCTGCTATTACATTTTCAACCAAAACATTTGGATACAGCTGCAAAAATCTGAACTAAGTGTACAAGATGTAAAAAACAGCCAGTTTGGTTTTGAAAAAGTGAATAGTTCTGGCATGTGTATGCGTAATAGACATAGATGCGACATGCCTATAGAATTCCCATTTTACCAAAGAAATGGACAAAAATTAATGGACTACTTTGAAGACACTTGAGGGCCTATTAGGATGGCGGACGGACCTGCGTCTGCCCGCCACCCCAGAGGAGGAGGGACCGTCTGCAGGGGCAGCGGCGGTCCCTCCGTGCTAATTAGGATGTGACCGCCACCCTGGCGGTCACATCCTGTATTTTTAACATTGCGGCGGGTGCTGCTTGAAGCAGCACACGCCTCAATGTTAAAAAATGCATGTTTACCTTTGCATGCATGAAGCTGCAGGCACCGCGTGGTGCCTGCCGCTTCGTGCACGCAAAGGCAGGGGCCCCCCATGTGCACCCCCACCCCCCTTCACCCCTGGGAGCCCGCAACGGGCCCCCGAAGAAAACACTGTATACCTTTCCATGGCCGAAATGCCGCGGTCGGAAGATGACCGCGGCGTAAAAGCGGCGGACAGAAAACAGATGCCCCAGCCATCCTAATCTGGCGGGGGTCGTTTCTCAGTCCGTAGCAGATAATCCGCATCCTCCGGCCCGGCGGTGGCTTCGGCCGGCCCGGAGGTTGCGGATTATCAGCTATCATAATCGGCCCCTTGGTTTGGTAGACTGCACCGCTTGGCCACAGATTACCACCTGAATTCAAAATAACGTTGTGGAATGCCTACAACAGCACCATGGCTCAACTAGCCAAAACTGACAACTCAGTGGAAAGGTGGCACAATGCCTTCCAAGCCACATTAGAAATCAACACTCTTCAAATTCATAAATGTCCTCCGTAAAGAACAAAGCTTCCTTTTTTTTTAAACCAGTTTTTTTATTTGAGTTTCAAGTTTAATAAGAACAAAGCTTCCAACAACTAAGGCTAGAACATTCAATAAACAAAGTCAAACCTAACACAACTAAGCAAACCATGAAAATGTAAGTGAATGCTGCAATTCAAAGCCATAATCTTTGTATGCCACTGCATAAAAGAATCCTCTTTAAACTACTCCTTACAGTTTTCAAAACAATGCAAAATACAGGGCCCGCTACTTCGCAAATCGTTTCATGCGCTATAACCCCCCACGCTGCTTGAGATCCTCTGGGACAAATCTGGTTCTATTCCCCAGATTCAAATATAAGACCAAGGGTGGGAAATCCTTCAATGTTCTGGCCGCCAAAGCCTGGAACAATTTACCTGTCAACCTCAGATCCACAGATAATGAAAACAACTTCAGAAAACTTCTCCAAGACATGGGTCTACCAACAACTAGACTCCTCCATCCTGGCTGCCATTTAGTTTTTCCCTTTATCACACTCCACTCTTTCAGTTATTCTCCGCAGCTTGCTCAGCGCCATGATGCTCCCCTGGGAGCGAACGTTAGCGCTTTACAAATGCACATAAATATCAAATATCAAATATCAAATAACTTACAAAGGAGTATGACACAGTAATGATATTTAAATCACTATTATATTGACCACTTACCAATATGCTTACAAATAAAATTGAACAAAACTACGACCACTATAACATAAACAATTTAAAATAAATATTAGAATAATAAGATACAAAATAAGACAGTAAAATGTAAATTGTTTAAATATTTATTGAAAGATATTCATTGGAAAACCAAAAAAAATGCATTATAAAAAGTATCCAGAGAAGCTCACAAATTATGACACAAATACAAAATTAAACTGTTTAATTACGGTGAAAGCAAAATACATATACATAATACAAGTTAATATTTCCCACAGCATAGCTGATGTTCTTGGTCCAACTCCAATTCCCAAAATCCAATCCACATAAAGTCAAAAATAAAAATTAAGAAACCATAAAAAAATTCAAACCTGAAATGTTAATATTACATTTTCTGAAGTAATCCAAAATTACTGTAAACAACAAAAAATGCCAAAAATGAAAGTAAGACTCACTCCAGGAAACCTGAAAAATCTAAGGAAATTAAAAAATAATGTTGGTTTAATTTAACCAAATTATTTCCTTAAAAACACACATTATAAATAGCTTCAGATACTACACTATTATTTCTAATCTGTAAGAAATGTAGCATACCCACCTTCACCAAACATACATTCAAACTATACCATTACAAAAAATTCACAAAAATTTGTAAAAATTCAATGTACTGTGTATTAAAAATACATATGTGAAAAACTATTAATATTTAATTTTTCAATAAATGTCTTAAAAGTGTGTTAAAAAGATAGTATATGTGATAATAAAAGTATATAAAAAGTATTTTACTTTTGTAACATGTTCTAGTGAGATTTTCTCTTTCCAAAAAAGGTATGTATCAAAAATATAAACTAGAAATATATATTAAATAAAATACATAAATAAAAAATCTTGGTATTTGTATTGGTTATTGTACAAAACACTGCACACTATACAAAAGTAGAAGCTTGAAACCATTTTGGGAAATGAGTTTGACACTAAAATGGTAAGATTTGCTATTATCACTCCAAGCTAAACGAATCTAGCGAACGTAATTAGACACTACAGGTATGAAGCTTACTATTCCCACTTCAACATAAACTATTTTGGGGGAGACGTAGGACACTAAGGGCCTAATTTAGATCTTGACGGACTTACATCCTTTCCTCCGCAGCAGTGGTCCCAAGTACTCAATCAAGTTGGCGGTCTTTCACCTGCTGTATTTAGATGCATGCAGGCTGACTCACTGTCTGCCTCAACAGTGTTTCCCACCACGGTCATGGCTCACCACTGCCGATGCAGCGGACTCCAACGCTGGTGAATCGTACTCCGTCATCATCATGGCGGCTAGTTCCTGCCAAGTAGATTTAGATTTAACAGATGTCCTGGCAGTTTCCTAGTGACGGTTCACTGATTGAGGGAGTCTGTCATGGTAGGCACTTAACAATGCAACATCACTGTGGCTATTGGAAGGTTGCAAGTATATCACACCTGGTGTCCATTGGCCAAATGGAAAACCTGCATACCATACTATAAAACACACTCCATTTCATACCATGATTCTTTGCCATTCCACTGGACTATGACATTGTCTAGCAGAACTTTTGCAGAACTTTTGCCAATTAAGTGAGGTTATTTTGTTGCTTTTCCCTGTTTCCTGTCCCTTTATTTTCTTTCATTTATTTCCTTGTGATTAATTAATTTGATTTCATCCTATTTCTCTGCAAAATGCCAGTTCCCAAAAATCCCAATTTTACTGAGGGAGAATTGCCAGTCATGGTGGATGCAGTCATAAGATTAGAGCCACAATTGTTTGGAGACCACGCCCAAAGTACACCTCCATCTCAGAAAAGGCAAATAAGGGCCAGAATAGTCGACAGAGGGAATGCTGTAGCAAACAACCTGTGCACACAGGAGGAAATTAGTAAGAGGTAGAACGAACTGCGGAGGAGGATGCATTCCCTGGCCTCCAAGCATCACCTTGAGGCCCAGAGGACTGGTGGTAGTTGTTCCAGGTCCCCAATACAATGTTATTCATAGGAAGAGAAGGTTTTGCAGATCCTACATCCTGAAGGCTTGACAGGAATACCTGGTTGAGTGGAGTCTGGCAATTTACACTTTATAAATTCTTACTAAACCTTAATGTCCTGTTTGTTTGTTGTCAATGGTTTCTGCACATACTTTCCAAACATAGAAACTTCAAAGTATCACTCTCAGATAATTTGGATTGTTTGTGTAAAGGTATTGTGTTGCATGTAAGATTACAGGTGGCACCCTCCATTGCATGTCACATGATGGTATGGTGCCTGTAAGTGTTAGAACACTAATTAACCCATTCCCACATGTGTATCATGTTGTGCTCTTTCATTTCAACTTCCTATTTTCTATAGGTATGCTCCACTAACCGTTTTGCAAGTGTTGGGAAGTTGTCTTTGAAATGACTACAACTACCATGATGCCATGTTTCTGTTTTGTCAAAAGAATATTGCTATGTCATATTTCTCAATCTCTCTTGTCTAACATATTTCGACATATAGTAAAGTGGTGTGTAGTGATGAATCCCTATTCAATGCTCTCTTCAGAAAATGGTTTGTGCTGTGTTCTGATTGTTGTCCTGTTCTTCTCATCTAATTGAATCAATGTCATGAGTGTCACAAATCAAACTGTGTTGACCCAAAAATCATAAGGTATGGAAAGTACTATGCTGAACACAAGTGGTAATTGCAAAAATGTACCCTGCACTGCTCACATGATGACTAATGCCAAACATCCATCCACATTGTGTAAGTGTCTGTTTTGAAGTCAGCTAGGCCTTGGAAATGTCAATTACACATTTCACTCTTCTATTGTATTGAGTTGAATGGTTGAGAAATGTTACGTATACTTCCTAATCACTCCCTAAACATTTCAGGACATACTACCTGCTTATTTGAAGTTGTACTATTTGAAATTGCAAAATGTTAAGGTAATATGTTCAATACCACTGAAAGCTATAATCATAATAATCTTTACCTTGTTTTTTCTTCTAGGTATCTACATTTTTTGCCTTTGGATGTATGATTCACACTTTTAATAATACAAATGTTTTCAATTTCTCAATAGGTCTTACTGCCAGAGCACGTGGCCAGGAATTTGCCACTGAAGAGACCTCCACTCCAGCCCAAATACAACCCTTCAGTGAGGACAACCCTCCTGGTAATCTGGATGAAGATCCTTGTCCAACTGGTCAGCCCTAGCAGTGGACTCCAGTGAGTCACACTGGGCCCACACCGATACCACCCACGCCATCTGTAACACCTCAGCTAACCAAAGTCTCCACTTCCTGTGTTCCTACGACTGTAACACCGATCGTGTGCCCCCCAGTCCTGGCTAATGTTGAGATCACAGCACTACCAATTCCAGATCAGCCAGGAACCAGTGGGATGGGGAACACTGGACCTAGGGCACAGGGTTGTGGGGGCAGGGGTCATTAAAGGTATTCTGTTGGCCAGCATAGAGAGGCCACCGAGGTTTCTATCACATAGACCACCATTGACCAAGTCTTGGGAGTCTATCATAGGTTCCAAAACATGATGGACCAGGTACTCACCGATCTCTATCAGATGAAGCAGTTGCGATGAGAATGCTACACAGAGGGCGCTCAATTTTCAGATGGAGGCTCACAACTCCAATATGGGCTCCCGGACTAGAACATCTGTCCCATACATCTGCCACAGATACAGGAAGGAAGGCTCTGTCATAGGAAGAGTAACCTACAGCCATTCTAGGACCTACAACTGTGGATCTCTCCTCACCTGCGCAAAAGGGGATGTTCATCCAGGAAATCAGGAGGTGAAGATGGCAAGACCTCTACTACCTCCAGCAATAAGCCCCAATCCTAATTTCCTCCAGCATGTGATTACCAGTCACTCGTGGACTGTTTATGGACACATTTAGCTTTCTGATGCCAGACGTATTTTGGACATTAGACTTCAAACAATTTTGGTACTTCAACTATGGTTTCATTCACCACGACTGACTTCTTCACTTTTTGGTTTGGGTTTTCATTTTTCACCCTTTTTAATTTCTTCATGTTTAGTTTGATAAATTCACAACTCAAAAACTAGTGTTGATATCTCTGCATTTGTTTCCTTCCATCATAACTTTCTAATTATTGTTGTGAGAAAATCACCCTTTTTACAGTGCACACCCACATTTATTTGACTGATACTGGTGGTAACTGACTCTGACTGTGCCCTCGGCTCTGCTAACCAGGCCCAAGGCCAGTGCTCTGGTAAAAAAGGTATATGGTAATTAGGTATAATTACAATTGGCCATGACAGACCCCTGTAAGACCCCGGTGACCAGGGATTTACAGGGGTTTGTAAGTCCCTAGTATATAATAAGGCAAGGGTGATTCAAACACCTATACGTCCCTGGTATATAGTAGGGCGGTGGGGTTTGGAGGCCCAGTACATTTTTAAAGGCAGCCTTGCTTTGCAGATTGTCTTTAAAGTAAAGTATATGAAATTTCGACTTTAGAATTAAAGGCACTTCCGAAGTGGTAATCAATCTTATTTTTACAAATAGGTCACCCCCAGTGTTTCCCCTGGGTGCCCCCCAGGTGTGGGGTGTCATGTAACTATAAGCAGGGATATTATAAAAGGTGTTTTATATGCCCCTGGTGATTGAAAAACTGCCAATTCCGTTTCCCCCAATGTAGTTTATTATCTTTACAGGCTAATATTGGAATATGTTCTTTAAGTATAAATATTGCTAGGAATGGGCTCAAAATGTAATTCAAAGACTTCCAAGATTGGCAATGATAAATCCTTGCCACTGTTGAATTTATTATAACTAGCACAGACAATAAGTTATAGGACTTTCTTTAGTATGAGCCAAAATCCAGCCTTCCTGATAACTCAGCCTTAACAGACTTAGCTAAGCTGCTTTGTTGAGGTGATAAGTAGAGTGCATAGTGCAGAAGTTTTCTGATGGAGGGAGCTCTGCAGCTGCAGACAACAGGCCAGGCCGGGTTCAAGGTAAATCAAACTGGGCTTCAAAGAGAGCAGGACAGTAAGGAATGCCAGACAGGCCTTCCCCCTCTTTATGTACCTCCAGGGAAGTGGCAGGCCCAGGAATGGAATTTGCAGGAGGTTGAGGTTGCGTGTTAATGGAAATGAACCACACCAGTAGGTTGGTTTAGCCAGCTCTTACTCCAAAGCAGAGAACATTTCCATCTTGATTTTTAAAATGCAGTTCTAAGTGGGTCACAAATATGCCACACTTTGGAGGAAGCTGTCGTGCATTTCTGTGGCATCCAGGACCTCATTGGACAGGGGTTCCCCTCTGCTTGTAACCCCAGATCATTGAATAAATATATGAGCAACTCGGATTTGCTGGCTGAAACTACAAGGAGAAGAAGGACTGCTCTGCTGGAACCCTAGTCTGCACCACACAGTATTGCTCCCTGAAGGACTGCTCCTGATGCACACTTGGAACTACAGCCCTGATGACTTTACCTTGCTTCACAAAGGATGAAGGAGTGGACTCCCTGAAAGCAACAGGTTTACAGAACTTCCCTGCACCACCTCCCTCAAAAAGTCCCCAGCCTGTAGTGCGCCCAGTGGACTTTAAAGGATTTGGCAAGGTGCATTGTGGGAACTCTGAAGAGGAACTTCAGGAAGAAGTTCCAGAAGTTTGGAGCAACTTTTGGAAAAAGCTTCATAAGTGGACCGACCAATGTTGAGTCAAGCTGGCTACCTTCAACCATGACCCGGCCTGGATTTCAAGTTCATCCTACTGAAAGCTACTCAGCTCCAGACTTCCAAGTTGACTGGGGACTCCCACTGAACCAAGACAACAAACCTGTTATGAATCCGGCCTGATGAAGTGCTTGTCTCGCTGTCGAGAGGAAAAAGTGTGAAGGTAACGTTTTGACTGAGGCCTTCCGGTTGGTGTATTCAACCAGGGCTCCATCGCGGTTGACCTCAAACTTTAACTTTGCCCAGGTCAATCAGATGACCCAAGTTTGTGGGACACGTTTTTAAGCTCTATAAAGTGTTTAATCTTCAAAAAGTCATATCTTAGCCCTAGACAGCCCCCGGGGCGAGTTGGTGTCTACACGTTACCGCCTCATTCAATTCAAGTATATGCATCGTATATACTTCACATGATCCTGCCCATGGAAAATGGGTGCCATCCAGTCCCCAATGTGTCTTAGATGTGAGAGGGAGGAAGGTATATTCCTGCACACAGTCTGGAGCTGTAGCGCATTGCAGCCATTCTGGCGTAAGATTGCGTCCTGCTTGGGACAAGTCCTGTCGTGGGATGTCCCACTTGACCCGAGGTTGTTTCTGATCCACAGTTCCGATGGGATTGGCGGGAACCGATATAAGCAACATCTGCTATTCTTAGCGCTCACTCTCGCCAAAAGAGATATAGCCCAGTTGTGGAAAGGAGAGTCCCCTTCAACAATAAGTAGGTGGAAGAAGGCCCTGGATGGGTGCATGGGAGTAGATATTGCGGTCTTCCAGGTCCGGGGATGTCCCCAGAAGCATAGGCAGATATGGTCCAGTTGAACGACTTACCGGGGCATAGAACTACCCCCCTACCATCTATAGACCCCGTATAAGACCGCCCTCATTCTAAAGATTGTCTATGAAGCAGCTGAAACAATGTAATGCTACCGTCCAAGCTTGCATACACTCAGATCTCCAGTCTGGGACTACCTGTGCCATGTTCTTGTTATTTTACCTGCGGGTCCTGCAGGTGTTTCAGCTCCATGTATTTATCAACAAAAAGTAGGTGGAAGAAGGCCCTGGATGGGTGCATGGGAGTAGATATTGCAGTCTTCCAGGTCCGGGGATGTCCCCAGAAGCATAGGCAGATATGGTCCCGTTGAACGACTTACCGGGGCATAGAACTACCCCCCTACCATCTATAGACCCCGTATAAGACCGCCCTCACTCTAACGATTGTCTATGAAGCAGCTGAAACAATGTAATGCTACGATCCAAGCTTGCATACACTCAGATCTCCAGTCTGGGACTACCTTTGCCATGTTCTTGTTATTTTACCTGCGGGTCCTGCAGGGGTTTCAGCTCCATTTATTTATCAGTACTCTGGATACATTATGTTCTCAAAATGTATACAGCGGGCCGTGGCCAATTATGCACCATGAAAATTCAATAAAATAATTTTTATTTAAAAAAAACTAATTGATATCTCCGGTTCCCTATATTGGCTGTTTGTTGCTTTAGTGTTATGTTAAATATAAAAATATTTCCTATTTTTATAACTTGGTTTGGGATTTGTGTTGTGTGTTGTGTCTTACTTAATTAATGTACAGGTGTTTTTAAAGTCTTTACATACCTGTCTCCTAAGTTAAGCCTGCCTGCTCATTGCCAGCTACCAGGGGTTGAGCAAGGGAAAAATGTATTGAGACCTTGTCTGGACGTTGTATTGCGTTGGTGGCCTTATTGCTAGTGGTAGGTGCATACTTTCCCAAACTTATAATCCACCTTCCAACAATTGTGTAAACATAGAAAACTTGCAAGTAGGTAATGTTTTTCTTGAGTTCCCAACCATGACTCCCAAACAAATATACCACTAAATCATCTACTGTTACGTTTATTCCATTTTACCAATAATTGTCTATCAATATTTTGACTAACAGAGCAATCCATACGGCACTAACACTCAGGGCCAGTTTTCACATTTCGGGTTCCAGACATTGCCAACATGGAAGAAGCGGATATATCCAAAACAATCAGATTGAATAGGCAAATTATCATTGATTCATGTCATCAGCTGGAGCCAGATCTTCTAGTTCACTTAAGGAATCCCACACCAATAACACCAATAGACAAAAACATGTCAGTACTACATTTTGTAGACACAGGATCATTCCAATCCACTTTTCTAGTATCTGCTGGAATTTCATAACATAGTTTCAGTGGTGTGCCACAAGCAGTATGTCCCACAATGACACATCAACAGCTACACACACTTTGCACACAATGAAGATTTTTGAAGGGAGATTAGCATGATTTGGGTCCACTATCACATATTGTTTGAACTAATGATGGCACACATACTGCCTTAGTGCCAACACACAACAGAGAACAAGTCCAATGTAATCTTCAAATCTTCCATTCAATCACAGTACAAGTTCCCTTGATACCATATTGTACACCTAAAGTCGGTGTCTGTCTTTCCCAGGATCAACCCATGTTCCCTTTGTATTTCGGAACAGCACCAAATACCTGCAAATGTCACAACTCTTAAATGTCCAGATGAAGATCACATGGTGAAGGAACCTAAAACAGATGAAAATAAAAAGATTACCAATCAAATATAACATATTAGTCATACTACAAGGGCGTGGCTAGCAAGGCCAAGAGGGCGGATGCGTCCTAGAGAAGCTCACCGCTACAGCTCCTTTATCCAAATCTAATCATGGACATCACTAGCCATCCACAGTCCCCGACCACATTATCTTGGCCCCCGGATCACCCCGCATCTGCACCTGTCTCCATTGAGCCATTTAGTGATGGCAAGTGGAGTATCACTGGGGCCTGATCGGGACCTATTGCTGCATGGTGGCTGCCAAGGAGCTATTGCTTAGACTGGGCGGCCATGGAGGCACAGGAACCCTGACTAGTGCTGTGCTCACCCAAAAGGCTGCTCGCTGGCTCACTGGATTGAGGGAGCCGTGAGTGGGGGGATTCTCACTGCAATGGGCTGCTTCCTCACGGCTTTAGCATGATGAATGCTCTTGCCTACCACTGTACACATCCTGTGGAGTGATCACAGGTGGGTCACTTGCTCCCATTGTCTCCTCCTTGTGGCACTTGGACGGCTAGACTGTAGTGCCATGACTCTGGTGGCCCCCCTTCTCCCTTGCCCCCCTTTCATCATATATGATAGCCACAAAGGGTCCAGGGGCTCCTCCTATATATGCAGCGCCCTGGGCAGGGACCCATGTACTGTTGGCACTGCAGTGAACGCGGGGTAGTCTCGGGCACATACAGCGATCCCATCCTATTGACAGAGGACTACAATGGGGAGTAAGCTACTACCTGAAATTGAATGCGACGGGCGTCGCAGCCTTGGTTGGGTCTGGCTGTCATGCTGGGCCCGGACCATGCCGCAGTTGCAGACACAACCATCCTGCTCTAGCACGGCATCCACAGGTTCTTTTAAGCTGCTTTTACAGGACCCAACGCCCACCTGGTTGCCTCCTTTTGTGCTGGAGGTTGGATTGTCTGCGGTGACACGGGGTTCAGTTCAGAGCTGGGCCCCATCACCATGTTGCCACAGATTGAGACGCTCCCCACAGAGGGACTGATTACCTAGCCCCGTGACACTGGTTCTTACCCATATGGCCTGGACTTATGGTGGGGACGTAGCCTGTGACCCTTCTGGGAACTGTTGCCTATCTCTAGTGTACACTCCATTAATCTCTCTGACTGGCCTGCCAGGTCTGGATCGATACCTCATTACTACACCTTTCCCTAGCTTGTAGTCTAAGCTCGCCCGTTGCTGAGTGCCCTAGGAGACTTATCAGTTTAGGAACGTCTTCCATTGCTCCGCTCCTTGCAGTGACTGGACAGAGAGGTGGCCCTCGCCCCGCCTGGGACACCGCGTACCCCAGCACCACCCACTCTATGCAGTGTTAAGCCCAATGCACTGGAGGACACGGCCTGCCCTTCCTCCTCCCACTGCCTGGGGGTTGGTATCCAACACCTGTGGTATTACTAACCTGAGGAGTAGTGAAGGCGGCCATACAACCGACATCACCTATCCGACACCCAAGCTCCGGCACAGTGAAACCTAGCAATGATAGAATAAGGACATTACTGGGACTGGGACATCACTGGGACTACTGTGACTCACTGAGGTTGACACCATAACATCATGGTCAAAGCCTCAGTCTGACTCACGTGGAGTTTTCTGAGTCCTTAATGCACAAGCGCAATTGTCCACGTGAAAGGAGCTGCTCGTGCTGCGGCTCCACTGATACAACTAGCGTTTCATGATTAGAGTGCTGCATTGACTGGACATGGTGACTTTATAAGTGCTTGAGTTTTGGCGTAGTGATTGGAAAAGTACATGATGCTCGCTGGGTGATTGGAGGACTGCATGGGTAGTGATAGGGTGATGGCTGGACTGCATGGGTACTACCTGGGTAATTGGAGGAGTGAATCAGTAATGTGTAGGTGGTTAGAGGTCTGCATGGGAAGTGCGCAGAGAATTGTAGCACTGCATGTGTTAGTGCCTGGGCCATTGCATAAGTACATCGGTACTGACTGGATGATTAGAGTACTGCAAGGAGAGTGCATGATGAATTTATAAGTGCTTGGGTTTGTGCAGACAGAATGATTGGATAAGTACATGGTGGTGACTGGGTGATGGGAGGACTGCATGGGTAGTGACAAGAAGATGGCTGGACTGCATCAGTAGTGCTCACGGTATTGTAGCAGTACATGGTATCCCCCAAACCTAGGGAATTGAAACAACTATGTAAGCGCCTTGAAAGAAGCTGGAGAAATGGCTTCTCCACTACTGAGAAAAACAAATATAGAGAAGCCATTAAGGCATATAAAACAGAAATGAGAACTGCCTAATCTGGATATTATGAAAAGAAAATTATCTCAGCCTCCAAATCCCCTGTGAAATTTTTAAAATAACCAAATCCCTTCTTAAACCTTCTGAGCCCCCTTTGCCTTCAGAGGACACCCTAGGGTGCTGTAATAATTTGGCAAACTTTTTTCACAAGAAAATTGAAGACATCTATTCTACCTTTCCCCCTCTACCTGTCTCTGCAAGCACTCCCCTGGCTGATGATCAATCCCGACTTCTAGATCATCTTATTGAATCACTCCCTCTCATGGATATGAAGTCGTTAAAAATTCATTTTGACTGTCTGAAATCCGGTTCCCCAAGTGACATTGTACCCCCCCCCCCATCACTCTTATTCAGGTCTTTGACTCTGTTGCTCCTGTTATTCTGGAGCTCGTTAATTTATCCTTTTGCTCTGGGATTGGTCCCCCCGCATGGAAACGGGCCATGGTCCGAGCCCTTTTGAAGAAACCTACCCTGACCCTGAAGTCTTTGCTAACTATCGGCCGTTTTCGCTCCTGCCAGGGATTGCCAAAATCAGTGAAAAGTATGTCAACTCCGTCCTCTACTCATTTCAGAACATCAACACCCCTCCCAAACGGGTTTTAGACCCCAACAAGGCATGGAGATGTCCTTATTAGTGGTGGTTGAAGAATCAAGGAAAATTCTGTATGTCGGAGGGTCTGTGGCCATTGTATTGCTCGATCACAGCGCGGCCTTCGACACGATCAATCATCAATTACTGGTAGCGAGACTTAGAGTCAGTGGGGTTACAGGAATTTTACTCAAATGGCTTGAATCTTTCCTGGCAGATGGGTCATTCCAGGTTTTTGAGGACAATTTCGTCTCCGAAAGGATGCCTTTGCAGTGTGGGGTGCCTCAAGGATCCTCCCTGAGCCCCACGCTTTTTAATGTTTATTTGTTTCCTTTGGCTGATGTGGTCAAGCCCTTTGGGGGTCAGGATCATCACGTTTGCTGATGACACTCAGCTAATTGAGCACCTCAACCTTTTGGACAATAGTAAGATCAATCTGGTCAATTGTTTGAAAAAGCTCTCAGCATGGATGGACAGCTCATTCCTACAGCTGAATGCAGCTAAAGCCGAATTAATGTTTTTGGGTAAGACCACTAACCTTGATCCCAGTGCACTCTGGTCTAAATGGCATGGTGTTATGCCACCACCCAAAGATCAACTAAAAAGCCTCGGGTATGGCTGAACCACAACCTGAACTTTAGGGAACAGGTGCGTAGGGTGGCTGGTACCTGTAATGGTATCCTGAAAATGATTTGGAAGATCCTACCCCTTTTGCCCTTTAATGCTAGGAAATTGCAGGTACAAGCATTAATCCTCTCGAGGCTTGACTACGCCAATGTGCTCTATCAGGGCTCCCCTTGCTCTACCATTAAAAAACTGCAAACGGTTCAGAATTGTGCTGCACGACTTCTCACGCAGGCTCATTATCGGGAATCGGCTATGTCACACATCATCTCTCTGCACTGGCTGTCAGGTGCTGAAAGAATCAAATTTAAGGCATTGCGCATCGCCCATGAGTCGCTTGCAGCCAGGGCCTCGCCGATTTTCCGATCCATCATCTCCCCTTGCCTCCCGAAATGATAATTGCGCTCTGAGAAGAAACATCTTGCAATCATTCCCAGAATAAACCAGGTCCGGAGTGGTGGCCATCTATTCTCCGTCATTGCGGCGAAATGGTGGAATCAGCTCCCAGATCATATTCGGTCAAGCAGGAACTAAGTCGTTGCAAATCGGGCTCGCCAGACGACCCTTGCCCTCCTAAACTCTGGAGCCGCATAGCTGATTTCGTGGCCCCCGCTATTCAACGCATTTGGAATTTGTCCATCTCATCGGGGGTGTTCCCGGATATTTGGAAACATGCCACTCTTCTCCCCTTAAAGAAAAAATCTAATGGGGACCCTAAGGATCTCAATAATCTCCGTCCAATCTCCCTCCTTGCAGCACCAGGCAAAATGCTTGAAAAAGTTATCCAGCGGCAATTAAATCAATTCATTGAATACAACAAAACTCTACATGAGACGCAATCAGGCTTCCGACCTGGTTTTAGCACCGAAACAGCTTTAATTGAGGTGGCAGAGTCAGTAAGGTGGTCGATGGACTCGGGAGACTCAGCGATGCTGGTGCTCCTGGATCTGTCGGCCGCCTTTGACACGGTCGACCACGCTATACTACTGTCTCGACTAGCGGAGATAGGCATCCAGGGTCAGGCACTGAAGTGGCTACAGTCCTATCTGACTCAAAGAACTCAGAAGGTGGCATTAAGGGACGTCTTTTCTACACCTAAAGCACTGAACTGTGGCGTTCCACAGGGCTCGGCTTTGAGCCCACTTTTATTTAATGTCTACCTGGCTCCACTCTTTACGCTGATCGCCAATTGGGGGATCAAGGCAATCTCATACGCCGACGATACCCAATTGGTGTTCCCATACTCAGAAGTATCAGAGGCATCCTTCTCAAATTTTAAGGGGTGCCTACAAGACGTAGCCTGCTGGATGAACACCAATAAATTAAAACTCAACACTAATAAAACTGAGGTGATCTTCTTTGGCAGAGACCCCCCCCCACCATCTGATTTATGGTGGCCGGCAGAGATGGGTATAGCTCCCTCGCCTAGCCATTCTGCAAGAAATCTAGGTGTGCGGTGGGATGATAAGTTGTCCTTTGTTTCACACATACAGCAAGTTGCTGGCTGCTGTATGAGCAAGTTGAGGAATCTACGTAAGATTCTTCGACTTCTACCAGTCAGCTGCCGAAAAACCGTAGTCCACGCCACAGTCACATCCAGGCTGGATTACGCCAACGGTCTGTATTTGGGCCTACCAAGGTACCTTATAAAGCAACTACAACTGGTTCAAAATGCGGCTGCAAGACTTTTAATGAGGATTCCGTTCAAGCATTCAGTCTCTCCGTACCTACTCTCCCTTCACTGGTTACCAGTTGCTAGTAGAATAAAATTCAAAGCACTTACTCTGGCCTTCAGATCCTTATATGGAAACTGCCCAAATTACCTGAAAGTTCGACTTCCAAGGTATTCCCAATCTCGTTCGCTCAGATCCAACAACCATGTGCGTCTGACAGCCCCTAGAGTAAAAAGAGCCCGGCTGGGCGGACGAACCTTCTCGGCCAATGTGGCCAATCTATGGAACTCACTACCCATCACCCTCCAACAGGCCCCATCTGAAGCCTGTTTTAAACACCTGCTGAAAACCTGGCTGTTTACCCAGTCTCGCTAAATGCTACCCTCTCCAGCCTCCATGGTCTAATACACTTGTTCTCTCAGCGCCGGGACACCTCCTCGTGAGGTAGCTGTTCGCGCTATACAAAATTCTGTATTATTATTATTATTCGGCTCAACCCCCTCTCGGAAAGGTCCCGCTGCTGTATCACGGCGGATCCTGGTGCTCGTGCCTACGGGCGCATTTCGGGAGCGGAAGGGGCCTCATCGCTGGATTCAATTGGTGTGCCACACTGCATTTACCACGCAAGCGCTCACCCACTTGGACTAACATTGTGACACTATGAGGCACCCAAGCCACTGGGTTATATTTGAAACGTTAGGTCCTTAGCAGATGGACTACATTTACCATGATGCCATGCCTGCTCACGCCCACAGGGGCGGGACTGTTATCAACAAATAAAGTTCCTTGTTTAATGGATGCCTCTTTGTGTCAATGGCAGGCCGGTGATCAAGGGCTACGGCTTGAAACGTTTGGCATTCTGCAATATGAACGCTGCGCTGGCTGTGGTGCTGGCAACTGCCGGTGATGGTGTGCAGAAACCCTTCCCGTGTGACCTTTCCTTTGGGGACTCTCTTGGTTTTGATTTTGAGCGGCTCGTCCGGCCGCGGAAAGGTCCCACTGCTGTATCACGGCGGATCCTGGTGCTCATGACTACGGGCGCATTGCGGGAGCGGAAGGGGCCTCATCGCTGGATTCAATTGGTGTGCCACACTGCATTTACCACGCAAGCGCTCACCCACTTGGACTAACATTGTGACACTATGAGGCACCCAAGCCACTGGGTTATATTTGAAACGTTAGGTCCTTAGCAGATGGACTACATTTACCATGATGCCATGCCTGCTCACGCCCACAGGGGCGGGACTGTTATCAACAAATAAAGTTCCTTGTTTAATGGATGCCTCTTTGTGTCAATTGCAGGCCGGTGATCAAGGGCTACAGCTTTAAACGTTTGGCATTCTGCAATATAAACGCTGCGCTGGCTGTGGTGCTGGCAACTGCCGGTGATGGTGTGCAGAAACCCTTCCCGTGTGACCTTTCCTTTGGGGACTCTCTTGGTTTTGATTTTGAGCGGCTCGTCCGGCCGCAGAAAGGTCCCGCTGCTGTATCACGGCAGATCCTGGTGCTCGTGACTACGGGCGCATTTCGGGAGCGGAAGGGGTCTCATCGCTGGATTCAATTGGTGTGCCACACTGCATTTACCACGCAAGCGCTCACCCACTTGGACTAACATTGTGACACTATGAGGCACCCAAGCCACTGGGTTATATTTGAAACGTTAGGTCCTTAGCAGATGGACTACATTTACCATGATGCCATGCCTGCTCACGCCCACAGGGGCGGGACTGTTATCAACAAATAAAGTTCCTTGTTTAATGGATGCCTCTTTGTGTCAATCGCAGGCCGGTGATCAAGGGCTACAGCTTGAAACGTTTGGCATTCTGCAATATGAACGCTGCGCTGGCTGTGGTGCTGGCAACTGCCGGTGATGGTGTGCAGAAACCCTTCCCGTGTGACCTTTCCTTTGGGGACTCTCTTGGTTTTGAGATATATATATATATATATATATTCACAGAAAAAACAATAGGTTTCAGGCTTGATATAGTTAGGAATTACCATTTAAAAAACCTTTGAAATTCAATGAAAAAACCATAGGTTTTAGGCCTGATATACTTAGGAAGTGATTGTAATTGAACCTACACCACTTAGAAATGGTGGCTGGTAGTGCACAAAAAATGTCCTTTCTTTATTTTGTTGATTGGATGTATTTAAACTCTGCCTGATGGTGGCTCCGGCCTCTAATTGAGAAAGGCGGTGGCCGAAACGCGTCTTGCGAGAGTGTCTTTTGTCCAATAAATATATTGGAATTGTCCCCGTGAGTGCTGTGTGCTTCTGTGCAACGGAACTTTTGTCTGATTGTGACCTGCATGGTGCCGTCACCCGCCGTTCTAGCACACGGCCGAGAGTGAAGGAGAGCAGACGGATTAGTGAGCTTTAATATTACTTCTCCTTCACCGTCAAGTACTGGACTCAGTGTTGCACGATTTTCGTGGCTATCTGGCCTCAGAGGCAGGCGTTTACACGCTTGAGCAATACACGGCACTGCCTAACCAGCCGGTGAGGAGGAATATGGGAAAGCTGTGATACATTGTTGCAATCCCGGGACGGAGCGCGCTTTGAAGAGGAGCGGCTTTCAGTGAAACGCGAGAAAGGCTTTTCGGCATTTCAGAAAATCTTAACGGGTTGGCAAACACGAAGTGCTCACGAAGCAGTTACCTGGCAGACCGAGGGGACAACACTCGATGAAAAGTTGGAAATAACAAATAACAAATATTACGAAACATGTTTGATGAGGAGGCACGGCTGGAGGCAGCCACAGCAATGTTTAAAGGCGCAGGAGCGCAATCTCGCAAAGAACAGAATGTTGCAAGTAAACAAAAAGCAAGCGGTGACGTACTAAAAGACTTTTTCACCAAACTTGAGAGACAGTGCGAGCGGGAGACCCGCAAATGGTGGGAGGCAACCTCACTCCAAAAGTACGTGGAATGTAACCGAGTTCCACGGGGTCTGAGGATATACACTGTTCCCGCCTACGAGAAGAACCCCAATCCGCAGCTGCTGAAGGAATAGGCAGAATTATCAGCTCATTCATCAAAGGGAATGCTGATGTTGCTGATAAAGTTCGCGTGGTGTGATAGGGATGTAACACTACGCGAAATAGCGGAATTGGAGGAGGAGATCTCACAAAATGCAGACAAAGAGAGGCAAACCGAATTACGAGAGGCAATGAAAAAACGCCTCCAGGCTTACGAACAAAAGATTAAACGACACAAATAAGATAAATTTGAGAGGGACGAGAGGGATTATCTGCAAGGTCGGATCCTCACTTTCGCTAAAAAGTACAATCAGCCTAGGAAAAGGATTTTGAGTCACAAAACCACGGAACCTGCAGTGAGCTCTGAATCAGAGGTCACAGAAAATGAACAGAGTGAGGAAGAGGGCAGCCCTTCTGGCTCATCAAGGAATGTGGCACCAGTACCCACGGTGGCTTCTACATCTGTCCCTTTTTTAGACGAGTTTTAGTTGATAAGGGAAACACGGACTACAGGGGGAAGGGGAAAGTCAGTGGAACCAAAGCCACAAAGGAAAAAGAAAGTAAACGCAGGGCAAGGTGTGGCAGGTGGAGCAAACGCCAGCGACGCATCTCCAAGGATGACCAGGAGCAAGAAGTTTTGGAACAGACGATAGTCACCCAGAACTTAATGGTCGTTAACCTCACGTCACAAATATTATCTGAGGACGAGGAACAAGTTTTATGATTGGGATTGAAATTTTGCCCAAACAAGAACTCTGAGTATACCCAATTAAGGATTGACCTCTTCAAATTATGCAGAAAAATCAAACTGCTAAAATACTTTAATGGTAAGACACGCCCTGAGAAAGCCAGGTCTTCTGATGAAGAAATACCAGCTTTAACTGCGGGCGATATTGAAGCACTTGCGGTTATGAATGACCTGGCGGAAGAAGGAGACCCTATGGCAATAATACCATCAAGAGGCAGGATGTGGGCTGGTGTGACACAAACTAAACCAGATAGTCCTTTCAAACCGAAATCACGATTCTGCCCTACGATGCCGGCTGACGCGATCGATACTTTTTCAGATGTGATGGTCAAAGACCTTTGGAACCATTGTAACGAAACAAGAAAGAAGAAATTTGGCAATGGAAACCTAACACAACAAGAAAGAAAAGAAATAATGGATTTGAAAAAGGATGACAAAATCGTGGGCAAACCGTCTGATAAAGGCAGAAATGATGTTCTGATGACGAGGGATTTCTATGTCAAGGAAGCCCTATCTCAATTGGAGGATCAAAAGAACTACATAAAGGTGACAAGAAAGACATTCGGTGAGAGTGTCCTTGCCTATCGTTCCCTACTCAACAAGTGATATCACAAGGGGATGCTCAGTAAAGAGGAATTTGCTTTCCTGGAATGCAAGCAACCAAAGGTACCGACTTTTTACCATCTGCCTAAGCTGCATAAGCATGCAACATGTCCACCAGGACGCCCAATTGTTTCATCTGTGGGGAGCCTGACTGAGCATATGTCGAGGTTCGTGGACTATTTTCTTTACGATTTTGTGAGAATGCTAAAATTATATTTAAAGGACACAACTGACTTTCTCCTCAAAATTGACAATCTGAACTGGACTAATGATTTGGTAATGATGACACTAGACATCTCGAGCCTCTATACTAGTATAGATCATCTCTAAGGGGCAGAAGCTGTAAAATGGTACTTGGAGACACGGCCCATAAACCTGACGGCACACAATGAAATGTTACTGGAGTTTATATCATTTTGCTTAAGTAACAATATGTTCTTGTTCCAGGACCAATTTTATAAACAGATCTGTGGCACCGCGATGGGCACCTGCTTCGCCCCCAGCTACGCAAATCTTTTCGTTGGCTGGTGGGAGGAGCAGGTGGCCTGGGCGGTAGAGAATGCCACATGGACAGAGAGAGATTGATATCCTGGAACAGATACATAGATGACCTGTTTATCATCCTCAGAGGTACAATAGAGTGTGCTAGAGAGTATGTCGAGGTACTAAACAGGAATAATCTAAATCTCAGATTTACTGGAGAAATTAGCACAGAGACCGTTAACTTTTTGGACCTCAAAGTGTTCATAGCTGAAGGGAATATCTGTACCGCATTGCACAGGAAACCGACAGCGGGTAACTGTGCTCCATGCGAACAGTTGCCATCCGGGGAAAACCATATCCAGTATACCCTATGGTGAATTACTGGGAATAAAAAGAAACTGAACACGACAAAGCGATTATGAGAAGGCGGCCAGTGACAGTCTGATGAGGTTCCGAGTGAGTGGATACAGTAAGGAGGTATTACAGGAGGCAAAATTGAAAGCGGATAAGAAATTGAGATCTGACCTAATTTCAAAGAATAGTACAGTGGCACTTAAAAGGCAGAAGACCAACCAGAATAGCATGAGAATGATCCTGAATTATTCCAGTGATGCCCACGACATCAGGAAGAAGTGTGTGAAGAATTGGCACATACTTAAATCCGATCCGGTCATTGGCAAGGATTTACCTAAATCTTCATTAATAACTTTCAGGAGAGCAAGATCACTGGGCTCGAGTGTTGTGCAAAGCAACTGTAGGAAAGAGGAGAAACCTCCACCATTTGGGAAACTGGCAGGGTTTTATCCATGCCTCAAATGAAAGGCGTGCAAGAATAGTAATAAGGTGACCAATTACCAAGAACCTGGGATGAAGGAGCCCAAAAAGATCACTAGTTTAATGAATTGCAACACAAGCCACACGGTGTACTGTCTTGTATGTCCGTGTGGCTTGCGTTAAACTGGGATTACTACTCACCTAACCAAGAACAGGATCTTAGAACACCTGAGGGCATACAAAATAAGGATCCCATGTACCCAGTGGCGAGACACTTTGAAGTGTTTCACCAAAGCAACCGAGAACTCCTTAGCTTTTACTGCATGGATCAGGTGCCTGCAGATATATGGGGAGGTAATAGGTTGCTCCAGCTACGCAGGCTAGAATCTCGCCATATCATTGAGAACCAAACTAGGAAACCAGGTGGCCTGAACACTGGGGAGGAGCTAGCAGTCCATTTATGATTTTCTTCTGTATTGATTTTTTTCTTAAAACATTAAGATGTTCATAATAATGCGCTTATACATTTCTGTGGATATGCCCATTCAGGGCTAAATTGATTTGAAAATGTTTATATAATTTGTGTGTTATGTATTGTGTTTGCCCATCCAGGGCACAATTATGACAGTAATTGGAATTGAACCTACACCACTTAGAAATGGTGGCTGGTAGTGCACAAAAAAATGTCCTTTCTTTATTCTGTTGATTGGATGTATTTAAACTCTGCCTGATGGTGGCGCCAGCCTCTAATTGAGAAAGGCGGTGGCTGAAATGCGTCTTGCGAGAGTGTCTTTTGTCCAATAAATATATTGGAATTGTCCCCGTTAGTGCTGTGTGCTTCTGTGCAACGGAGCTTTTGTCTGATTGTGACCTGTGTGGTGCCCTCACCCGCCGTTCTAGCACCCGGCCGAGAGTGAAAGAGAACAGACAGATTAGTGAGCTTTAATATATATATATATATATATATATATATATATCTATATATATATATATATATATATATATATATATATATATATATATATATATATTCACAGAAAAAACAATAGGTTTTAGGCTTGATATAGTTAGGAATTAGCATTTAAAAAACCTTTGAAATTCAATGTCGTGATGTCACTGACCATGTAATGAATGATGTAATATGTGACATCAGCAGTGGATTGCGGGCGCGCGCGATGTAGTTAATACAACTATCTATATTGGAGGAATTTCAATGGTTTTGTATGAGTGAAATGTCCAGCTAACTATAACACCCCTAAAACCTATGATTTTTCAGTGAATTTCTAAGGTTTTTTAAATGCTAATTCCTAACTATATCAGGCCTGAAACCTATGGTTTTTTCAGTGAATTTCAAAGTTTTTTTAATGCTAATTCCTAATTATATCAGGCCTGAAACCTATGCTTTTTTCAGTGAATTTCAAAGGTTTTTTAAATGCTAATTCCTAACTATAACATGTCTCCAACCTATGTTTTATTCAGTTAATTTCAAAGGTTTTGTAAATGACAATATTTAATGTATTAATTGTTATGCTGATTTTTTTATACTGATTTACTACATTTTTTTAAACTATTTATTTTAGATATTTTATTTTTAAAATGTCATTATATTTACATTATACATTACATTACAAAATATACTTTCTCATAATGAATTACTTTAGTTTAAATACTTTGCAAATAGGCAATAGACTTTTAAGTGCAGTAGTTACAGTTGTTGCAATGGGCAACACAATTTCAAACACAATGCAACATTGAGCTTAATGGGGATTTCTAGTTAAATGCAATTAGCTACTTTATTGATTACTTTTCTAACCACAGGACTGAATCCTAGATTCAGTCTTGTGACATCTCCTGTAAACAGTTGAGTAAAAGCGTTTTGGTTACAGTAGTGATTTTTAAGGAATATTATTGTATTTCAAAAGTTGACACTTAGAAACTTTTTCACATAGAATCACCTATGTTATCATATTGGAGAAAATTCACTTAGCAGGTAAGTAGTGCTACCATCACTTTTTCTTACTCAGTGACGTATCCTGGATCCAGCACTGGTGCATCTTCTGTAAACGCTTGAAATAATGCGTTTAAGTCCTACAGGCAATTTTTTAGGAATATTTTTAGTTTGTGAAAATAGTCACAAAAACTTTTCTGGTGAAAAACAGACAATGGATTCCTATGGAAGGAAATATAAGTTACTGGTAAGTATGCTTAGAATGCCTTTTCAGTGCCAGTGCTGGGCTAAAAGATGCAGCACTGGGTTATCTCCCGATAACAGGTGAGTAAATCGGAATTCGTTGTTCAGATGATCATGGGTGAATATTTTAAAGTTCCAAAACTCCACGAAAGAATTTCCAAGTGAAACCAGTCAATGTTACCCTATGGAAGGAAATTCACTTAGCAGGTAAGTAGTGTTATCTTTACCTTTTCTTACTCAGTGGTGGATCCTGGATCCAGCACTACTGCATCTCCTGTAAACAGTTGAAAGAATGAGTTTAAGTCATACAGGTGATTTTTAAAGATTATATTTAGTTTGTGAAAATTGACACTTAGATACTTTTCTGGTGAAAACCAGACAATGGATTCCTAAGGAAGAAAATACAAGTTACTAGTAAGTATGGTTACAATTACTTTTTAGGGTCAGTGCTGGGCTCAAAGATGCAGCACTGAGGTCTCTCCTGATAACAGGTTAGTATATCGGAATTCGTAGTTCTGCTGATTTTATAGGAATATTTTAAAGTTCCAAAATTCCATACTTAGAAGAATTTCCATGTGAAACCAGTCAATGTTACCCTATGGAAGGAAATTCACTTACCAGGTAAGTAGTGTTATAGTTACTTTTTCTTACTGAGTGGTGGATGCTGGATCCAGCACTGGTGCATCTCCTGTAAACAGTTGAAAGAATGCGTTTAAGACATACAGGCAATTTTTTTGAAATATTTTTAGTTTGTGAAAATAGACACTTAGAACCTTTTCAGTTGAAAACCAGAAAATGGATTCCAATGTAAGGAAATACAAGTTACTGGTAAGTACGGTTAGAACTACTTTTCAGGGTCAGTGCTGGGCTAAAAGATGCACAACTGGGTTCTCTCCTGTTAACAGGTGAGTAAATCGGAATTCGTTGTTCGGATGATTTTAGGTGAATATTTAAATCTAAAGTTCCAAAATTCCACACTTAGAACAATTTCCAAGTGAAACCAGTCAATGTTGGCCTAGGGAAGGAAATTCAAGTTACAGGTAAGTATGGTTAAAATTACTTTCCAGGATCAGTACTGGGCTCAAAGATGCAGCACTGAGGTCTCTCCTGATAACAGATGAGTAAATCGCAATTCGTAGTACATCCAGTAAGCGCCACAGAGCTGCGTAGCAGAGAGATGTAAAAAGGGGCACGGCCTGCACCTCCTCTCTGCAACGCAGGTTCCCAGTGCACCTCTTTTTTGATATTACACGTAGACTGTTCCCATTGAAAATATTCATCAACAGAAGGTGCGGACGTTTTCTCTTTTTGGGAAACACTACCACCAGTATTACTGTGCGCTTCCTGGAAGCACCTGGTGGGCTGCTTGGCCCCCATGGTCCCTCAGGTTTGAAGTGGAATTATTTCCTCAACTTAAAACATGCCACAGGGCGTGTTTGCACACATCACGTCAGGCCCCATCCCCTCTCTTCACCACCGTGTAAACGCGCCCTGTCACCGCTCTAAGTTGATAGATTAAGTCCCCTTCAATCCTAAGGCTCCCTAGGGTCAAACTAGTCCACTAGAGACCTCCAGGAGGCGCCACAGAGCTGCGTTGCAGAGAGGTGTAAAAAGGGGCGTGGCCTCTGAACATCTGTCTGCAACACAGCTCCCTGGCACATACTGGAGATACCTGTTGGGATATTTTGCCCTTTGGGACCCTCAGTACTGAAAGAGAATTAATTCCCAAACTTAAAATGCGCCACAGGGCCCGTTTGCACAGTGGTGAAGGAAGGGGGCATGGCCTGAGGTGATATGTCTGCAAACACACCCTGTGGCGCGTTTTAAGGTAGAGAATGAATTCCTCCTCAATCATGTGGGTCCCTGGGGGCCAACTAGCCCACCAGGTACCTCCAGTATGCGCCAGGAGGCTGCGTTGCAGAGAGGTGTTCAGAGGCCATGCCCCTTTTTACGACAGCTCCGTGGCGCTTACTGGAAGTACCTGGTGGACTTGTTGGCCCCCAAGGACCCTCAGTATTGACAAGGAATTAATTCCCCAACTTAAACTGCTCCACAGGGCGTGTTTGCACACATGTGAACTCAGTCCCCGCCCCCTCCCTTCACCACTGTGCAAACGCGCCCTGTGGCGCGTTTTAAGTTGGGGGATTAACTCCCCTTGAATACGGAGGGTCCCTGGGTTGCAACTTGCCCACCAGGTACCTCCAGTAAGCGCCACAGAGCTGCGTTGCAGAGAGGTGTAAAAAGGGGCGTGTCCTCAGAACACCTCTCTGAAACGCAGCTCCCTGGTGCATACTGGAGGTACCTGGTCGGCTAGTTGGTCCCCAGGGACCCCCAGTATTCAAGGGGAATTAGTTCCCCATCTGCAAACGCGCCAGGGGGCGCATTCGCAGAGTCCTGCAGGGAGGGCGCGGGGCCTCCGGCGCAATGCTGGTATGTTTTTTATATTTATTTTTTTAAGAAGGAGGGCTGTGCAATCCTGTTTTTTTATTTTTATTTTTTTAAGAAGGGGGGCTGTGTAGCCCCCCTTCTTTTTCTATTTCTTTGGCCCTGGGGACCCCATCCCCCAGGGCCTGCCCCTTTTTTTTTAATAAAAAAAAAACATTGAGAAGGGGGCTGTGTGGCCCTCCTCCTGAGGCCATAATGTGACCCGTAGAGCCCATCCCCCGGGGCATGAACCTTTAAAAAAAAAAAATCTTCTCCTGTGGCCACTTACGGCCCCTTTAAAAAAAATATTTTTGGGGACGGGGGCCACATTGCCCCCTCCTGAGCCACTAATAGCCCCGGGGACCCCATCCACTGGGGCTGGCCCACTCCGTTGGGGACCCTCCCCGCGGTCCGAGCCGGTTCCCCGCATCCTGCGGGAGCCAGCATTGCTTTTCCACCTGGTAAGCAGCTAACATGTTGCTCCCCATGTGGAAAAGCAATCTGCGTGCTATTTGGAAGAGCGAGCAGGTTTCCTGCTCTATCTTCCAAATAGCAAAGCAGTTTGGAATGGCAGAGTGGGAACCACCCTGCCGTTTGCAATGACTGCCAGTCATTGCAAACGGCAGGGTCCCGGGGGTGGGCACCCCAGCACACTGCAGGGCCCTGGGGGGTGGCGCTCCCCAGGGCCATCAAGGGCTCCAGGAGGAGGGCTGCATGGCCCCCTCCCACCTGTTTCAAAGCCCCGGGCGGGGGGGGGGTCCATCACGGATTCCCAAATTTACATATTTAGAGCCCTTGGAAAAGACCTCCCGCCAGATTAGGATGGCTGGGGCATCTTTTTTCCATCCTCTGCTTTTCCACCAGGGTCGCCTTCCAACCGCGGCAGAAAAGCTCTACCATGGCAGGTGGTGTCTATCAGACACCACCAGCCATATTAGGATAGTGGTCGTCCTAAGGCTTTCCACTGCGGCTATTCCGCCGTGGAAAGGCATACGGTCTTTTCTTTGGGGGCCTGTTGCAGGCCCCCAGGGGTGAAAGCGGGGTGGGGGGTGCACATGGGGTGGTACCTATGGTACCCCTCTGCCTTTGCATGCACATTTAACCTTGCGGCGGGTGCTGCTTGAAGCAGCATCCGTTGCAATGTCAAATATAGTGGATGTGACCGCCAGGGTGGCGGTCACATCCTAATTCCGAGGGAGGGAACGCCACAGCCCCTGCGAACGGTCCCTCCACCTCGGGGGTGGCGGACGGACGCTGGTCCGCCCGCCATTCTAATCGGACCCCAAGTTTGGAAAAGAAACTTAAATTGGATCTGTGTGCATTTGAGATGAAAACCTTAAACAGTTTGTAAAAATCAAGGATCTTTTCAAACCAGATACCAATTGTGTAAGAGAAATGTGATCCAACCCTCTAGCACAGGAGGTACTTACCATTTTTAACATCAGATCTTGATGGGTCTTTGTTGATTAATTGTCTGAAACTTCTACATTGGTGCAGAAAGAAGGCTGGCCTTGTGTACTGTTAATTGATGTGCCCTTTAAAGATATGGTTAGTATAATAAGATTATAACTAGCCTTCAATGGCTAAGTGACCGGTAGAGCCACCATGTCTTTTTCGATTTCAACAATTTTATTGAGTTTTCAGAATGCAAGGTTTAGGCATAGGAAACAGTGTCACATAAGAAATACAAAAGAAACAGTTGTACAGAAATAGTTTGTACGTTTCCTTGAGATATTTAGATAACAATAATATGTTGTATTGAATCTGATAGAATGGTAAGCATACCTAGCATGTATGCAACGATTAGAGAACATGAGCCAGTAAAAATAAACCATAAAAAGGAGAAAAGGAGCAAGAGAGAGAGTAGAGGGCAATGGACAAGGTGAGGGGAATAAGGACGAGCATGGATGATGTTATTCCATAGTTAGTTTCTTACTAGATTGCAGGATATATAGGTTTACTATGGAGGTTTTTGAGAGGAAATACATTTATCAAGTTTATCCCATATTTTGTTGTTTTTCATTGTGTGGAGTCTTAGAAATTTGTTGAGAGTGTTGTCAGCAGCTGAGGGAGGCAAGATGGCCGCCGTAGCTCTGTAGAGAGTAGTCGCATTTTTTACTCTCTCCTATCCTAGGATGATGAAGTATTGTTGAATCCAGGGATGTGGAGTCTGGTTAACCTGGTTCATCGTGGTACGGCAGATACACTTAACCCAGGCTGGCTGGGGGGTCTCACGACAAAGAAGGTGACAAAGAAGGTGATAAACTGGCTGAACTGTTGGAAAAGTGTGATAAGCAGCGTGAAAGTGCCCTTTAAGATGTCCCAAAGAACTAAGGCGGACAGAGACAAACTAGCAACCACAGGACCGATTAAAGCTTCAGCCGCTGCGGTGAGAGAGGGGGCAGTTCCAAAATCTATGCCTCTGAAAAAAGCAACAGAACTTTCTAATCGGTCCTCGAAGAATGCAACAGCAAAGAAACCCGAAAAACAAGAGAAGAAATCTGAAGCGGGTCCGGAGACTCGATCGGCAATGACTAAATCGGCGAGGGAAATAGCATTGGACGGAAAAGCTCAGCGCGCACAAACGGTGTTGTCGACTGCAAAAGATCAGAAGCGGCAAGCGACCTTACCAGAGTCTTTCACCCCAAGAGCACCTCCAGCTGTCCCGCGGATAGAGATTCAGGTAATCGATCCACACCAGAAGGAATCACTGGCCGGGAAGGTAGCGTTGCCGCTGTCGGCTGCAGGCGTCCAGGGAGACAGATGGGAGGCGAATGCGGAAGCAGAGTCAGCAGACCGCGAGGACGCAAGCGTCGAAGGCTTGGTTGCCGGGCAACCACCGAGCACTACAGGAGACGGCTCGATGCAAGCAGAGCTGAATGCAGAAGCCGCAGAAGCCGCGGAAGCCGGGAAGGCGAACAAGGAGGCTGGTAAGAATGCCAGCTTTGATGACATAGCTTCAAATCAGCTAGAAAAGCACAATAACATGCAGATGTTGGACGCTCTTTTGTCTGTGGAGGTAGGGCCACATAGCAAACCTATGCAGGGCGCTGAGTCAAGTTGGGGCAGTACCCAGAGTTTAACGGAGCAGCAAGGGCTGCATTTTGATCAAGACATTGGCAGAAATATTAAAAGCACAGATAGAAGCATGAGGGGAGGCTCTCCTGAGTTCTTTTCGGTCTATGAGGGTTCGGACTCATCAAATGCTAGTGAGCAGGAGTCAGAGGAAGAAGAGAGCTGTACTGAACGCACCTCTGATTCAGATACTAGTAAGGGCTCTAGTGAATTTGTGACGAAAAAGAAAAAAGGAGCTGGCGGTGGTAAAAAAAGAAATGGAAGAGGATCAAGGAGTAGCATGACTAAGAAATTATCATGGGACTACTCCGCTACTTCAGAGACCTACAAGGAAAACGAGCAGGAAGGAGGGGAAAAGGAGGGGAGGCAGAATACCCAAAATGTAACCCTCGAAATGTTGTTTGGGACTTTGAAACAGATGCAGAAGGAGGCAAGAATGGAGAGTAGAAGGGCAAAAAGAGACACAAAAAAACTTCAAGCATCGTTAAGAAAAGTAAGTAGAAAACAGGAAGAGGTCGAGGGGAGAGTCTCGCAAGTTGAGGAAAGGACAAGCAGGGTGGAAGACGAAGTGACAGAATGGCAGACTTTTAAAGTGGATCAAGAGAAGGTGGTTGAAGATCTCCAATGGAAGCTAGAAAGCTTTGAAAATCGCCAAAGGAGAAACAATGTGAGACTTTTGGGACTGGAGGAAGGAAAGGAGGGGCAGGATCCCAGAGGTTATGTGGTTAAGATTTTGGAAGAGGCCTTTCCTGAGTCAAAATGGCACTGGGATGTTGAAGTGCAGAGAGCGCATAGGTACCCATTGTTCAAAAAGAAAAATCGGGGAGGGCAAGAGAAGGAGCTCCCAAGAGCAATGCTGGTTTTTCTAGGTAATTTCTTAGCAAGACAGGAAATAATTGATAAAGCTAGGCCTGACTCAAGAAAGACGGCTGATGGGAACACTTTTTTCTCTAGGCCAGACTTTTGCCACGTTACTGTGGAAAGAAGGTGGAAACTAAGACAGATGATAGGGCCTTTCCAAAAGCAAGGGGCAGAAGCGTATCTGTTGTTCCCGTCAAGGTTGAAAGTAATCAGGAAAGGTTATACCAGAATGTTTACATCTGAGATAAAAGCAGCAGAATACTTAGCAGAAATTTCGGAAGTTGGTAAAGGTAAGGAGAGTAGAACTAGAACCAGAACCCCACCAAGGTCTCCTATGAGAACTCCACCAAAGACCCCGTAAGATGGTAAGATGGTAATGCCAAATAAAGGTATTTAGCAATGCTGGACAGAGAGGAAAACAGGATAGGAGAGAGTAGCGATTCTGCAGACTACAGGGGGCTACTCATAGGCCAGGATTGGCCTATTTGCCTGTAGCAAGGTGGGGGGGCTCCTAAGGGGTAGGGGGTAAGGGGGGGAGGGGGGAGGGTGGCGGGGGGAGACAAACACGTTGGTCTTGGGCACAAACATGGTGTAGGAGAAAGAGGTAAAAAAGATACAAAAAAAGTTGCATGGGGTAAGATACACAAACGAATTCAAGGAAAAAATGTGGGGGAAAATTCAAAGATAATTACTAAATCCTGCTGGTCTAGATGGAAAGACGAAATAGGAAAAACTATGAAATATAATGACCTGTAGAATAGTCTCAATAAACATTTGTGGACTCAATGAGTTAAATAAGAGGTTAAAATCTGCTTCTTTGTTAAAATCGCTAAAACCTGATCTAGTGTGCCTTCTGGAAACACACATTGAGGGTACTAAGGCTTACTTACTTGATCAACTTGGCTTCAATGTTTTGGCAAAAACCAATCAGAATACCAAGACAAGAGGGGTGGTGATTCTGGGCAAGAGACAGGACACACTTGTTAAGAGGAAGCTGGAGGATCAATGGGGAAGATGGGTTATAGCAGAGCTAACGTTTAGGGGAGAAACCTTTACGCTTGTTTCAGTTTATGGGTCTACTGGAGATGATCCAGACATTTTTCAATTTCTAGATGCGGAACTTGCACAATGGCCGGAGCCTATTATCTTATGTGGCAACCTGAATATTCATGATGCAGATAGTAGCTTTTTAGATTTTAATAGGAAGTATGCGGGGAGAAAAAAGAGAACTTACAGGGCCTTAGCGGATATGGCAAGGAATAACTCTCTAGAGGATCCATGGTTAAATTGCCATCCGAATCTTGACGGGAGTACCTTCTTTTCAGCTCCCCATCAGATTTTAGTCAGGCTGGATTATTTTTTAATCACAAGAGGTTTGATAGATGGTGCAAGGATAGTAAGAGAACCAAGGATCATATCAGATCATAGCCCGTTAGTGTTAACTGTAAATCTTGGGCAAAGGAGAAACAAGGAGCCGACGCAATGGATGTTTGACAGAATGCTTCTCCAGGATCAAACTTATAGGGAGAGAATGTCTGAATGGATTAAGGAATTTTGGGAAATTAATAGAGGTACTTCAACACCAGGGATTGTGTGGGATGCTTTTAAAGCCGGAATAAGAAGAGAGACCCTGAGCTATGTTATTAGTGCACAAAGAAGGGAGAGGGAAAAAGCAGAGAGAGATAACGAATTAATTAGAGAGGCAGAGGAGGAACTTATGTTGGCTATACATGCGCATTCACCAATTGAGCAGATATTGTTGAAGTTAGTCGCTCTTAAAGCAGAGGTTATGGATGGGATGGCAAAAAAGACAGTGGAGAAGTATGTAGCCAATAAAGAGAGAGCGAGAGAGTTGGTCATATATTAGCGGTACGAGCTAGACAAAGAGATTGGATGGCTGACATTAAGGAGACATTAAGGAGATCAAAGATGGTCAAGGAGCCAAAGTTAAGGGTGCTGCACAGATCAGAGAGGTTTTTAGGCAGTTTTATATGGAGCTGTATCAATCAGATGGGTATGGAAGAGATGAGGACATAAGGGCTTATCTGAGGGAGATAGAGCCCTCGATGTTGGAGGAGGCAGACAGAAAAGAGCTGGAAGAGAAATTCAAGGTGGATGAACTGACTGAGGCTTTGAGGGAGCTGCCATCTGGGAAGGCTGCTGGCCCGGACCAGATCCCAGTAGAATTTTATAAAATCTTCCAATCCTCTTTGTTAGCAGATATGTTTAATCTGATGTTGTTAGCACAATTGGGTGAGTCTGCTCCACACTCTTGGGGAGGCGCACACATCATTGTTATTCCAAAAAAAGGCAAACCGGTAGATGTCCCGGGCTCCTACCGTCCCATTACTTTAATGAACGCCGATGTCAAGGTGTTCTCCAAAATGTTGGCAAAAAGATTATCCAGGATAATTGAATCTTTGGTTATTCCCTCTCAGCATGGATTTATTCCAGGTAAGGGAACAACCCAGCATACTAGGCAAGTAATTACGGCATTTGATGTAGCAGACACCCTGGAAGACCCAATGGCAGCGGTGTTTCTCGACGCTGAAAAAGCATTCGATAGGGTCTCATGGAGATATTTATGGGATGTTTTGAGGTGGCACGGTATAGGACCAGGATTTATAAAGGCTCTGCAGACACTATACATAAATCCGACGGCCAAGATAGGAATCAATAGAGGTTATTCGGCCGCAGTTAATATCCAGAGAGGCACAAGGCAGGGTTGCCCCTCTTCTCCCCTGCTTTTTGCTCTATACCTCGACCCCTATAAGCGAAAATTGGAAAATAATCAACAGATATCACCGTTAGTGCTAAATGGTTGTAGACTTAAATCATTAGCCTATGCGGATGACGTCGCTATCTTGACTCCAGAACCCTCAGTTGCCATCAGGGCAATTGAAGCAGAAGCTGAGAGGTTTGGTCAGTTTTCTGGATATAGTTTGAACACCACTAAAACACAGATAGTTAAAAATCAATGGGTAATTTGTAATGATGATAGAGTGACGAATATGGCAACCTATCTAGGGGTACAAATGACAGCAGAAGTAAGTAAAATTGTGGAAAAGAATATGGATCCCTTGATAGCTCAAATGAAAAAAGATCTGGAAAGAATGAACAATTTACACCTGTCGCTAGTTGGATGTACAAACATCATCAAAATGATGATTTTACCCAAATTTTTGTATGTGTTCAGGGCTGTACCTTTGTTGGTTGAAGCCAGCTGGTTTAACGGTATAGAGGCTATATGTAACAGGTTTATATGGGCCCAAGGTAAAACCCGGAGAGCTTATAGGTATATGACACTCCCCAGAGAAAAAGGGGGATGGGGGGCACCAGACTTTCGTTTATATTACATGGCTACTGTGCTGCAATACATTCAAGGTCTTACTGGTGGAAACTCTGATGATGTAAGACTGCAGAAGATGTCTACAGAGGTTTATGCTGCCGCACTTGGGGTAAATGCTGAGAACTGTTTTCTAAAATGTATTGACTATAGTTATTTTAAGAGGACTAAGTTTAAAACTGTCAAAGCGGCAGTTACGATCTGGAATGCATTTTTAAAGAAAGTAAAGATTGGGAGGTATAACAGGTATGTCTCATTAATTAACAACAGGTCACTCCCTAAGGAAATTTTTGCAGATCACACTATGGCAGAGTGGGCTCTAAGGGGGGTTACGCAAATTGGAGATTTATTCTCACAGGATGGTTTTATGCAATTTTCAGAGCTAAGAGACACATATGGCTTAGATAATAGGGGATTTTTCAAATATCTACAGGTTAGAAGTTTCCTTAATAACAAAGTCGGAGGTCCAGCAGGTTTTAATAAAATAGAAATAATGGAGAAAATAAAACTGATGGGGGATTGTTCTATCAAATCCTTTTATGCAGCATTGGTGAAAGATAAGCAGGATGATTTAGTTAAATTTAGTAAGAAATGGGAGGATAAATTGGGAGTTGATAGTAGTTTGTTTTATGATTCTTTGAATTTAGGATGTACGATACTATGTGCTGCCCCGCTGCAATCTCAGCATTATAAAACACTTTACTTTTTGTACTTTACACCTGCAAAGATTGCAAAATGGAGGGGGAATCAAGGAATCAACTGTCCCAGATGTAATGAGCTGGAAGCAGATAGCGTACATATTTTCGCAACATGCCCCCAATTACGAACATTGATTAGTGAGATTGAGGGGTTCTTGGCAAGATCACTGGGTATTGAGATATCCCTTACACCAGCTTGGATTATGCTAGGTGTGAATGATGAAGAGCAGGTTCAATATGATGAATTTCTGTTTGTAATAATGGCTGTTTATAGACTAACAATAGCTAGGGCTTGGCTAGATAAAAGCCCTCCGAAATTGCAATGCTGGCTGCAAATACCCGATATGCATATAATATAGAGGAAAAAATGTATGCTCGAAAGGGGAGGAGTGGAAGACGATTGGGGAGAAGAATTTGGGAGCCACTATGTAAATGGAAAGAGAGGCAAAGAAGGAATAATTAGGGGAGGGGGTGGGAAGATGTTGTCTCTACTGATTTCGGTTTTTTGTAGATTTCGGATTTTCTTTCTTATTATAGCTGAATTGCATAATGTGTATGCTTTCTCTGTGTAGCTGTATTGTATAATCTGTATGTTAGTACTTAAGGTTGGAGTTTAAATAATGCAAAAAATATTGTAATGGATAAAATTGTGATATATGTAAAGCTCATAATGCTATGTTGTAATGAAGAAAAATAAAACATTTAAAATATTTTAAAAAAAAGAGAGTGTTGTCAGCACTCCTGGTGAATTGTGTGCACGCCCACCAAGTGTGAATAGTTAACTTACTGAAATCTTTCTGTTCTGATAGAAAAGCACTAAGGCAATGTGTTAAGAGGATATCTAAGAGAGATATATCATCCTTGTGGAGGCACTGGGTAACTGAAGATGGATAAATTCCCAAGCAATAGATGTTAGGTCTGGAGTCCATTGTATGCGTAAAATGTTATCAATAAATCTACTAATTTCTTAATTCTTAATTTCCCTGAAAATCTTAACAAGTTTACAATTTAATAACATGTGTTTAAGGTCACCCGTGTTTTCTTTACAGTTCTAGCATACGTCAGAGTTAGATAGACCCAGCTTACATTTTTTTGCTGAGATCAGATGTGAGATATGCACCATCCATAATCTGCTTTGTGCCAGAGAGGGGACAATCTTGTGTAGGTAATGCAGCTGTTTAAAGCAACAAACATAATATTGCGTTATTTTTCTACTGCCCGACTTTAATAGCTTACAAGGACAAGCAGAGAGAACGTGTTTATTTGTTGCACTTATTAGCTAGAGAAACGCTAGAATCTGCATATTTCTACACGTTTTGAGCTGCTGCAGCTTTTTTTAACTGACTTATAATGAACTGTTTCTAATATCTGTTTGCAACAAATATCTAACAAGCTTTTGATGAGTTAAATGTTGGATCAGAGGTTTTATTTTTATTCTTCATGTTTGCAAACATGCTCCCTCTTTCATATGAAAGAGCTACGCACCTTATAGTGTATGGCATGGGGTACGTTAACTATTTTATAATCCCTTAATAAAGTTAAGATCTCCCTTTAGTAACTTTTCCATGCAGCATTCTTGAGAAATAGCAGCATGAGTGCAGCCTAAGAAATACATTACTCTTTACACTTAATTTGATACATCTGAAGAGTCAATTCGGAACTTTGTTTCCTTAGTGCGCTCAGCCAGTTATAACATTGTTCCTACTTGACCCATGGCACATAGTAGCTTATTTTAGCATAATAGCCATGCCCCGCTGAACCCTTTATTGGGATCTTCCGCTTAATTCATAAAAAAGTAACTACATTAGAATTCAACATTTGAGTCTTCAACTCCTGGTTTGGATTATGAGATGAGGATTTTCAGTTTTGAATCTGTTACAGACAGTTTTAGGCAAAGAAAAGCCTGTGTGTAATCTAACATATTCAGCAATTTGCTTAGACGCAATTGGATGAACTATAACAAAGGGATCAAATAAAGGGTCCACATCAAATTATCAATTGACTCCAGGTTTGTTCTCTTTGAAGTCATTTTACCTACATGAAGGCTAAAGGGTCTGATCATAGGTTGGAAGCCAGAATTACGGGAAGGGAAAAAATGACACGAAGGCTGAGTCTTAGACAGGTGCCAAGTACATTTTGCAACAGAGGGGAGAGACCCCCTAAAAGAAAACTAACAAGCATTGGCAAATCCAATATGTCTTGCCTCTGTGAGAGATTTTGACTTTGTCAATTTTTTTAGCCATGTTGTACAGGAGTACAGCTGCTGTGCAGCATGGTTGAAAGTAAATATAAAAAAAACCGCTATGATGCAGTCAGCACTGGCTGCGTCATAGATCCTCATTTTTTTCACTTTCAACTATGCTGCACAACATGGCCAAAAACACATTTACATGCCCAATAGATTTCGGATAGGAGACACCTATTGGCTTTGCCAAATCTTGTTATTTATGATGGCTTCTGTCGGACCCACAATCTGAAAGAATGTTATCTCCTAGTTCCCCTTACAAACTTTGCAAGTTAGTGAGGAAAAGACTGCAATACCTAGGAGTGACCTGATAAACAGTGAAATGTAGATAGAACACAGGAGGCTGAGTCAGACTTGTGCATTCATATTTGCAGGCAAGCAGATGGCAATTAAAAAGTGGATTATAACCAGTGATTTTAATTTCAAGATTTTTCAAGTCATTTACAAAAGGTAGGATAGGAAAGCTAATAGAGAAATACCATAGGGCAAACCTACTCATAGCTGCTCGTTTCATGCTGTCAAGGAGTCAGGCTGAGGCAGATCTAGTAAGCCCCCTGACTGCCAGACTAATGCCCCCATGTTTCAGGCTGCTGAATATTCAGCTCTTTACCCAACAACATCTGGCATCAGATGCCTGACGAGAAAACCACTTAGCTGAGATGGCTCGTCCCCCCGGAATCAGGGCCTTTAAATGGAGTGCACAAACAAAATTACAGAGGGGCTTTAATAAATTCACAAACGCTGGCCTAGTTGGGATGTGACTATTGGTGCCAGGAATCTGCAATGGCTGCAGCAGCAGTACACTGTGTACGTGGAAATATGGAGATGGCATCTTCATTGGATCAGACAATGTGCCCAGGATCACACAGTATGCTAACTGTCTGATTCTCAAACTGACCAACATTGGAAACAGAGGGGAGCCGGATGTGATGGACAGATCATGTAGTTCTGTCCCTGCTATCTGGTGTAGCACCCTTGCAGCACCTCAAGCCTCGTCATGCACGAGCACATGAGCATGACAAAGGACAAAATACACAATAACCACAAACACTCCCTGTCCTGCAAATGCGGGTAATCCCCTCTACCCTTGGGAGCAACAATGATGAGAAAGAAACAATAATAGGGAAAGGAAAAAGAAAAAAGGTCCCTAGATCCTAGCTGGAGCAACAGACGGACACTGATCAGGCAATTAATCAATGCTTGATACATACTTTATCGAAGGGACAAACACGCATAAAAGAAAGAGAAACCGGCACATGCTGACCAATGAGAAGCAAGGAAACAAGAGTGACAATGAAGCCAACAAATGGTAAGTAATGCGTGGCCTCTAAACCCTTTTCAGTTGTTTTTAAGAAACAAAAGATCTTGCAAGCTACAGCGCATGTTTTGTCTCAGGTGGAACCTAAGCATGTAAGCGCTTCATATTTCAAAAAGCTCCTAAATGCTATGGTTTGAATGTTTTGTCTTGGTGTACCACAGGCCCAGGAGGAGGTAAGCATTTCCCTGTCCCACCCAAGAGTTCCTTCTCACTGTTATTTTCTTCTCTAACACCGACTTTCTATGGAGTTCTCAAGCTTCTGAGATCTGGATGTGTTTAGGTTACAGAGTCCTTGTGTTTTCTTTTGCAATCTGGGATTTATAGTTCTTCTTATCGCATTCTTAAAAGGACTACAAATCCCAGAAAACAATGAAAATTCCTGCACATGAGCTACTTACAAATGAATATGAGAAACACTAGAGCTTATCTTTACAGTTAGATGACATTCAATAGTATAATTCCAATGATGTCATCTTAATTTCCTTTGTCCTACAAAAAGGCCTCTAGCATACAATTTCCAGATGACTCCATGTCACTAAGGTAGGCTGATCAGACATCCCAGATGTGCAGGGACAGTCCCTGGTTTTGATCATCTGTCCCAGCATATATAACTATATTCAGCAAGTGTCCTGTTTTTAAAGAAGGTCAACTGAACTCAGTTGGAGGCTAGTTTTGTAAGTGATCCAGTGCAGGATTAGTTACTAGCCTTTTCAGAAATCAATTTAATAAGCACAGATGAGATTCTGTGTAAATATTGCATTTGACTTATTCCCCTTAGTGCCTCGTAGTCTGTGTTTTCTATGTTGATCAGCAGTGTATTAGGTCATTCTGAGCTCCTGCATTGATGCGAAATTGTAGTCCTACTTCTGTGTTTGTGAAATGTCCTGATTTTTGGTTGTTAAAATCTGGTCACGCTAGAGCAAGCGCACTATGCTTCAGTCCGTGGTTCTTTCTTTATAACTAAATGTTTTCAGGTGTTTTACTTGAATTGAATAATCTGACATAAAGATGAAACAAAACCTCCCAGAATGCATTGGGTTGTTAAGCGCATCCATGCTAGACTACATTCCCGCTGTGCGCTGCAATTTTCTAAATCCCATTGTTTGTGGCAAGGTCAACTCGTCATAAGCACAGCGCAGGTAACACCCATGACGAGTTGAACTTTTCACAAGCATCGAAGGGGTTAAAATAGAATCCAGGTCTGGATCAAAACAACTTTGAAATAGCATAAATTAGAGGTGAGCGAGCCATTGAAAGCTTGATCAAGGCACAAGCCAGATGCCTGTTTCTGGTTCAGCTCGAGGTCCTCTTGGACCCTCGAGCCCAAAACAAGCTGATCTTTAATGTGCCTACCACCAACGATCTAACGTAATGCACCAAGAATTAAAGAAAAAATATTACCCTTCGATGTGATACAGAAGAGGGAACTCGATACCTGTGGAGGAGCTGAATGGTACAATGTGAAATCAGATAACCCACGATTTTGTGATCCTAGACAAATATTTTATTTCACTGTGCTTCCTTTTTCCCCTTTGCATTTGAGAACGATCACTCAATATATATGAGTTTTGTGCTACACAATCACCTCTCTTGTGTCTGATTTAAAGAGACTATAGTGTTGTTCCAGGGTAGAATCTAGGCCACATGTGGAGTGCAAGACACAACTGACCTTTTGTTAAATTCATTGAAATGGCATTGCTGTGATAGGGTGGTGGAAAGGCCAGATTGGCCGGACTGGGCATCGAGCGATTCCCAGTGAAGGCGGAAGGTTGGGGGGCTGGTTTTGTTACTGGGGACCATTTTGTAGCAGAGCATCAGTGTTGAAAGCACCCGCTAAAGAGTTCCTTGTATATCCAGTAGTTTTCAGGCAACAATAAAAGTGCCAATATAAATCTGGTGATTAATATACTTGCTGGAGAAATAGGAGTTTTGTCTAGAGGCAGTATTGAATCATCTAAGGTAGCCCAGAGGGTTAATACACCTGCTGCAAAGCACATGTACCATACAAATCACAGAACAGTATTTTGTGTGCATAGTTTAGGGTGTTACTGCTTTTGTCACAGAGACCCTTTTGTTATGGTGCAGTTCCTAAGTTACAATCATTCATAAACTATCACAGAGAGGTATAAAAAGTGTCATCAAAGAGCTACAAGCATACTACATGGTACAGGTTCAAAAGTTATATATTTTTTGAGTCTTTAATTATCCTAATGTTGCTAAAAAAGGGTATGTATGGATAGAAATAAATTCTAATCAGTAAAGCCAACCCTAACCACTGTTTTACATTCTGAATCCTTTGTTTGTGCTTCTCCACACCAAGCACGCTTAAAAAATGCCTACTAGTATGGATGACATGTAAAGCCACATTTTCCCATTTGTCTCTATAACATTTTGTGTATAGTGATTTAAATACATATTTTTCAATGTCTCTGTATTTGTGTGTGCTCTAAAGTGCTCAGACACCCTACACTGGTATGAGAGGAGCTATAAAACAAATGAAATACAGGTGAGCGAGGGGCTTAGAAAGATGAAACGCACTGTTGGAGGGCGATAGTGAGTGAACCATTGAAAAGCCCCAACAAAGCTTGTTGTATCCTGGTGCAATGTAATGCCATTGTTTATCGTGCTTTAAAAGCTAATAGATTTGAATATATAATGGAAAAAGTGCTATAAAATGCACAATTTTTGCCTAAATGTTCTTGGCGGGAGATGCCATCTCCCCAAACCCTTCTTGTAGTGGTTTGGCCCACTACACACCATGCAGGGCCTGCTCTGACACAATTTGCCAGGGCTGCTTTGGGTTCCCAGTCCGTGCCTGTGTGGGGCATACATCTTTTTATGTTCATGTTTAAAAACGCTCAATTTTGAGCAGATGCCTTAGTCTCAATGCAGCGCTATAATCTGAAGTAATAAATTGAAATGCTTCTGCATGTTAGGGAAATGCACTTTTCTAATTTTCAAGAGTCTATATCATATTTTTATATGGTGTTCTTTGCACAGTTTACAAGCTGCATGTTTTCTAAGCTCGGCTTGGTTATAGGCTCCGAGAGCCCGCCCAGAGACCCCTCGCCTCGGCTCTGGCTTGGCTCTCCCTGTTAATTATTTGGCTCGCTCACCTCCAGCATAAACAATAAAATGATGGGGAATCGTGTCCATGTCTAGACGCTGTTTCTTCTTGTTAAAACCCTGATAGCAATAGCTCAGAATTTCACACCATCGAGCCAACCTTTTAAATCCACCCACGTCCCCACTCTGAAATGCCACATCTGTTTTCACATTGGGAGTTGTTATGCAGCAAAGACGCTATTCCCCATTTTTTTTTAAAACTGAATCGTCTGAAAAACATGCAGACATAAATGCGTCCTTCTCTGGCTGCACATTCTAATAATACCTTCCATTCCCTCTTTCGGAGGCCGTGAACAGCGTGGGTACCATCTTCAGTTCGACGGGCCAATTTCCATAAGTGAACCGTACATAGCCGTCTGCAATAATCTGGCTGGAAATTGGTAATGTGTGAAATGAGTGTGTGAGTGTAATAAAAAAAAAAACAATCCGCCACCTCAGTTAGTGACCTGCCTGCATTATAGCCTCTGTGAACAGTTGTCGGTGAGGGAATGAAGAGTCAAAAAACACCTTTAAATGGGAGCATATTTTAAAGGAAGATTTATTCCTGCATCCTCATTTAATAATGATTGGGCTGCATCAAACCATGATACTTTTGAAGGATGGACAGGGACTTCGATAAACTTACGTTGAGAAAGCAATTGATATCGTTTTTGTATTACCTGAATGAAGTCAAGCAACGTATTGACATATATTTGTTATAAGGTTTCCTTGTCATAGGAGCTGCATTCAATTAATAATGAAGCGGGGAAAAAATGCAAAAAATGCAAAATTACTTAATCATTTAACTAATTTTAAATAATGTGTCTGTTTATGGCAGTAACCTTATTATAGCCTCAGAGCCCGACATAGCGGGCTCTACCGGCCATTAAAGGCCCGCTCTAACTTCAAAGGCTTGAGCCGAAGGAAGTGGGCCTTAAATAACTGTAGGGCCCGCTACGGAGGGCTCTAAGGATATTAGAATATTCTGCTACTATAGCGCTGAATGTTCTAAAGTTCAAAACAAGGGGTCACGGAGCCCGTGAGGCCTTTGTTCGCAGCTCAGCTGGGAACAAACATTGGAATGTTGGAGCTACGGGCTTTTACCGGCTATTGAAAGCCAGGAGCACTCCATTGTTTTCAATGTAGCTCCCAACATTCCAATGTTCTAATAACCTTTAAACTTGTATTATGTGGTAGGTGCTCCCTCCTCTCTACCTATCTATCCTTAAATTAGTATGGCATCCACACCAACAAAATGCAAGTCTGTACGGAAGAATAGATTACCTTTGAGATGAACCAGCTTCCAGTGGCATCCCATAGAGCCCTTGCCACACACAAAACAAAACTGGCCACCACACTAGGAACAAAATGGCAACCGCCACTGAAAATAATGAAACGTGAAGGAGACAGAGTGCCCTATGAGACGTTGTATAATGCTGTGACCAGGAATGTGCCAGAGGTGGCACAGCCTGCAAAGAGGTGCTGCGCCACTTGTGACCAGAGGCACAGAAGTGTGGAGACGAGAGTGAGGGTGAGCAGTACTGGGTGGTCGCGAGGTGCAGAATCGTGGGGGGGTCTTTGGGGTGTGATACCCCCAAATAAATACATTCTTTGAGTGCTATCTCTGTGATCGAAGAATGAAAGACAAAACATTGACCTTTAATGTAAAAGAGAGAGAGTAACAGAGATAACTGTCTGGTGGCTAAATTTCAAAAAGTGAAACCAAATAACATGGAATCAATACTGTTTCCCCTGCTTTTCCAAATTGTGTGATCCCGGGCAAATATTTCATTTCACAGACCTGACTTACCTCTTGGAACCTTGTGTCCCTTAATGGCATTGTCATTGAAGGGCAAGCCATGAATGTTTCTAAAGACTATCACTTTTTTAATGATTTATTTATCTTTTTTCCATATTGAGAAAGCAAGATAACAACAACAGCTCAGCATAGTGACTCAGGATAGTATGATAACATTTCCATGACATGAATCCATTGGTGCAAAATCAAGATCAAGCCTAGCAGGTATATATGCATTTACATTTTAGTATAGATGTTCAAGCAAGGAGTCTGCCGACTAGAGCACACCTTTCTCACCATGTACACATCTGGCAAACATCAATGAATATGCCATCTACTTTCAGCACGCACCCAACTCTATTTCCTAGATATGGGATATCTGGGGAGTTTTCTCACTCGTCTGTCATCCCTGCCAACTGTTCCAAGTCTCTTTCTGCATTCTCATCCCGTCTCACCTTACACAGCAGCCTGCCACCCTTTCCAACAAAGAGGTGATGGCAGCTATTTTAGGACTTGGAAACTCAGTCTTCTATCATGAAAATAAGTTTAAAAGAAGCATTAGCAATGCCAGTGGGTCTGACTTTAAAGGAATGTTGCATGGCAGTGTGAAGCATTACAAGCAAATAGCACAGGATTAAATATGTATTTCTTTGGAAGCAAAGAACTGTGGCATACGATTGGTGTAGGTTAAAAGGTCAGGTGACAGTTGCACTGTGTAGCCAGACCTAAAAATCCATGTAGGTTAATGTCTGCCCTTCTCCCTTCTGTGCTGCTGCCAGAAAAAAACACCATAAAGTATCTAGTTATCTAAGACACTTTAATAGCATCTCATTGTCATGTGTGTGACCCTGTAGAGATGGATGAATCAACAAAATTATCACAGCTGTCTGGAAGGCAAGCAATGTTTTGTGAAAGCACACAACTTCTGCTCAATCAAAACATGTATTCCTGACTCCCAACATATAGGCAAAGCCAAAACCCATCACTAGTGATGATCACATAATTAAATGCCAGCAGCTGGGTAGTAAATACTGACCAGAAACACATATAACGTGACAGGGTAGGAACACCCTGCCCCCCTAGACTAATGGAAGGGGCCCCCGAGGAGCAAACAATTTTTTTTTTAATTCCTCAAATTTGGGGAGGATTTGCAAAACCGAGTGGTAAAAGTTAAAAACAAACCCCAGCTTTAAAAAAAAAAACAGAGTGGGCTGAAGGGGTGGTGCATAGTATTTTGCATGGAGCAGGGTGTGCCGGGTACCTCCTCTCCCAGGGATGATTGCTTTAAAAATTGTAGGGTGGGGCGTGTGGCCCCCAAGTCATTTCCAGGCCTTGGGAATCTCATCCAATGGGGCCAATTGTTTTAAAATAGAGAAGGGTGTCTGAAGTCCCCAGGGCCATTCAAAGTAATGGGGAAGGGTGCGTTCGGTCCTGGACCAGGCCGGGTGCTAAAATAGTGCGAGCCGCCCTTATGGTGGTTGAGCCTGTCCCCGGGGGGGGGAAGGGAGGAGGTGGGAGCACTCTCACATTATCATCCAATCGGCCGGTTTCACCGGAGCGTGAACCGGAAGCACTTTAAGTGCTTCCGGTTCACACAGATACCCAAAAGCGGGGTCAGACCAGTTTAGACTGGCCAGTGCCCCCCCTGTTAAAAGGTGGTGTGGGGAGCAGAACAGTCTCTTGTTCCTACGCTCCCCACGGGCACAGCACCCGGGCCACAATCGGCCCGTAATTTCTTTTCTTTTTCTCCTATGCAGAGGAGGCTTTGTGGGCGAGGAGAACTGCCGTGAGGCGTTGCAATGGTGCTCGGCGGCGGACACTTCCTGGTCTCGAGGTTGAGAGCACGAAGAATAGCTTTGAGCGGAGGAAGCATTTGCCGCGGGAATAGAGTGCCCTATCTGCGGAGGAGCGTGGACAGCCTATGACCGAGATCAGCAGATTGTGACGGTATAACCATCGCTGTATGTAGAAAGGAATTGGGGCTGTTTGAGAATGCGATTGCTCCCTGTCCTAACGATATGGCAGGCTGTGCAGGGAATCAATGGACAGAGATATGCTGGGATATTGTATGCGGGGATTTGCAAAGTCGGGCAACAGAGCTCTGCTAAGTCGCCCAGCTCCTTGCCCCCTTTTTTCCTTGCAGGAATCTATGGTATTTCCCCGGGCTAGTTCATGCCCTCTTTTCAGCATGAAATACCACTGGTGCTCTAAAAATCACATTTCCACATAGTGGCATGATGTCTCTTTCAACTGTGAAAACGTGTGGAAACTGGCCCCCCTTTTTCCATTTATTTCCGTTTAGGCACCACTCTGTATTTTAGCTCGGTATGTGAGTCGACAGGCAGCAGTATGCCTGAAAGCATTGTGAATGCTTTAGGCGTTAAAATTACATTTAAGACTGTAGGAATGTTTCGTGCAGATGAGTGGCTAAGGGATTATTTTGTATAAAACAGCGTGCCGTATATAGAAAGAGTGGATGGGAAGCATATATAAATCAACCATACGCTCGATATATTGTCAGACATATGCCTTAACAGAGAGACAGGTATAGGATTTATGAAAGAATCCGAGAAATGGAGCAGCTTTCTCTCCCTGTTACCAGGGGTCCCAGAGATGACCAACAGGCTTTACTGTGAGTACCGGCACTCTCGAAGTCCGCGTCTGTAATCCTGTGGGGTTGTATGCATATTTATAGAAAGACCTCGACAGTTACACCCCCTTGGGACGATTACTTGGAAGCGTGCCCATGCACTGACATGGTCCTTTCCACATGATTAATAAGTCTTGAGCGCAATACATACATAATTCGTAATATTAGATGCCATCAGCGGTTCTTTGCATAAAAACGCGACAAAGAGAAATTCTCATGCCTAAAGATCACAGCCAGCTTGTCATTTGGGTGGCGTATAGTCTGGACCCCTGAAATATGTTAGGCTGTGGTAATATCCGTGTAATTACGGTTTGAGTGCACTTACCCCAAAACCGGCTAATTACCTCACATATTGACTCATGTTCTAAAACATCATTAACCACTCACTTCAATCTGAAATGATATCATTTAAAAGTAAATATGGCATCACCTGGTATTTGAACAGACCATAACGTGTTCAAAATACTGTTTTCCACTCGTCACCTGGTGCCACACAGATGAGGTGGTATGCTCCTCTGAGATCTAGTTTTGTGTATACTTTGGCCCTTTTTTCTTGATCTAACATTTATGATACTAAGGTCAAAGGGTATTGATTTTTTACCGTGACTTGATTGATAGCTCTGTAGTTGATGCAAGGGCGAAGTTCACCACTCTTTTCTAGGGATGAAAAATAGAGATGAGATTGGGGATTGATATGGGCGTACCATCCATTGGCTAGGTATTGATCTAAATATTCTTTTAGATGTGCAACCAGACAGGACGACAAGGGTGAAAAGAAAAGTACAGAGAGAGCTATCCAAATCATAATGTCCACAAATAATGAAAGATCCTGGCACTCGACTTCCCGGAGTCTACCATCACGGCGGTTCCAAATGATCCAAATAGTCAACAAAACAAAAGGAGTGCTGATATTGTTCCAATAATGTCTCAGGTTCAAATGTTGGTTGCCAAAGTTCTGTATTCTAGAAGAGTTCCAACAAAATTAGCAACAAAAGTTCAATTTTCAGATGTTGGGGAGGAGGAACATGGAGGCAGCAGGCTAGCTGCCGCGATACCCCGCTCAGGGCTCTCGCGGAGCGTTTGGCTTTTTTACTTTTTGATGAGGGCTACATTCATGTGCTAGCTTGGTTAACTTGATTCGAGTGTACTGTTATCTCTTTATAACCTCCTTTTTGTGAAATATCTATCTTTGAGTCGAAGTTACTCACCGAAACTTTGGAGCCGTTAACTCGCTCTCCTTTTACCCTCCATGCTTGTGCTCGCTTGGGGCGTGTTTTGCTCAGACTCGGCGTCCGCTCTCCGGGGCGCCACTCTCCCGCTGCCGGCTCGGTCTACGCTGCAGGCGCGGATCCTCTCCTTGTTGGCACCTTGGAAGTGGCATCGAGCCGCCCTGGAGCACCGCCGCGGGAGGCAAGCTCGCTCCCTATTCAGAGACAGTCTCCCCGTGGTTGCTGGCAGGGAAGGACCTCAGGCGGTGGCGGCGGAAAGTGGGACCACGATCGAGAGCTCCTTGGCGCCGGCTCCCGCACTGTTGGAGGTGGCAGGAGACTTCGTAGAATCTGCTCTGTCCACAAACGAGGTGAAGGGGGGCCAAGGGGCGGAGGAGGCGTTGGCTGCTCAACTTCTGGAGGAGTTGCATGTGAATCAGTTCGTGGGTCAGGCTGTGTGTCCTGTTGTGGGTCCCGCTGGACTCAAGGAAGATCTAAGTTCTGCGCTAGGGGCCTCAAAGTAGTGTATTAGCTTTGTAAAAAACCCATATTCTCTTAGAAGTCCAACCACGACTCAACGTGAGTTCGCTACAAAATCGACCCCAGTAATATCTAGAAAAGGTTGTAGAGGAAGGAAAATAGCTAAAGCAGGGAGTGCACATTATAGCCGAGGAGGGAGGACAAATTCAGATAAACGTAACTTGTTTTCCGCCTCAGTTCTGGAGTCCACGCAGGTCACTGGGCAGGAGGACTGTGATAATACTGTTGTAGGTCCTAAATTAGTTATTTCAATTAGTGCAGTATCCAATAAGTCCAGTGGTATTATTGGTGGTACTAATAATACGCCAGCTAAGTCCACTTCTTACCTCTCTGCAGAGGCTAAGCCTAAACGATCCAAGAAATCCAAGGCAGTAAAATCAGTCTTGGATTCAGGTTCAAAGATAACACCCTCTCTGCATTCTTACTTTAAGGCAATACCCCAGGTTTTGAGCCTTGCACAGAGTAGCCATTTCTCTACCAGAGTATCCTCAGAGAAAATCTTTAGCCCAATAATAGTTGGTAGTATGGCCTCTGTCTCTCGAAACATGGAAAACACACGGCCAGGCACTATGCTAGAAAATCCTGCTGACATTAATGATATTAATGGCAGTGATAGTGCGAACACTTCTTTAAATCTCAACAAGATTCCTGCCATCCCTTCCAGTAGCACAGGATTGGAAGACTCTGGTCTCTCGGATAGATGCATCAATCTCGTAGCAAACGCAAGTCAGGCATTAGAGTCAGATAATCAACTTCAAATACTTGAGGTTCCTTCAATTCCAGACCAGAATACGCAGAGCACTATACTGCAATTAGCTCAGACCCCTCTTCCTCTCAGTTCTGAAGCCCAATTGCCACCAGAAGCCACTGTTTCCACCTCACCTTTAGATCTCTCTTCAGTTTTAACTATGTTTTCCAACTTGACAGCTGACATTAAACGAGGATTTGAGGAAATATCTAAAATTCAGAGAGAGATTAGGTCTTACTGTGAATCACAGGATAGTAAAATTGACGGGCTCTTTTCAAGGACGGGTGCCTTGGAAGAAACAACAGCGGTAATGTCCATAGAACTAGACAATGCTAAGGAGGAAATAGTGAAGCTTAAAAGAGAGGATACTTTATTGGCTGAAAGAATGGAGGTCCTGGAAAATAATGCGAGGCGATGTAATATTCGCATCCTGAATGTACCAGAAGCAAACGAAGGTTCCAACATTAAGGCATATATTATCCAACTCCTAATAAAATCTTTAAATTTAAAACATACAGAGGAGGAGCTCAATCTGGACATTCAACGGATCCATAGGGACCCCTTCAGGCGTAATCCGCAGCGTGCAAAGCCCCGCAAGATTCTAGTGAACTTCCACACTTTTCAATTGAAGGATCACATTCTAAATTTGGCCCTAAAACAAAAATCTTTGACTGGCGAAGACTTTTCCTTTCAAGTGCGTTCTGACTTGTCGAGGGCGACCCTTGATAGACAGTGGGAACTGGGCCGGAGAATGGAGGCATTCAGAAACTTGGGTGCATCTGTCCAGCTGAGTTTTCCTGCAGCACTGAAGATCATGCTGAATAACAAAATGTTTAATGTCCGTACAGTCCAAGCAGCAGATGAATTATTGTTAAGTTTAGGCACCTCTAAAAACTGACGGTAGCCTAGTTTCAGGCCGAGAAGTTTGTGGGTTTTCCTTATATGGCTGCCTATAGAGTTTATCTATGAATGAATATATAAAAATCTTAGCTCGGCATGAACTTTTCTAATAGAAGACAATTAGAATAGATAGTAACTTAACTCAGAAAAGAAGAGAGTGGAAAAAAAGGGAAGAATAAAAAACAAGGAAACACTTCAATTTCACATAATTTTCTGCTTAAAAAAAAAAGCAAAAGCAAATCACAAAGAGCATGAATTTATGTATTCTACCTCTATAAAACTCCACAGAGATACCAGTAAATGCTACTTAATCAAATTGGAGTGTGGCCATAAATGGCTCGACTGAAATTAGACATATTTAGTCCTCCAATATTCTAGACATTAATGCCTTGCCTGAGCCTGGATAGAGTATCAGGGGTATCACAAACCGGACCGGTTCCGGTTGGTTAATTAGGGGTTCCTCAGGGGAGGGGGGGTGGTGTTCACGTGGGAAGGGTTAGGGAAATAAATAAAAAAATGCTTCTCATCACTAAAATGGCGGTTGATAACTTTATAAATGAACAATGGACGAATCTTGCTTATTTTAGTAGTACCAAGAGGTGTGTGTTAGCTAGACTCTTAATAATTATCATTAGATATGCCAATAGATATGTCAACTATGAGTACCATTAAGATTCTCTCCTGGAATGTTAATTGCCTGTGCACCAAACCTAGATCCAACACAATTTTACAATATATCCGTGACTTTGATGCGCAGGCCATTATTCTCTAGGAGACACACCTGGTTGAAGCGGAAGTATTGGATTTGGTAAAAAAGAACAGATGGATAGATTTATCAGTCACTACATCTCAAACAGTTAATACAAGATGGGTTGCCATTCTATTTAAAAAAACATCACAACAAGATTTTTGAAGCATAAGGTCGATCCTTATGGTAGGTGGGCAATAGCGGCTGTCATGATAGGGGGAACATGCGTTACGTTGGTTGGTTATTATGGTCCTAACCGTGATGATCCATCTGCCCTGGCCACGCTGTTCTCCGAGCTTTTACATTTTCCAGAACCCATGATAATAGCGGGTGATTTTAACATTGTGCTCGATACGCTGCTGGATAAGTCTCCTTCTGGTCGACAACTTGCTCACTCTAAATCTAGGGATCTTCTTATTAAATACATGTATCAATACGGATTTATTGATATTTGGAGGGTAAGGTCGGGTCAGAAAACCGGCTTTTCCTTCAGAAACTATAAGTACCATCATAGATCCAGGATCGATTTTATATTGGTAAACAAGTGTTTGGATAAATCAGTTAGGAGTATAACTTATCTACCATCTCAGCTGTCCGATCATTCGGCGATACTCTCAGACTTCGAATTGCAGTCTCAATCCCCGACTAGGTCGTGGTCAATCGACAGATCTGTTCTTACATCTCCCGAAGATTTGGAGTATGTTAAGTTGGAGACGCAAGAATTTTTTTAAATTAACATTGGTTCGGCGTTCTCTAGCTCAGTATGGGACGCTTTTAAATGCTCTTTGAGAGGGGTTATTAAGAATAAAACTTCGTTTCGTAAGAAACAGTATACCCAAGCGGTTACACTGATAGAGGCCAACATATCAATAGCCCAATCAGAATTAGAAAATCTAAACAATTGCCCAGAACATGTCATACATGCTAAGCAGGAGGAGCTGATGAAGCTTAAAGGGCAACTGGCTTCTGTATTAAACCAACGTATTTTGCAAAGGTGGGAAGCCAGTAAATTAGCCAATTTTGAATTTGGTGAAGGGGAGGGCAAACTACTAGCCTGGAAGTCTAGAACAGATCAGACGAGAAATAATATCGACTCTATAATCACTGGCTCCAGTACAGTATCTTCTGACCCAGAAATAAGGTCAGCTTTTAAAGATTTTTTTCAGGCTATATATCGAGAGGACAATAACATCACCTCTGTTGATGTAGGAAATTGGCTCAATAAAATTTCACTACCAGTACTCTCTACAGAACAAGTGAATTTGTTAGATCACCCTATTACGGTTGAAGAGGTATTATCTGCTATACTAAACAGTAAATCTGGAAAGGAGGCGGGCCCGGATGGGCTACCGGCAGAGATATACAAACATATTGCAGCTGATATCGCTCCCTTTCTCACCAAATTATTTAATCAAGTTCTGGTAGATGGCGACCTACCCCCCTCATCATGGAACAAATCTTCCATCACGCTTATTTTGAAACCAGGGAAGGCATCCACCGCCTGCGGCTCGTATCGTCCAATTTCAGTTCTTAACGCTGACTATAAGATCTTCGCGTCATTACTAGCCAAGCAATTGGGGCAGGTAGCCCCCTCAGTCCTACATTCCAACCAAAAGGGCTTTGTTAAAGGTCGCCAACTTTACGAGCTAATATAAGACCTAATAGGTGCGATTGATATGGCAACTAATTCATCGCTACCCTTGGCTATTCTCACCTTGGACGCAGCCAAGGCCTTCGACAGGGTCAATTGGGTATACCTGTCGGGGGCCTTGGAAAAATTCGGCGTAGGTCGGCTCTTCCGCAGAGCGGTGGAATTACTGTACCATAATCCTTTGGCCTCGGTCTTGGTTAACGGCGGACTGTCGGAACCATTTACCCTCACAAGGGGCACCCGGCAGGGCTGCCCGCTTTCGCCCCTACTCTTTGATATCTATATAGAGCCATTCGCTCAATTAATTCGTGAAGATATTAACATCGCTCCATTTGGATATAGAGATTGGGAAAAAAAAGTATCTTTGTATGCTGACCATCTTATGATCATAACTTCAGATATCAGCACAGCGTTTCCGACAGTCATAAATTTAGCACAACAATTTGGCAACATCTCTGGTTATGAAGTTAACGCCACAAAGACCGAGATTATGGCATGGAACAGTACAACAGCGCTACTCCCAGTACAACCTTGTGACAGCATGAGATATCTAGGCATAACAATCATAAAGGATATTAATCTGATCGCCCATACAAATTTCACTCTGGTGGCTAAAGATTGTAGGAAACTAATGAGTTCTTAGAGACATCTTCCAATAACGCTCCTAGGTAGATCAAACTTAGTTAAGATGTCCATTTTACCTAGGTTGACCTTTATTTTTAACAGTTTACCACTTTACTTTGATAAAAAAATGATAGCAAAGATGCAGAGCGACATCACCTCATTTGTATGGAGGAACAAGACTGCAAGAATTTCTTGGAATAAATTAAGGCGTCGTAGGGAGAAGGGCGGTTTAGACGGCCCTGACATTCAGATTTATGCTTGGGCCTTTCAGCTGACACATGCCCGAATACTACTTAAAACTCCATCAGATGAGGGTATCGGTTTTATGTTTTCAACACTATTAAAATATGAAGGTCTAAGCCAGATGGGATTTTTGTTTAGGTTCGGAGACCCCAAATATTTTAAGAAAATCAAGCTGAAGGTATTGCAAGGCCTAGCGAGAACCTGTTATTATAACCTTAGAACCATTACCAAAATAGGCTACCACTCTAACGGTTCTCCTATATGGGATCTTCCTGCTCCTCCGGGCTGGACTAAAGATGCATTGACAAGCCCACTAAAAGATGCTGGAATTTTAACTTGGGGAGATCTGTTTTTCGAAGGGGAAATGCTTTCCTGGGAACATCTAGTGAGTAAGGTAGGCCCCAATCTCTCTAGACTTAAATTCCTTCAAATCTCAAGTTGGGCGCAAGCACAAAAATCTGGTCCCACACGTCGTCCACAATGACCTTTGGGAGGAAGTAGTCAACTAGAATCTTGCTTACTTGACAACGCATCAAAAACTAAAGAGGTTTCCCACTTTTACAATTTAATCTTAGAGGAGATAGAAGGAGTATTCCACCTTCCGGATCAGCTGTGGGGTTCTCTATTGCCTGCAGTAAATGTGAATGAACTTTGGTTAACATCTTGCAACGTTCTCTGGGATATTGTTAAACCTGCCTGGCTGCGAAGAAACCACTTCTTTACCCTTCATAGGGCTTACTATTCTTCCCAGAGGTTGTCCAAATTCTCAACAGGTACACCAGTGGTTTTCCCCCGTTGTGGTCAAGTCACAGCCTCAGATGCTCATATGTTCTATGACTGCCCACTTTCTGGCAATCAATAAGCAATAAATTAACATCTTCTATAGGCACCACTGTGAATATAGATCTTTGCCTTGTAATTTTTGGAGTAATGGACAAAAAACGTAGTGCTAATAACAATCTCTTGTTCTACTCAATGCTGGTGGCCCGACGTGAGATCTGTAGGTGTTGGAAAGAGGCCTCTCCCCCGATATTGCACGACTGGAGTTCTTCCATGCTTCATATATCGAAATTGGATCTTTCCAGGGCTGGGAAACATGAAAAAAGAGCTTTCTGGTTGAAACTCGATTGGTCTCAATAACTAGAGCTGCGTGCCACCCCACCTCCCGCACCCCCCCCACCCAGTTCCAATGATTATGAAGCCATGGCGCACTCTCTTCGCTTTATCACTTCTGTCCTTTTTCTTTAAGGTCAATCTGTGGTAACAGCAATGGTAGAATCTGGCTAATGGCAAGCACCATCCAAATAGTACATAAGGGTCTGTGATTAATTGTGAAACTGACATGGCTGTAGGGTCCTGGCGCTCCTTCACTACGATCAACCCCTACCAGTCTTGCACTGAGACAGTGTGTCTTTTTCTCAAATCACACTTTTCCTAGTCCACGGTACTAATGGGCCAGCCATGGTTGAGATGAGGAACAAAAAAAAAAGTTCAATTTCAATAAAATCAATGATTCAACCAGAGAGCTGAAATGTCATTTGAATAGACACAGATAAATTCATGATTTTTCTTGTTGTTTTTATTCATGACTTAGATAAATACATTTGTTAAAACTCTTTTGGAATTGGGAGACCGTAGTCCATCGATTTGGAGCCATTGAAGATAAATATCATTATCAGCAACTCATGTGACTTATGTACAGTTAATTGAACAGGTAGGCCTCTGTGTTGTGATATCATCACTTGTTTCTAGCAGTATATTAAGGTGAAAAGAGTATGTTCAATAGGCAGGTGTTCAAATTGTATGAATATTTTTTGGTAATATGAAATATATCCTGTTTTATCATGTAGCTATTTTTGTTATGAATGGTCAACTGACAATGTTCTGTTTTGAATATTTATTCTTGCAGCCCTGATGAGGTCCATTCCGGACGAAACTGTAATGATCGGATTGATGTTGAATCATTGATTTTATTGAAATGGAACTTTTGTTGCTAATTTTGTTTGAACACTTCTAGAATAAAGAACTTTGGCAATCAACATTTGAACTGAGACATTATTGGAACAATATCGGCACTCCTTTTGTTTTGTTGACTATACTTTTAGATGTGTATTCTCTGCTTCAGTCCGGGCATATACTCGGCTGCAGGGCAAGATCGCTTCAGGCTCCAGCTCAATCTTACAATCATAAGGTCTGTTTGAGGTCAATTTTTCAGCTTCTTATTTATCAAAGACCTTGGCCAGATCTTGATATTTGCTGGGATTTCCTCGGTTTTGGTTGTACAAATGGTTACTGGGACTGTTGCTCAACAACTGCTTTGAGAATTTTCTGCACTTTTGGGAACTTCATGAAAGCAATTCTCCTTGCAGTACATTGAATCCATCAAGACTGTTCTTTGGCTCCAATCTATTCGGGGATTGTGTTCGGTGAGCCAAGGTAACCCCAAGATGAATTGTATTGGGGAGCATCAATTAAACTGAAAGCGATCTGTTCTCTATGACCATTCAATTCCATGATCAGCAGTGACTCAGTTACATGAGTAATGGGGCCTGTTGATAAGTTGGTCCTGTCTACTGCTCTGACGGCTTCCAAAAGTTTCTTCTTGACAAATTTGATAACCATTCTGTTGGCACAAAACCTGGCAGTTGCTCCAGAATCTATTCCTGCCTTTACCCCTACCCACCCCATAACCCTAAATTTGCCCTTACTACTCCTAAACACTAAGATTACCCTTGCTACCCCTTACCACTGCCCATCATATACCCTAAATGTACCCTAACTACCCTTTACCTGTCTCCACTCCTAAACCTTAAAATTACCCTTTCCCACTCATAAACCCTGCAATAATCCTTACCACCCTTTACCACTTCCCAATCCTAAATCCCCAAAAATTATGTTTTCTACCCATTACCAGTATCCACCCCGAAATGCATAAAGTACCCTTACCACCTTTTATTACTACCCATCCACAAACCCTAAAATTGCCCTTAACACCCTTTACCACTACCCACCATAAATCCTAAAATTACCCTTACCGTGCCAAAAACCTAAACAATTCCTTACCTCCCACTACCCACCCTTAAACACTATGGGTCTTATTTAAAAAGCCCTTAGCACCGCCGCAACGTCACTTTTAAAATGGAAAAAAGTGACATACCTGTGGCCCAACAGCCTTGTAAATAAGCCCATATATGTATAGTACTTGTGTATAGGCATGCGTGGTAAAGGCATTGCATAGTAAAGGCAGCATAATACAGGCTGTTCAGAATGTAATATATTCAAATCTAATCATTCACAACAAAATCATTATTTCTCATGTATCTGATAGTGCTAGCAAAAACTTATAAAGCCAATATGACTGTATTGTATTAACTGTATGTTAGTTGTGTGAGATATCAAGATGCAATAATAGCAAAGTCACAGACAGGAACTCAAATACCAGTCAGTGGCATGCTGTGATAATCATAGGATTTTAGTTGATTTGCTTTCAGCCACACCCTTGATGACATAATTTTTTTATTTTTTTATTTGACAGTTCTATATAGGGCGAACTTGACCCGAATCGAGTATCAGAGCGCTTTACATAGTTACTAGAGGACACATTCATTTTTTGTTTAGGCACGGGGAGATTAAGTGATTTGCCTAGAATCACAGGGTTATTGCCGAGACTAGAAACCAGCTCCCCACATTCGAGGTCGACCCCTCTAGTTGTTAGTTGTGGACTCTCCCCATAGGCTACAAATCTTGGTTAGGATTCTTAGTTATGTTTCTAAGCCACACCTCTATTAGAAATCATTCACTTAGAAATATGGTTATGAAAGTAATCCATAGCCAGGACAAAAAAAATAATTTGGACATAAGTAAGGAACAGCTGAAAGACACAGGCAAGAAAAGCATTCAATTATGGTTCAAGAGCCTGATCTAAAAGCCACGATATGTATGCATGTAGGTGTATATATCAATATGTATATCACTCGAAAAAACAAAGGTTTTAGGGACATTATAGTTAGGCCCAGATTTCACTTGTACAAAACCTGAGCTAACTATAACTTACGTTCCCGCAATCACTCGCACACCTGCAGATCTAGTTAGAAATCCACTCACTCCCCCATAGAGTTACTCATGCATGCACTTACACACCAATAGCCACTCACACACCCACTCACACCCTGATACAAACAGTCAGACACCCACTCAGATCACACATGTTAGAGACAGTATCACTCATTAATAGTACAACTAGTATACTAGGCCGCCAAGGACAGTCATCATCCAAGGGAATTTCATCCCTCAACCAGTAGTGCATGAGATGGTGAATTGGCAGAGCTGTGGAGAAAAGGGGCGTGGCCTTTGAAGACCTCTTAGCAACCCCACTGTGTGGGACTTACTGGAGGTAACAGGAGGGGTTCCTGGCCCTCAAAGACCCTCAGGATCTAAGATGATTGCATCCTCCAACCAGTAGTGCACCAGGATGCGTGTTTACTGAGCATTGGTGAAAGGGGGTGGGGCCTCCTGCTACTTTCCAGTGCTGGCTTTTTAAAAGAAATATAGTTTTATTAGGGGAGGGGGACCACGCGGACCCACACCCTGGCTGATAGTGGCCCTGAAGACCCCGTCCCCCAAACCAGGCCTTTTTTAAAACTTTTTTTATTTAGGGGATGGGCCAAATGCCCTCCACCCCCCCCCCCCCCGGGCTGAATGTGGCCCCGGGGACCCCATCCCTCAGGTACACCCTTTAAACACATTTTATAATAGTAGCAAGGGAGGAGGGCTGCACGGACCCCCTCCCTGAACCAAATTTGGCCCCGGGAATCCCCGGGGATCCCAAGCCTGCCAATTTGACCTTGGGGGGAGCCTGAATGCCCCCACAGTCACTACCGATTCTCCGCCTCCTCAAGAGCCGGCATTGCTTATCAGACATCTGGAGCTACTGGAAAGGCAGCTCCCTGTCTCTGAAAGCAATTCTGCTCCACTTCTAGCAAGTGAGAGAATTTTCTATGCCCTTGCTTGCTGGAAGCGGAGCATTTGCTGTGCCTTGACAGGAGCGATAAAGCTTCTACCAAGCCACAGCTTATAGTTAGGACCTTCTAGTTTGCCAGTCATGTAAGAGGCTGTCTGGAAACTTTCGGGATTATCCATCAAACGACGCCGAGAAAAAGGGGGGGTCCCAAAATACATTTTCAAATGCAATTTCCCATAGTGATTTTAGACATGATTACACACAGAAATCAATGAAAGGAATTACACCAAATTTGTCAGAGAGTTTGATCTTGGTCCAGAAAGAGTGCTGTTGGACTTGGCCCGCAGGGCAGGTTCACCCCTAGACTTTTTGCCTTATTTGTGACCCTGTGTCAGTGATTTTTGGGTCTCTGCGCACTTTCCCCTGAGTCCCAGAGTGAAAGTGCGTGTGTGTAGTATGGCTGGCCTGCCCTCCCATAGGAATGCATGGGGAATGTGTGTGTCCCTGGTAGTTCCTGATGCGTGGGGAGTGCAGGCTCGAGTTTGGTATGCTTAAACTCGTGAGAGTGAATGCTGCGAGATGGTGTCTGCGGCATGTGTGTGTCTAGTTGGGAAGTGCTACTTCTGGACATTGAGATATGTGTGCAGTGAGGGTGCTGGAGCGTGATTGGCTGGAGCTGGCTGGCATGCCAGGCTCCAGGAAGTCTGGATGGGTCTGCCCGGTGGTGAGTGGGAGATTAGCATGAGTGATGTGTGGGAGGAGTGTACCTGGGTCCTGGATGGGCTGGGTTTTCCCCACACAATGCTGGCTCCGCCCCCCTGTGGTGTGTCTAATGACCCTAGCCTCCCCAGTGAAAGGAATGGGTGGTTGGGCCATCAAGAGTGCTCCAGAACCAGCTGCGACTGGTTTTCCCCCCACCCTGCACATTGTAACAAAGGAATTTACAGTATAAGAAGGGGCTGTGTCCCCTTGGAAAATGTTCTACTTTGGAATCCTGCCAGAGGGGGCTTGTGCCGCTGCTGGGGCCAGAAAGACCGCCACTTGGGGAGTCTCCCTGCCTGGAGACCAAGTGTGCTGGCTCTGGCCCAGCCTTGCCCCCCTGCCTGCCTCCAGCCCTGCTGGAGCCCTGTCCTGTCCTCCAGTGCTGGGGAGCACTGAGGACCTCGTTGCCTGCAGCCTGAGAGCGCTGCTCTCTGCCCTTCAGCGCTAGGAGCGCTGAGATCGCCTGCCTAGCGCTTGAAAACGCTGGATTTTGCCCGAGCGCTGTGAGCGCTGTATTTTGCCCGCCCCGTGTGGTGATTTGACGGCGCAGGTGCCACCCCGCTCATTGCCGTGTTGTTTTGCCGGTTTTTGGTTTGATCTACGAGGGAGCCCACTCCTCGGATCATCTGGGAGCCCGCCTGCCTGCCTAAAACGGGCCGCCGCGCTGCCCGCGACGACCCGGAAGTGTTCCGGCCGGCCGGCCAATCACAGCGCGGCCCCGGGAGAAGCAACCGGAAGTCCCGCCTCGCCGCCGGGAGAGAAGAGCCCAGCAGCGAGGAGAGCGGTGAGAAAAGGTGCCGGCAAGGCTCCATCGCGGTGAGGAGAGCCCCGCCGCCCAAAGAAAACACCGGGACCAGCGGGAGAGACCCGCCCCCGCTGGAGAGCCCAGCGCGAACCCGGTGAGTGAAGGTGCCTGCAGAGGAGGGGGGGAGCGTCGGGACACATTGCCGGTGTCCGCCCCGCCCCCTCTCTGTAGCGCGACCTCGCGCCTGTAGTCAGAGCCAGAGAGGCTCTTAGGGGGCATTTGTGAGCGAGCCGAGTCCCCAAGAGGGGGACTCCAACCCGAGCCTAAGAGAGGCTCCAACGAGAGAGCGCATCTCCGCGTTCCTGTGGAGCCACGAGGTGCCCCGGGGGCACCAGTGGAGTTAGAGCCCAGCGTGGCTCTTGGCAAACATCATTGCTTTGGGTCCCCAGAGCGAGGGACAGCCCAGCGAGGCTGCACCTTTTTGTTGCTGGAGCCCTGAGAGGCTCAGCAGCCCCCCCCTTACTGGTGAGAGAGCCTAAGAGAGGCTCACCAGTGCCACAGTGGTGGTTCTTTGAGCCCAGAGAGGCTCCAACGTTGCCCTAACTTTCCCTGCTCCAGTTGCCCAGCACTTTGTGGGCAACTGCCACGTTTAGGCCCTGACATTGGGACACCGGGACAGTCACAGGTGGTGACTTGTGAGTTTGGGGAAATTGTTATTGATTCTGCACCTCTGAATGTATTGTTTATGCGTCATGTGCCTTTACACCTCTGAATGTTACGGCATCATGTGTTTTGCTTTTACACCCCTACAGGTAGTGTGACGTGTAGGTGGTTGTTTTCTCCCTAGTACAGGTGGTGCTAGAGAGGCCCTGTGACCAGTGATTACTGGTTGTATGCTATTACTGAAGGTATTGCTTTATTACTGAAGGTATTGCTAAAGTGCTATTACTGAAGGTATTGCTTTATTACTGAAGGTATTGCTTTATTACTGAAGGTATTGCTTTATTACTGAAAGTATTGCTTACAAAGTGCTATTACCCGTGACAGTGATCCAAGTGGTCCTGTCCTGTACAAATATCCCTTGTAAATTCCGCCCGTGCCTGTTGGCACAGTGTAATAGGATGTGTGTTTTATCTGATGTATATTTATTATAATACAAAGGCTATTTTCATTTAACCTTGTGTGGAGTTTTCCTTTGAGGTGGGCCTTTGGTTGTTGTTGCTGGGGTGCATGCGCAAATGCTTAACTTACATCGCCTCCAAGTTTAGCCTTGACTGCTCGCGCCACGTTACCTAGAGGGCGAGTGGGGGTTGCCTTGGTGTGTGACTCCCTTGCCCTGACACTTGGAGATGGCGATCCCTGACTGACCTCGACGCGAGTCTTGGCCGGCCAGGGTCCCGTCTCCAACATTGGCGGCAAGCGGTGAGGATAAGGATTTGTGTTTGCGTTGTACCACAGTGGCAACTGGCCACTACAAAGCTCTGCATTTTAGATGACCACATTTTTGGGGATTATGGTGTTTTTGGTAAAGTTCCATTATTGCTTTTCCTGAAGAGTGTCATTTAATAATTGTGTTCAGTACATTTGTCCCCCGCCCTGCTTCCAGAGTTTGGTACCTGTGTCACATGTGGTCAGGTTGAGAAGTCAGGGGTGGTAGAAACTGCCTTACCGATCCGAGGGGAGGGTGTGTGTGGATGAATGGTGTGTTTCCCTGGACGCATGAGTGAGTTCTTTTTTTAAGGAGAGTGTGGAAGTTTTGGAATTGTGTACTTTTACTTCAGATTGCTAGGTCCCTTGTGCTGCATGTGTCTGTGAGCATCCTGTCAAGATGGAATCTCCTTTTAACCTTTGTGGCCTGTTTAAGTACAGTGTGCATGAGTTGGTACGGTTATGTAAGGAGAGAGACATCCCAGTGAGTGAGTCAGACACCCAGTCCAAGCTTAGGGATAACATGATCCTGTGGCAGAAGAGTGACTGGGAGCGTGAGCACAGTGAGAGGGAGAGGGCCCGGACCGCACACCATGAGGGTGGTGGGTCTGAGGGGAGCCCTGAAGAGTCTGATGTGGAGAGTGAGTTTGACAGTGAATGGGCGCCAGCAGAGAGCGAGTACCCCCTAGATAGGGAGTCCCTTGCTGGGTCCAGTGTCAGATGTAGCACCCCATCCCTTTCCCTGTCCCCGGAGGAGTGGATGGATAGGAGAGAAGAGAGGGAACACCAGCTGGCCATGGAGAAGCTCAGGTTAGAGCATGCCTGGAGGATGGCGCAGCTGGGTGTGAATGAGCGGATTGCAGAGGCTGAGAGGGCCTTGGCCAGGTAGAAGATAGACCTAGAGTGTAGGTTATCCCCTGACCGCAGTCATAATTTTCTGGATCCCCCAGGGAGGGTGGAGTCCAGTGGTGGCAGCTTTTTAAGTGTTGGTGTTGACAGTCCCACTCCCAGTTCCCAGAGTATGGTACCTGTTTCCCCAGAGGAGGAGTTAAGGTTGAAATTCAGGGGCAGTAGGAAGCTGCCTCACCAGTCTTGGGTAGACTTTGAGGAGGACTGTTGTGGAGCCCTGTGTGATTGGGTACAGGAGCCCACGAAATGTGATTGGGACATATTGTTCGATGTGTTTCTCAGAGAGCAGTTGCTCAGTTGTTGTCCCCCAGGGTTGCGACAACACCTGTTGGGGTGTGGATTGTCTGACCCGTGTGAGCTTGCAGTGGAAGCAGACCGCTGGGAGAGGGCCAGAGGTTCTGTACAGTCATTGGAGAGTGAGTCCAACAGCAGTGGTACAGGGAGCTTCCAGCCCAGCGTGGTGGAAGAGGCTCAGTGTAGCCCAGCTAGGTCCCAGTATAGTGAGAAGGGTGAAGGGGCTGACTGCCTGGCTCAGTGGAGCAGGAGTCAGTGGGTGACTGAGAGCTCCCAGAGGCCCGAAGCCCTATCTCAGAACTTGGGTGGTTTCTTGAGGGAACACCAGGTTGGGGACCTAGGCTGTCCTGTTAGTACACTTGAGGAGGATCTCCTAGTGTCTAGGAAACCTGGAGTGTCTGTAACCAGAACTCCAGGGGTTCCAGTGTCCGGCAGTGTCGCTCCAGTTGGGAGGGCACAGAAGTCCGAAGCGAGGAGTGATTGGGGGATGAGTTTCCCAGTGGATGCACCAGTGGACCAGAGACTAGCCAGTGGGGCTAGATCTTCTTGGGTGGACCCGGGTGGTGCCACTTCTGGTCTGGGGGATCTTTGCGCCCTGTCAGGTGGACAGGAGGCGGGAGATCTGCGCCAGACAGACCGTCACACGACACATGGGTCATGTGTCAGCCTCAGGGGGATTGCGTGTGAGTCCCCAGAAGTCCTGGAGTGCCAGGCAATTATTCCACCAAAGGTTTTAGACCGGAGGTTGGGAGGCCAGGTTCAGGTTCGGCCTGACCTGAAGGGTAGGACGACTGTAACCAGTGTCCTGACCGGTTCTTCCAGAGGAACTTCTCCAGTTGGGAGAGGGCAGACCTCTGGAAGGGGGTGCAGAGGGTGGGAAAGCCCACATCTGACCCCGGTGCAACCTGAGGGGTTAAACCCTGGGTTGGAGTGGCGTTGTAAGGGTACCCCTCGCAGGAGGAGGAGGAACCCTGGAAGAAGAGGTAAGGGGAGGAGAGCCTTCCCTGAGACTCCTGGTCCGCCTGAGGTTGTAGACCAAGGGCTGGTGAACCAGTGGCAGTCTAGTCCTGTCTTGCAGACAGGGAGAGTGGAGAATGGACACTATGTGCCAGGGGTTACTACCCCCCGCTCTGCGAATTGGCAAGGACCGGTGGCACCTGGGTGGCCCAGGGCCTGGTCCTGGCCGCGGACAGCTGAGGAGTACCAGTGGGGTAGCCCAGTTGGTCCTTACAGTAGCTTTAGAAGGAACCCTAGGGGTTCACCGTGGCATAGAACAGGAGGGTGTCCCGGCAGTGGCGGGCCTGCGTCCGTGTTCTATCGCCCCAAGCAGGGAAGTCCATCACGGTGGTGATTGTTCTCCCCTGCGTTTTGGCTGGAAGGGGGTTGTGTTGGACTTGGCCCGCAGGGCAGGTTCACCCCTAGACTTTTTGCCTTATTTGTGACCCTGTGTCAGTGATTTTTGGGTCTCTGCGCACTTTCCCCTGAGTCCCAGAGTGAAAGTGCGTGTGTGTAGTATGGCTGGCCTGCCCTCCCATAGGAATGCATGGGGAATGTGTGTGTCCCTGGTAGTTCCTGATGCGTGGGGAGTGCAGGCTCGAGTTTGGTATGCTTAAACTCGTGAGAGTGAATGCTGCGAGATGGTGTCTGCGGCATGTGTGTGTCTAGTTGGGAAGTGCTACTTCTGGACATTGAGATATGTGTGCAGTGAGGGTGCTGGAGCGTGATTGGCTGGAGCTGGCTGGCATGCCAGGCTCCAGGAAGTCTGGATGGGTCTGCCCGGTGGTGAGTGGGAGATTAGCATGAGTGATGTGTGGGAGGAGTGTACCTGGGTCCTGGATGGGCTGGGTTTTCCCCACACAATGCTGGCTCCGCCCCCCTGTGGTGTGTCTAATGACCCTAGCCTCCCCAGTGAAAGGAATGGGTGGTTGGGCCATCAAGAGTGCTCCAGACCAGCTGCGACTGGTTTTCCCCCCACCCTGCACATTGTAACAAAGGAATTTACAGTATAAGAAGGGGCTGTGTCCCCTTGGAAAATGTTCTACTTTGGAATCCTGCCAGAGGGGGCTTGTGCCGCTGCTGGGGCTAGAAGGACCGCCACTTGGGGAGTCTCCCTGCCTGGAGACCCAGTGTGCTGGCTCTGGCCCAGCCTTGCCCCCCTGCCTGCCTCCAGCCCTGCTGGAGCCCTGTCCTGTCCTCCAGTGCTGGGGAGCACTGAGGACCTCGTTGCCTGCAGCCTGAGAGCGCTGCTCTCTGCCCTTCAGCACTAGGAGCGCTGAGATCGCCTGCCTAGCGCTTGAAAACGCTGGATTTTGCCCGAGCGCTGTGAGCGCTGTATTTTGCCCGCCCCGTGTGGTGATTTGACGGCGCAGGTGCCACCCCGCTCATTGCCGTGTTGTTTTGCCGGTTTTTGGTTTGATCTACGAGGGAGCCCACTCCTCGGATCATCTGGGAGCCCGCCTGCCTGCCTAAAACGGGCCGCCGCGCTGCCCGCGACGACCCGGAAGTGTTCCGGCCGGCCGGCCAATCACAGCGCGGCCCCGGGAGAAGCAACCGGAAGTCCCGCCTCGCCGCCGGGAGAGAAGAGCCCAGCAGCGAGGAGAGCGGTGAGAAAAGGTGCCGGCAAGGCTCCATCGCGGTGAGGAGAGCCCCGCCGCCCAAGGAGAGCCCCGGGACCAGCGGGAGAGACCTGCCCCCGCTGGAGAGCCCAGCGCGAACCCGGTGAGTGAAGGTGCCTGCAGAGGAGGGGGGGAGCGTCGGGACACATTGCCGGTGTCCGCCCCGCCCCCTCTCTGTAGCGCGACCTCGCGCCTGTAGTCAGAGCCAGAGAGGCTCTTAGGGGGCATTTGTGAGCGAGCCGAGTCCCCAAGAGGGGGACTCCAACCCGAGCCTAAGAGAGGCTCCAACGAGAGAGAGCATCTCCGCGTTCCTGTGGAGCCACGAGGTGCCCCGGGGGCACCAGTGGAGTTAGAGCCCAGCGTGGCTCTTGGCAAACATCATTGCTTTGGGTCCCCAGAGCGAGGGACCCCCCAGCCCAGCGAGGCTGCACCTTTTTGTTGCTGGAGCCCTGAGAGGCTCAGCAGCCCCCCCTTACTGGTGAGAGAGCCTAAGAGAGGCTCACCAGTGCCACAGTGGTGGTTCTTTGAGCCCAGAGAGGCTCCAACGTTGCCCTAACTTTCCCTGCTCCAGTTGCCCAGCACTTTGTGGGCAACTGCCACGTTTAGGCCCTGACATTGGGACACCGGGACAGTCACAGGTGGTGACTTGTGAGTTTGGGGAAATTGTTATTGATTCTGCACCTCTGAATGTATTGTTTATGCGTCATGTGCCTTTACACCTCTGAATGTTACGGCATCATGTGTTTTGCTTTTACACCCCTACAGGTAGTGTGACGTGTAGGTGGTTGTTTTCTCCCTAGTACAGGTGGTGCTAGAGAGGCCCTGTGACCAGTGATTACTGGTTGTATGCTATTACTGAAGGTATTGCTTTATTACTGAAGGTATTGCTAAAGTGCTATTACTGAAGGTATTGCTTTATTACTGAAGGTATTGCTTTATTACTGAAGGTATTGCTTTATTACTGAAAGTATTGCTTACAAAGTGCTATTACCCGTGACAGTGATCCAAGTGGTCCTGTCCTGTACAAATATCCCTTGTAAATTCCGCCCGTGCCTGTTGGCACAGTGTAATAAGATGTGTGTTTTATCTGATGTATATTTATTATAATACAAAGGCTATTTTCATATAACCTTGTGTGGAGTTTTCCTTTGTGGTGGGCCTTTGGTTGTTGTTGCTGGGGTGCATGCGCAAATGCTTAACTTACATCGCCTCCAAGTTTAGCCTTGACTGCTCGCGCCACGTTACCTAGAGGGCGAGTGGGGGTTGCCTTGGTGTGTGACTCCCTTGCCCTGACACTTGGAGATGGCGATCCCTGACTGACCTCGACGCGAGTCTTGGCCGGCCAGGGTCCCGTCTCCAACAAGTGCTTTTTGCAATTTGGTGTACATCTGTTCAGTAGTTTTGAAGTCATTAAAGTAAAAAGATTTAAGAATATCTAGAGACACGGTTCCGCTGCAGATCATCCGTGGAGCTGGGTGGATCAACGCGCCAACAGAAATTCTGTGATTGGTAGGCCACAACCTGAGAGGAAAGTTGCAGCAGTCATTTTGTGCATCAGGACACGGTTCCCAGGGGAAAAAAAAATGAAAAAGTGATAAGAAGGGTCAGAGTAGAGGTACCCTGACCCTATGGAACAGAAGGAGGGACACCACTTACACACCCACACAACCACTTACACACCCATACAGCCATGCACGCACCCTCTCACAGACTCACAAAACCACTCACACACCCACTCATAGACCGAACGGTCATACACACACACACTCGCACACCCACTCATAACCACTGACACACCAACACATCACTCACACACCCACTCAAACACCCATGCAGCCACTCACACACCCACTCACAGACCCACAAAACCACTCACATACCCACTCACAGACCAACACTGCAACTCATACATACACTCACACACCCACACAACAACTCATGCACCAACTCACACACCCATATAGCCACTCACAAACCCACATAGTCACTCACACACACCAAATGCATTTGATACAGTAGTCTTCGCCAGTAGAAAGCTAAGACTACCTGTCAGAGAGACGAATCACTGTATAGGGGTCATATAATAAATTACAGCAGAGCAGTGTACCTGCTTTTTAAAACATAGCTATCAATACATAAACACCTAATTGGGAAAGTCTCTGAGTATGTGAGCACAGTCAGAGAATAGCTATAGGCAACCACTGCACCCGGTTTTCCAGAGTTGCTGTTTGTGGCTCATGCAGTATCTCAGAGAAGTGTCTACACTGTCAAATAGCTCAGTGTTTTTTTTTTTAATTTACTGCAGGTTTGTATCATTTTTCATGTCCCTCAAGAAGCCTTTCTCGGAGGGCAGAACAGTCAATGAAGGAGTGAGGGTGGCATGTGAAGATGGTAGCATTTGGGATAGGCGGGATGAGGTTTCAGAACGGGGCCAAGGAGGTAAAAAGTAGACATCAAGCTAGCGTTGCAAGAGCCCTAGATCAGGGGTCCCGTAACCGGTCCTGGAGGTCCGGATCCATGCCAGATTTTTTTTTAAAACTACATGTATCTCAATGGGGATATCCCAAAAATCTGGCATGGATCCGGCCCTCCAGGACCGGTTTGGGGACCCCTGCCCTAGATGAATTAGCCAAATAAAAGATATATATGTAAAGTAGTCAAAGGAAACAGTTCATGTTAGTTTGACTTTTCCAAACAGAAGGTATATGTGACCTCTCTCTCTTGGTGTGCATTCAACCACAATTTACAGAAAAAATGTCTAGACGCCATAGATATCTTTCTGCAAATGATCGGTATGCTGCCTTGTGTATTGATTTTCCTGTGGCAGTGAGAGCACGTCGCTGCTCTCTTGCCGTCCTCTCTCATTGTCACCTGCTGTCAGCTGCCGAATGATAGCAGGTTTTCTTCGCAGCCTTTTAGTACTGCACACGGCAGCCGTGGAGATAAATGTGAGTCCGCCTAATGACTTCTGTTTCATGCCAATGGGATGTGATGAGTGTGTGGGTGTTTGGTTAGCAGGTGTCGAGCTCCCCCATCAGTAGGCACCAGTGATCCTTGTAAGAGGTCGTGGACTATTGGCCCCATTCAGATTGCCCTAAATTGACTGAAAATACACATATGTAGAATGGGCCATTCTACATATGTGTATTTTCAGTCAATTTAGGGCAATCTGACAGTGCAAGAAGGGCTGGTCTGACAGGTTGGTGTTTGGGTCTTTTTTTGGCTATTTGTGGGGCTGTTTTTTGGCCTTGCTTTTGATTTCCCTGATATTACTACAAACATTGCCTGCAGCAAGCACAATTGCCTACACTCTCCCCTACCTTGGAAAACTAGCGGGGGACACAACGTTGGGTGTAACCCGGTGCTTTATAATCGGCAAATAAACAAAAAATCCCTTTTCAGTGTGTTTTTCAAGTTCAAAAATAACCCGCTTTCCTACCGTGGGCCACATTTTTTGCTATCTGATTTGATAATGGGTGCCACTTTTATTTTGGTGCTAGGGCTTATTTTCTGTCCAAGCCCGACAGTGCACTAGCTTCATTTCTTTTAGGAGACCTGTCCTCTCTATAACTAACTGTTCATCTTACAGTGCAAATCTATACCAGCTTTAGCAGGGGCAGCCCTCGACTAAAGATTACATGGTTTAGAGTGACCCTTCTCAGCTGTGACCTACGACTTGAAAGTCAGGGGACAGAAGCAATAACTAATAAAAATTATACTGAAATAAAGACATAGCATTGTACAAATTTAGGTAGTAGGAGCAAGTAGCCAAATATGGTTGCAGAGTGAGAGGCAGATGGAATGAGAGAAAGAATAATGCAAAACAGAACAAAAAGATTGCAGGGAAGACTAAAAAGAAGATGGAAAGGAAGTTGACATGATTTAATGAGGAACAGAAACATGAAAACATGAAAAGGAGAAAGAAGAAGGCAAGAAAGGAAGAATGAAACTTTACTATTGCATGCATCTTCCCAAAAAAGGAGGTATTGAATTCTCTGTTCCGCCGTATAGTTCAAAGTGGGCGTATTTGATTTTTTTGGCTACGCCCTTGAGTGAAAAGGTATTTTTATGTTATTTTAAGGTAGGGACAGGCCATGGGTTGTGTTCCCTCAGTAAGGAGGATCTGATGTGTTAACTTCTTCTGTAAGCTTGAGTTACACTCCTGCCATATGGAATCATTGGGCCTCATTTATGAGAAATGACGCATCGCTGCGTGAAAGCAGCGATGCGTCACTTCTCAGTGCGCACTCCTTGCGACATTCCTGATGCGTCATATTTAATGTATGACGCATCATGTCGCTAGGAGTTACAGATACCTCAGTATTTCTGATGTATCTGTAAGCGCAAAAGTGACGCATTGCTGGAGTGTGTCACAAAAGTGACGCAACTCTAGCAATGCGTCCTTTCACATGGAACAAGCCCCATGTGAAAGGGCCTGCGTCAGTCTTACGCCTGCTGTGAGGCAAGCGCAAGATTTTGCGCAACAGCGTCCTAAAAGTGACGCAGTGAAATCACTGCATCACTTCTAAGACCCTTCCTTGCGTCAATACGCCCCCCTTGCATACATTATACCTGGCGCAGGTATAATGTGGCGCAGGGATTTACAAAGGGACGCATCTACTTAGATGCGTCACTTTGTAAATATGGCGCAACGTGGCACATTTTTTACGCCACTGGTGCATCACAAAAAGTGACTGAGGCGTAAAAGTGACGCACAGCCTCATAAATGAGGCCCATTGTGTGCAGGTGCATGCTCTCTAATGTGGCTTCCTGTGATGTTTTCAACCACTGGTTGCATTGATTTTAAGGAGATAGTATCACCCACCTTTGAAACTTCCCAATGTCTTCAGCGGGACAAACGCACCAATACCCATAACAGTGGTGCTTCATTCATTACCCAAAGAAAAAGGAAATGCTTAGTTGGCGGCAACACGTTTCGGGCCTTTAACATTAAGTGGGGGGGGGGGGGTTCTCTGTCTAACACAGTTCAAACATTAACTGCTAAACCCTCTGACCAGCTGGATCTACTGGCCAAGTGTTCTACTGGTAATAGGGCATGGGGAGTTAAGATTCCTGCTGTGGAGACCCATTAACATTTCAAGGTTTATTAATGGTAAAATAGTTCAGGTGGTTAAAGCACTTGCTACGGAGATTGGTGTCTAAACAACCAGGTCACAAGCTTGGTTATTGCTAATATATATTAGAGATTTATAGGTGTCTGCTCCCGGGTATTGTATGAGACCTGCAGTCCATGTGCTTACTCATAATACCACAGAGCTGTAATCATGCATTACCTCCAGTCCCTTTCTTGCCTTCCTTCTTAACCCATGAGGCCTTCTACCTCCCACAAGACCCACCCGAGCCTATAAAAACGTCCATGCCCCCACCACCTCTTGGTTGAATGGCAAATAACTTTTTTGTCTCGAGAGTAAGACTTACTGGCGGTCCTCTGGTGGCGCTGCTGCCTCCTGGGACTCCTTGTTCATGAGGGGTGGATCGCTTTCGTGTGGATCCCGTGATGAGTCCGGTGGTCCACTGGTGGCTGAGGCTGTTTCGAGGTCGCACTGCGGATAGATCGGCTGGAATGGGGGCATTTGGACTCGTTTGTTCCTGTTTTTGATATTTTATACCGTTTTTTTTTAGTTTTCCAGATTGGTGGTGGGGACGTGGCTTGGCCCCATTGGTCTGTACTGGTTTTCCCTGGGCCTTTTTCTGGGGCTGATGTGTTTGAGTGCTATTATTCTGCTGCCATGGGTACCTCTTGGTGGAGATTTATAGTGCTGCAACTTAGGGACCTATTAGGATGGCGGGCAGACTTTGTAAAGTAACGGTAAACAGGACCGTCCGTCAGAGGTGCTGCAGTCCCGCTATGGGAATTAGGATGCGACCGCTACCCTGGTGGTCACATCCAGCACATTTTACATTGCGGCGGGCGTTGCTGTCAGCAGCACCCGCTTCAATGCAAATTATGCATGTGGTGCATTGACATGCACAACGTAACAGGCACTGCGCGGTGCCTGCCACCTTGCACATGCCAATGAAGGGGGTACCATAGGTACCCCCCAAGTGCAGGATCCACCCAGACCCCCCAGGGGCCCGCAAGGGCCCCCCAAAGACATTCTACGCAAGCCTTTCCATGGCAGAGTCTCTGCCATGGAATGGCATGTCACTGCATGTATGCTAATTTGGATGGCGGTGGCTGCCTTTGCCGCCCGGCCGGCAATCCGACCGGTGGAAAAGCGACAGACAGTCTTTCCGTCCATGCTAATATGGCGGGGTGAAAAAACAGAACTAGACGGACTCGCGGTGAGGCAAAGGGCGAAACACTTGAAGAACACATCCAGTTCAAAGAAACTTTGTTGACTAATCTGAAAGCGTATACCCAAGGTGACACCGTGGTGAACTAAACAGACACAAGGATCACGGAATCCGGTGTCAAAAATATGTACTAATATAATGAAGCTTTGAGGGAAGCAGAGAGAACCTATGAGAACTTTAAATAAAACGACCAAATAAACTATAAAAGTGCCCATAAGGATATACAGAAAAAAAAACTTTTATAACTGGGGAGACTATCGATTGATGAGCCCGCACTGGGATATAATAGGACACATCCCCTGATTAAGGATCCTGCCAAAACAAGCTCCAATATAGAGAGGAATTCCACCAAATGTGGTGATGATGACCCCAATTATTATTGTCCTGAGGAAGGTGTAACCATATCCAAGGCTAAAACACCGAAACGCGTCGACGCACTTTGCACATAGAATCCAAGTAAAGCCGAGTGGTTTCCATAAATACGCCAATCTTGGACATTGGAATACTCATACACATGAGAACAAGGCTATTGGATCTGATCATCTGGGACTAATATCTATTGTTCCATTGAAATGAGGGGTTTTCTGTCTGTTTTTTAATCAAATTATATGTTTTTATTTTGTGACATTTGTTGTTTATGTATATTGTAATAGCTTTTCTGTATTGATGTATGTTTATGAATTTTTATTGTATTAAGAAAAGTGTATACTCTTTGTTTTTCAGAAAAAGACTGGTTTTTCTGAAATTTTAATTTGTCTTTGGGTTTCTTATGTTAAGGATAATACCCTGTCAAGCGAGGAAAAAGATTTTTTAATAAAGAACGTATAATCGTTATATTCTAGTTGGTGGCAAAAAATTATTTTTGCATAATATGTTTGTGTCATAGTTAAGTGTCATTTAGAATATATAACTATTCTCCATTTAGTGAGTCCAGGGAAATTCCCTTTGCATTTGACTGCGCAGTGCCTGCTACCTTGCACATGCCAATGAAGGGGGGTACCATAGGTACCCCCCAAGTGCAGGATCCACCCCAGACCCCCCAGGGGCCCGCAAGGGCCCCCCAAAGGCATTCTCCGCAAGCCTTTCCATGGAAGAGTCTCTGCAATGGAATGGCATGTCACTGCATGTATGCTAATTTGGATGGCGGTGCCTGCAAAGGCACCACCACCATATTGGCTGCCTTTGCCGCCCGGCCGGCAAACCGACCGGTGGAAAAGCAACAGACAGTCTTTCCGTCCACCACGGTGACCCTCGCCATGCTAATATGGCGGGGTGAAAAAGGATATTTGGCGGGTGGATCTCCACCACTGGGCCAGCAGTGGACACCACCGGCCAGGCGGAGGCTTACCACCAGTTATCCTTATAGGCCCCTTAGTCTTCTCCTTCAACGTTTGTCCACCACTATCAAATTGTTTGTCTGGAACATTTAGATAGTGTCCTGGGCCGCAGGGTATTGTCCTCTATGAAGGAATGAGGGGATTACATTGTGATTTGGGCATGTTATTAAAATGGTGTTCTTCTTCACTCAGTTGTCCGTCTCTGTTTTTGCTTGCTATTTCCTCATGGGTTAAAAAGGAAGGCGAGGGAGGGGAGGTAATGCATCCATTATTTACTAATAATGGCATTACTCCTAGTCCTTCTCGGTCCCTCCTGCCCTCCCGGTGAGGTCCAACTGAGTTCGAGACTCAGCTTGTTTACGTACCGGTGGTGGTGGGGGCAAGAGTGGGGGCATTTATATAGGCTAGGGGTGGGCTTGGGGGAGGCAGAGGGCCTCATGGATTAAGAAGGAAGTCGAGGGAGTAGGACTAGGAGTAATGCCATTGTCAGTAAGTAATCGACGCATTACTTGCCAGTACTCATTTGTAATCAACTAGGCGCATATCATTGTCCTCGTAAATAGGTATTAGCCATACAGCCAGGTAACCAGGGGGTCCCTCAAACGTACACTTTGGTCACAGTGAGAAAATGAGAGCCAGTCGTGGTCATTAGCATATATAAATAAATGCAACCTATATTTCAGTTGTTTCTATTTCTATAAAGATATTCATTAGAAAAATTCTACACAAACACCATCCTACATGTGGAACATCACTATACATATATTGTGCAATTGAAAGATAATTGATGATACTTACCTGTCATTCTGTCATTTTCGGTGAGCAGTAACACTAATGGCGAGTTTTACTACTTAACTTTTAAAACAGTATTTTGCATTTAACCATGAGCAGAAAAAACAGTGAAATAAAAAAGCATAATATCTCACATTGTTTTCCCCTCTTCCCTTTGTATCATTTCCCAAACCTTGTGTCACTCATTGTTTGCTATAACTTCTGCAAAGAACACATGATGACAACAGGATGTATTGCAAAAAAACTTAATTTCCATGGTCTTTGGTCACCAGAGAAGCAGTGAACTAATCATAAAAATGTGTAGTGCAGAATACATAGTGACTGCTTAACATGGGCAAAAACATTGTCATGGGACAATAAAAATAAAATTAAAGAAATAAATAAATAAGGGACAATGCCATGAATCGAATGCAGAGCCTACACCAACTATGACACGAAATGTCACTGCACAGAAGAGAAAGAACCATACGAGTGAATATTGTGGTTAAATGTTGATTTGAAATAAAAAGTATAAAATTCAAAACAATAGTGTTGGTGGTTATATACAGTTAAAGGCCAAACCTTCATTGGGGGCTAGATATACGACTATTTTTTGTGGTCGCAAGCGGGAAATCGGTGACTCGCAAAATAGCGTTTGCGACTCTCGCTATTAGGAAGGGGAGTTCATTCCTAATAGCGAGTCACAATGGAATGTACCATTCTTTTGCGACTGCATTTGCGGCCACAAAACACTTGTAGTTTGCCACCTACTTCAAGTAGGTGTTAAGCCACTTGCAAACGGTAAGGAGTCTCCAGGGTCCCATTTGAAACCGTAAAAAAGGTCCTGGCATGTCCAAACGCTATTTTGCAAGTCGGTGACTCGCTAAATAGCATTCGCAACTCTCACTATTAGGAAGGGGAGTACCTTTCTAATAGAGAGTCACAATGGAATGTACCATTGTTTTGCGACTGCATTTGCTGCCGCGAAACACTTGCAGTTTACCTTCTACTTCAAGTAGGTGGTAAGCCCCCAGGGGACCCCCTTCCCCTTTGTGAGGGGGTGCGAAAATATTTTTTAAGAGCAGGCAGTGGTCCCAGGGAACACTACCTGCTCCTAAAAAATGAAACAGAAACGTTTCATTTTTCTCTTTTTTAAATGCATGCCATTTTCCTTTAAGGAAAACAGGATGCATTAAAAAAAACAGCTTTATTAAAATGGCAAATACAGGAATCGTGGTCTGCTGACCCCAGCAGGCCACCATCCCTGTGAGTGATGGCCATTCCTAGTGGGGTCGCAAATACCACCTGCCTCATGAAAATTAATGAGGCAGGCAATTTGCGAACCCATTAGGAATTACTAACAGTGTCTGAGACACTGTTGTAAATTTCATTTTGCGAGTTGCAAATTGTGAGTCGCAAAATGTAAGGGTCATACATCTAGCCCTAAGACTCAGAGATCAGGCAGTAGCAGTAGTGTGGGCCACACCCATGCATAGAGTAGATATGCGAGGACAGCAGCAGCACAATCTTCATTCACACAGAAAACACTCCAGTAAAACTTCACTCAAGCAAAGAACAAATAGAGCACTCGACTAGCAGTGCAAACTCCCATCCAGCTAGCAAGGCTTCACAGTGCACACAAAAGGCAGAAAACAGCACAAATGTAAGCTTTTTGAGACATAATAAAAAGGATATCAGAGGCAACAGTGTAAGCTTCCATCATAAATAGATTATTCCTTGTAGACGTAGAATATGTGTAGCAAGTTCCAGAGCAGTGCAGATTCCCCTCACACCCCCCCTCTCAGTACATTTAATTTTTCTGCCAGGTTCCGTCTGAATGGAGGATCTCAATGTTAGGATAAAAGACTCTACAGGACTTTACTCTGACCTTTTTACAGAGTGTCAGATTACATGTGAATACTCTGATTGCTTTATCCTATAGTAAAATAAATTGTGCCAATTATTTTACTATTCCTTTAATTATAAAATGTGATCACGCTAATTAAATTATCTTGCTCTTGATTGCACAAGAGTATTTACATTACTGTGCTCTTAATTAGATTACAGAAATATTACTCTGGGTCTTTTACCAGAAACTTGATTAAAGAAGGTTAAACATATCAGTTCTCATTGCTTTACATTTGAAACACTTACTGTGATAACTTTACCCTCTATTAGATTGTAAAACATTACACTGATATGTTGTCCTTGATTATAATAACAAATACCTTGTTCTTTTACCCTGGATGTAAAGAGAATGTTTTGATTGTTTTACCCTGCATTACAGTAAATTATATTACAAATGACAATTACCCTCATTGCGTTACATTAGATTAAAGAAGGACATTACTTTTACTTTGCTGTTCTTTTGGTTGCAGAAGTTTGTCAATTTAATAAATGTTCCCTTTACTTTACTTCATTTCACAAGGATGTGACCATATTCATTACTATGCCTCAATTGCATAAGATTATTAAAGTGACTAATTTAGCTTATTTCGATTTATTGGAGAATATTCTGATTTCTTTGCGCTGCAGTAGTTTACAGAATAAAACTACATTAAATATTATGTTGAAAAAGGTAGTTGTTTTCTTGTTTAATTGTGGTTGTTTCCACTAAATAAACACTTTACTTACACATGCCTAAATGGTATCAGAATACCATATAAATTAGTTACTCTTTACAAAAGAGAGTCTTTACAGAGAGCACCGCCCGCCTTAATGTTAAAAATGAGGGATGAGCCCGCCACTGTGGCGGGCGCATCATAATCCCCACCAAGGGACCCCCGCCCTTATGAGGATGGCCGGCGGGAAAAGTCCGCCCGCAATCCTAATGACCTCCATAGTGTTCACTTTCAAAGAGAATGATTTGTGATATTCAATTAAGATTCCAAGGTTTTTTTTATTTCTTTAAGTGGGACACTGGACCAAATTCACATAAATGAGGCCACACTTTGAGAAAGGTAAAGTACCACTTGCAAACGTACAGCTGCATTTTGGTTGACTGCTGATCCCACTTCACAAATGGGGCAGAAGCCTCTGAGAGGACAAGGGAGAAAACACAGATGCTGCACAGATACAGGGCTCACCTAGCCCTCCCTGCAAGACAAACCATTGTATATATTGTTGTTCTGTTATGCAGTTGCTAGCGCGACCCATGTGGTCTTGTAAGGAGGAACTGCTGATGTTAAGATAATCCTACCCCCTCATACCCAAGTGGATCACAGGACCAGCTTTGACATGCACAGACCTTAAAAATAAAAAACCTGTATCTGAATTCATCTATTGATATATTCACACAACATTGCATGGCATAGCATCAGGAGTCACTACATTGTAGCCACATCATCTGGAGTCCCATAACATTGTAACTTCAGTGGTAACCTAAATATTTATATATAAACAACTTCACTGCAATAGAATGAAGTAGCAGTTTCATAAGCATGTCTGTTTAGTGCAGTTTACTACTCAAAACCAAAACTATTGACATCAACTTTTGGCTATAAAGCCTTGTTCAACCCCATATAAAGCATTGTTCACACCCAACTGGGCAGTGTCTCTAGGTCATCTTAAATAGTAAAAATCTTAAAAATAAATATAATAATAAAAATGGAAGAGTCAACAGATTGTCACAAGTATCACATTGTTATGATCTCAATGGTCATAGAAAGGTTAGTATTAGGCATGAGTGGACTTTTTAACTTTGTTGGTGGAATCAGAGGAATTTTCATAATACTGAAGAAGTAAGTGCCTTCTGTGAATACCAAAAGTAGGCCGTTTAGGATTTTGTCTCAGATTAGTTCTGTGAATCGGCCCCACAGAAACAAAATATAATCAATTAAAAAATAATTAGTATAATTAATTTCCCACTCATCCCCCTACTAACCCACCAAAAGAAATTCAAGTGGAGGAAATCAGCAAAAGAAATTCAAATTGAAGTAAAAAAACTTTAAATATGTTTCCAAATCATGAAAAACTAAATTATACCCAATTATATCCAAAAATATATACACATAGTTACCATTAAAATGCTACCTTATTTTTTGTTTGAATCTGTTAATTTCTTTTTTCAAGTAAATAATGAGGTTTACAGACAGCAAGGCACATAACAGTAAGATCAGCTTTACAGCACTTTACAGCACTTTCAGGAATGCAGTCTCATGAGGTACAAGAAATTGTGCACAACTCATATGCATAATGTAGAGTGGGGTTGGCCATACATCAGTCTGCCATTGTTAGTGTGTATTCACCACCTAGGAGAGAAGATATGACGCAAGCACAGCAACCCACTCAGAGGGTAGCACATGCTCATTGAGGAAGAAACGTGCGATTCAAAATATAGTAAAACAGTAATCAAAGAAATCAGAGCCCTCTCTCCCCACCCACAGGAACAGCCGCACATGTTGTGGTTAAGCAGGAGAAGACATTGTGTCTCTACGGTAATACTGCAGATTTGGGTCCTGGAGTAGAACTTGTGGAATGAGATATGCTGCCTGTGTAGTCCCTCTAAGTAGGCAGCCCCTGGGTGGCTGCTGGCTCTTTGCTACCTGTTGGTGGATCAGTCTGAGCATCAGTGGCATGCTGAGCGGCGTTTTGCAAATCAGTAGGAATAGAGTCCCAGTTGGGTGCTCTAGACTGTCTTCCCTGTGCAAGGCAACACTTTCCGCCTGAGCTCATGTGATGAGGGATTGTGTCCCGGCCATGAGCACTGGAGGTTTTTGCAATTGCGGTCGCTGAGTGTTGAGTCGCTTAGCTGTCAGGTACCCTATGTCAAAGAAGCAAGATGTGGCCCTTAGCTTCTTGTCCCTTCGTTAAAAGCCCAGAAGACATGTTTTACATGTGTGTAATGCAGGGCCTCCTCTGCAGGCAGACATATAGTGAGTGGCACTGACTACCTGACAGTATCATTCTAGGGATGGCAGGTCCATAACAAGTGGAGGAAATCAGCATCACCCAAGTTTGCGCTCCTACTGGGATGGGGTAATAGGAATGTTGGCCACTAGCACTGATAGGGAAATACCGAGGACATGGGAGGCATGTATTGCAGTAATCTTTCCTAGGAGTAAAGCACATAAGGCATCTTCTAGGTTCTTAGATTTTTGGTTCATTGTGGCAAAACAATTAACAACACGCCTGTGGAAATCAGAGGAACCCCAGCTGAAGACGGCTTGGTCTCTTTCTATGCTGAATTGGGTAAAGGCGGAGGCGGTCTCTCTGGTGCATGAGGATATGCCTGGTCTCTGTAAATTACCTAGTTCCACTGCATGGAATGCAATGCTGTGTTCGCTTCAGGGGTTGGCGCTGGATGGGTCCTTGGCCAACTCTACTCTTTTTAATGGTGTGGTATACATGTATTGCATTTCGACCTGAACTATACTCTGACTTGCAGGGAACGTCCACTCTACCTCAAAATGTGTTGTCTGTTATACCAATAGTCATGAAGTGCGCCTATTTGTGAACGCTGGTGAAGTTTTTCCCACAACATTTGAGATTTATGTTTCCTCACCCATCCACTGTTATAAGGCTCTTGTTTTCCTTTAATATCCTCCCACCCTGACTGTGGTTTTAATTTGATGTTATTATTAAAAATGTTTGACTGTATAAGCAGTTTGATGGGATGTGGTGGAGTGTAACCATATATGCTGTACAAATGTAATTGATTTATACACGCATAGTAGCGTTTTAATGTACTACAACGGGATGGACCAGTCTTGATGTAGGTGGGAGGAGGCTCAGTGACTGGTGGACTATGCTAATAAATGTTATTAGTTGTAAATAATGATGTTGATGCAATTGAGTCATTGAAATACTGATTTATATGTTGGATTTAGTTATCTGCCCACTGGTCTCACACAATAATTTTTATGTATGTATATTGTTTTTATATTCAAAATTGGCAATAGGCAGATCAACCAAAAAAATCAGGGAGTTGAATAGGAAGGAATGGCCAGGGGCTAGACCATCCTCCTCCATCAAGGACTCATGGTAGGAGGGTCCCATCGCAATAGAGATCCCCCAGGGTGCGAAGACCTACCATGAGCGATGTGGCTATTTCCGCAGCTGAAGTGGTGGTTCATCCCCTGGGTGCGCCAAGTAGGGCCCTTGCCAGAGCATAGGAGTATACAGATCTTGGGATGTAAAGGCTGCAGCGAAAGCAGCAACATGCTACTCCCAGCAGTAAGGGGTCAGGTATTGTTCCCCGCATGCATGGGTGGAACAGGTGAAGGGTGCGTGGCAGACACCAAGCAGGCTTTGTCGTAGCCATGTCAGCAAGATGAAGGCGCGCCAACCATTAGGCTACCCATTGGAGTTGGGGTGCAAGATAATAGTGTTCGAGGTTTAGTGCGACAAGCCCTCTCTGGTCTGTTTGTAAGTATAATTTCAAGAGTGCCACCCTGCAGCGAGAGCTCTTCCATGTGAATTAAAATAGTAACATAGCACAAAACTATATTAAGTACAACTATATTTAAAATAATAATCTAAAAGATGTAAAAAAAGAAAATTCTTGCTTTCAATTTCAATTCAATTTCAATTTAGTCTTTATTCAATCTTTTTCAATCATAAAAGATACATAAAATAAGTGATAAAATGACATAAAATGTTGTAAAAAACGAAGGCATTACGATTAAAATTAGAATAAGAACATTTCCTTTATGGTTATATACCATAACAACACTTATGAAAAATTGATTATAAAGAGAAAATAACTAATTTTTGATCGACACATTTAAATTCATCATGGTACACGGTTGTAGTGTAGTTCCTATATTCCCAATAGGCTCTGCGCATTGGAATAACATAAACAGCAGTGTAGACGTAGGACTGAGGTCATCTAGGTCTCTACTGACTATGTTAAACTTAATTTAGGTTTGCGCCAGCTAGCTCAGAGGTCACTAGAAACTTTCTTGAATGAATAGGGAGGGCTGAACTTCCCTGATTCAGACGAGAAGGGATTCAGTTTCTGACAACCGCATAAACATGACAACTTTGCTCCCTCAGAATAAGAGTGTATCTCTAGAGTCGTGTGAAAACAATAGGCAGCTATTTCACTCAGTCAACCGTGCATACTTAGTTTCACCAGACTGCAGAGAAAAAGAGAGACGGGCGTTTTCAATAAAAGGTGTTATTTATTGAGCAGTCTTCTTTCTCATGCAAGAGAAATGAATTGCCGCAATTGCAATACATAAAGTAAAGTGCGTACATTAAAAGTAGTAATATGAAATAATACTGTAAAAGCATTGATATGGGTTCTTAGCCATATGATACTTTAAAATGGATAAAATATATACATACATAAAAACATTGACTAGCGTACTCAACTGGTGCTTCTAACTACGCCTACCCCGGTGTACCTGACCTAAGCCTAATACTTGGGAAGGAGTAAGTAAGTAGCAGTTTAAGTTAAGTTGGTAAAGATTGTTTTGCCAAGAATCTGCATCAAGAATTCTCTTAAGGGTTTAGTCAGCTCCGTACCTTGGTAATAGAATGTGGGAGGTCTGGTATCTCTTTCCTCAGGACTCGATCTCCCAGCAACCCGCAAGGGTAGGCTGGAAACACCGGAGCTGGATTTTCTCGGCTGGAGAAAAGGACAGTGTCTCTCTCAGTGCGTCAAAACGGGAGGGGCGGCTTCCGTGGGCTCTCGCATCAGCTGGGCTCTCGGGCAAGTAGATAGCCGCTCTGCTCCAAACCACTATGTGTTTGCTTAAGGCAACTGTTGGTATATTTATACCTGAAAGGTGCCGAGTTTGACGTAATGTTGGACATAAGACGTCACTAAGAACTAACAGTTCTTTCTGGACTCCAGGAGTTCTTGTTCAAATCAAAACAAAAGCAGGGGGGATTTCCCGGGCTGCTGGAAGCTTGGTTTGTTTAAAGAACGCGTTCTGCTTTCTAGGAGTCGATGGGAGTAGCAGTGCTGTGCTTTGGACTGCATGGGCTATTACTGAATATGGATATAATTCTTATGCCTTTATCAGGATATTATTGATTATAACCACATAAGGGCATGAATCGGGAATATCGAATTAGGGTCCTAGATAGAAACACAACAAAGTTATATCATTATCTTCCTATTTTTTATACAATATACACTCGATCGCCACTAGAATGGGACACCACATAGAATAAAACAGGTTACCTACTAGGATACAGAACCTACATTGATTACTGGCTACCCCTTCTGAGGGGCCAAGTTCAAATAAAAAATTTAGCCATAGCTATGACTATGACTTCACTAGTATCTGTCTTTAGAATTCGCAAAGCCAATTGGCATGATCTTGTACCCATTTTTTGACAGATCAGCTTAAGCCATTTATGACGTGGGCTCTTGTGTGCGGGGCACACAAACTGGACGTGAGCTAAGGACTCTTCCTGGGATGGACACCTATGGCATTTTGAATCTGAATCATCACCCCACCTTGCCGTGAATGATTTTAAGGGGAGGGAACCCACTCTAAATTGGTGAAAAAGCTTCCTGTCACCAGGTCTCGTAATGATGTCCCAGTATGCCTCCATCCTGTGTTCATATTTCTGATCTAAAAAACAGGCCGGTTAAGGAGGCACTATTTACTAGTGACAGGGACTTCTGGCAAACCATGTCCCTATATAAGGTTTTAAAATCTTTTTTTTTATGGGAACAGGTTCCCTTCAGGGTCCTCCAACAAATGGATGAGCCCCATATCATTTAGTGTACCCTTGATCTTTTGTAACCATGTGATTTGTAAGGACTTGTCGGCTTCTCTAATATGCTTAACTGCTTTAGCATAAGGTGTTAACTCCGGGGTGGTCCACAGTCTTCGCCAATAGGCAAGAGGTCTAAAACCCGTAGCCTTCTCGAAGGAAATACATCCCAGATCGAAAAGTAAAGGTTTAAGAGGGGACAATTGAGGGAGACCGGTCAATGCTCTCAGAAACTTATTCTGGGCTAGGACTAATGGACCTATGTTTTTGAAACCCCATGGTTCCGCACCATAAATTATTGAAGCCCTAACTTTCCCTTGATAAATAGTTTGTGCCGGTCCAACTGGTTTGGTATAGGATAGCCGATGTTCTTTGAAAAGGGCCCCTGGTAGTTGATTGTGCCTTAGGACTATAGCTCTATCTGTGGCTTCCAATTCATCCTTTTATCCATAGTAACGCCCAGGTACAGGAAGGAATCAGTTTGCTCCAGAGACGCATTGTTCATTTGTACTCTGGCTTTCACTGTTTTATGTTTGTGCAACACCATCAACTTAGTCTTGTCAACATTGTCTACTAGATCATGGTCGTTGCAAAATAGGGTGAATCTGTCAAGGGCTCGTTGCAGACCAGATTGTGTTTTAGACAAGATTAAAGTATCGTCCGCAAACATTAAAATCAGAACCCTAGAACCAGCCAGAGTAGGGGAGTCTGTTTGATATTCAATATAATATGAGATAACCTTATTTATGAACAATCAGGAAAGGGTAGGGGCCAAAACACACCCCTGCCGATCTCCCTTGTTCACAGAGAAGCAATCAGTTATCTCCCCCTGTTGTCCCCACCGAAACTGGGCATAAGTAGACTCATGAAGCTTGATAATAAATGATGAAATCTCAGGGGGCATCCCTGCTTCCTTCAGTGTGTCCCACAACTGAAAGCAGGGCACTAAATCGAATGCAGATTTTAGGTCTATAAATGCTGCATAGAGAGTCCCCCCTGCTAAAACCACTGTATTCGAATATAGCATCATGGATCTAAAAACTTGGAGGCATATTATCAAGAACGGCGATAAAATTATCGCCACTTTAGCGGCAGGAAACTGCTGCTAAAACAGCAATAATGGGCTTGGTAATATGTCCTTGTGAATTCCCATAGCAGCACAGGTTCTGGTGTTAACCAGGGCTGCTATGGGAATTCACAAGGACGTATTATCAAGCCCATTTTCGCAGTTTAAGCGACGATAATTTTATCGCCGCTCTTAACACCTTAGCTGCGTGTAAACATTTCTCCCCAGTGCTGCGCTGTCCATTAGAACTAGTGCTGAATGGACGTTCAATGGTCGTGCGCAGCACTGGGGAGGTAGCGCTGCTGACGACCATTGGCCGTCAGCAGCACTTAAGGGGTTAATAATTCGCCCCTTGGTCAATAGTTCTAACGTGGGAAGGGAATCCTGCTTGATAGGTGGATAACATTTCATTATCATCTATCCACCTATTTACCCTACTAAGCACTAATCTAGCCACAATCTTTTGCAGAGTGTCTATAAGGCTTTTAGGCCTGTAGTTAAATGGGCTGGCACGGTCCCCTTTTTTATAAATGGGGATAATTTCTGCCCCATGCCAGGATTCCGGTATGGGGGCACCCGAGCCAAGCTATTGGCTAGAATAAGAATATATTTAAGCAAAGTTCTGCCTATTGGCTTTAAATATATGTGCCTTAACATAGTCCTGGCCCGGGCCCTACCTGCTGCGACACCGTCCAAAGCTCTCTCAATTTCTCCTAAATTAAACGTTAGACTGAATCAGAGATTACTCGAGTGTAATGTCTAAAACTATCTGTGGAAATGAAAACTGACTCTGGTAGTGCACGACCCAGACTTCTGGTGGGATATTGTTAACTGGTGCTGGCCCTCTACCCCATTTAATAATTTGCCAGAACGGACACCAGTTTTTCCCATTGCTTGCATGTAGCAAGTCCTTCCATCTATTTTCATTGAAGGTCTTCTTTGCCATTAGTTGGGTTTCCTTATATTCAGACCTAGCTTCCCTAACCTCCTGGGATACTCCCAACCTAATAGCTTGAGAGAGGTGCCTAAAAGCTATCCTACATGCCCCATCATACCAATATGCCGATTTTTGAATAGGCTGCTTATGAGATCTTTTTTTTACCTGTTGTAAAAAAAGCTTTCAGCTTTGCAAACAGGTCCTCATGGACCTTTGTGAGAGCAGGGAGAGAGGCCTCATCAGTTCCAAGATGAGAGAGGGCTAAAAGGGTGTCTTCAAGAGTTGACTGTAGGAAGACCATAGTGCCCTCATCTTCTGAGACCTGTGCCCATTTTAATCTACGGCAGTCATAAGACATAATTAGTTATGCTGTTACGATTTATATTCCTACCCTCACCAGAGGAGGACCCTTTGCCTCTAGTGTCAATATCAAAGGATCGTGGTCACTCTCTGTTCTTTGAAGAACCTCCATATCCCTTAACCTTGTCCATAATTCTAGATTAATAAAAAATTAGTCAATCCTACTACTTCTTGACCCATTATTAAAAGTGTGGGAGCCTTCACTATCAGATTTGACCTCCCGTTAACAGCCCTAAGGCCCCTCTCCAAAGATAGACTTTTTAATTAAAGAACTGCCTCTGTCCATTTATTAATTGGGGGGAGCGTCAAGGATGGAATACCCCAAATCACATCCTTGTTACTGGTAAGGCTTCCAACATCTAAGCCAAGTGGCTCAAACGTACAGTTAAAATCACCAGCGATAACCCGATGGCTTATGCCTTTTAAAGATTTAATAAAAAAGTCCAGTCTAGAAACGGTTGGGGAGGATTTCCCTCCGACCACCCCTCTTGCATAGACATTCGATATAAGCTCTGGCTCATGATAAAAACGTGTTTTAATGGCCAGAATATCTGGATTGTCAATCACTAGCTCTTCTACCTGGCAGCCCGCCCTCTCTCTAACCCAGATATTCAAACACCCAGATTGTCTCCCTTTAGATTTTGCGATAGCTGGTTTACCAAAGGCCAAATAGCCTGGGCGAAAAATCGTGCTCAGTGACCAAGTCTCCTGAAAGGCAACAATGTCATAATTGTCTGTGAAGATTGACCAGTCAGAAGAGATGGTCTTTGATAGAAGGCTAGCAATATTCCATGATTTAATACTTATTGATCCAGAGACTATACAGCCTCTCCCTTCTATCGATAGCAGATTCCCAATATTCTCGGTTCGAGTAGATGCTGCTAGCTAGGGGCTTCGCTCAATCATGGAGCAAGGAGCGGCTGGGTAAGAGAATTCTCTAGGGCTTCAGATGGTAGTCAGTCGTAAGCATCTAAGCTGGACAGAGTGGCAAATCTATTCGCTAAGTTTAGGTCAATGGGTCTGTGTGTGGATATTTGTGGTACACATTGGACGCCCCCCTCCAGACGGAGGGGGATAGCGAGGTCTATAAAAGAACCCTAAAGGCACAAGGGAGATTTTCCCAGGATAATGACCTCGATTTCTACTACCTAGATGGGCCTGGAGAAATCTAACAACTTGTTCATTGTTGAAATTAGCGACTACACAATCACCCCCGTGCTTCATAGCGTGACCTATCCATGCAGAATGTCTAGCCATTATAAGCTGGTTACAAATATCCCAATCCCATACCCCAACTTCCTTCAGTTGTGTGGTAAGCAAGTGCATGGTTTTAGCCATTAACTGGTCAGTGGATTCAGTCTGCCCAGCCTGTAGGGCCGGAACATTCCTCAGGACCACCATCAATGGGGCGGCGGCCGGTGGGAGGTGTAGGGCTCGTGGTCCTTCTAGATTCAAACTAGGTGTCAATCTAGCATACATAGCAGAAGGATCTCGGCCAGTTGGCCCAGATGCAAAACTGGGTTGGGTTGCTAAGTTAAGGGTGGTGGAGAATTGTGCAGTGTCACTTACTGTCCTTACGCACGGTCTACTACCCTCCCCCCTCGGAGTACTAGGGATAAATTGAGCAAATTCACCAGAGATATTCCTTGTTTTGCCCATATTACCACCCGATACTACAACACCAACATCGGAAACAGTAGCTACCATGCCATTCCTCCTAGGTGATGGGAGTGGTGGCCTTATTGTTGGAGGATTGACGGGTATGGGCTTAGGTATTGCAAGAATACACAGCTCGTTTGTTGTTGTTGTTATGGCAGACTGGTTAATTTTTGCCAACGAAGCCTCGATAGTTCAGTAATTGGACATAACATTCAGTTCAAAATTTGTTAGTCTTTCTTCAATGAATGTCAGTCTGTCCAAAATTGGGAATAAGGAAGTTAAGATTATTTCCCCCAATTTATTCCACATAGCCTCATGTCCTTCTGGGGAATGAGCACCTACTAGGTCTAAATTCGGACCACCAGAGTTAGCTGTCGGGGGCTCTGCTATAGGTGGTGGGATTAACGATGCAGCTCCTCCATTCTTGTTTGTCCTTTGCATTTTAGCGTTTTTCTGCCTCTGGGGGCCCCCACCCGCTTCCTCTTTGTCGGTGGCTCCGTAATGGGATCAAGGGTTTGATTTTTGGATTGGGGCCCAGACCTTGTGGAAATGCGTAGAACTGAGCTACTTGCTGTTCCCTTTTGTACCATCTCAGCAGTCGAAGTGATGATAGAGGCTTCCGATATAATAGAAATATCCAATGGCACATTCGGGGACTGTCTAGCATCTCCTGCCAGCACAGAGTCAGTGTCTGTGACCAAACAGCGTTCGGGAGTGCGAGCAGACATCAAACCACCCAATGATGATCATTTAGAGTGGAGGGGGTCCAGGGATAGGCGACGCTCTGTTAGTGCAATCTCGTGAGCGAGGACCAAACTAGCTCTGATTAGAAATTGGTCCAGCGTCCCCTCCACACTTCCGCCGGATGGTGCGCCTCTCCCTCTTCCCTCTCGGGTATTCATCCTGGACAGAGTACAATAACAACAAGATTCCGAAGTGTGAGTGCCCTCAAGGAAACAAACAGTAGATCAATGCAGACTGACCTTGAGTTTTTGAAGGGTTTGGAGGGGGGCCCGACCCGGCCTCTTCCGGTCTCTAACGGGCTCAAACAGGCCCTTCCTTGGCCCGAGCTTCGCCCGGCAGGCGCCTACGCGCGACCCGCGCAGTGGGTGCCGTGAGCGGTAATGTAGCCTCCCCGCTGGCTGTCAGATGCAGGCAATGAAGCGAAGGTTCCTGGGACTTGCAGTCCGGCCAGCTCACGTAATGCTCCTAAACTCCAGCAACGATGCGGATCCCGCGAAGCGGGTGTCGCGAGCGGTGATGTAGCCTCCCAGCTGGCTGTCAGGTGCGGGCAATGAAGGGAAGGTTTCTGGGACTTGCAGTCCCGACCAGCTCACGTAATGCTCCTCAACTCCAGCAACAATGCGGCTCCTGCGAAGCGGGTGACGCGAGGGGTAATGTAGTCTCCCCGCTGGCTGTCAGGTGTGGGCAATGAAGGGAAGGTTCCTGGGACTTACAGTCCCGTCCAGCTCACGTAATACTCCTCAACTCCAGCAACGATGTGGCTTTCAGTATTCTGTCCCACAACATTTTTGACATCTCAATATAGTTCACATATTATTTGTGTCAATCAATATTTCTGAAACAATATTTTGGTGGAATATTGGTAACAAAAGTGCTACCCGTGTAATTTGCAAGGCAGGGGAAAGTCAAAAGATACATAGCATTTTCAGAGTTTCATACAATATGCAGTTAGTTCCATTGTCACAAGAATGGTATTACCCTGTACATAACATCAAATCCTGTTGCCCATGACACTTACGATTTTTTTAAGTAACCTCCACTTTTTTTATCCTTAACCTTAAACTTATATGCTATATGTGTTTTCGTGTTTTATGCAAATACATAGTCACAGACAGGGGATTACTCGCACGCATGCACAAACACACACTATGGGTGGGTGGCACTCGTGGAGTTTCACTCCGTGGAATTCCACAGTTACATGAAAACTCAACGACATTCTGCGGATTCCCGCAAGTGGGTGGAAATGGCGCATTGCTCTAGTTTGTAGCTCCGGGAGATTGTTCGGTGCAGCACCATCATTGCAAATGGCATGAAGCGGTGCACCAGAGGGCACTGGTTCTTTGCAACCGCTTGAGTAGATTTTCTACTTGAGAGACAGCTTTCTGACAAAAAATGGTTGCGGCTGCCTGTGACAGGCCACGTTGAGAAAATTCGCCAGGTGCCATCCTAGTGCCCAACAATCATGCTAGGGGATGTGAACTTACCACTGGTGAGTCATGCACAAGAAAAAACTCTACCATATTGCGGTTTGCGGAGTTTTGCCAGAACTCCGCGTTGCAAGTGTAACACAGAGTGGGCAAAACTCCACGAGCTCTGCCACAGGAGCGGAATTTATTGCCCACCCCTAACACACACAAATAAATATATGTATACGTATATTTATTTGTTAATTACATTATTTACTCATTTAAGGGAACAGTTTAGGTACATTAAAAATGCTAAAGTTAATACTTAAATATGCTCATAGGCCATGTATTGTCGTGTGATGTAAGGACATCTGATTGTATTTAAAATGTACTTGAAAATGAATGATCCCATGCAGCTTCTGCACTGTAGTGACTCGTGATGGGGTATGCCCCTAAATTAGGTGTGCAAACACAAATCTGTGGGGCATATTACCAACAACTAGCGATGATTATCGCTATGTTGGTTTAGCGGCAATATTAATATCGCCGAGCTCCGCCGATTTTTATCGCTTAGGAGCCTTGCTATTATCAAGGTTTATCTCCTAAGCGATAAAAATCGGCCGAAATGCATGAATATCGCGGTAAAGTCAGCGATATTCATGCATTACCGAGCAAATGCTCTTAGCCATGTTATTCACCTACCATTGGATAACATGGCTAAGAACAGCTCTGGGCAGGCGTTAGCTTTTGGAGATAATCGCGCTTAGCGCGATTATTTCCAAAAGTTGGTAATAGGAGATAGAGATGTTAGCGACTGTTTCCAGTCGCTAACATCTTGGCACGCCCACTTTGCATATCATTAGCAATAATTATCGCTGACATGCAAAGTGGGCACCTAAATGCCCACTATCTCCTACTAGCTGTCGCTAACTGGTGTTAGCGACAGCTAGGTAATAGGACGATACAATTATCGCCGCTTTAGCGGGAAAAATTCCAGCTAAAGCGGCGATAATACCCTTGGTAATATGCCCCTGTATTTCATAGCTCATGTGTTCATGAGTGATAGACTACAAGGTCTGCGGCGTTAACAAGGGACATTTCCTACCCCTTGCTTACTTTACACCGTCTAAGCCCTGGGCTGGACCAGGATAGCAGTAGTGGAATGGAAGAATTCCCCTTAGCAGATTCCAGCACATCTCTCAATAAATTAAATGTGCGCTGAAATCTGCATTTGATCTACTCCTGGTAGCAAAATCTGCATCATGGCAAGATGTGTGGTCACCAGTCCTTTTGTGCACTAGCATCTCCTTCTGTACACTCGCAAGTTTCCCTTTGTAAATGTGTACCTGCACAAAAGACACCTTTTCCAGACTTTCACTCACGTCGATCTGGGAAAAGGTGCTGTGAATGTGGCCCAGTGTTCTAAGTTGGTCTGTATTTTTTGAGACATATTCAAAATGAATGAACTTTAAATCAACGTTGATGAAACGCTACTTGAAAGTGACTCTAAGAATGAGGTGATTTTCATCAGCAAACATTTTTTTCTATCATTTATCTTATTCAAATATATTTAACACCATTTTTTTTGACATTTATGTTATTCAAACATATCTAACAAATGTTAAATTATATTTCCTGACACTCTTTCCAGTTTTAAGGTCTGACTTTTTTTTATTTTAAAACCTAGCCGACAGAGAGACCTTTGCATGTTTTTCCAACAATTAAAAAACATCATAAATAAAAAACACATAGCTAGAGGGGCTCTGTTTTAACCCTTTTCATACAGTGGTCTGCTTCATCGTCGTTCACATTTTGCTTTCCCACACCACAGTAGCCAGCATCGGGCGATGGGTCTGCACACTTCAATAAGTGGCTCTCTTGCACAGAGAGAGGTGGCATTATGCCTGCTCACATGTTGACATGGGCTCACTTCAGCCTTTGGCTCACTTTCATTTTCAGTGGAGCATCTTGCGTGATCACGTGTAAACATCTGCCTAAATGAGGTGCACTTCTTTGCCAGAGATGAGGGTCCAATGCGTTAAATTGCCAAGGTTCTTTCTTTCCATTCTTTACCCTTTCTTATTTTGAGTCATCCTTAAGTGTTTAGACTATGTGGGATATTTACAAGCACCTATAGTCACAGGAACGTCACTTTTATCGACGTACCTGTGGTGATAGGGGCTGTGCCTTATTCACTAGGCAGCGTTAAGCCACTTAACGTGGCTTACGCCGCCTTGTGAATAAGGTTCCCTTTCACGCTATGCTGAGCGTGAAAGGGGTGGGCAATGGGTGTTACCATTTCTCCTTGTTTCGACTGTTTAAGACCAGGTATTCCCAGGTCTTCTTTTTGGCACTGCCTCATATTTACACGTTCCGCTGTTACACCCATTGATTTTGATCAGGCATGGGCATAGGTCGCAAAGTTTTGTTATGCGGAACTCCGCGAAGTTACAAAAAAACTCAGCGAAGTTCCGCAAGTCGCGGAGTGTAGTCCAAACTGCTGTTCGCGTTGGTATTCCTTGCACTGGGTAAACATTCTACCCAAGCAGCAGCTCGCGCTCAGCTGCATTATGCGAAGCAGAGTTTTCTGCACTCCGCGACCTCCGCGTAACGCGGAGTGCAGAAAACTCCACAAACTCCATAAACAGAGCGGAGTTCACCGCCTAGGCCTAATTTTGACACTGCCACATATTTACAAGGGTGGCATAAATATGGGGCAGTGCCAAAATTAAGACCAAGGAAAACCTGGTCTTAAACAGACGAAACGAGGCAAAATGCTTTATTTCTCCTTGTTTTTGCAGTTTCCATGTGTGCTGCATTGTGCAGCACACATGAAAACAGCAAAACGACACAAATGATTGTTTATGTGTAGGAAGGTGTCCCTTCCTGCACATAAACAATGATTTTAAAAATGACGAGTTGCAACTTCTATGTGTGCTGCAGAAAACAGCACACATAGAAGTTACAAATTGCCATTTATAATTATTTATGTGCAGGAAGGGACACCCAACAACGCAGGCACCCTTGCACTATGGTGCAAGGGTGCCTGCATTGGCGTTAGGCAGCTAAATTTAGCGCGAGTGCAGGGAGAAACGCAGGGCTGCACGTATTGTTGTAAATACGGTGCAGCCCTGTGATGGAGCACGGTTTTAGCCTTCTTGACTTAAAGCCCACTCTGCCACTTTAGTTGTAAATATGCCCTTATGTGTTCGGATTACATTAATTAAAAGACATTAGTACCATTTCTTTGCACCAGTGATAACCATATTTTCGTGGGATGTGTATTAAAACTAAGAATGGTTTCTACACCTCTTCTCTAGAGACATGCTTTGTAGGAAGCACCTTTATTGTTCTATCTTCTATCTTAATTATGCGTGATTTCATTTTTATTTAATCAAAAGGCCACTACATTTAAGAAGCATGTTTCCTTTATTTTCTTCCTTTGTACTTTTGTGAAATATGCTTGCAAAAACAATTATTTAAAAAATACATATTGCCCCAACTTGCCAAGGCCAGACCTATTGACTTTGTCAGTGCTTCTGATAAGTCAAGAAACCCACTCTAAACTGTGAACTCCAGTGGAAAAATAGGTTAAACCATGTTAGATACCTTTATTTTCTTTGTGCAACATGAGCTGAAAACATAGGCGCCTAAAAGTGAAGAAATGCATGTCAATTGTAAACGACAACATAGCTGTGACACTCAACAATAAAACACATGTTTAACATGTTATTTTATTTTATCTGAAAGGGACCCTTGTAACGTTTTCCCTACAAATGCATATATTTCTACTTACTACATATATGACAAGAGACCCTCTGTGGAATTCCACCTCCATCAGCAGTATTCCTGCCTCCAAGCAATGCATTGTAGACCCCAAGTTGGGCAAGCACTCTGTTGTCAGTGAAGTAGACTGTCCTTTATTCAGTACTAAAGAGTGCTTGGTTACTGGTCCTTGGCCAAAAAGTGCTCCAAAAGACCAGTAAATAGTAAGATGAGCTTGGAGATGTTCTTAATATAAGTGCATAACTAGCATAAGGATCTTTGGAGCACTAAGCAAGTGGACTCTTTGACACACCTGCCCTGTAAACATGGCCACATTTGCTGCTTCCCGAGGGGAATCTTGCATTCCCCTACTAATGCCTCTGTAGGTAATAGTCTAATATCCACTGCTCTAGAAAAGCCCTTGTATATCTGCCCTTTTGAGTGTCAATAACTTCAAGATAACATCACATAACCTGGTACAGATTACCTACTACGCCGTTCAATTGACAAATGGTTCGTTCACATAGGATGTATGTCGTTACAACGCATACTTTTACAACGCATACCTTTACAACGCATTTTTGACACCGCAACATCCATTACAACGCATTCCATTACAACGCATGCCATTACAACAAATTCTTTGAAACTACCTTTACAACGCATTCCACTACAACGCATACTACATTTACAACGCATACCATTACAACGCACACCATTACATTGCATGTATGGTAAGTATTGGATAGTGTAGGGGTAAAAATTACTATTCTACCTCCAGGGGGGTGCAACAGTAGGGTAAGTGTTGGATAGTGTAGGGGTAAAAATTACTATTCTAACTCGAGGGGGTGCAACAGTAGGGTAAGTATTGGATAGTGTAGGGGTAAAAATTACTATTTGAACTCCAGGGGGTGCAACAGTAGGGTAAGTGTTGGATAGTGTAGGTATGCGTTGTAATGGTATGCGTTGTAATGACTGCGTTGTAATGACATGCGTTGTAGTGGTATGCATTGTAGTGACATGCGTTGTAATGGTTGAGTTGTAATGGCATGCGTTGTAATGGATGTTGCGTTGTAAAAGTTTCGTTGCAAAGGTAGTGCGTTGTAAAAGTTGCATTGTAAGTGTTGTTTCCCGTTCACATAGCAATCGATTGAGGCCAATATTTTCTTGAGTCAGGCATCTCTAATAGTACCATGTTTACTATGTTTTGTTTCATCAGAGGAGTTTAACATCGATCCACTGGGGACAAGACTGTGCCAGACTTGCAGACAACCACACTCAATGCACCAGACTCCTATTCAGTGCACAAATATCAGTGAGGAATACCTATGCATCTAGATTTCAGGTGGCTGCAATTACTCTTTCCTAGGGCGTCTCCACACATTTTTACTCCTATTACGAGTTAAACTCCACTGAAGGGGAAATAATTGCCACCTGGAATGCCACACAGGGCCTCGTTACGAGTTTGGTGGAGTTGTAAAAAGGGGTCAAAGACAACCAGTAACCAAAGACCCTTTTCTGTTGCCCGGCGGTGTCGCCTCTATGACCCACCAATATTAATCAATGAAGAAGCAGGCGCTGGAGACTGGAAGGCAGGAAACGAGGATTTTATTCTCTACGGAGGAGAACACATCAATTCAGACAGCAAGTATCGTCACGAGGTGCTCTAACCACATTTCTGAGGCCTGGCCTCTTATACTAGGGTTTATGACCTTTATTGCACGTAACACATTCTCGCAACACTTTGATATTTGAAAGAACATCCTCGGAATCTCCCCTACAGGCCCGTTCCCACATACATTTACAGTTGAATTCCCCACCCCGGTCACAACAGGTGATGATTGTCGCGCAGCAGGGCATTCCGCCGATTCACGGAATGCATGGGGTTGATCGGATCTCATAGGGTGGGGGCTTTGATCGGCTCGAGGGTCTTTTGATGGGGAGGGGAAGCTTCCTACTGTACGGGGTAATAAACAGTATCCGCAGGGCCAGGTGGCGGCCTGGGAATAAGGAAGACAAACGGGGACACAGGAAAAGGGGGTTTGCATCAAAAGGATCTGAGACCATGAAAGGAATGAAGGGAGGTGTCGCGCTGGGGACAGGATGGGATTCTGTGGCGGAGCTGCGCTGAAGAGGGGTTTATGGCCCAAGGCATGAGAGAGCGGGGGTTGTCAACGTGCGGGGGATGTTTGCGAGGTTTAGGAGAGAGAGAGAGAGAGACGCGCTGGCTATCAGCGAGGGGCCGGGAGACCATGATGCTCAAAATGGCTGCTGCCTATGCGCAAGGCATGTGAGAGTGGGAATGACCGGTGTGGGGGGGTCTTACGTGAGGGTGATTCTGATCGTGACGGCTAAAATATGGCAGATGTGCATGACGGAAAGTGTGGCATCGGAGAAAGGCAAGATGGCGTAGATAATGTTCACCAAAACTGTATTAATTTTCCACAGTCCTCCCTTTAACATTTCCAAGACATCTTGCTGGCCTATTTCTTATCTATACCTATTGCAGCGGTCATAAATAAGGGAGAGGGGACTTAGGCAAATGAACTGTACATAAACATCACATTATAACCATCACATCGTCTAGTAGGTGGGTTCATCGTTAAGTTGGTTGCAGAAAAAGTCATCGTAATGCAATATCAGACTAGAATTATGTAGCGAGGGCGTTGGGTACAGATCATAGATACTTATAGTCATTTGGAATAGGAACTGGTAAGTTATCATATAAGTAAGTCCTTTTTGTACTCGGCGAGAGCATAGTCAGTCCAATGGTGGTTGGGAGAGAAATGAGATATAATAAAAATAAAAATCAGAGTTCACAGTGTCTTTGTCGTCTTCTGTTGGCACTGTTAAGCACCCGGATTACAATTCGTTCTGTCAACAGGAATGTTCATGTGGATTGAGCCGTTGGAGGTCTGCGGGCAGGGGTACATTTTGTTTTGTTTCGCCAGACCTCATAGGAGAAATGCGTTACGGTTTTGGAGCAGGTGCATTTTCTTCCGTGACCCAGAGCATAGTTATTAGGAGGCAGAGGAAGGATTGTGATGAAAAGTGCAATTGTCTTTGAGTTGTGGGGTCTGTTTGTTTCTTGAGTCTCTGTGGTGGGTATTTCCTGTTGCTTCCATCATCATCGAGGCGTTCAGCAGCGGGTAGAACCACATACTTCGTTCATCTTCTCTTTAGGGGCGACCCTTGGTGGAGTTCTAGGTCACCGTTCTGAGATTAACATAGTTCGTGGTCTACTTAGTCGGAGCTCCCTCCCTTTTGACGCAGGGAATACCCTTCTCTGGATAGCTCAGTAGGATTTGGAGGAACTTGGAAGTTCAGGTGGAGAGGTGTGTGTGTGAACAGTCCTTATGGTAGGTCGGAGGAGGAGGGGATGGAGCAGGGCCAAGTCGGGAACAGATCAGGGGGGCAGAGAATTTGAGACAGGCGGGTCCATAACCAGGTTCAGAGAGCGGGGACTTTTTGGCACACGTCGATCATAGGGCAGGGGCTTCAGGTCAGCCCTTTCCTTAGCTTTGTCTGAAACAGTGCCTCATCCTGCGACTCTTTACTGCTGTGTTCTCGCCTTGGCCTCCGTCGCTGAGGTTCCACGATCCGCAGTCAGGCCGCGTGCTCCCACATCCGGTCTCTTTCTCCTCCGACAGTGGTTCCCTTAAATGAGTTTGAAAAGACAGTCTTTAGAGATTTTGCAGAAGAAGGTAATTACATAAATCTATTTCTCTCCCAACACCAAGCAACTGGGGTAAACACCCGCTACATTTGAGATTTGCAGCCAACGTATAAACAATTGATGATGGGTTTGCTGGATTTCCTACAACTTCCCTTTGTGGCTAATTCTTTGGCGTTTTGTTGGTTATCACATTCATTTGTCGTGGTATGAGGTCTGGTACCCATTCATTGCATTCGTCTATTACAGTAGATGTCAGTTCTTCTGGTAGAGACCCATTTCCCTAGTACGAGTCTTGCAAGGCTAGGCCGGTCTTCAGGGCTTTGTATCTTACGAAAAAGTGCAACGTGCTATTCACCATAGTCTGATAGGCATCCTTCTGAGGGATGAACATAGGCTAAACGACTCTCCATTACATCAAAACATCCTATTTTCAACAAGGTTTACTGCAACAAGTTCTTTCGGTTTTCGATCTAATTTTAACTTTGCACACATCTTTCTAACTTTCTATATAAATTCTCGCAACCTGGTTACTACAAAAACTCGGGGGGGGCTTGCGATCATTATTAAACTTATCCTTGGGGCGGGTGGGATCTTATGGAAAACGATAGGAACACAGCGAATTGGAGCAAGGGGCGTTTTTCAGATTCACGTTCAGGGCAGCTGATACCAAACTGGGGGCATTTTGGGAAGACGGGGGTGTCTCGATCATTTCTTACTGCTTGGGGTATGGAGACAATTTGGAATGGGGAAGGTCGCATTACCACAGACACATTTTTATCATAGAAGCCACTGACAAATAGCTCCCTGACTGTGGGTCAAATTTAGGGAACCTTAGTCGTCTTACCTGTCCCTTTCCTTTTGGCCAATTTAAATTTCATCCATATTTAGCAGAAAAGGAGAGGTAGTAACGTGGTATCGATACAGTTTTATTTAGGACGAATTTGTGCAAATACTTGTGGTATTTGGGGCCAATCAGGAGGTGCACCAGGTTCGCCAATTAGGTGCCAGTCGCTAGGAAGAGGGAAAGTGTGGAGGGGTGAAAGAGAGAGAGAGAGAGAGAGAGAGAGAGAGAGAGTGAGAGAGAGAGAGAGAGAGAGAGAGAGTGAGAGAGAGAGTAACAATAGGCCAAACAGTACACGTGTGACATGGAGAATGACCGTGTATTGTTTGGGCTATTCAGTGCGTTACCCAACGTTAGTCGTTTCGGGTCTGTGTTAGGATGTAGAAAGCATGCAGTTTTGGGACGGAAGAGCATTAGGTCAGGTACAAAAAGGTCGCGCATTGGGTAGGGCGTCTTTTTGTGTCATCTTGCAGCGTTAGTCCGTTTTCATGCATCGGACGTGACGCGGCTCCAGATCCCTTACGATACCCTAATCGGGACTCCAATGTAACCTGCAGAGGGAAAAAAGGAGGAAAAGGGAGGGGGACAACATTCGAGCACATCAAATGTACGGGCACGAAAGTCCTTTACTTACCGCATACTCGTACTTATCTCCTCGGGATATAATCCCTGGGGTCTTGGTTTCTGAAGTCGAGGGGGCGGACAGTGTGATAGGTGGTTCATGGGGGGGTTCGAGGATGGCATTATGGATCGTGTGTAGGGAAACGCTAAAAAGAGGAATCAGAGGTGCCTAGCGCGAGGTACCCGGTTTTGTAGATGTATCTGGCCATCGGGATCCTTAAATCATTCCCAAAGCTGTATTGTTCTAAGGCATATCAGTTCTTCGGTCAACCCTGTCCCTTAGTATTTTCGACCACCATACCTTTATAACATTTTTAACAATCACACCGCATTACTTTACCCATTCTCAGAAGTCGAGGTCCTTCTTCATACGTTAGTTCACACATCTTAGTTGCATATTTTGGAGGCAGCGTATCATACCTTTTGATTCGATCATCAATTCAGGGTCGAACAACCATTTCTCAGATAAAAAAAAGAGCAGAACGGTTGTGCACAGAAAAAGCCCTCCCACCAATCCCCACATTTACAAAAGCATGTGATGCCTATTCATAGTTTGGAAAACCTTTATTTGCTTAATCGTTCAGTACGTAAAATGTGAGAGCGCAATCATATTCTGGTCGGACATGTCGACGATGGAAGCACATACAGTAGGGGGGGTTATTTTGCGGCACAAGAACATGTTAAAAAGGCCTAATTAATTATTTGCAAGTAACTAAAAACGTTTCATTGCGTGATGAGGGATCAGGGGCATTTCAGTCCATAAATGGAAACACAGTCAAGCTCATTGTAATCACATTTCCTAGATGTATACCATGGGTGTGCATCATAAGCGACGTTATGTACCAGTTAAAATAAATATCAAAATAAATCGTTCATTGAAATCAACATTTTTACGGGACCCCTTTCAAATGTTCGTCAAGTGAACCCTCCTCCCTTTTTCATCAAGTGCGCAAAGGTTCGTATATAAATCTTAGTACATCAAGTTTCAGTGGCTAAGGAAAACCACGAGGCATCTGTTAGTTCCTATTGATACCGGCGCCATTTTTGGGCGAAGCCGGTTTAGTCCGGAAGCAGCATCAGGGGCAAAAATGTCTCCGACGATTTGGCGGTTGGACCAGGGTCCCTTTCGGCAGTTCAAAAAAAACCTGTGCTAACAGAGGGGCTGGTGGTGTGGACCGTCAATCAAGAGAGGGAGGGGGGTAGAGTCTTTCTTACCGGGTCATGTTGATGTTCAGCCGGAACTTACTCGAGTTCGTTAGCCCATAATGTTCCTGGGTGGTTCAGACGGAAGCTGATGCAGACACGAGAGCACCGCCATCTTGTTGCTGTGCCGTGGTTATTTCATTTGTGATCAATGCAGCTGTTCCCCACCGGAAGTCTGAAGGGGCTGAGGGCTCTTGGGACTTTGGTAGAATCTTCAAAGTCGAGGGGATGTTTGTCGATGGTGGGGGCTTGCGCCCAGGTGGGCAAATGCCCGAGTTGCAATTTCGGACAAAGTTACTCCAGAGGCCTAGACCCGCCTTCCGAGGGCCCAGACGCCATTTTGAGACCCTGCGGCAGCCGCCCTCCGTCGTATCTTTCAGGAGTGGAAGAAACTTCTTGTGGCGAAAATGACAGAACATCATGCTGTTGGAGCAGGACATTTTGGTTCGGGGCGCCAGGGTGCAGCAGTGGAGCCTTCATCTGGGGAGGTGAGGGAGGCTCGTCCGTGCCGCCTCCCTCTCCCGGCGCATCCCACGCCGTCCCTTCGAATCAGGGGTGCACATGATGACCACCCTACACCCCTGATTCCGACTCTTGGGGGACCATTGTACGTCCGGTGCTATTCAAGTATACCAGTCGGGCATTGTATGTCCTGTGCTGCGAAAATATACCAGTCGGACATTGTAAGTCCTGTGCAGCGCAGGTATATGGCCGTCGCCCGGCTGGAGGACATCGGCGCCGGACCAGGGCAGGGAGGCCTCCTACCTGCGGAGGCGGGAGAGGGCTCGTCCGTGTTGCCTCTCCCTCCCCGCCCACCCTGCATCCGTTCGCTGGAGGAATTCGTGATGGCCGGACCAGGAGATACGAGGGAGGGGGTCATTTGCATCCGCCCCCTCCCTACTCGCGGCCCGGGGGACGCCATCCCTGGAAGGGTAGTATGGGAAGACCATTTCATTGCCTGCTTTGTGGAGCCTCCGGTACCTTCTCGCCGGTGATCTCTTTTGGTCCATGGCTGCTGGCAGGCCCCGCCCCACACGTGCTATGTGTTTCAGGTGGGCGGGACCATCGAACTGTTACATTTCGAGGACTTCCGGAGTGAGCATAATATGTTTTGTATTTCTCCTATTAGTACAGTTTGTTTTAGAGAGAGTTCTACTAGTTATTCTATTTACCGTTGGTTGTGTGTTTTCTTTACCGTAATTAAATCCTAAGTTATATAATAGACGTTTGGCTTCCTTGAGTCCTTTCTCTAACGGGGGTTGTTTACACTGGCCTGTAATTGTGTTTGTTTTTCAGAGCGGGGGGAGCAACAGAGAGCAATCAGTCCCAGAACTCTAACATGTCGTTAAAATTGGTCTGACGAAACCTATGCCATCGAGCATAATCAAACGGGGTGGTTCTATCTGTTCCGTCTGCACTAGTCTGATTGGTTTTTATCTCGCGCCTTTTCCCTATCTGTCGGCCTGTTCTTTCTGTCGACCCTTCGTTCTTACCTATGCTCTGCAGAGTCGGGCATTGGGCTTTCCAGTGCCCGAGACGTCTACAGAAAGCACATTGGTTTTGTTTTAAATCTGTTCGTCCTGTGCATAGTGTCGGGGGATTACTTTCGGGTCGTCGCGTCCCGGGGTTGTCCTGTCGACACATCCCTTTATACCGTTCCCTTTTCATGTCTACTCCTCGGAGCTGTGCCATCGCTGGCCCTTCCCTTTGCCTACTAGACGTTTGGAGGGTTGTCCCCCGTGTCCCTTCACCTTTTCTGAATTCGTCGCTTTCCCTTCGTCGTGTGGCTTCTTTGCGCCACATACCGAGACTATCGAGCATAATAGGTGTTGTTTCATTCCTACGAAGGGCTATTTCTACCGTTTCTATTTTGTCAAGATCGAAGGATCCTCTCAGTGGCCACTGACTTTCTCGATCCCTTTTCGTATAATTATGCCACAGCTCACTATAGGCTATAGCGATCAATCCATGCTTCATGAACATGTCCTTATTAGGGGTGCCTTCCAGCGGAGCCGGATGGTTCATCTCTAATAAGCGGTCCGGGCTAAACAGGCTACTAACCAGTGGGGAGAAGACAGGCATGACGGATCACAATGGGATAATAGTCAGCACTACCTATCTTATCACTGCTTGCAAAGACTAGACAGAATATTTCTATTCTACGTTGTTTGCAGGTAGTGAATACCTCGTGAACCAATCTTGAGCAATCAATGTTAGGTCAAAAATAAAAAATCAATATGGTCAATGGGGAGAATAAGTAGGCTCGCAAAGGTCCGCGTCACCTACCCTTTCACTATCTGCAAAGAGGGGACCTATTCTTCCCTGTTTGCAGACAGAGAATCTCCAGAAAACAATCTATAACAGTTAATCAATGGGGGAGGGGCAATTGTTCAGTGGGGGAGAAAGATAGGTCCGACGGATGCGTACCTATCCTTCGCTGTTTATAAAGGGAGAGCCTGTTGTTTCTCCGTTTGCAGACAGCGAATCTCCAAATAAATTAACAAAAAGTAATACTAGTATTTTCTCATCAATTATCAATCACTTTCAATTATCAATCACTTTCGCAATTCGTCGTGTTTACACGACCTTACCCGGACCGCATGGACAGTTTCTTGTCTTCCGAATCCAGCGCCCGATCGTCCTCTTCTCTTCGTAATCCACGTGGCACTCCTGATGGTTCCCAGTCAGGACCGCAGATCACTCGAGAGAGGTCTGTTCGGAACCAGTGAAGTTCGGATGATCGGCTGTCAGACGAGGGTCTATCGGACAGGGTACCTTCCGATCGTTGCAGTCGTTCACTCTGTCGTCAGGACCTCTCCCACTGGATCCACGAGTCGCTGATGGACCCCACGTTTGGGACGCCAATTGTAAAAAGGGGTTCAAAGACAACCAGTAACCAAAGACCCTTTTCTGTTGCCCGGCGGTGTCGCCTCTATGACCCACCAATATTAATCAATGAAGAAGCAGGCGCTGGAGACTGGAAGGCAGGAAACGAGGATTTTATTCTCTCCGGAGGAGAACACATCAATTCAGACAGCAAGTATCGTCACGAGGTGCTCTAACCACATTTCTGAGGCCTGGCCTCTTATACTAGGGTTTATGACCTTTATTGCACGTAACACATTCTCGCAACACTTTGATATTTGAAAGAACATCCTCGGAATCTCCCCTACAGGCCCGTTCCCACATACATTTACAGTTGAATTCCCCACCCCGGTCACAACAGGTGATGATTGTCGCGCAGCAGGGCATTCCGCCGATTCACGGAATGCATGGGGTTGATCGGATCTCATAGGGTGGGGGCTTTGATCGGCTCGAGGGTCTTTTGATGGGGAGGGGAAGCTTCCTACTGTACGGGGTAATAAACAGTATCCGCAGGGCCAGGTGGCGGCCTGGGAATAAGGAAGACAAACGGGGACACAGGAAAAGGGGGTTTGCATCAAAAGGATCTGAGACCATGAAAGGAATGAAGGGAGGTGTCGCGCTGGGGACAGGATGGGATTCTGTGGCGGAGCTGCGCTGAAGAGGGGTTTATGGCCCAAGGCATGAGAGAGCGGGGGTTGTCAACGTGCGGGGGATGTTTGCGAGGTTTAGGAGAGAGAGAGAGAGAGACGCGCTGGCTATCAGCGAGGGGCCGGGAGACCATGATGCTCAAAATGGCTGCTGCCTATGCGCAAGGCATGTGAGAGTGGGAATGACCGGTGTGGGGGGGTCTTACGTGAGGGTGATTCTGATCGTGACGGCTAAAATATGGCAGATGTGCATGACGGAAAGTGTGGCATCGGAGAAAGGCAAGATGGCGTAGATAATGTTCACCAAAACTGTATTAATTTTCCACAGTGTGGGATCTCTGGGCCCGATTCACAGAACTAACTTAAGACAAAATCCTAAACATACTACTTTTGTTATTCACAGAAGTTAGGATTTTGTCTTAAGTTTGTCCTAAGACAAACTTAAGACAGACTTAAGTTAGTATTTTGTCTTAAGTCTGTCTTAAGTCTGTCTTAAGACAAACTTAAGACAAAATCCTAACTTCTGTGAATACCAAAAGTAGTAAGTTTAGTATTTTGTCTTAAGTTAGTTCTGTGAATCAGGCCCACAGATCCCTGGCGGTTGCCGCGGTCCCAAGGCGGCCCAACTGCCTTTGTCGTAATAGGGTGGTTGGAAGACCGCCACCGATGCGCCCCCGTGCGTCTGGAGGTTTGTGGCCTGCCAGACGCGTAATGGGGCCCACAGTGTTCTCTTTTCTCTGGGAGCAGGTGGTAAATGGGTAGAGGTGTGACCATTGTAGGGCAAAGGCCGAAGGAAACAGGAGAATGTTGGATTTTGGGGAGCACATTACCCTTGGTTGGCAAGGGGCATAAATCCTCTCCTCAGTGCCCTGTTTGAGGATTCCATGGGTGCCATGGAATAGGTCCAAACGGCAAACATCCCTTTTCCATGGTGATTTTAAGAGTGCGCATTTCCAGCACGTGTACTCGGGTTCATTGTTCCCGCATCCGGTGTATCCAGGTGCGCGAAAAACAGACCACTCAAAATTAAGTGCAGCTGAATATTACATAGGAATTCCACCACTCTCATCTCATAATCAGAAATTCGAATATTTCTATGTAACACTATACCTTGTAGACATCTTGAAAATCTGTCCTGGATTTGCCACATGGACCAACATTGGACACGTCCATGTAGGTGGACTGCTTTTGCATCAGTGCAACCTCTGACTCGGTTGTAATATTGTTTTTCCTATGTGATGTGCCCAGATGGTTAATTAGCACTATCATATTTGAATAGGTTGCAACAGGAAAACATAACCAACAACCTTCAAAATGGTACCGAAACATGTACGCAAATTATGTTTAGTTATTTAGAAACCATGGAAACAGGACATATTTCCAGCAAAGGATTGCATTTCCATTAATTCCTATTAGTTCCTTTGTTGTTTCAATTTAGTGCTCTTATGCACCAAGAGAATTTTATGGGGTTTTCTGGTAAGCCTAATTGCAAAATGCAATTTAGTTAACCGGCAGAAGAAAAACATCAATCCGAAACAAAGCTGTAATTAAAAAATGGAGCAGTTAATACCATGATTATGAAAGCTGTAATTAAATAGACCATTTTGTTTCACAGAAAGCATGTCCTGCAAAAATTCTGCTGGACAAAGGGTCTCCCCCTTTTTGATACCAGGAACTGTTGCAGAGATTGTGGGAAAAGTTAGTGATTTATATCATTAAGAAAAAAGTGTTGGCAGTATTTATTCAGGAGCGAAATCAGTCCAAGGTGACTAAAATGATTGATTTTTCAAATGCTTTTACAAAACATTTAAAACATCTGACTCTAGGGCATGACAAAATCAAGTGTGTATGGGTTTTATTTTGAACGTTTACTGTAAATAATTAACAGTTTTTTTCATTCATATTTAATGTTAAGAGTGGCATTAAACATTAGGCAAGGAACTTGCTTTCATCACATTCAAAATGCAAGCTCAGAAATGTCAGATTGCATTTTACATGGTTTATCACTATCTCCACAGAGAGGTAAAGAATATAGCCTATTTGTTTCAAACTCTCAGGTACAGAAAAAGGGTTATGGCTGAACTCTGAGCTGTCAATTATGTGGTGGGATAGGGAAGCAAAATCAGACAAGCATTGGTAAATAGCTCTGTTTATTTTGCTTTTGTTGTTTGTGAACAGTTGGCCAACTTTAGGGCCGATTATGATGGCGGACGGACCTGAGTCCGTCCGCCACCATAGAGTAGGAGGGACCGTCCGCAGGGGCAGCGGTGGTCCCACCCTGGCGGTCACATCCTCTATTTTTAACATTGCGGTGGGTGCAGCTTCAAGCTGCACCCGCCGCAATGTTAAAAATGCATGCACAGCATTTGCGTGCACAAAGCGTCAGGCACCGCGCGGTGCCTGCCGCTTTGTCCTCGCAAATGCAGGGGGGTACCAGAGGTACCCCCCATGTGCACCCCCCACCCCCCTTCACCCAGGGGGTCCGTAACGGGCCCCTGAAGTGAAGGTCTGTATGCTTTTCCACGTCGGAAAACCCGCAGTGAAAAAGCATACTTTCTACTCCATTATAATATGGCGGTGTCTGATAGACACCGCCAGCCATGTTAATGCTTTTCCGCCGCGGTCGGAAGGCGACCGCGGTGGAAAAGCGGCAGACAGATTCCAAGACCCACCAGCCATCCTAATTTGGCGGTGGGTCTTTCAAGCATCCGCGGCAGTTTACCCGCATCCTCCGGGCCGGCGGTGGCTTCCGCCGGCCCGGAGGTCGCGGGAAATCGGCAATCGTAATAGGCTTTGTGTGTGTTGTGCTGAGCAGCACTAAAAAGAGAATCACTTAATAAAGCAGCGCCAAGGCTACAACAAGAGGAAAGCTGGAAGTAAGTGTGCTTTGCTGACCAGATTGCATGAAAGGGATCAGAAAATGAAGTTTGTGTTGTAAGGGAAGAACCTAAAAGGCACTCACCCGGTCAAAATATTGCACAGTAGATAATTTTGACAAAAGGCCATTATTTTGCTGCATGTATCAGGCAGCCACTATGTGCACACGTTTACTTATTGAAGACAGTAAACAACATATTATAATGACAGCCAACAAAAACGAATGCATGCAGAAGGGATGATTAGGGTATTGCACTGTTTATTTATGAAAGGCTAACGGTCTTATTAAGAATTTGTTAGTCTGATGGACCGCCAAGCCCACGATGGCAGTGTGGCTACTGCTGCACCACTAGTCCGACCGCCCTATTACAAGCAGGGCAGCCAAACTGCCATGCAACTGCTGCTGCCGCCAGGGATCCGTGATCACTGGCAGTATTCAGTGAGCTGATACCCCGTATATGCTAGCGGTGCAGCTGCAGTACCACTGAGCATATTAGGAGATTCTTCACTGCCACATTTTTCATGGCGGTTTTCCATTGACAGTCCATGCCCTGCAGAAACATGTAATGGCGTTCCCATTGTGGTGTCTTGCCGATGCCCACATATAAACACTGCACCGCCATGGGGCAGCTGCTGCAGGACCGCCTGACCTGGATTTCAGTCAGAATCTGGCAGGCGGTTCAATATGGCTTTGGCAGTGTGGCAGCATGGGGGCCCGCTGGCATGGGGGCCCGCTGCCACACCGCCAAAATCATAATAAGGCCCTAAGTAATCTAAAAAGCATGCCCTTAAGCAAAAAAGTAAAAAACTAGCAAATATAAGGGTACTTTGTCAGCAGAATAAATTCATCACCGGGCACATACTTCTCTAGTCTGACAGAAGGATAACATGATGCTGGATCACCAATAACAATGTTGTAATCCAAAACGTGCAATGGGCTTGTTAGATAAACACCTAAGCAATGGCAAGCCATGAAAGACATGTGAACACTACTGGCTGAAGGCGGCTGACCTACAGACCACTCTGCCTATGCACCTCATAATAGGAAGTATGAGGACTTCCAGAAAGCTAACGCTGCCTATAGCAAGACTTAAAGGCCACATACAGACAATTTGAGCAAAAGTCGGGTAAGGAAGAAGGTAAACGAATAGAAATATATCTATAGCTGTCAAAGAGGCAGGTAGCACACAACATGAAAGATGTCAAATATTAGGATTTTTCCTTGTTAAAGATGGGAGCGAAAACAAGAGCACAAGCAGAGGAAGAAAGCACAAGGAGATCCTCTGGAGCCAAGGATGGCTGAACGAGGACTCTTGCTTTGCCTTTAATGTTTACCTGTTGGATACCACCTAAAAGTATGCCATATGGAATGCATTTATATTTCCTTGTCACCAAGGATACTTAGAGCCTGGGTACCAGTTTGGCAGTCGGGTTACTCCATCACAAATGTGACGAATATCCCGTCCGCCGTATTACGAGTTCCATTATATCCAATGGAACATAATGGAACTCGTAACACGGGGAGCGGGATATCCGCCATTTTTGAGATGGAGTAACTCATTTGCCAAACCAGTAATCAGGCCCTAAGATATTTACATCATTAGAGTCAGCAGTCAACTACCAAAAACCTCATCTTGTGCCAGAACTCTCACACCAGATGAGAATACAAGAGATAGGTTGTTCATATCAGCCAAGGCCCCATTTCCTTTCCATGCACATATTGGCATACCTCTGCTCCTCTCAAGACCTAACAAACCACAGAGCATTTCTATGAGTTCATAGGATTTGCTGAGAAATCATGGTAGAATAAAGAAAGAAGTGAAAAACTCAGTAATTATTGCCAGCAACGCAAAAAGTGGCCAGGATTGCAAGATGACTGAAATACCCTTGTATGGTTTCAGTGAATCGGGTAGCCATGTTTTTATATGTGTATAGTAAGCTGGGACTTCATTGAAATTCTTGATAAGGCAAGTGATATAACCCACACTTGGGATGGGAACACAGTTTTTTTCTTGTTTGAGGTTCAAGCTTCTCGCTACTGTAACAGTCCAACATTCACTCCTGACAAGTGCTACTCACAAACACTAACAAGGTAATGGTCAACTTGACCTTTTGTACTTATCTGGTATACCTGTGACAGTTTGCATTTGTGTCTATGCGGATCATCATTTTCAACAATGATAACTTTCAAGGATGCTTATGAGGAACTGCTCAGATATACTAGTGGTGCCTCTCACGGCTTGTAGCCCAAAAATATCCACTAACAAAATGTTGACAACAAAAATATAGTATGTTAAATTAAAGAATAGAATTTATAAAACAAATTAAAGCAAATTTGGTGCTTCAATATGACAAGAAACTAATAAATAGAAACATGTATGTATATTTTACTAATGAAGTAATTATTAAAATGTATGCGCACTATTTCAAAAGTAAAATAAAACGTATTAAGTATATCGACTTTTTAAAATATAAAAATAGCTGTTTTATATTTAATAATTCTAAATGTAAAAAAGCAAATTAGGTGGGCTTGATTCGCAAAAGGCATTTCGGAGTACGTAAAATACACCAGTATTGCAACATCACATACTGCATTATTCAGATCACACGCCTCTGACTGGAGTTCACCCCCTCCTCCTCTCCTATTCTTTCTATGCAGGGATCTCCTCCCTGGATGTGGAGATCTAGACAAATGTAGATTTAAAATATAGTAGGAAATGTGGGACAGCAAGTGGGAGTGGTGGAAAAATATGAAACAGTAATCAATGGGTGTGGTTAAGGAAGTGTAAGACAAACTCTAAGGTGAGCTATGGTGATACAAAACATACACAAACATAACAGTAAGGCAATTGCATCTGGCATAATACACTTCTACTACCACCCTATTAGTTACAAAACAGGCTAAATGTACTCCAGTCTAGCCTTGTAGTAAATCAAGTACCACAAATGGCCAACCACTGGTATAACAAAAGAAAATAATAGAGGCAGATTATAACTTCAACACGACATAGGAAATAATGTAAAAATACATCTATCTATTCATTTGTAAGTTAGAAAATTAAGTAGAATTATTGCTAATTTACATCTTTTTATACATTTGTAAGTTTTAAAATTAAGTAGATAAATACTAATTTGCATTATGGCTAATTTAATAAGACAATTAAAATAATGCATCCTAAACCTCTGAACATACCCAAAAATTTAAATAGATAACATAATGTAACAAATGAACATATTAAAATATTTATTGAACAAAATAAACAATGTATGTAAATGATTTATAAATTAAGTAGTATTTGTCGTCCAATAGACAACCAAAAGAATCATCTCTCCAGATCCAAGATCCCGAACCTCCAGTAGCTGAAGAAGGCAATAAATAAAACATTACGTAGGCTCCAGCGACCGGGATATGACCCCATGTTTCAGAATGAGCTAGCGCAATTAAAAGCAAATAAGAGAAACTAGTCTGGCAAGCAAAAAGGGATCTAGAAGCTAATTTGTGGGTCAGGCTATTGTACGATTCAAAGACCAACAATAGCACAAGGTTTTGGCATATAATAAATAGCTTAAAAAAGCTGAATGCTCAAAGTGTTAATTCACACTATACAGAAGAAGAGGGGGCAAATCCCCCCTGGGACACTTTAATTCAGAAGAGGGTGGCCTTCGGATTTGGAAGCGTAGCCTCAGCCACACCCTTGAGGCCTCTCTCCACGACCAAACCATCCTAATAGTAAATGATCTTCTTTCATTTACAATTCATCCGATTATAAACAGAATTGCCATAGGCAAGTAGGAGGGTGCACCAGGCCCTTATCCCACCAAACCTATTTAAAAATGATCCGGCGTATTGGGTGCCCGTACTATTACAACTGTATGAACAAATCTTGGGAGGAGACACAATACCTGACTCCTTGAGGATGTCCATCATCTCCCCAATATCCAATAAAGGTGACAAAGACAAAACAAACAGCTACAGGCTTGAAGCATTAATTGACATTGAGGCCAAATACTAGGCTGGTCTCCTCCTGGATGACTTGACAGCTTGGGCAAATGACAAATCGATCATCCCCATCAACCAGACAGGTTTCTGCAAGGGAATAGGAACTATAATGAATTTACTAGCCCTGTTGCTACTAATAGACGGTGCCAAAGCAGCAAAACTCCCTCTTTTTTGTGTTTTATCGACTATTCATCAGGTTTTGACAACATTGACAGGAACAACCTCTGGGCCAAACTTGATAAACTGGAAATACCATCTGCTCTCTTAAACCAGATAAAATCCCTACATGCCAACACATGGGTCCAAGTAAAGCTAGGAGAAAATCTGTATTGGCCCGACGCTTTTCAACTTATATATGGCTGATCTTTCAACAGACCTGAACATCTGTAATTCACATGCTCCAAGGATGGGGCGGGGTCTCTCCAATCTGCTGTATGCTGATGACCTTGTGTTGATCAGCCGAACTCCTATTGGTCTCCAACACCTCTTAGATACAACCAGCAGCTTCTCAGCTATCAATGCCTAACTATCAATCTTGATAAATCAAAGGTAAGATGATTAAACTAAAAAAAGAGAACATCCAGTCACCATTGGCATTTGGGTGGCACATCCATAGAAGCAGTAGCAGAATATAAGTATTTGGGAGTGATAATAGACAACAAAGGCAGATTTTTACACACACAAAGAAGCCATCTAGAGAAGAGGCAACTCAATTACGGTTACTCTAAAATCCATCAAAAACCAAACTGCTGGCCCAAGTCTTACCCCATTGGTACAGGTTTTACAAGCAAAGCTCATTCCAGTTATTACTTATGGGAGCGAGTGCCTGAGGGAAAGAGACACAGTAATTCTGGACAGTACAGTTTCAAGATCGGTAAGAATGATATTCAATCTACCCAATTATGTCTCACTCGCCCAAATTACTCTGGAATTTGGCCTGCAGACCCAAGATATCACTTGCAAAGGAGCCTATGTCAAGTGCTGGCACAGGATAAAACAAGTCAGAACCAGGAACACTGAACATACACCTATGGAATGAAATATACGCATTAAGAACTGTGCAGCCATGGTATATTTGACATCATCAATAAATTGACTAGACCTCGAGGATCTCTGGGCAACCTCAGGGACCCACAACAGCTTCAAGCAAACTTGTAAACAAGACAGTGAAAAGGCTGTCTATAGTGGACGACAAGGCAGCACTTAAAGAAAGGGCCCACAGTTGGTTTGTTCTGCAGAGCTACACCAAACCCTCACCACAATCTTACTTAGGCGTTGGATTCAATAGGAGAGCAAAAGAAAAATACATCCGCCTCTGAATGGGCATTCTACCAATCTTGCTGCACTTTCCTCCCTGGAAATGATTACCGACACCAACTATCTGCCGCTTATGCGAGAAAGCGGAAAAAAGCGTTTTACACCTTCTGTGCATTTGCGGGGAACTGCAATTTGAATGCAGACTTCAACTGAAACCCATCTTTAATAACAAGGAGATAAGATCCTGCAGATAAGCAGTGAAGTCATGCCTCAGAGGTGGAGACGCACAGCTGTTGTGCAACTTCATACGATTCATTGAACCAGCAGGGGCAAAACTCAGTGAGCAAGCCCCCGGCAACCACTGCATTTAATAGAACCATGCAGCTTCGCGGCCCAGTGAATCAAAAACACTAAGGCCAAGTCTCATTCATCCTAAATCTATCTTTTGAAAATACACCATTATAAAAAAATGTATAACTCAGTGCTAAGGCTATTCATCAAATTAAGTTTTCAAAGTCTTTAGATTTTCATCCACAATACACTAGGCACTTTATTCGTCGGCGAACAAGCATCTTCCTAAAAAATGTTTACACCCAAGAGTTAACTTGCATGCACCTTGCTATCCTCTGTTCACTGAACCAGCTCTGAGAGGATGCACTTGTTAAGCTGCTATGCAAGATGGAAGATTGTTTGACCACCTATGTCAACAATGGACCCAGAGCTCCTGGCTTACATTCCTGTACCAAATTCACTCATTTTGCACACTGAACAATCTGCCCCAATTTTTCACGCCAAGTTAATTAGCCGAAACTCTGCATAGGCAACTAGCTCCAGGAGAATATTTTAAGCCTGATCGGAAGATCAAAGAGTTTGTCCTTTTAAAGACTTTGATAATAACCAGGAATTAATGTTTTTATGATATGCTTGTTGATATGTTAACTATGAATTTGCCTGAATCATGCATTTTTAATGCAAAATTATTTAATGTTTTTATTAACTAAACAATAAACGTATTACTTACTTATTTATTTAATACATTTTATATTAAACACTACCCACGAATCAAAAAAAAACCAAAAGCTGAAAGAAAATAACAAAGACATTTGGGGCATAATCTCAAAATAATTGAACAAGTAAATACATAATATCCTATATAAAAAATATGGAAAAGATTCAACAAAAAATATTAATAAATATATATTTAATAAAATAAAAACACCGATGTAATTCTGCAATGCACCCCACAATCTTTAATATATACTTTTTAAAAAAAGATTAGAAGATAAATAAAAATAATTAACCATGTAAATGATGTATCAAGAAAAACACTAAAAGCAATCAAACCGCATCCATTCAATCCCCCCAAAAACCTTACAGCACAAAAATAATACATATTAAATAATAAAAACAATAACTAAATATATATTTAAAACAGTAATTTCACAAAAATTAAAATATGATACTTTAAACATTGATAATATTGTTAAAAACCAAAAATACTTACTATTAATATTTTATTCCCCAATAGTTTTGACTTATTTTCATTATGATGTAATGGTCATCAAATATTATGGGGTTGATATTCAGGATTTATACTTTTTTCAAGTATGCAGGTGGCTTCTCATTTGCTTCTCGGCTGCTCAGTTATGTCATGCAATGCCGTCATGCCAGTTTACGCCCATTACAAATGCAGTTTTTGGGTGAATTATGCAAGTTGTACTGGCTATGTATGTTATGTGGTATGTAATATAGTGCTTAATAATAAAACATACTGCTCTTTTGTGCAATAAACTATACCAATATACTTTTGGGTTGCTCAGTTTTGCAGGCCCTTGTAAATTATGTGTGTTCTCATTCAATAATACTGAGGTACTGTTCAGTTATGGAGCGTCTGTCTAAGGGATTGATTACGAGTTTGACGGTCATGGTACTGCCGTCAAACCGGCATCGAATTCACCGCCGCCTAGTCAGCGGTCCGCCTGCTACCATTACGATGTTGGCGGTTTGCTGAGTTGCTCAGTTTTGCAAGCTCTTGTGAATTATGTGTGTTCCCATTCAATAATACCAAAATACTGTTCAGATATGGAGCGCTGCTCTAAGGGCCTGATCACGAGTTTGGCGGTCATGGTACTGCTTTCAAACCGGCATCGAATTCACCGCCGCCTAGTCAGCGGTCCGCCTGCTACCAATACAATGTTGGCAGTTTGCTGAAGGAAAAACTGCCGAAGTACCGGGAGCCATTGGCAGACCGCCTTGAAAGAAGAAGAAGGAAAAGCAGCTGTCAGGGGTGGTACAGACAAGGTTCCCGCTAACAGGATTACCAAGTGGTGCCTTTCCATTGAGACGACTATGGCGGGGAGCCCGCCTGCTCCGGTCAGCAGAATCGAAGGAAATGGGGTGCAAACTCACCAATTTCCTTCTTTTCCCTTCAGTCACCCGCATGGATCACTTCGTCCAGGGCCCTCTTTCACAGCAGCAACTTGACCGCAAAGAAAATTACACTGTCAGCGCAAAAATCCAAGTAAGTCCATTTTGTGCTTTTCTCCTATTGATGGGACTGGGCACATATGGTCTGAACTCCATCAATGGGAAAGTACTCGCATAAGGTCTTTTTCACGTGTCATGCAAATGTGTACACTTTACACTTGTTTAGTTAAACTGTACACACTTGCATCGACACATATGAAAAATATATTCACCACCATCAGAAACACCTCTGCTGGGCCAGCAGAGACATCATAATAAGGCGGGTGGGAGGCCGTCGACTCGTCGGTGTACTTGGGACTGCCACAGCGGCGGCATGGTAGTAAGACCACCAATCTGGTAATCAGGCCCTAATTATGTGAGTTATGCTGATCAAATATATGGAGAGGTATTTAATTATGTCAACCCCACTGCTTAGTTTGTAGCGGGGCTACAGGGTTATGACTTAGCTAAGCAGCTGTGCAGGATATCTATCCATAGGGCTCTCGATTGGCCAAGCAGCATACTGCTCAAATCTGCTTTTTATGCTATTCATGTTTTCTGGTGATGCTCCTCAAACACGCGCCTGCTCATTAATTTAGTTTCATTTTCAGTCACAAATTGTGTATTTTGTACCGCAGTTATTACAGATATGATGTACAGTTATGCATTCGACTGCACTTTAATACATGTGGTGATATTCTGTATTTGAAAGCGCATTTACCATGCAGTTCAACTGTATGCATGTGGTATTTGTATGGTATCAACATACCCAAAAGGCTGCGGACCACTGTAGACGGTCAAAGGCGGAGATACAGTCAATAAGTGACTGGAGCGGAAGCTGGGTATTGAAAGTGAAAGTGGACTGTTCCTTCGTCGTGACGGAGTGCTCCTTAAAGAAGTGTGTTTTCACCTGCTTCCTAAATTGGGCAGGGTGGGGTGGTCAAAATATAAACAAGGATGTTGTTCCAGATCCTGTGTGTGTAAACGGAGATTGCCTGTTGTCCTTTTTTTCTTTTTTGCACTTCTCAGCCTTATGCCTAATGGCGTCTTGCCTGTGAATGTGCAAGAGTCATCAGAGGTAGTCAGTTTTTTTGTTCAACCAGCAACAGTTGTGATTAATTTGTAGATGACGTAGCTGGTTTTAAAAATGATTCATCCAGGCAAAGGTCACCAGTCAAGTATGAGCACAAGACTGAATGTTGATATGCTCAAATAAAGAGTGAACTATGCAATTATTCAATGGTATGTTTTATTATGACAGATTGATTGCTTATGTATGCTCTACCCTCTTATCTTTAGCCTTCAGAGAGTTGAACAAGGGGTCTTGGGCCATCTTGAAGGTTGAAGGTGACAGGAGAATGAAAATTGAAGCAGCTCATAGTCAAGGTTCCAGGTCCAGTTAACAAACGAAAAGGAAATCAGACTCATTTACCCCTGTGGCCTGACCCTTCCAGCAGCACAACCCCTCAAGCAACTCACCCCCATCTAGGTCTGCTGTACCTCACATCACTTCCTGGAGTCAAGGTTGAGCCCTAACAGTCCAACCCCATGCAGTTGCACCCAGTATAATTTTAGCAGAAAGGGGGCCACACATGCACACTCACTCACACCCATGCATTCACACGATGCACACACACCCATTCACAATACTCACTTACAAATACGCACAGATACATACATACATTCATACATACATGCAAGCATACACCAAACATCAAAAAACATAAAAAAGTTCCTTTAGTGCAGCTCTCTGAGAAAGGGAAGCCCTGGAGGTTCCAGGAAGGTTGGGGCTGATGCCTTCTCTCATTTGCTGACCATAAGTCAGCCAGTAAGGGAAGGAAACAGTCCCTCACTCGTCACAGAGTGGGATGGGGTCAATGAGACTGCTGACCCCATCCCACTCTGTGATGAGGTGTCACTGAATGACACTCAGCACTGGGCACTTCAGGGTTTAACACTGTAGTGCCCAGGTCTGATGTAATCAGTGACGTTCCCCTTTATCACGAGGGGTACGGCCTGGAGCACGAGGGGGAGGGCCCGGAGGCACTTTTGCTAGGCCGAGGAGGTCATGCCCACAGGGCTGTGAAATGCTCAGCCTGGCAAATTTCTGCTCAGGCAGCCCGAAGTCTGCTCACTTAGCGCATGTCTAGCTTCTGTGTGCGTGACCTGAACAAGAAAAGTGTCTGTCCGGCTGACCTTTGCTTAGCCCGACAGACACTCTTGTCTGGGAAAAAGTGAGGGTGCATGGCCCCTCCGCCCGTACAGACTGGCCATGGCTGACTCCTTGTTCTTCGACTAGTAACAAGGAAAGTGAGGTCTTGTGCACTGTGCAATGGGGCGAGATTCTAGACTGTGCAACAGATTAATAGTTCAAAGTCCAACTTGCATCATGTTGGTGAATAATGGTTCCTTGGTGTTACATCTGCATCTTGAGCTCCTTGGTGAGCCTGCTGTTCATGGCCTTCCCCAAGCAGGCCTCAATCTATTTTGACCCAAGCCATTCATGTCAATTCCATTTAAAAATGTGGGTGATACATCACATTAAATGTATTAAAGGCTGCTACTTTCCCAGGTATGTCTCGTTTGAGTGGTAGATGAATATGGATCTGGTTACAGTGGGCAGTGGGACACCTATTTAATCATATGCAAATGGGGATAATGGCCTAGAGTGTTTTTTAAAAGAACTGTAATGTTTCAGATGGAAGAGTCAAGATGCAGGCCTCCCTGTGAGCCATTAAAAGTCACAAGCAGTCACCCTGTGATGCTTTGTGTTTAACCTAAACATATAGGGCCCGATTCACAGAATAAACCTAAGACTCAATCCTAAACCTACTACTATTTTGCTATTCACAGAATGCACTTACTACTTTTGGCATTCACAGAATGAACTTACTACTTTTGGTATTCACAGAAGTTAGGATTTTGTCTTAAGTTTGTCTTAAGACAAACTTAAGACAGACATAAGACAGACTTAAGTTAGGATTTTGTCTTAAGTCTGTCTTAAGTCTGTCTTAAGTTTGTCTTTAGTTTGTCTTAAGACAAACTTAAGACAAAATCCTAACTTCTGTGAATACCAAAAGTAGTAAATTCATTCTGTGAATGTCAAAAGTAGTAAGTGCATTCTGTAAATACCAAAATAGTAGTAAGTTTAGGATTGAGTCTTAAGTTCATTCTGTGAATCGGGCCCATAGCAGCTGTGAAATATGGTGCAAATCTGGTGCATGACGAGGCAGTTCCATTCACATCATACTAAGTTGGTGGACATCTTATAACTAAAACTATCATTATGTGATGACATCCACCTTTCCTAAAAGCTGTCTCAGGACCTTTGAGGGCTGTATGTCATTTTAATGCTGTTCAGCTGAACTCAACAATAAGTAATTTCGTTTTTTTCTTTTTCTTATTTTGGCTAGATCAAGACGGGTCCTCACAGCTCTTAATTTACAATTTTTCCCAATTCCTTATCGCTTTGTTCAAATCACGTTTTCAGTACCAACAATGCCCTTTATTGTAATGATGCATATACATACCCTTGGCAATCATTACTTGTCTCGCCTCTTGAATGACATCTGAACATTCACATGAGAGTTTGGTTTAGATGCATTGTTGACTTAAGGGTTCTTGCTAGAACGGATAGATGCAACATCCTTGCACTTTGTCTCTGTCCTTTGCTGCATTTTGATGAAAATGTTCCATGACAGTTGTTGTGATCCCTGAGACAAGACATGTTGCTCACTTCACCCCTGACCAACTCTGGGTACCTATAAAATATTTAAGTGCCAACACACCTGTTTCTATAGCTGTCACTTACCGTGAATCCACAAATAACTGATACTTCCTATTAATATAAGAGCGCCATTTTCTAAACATATAGGAGATGCACTCGGTGTCCATAATAAGTATTTCCATCGTAACCCAGCATTGAGATATTTATTTAGTCCGTAGAAACAACCAGAATCATTAAACTTGAGAAAGATATTATATCAAGGTATATGCTGTCCTCTCTGTGATGTTCTGGAGATAAATGCTCAGTTGAGATAATTTTTTACATTTTCTATTCCACTTACAGCAAAAGCAGTCATTCAAGTCCCTCTAACCTGTTGTTCATTTTCTCAGCTATCTTGAGTTTTCAGAGCTCTAGTAATGACTGAAAGCACTCTAATAAAGGTTTAAGGTACTGCACCCTCTTAAAGCAGCCATTTATGTCTAATTTATAGGAACCATTTTAGCTGCGTAAGTTGCTGCATCTTGCTATAGCATAGCAAGCATTTGTTTCTGGCTCAAGGGACCTCATGAAACAATTTATGGTGAACTGTCTTATGCAGCAAAGGCTTGTGTCTGACTCAAGGGACCTTTCGTAACAGCTTAAGAAACTGCAGCAAAAGTCCCAACTGCAGCTTTTCATGAGCATGTGAATATGCTCTTAATGAATTGCAAGATCTACTAACTTTACTGTGGGAAAGTGACCTTTTTGTATGCTCCCTTCCTCCATTTGTTGCTCCAATTCTGATGGTTATGACTCTGAAAGTGCACTGGAGCCTCCTGCCCAGTGGTCTCTCCCTAAAACTGATACATATGAATTGGCAACCCCTATTGGCAAGAGCTTTAACCCCTTTATAAGTCCATAGTATATGGTACTAGTGGTACTAAAGGTGAGAGTGTTAAAGGGGTTACCACTTCTTGAAGCACTGTTTGTGCTACCCTGAGTCACTCACGCAAACAGATTACAGCAGTCCTGCCATTGCAGATTGGAGGAGCAGGGCAAACTGCTAAAACTCAACTTTTTCCTCACCATGTGTGGCAAAGTCAATATACTATTTTTAATATACAATAGTTACTCCTACGGAAGGCCTCCTGAGCCCAGGAGGCAGGGGGCATTATTTTAAAGGTGATAACATATAATTGTAAGCTTATATGCCCCTATAGTAACCTTTTCTATTAAGCGCTACAATAAGTGATCAGTAGTCCATAGGATAACATGAACTAGCACTCGGGAAAACTCAAGGGCGCCAGCTGTATTATGGTACCACCACAATATGCCATGTTTAGTATCAAACAGTGTGCCTCATCACCCCTGACATGAATCTTGCATCTAGGACGATCGGCATGCTCCCAGGTGACTATCTTAGAGGTAGCCCATCTGGTTGCCCCAGCCTCTCTTATGCGCTGTCTACCAGCATGCAAACGCTGCCACCCAGACAAAAATCTGACACCCTACCAGGAGGTGTGAACTTTCTCAGAAGTCAGAAACAATGGTCTAGATGATCACGCCTCCCTACATGACAGGATGGCTAATGAAGTGGCGCATCAAGCCGGTGAGCTTCAAAACTTTCACCACCTGTGATATGCAATCAGGCTGCATCCCAAAGGAGGAAACAGTCCCTTCCCCGCCCCAGGTACATTTGCACCTGGTCAGGTGTGAATATTAGGTGTTCAGGATGTGTACACCCCTAGAAAGCTAACCACACCTCTACCTGGCTAACTAGTCTGCACAGCTAAACCTAGCATTTAAGGGGCACCCCTGGATCCAGAACCTCAGGTAAAATCGAACTGACTGGCGTAGATTGGTCCTGGGACTTGCATCATCTTTACCCTCCTTGCATTCCACACAGCTCGACCTGCAAGTGACTGATTGTCACTAGAGCTTTTTCCCATAGACCACAATGATAACGTTTTTTAAAGTCTTGTTTTGAACTGAATTAACTTTGCTTCCCAAATCTATAACTCCAGTTATACTTATCCAATTAACTTCATTTTGGTGTCTAAACTTATATAAAAATCTGCTTTATTTTTTATAATTTTTTGTTGTATTTTTTTCGAATCATGTCAATTATTTATCATCAATGTTGGTTCACTCCAATTCTTAATACATGTTCCTCTGGTAAAGCCTGACTGCTCTTTGCCTCCGAACCAGGAGTGAGCTAAGGATTTATTATTGTAAATTCAAGGCCCATCGTTGGTGTATTATGAGAGTATTGCATAGTGAAGCCTAACTAGTTTAACTACATAATACTCGACTCTCCTACATTTGCCAATGTATGTTTTTTAATTTGATCCATTAATTTTGCTAATATCTAAAACAACAATAACGTACCTTTTGGTTTGGTAAGAGCTTTTAAATATATATAAATAGATAACAACTAACAAATCAAATTGGGTTTAGAAGATTAGTAGTTGATTCCACAAGAAATCTATAGTGTTTTTCATTTCTCTTAATGCAACCTAGTAAATTTAACTATTATATATATTATGCATCTATTTGGGGGTCTTTGGTAGTGCTATTACCCGTAAAGGCATCCTGGTACTGGGCAGTATTGGTCAGGAGAATCAGGGTAATACTGGGAAAATAACTGATGAGTATGAACTGCTCTGCAAATAGCCTTGTTTTAAGAAGTTTCCTGAAGTCAAAATGACAAACATTAGGGCGGGTATGTCTAGGCAGACAAGCAGGTGAGAAGAGGTTTTGTTTAACTCTGGGCTCTGATCAGAAAGGGCTGTTGTAGTGGTGGGGTTAATTGTATTCTTGGATTAGAGAACACAGAGTGCAAAACTGTATTATGCAGCGTTAGAATGTGTATTTATAGCCTATCATGGAATGTCACTCATTGTGGAGTCTCTCCTGCAGCTGTGAACATCCTTGTATGTACGGATCTACTTGGGAGTAAAAGTGGATATTCTACTATGTCTTGGTGTGATGGATTAATGGATCGCTACATCTTTTGACGACGAGGATGGGATTGTGAAGTTTTCCTGGTTTTATTTGCAACTTCTGCCTAGAATTTTTATGTTATGCACTTGCGCATCACTTTTGTATGTGGTATCTACTAAACAAAGCAAGGACACTTTCTGTATTCTGTGTTCACTCTGTGGCAACCATCTTTTTTACCACTTTCGGACACTGACACTATAAGTACAGTTTCTATAATTCATTAGTAAGATTCCCTTCTAGTTCCACGGCCTCTAACGGAAGTTTCCCAAGTGCTAACATATGTAAGTTGTGGTACCCTGCACGGAACTTCAAACACTTGAGCGCAGCTCTTCGTAAGCGCCATTTTCTACGTGGGGCGTCATGTACAGGTTGTGTACATGCGTACAGTGTAAAAACACAGTTCACGCAAAGGTCACACATAGTTGCCATTTTCTTTGTTTTTTAAGTGCCCAATATCAAAAAGTTACACAGCACAACGGTAATTAGTTAGTTAAGGAATGGAACTAAGATTAACTGATTCACTGAATTAACAGTAAAGTGATATTCTCTATAACTTTATGTTTTGGCATATTACAGGGATCTTTACAGCATAGAACTACATTGCAGACTTTTATTTTGGTCCATATTGCAGCAATTGTTTTGTTCATAAAACAACTGTTCAGTGAGAATTTCTGCAGTCATGTCTAAACCTTAAAGTGGTCCAGTGTCTGGTGACAGAAGAGATCAGCCTTACATTTAAATGCACCCAAAGAATTTTAGCCACACCTGGGGAACTTGCAGTTTTATGGAATTATATTGCCAATTTGGAAGCTGTGGGTGATGCATTATGGCTGATAGGAAGAAAATAATGCTTATGTATTTTCTAAGACCAGAAGGCTTAAGTATATATAATGAATTGCAGAAACTGGCTAGATCAGGAGGGGATACAGATGTATTCAAAGCTGCTATTTTAGATCTTGATGATAATTCTTCGCCTTCGGTGTGCATTGTCATCGCCAGACATGCTTTCTTTCAAGAAAGCAAGAGAACAATGAAAGTATTGAAGAGTATGTTAATGCTTTAAAAAAACATGCAAGCACATGTAAATTCAGTTACTTACATGGTGTACATGACCAAATTGTTATGTATACCAAGAATAAAACTATGTAGAAAAAACTATATGTTGAAGGAGAAGGATGTCTCAAGGACATTGTTGCCATGAACAAAAGGCAGAACTATCAGAATGTGGGCAAAAGCCACTTTATTACAAGAGAAAAATAAAAGTGACTTGGTAGGAAAAATATCTGATAGTAAGAGAAGTGGAGGACAACAAAGTGGACACTGCAGTGATTACAAAGGAGATACAAAGAAAGGAGAGAACAATGATTTTAAGAGAAACTATAATCTAGTATATTACTGGTGTTGTAGTCTGACACACTCGGCTAACTATAACAAATGCCCCGCAAAAGTTGAAAAGTGTTTGGAATGTAGTATCATTGGGCATTATGCCAGGGTATGCAGAAAGAAATCCAAGAAGAAGTGTAGGATGTATTCAAAAGAAAGATGTTTTAAACATTACAGGAGATGGATCTATTAAACCGTTGTATTGGGTATCATTAGGTGGAATCAGGTTACAGCTTAAAGACGACTCTGGGTCTCCTTACACCATAGTTGCGAAGCACGTGTGGGAAAACATTTCATTAGGAAGATTGGTGTTTACCTGGAACCAGTAGATATTTCACCTGAACGCTACAATGGTGAGAGGATAAATATATCAAGCTATAGTGAACTAGTATTTAGATTCAAGGATAGGCATGCAATGTGTAAATTATAAGTTGCCAAATAAGGGCCTTCTGTTCTTGGATGAAAGGATCAAAAAAGCCTGCACATAATACTAAATCCCAAAATGCCTGAGCGGGTATTCATAGCATGTGAGAGTGAAGACACTAAGAAATGGGTCTTTCAAGAATTCCCCACAATATTCAAGGGGAAAATGGGAAAGCTCAAAATATTTACAAAGCAAATGCGACTCAAAGAAGAAGCCACACCCAAGGTGCACAAAGCCAGCAATATACAATTTATTGACGGATATTAAGTGAAAACAGAATTAGATAAGGTACTAAAATCTGACATTATCGAACCTGTTGTAGCATCTGAATGGGTTTCTCCATTGGTCGTAGCCCGAAAATCCAATGTATATCTATGTGTGGACTTAAGGTAATCGAACAACAATACCATAATTTTTATTTTTTTAATTTTATTTATAACTGTTGGCAGTGTACAAAGCGTCAGCATTTTTTCCATCAAAGTGTGACCTTCACTCATTGCAGAAAAATTTACATAGCAAGTATAGATGTATGGTCAGAGATTATGGACTAAGCTTAATACAGTCCTGTAGCATATACAGTGTGAAGCGAGTCAATGTTGACAATTTTGGTCTACCCCACCACATATAGTAAGTAATACACAGAAGGCCTGCAGACCCCAATATCCATTTATGTATGTGCAAAGGATACAGTTCAGTACACACAATAATCCAGCACTCCAACAAATAATATAAATTCTTATGACAAACACATTTTCAGAGAGAAATCAGCAGGTCGTGGTGTAACTTCTTTATTCAATGTTCTTTTCTTTAAAAATTATGACACTGAGTAGCCAACGTGTTTCATCCTAATGGACTTATTTAGGGATACAAACAAATACACATAGACACAATCTTTTAGATAATATATACGCAATATGTCCTAGATACAATATATACAAGAGAAATAAAAAAAATTGTAATATATACAATAAAACACCATTTTTTACAAGACGTTAAAAAGACAGTGAACAATAGTCTATTAGTTTGACTATATGTACATGAGAACACTTTGTTTAATGCATCTCAAAAGATACCCAACAAGGAACACAATATGTTCCATAAATATCAAAGAATGAACATGGCCTGCTGATTTAAAAGACAAAAATAGATATTTACGTTTTCCAATTTTTTAAACAAAAAGAAAGCAACAAAGGAGGGTCTTCAATCAAAACAAATTCTTTCCTTCCTGGAAACTATTCTAATATAGATGTCTAATGAGGCAGTCTATATTTATCATATGAGGTTATCTTTAATAACACTTTAGAACAGATACGGAGACATGACTTCAAATCATTTGTTTATTTTAAAATATAAGGAAAATTGTTTATTCACATATGACCAAGAATGTGAGCTTACCAAGATTATTCTTGCAATGTCCTTTTTAAAGATTCTACTTTATATTTTCTTTTAAACAAGTAGAAAAACTACAAGATTTCAAAGGGACTCCATATGCCTCCTAAGTTGAAAGACAGCAAAAAAAACACAAATATATATACATAATCCTTATAACCATAATTCCAGATATAATGATTGACCTTTGTATAGGCAAACATACCTTAATATGAACAATAAAGTAACTTGTTCCAATTTGCTCTTGTGAGAAACTTCAATATATAGTGTTGATATAATATTTATCTATAATCATCCAGATCTATAAGAGAAAATGCAATTCATCAGTCTACATCTTCTATGGAATCACCTAAAAAGTTTTAAGTAACAGCCTACCTATGCTTGCGTCACCACTAAGACTAAGCATAGAGCCAGCTGAAAATGCTTGAGTTACCATTAATGCAAAAACCACAGTTGATGGACAGACTGCAGAATAATGTCATACATTCACCCCAGTACAGAGATCTGGGCCTAAATCCATCGTTTTTTTGCACTCCACACCACCCCAGGTCAGACATGGCCATATGCAAATCAGTCTGACCCTGTGCCTCATGGGAACAGTCCAGCCCGAACTGCCAAGCCATGCCTTCCCTGGACCGGAAACAAGCTTCAGAGGACCGGTTTCTGGCATTCCAGCCGTCTTCAGCCCGGCTTGCTTGAATCCAGTGGTGTGGAGAGCATGGGACTCACGTCTGACCATACCCATCCCACTAGGGATGACAAATGCAAAAACCATAGTTGATGGACAGAATGCAGAACAATGTCATACATTCACCCCAGTACAGAGATCTGGGCCTAAATCCATCGTTTTTTGCACTCCACACCACCCCAGTTCAGACATGGCCATATGCAAATCAGTCTGACCCTGTGCCTCATGGGAACAGTCCAGCCCGAAATGCCAAGCCATGCCTTCCCTGGACCGGAAACAAGCTTCCGAGGACCGGTTTCTGGCATTCCAGCCGTCTTCAGTCCGGCTTGCATGAATCCAGTGGTGTGGAGAGCATGGGACTCACGTCTGTGGTTTTTGCATGAGTTACCATTAAGGCACAACATGGCACATTATCGTAAAAATGGCTAAACATGACATAATATTGCTTATGGTCCCGTTCAAGTAATGTTGGCCGCCATATTTAAAAGGTCTATTTAACATGAATCTGGACATACCAAACACTATTCTACCACTTCTTTAAAAATAGGCATAATGTCAGGGGTCAGTTAAATAAATATCAGTATCATGGTATCCAGAAACCAATTTTATCCAAAGGAGGTTGAAATTATAATAAGAAAAACCAGTCAGACAAGATATAGTGGAATTTCAACATCCAACAGAGAGTTTCCCCCGCCTATTTAAATGACATAACCTCCCATGAAAGGCTGTTGAAAGTCAGGTGTCGATATGTGATTTTATAATAAAAAGACTTTATTATCAACAAATCTCCTGACAAGCAAATAGGACAGCTAATCTAGGTGTTTGGCATAAGAACTAGAACAAGATTATACTAATTAAAAAGTTGAAAAAGAAAAAGAAAAAAGCACCAGTAATTTCCAAACTATTCCCCCTACAACAACTTACTTGTGTAACAATGCCATGTGGGCAAGGAACGTCTCGGCCGGATTCCAGGTGCAAATAAAATGCTCGCGAACCAGCATTTAAATACACCACCCGCAGTCACACCTAAAAATGATTTCGGGCAGGTCAGATGTTTTTCGAAAAGAAACATCCCGCCATCTTGGAACGGCAAGCGTTACCCTGAATAAAGAGAGCATCCAATAGTTGGCTCTCCTATTTGACATACTGTGAGATATTTACAACTTATGCTTGACGCAAACGATAGTGCTGTATTAACTGCTGTATTTATTAGATTTATAATGTTGTTTTCATCCGATATCATGTTAAAGACATGTGCCCGAGAAAAATGGTGGCAGCCATCTTAGTAAGATTATATTGTAGTGTTCTATAATCATGAATTTAAAAAGAATACGCAATCTGAAAAATCATATCTTCAAGACCAATCCGCTACTGCTTATAGATGTTTAAGTGCATTAGAGTTTCGCGCATGATTTCTGTAAACTATTTACGATTGCAAAGATGACAGCGGCCATCTTTGGTTGGGCTGAAAATTTGTTACCAATCTTAAATGGTGTAGCGGCGTTCTGGCGAATATGCGGCCAAACATCAACAAAGAAGTATAAAAAGAAAGCGAAACCCAAAAGTTCTATTTTTTATAACCAGGACACCATTTAATATTGGTGTTACACACATTATAATTTCATGCCCAAATTCTATGAATTATTAACCATCACAGAGATGACAGCGGCCATTTTAGTTTGGGCAAAGAGTTTATTATGAATGGAGTTCGGGGAGTAGACACTGTGAACACAATAATTTAAATCGAGAGAAAACAATCTCTTAGAGATTACAATGACAGATTTCACGAAGACTGTAAGAGGTTATCATAAATGTATTCCTATCAGTCTAATCTCTTATATATTGAAAAAAAAAGGATGGCAGTGTAATTTCCAACGTGTCAAAGACTGTTCTTATAATGCTTATTTTAATATAGATCATGAGAGTGGTATTAGAAGACAATTACATACATATACCATCACTACAGTACTACAACACTACAGTCAAAGGAAGACCTTACAATTGGTACAGAGACTGGTATTACCCTCTCTTCTCACAGAAAATGGTACATCTCATTATTTACATTTAGACCCATGGATTTTGCTCTGAGACGACAGATCCAACCAGCTTCAACTTGTCGTAACATTCTCTCTCTGTCGCCCCCTCTTTCCGGGGCCTTAACATGGTCAATCGCATGAAACCATATTTTCTGCTTATTAGGATGCATTTCATAAATATGGCTAGATACTGGATACCTGCTATCCTTATTTTGTATGGCCCTTACATGTTCTTGGATACGTGTTTTCAATTTACGAATGCTACTACCAACATAGACTATGTTGCATTCGCATCCAAGAATGTATACTGTAAAGGTTACATTGCAGTTCATAAAGGTGTTAATCCTGAACTTTCTTTCTGTGTTATACTGGAATTCTGAGATTTTATGTTTTCCAAATTGACAAACGTTACAAGACCCCAAAGTAAAGAATCCATCTGTGTTTTTTAGGAAGCCATGTAATTACGTCTTGTTTCTCATTCTTGACATAGCTTGGGCAAAGCATATTTTTCAAGGTCTTGCCTCTCTTATAAACCACTTTAGGTCTTTCAGACACAGTGCCAGCCGATAACTGTGCAGATGTTAGTAAGTGCCAATTTCTGCGTAGGATGTTATAAATGTGTTGGCTATGGACATTCTATTGTGTTAAAAACACAACACTCTTTTTGTTCTTAGATCTTTCAGATTTGGATTTTTGAACTAACATGCTTTTTCAGTTGGTTTTCTCAATTCTATTCTCTGCATTTTGAAGGCATTTCTCAGAGTAGCCTGTGCGTTTTAAATTCTTTTTTATTGTCTCTCTGTTAGCCTGAAAGGTGACATCCTAACTACAATTTCGTCTGGCGCGAACCATTTCACCATACGGGATAGCGTTTATGATTGCACTAGGGTGGGCACTCTCAGCGTGTAACACGCTGTTGCATGAAGTTTGTTTTTTAAAAATGTTGCTCTGTATATTATTGTCCTCAACAAACAGTCTGAGGTCCAGAAACTCGATACTATCTCTGAATGACTTGGAGGTCAACTTCACATTGAATGTGTTCGCATTTAAATAGGTCAAGAATAATCTTGGTAAGCTACATTCTTGGTCATATGCAAATAAACAATTTTCCTTAGATTTTAAAATAAACGAGTGATTTGAAGTCATGTCTCCATATCTGTTCAAAAAGTGTTATTTAAGATAACCTCATACGATAAATATAGACTGCCTCCTTAGACCTCTGTATTATATTAGTTTCCAGTATGGAATGAATTTGTTTTGATTGAAGACCCTCCTTTTTTGCTGTTCTTTTTGTTTAAAAAATTGGAAAATTTAAATATCGTTTTTTGTCTTTTAAATCAGCAGGCCATGTTCATTATTTTATATTTACGGAACATATTGGGGCCGATTCCGATTCAGGAAAAACCGCTCCGAATAGCCGTTCTGAGTGTTTTTCCAGTATGAATCGTACCCTGCAACGTCCCCCGTACGTACGACGAAGTACGATTCGTACCAGGAGCCGTACTCCATACGAGTCGTACAGAGACCGTACGACTCTAATCTCCGTACCATTCTCCCTCGGAACCCGCTGTACGCGACATCTGTATGGTTCGCGGCTGGTTTTTACGACCCAGCAAGTACGATATGTGTCGGATACGCACCGTATGACCCTTTTTCTATGGGAGCTGAAAACAGCTGTAAAAGCAGAGTTCGCGCTGAGACAGGTACGGAACGGCTCCCTCGGGTACGGTGCATACCCCCCATGATCGCAGGGGTATGGTGCGTACCCCTGCGATCATGGGGTGTGCGAACCGTACCCCATGTACGATGGTTGTACGAACCGTACCCCATGTACGATGGGCGTACGAGCCGCCCCCCATGTACGATGGGTGTACCCATCATACATGGGTATGGTTTGTACACCCCATGATCGCAGGGGTACGCACCGTACCCCTGCGATCATAGGGTGTACGGACCGTACGGTGTGTATGTGTTTGTGTGCTATTCCGTACAACTCGCCCTTACCTGACGAAAATCGTACGAATCACGGCCTCATACCCCGGTCTGTATCATACTCGTCGGGTCGTACGGCATGTGTACGAGTCGTACGGCATGTGTACGAGTCATACGGTTCACGGTTTCAGCCTTGCAATACGTACGGATCGAGACGATTCGGACGAATTCAACGAATACAGATCGTATTACGCGACTCGGACGGATGGGTACGATTCGTACGGAGAGGGCTCCGGATACAAATCGTACGAACGCTTTTTTCCCGAATCAGAATCGACCCCATTGTGTTCCTTGTTGCGTATCTTTTGAGATGCATTAAACAAAGTGTTCTCATGTACATATAGTCAAACTAATAGAATATTGTTCACTGTCTTTTTAATTGTGTTTTATTGTATATATCACGAATGTTTGGATTTTTGTATTTCTCTTGTATATATTGTATATAGGACATATTGTGTTTATACTATCTAAAAGATTGTGTCTATATGTATTTGTTTGTAGCCCTGAAGAAGTCCGTAAGGACGAAACGCGTTGGCTACTCCGTGTCGTACATTTTTAAGAAAAGAACATTGATTAAAGAAGTTACACCACGACCTGCTGATTTTTCTCTGAAAATTTGTTTGTCATAAGAATTTACATTATTTGTTGGAGTGCTGGATTATTGTGTGTACTAAATTGTTTTATATGGAGTGTTCCATATGGGATGTAATGGCATTGCATCTCTCATCTCTAGCATCTAAATACATAACTGTAACCTGATTAGGGGATAGTTGCAGTCATTTGGTACCCCATACCCTTTGTGCTTTCATTAAAGGATACAGTTCACAAGGCAGTATGCCCAACGACAGAGGGGTGTTTGGCTCCAGTAGGGGAGGCTGGACCACATCGTAGAAGACAAGAGGTAAAAGACTCCCAAACATCCCTGGGACGGGATCTCAATGGCACGAGCCCCCAGAACACAGATAGCCACTGCTGACACTAAGCAATGTCAGTGAGCCACTCCTGGATTTGCGAGTCCTTCGGCCTGCCCCAGTGCATAGAAACCCTACTTTTGGCTTGTAGAAGCATCATAACTACTAGTCTGTGAGAAATGTACAGCATCTCTTTTACATACCCTAGCAACCCAGTTACTGGAGACAAAGGAATGGTGTGACCTCAGGGCAATACCAGGGAAGGTGTTTGAAGTCTGCTTGAAATATGCGGTCACAGTAGCACTAAGAGTCATGGACGAGCCCCATGCGCAGGAATTGCTTAGGTGTCCATATAGGCGATGCAGAAATTTGAAGTGTAGGAGGAGTAGATGATAGTTAGGAGATAGCAATTCAAGGTGGCTGCAGCAGAAAGGCCATTGGGCATCAGTCAAAGGGGCCTGAATATCAGAGTTCCAGGGTTTCAGAGCTTTTGGAAAAAGTGCAGGGGAGGACTGCTGAATGTGTAGGTAGAGATGTGTTATTAACTTACTGTGTGATGTGTTGGCGTAAACATGTTCTAGCGCTGTGAATGTCTGTGGCAGAAGGGGAAAGTCATGTGGATCGCGCTGCAATTGGCACGCAGCTGATGATAAAGTAGCGTGTCAAGCACTGCAGGAGCACAAGGGGGTGTGGCCCTGGGGGAGGGAGAAAATGGTAATCAGGCTATAGATCTTCAAATGTGTGGATACCTAGTCTTCCCACATGACTTATCACACCTTTGTCATGTAGTGGCGGAAGTGAAGGGTGATAAGCCACAGGGACAGCAGGAGCACATAGCATTGTAAGGTTGGCGCGCCTTCGGAGGCCATCCCACGCCCAATGCAAACACTGTGTGATGTCTATCCCATACCTGATGTCCCTGCAGCTCAGGAATAAGGCTGTGGTGAGTGGCAATGGGGAAGTCTTGTCTAGTTCAGTCGCCACGGCGTGGATCAACCCATTGATGAAATATTGGGCCTGCACACATAGGGCATAGAGGAGCAGTCCGGGGCACCCATGCCCTCCTGTCTTTGCGGTAGTGTGAGTAGTTAATATGGAGCCCTAGGCTGGAGTCTGGCCCACATCAATGTAATTTGGTTGGACCATAGCTGTAGCGATAAGGCGCATTGGAATATTCACTAATAGGTGAACTAATTTGGGAAGGATGACCATAACAATATCATAGTTGATCAATTTCCCTTTCCCAAAATTGACTAAATGCTTCCACTTACAAGGCAGGCTAAGTGGTTTTCCACATTAGATTTGTCTGCTGCGTATCACCAAGTTTTTGGGGACCCAAAAGTAGACATCTTACAACCTTCTGCACACCTTCTGGATGTTTCCAATTCAAACGTATGCCATTCGGTTTGGTGGCAGCTGTTACGTGTTTCAGAGACTAATGTCAATGTTTTTCAGCCCCGTACCTGATGTCACGTTCTTCCAAGACGACATTCTTATAATTGGGAAGAATAAAAAGCACCAAGATGTCATTTTCAGGAAGTACTTAGTATTCGCAGGGACAATGGATTGTCTGCTGAAGAAAGCAAGTGCAAGTTTGCAAAAATAAGTGGTTATGTATTTAGGGCCTGACATTTGTCACAAAGGAATAAAGCCTAAATTATTGTGGGTTGAAGCAATAGTGAATGCTCCTGTTCCCAAATCCAAGGATGAGCGTAGATCTTTCCTTGGTTTGGCTGAGTTGTATTCAAAGTTTGTTGATCATTTTTCACAGAAGACTCATGAAATGCAACTTCTGAGGAAAAAACAAGCAATTTTTCTTTGGAATGAAACTTGTCAAAAACATTTATTGAGATAACAATTTCAATTAGCAATGCTCCAACAGTGCAGGGGTTGATCCTTCAGCTGATACATATGTCTCTACAGATTATAGTGGTACTGGGGTGGGTCGAGTTTTGCCTCAGAAGTCAGAACAGGGTAAAGAGGTGGTGATCACTTTTGCTTCTCGATCTTTATCGCCTACAAAAAAAAAATATTCTGTCATATGAAGAGAAGCCCAAGCATGTGTTCGGGCAATGGAACACTTTCATAAATTCATTTGGGGCAGAACATTCACCCATCAGTCAGATCACAAGAAGTTAGCCAAGCTACTAACCCCTGAGGGACATTCAAGGGCTTCTGCGAGGATTGCAAGATTATCCATGAGTCTTCAGGATTTTGTGTATGAAGTGCAATACGTACTTGGGGTCAAGAATGTGACTGTAGATTTTCTGAGGAGATTATCCCTACCGATCAGAGAAGTGGGTCAGGGTCCTTGGAATGATTACTGTGCGGCTCGGGTATTATACTATTGGCCAAGAGTGGATTCAAATAGTGAAAGATTTATTAGAATATGTTTGGAATGTGATGAGGCTGACAAATCACGAAAACATTGAATCCTCCTATGTCTTTATTAAGATGTCCTGGGTTGCCATGGGAAGAGCTTGCATTGAACATTATGGGACCAGTGGTATGGCATGATGGTACATGGTTGATATGCTTACAAAATGGATGGATTTAGCAATTGTCAGTAAAATAGATACTAGCACCGTCATTAAGTATCTGGAAGAGGTTTTTCATTAGAGAAGGTTTCTCACTGTCTAACATAACAGATAATGGGGTACAGTTCAAGTCAGAGGAAATTACGTTTTTTGTGAAATCAGCAGGTATTGAATACAAATGTACAGCTTTATATCATTTCAGGGGAAATGCAGTCGTGGAAAGGGTGAACAGAGTAATAAAAGATATCAAACAACTAGCAAGAAAAGGAAATAAGAATTAGAAAAGTGAAATAAAAAAAATGGTGTGGTCATACAGAGTAACTCACTATGAGACTGAAGGTGAGAATCCTTTTGCTCTGATGCGGGGCAGAGTATTGTATTCAAGAATCAACCGTGGATGGAGGAAAAGGAGTAGGAAATTGGAGTGGGATGTTAAAGGTGTACGGAAAAGCATCTTAAAATCACAAAACAAGAATAAAAGTTATTTTGAGCTCAACATAACACCAAGGATGTGCTGCTTAAAGAAGGACAATGGTTCCATGTGAAATCTGACAGGAGAGTTATGAAAGGGCAGAGTCTGTTCAGTGAACCCAAGGAAGTTGTGAGAGTGATGAGAAACACTGTGGCGCTAAAAGATGAGAGTATTCTTCACATGAGTGTCATGCATAAAGCACTCTCAGGTAAAGACTCTCCCACTATTAGAGACATTATTCAACCTTATCGTCCCAAGAGATCTATAAGGTCAGATAACAAACAGCTGACGGTAGTCCCAAAAAATAAAAAGAACAGGAACCGGAGGACGTCTCTTCTCATTTAATGCTGCAAAGCTGTGAAACCATTTACCATGCGCTCTAGAAATGCCTTTCCATTCCATTCCATGAGTCACCCTGCTGTGGCTAAGCCTGGGATAAATGAAAGTAAGAAGGATGGAAATATTGATGCGAAGGTGATTGGAGAAGGTTTGAGCAAATATTGGTGTTTGGAATCATTACCTATATTACACCAAGAAGGTCAGGAACTTCAGGGCTTGAATGGTCAGAGATTCCTGGAACACAAATTTAATGGTGGGGATCTTGGGGTGATGTAGTATGTGAGGACGATTTCAGGAAGAATGTAAGGGATGCTGAGAAAAGGACATCAGGTTTGGAAAAGTATGGTGGGGGGTTGTTGAATCGTTCTGTGGAGGATTCTGGAGAGTCCAGTTTTTTAAAATCCAGCAGGGTTGGAAGGATTATCAGAGCACCTAAAGGTATGGATGAGTTTGTGTGTGAGTGAGTTATCATGTCTATGGGGCTCATTAGGAATGTGGTTAATCTGCATCCTCCGGGCCGGCGGAAGCCACCTCCGGCCCGGAGGATGCGGATTAACCGCTGCGGATAGAAAAAAGACCCCCCGCCAGATTAGGATGGCTGGGGGATCTTTTTTCTGTCTGCCGCTTTCCCGCCGCGGTCGCCTTCCGACCGCGGCTGAAAAACTCTAACATGGCTGGCGGTGTCTATCAGACACCGCCAGCCATATTAGGATGGCGGCGGTCCTATGCTTTTCCAGGGCGGCATTTCCGCCATGGAAAGGCATACAGACTTTTCTTTGGGGGCCCGTTGTGTGCCCCCAGGGGTGAAGGGGTGGTGGGGGATGCATATGGGGGGTACCTATGGTACCCCCTGCCTTTGCGTGCATGAAGTGACAGGCATCACGCGGTGCCTGCAGCTTCGTGCACGCAAAGGAAAACATGGTTTATTTAAAATTGCGGCGTGTGCTGCTTCAAGCAGCACCCGCCGCAATGTTAAATATACAGTATGTGACTGCCAGGGTGGCGGTCACATCCTAATCTGCACGGAGGGACCGCCGCTGACCCTGCGGACGGTCCCTCCTACTCTGGGGTGGCGGACGGACGCAGGTCCGTCCGCCATCCTAAAGAGCCCCTATGTTTTTAGTTTTGTTTATTTGAAGAAAGAGGGATGTATAGTGGTGGGTTTGATTGTATTGTTAGATTAGAGAAGGTGGGATGTACAAATGTATTATGCAGCGTTAGAATGTGTATGTATAGCCTGTCATGGAATGTCCTGGCATTGTGGAGTCTTTCCTGCAGCTATGAACATCCTTGTACATATGAAGCTACTCGAATAAAAGTGGATTATTCTACTACGCCTTGGTGTGATTGATGGATTAATGGATCGCTACAGATGTAAAGGGGCCATCCACTGTAGGGAAAAAAACACTTTTCTTTGCAGAGTCCCACATCTATAGGTGTTGTAGAAAGTTTGTTTGATGACATCAGTTGGGTATTATAAGATCTATTATGACATCATTGAAGGGATGGGCCTTTTGAGGCATGTGCAATGAGAAACCCAGCGTTTGGCAGAGGGGAGCTGCCTTTGATCAATCTAATTGGCCCAGAATGACTAACACTCCTTAAAACGGTTATTTATGTTTAGTAGGTGAACCATAAAGTCCACAGTGCGGCATAATTTCCTCAAGCAAACTACTATATATCTATGTATCAAGCATGTTAAATGAACACCTGCTGTTTAAAGATATTGAAGACTTTAAAAAAAATAATCTTATTTGGCTTCAGGAACCCAAAAAGAAGAATTAAATCATGAAATACATAAATTCATTTGCATATTTTTTTCCACAGAAGGCTTCATAACTTAATACCTGGAATTCATTATTCTGACTTGAAAAGGGCTGGCCAGCTAGTACCATTTTCAAGACTGCTAGCATGACAATCAATCACAAGACTATAATATTACAGTTTGAAAGTGATGTAGTGTGACAAGAACTTGAGATAACAAAACATTCCATTAATTTTAAAAACAAGGTCTCCTAGCTCCAAGTCTACTCTGCCAACAGTAGACTTGTTCCTGGAATACAGTGCTGTAGATAAGAAAAATGAGCTCCCACTTGCTATCGTAGCCATTAAATGAAGACTGCTGTAAACAAAACTGAAAAACAAATGAACTAAAATGTGTCTTTTCCAGACAGAGCACATCCTCCGAGTTCCAGCTCTGCTTGACAAGGTCATTTGCATGGTGCTGGTCTCGGCTTGCAGTCCTCAGGCACATCTGTTGTGTGAAAGTTTTATGAACCTAAAATACCCTTTTCAGAACAAACAGCAGGCACGGATCAGGCCTTCCATTGTGAGTCATATCATTAAAAGAACATTTATTTAAGGAGTACTGCCTACAAATTATGTAATTAATGCTGGCAGGATATCGTCAGGTGGTGCGGGCACTCTAACAGATTGATAGGAGCTAAAGTTTCTTTCCAATGGAGGGAAGTGAGAATAACAACTATCGAATTAGCAAGATTTATAATATCTAATGAGCCATGCTCATGAAAGGCAACGAATACTGAATGCAAGGTGGTGAAATTATGGAAAGGCCTAGAGGAAGTGGATGTTCACAAATTCGGCTCTGGTTAAGAGCAATAAGCAGGGCCTAATTTGTGCGGTTGGTTGCAGGTGGCGGAACGGGAATTACATTTTTTAATCATGGTTCTTTGAATCAGAGTTAGAAAGGCAGAAAATGTGAAAAGAATGAGAAAGAGAAAAATAAGAAAACTGTGACAGAAGAAGAAAGCAGGAATGAAATGAAATCTGCAAGAGTTTTATTTTTTGAAAATATTAACATGGCATGTGGTCACTAAAGATATAGCTGCCAGCCGCGGTCCTTGTAGGTTACAGCAGTGGGGCAGTGGGACCGCGTTGGGGGGGATTTCGAGGGACGATGCAGAGGGAAAATTAATGATGTGTTTAATTTTCCCCCTGCATCGTCTCTCGAAATACCTCCCCACGCGGCCCCACTGCCCCACCGCTGTTACCTGCATGGACCGCTGCTGATAGCTGCGCTTTACATGGTAACAAAGGATGCGACTCAAGGTCTAAACTGGAATTAGCTAACAAGAAGGAGGAGTGCAAAGGAGAGGGTGAAGCAATATCATTGAATTAGGTGGATGGAGAAGGGAATGTAATGGGAAGGGTGCTGATTGGAGGATTGGGAGGAGTTATAGTTGGGGGAAGCACATGAAAAGCGGAGAAGGGTAGAGGGGGAGATGGAATTGAACTGGGGGAGTAGAGAAGAGAGAGCACGGAAAAGTCTGAAAAAAGTTAAGGAGAGAGTAGAGATAGGAGGAATTAAGGCAAATAGGTGGATATTGCATGTCATTCAGATCAGCTTTGACAGTAAAAAAGGGAACAAGACTGTGATCCTGTGGTGCAATGCAGAACTACTGGGTCTGGTACAATCTAAACGTGTGGTTTTAACAGACGATGGAAAGATAGCAGAGTTGATGCAATACTGATTCCAGTAGGCCGGGAGTTCCAGAATGTTGAGGTCGATCCTAAGAAAGACTGGCACAGAGCATTTGAAGTTAAGGATAAAGGCGTTTCTAGAAGAATGTTTGCTTTGCTTCTAGGATTCCCACTTCCTCTTGAGATCAGGGCCCAACTGGCAAAGCTTTTCCTCTGAGGGGGATGTGTCTTGCTTCAAGCTCAGATGAGTTACACCTACACATCCAGACCTGACCTGACTAAAAAGCATTTTTTAGCTTAGGTATGATTTGCTTACGAATTTTCAAGAGACTCAATCCTGCCATTACTGCAGTGAGTATGCAGATGACCTTAAGTGACGTCCGGCCACCAGCTTATTAACTGAAACTGACATATACACTAGGTTCTCATGAACTGAGGCTAAACTGTTAAACTTCACCTACATGACTACTGAATTGACCTTATTGAAGGGACCTTTGAGTTAGCAGTGTTCCAAGGATTTTTAATCAATCGGCAAGGGATGGAGTCTTTACAGGAGCATAGTGTCAGTGAAATGTGTCTTATATCCCTGGGTAAATTCCATACTAAGGTGGTCTTTATTTGGACCCATTCATAAAGGGATAATCCTCCTTCATCCATTGGTGTACACTTTGACAGCTTTTAGTTATGTTGCCACCGGTAACTTGTTTTCTGTCCAGTCAGTGGAAATTTTGAATGTACACCCATTAATTTGTGCCAGGATTCATGCTGAGGTATAATGGGCTGTTAATTGAAGTCTGGGTTTGTAAGATCAATACAGCGGTGCCGAAAGAGGTCCTTGTCTCTAATGTCGGAATGTCTGAGAATTGTTTAATTTTCCTTGTCTTATTGTTACAATCAAGCAAGAGCGTAATAATTGGTACTAAACGTGTATAAACTGCATAACAGGAAGCCCTCGTCTCTAATGTCTTAATGGCTGAGATTCTTAAAACTGTTGAATTGTTTCATTTTTTGTAGCCTTCCTCTTCCAGACAAAAGGGTAAAGATGGGAAAGTCTGTGTGAAGGCAGAATGGGAAAATCAAAGGAAGTGGGAAATGGAAGCAGAGTGAGATGGCTTGTGTATTTGTTTTAAATGATGGGTGGCCATGCCAAATCGCCAACCCAGAGATTTTTACCCTGTAAATCCTAAGGGGCAGATTTATGAGGCAGTTGCGCCTCTTTGCGCCGCAATTGCGTCACTTTATTTGACGCAACTTCAGCGCAAACAATGCGCCCTATTTACAAAGTGACGCATCGATGAGATGCGTCACGTTGTAAAGCACTGCGCCATAAGGAGGTGTTCCTGCGCAGGGGGGGGCGTTCCGGCGCAGGAACGCCTCCTGAAAGTGGCTGAGTGAAATCTATGAGATTTCACTCAGTCACTTTCAGGGCAATGCTGCGTCAAAACCCTGCGCCTGCTTGAAGCAGGCGTAGGTCTTGACGCAGCATTGTGCACATGGTGTACCCCCGAGCCTTGCTGGAGCTGCGTCGCACTTGCGACGCAACTCCAGCAATGCACCACATTTCCGGCACAGATGCGTCACGCATCTGTGCCGTTTTTGCACCATGTTTTTGCACCATGGTGCGCCGCATTATAAATGCGGCGCACCATGGGTGGCGGAGCTGTGGCGCACTATGGCGCATGTTAACTGGCGCATCCCTGGGGATGCGCCAGTTAACATAAATCTGCCCCTATGACTTTTGACCATTGTCTTTGGAAATGCACAGTGTAAAGTGTATTATGAAGTTCCATTTAAAAAATGTTTCAGGGATGAAATGCCAGAGAGTAGGGGGATATCTGCCGAACTTTCATTTAGAATGACCTATTAAATCACTCCATAGGGAATATTTTTGGGGTTTCTAACTTCAATCACACATTTTGTGAAATTTGGCTTGAGTATTTACACCAAACGTATATGAAATGTTTCAAGGTAATTGTCAGGAACAACAACACGGTATGCATTTCATGTGGTCAGAGTGGGAAAAGAATCTTTATTTACCAATCAAGGTAGATGGACATAGGCATTGGATATATTCATGGCTTCCCATTTTTAATCATTTAGAACATTGTAGTCTTATTTATTGATTTTACCTCGTTTCTTTTTAATGCACATTTAAGTAACATTCTCTAGTTCACATCAAAGTCAAAATTGTGTCTGGTGTATTGTTCCCAAACCAAGATGGCATCCACATTATGAGCATATAATTTCAAATGAAAACAAACATGAACTAGAATGTGTCAGCCTTCTTTGGGCTCTAGTAGATCAGCTGCTTATCCTGAAGACCATCACTGTGCACTGGGGATTTTTGTCTCCACCCATCTCGCTCAGTATGACTGGCTTGTGCTATGATCATATCTGGAAATCCTGTTTGTCTATTTGCCATAATTCTTTTGTGGAACTGATTATAGAAGAAATGCTGACATCAGTGTTTTTGTGGACTTGGACATTCCTTCAAATGTCTATTGTGTCATGACTATTGAACTAAAGTTACATTTTAGTCTACTGAGTGATACTTTCCCATTACTTCCAAAGACTTTGAATCAACTTCTTCCTTTGGTTTTCTGAATGTATTGTACACTGCATTCAATATTATTCAAGGTAGTTTAAGTAGTAGTTTCCATAAGCTTATATCATCAGACCACAGAAGAGTTAGACTTTAAGCAAAAGCTTCATAATATATGCTGCAGGCGAGTATTTGTATGCACATCACATGTAGCTGCAGAGTGTTACTCCACTCCGAAAGGTATATCATATGCTCTATTTTAGCCAGTTCAGTTCAGGAGACTATATATCAATGTTGTGTGTTCACTCTTTTCCAGACTCAAACTCTTCAGACAAAGCTACACCTAGTCCAGGGGAATTTGATAGGAATAATGTGTTTTTTTTCCAATTCACCTTCCACCTCCCACCACTCATGATCTCTTTATACAGACAATCTCTTAAGTGGTTTCTCAGCCTCCTCAGAGAACAAGGTGAGCAAGATGGGGCACCCTCAAAGACCAGACAACCCCATAGTGGCAACATGAGTCTGGCAGTATCATCATATAATGCTACTTGATCAACACCAAATTCAAACAGCAATATATTTCATAGGCAGTAATGTTGAATCATTTTGGATAAAAACAGGCAAAGCATTCCAAAAATGGTTCTCCCAATGGGAAAGTCTACCGATTATGTGTCTGTTTTGCCCTCCAGTTATACATCCCCTGCACCATAACAGGTGCACTCATTGCAACATAAGGCTATTTGAGAGCCTTTCTCCTATTTGTGATGTGAGGTACCTTATTACTACCACATTTGGGTATTGTTCTCAGAAATATTTTGAGGCAGGCAAAGATTGGGCTATTTCCTGAAGTACTAGATGCATCACATAATATCTGGAGTGGAAAACAATTACATGTCGAGAGTTAGGCAACACCAACAAAAACAGAAATACAACTCTTTCAAATGTATATTCATAGGAATATTGATATAAATGTAAACAGCAGTGTCTCAAGTACATAAACATAGGATTAATATATTTTGTAAAAAATAAAACAAACCTCACAAAATATATATAAAAATAATAAAACAGCAGCTAGCACAGCCATTTAATCCATTTCAAAGTCACCAAGAAAAAAATATTAATTGAACTTTTCAACATATGATTTCAGGCACTCTTGAGGGTCTGCTAACATCAGAGATTTAAAAAAACGTTGGATTCACATATAACTACACCAATTTATGGTTGGATGGGAAATCCCAGTTATTGCACTACGAACATTACAAAAGTAAAAATTTGAAGATTGGATTGTCAATTATCCAGAAGTATTATTAAGTGGACCAACTCTCCATAATAAAGAAATTGGCCTATTCATTTCTAGAGGAAGCCACACTTATCACCTTGGCTGCTAGAGCAATTCCCGCTGGGTGCTGAAATATTCAGAAGCCCATGCTCCATGACGAGCTCAGCTCGTCATGAGTGTATGAGAGGTGTACATCATGACGAGCTGAGCTCATCATGAGCGTCGAAGGTGTTAAAATGGATAGACATGTAATAATGAGAACGGATATGTACACGCACTCTACGGAGGAAGCACGTTGCTCTTCCCTGCTTAACTGCAGTAGCTACAATATGGAACAATCTAAACAAAGAAATGGGATGGTAAAACAGATTGACCTACAAAAGACCCCTCTTTTGGGCACATAAACCAAAACAGTGAAGGTGTTGATGTCTTGATGTGCTTCCATGGACGACTTACCTTTCTAATAGATGCAGTCCAGAGCAGCTGAATGTTGCATGTATCAGACAATGGAGTCAAGTGTTCATGGAGCTCTGATGTGGGCCCTGCTGGTGTGTCATCATTGTGCATTGTGTCAATGTGGCGTTCTCTGGGTGCGTGGCTGTTGCAGCTTAGGATGCTCTCTGTTTGACTTGGAAGTTCTTAAGTATCATTGGTTAGATTAGATTCTTTGGTGGACAATATAGTATAATTCGGTTTAAATCCTTATCGATGTATATTAGAAAACTGAATTTCTATGTCAGCTTTTCTTTTAAGAATCAAATTATATTTTAGCCTTACTTTTAATGGTGGTCCCCTGCCTAAGATGGGGAAATGCTATTTTCTTTTTCAATCATTGTTGTTTTATGTCATTTTGATCTGCTTACATGGTATGGAGGAGACAAAGCGGGTGTGCTGCAATATTCTCCTACCGGTCGAATATGTTTCTTCGCCCCTTTTATCTTCTGGTACTTTTTTGCATTGCTGAATAGCTGATTTATTTGTCCAGGCTCTTAGTGGATTTTGCTGGCTTAAGATGTTTTCCCTCTAAGGAAAAGAAGTCTTCTTTTGTTTCCAAAGCCTTCATGTTGAACCCGGAGTCAGAGGAGGTGTTTTTTTCAGCGGGAGTGCCTATTTCCGCTTCAAGAGTAATTTTTCTAGGTCGTCAAGAAGACCACTCTTTCACAGTTGCAAGGATGCAGGAAGTCATCAGCATCTCAACATTAAACAAGTATTTAATGCAAATGATATTGAACCATTCACCTACTTGCAAACTGAATGCAACATGAATATGTTTCAATCCTTTGGATATTTACATCTAAAGCAGGTCTCAACTACAATAACTGAGGAAGATGAAGACAGGAAGAAAGACTCTCCATTAAAAATGTGATTCCTAGGGGGGCGTGGCTAGCAGCCGGACATGGCCGTCGCATAGCCGTGAAGCTCCGAGAGTGAGGCGGCTTCCCCACTGAAATCCGTACACTTATCCGTCAGTTTGAAGCCTCCACCCGGAGGAACCTGGGTCCAGGACCGAGCGAAGTCCACCCGACGAAACCGTGGTCAAAATCGGATGCCGGGAAGTGACGCTGTGGAACTCCGTCTGCTGAGGGCCTTCAACGGGCTGACTCACCGAGCACCAGTATCAGTAGTGGCCAGGCAGAAGTGCGGGTGAAGCGGCAGAAGCAGACCGGAAGCCCGCGCTGGCTAAATACTCCTGAGGCACCCCGGCGAAAACGGAAATCGGACTCCTCACTCACTCTTCCCAAGTGCCTTCTGAACCCTAACGGCACCAAAACGGGAAACACCAAAGGGAGCGGGCAGCGGAGAAGTGCCTAAAATCGGGCTTCGCAGATTACACGATAACTCGCGCCCCTAACACGCTGCAGCAGAGACGGAGGAATAAAAGTCAAACACCCGACCCGGTAAAAGAAAGCCGGCACCTCACTGCTCTAGACTCTGGAGAAAGGGCACATAATAGACTGCGTTGAGTATTGACCCAGCCCCCCCACACAACAACCGGAGACAGGTGGCGATCCATACCGCACCACTGCAGTAGTACCACACGGCATTCCTGGGCAGCTGAACTTCGCCCTGGCCCACGCCCGAGTGGCTAAAAGACACAAGACGAAGCAGCAATTGTAAGGGCTCGAAGCGGAGGGGCACGAGCGAGGTGGACGGGGCTTCAAGGAGCCCAGCAACGGTAGGTTAGCCTGCAAACCTATCCAGCGGCCAGGACGGGACATGGTTGGAGAGGTCCCACGGGACAGGAGCAGTGCTGAAACCATGGCAGGCAGAGGCCCGAGAAGCAACGCATCACAGTCCAGGTTAAAAAAAATTGCCTTTGACAAGCAGGCCCCCTCTCAATTAGAGCCTCGCACTTCCACGAGGAAGACACCAGAGGGTGAGGGAGCCAAGAAAGCAACGCTTGAAGACGTGATGAAGGCATTGGCACAGGTACAAGCAACGGTGGGGTCCACAGCCACGGAAGTCTCCCTGCTGCATGCTGACTTTAAAAAAATGGGTGAGAATATGAAGCAGGTCGAAGTGGTCACGAAATCCTTAGTGGAGGATGTATCGGAACTACAAATAGCGATGGAGCATGTTGCGGCAGAGAATAAGGTGCTAAAAGAGAAACTGGACGACCAGGAAGGACGCTCCAGAAGAAACAATGTAAGAATTATTGGGGTGCTGGAATCGGAAGGCACCCACGCCATGGACCTGTATGTAGAGGATCTGATCAAAACGCAGCTCAAACCAAAGGGAGTATCACAGTTCTTCTCAGTAGAACGAGCGCATAGAGTCCCCGGGGGAAAGCCTAAACCTGGAGCCCCCACAAGACCAATACTGGCGAGAATCTTTAACTTTTGTGATCGCGATGCGATCCTGCAAGCGGCGAGAGTAGCCACACCAATACAGATCCAAAATTCCACACTCGCCTTCTTTCCAGATTATACAGCAGAAGTAGTGCGTCGGAGGAGGACCTTCCTTGAAATTAAGAAGGAGCTGAGAGCTAAGGAGCTGCCGTACTCTATGCTGTTTCCAGCACGACTGAGAGTGGTAGCAGACAGTAAGGTTTGGTTCTTCGACACGTCAGAGTCGGCCCGGAACTGGCTGGAGGGATGGAGACAAGTAGGATTGCCCTGCCGCTCTCATAGGACTAACCAGAACCAACGAGGAGACAGCCAACTGAGATCATAGGCTTCGGGCAGTGCTGGCTCAGCACGGTCGCCAGCACAGGAACACTTTGATGCAGAGGACGGAGTGGAATAATGAACTTCCGGCACATCATTAGGTGACACTTTAAAGAGATTTTACCGGTGGGACTGGGCTTGGACACTGACCCGGGTGAGACCGGAGAGGGCAGGGGAATCGTCTGCTCCGGAGCATACTTCACCCCAGCAAGCAAGTAACAGTTCATGGGATGGGTAAAGCACTCTGATGAGTTGGGGGGGTGGGCAGTTCCAGGTCCGTTAAGCAGGGAGGCAGGGAGGGGGAGGCATGGGGGGGGGGGTTGCTTAGTTATTAAGTACAAACTGCAAGTTAAAACTGAACACACAGTTGGTCACACAAGAAAGGGGGTGGAGGGGGGATTTTGGTTTTGTTGGTTTGGCTCAAACCTTACACTCTATGGTACACCATGTCACTTTCTGTCCATGCGGATCCACAGACGACAGCAGGCACACATCACCACAGTTGATGCGACAATTAGACATGATCCTAAGACCACAGGATGGCTCGCCGGACCCACACCTAGGTCACTGCTGATATAACACACACCAGGGCGGTGCCCCCCCTCCGAATATTCACATGGAATGTTAGAGGATGAGGGGGACAAAATAAAGAGAGGACTGGTCCTACAGGCGAATAAGCGCCAAGGCCCACAATAATATTACTACAAGAAACACACCTCACTGGGACAGCATGCCGTGCACTCGACAGACGAGGCTACAAAATGGCGGCGCATGCCGAGTTTACAGCAGGGTCACGAGGGACAGGTATTTTGGTGAAAAACTCTCCCCCCATCATAGTGATACAACACAAGGTAGATGATCAGGGCCGCTTCGCGGCGGTACATGGGCAATGGGAGGGTAAACTCTGGAATGTAGTGTCCGTATGTATTTCTCCAGCACTCCACTCCATAACACTGCCAGCACTAGGGGAATTCCTTTTGAATCTCCCACCGGGAGATACGATTATAGGGGGGGACTTTAACGCCATCGTAGACCCAGCACTGGACACGCTTCCCATCAGAACATGTACATCGGGCTCCGCTGCACTCCCAGGTTTCATGGAGGCATTGGGGCTGAAAGATGCCTGGCGTCATATCCACCCCACGGAGACGTAATACACCTTTTACTCTCAGGTACACAATAGCCTGTCCCGTATAGATTATTTTTTTGCTCCTCTGTGATGGGATGAGAGACGTGGACGACATAACCATACTGCTGAGAGGAATCTCAGACCACTCTCCTGTATTACTATCCATCACCACTAAAGAGAAAAAGCGCGCGAGAATGTATCCCATATATCCCAACTATCTCATGATTCCCCAGATCAAAAAAGACCTTAAAATAGCGACCAAACACTACTTTGCAGAGACCACAACATCAGTATCCTCCCCCTCGATTCTGTGGGAGGCGTTTAAGACGGTCCTGCGGGGGCGGGTGATCGCGCCGGTGACGGGACATAAACAAGCATACCAGCAGGAGCTATCAGAGATGGAGCTGGTGCTACAAGAGGCCAACATATCACACATGGCTAATCCCACAGTTCTGAGTTATGTTCAATGAGAACAGACAACATATGAATATAAAAATAGTAAGACCTGATAACTGTTAAATATGATCTAGAGGATGGTATGGAGGAAATGACTTTTTGATACGCCGCCGGACCCCAGGGTTGTCGGCCTTACGGCTGTGTACTAGTGAACAGAAGAGATGTTGAACATGTCTGAGGCGGCCGGCCCAAAGGGTTGTAGGCCCTGGTATGTAACTATTTCTTCTGTAAATACCTTCAATAAAGGTCTTTAAAAAAATGTGATTCCTAGATGGGAAAATGTCTAAAAAAGCTATCTCTAACACATATAATACCACGATGACACACATTTAAAAAGTGCTGCTCACCCTGAAGTAGGAAATCAAATACAACAAAATATGGGGGTGATGAGAGGGAAGTATCTATGAGGCTAGGAACTGACTTCCCCAAACCCCACATCCTTCAATGTTTGAAAAGAGAGATGGAAAATGCTCAAGAAGGAATAAGAATGAACTGTTTTAAGAGTGCACAGTATTTTGGGATCACATATATGGGGGCATTCATATATTCAATGGAGGATGGTTTGATGGCTGAACAGAATACTATAAATGATTACTGCTTTTTTGCATGAATACTGACACATAATGGAACTGCAAACACAATGGTCTCATATTCAAGTATTAGAGTTATTGTAAGAAAATGGAAATAAAATATATTTGAACATAATCTTCAGATTCATTAAATGGAAATTACTGAGAAACCTTGTCAATTTAATACCTTGGGTGGGCCAATTAAAACTGTAAATTTGAGAAATATAAGAGCAATGTCACATCTGATAAATTGGCACAACAGTGTTGTAAAATTTCAGCTAATGGAGTGGTAACTAATATACTATTTTAAAATGATGATACTATTTATAGGCATTGCCTGATAGATCTCCCTCTTCAATATTATGCTCTCTTAATCTATTCATACCACTAGTGTGAAACCTGGGCCGATAATCGTGAACATTACCTGCGCCATCTTGCCCGATAGTCCTTTTCTACGCACACATAGGCCGCAGCCATTTTGATTGATCGCAACCATTTTGTGTTCTGTTGTTCACCCCTGTTTCACCTGTACTTCTACAAGTATCTTTATAACCTTCTGACCGACTTGGTATGTGTGCTAAGGGCCATAATCTAGCGGATATGCCCATGTTTGATGTTAGCTTAAGAACGACATTCTATTGCCGCGGCAAACCTTTGCATTACTTGTTCCTCTCCATCCCTGTGCACGTAACCAAAGATTGTAGATACCAAAATGTCCCGCACTAACCTGATTTATTGCACCCCAAAGAATGCACCTCCCGATGGACAATGGAACTTGTTTTCCTATCAACAGTAAAGGACATTAACCCTGACCAGTCTCACATGTTCCCGACCCTGAGGCAAAGGCCAGCTGCCTGATTAACATCACATGTCCGACTGTTTATGATTGGGAGGGTACGAACCAACTTGTCCGAAATGTATGGCATCCTGTCCAGGGCGGGGTACCAAGCTTACATGACACCGCTCATAAAGATAGCATTGTCGCAACACTGTATAAATGTAGCCTGTTGAAGAGTTGAAGTTAGAACACCTCCCTGAGAGACATCCCAGTGTCTCCGTTAAATGTGCTCTCCTCTAGAGTAAATAAACCTAGTTCTTGCCTTCCAGTTTCCCATGCCTGCCTAGTTATTTTAATAGAATCGAAAGTGAATTAAAGGTGATAAGCCAAGCAGCTGGCAACGGAGAGTGATCAGATGTAATCCTCGGCAAAATCTGAATTGCAACACCCCTCATTAGTGAAGCATATAAAAAAAATAATCAAGACGTGCAAGTTTTTTGTGAGGATAAGAATAATAGGTAAACCTGTCTGTCGGGCATATATTACTCCATACATCAATCAAACCATGACCATTAAAACAATTATACAGGGCTTTAAACACCCGTGGCTTACGCCCATGATAGCCCCGTGGTCCTTTCTGCAAATCTGAAATTATTAGATTGATATTCATGTCCCCACATAGAATCAAGGTTGCCCCCATAATGCTAATTCGATATTTAACTCTTCAAAAGTGGAAGCATCATTCAACTTGGATCCATATATAACAAAAACTGTATATTTAGTTTCATCAAAGCTACATTCTGCGATGGCCCATCTACCACCTTTATCCACTAAACAAAGACCAATTATAACCCTATTATCCTTAGCTAATATTGCCACTCCTCTAATCATAAAGGATTGCTGTGAGGCCACTACCAGTGTATATCCCAAAGGTTTCTAAAACTGCCCTTTGTATCCAAGGTATGCTCTTGATGACAGTCCACATCAGGCTGGATGTTACGTAATTCTGTTGTAAACACGATTTCTCTTACTCCAATTGTTTAATCCAGAGACATTCCAAGTACATATCTTTAAACCCTTAGCTACCATAGTAATAATCAAATAATCTTTCTGTCACGAATATCTTATAATACAAAAAAGCACTATATATTTCCCAATGTTTCTGAGCTTGCCAAAGATTTTCTTTATTTATTTCTCAAGTAACTGTGGAGTTTTTACCCATTTTTCCTCACCCAAGTGAACTACCCCCTTCGCCCCCCCTCCTCCCCCAAAGGATCCCTCCCCCCAACCCCCCCAAAACAAGGCTTTAGGACTTATTGTCCTGTAGATGCAGACAAGCGTATACCCCCTTGCCAACCCCCACGACTCTGCAAATATTCATACTCATGTGTATCTGTTCAAACTTCAACGAGAGAGAAAAAGAAACGCAAATATCCGAGTATACACATATCCCAATGTTACACAGCATGATACTCTGTTACAGCTATGAACTTTACAAAAGCCCTCCGTTAAATAGAGTTCAGGAACTCTTTAGCAGACCCCTCATTATTAAAAAAATGCTTGCGATCTTTATAGACTCAATTTTGCTGGATTCAACAAATAAGACTGAGCTCCTTTGGCCTGAAATCGAGCAATCAATTCACGCAACTGCCACCGGAGCTCAACTGTAAATCGGCAGAAATCAGGTTGTACAAAGAATTCAAAATCACCCCCTGATCTTTTTTTATAAGGACGAGCTAGCTGAAAAACCTCTTCACGTGCAAGAAAACTATTGAGTGAAATAAGAAAAGCCCTAGGTTTTTCATTTAGCGACTCAGTACCAGAGGGAGTGCATCTGATAAAGGGGAAGCAATGAGCCCTTTCAATTTCACGGTCCCAGTCCCATTTAGACAGTTCCGGAAAGGCCTTTTTAAATAGTTCCACAATGTAACGTCGAGGATCTTGTCCCTCCTTCCCCTCTGGAATCTGAAAAATGCATAAATTATTCCTCCATGCCCGATTTTCGATATCCGCCAGTTTCCAAGTTGTGTCATCCCTAACAGTCACAATGTTTTGCTGGGCTAAATCATCCTCCAAATTAGAGATTCGGGCTTCAGCCTCATTGAATCGAGAGATAAAGTTCGCATGAGACTTCGACATCCTCTGGACTGAATTCTGTAGCTTTCTGCAAATATTTTGCACTCTCTGGCTCTCTTCCCTCATTTCGGTACGATGTGACATTATAGACTGATAAATTAATGAAAGGAAGATGTCTTCTTCAGCAAGTTGGTGTGGTTGTATTTGACCAGAGAATTCTGCACTATCCCCCCCATCGATCAATCAGTGTTAACTCTGACTTCTTGCATACTGTGCCCGACTTCCCTTCGTTTTGCTCTCCCGGCTCTTCCAGCGATAAACTACTATCGTCACTACCTTCATTAACACTCATTTGTGCCGCATACTGATGCACAAGATCTTCACAAGATGACATTGAATGTTCGGATAAGGAATAATAGTCCCCTGACTCAGCATCATGCATATGTAGGTGACCCCCAGTTGCACTAGGCTCCTAAGCTTCTGCGTTAGCAATAGATATTATGTCACTGTTTTGTTCTCCCATCACAAAATCACCACAAGATCCTGAGGTATTTATATCCCTAACATGCAAATCCGCGCCATTTTCTCCAGCCTCTAAGAAAGTTCCAGTGGCTCCGGTAGGTGTTTCACTCTGTGCCACTGCCTCTGTCTCCTTGCTCACATTCACACTGGCGGCAAGAAGCTTGTCCATTCGACACAAACCGGTAGACACAGCAGACACAACATTTATAGGTAGAGAGGCTGTGGGGGGGCTGTTGTTTCCCCTGTCGCTTTTCCTAATTTACAGAAAATATTGCTGGTATTTTCTTTGCCTCTGCTACCTCCTTTCCCTTGGTAGCAGCATAATCCAAAGCAGTATCATTCTCTGCCGCCGCCAATACATTTGAAACGTGGCCAGCTCTCACCTCCGAACCGACAGCAGCGGCCGGTCCAGCTCCTGCATTTGCTCCCGTAGTCACCGCAATTCCTGTGCTTCCCACGTCATGAGCAGCGTCCCACGCATTATCTTGGGTGCGAGGTCTGCCGCGTCCTCCCTTAGGGGGCATAATTCGCGTTTTGAGCACCGACAGGCTTTCCGCCTACAAACAAAGTTTTCCCCTGCCAAACCGAGCAGAAAATTACCAGCGCGTTTAAACTGAACGCGCTTTCTTCCATGATTCCTCGGCGTTCAGACGTATAGCTGGGCGGGTCCGGGTCCGCCCACACACAAGGCCGTATCAAAGAGACTGGATCTGTGGCGACTACCGGGGTCACCGATTCTCCCCGTACAAGCAACCTCACAGAGAAGGTAGGAATATCAAAGAGCTTCTGGAGACAGAAAAATCAATAGAACTATGCTTCTCAAGTCCAAGGTCACATTACTGCAACATTGTATCAAAGAAAGTTGCAGAGTCGGGAGCTGGCAAGAACGCTTGACTTACAGTCCCTTGCAGCGGGCGCCATCTTGCCTCGCCCACCACACTTACAAAGGGTTATGATACTAGTCTTTTGTGTCTCAATACAAAACTTGGGCCAGGGAGGGAGGCAGGAAATTGCAAACATCTCCAAGGGTGGAAACCTCCAGAACCTTCTGCTTCAAAGTGGGCACCAGGTGTAAATAATGGACCATCAGACCCAATCCTTCAGTACACCTCTGGACCTGTGAAATACCTAGAAGGTGGTGCCATCCCAGTCTGGACCCTTGGAAGAGTGCCTGAAGGTGTGCTACCAGCCCAACTGTGGTCCTGTGTGAGCAGAACTGCTGTACCATGAAGCATCTCCTTGCTGCTCTGTTTTGGAACCACAGCTGTATGATGTATCCTTGTGGTAGGACAGGGGTCTCCAACCATTTCTGAAGTTAGAGCTACTTCTAATCAGTGAAAATCATCGTGAGCTACTAAAGGTCAAGCAGCTTGCGCATTTTTCTGAGAGACCTCCCCCTATGCCCATCTATAAGGGCTACACTAGTATTTGAATCACAGTTGACTGCGCAACCGCGGAGTGTTGTCGTTTGTGTATTGTTGAGGGCAGGAAGGTAATATTTGTACTAACATTACTACAATAATATCATGGCTAGCCAAGTGACCTCATATCGGTTGTAATACTTTCAGACAGTCCTGGCTTTTAGATTCAATTCTGCATGCTGACATTTAGAGCCCAAACTTCCAATTCTAAAAGCACAAACACAAGGCCCAGAATGCAACCTGCTATTGGGCAGAAAACCAAGATTGGATGAAAGTCGCAGGTGGCATGTCCGCTGGCCTCTCTGAAAATGGAAGATGGACATATATTTTCATGAAGACACATTTACACCTTGGTCTTCCAGCCTTCTTTTGTTGTAGTCTATTACTTAAATTACATAATTTGTGATTTGAAGCGTTACTATTTAAGAACAAAAAATCCCTCTTTAAAACTTCATTTTGTGTTGTTGTCTATCTGCCTTAGCTGCAGAGAATGGGCTTGTTTTTGTGAACTTGGCCGGACAAACTGCCACCATGTGTAACCCACCTTGACTCCCATCTGTTGTGACAGCCGAGAACACTACCCATCTCCTGTGTAAAGATGTTTGATTTGTAAGATAACAGTGGGGCAGAGTGTGCCTTGGTGCCTCCGACCTTTGCTACTTCCAGTAAGGCAGAGGTAATGCCCATGATGAGCATTGTACACCCCCTGCCAGCACAGACACTTGGTACATAATGGATGTGAAGTGTAACACCCCTGGTATCAGGAACACTTGGGGGCAGATTTACAAGCCCCTTGCGCCACGTTAACACCGCCTTGCGTGACGCAACAGCGGAGTAAACGTAGCGCATCCCTGCGAGGCATTTACAACGTGACGCATCTAGGGAGATGCGTCACGTTATAAAGCCCAGCACCACAATGGGGGGCGTTCCCATGCAAGGTGGGCGTTCCGGCGCCTGTGCGCCTCGCAAAAGTGCCTGCGTGAAATCTACAAGATTTCACGCAGGCACTTCCGCGACGCTGCTACGTCAATTCCTTACGCCTGGTGTAAGGACTGACACAGCATGTTAAGTATTGGGCGGCCCTGAGCATTGCTGGAGTTGCGTCACGCTTGCGACGCGACTCCAGTGATGCGCCGCCCTTCCGTCACGAGATGCATCACGCATCTGCCTAACCTTGCGCCACGGCGCACCGCATTGTAAATGCGGCGCATCTTCTGTGACGCAAGGGTAGTTTTGCGTGACGCATTTGTTCTGGCGTATCTCTGCTGATATGCAGAGATGCGCCAGAACTCTTAAATATGCCCCTTGGGATGTAATGGATCATGATGTAACTTCCCTTAACGTCCCACAGGTGGACACTTTTTGACATTCTAACAAGCATTGCCTCACCCTAAAAATGATCCGGCATAAGACTGAACACAAACATGGTATCAAGCATGCCTAATGTTTTACTTAAGTGAGCCTTTAAAAGTTGCACTCATATGAAACACTGTTTTATAACGTTTCAGCGAAACCTGGGAATGTGAGCACATAACCTGCCTGTTTGATGCAATTGAAGTGTTTCTCTGAAAATGAAGAATTGCATGTGTACGATTTTAATTGTCTACATTTAAAATTTTTCTGCTCTTTAAACTATTCCTTCAAGCGGAGCAATAAATCACTTTCTGTTTCGTCTGTTTCGTTGCAGTGTGCAAATATCAAGTTAATTTAAACACAAGAGAGATCATCACATAAATACAATCTGCAGGGTTTAACTCTGTTTTTTTGTTGCTAATGGGCTGCCTCGCATATACAACTATCAGCCCTGGGCAGGGGCTCGCTATGGGTGTGGAACTGATGAGGCCTGCATAGGGTTCCTTAACTTACCTGCTGCTCCGGTCCAACTGGTAGCATGCTGAACAAGGCAGATGGTACTGGTCTCGTTGGCAGTTTAATACTGCTTCCATCACCTGCACGTTTTCCAGCACCGAACGCTCCGCTCTGCCATGCCTGCTGCTCTGCAATGGCACTCGACGCGCAGGATGAAAAGCACGATTCCAGGATGTGAAAGGCAGGTGGCTCCGAGACTACTGGAGGAACAATTTGTCATCCTCCATAGCCCGCCCACCCCTCCTCAGCTAAACTCAGTTATGCTAATCTGAGCAGCTGGTTTCAGTGAGGGTGGTCAACATAAAAAAGGCCGAAATACTCTCAACGATGTCAATGGGCTATTAAATTGCGACACTACCAGTGCTTGCTACTCACATGGCCTTGGCGAGCTACCGGTAGGGGTAGCTCGCGATCGACCGGTCAACTGATCTGAGCAAGGGACTCACGTCTGAGCATACCCTGCCGGTCCTCGGTAGCTTGTTTCCGGTCCAGGGAAGGCATGGCTTGGCAGTTCGGGCTGGACTGTTCCCATGAGGCACAGGGTCAGACGGATTTGCATATGGCCATGTATGAACTGGGGTGGCTGAGTGGGCTAAAGAACGGTGATGGATTAAACCCAGATCAGTTGACTGGGGGTGAGTGCTTGTATTGTCAACGCTCCGTCCATCATTTCCTTTGGTTTTTCTTTGTTTCCAATGCATAACATGCCACATTACATTAGGCACCCAGCCCTGGTGGTTTACAGGGCACTAGGGGTGATTTAGCTAACAGATAAATAAATATTTTTTTTCTGCATGGAACAGGCCCATTTTCCTGCCATGTCATTGCAGTGATTTTAAATTACAGCCCACCCAGAGCATTATTGTGATATAAGTGAGTGGTGTAAAATTCAGCCCACATATACCATTTAACTTTCACACCTGAGGAACAATTTCTGTGCCAATTGACCACGGCCTAGCTCAAAAGTTAAATACAGCAATTTGATTAAACACCTTTTATAGTTCAGTTTTAGCAGTGTCACAAAGCACAGACTATAAATTCCAGGAATAATAAGGTCCATAAGAAGTTTCTTTTTTTTAAATCCATGGTGGCCATACATAAAAGGCAGATTTACTAATGTGTCAATGTTTTGTTTCCATTTGTATTAAAGAACAATAAGAGCTCTTTATCCTATTGGATGAATAACGTCTGTGTTGAAATTGTTTATATTCAACTATCCACAGCTGATTACCATCTAGATAGGTTTTTTCTTGAGATGACGATGTTATCACTAAAGCATTTTATTAATCGATTGATGAGGGATATTTTAAGCTAATTTAGGACTAACAAATTCTGACTACCAAAATAAAGCTAACGGAAAAGTTTAATGCTAGAGTAGGTTTATAACTTTGTCTTCTAACATATTAAATCTTTTTTAAGCTACTGTCCATATTTTTTTTTCAAATTATTCATTGGTATGCTGTATTTCTTTTTTCAATTTTTAACAATGAAAACGTTTCATTTCATAAATGTTGTTTCATGGAAATTCAAAACTGCCAAAAATCTAGTCAAGACTAGAATATTTTAATGCGATGTTACAGAAGCAAACCCTGGCCATCAAAATAAACTTGTTACGTTAAGAGATTAAAGAATTGAATGAAAGTCATACTTAAAATCAGCTCCATGCATACTAAGTGGCCTCAAAAGATCAAGTTAATAACATGAAAAGAACCTTAGTTGTTTTCATTAAAATCTAACCAGCTACAGAGAAGCATAACATGTTCTTCCTTTCAAGCAAGAAACTACAAATAGGCCAAAATATAATTAATATATATATTTCTTTAAAGTTTTAGCAGCAATACAGTAGGAGTGTTGTGAGCAAAGAAAACTGAGTGCTTTCCAGACATGCTAGATGAGCCAAAATGTTGTAGTCTACTGGATAGAAAATAGAAAGATTTGGCAATGAAAATGCAATATATTTGTAGTGGATACAGACTCATGCCAGATGTCTTCAGTTCAATGTGCTGATGCAGTGTTGAATAGCATTGTTACAAAGAAGTATTTTATTGCTCCTACCTTATGTCAAAATGCTAAAAAGTATTTCAACTACATGCATCAGCCTTTCATTCAGTCCATACACATGCAAATTAACTTTGTGGAAAATGTCTTGCTGTTCTATCAGTCTTGCTTTAGAACTCACTAGTAGGTTTGCTCTAGAGCCCTTTGGGCTGCAAATGAAAGCAAGAGATCTGTGTTAATTCCACACTGCATTTAAGCCAATGCTAATTTCTGTGATGGTCGTAAATAAAAGTAAAGATATTGGTAACACAATGTACCCAATGACATGCACTTGTTTGCTATGAAATGTGTGCAAAACAAACCTACACTGCCACAGTTAATTGCCCCTTTCACACACTACTTTTGAGACAGAATTGCCCAGAGTCCCCTAGCCCAATTAACCAAGAATTGTTTAGCAGGTACTCCATTAGTCAAAGCCAAGTACAGCACAATAACAGTGCTAGAGAAAACTGACTACAATCATTGAGTTGGGGTTTTAAGGGGGAACAACCTTTATAACGCAACGTTTAGCACGCAGTGCTATTACAATACAGACTTTAAAACGATAACCATTACAACGCATTACACTGGGGTGCGCTCTAGGATAGGGAATAGTTTAATTTACTATCCAACACCTTCCCTAGTGTCCACGGGGACTGGTGTTGGAATAGTAAATTAAAATATTCACTGGAATGTGTTTTAAAACTTGCGTAGTTACAGCATGCGTGGTAAAAGCATGCATTGTAACGTACATCCGGTTTCAAGTATTGATGTCACCTCATGAGATTGATCCTTAATTTCCTTCCAGCCAAATTCCTGGGTTTTGGGAGGCAAGAGCAAGATCTCCCCAGGTTGTCTTACTGTGGTGAATGGTTTAGTTAGAGCCTCGGGATTGTAAGAAAAGCTGGCACTTCAAACCACCTTTTTGTTTCCTGTCCCACAAGGGTATCATGAAGAAGAATGAAAAAAACAGAGGAAAAGCAAGCTAATGTTTTGTGAGAATAATCTTATGACACTTTATCTGAATATTGTTAAACTTTGTTCAATTGGCATAGGTATGGAGATGTCTGAAGGTCAATGTTGGTCGACTCGCAGTCAAGTCCTTCTGTACCTAAGCCTCGTTACTCCGAACCTGGAATAATATTTTCAGTGAGGGTAGTAGTTAGTCTTAGTGATGGGAGCCCCACCTGGCTGCAGGCTTGTTTTGAAATGTATCAAATGAATACAATAACCTATGAGACAATTAGGTCAGTGTTGTAATATTATTTGATATGTGTTCTACCAGTTTACTTCAAGGAACCTAAGGAACCACCCTACCTCATGGGTTCCAAGGTTCCCCAAAGTAAACTGGTATAACACATATCAAGTCATATCATAACATATGACTTTTTATCTCATAATTCATTGTATTCATTTGGTACACCCCATAACCATGTGACAAGGATGAGTTGAGTTCCTCCATGGATCTTTGGATTATTATGTAAAATTTGTCAAAAGCTATTCAGAAGAAACAGAACCCCTAGAGCTTTTGTTGTGAAAGGAGACAAAGTTTCAATGAAACTCAGAACAAATTGTAGCATTTGAAACTGTGCTAGGTAGATTTGCATGTGAAGAGATTTTAACACTATTTGACAAAAAACTGTAACACTATGGTCACTGTTGATTCTAGTACATGCACATTGGTAGTATCTTGTTGCAAAACAGTCAGGCAATGAGAAAACTGTTGCCTTTGCCTCTCACACTCTGTGACACACGAAGCATAAATACTCTGTCATAGAGTGGGAGGAATTGGCAGAAGCTTTGGCAATGGGATGCTTTAGGCTTACATCTGGGGAATTAATTTTGTGCTACTTATGATCACAAACTATTGGTGTGCAGCCTTCAATCTGGAGGAGCCTTAAATGCCTCAGCAAGGTTGAAGAGATTGGCTTACTGTCTCATGGGTTACAACTACATGATAAAACATGTGCCAGGTTGGAAAAAAAGTCAAGCTGACTGTTTGTCTAGGTTGCCAGTGCAAGAATGTGTAGGTGAGTCCTATCCTGATGGTGATGAGATTGTGGCTGCTGTTAAAGATGTTGTGGCCTTGTGTTGTGGGCTGTTAGCAAAGAAGAGTGGCTGAGGGAACAAAACAAAGATAAAATGTTGGTCGAGATGAAGGACTTACTAGGCAGGCTTTGTGTCAATGAAAGAGTGGTTAGTCCGAGAGCGAGACAGTTTGTGAAAGTCCTTGCAGAAATAAGCATGGTGTGTGGTGGTGGATTAATGAGTGAGGAGACGTTTATACCACTTGCTACCTAGGGATAAAAGTTTGCATGATTGCAACCAAAGCCTTTTGGGGTAGCCGATGACCATCAAGAGAGTTAAGGAGATATTCTGGTGGCCTAAGTTGTACAAGGAGGTGGTACAGATGGTAAATAAGTGTGGACTTTGCAAAGAGAATGAGAAGAGGCTCAAAGTTGGTGGTGGGGTAGAGCTATATATTTAAGATCTGGGTCAAACTTGGAAGAAGGTATGTTTGGAATGAATTCGACCCATGTATGCTTTACCCTTCAGCTTGAGGGTTTGCCAAGATAGTGGTAGCCATCCCTATACTCAGTGGGAGGAAGTGGTATGTAAGAGTACCATACCTGTCTCACCAGCACCATGTGGGTACTTACAAAGAGGCTTGCTCATGATGGCGTTCATCATACCTAGAAACAGATAAGGCCACCCAACTTCGGTTGAGGAAATGAAAGGATTCCTGAGAGAGCTTGTCATTCGGCATTGTACCACCTAGGTTTACTTCCCTCAGTTTAATAGTATTGTGGAGAGAATCAATCGAATGATGAAGGGGGTAGTCAAAATGGCAGTGAAGAGTGGTGAAGAAGATGTTGAGAGTTGAGATAGCTGTTCTGGAAGTTATGGCACCACATAGGGATTGTTTAAATAGAATAATTGGTAAGACTCTATGTTCCTAAGAGGTTGTGTGGGTCAAACAAAATTGCTGCCAACCTAGTAGGAAGAAGAAATTGTAACTTAGGGGGAAGCGGAGGCTTGATTTCATGTGGAACAAAAGTGGGTGAATGAAGGGGATTGGGTGAAAGTTAAGTATAGGACACGGGAATATGGGTTGTCAAATTCAGGGGTCCCTTTAAGGTTATGTATGAGAGAGATAACTATGTCAGCCTGGATAATGGTCAACAGTGCAACAGAAGGAGAGTGGGTGTGTACCAGAGAGGTGGCATGGTCGATGAGAGAGTAATAGATTAAGAGGAAGGGTACAGTGGTTTGATGCTAATGTCGGAGGAGGAATGTTTGACTTTTGGATTGGGTCACCGCAATTACTTTATAGGGGTGGAGAAGGATATGGAAGCATACAGAGACAGAGTGTGATGGGTAGAGGAGGAACAAATGAGCTAAATGTTTTCTGATCCAAGACAAGGTTGACACTGGTTAGGATTGCTTACTATGTTTGGTAGGCACCTGCCAATAAATTCATTCTTGGGAGTTTCATCCCCTAGAAATGTATTTCCTTACTTTTGTGGTTGCAGTGATTGAATTACTGAAGTCTCATTGTGGTCTTCCCATGTTCCTACTCCTTCCAGTCAATTTATTTATTTCTGTTTGTCTGTTTCAAGTAATGTAGGTTTTTGGAAAAAGGAAATCGATGTGTTGTAATTTAACCTGATATGTGGTGTGAGGAACCTAGGGAACCTCCCTACATCATGGGTTCTAGGGTTCCAAAGTTGCCAAGAGCTCCAGGTGGAATCAATTTCTGCTGGCTGGACCTGGGCTTCTTACAATGCTATGGTGGGGAAACAACCTTACAATGCAGTCATTACATCGCACTACACTTACAATGCAGCCCCTACATCGCAACATCCTTTTCAACGCACGTCACTACAACTCAGGCATTACAACGCATACAATACAACGCATACCATTACCTTGCATGTCACTACAACAGAGGCATTACAACGCATACCATTACAACTCACACCCTTATCCAACACTTACCCTACTGTTGCACCCCCTGGAGTTAGAATATTAATTTTTAATCCCTACACTATCCAACACTTACCCTACCATTGCACCCCCTGGAGTTAGAATAGTAATGTTTAACCCCTACACTATCCAACACTTACCCTACTGTTGAACCCTTTGGAGTTGTAATTGTAATTTTTACCCCTATACTATCCAATATTTACATTAAGTGCAATTTAATGGAATGCGTTGTAAAGGTAGTATGCGATGTAATGGAATGTGTTGTAAAGGTAGTTTCTTAAAATGCGATGTCGTGTCATGCAATGTAATGGAATGCATTGTAAAGGATGTTGCGATGTATAAACTGCGCTGTAAAGGCATGCGTTGTAAATGTATGCGTTGTAACGTCATACAACCCCTATGGTGTGCGCTCAATAAACTTGAAAGACAAAAACAGATTTATGTGTGATTCCTTTACCATAGGTGACATGTTTATTGATCTACAAAACTAATGAGCACTTTCCTGTGGAATTATTTACTGGTGAAAAAATTGAATTTGTAACTAGCATGGCAGATTTGTAGTAAAATGGACGGTAGGCCCAATAATTATTAACAATAAATGTACCTGTCCTCCTTTGTGTCTTACTGGTATGCCATTGTATGCTGACCCACCCTGGTCCAGGCATGTTGAGAATGCATCATTACGTCGTGAGGTCACCAGTGTACGCATGCCCTTCACATGTCATTTCCATTGGATAATCGGGAATGAGGTTGGGCTCATGGCAGAGCTGAGATGAGGCAGGCTGGGAAAGTCCAGACCAAACGTTTCACAACGTCGAAGAGCAGATTAAAAGTTTGTAGCATGATTTTTTAAATCAGCTCGCACTGAACTGATGTCCTGCATTTGACGTGCTTGTGGTTGGGGCCCACTACCAACTGCACTCCTTGTTGAATGCAGGTGTTGCTGTGTTTTTCTGCACACTTTTAAAGCTGCCAGCACTCTAATTGTTGTGCTTCACGAGTGTGGCAGCATTACTGGGAGCAGCTGGCAGCAGGCACTGCAGGGCAATTTGACCTGAAGACACCTGCCTGGCCTACACAAGATAATTGGAGCACCCACCAGATCAGCACAACGGTGACCCACTGTGACCAGCAATCACCCCTCATGGATCAGGTAAGTGGACCAAATCATTGTTGGCGCTGGGAGGAGAGGGGGATGTGTGTGTCATGTGCATGCGTTTGTTTTTGCCTAGGCCTTGAAAAAGAGACTCTGTCCATGTTTATAGGGGCAGATTTACAATTACTGGCGCATCCCTGCATATCGGCAGGGATGCGCCAGTAATTGTGCGCCGCAGCTCCGCCACCCTTGATGCGCCGCATTTACAATGCGGCGCACCATGGGGCAAAAACGGCACAGATGCGTCACGCATCTGTGCCTTAAAAGCGGCACATTGCTGGAGTTGCGTCGCAAGCGCGACGCAGCTCCAGCAATGATCAGGGGAGCCCTATGTGCACAATGCTGCGTCAATCCTTACGCCTGCTTCAAGCAGGCGCAGGGTTTTGACGTAGCATGGGCCCAAAAGTGACTGAGTGAAATCTTTTGGGAGGCGTTCCTGCGCCGGAACGCCTCGCCCTGCGATGGTACGCCTCTTCTGGTGCAGGGCTTTACAACTTGACGCATCTGGGAGATGCGTCACGTTGTAGATACCGCGCACCATAGCGCATCTTTTGCGCAGCCGCTGCATCACAAAAGTGACAGAACGGCGGCGTAAAAGCGGCGCAACAGGCTTGTAAATCTACCTCATAGTGTTTTCTTTTCTTCGCACCCATTTCTAATTCACACTTTCTGATGTCCTCAGGTGGGGAAACAGAATTGCAAGGGTACACAGCCACATTTATTAGAAGAAATACCCAAAAGGAACAGCAGATTTCGATATGAGAAGGTCGTTTCTAATGTTCCAGTTGCTTTTGACTTTATTGAAGTGAAAAGATGGACTGATTGGGTGATGAGAACAAGAAGAAAAGAAAAGCTTTTTAAAACATCACCCACCATCCAGAATTAAATGGATGTGTTTTGTGATTGAAATGAGCTCGAAGAGGTTAGATAATTGCAGGAAAGTATTTCTGCAAATGAATTCCACATAGTTGCTGCATTGTCTCTGCAAGGTCAACTTTTGTTTCAAATATAAACATCTATGTGATCCACAACAGGTGGATTTCTGAATAATTTCAACTTTCACTAAACTGTTGTTAAGGCAAAGGGATCTGAGTACTGTTTGTGCTTAAATTGTGTATGGGTGATTTTTTTCCATTTATTCAAAGCTCGAGTCACGTGCCCACACCAAACAAGGCAGGCTTTCGCGAGAGGTGATCTTGTAGCCTAGTAACTGCATCTGCCAAATATGAAACACAGGGAACCCGGTTTGAATCCCTGGGCTCAACACATTGTGAATCCGACAAATCTCCCTTTGCGTTAAAAAAAGTGTCATGCAGTCTCAAGTGTTGAGAAATGCTTGCATGCCCTCAGTCCAGTATCACACCATGGCAAAAATGCCAGAAATAAAATGTGGATTCTGCTTTTCACCTCTGCTCTAATCTCATCTGATATGGACTAAGGAAAAAGCATTAAGGCTTGATGTCAGAAAGAGATACTCATCTAATCAATTTGACTTAATGGCACAATGTGAAACTTGGGAACCTGAGGTCAAACTCAGCAGCCCTGCCTGCCAAAATCATGTGAGCATAGACAAGTTCTTTATTTCACCAAACTACCTTTTTGACAGAATTGTGCTATAAATGCACTTTTTTCTTTATTTTTTTCGAAAATGTAACAGGGTGAGAACCTCCTTTACTTTTGGAAGGCTCGCTCACAGATATTCAGATCAGGTACTACACCTGGTGTTTAGCCGTGCCAGTGGCGGATGTGGGTGGAGCCACTGGAGGAAATGGATGGTGCCGGGGGAAGTGGCTGTGGCCTCTAAAGAAATATTGTGAGCATCTGCACTTAGGGGCAGATTTATGTTGGACTTGCGCCATGTTTAAGCCGCCGTTGCGTCACGCATTGGCGGCGTAAACGTTGCGCATCCCTGCGACCCGTTTACAACGTGACGCATCTAGGCAGATGCGTCACTTTGTAAAGCCCTGCGCCACATGTGGGCGTTCCGGCGCAGGGTGGGCGTTCCGGGGCAGGTGCGCCTCGCAAAAGTGGCTGAGTGAAATCTACAAGATTTCACTCAGTCACTTTTAGGCCATCACTTTTAGGCGGTCAAACCCTGAGGCAGCATTGGACAGATAGGGCACCCCCGAGCCTTGCTGGAGCTGCGTCGCGCTTGCGACGCAACTCCAGCAATGCGCCCCCTTTACGGCACAGATGCGTCATGCATCTGTGCCGTTTTTGCCCCATGGTGCGCCGCATTGTAAAAGCGGCGCACCATGGGTGGCGGAGCTGCGGCGCACAATACCTGGCGCATCCCTGGGGATGCGCCAGTTATTGTAAATCTGCCCCTTATTATTTTACTAATTAAGCACTGTAAGGGCTTATGTGAAACCCTACAACTTGCTGTAGTGTATGTTATTTCACTGTATTAAGTTCAGGGTGGTATGGAACATAGGTGAACTAAAAAACTGAAGCAGTTATTCAATTGCTGCCAGTAACTATAAGAGACACTTTGAACCCTAAAATTTAGCTGGAAAAATAAGTCATCAATCTTCATTACACTTTAATACCAAAGGATCTGCATAATGTAATCAATGATAACTTGTACCCTCCACTGGCTCATATAAATACAGACCTGGAACACTTGAGATGTCTAAACCTAACTTAGTTGCGGAGAATAAGTGACAATCCTTCATAAATATCTACATTTTTGTCCAGTCTCCAGATTAGATGCCATGCAAGTGACAAAATCATCTTGATGAAGATACTGAAAAACATATTTATCTATGCTTTGAACATTTGTAATGCAATGCCACTCCATTTTAGAGTGTGCAGGGTATTTGTAGGGCTCCAAAAACATTATTTTGAACTCTTAGTCTCTAGTAGAAGTTCAGTATAGTTGGAATCCCATCCCAAATTTTTGAGCCTACCATATTGCTTTCATCCTACTGTGTGCAATACTGAATTTGAATGTCACCTGTTGAACATGGCTATTGCATTGATATTGAAAAATCTTTTATCAGATATGGTAAATTCTCCATGTTCACCTTGGCTACAACTCATTCTTTCAAAGTTGCTCCATTAGAAAGCATGGGTGATATTAAATAACAGGTCAAAACCTATGGCAAAACACTTTGAATCAGCCAACAACAATGCAATGCATTTTAATGAAAACACCACTATATTATCCACCATATCGAACCCATTTCTACATAATAAAAACAGGAGGTTCTGTACTGCCCTACCTCAGCAGAATACAATAACCTTGTTTGATGCCTTTTTTCATATCATTGTTATTAAGGAACACTACAAGTCTCGTAATGAATTGGTCCAATTTGCAAAGGGACAGTGTTCTTCAAAAGTAAAGCCATATTGCAACCTTTACTACTTTGATTTGGCATAATCCAAACATCAGAAGACTTGGCAACATTTTTAAATTGGGGAAATACTGGTCTAGCTAAATGTCTTAAATTGAGCACGCCTGTCATTTCAGCTCAGAGTAATGGAAAATCCGCTGATTTCTAAAAGGAGTGTAAACTTTGCAGGAGAATCTACCAGGGAAATTTCCTTCATCAATGAACACAGGAGGGTGAAATTTCACCATATGGATTTGCCTTTGAGTTTAGAAATTTCATCAGAAATCAGTGAATAGCCGGTTACTATTGAGCACTTAGATAGAACATTCTTGAAATGCTATGGTGGCCCTCAACCTTGTCTCAGGAGGAAATGGTGTGGCGAAGGTGGCAGAAATATATAACTTTTTGAATTTACCGTATATAAGAAATTTGGGTATCAGTTGATAGAGGTCAGTACCTACCTCAAGTAATAACCACATCCCTTGGCAGAGTGAACCACTAAAATCAGTAAATAATCCTGAGTTCAACCCTCTGGTAGCTATGGCAAGTATTTGTGCATCACCAAAACAGTAATAAAGCCAAAACGCAACATATGAAAAATCCCACACCAATTTAGAAAACTAGAACATCTTAATAAATAGAATGATAAAAATCCAATAATGGAAACTGGTATTAACGATTTTTGAGGTTTAAATATTAAAAATAGAACCAAAATGCATTAAGCACCAACTGTAGTCATCTGATTACTATTGACTGGTAGCTAGGTGCAAGTTATGGCCAACCGCGACAGAGCACAGATCGGCTACAGAAACAAGCTTTGACCTGTTTGGAAGTTGTACTTCCTGACTTAGTCACTGAAATGGAAGTCATCAGTGGGGCAAGGCAGAAGACTATGGCTGAAGAGGGCTCCACATTGTCGATGCCTGGCACCAGTCTGTGGATTGAAACTCCCGGCCACACCTTAGACAATGGGATGAATGTTGCCAGGGCACCCCTTCCCACTTTTGAAGCATTTCATATGTGCTCTGCTGCAAACAATCCCCCAGTGCCCCTCTCTACCTACTACTTAAGATGGCAGAACCTTTCTTCTCTTGTGAGAGCCCCTGTGGTCATCCAGACATATGAAAATGAAAGTCAGTAGGCCCTCTTGTGTAGCCACTGAAAACTATTTTTGAGAGCATCTCCCCTTCAACTGGGATTGGTGCCTGGGACAAATGGAAGGGACAGGCCCAAGTGTTAGCTACTTCTGCACGTGATAGAGTAGACCTCTCTGAAGTTAATCAATTTCCTTGGCCCAGACCACAAGTCATCCTGTCAATGGAGAAAACAACGCCTCCCCATCCCCATGGCCTTTGGTCCTGCTCTGGTAGCAAGTTCACACTTTATTAAGAGGGCTATTAGTAGTGCTTCTAAGTCAGAAATAACGGTATTGCTTTTAATATTGTATCTCAATGTTTTTCTATGAAACAGACAAACCTGCTAAAGGGCAATCCGCTTTAGGACCCTTTTCCCTGTATGGAAATGTTTAAAATTAAACTTTTACTTGTCCTATTTTTAAATACTATGCACCCTGCCTTATCGGCTGAAAGGCTTTCTTAGGGGTGACTTATTTTAAGTTCAAAAGAATTTTATTGATAATAACAAAATGAGAAAATCAGGTGTCAAAACAGAATACAATGGGATACAAATTTAAAGACTTTTAAGCAATAAAAAAGAAATCTGGGTGCAAATTGATAAATGAAGAAGAGATATAGGAAAAATACATGAACATAAAATATGGCAATCATAAAAATATTGAGAAAATTTGAGAAAATAATACATTGAAGGAGAAATGGAATGTATCGGGCGATTAAGGGGGCTTGGGAACCTCTTGTTGTGGAGGTAGAGGATGAAACAAACGTTTACTGCAAGAGTCCAAATAAAGCGTAACTGGAGTCCATAAGTCCATGCATTTGACAGCCAAACATGCCGGGAAAACATGAGTGGTATCGAGCCTGTGGTTATGACACACATTAAACCACCATGCTTTGAAAGAAAATTTGGAAAAATCCTTCCAGTTAACTGTTCATTGTTGGAAAGCAGCAGCAAGTAAAAGGTCAACAATTTGGGGTTTCAAGTCAACATCATCCCAGCAAGGGGAAAGGCTACCCATAAAAATATGTGTGTGGGAAAAAGGGATAGAAGTGTGGAAAATCACATTAATTTGAGCCCAAACCTGCAACCAAAAACTACGAACGCAAGGACATGAAAATAACATGTGGAGTAAATCAGCTTGTGGAGATGAGCAAGACCAGCATGTGTGAGGAGTATTAGGAAAGCGTTTGTGCAGGTCAAAAGGTGTGAAGAGGAGTCTGTTATAAATAAAAAATAAAGTCTGAGTGAGTGTTGCTGCCCTTGAAGATTTGCGGAGTTTGGTCCAGATTTTGTCCCAGAAGGGAACTGACCAAGAGATAGACAAATCATGCTCCCAGGACTCCTCGATTTTGGATTTAGGTCTTGGAGTCTCGCTGGCGTGAAGGTATTTATAAATAGCGGTAGCTCTTGGTGCAGTGCGTAAGAAGAAGTGGAGTGAGGAGGTGAGAGTGGAAGGAGGAGAAGAAGGGTTGGGTTGAGTGAGGAGACCGTATTGCAGTAAAACCGTGTCTTTAAGGGATTGATATTGACGTGCAGAGGAGGCGGGCAAGTCATAAAGGATGCGGAGTTCATGAAAAGATAAGAAAGTGGAGTTAGAAAAAAGTTGGGAAATCCATTGCAGACCTCGAGAATGCCAAGATTTCCAGAAAAAGGGTCTGTCCCGGATGAGTAAGGAAGTGTTATGCCATATGGGGGAGGATAGGAAATCGGCAATAGTGGTGGGGGGTGAAGGAGAGGAAGAGAGGAGTATTTTTGTGGTAAACTTATGAATCGGAGTAGAAACAGATGTGGGTTTGCGAGAGAAGGAAAGGTATTCGGAAAAAGAGAAGGGAGATAGAAGAAGGCGTTCGAGTTTGGCCCATAATGGACATGGGGTATCAGGATCTTGGAGCCAAAAAGAGGCTTGTCTCAATTGGAACGCCTTGTGATAGGCTGGGAAATCAGGGAAGTTAACCCCACCCGCTGATTTAGGGCGAATCAAGCGCGTCAAGGACATTCGCGGTTTCTTTTTGTTCCAGAGAAAGGAGACTAGAATAGAGTTAATCTGTTTAAAAAATTTGGATGGGATGGGGACCGGAATATTAGAAAGCGTGTATAAGACAATGGGAGATAGCATCATTTTTATAGTGTCTAGGCGGCCCCACCAGGAGAGGTAAAGAGGATGCCATTTGGACGTGAGATCTGTCAATTTTTGAATACATGTGGACATGCACAGGGAAACGGTATCCGGGATGGTGGGGGCAACATGCATTCCAAGGTACTTGATGTGGGAAGGTTTCCATGTGAAGTTGGAGGCGGCGAAATCAGGTTTAAATGTAAATTTGGTTAAAGGGAGGATCTCGCATTTGTCATTATTAAGTTTATAACCAGAGATTTGGGAGTAGGCATGGACTTCGGTAAGAAAAGCAGGAATGGAGAGAGAGGGGTTAGAGACAAATAACAGAATGTCATCCGCATAAGCCGCTAATTTGATGTGGGAATCTGATAATTGGTAACCCTGAATGGAGGGGTTTTGACGAAGCTTGGAGAGGAAGGGTTCCAAAGCCAAGTTAAAAAGAAAGGGGGATAGGGGACATCCTTGACGAACGCCTCTTTTTAAATAAAAAAATGAAGAAATTTGACCATTGGCGCAAACCGCTGCGCGTGGGTTAGAGTAAAGCAGTGAAATTAAAGATGTGAAAAGAGGACCAAAACCGAACCATTGGAGGGTATGAAACAAGTAAGTCCACTCAACCCTATCAAACGCTTTTTCAGCGTCCAAAGCAATGGCCGCCAGAGGGTGAGGTAAAGGGCGGGATTTAGAGAGAATGTTAAATAGGAGTCTGGTGTTGTCAGTGATAAATCGGCCTTTGACAAAGCCGGACTGTTCTTCACCCAATAAGTCTGGGAGGAGAAGGTCGAGTCGTACTGCAAGAGATTTTGCGAACATTTTGTAATCAATATTGACCAGAGAAATCGGCCTGTAGTTTTTGCAATATTGAGGATCCTTCCCTTCCTTGGGTATGAGGCAGATATGGGCGTCTGAGAAGGAGCCCGAGGAAGAACCCAAGGAGAGGAAAGTGCCGATAAGAGAGTGGAGTCTGGGTATAAGAAGCTTTGAAAAGTGGAGAAAGAATTCAACTGTGAAGCCGTCAGGCCCAGGGGCTTTGACTTTTTGGAGTGTTTGAAGTGCTTTAAGTAATTCTTGTTGGGATATATCGTGTTCTAATTGAGAAAGGTCAAGTGGAAAGTGTGATGGTTTTTGTATAGTGGAAAAAAATTTGTCCAGTGATTGGGAAGATGGGTGAGTTTCAGAAGAATATAAGGTCTCGTAAAAAGTGGAGAATGTAGTGAGAATGTCTGCGTCTGTGTGTTTAAGGTTCAAGTCAGTATCGTAGACAGATTCAATGTTTAGTTTGTTGTGTTTCACCTTCAGATAATTAGCCAGGATTTTGCCAGCTTTGTTTTTGCCCCCATAAAACTTGGCACTAGACTTTAATAAATACAATGATGCATCATCTGTAGATTTTTTGTTAAATTTCATCTTAGCGTTGATAAGGGCGGTTAGGGTTTGTTGTGAGCGGGAGGTGAAATAAGAATGCTCCAATTTCTTAATATCTAGAAGGATGGTTCTAGTAGCTTCTCGAGCAGCTCTACGTTTTTTAGCAACAAAGCCAATGATAAAGTCCCTCGCTGCCGTTTTAAAAGCATCCCAAATAGTATGCTTGGGAACAGGAGAGTTATCATTTAGGGCAAAGAATTCATGGGAGAAGGAGGTGAAGGCGATAGTAAATTTGGGGTCCAGGAGAAGAGAATTGTTGAAACGCCAGCGTTTAGGGCCTGTTGATTTGGGCAAAAGGTCCAATTGAACTAATGTAGGGGCATGGTCAGAAAGTAAGATTGGACCTATTTCTGCGTAAGAGAGAGTCTGGGCAATGTTGTGGGTAACAAAAATGTAATCGATTCGAGATTGGGAATGATGACATGGGGAGTAGAAGGTAAATTCTTGGAGACTTGGATTACAAAGACGCCAAGCATCAGTGAGTTTATGTTGGGAAATGGTTTGGGAGAAGAATTTGTGAGGTTTGTTAGGAATGAAATGTGCTTTGGAGTTTCTGTCTAAAAAGGGATCTAAGGGCTGATTGCAGTCTCCCGCTAAAATGAAATTATCATCAATGAATCTGGTGACGTGCTGGGAAAATGAATGCCAAAAAGTGGGATCGCCAGTGGTAGGGGCATAAACATTTAGAAGAGAAATTGGAACATTCTTAATAGAGAGTTTAACGTAAGTCCATCGGCCTTCAGTATCTGACTCTTGAGCAATCATAGAAGGAGAGAGAGCTTTGTGACATAAAATAGCAACTCCATTGCGTTCCCCAGGGGAAAAATAAACATCACCCACCCAGCTTCTTTTCAACTTAACAGATTCTTCAGCAGACAAATGGGTTTCTTGCAAAAAAGCAATGTCCACATTTAAACGCGAAAGATGAGACAGAATTCGTTGTCGTTTGATAGGCGAGTTGATACCCTTAACATTCCAGGTGATTATTTTAAGAGACATTTCATATCAAAAAAGAGGGAAGAAAAAGAAGAAAAGCAGAAGAAGATAAGAAAAGTCGAAAGGGACCCAGATGAGTAAGAAAAGCATAAAAAGCCAAGAAGAATAAGGGAGTCGGTGAAAATCAGCGTAGTATAATAAAGAATGAAAGGATGAGTAAGGAAGAAAAAGAGTGAAGGAAAGGAATGTAGAAGCGAGTTGTGTAGTGAAAAGGATAAGGTAGTCCAAGAAGTAGTTAGATTGATAGGCGGAAGACAGTAATAGAAGAGTATTCGAAAACCAAGAGAGAGAGACACCTGTAAAACATAAAAAATCGGGGAACATAGAAGTGAAAATGATACAAGGATGGAGGCGAGGAACCGGGAAGATAGGGAAAACATACTTACGGAGGGTAAAGATGGGGAGGGTTGATCACCAGGGGAGGGGTACGCGAGAAGATGAATGAGGGGGGAGCACCAGGCAGAGGAGGCAAGCGTCCAGTGCAAACGAACCAACAGGTCGGGGGAATGACGCCATATATATCGTAAAACCTGCAAGGAAAAGGGAGAAAAAACAATAATGAATGAGACAAAGGAGAGAAGGGGAGAATTCAACAATAAAGAGTGACAAAAAGGCACGTAAATATACGGCAATGAACAGTATTAACTAACGAACAAGGATAAAGGAAAGCAATGTGAGAGGAGGAGCAAGAGAACATTAGAACAAAAGCTGCCGAAAAACGTGGCAGAGACAAACAAAAATACAATCAACAAGGCACGACAAGCATGCAGAATGAATGAAACTTCAATGCTTCATCACGCCGAAGTCATGGCGGAAAGGCTGACGAGGAGCTGGAGAAGTCCATGCCGGAGGCTTGAGTTGCATTCAAAAAGCTCCGTAGGCGAATAGGATCTTCATATGTCGTAGTTTTGTTGTTGTAGGTTACTCTGAATAGGCAAGGATGGAAAAGACCGTATCTGGCTCCAATGGCACGAAGTTCTGGTCGCATGTCCAAAAAGGCCTTGCGGCGAGTAGCTGTAGCTTTTGCGTAATCCTGCGCAAAGAAAAGATTGGAACCAGACATTGTAAGCGAGATGAGGCACGGGCTGCTGAAATAACTTTGAGGAGGTCAGTATATTCTAAGAAGTACATGATGACACCCCTTGGTCATGAGGAAGGAGAGGAAGTAGAAGGAAGGCGACCCAACCGGTGTGCACGCTGGATGTTAAGCGTGGTGTCCTCAGGTAGATGGAGAAGTTTGGGTAGAAACGATTTGAAGAAGGCGATGGGATCATTCCCCTCAGAATTTTCCGCCAGGCCGTAAAGGCGGAGATTATTGCGCCTATTACGATTCTCCAACTCCTCGACCTGCTTTTGAAGAGACGAAACTTGAGATTGCATGTGTGTTACTTTGGAGGATGACTCTTGTAAAGCGGTTAAGGAATGTTCTACTGTGGTTACTCTGGCATCCATCTGAGACCAATTGTCAGTTAGAACCTGCAATTTAGAATTAGTTTCCTCCATGAAGGGCCTGAGGGCTCGAATTTCTTCCAATAACAGCTCCATGGAAACAGCCGATGTGGACCCCGTTGGCGATGGAGGATCCTTTTTGAGGCGTTTTGACGTGACCTTCCCTGGAGGTTGGATGGGCCGTTCCGTGTTGGACTGCGACATTTGAGTGAGAAACTCCTGGGAGGCCTCGAGGTGCGCCAACGCTGAAAAGACTTTAGAGTTTTTAATGAAGACACGTCGTGGAGGCTTGGAGGTGCGAGAGAGTGCCTTTTTTTCCATAAAGATGAAGAACAATATTATCCAGTACGAGACCAGAGGCAATGAAGAATATGCGTTGAAGCTTCTAAATGAAAAACTGCGCAGGATGCAGGTATGCTCTGAGGTGAGGAGAGTAGGTGAAGCAGCGACCAATTCTTTAATTGAAGGAGTTAAGAGAATGATGCCGAGAGCTGAGAGCCGCCCTGGTGATGGGGTAGAAAGAAATGGCACTTTGTAGAGCAAAGGAAGTCCGTCAAGGAGAAAACATGAGTGCAAGGGAAGCAATTGAAGGAAAGCGAAGAAAAACCTTGCTCAAAGCTGCTTCAAATAGTAAATACTGTTAGAAGTGCGAGCAGGAGACAAAGCAGCACATATTGGCATAAAATTAACATTGTCTGAATGCACCTGCAGAGTATCTGAGGAGATAGAAGTCCATTTACTCAAAATGGCCGCCCATGCAACACAGAAGCGAGTTAAAGTCACTAAAATTCGTTAATAGGCAGCATATGGCATACGTTTGTAGTGAGGAAGTGCAGGAGCAGGAAATACCTCATTTGAAAGACATAGCGTTGTGCAGGGCTCCGTGGCAGAGTCGCAATGTTCTGAAGCGTGAGCGCCGCAGTCCGCGCTGAGAGGAGGAAAAAAAAACAAAATGGCGGGCGCGACTTTTACTCAGCCGCGTCCGCCGCAAAAACACCAAAAACGGGCATTCCGGTGCTCGAAAGGGTCCCCAAATGGAAGCTCTCCGTCCGCTTCAGTTTCCGATCATGGAAAAGTCGTCTTGCAGGTGCAGGTACGGTGCCGAAGGTGGTGAAAACCCCAAGCGACCGGGAGCGCTCACATCTGCGCTTCCGACCTCGCCGGGCGCCAAGCCACGCCCCCTAGGGGTGACTTATTAACATTTAAAAGGAAGGTTTAAGCCTGTCAAAACGGGTTATTTTGACAATTTGAATTTGCAGTTTAAAACTACACAGCCAGGCAAGAAATGGTAGGCCTCCCGGAATCATGTTTACACTGTCACTGTAGTGAAATGCCCATTGGGTGCTGCACTCCACTTGTGGCCTTTAACTTATAGGACCGGAGTATAACTTTGTACCATATACTAGGGACTTAAAGATAAGTAAAAAATGGCAGTTAGAGTTAAGAAAATGTCATGGGGCAGCACAGGCACTTTACCACTGGTTAGCAGGGGTAATACGCACAGAGTTTCTACAACCAGCAAAAACAGTCATGGCAAAAATCTGTTCTGGGAGTATACCACACAAAAAATGGTCATTTCCAACACCGTACAAAAATGCAATACTGAAAGTCAGCAATAAAAGGAAAGGTGTGTTGTGGCTGTTAGAAATAGGCTTTCTAGTTGGCAGAGGTTTGCACCCTGACCAAGTAGGGACCATCACCCTAATCAAGATACATCAGATACACACCCTATATTTAACCTGTGCTCACCCTCTGTCAGGCCTAACTCAAGAGGCAATGTGTAAAGTATTTGTGTAACACAAATTACAGTAACTCAATGAAAACACCACAAAAAGACTCCACACAGGTTTACAATAGAGAAGATGTATCTGATTGAAAGAAGACCAAAACAACAAAATACCAATAAATAGCAGTTGAAATATGAATTTAAATTAAAAACTGAAAATAGTGCTTAGAAGTCATTAGCGGGCAAAAGATTACTTGCGGTTGTGAGGGATTGGTGCAAAGTCAAAGTTCAGGCTAACCGTGATCGACTTTGATACAAACAAAGTGGTCCCAGATAAACACGCAATAAACTCAATTGTAACCAGAATAAATAAATATAAAGAGAATTATAACAACATTGTTTTTTAACACCTTAGCTGCGTGTAAATATCCCTCCCCAGTGCTGCGCTGTCCATTGGAACTAGTGCTGAATGGACGTCCAATGGACGTGCGCAGCACTGGGAGGTAGCGCTCATGACGACCGTTGGTCGTCAGCAGCGCTTAAGAGGTTAATCACAACGTGTATTACATAAAACTAATTCATAAAAATGAGTACAAAATAAATCACATATAATGCCCCTAAAAGAATGAAGTAGGGAAGGGTAGTGCTGAAATAGTGAAAGTATAGAAACTCAGGCAGACGGTCACTAAGACCAAAATGCAACGGAAATTCTAAACAATTAACACAATGGAACAATTAATTAGTCAGTTGATTTTAGACAGTCATGCCTCAAATTAAATCATAAATGATAAATAATGCAGAAGAAAGTGTCGACGTTTCGACCCAGATGGATGCAGGCGTAGTATAAACCTTACAAGCGGGTCTTCATCAGGACAAGTGTTGCGGGAGGTGGGGCAATAGATCTGTATAAAAATTAATTAAAAATGAATTTTACTATGGGTCACACAGGATCCCAAAGAACTTAAATAGTTAAAAGGCCAGTGAGGGAACATACTCAACGAAAGGAATACATCATGGGTTGCAGAGGTAATATTTTAGAGGACAGGTGATCCCTCAAATGTCACAATTAATCTATAGTCATTCTATTGAGGCCTGGTGATAAAGAAACCTCAAAGTCACAGTTAATCTAAAGTCATTCTTATGAGGCCTGGTGATAGAGAAACCTAAAAGTCACAGTTAATCTATAGTCATTAAAACTAGTCAGATGATCCACTCTGTATAAGGGAAACCAATATATGGTATAATAGATATAAGCTCAAGATTGAGACAAAAAGGGGTCCAAGGGGATGTACATATACAGATGATCCACCCAGCAGCCTACCTTCAATAGATACTGTAGTGTGAAAGGTCTGGTTCAACTCAGGTAGACTCGTGGAGATACGGAAAGTAGGTTATTTCTAAAAAATCAAGAATGTTTTATACAAAACGGGTTACATGTCAATGTAAACCTCATGGTGAGTCTCGCTGATAACAGTAGTCAAACACCAAAAATAAATGCATACATTTATGACGTAGTTGAAACAACATATAGTTCACAAAAGCCAGTCTTTTCAAATTGTTAAGAGCTGATATGCTTGATAAGTATGTGATCTGGGATCAAGCCAGCAGAAAGAAGGAAGACTCCCTGTCCCCAACTAACTTCTCACTAGATGCAAGTCATGTGAGTGTTTAGAATCTCAATAAAGTACACAATAAATATCACTTGTGTATAGAATGAGCATACCAATCAGTGCGATGGCCGATGTTAATAGGGGCTGTCGGACAGTGGAGAGAAAAATATCAAACTGTAGATTCTAAAAGGTAACGGGATATTATATTACATTATTATAACCCACGCTTGTTAACACAACAAATACAAGACTATTGTAGGTGCTTATGGATTAACATACCTGCCGAGTGCAAGATATAGCAGACACGGTGAAATTCAATTATAGAGTGCCTGAGAGCGTCATCACTAAATCCTATGTAGGGGCGGTCTTTGTTGCTTCTACAACGCCGGGTCTATGAAGATAGCGGGACAATATGTTAATAATTTGATCCCTGCAATGGTAGAGACACGTAACATAGTGTCCATAGCAGCATACCTAAATCTGTATAGAAAAACAATTGCGCCGCTAGCGCGCCCTCGAATTGACATACCTGCCAATAGCAGAGCTGCAGCACTGAAAATGCCGTATTTGAATCTCTGCGTGTGGAAAACACTGCTAGAAGATATATAATGGCGGTCCTCGTCAGCCCACCCGGCAGAATCTATAACAGTAGTGGGAGAGTGTATTAGTATAAGTTAACATGTGGGTGGTACTCCAATCACGATTAAGTAAATAACCTACCCAACAACCGTGATCGACGGCAGGCCAGGTACAGGGCCCACTCAGGTCACACTGTAGAAACACCCCGGATGGAGCTTTTGTCATTGTCAAGTCGTGCAGAGAGGGTCCCACGTTGTCATCGAGCTCCTTTGAAGTGAATGCAAAGCTTCATCGCCAAGTTGTCCCTGGATTGGCATCAAGTTGCACTAGCTGTGGGTTCATCATCATTAAACAGTGTTGGAATCAAAAGGGCACTGTGGTGGAGAATCTCACATATTCAAAGCAATGCATCCGTTTTTTCAGAAATCAGCTGCAGAACCCACTTCTGAGGCCCAGGACTGGAGGTGGCACTTCAGGCAAGGGTAGAATTCACAGATGGCAGAGTCCAACAGCACCAGCAGTAGTGCAGAAAATCTTTTGTGCCCCTAAGACTTCAGAAAGCAGGTGGCAAGTCAGCAAAGCCCTTGGAGTCACTCTGGTTTTAAGTGTGAGTGTCCAAGCTTGTCCTCAGCAGGGCAGAGATCAGCAGGAAGCAGGGCAGCTCAGCAAAGCAGAGCAGCAGTTCCTCAGAACGGTCAGTCAAAGCAAAGTAGCAATCCTTTAAGCACAGCAGTCTTTACTTCACCAGAGTTCTTCCAGGTCTAGTAATGTACTCATTTGGTAGGACCAGAGCCCGGGTACTTATACCTAAAAGTGTCTTTTATGTAGGGGTGACTTTAAAGGAGGTCTCTGAAGTGCACAAGTATCCCTTTCTACCCATCCCTGGCTCCAGACTGCCAGTGGGGGGTAAATCAACCCTTTGTGTGAGGGTAGAACACACCGTATTCAAATGTAGGTATAAGCCACCTCTCCCCCTTCCTGCTTAGGAAGGCTATCAGTATGTAGATGAATGCAGGTGAATCCCCTGTCACACCCAGCCCTTCCTGTGTTGCGGCTGCTTAGAGAGAATGCAGAAGGTATCGCTGTCACCCATCCCAGACTTGTATTTGAGGCAGGCTGCAGGCATACAAAGAAAAGTTATAGCAGAGACATGCTCAATTTCTAAAAGCTGCATTTCTAAAATGGTAATTTCAAATCCAACTTTACCCATAAAGAGGACTTATCACCACCCTTCCAAAGGTATTAAAGATGAAGTAGCTACTCCTTTCAAATTAGGAATAACAAAATAAAAGGTGTTTTAAGGAATCCCCAATGCCAGCCTGTGGAAGGAGTAGACCTCAGTGAAAAAGCAATATTACGGTTTGTCAATGCCAGGACATGCAAAACATAAAAGTGCATGTTCTGCCTTTTAGTTATACGGCACCCTGCCCCTAAGATCACTTAGGGCCTACCTTAGGGGTGATGTATGTGTAATAAAAGGAGAGTTTAAGGTTTGGCAAGTGGTTTCAAATGGCAAGTCGAAGTGGCAGTAAACTGCACACACAAGCCTTGCAATGGCAGGCCTGTGACAGGTTCGAAAGCCTACTTGTGTGGGTGGCATAACCAGTTTACTTCAGCCCCACTAATAGCATTTAGATTAAAGACCCTGGATATATGGCATACCACTTTACAAGGGACTTACAGATAAACTAAATATGCCAATCAGGTATACACCAATGTTAACATGTTTAGGGGAGAAGCACATACACTGTAGCCCTGGTTAGCAGTGGGAAAGAGTTCAGAGTCCTAAGGCCAACACAAAGATACAGCAAAAAGTAGATGGAAGCAGGCACATATATGGGGTAAGACCACCCTAAGGATGACAGGTCCAACAGTGGCCAAAAACAAAATTGTATCTAAAGTGGCTGTAAATGTAATTGTCAGGTTCTGGATCGAATACAAATCCATACAAAAATGAATATGTGAGATAATTAGACTCATTTAGTTTTTGCAAAGATGAATCTGAGTCCAATATCTGTTTCTAGCATTCAAAAAAAGTCAACTTTTCTGTCTTTCTTGTTGTCCACGATTCAGAACATGGCAGCTAACATTTTGCTGTTGTGACTGGTCACTAACAAATGCTAGACTGAGAGAAAATAAGATCTATTGGTAATGTCTATGGACTGTGTAGTGATATGAATACAGTTTTCTACTTAAACTCCAAATTTCAATTGACTGATATCTGAAGTGCTCATGCTTTAAAATACTCCTGTTTTTCCTAATTTAGGAAGACCACCGCCAAGGTCTTTCCCCTCACCCTACATAAACCTGTGACTCTGCCCTGCACTAACTACTTCACTCTCCCCTAGAATGCCAAGACTCTGTAGTCCTATAGAAAAACATACTGGGGCCTGCATCCTGCATCCTTCAATATGTCATGAACATCTACAAGCGTGAGCCCGTGCTCTTGTCGGGCACATACCTTAATGCACCTAGAGTATATTGGCAACACTATTGCAAAATTCTAACCAATGTAGAATGCTTTTTTGAGAAAGTGCTTTTGTTGCATTTAAATTGTGGCAAGAGCTAAACAAATGTCAAAAACATATACCATCCATATTTCTGCACAAACAGAGACGTAACAATAGAATTCCAGAATTTATTTGGACTGGTTTAGAGGTGCTTTATGTCTAAGCAGGGCTTTGGATTGGTTGGCCCGTGTTAGACCTGGCACCATTGGTGTGAGTCCCCCCTGCAATTTTGCCTTTGCCTCCTTTGTTTTTGCGGTGTGTTGGACTACGTTTTGCTGGTCTAGATGCTTTAGGCACTTTGCCACTGCTTTTCAGTGATAAATTGAAATTGCTCCCTTTGTAACTTGTTGTTATGGATTAGTGATTCCACGATTGGCATATTTGATTTACTTGTCAGACCCTAGTACAGTGCACTGTGTGTGCCCAGGGCCTGTAAATCAAAATGCTGCTAGTGGGCTGCAGCACCGATTTTGCCACCCACAGAACCCGCCTGTAAAATGGAACTCTGTCCTGCCATTGCAGAGCCTGTGTGCATTATGGGACTGCCATGTCGACTTGGCAAGTGCACACACTTGTGTAATCAAAGGAGTGAGGAAGAAGCTGTGATCCATTCAGCTTCCTATACAAGGTAAATAATCAATGGGGGAATGGATCACTTGTATCTGTAGCCCTAGGGTCATGTATGGTAATCAAATTTAAAAACCCTCATTCAAGTACAGGAGAGTTCAGAGCGGTATATCTTGATTCTCCGCCTCTCTTAGAACGTGAGAGCATCATCATCTGTTTTTTTTGTAAACTGCTGCCCTCCACCTGGAGGTTGATCCACTGGTTTTGACAGTAGTGATCAGAGATAAGGTGAAAAAATGAAAAATGAAGTGAGTTAAAATTGCTTCGTTCTCCCTCTTAAACACACTTTATTCAGAAGAAGAGTTGGCAAGGTTAAAAGAATGGTGGTGCGCATACAGAAATGTTACTGTTCTATAGCAGCGTGTGGTACTAGTGAAAGGTCAGGCCGGCCTATTTCAGCCCCATTTAATTGCCAAGGAGGGGTCGGAGGGCCTTCTTCAGGACCTAGTAAGAATTAATAGGTTGCTAGTTGTGTAAGCACTCTTTGAGGGTAGGTAAATAATTCACCCTTCTTCTGAGTCACAGGACAGTGGTACCTGTAACTGGAGTAAAAACAGATTACATAGATTTCCAGAAAAGGCTTATTACATATCAACTTCTTGGAATAGAAAACTCTGGATGAGTAATCAATGACTGAGACAAAAATTAATTAACACGTATAAGACAGAAATACTAATGGAAGGTGGACCACGATGTACATAGGTTTAGTGTGATAAAAAGCATGACGCCAACAAGAACTGACATGTATACAATGTTGTCCCAAGTCAGGTGGCCAGCTCAACAATGAGTAAATAACTGACAGAAGAACCACAATGTGCTATGGAATGATATGGTTCGTGTTACTAAAATTATGCTGATTTGGGAGTGTGTCTAAAAAGAGCTGATTTACAAGCCTCCGGATTGTCAGAGGTCGCGTGTTAGACAAAAGCGGGCTTCGTGAGGGGCACGCGTGTTATGGTAAATAAAGCCAGTCGGTTCAAATGCACAGTTATGCTTGCAGTTATTTATAGCTTAACTTTGTAAGCACGTTCGCTTAAATGCCATTTTTGAGGGGAAGGTTATGCATGACAGTTACGCTTCAGGCCTTTACTAAAAGACACTGTGTTGCAATACAAATAATTTAAGGTGCTGTCTGCAGCGCACTCGCTTAACTCAATGGTGCCAAAGTATGGCTTCCTCAGTGTGACCAGGGGGCGCAATGACCTGCTAGCCGAGGGAAAAATGAAAACATGAATAAGTGGGGGTAAGAGGGCTTCTTCGAGCGAGATGCAGTTCAAGCGTGCGCTTACCTTGATGGCAGGCTCTCATGCTTATGCTCGCTCCTCTGACGGTGCCCCGGGTGATGCAGGCCAGTTGTGAGTGATTATTTAAAAGACAATGATGGGCATAGTGGATAGACTAAATGTTTGTCCTTCAATGGTTGCAATTTAGAAACTATTATAAAACTGGTCTATTTTTATCAGTATTGGTAAAATGGCTGTTGTCCATAATGCAATGATTTAAAAAAATAGTTGTTTTCTGAGTTGTATAGACAGACATAGTAAAAAGACTCGGTGTTTATCACTTTTCAGGAGTGGTCAAAAAATGATTAATTGAGAAATATCAGTCAATAATAATTGTTATAGACCAAAGTGATGATGGTGTTCTTAATAACTTCAGATGTGAAAAATAATGATGATAGAGAAAAGGGTAGCAGAATTTGCACAGGCTAGTCCAGTACATAGTAGACGAAGGAGACAGCTATGTAATCTTATGTTTGGTCAGAGCAGCCGTTCTACCAAATAATCTGGTTTCTTGAGATTTGATAAGCCAGGAGAGCACAGTTCCTGTTACAATTGCATGTTTTTGGCTGGTCATGGTTAGTCCTTCCTCACGGTACCGTTTAGAAGACTCACAAATTGTTCATGGATGTTATCGTGCAAGTGTGTGCCAAGGGATAACGTCATTTAGACCTGTTATGTGTGTCTTAAGACGGTACACCCACCGTTGTTCTTTTTCGTATAGGATCTGTTCTGCATTGTAATTTTTAATCAGTAGCATTTCTAGAATCACTCATTGAAGCTCATCAATTGTATGGTTCAAGTTGATAAAGTGGTTACTCATTTTGGTTTTGACTCTTTTGTCTTTTATATTGCTTCTGTGTTCGCAGATCCTCTGTTTGATCTTGAGACATGTCATTCCAATGTACCTCAAGACACATGGACAAGTAATCATGTAGATTACATGTGTTGTGTTGCAGATGGTATGATATTGAATATGGTAATTGTATGGACTTAGTTGGTTTGGGTAATTTGCACACTGAACATGATCCACACGGGTAGTGGCCAAGTAAGGGGGTCATTTTCCAGGATGTCGTGATTGTTTCTCTCCTTGGTAGTAGTGTCTGTGGTAGTGTGGGAACTAGAATGTCTTTAATATTCCTAGACCTTTGGTTCGCAAATCTTGTCAGTCCCTAAACCTTCCCTTTTCTACATATTAGTCACACCTAAGGTAGGCCCAGGGTACCCCTGTGGGCAGGGTGCATTGTATGTGAGAGGTAGGACATGCCCTGATGTGTGTGGCATGTCCCGATTGTGAAATACTGGCAATTTTGTTTTCAATATTGCACAATACCTGTTCCCATAGGACCAAATGGGAAGTTTGTTTATACCATCTTATAAACATAACTGGCCCTGAAAACAAGGTAGCAATATAAATATTAGTATGGCTGACTTTAGAATGTTAAAATGCATCTTTTAGTGAGGGTGATTTTTACAATCTGTGTTTGAAAATACCACTTTTAGAAAGTAGGTATTTTCTTGCCTAACCATCCAGTGTGCTTCTGCTAGGTTTGTGTATTACATGTCTGGCTTTTGGATGACAGGGACTGGTGAGTAGCAGTGACTCCAGACGTCTGATGAGTCAGGGCTGGGCTGAATAGACCTGGGCTGCATTTAGAGTAGGGGGAGGAGATTTCCTTTCACCTGAATGGGCCTGGTCTGCCTTCAACAATGCTGTCTCCACCTTCTGTCAGGAAGCTACAACAGTGAGGTTAGAACTGGTTTTGGCTGGGTACAGACACTCTCTGCCTTCAGAGAACAAAGGATTTGTGTGTATTAAAAGAGGGGCCAGACCCCAGACTTTTAGATCACTTCTGGGAATCCAGAGAAACCTTTGCCAAGGAAAAAAACTGGAGAAGCTGAGGAGGAACACTGCCCCTGTGCTGTTTGCTGTCTGGGTTTGACCTGCAGTGGCTACTTGCTGCCAAGGAAAGAAGAAAAGGACTTTCCTGTTTGCTTTGCCTTCTTGAGGAAGATCTCCAAGGGCTTGATCCACTGAACTTCCTTGCTGGGGGTTCCGATCTGCACGAGGTGCCTGCTGTTGTTTTGGACCTCTAGAGAACTGTTTTCCGCTGGGAGCTGGCAAATCGACGCAACATCGAAGAAGTGTGATGCATTCGTACCAGCTTCCGACGCATTGCTGAAGAAACCGTCGCAACGCCTGCCGCGGCTTGAGAAATCGCTGCACACCGCATTGAGTCCCACGACCTCCGAAGTCCGAGATCACTGCATCGAGCGCGGCGCAAGCCCTGCTGTGCGGCAGCAACAATCCACGTATCGTCCAGGATCGTCAAATCGCATGGAGGCCCCAAGTCTGTTGCATCGTTGGGGATGCAGTAAGAAATAGACGCACCAATTCCCCACGCAGTAAGAAATTGACACATCAACTCATTTTCAGTAAGGAACAGATGCCTCAACTCCTCTGCGCCGGAGTAAGGAACCAATGCATCACCTACACCGGACATGGAACCGATGCATCACCTTCCCTGAGTGTAAGGAACCAACGCATCACCTTCCATGCGGCTTGTTTTATTTGTTTGCGTGATGCATCCAAGGTACTTTGTGTGAAAAGTGTCACATCTGCAATTTGCTTTGAACTGAACTATTTCTACCATCTGAAAGTCATAATTTTTATTACTGTATTGTGGATTTTTGTCATTGAGACTTGTTTTGGTTTAGATATAGATTACTTATGTTTCTAAACTGGCGTGATGTCCATTTGTAGTGTTTTCACTGTATTACTGTATGTGTTCACAAATGCTTCACACTTTGACTCTGAGATAAGCCTGTCTGCTCGTGCCTAGCTACCAAGGGGGTGAGCAGGGGTTATTTTAGAAGTGTATCCCCCTTACCCTGACTATAAGCAAGAGTCCCTATTTGGACAAAGGTACCTACTGCTGCTAACTAGAAACCCCCATTTCTAACAGGCCACATTAAAAACTGGCTTTGAAATAAGTCCCTAGCACATCCTATATTTATCTCCTTAGATTTACATGCAAAAATAGACATTGTTTTTGCAAGAATGACTGTCAAAACCATTTTGGAAGCCCATGGCGGCGAAGCAGCATGGCCACTGTTTACATTTCACAGTTTACTCTATCTTGGAAACGCTAAGAGAATTTCGTTTTTCCAGATGATGTGTTTCTGTTGATTTTGATGTACATAAGACGGTGTAGAGACAAAATATCGACTCCAAAATATCGACTGGACATAATATCGAGTTTTAAATATAGACTGGACAAAATATCGACTGGACATAATATCGACTACAAAAATATCGTTTTTCAGGTAAGTGAAGTAATATCGACTGTATAAAATATAGATAGCAAAAATATCGAATTTTTAATAATATATAATATTTTATAGTGTATTTTTATGTAATAATATGTGTGAAAAGTGTGTCTTAATGTTATAAAATATTTTATTAAATGAATTTTGTTTTTATAATAATTGCGTAATGTAATTCTGTAGCGGGTTGTGGGTTTATAGGGGAATAGGGTGGGAAGTAATTTAATAATAATTAATTAATTAATATATGTTTGTTAATATTTTTAATTAATAATTAATTGATAATTAATTAATATTAATTAGTTAATTAATTAATATAATTTTGAACATATTTTGTATTAGTAATTAATTGGTAATTAATTAATTGTAATTAGTTAATTACATTAATTAGAGTAAAATTTTAATATATATAATTTTGTGTTATTTTTAAGTAATTAATTGGGAAAAAATAATATTCATTATTAAAATAATTACAGCTAATGTGCTCATATATTTACTTTATTGTTATTGTTAATTAATAATTAATTGGTAATTAAATAATATTGATAAATTTTGCGTAAAGGAGCATTTTTAGGGTTCAGGGTCAGTTTTCAGTTTTAGGGTAAAGGGGTATTTTTGGGGTTCAGGGTCAGTTTTCAGTTTTTGGGTAAAGGGGCATTTTTAGGGTTCAGGGTCAGTTTTCAGTTTTAGGGTAAAGGGGTATTTTTAGGGTACAAGGTCAGTTTTCAGTTCATGGTTAAAGGGGTATTTTTAGGGTTCAGGGTCAGTTTTCAGTTCATGGGTAAAGGGCTATTTTTAGGGTTCAGGGTCAGTTTTCAGTTTTAGGGTAAAGGGGTATTTTTGGGGTTCAGGGTCAGTTTTCAGTTTTTGGGTAAAGGGGCATTTTTAGGGTTCAGGGTCAGTTTTCAGTTTTAGGGTAAAGGGGTATTTTTAGGGTTCAGGGTCAGTTTTCAGTTCATGGGTAAAGGGGTATTTTTAGGGTTCAAGGTCAGTTTTCAGTTCATGGCTAAAGGGCTATTTTTAGGGTCAGGGTCAGTTTTCAGTTCTTGGGTAAAGGGGTATTTTTAGGGTTCAGGGTCAGTTTTCAGTTTTTGGGTAAAGGGGCATTTTTAGGGTTCAGGGTCAGTTTTCAGTTTTTGGGTAAAGGGGTATTTTTAGGGTTCAGGGTCAGTTTTGGGTTTTTGGGTAAAGGGGTAGTTTTAGGGTTCAGGGTCAACAAATAAGATTGTAAAAAATTATTTTTATTATTTTCATTTATTATTTAATTATTATAATTTAATTTAAGTATTTTTAAGTATATTTTAGTAATTAAAATTTAATATTAATTTAATTTAACACTGTTTTTAATAAAGTCGATATTTTTTACATCTATATTATTGTTAACGATATTTTGTACTCAATATTTTTGTACTTACCTGTTTGTAGATACAAACTCGATATTTTGACTGTCGATATTTTGTCCACGATATTTTGGCAAGTCGATATTTTGTCCCTCGATATTATTTCAGTGATCCACATAAGACTACTTAACAGTACATATAGTGAACTGCCTACCTGGATGACTTCAGACTTAATTTGGGTGTTTATGAAGGAACATGATTGAGAGATCAGAAGCTGAGGCTGAAGCCAGTGGAAGTGTTTCAGAGGTCCTGTCAGTAGGTCATAAAGGAATTTAGAATATATGCACATTCCGTCATTGGACTCTCCGCAGAGTGTACAGAGCAGTGGTTACATATGTGCCATTTGTAATTGTGTTTCTATGGAAAAGTGTATGAAAGAGCCACACAACTGTCCAAATATTCACATTGCCAATAGGTCCATGTGCCTTCATACACTAACAACAACTTACAAGGAGAAACCCACATACTGGACAAGTGGCACACACTGGGTACAGCATAGGATTTTAGTTTACATGCTTTAAGCTATACTCTTGGAGTTGTTTCCCTTCCCCCTTTTTTTCTCTTTTCCTTTTGCTTATTGTTTAGGTAAATATGTTAATTATATAGGCATAAAACCAATTGAGATTTCTGTAAAAACACATACATCCTGAAAAAAACGTCACAGGGCTGTATGATGAGCAGCTTTCACATTATATCTAGAAAAGTAGAATGGAGGACATTAATGTCTCAGCTCAAAGCACTGGGAGGAGGTCAAGCAAATGTTGAACTATAAAACACAAGTTGGAGCACTCCACTTATAATAGCTATAAATTAGCTCAGTTCATATGAAAACATCCAAGAGAATTTTTCATGAGGATTATCTTCTTTTTATTCTTTGTGTTCACATCCAATCCCAACGAACGCGTTTCGCCGAGGTTAATTAGCACCTATCGGCTTCGTCAGGGCTGGAAATAATACAAAACAATGCGCTCTTACCATTATGTACATATTCCAAGATTTAAAGATGGATAGAGCCCCACATGGCCCATGCGTAAACCTGTGTCCATATTTACTAAAGTGAGTACATGCATCATAAATCATTTACAACTTTCTTCAACTATAAATTACCATTCATGTTAACATATTTCAGTGAAAATGCAAAGGTCTCCTACACCACATTGGTGAATTTTGAATAGAAAACATTTCCATGCAAATTGTAAGTGAAAAACCTCATGTGAAATTGCTCCAAAAGTCCATTATAATCCTAAATCTAACATCCTTATTGTCAGCGTTTTACCTTGTCTTCTATATAGGTGTCGCCTATAAGGAGAAACATATCCTTACTTTTAAGCTATGGCATGAGGGAGGATTTAGAAAGCCTCAGTCATTACAACCACATCACTATTTTTATAAGATTCCATACCTCAAGTCTTTAGGGAGTGTGCTTGTTTATTATGTTTGGTCTGACTTCCTTTCTCGAAGTGAATATTTTCCTTGCACGTATGGCTTCTAAAAAATATAATGTACAGCTATATGTAAAGCCTTGTCAACTCCAATGACCTTATCTAAACCTTCACATTAATCTCCAATTATCACTGTTAAAATTGTCACCTGCACTTATATCCACAGCATCACAAAAGAATCCCACTTGTTTTTCTAAGTACCAGTATTCACCTTTCCTGAAAACAAAGGATTATAATTATATCTAAACCCATTTATTCATGTTTCTCTATTACTAAACAACTATTAGTCTTGAAATATATTACAAATAGTAATACCTTCAGTTTTGTTATGATGCCGGTTTTAGTCAATCCGCCGCCCTCGTTATTCAGCACCTCCTCCCTAGTAATTCAAAGAACGTTTCATTACTAAACGTGGAGCCTACTCGCTTTGGTAAACTCGTGTATGATACTCGTCGGGCGCTTACCTTTTTCTTAATCTTGGCGTCCCGTGTACAGGCGGCACCAACAGCCTGCCTCGCGCCCATTAAATGACGTTCCTTGCCATAAAAAACGGACTACCTCTGTGGAACTTCGAGCTCCATCTTTGAGTGGGAAACGCTCACTATGCGTTTACACTCGTGATGTTAAGGAAGACATTAACACTTCTGTACTACTGTTCCCATTTGTTTATAATAATACAATTATAAATGTTAGCGTTTTCCTTCTGAATCTCGGATAAAATGCTATATAACAGTACCTTAATACACCTTTGTGTAATATTCGTAATACTTCTTTTTACGGGTGAATCGTTCTAGATACCCGTGTTTGTATACTTTACCCAAAATTCATAAAGGCCTGCCATTTCCACCAGGGAGGCCAATAGTATCGGGTATAGGAGGACCAACAGAGCGGCTGTCACAATTTGTAGACGTTTTCCTCCAACCGATCATGGTGAACTTGCCCTCTTTTATTCAGGACACACAGCATATTCTGAATATCCTGGGAGATATCAAGTGGGAACCAGGGATGACATTGGTAACCCTAGATGTAATCTCGTTATATACGAGCATCAGAAATGAACTAGGACTGAAGGCTTTAGACCATTTTTTCTCCAAAAAAACAGCCACTCATTGGCATCATACACAGATGATTTTAGCAATGACAGAGTTGATATTGGATAACAACTACTTTTTGTTTAAAAATGAGTGGTATAAGCAGAAACAAGGAGTAGCCATGGGCTCTAAATTTTCTCCAGCTTATGCAAATATTTTTATGGGATGGCTGGAGGAAAAAGTTATTTGGGGCCCAGGAGCAAGTGAGTGGACTGAATCTATCCTATTTTGGGGTAGGTTCATAGACGACTGTATAATGGTGTGGACTGGATCAAAGCAGTCTCTGATTGAATTTTATGAATATCTTAACAATAATGATATGAACATTAGATTCACCACCAATGACAGTACAACTAGCATTGTATTTCTGGATGTAGAATTGTATATAAAAAATGAATGTATTGTGAGCAGATTGTATCGCAACCCGACATCGTGTAATGCAATTTTACATGCGAAAAGTGCTCACCCGGCTCACCAAGTGAAAGGGATTCCATTTGGTGAAATGTTAAGAGCTAGGCGAAATTGTAGTGAACATCAGAATTTTAATCAATGTATAAATGACATGGAGAAAAGATTTATGAAAAGAGGTTATGACAAGAGAAATGTTTTGGAAGCTAAAAAGAGAGTGATGAATGTTGAAAGAAACACGGCATTGAAACCGAAATCAAGAGTGAATAAGGTCGAACAACCAGTAAGGTTAATCACTAATTACACCCCATTAAGCAAGTTACTAATTCAGAGTATGATCAAACATTGGAGTGTACTAAGAATGGACAGGATGCTCTGTGATTTTGTAGGAGGAAGACCTGAGGTAACCTACAGGAGAGAAAGACACTAGAACCATTATTAAGTCCTAGTTATCCAAAAACAGACCAAATGGTAACTTGGCTTGATGAGCATTCAAAGGGTTTCTTTAAATGTGGACACTGTGGGATGTGCAGATATGCTAAGGACAAGACAAGGGCATTTCAAGCTTCTACTAGCAAAAAATATGAAATAAGAACTAACATAACCTGTAGCATAAAATATGTGATTTACATCATTGAGTGTAAATGTCTAAAAATGTATGTGGGAAGCACAATTCGCATGCTGAAGGATAGGGTGAGTGAACATCTGAGAGCAGTAAAAAATAATGATTTGCGATACCCAATAGCAGAACATGTACATACATGTAGTAAGCAGGATCAAAGTAAGAGCTTTACATTTTATGGGATAGATCATGTGTGCATTGACCAAAGAGGGGGAAACAGAGAACTGAAATTAAGACGGCAGGAGGCAAGATGGATTATGAAACTGCGAGCTGTGGAGGACGGCCTAAATTTTGATTGAGAGTTGGAATTTTTTCTCGGTGATTAGTGTCTGTAAGGACCTGGAGTGATAAAATAGTACTGGTCTGATCAGGGGTACTTCATCAATAATTATTATGTTTGATGAAAGCTGAGAATAGTACCATAATCATCAGATAGTATTGAAGATATTTTACGGAGTGTCTCTAAGGACATATATAATTAATGCTGAGACAAAAGAAATTGCACATAACCCACTTGGGGTTTTATAAATATCAGTAGTATTCATAGTGGTTAATTGGAATTGTGAGTTGTTAAAATTGTTTTTAAGGAAATGACTTTAAAATCTGCAATGATGGGTAATGAGTCTGGAAATTATTATACATATATAGCTTAAATCTGAATTTAGTAACCCAGACGGATATGGTACCGATATCATCTAATAATACACGAATATTACACAAAGGTGTATTAAGGTACTGTTATATAGCATTTTATCCGAGATTCAGAAGGAAAACGCTAACATTTATAATTGTATTATTATAAACAAATGGGAACAGTAGTACAGAAGGGTTAATGCCTTCCTTAACATCACGAGTGTAAACGCATAGTGAGCGTTTCCCACTCAAAGATGGCGCTCGAAGTTCCACAGAGGTAGTCCGTTTTTTATGGCAAGGAACGTCATTTAATGGGCGCGAGGCAGGCTGTTGGTGCCGCCTGTACACGGGACGCCAAGATTAAGAAAAAGGTAAGCGCCCGACAAGTATCATACACGAGTTTACCAAAGCGAGTAGGCTCCACGTTTAGTAATGAAACTTTCTTTGAATTACTAGGGAGGAGGTGCTGAATAACGAGGGCGGCGGATTGACTAAAACCGGCAACATAACGAAACTGAAGGTAATACTACTTGTAATATATTTCAAGACTAATAGTTGTTTAGTAATAGAGAAACATGGATAAATGGGATTAGATATAATTATAATCCTTTGTTTTCAGGAAAGGTGAATACTGGTACTTAGAAAAACAAGTGGGATTCTTTTGTGATGCTGTGGATATAAGTGCAGGTGAGAATTTTAACAGTGATAATTGGAGATTAATGTGAAGGTTTAGAAAAGGTCATTGGAGTTGACAAGGCTTTACATATAGCTGTACATTATATTTTTTAGAAGCCATAAGTGCAAGGAAAATATTCACTTCGAGAAAGGAAGTCAGACCAAACATAATAAACAAGCACACTCCCTAAAGACTTGAGGTATGGAATCTTATAAAAATAGTGATGTGGTTGTAATGACTGAGGCTTTCTAAATCCTCCCTCATGCCATAGCTTAAAAGTAAGGATATGTTTCTCCTTATAGGCGACACCTATATAGAAGACAAGGTAAAACGCTGACAATAAGGATGTTAGATTTAGGGTTATAATGGACTTTTGGAGCAATTTCACATGAGGTTTTTCACTTACAATTTGCATGGAAATGTTTTCTATTCAAAATTCACCAATGTGGTGTAGGAGACCTTTGCATTTTCACTGAAATATGTTAACATGAATGGTAATTTATAGTTGAAGAAAGTCGTAAATGATTTATGATGCATGTACTCACTTTAGTAAATATGGACACAGGTTTACGCATGGGCCATGTGGGGCTCTATCCATCTTTAAATCTTGGAATATGTACATAATGGTAAGAGCGCATTGTTTTGTAATATTTCCAGCCCTGACGAACCCGATAGGTGCTAATTAACCTCGGCGAAACGCGTTGGTTGGGATTGGATGTGAACACAAAGAATAAAAAGAAGATAATCCTCATGAAAAATTCTCTTGGGTGTTTTCATATGAACTGAGCTAATTTATAGCTATTACAAGTGGAGTGCTCCAACTTGTGTTTTTTTGAGTGTGCCTAATCATTGGATTACGCATGGAGGAATTGGGTGTTTTTCTCCACTGAAATTTTGTGAGCACCCTTATTGCACGAGAAGTAGAGTGGTAAAATATAGGTGTGTATTATTTCTTGAGCGCTTGTTAAACTCCTATAGCACCCAAGGTTTGATAAATGTTGAACTATACCTTACCCCAAAAACATGCAAAAATGTGTAGTCTATGTAAAGACAAACTGCTTTTACATTGAATGAGAGACTGCTTGGGGCGCTGCAAGCTGCTTTTAAGCTTTGACATAGTCACATGTTACACCTTATTACACTAACTGTGTAGCAGTGTATTTTTCAATTCAAGTCAATTGGGATTTGTAGAGCGCCGCTTATCACCTGTGAGGGTATCCAGGCGCTAGGATCTTGCTGGGGTCAGTCGAAGAGCTAGATCTTGAGTCTCTTTCTGAATTCCAGGAGCAATGGAGCTGTTCGGAGGTGGAGGGGAAGGATGCTTTAGTTCTCGGCAGTAGAAGAAGGAGTGTATCCTGTCCTTGGGCAAAGAATAGTGTTGTGTTTCCAAAACAAAATGTAAACCCTGATTACGAATGAGTGGTTACATTCTGATATCTACAGAACTTCCTGTTACCACAATTTCGAGTTCTGTGGTCACAACAGCCTCCAACACAATTTCCCCTGGTCATTTTTGGCAAGTCAAACCTGCTGAAATGTATGGGGGGATGGGGGAATGGCAGTATAAGTGGATACATGAAGAATTTGGTGGGGTAAGCACCGAATTCCGCATGTTAGGTCCCATTTTGAAAGAGTAAGTTCAGAATAGGAAGTATTTATTGAAACTGGTAAATAACTCACTCTCACTCCACAATGTTGGTGTTGGACCTGGGGTAGCCTGGCCTAGGGCAAGACTAACATACAGAGGCTCTGTGTGAAGGTTGCAGTCCACCCAAAAGTAAAGCTACGCAATAGCACACAAAAAGAAAACACTACACCAAAAATTGTGGGAAAATACGTACTATTTTATAAAAATATATCTTCTTTGTGGTCAAAATTTTCAGTTTATGACATTTCAAATTATCGACATTTCAGCAATTAAATCTCTTCAACTCTAACAATTTATCAAATAAATTCCCAATAAAAGTTCATACAGTTTTCTAGAGATCAGGTAAACCCACTCTTCAAAGTTGACCAGTAATACAGTTCACTTTACAAAAGTATGAAAATTACACTTCCAATTAGTTATTTAAACTCAAGGTTGAGCATTAATTAACCACCTCAACAGATTCTAGACTCAGCTTCAATAGGGTATTACACGATGCCCATTATTGGACACTCACAGCACCAACCACCCTCAGGGTTAACTCTGGCAGTTGAATTCCTCAGGCTTATAACCGTCCCTCCTCTCACAGGGAGGTTGCACCCACTCTGGCAAGAACTCTCCACTTTCCCCTTCCTAGTTAGCTGTTCCCCTTCCCTTCGGATGACACTCCTTACTTGCAGCAGATTTAACTGCGTGGTCCAGGGGAAGAACCTGCTTTTCAAATCAGGGGAGACTCAGTACTGCAGACACCCGGCAGCCACTTGGTAGACTTTCCTCTCTTCTCCCGCTCGCGCTATTTTTACTGCTAGCGCTCAAGCGGGGAGAGAGTTTAGAACAGCTGTCTGGCGTCTTGGCTCCTCACACTCGCCTTTCCGTTGAGCGCTTGAGGCGCACCGGGGATTCAGCGTTGCTGCAGCGGCCAGGGGAAGCTTCCGACGCCTCCTCACACGATCCTCGAGGTGCGCGCTGGTCTCCCGGGCATGCGCGTAGCTCACCGTCGTCTCCGCCTCCTCACAAGTCGCGCTACTCCCTGGAGCCTGCGCAACCACAGCCGGAAACTGCACCTTCACAGACGCTGCACTTCTGGGCCTGCTTCCGCAGCGGTGTTCTCGCGGGGGACATGCGCGGAAGCGCTTACTTCGTCAATTTCCGCGGCCGGTGCCCCCGGGGTCCCACAGCCGATTGAAGCAGCGCCGCTGCTCCTTTCCAGTTACTTCCCTCGCCGGCTTCACAGGAAGGATCTTACTGATCGGGCACTCGCTCCTCCAGGTGTTTCAGGCTCCGCAGTTCCCCAACCACCTCAAGGCGCTTCAAGGGGGTCCACGACTGGCTCGACACCCTGGTAGGTGCAGCGCTGGGCAGGGCATATAAGGCTGAGTTTCAGAACACAGGTCCTGTCAGTTTTTACAGGAATGCTGATCCAGAAGGGTCTTTCTTCTCACGTAGCTTGTTTTCTTGGCCAATAATTGATGTCTTGAGAGAGGGATCGGTCAAGGGCTAAAGGGGGAACAATCCTCTGAAGTAACTGTCAGCCTCAATGACAAACTAGCTGCTCTCAGTGTGTCCACCTCCTCTCACCACTGCCTCACTCCTCTACTCTGGGGTCAACACCAAATGGCTGCTGGTCACTGGCCTTATATAGGTTGGCCTGAGACCTGCAGAAGTCTCCAGTAGGTTCTAGAAAGTTCCTTAATGCTATCCTATGGACCTATCCTCCAGTAGTGTCCGTTATGACAGTTGGTGGACACCATTTTAGGTCCCTGGAGATCCCTAAGGTTTCAAGGGGGGTGACTAGGCCTCACAAGTGATGAGGGAAAAATGGCGTCATCGCCAAGGAACACCTAGCCCCCTGACAGCATAAAAAAAAAAACCTCCTGATGGACACATGTAAAAATAAAAATAGAAAGTCTGGGAGGCTAAGGGGGACAAAAATAAATCATGATGGTTAGAGTCTTCCCAGAAGCAGACAGGTCTAACACGCGTCCCCCCCAGCTGAAAGTGGGGAGAACTACCCAACCCCTTGGGAGTCCTCATCACTAAGGCGGAAATACCTGGATAGACCGTCTGCATTGGCATGGTCTGGCCCAGGTCGGTGTTCCACCCTAAAGTCCATTCCCTGTAGGGAGATGGACCACCTTAGCAACTTGGGATTCTCCCCCTTCATTTGCATCAGCCAACGAAGGGGGCGATGGTCAGTCTGAACTAGGAAGTGCGAACCAAACAGGTATGGTCGCAGCTTCTTCAGAGCCCAAACCACCGCAAAGGCTTCTCTCTCAATTGTACTCCACCTCCTTTCCCTGGGGAGTAGTCTCCTGGACAGGAAGACCACGGGTTGATCCAAGCCCTCATCATTTAGCTGCGATAACACTGCCCCAATGCCATGTTCTGACGCATCTGTTTGGACAATGAATTCTCTAGCAAAATCAGGGGCCTTGAGAATGGGAGCGGAACACAATGCTTGTTTCAAGGTCATGAAGGCTCGCTGGCAAGCCTCCGTCCAGACTACCCGTCGGGGTTGCTTCTTGGAAGTAAGCTCAGTGAGAGGGGCCACAATAGTGCCATACCCCTTCACGAAGCGACGGTAATATCCAGTGAGGCCCAGGAAGGCTCGGACCTCTGTTTGAGTCTTGGGGGGCTCCCAGGCGATGATAGCCTCAATCTTTGCCTGGAGGGGCTGCACCGTCCCTCGGCCCACCAAGTGACCTAGGTACACCACCGACCCCTGTCCGATCTGACACTTGCTGGCCTTGATTGTCAATCCAGCCTGTTGCAGGGCATGTAAAACAGCTTGCAGATGCTGCAAATGGTCCTCCCAGCTGCTACTGAAGACAGCAATGTCGTCCAGGTATGCAGCAGAAAAAGCTTCCATTCCAGAAAGGACCCTGTTCACCAGCCGCTGAAAAGTGGCAGGGGCATTCTTGAGCCCAAAGGGCATCACGCGAAATTGGTAGTGTCCCTCAGGTGTAGAGAAGGCTGACCTTTCCTTCGCCTCCTCTGTAAGGGAAATCTGCCAGTACCCTGAAGTTAGGTCGAAGGTACTTAAGTATTGAGCAGCTCCCAGCCGGTCAATCAGCTCATCCGCCCGGGGGATAGGATGGGCATCAGTTTTGGTCACTGAGTTCAAGCCTCGGTAGTCCACACAGAATCTCAATTCAGGTGTGGTGCCTGGTGGGGCAGCCTTTGGTACCAAAACCACCGGGCTAGACCAAGGGCTTCCAGAAGGTTCAATCACTCCCAGTTCCAGCATCTTGGCGACTTCACTCTTGATGCTGGCCTTCACCTTGTCCGACAGCCGGTAGATTTTAGACTTCACAGGTGGGCTGTCTCCTGTGTCCACGTCATGGGTACACAGGTGGGTCCTACCCGGGACAAGGGAGAACAGAGAAGAAAATTGCCCCAGGACCTGGCGGCAATCACCCTGCTGTTCAGGAGTTAGGGATGGCGAGAGAATAACTCCCTCCACCGACCCATCCTTTTCTTGGGACGAGAGAAGATCAGGGAGAGGTTCGCTTTCTTCTTCCTCTGCTCCATCGGTTACCATCATCAAGACAACCGCGGGCCTCTCATGATGTGGCTTGAGGCGATTGGCATGCAGCACCCTGTGGGGCTGCCTTGGGGCTTTAAGGTCCACCAAGTAGGTGGACTTCCCCTTCTTCTCCAACACCTCAAAGGGGCCTGTCCAACGATCCTGGAGGGCATTTAGCTCTCCAGGTTCCATCACCCACACCTTCTGTCCAGGCTCCAGTTCCACTGGGTGAGCGTTGTGGTCATACCACTCTTTCATCACCGCTTGGCTGGCCTCCAAGTTGTCTGAAGCTTGCTTCCACAACTTAGCCATTTGGCTCCGGAAGGCCAGCATGTAGCTCACCACGTCCTGGGGAAGTTTTCTGGGAGTCCGTTCCCATCCATCCTTCACCAGGCTGAGAGGTCCCCGTACAGGGTGCCCATACAAAAGTTCGAAGGGGCTGAAGCCCACTCCCTTTTGTGGCACTTCCCTGTAAGAAAACAAGAGACAGGGTAGGAGGATGTCCCATTTCCTCCGCAGGCTCTCAGGTAGACTCCTGATCATACCTTTCAAGGTTTTGTTAAACCTTTCCACAAGACCATTGGTTTGTGGGTGATAAGGAGTGGTAAACCGATAGGTAACTCCACACTCCTTCCACATAGCCCGCATGTACGCTGAAAGGAAGTTAGTCCCCCTGTCGGACACAACCTCCTTGGGGAAACCCACTCGGGTAAAGATCCCCATCAGGGCCCTTGCCACCACAGGTGCAGTGATGGTCCTCAGAGGTATGGCCTCTGGGTACCGTGTGGCATGGTCCACCAAAACCAGTATGAACCGGTGACCAGCTAAAGTTGGTGGATCCAATGGCCCAACAATGTCGATGCCCACCCTCTCAAAGGGGGTGCTAACGACAGGTAGTGGTTCCAGGGGAGCTTTAAGCTTCACTCCTGTTTTCCCACTAGCTTGGCAGGACACACACGTCCGACAGTATGTGTCAGACGCCACTTTCATTCGAGGCCAATAGAAGTGGGGGACAAGCCGGGCAAAGGTCTTGTCCTGCCCTAGATGTCCTGCCAATGGTATCTCATGAGCCAATTCCAGTAGAAAGGCTCTAAAGCACTGAGGGACCACCAAGGCTCTGGCTGAACCGTGGCCAGGTGCCTTGGGCTCACTGTAGAGGAGTCCATCCTCCCAGTAAATCCGGTAGCTCCCTTCAATGTTTCCTGCTGCCTGGGCGTTGGCCTGTTGCCGCAGCCCCTCGAGAGTAGGACACTCTTTCTGAGCTTCACAGAATTCTTCCCTGGAAGGACCTCCCTCCACATGCCATTCAGTAGGGATGGGTAGGTTCTCCAGGGAAGCAACATTCTCCCCTGTGGACTCCAGATCCACCTCCGCAGGTGGTCCAGCTGTCTCACGAGGCGGAGATGTCGAGGCAGGGTCCTCCGGCCTCTTGTCCTTCTCCTCTCTGGCAGCTGGCTGGGCCATTGTTCCAGGCTCCAGCGTAAGCAACTTTTCCCTTCGGGCAGTTGCTGACCTTGTGCTGACACAAGTCCAGTCAGGGGGTCCCAGCATCGCAGAGTGAGTCTGGTACTCCACCCTCCTCCAAGCATTGTGCTCCATATCATTCCCTAACAGGCAGTCAACAGGCACGGCAGGGCTTACGGCAACTCGAAGTGGACCTGCAACCCCTCCCCACTCAAAGGGAACCTCAGCCACAGGGTAGTGGCCCAATCTGCCGTCAGCCATTACGGCGGGATGGAGTACATCTGGGATGACCTGCTCTGGAGACACCAGCTGACTCCTTACCATAGTCATGCTGGCTCCTGTGTCTCTCAGAGCCTCCCCTCTACGGCCATTGATGGTGACCCACTGCTCATACTTAATAGTATTAGAGGGCAGCTGGGTCTTGGGAACCATCTCCTTATCTCCCAGGGACACTAAAGTGACACCCGCCCGCTCCCCTCCATTAACCAAAGGCATCTCCTCCCCGAGCACTACACTAGTGATTCCCGGGGCTTTTCCTCCAGTGGGAGGGGGTGGTCTCTTTGGGCATCTCACATCTCCTTTATAGTGTCCCACACCACCACACTCAAAACAATGAACAACCCTTGGCTGCTGGCTTTGGCCAGGGGTAGGGTTGCGAGGGGGGTTACTCTTGGGGATGAATCCTCTGCCCCTTCCTTGCGAAGTATTTTGTGGCCCTTTAGAGAACTCCCTCTTAGTTTCCCCTCCCTCTTTCTTCTGGGGGGCGCCCTGTCCTTGCTTCTGGGAATTCCCTCCAGTCCCCTTAGTCGACACCCGGGTACTAATCCAGATGTCCGCCTCCTCAGCAAGCTTCCTGGGGCTGGTCAGCTTGCTGTCCACCAGATGCTGTCTAAGCTCAGGAAGACACTTCTCGAGTAGGTGTTCCTTGAGTATGAGGTCATATAGTCCCTCATAGTCCCCTACATCGCTGCCTCTTACCCAACCCTCCAGGGCCTTCCTGGCGTAGTCCAAGAAATCTACCCAGTTTTGTGTGCCCAGCTTGTAGCTGCCCCGGAACTTTTGTCTATATTTCTCAGGGGTCAACCCAAACTTCTTAAGCAGTGCTGATTTCATAGCCGGATAATAGGTCTGTTCACTCGTGTCAAGGGCCAATAAGGTATCCCTGCCAGTGGGGGGCATGTATTTGTATAACCCACCTCCCCAGTGGACTTCCAGAATCCCATGGGCCCTCAGCGAGACCTCGTAGGCGGCTAACCATTTAGCAATGTCGTCGCTGGGTACATAACAAGCCATAATGTCTTTTGGTAGGTACGGTCTAGGTTCTCGGGGGTTGGTTTGGTTATCGCTGCCACCATTCTCTGCTTTGGGGGTACGTAAGTTTAGGGCTTGCAAATCCATCTCCTTGATGGTCCGCTCATGCTCCAACCTCTTTTCCTCCCTCACCATGTCCATCCTGGCTAGTTCTATTCTCATCCTCCTCTCCTCCCTCCTGTCTTCTAATTCGGCGTCGGTCAGGCCCCTCTCTGACACACTACTGCCCACTCTAGAAGGTGTTCTAGGACCTGTTACAAGGTTCTCCCCTCCCGCCTGGTACAGTGTTGCGGTCTCCAGGACAGTGTCCTTGTCACTCTCCTCAGGATCTACCTCCTCCCCGGAATGAGCCTCTACCCATGCCCGGATACTGGTCAGCAGCTCAACTTTTCTGGCGCCTTTCTTGAAAAACACCCCCTGCTGCTGACACCATTCCTTCAATTGGGTCACAGTATAATTTTCTAGCTCTTCCACATTTATCTCCATTTCTATTTGGAGTATAAACTGCTACACAGGAGAAATCCACAAAGTGACCTGAGGTCAACCTCCACCCACCGCCAGAAGTAAATTTAGAAAAATCAAAATGTAAATCAGGAGGGCCGCAAGGAGAAAACTCCTGGTGTAGGTTTAGTGTATTGCGTCGAATTACTAGTGAGTAGCTGCAACCAAGTCAGTATCCCACCGCTAGGCACCAATATGTTGGACCTGGGGTAGCCTGGCCTAGGGCAAGACTAACATACAGAGGCTCTGTGTGAAGGTTGCAGTCCACCCAAAAGTAAAGCTACGCAATAGCACACAAAAAGAAAACACTACACCAAAAATTGTGGGAAAATACGTACTATTTTATAAAAATATATCTTCTTTGTGGTCAAAATTTTCAGTTTATGACATTTCAAATTATCGACATTTCAGCAATTAAATCTCTTCAACTCTAACAATTTATCAAATAAATTCCCAATAAAAGTTCATACAGTTTTCTAGAGATCAGGTAAACCCACTCTTCAAAGTTGACCAGTAATACAGTTCACTTTACAAAAGTATGAAAATTACACTTCCAATTAGTTATTTAAACTCAAGGTTGAGCATTAATTAACCACCTCAACAGATTCTAGACTCAGCTTCAATAGGGTATTACACGATGCCCATTATTGGACACTCACAGCACCAACCACCCTCAGGGTTAACTCTGGCAGTTGAATTCCTCAGGCTTATAACCGTCCCTCCTCTCACAGGGAGGTTGCACCCACTCTGGCAAGAACTCTCCACTTTCCCCTTCCTAGTTAGCTGTTCCCCTTCCCTTCGGATGACACTCCTTACTTGCAGCAGATTTAACTGCGTGGTCCAGGGGAAGAACCTGCTTTTCAAATCAGGGGAGACTCAGTACTGCAGACACCCGGCAGCCACTTGGTAGACTTTCCTCTCTTCTCCCGCTCGCGCTATTTTTACTGCTAGCGCTCAAGCGGGGAGAGAGTTTAGAACAGCTGTCTGGCGTCTTGGCTCCTCACACTCGCCTTTCCGTTGAGCGCTTGAGGCGCACCGGGGATTCAGCGTTGCTGCAGCGGCCAGGGGAAGCTTCCGACGCCTCCTCACACGATCCTCGAGGTGCGCGCTGGTCTCCCGGGCATGCGCGTAGCTCACCGTCGTCTCCGCCTCCTCACAAGTCGCGCTACTCCCTGGAGCCTGCGCAACCACAGCCGGAAACTGCACCTTCACAGACGCTGCACTTCTGGGCCTGCTTCCGCAGCGGTGTTCTCGCGGGGGACATGCGCGGAAGCGCTTACTTCGTCAATTTCCGCGGCCGGTGCCCCCGGGGTCCCACAGCCGATTGAAGCAGCGCCGCTGCTCCTTTCCAGTTACTTCCCTCGCCGGCTTCACAGGAAGGATCTTACTGATCGGGCACTCGCTCCTCCAGGTGTTTCAGGCTCCGCAGTTCCCCAACCACCTCAAGGCGCTTCAAGGGGGTCCACGACTGGCTCGACACCCTGGTAGGTGCAGCGCTGGGCAGGGCATATAAGGCTGAGTTTCAGAACACAGGTCCTGTCAGTTTTTACAGGAATGCTGATCCAGAAGGGTCTTTCTTCTCACGTAGCTTGTTTTCTTGGCCAATAATTGATGTCTTGAGAGAGGGATCGGTCAAGGGCTAAAGGGGGAACAATCCTCTGAAGTAACTGTCAGCCTCAATGACAAACTAGCTGCTCTCAGTGTGTCCACCTCCTCTCACCACTGCCTCACTCCTCTACTCTGGGGTCAACACCAAATGGCTGCTGGTCACTGGCCTTATATAGGTTGGCCTGAGACCTGCAGAAGTCTCCAGTAGGTTCTAGAAAGTTCCTTAATGCTATCCTATGGACCTATCCTCCAGTAGTGTCCGTTATGACAGTTGGTGGACACCATTTTAGGTCCCTGGAGATCCCTAAGGTTTCAAGGGGGGTGACTAGGCCTCACAAGTGATGAGGGAAAAATGGCGTCATCGCCAAGGAACACCTAGCCCCCTGACAGCATAAAAAAAAAAACCTCCTGATGGACACATGTAAAAATAAAAATAGAAAGTCTGGGAGGCTAAGGGGGACAAAAATAAATCATGATGGTTAGAGTCTTCCCAGAAGCAGACAGGTCTAACAGTTGGCATTAACAGGGCACTGTAAACATCCCACACATAATCTATGCCATTGGGTCCTAATCATTGGGGCACAGTGGGTAGTGAGATGAAAGGCAAATCATAAGTAGCAGCCGAAATGATTCGCGATTTGGGGGCGGGCACGGGGTGGCACGGGGACGGGAGTGGCGCAGCAAGGGGGTCACTAATTAATAATATATATACTTTAAACTTAACTTTCCGCCGCGCCGGGTCCGTTGTCTTCACTGCTCCTGCTCTCTTGCCTCCGACAGGAATAGGAAGCAGGCAGCCTCCCTCCCCTCAGCCAATGACAATGCTCCAGTGGAGCATTGTGATTGGTCAAGATCCCGCCCAGCCATGGGCTGTAGGGGATGCCATGTTGTCCATGTAGGCTGCAATTCAGCCTACATGGAGAAGGGCAGAGTGCGCAAGACTGGTTTGGGCAGCCAGAGAGGGCCGAACACACAGTCTTTGCGCACACAGGAGTGGGCAAACTACCCCTGCCCTGCCTGCACAGCTCTGCCCACCTGCCCGCCCACCATGCGCAAAGAACATAAAATGGTAATAACGAAAAGTTATTACCATTTTATGTTTTAGCTTTCTCGCACTGCTCTGCCCTATTGGATGAGTCGCCCCTGTCCACTACATTCGGGTGGCAGGGACTACAGACTTCTTATTCAGTGAGATGCACTTTTGTCCTGTATATAAATAGCACAATAATACAACAATGCCTCTCAGTTGGAGTATTGCCCATTGGTCCTCTTTGAATGCCCTTGCCTGATTCAGTTCCCAGATCTAAATAGTATTACTCCATCTTTTCCTGACTCACTAGAAAAAAAGAAAAAAGCTTCAACTAAACTCTTTGATGTTTTCGAGGATTGGCTATTGCACTGATAGGGGATTTCTCAAATATTTCCTAAAAGCGCCAAAATGGTGATTCAAGTGAGTAAAGACTACTGCAGAGGAAGAATTATGGCTGCAGTGATACTTATTTAACTCTTATCTTCCGTTGCAAACATCAAGGAAATGCATTTTCTAAGATTCTGGGGCAGATGTATCAAGATTCCATTTTGCGATTCCTAAATAGAGATTTTTAAGGAATCGCTATTTAGAATTCGCAAAATGGAATGTATGAAAAAAATCGCTATTTTTTGCGATTCCTTAATCTTCCTTGTTTGCGAACTCGCATTTTGCGAATTCGCAAATAAGGAATCATTTCCCATGCATTCCTATGGGCCAGGAGGCCCATAGGAATGATTGTGAATTAATTCTCAAATTGCGAATTCGCAATTTGCTAATCGCAATTTGAGAATTATTTCAAGGGTGCAGGGGTGTCTCAAAGACACCCTGCTGCACCCCTGAAATGTACATGTGTGTGCATATGGCGCACATACATGCCCTATGGGCATGTGTGTGCGTGACATGCCACCATCAAAAATGCTAAATTGTGCATTTTTTAACCGCTTCGCCGCGGCGGCTTTTCCCGCTGTGCGCGGCAATTTCAAAATTACCGCGTTACGTGACGAGCTGGCCTTGTCATCCGCGCAGGACAGGTAAGCGCGATGACGAGCCCAGCTCGTCAATAGCCTCGAAGGGGTTAAAGACTTCGCAAATTACCATCAACTACAACTTGCGATTTTCGGGATTTTTCGAGTCGCAAAAGGCTTGATACATCTGCCCCAAAATGCCTTGATTCAGCCATTCAACACTTACACATTGAAAAGTGAAAAAAAAAACACAAGCCTACCTTCCACGATTGTGAAATTTCACGATTCGGAGTAGCGCCTAAACTCACTTAATCCATGTACAGGGCGAGGGCGCTGTGATCTGCTTGCAATTTCGATTTCTGACAATTATTTTTTTTATAATTTCTTTGTCTGATCGTAAGTAAATCACACGATCACAAATCCACAGAACTTTGGATAAAACGGGGCTCATTATATTTTGTTCAATTTTCTTCGAATGTTCACGAAGCGATAAGCCTCAAAAATTAATTATAGCAACATTAAAGAGCGCAGCGTCTTCATTCCTTAATTTGTCCTTTATTGCATGACAATTATGTAAATGTGTTCCGTATATTAATGCGATTCCGCTGGATCGCATTAATAAATGCATGTGTTACTCTTAAATGTATGCGTGCGTACAGCTATCTCGAACTTTCAGTTCTTGGCAGGCCAAGTAGCCAGAGCTTTTGTGCACGCTTTAGTGTATGTATGAATTTAGATATTACATACATGTATCTAGAGACATTACTTGTCCGTGTAGTCGCCCACAGGAACACAGCTCATGTGATTCAATTAAACATGAATGCACAGAATTCTCAGAATAGCCATAGATGTTTCTATTGTTTATCCCTTACCATCTTTATTGGAAATATAAATATGTATTGGGAAACAAATACGCGTCTATTTAGCTCTCAGCCGTTATACTCCCTTCTGCCCCATGGGCACCATCTTCCCTGGGGCAAAGGGGGTCGGCTAAGGAACAGAGGGCCTCATTTAAGGGTTTTTTTTTGTCGTAAGGCAGCGCAGTAGGCCTTGATGCTGCGCTGCCCGGCGGCAAAAAATAGAAAGGGCAGAATTTTCCCCAGCGCCGGCAATGGAATGCCATCCACCAATACAGGCGCCTTGGCGCCATGGTGCAAGGGTGCCTGGCTTGTGGGGATGATTGTTTTTGTGCAGGAAGAACAACCTTCCTGCGCAAAAAGAATCACAAAAGGCTTTTTCCTCTTTCTATGTGTGCTGCAAAGTGCAGAAAAAAGCAAGGAGAAATAAAGATAATTCTCCTCGCTGTGCCTCCCTTACGCCTCCCCTGGGGGGGGCGTACGTTTTTGGCACTGCCTCAGACTTACGATTTCTCGTAAACCTGGGGCAGTGTCTAAAAGCCATGAATGTTGCTGGGAACGCCCTCAGCAACACCCATAGAACGCCCCTTTCATGCAGTTTTCTGTGTGAAAGGGGCAAATATGTATAAGGCCATGAAAAGCCACGTAACGTGGCTTTACATGGCCTTGTAAATATGCCTGTGGCAAATTGCGCCACCGGAACGTAAAAAAAGTGATGTTTCGGCGGCGTAAAAGTGCTGGTAGAGCATCAAGACTGAGGCTTTCCTTTCATCATTTCAGACAAGTTCAGTTGGATTTGCTGCCACAAAACATGTCCGCAGGAGAGGAAGAAGGTTCTCTCCTGCACGAGGTTCAGCGCTGGGATACCCGCAGGGTGACTACGCGCTCTAGAAAAACCTAAAATAAAAAATAAAAATAAATAAGAAGGTGCAGTTCATGCTGGGTCATGGGGTTTCAACACACCCTTGTCTTAGCAAATAGTGAATGATTACTAATTAACACTACCATCTACACAAGAATAAAGGGAAAACCCACAAACTGGAAATTAATTTCCAAAACGTTTTACTTACTTGTCAAGTGGCTTGTTGGCGTGTGCGACACGTCAGTCAGTCGTGGTTCTTACAAGCAGCTGAAGGCTGCATTCTGGGACTTGCTGTTTTTTGTTAACATTGTAAGCAGAGGGTGAAAATCCCCAGATTCAAACATTTTGCTGGCCAAAGTCAGGACAGACTGAAGGAGTCACGCACACCATATGAATGCCATATTTTAAAATTTAAAGCGTCATTTCGAGTATTGGAATCACTTGATCCACGTGTAAATTCAAATATAAATCCTGTAGACCTGTTTTATTGAAGTGCACTATTTCGGTCACATCATGCACAAAAAGAAGCATTGACAATGCTATATATTTTGACTTTTGAATAGTGTACAGAACAAATGTTTCACCAAGCTATAGGTAAAATGGGTCTAGCAGAGAGAGCAGCAGGCAAGGTTTAAAAAAAAAGGGGATAGTAAAAGTGAGTGTGAGAGAGTGTGCCAGTGTGTGTGTGTGTGTGTGTGTTATGCTTATGAGTCTCCCTCTGGCATCCTGGAGGAAATTCCTTCACTATACATACAGGGGAGGTCAGCCATGAATAAGAGTGGAAACGCTACATATGACAAAAAGCAGGCTCAGCCATACTCAGGGCCGGACTGGCCGTAGCGTGCACCGGGCAATTCCCCAGTGTGCCGCACGGGTGGGGGCCGGTTTTGGGCCTCTGGGGGCTGATTTTGTTACAGGGCCGTTTTTGCAGCAAAGCTGCAAAATCGGCCCTGCAACACAATCGGCCGAAACCGGCCCCGGCAAAGAGCTCGGCGGCACCCACAACCCCCGGGGTGGGGCCGGACGAGCACTTTGCCGGGGCCGGATTTGGTTCCCAGTCCGGCCCTGGCCATACTTGAGGCAATTCTTGGCATATGGGACAGCTGTGGCACAATGCTGGTTGCTGCTGACATTGGTCAAGGTAACTCTTGTATCAAGTGGGACACCAATGGCAAAACTGCATGCAGGAAGTAATTTTTGACATATGGTGGCTCCCTTGCAATATGGAGGCATTCAAGGCAAAATGCTGGCCCTGGCATATTGTATGTTATTCTTTACATATTGGGAGCTCCTATGGCATATTAGTGGGGAACACATAACAAAGGTAATTCATAACAAATGTGGAGACCTTGTGCACACTTCTGCCCTCCATGGATATTCCATAAGAGCCCTTTCTATTTCCATGGCTATTTATATAAATTACATTATTTGACCCTTTTTTTTCAAGAAGTCTAGCTCACTCAATGGGAATATTAAACCCATTACTTTCAAAGATCACCAACCACCGCGGTAAGCAGACCTGGCAGGGAGCAGAGAAGGCAGCGTATGCAGAGGGTGCAGGAGTAAAGATTTGGAAATAAAAGTTATGGCATTGTTGAATCATAAAAATACTAACAATTATTTCATTGCTTCATGCCTCCTGCCTCCTACTTCTGGTAGCGTACTGCCCCCACGGTCAACCCCTAGATTCAATGATCGCTTCTCGAAGAATAATACTGACCTCTGCTCACGGTACAAACGACTCCTTGTGGTTGGTGACTTCAATTATCACTGGGATAAGGTACCAAGAGAACAGCTCGTCAGCCAATTTGAGACAGCGATGAGCTCGATGGGGCTCCATCAATTGTTGGACCGCCCCACCCAAACTAAAGGCCACAACCTGGACCTTATTTGGACCGCACAACCATGGGCCAGCCTAATAGATATTAGCGCCTGTGTCTGGTCTGACCACTCGCTAATTAGCTGCTGGGTCATGATGGAGAGCCAAGTGTCACAGCCACCACCAGAGTGGAAAAAGGTGCGAAGCGGGAACAAAATTGAGGCAGACAATCCAATGGATACCCTACCTGGCTCCCCCCCTCAAAATTTAAGAAAGGGAATCTTGACCAGGAGAGTGAAGTCCTCACCGACACCCTGCGGGAGCCTTAGATGAAGTGGCACCGGAATGGAGGGACAGAGCTAGAGACAAAGGCATGGGGGCCCCCTGGTTTAATGAGACTTTAAGGGAAATAAAGCAAAGTCTCTGCCAAGCATTGAGCTGAGCTGACAGTCTATAAAACCTTATTCACCTTGTATAAAAAAATCCATCACGATCAGGAAACCCGAGTATTACGAGGCAAGAATCACAGTGGTGCCAAATAAACAGAAAGAGACTTTCACAATACTCGAAGAACTTAGCTAAAAGTTTGAGCTGAAATCTGCAGCCGCGCCCATAGACTGCAACGTATTTCAGTCCTTCTTTACTCAAAAGGTCAAGGATATCCTTTCTGATATTGATAACACCCCTATCAATCAGGAATCCCTAGTGCAGAATCAGGTCCCACCTCTCCCCTGCAAGCAACTCACCATCTTCCCTAATCAAGATTCAGCGTCCCAGACACTACTGATGAATTGCACTAAATCGGACTCTCCTTCAGACCCCTACCCCCCGAGGATCTCCCGAATGGCCCTTCCCGGGCTGGAAAGGCAGATCCTCGCCTTACTAAACAACTCCTTGGAGACTGGCTACGTACCCTCCAACCTGAAGGGAGTCACCCCCCTGTTAAAGAAACCGGGAGCAGATGCTGCTAATCTCAAGAACTATAGGCCCATCTCCCAGCTCTCCTTCCTGGTGAAAGTTCTGGAACAACATGTCCTCAAGACCCTATCATCCTTCCTGAAGGAACACCAACTACTCCAAGCTCGCTAGGAAGGTTTTAGAGCCCACCACAATACTGAGCTGGTGATGCTGTCTGTACTCGATGAGCTCAGAATCATGGCTGACAATAAAAAACCAAGCGCCCTGATTTTATTAGATCTATTAGCGGCGTTCGATACGGTCAGCATATACAACTGCTGGCCCGAATCACTGATTTGGGAATTCACAGGCAGGCTCTCCAGTGGCTAGAATCCTTCCTGTCAGGTTGGTCCCAGAGGATCCAGTTGGTTGAGCAGGTATCAGACAGAGGCACCCTCACCTGTGGCCTCCCCCAGGGCTCCGCACTGTACACGCTCCTCTTTAATATGTACCTAAAGCCTTTGGTGGCCCTAGCCCGCACGGACTGCCGAGTGCTCAACTACTACAATTGTCTCTAGACTAGACTACGGTAATGCCTTATACATCGGCCTACCCCAGAAACGTATCAATAAATTGCAGGTGGTACTAAACGACGCAGCCAGTCTGATTTTTAGACTGCCTAGAAGGACTCATGCCACCCCCTTGCTGAGCAAATTGCACTGGCTCCCCATTAAGCAAAGAAATAAATTTAAGGGTCTCTGCATTGCCCATAAAGCAATTTATGGCCAAGCCCCAATCTATATTAAAGAACGGCTTGAGAACTACTTTCCAGGTCGTGTGCTGTGTTCATCCGAGGCTTGCCGCTTAGTCCTTCCACGGTGCAACACCGCACCTAAAGGGGGCAGATCATTCTCTGTTCTACTCCCACAAATATGGAATCAATTGCCTGATCACCTTCGCAAGGAATATGCACTCCTCCCCTTCAGGAAACAGCTCAAAACGGTCCTGTTTAGGGAGGCTTTGAAAACAGTTTAATCCCCCTTCCCTGCAATGTTTTATGACCGCGAACAACCTTTGGCCACTCTCTCTAAGCGCTAAGAGGCCCGCCGGTGATTATGCGCTATACAAAAATAAGTTAACATAACATTTCACAAGTGGATAAGCTTATTACACCCCTGTCCTACCTGCACTTGTTCCTAATTTATATTTAAAATTGGGTCAAGTGAACCCGACTGGACCAATAATTCTGTAATCCTGGCTGCCATGACCACTTCAGTGGAGGAATGTTCTCCATCGCAGTAGTGAATAATATAATATAATATTTAAATATATCTGCCTGTCTGAGATGCCTGTGCATTTACATGCGTGGGGTCATGCTCAACATGCCTCATCAGTAAAGTGTGTTCATGTGTGTTTGCATATGTGTGCACCTGTGTGTGTATTTCAGTGTATGCATGCATATGTGTATATGTAAGTGTAGATACATTTGACAGTGTCTATGTATGTGTGGGGGTGGCTATAGGAACATGCATGCATTACTATGCACAATTTAGATAAACAGGGAATATTTTAATAAAACAAATGATGTCAAAATCGAAAATATCCAATAAGTTGAATTGGATATATGCATTTTTAAAATTTGAATTACAAATAGCACCAAAAAGAACAAAGCACCAACCCTGAACTAAACCGGGCCAAAGTTAAAAGTTAAGGCAGGCGGCGATGGGCTGCCCGGTTTTGCCCTTGTGGAAAGTTTACCTTCTGAATCTTTTATGAAGGAAAAGTGGTGAGCAAGCTGTAAGTGGCCCCAAGAGTGGGGGTTCAACGATGATGTGTTGCTGAAGAGCGGGGTCCCAGTGTGGTTGTTGACAAAAAAGGGATATTGCCTAGTGAAGAAGTTCCAAAGTCTGAGCCCGAGAAGGCTTTGACATCGATTGGATGATGCTTGACATCAGTCCAGATGAAGCCCTCTATGTTTGGGACTTGGAAAGTTTTCTGAAAGTCAGATCTTCTTCAGGGCAAACCGGCAAGCTGTGGCCGACCAGTGAGCCACCGTCGGCTGCTGCGGCCTCAATGGCGATTCTGTGTCCGATAGTTCTCCAGGCAGAAAGTTCGCAAAAGTGTTCCCACTTCTTGAAATTTGGGGCTACAGGGAGTGTACTTTAACAAAAACCAGCGGTCCGGGTCCTGGGTGTTAGGACTCACTCCAAAGCAGAAGGGTCCAGAGCAGGTCCAGTCCAGGTAGAACTAGTCAGCTGGGTAATAGCAGGGAGAGAGGGCTTCTAGAAACTTGTTGTGTCCCTGTAGCTCAAGCAGGGGGTTAGTGTAAACCCTGGGTACCTCGGGATTGAGCTCTGAGGGACGAGGACCTGAAGGAAACAAGAATCCGTGGCTGTGATGCAAAACGAGGTTTATTAGCAGGACACTTATTACAGGGTGAATGTCTTGCTTTGCTTGATTATTGTTAACGTCCCCTGCACGAATGCCGGTCCTGGCATTCACAAACAGAGGACACAGAAAACGTAGTGACCGACAATACCACTTGAATAAACAACAGAAATAAGGATTAGCTTCTTGGCTCGTCCTCCGCAATAGTGTCGGTCCTGACACTTTCCAACGGAGGGCAATAGACACAGACTAGTGTGTTCTCTCTCTCTGCGGTTAATTCCAAGGTCTCTCACACTTGCAAACACTAACGTGAAGGTCCGCAGGTATGGCGCTCTGTAGCGCGAGTCTCTGAGCTCATGAAATCCTCGAGCGGGGATTAGGGTTATAGCGCTAAGCAGCGCGAGTCTCAATGCTCGAAAACCCTCGAGCGGGGACTGGTTTCACAGCGCTATGCAGCGCTAAACGGTGTGCTCGAAAATACCCTCGAGCGGGGACTGGGTTCAACGCTCAATGCAGCGCTGGTCTTCTTGCTCGAAAACCCTCGAGCGGGGACTGGGTCCAAAGCGCTAGCAGCGCTAGACTGTTTGCTCAAATAAACCCTCGAGCGGGGACAGGGGTTGGAGAACAGCGTTTCTCCACGGAAGTTCCTCTCAGAACACTGCGTCGGCACTAACAAGCATCAAAGGCTCACCTTGCTGAATCTTCGAGTCTCCGATACGAGCGGCAATATCCGACGTCTTCTCCTGCTCCCTTTGGCGGTTTTATGCCGGTTTGAAAATGCACTGTTACCGGCTCGGCATTCTGGGAGTTGTAGTTCTGGGGCTAGCGGTTCTGGATGTTGTAGTTCCCTTGACGGTCTTGCGGCGCTGTGGTCCCGTTCTGTGTCTTAACAGTACATCCCCCCTCCCCCGCAGAAGACAACCCCGGACCGGGCTTGTCCGGATGTTTCCTATGGTAGGCCGCCACCAACCTCGGGGCGTGAATCCCAGACACCGGCTCCCACGACTCCTCCTCCGGGCCATATCCCTTCCACGCAATCAGGTACCAGAGCTTACCCCTGCTCCACTTGGAATCCCTGATGCCTGCGACTTCATAGTCTCTTTCCGCCTCCACCTCAACCCCAGAACAGGGGGCATGCCCTGCCGCATTCGCCGGTTTGAGCAGCGACACGTGGAACACCGGATGGATTCTCATGCTGCCCGGCAAGGCCAACCGCATATTCACAGGGCTCACACACTCCTTGATGCGGTATGGGCCGATGAAACGCGGGTGAAACACGCTGTGTTTGCGGAAACGTAAGTTCCTTGATGAAACCCATACATAATCACCTGTTTTGTAGAGAGGCCCCATCCGCCTTCTCCGATCCGCGTAAGTCTTGTACACCACCTTGGCATCCTCCAAGCACTTCCTGGCTTGTAGAATTGTGGTTTTGATATGGGCCACTCTAGCACGTGTGGACGGTAATCCAGCCATAGACCTAGGACTGACCAAAGGGAGGAATCTGGGATGATGACCGCAGTTGTTATAAAATGGCGATATCTTGGTGGAACTATGCTTGGCGTTGTTGTACGCGACTTCCGCAAGCCACAACTTGTCCACCCATTCCTCCTTGCCTTGATTCACGAAACAACGGAGATACTGTTTTAAGGTTTGGTTGAGGCGTTCCGTCTGGCCATCCGTTTGCGGGTGGTAGCTGGTGGACAAGGCCGTGGTAACATGGAGAGCTGAACACCAGTTTTTCCAGAACCTGGCTGTGAATTGTGACCCCCTGTCCGACACAATCACGCTGGGCAGGCCGTGGATCCGCACCACCTCCTTGAGGAGTAGTATTGCCAACTGCCCTGCTGTGGGCACACTCTTGCAGGCGATGAAATGGCCCATCTTGGTCAGGTAATCAACCACCACAAGAATGACTGTATACCCCTGGTCCTTTGGCATGCCCACGATGAAATCCAAGGAGATGCGCTCCCATGGCTTCTCCGGCGTGGGCAGTGGACGCAAGAGTCCCTGCGGACGGCCGTGACTAGATTTCATGGATGCACATATCGAGCAGGATGTGATCCAACCATTCACATCTTTCCTCACAGACGGCCACCAGAACTGTCTTAGCACGTAGTCCACAGTTTTGTCCAACCCTAGATGACCAGCGCTTGGTGATTCATGACACCATCTGAACGCTTGCTTCCTTAGTCGCAGCGTGGGAACCAAGATGCACCCCCTATGTACAGGTATACCATCCTTCAGCTTCCATTCCTCATGTCTACGAAGCCATGACTTCCACTCGAAAGAACAAACCCCTTTTTGAATGCCACGGAGGAAAGTTCCCGGCTGAAGGGCTCCGACCACCGCACCCGGAGAAACGATGGACTGGATGGTGGGTGCAGGTTTCACCGAGTCGCTGGACTGCCTTGACAGCGCGTCAGCCTTCTGATTCTTCGATCCCGGTCTGTAGGTGATGGTGAAATTGAAACCAGAGAAGAACAGCATCCACCGCAACTGACGAGGGGAGAGCTGTCTGGCCGCTGTCATGAATTGGAGGTTGCGATGGTCAGTGAACACCGCCACCACTTGCCTGGCACCCATTAACAAATGTCTCCATTCACCGAAGGCATCCTTGATGGCCAGAAGCTCCTTTTCGGCAACATGGTAATTCCTCTCCGCCTCATTTAGCTTCCTGGACATGAAGGCCACTGGATGCAGCACTCCTGACACCGGATTTCTCTGAGACAAGATTGCCCCAACTGCCATGTCCGAGGCGTCCGCCTCCACAACGTACTGTAGATCAGGGTCTGGATGAGCCAACACCGGTGCTTCCGTGAATGATTTCTTCAAGGCCTCGAAGGCCTTCTGTGCTTCCTGTGACCATAAGAAAGAAGACGATTTTCTTAGGAGGTGTGTGATGGGAGCAACCACACCCGAGAATCCCTCAATGAACCTCCGGTAGAAATTGGCAAAGCCAAGGAAGCTCTGCACCTCCTTAACACTGGTAGGGGTTGGCCAGGCTACCACTGCTTTCACTTTTCTTTCGGCCATTGTTTGTCCTTCCGGGCTTAGCATTACTCCCAAGAATTCCACGGAGGTGACGTGGAAGTCGCACTTACTGAGCTTACAGTATAAAGAGTTCTCCCTCAGTATCCTTAAGACCGAAGACACATGCCTCACGTGTTCCTCTTCGCTGTCGGAATACACCAGTATGTCGTCGATGTAAACCACAACGTACACATCCAGTATGTCTTTGAGCACGTCGTTCAGAAAATACTGGAACGCTGCAGGAGCGTTGCACAGTCCGAAGGGCATGACTCGATATTCGTATAAACCGAATCTTGTTTTAAACGCCGTCTTCCATTCGTCACCACCCCTCATGCGAACAAGGTGGTAAGCACCCTTGAGATCCAGCTTTGTGTATACTTTCGCGCTTTTGACTTGTTCCAATAGTACATTTATGAGTGGTAATGGGTATCCGTTCTTCACCGTGATGGCGTTAAGCGCCCTAAAGTCCACACAAGCGCGAAGTTCCCCGTTGGCTTTCGGAATAAAAAAAAGGGGGGAGGCCGCCGGTGACTTTGAGGGCCTGATGAACCCCAGCCGCAGCATCGTGTCCAGATAAGAACGTAGGTGGAGGTTCTCCGGCTCAGACAATGCATATATTCTCCCACTCGGTATGTTGGCTCCTGGAAACAAATCAATCTGGCAGTCATAAACCCGGTGGGGCGGAAGGGTCTCCGCTTGTTTGTCATCAAAGACGTCACGGTATTCGCTATAATCGAGGGGAAGGCTCACCTCCTTCTCTGCTGCCGTGGCCACCGTGTACCCAGTCGTCCTCTCGGCTGGTAGATTTTCCGGAGTGCATCCGCAGAACTGCGAACAATAGAGGGAGTTCATTCTTATGGTCATTGATTCCCAGTCTATGGAAGGGTTGTGTTTTTTCAGCCACGGTAATCCCAGTATGATACCGTATTGCGGAGCACATATAACGTTGAAGTCCATCAACTCCTGATGACGGGCTCCATAGTGCACCTCCATATCACCAGTATGTTGGCTAATTGGCCCTGAAACCAGCCTGCGTCCATCCACCGCGTATACTTCTTCTGGTCTGGGACACTGTAGAAGTGTAAGCCCCATACGACAGGCTTCTTTTTTATCCATAAACAACCCAGTGGCCCCAGAGTCTATCATGGCATCAGCTGAGACCCATTGATTCTGCACCCTTATCCGCAGCGGAATAAACATGTGGTTGGACCCATTCAATGCGCTCTGTTGAATAGAAGGGATGTATCCGTGACTCCAAGAATTCCCTTCAATGTTCCGGGAGTCCACTAGTTTTCCGCCTCCTTTTCCACCGAGGCTGTTACCATTCGGCTGGATCGAGAACGGCCTATCTTGGGTTTCACAGGGCACTCACGGACGTAGTGCCCCTTTTTTCCACAGTACAAACAAAGGCCTTGTTTCCTGCGGGATTCCTTCTCAGTTGCTGTTAGGCTGGCTCTCACTGCCCCAATATCCATAGGCTCGTTCCGCGTGGTTGTAGGAGTGTCAGTGGACCCCTGATGACCGGTATTGGACGTGGCCTTCTTATTTCCCCCTCCCTTCCGTTCGCTCAACCTGTGTTCAAGGCGAAGGGTAAGACTGATTAGGTCTTCGCAGAGCGCTGGTTGTGGGTCGATCTGTGCTATGACGTCTTTCAGCTCGTCACTTAATCCTTGATGGAAGATCGCCGTTTGTTTAGCTGGTGGCCACTTGGTTTCGGCGATGAGACGCCTGAAAGCGTTTAAGTATTTCACGAGCCCCGTAGTTCCCTGCTTCAACTCCAGGAGTTCACGGTCGGCCGTGTAAGAGTCTGCTCTCCTGTCAAACACCTTGACGAATTCCTCCTGGAATGCTTCCCAGTCATACAAGAGCGGGTCATCCCTGCTCACCAAAGGCACTGCCCACTGAGCTGCATTCCCCGCCAAATAGGATATCATGAAGGCTACTCTTGCTTGGTTTGTGGGAAAGGATTTCGGTTTGCACGCGAAATGAAGGGCCACTTGCGTGATGAAGACTTGTACCGTGGAGGGGTCACCGCTATACCTTTCAGGTGTGGCCAATGGTATGGCCACCGGCAGCTCTACAGTGACAGCCGTTTGTTGACCTCCGGTGTGTGCTCCAGCGTTAAAGGGGTTCCTCTGCAGGTGATCTACTCGGGTCCTCAAATCAGCTGTTTCCTGTCTGGACGCTGTTAACTCATTCCGTACATCAAGCAACGCAGCCAACACGTCCTCTAGAGATGCCATGTTCTCTCTCTCAACCGGGAGGTTGTTTGGAGTTTGTAGAGGTCGGATATTATGTAAACCCTGGGTACCTCGGGATTGAGCTCTGAGGGACGAGGACCTGAAGGAAACAAGAATCCGTGGCTGTGATGCAAAACGAGGTTTATTAGCAGGACACTTATTACAGGGTGAATGTCTTGCTTTGCTTGATTATTGTTAACGTCCCCTGCACGAATGCCGGTCCTGGCATTCACCAACAGAGGACACAGAAAACGTAGTGGCCGACAATACCACTTGAATAAACAACAGAAATAAGGATTAGCTTCTTGGCTCGTCCTCCGCAATAGTGTCGGTCCTGACACTTTCCAACGGAGGGCAATAGACACAGACTAGTGTGTTCTCTCTCTCTGCGGTTAATTCCAAGGTCTCTCACACTTGCAAACACTAACGTGAAGGTCCGCAGGTATGGCGCTCTGTAGCGCGAGTCTCTGAGCTCATGAAATCCTCGAGCGGGGATTAGGGTTATAGCGCTAAGCAGCGCGAGTCTCAATGCTCGAAAACCCTCGAGCGGGGACTGGTTTCACAGCGCTATGCAGCGCTAAACGGTGTGCTCGAAAATACCCTCGAGCGGGGACTGGGTTCAACGCTCAATGCAGCGCTGGTCTTCTTGCTCGAAAACCCTCGAGCGGGGACTGGGTCCAAAGCGCTAGCAGCGCTAGACTGTTTGCTCAAATAAACCCTCGAGCGGGGACAGGGGTTGGAGAACAGCGTTTCTCCACGGAAGTTCCTCTCAGAACACTGCGTCGGCACTAACAAGCATCAAAGGCTCACCTTGCTGAATCTTCGAGTCTCCGATACGAGCGGCAATATCCGACGTCTTCTCCTGCTCCCTTTGGCGGTTTTATGCCGGTTTGAAAATGCACTGTTACCGGCTCGGCATTCTGGGAGTTGTAGTTCTGGGGCTAGCGGTTCTGGATGTTGTAGTTCCCTTGACGGTCTTGCGGCGCTGTGGTCCCGTTCTGTGTCTTAACAGTTAGCCAACTGACCCTTAGGGTCGCCTCTGGGGTCCTGAGTTCAAGGCAAGCAAGTCCATTCAACCTTCAGGTTCTTTAGATAGCAGGGCAGTCTTTCTTTTGATTTCTCACAAGTCCCAGAGTGTTCTGAGGTGAAGTCTGTTGGGTCCACTTTTATGCCCAGTGCCAGTTTGTGGGTGGAGGGCAAATTTTTGTCTATCACCTAAACCAATTCTGGCCAGTTTCTCTATTACACTGGTTTTGGTGCCAGCCTAACTAGAGAGACAAGGGGTAGGCAGGCCTCAGTGTGAGCTTCCTCTACCAGTGGCAAGGTAGGTATCCTTTGAAGCTCAGAAAGGGACTGTGCCCTGCCCCCCAGGCCACCCTGACAAAGGAGGGATCCATGCCCCACAACCAGAGGCCTTTGTCCTCTGTCTGGGAGCAATAGACATCTCACCACAGGGAAGCTATCAAGGGTGAAGTGACAGCTGGGCACTGGTAGGAAAGCCTTTTGGTTTGAGGCAGGAAAATGACAACTTTCCAAAAGTGCCATTTTCAAAATAGTTCCATAAAATCCAACTTGACCTTCAGGTTGGATTCTAAATTACAGTAAAAATAATCCATGGAACCATTTCTATTGCTAATCCCAACGTACATTTAGCACTTAGTAAAGGTAATAGTGTAAACCAGTGTTAAGCTATGGGAGAAGCAGCCCTGCGACAGTGAAATATTACTTTGGAGGTTTACACTGGAAGAACATGTAAAGCATTAAATATATGTGTCCTACTTTGAAAAAAAACATTCACCCCGCACTAAGGACTTCTAAAACCTACATAGGGGCTGTTTATACGTATAAAAAAGGAAGGCTTAGGTCTGGCAAAAGGTTTACTTTATTAGGTCGGAATGGCAGTTTAAAGCTATACACACAGGCTGCAGTGGCAGACCTGGAGACATGCTTTACAAAGCTCCTGCAGTGGGTGGAGCGACGATTGGTGCAGCCTACTTGTAGCATTTAATTTACAGGCCCTGTATACATGTAGCTCCATATACACATGGGATTTATAAGTAAATTAAATGTGGCAATCTGGGAGATACCAACTGTACCATGTTTAAAGAGGGGAGAACAAATATTATGTCAGTGGTTAGCATAGGGGAAGTTCACAGAGTTCTTGCGGATGAGAACATTTTCAACAAACCTCATTCACCCTCCCAGCTCTTCAATGTTGCATCTAGAGTTGCTTTATGTGTGTGTGTTCTGTTCACCTCCGATTTTGAACTTGTAAAACTTGCAGATACTTTCCATCAGTTTCTGAACAAAAAATGGCAGCTGCACGCTCTCAATTATTTGGAAATTTGCTAGTTTAGCACCATCTACATTTCTTTTTTTTGTAACAATCTCTTCTTATGTTTGGGAATTTTGTTGTCTTCCAGAGGCCTGGCCAGAGTTCGCAGAGTTACCGGAAAGCTCCGCAAATTCTACTGAGTTCCGTGAGCGGGCGGAGCTACCGCCAGCTCCATACACGCAGAGCTTTTTCAAAGAGCTCCCAAGCACACCTAGACCTGCCACCATGAAAGCTTAAATAAACACCAATTGAACCATTTCCCTTTCTGAAGCAGTCTGTGGGCATACAAGTATAGTTGCCGCTTCACGAAACAGCCATGATTTTCCAAAACAGCTTTATTAACAAAAACGTCTGCAAGGGTTGACTGTTACACCTCTTGTGTTCAGTGTCATGCTTCTCTAGTTTAAATATGCTCCCTACGTCCCCCTGTACCCGCCCTCTCTGATGTGAAATATCTGCCCCATCTGTTGCGCTGCTTCAAGACATGCCAAAATAAAAGTCTGCCTTTTACCTGCCAGTAAAGACAGGGGCACCAAACGGCAGAGGGAGATGAACCACGGCACATGCCACTGAGAAAGAGCGAAAACAAAACAACCATTGTTAACCCCTTCCCTGCTTATGACAGAACCACACTGTCATGAGCCACAGGCGGCGTGTGCTTATGATGGCGTGGTTCCATCATGCGCCTGCCGCTCCACCCACGTAGCATTAATTCCCTGCCTAATTAATGAGCGGGTGGGGCCGTGACGGAACCACGGCATCATGAGCATAGCCCGCCCGTGACCTTTGATGGCATGGTTCCGTCACGAGCATGGTGGTGCTACGATCAACCCCCACACCCATCGCGCCACGGCTAAATTTGCGCCCCGGCCAAGGGGTTACAGAGACCAGCTTCATGAAATTATGTTCATACACAGCTAGCGTTACCTACCAGCAAGCCTTATGCATAAGGGACGACAAATTGCCGGGAGCGCTCTCCCCGTCTTACGAGGTGCATGCTGATCTCACTTACACTTCCCACTGTCTTGCTCTGTGAAGATCTCACCCACTGAAGAGGAGCCCTCTCAGACCCTCAAAGATTTCAAAGCAGATCAAGCCTACCCCAAATGCGTGAGGTGTTCTCTCCTCCATGCAGACAGGTTTCTTCTCCTCCAATGGCAACATTAGATGCAAGTGACCCCAAGTATTGCTGCCTGCATGCCCAGCCCTTCCAAATCCATGTCACTTAGTCTTCTTTTCCGCTTTCTTCTTCTTGGGGCGTCACATCCCAGTCAATCTGCCTCCATGGCAGAGGCGCCTCTTCTCTCTTGTCTATCACATCCCTCCCCGGCAGTAGCACAAATATCTCCCCACCCTTACGTTACTTAAAATCAGAGTAGAAGAGAGGGCAGGAGGTTCAGACTCTTAAAGGGAAAGCAGTGCAATAGGCTTCTCTTCGTGTTTCACTATCAAGTTCAATTACCAAGCACGCTCTTGTTTCTCTTTGCCAGAACCGGTTGTTCAACTGAGGGCGAAGCAGCTGACTGATCGACTGATCCACCATTCCCCTCCCTCACCACCTTTGAGCATTGCTGGCATGAGTAGGCGCATCAGTGGACTGAGGTTGCACAATCTTGAGGTGAGCACACTGATACACTGAACAGGTGGACCGGTGGTTGATGGAGTTTTTTTGCAGAACTTCGCTCTCCAAGCCGAGTGCGTAGTTCCACAAACTCTGTGAACTCTGCTGGAAGAGTGGATTTTATCGCACACAGTTAGTTTTCTACCGGTCACTTCGCAACGCCTCTTCAGGGTGTAATTTTCTTCTGCAGCAGGAATCACCTATTCAGTCCTATGGAATAATAATTGTTTACATCAAAACTGAACTGGAGCATTGTGACATGCAGTGATTACTAATAATTAAATACCTATTCAACCTCACAGATTTGTTATGAACTATGAATGGCTGGCTTAAATGTGGTTCTTCTGAGGCAAACACATCATTTCATATTGGACAACCTATTTCTTTGAAAACCACAGTGGAGACTGTGAGGTCCATGATGTATTAACACTACTGGAGCTTACAGCGCAAGTTGTAACATTCTGTCTTTCTTCATCACACATATTTTTGATCTTTTATGGATTATTAGAAGTTAATTTTCAATTTGAATTTATCTTCGCACATTATGAAGTGATATATGTCATCAATAATCAACTAGTTTGCTACTGGGTCTAAATCAGAATCTAATAGTAAATCACTGTCCCTTTAAGGAGGGCTAAACAAAGAAACTCATCCTTTGGAAATCATGAGGCTGATTTAGAGTTTGACAAACAGGTTACTCAGTCACAAATTAGCCGAATATCCCTCCCGCCGAATTAAAAGTGCCATTAGATATAATACACTGGGAATATGGCAGACGGCATATCCGTCACATTGTGAAAGAGTAACCCATCCCCAAACTCGAAATCAGGCCCAATATGTCTTTAGGTGCAAATATACTTTGGTGGTGAGTATACTTTTCCCAGTTCAAGCGAATAGCAACAAAAACATTAGAAACCCCCTATCTCAGTATCTGTGGTACTTGGTAGGCCTATCTGCCATTACAGGCAAAGCACTGCTGGAAGTCAAACCTTTCAAATGACAAAATACTGAAATAGCCTGACCACTACCATTAGATGACAACAGGGTCACTTAATTTTAATTTTCGGAAGAGAAGGGTAAAGGTTTGTTATCCAGACCTAATTATTGAGCAAACTCTTGGGAGCGTGATATATTTTGCTAGTCTGCGGCATAGCTTCCTTCAGTACTCTTTTCCTTAACACCATCGCTGCTAGACATATTTTCCTCTGGTGCTGACTTGTTGGAAATCCCATTGTTCATGACGACCTCAGCTCATCATCAGCACAGCTCCACTGTGCCTCATGACGAGCCTCATGACGAGCTCAGCTCAGCTCGTCATGAGCATCGAAGGAGTTAACACTCCTATAAGTAAATGAAATTTGAGTATGCAATTTTTGTCTTTCGTTTTGGGCACTGCACCACATTTATATTTAATAGTCTTGAATAATTCATAAACAATATTTTGCTAGATTCTACTTCAATATGTAAATTACATCTGCATTTCATTTCTTCTCTTACATGCTCATCATGCCTACCCCACAGACTTTAGACCTAATATAGTTGTTCTATATCTTTCAAAGACCTTCTATCGCTACCATCCCATGTCCCTTCATGAACCTCTCTAATACCATAATGCATCCATTTTCAGTGGAGAGGGCTATTCTTGGTGATGCCTAATTTAGCTATAGGTTGACCTTGATTCCAAATCAACCCTGATGGTTCTGATGGAAGATCTTAGATTGGCAGCTGATGTAAACAGTTTCAGTGATATTGTTAAATCTACCAGCAGCATTTGATCACAACACCCTGATAGCCAGACAAAAGCTGATAGGTATAGTAGGGACTGAGATTTCTTAATAGTGTGTGTCTATGTATCTTTGTGACTCCTTTCTTCTTCAGCACCTTAAATATCATTATTTGTCCCTCAAAACTCTGCTGTCTCTCACACCACCTCTTTAAACATGTTCATGCCCACTTTGGCCAACCTCATTTAGTCCTTGGACCTCCACTTTTGTTCTTATTCCAATGAAATGCAAATGTTTTCCAACTTGAGGCTTGCAAGTCTTCAGTGAGCCCTTTGAAAAAAACTCTGTGAAGAATCAATGATTGTGTTAGGAAAATTGGTTGGGACTAAGTTTGAAAAAGACTAGATATTGGTAGATAATGGCAGCACAAACATTTGGAATAACAATTTCTGGCAACTGGTGATAGAGACCTGATATGCTCCTGTAGTATTGATGAGGAACCTGGAGGTAAAGATAGGGACCGCTGTACAGGCATCGCTAGGGTCTTCTTTCCAATCAAAAGACTCTGACCTGGGATGCAGTTTCTTAAGTAGAAGGATGGGACAAGGCAGCACGCTCTATTTTGGATTCTACAAGACTCTAATAAAATATCTTCAGGCCAACTAAAACCATGCAGCCAGAATAGTGATGGGTATAAGGCCAAGGTTAGTCGAGCATCACCCTTGCTGAAGAGACTTCACTTGTTCCCTCTTGAAACAATATTTTTTGAATGCCTTTTAGCCACAAAACGAAATATTTAATGCTTCTAAGATTTTGAAGGGATGACTTCTTGTGAATATAGGCACATCACTATATTCATGGCCTTTGAGTCTTAAAATAAGATTCTGTGTGTTGTGACTATTCTCATCATGGGTACCCATTATAGCTCAATTTAAAAGCTTTGTATTTTTCAATCAATTCATTTTATTCTTAATCATCAAAGTGCAGGGTGAAGAGAGAGGGAAGAATTTTCATGTGACTATCACTTCCCAGACCCTCGTTAACTCTTGTAAACCGCCATTTTATCCAATACATGCCATTGTAATGAACTGAAACTTCCATAATAAATTAGATAGAACCTGGACATGAGTGCCCCGGTGACAATGATTCATCTTAAAAATTAAGTCACATACTGATGCACAGGCACAGTTCACAAAGATGTGTGCATGGGGAAATGTAGCTTTACCAACAAATATGTTTTTTACCTCTGCCACCACAAATATGATATCATAGTGTTAAATCATTTACTCACGCAGAGAGATTCTTGCGCGTAAATCTACTATCAGGATATAGTGTTGGAATGTCATGGGTGGTTGGGACCCCTTGAAAGTTTACATATTTGTGGCATTCACTTTCCTGATCTGCTCCCCTCCTTAAAATGATGGGAAACTTACTTTTGTCAACAACATGAGTAAATCTATTTCTAACACACAGATGTGCATGGAATACCCCCCAAATGGGTGGGCACATGAAAAAGGAGTTTCTCTCGAGGCAATAATATTTTCATCTTGGAGGAAAACATTGCACTCTTGTAAAGGAATGTTTGCATGCACAGTTGTACTCCCATGCACAACGTAATATGCAGGATGTCCTTCCCATACTCATACATAAGAATTCATAAAACATCTTCCAGAAAAACCCCTGAAAACCTGCTCCTTTAGAAGGTTTCAGTAAGTGGCATCACCAGGGTGTGGGACGAGGGTATAGGTACAGTGTGCTACCAAAACGTGGTTTTACCCTTGCAAACATAGTTACTTATGCATAGTTTTTCAGTGAATATATATGTTGATGGATATGGGAGTGAGTTTCTCATTCCCCTACTAATTTCTCATTTTTCCCCAAAATGAAGCCCTCCCTTCAGCAAGCAGCCAAATGTCTTGGTTGAACAAAGCAGATCCACCAGGTTCCCTCAGATCTCACAAATCTGATTGGGCTGATCATAACTCATCTGGAGGTAGTGCACAGTTGTTATTTGCGATGTACTTACTAAAGCACATACCCCCTCAGAGAGAGGAGAGAGAGATACAGAGAGAGAATGTAAAGAGGTAATTGATCGACATATAATGAGGGAGATGGAGGAAGAGGGGACGTTAAAGACAGATGGGGGAGCCATAGAGAGAGGGCGAGAGAGAGAGAGAGAGAGAGAATCAACCACCCTTCTATGAGTTGTCGTAAAGGTATGTAATTATGTGCATTTATTTTTCTTTTGTAGGTTTAATTAGCAGGGTGGTTCTGGAGGTGATAGTTCCCCACAACTGAATGTCTGGGGAGCCAGCCCATTGCATGAATGTGTCAGGCACTCATGTTCTTTACTTCATTTTCATTTTATTTATTCATGAAACACTTTACCTTAAGTGTTATACAGATTTGAAATTACTATGTATCACTTAACAGTTCATATGTTACAAATTTTGAAGTCATTAGGGCAAAGAAAAGTGAGCCTGTAAATCAACAGACAATGTTGGCAGAAGGGTGTGTAGGAAATAGAGAGGGGTAACACTTCAATAACTGGGAGTGTTGCGGACAAATGAAATAATTGGACTGGGTGCAAAATGTAAAGGAAGCTATAACATGCTCTTAAGGACCAGACACAACCTGGTGGACATGAATAGTAATGAGATCAAAGATATAAGAGGGACCAAAAGTAGATCAGGGCCATGACCCAGAGTCATTGTGGGTGTGCACTGTGATCTGCTTGATTGTGCATGTGTGCCATTGTGGCCATCTCCACCCGTCTCCCCAGTACCTGGTAGTCACTCCCCCTGTTGCGGTTGTGTTGAGTTGTGTCGAGCAGTGTCCGGTCCCTCAACTCCGGCCATAGTCTCCACACTGATGACTGTCAACACCAGCTCCTCTATGTCATCCAGCATGAGCTGTGGCGCTGGGCTCCTACCTCCAGTCTGCATTGCTGCTTTCTGGTTGGCTGCAAGTTCTTCCATGGTCTTGCGCTTGATGTCACTCCATCGCCTCTTGGCCTTGTCCATTGACCTCTTGTGCTCTCCGACAGCATTCACCTTGTCCACGATGTCCCGCCAAATTCCATTTTTGGTGTCCAATGACGCGCTGGAGGAGACGACCAGTTGTTGATGGTGTTCCATCACCTCTGTGACTAGGATCCTGTTTTCCTGTGCCTCTTCCTCTTGTCCTTGCCCTTCCCTGTCCCCGAAGCCCCAGGCTGTTCGTCCGGGGTGCTCGTGGGGTTGCGCTCGTCATCTGCGCCCCCTCCGACTGCCTCCATGGTGCTTGGGTGTTGGTCAATTTGTGTTTGAGTGTTTTTCCACTTTTATAGTGATTTTTCCCACCTGCCATGTGTGTGTTGCAGGCCTGGCGCCGCTTATTGCTGATTTCCTCATCGTGCTTTGGGCCATCGCATGTTTTTTCGCGTTGAGGTTTGTGGTTTTATCTCCGTCGAGGTGGTTGATTCGCGGACGCTGGCCACGGTTTCGGCAGACTATCACATGGTACCGTTGTGTTGTGAATTCCACATTAACACTGGGTTGTTTTCCTGTGATAGGCTGCAATGCATAAAGTTGCGTTAGCATTTTTTGGTGATGTTTAGCACACGTTCTTGTGAATATACCCCTGAGTGTTTTAATGTATTTATATCATTTTACACATTTATCGACCCAACAGTGTTGATTTCATCTTAATATTTGTTTCATCTACAGATAACACCCCTTATCAAGGAGGTTCTTCCACATATATGTTGTAGTATTATCTACAACGGGTTTACTTGTCACTGTGGATTGTAAAAATATGACGTCTCCCAGTTACAAGAGCGCCTTGCTCTACAGTGAATATTTTTTTGAGCCTCACATAGTAAGTCGAAACGGTTGACTTAATGATATATTTGGCCATATATCGTCATGCTATTTACATTTCTGATTTTTCTTTTTTCGCTTGTTGTCATATCTTTTCTCTTACAGATTTTCGTATATTAGTACCACTTGAACTACAAATCTCGTGCTAGCTGCCTTTTGGTGCTACATATTAGCGGGTACATTATTCCTCTCATCCCTTCCCATTTTTATCTTTATTGAAGATGGTTCTGTCTGGCTCACAGTACCATGTATTCTTTCAAGTCTAATGTCCTCTTCATCAGGAGAATTGACATTCGCACTTTATATTAATTTATTTGAGCATTTCGCACTGTGTAGTGGTTTTCGTCTCAGTTGCACTAATAATATTGTTTCTTTGCACATTTGGAGTCAACAATTTTTTTACGTGTTTTAGTAACAGGTGTTGTGCCTCACTTCACAGCATCATCTTTTTCTATTGGTCTATATTTAGTACAATCCTTTTTGCAGTATAGTCACAAAAAGAAGTATAATGTTACCAATTTTTCAAAACATGTACTTATATCTTCATGTTCTTTGTCTTCACAGAACCGAGGAAGTTTTTTAAAAACGAAACACATGTTGGCTTTGCCTATTTTATCTGAATAGGTTATATTCTGGAAAGTGACTGTTCAACACTAGGAATGCAAACAAACTGTATTTGTTGTATCTTAAAGTGGCAAAAACCAATATAGTATTTGGAACAAATGAATTGTATCATTGTTATGAATAAATAAGCCAGTCTTTTTTCACCAAATTGGGATATTTCTATATCTTATTGTTAATGTTTATGTGTGCCAGACATCAGTGAAACATCCTCTACCCATTTAATACATTATAAAAGTATTTCAAAATCTTTGCGGTCTCTCTAGACTTGTTGACAGTCTCTTTCCTGGGTTTCTTAATTCCTTGATGGTTGCTAACAGTTACAAGGTACTCTGTTGTGTTGATAAAAGTGCAATGTGGGTATGCGACACTTTTGCATCCATTCAATCCATAGTTGAAAGATATCAGGTTGTGAATAGAACACTAAATTGGATAACACAAACATATCAAATTCAGGCCTCTCAAAGCAGCATCCTGGCTTTTAGAGCTCATGACCATAGAACTTTAAACAGTATCCAAATGTGATCAATTTAAGAAAGAGATGAAATGCAAATGTGGATAGAATGTCTTCCTGAGCTTCACCATTGTCATGTTTTTACAATCCGACCATTGTTTGGTCATTGCTCAATGCTGCTGTACAGTGATGCAAATATTTTGTTCAACTAATTTTTTGAATTCTAATTTAATTGCTATGATGGCATCCAATTATGCCTTTTACAGTATCCATTCTAAACTGTTTCTGCTCTGTTAGAAAAGCTTTCTTTATTAGCACAAAATGTATACAGATAGCCTTTACAGGAATGTTCACCTCAGGTCAAGGGTTTTCTTTTGTTTAACTACAGAGCAAGGCTTGTAAACAATGATCTTGTGATCATTGTTCCTCTTTTCATATTGCAAAGTGGACCTTTTTATCCAAATTGCACAACGTCAGTAAAAAGTAAACTGGAACAGACAATAGAACAAGTAATAATGAAGGAAGAAGCTACATGCATAAATAAAGCTCCGAGAGGTCCCTAAAAAAATGGGAATTAAGTAGAAACAAGGCTTTCTCAGTGAATTTTAAAAATATCTTCCTGAGTTTAGTGCTTGATTTGCATTTCTGTCAGCTGAAGATATGTTGCTTTTGGTCAAAAGAATTGTAGAGAATATCCTGTACACTACAAATTAGCTTCACATTTTTATTTAAAAACACTTGCACTTGCTCTGGTGGAATTATGTTTAACATTAACTTGACACTACTCAAATCTTAAAATCAAATTTTAATAAAACGTAGCCATGGCATGTTAAACAAAGACAAACATCTAAGTGAAACCTCTAAAGGTGAAGAATGGGGCAAGCACATAACCATGTAATTATTTCTTGGTAGAGAGTTTGAATATGGTCACATGTTTGTGAAGGATTTGAAGATAAGTATAAATTCAGGGTCCTATTCCCAAAGGTATTTTGGAGCACCAAATGTATTGCTCCTGCAGAACTCGTTTATGTGCTGTTGCATGCTTTGTGAGCGAGCCCCAACACTTCTGAAATTGAGAATGTAGCGGGAGTATTCATGGATTATTTCTGCTGTAGCGTCACTGGGCCCTTTTTAATCTCTAAAATGTTTTATCTTATCACTCACCTTAGTTCTCTGTCACTTGGTCCAATGATGGATCATGAATCGTGTGGAGAGGAGTCGGACATAGGGATCCACTTCCAGTTATCCAATGAGGACCAGGAATTGGGTAACTGATCTGCAAACTAGTAATGAGATTCATATATGTAACTCTCAGAATTTAGCTAGACAAGTAAAATTTTATGACTGCTAGACCAAATCTTGCTGAAGAAATTTAGTTTGAGCTATGCAAAATAATAACATTAGTATCTGAGGCCAAAGATCTCTCTATTTGAATTCCCTCCCACCATCAATAGCTCAATTGGAATGCACAATCAATTCTTGGGAACAAATCATGGAAAACAAAAACAGTATTTGAGGGTGGATAGATGTTATTATAATCATTAAAGAAATAACTACATCAATATCAGGCATTAAAATTTAAAATTGCAATTAAGAAAATCGATTTCGGGTTGATCATTGATTACCAAAGCTCAGGAAAGTTCAGGAAGGAACATGAGTCATGCCACCTCAAAGGTGCTCTTCCATGATAGGGAAAGAAGTCCGGGAATATCGCCCACAGTGTATGCGTCAGCCATTAAAGTCGACAAGGAAGTTCCAAAGTAAAGAAAAGTGATGTAAGCCAGTCAAAGAGAAGTAGGGCTAGAGCTCTCTTTCCCTCACATCAATATATAATATATTCCTCAAGGTACAGGGTGACACCTCCTGGGTCACCTCATCTGGCCAGAACACTCAGGTCATTGGTCAGTTCGTATAGGGTGATTCTGATGCAGCATAAAAAAACACATACAGTTGTTGAACCATCCAGTATAAGTTTGAAAGGATTACTCCTTTTGGAAAAAGCACATGGGTGAGTTCAAGAGGACAGTTTCCCCTGGCAGAGGTTCCCAAAGTAGCAAAACGGTTGCAAACAAACCTAGTATGTGAATGGGAACTCTCCCCATGACACTTAGAAGATCATTAGGATATCGGGCTGGTCCCCACCGCCACCGCCGAGCCGGCAGTGAAGAGCCACCCGCCAAATGTCCCTGGTTCACCCCCCACCATATTAGTATGGCGGGGCACCGCAACGTACATAAAGACCGTCTGCCACTTTTCTGCTGGTCGGATTGCCGGCCGGGCAGAAAAGGACACAATATAGTGGTGGTGCCCTGGAGGGATGTATAACGTTACAACGCATGCTTTTACCACGCATGCCTTTACAACGCGGTTTTAACATTGCAAACCTTTACAACGCATAGCGCTTAGAGGTGCTGGATAGTGAAAAGTTTAATTTTCTATTCCAACTCCAGTCCCCGTGGACACTAGGGAAGGTGTTGGATAGAAAATTAAACGTATTCCCTATCCTAGAGCGCCCCCCAGCGCAATGCGTTGTAATGGTTTGCGTTGTAATGCCTGCGTTGTAATGGTAGTGTGTTGTAAAGGTTTCGTTGTAAAGGTTGTTCACCGCCTTGGAGGCACCACCATCCATATTACAATGCCTGCGGTGGGATGCCTTTCCATGGCGTAGACTCCGCCATGGAAAGGCATACGGTGAAAACTTCAGGGGCATGTTGCGGGCCCCTGGGGGGCTAGGGCGATGGGTGGCTGCCCTTGGGGGGTACCTCTGGTACCCCCTATATTGGCATGCACAAGGTGGCAGGTACTGCACTGTGCCTGTCACGTTGTGCATGTCAATGCACAGCATGTATATTTGACATTGTGGCGGGTGCTGCACAAAACACCACCCGTCACAATTTTAAATATGCGGGAGGAGACTGCCAGGGTGGCGGTCGCATCCTAATGGGCACAGCGGGACCGCCCCACCTCTGGCGGTAGGTCCTGTTTACTGTTATGGTGGCGGGCGGACAATGGAGCCCATTTTTTCTTTTCACATTGCTAGTTTATGAAGCCTTTCAATGAGAGCAGAATCAAACAAAGTAAGGAAAATAATTAATGAAATGCAGAATATAAAATAATGAAACATTTTCCTTTCAGTCATATTTTTGGGGATTCTATATACTTACTCCACCTTAATTGCACTCTGGCATTTTAGTTACGTTATAAAAGGCACATTTAACGATGACACATTACTGCTTTTTTAAAGTACCGACCTATAAAATTGTGTCAAAACATGACTCATTTCTATTATTTTTAGTGATTCATATTAGTACATGTATGAAGATTATTCCCTGAAAATTTCAGAGCAATTGAATATAGTATGAAGGTGCAGCACCATTTTCTCTTTTCTCACCTGGTGAACAATTTCACGTGTGCAAAACATGGAGTTTAGGATGAGACTCCCAAAATACACATGATATCATCTAATCTCACATTAATTTTTATAAGGTCTACACACACACACACAAACATGTTTACAAAGATACACCAATACTAGTGCATAGATTACACTCTATGTTACTCAAACAACACATTTTCACCCAATTAACTTTTGCCTGCATGCTTTTATGATGCAATAACTAAGCCTTCTCAAGACTTTCTTATGTTTCTTTAATAGTACAGTTATTACAATTGGTGCATGGTTGTCATTTTCTCTTGTGTCATGATCGGTTTATGTGTCAGTCAAAATGCTCAGCAGCGTATTTGCTTTATCAATTCATATGAAGTTAGTGCAAATACAAATGTCTGTGTCCTCTGTGCCCTTTAACTAATATGTAGCTGGATGATTCAGACTCATACACAAAGGGTTGTGCGTATGCATAAGGGAGTGCTCCTGTAATACTTCTTCCCACACTCAGAAATGCTTTTGTGAATTGGATCTGATGTTTATGAAATCCCATAGGTCTAATCGGATTCCTCAGAATATTTGCTGCTAAACCAACCTTGAATTTAGGTGGGAATAAGACCTCGGCCACGCCTTTTCCCCGCTCACCTGGGATTCTATTTGGTCTAAAATCCACTCTGTATCTCGCTCTGCCAGCACCACACAGACCTTTTACTTTTTTTACAATCAACTCTATTATACCCCTAATGACCTGTACAAATTTAAATTAATTGACTCCAGAAAATGTTGGTCTTGTTCTTGTTCCATTAGTGATTTGTTTCACATGTTTTTTCTCTGCTCTAGAGTTAAATTACTATGGTCCAGGGTTTGGTCCACACTTAACAAAGTTTTGTCCACTGTTGTTCCTTACGATATTGTTACCATTTTCTTGGGTGGCTTAGACCCAGTTTGGAATGTTCCGCAGCATACACGCTAATTCATCGACCTTTCTATTGCTATTTCTCTTCAAGTTATCACTGCTAATTGAAAAGATACTACTATTGTTGCTTATAATGCTTGGTGGAATCTACTCTGTCACCATCATAGATTGGACCGTGCATGTGCTTCGTCAATTCCTCTATTGATAAAACGTGATTTATTATGGTCCCCTTTAACAGAATTTTTGTCTAGACACTCCTCATGATGATCCATGGTTGTTATTTACTTTTTTTTTGCTACTGTTTTTGCCTAAATTTTGCTATGTATTATTGTTTTTCCTTATGAACCTCTCTCCCTTCTCTTCCCCCTTCTCTCCTCTCCCTCCCCCTTCATCCCTCTTTTCTTTTTGTTCTTCTTCCTCCCCCCTAAAATTGAAAAGTTATAAAAGCATTTCTCATTGGTATATTTTTTAACCCTTATTGGGGTTTACCTTTCCATTTGCAATGTTTCCGCTCATTTTTTATTTATTTTTTGTTGTTTTCTTCTTTGCTATTGTACTCATGTTTTACATTGTTTTAATCCAATCAATAAAGCTTTTCAAACTTAACCCGTTAAGCGCGCCGAAAATTCCGCCCCAGTGCGGACGTTCGATTGCGCTAACGGGAATGGAACGTTCAGCGAACGTGCGCAGCACTAGCGAGGTAGTGCACGCGACGACCGCTGAACGTTCCCCGCACTTAAGGGGTTAAAAAAAAAGAATATTTGCTGCTTGGACATATTGTTTTATTTACTTTGGTTGTGATCTCTGGCCTGCTGAAGAGGCCTTAAGTGCTAAACATTTTTATCAGCCGTGTTCACTTCACTACAAGTATAATCTATTTCAAGATAGGACTGGCCTGAATCACTGTGGCAAAACACTAGGCCTACATGGTCAGGTGTCATTTATTAAATCTAGCAAATTAGATATGACTGTAGAAGGGCAGTGCCATGCATGTCTTGTCATGTATGTGCATAGGTTATCTGGATGGGTAGTATGCAATAGATTTCCCAGAGTTGGAGGATTATCGTGTGATCATTTGTGTCACACGTATTTTGGGGGACATCTGCTTTCATCAAAACCCTGTTGTGAATTGCGTTTTTCTAGAAATTATTTCCTACGTTCCAGGGGCAGCTACTGGGTTTATTTTCAGATGTTTAATCTATTTTAACTAAAATTCCCAAATCTTAAATAGTATTTCAGTTATCTCAATTTTAATAAATGTTATGAAGGGCATAAACTATCCAATCATATCCATTTATGGTGTGGTGAAGGGAGTAATTGCACATTTGGCTTAGGGAGGGGATTTCATTAAGCAAAACAGATCATTTATTTTGTGTATAATAGAGAGTTTAATGGTAAGATTGCATGCCTGCAACCTGTGCACTTGGTGCCAAATTAATTTTAAACTCATTTTTTAATATAATTCTTTTTCTTGAAATAAACATTGGTACAAATAATCAATGCAGAAGGCACCACCACCAAATGACATATTGTAAAGAGGAGGAAAAAATTTGACATGGGAGGGGAACGGAACATCACAGGGAAAGGGGAACATTCAATTCAGAACAGTCTGGTGACGTACAAATTCCTCCTATGTAACTATTCCAAAATGCTTGATGTGATAAAATCTATTTCTAATATTTGGGCTATATGTGATGTATATGTTTAAACTCTAGAATATCTAGAGTCTCTCCAAGGGATCTCTTCCTTGTCTACTATTCCAATGGCTCCAGATATGGGCCCATTTTTCGAGGCGCCCCCTGGCAACGTAGACCGTTTTCTCTCTAAACATACACCAGTCAAGGTCCCTCTCCCAGGCCTCTAGCGATGGCGGTTTAATAGCTCCCCACAGTTGTGCAATTTTTCTTTTAGCAATCATGAACCCCCGGTGGCCCATTGTGTCTGGTGAGCGTTAAGGTCAGTGGATTCCCATATGTTTAGTAGGCAACGTCTCGCCTCCAGCAACAACTGGATGCGTAGTGCTGTAGACATTGTCTTGTGTACCTCCCACCATAAGGAGCTAATATAGTGACATTCCCATAGGATGTGTAAATAGGATCCCAGGTTTCCACACCCCCTCCTGCACTCTCTGCTATCTGCCCTTCCCATGCGGATCAGGCATGGCCCAGTGATGTATATACGATGAAGGATTTTAAGTTGTACAATTCTAAAGAGCGCCGGTATGGCGACCACTTTGGGGGATGAAACTGCCTCTCACTAGTCTTTGTCGTCTATCTCGATCCCATCCTCCACCCATTTCTCCCACAATGCCTGGAGGGGATGAATTGTATACTCTCGTTTGTCAGCTATGGGGCGCTGTGGACTCCTCGGTCACTGTGGCCTATTGAGCCATTGTAGATATCCTAACATTTTTTAGATAAGGTGTTGAAATCCTTTGTTGACAAGGGTTTTGGGCACACTGTCCAAGATATTGAGACAGTAAGTAAGTAAGTAAGTAGGTTTATTATGCATGATTAATTAAAACTGTTCCATACACATGATAATAAAAATTCCGTATAAGTAATTTGGTGGATTAAAACAGTGTTAAAAAGTAATCAAAATGCATTATAATAAAACTCGCATTTAGGCATCGCGCTCTTACAATTCTAAATTGCATTGCGCATCAAGGAGAACTGGGCTAATGGGCGCTGTGCCAAGTTAAGCAGCCATTGTTTTAAGTACAATTAAAATTTACGTTTTTGCGCTTACAATCTTTGTTAAATCTGTTGTGTCTAGGTGTCATTAGGGTGCAGTAGCTAAAGCTTGCCAGGACAAACAACAGTAACAACCAGCCCAACAATTTTTTTTAACTGATGTCCACTTGTGATGCATTTTGAGTCTCACGGTTACCTGGTACCATTCTGCTTTAATATTGGTTGAAGTAAGATGCTTCTTATGTCCTTTAAGTTAGGGCAAACGCAGATGATGTGCACAAGATCCTTGTTTCCTCCTTCGAATAGACGGCAGGACTAATGTCCCGATCTCCTTTCCCATGGCGGGAGATTTATAAGGATCGGTAAGATGCCCAGTTGCAACTTTAGGAATTTTTCTTATGTCCTTATTTTGACTCCCACTTTCAAATAAGATTGTGGTTTGAGAGCTTCGTAGTCTCTAAGCGCCATCCAACCATGAGCCCTTTTGGCTAGTGTTGTCTTGTCTTTTAGAACTGATACCTTTTTGTTACCTTTGTCACAGTCTTTTTAAAGTTCTGGTGGTCTGTGGATGTTCACCAAAGGTCGTACAGTCCCATAGGGAGTCAAACAAGTACTCCCTGGCAGATGATTTTTCATGGCGAGATAGCTCAATCCAAAGGTGCAAGTTTAACGATCCTGCCTCTGCTCTGTGTAGCTTGTGGCAACTTTTTATAAATGCAACTCACCTTTCCACTGATTGTTTTTGAAGCACAAACTCTAAGCGTATTTGGGTGGGTGAGACGTAGTTTGGAGGTGAAACATTGCTCTGTATGTGTTGGCTATTACTTTGTCAAATGCCACTGCGTCTTTCCCTTTTAGCAACTTGCTCTCGTAAGTTAGAGCTGGTTATAGTTTTGCACGTATCACCTGCAATAAAGGGTCAAAGGTAAGAAATTGAGACAGGCCACTTTTCAAAGACTTTGCTGTGTATCAGGTTGGGGAGTTGGACACATTTAGGACCGGTACATATTAGTTCAAGCGTACGTAGAAATGAAAGACTTGCCAGCTCTCCTTAAACACTCAGGCAAGGCATACTGACCTTTAGTTAAAGCCTGAAGAAGATAGTAGATAGAAAAATACTACCTTTGAATGCAGGAAGAAATATAAAAAAATGTTTTTACTGATCTGCACTTAAACCTCTGTCTTGAAGAACAAGTCCCAGAATTGATAAAGATCTCCCAATTTGATTTCCATCTCACAGCTCAACTCAATAACAAAGAAAACTCATGCTGGATGAACAGGGTACAAAAGGAAAGGAGGCACAACCACAAGAGTGGAGAGCTCCATCCAAGGACTGATTTATACTAAAAATAACTATTTGAGTGGAAGGATTCACGGATCTCAACCACATGAGGTGGCATGCTTCATTAGACCTGCTTCTCCTCCAGAATGCACAACTTGTCTCTAACGGTGGGCTGCGAATGCAGCACTTTCAAGATGGGGAATCTCTTCAAATCTCATGTGACTCAACCAACTGGGTTGGAAAAATGATACATGAAATCTAGAGCAATATTTGTGCAGCTGTATTTGATGCGCTGCTGAAAGGCTCCCTGTTTTCTTAGGAAGAATTGAATTATGTTGTATTATTGTCTTTCTGCCTCAACCATAAAAGCAAATGGGTGAGCTACCACCCTTAAATATTTATCTATTGATATGCTTCATGCTGAACTAGCCCTGACTGGCTTTGCAAACTTACATTAGGGTAAAAGGGGTTCTTTGTTGCCTTACAGCTGCTCAGACAACCTCACCTCTTCAGTATCAAAGCGTGTGTAGAGAACAAATATGTGTAAAACCAATTTTAAACCCAATGTATTTTATCTTAACCCAATCAGATGGGATTCAGGAGAATTGCTCAATGGGAAGCAATATTATCTCTTGCTAGATGCACTGTTTTGCCTTCAAAAAGAATCAACAGAAGAGGTATAGTCCTTAGCTCCAAATATGTCTCTGTAGTGGCCACTCATGTTAGACGTGGTGACCACCTTAAAAGGGGATCACTCAAATTTGCTCTGAATTTGTTGATAGTGAAAGCACTTTATTCACACTCTATTGACCTAAGAAGCCCATACGGAGCTTTGAGTGAGTCTAGCTGTAACAATTCCCCTAGCAATAAATGATTGGTGTGAAATATTACAACATTTATTGTGAATGTCAAATAGTATAGTTCATATACCCTGGGGTTAGACACAGCTTCATTAAAATTAGGGAAATCACTAAAGTTGAGAAATTGTGCCTGTTACCACACAAATAGAAAATAAGGGGAGCATGAAATTAAATGAAACGCAAAAGAATTCTGATGTTCATCCCATTTTGATACGTTATCGTGATGAAAAAAATACCTGTTGTACTAAACAAACAGCAAGAGTGTTGTGTTTACTTTAAGCACACTACTTGTGTGCAAACAGTAGATTTTCCCATAGTGCTTATTGTCAGAAGGGCAAAATAAATGTAATCAATATGATTGCACTAAACCAAACATTTTGCATACAGCTTACAGTCTCTGGGGCATATTTACAAAAAAAGAGTCGGAGAGCGGAGCAGAGATGCGCCATATTCACAAGAATAAGGCCCACCCCTGTGTTTCCCCTAGTGCTGGTGTGAGAAAAGCTGCTTAGCGCCAGTACAGGCACCCTGTTACCATGTTGCAAAGGTGCCTGCACTGCAGGGATGATTGTTTATGTGCTGGAAGGGACACCTTCCTGCACAACAATCATTCATGGTAAGAGTAAAAAATGAGGAAAAATTAATAAGTTTCCTACGTATCGCCATTTTGACGCCTAGAAGTCTGTGGTATTAGAATGGTGCAGTTTTTGGCACTGCCTCAGCCTTTTAAATCTGGGGAACAGTCAAAAAGAAATGGGTGTTGCAGTGAAATGGCCACAGCAATACCCATTACATGCCCCTTTGCCACAGAGGACTGCAGCGGAAAGAGGAATATTTACAAGGTGACTTTAAGCCATGCAAAATTACTTAGTGCCACCTTGTACATATTGGAAATGGTGCTGCGCCACCGGAGCATCAAAAAAGTAATGCTCCAGTGGCGAATGGCGCTTGTAAATATGTCTCTCAGTTCAGAAAGGTCAAAAACATAGATGGGCCTTATTTATGCGCCATGCGTCCGTGTTGCAATGTTGTTGCGTCACTTTTTGTGACTCAAAGGCAGCGTAAAACATGCCCCCTGGTGCGTTCTATTTACAAAGGGACTCATCGAATCAGATACGTCACTTTCTAAACCCCTGCTCTAAATTATACCTGCTGCAGGTATAATGTATGAAGGGGGGCGTTCCCACGCAAGTAAGCCTCGTAGAAGTGACGCAGTGAAATCTATGAGATTTCACTGCGTCACTTCTAGGATGCCATTGCGTCAATATCTTACGTCTGCCTCACAGCAGGCGTAAGACTGACAAAGGCCCTTGTGAAAGGACACATTGCTGGGGTTGCGTCACTTTTGTTACACACCAGCAATGCGTAATTTTTGCACCTACAGATACGTCAGAAATACTGACATATCTGTAACTCTTTGCGACATGATGCGTCATACTGTAAATATGACGCATCCAGCATGTCGAAAGGAGGGCGTAATGAAAAGTGACGCATCGCTGTTTTCACGCTGCGATGCATCACTTTTCATAAATGAGGCCCTGCTGTGAACAACGATCGGCCTAGTTTACTTCTAGACCTGGCAGTAGTTTACAAGAGTTTTAAGTATTCACATATATATGCATCCCATATGTAAACTGTAAATTTCATAGTATTCTTATGAAATTAATTGGCATAATCGCTGAACTATGCCCCTTTCTTTAAACATAAATATCCATTCTGTATGAATTATATACAGTATAAATGCGTGTGGTTTGAAAAAAAATGTGTATATGTTAATATTGAACTAATTTTACCTATATATATTTTTCCCGTAACACTTTCAACTTCTGATAACTACCCTGTGAAAAGGAACCTTTTGATGCTCTTCCTCAATCTTCCGCAGCAACTGCATCTGGACCATTTAACCACTTCGATGCTGATGACGAGCTCAGCTCGTCATCAGGCTTTCCTGCCGTGTGCCGATGATGAGCTGAGCTGGTCACGTAACGCGGTAATTTCGAAAATGCCGCACACAGCGGGAAAAGCCGCTGCAGCTATGCGGTTAAGTATGACTTAGATTTGGAAACAGGTGAGTGGAAAGTGCTGCTAAATATTTGTGCGTTTTCCAGAGCATTTCACTAGCACTTTCTTATGATTGTCCACAATGTTAGCCTTCCTCCCAAAAGAGAGTACATTCATAAATTAAGAAAAACAATGCATATGGGCACCTCATTGTATGCATGAAATGCATATATTATGCCCACTTTCCCAACGCACAACAAGATGTGCCACAATACTTAAAAAAATTAAAGTTATGAGCTATATACATGATATAGCAACGGCAATAACAATCCCACTTACATATGCAGTTACGCATTTGTCATGTATGTATCTAGACAATTTCCATGTGTACTTCAGGTGAATGCATGGAAAAAGCTTGACGAGCAGGTTCTCTGTGATTTTAAACATGATATATGTTATATTTACTATCGAACAATATGTGGATAAACCAATTAAGGAGGTGCCTCTCAGCAAAGGGCTGGATGCTCAAGACCACAATTTTCATTTATCGATATTTTATAATGGTTTATTTTTTAATGGTTGCCAATATTTCAGAAAGTTGTATTCTGATTGCGTTTGGCAAAGTGAATTTCTTGTTTCCCAAAGAACCAAAAGTGAGTCACACAAATCAGGTGATCTGCATCAGAGAACCCCATGGGTGGCAAATTTTTGTACAAAATAGATTTTAATGTGTTACCTTTCAAAATACCTGCTGTGGTTTGATAGCAGAACATTAGCACAGTGAGAGCCACCAGCAGCAGGCTCACTAATCCACACTGCTCTGGCTTGTGTTTTCATTAGAGCAGTTTTCCCATGCGGTGCTTACAATTCACAGACGGGTATTCTAGAATTTCTGAAACTTGCAACTTTATTATTCCGCAATATTGCTATAGATTTTGGGTGTCTCCTTGCTCATGCATATCGAGAACTATAAACCGTACAATGTCTATGGAGGCTGCAAACACATTTGTTTCCCCACTATCTAACTTACAGTAGTGAAATTGAACATTTTACAAAATTTTGTAATAAAGAAGGGTCTTGTTACAAAATGCAGCCAAGGAATTTACTTTATTTGGCATGTTCAGCTAATATGCCATCTGTGTAATGAAAAACAATATATGTAAGAGATTAGATGGAAAAAATAATTCTGGCAAACAAACAGTTTGAACTATTAGGAGGAAGTTGGGAACAAATAACTGTTGGTAATATCTTAGCAGTGTCTGTGTATTATTGGTAATATGTTAACACTCCCTGAGTCTAACATCTCATTAGTGTCTTAGCAAGCTGTTGGCAATAGCTCATCAGCAACTCTCTATGCTTGTTGGATCTGGCATCTTTTGGCATGTTTCCCCTATTTGCTTTCTGACTTCCCGGTTTTGACTCTGTTTTTGCTGGATTAGAGTCTCTGCACACTTTCTCACTGCTATTCAGTGTTAAAGTGCAAGTGCTCCTATTGAAAATTGTAGTATGGATTGGTATTTCCATGATTGGAATATTTGATTTACTGGTAAGTCCCTTGTAAAGTGCACTGAGAGGGCCAGGGCCTATAAATCAAATGCTGTTAGTGGGCCTACAGCACTGATTTTGCCACCCATTCAAGCAGTTTTTCAAATGGGTTCTCAGACCTGTTACTGCAGTGTCTGCATGCAGTTTACTTCCATGTCGACTTGGCAATTGCACCCGCTTTACAAACCCTAACTTTCTCTTTTATGGCATATAAGTCACCCCTAAGGTAGGCCCAAGTTACCCCTATGGGCAGGGTGCAATGTATGTGACAGGTAGGACATGTAGAGTGTGTGTAACGTTTCCTGATAGTGAAATACAGTGTAATTCGTTTTTCACTACTGAAAGGCTATGTGTCCAATAGGATAGAATGAGAGTTTACTTCATAACATATTATAAGTATATCTCCCCATTGTGACAAAATAGAGAAATTAAGTTTAGTATGCCTGGACTCAGAATGTAGAAATCCTTCTTTTAGTAATGATGGTTTATATATTGTGTTTGAAAATATCACTTTTAGAAAGGAGGTATGTTCTTGCCATCCTGTGTGCCTCTGCTGGGTTGTGGGTTTACTGTCTGGCTTTTGAGTGGCATGGGCTAGGGATGTACACTGGGAGGGTCGAGGTGTATCCTGCCTTTCCTGGATGAGTCAGGGCAGGGCTGTATTTAGAGTAGTGGGAGGAGATTTCCTTGCACTTGAATGGACCTAGTCTGACTTGGACAATGCTGTTTCCACCTCCTGCTGGGAAGCTGGGCCAGAGAGGACAAAACTCATTTGGACTAAGCACAGACACTCTCTGCCCAAGAGAATAAAAAGAAATGCAGTATAAATATTTGGGCCCAGACCCCAGAACTTTAGAACTCGCTGGAATCAAGGAACCTGCCAGGAAGAAGAGCTGGAAGAGCTCCCATGAGGAGTACTGCCCCTTTGCTGTGTTGTTGCTTTGTTAAGTTGGCCTGAAGTTGCTGCTTCCGCCATGTGCAGTGAAAGGACTGGGCAGAACTTTCTACACTTGTGCTGAGTACCTCCAAGGGCTTGAAATAGAGCTGCCTACTGTTCATGAAGTCTCAGGGACAGCAAAGACTTCACCGACCTCTGGGTACCTCCTCTGGCACTGCGGTTTCAGTTGCCACAGAGGGGGAAAGCAGCCGGCTCCGTCGCCGTCTCTCTGTCCTGAAGGCACTGCAGAGGACATCGCAGCATCTCACAACGCAACCCTGGTCTCACCGACGATGACGACCACCGCTACCACCATGCCGCTGCTTGCACCACACTCCACACTGCCTCGCTTCACTCTACCACCCTGGTCTCACTGATGCGGTCGCTGCCCGCTGACTTTGACACCCGTGACCACATTGTGGCTTGGGAGCACCACCCGTAAGTCTCATGACCCACCGCCTCATCCCACACAGCAGTCTGGGCTGACTGATGCCACTGGACGACAGTCACCGAGCCGCTGCATGCAACGCGCCTTGAGGGCACCTCACGCTGCACTGCTTCACTTCACATCGCAACCGCAATGGTTGCCATGACCTGCCCGCACCAACATCATCGGCTGCAATGAAAAGGTATTGTTTACAAGTCTGCCAACACCTCGACTGACATGGTCAGATTGAACTGTTGGATTCTGTTGTTTTCATCACCGCTGTAGCACCAGATGGAGCTAACAACTTCAAGGAACTTAAGGTTATTCTTGAAAACTGTATATTTTTAATTACTCTATCTTGAAGTCTTATTATTTTGTTCTTATTTTGAATATATAAAGTATTTGATGTTTTTCTAAACTGGTGTTGTGTCCCCTTTGTAGTGTTTTCACTGTATTACAGTTGGTTATGTGCAAATGCGTTACACACTGCCTCTGAGATACTATCAAGGGGGTGAGCAGGGGTTATTTCATTGGTGAATCTCCCTTATCCTGACTAGAAGGAGGGGCCCCTACTTGGATAAAGGTGCAAACCATTGCCAACTAGAGACTCCAATTTCGAACAATGCTGTTGCTAATATCTCAAATCTCAACATACTTTATATATAATATTGGTGATGCCATTGCCTGTGCATGCTGTTGACAATATCTCAGTGATATCTAAGCATGATGTTGACAATAAATCATCACCGTTGTTGCATGCTGCTGACATTTTCTAATCAGTCCTAAGTGGGTGATAGGCAATATCTCACCATAAGAGTGCACTTGTAATTAGGCCTGGGTTGTATATGCGGAGTTCTAAAAGCCCAAAAAACTCTGCTGCGCCCCGCAGACTTTCTAATGCCGCGGGGTGCGGTAAGTCGCACTGATTTTTACCACCAGAGGTTTGTCCCGCGCTGCGAATGGCACCACACACAGCGCAAGAGGGCACTGCTTCTTTCTGCTTCTCAAGTACATGTTCTACTCAAGCGGCAGGTTTCTCAACATCAGTGGTAGCGACCTGCTGCGACTGCCCACGTTGAGAAAACCCGCGAGGATGTGGTCTAGCCTTTTAACGTCCCTGCTCGCGCTCACCAACTTAATGTTATCAAGCCATGCAAGAGGAACAACTCTGCTCTGTGGAGTTTTTCAGAAGGCTCCGCTGAGGGCAGAGTAGGCAAAACTCCGCTGGCAGAGCGGAGTTCGTCACCCACCCCAGTAGCAACATAACATCAGTAGCTATGTATGTTGTTAGCAATATCTTACAAGCACCTTTGTCAGCTGTTAATATATCTGATTATTGCCTCTGCATGCTGTTGACAATATCTAACAAGTGTGTTTGTATGTTTTGGCAATATCTCCTGTAAACCCTTGACTGGTTATTGATCAACATCCCCCTTGGTGTAAGTTTCTCCTCCCATTTTCAGTTGATGATGATTTTATTTGGGCACTAATGGGGAAAGAGTATGACTTGTATAGAAACATGTTTGTAGTGGGCAACATAGAGATATAGGGCCCTTGTGTGCAAGTAGTTTGTGTTTGGCTGTGTATGTGGAAGCATCAAGCTCTTTCTTGAAACTCATTTGCTTAGGGTGTCGATTTTGAGCATTGTATTTTGGGGTTTAACTGTAGTGTCTCTTATATCAGATGCTTTAAAATAGCTCATGAAGTTCAGGGATAATGTATTCTCTTGGCTAGATCCATTGCCTGTGGATTTTAGCCTGTGGAGACAAACAGCTGAAGTTGCCCTGGAGGTCTGGTTACTGTTAGCACTTGTTTGCGTGCCTCCTTCCAAGTCACCTCTGATTTGTCTCTTCAGTGTCGGCTTCAGGTTAATAAACTGGTAGTTCGGTACAAGGCACCAAGCTAGTTAGGTATGAACCGGCAGCAAATGGCTGCATGCAAACTGGAAGGCACAGATTTAGAACATTATTGCAGTATTGTGTTGCGGTAAAGACATATGTAGTGAAGGAATGCGTTGTTAAGACTCATTCATGGTTGGGCTGTGTGATAGAGGCACACTCTATCATGCTTCTATCATATAAACACATTGGGATGCATGGTGCTGTAAAAGAAATTAAATAAATATGAGGGAGAAACTTTGGAGAATTAAGGAGCTCTGTTGGATGGTGGTTTTGAGAGAATCTGTGAAGAAGGTAATTCGGGGGACACCAACAAATTCTTTCTCAGCTGTCATCACCAACTCTAATGCCAGCCTTGTGTCTCTTGATTCTTCAAAAAGAAAAGCTGATTGAGTTTACTTATTAACCACTGTGGGGACAATCTCTTGTTTCATAAAAGCTTCTTACTTTCTGTGGGAATGTTGTCAGATGTGGCTGCACAGTTGACCTTTGTGCAGCAACCCTGTGTACAGTTTTTGTGTCAAGGCAGTGGCATAAGAGCCTCCCACTCTAGCAGCTTGAGCGGGGTCTGCCACTGGGTCCGATGGTCTGATAAACTGTGTCCCACAAAAACCATATTAGTGGTTTATGGAACCGCTGGCAGCAGGTCTTCAGAGAAAATTCTAGTAAATAACTATGTGGTGGATTCAGTGAAAGAGTGTGGTAGGCCTGGGCTGTCATGCATAGTGAGGAAAATAGAAAGGGAAATAATGAAAAAAGAGAACAAATTGAGAGAAGGAATAAGACAGAATAAGGGTGAGAAAAAAAGATGGGCAAATAGAAAGGTGAAAGATAGAAAGGGGGTAAAAGGAGGTAAAGGGTTAGAGGAAAGTAGGAACAAGAAAAGTGAAAGAATGAATGGATAGATGAAAGCATGAAAGAATTGATAGATGAAAGGGTAAAAGGATGGATGGATGAGTGAAAGGCTTAGCAAGTGAATGGGAAAATGGATGGAAGGATGGGAGAATGAACAGTTGAAGAGTGAAATGATAGACGAGTGAAAGGATGGATGGAAGAATGCATGAATATGTTAATGGGTGGGTGGATGGAAGGAAGGAAAATGAGTGCATGTAAAGAGGGATGGCTAAATAGATGAAGGGTGAATGGATGATTGACTAGATGGATGGAAGAAGGCTTAAGGGGTGAATTGTAGTCTTCTAAAAGGGCCAGGTTTGTGCTCTTCCCATTCGTGTGTGATTAGAGGTACTTTTCAAGTGGGATACTTTATTTTTCTGGCAACTCCATTGTGCCAAGGATAGGGTTTATGTTGGTTTCTTCAGTGAATGGAATTTCTGGGCCCGATTCACAAAGGGGGTTTCTGTGGCCAACTGTCAATTACTTCACTGGTGGGATGACCACCTGATCTTTTATAAATTTCGCCAATTTTGTAAGTCACAGAAATGACTGGTGGTCATTGCTGGTGGTAAATTCATCAATGTCACAATTCACAATGGAGCTGGTTCTGACGGCAAAGGCCAACCGTGATGTCTCAAAAATCTTAAGTCAACATCCTGTTGTTTCTATGTTTTTGTTGTAGTGTGCTATTCAGGGCTGTTGGAAGGCCTTTGCAGATGATGTTCATGTTCTCCTCTTCCACCTATGTTATTGCAGCAGGAATATTTATTCTTTCTTTCCTGCCTTTCTTCCTAAGCTTTCCTCCACATCTGGTTTTGAGGACTGGGCCCAATCAAACAATAAACTCTGTTCAGTCCAATATGGTTTTAGAGAAGGCAGAGACACCATGTAACACTGTTTGAATTTTAATCTGTTAATGGGGAAATATGTGGTTGCTAAAAAGGGTGCTATCATTCATGAACCTGAGTACCGCGTTTGACCGGATGAATTGATCGAAGCTATGGAACTTCTTAGCCTGTCTTGGGCTGCCTCAGCCCTTGATTGACTTCAACGTGCCTTTCATACAGATGTCAACACATCAGTTAGATATGGCATGAGAGGGCAATACACAGATTCATTTAGCATACTGCGGGGGTCAGGCAGGGCTGTATCCTGGCGCCTATTTTATCTCTGCTATGTATCAATAGCTTGAACTCCTTTTTGGCAGCCAATGGGAAGGACAGGCCCAGAGTGAAATCCATGCTTCTAACTTCTCTCTTATATACAGATGGCACAGAGCTACTCTCCCACACCTCAAACGGTTTAAAGGGCCTGGTAGACTTGTTCATTAAGTTCATGGTTGATTTGGATCTTGATGTTAACATCACAAAAACACAGTATATTGCTTGCGAGAGACAGACCTCTAAAACCAGACCCATTTCCATATAAGGAAAGGCAATCTCAAGGATGGCAATTTTTCCGTATTCTAGAATGTAGAAGTTACATTTGACCAATAGAACAGCTGGATACCATGCCATGCTAATTGTTGTTTGCGATTTACTAAAGCATGTGGATCCCGTTTTAGATTTGCATCAACGGTGGGTAGCATACCTATGCTTCTACTGTTTCACATGTATTTAATGACATGTCTACAAGTGTTGCTGTATGGTGCTGCTATGTGGGGGTATCATAACTGTCAGAGCATCCATCACAAAGAAAATCACTTTTCCAGAAGATTACTGGGTCCCAATAGTTTGGGCTTTTTTATACATGATGACCGGTACCTTGACTATGCTGAAGACCTTGCCAAAATAGCCCCGTTGCTTTTGTGGGTAGCTGTGTGGCATGGCATACTTAAGGCATTCAATAGAAATGTGATTGAAGACTGTCTTGGGTGTGAGTATGGACATAAACTCCCTTGGCTAAATTACATCAGAAGTGCTGCCTTCTCTTTGGGCCATCCAAAGCTGTTTTCTAGCCCTTGGCTGCTAAATAAAGGTGACAGGAAGTTAGCTAAAGAGTTGTTCTTAAAGTGTGCCAGAGAGAACAGAGAGACCATGGCCTTGGAGAAACCAACAATGACAGCCCTTTTATCTCTAAAAACTAGTGTTTATCCGAAACCCTACCTTTCTTTTGTTAGCAATCCCTGGGAGAGATCACTTCTTACAAAATTCAGTCTGGGTGCAATTCAATTCAACCTTTGCTTTCCCGCAGGGCAATACAAGCTGAGCTCCATAAAAAAAATAGTGCCTCTTATGCATGTATCGTGGAGACTGATGGTATTGTACGATTATTAAGCATGAGGGGTGCTCCATGTGCCCTCCTTCCCTCCAAGGTAGTGCTTAAATGGGCATAAATGTGTAATGTAGGAACTCTAAACTAACTATGAGCTATACTAACCAGGCTAATGAGACCGTTAGAGTGGGTGGGGTCCAACTGTCTCTGTGCTTTTTTGCAAACTCAGCCTGCCCCTTATATCTGACTGATGAACATTCATTTCCCTATAGTTGGTTGTGGTTACTGTTTCATTCTATTCCTGGTGCATATGTGTGCTCACTTACTTTCCAGATTTAAATCTTTTTAGGTTTTTTTGTAATTCCAAACTGGTAATTTTTGTTTGAAAAATGTGTCAGTCCTACTTAGTGACTTTTTCTTTCAAAAGCCTAGGTGGGACGGATACCACAGATGTGTAGTTAAACGGGTAGAATCCTTGGTATGTGTCCTTACCCATGGGAAGTGTGTCATCGTGGAGATTTTGATTTTGATTTATGGATCTATAGTATATTTGTAAACACTTCTACCTACTATACCTGGTGTTGGGCAGAGTATGTGTTTGTCTGTATGCATGTCTAATATATTGCGGCCTCATAATTCTTTGTTTTTTGTAATTGTTGTCAATATGTTAGAACAATGCTTGTTTCTGTGTGAAGTGGTAGCTGCAATGCTGATACATTCTAGGAGGTTCTTTTGGGTCCGAAGTCCCTTGTGATGTAAGAAGTAGTACTGGTAATATATCAAAATATTTCAAAAACATGGTAAAGACCAAGAACCTACAAAGTGAGAAACCCATGAACATACTTTTCAGAATAGATTGTAGAACAGAAAGCCCACATTCCCCAGAAGCAGTACAGGAACAGATCCCTGTGAGATTGAAGTGCCCACAACCAGCCTGTATGCACAGACTCATCAGTCTGCATGCTTGTGCCAACATGTTCTAGAGTTTATAACCCAAAGGAGTTAGGTCCTTTTTTGGACGTGGACAAGGCTGGACCATATATAAAAGCAAAAAACACACAAATGCCTAGACCACTCTTTTTTTTAAAAACAAGAACAATTGATGAAGGTCAAGAATACTCTTTATTGAATTCTGACCATGTACTTATATTTTGTACAGTTGACTTCTTTTTTTACTTTCAAAGTTTTTTTACATATATATTCATTAGCAAATATAGGACAAACTGTACATATATTTACAATACTATACAAACCAATTTTTTTTTTTTTTTACTTTTTACTTTTTTTTTATTGATGTCTTGGATGCACCACAACACAGAAATATACTAACATATGCCGAATGAGTTCGGAACCAGACAAATTCGAAAGAAAATATAAATAAAAATACATTCCCAATATTCGTTAAACAAAATACGATTCCCAGATTTTCTCTAATTTCCGAACCACCCCAATTCTTTGAGCATAACTTTGTTCACATTTTCTAACTCTCTCCATTTCATGGCGCCATTCTTGTACCGTAGGGCAATAGTGTGAATGCCAGTTCTGAAGTAATAATGATCTAGCCACAGCCATAGCTATATACAATAGTTTGACCAATTTATAAACAAAACATGTCACAATGTATCTACACAAACTCAAAAAAACATCATCACAACAAAAACACATTAAATTGATGTGTACTTAATCTCAATAAATGAGAGACAAAATCAAAAGGAGGAAAAGAAAGGCAGGAAGGAAGGAGAGCGTAAGGGATAGAGTCAAATTAATGATACTCTTTCATGGTGTTAAAGCTAACAAATAGTTCTTGTGAGTAAATTATTCCTTCAAATGTGCCTCCAAGTGTGCCTGTGCCTCCAAGTATGCCGACGCGTTTCGATTACAGGAATCCAGTTCCTGGAATCTCATCAGGGCCTTTTTCTTTTGTCTGTATGATGTGAACAACAAAACAATAAAGTTTTGTGTTTAAAAATCTCATTGTTTATCTCCATTACAGTTGCACAAATGACCAATGCAATGTCTCTGACTTAAGACTACATACCAGATTTAGGAGGTGGACTGTGGAAGAATCTCTTGTTATGCTCGGAAATTTTTCTTTCTTTAATTTCCCAACGTTTTGGCAGTGAAAAGTGCAGGGGGCTGTTCAGAAAATGCGAAGTGTAAATTATTCAAACCTAGAGCCTTTCTATCCTAGTGTGAAAGCCATTATGTGGCCTACCTTTGTATTCGTTGTTAGAAGAATCCTTTCTGATTCATCGCGTTATATTTGGAGTTTACTCAACACATGTACACTTTCAAACACTCCATGTCGTGAAAATACAGAGCTGCAAAACATTTAAAAACGTTTCAATGCTGCTGTCCTGCCTTTCAAACAATTCTAGCTTATTGGGGGCTCCATTGGAGCAATGAGGCCCTTACCTGATCATCTAAAGTGATTTATACGGCGGTTTTCTGCCACACACGTTCGAGTACTGTGAAAAACAAAAGGGGAACATTCTAACCCTTTTGGATAGCGCGCTTAGTCAAGCTGGTTTTACCACAAATTTGGAAAAGCAATTACCTATTTCTCGAGTCACTCTGGAAGTCAAAGGTATAAAATATAAGTACATGGTCAGAATTCAATAAAGAGTATTCTTGACCTTCATTAATTGTTCTTGTTTTTAAAAAAAAGAGTGGCCTGCTTCAGGGATACCGCGCTTGATTTATGTAATATCGAGCACAGCGCCCACTTCAGGGACACCGCGCTCTTTCTTTTTTTTTTTTTTTACTTTAATGAATGCGGCACCCGCTTTATGGACATGCGCGCTCTCATGTTTGTGTATAAATGTACATAGACCAGAGGGTTTACTGGGCAACTCCTTTGAGGCTCCGTATATTTCCGACGGCCCTTTAAAGTGCGGTCCCAGTCACCTTTACTTACCCTCGGGGCGGACCAAGAAGCGTCTGTCTGCTACGGCTCGGAGTGAGAAATCACATGAGCAAAAATCACTGACTGACCATGACCCGACCCAAGCTGCTGCTGCTCGTCTGCCTCCTGCCATTGGCTTCTGCCGGGCTGTACTTCTTGAAGGGGCAGCACTGCTACAAGCTTCCAAACAGGAAGCACCTGGGAGTGAGGTATGGCAGCATGGGGCATTCAGCTCAGGGGTGATGAACAACGCTGGTTAGGGGGTACAGCACCAAGGGAGCAGATACAGGGCAGGGACATTACTGTGGCAGACTCTCTGAAGGGGGAAGGCTTTAAGGGCTCATCCGAGGGAGTATGGTGCGCCTAGAAGAGAGCCACAACACTTAGGGTAGCACTTGAAGGGGAGGTACATCTTGGAAGAGGTACAGCAATGAGGACATGCACCAGTTCTTACAATGCCTGTCTGTGATGGGGGTCCACTACCTGTGAGGGTCCGTCCAGGTGAGAGGTAAAGCAGTGATGAAATGGAGATGTTCGGCTCTCGGGGCAGATTTAGGTGCTATCGGTTGCCAGACCCCGGGAGAGAACGGTTGCAGTTAAGTGTCTCTCTGAGTGGCTCTGTCACAACGGGAGTTCCCGTTGGACAGGTGCTGAGCAGACTCCCAGAGTTCAGAGGGAACAAGTGATGTGCACTCAGGGGTCAAGTGAGGCCAACAGAGAGGGGTCACATGCATCCCTACAGGCGTCTACAATTGGGTGCCAGCTACAGCACTAAGGGAGTCTGATCATAAGGTGTGCAGCAAGGGTTGTCGGAGGTAACATTCTGGTCTGAGATTAATTGGGTTAAGGAGAGCAGGCATTTTGCATTTCCTTATAAACTGGTCAAGCGGTTTACAGGAACACGAAATACATAGCGCCATGGCTATAAAATTGCCACACCAGCTTTGTGTAATGGATTGATTATAATCACTGCTGGGCTGTGGCATATAAGCCAGTCCTTAGCATGACCCTGGGACCCATGTACATGTCACTTAAGGCAACTCGTCAAGGCAGCGCCATGAAATGTGCCCAAAATCATTACACAGTGTTGTGATGTTCTGCGGCGCTCCAACCCATCACTGAAAAGGCCACGTAAGGCCTGCAGCCTCAGGAGCAGACCAATGGCCCAGCAATGGTGTCTTGAGGACGCCCCTAAAGCAAGCATTTAAGTAGCGATATGTAGCTATATCTGGCGACCAGATGGCCTACCGCGCCCACTAGCCCTGGTGCCACTGCACCTGCTACATTACTGATAGCCACACTCCTAGAATAGATACTCGTCTGATTCAGTGTCCATTTAAGTCGATTGCAAGCTCTTAAAGCAGATCTGCATGCCCCCTGTACTTTATTTAAAAGTGACGTTACTACATGCTCAGAACTTAGCACATTTTAGTGTGTTCCAGACCGTAGCGGGCTTTGTGGCGCTGCACAAGATCACACATTCTGATCCCAGTGGATGACATCAAGCAATATGTTCTGCGCATTGTAGATGGGTTGTGCAAGGTTGTATGCCCGATTGGCCAGTACAAGTCTGTCACGACCCTTGACCCTCGGGTAGGTCGCTTCCCCGCCGCTGCAGCGCCTCCTCAGCCTGCCAGCCAGCCGCCTCCTCAGCCTGCCAGCCTTCTCCTGCACCCCCGTGTGCCAGCAGCCCCTGACCCTGCGCCACCGGGTTTCCTGCCGTTTTTTCCTGCCACGGACCCCCCCTGCGGCCCCACCCCCCGTGTCCATGGGCAGCCTGCCCTCCTGCCTCCAAGCTGACCCCTCCTTCCCCTCCCACTTATGGAGACCGCACAGCGGACACGCGCAGCGGACACGCACAGCGGGCCCGTCCGCGCCTGGACCGTGCCCAGCACCAGAACACCTGGCCCCCAAAGATGCCAGCCAGCACGATGGACGTACAACGCCGCCACCCTCAATGCACTCAAACCCGACCGGAACCCCGTCTGCTACCGAGCCACACCGAAACGCACCCAAGGACCCTTCACCTGCCAAGCCTGCAAGTTCACCTGCCTCCGGACCATCACCGCACCCGAAAAGCCAGGCACCAGCAACAACCACCTCAAGTGCATCCTGCTCAACACCCACGCCGTCCACAGACACGCCGTCGAACTCTGGAACCTGCTCGACTCAACATCTCCAGACGTCGCCTTCCTCACGGAAACATGGATGAACGCCTCCTCAGCATCCGACATCACCATAGCCATCCCGGACGGATACAAGATCACCTGGAAAGACCGCGTCAACCAGACTGGAGGAGGCATCGCCATCGTCCACAGGAGCACCATCCGCATCACAACCAACTCCGACGACACCCTCACCGCCGCCGAGCACCTCCACTTCAAGATACACACCGACCCCAAGACCACCCTCAGAGGCACTCTCATCTACAGACCCCCGGGACCACGCACACAATTCAGCGAAGCCATCGCAGACTTCATCAGCCCGCACGCCCTCGCCTCCTCTGACTACATCCTCCTACGACAGCAACACCACTACCCTGCTGGACAACCTCGCCAACCTCGGACTCAAGTAACTGGTGAACACCCCCACCCACTACGCCGGACACGCGCTTGACCCCGTCTTCTCCTCCAGCAAGCACATCGCCTTCAGCCACTCCACCGGACTTCACTGGACCGATCACAGCTGCATCCACTTCAGCTTAAAGAGAACCACGACCCACAACCACTCGCAACAGGTTCCCCGCAGGAGCTGGAGCAAGAACACCACCGACCAGCTCACCACCTCCCTCAGCCAGAACCCTCCCACCAACACGACGGACCTCAACGAAGCAGCCCGCATCTTCACACAGTGGCTCATCAACTGCGCCAATGACCTCGCACCACTGAAGAACCCTCCCAGCAGACACAACAGCAAAAAAGCCTTGTGGTTCACCAACTAACTCAAAACATCCAAGAAAAACTGTTGCACCCTCGAAAAAGCCTGGCGCCACGACCAGACCTCAGAAAGCATGCACCGCCTTCAAGAACGCCACACACACACACCACCAGCTGATCCGCACCACCAAAAGGACATCATTCAAAGAACGCCTGGACCACAACACCCATAACAGCAAGGAACTCTTCAGCATCGTCAAAGAGCTCTCCAACCCCAGCGCCGGAAACAACGACATCACACCCTCGCAAGACCTCTGCGACACACTCGCCTCCTTCTTCCACCGCAAGATCGCTGACATACACAACAGCTTCGACGTACCAACCACGCACCCAACCACTGAAACAATGCCCCCCACCACCACCATCTGCAACTGGACCCCTGTCATCACCAAAGACACCACCCGCACGATGAACACCATCCACTCCGGATCCCCTACCGACCCCTGCCCCCACCACGTCTTCAACAAGGCCGGCTCCATCATCGCAGCCCAACTCTGGAACATCATCAACATCTCCTTCAACACCGCCACCTTCCCGGAGAGCTGGAAGCATGCCGAGCTCAGCGCCCTCCTGAAGAAACCGACAGCGGACCCCAACGACCTCAAGAACTTCCGCCCCATCTCCCTCCTCCCTTTTCCTGCCAAAGTCATCGAGAAGACCGCCAACATACAGCTCACCGCCTTCCTCGAGACTAACGGTTTCCTCGACCCCTCACAGTCCGGTTTCCGAGCCAACCACAGCACCGAGACCGCCCTCATCGCAGCCACCAACGACATCAGATCCCTGCTCGACAAAGGGGAAACAGCTGCCCTCATCCTCCTGGACCTCTCTGCAGCATTCGACACAGTCTGCCACTGCACCCTAATACAGCGCCTCAGCAACATCGGAATCCAAGGGAAATCACTGGAGTGGATCACCTCGTTCCTCGCCGGAAGAGCCCAGAGAGTCCGCCTCCCCCCGTTCCGATTCGCAGCCACCGAAGTCATCTGCGGCGTACCTCAAGGATCCTCGCTCAGCCCCACCCTCTTCAACGTCTACATGAGCCCCCTCGCAGCCATTGCACGCCAACACAACCTTAACATCATCTCATACGCCGACGACACCCAGCTGATCCTCTCCCTCACCAACGACCCGGCCAACGCCAGAGCCAGCATACACAAGGGAATGAAGGACGTCGCCGAATGGATGAAGAACAGTCGCCTGAAGCTTAACTCAGACAAGACAGAAGTCCTCATCCTGCGATCATCCCCCTCTGCCTGGGACGACTTGAGGAAATGGAAAAATCTTCATTCTCAGGGGTCTTACTAATATCAATAAAGAACTTGGCACAGAAGCTGAAATATGAAAAAGACATCTTGATTAAACTTAATTAAGTGAGGCTACGTCACCCAGCTGCATTAGCAATTGAATGAGGCAGTCTGAGGAATACAGAGAACAGAGGCCTTTTATATGCTTAGGGTTACAAAACTCAGCATAAAAATAAGGAGCAGTCCTAGCTTTTGCAAGCATGCAAAAACCCCAACATTCCTTCTTACACAAGCCCGACAAACCAATAATAAAAGACAACAACCCATATCGTAAACAAGCCATAAAAGGAAGGAACAGAAACAGATGAGAAGTAGGATGAGGGGTGTGTATGTGCATACCAAACTTTACAATCTCCTGTGCTCTGATCCTTAATCTTGCTCAGCTACTGGGCAAGGAACTAGTCTAACAAGGAAAGCTTCAGGCAACAGGGTCAGTTCACTCAGGTCATCAAAGAGTCAGCTAAAGTCATCAGCCTATGTGAGGGCAACCACAAAATGGCTGCCATGCACAAAATGGAACCCATGGTTCAGAATGAAATCTCCAAATACATAGTGAATCCATGTGTGTAACATAACGAAAACACTCATACTTGCTGAACTCACTGTTTACGGGTCGCTGTTACCAAATTCGTAACAGAACCACGACCTTTATGACCCAGGTTCAGAATTTACAGAACCTCAGACCCTCCTTTTGCCCTTACATAGGCAATAACCTAAACTCGAGTCAATCTGAATCCAGGTCTATATTCATCAGATTATCAAGATGTTGCTGGAGCATAATCCTATTACTTAGTAACTCTCTCGGGACAGGTCTCCTTACACACGTAGTAGCACAATGGCAGGACCAAATAGGGAATACCTCTATCTGTAGTATGTGGCATAAGACCACACACCCAACAATTAGTGATGTTCACTACTAACTGTTGTTGATGCAGAAGCTGTACAAAAGAATTGTTTACGAATTCTGATCTTCATGTTCATGTTCATGTTCAGGAAAAGGGTGAAAAGAATGCAAAGAAGCAGTAGTAAGAAAAGAAATAGGTTGGGAAGTGGGTGCAGAAGTCAATTGAGTAGAAAAAACAATCCCACCCATAAATGACAACGTCATGTTTAAAAAAACACTAGAAAACACGTTATTAAGAACATATAGACAACAGGAGAAAGGAGTGACCACTATTACAAATGAGATTATAATTTTTCACAACCCTAAGCAGAAAGCAAATCCTAAAATTATCTAGTAACGTTTTATGGCTCCTATGCATTTCAGTAACTTATTATATGTTCAGGTGAAACAGTGGTGATCCTCATCAATGCTCTGAGGTGAAAAAGGGGATACTTTCCCACAAAAAATTGACTTTATTCTGCTTTTACTAAACGGAATAGTACTTTAAAATAATGCCAGCAAAACAATAGCAGTCAGTCTCCTAACACCTAGTCTATACAATCACACGGAAACCTCTTGTGAAACCAACCATGCCCAGAGTCTGTTCAAAAGCCTCTCTGGCAGGCTTCTATTGTCCATCAAATCTTCTTTTGTTGTTTTCTTCCCCATGGACCTCTTCATTCAGGCCTTTCATGTAAATGGTGCTTCTCAGTATTTGTTGGAGTGCCCTCCTGGCAAACACTCATAGCTCACTTAAAAGTCTCAATGTCTCAATGCAGTGCACCAGTATCTCTCCTCTGCGGCAGACACTACAGATATTGTGCTCTTCATTGGTCATGGGCACAGATCATCTTGTGCAAACCCGGGAACATTCTCAGGCTCTAACACTCATCATTCAGTGTCAGAAGACGCTCAAGCTGCTCTTTTATGGGCACCAGAATGTAGTTCCTTTTGCCAATCGTGGATCCACCGGTGCACTGCACTTCCGTTGGAGCAAAGGAAAAGGGGAGTGTGTGTGGCCAAAACTCAGGCCAAGGGGCTCAAGGGACTGTACACTGTCAGAGGTTACCAGCACATAACAGGCGCTCTTTTGCACTTAAATTCTGGTTCTGTGATGTCCAATGCCGTCTGATGGAGCAAGTGCGATGCTTTAAACAGTTCATTGTATAACAAGGGGACTGCAAACAGGTGGCCTGCGATCTTCAAAGGAGTGGCCACACGCCATGGGACAATTCTGGTCTAGAATACACTGTCATTTAAAAATATATATATATATAAATAAACAGGCAGTAGGCAAAACAGTGCCTCTAGGCTTTTTCAATTGGGTTTCCGTGTGAGAGCATATCCTTCATCATCTAAGGGTAGATAGCGACATGATTAAGTCTAAAGAAAATTCTTAAGAAACAGTCTGGTCATACAAAAGGGAATTATACATAATATGGGGGTCTCTGGTACATTACTGTAATCTGGAAGTGTGAACCTGAACAATACATCAACAATAATAAAAACTGACTAGTGAAAGAAATATGGAAAAGAGAAATGGGACTAGGTCACAGCTAAAAACCGCAATAACTAGGCATGATGCGACAATGAAACCTGGTTTCCTTTATGGTACAAAGCCATACACTACTTAGGAAGCACAACAAAACTGACTAATGCAATATAGAAATTAGGTCACCATGCACAAGAGTCACAAATCTATAATTTATCCTTACGTCCAATCAGGATACATACATTTAGGGCTGCCTGTTCCTTTAAGGGAAGAGGCAGTGAGTGACTGTGACACACTTTGATCCTGTACATCTTTTTTAATTTTCTTGAATACTATTCATAGCCAAATTTGACATACACTGATGAAGTGTTGTCTGCGTCATGTTCACAAAAATGAAAATATCATATTTGTGAAATTTAGCAAATTAACCCAACTGTAGTGTAGCGATACACATCGTCATGTATATCCCTTCACAACACAGGTAAACTTGTAATAGTATCAAAAGCAGCAACATAAAACAAAAACATGCATAACGCACATGTCAAGCCATCAGATATACTTGCTGTATATCAAGCACGAAAAGCATAGACAAAACAATAACATATGTAAATGAGCGGTGACGCACAATACCATGTCCCAAAACCCTATATTTGGGCCATTCGGGCCTTCCTATTTTTGTCAGGATTAAAATCCTTACCCTCCTTTTTGACAGCAGATCACCATGTAGTGGAGATTTGGCTGTCAAATGCAACTTACTGTGTGTCACTTCTGACACACAGGACCAGCAGGAACAATTCATAAAAGGAAAAAATGCAAGAATATGTAAAATGCACAAACATTTCTTTTCAAAGAAATTACGCAAAAACACATCTCTTTTCAACCAACCAAACTCACGTGTCTTGTCAGCATTAAAATCACCCAGAACAATCCATGAATGATCTGTGAGCAGAAGCAAAAGGAAAAAAAAATACACAACACACAAAAGAGAGACATTTCTCATAACAAACAAATATCCTTTATAACTTGTAATCAGAAGACAAAACATGATACACATTAACAGACACAAAAATAAATTTCCATTACTTAACTGTTACCATCTTGTTAGTCAGCTTGCAACATTAAGCCATTTTAACTTTCCAAAAGTAAAATTCTTTCACTGACACTCCATGTTAGCCTTGTGCCACATTCTCCACTGTAAAAAATAATTCTTAATTGGCAAATCGTTCTCCCTTAGGCATGTAGCCTTCAAAATTTCAATAAAAAGCTTCATCTTATTTTCTGTCTAAGACTTGATGCAGTTCTTCATTTTCTGTCAAATAAAAGCAACTAGCAGACATTATTTTTTAGAGCAGAAATACAAATGTATCAGTTCTGCAGAGCATTTAACATGATGTTGGGACTTTGAAAGAAACCCTTTTTTTATATTGCCCCTTTGGAATTAAGGGCCGGATGTAGGTAATTCTGTTTTACCGATTCATAAATACTGAATTTTACCAATTCGGTATTTATGAATCGGTAAAATAGAAGGGGGGAGAATTAGTTAGAATCAGTAATTGAATTACCGATTCTGTAAGAATCGGTATTTACCGCATCGGTAAATACCAATTCGGTAATGCCTAATGATTCCTATGGGCATTGAAGCCCATAGGAATCATTGGGCATTACCGAATCGGTATTTACCGATTTGGTAAATACCGAATGTTGCAAGGGTGCAGGGGGTGTCACTTTGACACCCTCTAGCACCCCGAATTCAGGCATGTGTGACATGTGGCACACAGACATGCTCTAAGGGCATGTCTGTCTGTCACATGGCATAGGTGTGCATGCACACCTGGATACGGTATTTTACCACCCAATTGGATTGGGTGGTAAAATACCGATTCTGTAAGGCCTGTGGGACTCAGAAGAGTCCCACCTACATCTGCAAGTTACCGAATTGGTAAAAATACCGATTCAGTATTTTACAGATTCGGTATTTCGCCGATTCGGTAAATTTACCGAATCGGTAAAATAGGGCCCCTACATCAAAAATGACCATTTACCGGTCGGTAACGGCCGAAATCACAGAAATCGGCCGTTACCGGTCGGTAAATGGCCACCTACATCTGGCCCTAAGTTCTTTAATTTTATTGATGTTCTTACGAAGAAAACCAGAAACCCCACCTTTTAGAGGCCTGTTTAGTAAGGTCATTCTGCATTCCACAGAGACAAGGCCCTAATTTAAAAGATCACAAATGTCAACATGACAGCCTCCTTCCATTGTTTATAGGGAAACTAAAGATAGCATCTCAGCGACTTGAGCCAGCTCTGCAGCTTCTCCTAGCCCCCACCCTCTGCTCATTCTGAGGCTGCCAAAGTCAAAAAGCCTTCCCAATTTTTTTAACCTGCAATGATTCACTCTATTTAAAAAAAAATAGTTTCTCCTTTTTAGGCGCTAAAAAAATTATCTCTGTTCCCAGATTATTAAACCACATTTACTGTGAATAATTCACAGAACCCAATAACACACATAAATGGATCTCACTGGGCTATTTAAAAGTAAACCCAAATGGGGGCAACCTGCAAATTTGTAAGCCTAAAGCACTCTAAAGCTATTAAAAATGGCAAGAATGCTGTTTTAAATGGTCTATTTTACCCAAATTCGACTTTGCTTTTAGGGGCACTTCAAAATAAATGTTCTATAATTGTGTTACATATTAATCATCCTCAGAATGTTCTTTACAAACTGCAGAGATTGTACATTAGACATATCTCATGTAAATCCTTAAAAAAATGAGTTTTGTACGCCTGCGCTAAGTGAAATTCCATATGCTAATGTTCTTTTTATGCAGTGTAACACAACTTAAATTACATTAAAATGCTAGGAGGTCACAGCATGAGCATTAAGCTTCATGAATAGTAAAAAACGAATTTTGTAGCACTTATTTTTAATAATTATTTTTTAAAATGTATTAATTATTTTTAATAAACCCAATCATTTTTGTTAATTCCACATATAAAAGCGAGCTGCATCCCTTGCCTATCATTTTAGACGCATTCATTTATAAGCCTAAGCACAGAAGCCTAACTTGAAACATGACAAAATTTGGCGCTACATTTTTTTCTCTCTAAAAAGGACAATTTTATTTAGCAACAGACCCATGAAAATGCTTACAAAAAATGCTTAAAGAGAGAAAAACCCCTTAATTGAAATGCCTTCCTGTAATACAAAATAATGAACCTTAGTTTTGGAACCTTTTTAAAACGACATTCTGAAATGCAAAAATGTGCCCATGCAACTGAGGGCAAAGTCATGGCTGAATAAATATTCCTATTTATTTAGCTTGTCTCTCAATGTTTGAAACATAAGCACGGTGGCTGTCTATTTAAAACTAAAACTAAGACATTTAAAGTTTCAAAATGCGTGTGCAATACAGCAAGGTCCAATGTATTCAGATGATGTATTTGCCTGTTAATATCTAATAAAATGTATCTAAGAAAAATGCTGTAAGTTTATTTATTTTTCGCAAAACACCCAATTTCGTTTTTGGGGGCTTTTTTATTCCTAGTGAATGTGGATTTACATTTTAGTTTTTTAACATTTAGACATTTTGCTTAATAGACTGAAAACAACAAAAAGAAACACAAACACACATTTGAGCTCATTTCAGACATAAACAGAAAATGGGTCAAAACACTCAGGACACACAATACAGCGCGCTTTTAGCCATGCATTTCGTGAATAGCGCCATCGCTATTCACTTACAGAAGTTGCACTAATGGGAAAACCACATAGACATTTAAACACACATGTGACCCACAAATCAATACTCAGAACAAAAACAAAGAACAGCCCACAGACTGTACTTGAACCAAACCACTAGTTGTAAGTCATATTTACAAGAAAGGCTTCTCAATAGTGTTCCAAGAGACTGCAAAACAGCCCAACAGACTGATGTATGTCCAAGAAGTGAAAATACACTTAATTCACTAGCTTTGGCTAGCAGAACACCAAACAAAATCGTACTGCATATCTTCGTTTATAAAACTGCGTAGAACAAAGGATCCTTGTTTTGTATTATGTCATATTTTAATTCCCTGGGGATACAAAATCACAAAGGAAGAAATATGTTTTTAAATCTAACCTATTTAGATATTCCCTTTAGGGGAAGCCGGCTAATTTACTTAACATCACACTATGGTACCTCCAAAGAAAGCGACACATTTTTCCATGTGAGCTTAAAACAGGCATGCCAAAAATACTGCAGAATATGCAAGATTTATAATCAAAGTAGTGCTTAAGGTACTTTTCGTACATGCACCGTTCCTAAGGACCAAAAAGAGAAAATTCTCCTCATTACCTGTCTACACAAATTGCAATTCGCATATCCAAACCTATACAAACTAAAAGTTGGCCAACACAAATTCCAAAGTTCCAAAGCTACATTTCCAAATTTGCTAAGATCAGGCATCTTATAGCTCACTAATCTAGCTTCAAACTTCAAGGGGTTATCTCTACCAATACACTCGCAAATATACGAGCCCCTCGGCTATGGTAATTGCAATAACCAAATCAAAAACCAAGAAACCAACCCTTGGGCTTTGGTAATTGCAATAACCAAATCAAAGACCAAAAACTAAGGACTGGGAGCGACCCACTTACACTTAACTTTTACTAATCAAAAGGTTATTCAAATTCTAACTGTCAAGTTCTACATGACCTAACGGTCTTTTTTAGAATACTCACGCCAAAAAGGTTCTCAGTCAGGAGTGACATCATGTGGAGGATCAAAATCAGGAAGATCAGAAATATACTGGGATGCAGAAACAAAGAATCTCCAGAATCCCTGTGCACAGAGTACCTTCTCAGTAGAATCCTGATCGGTCCTCCTCAGTAGATTTCAGTCTCCTGACAAGATCACTCCCACAGAAAGTCACTTCTCTGATGAGCCCGGCGTTGGCTGCGCCATTTGAGGAAATGGAAAAATCTTCATTTCAGGGGTCTTACTAATATCAATAAAGAACTTGGCACAGAAGCTGAAATATGAAAAAGACATCTTTATTAAACTTAATTAAGTGAGGCTACGTCACACAGAAGCCTTAGCGACTGAATGAGCCAGTCTGAAGAATACAGAGAACAGAGGCCTTTTATATGCTTAGGGTTACAAAACTCAGCATAAAAATAAGGGGCAGTCCTAGCTTTTGAAAACATGCAAAAAACCCAACATTCCTTCTTACACAAGCCGGACAAACCCATAATAAAAGACCACAACCCATATCGTAAACAAGCCATAAAAAGAAGGAACAGAAACAGATGAGAAGTAGGATGAGGGGTGTGTATGTGCATACCAAACTTTACAATCTCCTGTGCTCTGATCCTTAATCTTGATCAGCTACTGGGCAAGGAACTGATCTAACAAGGTCAGCTTCAGGCAACAGGGTCAGTTCACTCAGGTCATCAAAGAGTCAGCTAAAGTCATCAGCCTATGTGAGGGCAACCACAAAATGGCTGCCATGCACAAAATGGAACCCATGGTTCAGAATGAAATCTCCAAATACATAGTGAATCCATGTGTGTAACATAACAAAAACACTCATACTTGCTGAACTCACTGTTTACGGTTTGCTGTTACCAAATTTGTAACAGAACCACGACCTTTATGACCCAGGTTCAGAATTTACAGAACCTCAGACTCCTGGTGGCCCCTTGCCCTGGGCACGACCCCCAAGCCAACGGACCAACCACGAAATCTGGGCTTCATCCGGGTGAGTAGCGCGCTTTACAAATCGCTCTGATTGATTGATTGACAAACATACTCCTGCATGACCAGTACACTCAGATCTGCCCTAAAAAGGCTGAGGACAGGCAGTGGAGGCCTCTCCATGCCCCGGCAGTGAGTTTCAGGTCTCCAATTTCTTTTATTGGATTAGACTCCGACTGAGGACAACAATACAAAGTGAGAGATATAAACCCCCCCATGTTATGTAAAATTGCATAACTCAGTGCTAAAACCATGCCAGAGGTCCAGATGTTTGCCACGTGACTTGTCCCGTATAGACATCTGCTTCCGGCCCCCAGGTGTGATGAAAGTATTTGTGTCTGGTCATTTAGTTTCTCAATGGGTCCCTCCTCTGCAGGGCCCCTTGTTTGCTATTCGCAAAAGGGGAAGCAGGGCTCAAACTGTATTTATAACAGCACACCAGATCTGATTGCCTTTGTTTCTAATGCAGAGGTTGGGATTCCCCTCAGCCTGCGGTGTCAGACCATCACAAGGACTTGTCTGCTCCTTTTGATGTGGGGGTGGTGTGGTGTGTGTGTGGATTGGGGGCAGCTGTTGTACTGTGGAACATTTCCATAATGTATGGATTATCCCATGATGCATCTGTATGACGTGGGTATCCAGTAGAAAGGACTTGGCCACCCAGGCATGAATTTCTTGTGTTGTCCGCTTCTGGGCGATAGCCTTCCCCGATGGTCGAATTGTACTGGTGTTCACTGCACGTGAAAGGGGTGTGGGGTGCGATATGTTCAGTGTAGGCCTGTGGGGGTTATAAGGTTTTACTCTAACTAATTGCATTCTGTAATTGACCAGCCTTTAACCCCTTGCGTGCTGATGACAGAACGGTTCCGTCATCAGCATCGGTTGAGCTGTGCTGATGACGGAACCGTTCCGTCATGACTCCACCCGCGCAAGGTGAGATTTTGATGCAACACAAAGAAGCACACGGCGAGGGCAACAGAAAGGTGGGAGAGAGCCAAAGAGGGACAGGCAGCAGCACGAGGAAAGAGAAAAGTTCACAAGAAAGAAGGCTTGAAAACACATGCAGTCTCTGGGATTGCTTACACAAAAAGTAACAAGCATTTGCAATGTAATAGGTCTTGCATTTGCAGGAGTTTGAGGTATTAGCATTGTAAATGACAATGCCTTTTATTTATGTTTGAAAAACCAAAACATAAATAAAAGGCATTGTCATTTACAATGTCAATAGCTCAAACGGGAGACCTATTACATTGCAATTGCTTCTTTAAAACGGGTATTGTTGTAAGACATCCGAAGTTGTATTTTGGAACTGTGGCATGGAATTATTAAAAGCATTTGTCTTCATTTTTTGCATTTGATTTAATCTAGGGTTTTCCACATTCTGTGAGTTCATCTGAGCTCGTGGAATGGTTATCATGGGGACCTGTCCTTGCAAAGGCATCTGCATCTGTTGAGCAGGCACATTTTGCATTTGCACTCCTATTGTTATTTGTACATTTTCAATAGTACTTTCAGGATTATATCTACACTTCCTCTTCCAATGTCCAACTCTATGTCAGATGTGACAGGGAGTCATCCTTTTCATAGCAGCAATATCCGTTCCAGAACCAGTACCCACAGGAACACCTCTAACTCCACCCTGAGCCGCATTAAATCATCCTTGATTTCGCTGAAAAACAGCCTGTGGAACTGCAACATGCTGCATATTTCCTTGATTTCCTGTAAAAGAAGGATTCTGAAATCCTTTCTGATCCAACTTTGTTTGTGCCAACATAATTTCTCTTTAATTTTCTTTGTCTTCATTTGTAACTCGTCACTGCAATACTTTACATATCTCAGAAATTCATCAAGCAATTTTTTTCTGCCAGAAGTTAATGCTTTGAGTTATGCGCAAACAGATCTCCGGTTTTATTCCTAAAACAAATTGGGGAACAAAAATCCCCATATCCTTTTCCTCAGGATATTCTCATCTACTGTGCTGCTGAAACATCATTAACAATCTTTCCTAATATTCAAGAACTGTTCTTTCCGCTCTTGATTTGTTCTTTTAATTTTAACACAATCAATATCTTTAGGAGATACTCTACCCTTCAGGAAAGTAATCACTGCCTCATACATCTCCATCACTACAGGAGATTGTGTATTTTGTTTAAATATTTCTCACTGGTTAACGTTTTGGCCATTGTACCGCAGTATTACATTAAGCCAATAAATCAGCAGTTACTACAGTGTCAAAGAACGTATCCAAATTCATCTACAACACATATAAAACCTTTTTAAACCATTCTACTTGTACAAACCATTGCACGGGTTTATCTCCCAATTTTGGAAAATTGTTCTTAAATGCTGACAAATCACCTCAACTCCAAGGAACATGTACATACATTCCTCCTACTGTTTCTCTGAGTAGATAGGGTGCTGCTTCTCCCTTATTCTCCCCATCTTGCTTCCCCGCAATAGCAGCTTCGCTCTTTTTCTTTTAATTTTTTTGCCAATTTAATTTCTCACTTTTCAGTTTCACTTCATTTACAAATGCATTTGACCAATTCTATAATATGTATACGCATTCTTAAAAGTCTCATGTTCTCTAGTGCAGGATCATCTAAATGGACCCTATAGCTTTTCCGCAAGTGTACATTTTTGGAAAGATCAATCTCATATTACTGGGCTATTTCAGTTAATTTGTAATGTAGCATGGCTGCTCTTCTTGTAATATCCTTACATAAATAGATCAATTATTTCCTATGATACTGTTCTATGCGTTGGAATCCTCAATATCCCCTTTATTTCTTCCAATTCCACCTTTAAATTAGAAATTTTAAAAGGCTTTCCTTTCACGGTATCTGACCTCTCTTTCACTTCTGCAGGTTCCCTCTTTCTAATTCCTACTGCTTCTTCTAAGCAAGCAGGAATACATCCCTCCTCAGTAGAGCTTATGTAGCTGTGTGTAATGGGAGTTGTAAAAACGAATGTTCCTCTATCGATTAATGCTTGTATAGTTTGTGGGTGTTTCCATATAACAATCTGAGAATTCTATTAGATCTCAGCTCCGGAGTAAGTATCCATCTCATCTCCATCCTTCTCTTTGGAATCTCTCTTAGTTCCCTTCTTAGCTGCTTCTGTAGTAATAGCTGGGTATAATCTAGTTCATTCTAATATAGTCTTTCTCCATCTACACTGACCTTCATCCCATTGTGCCTCTGCATAATTCTGCATCACTCTTTTTGCCCTCCTCTGGTATTTTTCCTTCTTTTTGTCCCTTTTAACATTATCCCATATACTCAGTGCTTCATACTGTGTAGGTCTAGGTGGTGGCTTTATCTCATACAATTTACCTTTCATATTTACAAGAATTCTGGTACTAAAAGCTCCATATCTAGGGAAGTTCAATGCACCTTCTTTCTCAGTGATCTTAAACTGTTGGAGAAGCTAAGAACAAGTATGTAACCTATGCTCAGTTGTATAATAGTGTAGGCGTTCCTTTCAAGAGGTGACTCTTCACCCTTTCATACTGACAAAGTAACATCTCCTCTGACCAAAAATCTTTATTTCTTTTAAGCATTTTAAAATTGAAATTTAATGAGAAACAAGACAACTTCAATCAAATGGCATTATTCTGTTCTGTATTCGTCAATTTCAATAAACCAATCCTATCACTGCTATGAATTTCATAAATTTCGTTAAGAAATCCAAATTCATTATTCACTTTTCTATTGTCCATTATCAGTGAAGCACTTCAACATCACCAACCAATCCCAGTGCAAAAACACACCAACCAACCAATCCCAGCTCAAACCCAAAACAACACTTTCACTCCTTGCACTAGTTCACCCTTTTTTACAATTTCTCTTGCATTCCAACTACTTCAACAAAATCTTTCATTTGCAATGTAAACCATCTACTTGTGTGCTCTTCTAAATGAAATAATAGTATAACTATCACTAAGAGAATTCTCCACAAATACAGGTGAAATCTCAACCAGCGTAAAATCACCCAAATCAATGCAGCTTCCCCTGTTTGCGCCATTGGGTCCCACTAACATGGACCAATGTGAAACATTCCAACAATGCTTAGTATCTCTATCTTAATAGTACAGGTGATGGTAGCTCACACTCTACATCTAAAATCCTGCAGGCAATGATGAGAGTTTAAGATCAGTTCAAAATCTTTATTTCTTATTAAGAGATTAGTAGATGTTTTTCTCGAATTTATTCAATTATTAAGTCAGATAAATCTGCATACAGAAATATCAAATACAAGGTAATGGTTAAATTCAAATTAATACAGAGAATGACAAGCATGTTCCATAAAGGAATTTAATCTCTTTTCTATATAGATCAGTTCAGAATTTAAGCAGATCCCATGAAGAGCTTTTGAAAACAGTGAGATCAGTGGAGCATTTTAGAAGTCAAACTCCCCATAAAGGGCAGTTCAGGAAGAACAACAGGTGCTGTGGTAGCTACACCCATAAATGAATGATAAAAGATAAATCAGAATTGGTCACTGCCAAAGTGGCAGGTGACAAAAAGAGCTGTCAGCAGTAGCTTACAGCAAGTTTCTCAGTAGAAAGACCAAGTTTAATGGAAAGTCTCTGTAAAGCTCAAAGGAGACTGCACTCAAAGAAGTGTGTACAGTCTGAGAATCTCTCTGTCTAGGAAACGCACACTATTATAAAACACAAAAACAAAAGTACAAATCCATTTCGGTGTTAGATCATCTTGAGCCAATGAAGAGAAATTGTTCAATGGTTGGCAGCTTCTTTCTTCTTTTTCCACGAGAAACAGACAATGTCGACAGGGTAGTACCTAAACCTATCAGTTAGTTGCTAGACATTCATGTACTTGTAAAATTTAGCTTTGGTTCTCATGAGAAACTACTAGCTATTCAGTGTTCCACTGCGTAACAATGAATTACTGTAAAGAAAGAAACATTTTGATTTGCACGTACTGGTTACATCATAGGTTTCACGTCTTTTATGTAAGCATTATTGTTTTAATAAACTTCATTATTCAGCATTGTATGAGTATGTGAAAGCTAATCTATCTAAATTCAATGAGAAGTAGTTTGGAAAAATAAAAACACATTTTATGAAGTCAACATATTCTACAGCAAGGACAAGTCTAAACAGGCCACATTTGGGTCATCTGTTAAAAAGAGACATTAAGGAAAAATAGAAAGAGGAATGAGGCCTAGTTTAGGCCTAGCAAAGGAAATTCAAAGGAAATGAAAGCTTACTGTGTTTTGCGCAAATTTTCTGTGTGATATTTTTACAACAAGCTAAATGTTACTTCTGCATCCAAGCTTTTATAGGTTTAATTAAGGGACACTTTCCTACGTGTTACTCTATTGTGTGTGCATTTATGTTAATGTCTACGATAAATTATTAATTCTGTTAATAAAGTTTCAAGCTTAATTTTTCTGCTTTATCAGACGTTATAGATAGGCTCAGATTTCACACGCACAAAACCATAGAAATTCAGCAATTATCGTTATCTGAGCTAACTATAACGTACGCTCCACCACTCTTCAAACACGCCTCCTAGCGCACTTCAGGTTGGTGGATGAAGTCCACTTGGATACTGAGGGTCTTTGGTGGGCAACAAGTTCCTCAGTTACCTCCAGTAAGTAGCACAATTGCTGAGAGGACTTCGGAGGCCACGCCGCCCCCACTCTGCAAACATGCTTCCTGGTGTAGTGCTGGTTGGAGGATCAAGTCCCCTAGGATGCTGAGGATCCTTGGTGGCCAAAAAGGCCTCCTGTTACCTTCAGTAAGTCCCAAAGAGCTCTATTACTGAGAGGACTGACTTCAGAGGCCACACCCTGTTTTCCACCAATCTGCAAATGTGCCTCCTTGCGCACTGCTGGTTGGGGGATGAAGTCCCCTTGGCTCTCGAGTGTCCTTGGGGCCAACAAGACCTCCTGTTACCTCCAGTAAGTCCCACACAGCAGAATTGCTGAAAAGTGTTTGGAGGCTACTCCTCCTTTCTCCAACACTCTGCAAACGCACCTCTTATTGCACTGCGGTTGGGGGATGAAGTTCCCTTGGCTCTAAAGTATCCTTGGGGGCCAACAAGCCCTCCTGCTACTTTCAGTAAGTCCCACACAGCTGAATTGATAGAGGTGTTCAGAGGCCACGCCCCGTTCTCCACCATTCAGCAAAGGTGCGTCCTGACGCACTGCTAGTTGGGGGATGAAGTCTTCTTGGATGCTGACCATTCTTATGGGTCCAGAAGCCCTCCTATTCTCTCCAGTAAGTCGAATTCAGCAGGATTTCTGAGAGCTGCTCGGAGGACCCGTACCTTTTCTCCACCACTCTGCAAACGCCACTACTAGTTAAAAAAAAACATAGAAATTCCCTTTCAAAAAACAAAGTTTACAGGGACGTTATAGTTAGGAAATAGAATTAAAAAAACCTTTGAAATTTGCTTAAAAAAACAAAGCTCCCAGGGGCGTTATAGTTAGCGGTATTACTGAATTGGTTGTTGTAACTAGTATGGGTATCTCTATTTTTTTGAAAGTTTTAGTTTTTATTTTTGAATATGTGTTTCAAGGGTTACATTACACTGAAAGGAGGTCTGTCACTCTGTCACAAGGATGGTGTCCTCAGTGTCTTAACTGTAATAGCTCAAATTCCGGAGTAGTCTGTTTTCGACCTCGATGTTAGGTATTGTGACTCGTGACTCGTTTGTTAAACGTCATCGAGCCGCGCCTTCAGCAATTGGCAACAGCTGTTAGGTACGTAGTGCGGGCTAACGAGAGCGCGTTTTCTTGAATAAAAAGCCGGAAATCGCCTAGTCCGTCTAGATCGCGGACATTAGAAGCATCGACCGATCAGAACCCCCGTCCGAGCGCACGAGAGTCTAAAGACAAAGGTACGTTTTTAAAACCCAAGCGACATCGTGTTGGTTTGACTAGATTCTAGCTTTAGATAAGTCATTTTCATTATGGTTATGCCCACTACAATAGTGGTTTCTTTCTATTTTCTCAACAGTGGCTATATAATCAAATATTCTCAGCCCGCACATGTGCCAGCATCACTGCATCAAGGTAATGGCTTTAAGAGACATGATTAGAGAGGTGATTTATAATATTATTATGTTTAGTACAATAGTGTCGTTTTTATATCTTTTTAGTGCATATTGACTACAAGGAAATTGATCACAAGCTCTGACATTTTCTGCGGGTTGCCTTGAAAAATTTACAAATAATAATCATCGGACATCTGAGGTAGGAATTCATCCCCTGAAAAGTGTTCTTATGAGGCTAGAATTACGATCTGTGTGAGGCAATAGAGACATACATTGTTAGGAGCTCCCTTTAGTGTGTAATCTGTAATTACGTATACACTGCTACCCGGACTAGACCCTATTAGATAAATGAGAGTTTTGCGGCATAATAACATAAAATTTGCCATGGGCCTTAGTGCAGTCAAATTTATATAGTATGAACAGAATCCAAATTTACATAAATAGTAATTCTTTTTGCTCTCATTAATTCAGAATCAGACTACTGGAATAAAGATCCTAAGGATTCGTTTCTATCGTCAATTAACCAGACTCACTAAAATCAATACGTGACTAAGTGCGTAGAAAGTCATTTTGCAGAAATAAATAAGGTACATCTTTAATGTAGAGCAGTTAAGACAATGGTTAAAAGCATATGGTTGGACATCAATATCTAAAAATGAGTGTATATCTATTTTTCAGCATATCAGACTCAATACAAATGAAATTAAAACTGTCGCCATAGGAAGCGAAGTCTCTGTGTTGATTCGTCAACTTGTCAATTATTATGTAAGTAAAAATGGCTGCATCCCTTTTTTACTAGTAAGGGTATCTTTAGGGTGAGTGTATAGGTGCTTTATCTACGTCTACATCTATTCTGTTTTCTGGATTCTTTTCTTTCTGAAGCATTAGTTTCTAATATGGAGCTGTTGGTCTGAGAACCTTTCAGAAAAACTATCATATTTAGAAATGTAACAAAAATAGGTATACTTTAAGTGACTAATTTTTAGCTTAGCCAATATGGAATAAGGATCATCCAATAGGTAACCAGCCATGTGTAAAGTAAAAAATTAGATGGTCTGGCCTTAATTGAAATTGAGTGGTTGCACTAAGACGTTAATATTGTATATATATATACATCTGTATTGTAACTGTTATAGACCCTCGAATACAGAAACAGAAACGGCATTGTAAATAGCTGAAATGAATATGTGTGTCTGAGCTGTTGATACATCTATATTTTTTTGTCTTTGTTTTGTCTGTTTAGGTTATATCACTTTTTCTATTTATTTAAAATGTACGAATGACGGTCACCTGACGAAGGCCTTGGGCCGAAACGCACGTAGTTCCATTCAACCGCATTACCTTCACCAATTATTCCAACGACTGAATATCTCGTATATCACTGGGTTAATTTGTTTTTGAAATTGTGGTTATGTAATTTTTCTGTTTTCACTTATTGTCTCTGTACGTCTTTAGTTGTAAATAACCAATTTTTTGCTTGTGTTTGAACATTATGTATTATATACCAATGTTTTTTAAATGTGGATAATGAAATAAATAAGTAAATGAAATTTATACAAAGGATAAAAATAACAAACAAAATATACTATAATCAAAATAAAAAGATTGAAGAAGTTTTGTATAAATCACTGTTTCAGCACACATTTATTTGAATGTTGTGGAGGGTCTATCATTTTGTTTGGATTCTGATCTAGGGATTATTTATGCCCTTAGAGTTTGCTACACTGTTTTTCTCTACATAGTTTACCTTCCCTACGAGTAGCTAACTGAGTACATTGTAGGGGCCCCCCTTTTTCCCATCGAATTTATACTCATGGCCTGTCCATGAGGGGTTTTGTTCTCTATATCATTCCTTTAATTTGCTATAGTATATAAGTATTTGTTTCGTGTGTAACAATAGAACACCGAATAGTGTTTACTATAATCTCTCTTTGCCAGATCTGTGTATAATTTACTCATCCATATATACTCTGATGGTATTCTGGGGTATTTTAGCCAGCAGTTCCGTTCTTTATATATTTGTATCTTTCTCTCTATCTTGTTGTTGTTTCTTTCACCCCTTGTTACTTCATCGTTCTACTGACACTAAATCCAGTTATCGTATTTATTATGGCCACACTTAAATCTCATGGCTTTAGCGACGAAGAATTTGCCTCTATGGTAGGTTCTTCGGTTAGTTTTGATACCAGACACACATCAAACAATGAGAAATGTGAAGATCTACTAAAATTATTGGCCCTTAAAAAGAAAAGTAAAAGAACTGAGTTACATGGAAAATTTATTCTAGACTACTTAAAAGCAGGAGTTATCCCGCAGGGTCTCCAGATAAAAAACATCCCGGGTTTATTTATCCATTTAAAACACTTTCTTGAACGTTGGTCCCTCATCTCTAATAGATGCTCGAGGGACCACATGATGCTTATAGTAGAAACGGTCAGAGAGGTTCTAGATGAATTAGCCAAAGAGATTACAGAACTTGAGGACAAGATCAAAAACTCTACAATAATCACTGATATTAAAAAAAAGTTAGAAGATGTGGAGATGGACCTTAATTCATATAGTGACTATCTGTTTAAGCGCAAAATGGATAAATACCAGAAAGATCTACACTTTTTCAGTATGGAAAAAGCATATCCATACCTGGCCGATAATTTCTATGCCCAGGTAAGCGATAATGACCTAGAATATAACACTCCTTCAGATTCAAGATCAAAAAAGTATTCCACTTTTTCCAACTCCTCGGATTCAGGAAGTAACTCTAGTATGCCACCTTATCAACCGAGGGGTAATCGTTTCAGATCCAATCAAGGGTATAGACCTTTTTTAGGGAGACGTCAACCGAGAAAAAATTGGAGAACGAATTATCAACCCCAATATCGGCCACCACAACAATATCAATACAATCAACAATATCCACCACAAGAACAATATCCATCGAATCAGGCATATCAACCTCAGGGTCCTTATCAGCCCCAATTCCAGGACAATCAACAGAATACAGAGAGATATCTAGAATAGAGGAATGCAAGGTATTGGAGACAATGAATACAATACCTATTTTCAATCTGAGTAGCCATAACACCGACTCAGCGACTCTTGCAGTACTCTCGAGAGGTCTCTCGTTTGTTCCCCACTCTGGCTTGAATAAGTTCGAACTATTCAATGACATGATAAGCTTTTTTCGTAAAATACGATTAAAAAACTTTTTCTCCCATCAAGAATGTGAGCTACCAGAACCTAATAGATCTGGTTTGTCACCAAAATCGATTTTTACTCCATCTCTAGATCAAGTTGATCCAGAAATAGGAATTTTTGAAAAAATCGTCACCTCTAAATTGCAAAACATCACCAAGTATATACCACATACCCCCTACAATATCTCTATTGATGAACACAATGCATTGTTACAACTGAAAGAATCAACTCAAACAATTGTGAAAAGTTGTGATAAGGGAGGGGGCATAGCCATTTTTGATACCACCAACTATATTGAAAAAATGGTAAACATGCTTAGCGATACTAAATACTATTCTAAAATCACTAAAGATCCAACAGGTATCATTAAAAATAAAATCACCAGATTAATCTCCAAAGCCTTAGGTAAGGGAGATATCTGTCAGAAAGAGCATGACTATATGAATATAGGAAACCCAAAAATGGCCAGTATATATGGGATTCCTAAAGTTCATAAGAACGAACAAGATCCCCCCCTACGTCCGATAGTTACAACCATCGGAAGTGTGACAGAACCCATCTCAAAGTACATAGATGCTATCTTACGTCCACACATAGAGAAAATACCAGGACATATTAAAGATACTAGACATGTAATTACTCAGTTTGAAGGCACCTCGTTCAATGCTCACCGTCAGTGGATGGTAACACTGGACGTAGAGAGCCTTTATTCTAATATTCCCTGTAAAGGGGCAATGGAAGCCACTAAGTGGTTTATTGAGTCCTTTAACATTGACTGCAATATGTCATTTATTCTGGACTGCCTCCAAATTATTCTGGACAATAATATTTTTGAATTTGCGGGGCAACTCTACAAGCAAATTAGAGGAGTCAGCATGGGTGCTTCGTGCGCACCCACAATCGCTAATATCTATGTGGCTCTCTTTGAGGAGAAATTTGTCTTTAATGAGGTTGCGCCTTTCTTTGAATCAGTTTTTTATTGGTCACGTTTTATTGATGATATTATTTTCATCTGGGACGACAATGAGGATGTTCTACAAGAATTTGTATCTTGGTTGAATGCCTGTGACCCCAATTTAAAATTTACGGAGAAAAAGAGTAACTCAGAAATTGAATTCCTGGATTTGAATATCAAACATGATGAAGGAAAGCTAATCATGGACCTCTTTACTAAACCAACAGCACGTAATACTCTCCTTCATTATAGTAGTTTCCACCCCTCGTCACAGAAAGATAGCATTTCCTTCAGTCAATTTCTTAGACTGAGGAGGAATTGTACTAGATTGATTGACTATGACCAGAGGGCTACTATAATGAAGGAGAAGTTTTTGGAACGCGGTTATCCGCACAGATTAATACGGGACTCTTTTAAAAGAGCTAGGTATTATGACCGTCAACATCTCCTTACAGACACTAACAAAAAACGGGATGCCAGTTTAGTATTCGTAACTAGGCACTCCATGTTAAATAAACAAATCCAACAAATCCTGTATACGAATTGGCATATCCTTAATGTCAACAAAAGCGGAAATGAAATTATAAATAAACCTCTTTTTGCTTATAAGAAAAACAAAAATATCAAGGACATAGTTGTCAGATCAAGGATGCCAACTCAGAAGGCCTTGAGCCAAAGAGATATCATCACTGGGGCTCCAGTGATTGGAAATCATAGGTGTGGAATTTGTAACATTTGCCCACTAACTATTGAAACTGCAGAATTTACTTTCAACAACATAACTATTCCCTTATTAACCATGACAAATTGTAAGACTACCAACATTGTTTACCTTTTAATTTGTCCATGCAACAAAGGATATGTGGGTGAATCGTCGCGTTCTGTATGTACTAGAATCACGGAACATAAATCAGCGATTCGTACACGAAAATTAACTGCCCCTTTAGTGTCGCACTATCTAGATAAGGACCACAAACCTGAAGATATCCAGTGGATAGTTTTAGAAAAAATTGTGGCTAAAGCAGGCATTAACACAGACAAAATTCGTCGCAAACGTGAAGTGTTTTGGATATTCACTTTGGACACTTTCAAATCAGGCCTTAATTCCGAAATTCCATGGCAGCAAGCAATCCTTTAATAATATTATCAGGGTATGATCTTAAATAAAGACATGTACTTAAATTTAATCATGTACTAAATTGATGCATAGAGTACATATGCCACTTCATCCAGACATTAAATATCGTCTGGATATGAACATATCCTTTCCAATTTATGTTTCTGCGAGAAAAACGAGGTTAGTATTTTGTCAGTTAAAATATGTGGTCTTTAGATATTATTTGCATATAAATTTATGCAATATATTTTGATCTGTGAGACTATCATCAAAAAACAAACAAAAGTCTTTTTTTCAGCAGCTCCGGTGGTCTTAACTGTAATAGCTCAAATTCCGGAGTAGTCTGTTTTCGACCTCGATGTTAGGTATTGTGACTCGTGACTCGTTTGTTAAACGTCATCGAGCCGCGCCTTCAGCAATTGGCAACAGCTGTTAGGTACGTAGTGCGGGCTAACGAGAGCGCGTTTTCTTGAATAAAAAGCCGGAAATCGCCTAGTCCGTCTAGATCGCGGACATTAGAAGCATCGACCGATCAGAACCCCCGTCCGAGCGCACGAGAGTCTAAAGACAAAGGTACGTTTTTAAAACCCAAGCGACATCGTGTTGGTTTGACTAGATTCTAGCTTTAGATAAGTCATTTTCATTATGGTTATGCCCACTACAATAGTGGTTTCTTTCTATTTTCTCAACAGTGGCTATATAATCAAATATTCTCAGCCCGCACATGTGCCAGCATCACTGCATCAAGGTAATGGCTTTAAGAGACATGATTAGAGAGGTGATTTATAATATTATTATGTTTAGTACAATAGTGTCGTTTTTATATCTTTTTAGTGCATATTGACTACAAGGAAATTGATCACAAGCTCTGACATTTTCTGCGGGTTGCCTTGAAAAATTTACAAATAATAATCATCGGACATCTGAGGTAGGAATTCATCCCCTGAAAAGTGTTCTTATGAGGCTAGAATTACGATCTGTGTGAGGCAATAGAGACATACATTGTTAGGAGCTCCCTTTAGTGTGTAATCTGTAATTACGTATACACTGCTACCCGGACTAGACCCTATTAGATAAATGAGAGTTTTGCGGCATAATAACATAAAATTTGCCATGGGCCTTAGTGCAGTCAAATTTATATAGTATGAACAGAATCCAAATTTACATAAATAGTAATTCTTTTTGCTCTCATTAATTCAGAATCAGACTACTGGAATAAAGATCCTAAGGATTCGTTTCTATCGTCAATTAACCAGACTCACTAAAATCAATACGTGACTAAGTGCGTAGAAAGTCATTTTGCAGAAATAAATAAGGTACATCTTTAATGTAGAGCAGTTAAGACAATGGTTAAAAGCATATGGTTGGACATCAATATCTAAAAATGAGTGTATATCTATTTTTCAGCATATCAGACTCGATACAAATGAAATTAAAACTGTCGCCATAGGAAGCGAAGTCTCTGTGTTGATTCGTCAACTTGTCAATTATTATGTAAGTAAAAATGGCTGCATCCCTTTTTTACTAGTAAGGGTATCTTTAGGGTGAGTGTATAGGTGCTTTATCTACGTCTACATCTATTCTGTTTTCTGGATTCTTTTCTTTCTGAAGCATTAGTTTCTAATATGGAGCTGTTGGTCTGAGAACCTTTCAGAAAAACTATCATATTTAGAAATGTAACAAAAATAGGTATACTTTAAGTGACTAATTTTTAGCTTAGCCAATATGGAATAAGGATCATCCAATAGGTAACCAGCCATGTGTAAAGTAAAAAATTAGATGGTCTGGCCTTAATTGAAATTGAGTGGTTGCACTAAGACGTTAATATTGTATATATATATACATCTGTATTGTAACTGTTATAGACCCTCGAATACAGAAACAGAAACGGCATTGTAAATAGCTGAAATGAATATGTGTGTCTGAGCTGTTGATACATCTATATTTTTTTGTCTTTGTTTTGTCTGTTTAGGTTATATCACTTTTTCTATTTATTTAAAATGTACGAATGACGGTCACCTGACGAAGGCCTTGGGCCGAAACGCGCGTAGTTCCATTCAACCGCATTGCCTTCACCAATTATTCCAACGACTGAATATCTCGTATATCACTGGGTTAATTTGTTTTTGAAATTGTGGTTATGTAATTTTTCTGTTTTCACTTATTGTCTCTGTACGTCTTTAGTTGTAAATAACCAATTTTTTGCTTGTGTTTGAACATTATGTATTATATACCAATGTTTTTTAAATGTGGATAATGAAATAAATAAGTAAATGAAATTTATACAAAGGATAAAAATAACAAACAAAATATACTATAATCAAAATAAAAAGATTGAAGAAGTTTTGTATAAATCACTGTTTCAGCACACATTTATTTGAATGTTGTGGAGGGTCTATCATTTTGTTTGGATTCTGATCTAGGGATTATTTATGCCCTTAGAGTTTGCTACACTGTTTTTCTCTACATGGTGTCCTCAGTGATGTCATGAGTGATGTCACTGACCATGTCATGAGTGATGTAATATGTGACGTCATCAGCAGTGCATTGCAGGCGCGCAAGTTATAGTGAGTCCAACTAACTATAACCTGGGAATTTCAATGGTTTTATGTCAGTAAAATTTCCAGCTAACTATAACTGGTGTCAAACCTATGGTTTTTTCAGTGATTATATATATATATATATATATATATATATATATATATATATATATATATATATATATATATATACACACACTCACGCTAGGCTCACATTTCACTCATACAAAAACCATAGAAATTCAGCAGTTATAGTTACCTGAGCTAACTATAACTTACGCTCCTACAATGCACTGCTTATGACCTCTCGTAATACATCACTCATGACATAGTCAGTGACATTACTGATGAAAGCTCAAATGATATCACTGAAGATATCATCCCTAGATCCACTCCCACACCCACTCATACCCCACAGAACCTCTCATGAACCCGCTTCTCCTCCCACACAACCCCTCACATATCCATTCACAGACCCATACCAGTACTTACACAACTAATCACACGTCCATGGAGCCACTCACCCTCCCACTAACTCACCCATCCAGCCACTCATGCACCCACTCACTCACCCATACAACTACTCACACATTCAGTTATACAGACATAAAGATACTTACACACCCACTCATATACCCTTACAGCCACTCACACACTCACTCAATCACCCATACAGACACTCACACAGCCACTCACTTACCCATAGAGGTACTCACATACCCACATATTCACCCATACAGCCACTCACACTGCCACTCAGTCACCAATACAGCTACTCACACACCCCCTCACTTACCCATACAGCCACTGACACAGCCACTCACTGACTCATACAACCACTCACACACCGATAGAACCACTTACAAGAAACCACTTATACACCCACTCACTCACATTTACCACCACTCACACAGACATTCACTGTCCAGTACGGCCAGTCACAACCAATCACTTACCTACATACACACTAAAACAGCTACTTACTCACCCATACAGCCACTCACACATCCACAGAATCAATTAAATGCAACCACTTATACACCCACCCACTCGCTCCCCCTTACAGCCACTCACACAGACATTCACTCTCCAGTACAGCCAGTCAAACCCAACTACTTACCTACATACACACTAAAACAACTACTTACTCACCCATACAGCCACTCACACACCCACTCCCTCACCCATACAGCCACTCACACAGACACCCAGTCACTCATACAGCCACCCACACAACTATGCAGCCATTCACACAGCCGCTCTCTCATCCATACAGCTATTCACATATCCACTAACACATGCATACAGCCACTCGCACACCCATACATAAGTCACACACTGAAACAGAAAGTCACACAGCTACTCAGATGAGATATATCAGAAATAGTATGACTAATTACTAGTACAGAAAGAATAGTAATTTAACTGATGCTGTATATCAGTTACAACATTAACGTTTTGAACTAGAAAAAAACACAGACATTTAGCAGTTACAGTTAAGCAGAGCGTATGACCTCACATATTATATCACTCATGACATGTTCAGTGACATCATTTATGACATTACTGATGACATATCAAATGACATAATTGATTACATCACTGATAACATCAGCCAAGCTTGTTTTTGCACCCATTGCTCTGTAAACTAGTGTGGCATATAGGCCTGAAAGAAAGTACAAAATAGCTCAGAATAATATGAAGCATAATTAATGCTATCACAGATGTAACTCCCTTAGGGGTAGCAACCTTGTGATATGTGCACATTGACCATATAGCATGTTGTCCCTGACACATTCACCTAAGTATAAAGTTACTTTACCCTTTGGATTGTTCAGTGAATTTATACTTTTTTGAAAACAAAATCAGATCCTTTTATCACACCTACCTATAACGGTATTTTAGTGAATAAATATGAATATAAATACACACATACAAGTATATATATATATATATATATATATATATATATATATATATATATATATATATATATATATATATATATATATATATATATACTAATATAATAAAGAGAGAGCCCAAACCTTTGAGGCGGGTAATCTCAGGAACCACAGCAGCAATCACAACACCCAATACAACATTGGAAAGGGCAGTTGCAGCAGAAGGACGCCCACCATATACATTTAAAAGGTAAAAGAACCATGCCAGCAAAATAGTCCCTTGTGGGTGTATCTGCGTTGTGCTGTGGGCGTGTGCTGGGGGCGTGACAAACGCTGGGGGCGTGTGGTACGTACCGCCCTTTATGCCATGTCTCATATCGTGTTCTGTGGGCTTGTGCTGTGGGCGTGGGCGTGTGCGGGGCGCGGGATTACGGAAAAAAAGCGAGCGTTGTGCCCAATATTTCATTGTTTTTTTCTTCCCAGGTTCTGTCCATTCCAGCTCCGTGTGTGCTTGCTCCGCGCTCCCAGTGACGTGCACCTGCTTTACTGTATGGAGGTCAGGCATGGTGCTATTCCCAAGGGCCGGAAGGAGCGCAAACAGGGGCCATTGTGCTGGAATTGTAATCTCGCCTTGACTTTCGGTGACGCCTGAAGCGCACACTGGAGATTTTCCACTTCTGTTGCGCACAGGACTCGCGCCACGCACATCCGGACACAAGGCCCGCCTCCACGGAAATAGCAAGAAATGGACTATCCCTCCCCCGGGAATATGTGATGATATTCCGCAAACCAATATCCCGCATACCATCACTCCGCAATTTTTATAACGCTGGACTATTACTCCGCAAAGACATCAGTTCTAAAACTTTTACAACGCATATGACTTTATCACGCATGCCATTATAACGCAAATGCATGTGTGGTAAAGTCATATACATTGTAAAAGTACATTATTAAAACATCAAATATATGTTTGTATATATGTGTATTTATATATATATATATATATATATATATATATATATATATATATATATATATATGTATATATATATATATACACATTTTTTAATTGAATTAAAACATTTATTCTTTTAAATTACATTATTTATATTATTTTTATTTTTATTTATTATTTTATTTTATTAGCCTTTACACCCTAAAAACTAATCCCACCCTGCTCCCTTTAAATACCCCTGCACCCCATAATCATAACCCACCCTTACTCCTTAAAATACCCCAACACCCTTAAACACTAACCCATCTTAACCCTATAAATACACCCTGTACCCCAAAACCCAAACATATCCCTAAACCCTAAAAATACCCCTGTAACCAAGAACCCAAACCTAGCCCTGAACCCTATAAATACCCCTGTACCTCAAAACCCAAACCTACCCCTGAACCCTAAAAATACTCCTGCATCCCAAAACCCAAACCAAGCCCTGAACCCTTAAAATACCCCTGTACCCCAAAACCCAAACCTACCCCAGAACCCTAAAAATACCCCTGTACCCCAAAACCCAAACCTAGCCTTGAACCCTAAAAATAACCTGTACCCCAAAACCAGAACCTACCCCTGAACCCTAAGATACCCCTGTACACTAAAACCCAAACCTACCCCTGAACCCTAAAAATACCAGCCCCAAAACTCAAACCTAGCCCTGAACCCTTAAAAAAACCCTGTACCCCAAAACCCATTCCTATCCCTAAACCCTAAAACTACCCCTGTACCCCAAAACCCCAAACTATATCTGAACCCTTAAAATACCCAAACACCCCAAAACATATACCTCAGTACCCCAAAACATATACCCCTGTACCCATACTTACCTTATCCAAACATAAAAAAGCATGCTTTTACCATTCATGCATTTACAATGAATTTCATTGCAAATGTATGCACGGTAAAAGCATATAAAATGTAATGCCATGCGTTATAATGACATTGTGGAGTCATGGTACTTTCGTAATGAAAGTATGCGGAGTGATGGTATGCGGAAAGAAAGTTGCGGAATAATGGGTGTTTATCCACCCCCGGTAAGTACATTGGTGGCACGGCGGCCCACATCTCCAGCAACATACTCATATTTTTTCACCACCCATTTGAAAAATGCACAGGTCTCTCTCATTGATGGCCAGCACCGACATACACTTTTAGACAAACCTCCCGCCACAAGTTCTAGAATTGCGAACTTTAGAGCTGGGGAGCTATGTTTGAATCTCGGCATCAGCTCAACATCCTGTAATTCCAGGCAAATCGCTTTGTATCCCCGTGCCTACCACAAATGAGTGTGCTCTTCTGTAATGTAAATTGTGCTCATGCCATGTTGTCGAGTTCGTGCTATATATTATTGCAAGGAAAAATAAAGTAGGGAAACTCAAGTTCACACACTACTGAACGCGCACTCTTAAGTGCATCAGCAGTGCACTGTGAATCGGAGCGTTTCACAGGCCTGTCACAGATAAGAAATGCTATCAAAACGAAATCCTACAAAACAATATACTACTGGCCGGCAGCAATTCATACCCGGACAACGTCGGGACGGGCTGCTAGTATATATATTTTTTTACCACTTACCTGTGATATACTTACATTTTCATTGTAAAGGTATGTGTGATAATGACGTACGTGGTAAAGGCATGCGTGGTGAAGTCATATGCATGGTAATGGCCACATGGTAATGGCATGCTTTGTTCTGTCATACAGCCAGATCAGGGGGAAGCTGCAGTCAGAAAATATTATTGAACCATTGAGTTGGGACTAAAAAGAAGAGGTTTTATGAGGACAGTAGCTGTCTATATTGAGAGGAAAAAAGCACTATGGAACTTTTCTGTTCTGGCCCACCAGGAAGCATAGGTTGTTCTGAAAAACAGAAAAAAACACAAAGGACCCCCAAGGGCTGGGCAAAACCTTTTGTGCTTAATGGCCATTTGTTTTTTTGTTTTTTTTTATAACTAAACACCACTCTAGGGATTATTTTTTGAAAAATAAAATGTTTGCGGAGCGTGGTCAAAACAGCATCCCACCTATTCAGCATTCTTCTTTGGCTGCAATGCAAATTCCTCATTGGCCAGTGAAAGGAAGAGAAACAAATTAGAGCCCTTGGCTTCCCTGACCTGTTGGCCGGCTTGCCAAGGTTTAAAATACCCTCTATGCTAAAAAAAGCCCTAAATGGCTTTAGGGAAATGTCAAGGTGCAGCGATCAGCAGAGCTCTCAATTAAGCGAAGGCCTTATTATAATCTTATCTTGTTAAACAGTGAGGCTGGTAACTGCTTTCACTGCAGTGGAATCTGAGTTTGATCAATCATTGGCAAAGGGAAGCGATAAAGCTGCAGAAATCTATTGATTTCCTTTTATTTACAATTACAATCCCTTAGGCAGAGTCGTCTCTACAAGAGTTGCTGCTGAATTAATATCTGTTGCAGTTTGATATTGTACTGAGAGGTAGATGAAGATCATTGCATCAAATACATACAATAAAGCGTTGATTTGATGGCTTTGTTCCTCCTTCTTTTGAAGTCATTCTTGACTTTCTGTGACTTACTGTGGATGGCACCACTAAGTTTAAATAGCTATACATTTTGAGGTGTCTTTTGTTACCCAGGAGAATATTAAGAAATTGCTGGAACATCCCATTCAAAGGAAGCAGAAAGTGTGCCCTACATTACTTATATATGATCCTTGTGTTGAGTTTTCATCTGTAAAAGAGACGCTTTTCGAAAAAGTGTCTGCATTTACTATAATTGAGGAAGATGTAGTAAAACATTATTTTGAAGAAAGCTTCAAGATTGGACCAATTAAACAGTCCTCTTTCCCAACCAGACCACCACGAAAAACACATGATGCATACCCTTGTATAGATCATATAGGGAAGAATTATATGTTTGCTTAATATTCTTACCCATTAACTTTTTATAAATAATTCATAGGATGAACGTAAATGGAGCTATGATCGGCACTGTCCTAGACTTGTAAATATGGAGCAGCGTCATAAAGCAATGGGTGTTACGGCGGAATGCCCACTGCAACACCCATTGCATGCCCTTTTCATCTTTTCATGCTAAGTGAAACGTGGAAAGGGGCTGTATTTACATAGCGACGTTAAGCCGCATTAAGTGGCTTAATGCCACTTTGTAAATAAGGAGAAGGGGATATCACCTCCAGAACGTAATCAAAAGTGACATTCTGGTGGCGTATCCCCTTGTAAATATGCCCCTGAGGTTTCATGAATAGAGGAATATGCAAAGTGGTTTAGATCATTCACTTTCAAAATTGCAGTGTTTTGGAAAATGTAATCTTTAACCCCTTCCATGCTCATGACGAGCTCAGCTCGTCATGCAGCACAGTGCTCGTGTGCTCATGAATAGCTGAGCTCGTCATGACCACACCCGTTTTTATTGCTGTCCAGCACAGCAGGGGAAACTCTCTAGCAGCGATGCGGTTAGAAATTATTTTGATGCTTTTTTATGGTTGACCACCTAGATGAAACCTTGATCTTTTAACGGGATTTATGGGAATGAAAACATCACATGATGAATTGCAAAGATAAAGAAAAAAATCATAATTTCAAGCTAATAATGAGATTTCAAGCTATTTAACACTAAGAACTACTACATGATGTTAAACAAATTCAAACTCTATTGGGCTCACTACTTCCTACCAGATAGCCACATCCGCCTAGTTGAAATTGATGAGCCCCTAGATGCAATTAACTGGAAAAAAGAATCAAGGATGAGGCATTAAAGAGGTTGAAAGAAACTTCTGTTAAGTACCTGTGTAGCACCATTTAGATGATTATAAATTATTCTTATGAAAGACTATTGCTTCTATGATGGTCATTAGGAAGTGTTAAAACAGAAACGAAATGATGGACCTAAACACCATGTACCTTCTTCTCTATAAAATTAAAAGCCTGCTCAATGTGCCTATTTTATTAACAAATAACGCTTGGCGATGAAGAAAGTTGGTAGTCATCATAGTCAATAATTGAACAAGGCAGTAATGTTTTTTATATTAATATCACATATTACTTATCACAGACATTTTATGTGCTTAAAGGCATGTGACATCAATGCCAGTTTAGAAGAATTTTATGTTTCTCCAGGCTTATTATCATAATTGCCTTTTGTTCTCATCACAAAAATAGTAAAAGGATGTAGAGTTCTAATCTAGTCATTGACAAATGCAGAACTTGACGTCTTGCTTAGCATTACTAAAAATTAGGCAGTGGGCCCTGTAGGTGACGTAGGGTGATATGTTAAGGCATTGGAAGGTACAATATTTGAAAGTTATTTTGAAAAAAGTCAATGTCTTGCCAGAACAACAGTAATTAGAGTTAACTTAGAAATAAGCAAATATATATGCAACTTAAGTTAATACTGTCAGAGTTAGAAATGGGGTCATGATAGTCGTTTTGCTGGTTGTATATTGCAATATGCAGGAACAAAATATCGTCCTCCATATATATTTATTCCAGAATATTGACAACCAACCAGCAAGGAACACTTGTAGAGGTAAATACAGATAAGAGGCTACATTTAGAGCTTGGCGGATGGAGTACTTCGTCACAAACGTGATGGATAACCAGACCAGCTTAGTACAAGTGCATTTTGTGGTAAGGCAGCCAGATACCCATCACATATGTGACAGAGTAACCCATATATTAACTCTAAATCAGGCCCTTATTACTATAAACTCAATATCTGTATTTGGAAGAAATATATTGTCAATGCACATAGATATTGAGTTAGAAAAAGTAATCTATACTTACCTTTATACACCTTTATCATCAGATTGATGATAATGTGGTTGTGTGACTTGTCATCCACAAAGAAAAATAACAATTTTATCTGTTGTTGTAGGACTTTAAAAAAACTGAGAATATCTAAATACATGGGAATATTTAAATGCATGTGGAGTTGATACTCAAACAAAATCGTCTTAGCATCCAGTGGACTGTAGACGCCATCATCTTCTTTTAAAGAACGTTGGCATACTTTACTTCATCACTACTCTTCCTTTGTCATGAATGTGTATGTCTAAAATAACTAATTTCATGCTTTTTACCTGAGCTCATTATCTTTCAAAATTACTATTACTTACTTTATGTTTCATTTTTCATAGGGCAATGTTACTGTCTGCAGGTATAAGTGTCCTTTCAAACTGTCAAAGGTAGTTTTAAAAGATGTCTATTGTTTACGTGGTCTCCTTTTAACTTTATAATTTAATAGAGATCCTTCTTTTTTTTGTTAAATAGTTTTTATTGAGAATAAAACACACAGGAATACAAATACAATTATTCGGTTCCTATGAAGTAAGAAGGATACAGGCATATTAAGCAAAACAACAAAAGAATAAATGACATAAACCAGATTATATAATGCTTATACTACTAAACCCTAGGGTATACTACAATGAAGCAGAAATATATAAAAAGAATAGAACTAGAAGATAAAATATTTGTATAAGTGAAGTAAAAACCTGTGTGATAAAAGAGAGAGTAAGCAACATATAGGAAAGACAATTAGAACATTTTTATCTAAAAAGGAAGAGGAGAAAAGAAAAGAGAGAAAGAGGAGTTAGAAGGAAAAGAAGAAAAAAGGAGAGTGAAAAAGGCAATAAATAGTATAAAGGAAAAAACTATAAAAAAGGTGAATCTGATGATAAAAAAGAAGTAAATGGTAACCATAATAAATCAGATTTGATGTGCAACTGAAGTGTAGTATGGGGCATCATAACGATTCTATGTCCATCACATATTAGATTCTACCAAATTAAAAATGATAATTTAGAGTTATCTTTCCAGCAAGTGAGTATAACCTTTAAAGCTACAGCAATAAATAGGTCAAATAGAATGGATTTGGGGAAAACTAAATCAAAATCAGGGGACAAAGTTCCTAAAAATACATTGTGAATGTTAAAAGGAATATTATAAGAAAAAATCAATACACATTTTGACCAAACAGCTTTCCAGAAATCATGTACTTTAGGACAATAAAATGGTAAATGCATTAAAGAACCTTCAGCAGAAAGACATGACCAGCAAGATGAAGAGACTGATTGGTTAAACTTATGTAAAAGATGGGGTGTAATAACAACACGATTATAAATAAAATATATGGATTGTGTAATATTTGCAGCCCTGGACGTTTTAAAGAGCTTTTGCCAAAATGTGTTCCACTGATACACAGAGTGTTTGAGAAAGATCTTGTTCCCATTCTAATTCAATATTCAATTTAAACCGTGTGTAATTAGGAGTAGATAAAGATTTGTAGACAAAGGAGGCACTGGAATAGTGTCAGAAGAAATTTGGTACAAGGGAGTGTCAGGAGTGAGGGAAGTAGGAATTGGGGGAGCATTGAAACTCTGTAAACAAACGTGAAGTACTGGAGCTAAAATATTATACTGGTGAATAAAGGAATCAGGAAGGTTAAAAGTCACTTGTAGTTGATGAAAAGGTAAATTCACATTGTTAACAATCATTTGATTAACATAAAAAATACCCTTTTCTTTCCAGTGTTTGCAATAGAATGATTTATAACGGAATTTGATGTGTTTGTTATACCAAATTGAGGAGGCACGGAAAAAAACAATACTTATCAAAATTCTTAAAGAAAAGTGAGTGAAGTAGAGAATGAGAATATTTCAAAATTGGGTATTTGGAGATAAAAGTACAATTAGTCATATAAACCATATCCTTAACTGAGAAATCATTTAATAATGAATTTTCAACATTGACCCAAGAAGGTTTAGGCTAATCTTGATAATCTTTAGACAAAGCATAAAATTGACGGATCAGGAAAGCATTGTGATACAATTTAAAATCAGGAATTCTTACACCTCACTCGGTCTTGGGACAAAGCAACTGGATGAGGCAATACGCGCATGTTTCTTATTCCAAAGAATCTTAATACATAAAGAATTAACTTGTGTAAAATAATATTTGGGAATTTTGAATGGTAACATTGAAAATATGAACAATACTTGGGAACAATCATCATTTAAATTTTTTCTAATCTGCCCCACCAAGATAGAAATAACGGAGAACACGAATTCAACAAATTGGCAACCTTAAGTTTTAAAGCAGTAAAATTATATAATAGTGTATCACGTATGTTACAGGAGAACCATGTGGCAAGATATTTAAATTTTTGAGGACACCATGCAAAATTGGTAGAATCAAATATGTGTTTATAGCATGAAGGGTCTAAGGGTAAAATCTCAGTTTTGGAGAAATTTAATTTATAACCCGAAACATTTGAGAATAAAGAGATTTCATGTAATGCAGCTAAGGGAGAGGGTTACGTTTTACTCAAAGAAAGAATATTGAAAAACATTTTGGCATTGTCCAAGGCTAAACGTCTTTTGATGAAGCCAGCCGGATTTGGGTTAATAAGATAAGGGATAACTTTCTCGAGACGAGAAGCTAAGATTTTTGCAAACAATTTACAATCATAGTTGATTAGTGATATAGAACAAAAGAAACTTGCAATAGAAGGGATCTTTGTCTTGTTTAGGGATGAGAATAATGAGGGCTTCCAAAAAAGAGCCACATGCCTTTGAGTTGGAAGCAAAAGAGCTGAACAGTTCTAGTAATTTAGGAGCAAAAATTAATGAGAAGGCTAAAAATACCTCAACTGAAAAGCCATCAGGGCCAGGAGCCTTCGATTTTTTTAAGGATTTTAACGCATCAGATAATTCTTGAAGTGAAATATCCTCTTCAAGTGGTGTTAAAATATTTGGGAGAGTTTTAGGTTTAGGGATATCTTGAAAAAAGGAGGTAAAATCTTCTTCAGAAGGTTCAGTAGTTTCTGTGTGTCAAAGATTATAATATGATTGAAATGTATTAATAATATCAGAGTCGTAAGAAAGGAGTGTATTATTAATTTCTCCATGGATAGGGCCAATTACCTTGCGTTCTGATTTAATTTTTAAATAATTTGCTAGCATTTTCCCTGCTTTGTTTTGGCCTCCATGATATTTGGATTTAATCTTAAGTAAGATGTTACAGGCATCTACAGTAGCTATTTTATTAAGGGTGGATTTAATTTTAATAACTCTTGTAGTGAGTGTGTATTAATTATGTTCTAATGTTTTAAGTTGTGATAGAGTTTCTTAATATTTAGCAGTCATTAGTTTCTTTTTCTTAGAGTAATAAGCAATAGTGAAGGACCTAAAGGATTCTTTAGAAGCATTCCAATTATTGTGTAGGTAGGTGTCTAAAGGGTCATTAAAAACAAAAAAATCATTAATAAAGGAGGTCATTTCTGAAATAAAAGAACGATCTGATAAAAGGTGGTTATTAAAAAGCCAGCTGCCTTGTTTAGAACTGACAATAGATAAATCAATAGAAGTAAAAATCGGTGTATGGTTGGAAATATAAATAGAACCAATTTCCGATGAAAGGAGGCAAGGTAAAAATGCTTTGGAAATGTGAATGTAATCAACACGAGACCTGGTGTGGTGTACAGGAGGGAAAAAAGTAAATTCAGAGACATCTGGATTACATGTTTTCCAAGTGTCAAATAGGGGACGAGTTGACAAGGCAGATTGGAAAGATTTGTGGGTTTTTTCTAACTTTAGTGGGGGCGCACAATTACAAAGTCCAAGGCGAACAGAGTATGTATTAAAAGTCCTTTCTTTATTCGTACAAGAGTGATGTAGAAAAGTTCATTAATTCAATTACAAAAGATGGTCAGCCAACGCGTTTCTCTCCCTTACAGTGAGCTTCCTCAGGGCTATCAGCTAGTATGAAATTCAGTTTGAGGTAGATAATGTCTCAGTGATTTTCGGGATGAAAAAAGATCGGTCAGATTTTGCCGTCCATTCTGCAATATCTCCTTACAGGTTTCTAGAATCGCAAATCTATGGTGATTGCTCCAGGTGTCAAAAAGTGAGTCTTAAAACGAAAAATTGTCCTGTCATCCTCAAGCCCCCGTTGGACCTGTCAGCCTTAGAGATGTCTTCCGCAAAATTTTGCTCACTCCTCCACTTTTGATGATCTCATTTTTGTTGGCCTTAGGACTCTGCAAAATGTATCACTGGTAACCAATGCTTAAGTGCTCTCTCCTTGGGAAACATGCCTTACTCTGCAGTCACTACAACTACCAACCATTACAGTGCAATCACTACCCCGACTGCCAAATTACCACTTGTTACTTTACCACGCAAGTCGTTACAACGATTTGCTGTAGGGGGTGCATTGTTAGACTAGTATTGGATTTAGTCCAACATCTAACCTATTGTTGCATAGACTGGAGTTGGAATACTGATAAAACTATTCCAAAGTCCAGCACCCCCTAAAGTAAATCGCTGTAATGACTTGTGTGGTAAAGTAACGCGTGGTTACGTCCCAGTCAGGGTATAGACTGTGTTGTAAAGGCATGCCGGGTAAATGCATGAGGGGTTCCACCATACAACCCTCTCCTTTAAACATGGTAACATTGACTTACACCCAATTGACACATTTAATTTACTTGTAAGTCCCCAGTAAAATTGTACTATATATACCCAGGGCCTGCTAATTAAATGCTACTAGTGGGCCTGCAGCACTCCTTATGGCACCCACTTGAGTGGCCTTTCAAACATGTCTCAGGCCTGCCATTGCAGTCTGTGTGTGAAGTATGAAACTGCCATTTCGCCCCGTCAAAATACATTTTAGCCAGGCATAAACTTTTCATTTTAACACATATGTTAGGCCAGGGTGCAGTGATTTTTTTTTTAATGGACATGTACTTTTACATGTCTTGGTAGTGAAAACCTTTTGCATTCATTATTAACCATTGCAAGGCCTGCTTCTCCCGTAGGATAACATTGGGTTAACATTTTATATTTAAAAAGTAATAACTTTTAATGCAAGTAGGAATGCTGAGTTTGGTGTCTAAAGAATTGTATTTTTAAACCCTTTTTAATGGTAAAGTCAGATTTTAAGTCACATTTCTGAAAAAATTGGCATTTTCTTGTCCCAGTCATTCAAATTCTGCAGCATGTATCCTGGGTCACATGACTAGGTATAGCTGGCAATTGGTCTTTGTGTATTGCTCCCTGACAGTGAGACAAAGGGGGAAGAGTTGTTGGCAGGATGGGCCATCTCTGACTTGATATGGGGAAGGAGCTGTCACCTACCCTACTTGCATATCACAAAGGCTCATCCCAGCACACTCACAAACGTTTTTGACACTGGTCTTTTGTGGTTCCAGACAAGCTGGAGTCAGGACAGGGAGGCAGGAAATTCTAAGAACCTCTGGGGTAGGAAGTCTCTAGAAGCCATTCCTACTTCAAAGTGGGCACCAGGTGTAAATAATGGACCCTCAAACCCGACTCTTCAGTACACTACTCAACCTGCATACCCTGATGCCCTGTTACTCTGCTGCCCTCCTTGCTGAGAATCAAGACTGGATCTGCACTCGTTAGCCCAGGCTTTAGTGACTCCAAGGGTTTATTTACTCTGGGAGCATGAACCTACACCATTGCTGATAATACCTATGCATGGGTCGAAAAGACCTTCTCACACTATTTGCCCTTGACACCACACTGCTTTGAGCGTCAACTGTGAACAGCTAGTACGCCAGTTTACCATCTTTGTCTCCTGTTTCATATAGATAACATTGTGCAACCAACCATGTTTGTTTTGTTGCATTGTTAACCATCTGCTTTAGTATCAAGTGTTTGCTGTCTATTTAATGGAGCAGCTGTTCCTTGTTCGCAGCTACATACTTCTGCTCTGGCTCAGACATGCCATTGTCTTGCCCCAAATCACTACTTTAAAGGCTTCCCACAGAATGCACCTTAAACAAGTCAAGCTCTTGTAAATCTTGAACCATATCTCCGATTCCTCTCAAAGAAAAACAGTGAAATCAACATAAGTCAGCCACCAAGCATTTACCTTCCAGACCTCTCATTCCCCTTTATTATTTCCCACAGTCTAGTCCACAAGTGTTGATCCAAAACACGGTACGGGCCCTGTCCTGGTGTGTCATGAGTGCCATGTGCTCCGAAGCTCCCACACAATCCCTAAGTACTGCCTTGCAATATAGAACACACTGCTTGCTTGATCAATCACACCACTGGATTTCTTTTGCGGTTTCCTGCTGTATTTTTTTGTCGGAAAGTTTAATATAAGATTGGGTGGTATTTATTGAAGAGGTTTTGAGATGAAGGTGAACTGGAATTTCCTGTAAGGTTTGGTGGTCACTTTATATGGTAGTGATGTAAATGATGGTGAACTGAGATTCTAACTGAATACCTTACTGTACAGATATAGGGCCTCGGAGGCAATGACTCTAAATTAAAAGTCAAATCTAGAAGCAACCTATGGCGAAAAAATATAGGATATAGACAAATATAAGAGAACAAATGGTGGATGGTAATGAAAAATAAAAGAACATTTTAGAAAAAAGCGGCCCTTCAATAATAACTCTTTTACTTTACATTATTCCAAGAAAATATTATTGCTATTAAGCAATGCTTCATTATGAAAACAAAGCAATAAAAAAACACTGGCGCCACGGTAATCACAATACACATAAAAACGAAAATAAAAGATGCTCTATTGCGCAGGAATGTCAGAACTATTCCTCTAAAAATATTTATTTTGATTACAGAGGAATACTTTTATATTGAAAGGATAACAGATAAACATAAACCAATTGTTTTAGCTAGCAATTAATTTTATATAATGAGGCTCGGTTGTATAACACAGTCATTCCAAACAAAACATGTTGTGAAACACGAATACACCAGAAAGAGCCTGATTGTCAACCATATTATTTAATTAAAAAGAGGGAAAACGCATGAGTTTCTTTGATTTTCAGAAAAAAAAACTTAAAAAAATGTAAATGGTAAAGTAAATATAATTGAACTGATGTAATCATTGGATACTTACAAAAGGGCACTTTTATCAAAGAGAGTTGCTTTAAAAAATAAAACAAATAGATGGCTTCTTTCAATACCTGTAAATTGTATTTAACATTGAACATTACAATGCAACGAAAAGATTAGAGCAAACAAAGCACTCATGCAGGGAAAAGTTTAGATGGGGAGACAAAAAAGACAGTGTAAGTGCCTTCTGTGTGCCTGGCTTTGCAGGCCTATTAATTAGTTGTAGGAAGGATGACAGATCCCATCGTATTGACGCTGATGAAAATTAGAGCTATCCGGTGACGTGGTCCATGTTTACAGATATGCCACCATTTTGGACTGCAGAAATACAAACATACACTAGCATGCATTGAATGATGGTCTTTTTCCGAATGACATACACGATTTCAAGACTTGCTCTGATGGTATGAGTGCGCAATATAGGGGTAGCAATCTATCCATGCAACAAAAGCATGCTGGAATTGCAGTCACTAAGGCCCTCGTTACGATGTCGGGTGGACCGCCACAAACAGGCTGTTGGTGGCCATCTGACCAACATCTAGGGCAGCCGTTGGACCGTCAGATTACAATACTGGTAGTCAGAGTGCAGAAATCAGGGGAAAGACCACCGCCTCCGACAGGCTCATGGAGCCGATCGGGGCAGCGGACGGACTGTAAACCCCACAATGGAGGCTGTGGCTGCACAGGCACCGCAGTAGGGATTACAATGTCCCTTTCCCTCAACCTCGACATGGCGGTCCCACTGCCATGTAAAGGCAGACGGAAAGGGACTTTGGGGGCCCCAAGCATGGCCCCTGTCCCCCGTGGTCCACTGGAATGTGGCGAAATACCGATGCAATATGTGCCAGGCACCTTATGAAGAAAACATCCCTTTTTCTACTGTGGCTTGTGCTGCAGTCCTTTTCTGGGCTGTAGCACACACACCGCAATTGAAAAAGGCATGCTTCTGACAGCCTACACAGCGGTGATATCATAAAATGGCGGGTGGGACTGCCAACTACTTGTTGGGTGGTCCCAATCCGGCTGAGATGGCATTGTAGTAAGGCTCTGAGTCTTTCAACCAGGACGGCCCTGGCCAAAGTGGGAGTAGCCACGTCAAGAGAAACATACCTGCTACTGCAATGATTGTCTTGTAATATGGCAGATCTTCCTCCACCGCAATGAAGGATGAATAGAAGCCTTCAAAACATTTAAATGCCTCTAGGAACCGGGAGACAGAGTACAGCAACAAGGATCAGCAAGGCTTCCCACTTCAATTTCCACTGTCAGAACCACTTACTATAGCCCATCTTTGCCACCTAGTATTGCCATTGACAGTGAACCAAGAATTTTCCCAAAAGTGTTTTAGTTTGGTTACTATGCTTGTCTCTGTTATGTCTTCTAGTAGGCAGCTCTTCACATTCAAAAACTCCTTAAAGAAATACTAATATGTGTTAACCCTGGACAGACAAAGTAAAGAAAAGTCCCATTTGTACAGGAAAGAAATTTCCATTGTTTGATGGCATTTGTGTTATGTCTGAAGATGTGCCCCTTTCTATGGGATCACTCTTCGGAAATACCGTAAGCGATTGAAGGTCCACCTCCCAAGCTTTGCATGGCACACTGTTTTCCATGTCAAATCCTTCACCCCCAAAGCAGCTCCTGTTTTGGATATGGGAGCCTTTTGGGAGAAAATTGTCCACCAAGGCATCAGAATTTGGGGGATTGAGACCCTGGCCATAACTTAGCGGGGCCCCATCCCCACAAGTCTCCTGGTCCACCCACCTCATTTCCAGGTGGGCAATGAGTCAGGGTTCCAGTGGCCACATCCGAGCTGGCTCCACCGTCAGAAACGTTTAACCAACAGCCCGTCTGCCAAAGGGCCATGGGTCAATGTACATAAGAAGAAGCACCACTTTATTTCCTGGTGTACGGTTTTCCTGTGTAGGACACCAGGAAAAAATATGGAGGTTCTTAATAGAAAAAACTAAAAAAATACTCCCAAGTGCAGGGTAAAACCTTCCTGCGCACTAGGGCTATTTGTAATTTGTTTTTCAGAAACAAGTATGTGCTTCAGGGCTTTGTTTCTGAAAAATAAAAAGTTTGTTCAAAGGGCCAAGGAAACATGGCATCTGCTATTTTTGTTTTGCAATGTTTATTATGTAGCCCAAACTCAACTCAAAGGTATTGAACTTGACCCAAAGGTATTGGAGTGCTTTACGTGAGCACCAGTTACATTAGACAAGGACACATTTGTTTCTTTTGTAGGCATTCGGGAATCAAGTAATATACCAGGAATCACAGGATGTAGAGCCAACGCTGAGACTCCAACGCGGTTCTCCAATTCCAAAGTCGGCAGCACTGGTACTTACGCCACATTATCTCCCTGCTTGGTTAACTCCTATGCAATCTATGCAAGCACTTGCACAGGTGGCAAAGAGGGGCGCACCAGTTAGAGAGGAATTTCATGATACTACAGGAGGCCCTGTGCAAAGGGAATGGAGGCCATGACCTCAGCTCACCTGGTGGGATGGCAAGCAGCCGGCCAGGCAGAGCCGGCCTGAGAACAAAAAGCAATCCTGGAAATTCTATCGGACTAGCCCCTGGTGAGGTGGTGGGTTCAGGGGGGGTGGGTGCTAGTGTGAAGCACTGCTGCTTAACCAAACCGCTCCCTGTACTGCTGCTTTTATTACAGGGGGCCAATAATGCAGCACTGCTGCAAAACCTGCCCCCAGTAACAAAAATGGCCCCAGTAAAATATATTGGATGTGTACTGGAAGGTATAGCTCACAGAGGCAAAGATATAGCTAGCTTCGAGAGAGACAGAAGCCAACTTTAATGATAAATTCTAAACTGATACTTATAGATTTCCCTGCCCGAGTAGAAATAGAAATGCAATAATGTCAAAAGGTTTATATGCCATGTTAATTACACCAAAAGTATGGTGTTGAAATTAGGAAATCAGGTTACTGGAAATATAGCAGAGGCTGTGCCCCTGATTTTGAATCTGAAGTCCCATTCGAGCTCTCTCACCCATATGTTAAGACTTTTAGTGCTGACGTGGTCTGCATCAACTACTTACTGCTTTGTGGAGCTTCTATTGGAGATAACTTCCCCTCGCCACCCAAGCTGCCACCAGTCCTAACCCTAACTGCAAGCACAGACTGGCGGAATTTGTTCAGCTTTATCCCAGACCCTATTTGGGATAACCTAACCCATTCATCTTTATGCCTTCCATGGGTCATTTCCCCCTCATTCTGTGATGAAGCATCGCATGCTTGGGAGGCTCTGTAAGAACCTCCCTGAACACAACAGCCCAACAGCTCTCTTGTGCAATAATGGCACGCAATACCACTATTTAGCATAAAAGGCCATTTATTAGCACAGGGTTGAAAAACAGTAATCAACCTTAATGCAACATTTAACAAATGACAAAACATCTTAAATATGAAATTCCCTTCTTCACTGAACACTTCTCACATCTCACCAAACTTTCACCCCGATGCACTATGCCTTCATTCTTTTCCTTACAGTGACTGAACTCCATCCATTTCCCAATCTCTCCCTCACTTCCACTACCAAACTAAGCGTGGGCGGAAAATCCGTTCCGCTCGCGGATTTTGCGGATTTTCGGGAAATCCGCAATCCGCGAGATTTGCGGATTTCCCGCAAAATCCGCAAATTCGCACAGAGCGGATTTTTTTGGCGGCGCGCGGCGTTGGTGATACAATTTTTGCGGCGCGCGGCGTTTATCATCGTTTGCCGAGTTGTTTTTCTCGATATTTTGCGAGTGCTGCGCCATTTTGGATCTTGCTGTGTGATCCCGCGGGAATTTGGCGAGCGCGATTACGTCATCGCGGCTTGCCAACTTGCACAGCGAGAGTTTGTCAACGCGAGTACGGCGAGATCACGTCTCGCGGTACTTCGCAATTGCGAGATTTGAGATGCGGCGAGCGAAAATATAAATTTGCAATTCTGCACAAGAAATCCACCAGCAAGCAGCATAAACCTTCTAGAAATGATGATTTTTATGTGAATAACTCCTTAGTTTGACATTTGCCTGCACTTTTTTAGCGAGGAGTCCATTTTGGGGAGGGGGCAGGGGGGTGGGAGGAAGGAAGTGCCCCATAGTCTTCAACTTCCTGTTCCTGTTCAGCAGGCTCCTCCCAGTGCTTTGTCCATCTCCTGGTCACTTTTCATTTGGATGTGGACCTGGAAGGATTACTTTTTGTGGATGCTGCTGGATCTTTGGATTTGAGGCCTTTTTGACTTTGTTTGGATCACTGTTGGATTAGAAATTTTACAAGTAAGTTTGTTTGGGGCATTACAGTTGCTGCAACTAAAATTTTGGGATTTTCGATTTTTGGGCTGTTTTGGGGCCTTTTGCCCAGGGGTACTCAGTGGTGGGTGGACTGATTCTTTCTGTGGGTTGTCTTGAACTTAAACATCATGGAGGCCATAGATGAATTGGGATTGTGCTGATTTTTCTGTGTTTTTCGATTTTTTTTTTTTGTAAAATTTTGTGTTTTTCGATTTTTGACCTGTTGTTGGGGCCTTGACCAGGGGTAGTGAGTGGTGCATGGGCCTAGTCTTTCTGTGGGCTGTCTTGAATTTAAACATCATGGAGGCCATAGATGGAATGGGATTGTGCTGATTTTGCAGTGTTTTTCGATTTTTGGGCCTGTACTTGTGGCCTTTTCACCAGGGGTATTTGAGTCTAGCATGGGCCTAGTCTTTCTGTGGGCTGTCTTGAATTTAAACATCATGGAGGCCATGGATGGAATGGGATTGTGCTGATTTTGCAGTGTTTTTCGATTTTTGGGGGTGTTCATGGGGAGGGACATGCCATGTGGCTGGTGGCCATTTTGAGTGCAGCTACAGGCACTGGCCATGTGCTGGCAGGCAAGTGGCCATTTTGAATGCAGGCTTTGTTGTTAGGCCTCCAACCATTTTGCCTACTTTTCAACCTTTATTTATGCCCAGGGGTAGTGAGTCTTGCATGGGCCTAGTATTTCTGTGGGTTGTCTTGAATTTAAACATCATGGAGGCCATGGATTGAATGGGATTGTGCTGATTTTGCAGTGTTTTTCGATTTTTGGGCCTGTACTTGTGGCCTTTTCACCAGGGGTATTTGAGTCTAGCATGGGCCTAGTCTTTCTGTGGGCTGTCTTGAATTTAAACATCATGGAGGCCATGGATGGAATAGGATTGTGCTGATTTTGCAGTGTTTTTCGATTTTTGGGCCTGTACTTGTGGCCTTTTCACCAGGGGTATTTGAGTCTAGCATGGGCCTAGTCTTTCTGTGGGTTGTCTTGAATTTAAACATCATGGAGGCCATGGATTGAATGGGATTGTGCTGATTTTGCAGTGTTTTTCGATTTTTGGGGGTGTTCATGGGGAGGGACATGCCATGTGGCTGGTGGCCATTTTGAGTGCAGCTACAGGCACTGGCCATGTGCTGGCAGGCAAGTGGCCATTTTGAATGCAGGCTTTGTTGTTAGGCCTCCAACCATTTTGCCTACTTTTCAACCTTTATTTATGCCCAGGGGTAGTGAGTCTTGCATGGGCCTAGTATTTCTGTGGGTTGTCTTGAATTTAAACATCATGGAGGCCATGGATTGAATGGGATTGTGCTGATTTTGCAGTGTTTTTCGATTTTTGGGCCTGTACTTGTGGCCTTTTCACCAGGGGTATTTGAGTCTAGCATGGGCCTAGTCTTTCTGTGGGCTGTCTTGAATTTAAACATCATGGAGGCCATGGATGGAATAGGATTGTGCTGATTTTGCAGTGTTTTTCGATTTTTGGGCCTGTACTTGTGGCCTTTTCACCAGGGGTATTTGAGTCTAGCATGGGCCTAGTCTTTCTGTGGGTTGTCTTGAATTTAAACATCATGGAGGCCATGGATTGAATGGGATTGTGCTGATTTTGCAGTGTTTTTCGATTTTTGGGGGTGTTCATGGGGAGGGACATGCCATGTGGCTGGTGGCCATTTTGAGTGCAGCTACAGGCACTGGCCATGTGCTGGCAGGCAAGTGGCCATTTTGAATGCAGGCTTTGTTGTTAGGCCTCCAACCATTTTGCCTACTTTTCAACCTTTATTTATGCCCAGGGGTAGTGAGTCTTGCATGGGCCTAGTATTTCTGTGGGTTGTCTTGAATTTAAACATCATGGAGGCCATGGATTGAATGGGATTGTGCTGATTTTGCAGTGTTTTTCGATTTTTGGGCCTGTACTTGTGGCCTTTTCACCAGGGGTATTTGAGTCTAGCATGGGCCTAGTCTTTCTGTGGGCTGTCTTGAATTTAAACATCATGGAGGCCATGGATGGAATAGGATTGTGCTGATTTTGCAGTGTTTTTCGATTTTTGGGCCTGTACTTGTGGCCTTTTCACCAGGGGTATTTGAGCCTAGCATGGGCCTAGTCTTTCTGTGGGTTGTCTTGAATTTAAACATCATGGAGGCCATGGATTGAATGGGATTGTGCTGATTTTGCAGTGTTTTTCGATTTTTGGGGGTGTTCATGGGGAGGGACATGCCATGTGGCTGGTGGCCATTTTGAGTGCAGCTACAGGCACTGGCCATGTGCTGGCAGGCAAGTGGCCATTTTGAATGCAGGCTTTGTTGTTAGGCCTCCAACCATTTTGCCTACTTTTCAACCTTTATTTATGCCCAGGGGTAGTGAGTCTTGCATGGGCCTAGTATTTCTGTGGGTTGTCTTGAATTTAAACATCATGGAGGCCATGGATTGAATGGGATTGTGCTGATTTTGCAGTGTTTTTCGATTTTTGGGCCTGTACTTGTGGCCTTTTCACCAGGGGTATTTGAGTCTAGCATGGGCCTAGTCTTTCTGTGGGCTGTCTTGAATTTAAACATCATGGAGGCCATGGATGGAATAGGATTGTGCTGATTTTGCAGTGTTTTTCGATTTTTGGGCCTGTACTTGTGGCCTTTTCACCAGGGGTATTTGAGTCTAGCATGGGCCTAGTCTTTCTGTGGGTTGTCTTGAATTTAAACATCATGGAGGCCATGGATTGAATGGGATTGTGCTGATTTTGCAGTGTTTTTCGATTTTTGGGGGTGTTCATGGGGAGGGACATGCCATGTGGCTGGTGGCCATTTTGAGTGCAGCTACAGGCACTGGCCATGTGCTGGCAGGCAAGTGGCCATTTTGAATGCAGGCTTTGTTGTTAGGCCTCCAACCATTTTGCCTACTTTTCAACCTTTATTTATGCCCAGGGGTAGTGAGTCTTGCATGGGCCTAGTATTTCTGTGGGTTGTCTTGAATTTAAACATCATGGAGGCCATGGATTGAATGGGATTGTGCTGATTTTGCAGTGTTTTTCGATTTTTGGGCCTGTACTTGTGGCCTTTTCACCAGGGGTATTTGAGTCTAGCATGGGCCTAGTCTTTCTGTGGGCTGTCTTGAATTTAAACATCATGGAGGCCATGGATGGAATAGGATTGTGCTGATTTTGCAGTGTTTTTCGATTTTTGGGCCTGTACTTGTGGCCTTTTCACCAGGGGTATTTGAGTCTAGCATGGGCCTAGTCTTTCTGTGGGTTGTCTTGAATTTAAACATCATGGAGGCCATGGATTGAATGGGATTGTGCTGATTTTGCAGTGTTTTTCGATTTTTGGGGGTGTTCATGGGGAGGGACATGCCATGTGGCTGGTGGCCATTTTGAGTGCAGCTACAGGCACTGGCCATGTGCTGGCAGGCAAGTGGCCATTTTGAATGCAGGCTTTGTTGTTAGGCCTCCAACCATTTTGCCTACTTTTCAACCTTTATTTATGCCCAGGGGTAGTGAGTCTTGCATGGGCCTAGTATTTCTGTGGGTTGTCTTGAATTTAAACATCATGGAGGCCATGGATTGAATGGGATTGTGCTGATTTTGCAGTGTTTTTCGATTTTTGGGCCTGTACTTGTGGCCTTTTCACCAGGGGTATTTGAGTCTAGCATGGGCCTAGTCTTTCTGTGGGCTGTCTTGAATTTAAACATCATGGAGGCCATGGATGGAATAGGATTGTGCTGATTTTGCAGTGTTTTTCGATTTTTGGGCCTGTACTTGTGGCCTTTTCACCAGGGGTATTTGAGTCTAGCATGGGCCTAGTCTTTCTGTGGGTTGTCTTGAATTTAAACATCATGGAGGCCATGGATTGAATGGGATTGTGCTGATTTTGCAGTGTTTTTCGATTTTTGGGGGTGTTCATGGGGAGGGACATGCCATGTGGCTGGTGGCCATTTTGAGTGCAGCTACAGGCACTGGCCATGTGCTGGCAGGCAAGTGGCCATTTTGAATGCAGGCTTTGTTGTTAGGCCTCCAACCATTTTGCCTACTTTTCAACCTTTATTTATGCCCAGGGGTAGTGAGTCTTGCATGGGCCTAGTATTTCTGTGGGTTGTCTTGAATTTAAACATCATGGAGGCCATGGATTGAATGGGATTGTGCTGATTTTGCAGTGTTTTTCGATTTTTGGGCCTGTACTTGTGGCCTTTTCACCAGGGGTATTTGAGTCTAGCATGGGCCTAGTCTTTCTGTGGGCTGTCTTGAATTTAAACATCATGGAGGCCATGGATGGAATAGGATTGTGCTGATTTTGCAGTGTTTTTCGATTTTTGGGCCTGTACTTGTGGCCTTTTCACCAGGGGTATTTGAGTCTAGCATGGGCCTAGTCTTTCTGTGGGTTGTCTTGAATTTAAACATCATGGAGGCCATGGATTGAATGGGATTGTGCTGATTTTGCAGTGTTTTTCGATTTTTGGGGGTGTTCATGGGGAGGGACATGCCATGTGGCTGGTGGCCATTTTGAGTGCAGCTACAGGCACTGGCCATGTGCTGGCAGGCAAGTGGCCATTTTGAATGCAGGCTTTGTTGTTAGGCCTCCAACCATTTTGCCTACTTTTCAACCTTTATTTATGCCCAGGGGTAGTGAGTCTTGCATGGTCCTAGTCTTTCTGTGGGTTGTCTTGAATTTAAACATTATGGAGGGCATGGATGGATTGGGATTGTGCTGATTTTGCAGTGTTTTTCGATTTTTTTGTGCTCTATAACTGAACTGATGTTCCTCTGTCTTCCATTTTTTTTAGGTGCACAAGACTCAAGAGAACCACCAGTGCCAGGAAGAAGTCCTGCAGCGGTGTGTGTGTGCAGCATAACGTCACGCGACGTCACGTCTGGCCTCAGACAACTCTACAATTCGTGCAACTGCGGCCTGCTGTCTGACCTGCTCTGAAGAAGATGGCCCCGCCCCCAAAGAAAGTTCTCCGTAGCTCCTCTAGCAAGAAAGTTGCTAGTAAGGAGCAGAAGAAGCAAGTTACCAAGGAGGCAGGTGTGCCACCCGCCACTTTTTTTGGGAGCAAAAAAAAAAGTACGCCTGCAGCAGCAGGATCTGCTGGGGACCAACCTGAGAGCAGCACCCCTGCTCCATTGGGTTCAGTGCCTCCACCACCACGCCAACTTAAGTCAAAGCCCTTGAGTGCTTCAGAGGCAGTCAGTGTACTTCTCCAATCACCATCGACCAGTGATGTTGGCTCATCGCAAGAAAGTAGCAGCAATGTCCCTGAATCAACACAGGTTGTTGTAACTCATCTGACAAGTGTTGAACAACCACAGCCGCAACAACAACACCATGTGCAAGTACACGCCCAAGTACATGTGGAAGGAGAGGCAGCAAAAGGAGATGCGCAAGCAAAGGTGCATGGACGTTCACAAGTGCCCACAATAGTTGTTCCTCCCGAAGTAGGGGCACATTTGGAAATCGACAATGAAGCTGAGGTATCATTGGAAGCCACTCCTCCTGATGATCATTCATTGTCTTCCACATCCCTAGCAAGGAAAAGATCAAGGGGGGTGTCTACATCTTCTTCAAGCCCACCTCGTTCTGGTGCAAGTGATCTGTCTTGGGAACCACAACTGCGGTCTGACAGTGAGGCAGAGGCACACCATGATCTGCCACCGGTACCTAAGCGTAAAAGGAAGGTCGTCCAAAAACTCAAACCTATGGAGTGTGATGAGGCTCAACAAGAAGTGACAGATACTGCTGGTGATGAAGCCTCTCACGATGACGACGAGCCAGTCATCACAAAGGTCACTGCAGCCCCACCGGGCATGCAGCAAAGAGACATTTTGACCCTATCCCGAGAAGCTGCTGAGCGTGATGATGATGTCGGCGAGGAGGCAATGGAAATGGAATCATTAGATTTGGAGTTAAGTAGTACACCAAAACCTACCGCTTCCATATTTCTTCGCAAGAAGGTACCCACCTCGTCCTCGACCTCAATTCGTGGTGGTGAAAGTGCAAAACGTACTGAAGTTCGGCAATCCACATCCTCCACTTCATCTGTCATTAGCAGCAGGACCACCACCACCAGTATCGCCGCCTCCTCCGGCCCCCGAAGACATTTCAAGTCTCCAGTTTGGGACTTCTTTAGTGTTTGCCCAAAAAAGGAAAACGTAGCCATTTGTAGCCTTTGTAAGCTTCGATTTAGTCGTGGTAAGCTTGGTTCTAACTATGGTACCGGAGGCCAGAGAGGTCATCTTGAGAGAAGGCACGCTGTCGAATGGTTTCCGCACCTAGAGGCGGTCAAGAAAGCCGGAATTGCACGTAATGAAAACGTTGATTTGTCATCTGCTGATGACGAGGAGGTAGAAGAAGACGATTCAAACACTTCACTTACACCCAGTTCCCATGTCAGCAGCACACCCCATGGGAGCCACACTAAGAGTGTGGGAGAGAGTGAGACATCAATGCGGAAAAGTTCATCAGCGAGCGTAACTGGGTCGAAGAGATCATCATCATCCCGTAAATCATTGGTCCAGGGCAACATTAAAAAGATGTTGTTTACAGAAGCGCAATATGAACGCAACCACCCAATGACACGTCTGTATAACACTAAGCTGGCTAAAATGCTAGCTCTGGACCTTCTCCCTTTTTCTTTTGTAGAAGGGGTTGGTTTTCTAGAATTAGTGACAGCGCTCTGCCCTAAATGGAAGGTTCCTAGCCGGTTCTATTTTGCCCGAGTTGCGGTTCCAGCACTACATGAAGATGTTCTGAAGGTGATTGGGGCAGCTTTGCAGAAGAGTGCTGTTCACACTATACATCTGACAACAGACATGTGGACCAGTGGCGCAGGCGCTGATTACATGTGCATCACTGCACACTGGGTCTCTTTTTCAGGGGCTAAAGCAAAGCTAAACTCAGGTGTTGACACTAACATTGTTTTTAAAGGTGCTCGGAAACATGCAACACTAGCCATGTTTGGTTTGGAGAAACGTCACACAGCAGAAAACATTTTGGATGTCTTTAACACAAAGGTCCTTAACTGTCTGTCCCCACTAAAACGCAAGGTTGGTTATGTTTCCACGGACAATGGCTCCAATATAGTTAAGGCCATGAGGGACGGTTACTATTTCAGAGTGCCGTGTTTGGCGCACTGTATAAACCTGGTTGTCCAAAAATTCTTGGGTAATAAACGCAGTGCAGCGTACAGTGTATTGGAGAACTGCCGAAAAATTTGCAAGCATTTCAGGCATTCTTTTAAGGCCCGCAAGCAGCTGAGGAGCATGCTATATCAATGTCAAATGCCAGTGAAAGCACTCATCCAGGAGGTGGTAACACGTTGGAACTCAACCTTCTACATGCTTGAGCGTCTGTATGAGCAGTATACGCAACTCGATCAATATTTCTTGAAAGAGGGTATAGAGGAGCTGAGGATGGGTGGGCCGCAATGGAACATAGTTGAAAGCCTAACACGCACGCTTCGTCCTTTTGAGGTCTTCACGCGTGCAGTCAGCAAGGAGGACTCTAATTTGGGAAAAGCTATCCCATTGTTGTACATGCTGGAGGACCAACTGAAGGAGGTGTGTTCTGTGTTTCGAAAAGATGACAAAAAGAAAGACTCTTTGCTTCTGGCTGAGCAATTATTAGAGCTCCTACAAGGTGATGAACGTCTTAAAAAGATCCACTCAGAACAGCATTACATTTGTGCTACTATTCTGGATCCACGCTACAAAAAGGCGCTGGCAGGCAGAGCATTCTTTCCTTTTGCTGATGAAGATGTTACAAAGTACAAACGTTGGCTAGCCTTGTCAGCCAAGAAGTTTGAAACAGAACGGCTGGAAATTGAAGGAAATGGCAGTACATCAGCAGGCCATCCCCAGTCAAAACAATCCACTTCTGCACCTGTGGCTGTGGCACAAGTGACCTCTCAGCCGTTAAAGACACCGGCAACCGGATCATCTGCACGAAAGACAACAGAAACATTGGAGGCTGAAGAGGATTGGCTAGCTCTGCGTGGGTTTGGTTCTCAAAAGGTCAGAGGCACAGCAAGAGCTACGCAAAGTGGAGGAACCTTGGAGGAGGACCTTGAGTCGATGGTGAAGGACTATCTGAATGACTCCACAGAGGTCTATGTTAATTCTGACCCATTGGCGTATTGGCATGGGAAAAAAGAATTGTGGCCACAGCTCACCAACCTGGCTTTAAACTACTTGTCTTGCCCACTCGCAAGTGTGTCTTCTGAACGGGTTTTCAGTGCGGCTGGTGGGATTGTAACTCCCAAACGGAGCCGCCTCTCGCCCAAAAATGTGGAGAGGTTAACAATGATCAAGATGAATCAGCACCTCATACCACCAGATATAAGAGTACGAGAGAGCGTGCCGGATGAAGAGGAGGTGGCCAGCACCATAGATGAGGGAATTTCTACTCTGTCAGGTGGCACTGACCTCACCCTGGCTGAATTCGCAGAGTATGATGACGAAGCCTTATTCTTATTCCTGGACCGTGATACCGACTTCGAGCCCTGAAAATGAGACAACGAATCAATAACTTTCTTTTTCATCCTTATTCACTTTTATTCCTGTGTGTCTGTCTTTCTTTGTTGTGCACAGTTAATATAATTCAAACTTTAATCAGATAATCACAAAAACAAGCCCATCAGCAGAACTGTCTTCACTTGTTTGCTAATTTATTTGAAGGTGCCGCAGTCTGCATTCCTCAGGTTCACAAGTTCAGAAGAACATGCTCCTCTATCCTCCTCCTCCAGACTCCTATTTCCATCAAAGCAGAGGGCTGGTTTACGCCCAATGAAGAAAGACTCAGCACTTGTGGGGGTGTTGTTCTACCTCTTTGCAGGTGAGTTGACGGGTCTGGGGCCATTGCTGGGAAGCACTAAAAGTGGTTTGTGCCAAATCCGAGGCGGAAAATTTTTTGTGTTTTTGATGACTTGCTTGCCTTTGAGGTGCTCTTAGGGGGGGTTCCGTCTGTTTGTGGGTGAGTTTCGTGGTCTGAGAGCATTGCTGGGACACTCTAATCTTGATTGCATTTGCTTTTCAGGAAATCCGTCGTGCCAACCCCGACTTATGGCCTAGCTACGCAGCTCGTTTGGACCGAAGGCCCAGAAATATTGCAAGTATGAGATTTTGCTTTTGGCCTGTTTGGGGGTGTTATGCTTCTTGGCGGGTGGGTTGCCGGGTCTTGGGGCATTCCTGGGAAGGTCTAATACCGGGTAGAAGTGGTTGGGACAAAATCCAGGCCGATTTTTTTTTGGGCTATTTCTGACATTTTGCTCTATGTAGCGTTTTCGGGGGCCTGTTTGGGGGGCTTCCTGGTGTTTGTGGGTGAGTTTCGTGGTCTGGGAGCACTGCTGGGACACTCTAATCTTGATTGCATTTGCTTTTCAGGAAATCCGTCGTGCCAACCCCGACTTATGGCCTAGCTACGCAGCGCGTTTGGACCGAAGGCCCAGAAATATTGCAAGTATGAGATTTTGCTTTTGGCCTGTTTGGGGGTGTTACGCTTCTTGGCGGGTGGGTTGCCGGGTCTTGGGGCATTCCTGGGAAGGTCTAATACCGGGTAGAAGTGGTTGGGACAAAATCCAGGCCGATTTTTTTTGGGGCTATTTCTGACATTTTGCTCTATGTAGCGTTTTCGGGGGCCTGTTTGGGGGGCTTCCTGGTGTTTGCGGGTGAGTTTCGTGGTCTGGGAGCACTGCTGGGACACTTTAATCTTGATTGCATTTGCTTTTCAGGAAATCCGTCGTGCCAACCCCGACTTATGGCCTAGCTACGCAGCGCGTTTGGACCGAAGGCCCAGAAATATTGCAAGTATGAGATTTTGCTTTTGGCCTGTTTGGGGGTGTTATGCTTCTTGGCGGGTGGGTTGCCGGGTCTTGGGGCATTCCTGGGAAGGTCTAATACCGGGTAGAAGTGGTTGGGACAAAATCCAGGCCGATTTTTTTTTTGGGCTATTTCTGACATTTTGCTCTATGTAGCGTTTTCGGGGGCCTGTTTGGGGGGCTTCCTGGTGTTTGTGGGTGAGTTTCGTGGTGTGGGAGCACTGCTGGCTATATATACTTTACTTTGCAAGAGGTTTGAAGCAAATCCATGGTGGCTGAGGGGACTTAGGGCCTAGCTGCAGAGCGCGCGCGGAGTGATTTGGGAAATTTGTGAAAAAGTGACTAAGTCCCCATTTTTGTACTTTTGCTCTTTGGCTGTTTGGGGGTCTTCTACTCGTTTTCTCCTGGGTTGACGGCTCTGGGGCCATTGCTGGGAAGCTCTAATACCGGATAAAAGTGTTTTGGACCAAATCCCAGGCGGAATTTTTTTTGTGTTTTTGATGACTTGCTTGCCTTTGAGGTGCTCTTAGGGGGGTTCCGTCTGTTTGCGGGTGAGTTTCGTGGTCTGGGAGCACTGCTGGGACACTCTAATCTTGATTGCATTTGCTTTTCAGGAAATCCGTCGTGCCAACCCCGACTTATGGCCTAGCTACGCAGCGCGTTTGGACCGAAGGCCCAGAAATATTGCAAGTATGAGATTTTGCTTTTGGCCTGTTTGGGGGTGTTACGCTTCTTGGCGGGTGGGTTGCCGGGTCTTGGGGCATTCCTGGGAAGGTCTAATACCGGGTAGAAGTGGTTGGGACAAAATCCGCGCGGAAAAGCCTTTAGTTTTGGCACTTTTTGTAACTTAGGGTTCGTTAGGGTTAGCCCTAGCAGCAGGATTGCATGTGTTTCGGGGTGTTCTAGATTTTTCAAACTGAGTTCTGGGGTCTTAGAGCACTCGTGAGAATGTGTAATTTTGGTTGCAAGTCATTTGAAGAAAATCCATGGTGGGAAAGGGGGGATTTGGCATAGTTAAAGAAAGCCTTTGCCACTATTCTTAACTTAGGGTTCGTTAGGGTTAGCAGTATTTCTATTGCATGTGTTTGAGTGGGGGGGATTTCGAGTCTTGGAGCGATGCTGGCTATGGCTACTTTTGCTTGGTTGCTTGCAAGTGGTTTGAATGCAATCCACGGTGGGTAATGGGTAATTAGGGTACTTCGGCCTACTTTTACTTTCAAAGTAAGTTTTGTCACCAGTTTTCTGCTAGGCCTCGTTTTTTGAGATTTGATTGGGGGTCTTCTACATTTTTGCGACTGGCTTTAGTAAGGGTCTGGGTGGGAGCACTGCTAGGAAGATCTAATTTTGTTCTAAAACACAGTTTACAGTACACCTAGCTTGAGGGGCAAGATCCGATACATTAATTTGCCCATACTTATTTATCCTTCAAAAGGTGACTCAGAGTACGCACTTTCAAAAACATTGTACTGTCTACTAGGAAAAACAAATTGTGACTTTTTGCACTCCACAGCCTACATACCTTATATTTATTTATCAGTGGTGTTGTAATATTATATCACTTCCTGTTTTTCGTTGAATAATTACAGGCCGGGTTTCAGTCTCTGCAATGGGGAAAAAAGGATGGAGTCAGGCTTCACAGTAGCGAGCCACAATTCAGCATCAGGCAGGCAGTGGACAGGGTGTCTTCTGGTGACCAACATCGATGGACGAAGCGTCGGCTGCAATGGAGGAGTGCCGCTAATAGGAGGATTTTTTTTCTGCGGGCAACTTACTTACCACTTCCAACAGGACCACTACAACCACATAGATACAGTATCCCTTGCCTTTTTCTCTGACTGTGACTGCATTTCTTGGCTCTCTCTCTGCTTCTACATTGATCCCTTAACACATCACTTAGTCCACTCCACTATCACATCTGCACCACACATAGTCATTTGTAAGTGCTCCTACGTAATTCGCAAGTCGCAGCACGCCCCAGGCCGTAGAGGACTGGGATGGCCCCAATGATGAAGCATGTCACCAAGGGGCAACCCTGGTGAGTGAGGGGACACCTAGAAAAAAAAGCAATTTCTCCTTTTCTATCTACTATACCTTCTGTCAGGTTACGCAGCCCCTAAGCGCCTACCGTACTATGAAACTACATTTCCCATGAGTAGGCGGGAGACTTGCAGACTATTTAGTGAGACTATATGAGAGTACCCTTGTATGTTAGGACAGCACTTCACTGATGCCTGTCTTGTCTTCTGTTACAGGTATCCTTTCCCTGCTGACCCTACCTTTGCCCATCCCACATTTTTTATTTTAGTTTGTTATTTTTCTCCCCCGCCTAATGCCTCGAACACCCTGTGTTTACACTTCTGGGCGTTGGTGACATTTGGAGGTGGAACCATATTTGCATCGACTGGATCACGGGGAGTAAACCTGACACCTTCCAGACCAACCCCATTGAGTGTTGTTGTGAATGGATTTATAGTGACCAGCAAGGCTCTCAGGTATCTGGCTACAGAGACCTTATGTTGAATATAGTTATCAATATTTCCACCCACGCCCTGTACTGTCGCATTCTTTCTTCCACAGTTGTCGAAAGTACTAATTACTTTTAACTGACATGCATGCAGTTACAGTAGTGTATGCACTTTCAAAGATTGATGGATAGGTTTGTACCCAAAGATTTGTTTATGTTCACAATTGTTCGTCCATGCTGTGCTACTTTTTCTTGTCTCCCAAAACCTTTCCCAAAAACCCCCGTACCCATCCATTTTTCAAACCCTAACCCTCTTCCCCCGGGCTGTGTGGTTTTGATTGATGTGTGACTAAATTACAGCAATAAATCCACACACTTGCTGGGGAGGATAAGGTGATAGCAACAGGCTGGTGAAGAAATCCGAGGATATATTCTTACTCTGCTTGACAAAGACCCATGGCTAATGTCAAAGAACTTCAACCGAATTAGTTATACTTTAACATTTGTTAGGCTACAACGTGGCACTGTTCTAGTGTACTTCTGTCACCTGCTATATTCTGTATTGTACCTTTGTATTGCTCAGGAGGACAAACCAGATTTCATTTTCTTTTTTTCATAGGCAAGCAACTGCCACTGTGTCACACCACTAGTACCACCGCTATGAGGAAATTTTATCCGCCCAGGATTGCCAACCTTATTTGCTGTTTCCCGTGGAGCCAGCCCTGGGCCTAGCCCTACTTGCAAACAGAAATTACAGGTAAGATAGGCGTTTGGTTGGAGGTAGTATAATGGAGTATTAGGAGAGACGAGAGATTTGATTGACGGTAGTACTACTAAAGTCCTAGGACTATTCAGGAAAACAAACTTACTGTTATGTTAAACCCCCACCCACCAGACTCAAAAGCAGTAAAAAACAGGTATGGTCAGATAAAGTTTCAAAAAGTATATTTTTATAGCCCTAACAAAAGAATCTCCCGCAAGACCCTCCCTAACCCCAACGATTGTCCTTCAAAAGTCCCCAAAAATCACAACTCCCAATTCCCACCCCCCAAAAGTCTCTAAAAAAGGGGCAAGGGACACTATGGCAGGGTGCTGTTGGAATTAGCAGCCAGGGCATCATGCTCCTTGCGGAGGGTGGCAAGTTCGAAGCGGAGGCCCTCCACCACGTTCTTATAATTATGGACCTCCTGCTCCAGGTAGGACAGTCTGAGGGATAAGCGGCGCCGGTGTGCCTTGCAAATCCTGTGAGGGGCAGCTGCTTTCTTTGCTGCTGGGCGGTGGCGTTTGGCTTTGGTAGCCCGGCTCCGTACCGCTGGAGCACTGCGCTGGCTGGCAGCCCGCACGGAGGAGGAGGCAGCTGTCCCAGTGGACGTTGTTGTTGTTCCAGACTGCGTCTCCTCCTCCTCCAGGGACACCAGCCGCCGATATTCAGCAACAGTGGCATCCAGCCTCCGTTGCCGGGCCATTCGAGCCAGCTCCTTCCTCCTTGATGGTGTCTTGGATTTGGAAGGAGCAACTACATGAAAAAAAAAAGACATAGTCTGTAACCAATGCTCCTTAAGATTAACACAAAATGATTGAGCAGAAAGTTGTCACAGTACAAGTAGCAAATTGAAAGCACAGTGCATAACTATTGAGGACAGTATCTATGTAACCTCCGACTTCTTCATCCTTGCTCTAACATTAGTGGGAGTTTAAGGAACAAATTCTACGAGCACTATGGACTTCTATTACAGTCGACTATGACAGTACACCACTCTTATTCTTCTTCTTCTCTCTTGTTTAGGAAAATTGGTACGTTATCTTATGCAAGCCGGCATAATGCCAGCGCAGTGAACTTGCACCCGAGAAAAACAGACGCACACCATGGTGAGTGAGACAGACTTGCGTTACTGTACCGGTCCAGTACATGCAGGTGGTGAAGCTCTTACTTTTCTATTACGGGTGGCACTGAGAATACTCTGTTAAAAGGGCTACTGCTTAATTAATTTAGCTTTCACCCTACAGTGCAAATGAGTATTAGAAAAGGAAAATGAAGAAGCTAAATTATCTGATTATCTATCACTTCACATGGGATGTATTTGATGACATATGGGATGACTTTAGGTGCTTTGCTTATTATTGAGTGAACAGTGATACCCCCACACATGAATGACGTACTACTACTAAACTAAAGTTATTAAGGGAGGTAGGGAGTGCCCACCGTAATAACTGGATATATGCTGTGCTTGCAGTTGCAATACAAACTACTGCTACTATTCATGGTAGTCTTTGGACAACGTTACAACTTCTTTTCCTTGCCTTTCCTACACTGGAACGGACGTGCGGGACGGGTGCGGTGTTACATGCTCTTCAAAGTAACACTTAGTTCATCCAGTGACCGTCTACTCTCTCTAGATTCACATATGCTATCTAAGAGTCAGATAGTACCATGAATGATCCAGGCATCCATCCATTCAAAGTATATTGCACACATACAGTTTCTGTCTCACCCACCCAGGCTGTTCTCCTTCCACCCATCCTTGCTTCATCATTCACCCAGCCATGCACCATACCATTTTCTTACCTTCCCAGCCACCTCGGGGACCAAGCAAACACATATCATTCTTCTTTGCCAGTCATCATTACATTTCTCGTGCTTCCACACTTACTTACACCCTTCTTTCGCTTTTCGTTCATCCCATCCATCAAGTTCACCTCAGATCTGATTGGGATTCTTCTCGCCAAAAACTTCACAGCTAAGTCGAAGTACATTTAGAGGAGGCTACTACCTGCTTTTTTTATAATACACCCGTGCAGAAAGCACACTCTGCAGTCTTCAATCTCAATGACTAAGGAATGTATAGCTTACCTCTGCCCGCCACCACCGTGTGAACCCTCACAGGCATGTCCTTTTCCGGCACTTGCACCGCCTCCTCCCCAGAGTTGTCCTCCTCGTCCAATGCCACCACCTCCGCGCTGGCCCCGTCTCCAGATGTTCCACCTACAAAGTACATTTAATAATGTTAGAATACACCACTCACTACTATATAATATTTGGTCTAGGAGGAAGAAAGAAATGTGAAAAAAAGTGTACAATTTAATAATTTTTGACTGTGTACTCTAGAGTAAAAATGTCCCTTTTTCCAGGGAAGGCTGTTGTCTTGCTGCACTTTTTGGCACAACTGATGAATGTTTGCTTTTTACTTTTTAACACGCACCACTTTTTCTCCTAACAGACAGAACCTTGACTTCTAAGAACACGAGCAGGATCAAGTTCAAACCAGGTGAGAGCTCGGCTCGACCACAAGAAATGTGTCCAATTAATCGTCAGCACTAAGCACTTTTCCATTTTCAGTTACACGTTCACTTTTATGACAAACTTGAATTTAATAAATGTGTTTACTTTTAATAAAGCTTTTAAACTTAAATAGACTCTGTGGTTTTTGGTCCTCCAGACTAGAGTGGATGAGCTAAAGGTTTTCGAATTTTTGCAAGCATGAGTCCGTGCCTCTGCCATCGGTGACTTTGGGAGCTAAATGACTCTGCCACACTATCTAGTCAGTAAGGAGATTGGGGGTTCAACTACAAAGTCTGTTATCACTGAGGTATGTGGAAAGTCTAACAGTTACAGCACCTATTATAATTGATAAGCTAAGCGATGCATTATTTAGTGTCCATAGTTCTGTTTGTGCAGATTTGTCCCTGCAACAGTAGTAGAATGGATTGTCCTATCCAAACCAAAAGTAAAGTAGTATCTTATTATTTCTTGGTGGTGGTCATTCACCTTTTTATTGTTGGCAATGGTCAAAGCATAAACATTTAGAATACTTGAAAAGACATTATGGACAATCCCAGAGGACTACACTCAGTGCATAGAGCTATTGCTGACTAGAATGGGAGTCCAATGGAAATGCCAAATGTGCAATCTTAGTTAGCTACACAGACAGACTAATAAGAATAATCTAGTAATACCACACGGAGTCATAGGGATAAGAATTTAGATCCTGTCTACAAGAAGATCAAAGACGATTTAGAAAAAATCGAATGAGGAACGCTAGGAAAAAATAAGTACTCTATATTAAAATTAAAACTTACTGGGGCCAGCAAAGGAGCCCTCGACTGCCCGGTCCTGGCCTGCATCGACAACAGCACCCTCCTCCTCCTCCTCCTGTGTCCTCCTCTTGCCCCTGGGGGAAGCTGATGTACAACATGAAAGAAAGAAAAACAGAAAACATGGATGATATTTATTTCTCAACCAAATCAAACATTTAAAAAAGAACTAACAAAGTAACAAAATATTTTTGCGAAATAGCAAATAGGGAACGACTCCACGGGATATAATATTGACCAATCTCATGTGGTCGACTACGTCATTACTTTAGTATTGCTTGATTTGCGGACCGTCGAATTGGAAACTACCCTATGTAACTCACTAAACAAAGTACTAAAAAGGTTTGCCTAGGATTGGCAGGCAGCTGTCCGCAGCACGCAAAGTGACAGCCAAAGTCCATCGTGATTGAAGATCAGCGACAACACTAAAGTTTCCTACTACATTCACCAGTCATTAAAATACTCAAACTATTAATCCACCACCACTATTTCTTCTTATCGCCATGTGTACAAAGGAAGGACTGGACTTGAGTCTGTAGGGGCTGATTTATAAGGCCCTTGCGGCTCTTTTGCTCCATTGTTGCGTGACTTTTGTGACGCAGCGACAGCACAAAAGAGGCGCAATGGTGCGGCGTATATTAACAACGTGACGCATCTGGGAGATGCATCACGTTGTAAAGCCCTGCGCCAATAGGGGTGTTCCGGCGCAAGGGAGGGCGTTCCTGCGCAGGAACGCATCCTAAAAGTGGCTGAGGGAAATCTACAAGATTTCAATCAGTCACTTTGAGGACAATGATGCGTGACTCAAACCCTGCGCCTGCTTGAAGCAGACGTACGGCTTGACGCAGCATTGGGGAGATAGGGCACCCCAGAGAATTGATGGAGCTGCACCATCGTTGCGACGCAACTCCAGCAATGCGCCACCTTTACGGCACAGATGCGTAACGCTTTGGTGACGTTTTGGGCCCATGGCGCGCCGCATTGTAATACGGCGCACCATGGGTGATGGTGGCGTGACGCACAATTACTGGCGCATCCCTGCAACTTTGCAGGGATGCGCCGGTAATTAAAAATCTGAACCTTAGTGTGTAGCATTGCGCAGTTCTTTCAACTACACTCATACATAATTTCACAGGCCAATGAAATGAACACAAAATCTAAAACAAATAAGCATAGTAGCAACACTACTGAGAAGGAGAGCAGTGTACCTGAAATGCACAGAAGATTTTGAAATAAAATGTACCTACAATGTAATGAGCAGCATTATTGTTCTTGGTAAAAAACAAAAATTTGCAATATAATAACACAGCAGGAGAAAACATAGTAGTAAAGACATAGCTACTACTACTCACCAAGCCCGGGGATCTCAAGGCCAAGGAGGTCGAGCAGATCTCGCTCACGGGTCAGGACATCCGTCCAGCGGTGGGTGGCCTGGTTGTAGGTGCGCCAGACCCGAGAGTGGTGGTAAATGGCCTGGCACACCTTCTCCCACCGCTTCCGGCGCTCCCGGGCCCCGTACCCGGCACTGATCTTGCCGCCTCCCATGATGGTCCTGGGGAGGCGGCGCTGAACATAAAAAATGAGTTGGGCCACCTCCTCCGGGGTAAAGATCTCCCGTGGCATCACTAGCTCCCCCCTCAAACGCCCGCACGGGAGCCGGACACGGGGTGCGGGACCCTTCCCCTTCTCGGGATGCTTCCCGGCTCCCTTCACCATGGTCTGGGCGGAAAGGAATAAAGAAAATAGAATAGGGAAGAGAAGAAAAGAAAAGAGTTTACAAAAGTAGTTTAAAATTAACCAAAAGTAGCAGTAAACACAAAAATATAGGGCTAGAAAAATAGAGGGATTGATAATAAGTAAAATAGATTAAAAAAACTTCAAACAAGCAAAGGATGGCAGAGATTGACAGAGGATACAAAGACCATGCCCAGAACCATAGCAATGAATGAGAAACAAGATGGCCGCGCCCGTTCACGACCGCGCGGGTAAGTTCGCGCGAGATTTTCCTTGCGAACACGCGCGAGACTGTACTGGCAAACCGCGGACTTTGCGAGATTACACTTCGCGCCCGGAAACGGAAATACGTCAGGCAAACAAGATGGCTGCGCCCTTGAACGACCGCGAGGGTAACTTCGCGTCTTGCGCTACGAGCGGCTCGCAAAAACGCACAAAACCTTGCCAACTAACACGCCGCAAAAAAAACAAATTGCATATTCGCACGAATTTGCGGCTTCCGAATCCGATCTTGCGCGTGTTCGCACCCCGCGAACCCCGCGAAATTGCAGAAAAACGAGTTTTTCAAAAGTGAAAGCACTCGGCAGGGGCAAGAGTTCAAACTCATCATTAGTAACAATTCCCGGTAGTGCTTCCTGACTGGGGCCCCTCCAGAATTCAGTTGCTAGTTGCAACAATTGTATGACCCTGCTCTGACCCTCACAGCAGGCTCATACAATAGCTACAAGTAGGCCACAAAGAAGGTCCTGGGGAAAAAAATGCACTGCAACAGAAAGCAAAATTACAGATAAGGAAGCAGGTGCCAGACTGGAATTTTAAAACAGTGACACATTAATAAACTAACCCCAAATTAATTCATCTGAGTTGAAGCAGGGATGGTGTGCTTGCTTTTCCCCCCCATAATCTACAGTAATGATGAACCAGAGGGTGGCATTGATGTAACAGAGGGTTGCAGTGGTGAAACAGAGGGTGCTGGGAACCTGTGATGATGAACCAGACGTAGAAACAACATAATTCGCGACCGTTGCGCGACGAAATGTAAGTTCGCAATTGCGAACTGGTACGAAACCCTCGCGAACTGGCAGAAATCCTTGCGAACACAAAAAAAAAAAAAATCCGCAAATTCGCAAGAATTCGCGGATTTTGCGGATTGCGAGTTCGCAAATCCGCAAAATTCGCGAACGCGAGATCCGCAAAATTCGCCCATGCTTATACCAAACATCCTCCAATGAACTTTTTGACCTGTTTGAAGAATCCTGCACCCCGCCTTTCTTCGCATGGGCTCTCTTCACCCCCCACCTGAGGGGTGGATACGCCCGTATGTGACTCTCCACCCCCTTCAAAGTAAAGACAGGCAACATGTGCTTCTGGCAATCACTGTGTCAAATAATCTTTTCCCCACTCTCTAACATGTGTAGGGTGGGTGGGTGGTCCTTCCAAAACTTTTTCCCCACCTTAGTTGTGCTTTGGAGTCAGGAAGACCCACCTCTCCTGACTCCTTTATACCAATTCTTACACTCGTCCCTTCCTCCTAACTCTACCTATCCCTGCCTGGCTGAAGTCTTAGCACAAATAACCCCAGGGGGAGGCTAGTCTGTGACTGTCACTTCTCCCAGGGCCCTTCATTACCAGCTCAGTCAGCTGGAGCCCAGCACCTTGGCCAGCCTGATCGGCAAACCCCTCAACAACCTCTTCAAGCACCAGATGCATCTAACTCCAACCTACCCACTGAATGCACATTTACACAGTCACACACACAAAAGGGTTTAGCCAGTAAAGTGCCTACAAACTCACTAACCTGAATCAGTCAATACATACAGCCTGCAGCACCTATCTGAGGTACTGGGCTTTCTCGGAACCAATACTAATACAAAAACCCAGCGGTGTCAGGGCAACACCCAAAGACCCCGGATTCCCCTGTCTTGGCAAACAGAGACACGGGATACTTCTCGATGACGTCAAAGACCAAAGTTTAATGGTTGCAACCAGGGACAGAGGTCTACGAAGTACACACGGGTAGTTCGAAAGAGACTGCACCACCCTAATGAACAAAACTCAGTCTTTTATGCCGAAAATTACGCTTCTGGCAACATCACAATTTACATTCGGTGCATACAAAATGAACCAATGAACAAGTAGCATTTCAAAAAGTAGCGAATCACAACAGTCAAAGCTAATCCCACTTTCCGTTGTCCAGCCCACCAAAAACGATCGCACATATGCTAGTTTCCTGTTCGATCAGGCCGGACAAACCCATCATAAAACCTTCAACTCAGATCGATGAACATGTTGTAAAGGAAAGGCAGAAACAGATGGAAAGGAGATAGGGGAGTGGGAACGGTGGGCCATAAAGTCGGACCACGTCCTGCTCTTTGATCTTTATCAGTGCAGCTGCTAACCAAGGAACTGGCTCTGCAGGATTCGCCCCAGGGGAAAAGTCAGTTCGGCCAGGTCAACCAAGAGTCAGCTAAGGCGTACGTGTCAAGGACTCGTTCGGCCACAACCATAGGGCCTATGGTAGGGCAACCATACAAGATAGCTGCCACATTACAAGATGGAACCCGAGGGTTCAAACTAAATCCTCAAATATAGAGTGTTCTCCTATATCGATTCATACGAAAACACTCAGACACGCTACACTCGTCATTTGTGGTCTGTAGAGACCAAAATCGTCCATTTCCGACGATCTTTATGAATCGGGTTTCAGCACTATCGAACCCATTTCGGAATCACGGAACCACAGACCCTCCTTTTGCCCTATCATAGGCAAAAAACCCAGACTCAATTTAATCTGAATCCGGATCTATATTCATCAGATCATCGATATGCTGCTGTAGCATCATCTTATTACTATGCATCTCCCTCCGGACAGGCTTCCGTACGCATAAAGTAGCGCAAAGGCCACAAATAGCCGAAGCACACTGTACACAGAGACAGAACATGAACAGAATCGCTAAGACCATACCAATGACCATCAAAATCTTCCAACCCCAAGTGGATATCAATCCCCATAACCATCCCATCAAAGACCAATCCCCTTTGTCCAGATGGACAGAATCGGAGATCTTATGCAATTTGGAAATGGCTTGGAAGACTGACGGAGCATTATCCGGAATAAAAACGCAGCAGCTCGATTGAATCAATCTACAAACTCCCCCTCGATCTGCTAGAATAACGTCTAGGGCAACTCTGTTCTGAAGTGTCATAAGTCTATCCGACTGGAGCTCAGCAGTCAGATTACCAAGGGCACCGGCAGTCTCAACTATGGTGGACTCAACCACTCTCGTAAGCTGACGAATATTCCTACTGTTAGCCATAGGTCCCCAAAATGGCAGAAAACCCTTGAAAAATCACCCAATTCTTGTCCTGCAGTGTCTTCTTGGCTAAAGACACCTCTTAGAAAAGGGGGTGGTGATGAACAGAGTGTCTGAGTTAAACAGACCACTCTTACCCAGTCCAAAGATCAGGGCTTGATCCATCACCGTTATTTATCTCACTGCCCCAACCCAGCTCAGAACCTGGCTATATGCAAATCAGTCTGTCCCTGGCCCAGTGCATCATGGGAACAGGGCAGACTAAACTACCAAGCCAATTCTTCACCAGAAAGGAGACAAGCTACCGGGGACCGGTTTCTGGCATTTCAGCCTTCTTCGGCCCGGCTTGCTTGAATCCTGATGGAGCAGTGAGAAAGGGACTCATGTCTGAGTATACCCTGCCACACCTGTAGTGGCCAAAAACGATTTAGAAAAGGGGGTGGTGATGAACAGAGTGTCTGAGTTAAACAGACCACTCTTACCCAGTCCAAAGATCAGGGCTTGATCCATCACCGTTATTTATCTCACTGCCCCAACCCAGCTCAGAACCTGGCTATATGCAAATCAGTCTGTCCCTGGCCCAGTGCATCATGGGAACAGGGCAGACTAAACTACCAAGCCAATTCTTCACCAGAAAGGAGACAAGCTACCGGGGACCGGTTTCTGGCATTTCAGCCTTCTTCGGCCCGGCTTGCTTGAATCCTGATGGAGCAGTGAGAAAGGGACTCATGTCTGAGTATACCCTGCCACACCTGTAGTGGCCAAAAAACGATTTAGAAAAGGGGGTGGTGATGAACAGAGTGTCTGAGTTAAACAGACCACTCTTACCCAGTCCAAAGATCAGGGCTTGATCCATCACCGTTATTTATCTCACTGCCCCACTGTATTCTCAGATGTGAGACCCTTGCTCATTGCACCATCAGGATTCAAGCAAACCGGGCCGAAGACGGCTGTAATGCCAGAAACCGGTCCCCGGGAGCTTGTTTCCTTCCCAGTGTAAGAATTGGCTTCTGTAGTTTGGTTTGTCCTGTTCCCATCATGCACTGGGACAGGAACAGACTAATTTGCATACAGTCAGGTTCTGAAACTGGGATGGTGCAGTGAGCTAAAAAACGGTGTTGGATCTAGCCCTGATCTTTTGACTGGGTGAGAGCTTTCTGTTTAATTCAGAGACTCTGTCCCTCACCACCCCTTTTTGTAAATATTTTTGTCCACCCTAAGCGTGGAAGGGTATTCTCAGATGTGAGACCCTTGCTCATTGCACCATCAGGATTCAAGCAAACCGGGCCGAAGACGGCTGTAATGCCAGAAACCGGTCCCCGGGAGCTTGTTTCCTTCCCAGTGTAAGAATTGGCTTCTGTAGTTTGGTTTGTCCTGTTCCCATCATGCACTGGGACAGGAACAGACTAATTTGCATACAGTCAGGTTCTGAAACTGGGATGGTGCAGTGAGCTAAAAAACGGTGTTGGATCTAGCCCTGATCTTTTGACTGGGTGAGAGCTTTCTGTTTAATTCAGAGACTCTGTCCCTCACCACCCCTTTTTGTAAATATTTTTGTCCACCCTAAGCGTGGAAGGGTATTCTCAGATGTGAGACCCTTGCTCATTGCACCATCAGGATTCAAGCAAACCGGGCCGAAGACGGCTGTAATGCCAGAAACCGGTCCCCGGGAGCTTGTTTCCTTCCCAGTGTAAGAATTGGCTTCTGTAGTTTGGTTTGTCCTGTTCCCATCATGCACTGGGACAGGAACAGACTAATTTGCATACAGTCAGGTTCTGAAACTGGGATGGTGCAGTGAGCTAAAAAACGGTGTTGGATCTAGCCCTGATCTTTTGACTGGGTGAGAGCTTTCTGTTTAATTCAGAGACTCTGTCCCTCACCACCCCTTTTTGTAAATATTTTTGTCCACCCTAAGCGTGGAAGGGTATTCTCAGATGTGAGACCCTTGCTCATTGCACCATCAGGATTCAAGCAAACCGGGCCGAAGACGGCTGTAATGCCAGAAACCGGTCCCCGGGAGCTTGTTTCCTTCCCAGTGTAAGAATTGGCTTCTGTAGTTTGGTTTGTCCTGTTCCCATCATGCACTGGGACAGGAACAGACTAATTTGCATACAGTCAGGTTCTGAAACTGGGATGGTGCAGTGAGCTAAAAAACGGTGTTGGATCTAGCCCTGATCTTTTGACTGGGTGAGAGCTTTCTGTTTAATTCAGAGACTCTGTCCCTCACCACCCCTTTTGTAAATATTTTTGTCCACCCTAAGCGTGGAAGGGTATTCTCAGATGTGAGACCCTTGCTCATTGCACCATCAGGATTCAAGCAAACCGGGCCGAAGACGGCTGTAATGCCAGAAACCGGTCCCCGGGAGCTTGTTTCCTTCCCAGTGTAAGAATTGGCTTCTGTAGTTTGGTTTGTCCTGTTCCCATCATGCACTGGGACAGGAACAGACTAATTTGCATACAGTCAGGTTCTGAAACTGGGATGGTGCAGTGAGCTAAAAAACGGTGTTGGATCTAGCCCTGATCTTTTGACTGGGTGAGAGCTTTCTGTTTAATTCAGAGACTCTGTCCCTCACCACCCCTTTTTGTAAATAAAGACACCTCTGGCAATTCTCATCTTGTGATAGTCTGCCGCCGCTGTAAAAGTAGGGGGTAACAGAAAGGAGACAAAACATGTGCCCGAAAAATCATGGGGCAACCATGTATATACTTTATCGTAGCAAACAAAATAAGTACCCTTGGCTGCTAAAAACGCTGGGGAAGACTGAGACGGAAACACATAAGTCTCAGCACAAACACTTTTCCCTAACTGAGCTCTCGGATTCTTACCGTTGCCCTGTAAACAATAGTAACCCTTATGGGGCACTATCCAGATCGGTAGAGGACTTTTCGCACGCTGGTTAATACTCAGACTTACTCCATATCCATTTACGCTCCAACCACTATATGGTTGCCTTTCGTCTTTCGGAATAGTCTCTACTGCATTAGTCCCTTGGATCATATCGACTATGCCTCTAGCTATAGGACTATTCTTCGGGTTATCTCTCGGTGAACGTAAAGGATCAACACTATGAGTATATATGAACATAGTTCTGTAAGCTCGAATCGATCCATTTAAACTGAAAGGCAGAACTAAATATGGAATTCCCTTATCGGCTGTATGAGGCATTAGACCACAAATCCAGCAGTTTTTGGTATTGATCACTAACTGATGCTGGTGCAAAAGCTGTATGAAGGAATTGTTAACAAATTCCTTACGTCGGACTACCTCATGTTCAGGCAAAGGGTAGAAAAAATGTGAGGAAATAGTAGGTGAAGGTGTAGATTGCGCAGTGGAATTAAACGTTGCTTTAGAAACAAATGCTACATAACCAATTACGAAAATTGCAAAACTCAGTAGTAAAAGTATGCACGGAATCAAAAAACATTTCTTCAACATTATTTTGTAAATGCGTTCTCTAACAATCAATGTCTGCACAGGTCTCTCCGACTCAAAGAAATCCATCCTAAACTAAAGTTGCTGCCCGCGGTGGTTGGTTGATTCTGCTTGAGAGGGCCTCCGCTGAACCCAGGAAGACGGCCTCGGACCAACGGAACCCTAGACCTAGTGTCTCAGGCTTGCACTCCCAAGACTGGTAGCAACCGCGACCCTAGCAGCAGGAACCGGATGGCAGTTCAGAAAAAACAAAAATACGTAGATCCTTGGTGGAGAGTTAACCTGCAAACAGTAAAAAAAAAATCAACTTTATTAAAATTTATTTGTCCTTAGTTCTCGATCACAAATTATATCTGTCTCTTCCAGGTGCTTCCTGATCAGTGAACAAAAGATGTGGCTCAGAAGTGTCCAACCGTTTTGCAGGAGGTATTGAAGCTTGCAAAAGGCTATCGCTCTCCAGTTCTGAATTAGTACCAATCAAACGAGCATCACTGAATGTGACAAACTTCGGGACAGTCTCAGTTTCTGAATCTGCAAGACCATCTTGGACCCACTTATCGTATGGTAGAGGTAAGGGTGCCTTCTTCGTGTGGCACCCGTGTATCCAGTGTTTCTTTCCACGAACTCGTACCGCAGATCTCGTTGATAGAAGGACCTGGTAGGGTCCGGTCCAGCGGGGCTGCTCATTCTTGGTGCGTTGAAAATTTCTTACGAAGATCCAAGACCCAGGTTCAATGATGTGACCTGGATCTTCAACAGCTTGTGGAAGAGAATCATGAACCTGTTGGCGTAAAACACTCATTTTAGTTGTCATTTCACGCAAGTAGTCAAGCAAAACAGGGTACTCAAGATCGCTAAACTTCGTTGGTCTTGGTACGCCCCAAATATTCGCCGGGCGACCAAACACAACCTCATACGGACTCAAACCCATTCGCGAGTGCACAGTCATACGGGTGGACAAAAGTGCTAATGGCAAAGCATCTGGCCATTGTAAACCAGTGCTCTCTTGAATTTTGGCCAACTTTAACTTTAGAGTGCCATTATAGCACTCGACTAAACCAGCTGATTGGGGATGATTTGCAGCGTGGAACTTCTGCCTAATCCCGAGACCTTCACACACTCTCTTCATCACTCTTCCCACAAACTCACTTCCATTATCACTCCAAATGATTCTTGGCAACCCGAACCTAGGGAAAAATTCCTTTATCAAAACTTTGGCAGTGGACAAAGCAGTGTTGTCCTTAAGGGGGTATGCTTCTACCCATCTAGAAAAAGAACAAACAACCACTAACACATATTTCAAGTTGTTGCATCTTTCCATATGGATAAAATCTAGCTGCAAAGCCTCGAACGGATACGTAGGAGGAGCAAAATGACCAGCTGGTGTTGGAGTTCCCTTGCCAGGATTATGCATCAAACACACCATGCAATTCTTGACCAAATTCTCTGCACATTTAGGTATTCCCACATTCTGCCAAACCGGAGCCAACAACTTACAAATCCCTTTCACACTAATGTGTGCCAATCCATGTACCATTGTCACAACTGGCAACACATACGCATTCGGCAACAACCATCTTTGATGTTCGGACAAGTCAGTCCAACAACCATTCGAATCCAACCTACCCTTCCTCTCTCTCCATTCATCCAACTCTTTCTCGGTGGCCTCACTCTGAATAATTTTCACGCTCTCGATAGTGTCTTCACACATGCCTTTCTCCGGAACCCATCTAGCTGGACCCACCACATACATTCGACTTGTCACATTCCTTGCAGTTTCTTTCGCAACTGCATCCGCAAACGCATTACCACAACCAACATCATCTATGACTTTTTTATGGGCACTACACTTCACAATCGCTATCTGCAAAGGCAACGTAAGAGATTCAAGAAGTTCATTCACCAGTTGCCCATGCTGGATTTTCGTCCCATGCGATGTCAAAAATCCACGTTCACGCCACAATCGTCCAAAACTGTGGTCCACTCCAAACGCATACTGACTATCAGTATATACATTCACTCTTTTCCCTTTCGCTAACACACATGCCCTTGTAAGTGCTATTAATTCTGCCGCTTGTGCAGAATTGTATGGAATTGGAGCAGTTTCGACAACTGTATGTAAAGTCGTCACGGCATATGCTGCAGTGGTATCACCATTTGGTAATTTAAAACATGAGCCGTCAACCCACAAGGCATCATTACAATCAGGGAGAGGAGTATCCTTCACATCTATCCTCCCTTTCGTCTCTTCTTCAGTTCTCAAGAAACAATCGTGTTGCTCTTCACTATCATCGTCTGTCTCAAGCGAAATCGGCAACAATGTAGCCGGATTTAGGGTATTGCACCTCTTGATGTGCACATGGCTCGCTAACAACGTAAGCTCATACCCTGACAACCGAGCACTAGTCAAGTGCTGTGTCTTTGTCCGATTCAATAAGGTATCCACTGCATGTGGAACCATAACCACTAACGTATTATCCATAACCAAACCAGCAGACTGTCGAATCGAAACAGCCGCTGCTGCAGTTGCTCTCAAGCAACTCGGCAACGCTCTAGCCACAGGATCTAAAGTTGACGAAAAGTACGCACATGGGCGTTGCTTCCCGCCAAATTGTTGAGTCAAAACCGACAATGCACATCCTTCCCTTTCATGGACATACAATGTGAAAGGCTTACTGTAGTCGGGAGTACCCAACACAGGAGCCGAACACAACGCATTTCGTAGTTCAGAAAAACTCTTTTGGCATTCCTCAGTCCAAGGAATAGGATTCGGAGTGTCCTTAACCGTAAGAGCTATCAAAGGTTTCGCTAAAAGGGAAAAATTTGGGATCCACTGTCTACAGTACGACGTAATACCCAAAAATGCACGTACTTCTCTCTGTGTCGTAGGGACACTCATTTTCGCAATGGTCTGGATTCTTTCTGGGGTCAGTTTCCTTCCCTCCTTCGATAAGAGGTGACCTAAGTAGGTAACTTCTTAGCGACAAAATTGTATTTTGGAAAGAGAAACTTTGTGATGGCAATCAGACAAATGAGACAACAAGGACACAGTGACATCCTTACACATCTCTTCAGTATCGGCAGCGACAAATCATCAACATACTGGATAAGGGCCGCACCTTCCGGAAAGGCCAACAAGTCAAGCTGTGTCTTCAGAGCTTGACTGGAAATTGATGGACTCTCACAATAACCTTGAGGAGCACGCTTAAAGCGGAAACTTTGTCCTCCTAAAGAGAATCCAAAGATATCTCTACTTTCTATGGCAATCGGGATGCTGAAGAAAGCATTCTTCAAGTCGATCACCGAAAACCAAGTAGCCGAAGCTGGAATCAATGTCAGTAACGCAGTAATGTCAGGTACAACAGGGAATTGCGGAACAACTATCTTGTTCACTTCACGAAGATCAATGACAAACCTATATACAGGAGGCTGTGAAGAATCAGTTCTCTTTAGAACAGGCAAAACCGGACTATTGCACACATTACCTCGAGTCTCTTCAATAACATCTTTGTCAATCAAATCATAAATGATCGCTAAAAGCGCTCGTTCACCATCACTTGAGATACAATATTCTGGAATGCGAGGCAACTGAGCATTCACCTTCAACGTCACAACATATGGAGGAATGTCTAACAGGCCCACATCATTTGGACCCGTAGCCCACAACGAGTCTGGTAAAGAAGACAATTCAGATGGAAGACAATCTTTTGAAACATAGATCGGAGAAATCACATTCTTACCCAACGTAAGATGTACTCCTGACGGAGAACAGTACAATGTCGCATACAGTCTTTTCAACAAATCAAGGCCTAGTAAGTCCTCATTACAACCCGTTGTCAAAAGAAGGGGTGCTTCAAGTCTTCGAGGACCAACAAAAATAGGCAATGGAACGGAAATCGGATTCATAACGGGGGCCCAGAAAAACCTATAGAAACATTATCTAAGCCAGATAAAGGTGCGCCAGGGAGTTTCGAATGCATAATAGAACTCTTCGTAGCACCAGTGTCTAGCAGAAAAGGCTCTGACACACCTGATGCAATCACTTCCACGTAAGGTCCACTCTGATCTACCGGAACTGAAACAACTCCCTTTCTTTGTCCATGGCTGTCCTAATAATCATTACCTTGCTCTCCATCGCCTTCAACATAGTAATCGTCTACGTAGTACTGTGTAGATCTACCGGAAGAGCTCTGTTGCTGATCAAAACTATTCATCGAATTTTGGGGAGGCAAAGGGCGCGCGTTCTGTCCGCGACCTCTACCTCTAGGCACTTGTTGAGCACCTCTACCTCTAACACCAGGAGCACTATTTGCACGTTGCAGCAGAACGGGACAACTATTCTTGTAATGACCCTCTTCTCAGCAATATGCACACTGATTAGGACCATACGGAATACGCTGTTGTTGAGGAGTCTTGTTTCTTTGCGAGTTCCTCGAATACTGTTGAGGCTGCTGATAGTCACGCTGATTATTAACTCGGGGTGGATAAGTTTGTTGTAGAAGAACTTTAGTCTTCAATTCCTTAGTCTTCTTATCCGCTTTCTCTAACTCATCCTTACGCCTATTCTCGTAGTACTGAGCCATAGCCAGAATCTGCCCTGAAGTAGAAACGGGCCAAGAACTCTCGGAATCTTTCATCTTAGTACACAACTCGGGAAAAAGATTGTGCACAAATTTATCAACAAACAATCTCTGGCCACCCTCAGTAGCCATATCCTGACCACTATGATCAACAAAAGTTTCCTCAAAACGCGAGAAAAAGTCTGAAACAGACTCTTCTTTCTTCTGCTTACAGGCTGACAGTTTATCCCAATTAACACGGACTTCAGGCATTAAAGTCTTCATGAGAGTAATAATCCTACCAGGAAGTTCAGTAATAACATCTTCGGGCTTAGCGCCTCCAACTTGTCTATCATTTGCTGCAGCGAGATTCACCCACGAATCGCCCAATTCATTATCATGATCTGTATGTCGAATGACATTCCAAATGGGCTGTGGAACAACATTCCCAAACAACATATCTATGTCCGCTAAGTTCATGACGCACAAACTCACAGTTTGCGCAAGTTCTTTATAATACCCAGCAGGATTCTTTCGTGGATCTGGTAAGGTCTGCTTAAGCGCTAGAACTTCTGCACGTTTCCATGGTACATGTCCCCACACACGCTGGAAATGCGCTTGAATTGGTGGAACGGCAGCAGGGTCAGCAGGTCTCCATACTGGAGAAACCTCTCGCATCGGATATTGACGCGCTTTTCTCCTAACTGACGAATCTGGCTCAAACAACTGTTCAATAGGAACATCGCTTCGCAACAACAGTAAAGTTGAAACCGCTTTCTCAACATCGGGTAGACTCACAATCGTTCCTTTGGCAAACTCCGAATCCAATCGGGACAACTCTACAGGAACTCTACCCACTTCATCCATCCATTGATCATGGAGGAATGCACACATAAGTTCGAAAACATATCGCTGCTTTGGTGCTTCCCATTGTCGGAAAACATCCATAATACCTTCCAGATCATACTGGGACTTATACGTCACCCATCTACGTGTCATATGGTCTAGAATCACTCGCTCATCCGTAGCGGGCAATTGATTACGCAGTTGTCTACGCTCATTCACAGGAGACATACCCATTTGTCCCAAAATAGGAGTTAGGAAATTTTTAAGACAGCAGTCATCCGCTGTCTAGGAGAAGGAACAGTCGGAAGGACAAGAGAAGATGAAGCAGTAGTAGTAGGATCCATAGTCGGAACAGACATAGGAACAGTAGTAGTAGAAGAAGGCAAAGTGGGCAACCCTTGAGAAGGCTGCGCATTAGGAGCAACAACCAATGGAGGAGTTGGCTGTGGAGGAATAACAGGAGGCAAAACATTAGGAGCTTGCACGGCCACAACAGGCTGTGGTGGTGCCGTAGCATTCTGATTATAAGGTGGTGGCGAATTTAGCAAATGCGACATCAAAGGGTCTTTCACAAGATCCTTTTCGTCTTTCTGCTCTTTAGCTGGTAGGACTGGGTAGCATCTGTCTACCGCTAACTTCCTTACTCTAAGCATCTGCTCACTATCTCTTTCGTCCTCATCGTTCCTGTATGCAATGGCGGCTTGCACCATTGACATACCCTTTCTATTCTTCTTCGCTAACTTAATTTCTTTCTGTTTGGCTTCCTTGCGCCATATGCGGAAAGAGTCAAACATCGCCGGCCGGGCTTTCTTCTTGAACAACTTCACTTCGAGATTATCTAAGACTTCTGTCTCAAAACTACCATAACGGGGCCACTGTAGGACACCGTCGTTCTTCGTATATTTTATCCAAAACTTATTATAGCTAATAGGACCTACTCCATGCTTCACATATAACTCGTATGTAGGAGTTCCGATCGGAGGAACCGGACAGGAATCCTCTAACCAGGAATCCCTCATAGTTCCGCAACTGAACAAATTCCTAAGACTGCTAAAACCAGGCATCTTGCTCACTAGTCTAGCTTCAAACAACAAGGGTAATCTTAAAATCGATAAGCTCGTGAATACACAAATCCCTTGGCTTTGGGGCCTGCAGGTACCAAATCAAAGCTATCCACTAAAGGATACAAAACCAAACTAAGAATTAACTGAATTGTCGATGGCGTCACCAGAAGACCCGTCAATCGTCTCGCTCTACAAACGTCTAAGGCTCCAAAACAGGGCGACAGTCAGGGCAGCAGCCCTTCGTAGCCGCCGGGACGCGGGAAGCCTCGCAGCAAAGACCTTCGGAACCACGTCGACATACAGGGGTCGCTGAAGTGGCTGGCCAACCTCCGGAATTTTCACACGACGCTCCTCACGAACCTCTGGCTTGGACCGGTACCGCTGAAGTCGCCCCACGTTGGGCGCCAAATGAGGTACTGGGTTTTCTCGGAACCAATACTAATACAAAAACCCAGCGGTGTCAGGGCAACACCCAAAGACCCCGGATTCCCCTGTCTTGGCAAACAGAGACACGGGATACTTCTCGATGACGTCAAAGACCAAAGTTTAATGGTTGCAACCAGGGACAGAGGTCTACGAAGTACACACGGGTAGTTCGAAAGAGACTGCACCACCCTAATGAACAAAACTCTGTCTTTTATGCCGAAAATTACACTTCTGGCAACATCACAATTTACATTCGGTGCATACAAAATGAACCAATGAACAAGTAGCATTTCAAAAAGTAGCGAATCACAACAGTCAAAGCTAATCCCACTTTCCGTTGCCCAGCCCACCAAAAACGATCGCACATATGCTAGTTTCCTGTTCAATCAGGCCGGACAAACCCATCATAAAACCTTCAACTCAGATCGATGAACATGTTTTAAAGGAAAGGCAGAAACAGATGGAAAGGAGATAGGGGAGTGGGAACGGTGGGCCATAAAGTCGGACCACGTCCTGCTCTTTGATCTTTATCAGTGCAGCTGCTAACCAAGGAACTGGCTCTGCAGGATTCGCCCCAGGGGAAAAGTCAGTTCGGCCACGTCAACCAAGAGTCAGCTAAGGCGTACGTGTCAAGGACTCGTTCAGCCACAACCATAGGGCCTATGGTAGGGCAACCATACAAGATGGCTGCCACATTACAAGATGGAACCCGAGGGTTCAAACTAAATCCTCAAATATAGAGTGTTCTCCTATATCGATTCATACGAAAACACTCAGACATGCTACACTCGTCATTTGCGGTCTGTAGAGACCAAAATCGTCCATTTCCGACGATCTTTATGAATCGGGTTTCAGCACTATCGAACCCATTTCGGAATCACGGAACCACACATCAAGCTCCTTGTCTGCTCTTACAACCAAAAGCCCTGTGTTGGATGTAGTCCCAGCATCATGCATTTATAGTACTTAATATCCCAAAGTCTTCACTGTTCATAGTCAAAGCAAATCATCAAAAGATACGGTTGCAAAAACCAAAATAAAACAAAATGATCTTGGAGACTTCCATAGCAGCTTTTCACATCTACAAGTTCCACACTTGCTGCCGAGAAACACCAGACAGGACAGAGTTAGCATGATGGCTATGTTTTTTAAATAAAACACAAACACTCAAAGAGGTTAAAGTTCAGAAGTTCTAAATAGGCAGTGATTCATTTGCAAAAAGATTAAAAAGGGCCAGGCCCCTCGTCAGGAGGCCACTGCAGCTTGCTCCACCCATTACCCCTCCCAGTACTGCTAGTAACATTACCAACATAACTACTAACCATCACAATCCTACAAGTGAGACAAATTAGCCTCTACCAGATCACCAAAACTATAAGAATGTCGTGGATGTTAGGTATTAGTCACTTTAATATATACTGAATTAATAAACAACTGTTGTTGTGTTTATCTCTAAATTAGTCACACAGCACCACCACGTGCAGGTGTTGACAATTAAGTGTCAGTGCAGAGCACTGTAAACTACAGGCTCCAATTAAGCACTGCAAATGTGGTGGTCTCTGACAGGTCTCATAATATGTGAAGAGGGACAGATTTTCCGAGAGTGGTAGACTAGAGTAGGGTTCTACATAGATATTTGGATCAGGAAAAGTCTTAAAAGAATGCGGAGTGGATCAGGGTAATAGAGGTGAGATGGTGCTAAAAAGACCACTTGAGATTGGTGGGACCCAGCTTAATTTCTAGAGGGTCATAGATCGATCTGTGATTCTAGAGGACTGCAGCAAGTTTTCAGCTATTTTTAATATGTCAGTTGCAGATGCAAAATACAATACTGTAAAAACAAAGGGAACCAGACTACCCAAATATGAAGATTAATACAACACTCTGAATGTTTCCGGACAAGGATCAAGAAGAATAAAAAGGACTTATTTTCATTGTTAAAGAACTGACAGAGAAATTCAGTACCTGTCACTGGGACCCATAAAAAGGCTATACAGCTCTGATTACAGAAAATGGTGGAGGTCCCCAGGACACTGCTAGGACTACAATTTTCTGTAGAATTTCACTGCCCCCACATTCTTCACACATCACTCTTCATACATGCTCCAGTTCATTCCTCAGCTTTACATCCTTATAATAGTTGTTTTCTGGCTCTCATATTCCCGGTTATTGTCACACTATACTAACATCAGCCCCAAAGCTGGCCAGGGCAGGACTCGAGGGCACTGCGTTGGCCTGGATAGAGTCATTTCTGTCGGGCCGCTCGTTCCAGGTCTGGGATGGCAACTCCCGTTCTGACTCTCTTCCTTTGACAAGTGGGGTTCCCCAGGGTTCCTCACTCTTTTTAACGCCTATATGGCCCCTCTGGAAGATGTAGTTGCCCCCTTCGGCATCAAGATTGTGAGTTATGCGAACGACACGCAATTGGTCGTCTCTCTCTCACATCTTGATCAATGCCCAGACAATCTCCTGCACTGCCTCCAGAAAATCCATCTCTGGATGTGCGAGTCCTCACTCAAACTTAATGGGTCCAAAACAGAAATTATGCTGATGGGCAAGAAGTGGTCAGCAATTCCTTCATCTATTTGGCCCGATACTATGGGTGAGGTGCCCGCCCCCAAGACAGAAATTAAGAGTCTTGGGGTCTGGCTTGAACCGGACTTATCAATGAAAACCCAGGCAACTAAAACAGCTGGAACCTGCTTTGGACTTATGCGGTCAGTCCGCAAGATCCTTCCTCTGCTTCCCCTTCAACCAAAAGGCGGCTGCCCGGATGCTGATGGGTCTTCCCTCCAGAACCTCTGCCAGACCAGCGCTTAAGGCTCTCCACTAGTTGCCAGTGCGAGAGAGGATCGAGTTTAAGGCAATGTGCATCGCTCACAAGCTCCTCAACAGACAAGGCCCTTCGATCCTAGGAGATATGGTTACCCCGTACAAAGCCTCGAGATCTTTGCGCTCGGACAATGAGCGACTGGCAAATGTCCCCAAGTTTAGGAGGGTACGTACTGGAGGCCGTCGCTTCTCTGTAAAGGCAGCTACACGCTCGAATTCGCTCCTCCGCAGTGTGCGGTTGGAACCCTGCTACTTGCATTTTCGCAAGCAGCTCAAAACTCTGCTTTTCCCTAAATACGTTTTTTCTCCCCTCTTGGCAAACTTCAAGCTCTCACAGCGCGGGGACGCCTCCGGGTCACCAGGCGCTTTACAAATCTTTAAATAATAATAATAATAATAAAGTCACCAAGGTGAATTATGTTCTGATAAGTCGCAATCTCTAATACACCCAACGTCACCATTCATGGGTAAGGACTATTTCCTCCCTTGGAACGGTGATGAGCTCAGCACACACTTTCCCCCAAGAGATCTGGACTTAAGCACTACTCTACATATGTATATATTTGCGGCAGATGTCCTGTTACTACCCTTTAAGTGAGGCCCTTATCCTGCTGTACAATTGCTGCATTGACCTTATGTGCAGACAACTCAACCTTCATCCCGTGCCACCAGAAAATCCTAATGTGTGCAAGCAGTTTACTCTTTGCCTTTAATTAAACTATACTCAGCTCTACAGTCTTGTCCCTGATGGAGGAGATTTCATCTGCTGTTAGGCATTGCATTATTTGTGTGCTTCAAACAGACTGCATTTAAATTGACACACACATTTTGGTGCAAGTTAAAACACATGGCACATGAGACATGAAATGAGGCCTAGTCAGTCTGAAATGCTTTTGCTGAATTGACATGTGTTTTTGCAGTGTAGAGAAAACTTGTGATTTAAGTGGCATTTTTAGTTATGAAGAATAACCATAGAATGTGTTCTATTTTCCTTATAATCTATACCAATGTCCCTGTCTTAAGAGACTTTGGCTTGTTGAATATTTAGAAAAAATATATATATATATTTCAGTTTAATAACACCTCTTTTATAATGTGTGTGAATTAATAATGCACCAAACACTACACATGGGGCTAAATGCTTTTTTGCATGAAAAGCTATCTAAAACATTAAAGCATGAGTATGTGCATGAGCATGTGTGCTCTTTGACGATTTACACTAGTGAATGTTTATGCTATGTTGCACATTTTTATTTTTGCATGTTGTACATAACCAATAAGAAAAGCTGCTTTACACTAATAGCTTTGCTAGGAAATCTTTTATAAAGGGTATTAGTATGGAGTTGGGAAACATATTGGGCTGATTTACATTAGGTTAAAACTCTTTAGTGTTTGTTTTGCTTTCTGGGCCTAAGAAAACATGACCACCTGTGAATCCAGCGAGGCTGTGACTTGCATTAAAAGAAGAGAGCATGCGCAGAATGTACCAGCTAGCCTCAAGACACTAAGGAGTCAAGGCCACTGTAAACTGTACATTCTTGTGAGTGTGCCAATGTACCAGTGTTAGTTAAAGTATCACACCTGCCTACGATATGACAGGAAGGAAAGGAAAAAGATAGAAACATTTTCTTAGTAAATGTTGTAAAACATATAAATGTATTTAATCATTTGCACTTCTTTTGTTAAAACTGGTATGCTCTAGTATTTAGAATGAGATCAGGATGATAAAACCTCTTGCCATCATGGCTGACCAATCAGGTACAAGCTTTCATGAAAATGCAACATTTTGTGTAGTCTGCTAAGAGTTAGAGTATTAATAATTACCTTTTTGGAGGCGTGGTTGGCTTTTAGGCTCATTGGGCTCTTCTCTTTAAGTCAGGGGACCTCTGTCAGAGAGGGAGGAGAGAGGAAAGGCAGCAGATGAGCTCAGACATTCTATGGGTAAGGTATGAGATTGTCACAGTCACGTGTGCAGCCTTGGGAAGAGATTTGCGTCCATGGAGAGTCAGGTGGTGGGGTTCCCTTGCTCATACTTTTTCGGAGAGTCCTTGCACATCATATTTTTGGCACCAGGCCACATTCCTTTAAGGTCTGGTAAAGGAGGGGGTGCTTTCAAGGAGCAGCTCCTATCAGAGTGGCAGAGATGCAGAGAGCAGCCACAGATAGAGAGGCTTTTTTAGATTTAGATACTAAAATTCTAAGTTTATACTTTGAATAATTAACTAGGGGCCATATGTATCAAGCAAATTAGCATTCGCAAAGGCCGAAATTCGCAGAATTTCGGTCTTTGCAAATGCTAATTTGCTAAATGGTATGTATGAAACATTTTGGCAGCAAAATAAGGAATCACAAAATTTGCCATTCCTTATTTTGCTATTGCATTTAAGGAATCGTAAATTGTGCGATTCCTTAAATGCAATGTATCAAAGGAAAATTAATTAAAAAATGCCCATAAGGATTCGCAAATTACCACCAACTTCTAGTTGGTGGTAAGTTGCGAATTCTTTTTAAAAAGCAATTTATTTAAAATCCAAAGGTGTCATATGACGCTCATACATGCCCTTAGGGCATGTATGTGTGCCATATGCCCACACGTGTCATTTTCAGGGGTGCAGCAGGGTGTTCTTGTGATACCCCATGCACCCTTGAAAATATTCCTAAATTGCGATTAGCAAATTGCTAATCACAAATTTCCCCTTCATTCCTATGGGCCTCCTGGCCCATAGAAATGAATGGGAAATTTGCGATTAGCAATTTGCTAATCGCAATTTAGGAATGTTAGGGAATCACTAAAAAGAAGTGATTTCCTACATACATACCATTTTGCGATTTCTAAATAGCGATTCCTTAAAAATCGCTATTTAGAAATCGCAAATGGTCATGATGATACATATGGCTCTAGATCTGGAAAGATTTATTTGTCTTATGCATTTATTGCTCTTAATGGGAGATTTTTGCAAACTATTTAATTATTGATTAGCCTTGCAAGACTCTTTTTCTTAGAAATTCTTTAAGAGTTTTGACTGAAATTTTGCGCCACATTTTCTTTCCTACATGTGATGCTTATATGCAGACTGTAATATGTTCTGTATTAATGCTATTTTTCCTGTTTTCTAAATTTTGTAACCCTGATCGATATTTTACTAATGAATAAAGGGTTTAGAGAAAATGTAACTTTTGACTAGAAAATAAAACCCTTTAAAATACTCAACAATACTCTTCATTGGCTTAAATAATGATAGCATTTTTTATTGTTCATGATTATTTAAAGTCTCCTGAAGGTAATACATGGTGCCAAGGGCCCAACACCTTTTCAGCGGTAAATAGAGGTAGCATGAGGGTTTTGCATTGAGAAATTACCAGAAGAAATTACTGCTGCATCAGTTTCTGGTAGCAGAGGATGGTTATTATTGATTCGTTTGGTGATTAAGGATTATTGATTTCACCATCAACTATTCAACTAATGGATCTTTGACCTTAGGAGGGAAGTAAAAAATTGCCCAAGTTAGATAAATGTTCAAGTCCTAATTCCTGACTCCAATGCTCAGAACCTGAAGACTGGCAAAGCAGCACTGTAAGGTGATGCAAGACGGTGATTGCTGGAGTGGTGTGAGTATCACTAGGGTTGTGAAATGTTGTTAATGTGCTAGATTGTATTTTTGAAGTGTTGAAAATAGTAAGGGTTTTTTGACTGTTGGTGAAATTCTGCTCATTTTGAATTGATGGTGTTATCGATTATATTGGTAATTTCACAGGACATAATTTCTGATTATTGATTATATGTTCTTAACATGAAAAGTTAGTGTCTTGTTTTATGTTGTCTGGAAACACAGGTACAGTGATACCTGGAAATCCAAGGAAGGAATAGCGATTGGTAAATGGAAGCCACACTGCTCTGAGGTTACTCGTCTGTTGAAATAGCACTGAGAAGCTACTGGGCTGGAAGTGTTAAATTAGGGACTATTTTCTGTGTAAAAGTGTGAGCGATTGATAGTAAAGAGTACGCTGGTGAAACTTTGGTGTTATATCACCCAGTAAGGGTGATATAACACCAGTGAAAATAAATCAGTGAAAATAAATCTATCCTTTATTTAGTGGAACAGACAGAGTAGCGAATATTTTTAAGTTGTTACTAAACAGAATCATTGATTAAGAAAAACTCAGAAAAATATTGCAGTAAGATTTTGTGGAGGGTCAGTGGTAGGAGTAAAACTGACTGAAATTGAGACTGACAGCATTGGAGAAAAGAAATGAAAATAGCATTGAACTATTGTAAACATGAAAATGTTAAAGAAACTGTTGGAAGGTAAAGTGAAAAATGTGTTATTTTTCTGGTGATGCCCCTGAAGGAACACCTGTGCATTTTATGTCTACGAATTTAGGACAAAATTCATGTATGTGGGTTCACTAATGGTGCAAGATTACTGAAAAAGAGGGTGCTTTGAGGTTTCCAAAAGATGGTACTTTTGAATTGCAAATTATTGACAAATTAAAGGAAGTGTTATGTGAAATAAAGACACCATCTAAAGCTGCACAATTCGAGGCTTTAAGCATGTGGGAAAAGACAGCAAGAGAGAAAGCAAGTGAGGATAAAAAGGTAAAGCACCAGACAGCAGAAGGAGGGAGTTAATGATGATAAAGAGCTTAAAATAAATAATGATTCAGGGGATGAAATAATGGATGCATTGTTAACTGAGTGTCCGCCACTTTATGTGGTTCCCATTAAAAATACTGAAAATAGTGTACCAGTAAGTACTACAGTGGCTACTGCTTCTGTTGGACAGAGAGAAAAACAGATTGAAAGAACTGTACAGACATTTTATATTGACCCATTACCTGTTGATTCAGCACTGACAGTGATACCTCCAGGTGTTACTGCTTCAAATGTGACTGATTCAGTCCAAGAATTGCAAACTGCAGATGCACTGATAATGCCTAGAAAAATTATGACTGTCCCAATTAATATGGTCCCTACTGAAAAGGTTCAAATAGCTACAGAAGGAGGGATTTTGGCAGGGTTTATTTCAGAAACTCAGAATTCACAGATTATTGAACAGAAATTACCCCAGACCGATCAAGCACTAAATGGTGAGGGAAAAAGTGGTATTTACAACATCTGCAGCCCAGGATAAAATGAATATATTTAAAATGGGATTTTTCAAACCTGCTTTGAGAAAGCAGCAGTGATTGAAAAGATAGAGAACATAGGGGAACATATTAACCCAGACCCCGAAAAAGAGAGACAGCTTAATGTTTTAAATTCAACACTTGAACATGAAGAAATTAACAGTCCCTGCTGTTTAAATCATGAAAATGTGAACCAGTGTCAGGAAAATGAATTAATTTCCCTGACTAAGGAAGCAGCTGCATGTACATTAACTACACATAATGGACTGGCAGATTTGGCTCAAAAAAATGAAATTGATGTTTCAGGACGTTTTTCATTTCAGAAAGGTTTCAGGGTACATACGGATGATGAAGCAAATGAGAAAATGTGTTCTTCAGAAACGCATTTGCACATTGCAGAAATAATAAAATTTATTTTCAAATGCAATGGGTTTGAGAAATTAGGAGACAAATGGGCAAGAAAACATGAGAAGAAAAAGAAACCACCAGACTTTGTTAGGGAAAATAATAAACAGGATGAGGGTGGGAGAAGTGCATGTGCATGGGCCAAAGAATAAAGGTGAACTTGCAGCAATTCTGAACACATTCCCACAATTGAGAGACAAACGTATGCTGTGGTACCCACAAGTTGATGGATTTGTTGACATTTTAAATGAGTTGTGCATTAAATTGGAAATGTTCTTTTACATTGCCCCACAGACTAAATTGTGGTTTGAATCTAAAGTTGTGCAAAGGCCATGTGAGGAGACCTTGAAAAGGGTTTGCTTGAATGCACCATCATTTTCTGTTGTTATGGAGAAAAATATAGCAGTGATTACTCTCCTGAAGGGCAGAGTGCCAGGAAAAGATGTTAATTGGATACCGATTAAAAGAATAAAACAGGAGCTAAAAAGATTGGTTCATGAGTTTTGTGAAAATGTGTGTTTAATGTTTCAGCAACACAGTGGTAGAGAATGTCCTGATGCCACTAGCATAAGATTCTTTGTGACTCAGTTGGTTATTGGTTTAATATTCTCTGATCAGATCAGTGTGCACGCACAGCAAATATTGGTTGCTTTGCAAAGAAAGCTGATAGCTGGGCATCTGAAGGATGAAGGGTACTATTGTGCTGGACAGGGAATGAATCCAAAAGAGGTTGAAGAAAAACATATGATGGTACAGAGAAGGATTGCACAGAAACGTTTTCAGAATCAGTTGTTTGCAGAGAATAAAAGTGTGGTACAGGGTGATGTTTCACAAGCAGAGGTAAAAAGTGCTCAAGGAAAATTTGGTGTTGCACAGGATGGAAATAAATGTGTCTTGTTTTGTGCAAATTCAGGTATGGATGTTGTACTGCTGGAAAAAGTGTCCTTTTGCCATCTATATAACAGATTTGAGCACTGGAAGAAGAAATATAAATGTAAACATGATGCACAAAAACATAGAGAAATGCAGTCAGTGATTAATTTGTGCCGGTGCTTTCCGGTGCTTAGCACCGGCACTTAATTATCAGGGCCGGGTCTACACACAATGCAGCACTTCATTGATTTTGATAGCGCTGCCCTGCACAGAGTGTTACTGTTAGGGTTGCTTTTGTTATTTAACTTGAAGTAACGTACCAGTAACACTGAGTGACTACACAAACTGCCAGGAAGGGTCCGACTTGGAAAGCAGCCCTGCTATTGTCATCTTCATCATGAGTCATCATGAGACTCGGCGTCGGGAAAACTTAAAGACAGTGTGCTGCTCCTGGAGTTGAATGTGAAAGTGAAACACAATGGTGGACTCTGGATCGTCACGCACTGCTGGGGGCGAGCGCGTATGTGTGCAGGTGCCTCTGACCTGTGTGCCCCGGAAGGTGGGGGGGGGCGGCTGCTGACATCTTTTGCTCCCTGCAGACTCCAGGAAACAGTCATTAACATCGGAGGCTGCTCTGAGAGCCAGTCGGTGCGCAAATGCTTCATTGCCATGCTTGCTACCATAATGTTGCAAAACTGCAGGCAGAGTGCTGGCTGATTCCTGCCGCAGCGCTGACATCACGTGACATCAAGACGCACCCAGTTAAAATTATTGGGACCCCGGGGCCTGCCCTCTCAGACACAAGTCGTGCGTTAACTCATTGGCTGCCGCTGCGGCTGGCAGTACGGCGCCTGGTGCGATTTCCTCACATCCTGGCGCCAACACTCTTGAAGTGCCGTAAACGGGCTTCTGACGGTGGCCGCCTCTCCCAAAGATGCTGTGCCACCATTTACTGTGTGATTTGAGTCATTGCGGAGTCTCCGTTCTACTACCAAGTTGTTGAAGTTCATTTGGCTAAGGTCAGTGGGGGGAGAGAGTCAAATGTGGCGGGGGCTGGGTAAGGAGATTAGGCTGAGAGCAGAGTGCTCATTGTCGTCACTGCGGCTATTGATTTAATCACACTGCTTAACAAGCCCTGTCGGAAAAGCGTGAAGCTACCACAGGGGCAGGATGTTCGAAGAAATACTTTCTTTCAGGAGTTTGACTGATGTATGTTTGGTAACCCGGTGTTGGCTTTGAGAGTCTAACAGCAGGCAACAATAGAGCAGCTGAAATACTGACTACCGAAATGTCTATTGCTAATGTGTAGGCAGTGATTTTCCAGGTTCGAGCTGGTTTATGTGCTGCGCAACTGGCTAAACTGAGGGAGCAGTTTATATTAGCTTTTGTGTCTGGTGCGAAAATGTTATTGATTTTCAAATCACGCTTGCGACTTAGTAATTTTGAGTTTAATGTTGAATTGAAAAGTATAGTTCTTCCATTTAGCTGGTCACATCATACAGTCAATTAAAGGGTAAAAGTTGTTGCTTATAGCGTTGAGTTCGCAAAACTTTACCAATACCTTTAAAGTTAACCACAGGCTACATCTGTGTGTGGGAGGAGCCCCTGGGCATGTCTGTTATTTCTGATATTTATTTCCCTGGTCTTCATTACTTGATGTCACTCATAGTTGTTGAAAAGTCACTCATAATTACACTGACATTTTGAAAATGTCACACTTGGCAATCTGAAACCTTGGCAGCTATGGTGGGGGTTACTGTGTGATAGTGTGAAGTAGTGCCAGGAAGAGGGTACTGAGTGACATCACTGGCAGAGTGCCTGCTACAGTGCTACTGCCTCGCCTGGGACGGTGTACTAGCCTAGAGCAGTGTTCTTCTGTCATGCCGCAGCAAACTTTAAAAAGCGTCCAGGAAGGCGCCAGGCGGGAAGCATCACGCAGGGCCCATTCCTGACTCCCGCCTAACCGTTATGAAACCACTGAGTCAATCAATAAGGCAGTGAGTGTCCTGGCCGACCACCTGCCCTCCACGAGTACAGCACAGTTAAATTAACTTAAGGACTAAGTAGTAGACAGTAGCCATGATGCCAAGAATATGATATGGGGTGGATTTTCGTTCTGCGGGTGGGGTCGGATCAGGCTATAGTCACCTCAGACTTTGCTCCTCTCTGGCATGTCAAATGGGTTGTCAGCAAGACTCAGGAATAGCAAGCTGACGCTTACTTGTACCATTATTCCAAAAATCCATGAATATAACACACTGGTCATGTGAGATGTCAGGCATAGAGGATGACTGTGCGGCGCACTTGTGATGGGAAGAGAAGTAAGCACCATCTTGAACCTGGCAAAGGATAGGATTGTAACTTTTATTGGGATTGCGCAGCCGCAGGCATAGCAATATAGACTCTATGGCCACGAAACCTTTGTGGATGCAAATGAGATTATAATTGGACTCAAATTGCGGGAGCTAATTGCACATTCACTATTCTTTTTTTTCTATTTAATTGTGTGTAGAGCTTCCCTGCCGCGACTCAAACCTGGTGCCCCAGCACCAATGTTGGCAGCTCTGGCCGTTATGACTTTAATTTCTATTAGTGCAGCTGTGCACTGCACTTTTCACCTCTACACCTTCATAAATTTTCTCCCACAAAATGCAACATAATCATGATGAGGCCCGAAGTTGGTCTGAATCTTCACTGTGCAGTGTGCAAGCCTCAGACATACGTTTTAATTTATGTAGTGCACACCACACACTAACATGCCAGTTACTACTTTAATCATGTCCTCCTAGTACCACGCCATGGCACACTGCTGTTATGCACCAAGGTACCTGATAATTTATCTCCGTATTAGCCTGTCGAAGGGAGAAGAATGGAAATTATACTGCAAATCGTAACATAAAGTATACATAAGAACTTGTAAAGCGCACGCTTTACCCAAAGGTATCTTGGAGCTGAACAACAGGTCGTTATAGTTACCCAGCTCAATGGTACTCATTTTATCAACCTCAGAATGATGAAAGGCATGGGACCTGCTAGGATTTAAACCTGTGACCACACAGACAGAAAATTAGAACCTCTAACTTTGGTGGATGACGACGCCCATGGCTCCATTCATTGCCTGCCATTTGAGCAGTTGCAAGTTTTAGCATTAATCCACATATTTAGGCTTCATTAAAAGATTAGTGAGTCTGAGGAATTATCTTCACTCTCTTTTGAATGAGAGATTAATCACAGACAGCGGATTAAAAAATGGTCCATATATGCCCAACTTTACCCCGAATGAATGACTAAGCTGAGCTCTTGTTTTAGGTCTGACTCCAAATATTATTCATGGCTGTGTACCTTCTCTTTGCTGTCCTAGAAATCTGCTCTTCTGAACTGCTCATTCAGTTTATTTACTTGCTAAATGCTAAATCGTCTAATGATAACAGTCCACATTTTGTGTAATATGGCCGTGTAGGCACACACAGTTGCCATCCAAAAACTTGACAGGCCTCATGCCTGTTTTAATCTGCCAAAATAAAGAAACATTTTATATAGCCAAGAGCACGATTCCAACTTTAAAACGTACAGCTAAAAGTCTGCATGTTTCGGGTAACAGTTTCTCCAAAAGCCCACCTTTCTCTTTGCATAGCTTATTTGGGGCTCTCTCATCATGCCCTTTGTACCTAAATCTAACTGCTCCCTTCAGGTCGTACTTGCATCAAAGACAAGTAAAATGACATCCACCCCATGGCATTTCTATGGCTGTGTGGTTTGTCACTTAATTCTGGTAATATTACTCCTGTCATTAGAAAAGCCAGATGACTCAATACAATTATTAGCATATCACTGATTTATTTATTCGAAGTACTAGCAGTATATTTTTTAGGTTGTGAACATCATCATACAGAAGCTTCGTTTTTGGAATGAGATGTGTAAAATAGCTGTCTTTAAAAGCATAAGCTTATTCAGTACAGTAAAACAGAAAATGACCGTTTGTAATATGTGCTAAGCATTCTGATACTCCAGAATTGTCCTTTCCCCAAATCAGCACATAGATCACTGAAAAATTCCCTTTTAAATGCATTATGATTTTAGCAAATGTATTCCCAAATTGTGCTGAAATGCACTTTTGATGTAATCTTTTAAAAAACGTTCACAGGGCATAGGAACCTCCTACCAAAATTTTACTATGGGGAAGGCTCCCTTGCTGAAATTCAGATCAGGTATTACATCTGACTTTGAGCAGTGCCAGTTGAAGATGTGGGTGGAGCTAATAGAGTAAGTGGGTGGAGCCAGTTGAGGAAGTGGGTGGAGCCGGAGAAATGTAGGTGTGGCCTCCGACAAACGTTTCAGCACCTGCACTTCATATTTTACAAATTGAGCACTGAATGCAGATGCAAAATATGCCAGCCAAGCAAATGCAAATGTCAGTTCAGAAACAGGTACCAAAGGCAGGAATTTTCCAGGCACAGATGGTACAACAAAATATGAAAAAAGCTAAAATTAATTTAAATAAGTTGTCCCGAACAAATGTGAATTATTTCTAGTGACAAAAACAAAACCCTGTCCAACAGGTTGCTGTGTTTCAAAATGAGAGTTTTAACCCTCACAATTCTGATACAAAGTCCATTGTGAAAGCAGTGGAAGATTCAGATTTAGTTGGAAGAGTTTTAAACAAAGAAATTGCAAACCCAGTTTTAGAAGACTTTGCACTCAAAATAGGCCCATTTGAGGAAATCGCCAAGTTGCTGTTTGTGACTCAGGCCTAGCAAGAAAACAATTGTTTTGCAAATTAAACAGTACAAATTACTGTACACCAGATAATGTTAATTTTCAGATTCCTGATGAGGATGTACATTTTAAAATGGCCCAACAAGAGACAGCTGTAGCATTGTTTTTTATAAAAGACAGTTGAAAAATTACCTTCTGATTTGAGAGAAATAATAAACACAGAAATAAGAGAGTTCACAGAGAAGGGTGCCAGATTAATAAAATGTGCAGAACATGTCTTATTAAAATTAGAACCAGATGACATGTATTCAAGAACATCATCAGTTGCAGGAATTTTACCAATAAAAGGATTTTTGATGGAATTGATTGGAAGCTTATGCAACTTTCTGATCACAGGTTCACAGAAAATAAATGAAAAAAACAGAATAGTGCAGGAGATTAAAAGCATATTTTTTCCATGTTGTCCTGTGGTACCGAATCCAGCCAATACATTTTTTCACATTACATGTGCTGAAGAATGGCTTACTTTTATTTAATTTTGTCAAGTTCATGTCACAGTGCCATTGCATGAAGTCAGGAGTACTGACAAAAAGAAGATGAATGCCTGGGACACAAAATTGGAAAGGGAGATGGAAAGGTGTCACCAGAGAGGGTGGAAATAATTTCCAAGATGAATGCACCTCAAATCTGGAAAGAAGTCAGGAAATCTTTGGGAATGGTTGGCTGCTGTAGAGAGTGTTTACTAAACCTTTCCCTAGTGGATTAACCTTTACTGAGGCTGACACACAAAGATGTGTCTGATCCACTTCCATTGGACAACAATTGCACAAAAGCATTCCTAGAGTTGTAAGAGAAAAAATGTTGCACCCCAGCACTCGGAATAAAAGTTTCTTTGAAAGAAAATACACCAGATTGCAGTGAGAGGGAGGGCAGCGCTCTCTCATTGCCTATTTAAAAAAATGAATGTTTTCAAAGGTCTGTGATGTATTTCCCAATGACCTTTGACCCTAACTTCACAGAAATGTCAGCACAAATGAATTGGTTTGTGATCAAACTAAATATGAGTGTCTAAATATCAGGAAAATATGCATAAAGCCAAAATCAGACTTTAAGGATGAACGTCTGAGTCAGCCCAACAATGTCCATTTTGTAGATGGCACATGTTTGAAAGGTAACAATGACACATTAAAAGCAGCACATGCTGTGCTCCTTATACATTATGTGGTCAAAGTATCATGGCTTTTAGTCATTACCTCAGCCCAAAATTCGAAATTGCTTGCCCTTACCATAGCATGCAGTATATCTGCTCAATTGGGAGTCACTGTTGTCATGGGAGAGAGAAATGCTAATTCAGTTGGACAAAATTCTGTTCTGTTAGCATATACATTCTATGGAATCTTAAAGGGTGAATTAAAAGAGACACAAGAAAATGTTTCAGAAGCAGAACAACAGGGTTGTATCAGAAACGTTTTTGAGAAAAGTGACAACTGCATAGTGGCAAATGTGTTATTGCAAAAACTGATGCCCAGATATAGATTGCCAGTTTCTCTGAAATCAGATCATAATGAGGTCCCAAAGATAATGAGTGCAGAACAATAGATTGGACAAGGAATGGATTGTAGCTATCTGCCTGAAGTGTCAAGCATAATAAAGCAACACAAAAACAGCACAGAGTTACACTTTGCAAAATACTGTGTTTCAGCATCACCAAAGTGGCTTGAAAATACACTTGTGGAAAACACTGATGAGAACACTAGCTATTGCTATGTAGGTCTGGTTGATGTACAGTGTGCAGTTTCTCACCAGATTGCAGCTGCTACACAAGATCTCCATAATGAATGGTGCAACGGCTTTGATCTGAGAGATGCTGTGGTGAAACATCTGAATCTAATCAAAGTGTAAAAAAGAGTGAAAGGCCTTGGTTGAAAAAGTGCAAAGGATTGAAAGTGCTGTCAGAATTTCTCAGCACCTAGTCTAATTTGCATGGAAAAAGGTACAGAATGCCACACTGTATGAGCAATACTGATGGCAAGGTGATGAGCAAAGAAATGCAGAAACTGTCCTGTTGAATTCTCCTTTTATTATTTTAGTTACTTATTTTAGAGAAGACTAACAGTTGCAAGAAGCTACTGACAGATCTCTGCACTAAACATTTGAGCTTGACTATATATGATCTGATTACAGACACAACTTGTGTTTGCCTTAGAAATAGAAGTACAATTGTTATATGCTCAGCTTTTGCAATAAAAATGTCACCTGTGAAATTAAATAAGAGTGATGATTTAATAATAATTTGAGGTATTATGATTTGAATCATCAGAAGGGTGGATTGATGGAGCAGATTTCATCTGCTGTTAGGCATTGCTTTATTTTTGTGCTTCAGACAGACTGCATCCAAATTGACACACACATTTTGGTGCAAGTTAAAACACATGGCACATGAGACATGAAATGAGGCCTAGGCAGTCTGAAATGCTTTTGCTGAATTAACATGTGTTTTTGCAGTGTAGAGAAAACTTGTGATTTAAGTGGCCTTTTTGGATGTGAAGATTAACCATAGAATGCGTTCTCTTTTCCTTATAATCTATACCCCCGTCCCTGTCTTGAGAGGCTTTGGCTTGTTGCATATTTAGAAAAAATATATATATTTCAGTTTATAACACCTCTTTTATAATGTGTGTGAATTAGTAATGCACTTAACAATACACATGGGGCTAAATGCTTTTTTGCATGAAAAGCTATCTAAAACATTAAAGCATGAGTATGTATTAACTGTGTGCGCTTTGAAAATTTACACTAGTGCATGTTATGCTATGTTGCACATTTTTATTTTCGCATGTTAGGTAAGGTAAGGTAAGGTAAGGTAATATTTTATTTGTACACGATTAATTAAAATCTTTACAAAAATATAAAACACGGATAAAAATATTTAAACCACTTTGTAGTTAAGATTAAAAAGATTAAAATTCGCAATGGTCAGATCAAAGTTGACCTGAGATGCTAATGAAGAAGTTCAAATGGTATCAAATCTTTTTCTTATTGAGTCAAAGAACTTCACGACCTGGCAGTTGAATTTTGTGGCACTAGAGTTGAAGCATAGGTTAACTGCACAGCATATGACTTGAAGGATGGAAGCATAGGAAAAACAAAATGTTGTGCAGAGATATGACAGATACTGCTCGGTATATGATTTGAGATAATGTGTATCAAAACGGACTGATTGTATGTACCCACGAATTGAAACCTGAATGACAAATGTGTTGTATAACCGGATGAAAAGCTAAATAAAAAGTTTAAATAAAAAAAAATAATAAAAAAAAAGTTGTACCTCAAGTCCCTCAGTCTAGGGCATATACAAATCACGTGAACAATGTCCTCTTTGCTCGGACTCACATGGGCGACACTGTTGCGAGGCCGGTGTTCTCTCCCAAGGGGGCAGGTGCGGCAAGATCGGGATTACGCCAAGGCGTAATTTAATTTTTTTTTCTTTAACTTGAATTTTCATCCCGATGTTCAGATATACTTGTGGCTGTATTTTGCCATAATCCCCCAGGGTAGTCCATCCATGCGCTCTGTTTGCTAGATCTTTCTTATCTTTGATCACTGAAATAATGCGTGCCGATTTTTTAGCCAATTTTTTAAAAGATTGGAGGTCTATAGACTTTTCCTAGGTGTCAGACAAACCTAGAACCTGAAGTGATTCAAAAAGGTAAGCTCCAGGCAGCGAGGTGCGGTGCCGTAGTAACTCTTCCCATACGTTGGCATTTAGGGAATCGGCCTCTGCATTACGGATCTTACGCCAGCTTGCTACGTACCTACTCCGCCTTTCTAAAGTTTGCTTGACAATGCCGAATTCCAAACGAATCTGGGCGGGGGAAGGTTAAAAATAGCCCTATAAGAGTTAGCTATGACTGTGTCCAGCAGGACGGCGTCCTTCCCGTGAAGTGATTCACTCCCATACGTGAGCGTTGGCTGTAGTTTCGCACAGGGGATTTCAAGGAATGGTTTAAGTGTAAGATCGGGGAGTTTTGCCTTTAATGATTTCAGTGCTAAATAGGTCATTACAGCTTTCCCTCGGATGGAGTGGAGTTGAGGCCTAGAGTTGTTGTTTGAGTCCAAGATGACACCCAGATATTTGTATGAGGCTACCCTGTCGAGTTTCTCACCATTCAGGTACCAACAACGATTCCTTTTTTTACTGTAATTAACCGTCATGGACTTTGACTTGTGAAGATTTATTTGGAGGGCGTTCTTTGCTGAAAAGGCGTAGGTTGCATTCAGGAGGTGCTGAAGGCCTATTTGAGTGCGGCTTATCAGCACCAGATCGTCCGCATATAGCAGGTTTGAAAGGGTAATTCGTCCTAGCTTGGGTGCGTGATTGCGGCATTTATCGAGTTCTGCAGGCAGATCCGCTAGAAAAAGATTAAATAAGATGTGCGCTAGTAGGCAGCCCTGTTTTAATCCTTTAGTCGTCCTAATTGGCCTCGAAAGGTGTGTGCCTGCCCCAAGCTTGATTTCGATCCAGGTGTTGGAATGGAGCAGTATTAGGACATCTAAGAGGCGCTTCGGAATACCCCAGTTGTATAATTTCTTCCAAAGTTTGTTGCGGTCCACATGATCGAAGGCGGCAGTATAGTCAATGAACGTAAGGAACAAGGGTGACTTAGTTGCCTTTGCTGCACCCATCAGGAGGGACAAAGCCATGATGTTAGTTGTGGTCCCTTGGCCTTTACAGAAACCTGTTTGGTTTAAGGGGGATGATGGTATTTTAGGACGCCCATGTTGATAATTCCTCCAAGATAAGACCTGCAAAGTATTTAGCTTCTACATCAAACAAGGCAATGAGTCGGTCTCTATTTGGATGACTCTTGTTCCCATGTTTGTAAATTGGACTTATGTGTGAACCATGCCATGAATCAGGAAGCGTCAGGGTTAAATTTGCGTTGTTGAATATTGGTGCCAGAGATGCACTTCAAAAGTCTGCATCTGATTTGTACCGCATAGATGGTATTCCATTCGGCCATGGCGCTCCATTGGGTCTCCCTTTTTTTATTTGCCGTCTGATGTCTGCTGGGGTAGTTTTCATTGGCCCTTGCTCTACATCTTTTACAGGTGTTTCTTCCCTATTGAGGTAGACAGGTTTCATTGGCCTTGTTCCTTCACACTCCCATGTTTCTTGTATGCTTACGACCATGTGATGATTGAGTTGTTCCTTGCTGCCAGGCCTTAAGGGTTTTGTCTCAGGAGGCATTGTTGTCGTGTCACATGTGGTGTCATCTTCGTTGAAGTGTGAAAGTAGGTATTTTGACCATACTTCCTCCGATATGTGTGAGTTTAGCCCTAAGTGTTCGGGGCTCTGTAACCTTTTTACCGTTTGCCAGAACCTAGAGCTGTTTTTTTGCTTCCCCTCGTGGACAAGTTTAGCCCAAAGATCGTCATTTCTTTGCTTTTGGCTTTCCCATTTCATTCGTTTGAGCTCTTTTTTCGTTTCCCGCAGAGTTGTTTGCAAGCTGTGGTTTATCTGGTCCTTCCTCCTAAGTCTCAGGGTTTGGTTTATTATTCGTTTTTGCATTTTCATGTCCGGAGTTAAAAATTTCCCAGCTGAAAACCCCTTTGCTTGGCCAGAGTTTTTGGACATGATGTTTGCATGTTGTACATAACCAATAGGAAAAGCTGCTTTACACTAATAGCTTTGCTAGGAAATCTTTTATAAAGGGTATTAGTATGGAGTTGGGAAACATAATGGGCTGATTTACATGAAGTTAATACTCTTTTGTGTTTGTTTGGCTTTTTGGGCCTAAGACAACGTGGCCGCCAGTGAATCCAGCATAGCTGTGACTTGAATTAAAAGAAGAGAGCATGCACAGATTGTACCAGCTTGCCTCAAGACATGAAGGAGTCAAGGCCACTGTGAACTGTACATTCTTGTGATTGTGCCAATGTACCAGTGTTAGTTAAAGTATCACACCTGCCTACGATATGACAGGAAGGAAGGGAAAAAGATAGAATCTTTTTTCCTAGTAAATGTTGCAAAAACCTATAAATGTATTTAATCATTTACACTTCTTTTGTTAAAACTGGTATGCTCTAGAATTTAGAATGAGATCAGGATGATAAAACCTCTTGCCATCATGGCTGACCAGGTGGGGGGTGCTCATATTTTTTCAGAGAGTCCTTGTACGTCATATTTTTGGCACCAGGCCACATTCCTTTAAAGTCTGGGAAAGGAGAGGGTGCTTTCAAGGAGCAGCTCCTATGAGAGTGGCAGAGAGCAGCCACAGATGGAAAGGCTTTTTTAGATTTAGATGCTAAAATTCTAAGTTTATGTTTTTACTAATTAACTAGGTCTGGAAAGATGTATTTGTCTTATGCATTTATTTCTCTTAAGGGGAGATTTTTGAAAATTATTTAATTATTGATTAGCCTTGCAAGACCCTTTTTCTTAGAAACTCTTTAAGAGTTTTGACTGACATTTTGCGCCACATTTTCTTTCCTACATGTGATGCTTATATGCAGACTGTAATATGTTCTTTATTAATGCTATTTTTCCTGTTTTCCAAATTCTGTAACCTGATTGATATTTTACTAATGAATAAAGGGTCAGAGAAAATTTAACTTGTGACTAGAAAATAAAACCCTTTAAAATACTCAACAATACTCTTCATTGGCTTAAATAATAATAGCATTTTTGATTGTTCATGATTATTTAAAGTCTCCTGAAGGTAATACGTGGTGTCAAGGGCCCAACACCTTTTCAGCGGTAAATAGAGGTAGCATGAGGGTTTTGAATTGCGAAATTACCATAAGATATTACCGCTGAATCATCCCAATTTAATTTTTTCATTTTCAGCCAAAATGCTTTTCATATTACCGGCTGAAATCAGGTCTTTGACCGTGTGTTGAAGGGGTTGGTGGTAGGGCCTGGTCTCTTCTTTTGGTCAACAGATCTGAAATGGATAGCAGCAGCAAAAATCTCTCCTGTCCAATGGATGGCCTGTTTTTTTAATTTTAGTTCATGGAAGATCCTCGGACCCACCTTTGGATGGTAGGTGGGCTAAAGTGGCAGAACTTTGCAAATGTGTTGACTCTTTGAAGCACACCTAGAACATTTTTTAAACACTTTTGTCTTCAAAGACTACTGTATAGATTTACACCAAACCAGCCAAAAGCCCATTTTCAAAATAATGTACTCATTTCATGCCAAGGTTTGTGCAATGATCATGATTCCACCGATGATGTGACAGATGACTTTACAAATGACATAAACAATCTCACTAGTGACATATTACCATATCAATAGTGTAATAAATGACAACAGTATAGGCACAGCATAATTCTTTCATTTAGTTTAAATATGTGGTGTGAAGATCTATCAGTTTTATAAATGTTGTAAGCTCTTTAGTATTTAATTTGGTGTGTATGGCAGATGCGTGAACTATGATTTTTAAAGCTAAAGTGGGATATCACTTACTCATTTCTAATAAATGGTATGGATATGTCACCTTTACACATTGATCTGAATAGAATAGTCTTAGAACTCTTGGGTGCCTTACCATTAGAGAGTTCAACCCTAAACTTTGTAGCACTCCTCCTAAAGTGCTCCAGTAGCACCCAGTAAAGGGTGTTCTGCAGGAGATATAAAAAAAGCAGAGTACTCTTGAATAATGAGGTTCTATACAGAAATGAATTGCTGATTGGCCACTGGTGGAGGTACCTTTGGAATGAAAGACATTCACCCGTCTATCACAGGGTTGTCTTCTTTCATGCTTTGGAGTCCATCCTATATAGGCCAGGGCAGGTTGGCCATTTATTTAATCAGCAATTTCCCCATGGGGTGGAGTCTATATTTTGAAGGTCACTTGTCCCTGCTTCTGTCTCCAGCAACCAATGGCAGCTGTCTCCAGCAACCAATGGCAGCAGACACAGAGGTCAAAGCGAGAGTGAGTGAGAGAGAAGAAAGGTAGGGAAGGGAAGGGAAGGGAAGGGAAGGGAAGGGAAGGGAAGGGAAGGGAAGGGAAAAGAAATGAAATGAAAGGGGAAGGGAAAGGGAAAGGGAAAGAGAAAGAGAAAGAGAAAGAGAAGGGGAAGGGGAAGGGGAAAGAAAAGGAAAAGGGAAAGAGAGGAGTCGGGGAAGGAGAAGGGGAAGAGGAAGAGAAAAGGCGAAGGGATAAGGGAAAGGAAAAAGGGAAAGGAAAATGGAGGGAAGGGAAGGAAGGATGACACCAGAAAAAACAACACAGGAAGGGAACTAGGTTGGTTTGAGCGTTTTTGACACAGGAAGACACATGGACTTTTTTTTGCCAGTGCTGCTTTTGGTTCGCACCCAGCATTCAGCTTGGCCAAATGTGCATCCTCCACACCACCGGTGGATGTGCTTTCTGTATAGAGCTCCCCTACAGGCAGACGGTCCTCTACGAGTGTGGGAGGTCACAGGCTTTTCAGACATGGTAGCTTGGAGACAACCTTCTAAAGTGTAGTTGTGCTACCGAGTTCATGAATTCTGAGGTGAATTGTTGTGTTGTGCCCTTGATTCAGTTACAAAAGCTATACATTGCATTTCCTCCTGCTTTCTTGCTACAGAAGATGCTTGACTTTGTTTACAATTGATTGTGCTGTCAGCCTTGAAACCTTTTGTAGATGCCTTTTACTAAGCAATGCAATCTGTTTCGGTTAAGCTTTCAGAACAGCAGTTCAGGGGTTCTTTAAATGTATGCATATACAAATAGGGGAAATGTTTGCAGCAATTTAAAAACCATTGGGGACTTATTTGAACTCATGCATATACAAATATGTAAGTCTTTAGCAGCAATTTGAAAACAATTTCTGAGTTCTTTAACCTCATGCATATATTAATGTGGTAGGTTTTATTAGCATTTTGATAACAATTCAGAAGTGTTATTCTTGTGCTTATAGATTAGCAGTTTTCAAGCTACCAAGTACGAGTGTCTTATTATTCACTTCTTCCAAAACATACTTTACTTAACAATCGCAATTGACATACTAGAAATATGTGCTCATAGAGTCCCTATAGTTAACCACAAATCAATCAATCAATCAATCAATCAGAATTTGTAAAGTGCAACACTGTCACCCCTTGGGGTATCTCGGCGCTGTGTCTCCGTTGAAGAGCCAGGTCTTGAGTCTCTTCCTTAATTCTGCCTATGAGCGGGCTGTACAGAGATGGAGGGGAAGGTCTACCAGGTCTTGGCTGCAATGTAGGAGAAGGAGCAGCCATTGCTGCTCACTGAGAAGGATGCAGGGGTATGTGCGAGGGTGAGTGAAGAGGAGCACAGGTGTCTGGAATGGTTGGTGGAAGTTCAGTCAATGGTTGATATAGGCAGGTCCTAGGTTGTAGAGGTCTTTGTAAGTATGTGTGAGGATCTTGAACTGGAATCTCTTCTCGAGACGGAGCAAGGGGGGGTCTCTCCGGTGGGGAGAAATGTGGGTTCGTTTGGGGAGGTCCAGGATGAGTCTGGCTGTGGCGTTCTGTATGGTCTGGAGTCCTCTGAGGAGCTGAGTGGAGATGCTGGTATAGAGAGCATTGCAGTAGTCGAGGCGGCTGGAGATGAGGGCCTGAGTGATGGTCTTTCTGGTGATGGTTGGGATCAATCTGTAGATTCTGCAGACCATTCGAAGTGTATAGAAGCAGGAGGAGGCGACTGCGTTGACTTGTCATTTCATGGTCAGCTGGCTGTCAAGGATGATGTTGAGGTTGCGTGCATGGTCGGTTGGTGGGGGTGTAGGTCAGAGTTCTGCAGGCCACAAGCTGTGGTCCCATGTGGGTTGTTCTTCCTGAACATCACTACTTCGATTTTGTCAGAGTTGGGTTGAAGGCAGTTGTCTCTCCTCCATTTTGCTATGTTGGTCATGGCACTGCAGAATTGGTTTTGGCATTGGATGGGTCCTCTTGAGCGAAAGGATCAGGTGAGTGTTGTCTACGTGGGACATTATATTGAGTCTGTGGGATCTGACGACATCTGCCAGGGGGGTCATGTAGATATTGAACAGGGTGGGGCTGAGGGATGATCCTTGTTGTGCACTGTATATTATGTTTTTGGGGTCAGAGGTGAAGGGAGGCAGTTGGATGCTCTGTGTGCGTCCTGTAAGGAAGGAGGCGATCCATTTGAGGGCATCTTGATGTATGGCTATGTTGTAGAGTCTGTTGATGACGGTGTCATGGGAGATGGTGTTTAATGCCTTGGAGAGGTCGAGGAGGATCAGAGCCATAGTTTCTCTGCAGTCGAGGAGAGTTCTGATGTCTGTGTCAGCAATCAGTGCTGTCTCGGTGCTGTGGTTGGCACATAATTCAGATTGTGAGGTGTCCAGTAGGTGTTTTTTCCAGGAATTCAGTAAGCTACTTGTTGATGGCTCTCTCAGAGAGATGAAACAATAATGTTTTAGTTCACTGGGGTCGGCGGAGCCTTTCTTTTGGAGGGGTCTGACATCTGCGTGTTCCCATATGTCCTGGAAGGTTGCTGTGGAGTTGGAGGTTTTGGGGATGCTGGTGAATTGCATGCTTATTGGGTTCATTGTGAGGTTGTAGAGGTGGTGGGGGAAGGGGTTGGTGGATGCCCCTTTGTTGATGGAAGACATGACATGATGGCGGAGGTAGTCACTGGTGGCGAGTGGAGTTACCAGGTGATAATGGTTTGGCTGATGTTCGTTGGTTGGTAGAGGTCATTGGGGTAGAGGTTGGTGGGTTGTAGGTTGAATTGTAGTAGATGTTGGTGAACTTGCTGTGGAAGTAATCAAAGTTGGTATCACAGAGTTCTTGGGAGGGTTGGATGGTGTTCTCTGTGGTTGTTGGGTTGGAGAATTCTTTGACCATCTTGAAGAGTTCCTTTATGTGGTCGGCTGCGGAGTTGATGCGGGTGGTGATGACTGCTTTATTGGCTTCCTTGATGTGCCGGTGCTGAGGGCTGTTTTGTGAGCTGCTCTGTCTGTGGGGTTCTTGGTGGGGCACTATTGTTTCTCCAGTTGGTGGCAGTTATGCTTGGTGGTCCTGAGTTCTGGGGTGTACCAGCTGGCATGTTTGGAAGTTTTGTTGGATTTTGCAGAATTCAGTGGGGCAGCTCTCTCAGTGATCAAGTCAGCAAAGTTATGGAAAACCTTGTTGATGTCCGTTGAGGCCTTGGGTTGGGAGGTGGTGGGGGCCTGTGACCACGGAGTTTCGGAGACCTTGTTCCAGCTGCAGTGGGGGGGGTTCGGACACCTAGAGATGGTTTGTTGGGCATTGGTGATGATGAAGTGAACAATGGAGTAGTCAGTCGTGGTGAGTTCTGTAGTGGGTCTGACTTTGATTCTGTCACTGGAGGTGACAGTGTGTGTCTGGCTTTGTGTGTAGGTTCAGTAACCAGTTGGGTTAGGCCAATGTTGTTCAAGTTCACCAGGAGGACGACTGAGTTTGCATCATTGGGGTCGTCAATGTGGAAGTTGAGGTGCTGAGTAGTACGTAGTGGTGATAATCGATTTCTAGGGCGCGATGAGGTTGGGGATGGCATCGCAGAAGGCTGCTCGGGGTGATGGGGGTCTGTAGGTGGGGGTGTCTCTTACCATGGTCTTCACGTCAGTTTATAGTACAAAGCTGAGGTGTTCATGGGAGGCGTGGGGTCATCATTGGTGATGGTGCATTTCATGGATTCCTTGAGGATGATGGTGATGACTCCACCTTGTTTGTTAGCAAGGTCTTGTGTATCACCATGTAGCCTTCAGGACTGGTGGTGGTGATGTTGGGGCTCATGGAGTGGTTGAGCCATGTTTTGGTGATGAATGCAAAGTCTGTGATGAGGGTGGTGTTGGTGTCCCAGATGTCTGTGGCATGTTTGCAGAGGGAGCGGCCGTTGAGCAGGATACAGTGAAGTAGTTGCAAGTGTCCTTGGCCTCGTGGGCAGGAGTGGTGCAGGATCTATCGCAGCTTGTGTCAGAAGAGAAGTGGCAGTGTTGACAGGTGAAGGGTCCTTTGCTGGATAATGGGGAGGAGGAGATGCAGCTGTTGTTTTGGCATCGGGGGCCAGATCCAGGAGTTCCTTGGTTGAGTACCATTTGGTGTCAGGAAGGTCAGAGGTCCTGGTGCTGGGTGCTTTCCAACTGGTGGTCCATTGGTGGCACACCCGCTGAATGCATTTGCTGTGTGGCCATACCAAATACACAATGGCAGAAGCAGATATTACCTCACAGCTCTTTGCAGGGATAATTGAAAGCTTGAGTCTGACAGTAGAATGGAACAATTTGGGACACCCCTACCTGTCAAACGTTTGACTCTAAAATGCAGATAAAGTCAGTCATTAGAGAGGGTGATCTCTTTAAGGTAAATGGAAAATTAACACTTCTTTGGAGGGTGAAGTTTACGGAGGCATTGTGTATGTCGAGCCAGAGAATAGGGGAGAAAAGAGAAAGAAACCCACAAAATGCGGGTAGTTCACAAGCATGACAAATTTTGAAGACATTCTTTGTAATGTGTATTTTCAAAGACATAAGCGTTATATAATAGGACAGGTTTTCAGACAAAAATATTTCACACTTATTTCCAGGCTTACTTTCCCATGTAGGGAGATCAAACATTGGTTAATAAGTAAAAGAAAACTTAGTTGCAGGGGCCTAAAGGTTTTCATAGGAGCCCACTGCCAGCCCTGCTCAATGTCAAAGTTGCTGAATACCAAGGCTGCCTTACCTTGATTACATATCATGCCTCCTCCTTCCACCACCTTTCACTTGTCTCTTTATCTCACTTTTACAAGTTATGTTTCTTCACTGCTTTCTCCCTTTGTTTGCTGTTTTCATGCATCCTCCTTCTCCTTATTGCTCCCTTTTCTGCTTCATCTTTTTAGCTCTGGGTCAGAGTCTGATAATAAAAATAGAAGTTTTGTTCCCCAAAGATGACTGCCAGTGCCCCCAACTGAAAACACCAGCACAAATTAAGCCCTGAGAAATCATGGGATGTGAGCGTCTCACTGACAGACAAAGCAAAACTCTTCTAAGGAATGATGTGCAGTGCTATCAAGTGTAGTGGATGTTTCTAAGAAAATATTTTTTAAATGCCATTTGTGTGTGTCAGTGAGGCTTTTGAAGACAGCAAGTGCATCTATTCAAGTGAATGTGTGGAGTTTTTCACAGACTACAGAGACAGGACTGATAATGTTTCTGGTTAACATGCACTTTGCACAAGAGACAGCTCAATGGAACAGCCATATAAAGGAATCAATTCACAAAGGCATTTATAAGTATGTTATGCAGCACTATAGAAGTTCATTTTCCCATACTCATAAATGCCTTTGTAAATTTGTCCTATAGAATGTTAGTCCTAGTATACCCTAAAAACATGTAAACCAAGAGATAATATTCTTACCTTAGTGAATCTTACCCTTCATTATTATTTGATCCCAGAATGACTGATATACAGATGTGAATAATAAGCTGACTCACTAACCTGTTCATGTAAACTAACTTCAGACTCATGTGTTGCCTCTGAGTGGTGTAATGCCCTTCTTCTCTAGATTTTGGCGGTCTTCAGTTCAAAGCCGGAAGCCCTAAAAAATACCTCATTTCAACATAGGTTTACCTTTTTGTAAGAGGAATCAGTATTACTCCTGGGGCATGCATTTTCCTCTTTATAAGGTGTTACAGTTTAATAAACGTAAGAAAGGAGACCTTACTATTGGGCAGGGAGAGCAACATCTTCTCATTCGTCAACATGCCACTCTTCCCCTCCACCAGTCATGAATAGCAACTCCCAGACTAATCTAAGACATCCCACAGTGTTAGCGCCAGGGAGTACAGAGTCACAGAGGCCTTGCACATTCTTCTCAAAGTCAGTGGTGATCTGTAGGAAATTGGGTTACTGATTGAGTGGAATGAAAGCCACACATGCAGCAATTACAATTCTCGTCAGACTGAAACACAAGAAATTAACCTGTGCTTAACCCTCTGGTAGCTTGGCACAAAAGAAGTCATGCTGTAGGCAATGTGTAAAGTATGTATTCAGCACTTCAAAAGGTAATAAAGTGAAAAGACAACACCAGAAAAATCGCACACTCACTTGGGTGAAAGTAAAATGTAATAAATTATTTGAGATCAAAACAACAGAAATCCAAGTAGTAGAACCGGAGATAGGCAATTTTAAAAGTTTTAGCAAAAACAGTGAACAGAATCACAAAGACACAACTGTGGTTATCTGGTCACGCCGGACCAGGACAAAGTCATAAGGTCAGGTCAGGTGATACTGAGGGAGTGTGTGCCAGATACAGGGACAAAGTTAGGCCTGTTGAACAAGGCACCTTAAATCCTGATGGGAAGCGTTGCAAGATCCTGTGTCAAAGATACGTTGTGCAGAGGCAGTTCCAAAAAGCTGAGTGGCAATGTGCCGTCTTGTGCTGGAGATGCATTGCGCAGTGGCAATTCTAATAAAGCCATTGACAGGGCTTGTGATGTGAAGGCCTGCACTGTTGTCAATTATGCTGTAGATTAAGGTTTATGATGTGAAGTCCTGCGATTGGGATAGCACCACTTCGTTGGGGCAAGACTCACAGAAGGCAGAGACCATGTGCTGTGTTCAGGATGGTTGGAGACTTTTCAGTCCCTGAGGCTCTGATAAGGAAGCCAGGAACTAGCCCTTGTAGTTACTTTGGTGGCCCTGGGTTCTATTTGCAGGTCCAGTCTTTCTCGATCAGACAGCACAGCAACAGAGTAGCAGTCCTTCTTGCAGAGCCACGCAACAGGCCTTCTGACTCTTTCACAGGTCCAGAGGTGTACTGAAGAACTGAGTGTAAGGGTCCATTATTTATACTTTCTCCCATCTTTGAAGTAGGAGAAGGTTCTGGAGATTTCTACCCTTAGATGTGTGGTAGGTGACAGCTCCTCCCCCCATCAAGTCAGAGATTGCCTATACAGCCAACACTTATTCCCCTTTGTCTCACTGTCTGGGAGAAATGCACAAAGACCAACTGCCATACATGAGACTCAGCATACAGGCTGCAAGCACCAAATGATTAGGACAAGAAAATGTAAACTTTCTAAAAGCGGCAGATTCTGAATTGTGACTTAAAATCTGACTTTACCATTAAAGAGGGTTTTAAATTATAATTCTTTAGACACCAAACCTGATATTCCCACTTTTTCCCAATAGAAATATATCACTTATTAAATGTTATAAGGTAACCCAAAGTTATCATATGGGAGAGGTAGGTCAGTAATGAAAAACTAATTTAAGGGTACTTCACACCCAAAACATGTAAAACTTAAAAGTACATGTCCAAATTTTTAAATAAATCCCATATTGCTGTATGGCCTGTTTAATGCCTACCATAGGGGTGACTTATATGTATTAAAAAATTCGGGCCTGATAATAGCTTTCATTTGCCAGGAGGAAATGGCAGTTTAAAACTGTGCTCGTAGGCTGCAGTGGCAATGGCAGGCCTGAGGCATGTTTGACAGGCTACTTAAGTGGTTGACACAATTAATGCTGCAGGCCCACTAGTAGCATTTAATTTACAGGCTCTGGGTACATGTAGTATCACGTTACTAGGGACTTATAAGTACATTAATGTTGCCAATTTGATGTAAGCCAATGTTCCAATATTTTAGGGAGTAAGCACATACACTTTAGCACTGGTTAGCAGTGGTAAAGTGCACGTCTAACATGATCCATAGAGTGGTCTCTGTTAGGTCCACCTCCACAGGGCCACCGGTAGGCCTTGATTAAAATGAGAGAGAAGACTGGCTGCATGGTCAATGGAAACATTAAATTGCTCCTCTGGCCCTGAGCATACCTTTGAGAGTGTGAGGAGAGTCAGACACTACACATACTAATTGGTAATCTCCCTTGCCACAGTGCATGACTATGGGGTTAGGCTACCCATTTAAAGATCTTGGAAGAACAGAGGAACATTCTGGTGGTTGCTATGCCCATAAACTCCCAAATTCCACAGGAGAGTTGCCTTCTTGCAGCATAACTTAGAATTACACCAGACCCATTTTGGATCCCTTTGTCTGGTCATGTACTTGTAAGCTCAAAACATATTGGTGTCCACGCTCATACACCCTCTTTCGTCAACAGCAAATTGCCTATCAGTTATCCCGATGACTGTTGAGCACACTTTCTTGGATCATTCTAAGGTGACCTGTAAAGGTGAAGGAGCAGATGCAATTATTTTATCCCCCTGGTCTTGGTCCAACTTAGCCTGTTGCATTCTGCATTAAGGCTGATTGAAGAGGGGTGTGGCCATCCCTATCCATTCAATCCTTTCTTCCTTGACACCAGAGGCCATCTTTCTTCATTGCCAGTCTGATTCACATGTAGTTGTAGGCTTGTCAAACCGTCAAATATTAAAATATTTTTGGTTAATTTTGCTCGAACTTGATCATTGTCCAGATCAATAAAACCTTACTCTGTTTAATATTTTACTTGCTGAATAGTCAAGGCCGACTTTTCCCGCTCCTTCTGGCACATGACTATTCAGCCCTCTGTTAGTTGCTGTTCGTTAAGAAAACTATAAGGGGATTTTGACCCATGATAACCCATGATGAGAAGCCCAAGGGATACAAGGTAATCCCAGGATGAGGCACTGTTACTAGGGAGATTGGACATCAGCAACAAGGCTAACCAAAGAGTTGTTTTACCAGTTGATATGTGGAAGAATGTTTACCAATGACTCCGAATATTTATTGGCCACTGTTAAACTTGGTATCCTTTGGTGTGTTTTTCCTGTGTTTTTGCTTTCTGACCTCCAGGTTTTGACTCTGTTGTTGCTGGTTTAGTGTCTCTGTGCACTTTCTCACTGCTGATCAGTGTTAAAGTGCAAGTGCTCTTATGGTACATTATGTTTATGGATTGGGGTTTCCATGTTTGGCTTATTTGATTTGCTGCTACATCCCTAGTAAAGTGCACACAGTGTGCCAGGGCTTGAAAAACAAATGCTACTAGTGGGCTTGCAACACTGGGTGTGTCACCCATCTGAGTAGCCCTTTAAAGGTGTCTCAGACCTGCCACTGAAGTGTCTGCACACAATTGTGACTGCCATGTTGACCTGGCAAGTCCACCCACTTGACATGTCCCAAACCTTCCCTTTCTTACATGTAAGAAACCCCTCAGGTAGACCCATGGTACCCCATGGGCAGGGAGCAGTATATGTGAAAGGTAGGACATGTACTGGTGTGTGTGACATGTCCTGATAGTGAAATACAGGGCATTTCATTTTGCACAGCTCGTACGTTACATGATGCACTGCCCTCATTCTGCACCACAGCCTTGGCCTAACAATGCCAGCATCATCGACTTCAGTTCATCACCCGATGACAGCGCTTCAACGATGACAATGCCGCTGCTTGCACTGTGACCTGCCAGCACTGCAACAAGCACCTCATCACTTCACACCACTACCATGGTCTCACCAAAGCCGCAAGATGACTGTCACTGAGCCACTGCCTGCACCGCAACCTGAGGGCCCCGCACGCCGCACTACTGCACTTCACACCGCAGCCCTAACGCCCTGTCAACACTGGTGCTCCCGGCTTCAACTACGAAGAGTTCGATCTGCAACGCACATGACTTCAAGGGCCCAACAACTCCTGCACCCTCCTCCGGAATGGACGCCTGCTGATACCGGCTTTTTGGAGCTTTACGAGAGGATGCTGATGCCCTACATTTCTGAAGGTACTGTTTTGTGGATCTTTCACACGGTTTTCTGGCCCACGATACCACGGTCAGCCAGAACTGTTTGAATTTGTTGTTCATGATGCCATAATAGCCCCAGACGGATCTATCAACTTCTAGGAACTGTATTTTAAGTCTATTTTTGATTATTGAGATTTCAGAGAACTATATGGTGGATTGTTATTGTTTTTGGTCTTGTTTGCACAGATAAAATATTGGTTATCTTTCTAAAAATGGTGTTGTGTCCTGTTGTAGTGTTTTCACTGTATTGCTGTTGGTTATGTGCAAATGCTTTACACACTGCCTCTGAGATAAGGCTGACTGCTCGTGCCAAGCTACCAAGGCGGTGAGCTGCGGTTCAATCAGTAGTTTATTCCCCCTATCCTGACTATCCTGACTAGAACAAAGGGTCCCTACTTGGACACGATAACACCTGCCAACTAGAGACCCCCATTTCTAACAGCCACCTTCCTTCTAATCTGTTTGAACATCCTGGATGCCAAAACCCCATGAAGGTGCAAAAAATCAGTTTATGTAGAACGTATGGTCTTTGGAGATAGTTGCCCTTGATGTGCTATCTGAAAGCGAGTTCCAAAGTGAGTTTCACTTTTGAAACATCTTTATTTTCTTCAGGGATCACTGAACCAAGACCAGCCGCCATGGTTCAGCACTCTCCAGCTAAGTATTGCATCCTTGACTGACAGTAGATAATGCATTTTCTACAAGATGATCCACCTGGACGTGTCTTCACCAGTCTACCCACCAGACTTTGAAACTGGAGGTTTTTTGGGGGTGAGACCTGAAACAAATGCAGTACCCTTTGCATTATTGACACTGAAAATGATAAAGGGATGGAATAAATAGAGATGCCACTCCATACTTTTACTTTGAGCAAGGCCCCTTTTTCACTGTGCATATTGAATTAACCAACGTTTCTCTATTTGTAAGTAAATATAATATTGTTTCTTACATTGATAACTGAAGTATTGTTTTCAGATACTGTTTTTGTCGTCTGTCTTGCTTTCATGATTCTCTTATAAGTGGTCGTGGTGTCTATGGTTCCAGGTGTATTCTTCTCCTTTGCACATTCCCTGCATGGATCCCAGTCTGCTGCCATATGTGAGGATTACAAGTCCTGTATTGATAGGAGCAATCACATTCTCAGACGCATATTGGAGCGTGGAGCCCTACATCCAAAGTAACCTGATGGCACTTTTCTCTAATACACCTTATGCAAGCCCATGAGCTGGTGCCACCTCATTGTTACTGGAGCTTCATGTACAGAAAGGATGGAAAGTGGGACTCTTGTCACTGTCAAGTCATCACACAAGCATCATCCTTCTTCCATATCAGCTTGGCCTAACCAGACACATTAGATGAGGAGATGAGAGTATAGAACCTTAATAAAAAGCAGGGCAGTACCTACCCCCAACAAATTACTGTTGGGGCAGGTGGCTGACTGGCTCATTAGTGCATTACCTGAAAGAAACCAACATGGGTGTAATGCCTAAGTGGAACTGGGTAGCACTTATGTAAACAAGGAAAATGGTGCCCCAGACTTCTCTTCATCAAATGTATAACTGTTTCAACAATTCTCATTCATTTCTTTAACCTGCTTTTGGCCTGCTTGTCTGCTTTTGTTCTGCTTGTCTATAGTATTATATCCGAGATCTCCTGTTTGCCAAGTGTGTGACAGTCATCTTTTTACGCTTTAAAATTAACGTTTATTAAGTAGGAAAAAGGGAAATAACAGATGGCTGGTTAACAATATATTATAATAACAATTTATTGAAGACATTTTAACAATAATAAGATAGAACAGGAACATTTTTTGCAATTATATGTAGAAAAAAGGACGCGAAAGGGAGAGAAAAAGAAAAAAGAAAGAGCAAAAAATAAAAGCACTTGTCATGTAATGAAATTAACATAATTATAAACAGTAGTGGAATAACAAAAATCACAGAGTACATATTATCAGTGAAACAAAAAAGCAAAACATTACAATTGGTATGGAAGCTCTCAGAAGAAAAATAATATATTCAAGGAGGTTTAGGTACTTCATCAGTTAAGGGTTGATGAATGTCCTTAAAACTGAGGAATCTAGAAACCTGGTTACTGGAGACCAGAGAGAATTTCGTTTGATAGCAAGAGGTGCAACAGTCATCTAGTCCCTGTTTTTTTTAAACTTTATATTCTGAGGTTGGTAGGTATGTTACCCCTTTAATAAATCTAAGCTACAAGTCCCAGAATGCAAATAAAGCTTCAGACTCTGCTCTGTAGAAGTATCCATTTATATTCCATCTTATTTGGAATTCCAAAACCTACAAAAGACTCAGAACCGAAAACGAATGTTTGTTACTGGGATTTAAATACATGGCTGGTCCCTCACAATGTCCCGGATCTTAAACACTCCTTTTTAGGCCTCTCCTGGTGTTAGCAGCGTGCATGCGCTGACCTCGACATGCAAGGGCTTCTTGGAATCGATACGGTTCCAGAAGTCATGTCGCTGCTCCACCTGCAATTTTGATTTGTGCATGTCGTTTTGCGTCATGGATTATGTAAAACACAGTGTAATGATTGCACCGAAGGCAATCATTACACTGAGGGTTGCCACCCTGTCCGCTTTTGACCCCGCCCACTGGGATTGGATCGTTTACTTGTGGAGGGACACGGCCTCCTTCAATTACTCTGTAAGAGCACTATATTTGTTATTACTATATGTGTTCGGATTTTCACTGCCAGCATGGCTGTACAGCTTGGCCGGCTTTTCTGCAACCAAGGCGCTCGCAGAGCGAATTTCATGTTTTGTTTTAATGTTTAATTTAACACAGGCACTGGATGGCTTCCTTCCAATTTGGACAATCCCACCTTTCCACATCCACTGAAATTGAGTTTGCGGTATCTCTGCCGCCAGAGCGTGTGCTCCCTGCCCTGCCTCTGGCACTGCTTGTTTCAACTTCCACTACAGCAGGCCTGGCAGAAGAGAAATGCGTGACCCGATGTGCTCTGTACAGTAAAATACAGTCAGCAGCGAAGAACTGCTGGCAGTAGGGTCACAGTGGAAGCCAGTCGGGGGTCAGATTCTCTTCAAGCCATCCTAGATTTAAATACCGATGTCTATGGGGCGCTGCTGAGTGCGCCATTTCCTTAGTTGGTTATGCCCTCTCTACTTTTCCAAACACCCTTTGAAAATGTACCCCATGTGTCCCTGATACTGGCCACCCTACTGTACCCGCTGGACGGACTGCACAAAAATAAATCCATACTTGGCACATCCTTGAGACCTGTCACTGTGTTTGGAGGCAGATAAAATGTTTGCTAGGCTGGGTTGCCTGAGGCTGCAAGCAACAACTCTACCCTGCAAAAGAGAGAAATATGCTGTGCAGTAGTGACCATTTTAACTCCGCCATTTCCTTTTTCAAGTCCTCATTCTCGGTTCTGTTTCATTTAATCTTACTTACAAGGGCACACTTTTGAATAATTTAAAATACGTAAAACAATTTTTTACAAATGAGCCTGAAAGCTAAGTAAGCAAAAACCTTGTCATATGGGTGAGTAGGGCGTTTTTTAATACTGCAAAAGTTAAGCTTTTGCTTCTGGATCGCAACAGAGGCATAACCAGGCCTTTAAATTGTCTGGGTCCTGCCTGTGTTCAACCCCGCTATTTTAAAAAGCAGGTGCTGAGACGGTTCCCTAACAGGCTCTCTGTTTTTGCCCTCACACTCAGGGTGAAAAACCCCTTTTAACTCTCCAGCAGTATCACCCTTCATTGCCTTTGAGGTAACTTCAAAGAAACGCGTTATAGTACTTTCACAGTCTCATCATGTCGGAACGGAAGCATTTTCAATATCATATATATAGCTATGCCAAAGGTGTTGCTTATTTATCTTATGCAAATAACGATTGACAAAGCCAATAATCCTAGATTGGTGTTATGTGTAATGTTGCATGTGTAATGTGTACAGGTCCTTCCCCTTGTCTCCCAGCAACACACACGGTCCAAGGTTCTCCTATTGTCAACACCCTTGATACCTTCCCACCTATTCCCGCCGAACAACTGCGAATATTATGTAATAAAGTCAAGTCTGGCTCCCCTTTGGACCCGCTCAGACCGGACCAATTCAGGATGCTGTCCCCTACCATTCTTACAGTCATGGGTCAAGTGATAAACGGATCGTTTGCCACGGGCACTGTGCCCAATGCCTGGAATCAGGCCATGGTGGTACCCATGTTAAAAAAAACTCTCTCGATCCGGCCGAGGCAGAGAATTATCGCCCTATTTCACTGCTGTCCTGGGTGGCAAAGAACACTGAGGCCTATGTCAACTCCCTCCTGTCGTATTTTCTGATGAGGATTAATCTGCTTGACCGCTCCCAGAATGGCTTTCGAACAGCACGGAATCTGCCCTCCTGGCTGTGACAGAACATCTCTGGTCCGCTCTGGACACCAGCCAAACATCGGCGACGATCCTTTTAAATCTAAGCGCCTCGTTTGACACGGTGTCCCATGCCATTCTACTGCACTGTCTGGAGGTGGCCGGCATCACCGGACCGGCTTTGGAGTGGCTTGCCTCCTTCGTCCGGGAAAGGTAATTTGTGGTGGCAGTTCCCCCGTTCACCTCGGGCTCGCACCCTATCAAGCAAGGGGTGCCACAGGGTTCTTCCCTCAGTCCTCTGCTTTTTAATCTCTATGTGCAACCTCTAGCCACGGTAGCCAAGAGCAGAGGACTGACTATGGTCTCCTACGCTGACGATACCCAGTTGGTGGTAGCACTCTCCAATAACACCAAGCAGGATTCCCGTAAGTTTCTGGGCCACCTGCAGGCAGTCGCCGAGTGGATGACCGCCAACTGCCTCCAACTTAATGCCAGCAAGTCGGAGGTACTACTGGTGGGGAAGGACCATGGTCAGTGGAGTGACCAGTGGTGGCCGGGAAACCTTGGCCGCGCCCCCCCTCCTAATGAAGCTGTAAAAAATCTGGGAGAGTGGTTTGACTCATCTCTCAACTTCCGAGTCCAAACAAAAAAGTGTCAGGCACCTGCTTTGGACTCTTACGGGGGATTTGTCCTCTTCTGGGGTTTTTTGACGCCCCAACTTGACAGATCATCATTCAAGCATCTGTTCTGTCTAGACTCGACTATGCTTCATCGCTTTACTTAGGATCTAATTAGGCAGAAATTTAGAGGCTTCAAAGGGTTCAGAACGCAGCAGGAAGAACCCTTCTGGGTCTGCGCAGGTCTTGCTCGGCGTCTGGTGCCATCCGGCGCCTGCATTGGCTGCCGATGGCCAGGCGCATTGAATTCAAGTCTCTATGTATCGCATTTAAACCCTTCCATGCTGATGACGGCCCCTAGCCGTCATGCATCACAGTGGGCGTGTGCTGATGACGGCTGGGGGCCGTCATTAACCCGCCCACTCTTTAAAACGGCCGCACAGGCGCAGAATCGCGGCCGCGCCCAAGGGGTTAAAGCCCTGAAATTGTCTTCTCCTGACATCCTGGCACAGCTTATTCTGCCCTATGTTCCCTCACGCCATCTTCTTTCCCAGGGCCAACATCTGGTAGCTGTCCCCCGAATACAGAGAGCCCGTGCTGGTGGCCGCTCATTCCGCTGCAGAGCCGCCCTCCTCTGGAATTCACTTCCAGTTCAGATCCGGGGCCTTAACAGCTACCTGGAGTTTAGGAAGGCCATTAAAACCTACCTGTTTCCTACACCATAGTCTCTCCCTCTCGCCTCTCCGTCTTGTCAGTTGTGTTGCTGCTAGAGCCGGGACGCCCCTTCGCTGGGGCAGCTGTTGTATTATATGTGTGGATGCAATGATAAAAGCAGCAAAATACCAGTGCTCAGCAAAGATTTTCAGCTTAGGTGTTTTAAGCCCTGCCAATATTAATATCGACCATGTCCCTTTCGGAGACCCCCAGTTTATTCATCTTGCTTAAAACTCTGGGCGTAACACAAGAAATAGTACGTTGCATCCCCTGCAATGGGTGTCCATGATTTAAACTAAAGCCTTTAAATACCTGTGACACATGACTCTTTGGGCTGGTCCTGCATTACATTCTGCAGGAACCCCATCATTTTGTGTTACACCACTAGTGGGTACCCTGGTTTTGTCAATATTGGTTAGGTTGGTGACTATAATAGGTTTCGCCTTTGGGACATTATAAGTGTTTAGCCATGCAACAGTTGATGTTGAACCAAGGATATTGTGCAGCATAATTAAATACTTATAAGGGCCCAAGACCTATTGGCTATGCCAATGCTTGTTAATTTTCTTGGAAACATAAAAACACAGAGACAACCGCATCTGCAAAAGATTTCTTTCTCAGCACCATCCTTGTTGTTGCGAAGAATTGTTTGATTTTTCAGATTTTTAGATAAATGTGCCTGTTACTAAAGCCAAGGGTGCACGGTTTGTGAGGAAGAGATTCCCTCTAATGGCTCTTACCAAGTTTGAATCTTTAGGTAAAAACCATGTACAAAGCACTGGTACATGCACATTTTCAATCATGTTTGAAGTTCATTTTTAGTGGTGGGAGGACATTTGTTAAGCTTCAAGTGGAGAGAGCACCTATAAAGAGCTTTTCCTCACCTGCCAGAGGCACCCATTTTAACCTCCATTCTTGGTGATAAACTGTGTTATTTTTTCCAGTAGATTTTCATTGGTTTTCATAACAGCATATAATCATGTAGGACAGTGCCGAATAATCTGACAACATTTCTTTGTGCCATACACTTAGGGGTAAGTGAGAGCAATAAGGGGCATATTTACAATGAAGTGACAGAGTGCGGCATTAGCCTTCATGGCTTAACGCTGCACTCCGTCACTTCAGAAATGCAAGGCTGCACCATGGGGCATATTACCAAGGACCTTATTGCCGCTTTAGCGGGAATTTTTCCCGCTAAAGCGGCAATAATTTTATCACCCTATTACCTAGCTGTCGCTAACACCAGTTAGCGACAGCTAGTAGGAGATAGCGACCATCTTGGAGCCCACTTTGAATGTCAGCGATAATTATCACTAATGACATGCAAAGTGGGCATGCCAAGATGTTAGCGACTGGAAACAGTCGCTAACATCGCTATCTCCTATTACCAACTTTTGGAAATATTCGCGCCATGCGCGAATATCTCTAAAAGCTAACGCCTGGCCAGGGCAGTTCTTAGCCATGTTATCCAATGGGAGGTGGATAACATGGCTAAGAGCATTAGCTCGGTAATGCATGAATATCTCTGACTTTTCAGCGATATTCATGCATTTCGGCCGATTTTTATCGCTTAGAAGATAAACCTTGATAATAGCAAGGCTCCTAAGCGATTAAAATAGGCGATGCACGGCGTTAAAATAATAGCCGCTAACCAATCAGAGCGATAATTATTGCTTATGCTTGGTAATATGCCCTAATATTTACAAAAATATGGTGCAGCCCTGCGTTTCCCCATGCGAGTGTGCTAAACTTAGCAGCCTAGCACCAACGCAGGCCCGCTTGTACCATAGTGCAAGGGTGTCTGCGTTTAGGGGAAGATTGTTTGGGCCTTATTTATGAAAACTGTTGCCACGCTGCTTGAAAACAGCGATGCAACAGTATTCACTGCGCCCTCCTTGCGACATGACTGATGCGTCATATTTACTGTATGACCCATCATGTTGCAAGGAATGACAGATATGTCAGTATTACTGACGTATATATGTCAGCCTAAAAGAGACGCTTTCCAGCAATGTGTCCTTTCACATGGGGCAAGCCCCATGTGAAAGGGCCTGCGTCGGTCTTATGCCTGCTGTGAGGCAGGCATAAGATATTGACGCAGTAGCGTCCTAGAAGTGGCGCAGTGAAATCTCATAGATTTCACTGCGCCACTTTTATGAGGCTTCCTGCGGGGGAACGCCTACACTGCATACATTATACCTGACACAGGTAGAATGTAGCACTGGGCTTTACAAAGTGACGCATCTGCTTAGATGCCTCTCTTTGTAAATAGGGCGCAACATGGTGCATATTTTAGGCCGCTGATTTGTCACAAAAAGTGAATCAACAGCAGTGCAAAAGTGACTCTGGGGTTCATAAATAGCCTCCTTTCTGTGTAGGAAGCTCTCCCTTCCCGCACATAAACAATTGTTAAATTACTTTTTGTAACTTTTATGTGTGCTGCTTAAAGCAGCACACATAAAAGTCGCAAAATATCATTTATTTTTTTGGATTGTTTATGTGTAGGAAGGGATACCTTCCTGCACATAAACAATGAATGGCAATTTGCTGTTTCTATGTGTGCTGCACAACACATCACACATGGAAACAGCAAAAACGAGGAGATTTAACCCCTTCGCTGCGGCGGCTATTCGGCCGCAGCGCTAAAGGGGCGGGGCGGCCGCGCGGCGGCCGCATGCTGGTGACGGAGCCGCTCCGTCACCAGCCGCGGTTGAGCTATGCTGGTGACGGAGCGGTTCCGTCATGACCCGCCCCGCTCATTAGAACGCCCGCGCAGGCGCGAAATCAGCGCCGCGCAGGCGCGGCGGCTGGGCCATGACGGAACCGCTCCGTCATCAGCACAGCTCAACTGTAGCTGATGACGGAACGGTTCCGTCATCAGCAGGGGAGGGGTTAAAGCATTTCTCCTCATTCACCTGTTTAAGACCAGGTTTTCCCTGGTCTTAATTTTGGAGCTGCCTCCTATTTAAGCCACCCTTGTAAATCAGAGGCAGCGTCAAAATCAATGGGTGTTGCGGTGGAACACCCACGGCAACACCCATTGCCCTCTCCTTTCACACTAAGTACAGCGTGAAAGGGCGCATTATTTACAAGGCAGCATTAAACCACGTTAGGTAAATAAGGCGAAGTCTCTCTCGCCATCACTACGTCACTAAAAGTGACATTGTTGTCCCTATGGGGGATTGTAAATATGCCCCTAATATCTGTAACTTTCCCATATGACTGCAATTTACACAGAGCTAAGAATACGCCATGAACTTTCAAAATAAACTAGATAATGCTTGCTGCATATTACTCTCTCCCAACAACTGAAACCCCTCTGGCAAGGTAAGAAGACGGATCATAGCCCCACATTTTCATAGTTCCATGTTATTCTCCAACAAAACCAAATTATTTATTTACACCTACGTACAATGTATTATGGGCATGGAAACAGCAAAGTGGTCACTGCTACCTTATCTTCCTTATCTGGACATGTGACGTCTTCTGACAAATCTACATATCGATAGCATTGCAAATATTGTGACTTACAATGGCTAATTTGTCCGACATTTCCCTATGTATTCATTAACTAGACTTCCCATGCATTATGTGACTTGATTCTGCATCTCTAAATTGTCACCTGTTTGCATCTTTCGACCACTTCTTCAAACTAGGTACTCTGGAGACTTTCCAAGACATAGCTAACCACAGCTATCCCTCTCGTGACATCTCTTTTTTTTATTTGTTTATTGGCATTTTTATAAACAAAAACAAAACAAATAAGGACACATTCTATATCTCAATGGAAAGATTCAGTTATCCAGTACACACTTTAATATGAATGCATAAACCTTCAACATAACGAGAAGTCAAGGCACATCATAGTGTACAATATCCGTTTGACAGCACCTGCCTTATGTAAGCTCGCACAGGGAGGATGTCATGACAATGTGATCATTATCTATCAATAGTGAATCCACACTGGAGGATATCATGGCGACTATATATTATCACACTTTAATCACCTTTTTGATTTACACTATTCAGCACTGCTATACAGTCACCATCTGATACAGAGTTAATATCATACATACATTGGGACATATATGGTAGATTTGGCTGAATCTGGCCAAATCTTCCATTAGGTACGTTGTTCTACCTGCAATATGATGGTTCCCAAATGATGTAGGGCGGTACAGGTTGCGATTCTGATGGAAATTTCTCTATGCACCAAGAGAGTACCCAGTGATAGATTTCGCTGTTCAAATCTTCACAGCTGAGATCATTGCTTGACAGACACATAGCATATATTTCTTTTCGACCCCCTGCTACTTTATAGTTGGTAGTGACTGGCCTTAACACCTGATGAGAGGGGCCTTTTTGGGAATTATTCTATACCTATGGTTCTAGTGGCTGGGGAGCACGGGTAACAGTGCGGACGGGAGAGGAGGTGCGGTCATCTGGAAGGGTTTTCAGCCAATCTAGGAAGGAGCCCCATATATCTTCTTGTCTAGGATGGCATCAGTTCCCAGAAGGTGGTTAACTGGTTGTGGCTGAAGGTGACGTCTTGTACTCCTGCTTTGATCGTGAGGGCCCGCCTGTCCCTCTAATGTATGGAGACCCTGCATTTAGCGAATAAAAGGAGCATTGCACGTCATTTGCGAGTCTTGGGTTGGGTAACTTTTACGTACCCAAATAACCCGATAAGTGGTTGGTGTTCACTTGGTGCACCCAGAATTTCTTGAATTTTGGGGAAAATGTCACCAAAGAAGACAGCGATGGGTGGGCATTGCCAGGCCATATGCAAAAATGAGGCGGGGGGCAAACCTGCATCTCCAGCAACTTTCATCCTGGCTGACCCCCATGTGGTGAAGCCAAGAGGGAGTCCTATAGTACCTGTGTAGATATTTAAAATGTATTAACCTCAATCGGTAGTTAGGTGAGAGTATTTGGAGTTGACCGCAATAAGAAGCCCACTTTTCATCCGTGACAAGGCCATCTAATTCTGAGTTCCAGCCCAGCAGGTCCTTGGGCCTATCTAGAGGTGCTGTCCAGATTGACCTGTACAGTCTGGTGATGAGCCTACGGGGCGAGTTATTAGTTATCATCTGCTCTAGAGTCGGGAGATGGGTAGGGTGGTTGAGAAAAGTGGTATGTATATGTCTGCATATTTCTCTGATCTTATAGTAAAGGAACAACCAGGAGAAGCTCTGTGTGCCCTCAGCTGTAGAAATCGGCGTGGGCTGAAGGTATCGCCGGGATAGAAGTCTGCAAATGTTTCAAAACCCATTGACTTTGCCAGAGTCACATTTCCCCCATCTGCCAGCACTGGGATCTGTGGGTTTTGTGCAAGGAGACTAGAGGGGGTATATAATATCTCCAAGTGAGCTATTGTGCGCAGTCTGTCCCATGCTCACCGAAGGGTCTCAACTGTGTCTTTACCTTCCCTTGGTTTCCGGTATGCCTGATATAGGGTCGCTTGGAGAGAGACTGGTGCTGCTATATCTGTCCAGGGAGCAACCAATGATGTAAAAATTGGGCCTGTGCACAGAATGCGTAGAACAGTATATATGGAGCTCCTAGCCCACCCCATTTGATGGGAAGTGTTAGCAAATCCCAGGAAACACACAGTTGTTTCCCCACCAAGACCAATGATATTAATAAGGATCGCATAGTTTTGAAAAAGCTTGGGTACGCGGTAGTGGAATATTTATAAATAAATATAAAAACTTGGACAATACGACCATTTTGGCAATAGCTACCCTGCCAGCAAGGGATATAGGCAGTCTAGCCCACACTTTTAATTGTCCTTTCAAGCCAGGAGATAGCGCGCCCATAATTCCAATTCCAGATGTCCTGCTCATCCAGACTAAGCCAGATGCCCAAATATTTCATGGGACCATCTGCCCATTTCAATGGATACTCGAGTTCAAAGGGCCTGGTTGCCGTGGTGAGCGGAAATAAGGTGGATTTGGTCCAGTTTATGTGAATACCAGAGGGCCAGCTGAATTTTATAAGTTCTCTGAAGGATGGGGCCCAAGTTAACCTCCGGGTCCGTTAGATATAATGTCATGTCGTCTGCGTAAAGTGAAATCAAAAGGCCTCTGGTACTGAATCCCAGGCCCCTGTCAGCGTGGTGCTGGCGTATCCTTGCCGCTATCGGCTCCACCGCGACCGCGAAGAGAAGGGTAAAAGGGGGCATCTCTGATGGGTCTGGCAGGAGCTGCTGAAAGGGCTTGAGTGCTTACCATTGATGCATAGTCTGGCTGAAGGTGTGTATAAAGCAATTTGATTTGAGCGAGGAAGTGCCGACTAATTCCAATTCGTTCAAGAATAGCCAATAAATATAGCCATTCTAGCGCGTCAAATACTTTAGTTGCATCAAGGAATGCCACCAGCTCCCTTGATTCTGGATTCAAATAGTGTAGCACTGTTAAGAAGGTGCGGATAGTATGTGCAGTGGACCTTCCAGGGATGAACCTTGAATGGTTGGGCCTTGCTATTAGAGGGAGTTAGAGGTTGCATCCTATTTGTAATCAACTTTGCATAGATCTTGGCGCCGATATTAATTAATTATAGGATAGGAATCTAATTCCTGGTTTGGTTTCCCAGGTTTCAGTAGTATTTGGATTATCGCTTCATGCATTGACGAGGGTAGTATACTAGTGGTCTGAGCCTCCTTGAACACTGCAAGAAGGTGGGGCGCCAGTAGATCAGCATACGCCTTATAGAATACAGCTGTTAAACCGTCGGACCCCAGGGCTTTATCCTGTGGCAGGGTACTGATTACCTGCATAATATCATTGGACGTAATTGGCACATCCAAATACTCTCTGTGTGCCCTGCCAAGCCACAATAATTCAATGGAATCGAGGAAGGGTTAGAGTTCCTCAGGTATCGACTGATGGGTAGCGGTATATAGATTGGTGTAAAAATGTGTAAATCGGTCCAGGACTTCCTGGGGGCCTCCTACCAATATTTGATCCACGTCCATAAACTCAGAAATGTAAGTGGCGGTGTATGGCATTTTGAGCACATTAGCCAAAGTTTTACCGGGTCTGTACCCCTCCCCGTAACGTTTTGCTTGGGTGTATTTGCCCATAAACTTCACCTTAAATGTTTCCTCAAATTCCATGATGAGCTCTTTAATAGATACTAACAGATTTGGGTCTGCAGTAGCATAATACCGAGCTTCCTGTTCTTTGATGCGGGCCTCTAGACCAGCTAGTGAGCCCCTGCTGGCTTTAACCAAACTGGCATGACATGATGTACATTTCCTTTGTATTATTACTTTAAACACCTTCCATAGTGAAGCGTATGTGGAAACAGATCCTGTATTAGTGGTGAAATAGTCTTCAATGTCCCAGTGTATTCCTCTCATAAAGCAGCGCCCTGCAGGGCATTTGGAGGGTACCTTCAGCTAAACATTTTCTGTGGTGTGCCTGGGATATTCAGCCTTAGCAGACAAGGGGTTTGGTCTGAGAGCGTTCTGGGGAAGAGTGTGGTGCCCATAGTCCAGGCAACAATATCCTGACATACCAGCCAACAGTCCAATCTGGACAAGGCACTGTGGTGTGCTGATATACACAAGCCCTCCAACACCCCTGGGTACCTCGGCCTCCAAATGTCGGTCAAAGTGACATCTGCTATTATAGCATTTAGTGCGGGGTGCAGGGTGCGGGGTGCGGGAGATGCCTTTTCTCTCAATGGAATAATTTAATACAGCATTGAAGTCTCCTCCCCACACTATAGCATCACAGCCTAGGATTTGAATGTTAGCCCAGACTTTATGAAAGAATTCAGGACGGTCCACATTCGGTCTGTACACTGCAGCAAGTGTCATCCTCACCCCTCCCAGCACTCCATTTAATACTACAAAAAAACCATTTGGGTCTAGGTAAGAGTCAATCGTTCTCAAATCCAGCCCCTGTCTGTTGAGAATAGCAACCCTTTGTGCGTAGTTAGGGTAGATAGAGGAGAAGGTGTGACCCCAGCGTACGTTCTGTAATCTAAGATGAGATGTGCTGTTTAAATGTTTTTCTGCAGTCATTTAGCCCACGGATGTTCCAAGTTAGAAACTTATAGTCAGTCATAACCATCTGTGATGTGTGAGCTGTTGGACTGAGGTGCGTAAGTGAATTTATATTATTTGTGTAGTGCCTTGTGTGTCATTCTCTGTAGTTAGTAAGGTTCCGTGAATTCTGAACCCGTTTCATAAATGTCATGGTTTCGTCGCGAATTTGATAGTAGCGAACCGTAACTAGTGAGCGCGGCAAGTACAAGTGTTTTCGCCATGTTAGACCACTGGATTCACTATGTATTTAGGGATTTCGTTCTGAACCCTTCGGTTCCATTTTGTGCATGGCAGCCATTTTGTGGTTGCCCTCACATAGGCCGATGACTACGGCCGAACAAGTACATGTTAGCTGACTTTTGGATGACCTCAGTGAACTGACCCCGTTGCCTGAAGCTGACCTTGTTAAACCAGTTCCTTGCCCGGTAGCTGATTGAGATTAACGATCAGAGCACAGGAGATTGTAAAGTTTGGTATGCACACACACACCCCTTATCCTACTTCTCATCTGTTTCTGTTCCTTCTTTTATGGCCTGTTTACGATATGGGTTGTGGTATTTTATTATGGGTTTGTCCGGCTTGTGCAAGAAGGAATGTTGGGCTTGTCTGTATAATTAATGGTGGGCCGAACAACTGAAAAGTGGGTTTGTCGTCATACGATACCTTCTGCAATGTTACCTATGATTGGACAAATTGTAAATAGTGGGGGTTTGTCCAGAATGTGATTTTTGGCATAAAAGAGGATGACTAGCCCTACGAATTTGAACAGTCTCCTACGAATATACTCTGTGTTGTACTTCGTGGACTTCTGTTTCTGGCTGCAGCAACTAAACTCAATCTTTGATGCCACCAAGAAGTGTCCCGTGTCTCTGTATTCTAAGACAGGTGAAACCGAAGACTTTGGGCGTGCCCCTTGTACCGCTGGGTTCTAAAACCCGGTTCTTCAGTAGCCCCCATCTGCGGACCTGTGTCGATGTGATTAAAACATATTGAGTGCCATCAGTAAACATGCTGTTGTATGTTGCTGCCTTGGCTAACTTCCCACCTACAGCAAACCCAAACCACCCCCCACCCAAGCCAACCCCCCAAATTAGGTTGTGCGATAAAACAATGCTCTCCAGCACCAAGCCTGGGAGCAAAACATGGGAGCACTCCCTGGAGGCGTAGGTCCACCGGCGTACAGCCATGCCTTAAGGCAGGGTGGCCGAGACCCATGATGTGAACCAGCAGCCTGTGAGTCAAAGCCTATCTGAGCTGCAGCAGCCTATAATTACTAAGTGCGCCTGAATAGAACAATCATCTCCACTGCAGTTTCAGCGCAGCACATTTGTAAGTGTCCTAGCACTTAGAGGGAAAGTTCCTTATCGAGTCATTGCAGTATTAGTCATTGTCACTTAGGTTTGTATCAGGATTCCTGGATTTAGTGGATTTTCACAGGCTTTTTCTGCCCGCTTACATGTTTGGCAAATTTCATTGCAGATTTCGCGTCTGTGAAGAAAAGGGCAGCGCCGTCGTACATGACCTTCAGTTTGGCGGCGGTAGAGTAATGCACATGGGACCTCTGACTGTAGCAGTAGTCGTTTCACTGGTGAAAACTCATGGTACGCCACCTACACCAATGGAGTGAAGTCAGGGAAGAATGAGATAGTGTTGCCTTGGTGCTGGAGAATCACACGCTCCCTGGCCAGGCGCAGCATGACATGTCGGTCCCTGTAGTTCAAGAGGCGGGTCAAGATTGGGCGGGGGTGGACCACACAGGTGATTTTGGCCCCAGAGTGCAATGAGCCCTCTCCAATGTGAAGACCGCAGATAGATCTGAACCAAACAGTTCACGAAGCAGTTCCTCCACGTACACTTCCATTTTGAAGATGGCTGTGGTTACGGGGATGCCCGTGATGCGTAAATTATTATGCCTTGACAGAGCTTTTAAGTCGTTGTTCTTAACTCTGATCAAGGTCAAGACCTTGTCCATATGCAACAGCTGTTCTTTGGTCTCAACCTGGAAATCGTGGGCATCCGCTGTGTTTCGTGCTTGTCCACCTGCTTCCTGACTTGGTCTAGCTGGGAGGTGAGGAAGTCCATCTTAGTGTCAATGGTCTTCAGACTGGACTTCATCTCTAGTAGGCGAGGGAGGAGGTCCTCCCCTCGATCGTCCTCAGCAGCTGCAGGGAGCCGATCCCCCTCTGCCCTGGAATCCATGTGCGTTGTGAGTCTTTTATTTTCAAAGGAAATCTTCAGCTGTTTGTTGTCGTGTTTGCCCATGACTGTGGGCTATTTTCTTGATGTTTGATGTTTGTTGGTTTTTGTATAGCGCACATACACTCCATGGAGCATCTTGGCGCTGCTGATTTCACTGCAAAGATGAAATATTTGGGGATGGTAGCTGAGCTATAGATGTCCTTAGATTAGAGTCTTAATATTTTGCATCAGATAATCCGTAAATCCATGTTTTTAGAAGTTTTTTATAGATTTTTTCTTATGGTGATGCTCTAAGTTTAGCTGGAAGGGCATTCCAGGCCTTGGCGCCTAGGACTGCTAGGGATTTGCCACCCTTGGTGGTCAGTCGAAACTTGGGTATGGTCATTAGATTAGCAGTGGCTGATCTAAGTTCCCTATTTGGGAGGTATCTGTGAAATTTGGTTGACAGATATCTTGGTGCCGGTGGTTCAAGCGGTCCGCAGGCCACGAGGTGCAGAGCTCCAAACTTTTTCGCAATGTGATTCACAGGTCACCCGATGCTGGCAAGCACCTCGCCTCCTCCAGAGCCCTGGGAGGTTGTGCCCGCTGATACTTTGGGAGTAAGGGGGGCTACACAACTTCCAAGGTCACATTCACGTTAGCCGCTCCTCAGGGATCTGCAGGTCTAGCAGTCTGTACATGCGATCGCATGCGTAGCCATACACAGATCACTATAGGTTAGTCTCAGACTGATTAGTATAGGCCACCCAGTGTGATTTGCTGGAGCAGCACAGCAGCATCACAGCCTGCTGCCCCTAGACGGTCGCTGGTTTTGTCTACTTGGCCGCAGCAGAGTGGCGTGGGTCATGTCCTCCTCATACATCCTACGCAACACCCTGTGCTCCTCAGTGACAACCCCGTCCGGAGAGTGGTTTAGTTAAGGAGGCCGGTGTGCATTCTCCTAAATGTCCCTTTTATTCGGCCTTTACTATGTCGGCTGCTGGGCCACGGTGCAGGTCCCGCTATTGGCGTGCCACGATAAGTGGGAGAGGCGCATTGGTGTTTTGTAGCCCCCTCCCGTTACCTCTTCTGTGCACCCGGGCTGCACGTCGGAGCTTCCACCGGTCACCGTGTGTGACAACCGCAGCCTGGTCAACCTTGGGGTGCCGTATAGGTATCTCAGTCTCCGCTGGTGTTCTGGCCACGGGTGGACACTACCCCAGCTCCAATCCCAAGATTGGGGTCACAGCACTGCGGGTCGTCGGGCCAAAACCTCTGCGTAGCAGCTGGAGCTCCGTGCACTGATGATCGACCGTGGTCTATGATGGGGGCCGGCTCGTCCGCCAAAACCCCACCTTGGTCCGCCGTGTCTGGTTTGCCTCTGTCAAAGCAGGCAGCAACGCTGTCTCTCTGCCCAGAGTGTGTTTGGCCGGGCCTCTCTTCCCTCGTGGCTGGTAGGCTATTTGCAGCTTGTCCGTGTTCCCTATTAAGAGGCATACATTGTACATGTTATTAAAATGAGGGATCCCAGACAAATATAAGACCCAAAAATATTGTATGATAGAATACCGTGTCAAAAATATCGAGGACAAAAATATCGAGAAGGTAAGTGCTAATAGGTAAGTATAGTCTTACTACTCTTAACTCCATACCTTGAAGATATATATCCTCAAGGTAAGTAAAAGTGGAGTTATATATAGTAAAACAACTTTACTTACCACTAGAAACTTACCTTCACAATATCTTGTACTCGATATTCTTAACATGATAATTATTATTATTATTATTATTATAATTGAGCTTGTAGAGCGCACAGCTACTCGGAGGTTTCCCGACACTAAGAACAGGATGAGGGTAAAGAAACAGGAAAAGTTTGAGACTCATAAGATAAAAGAACAGCCTATTGATTAAACAACCAGGTCTTTAAGTCCTTGCGGAATTTAAGGTAACTTGCTTCTGTGCGCAGGAGAAAGGGAAGGGAATTCCAGAGGGAGGGTGCCAAGTAAGCAAAGGACCGACCGCCCATTCTGGCCCTTTTAATCCTTGGTACCTGAAACTTGTGCTGGTTGGAGGAGCGAAGAACGCGAGAGGGACAGTATTGGTGAACTAGATTTGTAAGATAAAGCGGAGCCCTGCCAGTGTGGATTTTGTACATAAAGCATAAGGCCTTAAACTTTGTACGGCACTCAATGCGAAGCCAGTGAAGGTTCTTCAGGGACAGAGATGTGGGGGATTTATTAGGGAGTTTGCAGAGAAGCCTGACCGCCATGTTCTGCACCATCTGCAATTTACGAGTTACTTCCTTACATGCGCCCAGGTAAATGACATTACCATAGTCCAGTCTGGATGTAATTAAGGCCTGAACTACGTTTTTTTGTGTGTCCTGAGGAAGCATCCAGATGATCTTCTTAAGCCACTTGAGAATCGTAACACAAGTGGAAGCGACTTTAACCGCTTGTTGCTTCATAGACATCTGGTCATCGAAGATTATGCTGAGGTTGCGGGCCGTTTTTGAGGGGGCAGGAAGAGGACCCATTTGAGGAGGCCAGTGATGAGATCCCCACAGAACTGTATTGTTACCAAACAGAAGAAGTTCTGTTTCCCCCCCATTGATTTTTAACTTGTTGTCATACATCCATTTGGCAATGTTGTTAAGTCCTAAACATAAGGAGGAAGGCGTGGAATGAGAATTCGCAGAGAGTGAGTAGATAATCTGGGTGTCATCAGCATAGGAATAAACAGTGAGCCCAGATTGTTCTGCAATGGTGGCCAAAGGGCTGACATACAAATTAAATAATAAGGGACTCAGAATGGAGCCTTGGGGGACGCCTCATTTCGAGTTGTGTGTTCTGGAGGCTGATTTAGTGGAAAAAACTTGAAAAGTTCGGTCAGAAAGAAAGCAAGCAAGCCATTTCAAAGCTGATCTGGTGATGCCATAGGACTGTAGGGTGTTGAGAAGGATGGAGTGGGAAACCGTATCACTTAGGTCGAGCACTTAGGTCGAGCAAAATGAGTGCCACGGTTTCCCATTTGTCAACCTGGCATCGAATGGTCTCAGAGACACCTAAAAGTGTTGATTCAGTCGAAAAACCTGACCTAAAGCCAGATTGAGAATGATGAAGAAGATTCCTAGATTCGGTGTATTTGGTGAGTTGAGTGTTAATATGTTTTTCAAGAATGTTAGAAAAGACCGGAAGGAGTGAAATGGGACGGAAATTTGATGGATTTTCAGAGTCAGCATTAGCCTTTTTCAGTAAAGGTACGATCATGGCATGGCTGCTATCAGGCGCTAGTCACTTACTTCAGCCACTTTAGTCACCATCTTGGGCAGGGGAAGGCTGGCGGTCTAGATGATCGCTTCTCCCGCCCTCCCAGGATACAAAAGGGTGCCTCCCTTTCTCTTCGAGGTATTTGTTAAATTTCACCCCTGAGGCAGAAGCCGGGGGTTCTTTGCGCTCTTTGCACTTTTGAGATCGATTTGAATTGTGCGACTGTTATTGAGTAAATAATAACGAATTTTTAAATCTTGTAAATATTTTAATTGCCAGATCTTAATTTGAGCCCCTACCTTGGCACGAGATTCGCGTCGCCCAAGGCTGCTTCCCCACTTGCCTAGCTGACATAGCGCCGCTGCTATCAGGCGCTAGTCACTTACTTCAGCCACTTTAGTCGCCATCTTGGGAAGGGGAAGGCTGGCGGTCTAGATGATCGCTTCTCCCACCCTCCTCCCACCCCTCATCGTGGATAAAAACATCAGACCCGCCTGTCCACGCAGAGGGCGGGCGCAGCGGGCGCGCCGGCGGCGCGCCAAAGGCAAACCCGTCTGCACCCGTCCGCGACCAGACGGGACCAGGGGCCATCCCCCCTGATCAACGCAGAGCAGAATGCGGTACGCCTATACGGTATGATTCCCTTTCCCTAAAAAACCTAATGCCACCCACGAAAGATCTCTGTCGGCATTCAGTTCACCCTAGTACAACCACCGGTACTTGTTCTCATTGCAAGTTCCTACTTACTAGTTATAGGGGCAAATCGCATACTGCCAAACCTTATAAAATGTTCCTTTTAAACTGCCGCTCACTTACAAAACACGCTGTTCAAATGTCACTTCTTTTAGAAGACACCAGCCCTGATGCTATATTTCTGACAGAGACTTGGCTTAAAGACGCGTCTGACCCGGACATTATTTCCCTTATGCAACTGGGATACATACTTCAGAGGGTGGACAGACCGGAGGGTAGAGGAGGAGGCCTAGGCATTCTTTTTAAAAACCACTACCATTGCAGGACCAGCCCGGCCACAATATCTAATTGTGAGAGCATGCACTTTGCTCTGGACTTTTCACCCACCGCCCCCTTCTCAGGTATTCTTATTTATCGTCCCCCTAACCAAATGGGAGAGTTTCTTGACTCGCTTCAATCTAAAGTTGCAGAGTTAGTGGTCATCAGACCTCACTTCTCCTTATAAGGAGACATTAACATCCATCTGGATGACCCAAACAACCCAGCGGCCAAATCTCTGCTGGACAATCTGGCGGCTCTCCAGATCACACAGAAGGGCTTTGAACCCACACATGAAAAAGGTCACCTCCTAGACGGGGTATTCAGTAACGACCACAGACTCGAGGTAGGGACTCCTCTGCCCCTCACATGGACAGACCACCATCTGATTACTATACAGTGGCTGCCAGTTACATCGGCCCTGGCCCTCCCTCGTACCATCCTACAAGGGAGAGAATGGACAAAACTCTCCATTGACCGGTGGATCAAGTCTCTGTCCCCCGCCCCTTCCCAAGCTGAGGTTGACCCTACGTCTCTTTATGATAATTATACCAACTGGATGCGTACGGCCCTGGATTCTATTGCACCCCAGAAAGCCCTTAAAGAGAAGACCAAATCAAGGGATTCACCCTGGTACACCCCTAAACTTAAAGAATTAAAAAGAGTTTGCAGGAAGCTTGAAAGAACTTGGAGGGAATCCCGCAGCAATTTAGATAAAACTAACCATCATGAAGCAATCAAAAAATATAAAGCAGAGATTAGATGTACAAAATCTTCTTACTTTGAAGAAAAAATCACTACTGCCTCCAACTCACCTAGAGAAATTTTTAAAATAACAAAATTCCTTATCGACACTCCTCCTATTCCCCTTGACCCCAGCAAAGCTAAGACTCATTGTGATAATCAGGCTGAATATTTTTATAAGAAAATACAGAATATTTCTTCTGCATTTGACTCACCCAATTTGGTCTATGATGAAGGAACCACCTCACCGCACACTACGCACCACAAATTGGATGAGTTCCCTCTGCTAAAAGAGGATTCTCTTGATCTCCTCATGCGGAAAGTCAAATCTGGGTCACCCACTGATCCCGCCCCCCCTCGCCACCTAGTAAAGATTACAGATACTATTAGACTTGTCATCCTCAATATCTTAAACACCTCCATCACCACAGGATTAGTCCCCTCTGCGTGGAAATGTCCCCAAGTTAGAGTGCTATTGAAAAAAAACCACCTTGGACCCAGATAACATGGCCAATTATCGACCAATGTCATTACTTCCTTGGGTTAGCAAACTATTAGAAAAACATATCAATGCCTCCATTTCACAATTTCTGGAAAATAATCATCTGCTCCACGACTCCCAGGCAGGTTTCCGTCCCAAGTTAGGAACTGAGGCTGCCCTTTTGACGGTGACTGAGTTGGCTAGGAAACAGATGGACCTAGGCGGCACCACAGCAATTATGTTGCTCGACCTCAGTGCCGCCTTCGACACTGTTAACACCAGCATCCTTCTCCACCGCCTATGCCAAATAGGAATTTCAGGGAAGGCCATGCACTGGCTTCAGTCTTTTCTGGAGAATCGTTCCTTTGAGGTAGTAGAGCGCACCACCCACTCAAAAATCTGGCCCCTTGACCAAGGCGTGCCCCAGGGCTCCGCACTGAGCCCTACCCTCTTTAATATTTATATGCAACCACTTGCTGACATAGTGCATTCGTTCGGTCTAGACATAGTGACCTATGCCGACGATACACAATTGGTTGTATCAATGAACCAGTCCAACACCTCCCCCCCAATCTCAGTAATTGCCTGGTAGCGGTCACCCAGTGGATGGCCACCTCGCACCTGAAGCTCAACGGCGAGAAAACGGAGCTCATTATTTTGGGCAATCCAATTATTTCTAGCCCTCTGCCGGACTGGCCCCCATGCATGGGCATCCCGCCCCAACCAAAAACCCAAATAAAGAGCTTGGACATCTGGCTGGACGCAAATTTAAACTTCACACACCAATCAACCATTTTGTCCGCCACTTGCTTTGGCCTTATGCGCATGCTTAGGAAAGTGCTGCCACTCCTTCCTTCTCAAGCCCGTAGAATAATGGTGCAAGCCATTATCTTGTCCCGCCTGGACTACGGGAACTCCTTATACCTCAGGGCTCCTGCCTCTACAACAAGGAAGCTTCAGGTTACTCAAAATGCGGCAGCCCGCCTTTTGCTGGGCCTTAACCGGCGGGAATCAGGCACAGCGGCTCTGAAGAAACTTCACTGGCTTCCCATCAAGGCCAGAGTATTGTTCAAATCTATGTGCATTATGCACAAGGCCATGTGGAAGACCGCACCAGCAATGATCTGTTCTTTAGCGACCCCCTACCTCCCCCACAGATCACTGCGATCTAGCCCAGCATTCCTGGCCACCATGAACAAAATCAAACGTACCAGATGGGGCGGGCGCTCTTTCTCTTGGAACGCCGCCAAGGCTTGGAACTCCTTGCCTACTACCCTTCGCAGCGAATCTAACCTTCTGAAATTCCGGAAGGAACTGAAAACTCTTCTTTTTATCTAATCTTGCTCTTTTCAGCTCACACTAGTCTGACTATACACAGCGCTACGAGGCCTCCGGGTTGTTTGCGCTTAACAAAACACAATTAATAATAATAATAATAATAATAATAATGTTTCCATGCATTAGGGACCTTGGCTTCCCTTAAGGATATGTTGAGTAGTTCTAGAATAAGGGTAAGGGTAGGAGTGTCCAGGGCTCATAAAATTTGAGGGGGGATGGGATCCCTAGGGGAGCCTGATTTGATGTTGCCAATGATGTCATAAAGTGTGTTAATATTTAAAGAGTCCCAGGTTGTTAGCTGCTGGGAGGAACTACTGAATGATAGCTTCAGTGCCTCAGATTCACTGTCAGTGGCCAGTGCAGGCTGCTCCGAAGGTGAATAGATATGGGTTGGGTCTCCAAAGTCGGCATAAATGTTATCAATTTTTGAGATGAAGAATTCTGCCAAGGTATTGCATTGCGTCGTGTCAAGATATGGGGCTTTTGGCTGGCATAAAGCACTGAGAGATCCTGTACTGCTTTAAACAGCGCTTTTGGGTGGTTTTGTGCATTCAGAATCGCAATGTTGACATATTCTGCCCTAGCGGTGTTACAAAGTGCATGGTATTTGGTTAGGGCATATTTGTACAATTGCTTAGTGCTGAGATCATAGTCGGTACGCCACCTCCGCTCCAGGTTTTTACAGATAGTTTTCTCCCTTTTTAGTGAGTCTGTGAACCAAGGAGCTGGTGGATGGTGTAAAGTGTGCTTCTTTTTGCTCTGAGGGAGGCAGGCATTGACGGCAGAAATAAGCCAGTTATGTATGACCTCCTCTTCCTTGATGTTAGTAACAGTGGTGAGGGGCCTGGTGTTCTCAAGACAGGAGTTAAGTTTATTGGAATCCAGGTTTTTCCAGTTCCGAGTTACCCTGGGTCTTGTATCGATTGCTGGGGTCTTGGGGGACCGATCAGTTATTATAGAAAAGTCCACCATATAGTGATCTGACCAGTGGATAGGTAGGGAAGGTTTGCATGTTATGGTATTCAAATTTGAAAATATGGGATCAAGCAAGTTCCCGGCATTGTGAGTTGGGCCAGAGTTATGGAGAAGGATGTTAAGTGCTGCTAGATCCAAAATAAGATTGGTACTAGTGGGGCACGATGTGTCATTCAAATGGATATTGAGATCTCCAATAATCAGAAAGTTAGAGGCGTCTAACAGCAGCGGTGAAATATGCTCCGGAAGTGCGACCTCCCTCCACAAACAACGAGCTAGGCTCGGGGTGGAACGGGGAGTGTTAGGCGGACACAGTTGCAGTAAAAAAGGTAAATGGCAGTACCGTGAGTTTAAAAACTAATTACAGTGTAAGCACCTCAATCGTGCCCCTGCTCTCTCACAGCAGCGCCAGTCTTTGTGATAACAGTAGACTGATAGGAATAAAATAAGCAATTACACAACAGAGCGAGCACCTAACTTGTGCCCCCTGCAATGACAGGTTGGCCCACAATATTTTTGATTCCGATATTCTGTGCAAACACCTAAAAGAGGCATACTTGAAACATGTGTTTCTCAAATTTGTATTGCATATTCTAGATAGCTCTTGTTTGATTGCTGTTATCCACCTGGTTTATGTATTCATGTTCTCTGGTCAGTGTAGCCGCATTATTTCCTTTTGCAGCAATGTTACAGCCCTCTGCCCATGTGAAAAAAATTAATTAAGCAACTCCAATCTCGGTGACTCAGCATCATCTAATGCCCATATATTAATAATATATCAATGTTTTAAATATTAAGTAATGTCTCATGCAATATGATGGACCTCACTAGCAATTGAGGGCCAGTTTTACTAAGTGCCTGTGTTGCTGTTGTGTCATGCAAGTGAATCAAGGCAATGCAAGCCGTTAAGTGAGACTTACTATACCACTGAGCGCCACCCTGCGTGCCTCTGCATGGCCCAGTAAATCTGGAGTAGCACAAGGCAGTGCAAGTCGCTGCCTTGCTATACTGTCTCCCAGGAAAGCGTTCTATGGGTGAAGCGTGAGTGTTCCCATACATCCACCCATGGATTATGGTGCATTCCCAGATTAATAACATTAGTTAACATGGGAATGCTTCAAAATGACACGCCTTCCTTGTTTTTTCCTCTTTCTAAGTGTGATGCATTCTGTAGCACACATAGAAAAAGGGCCATAGGAGATTGCTTTTGTGCAGAAAGGTGTCCGTTCCTGCACAAATTATCCTGCTGGTACCATTGCACCATGGCGCAAGGGTGCCTGTGTTGGTGCTAGGCTGCACTCAGTGCACCAGTGGGATAGAGAGCAGGAATGCAGCATATCTTTATAGATATGGTGCATTCCTGCTCTCTCAATTTGATGCAGTGCAGTAAGTTATCTTGCTGCGTTGCACTGAGTCAAATGTTAGTAAATCTGCCCCTAAGATTTCATTGGACATTCAGCCCCAAAAATCAATGGGTGTCCTGTTTCCCCTGTAGATAACTTGTCCTGTTTATGGATAGGCAGCCCTCCAAGTGGAAAGAGTCATGACTTTGTCCAATTTATTTTCAACCAAGTGTATCAGCCTATACCCTCCAGCACTGTCATCAGCTCCTCTTATCTAGCACCATTTCCTCTGAAATTCAATAGTGCACAATCAACATGGAACTACATAATATGCCATTTCTTCAATACACAAATGCCCCATTCCTGAAACAGATCCAAAGATAGACATTGTTGTTAATTATAGTATTTGGGTTTGTGGGGCCTGTCAGCAGATATAGGAAGTTTCTGGAAAGGATAATCTGTAAAACTTAATCTATAAAGTGAAAGATCTCCGACCAGAATCTGCCTAATTTCAAGCTGCGAAATTGCATGGGACTTATTTACAAGCCCCTGGGCCAGTGGTTGTCACTTTTAATATGGGGAAAAGAGGCGCACCGACAGAGCAAGGGGCTTGTGAATAAGCCCCCATGTGAGCTAGATCTCTAGAAGTGCTGTTAAAATTCCATCATAGAGGATTCTCACAGAGTTCACGCTTATGTAACCTCTGCGATATTCAATACATCCTCTGTAGGGATCAGTGACTAGTTTGCTTTTTTTCCTGCAAGGGTGTGAGTTTATTTTTAAAAGTTATGGACTAAATTTGGAGCCAATTAAGGATTGGGATGTCTTGGTTTGCTTCCATTTCTCATTTGGGTTGAATCTTATGTAACAGCTTAGTGAACTTTGGTAGAAGCATCAAGTGAGTTCCAGAGACATCATGGCCAAGTTTAGTCAAATTGTTGATCCATGTAACTATCGAGGGATCTGACCTAAATTTATTAGTTTTAATTATAAAGGTTTTTAACTTCAAAAATACAGATAAAATTACATATTCTTCAAATGGAATATGCCTTGTATACTAGCAAAAATTGATTGTTCTGAATGTGTGCCTAATTGTCCCACTGGAAAGATGTCTATATAGGTCCATTCATCCCAGTCAACTTTAATATGTTTATTTTGCCAAAGAGAGGCTAGTTTTGAGCCGTACATCCAAGAGAGAATCAATTCGTAATACGGCTTTTTTACTGACTTTGAGAATAGTGTTGGAGTGGGGACACATCATTTGTGTGAATATTAAATATGACAAGAAGGATGCATTTCACAGGATCATATTCTCCATATCTAACCATATGGGGTGGTAGGAGTCAGGGCTAGCTAACTATCTTGAACCTTGTTTGAAAAGAAAAGATGACAGGTAGACTTACATATTTGCCAACTTTACTGCTCCCCGTTCCTTGGTGAGTGTAAGCTTTTTTCATGGAAATCTTTAGATGATTCTGATTCCACAGAAAATAATTCAATATTTTATGGAAAAGAAATCATCTGATAGCATTGTCAGCATCACACTCAATATATAGTTAACTACTGAGGTGAACATCATTTTAATAGTTTTAGTCCAGCCCCACCAACGTAGGAATTTGGGAGACCAGCTCTTTGCAAGATTTGTTATTTTATGTAAAACATTTTTATTATGTTTTACCATCTCTAAGAGATCATCCTTAAACTCAGCACTGAGATATGTTATATCTTAGGAATCCCAGGCGAGTTTCAAGTTGCCTACAAGTTTCCTCCCTCCTAATTTGTTTAAAGCCATGACCTTCAATTTGTCTCTATTCAAGTTTAACCCAGAGTAGTATAAGTAGGTTTCCATAATTTGAGATAAAGTTGCAATAGATTGTTCCACATTTTCAGTGAAGACTAGGTTGCATTCTGCTGCTTTAACCACAATAGTATCAAAAGTAATATCCTCAATACTCTCATTTGACCTAATCATACAGCAGGGGTTCAATAACAGAAACAGCAGTGGTGACAGTGGGCAACCTTATCTGTCACCTTGTTTTAGGTTGAAAGCATCAGAGAAGTGTCATTGAAATGAACTCTAGCAGACACTATAACATAGAGAGCCATTACCATTTCATCAAAGTCTGGCGCTAACTGACATATTTGTAAAACTTATTTTTAAGAAATTCCATGCAACTTTGTCGAAAGCGTTTTCAACCTCAAGAGCAATAGTCAGAGCTGGCGTGGCAGCTAAATTAACTTTTTCTTTCACATTGGAGATTAATCTAGAATAATCACTAGAGAGGCGAATGTTTACCAAATCCCACCTGAGTAGGGTGAATGGAGTCTTGTAGTAGGGTCTCCAATTAAATTACAAGGATTTTCACAAAAATTGTGCAATTTATAATAGTCAATGAAATTGGTCTATAGGTTGGGTAAGGTCCTTGCCTTCAATAGGGATAACTTCTAGGACCACATCTGTTGGGGGTTTCCTCAACTACCCCAGTTTTCGCAAAATGTTAGAAAAATTTACGAATGGGAACCGTAATCTGGGTCAAAAGGATTTATAAGATTTAATTGTGTAACCATCTGTTCCTTAGGCTTGGTTTGTTTCCAATTTATTAACAATCTTTGTTACTTCAAAAGCAATGAATGAATTTCGTTTGTTTCTATCCTCTTGGGAAATCGAGGGAAGGTCTAGTTCATCTAGGAATTTGGTGCACGTTTGAGGGACCAATTGATTAGTATTATCATATAATCCTGTATAAAAGGTCTTTAAAGTTTCCACTATCCAGTCAGATTTTAAATGTATTTTACCTTTCATGTCTTTAATTGTAGCAAGAAAATGTTTTGTTTGTTTAAAGTTTAGGTTTGATTCCAGCATCTTACCAGCTTTGTAGCTTCCCATATTCTAAAAGGTTTTTGTCTATCAATTCATGTACCTGCTCTTGTACTTAAACTTCTATAGAATTTGTATTTCTTATTACTCTCATCATTTAGGATATGAGAATCTCTGGACTGTCTGTGTTGAAATTCTATCAATTCAATTTTTTTCTCAGATGAGTAGGGATTTGTGGTACATTTTTTATTTTATTTTAATCAAGGAACCTCTAATTGTTATGTTTTAGGATTCCAAATGGGTGAGGGAAGACTTATCCACATCCTCCTGTAATTTCTTTAGGTAGATGTGGTCCTGTAAACTGTCATTGTTAAGATGCCATATGCTTTGTGGTCTCAATGGGAAGTCTAGCCGTTAAAGGACACCCTGAAGCGTGGCAGACCTGCAAATAAGAATTCAAGGTGTCTAGTTCTTAGTCTGGTTCTCAAAGCCAAAAAACGTTTCTTAGTTCCACTGTAACTTTAGAGTAGTCTTGTGACACAAATATTTTTTTACCCTCCCAAAGGATATGGTAAGTTTTTCCTCATGTATTGAAAAATAGAATATGCATGTTGAAATCTACATGGTTTGCACACTGTAGGTCTCAGAGACGTCCCATGGGGTTATAGGTGAGATTGAACTCTTTCTAGTTCAAATTCCTTCTTGAACAGAATGCCAGCCATTTTTGGCATCCAGGTTTCCAATTCTTGCATGCAGGTGTCGTGGTCTTGACTTTTTGAAACCTCAAAATCCCCAAAATCCTCAGATTGCCTCATCTATTGTGGTCTTCCAGGTCAGAAACTGCTTTTTGTTGAGGGAGTGCATTAGCTATAACCGAAAGGAGCTCTTTACCATGAGATGATTCTCGATCTTCCTAATTTCTATTTTCCGTTTCTGCAATTCTGCAGTTGATTAGTCAAACCGCAACGCTTCTTGTACTGATGTCGGATTGCATAGCATCACTGTTCAGATTGGTTGATTTAGCCAATTTGTGGACTTCCTCTAGTAGCTTAAGTATCATGTTATTGACTACATCTATATCCAGCAGAAAGAAGGTGCTATTATCTACACATACAGTACTCTCATATAAGGAGTGGATCCGAACTAATGACTTGAAGAAGGAGATTTTTACTGTGATAACCCTTGCTAACCCCTCAGAGGAGAAATTGTATATTGTTTTTGCAATTGAATTTTTATTTTAATTTTTAATTGTATGAGTGTATTCCTAATGTTTGCCCTGTGGAAAAGCTTATGCTCAATTCAGCAGGCAGAAATTGGTTATGGTGACAAGAGAAAGAGGAAGGTTATAGGATTGATTCTTTTTTGGAGAAAAGTTATGTTGCGGGGCATAGGTCTGATCGCTATATATTACAAAAAGTGTGACTCAGGTTTTGGACCTTTTTGTAGGGTCTCCCCCAGATACTTGCCTTCTGTTTCTCGAACCATTTTTGTTGACACGTTTTCCCTGCTAACCAGTGGTAAAGTCTATGGGCTCTCACCATAAAACATGATACAATTAGCATTTACCTGATTGGTACGTTTAATTTACTTGTACGTTCCTAGCATTTGAAACTACATGTAATCAGTGCCTGTAAATTAAATGCTACTAGTGGGCTGAAGCACTCTTTGTGCCACCCACTAAAATTTCACTGTGGAACACGTCTCCAAGCCTGCCACTACAGCTTGTAGTGCAGTTTTAAACTGCTGCCAGTTTGACATGGTGAAATAAACCTTTTGCCAGATCTAGACCTTCCTTTTTATTACTTATAAGTCACCCTAATGTAGGCCCTAAAGGCTAATATGGCAGGGTGGTAATTTTTACATGTCCTAGTAGTAAAAACTCCTTAATGTGTTTTTCACTGCTGTATGTACTATACCTCCCATTGACTAACCCTGGGTTACCTTATCACATTAAACACGTGATAACTGTGGATTAGGAACAGATAGAAATATACTGTTTACCCTAAAATGAATTGCAATTTTAAATCCTAATTAATTGTAAAGTCGATTTTAAGTCACAAATCTGAAAGGCGACATTTAGAAAGTTGACATTTTCTTTCCCTAAACATTTTTGCCTTGTGCCGGTATCTTGGGCTACATAACTGTGAATGGCGCTGCTGTTGGGGTTTGTGTATTTCTTCCAGACAGAACACAACGGGGACTAAGATGTGGATAGGATGGTCCATCCTGGAAGGATGACTGGGAGGAGCTGCACAAGTATCATTTGCCCATCAAAGGACTCTGCCTTCCACACACAAAAAGGAATCTGATGCCAGACCTGTCTTATACCACCCCACACCTCCTGGAGCTCTGACTGGGGAAGGGAAGAACTTCTCAGAGCCAGATTTAGGGGTAATGTAGGGAATCCTCCCATTTTAATGGCTGGCACCAAATATAAATATATGGACCGCCAGAGCTGCTATAAGAAGAATGCCCTGGTCTCTTCAAGGAAGAATGGACCTGCTTAATTGACCTGTTGCCTCCACCCCAGCCTACCCTGAGTGACTCCAAGGGTCAGCTGGTTGACCTCCACTCTGAGCTACAGGGACACAATAAGCTCCAGAGACCTCCCTGAAATTGCCCAGCTGACCTGCTGCACTGGACCTGCAATTGGCCTCCCTGATGCCTGTTGACCTTTGCTGAAGTGTGTTCCTGACCGGGAATGCGAGATGTGCATTTCATGCTATAGTATGGGGTTACACCAGCGAAGAGAAATGGGGTTACACCAGCGAAGAGAAACTACTGGGGTTACACCAGCGAAGAGAAACTACAACTAGTAGAGAACAAGTTCTTAAGAAGTGTACTCTCAGTTCCTCAATCAACCCCTACTTTCTCAACTCACACAGAACTGGGTCTTGGGTATATATCCGATCGGATTAAATTGATTTATTGGTTGAGAATATGGCTGAATGGTGAGATCCCCCTAAACCATTCAATAATTAGGGATTGCCAGAGACTGGACAAAGTACATAACATTTCTTGGCTGGCGTACATAAGAGCTGGGTTCCAGAGAATAGGGCGTATTTATTTACCTCTCCGGAAACAATAACCCATAAAGACATTGTTTTTACAAAAAAAGCCCTCTTGGACCTTTTGTCCCTAGAGTGGGAGGAAATAGAGATGGGAAATCCCAGGGTAAGGGAAAACTATGCATTGGTCACCTGCATAGGACCGGAACCATACTTGGTCACAGTAAACAATCCCTACCATCGGTTCCTCTTGACCAGATTTCGGTTAAATTTAATTCACTTTACTCTGGGTGTCTATCACAAATGGTGCAGCCCAGAACAGGCAGATCCTTGCTCATGTGACGATTTTTCCACTCAAAACACCCTAAATTTTTTGATGTTTTTTGATTATTTTAACGAGTGTCGGAGGAAATATTTATTACCAATTCTCAGAGAAGCAGGATTTGTACAGGTCAGGCCGGCACTCGTGTATTTAAAACAACTTAGCACTCCTAAAATAATGTTTCATGTTGCTAGTTTTTTAATTGCGGCCAACCGAATTAGGAAACAAAATGTCACATCTCTACCGCTCTTAAATATTTGTGAACAGTAGACCCCATGTTTAGAAAAAATATCATTAAGGGCAGGCCGACACCATGGTACTCATATATAAATGTGGTTTTTAGGAATATTTTTAAAAAAAATTGTGAAATAAATCTAAAAAGCATATCTTTTATACCATAAGGAATGAATTTTAAGAAAAACGTTCTTCTATTTTTAGAAAATATGTTATTTACTTTTCATTTATTGTAATTGACTGTATACTTTTTATGACTGTGTTTTCTTGTCTTTATATGATATTAATTTATCGAAAATAAAGGAATTGACTGCTATAGTAGCAACAGTAAATGCAGTCCACCATTGTGAAGCTCCGCCAACTCGCCGGCTCTTTGAACTACAGCAACAATAGCCCATGCAGCCTGGTATGCTTTTCATGTGACAGCTTCGACCATCTAGGATGCTCTTTCTGTTCCTAGCGACTTACTCCCCTGCAGACAGAATTCTTCATGCCACACTTTGAGAAGGTACCTTTTTCAGTGGGACAAGCCTGGTCTGTGAATTCATCCCACACTCCATCACAGTCAGCCTGACCAAATGACTTTCATTAAATTTATTCTATTTTTGAATTGGTTTGGAATTTTCTTGTGTTGGTTTTCTTTTTATTACTGGTTTTGTGTTGCATACAAAATACTTAACACTTCACCTCTAAGGTAAGCCTGACTGTTTTGTGCCAAGCTACCACAAGTTCACAGTGAGGTTAATTTAGAACATTGTGTGGTTCACCTTGACATGGATTGTGGTTGTAGCACAACCAAGAAACACTTCTGTCCACATTGTTTTAATCACAATGTGAAATATATATAACAAATATATAATTTTATGTCAAAACGTGAACACAATTTCACAGTGCCCCAGAAATAGTCAAGAGACAAGGGAAGGGGAGTGATCCTGTGAGGAGGAAGTGAAGAGAAAGAAGAAGAAATTCTCAAGTGACAGTTTAATCAAAATATGTACATCATTTGTTCTCACTACACAGTGTGTGTGGAGATAGGGACCACAAGGTTCAGATAATTATTTACATAGAATAACATACTCCACAAAATTCAAAATTGAAAGAAATTGTGTTCACGTTTTGACATAAAATTATATATTTGTTATATATATTTCACATTGTGATTAAAACAATGTGGACAGAAGTGTTTCTTGGTTGTTTCATTTTTGTTACTATGTAGTAAACTGCTCATTGATTACTGGGACCCCTTCCTCTTATCACGTTGATAGCCCAGGTCCCAGTGACACTTTCTGGGTATAACCCCTTGTGAATACTCAAGATTTTACAAAAGGCAATAGAGCTACCAACTTTATTGTGAAATCCATAAGTTAATGCCAATAGACCTTCAAAGGTAGATTGTATTAAATATCATAGACAGGCATTAGGTTATATGGAATCTTACAGTATACCATCATAAGCAATGAGTCCAATGTTGGTTATTCCCTGGCAAACCCGAGTAAGAAGATTTGCTCTCTCTGATTTCTTGTTTGTCCCTCATAAGAGGGATTGTACATTGTTTTGCTAGCAGTAATCGTGAAGATATTTTAATTGTATAATTGTGTTCCAATAATTGTCTTGTGAAAAAGACTAATAGGGTCATTACGATGGCAGTTTAAGGCAGCCTGCAGGTGGCAGTTTCCTAAGTCACTTCTCCGCCTGCCAAATTACAATGGCAGATGGTGTGCTGGTGGAAGCAAAGTCCATCCGCCAACGGTCTGCCACAGGCAATCGTTACGATTGCCTGGTTGACCCACCCTGCATCAACAATATGGTGGCGTTGTCTAGCAGGCACGATCTGCCATATTACGATGCTGCCTCCCCACCTGCCGGTGTATGGCGCTGAAACCTCTATTCACAGGCTGGCAGGGATTGCATTTGGGGGCCCGTAGTGGGCCCCCCTCGTGTTTAAGGAGGTGGGGATGCACTGGGGGTACCTATGGTACCCACCTACATTTCCCTGGACCAGGTGGCAGACACTGCGTGATGCCTGCCACGTAGTGCAGGGAAATGCAAAGGCTGTATTTCTGACTTTGGGGTGGGTGCTGCAGCCAGCACCACGGCCGCAATTTCAGAGATACATGATGCGACCGCCACAGTGGTGGTCACATCATAATCCCAATGGCCAGACCGCCACATTACTGGCGGATGTTCCCAAGCCCCGGCACGATGTCCGTCCGCCATCGTAATTACCCCCTATGCTCTGAACAGTAGATCTGAGTTGGATATAATGACAAACCACTGGTAAAGGTTAGTGGCCTTTCATTGAAAAAAGTTATGTCAGAGGCCCTGGGTCTGATCGGGTTATTATGAAAACAACTAGACAAGGGCAATAGATCTGACTTATTTCTTGTGAGATAAAAACCGGATTGTTATGAGACCGTAATGTCATGGCAGGCATGAGCGAAACAAGACATACTTTTATTTCTCCTTGTTTTTGCTATTTCTATGTGTGCTGCAGAATGCAGCACACATAGAAAGAACACAATGACATCAGTGTTTGTTTATGCTCAGGAAGGTGTCCCTTCCTGCACATAAACAATCATTAAATAATGGTGGGTTGCTACTTTTTTGTGTGCTGCACAATGCAGCACACATAAAAGCAACAAATTGCCATAATGGATTGTTTATGTGCAGAAAGGGACACATTCTTGCACATAAAGGAGAAGTGTAGCTCACCGGTTAGAGGCGGCAGACCCAGAAGCAGAGGTCGGCCCGGGACCAGGGTTCGATTCCTGACGCGGCAGGGTATGGAACCAATGTCAGCGGGCTCGATAAATCTCGCCTTGGTGCCTCTCTAACCATGGGTCCCACGCTGCAACTCTGGGCAATAGCTTGCTTAATCTCCACAACGGCCCCCTCGCTGCCGGGGATGCCTGGCTTCACCTTGGGGATGCCCAACAGGGACCATCTCACAGGGAAAGCCAGGACGGGTTCCCCAGCGGTACACAGCGCCAAGAAACCCCGGGGTGAACGTGCGCTCTACAAATTCATACTAACATAACATAACATAACATAAACAATCATTCCCTGCAACACAGGCACCCTTGCAGTGGCAGCTCCTCCACAATGATGTGGAAGAGCATCGCCCAATTGCCTGGCTCAGAGCCAGCAAATGTAAAATAGAGCAATGCTCTTGCATCGTTTTATTATATATTTGCCGGCTCTTAGCAAGCTCTGTTGGGAGGGCTGGGCGGGCCGAGGCATGGGAGGGGGTGGGGGAAGGAAGAGTGCTATGTGGCATGCACCCCACTCCCAAAGTGCTCATGTGTGTTTGGCTGGCTGTCTCAGGCCGACTAAAACACACAATGCACTTAGGTTTCTCCAACCCAGCTGCTTTGAGCATCCGGGCTGGACAAACCCCCACAGACTGCCTGGCCTGAGCAGGATGTCTTTCTAGCTCGCTCATGCCAATCCCCTCGCTGCTCTGCAGCATGGGGATTGGATGGTAATCTGTACTAGGGGATGCTGGGAACCAGGAAGAGGAGAGGCGACGCAATACTGGAGCCGTCCGGCAGTGGCTAAAGGTACATTTAAAAAATATATATTTTATTTCTAACACATCCCATGCATGCTCCCTCCACCAGCCCCACTACCCTATTTGTGGCAGCCGACACTGCACCCTTACACTATGGCGCAAGGGTGTCTGCTTTGACGCTAGGCAACTTTTTTTGCGTGATCACTAGGGAAAACACAGGGGTGCGCTGTATTCTTGTGAATACGGCACATCCCTGCATTTTAGAAATGGCAGAACGAAGTGCTGCAAAATTTGCCGCAGCTCTGTGCTCAGTCATTTCCTTGTAAATATGCTCCTAAACCTCTCACCGTTTACAGCACAATATAGACCCACACTGTAACAAACAAGCACAACAAATGCCGTAGCTTTTCACTCGCCCTCTCAAAGCGCTTCGGGGACCTGTTGAGGAAAGGAGGCACTGTGCAAAGTCTACAATGCAATGACAGTACAATAATGTATGAAGGACATCAGTCCTAAGCCTTTGTATAGTATTCTTTTGTTAAATCTTCGAAACCATACAGAGTCAACCCTTCAATGGCAGAAAGGCACTACAGAGTGAATTTAAACACCTTGTAAGTTATCATTTCTCATGTGTCCATGCTCCATCACCTATTTCCTGCCTGTCCTCTGGGAACAAGGCATCTATCTGTGGGCATCTTCCATATTTCTCACCCATCACTACGTGTCCAAATAGAGCTCGCTAGACCGCTCACTGACAAATGATGAATTTCCGGGGTATCACTGCTCATCATGTGTAACAAAAAAGTGTCTGTTTTGTGATCCCTGATGGCATGAAATACTAGCTGACAAAGGAAGGCGGCAAAGTTCGAGAGTCTGAGAGCTTCCTCTGACGAGCTTTAATGATCGCCTGCTGCAGCTTGTCACTCGTGTCTGAACCCCATTTCCTCGGCGTGTATTGCTTCCCCAGGCGCTTATCTGCTGCTCCGGCGCTGTATTGACATATCTGTACAGTTCCATCACTGGGATCCTGTGTGGATTACAAAGCCTTTCGCGGGGACTCGAAAGGCTTAATCTATCACTCCTCGCGACACCAGGGGATATCGAGGATGACAGTGGGTGAGGATGTCGGCGGGAGAGGACCATTGTTTGGGTTTCGTGAGAGCAGCATTAGCTCTCTGCCAGAGCTCGTGTCATCACCAGAAAAAGAAGCACCATGGGCAGTGCTTTAAATGGGATGGTACTGTCCGGTACTGAGTACCTGAGGCCGTAATACACAAAGGGGGTCATTAGGATCGTGGACGGACTTGAGTCCGTCCGCGAACCCTGAGGAGGAGGGAACGTTCGCAGGGGCTGCGGCGTTCCCTCCGAGTAGATTAGGATGTGACCGCCAGGGTGGCGGTCACATCCTCTATCTTTAACATTGCGGCAGGTGCAGCTTCAAGCTGCACCTGCTGCAAGGTAAAAAATGCATGCATCGCATTTGCATGCACAAAGCAGCAGGCACTGCGCAGTGCCTGCCGCTTTGTGCACGCAAATGCAGGGGGGTACCATAGGAACCCCCCACCCCCCTTCACCCAGGGGGCCCGCAACGGGCCCCCAAAGTGAAACTTCGCATGCTTTTCCACGGCGGAAAAGCCGCAGTGGAAAAGCATGTATTCACCACCATCCTAATATGGCTGGCGGTGTCTGATAGACACCGCCAGCCATGTTAGAGCTTTTCCGCTGCGGTCGGAAGGCGACCGCTGCGGAACAGCTGCGGACGGAATTCCAGACCCACCAGCCATCCTAATTTGGCGGTGGGTCTTTGGAGGCTCCGCAGCGGTTTTTCCTCATCCTCCGGGCCGGCGGTGGCTACTGCCGGCACGGAGGATGCGGAAAAACCGCTATCATAATCGGCCCCAAACTTCGCAGGGGGGCGCAACGGGTGTGTGCATCTGCTTTATGCTCCCCCAGGGCACTTTGGTTTTATAGAACGGTGTGCAGACGCTTGTGCAGCCCCTTATTTACTGGTACGGCTTGCGCACATGGGGCCTCATTTATGAGAAATGACGCATCGCTGCGTGAAAGCAGCGATGCGTCACTTCTCAGTGCACATTCCTTGAGACATTCCTGATGCGTCATATTTAATGTGTGACGCATCATGTTGCAAGTAGTTACAGATACGTCAGTATTTCTGACGTATCTGTAGGCGCAAAACTGACGCATTGCTGGAGTGTGTCACAACTAGACGCAACTCCAGCAATGCGTCCTTTCAAATGGGGCAAGCCCCATGTGAAAGGGCCTGCATCAGTCTTACGCCTGCTGTGAGGCAGGTGCAATATTTTGACGCAACGGCGTCCTAAAAGTGATGCAGTGACATCTCATAGATCTCACTGCTTCCCTTCTACGACCCTTCCTTGCGTCAATATGCCCCCCCCTTGCATACATTATACCTGGCGCAGGTATAATGTGGCGCAGGGGTTTACAAAGTGATGCATCTACCTAGATGCGTCACTTTGTAAATATGGCGCAACAAGGCGCATTTTTTACGCCACTGGTGCGTCACAAAAAGTGACGCACCGGCGGCGTAAAAGTGACGCACAGCCTCATAAATGAGGCCCCAGGTTCGCAGGGGGGGCGCAACGGGTGTGTGCACCTGCTTTATGCTCCTCCAAGGCACTTTGGTTGTATAGAAGGGTCTGCAGACGCTTGTGCAGCCCCTTATTTACTGGTAGGGCTTGCGCACATGTAGCGTAAGCAATATTTCGGGTGTGCATTCCCTCATTTGCATGGGGGCGTGGCCGCAAGCAAAAAAAGTGAATCTCTTTGCTTGTGTGCCTGTGGCGTATTATCGATGTCCTCAGGATGTGCCACAAAAAGGTGGCGTGCTGTCTGTGCGCCTCTTTAAGGCATTTCTCTCATGGGGTGAAAAGGGGGTCCAGTGGACCCCCACACAACCCCCATAAGCTGGTGCAGTCACTCTCCCTCCCCTCATGAAAGGGCAGACAGGTACAGCCCGCATAGTGAACCAAAGAGTGGCTGATTTAAATAGCTGCTCTGTATTTCACTTTAATGCGCTACCCCTAGGGCATTATGAGTTCACAGCTGTCCTGAGGGCAGCACATTCAGCATAATAGGGCACACTTTCCCTGTTTGCGCCCAGTGCTCCTTTTGAAAGGTGCTCTGTGGCAAAACAGGGAAAGTGTGGCCTTTGTGTAATACAGTCCCTGCACTTTAATTTTAAAGGGAAAGTACCTGCACTTCTCAGACCTGTTGCAGTACATTTGATTGGAGAGTACAGGCACTTCTCAGAAGCAAACACACACTTTAAAGAGTGAGTACCAGTACTTCTAAATTTCTGCTTAAACCACTGATCATGGGAAGGAGGGGTTGGAGTCCACTCCTATGTTGTTCTTCTTTTCGAGTATTTAATTTCAGAAACGGTTGTGTGACTGCTTCTATTAAGTAGTTCCATTGCAGTTCATTGACTAACATGTGTGCACAAACTACACTGGAGCTATATTGTTTTATTAGAGACATCATATGCCATATGTTTATTATTATTATTTATAAACACCTGCTGATGTTTAAGTCAAAACCTGTCATACGAGATGTGGCATCACTTACTGAAGATTCCCACCTTAAAGATGGCCATCATATTTAAACATCGAGCCTTGGTCAAAAGAGCTGGTCTTCTTATGGCTGCATTGTTTTCCATAGCCAAAATGTTTGCTTGCTTTACGTGTTGTTTGAACATGGCAACATAGTAAGTGCCAGGCCCTTCTCATGAGGCCACTACAGCTTACACCCCCAATTGCCCCTGCCAAAGCTGAAAGTGACAGTACCAACTTAACTACTAACCATCACACTTCTACAAGTGTGACAATTTAGACTGTTCCTGGCAACCCAACACTATAAGAATGGCATGGGTGTCAGGTTTTATTCATTTCTAATTTATTAAACACTGTTGTGCTCATCTCAAAATTAGACAAACAGTGCCACCATGTGGTGGACTATCATTAGTGCTGGTGTTGACAATTAGGTGCCAAGCACAAGAAACCACAGCTCAAATTAAGCACTGTATTCAGCAAATTACAGTGCCATGAGTGGGGAACCAAAGTGGTGGATCCTCGTATAGCACAGGATCTCCGCCAGACAGGCAGGATCCTCTAAATGCATCAATCATTTACATGGCATCCCTCCGCAGTGGTCCAGCACATGATGCATCAGGGTTTAAGTGACCCACAGAATGTTAAAGGGGAGCAACCAAAAGGGCTATGAGGTCACAAGAGAGGAGGAGAGCTGAAAATGGTACCTCAAAACAAACACCGGCCCACTCCTCCCACTGTTGGGAAAACAAACACCGGCAGCAACTCCCTGGAAAGGACAGCAAAACTGGGAAGTTAGCTTCGGATGTCAGTTCAGCAGCTACTTTCTCTGACATTGTGGTCACCTGATATTACCATGTAAGTAGGTGACAGTCTTTATTTATGCACCTCTAATCAGTGGGGTGATGTCAAGGTTCAGAAGATTTAGATTACTGAACATAATTTTGAACATAATTACTATTCAATGCAAAAATACTTTATTGCGGTCAATAGACCATAAAAGTGCAAGTGCAATAACTAACAAAAAATAAAACAATTTTTAGGTACATAATCTTAAAACCCCAAAATCCGAGGTTACGATTACTTTTTATTGCCATTATCCCACGCCACAATATACAGACAAGATACATAGGAGCACATACAAAAGACCAGATAAAATAAAGATGTACAATTATTGGGCAGATATAGAGCTAATACATTTCATAGAAGTAAAATGCTAAAATAGCACTCCATAAAATCAAGTACAAAAAAACAGCTAAAAAAATGAAAGAAAATTTTGTCAGACTTGCCCTATATCATGATTTTCAGAAGTGGCCTGCGCACACACCACATTAAAAGTAGAAAGAGTGACACCATAATTACAATTGGGGACAGAGTGTTGTATTTCAGTGATCAAAACGCCTCTACACAGTGTTTAGTCCCCAGATAGATTTCTACATACTTGGATCAACCAGCGCCTTCTTGATTTTCCATAGCTGGGGCAGAATAAAAAACATGCTGTTCTGATTTCTCTGCATTGTTTCAGGCTGGACAGCCTAGAGAAAGTGTACCTGCCCATTTGTTGGAGAAATTGCACAGTGGAAGGGCTCCATGCCTAAATTGAATATACAGTTTCCTCGCTAGCGCAGGTTGAATCTCATCCAAGGCAGACTCTAGGCTATACTGATCTTTTAATCTCAAAAACACAACTGTTAATGAACCTGTTGCTGAGCACCCCTGTATGTGGGCTAGTTTATACCCCCTGTAACTCTGGACCAGTTCCTTTCTAGAAACTATAGCGCAGGCTACCTTGGGATGATGTCATAGACTCGCTCTGCCCATGTTCAAAAATGTGTCCTTAACATAGGATAACCACAGTAGATTCCTGGCACAATGCAAGCCCAAGATCTCCTTTAGCTCATCCCTATACACTGCCAGTTCTGGGGTTACCCATATTTAGCGCAGGAAGATTAGGGTTCTAAGAGCAATTTCATCAGCAATTGGCCTTACCCCCAGATCCAAGCGAAGCGGTGTGAGGGTAGAACTGAGGGGAGGACCAAAAAGCTGCCTAACAAAAGAGTTCTCGGTCTTGATAATGTTTCTCAGAGAATTATACCCCAAAAAGTTTAGCCCTGTACATAGCAGAATCCCTTGTTTGCATTTTATAGGTTTCCACTATTGGCCCAATAGGTTTATAAGAAGAGTTCATGAATAGTTTGATCAATCCTCCTGTGTTCTATGCTAACTTCAGACTAGTTTTATTAATTTGGGCTCCCCTGTCCAGTTTTTCAGCGAACACTGATACAACATTTACTCTGATAACATCAATCTGTAAAATTATTGAGCCAACACTATCATAAACAAAAATATCGACACACAAAATAGAAATGACACTAACATTGATAAAAAAATATCATCCAAAAAAATCTTGATTACAAAAATATCGACGACAAAAGCGATAGAACACAAAAATATTGATAAAATGTCAATAAAATGAAACATCAAAAATATCGATATAAACAAAATCGACAACACAAACATCGATAAAATACATATGAACTATATTGAAAATAACATTTAAACATAAAAAATACTATTTACGAAATCAATAAAAATAATTTCAAATAAAACACATTAATTTAAACAAATAAATTAAAAATACAAAAACAAATTAAAAAAACAACACAACATGGAAAAAATATCAAAAATCATGAAAATAAACAAACATAAATATAACACATTTATCTACATATAAAATTAAATTACAACAATAAACAAAATAACAACAATCAATAAATAAACATAATAAACATTAAATAAATTAAAAAGTAAGAGCTAAAAAATTCAAAAAAGCTATCTCGACCAATAAATTTAAAACACACAAACACAAACCAATAGAAAACTATAACTAATTAAACACACACTATAAAAACAATCAAATAATTAACGCAAAATTTACCGTATAACGGATGACCACGATGGAAGAGCAAACCTTAGAGAGAGAGAAGACAAAACGAAAAACAACTACTTCAAAAACTATTCCAAACATCCGCAATAAAGGTAAGCACCAAACTTTGTAACTAAATAAATGATTGTAAAATATTATAACAGATTTTCCTTTACATATAACAGATTCAACCTCACTAAAATTGTACCTAGAAAATTCAACACAAAGATTTATGTACACAACAACAATAGAATATAACACAAAGTAAGCATATGACTTCACCAATAAATCACGTAAATTATTTAAAAGTATTAAACTTAATAAAATAGCAAAATATACCTAACAAATGTTATTTTTTTTACAGCTTCTAAGAAAATCGATAATACCACAACATCTACCAAGGATATCCCATCAACTAAAAAGAATAAGTATATTTATTTAATTACCCATAAATAAAAATAAACACTAAATAACATAATTTTTTTATTTTTCACAGATTATACTTCACAACAACTCCACTCAAAAGCCCAAAAACAAACATTATGGGCCCCATTACGATGTCCGCCCGCCACCCTAATGGAAAATGGGACCGACCATCAGCGGTGCGGTGGTCCCACAAGGCAAACTGGCAGGCGCATTCTTGCTTTTAACATTGTGGCGGGCGGTGCATACAGCACCCGCCGCAATGTTAAAGGGGCATGTTGTGCATTGCAATGCACTGCGTGACAGGCACTGGGCGGTGCCTGCCACCTTGTGTATGGCAATGGTACCCCCCAGTGCAGCCACCCACCCCCAGGGGTCCCCAACAGGCCCCCAAAGTCATTCTTTGCATGCCATTCCATGGCAGAGTGTCCGCCATGGAAAGGCATACCCACTGCACTCGTCGTAATATGGATGGCGGTGCCTGCAAGGCAGGCCACCATATTGTGAGCCTTTTCCGCCCAGCAGGCAATGGTGACAATTGCCTGCTGGCAGAAAAGCGGTGGACAGTCTTTCTGTCTGCCGCAGTACCCCCACCATGGTAATATGGTGGGAGGGTAAATGGCGGTTCGGCGGGGAGTTATGGCGTGCGGATCGCCACTGTCGGTCGGGCGGATGCAATCCACACGCCATCATAATGACGCCCTATGTTCGAAAAAAATACAAAATCATATATAAGAGAAACATCTAATACAAAGTAAGTATATACATTAACCAACAAATAGACCTAACTATTAAAAAGCGATACATTTAATAAAAAATGAACTATTACTAACAAATACTTTTCTCTTAACAGCTTCTACAAAATTCAACAAAAAACATCAATAAAAAAAACTTCAACTGCATTCAGTAAGTATTTTTTTTCTTCAATTAAATATGTAGATTAAAAAAGCAAAATAAACAAATATAATAAAATTATAACCTTTCATTTTATTTGTCACAGATTACACTTCAATAAAAGTCCACCTTAAAACATCAAAGTAAATTTGACTTCGAAAACAAAGACAAAAGCAACATTACAGAAAAATATAAAATTAAGTAAGTGTATAAATTAAACAACAAATACAACAAACTAATTAACAAAATTAAAATACATTAAAAAGCAAATATAACTAACACATATTTTTCTCTTGCGAACTTCTACAAACTACAACAAAATCATCGAAAAAAACATCATCAACGAAAAGTAGTAAGTAATTTTTTTCTCAACTTAATAAAAATAGAAACTAAATAAATAAAATAACACAATAAAATGTACCACTTTATTAACAATATTATTTTGTTTTGAAACCAACAGAAAAAAAGTGGATAAACATCAACAATCAAAAAAAATCCATAAAGAAAATCAAATCAAAATTAGTTATTTTCAGACATGTTAATTATACAAAATGTTTACTGTTCAAAATCATATAATTAATAAATATATATACATATATTCACAGATTAACTAAAAAATGGCAGAAGGAGCAAAATTAATTACTTCACAAAAGGGGAAACTACTTTGGTGCTACATGGGCTGCACTTATACACAAGAGAAAATGAGTGGAAACAAAACACATTGTAAATGCAGTAAATATTACTCTAACTCTTGCTATTGGAGAGCCACTACAATAAAGCAATGTAGTAAATGTCAAATAACACAACCATCCCCCCAATGTAAATGAAATTGAGGTTGGAGATGCTCTCGAGACAATCAGAGAAGCAAGTCCCAGCTCCCAACAAACAAGTACCCAAATACTTACAAACGTGTTAACTAGGATACCTGAACAGGCCACAGGACAACAACCATCTATCCCCGCTCTGAAGAGACTAATTGCCCGAACTAAAAGGGCTACAGCTCACACACCACCCACCCCCAAACTTTTGCTGAAATACAAATATTAAATGAATACACCATCACTCACAAAGATGAAAAATTGCTTCTTCATGACAACAGTCATGAAAAACGAATTCTCATCTTTGCAACAAATAACAGCTTACAAAAACTTAAAAACTGCAAGATGTGGATGGTGGATTGCACAATCAAAGTTTGCCTCAAGGCTTGTTATCAAATATATACGATCCACGGCGAATATGAAGATACTAACATCCCCTTCATATATGCACTACTCCCTAATAAACAAAACACCTCATACATAGAGCTCCTAACTATATTAAAACAATACACCGACAACTACTTCCAGCAAAAATTCATCATTGATTTTGAACAATCATTGAGTCAAGCAATTTTGAAAAATATACCCACACACTGCAATACAAGGTGGCTATTACCACTTTAACCAAAGTATCTGGAGGCACCTACAAAAATCTACTTTAAGTATAGATTACGCCACCAATAGCAACTTTGCCTACCAAATAAACACATGAATAGCCCTGGCCTATGTACCAACAACTGAAGTAGCAAACCATTATAACCTACTTCTTGAAAGCCCCTTCTATCAATCAATGAAACTAAACTAACTCCCTTCCTAGACTACTTTGAAGACACTTGGGTGGGAAGGCTTCATAGATCAGGGCACCGTAGGCACCCCAAATTCCAAATACCCTGGTGGAACTATATGACAGAACTCTAGCGCAAAAAGCTAAAACAAACAACGCAGTGGACAGATGGCACAATGCCTTCCAAGCCACAATAGCAAGAGGACAACCAACCCTACATAAACTTATAGAAGCTATAAAAAAAAAACAAAGGTATCAAGAGCTAAGGCTAGAGTGATCCCTAACTAAAATCGTCCCTAAGCTAAGTAACCAAACCAAAACCGTGTATGAATACCTACAGCACAAAACCAGACTATTTGCAAACACCAAAAGTCTAGAATACCTAGACATGATAGCTAAACCTATACTGTAAAAAAACAATGCTAAACACCATAAGCATTTTAAAATTTCCAAATATTTAAACAACATAATTCTACTCCTTTTTAAATTATTAATTATAACTATGTTGTGTAAAAAGAATTGCACAAATATATATGACATAATATAATTATTAAAATAAAAAAGAAACAAACAAATCAATGTAACAAAAAGCATTTCCCATAATAATAAAAAATAACTCACAGTTGTGTAACAGTAGACGATCCTGGAAATCTAATAAATACGTACAAGATAAATCAAAAAACAAATCCATTCGAAAGGAGAACCCCACAAAATGCAAAAATACAACTGTAGAAAAAAGGATCCAACAACGCAATTCTCACAATAAACGAAACCCTCAGAAACCCGAAAATTAGTATACAAAAAAAGCAAAAATGTTACTGTAGAAAAAAGGCTCCAACGATGCAATCCTCTCAACAACAAAACCCTCAAATACCCGAAAAATTGTTTAAAAAAATGCTCCAACTAACATGAAATATAAAAGGACATGTAAAATAACTTGTTTTAAACAAACAAAAAACATTTTCCTTTTTTTATTTTAAAAGGGTCGACACCACCATCCGTTCATGATCCAGAAAACCTGTAAAGAAAATAAAAGGACACCTACCCACAATAACACGCACAAACCCACAAACATTAACATTAACAATAAACACAAGATAACACAAGTAAACAGCACATAATTAACACTACATAACACTCTACACTAATCCAACACTACGGCAAACACATCAAACACTAAAGTACCAAAACAACACCTAACTACACCAAAAATAAACAAATACGGTTCTCACAAAGCTAACTACACTACTACTACCTCACCCCTACCCTAAAACTACCGTAAAACTTCAAACTTACCTTGAGCGACGAAACGCAGCTCCCAATGTGAGGTTCCGGCTTCCAAAATGACCCAAAACCGAAACAGATAGATAGAAAAGTGAGGAAGGTAGAAAAAAATGGCAGCATAATAAAAATGACAAAAACTCCCCATAGAAAAGAATGGAGAAATAATTTAAAAATGCAAAAAAATAAATGTATATTTTTATATATTGTAAAAAATATTACAAATGTTTCAAAAATATACAAAGAATGTTAATATATATATTACATATTATATTATCAAAAGGAAATATATATTATATTTAATAGTTCAAGTTCAAGTTCAGGAATTTGTATAGTGCACTACTCACCCAGAGGGTCACAAGGCGCTTGAGGGAGAGGGTGGGTGCATTACTTATTGAATAGCCAGGTTTTTAGCTGCTTTCTGAAGGAGAGGTGGTTCTGTGTAAGGCGGAGGTGAGAGGGGAGAGAATTCCAGGTTTTGGCCGCTAAGTAGGAGAAGGATCTTCCTCCCATGGTGGATCTATGGATGCGCGGAATTGCGGCGAGGGCTTGATTGGATGATCGTAGTTGGCGGGTGGGTGTGTAGAAGGACAGTTGCGTGTTGAGGCATTCGAGTCCTAGGTCGTAGAGGGCCTTGTGTGCGTGGGTGAGGAGACGGAACGTTATTCTCTTGTTGACGGGGAGCCAGTGGAGGTCTTTCAGGTGACCGGAAATGTGAGCTTGACAGGGGATGTCCAGTATGAGTCTGGCTGAGGCGTTTTGATACGTTGGAGTTTTTTCTGAAGTTTGGCTGTGGTTCCGGCGTAAAGGGTATTTCCATAATCCAGTCGGCTAGTGACCAGTGCGTGGGTGACTGTCTTTCTTGTTTCGGTGGGAATCCAACGGAAGATTTTTTTGAGCATGCGTAGGATGTTGAAGCATGAAGATGAGACGGCGTTGACTAGTCTGGTCATCGAGAGGGAGGAGTCTAGGATGAAGCCCAGGTTACGTGTGTGATCTGTAGGTATGGGTGCTGTACCCAGGGCCGGTGGCCACCATGAGTCGTCCCAGGCAGAGGGGGATGATCCTAAGATGAGGACTTCCGTTTTGTCCGAGTTTAGTTTTAAACGGCTGTTCTTCATCCATTCGGCTACTTCTTTCATTCCTTCATGTAGATTGGTTTTGGCGGTGATTGGGTCTTTGGTGAGGGAGAGGATCAGCTGGGTGTCGTCTGCGTAGGAGATGATGTTGAGGTTGTGTTGTTGCGCGATGGATGCGAGGGGACTCATGTAAATGTTGAAGAGGGTGGGACTGAGTGATGATCCTTGTGGTACGCCGCAGATGACTTCGGAGGCCTCTGATTTGAAAGGCGGACTCTCTGGGTTCTTCTGGCGAGAAACGAGATGATCCAGTCCAGAGCTTTTTCTTGTATTCCGACGTTGCTGAGGCGTTGTATGAGGGTGCTATGACAGACTGTGTCGAAGGCGGTGGAGAGGTCAAGTAGGATGAGGGCAACTGTTTCTCCGTTGTCCAGTAGCGTTCGGATGTCATCTGTAGCAGCGATGAGGGCAGTTTCGGTGCTGTGTTTGGCTCGGAAGCCGGATTGTGAGGGGTCGAGGGAATTGTTGGATTCAAGGAAGGCGGCGAGCTGACTATTGACGGCTTTTTCAATGACTTTGGCAGGGAATGGGAGGAGTGAGATGGGGCGGTAGTTCTTAAGTTCAGAGGGGTCTGCTGTGGGTTTCTTCATAAGGGCGCTGAGTTCGGCATGTTTCCAGCTTTCCGGGAAGGTAGCGGAGTTGAAGGAACAGTTGATGACATCGCGGAGGTGGGGTGCGATGATGGAGTCTGCTTTGTTGAAGATGTGGTGGGGACATGGGTCGGTTGGTGAATCTGAGTGGATGGAGTTCATCAGGCGGATGGTGTCTTCAGTAGTGATTGGGTTCCAGGTGCAAAGGTTGTGAGAGTGCTGTTTTGGTTCGGAGGTGGGTGGAGTGGACTGTTCTTCGGACTGGTTTTCAAAGCTGTTATGTATGTCGGCGATTTTGTTGTGGAAGAAAGAGGATAAAGAGTCGCAGAGGTCTTGGGAGGGAGTGATGTCGTTGGTGCCGGCGGTGGGGTTGGTAAATTCTTTGACAATGTTGAATAGTTCCTTGCTGTTGAGGGTGTTGTTGTCGAGTCGATCCTTAAATGCTGATTTCTTGGTGGATCGGATCAATTGGTGGTGTTTGCGGGTGGCGTCCTTGAAGGTGGTCAGGTTGTCAGTGGTTGGGTTTTCTTCTCCAGGTTTTCTCGAGGGTACGACATAACTTCTTGGATTTCTTAAGGTCATCGTTGAACCAGGGGGCCTTTTTGCTACCTTGTTTGATCTGGTGGTTTTTCAAGGGTGCTAATTCGTCAGCTCTGTGGGTGATCCATTGTGTGAGTTTGGTGGTAGCTTGGTTTGGGTCCGATGATATGGCAGGAGGGTTTTGGTTAAGCGATGTGAAGAGTTGGTCGGTGGTGATTTTGTTCCAGTTTCTTCGAGGAATAGGTTGTGGGGGGTTGTGGGTCGTGGTCTTTTTGTAGTTGAAGTGAACGCAGCTGTGGTCTGTCCAATGGAGAGCTGTGGTGTGATCGAAGGAGATGTGTTTGCTGGAGGTGAAGATAGGGTCGGCGTGTGTCCGGCTAAGTGGGTGGGGGTTTCAACAAGTTGTTTGAGTCCTAGATTGGCCAGGTTGTCCAGAAGGGTGGTGGTGTTGCTGTCGTTTTCCTTTTCCAGGTGGAAGCTGAGGTCTCCCAGTAGAATGTAGTTATAATAAAATGTCTGTTTATTTCATGTACTTTTAATTTACCAAAAATATTAAAATGTATAATTAAAAATATAGATGAAAATACATATTTGTAAATGACTTAATATATTCAATATTATTTTAATACAGATAATATTCAATATAATAAAATATAAAAAAATATGTAATATACATATTGTATTAAAAAATAAAATTATATAAAATGTATTTAAAAATTGTTTATAAAAATTAATACAGATACTTACTTTTTGTCCTAAAAATAATAAACAATCAAAGTCAGATTGTTTATAAGAAATAAACTATTAATATATTTACTATACTATTATATGACTATACTTTAAAAAAATTACAATTTTTCAATTAAGTAAAAAAAAGTATGTTTAAAAATATTGTTAATTTTCCAATTGTACAGAAAAATGTATGTTAAAAATATAATATGCTTTGCAATAAATTTTAAACAACATCTAAATACCTCAATAGTGTTTTTAATATTGTGAAAGAATGTATAACAATACCAAATGAGAACAAATAAACTGTAAAATAAAAAAAAATTGTTAATCAATAAAATGTTTACAATAATAACTAATATACATTTCCTTTCTTATTTAAATGTACATACAAAATATAAAAATAAAATAATTAATGAACAATAAAAATGTACTATTCCTAACTCCAAAACCCATCAAACTTAGGGAAACTGCTAGTTAATAAACTAAATTAAATTACTATTCCAACTCCAAAACCAACAAAACTCAGTGAAAGTGATGGATAATAAAACATAATAAATTACTATTCCAACTCCAAAACCAACTAAACTCAGGGAAAGTGCTGGATAATAAGCCAAATTAAGGGGGTCATTAGGATGGCGGGCAGACTTCAGTCCGCCCACCACCCTAGTGGTAACGAGACAGCCCGCCTGCCATGCGGCGGTCCCGTGCCCCTGATAATGATGCGACCGCCCCCGCAGCGGTTGCAGCTGGCAATTTAACATTGCGGCGGGTGCTGCTGGCTGCAACACCCGCCGCAATGTCAAATGGCCATGTTGTGCATTTCCATGCACAACGTGGCAGGCACCGTGCGGTGCCTGCCACTTTGTGCATGGAAATGGAGGGGAGTACCATGGGACCCCCCAGTGCACAAGTGCCCCCCACCCGAAGGGGGCCCATAACGGGCCCCCCGAAGCTGGCCTCCGCCAGCGTTTCCATGGCAGTTCCACCACCATGGAAAGGCTGGCTAACGCCAGCATCGTGATTGGGCTGAAGGTGCCTTCGCGGCACCGCCCCCATACCCACGGTCATATCCCCACCGCCAGGCAATCGATACGATTGCCTGTGGCAAAAGCGTGGTGGGCAGTCTTCGCATCCACCACGCTTGTGGTACGATTCCCCCCACCATCCGGATCTGGCGGGCGGACTTCAGTCCGCCCACCACCCTAGTGGTAACGGGACAGCCCGCCTGCCATGCGGCGGTCCCGTGCCCCTGATAATGATGCGACCGCCACCGCAGAGGTTGCATCTGGTAATTTAACATTGCGGCGGATGCTGCTGGCTGCAACACTCGCCGCAATGTCAAATGGCCAGGTTGTGCATTTCCATGCACAACGTGGCAGGCACCGTGCGGTGCCTGCCACCTTGTGCATGGAAATGGAGGGGAGTACCATGGGTACCCCCAGTGCACAAGTGCCCCCCACCCAAAGGGGCCCATAATGGGCCCCCCAAAGCTGGCCTCCACCAGTGTTTCCATGGCAGTTCCACCGCCATGGAAAGGCTGGCTGATGACAGCATCGTGATTGGGCTGACGGTGCCTTCGCGGCACCCCCCCCAAACCCACAGTCATATCCGCACCGCCAGGTAATCGATACTATTGCCTGTGGCGGAAGTGTGGTGGGCAGTCTTTGCATCCGCCATGCTTGCGGTACGATTCCCCCCCACCATCCGGATCTGGCAGGGGGCAAAAGGCATGTAGATGGCAGGGGGACCGCCACTAACAGGCCGGCGGTGGCAATTCCTCCGCCATTGTTATCGGGCCCTAAATTACTATTCTATGTCAGTCCGAAACAAAATAAGCTCAGGGAAAGTGCTGGATAATAAAACATAATAAATTACTGTTCCAACTCCAAAACAAAGTAAACTCAGGGAAAGTGCTGGATAATAAACTAAATTAAATTATTATTCCAACTTCAAAACAAACTAAACTCAGGGAAAGTGCTGGATAATAAAACGCAGCTGAAGCTATGCATCGGTTCTAAGATGTGGAGATGCTATGATGCGAGGGTCTATGTCATCGTCGAGGATCCCGTCAACGGGACTTGTGATGCGAAGTCCGGTGTCCAGGATGTGGTGCGCAGTTGGGGCAATGTGCCAGTTCCAAAGAGCTACGAGGCTACGATGCAGTCCTTCAAGGCTGCCATTGACAAGGAATGCAAGGGCAGGCACCGAGAATGCAATGCGCAGTGGTGGTTCCGATGGACTGCAGGGGGATGCAGGTCATTTCAATGGGTCCAATCCACTCGCAGCTGCGTCTGTTCTGTTCGAGTTTGTGCCGTGCAGCAGAGGAGATGCATGGTTTCAAACATAAAAACATTGATTTAAATCGTGGTTCCAGTGACATCAAACATTAAGGGGATACTTGATCCCTTTTGGAAATGACACTTCTAAAATATAATAAGGTACTATGCTATCGTATGGGAGAGGTAAACCTTGCAGCAGTGAAAAACAAATGTAAGAGTTTTTCATGAATAGGACATGTCCTACTTCTTAAATACACTGCACCATGCCCTTGGTCTGTCCGAGGCCTACTTTAGGAGTGAGTTATATGTATTAAAATGGAAGGTTTGGGTCTGGAAAAAGGTTTACTTTTCCGTGTTGAGATGGCAGTTAAAAATTGCACACTTATAGGCTGCAATGGGAGACCTGAGACATGTTTAAAGGGCTACTTAAGTGGGTGGCACAATCGGTGTTGCAGACCCCCTAGTAGCCTTAAATGTACAGGCCCCAGGGACAGCAAATGCCACTTTACTAGTGACTTAGAAGTAAAGTATATATACCAATTGAGTAAAAGCCAAATCAACATGTTTTAAGGAAATCTCACTTTAGTACTGGTTAGCAGGGGTAAAGTGTGCAGAGTCCCAAGGCCAGCAACAACAAAGTCAGTAAAACAGGAGGTCTGAAAGGCAAAAGTTAGGGGGAAAACCATGTCACGTATGCCAGGTCTAACAGCTGTGGTGAAGTCTGCCGTGTGGTAAGAATAAATAATCAGCTGCACATTACCTCCAACCTGGCACATATTCCAAGGAGTAGGCAAAGCTTCAATGATTATTGCACTTGCATCTTCTGTCACAGTCTGTTTTTTTCCCACAACAAATATAGACAAGATGCTCACATTGGCAATGGTAAACTTGAGACTCTTGAAAGCTCTCTGTTGTACTTCTTCCAAACAAATTGTTTTCGTTTCCTTAACAGCACAGGTAAATCCTTCATCATGACATCAAAGTTGGGGACAAACTTTGCTCAGCATACACTTAATCCCAAGAGGGACCATAATTGACTTTTGCTAAAGGAATCGCTGTATTGACAACATCACTGGTAGATTAGTGTTTGGTTTTGCACCTTCAGTTGAGGAGTACGCCTCATTTTGCTGCAAGACTCTACATTATCCTTGAGTAATGTCAGACCAGAATACGCCAGTTTAACTAGGTCCCGTTTTAATGTGTGCTCCCCAATGGACTTCCCAAAAATTAATGTCATCTAGAAAAACAACAACCATTTCCTACATGCCAATTTGTCAGATATTCGCCTTTGAAAGACAGTGGCACCTAATACAATTCCAATAGGAGGTCTTGTGAAGAGGATGACTCCTTCAGTTTTTATAAACCTTGTCAATGCTTTCGATTGCTGGTGTAATCCAATTTGATGATAAGCCCTCTTCAAATTCAATTTTGGGAAATACTTGCCATCCTTTAACATTAACAGCATCTTGTTTATGACAGGAAATCAAAAGCAATCTGTCACAAAGTTCTGATTTAGACAGTGCAGTTCTATGAAACACTTTAGGTTCCCATCAGCCTTTCCTAGTGTCAACCACTGCAGAAAGCCATTCAGCCACATGTACCAGTTCAATGACACCATTTCCTACCATCTGTTTCAACATTCCTTACGCTTCTTCCCTAATTAAGACAGGTATCTTTCTTGGTTTGTTCTTGAGTGGTATTTCTCCTTGTACACATATTCCTTCACCAAACCCAATTTTGTTTCAAAAATGTGCATTTCTCAATATCTTCTCAAGGTTAGTGCATTCATTACCATGAGCTGGTCTAGATTCAGGCAGATATGCACATCATATTGGTTAATATCCTAAAATGACAGGTCTGCTTCTACACTTGTATACTTTCCCTACTACCACCTTATCTCAAAATGTGATGTTCGGCCACATATAGCCCAACATATCTTCCATGATATCCTTCAGCCTTTAATGTAACTCTAAGACAAGTGGCTTCAAACATATTTTGAGGGATGATAGTATATAATCATTCAAGGTCCACCATTAAGGCCACTTTACGCACTTTCACACAGACATATGGCCATGGGACAATTTATTCGTCCATGTCAGAACCATCAACACTCACCAACCTTTGGAAGATTTCTTCACCACCCTTTTCTACAGCTGCCAGATGATTCTTTTTTCTGTCTCCGGTGCATTTAATGATCAATAGGTACTTCATCAGTCATTTGGCCAAACTGTTGGTTTATTGCGAGTTCTTATAGCTTTGCTACAAATTCATCACAGACTCTCCTAATAGGTCGGTAGCGGGCAGCAGAGTATTGATTCCAAACACTCAGTACATGCTTGACTGACAACACATAAAGGATTTCTTGCCCCTCCAGGTCAACCCAGAAGAGGGAGGTGAGTTGTGGACAGCAAAACAACTTTGATCTTCATGCTTTTCCACCACCCAGAGAGGGAAGAAGACGATTTATGGAGGCACTGGGGAACACTGTTAAATGCTTAGCTTAAGGCCCTACCCTTTTCAATGATTTGCGAGGATGAGGCTAGAAATGCAACTGTGAGTGACATGGCCTTTGCAGGAGATTGAGGTGCCACAAGGGGGTACACAAGACCAATATGGTGCTATTGTTGGGGAATGAGCGCAGGATGTAGGTCCCAGTCAATACTCTCTAAAGGTATACACTGGTGAATGTAACACTTATTGTACCCACCTCGATTTAATAGAAAGAATGAAGCTTTTCTCTGAGTAGTGGTAGAAGAGTACTTAAAGGACTGAAATGTATTTTCTTATTTGTTCTGCAGAATGAAGAGTCTGATTTTCCACCATCGGGGCAATGCCTATGTCCACTGCTGGCCTGAAACTATAGTTAAAATGTTGTGGATTCTTCCCAGGAGGCAGCAAGATGAGTGTAACTGTTTATTAGGGCATAAAGCCTGTGATGATTATCACTGGCTGGCTGTGAATTCCTTGTGGACAACACAAAGGAAAACACAGAACATGGAATGGTATAAACATTCCATGGGTAGTGAAAGCTACAACACAAGGTAATCTCTAGGATGAGTTTAAGAATTACCAATATTATACCAAGGCCAGTGTGATGCAAGAGGTGGGCAGGACATGAAACAATACCTAGATGAACATATTCAGTCAAACATTAACAAAATGATATCAAGAATTGTCATCAAAATGCCATGGCTTCATTCCAAAAGTGGGTCCACGTATGATGGATGTCCTTTGAGCTTAGAGGCAGTCTAAGCTACAATTTAAGTTAATCAATAGGCACCATTTTTCAGGAACCCTGGGGGGGTTCTTCTCTAAATATGATGCCTCTATCCTCCAAGATTATATTTACAACAAGGGGTGGTGAGGGACAGAGTCTCTGAATTAAACAGAATACTCTCACCCAGTCAAGAGATCAGGGCTAGATCCAACACCGTTTTTTAGCTCACTGCACCATCCCAGTTTCAGAACCTGGCTGTATGCAAATTAGTCTGTTCCTGTCCCAGTGCATGATGGGAACAGGGCAAACCAAACTACAAAAGCCAATTCTTACACTGGGAAGGAAACAAGCTACCGGGGACCGGTTTCTGGCATTTCAGCCTCTTCGGCCCGGCTTGCTTGAATCCTGATGGTGCAATGAGCAAGGGACTCACATCTGAGCATACCCTTCCACGCTTAGGGTGGACAAAAATATTTACAACAAGGGGTGGTGAGGGACAGAGTCTCTGAATTCAACAGAAGCCGGAGTCCTAGTGAAAATGTGATCCCCCACATCTTAGTACATATGATTTCATATAATACAGCCTTCATAAAATACCTCTTCTGAGAAACCATTTCACCTAAACTGTTTAATCAAAATTTTCAATATAGATGGTAGAAATCATGGACTTTCTGAGTGGCAGACCAGCCTTAAGTAGCGGATGCTACTGGACCCTGGTGGTAGGGCTGGGGAGAGGGGTAAAGGGGACAAAAAAAGACCACATAACAAAACTTACCTCAAACGCCTAACGCCTTTACTTTGTTCTCCGTCCCTCCAACATCTTCCTGCACTTCCGGCCAGCAGCAGGAAGCAGCCGCCCTCCCAGCCTCCCCATAGCTAATCACAATGCTGTGGATTGTCACTCAGATGGGGACTGGGGGGTTTTGCATGTTCCTTACCAGGCTGTGTAATGCAGCATGGTGGGGGACATGCAAAGTGCGCAGAACTGCTTGAGGCAGCCCGAGAGGGCCGGCCAAGCAGTCATGTGCACTTCAGGAGTGAAAAACACTCCTCTTCCTACTCCACCAGCCCTGCCCCGCCCGAGGGTCACTGAATTATATAGAAAAAATAAAATGATAACAATAGTTATTGTCATTTTTTTCCTTTTGTCCAGTGGGGCGATGCTCCTTCGCCTTAGCAAAGGTGCTGCCACTGCCAGTCTGCTCAGACCAATCCTAGCGCTGCTCTCATAACATGAGAGCAGCATCTGGATTGGGTAGGGATCCTGCTCTCTCAGAGACTTCTAGGAGAGCACAGAGGCCGGTGCCAGAGGCTGTGGCAGCGAAGGGAAAAGTTTTTTTATTTTAATCATTATTTTCCCCGTCCCTTCCCTATCCCTGCCCCCTCCGTCCCTCACTCTCCCCCACTTTCTTTGTATGGTGGCCGCCACTGTTTGTGAGTCCAGCTGTAGTGCCACATTCTCTACTGCTAGGTGCTGGAACCAAAACCAGCCCCGGCAAAGTGCTCGGCCGGCTCCTGCGGGGGAGGTCTGAGCTCTTTGCCGGGGCCGGTTTTCGGCCGATTTTGTTGCATAAACGGCCCTGTAACAAAACCGGCCCCCACCCTTGCGGCGCACTGGGGGATTGCCCAGTGCCCGCAACGGCCAGTCCGGGCCTGGTCTCAGCTGCAGTTTCCACGTTGTCTGACTGCACTAGCTCAACAGCTACTGCATCCAAGCAGTTCAGGAATGTTTCCTACCAAATGCCTGTTGGGAAGGACCAGCCCTGTGGCATCTTAGCAGTTATGACTTTGCATCATTGACTGTAAGAACAGGCAGTGCACTCAATCAAAATGTGGGCATGCGGGAAGCCTAGCGCCCACTGACCAAATAATATTTTTAAATGCCTGCAGCAGTCACCCCACAGGAGTATCTCCAACACATTTGTCCCTAGTCACAAAGCAGGTTCATTAGCACATCTGAGCGACAGCCTGGGCAGCTCATCCATTATGCGACAGAAGAGTCAGAGCAGAGAAAGGGTTTAAGATCAGGTATCTGCGCATTTCCGCGAGCTGAGGCACAAAACATATTACACAATGACAAACCCGTCAGATAGTCAGATTCCTGGCACTGGGAGCATTTTCGATGTCACACATTTAAAATATCTTTAAATAGTTTGCTGATGATAAAAACCACGCATAAAGGACTGCAAGAAAGACAGGAGGCACATTGTAAATACAGGCAGCTCAAGTGCCTCAGAGGGATGCAAGAGTAGCTCATCCAGCCCGGGAATTTTTTCTTTGCACCATGGAACTTGTTATCTTGATTTTATAAAGATAAAAAAGGTCTACACGTTCCAGAAAGAAAAGCAAAATCCTAGACTGCATGACCTACTTCTGCATGAGAGTGCTGTCCATATCGAGGTCCACTCGCTCAAATGACCCACTGCAAGGATATGAGTTTGATTTGAAGGCTACAGATTCCAGTCCCTGCAGATCCCCTCAGCTTTTCATCTTTTTGAGAGTGATAAAATGAGTATCATTGGTTTCAGCAACAATAAAACATCTGTTGTGTGCGCCAAGATCCACCTTGGGTGGAAAAACAGTGCTTTTATCAACACTAGTGGTATTATAATGCTGTCAGATATGCTCCTCCAAACTTGGGCCCTTATTCCGAAGTCAGGCGGAAGGCCATCTGACAGCTCATTGGTAGCTATCCTCCCGACATCTGCTGCTGTGGTCCGACGGCCGCATTACAAGGAGTGCGGTCAGAGGCAGCAGGCGGAGGGACCATTCGACCCTTTCTGACGGGAGAGCCCGTCGGGCCATCAGATGGACTGTAATCCCTACAATAGGTGCGGTGCCTGCTGAGGCACTGCCATAGGGATTACAATGCCCCTTTCCACCTGCCTGTCTATGGCGGTCCGACCACAAAATAAAAGCAGATGGAAAGGGAATTTAGGGGCCCCTAGCAGGGCCCCCATCACCCCCAGGCCCTCTGGTATGGGCCCTGTGGGGGCACCTGTATTGCCCCCCCCCCCAAACATCCCTGTATCGAGAGGCAGGCATGCATGGTGCCTGCCACACAGTGCATGGATGTTTAAAAAGTGCATATTTACTATTGTGGTTTAGGAAAATATTCACTTTCCAACCGCCGTGAAGGCCCATTTCCGACACGGTGCCTGCCATCCGACCCCGACCACCATCGTAATGATGCCCTAAGAATGCAACAGTTGAATTTTGAAAAAAGATTATATAAATGTTACTTTGTCAGTTAAAGATCTAATGTGCACATCCAAAATACCAGCAATCTTGAGCCTTGTACAAAAAATTATAAATAGGATCACAAAAAATTGGGCTTGTTTGAATCACAGGCAACACATCTCTGAGGGATGTGGAATGCAGCATCAAAGCAAGCAGTAAAAAACGACCTTGATGGGGAGACAGAAAGGCTAAACTGAGGGATAGGCGGGGCTTCCACAGATTCTCTGTCCATAGAAAGGGTGGGCCCGGGGGGGCCTGCTGACATTTCACCTCCAGAAGGGTGATCAAGCGTTAATTAGCTCGCCAGATGCCACCCTGCAGCGGTTGGATTAAGATTAGTTATGGCATTATGTGCTATCGCCAGGTCTCTCTGTTTATAAACCTATCCAGCTTAATTTTTTTTTAAGTGCACTATAAACAATATTCATCCTCAAACTGAATTTAGACGTAGAATAAATCTATACGGCATTAATCATTAAAAATCAATCATTTTTTTGTATTTGTTTGCATCCAATGGCGGTGGATTATTTTCAGAAAAATATTGTGCTAAATAAACCCATCAATCTATCAATCAGGGTTGGTAAGGCACAGCTACTCTCCTGTGAGAGTCTCAAGGCGAAAAGGGGGTAAGTGGGGGGCTCCTTTGAGTGCGAGGGTCATCCGAAGAGCCAGGTCTTGAGGTCCTTCCTGAACTGAAGCAGTGTAGGCACTTGCCGGAGGAGGAGGTGGAGGTTGTTCCAGGCCTTTTCTGTGAGGTAGGATAAGGTCTTTCCTCCCATTCTGGTCTTGTAGATGGGTGGAATTGTGGCCAGAGAGAGGTCAGCTGATCGGCGGTGTCTCTTAGTTGCATGGAGGGAGAGGCAGTTGTTCAGGTATGCTGGTCTGATGTTGAGGCGGGGCCTTGTACGTGTGAGTGAGGAGCTTGAAGGTTATTCATCTTTTGATGGAGAGTCAGTGGGCTGTGGTTGTGGGATGTGATTGTGGGGATGTGGTTGTTACAGAGGAAGTCTAGGATCAGTCTGGCTGCAGCGTTCTGGACGGTCTGGAGTTTGCGAAGTAGTTTCCTTTTTGATTTCACATAGAGAGTGTTGCCGTAGTCCAGTTTGCTACTGATGAGGGCTTGTGTGACCCTTTTTCTGCACTTGAATGGGAAACATTTGAATTTTTTTTGGAATCTGCGGAGGGTGTTGAAACAGGTCGAGGATACGGCGTTGATCTGGTTAGTTCATCGTGAGCCATTAATCTAGTGTGATGCCTAGTTTTTGTGTGTGGTCCATCTGGGTGTGTGGGTTTCCGAGGGCGGGGGCCACCATGTGTCATCCATGAGGCATTAGGGGTGGAGCCAAGAATGAGGACTTCTGTTTTCTCTGGGTTGAGTTTCAGGCAGCTCTCCTTCATCCAGGTGATGGCATTCATCCCTTCTTGGAAGTGGTGTCTGGTGGTGTTGGGTTCTTTGGTGAGGGAGAGGGGATGTTTTTTCATGCAAGCCCGCTCTTGACAGAGACAAACAAATAAGTTTACCTGCAATCTATTCAACAAGAGAATCTGACAAGAGAGAGTTTCACACACCAATTAATTAAAACATATTACAATCCCAAACGTTCACTGTCTCAGTCCGTTCACCACTCACTGCTGACATCTGGTGGGATCTGCAAGTCAAGTGTGCAGATCTCAACTGGGGAAGTCCGCCTTTTATCTCTCAGAAGTGGATAAAATGGGAACCTTTTGACTGTTTTGAACAACAATCCTGTCCACCTATTAATTATAAAGCTAAGAAATAGTTATATTTCAGAAGCCGGCGCTATCCAAATAAAGTTATTCTTGTAATGTAATCATTTGGTTATATTTGTGGCCTCATTTTGGTTCAAAGTCTGAGCCGGAAGGGGAATGACATACAAAGAAATGGAGGCAAAGCATATTAGTTTCTCTAGGTGGCTGGCAGAATTGTTCAGGAAGGACTCACATGACTACTTCCTCCACACATGGTCTTGTCCTCTCTGACATGCCCTTTTTTAGTGCCAACTCAAATTCTTTACAAGCCGGTCTTGTCCTGTTCTCAGCCTCTGATCTGTTTCAGACACCTTTCAGAGGTGGCTGATGGTCTCCCAATATGCTGACAGTCGTATCCCACCAAAATCCTTTGCTTAACCCACAAGGATGCTACTCTCTCTTCATACTGAATGTGAGTTTGTACTGGAGAAGGATCTTGCTGTGTCTTGCTGGTGCACTTGCTTGCCAGGTGTGCGTGCTGCACTGTTAGTAGCTGTGGCAAAGAAGGCCTCAGTCCTGCACTATCAGACAATGCCCGGGCCATTAAGTGGAGAGCATACAAGCTCTACAGATATAGATATAGACTTTTCTTATCTGAGGTTACTAGGCGACTCAAGGACACCAAATTAATGTAACAACATACTCCATTCTGAGAGTTCTATTTTAAGTGGCTTGAAGTTCACTATTAGTTTTTTTTTATTATTTCAAAGAAAACTTAAACTGCAATATAATGTTCCTGAATACAATAATCCAGCTTCCAAAGTCACCATTCACCTGGGCTCAATATGTTTACTAATTCACAATTCCGCCAACGCTGGTTCTTTTTATGCACCTGATTTAGAAAACAAGTGTTGGCAAAGCCAATAGGTGTCTCCTATGCAAGGTCTTTTTGCTTGGTAGGTGCTTTTTTTTTTTTACTATGTAATACAGCAGCGTGGCTGACGTGCACCATGGCTAAAAGTAAAAGACACAACCATTGGAAAAGCCAATAGGTCTTGGCAATGCAAGGGCTACTGGCTTTGTCAATGACTTTTAGCCATTTTGTATAGCAGCATGTCTGCTGTTCAACATGGCTAACACCCTGCAATACAACATCACTGAAAGATATTGACATTGCCAAGCCAAGAGCTCTGGCATTGGGGAGACCTGTTGACTTTGCCAATGCTTGTTACCTTTTACAGGCACGCTGCAAGGTATAGGAGACTGTACACATTTGTGCTTGTCGCAGGCAAAGTTTGTGCTAATAACAGGGAAATTTAAAAAACAGCCCACGAGATAAGACAGACCCAAAAACAGTAAAAAAAACAAAAAAACTGTACTCATGCACACTGATCTGTAACCAGCCCTCCTGGCAGTACTGGATTCACCTACAGGCCAATCGGCCCTGAGCAACAGGACCATTCCCACTTCAGCAGATAACATTTTTTTAAGCTTTTGGGTGTTTTTTTGTTTAAAAAAAAAAAAAAAAGACAGCAAGCAAGCAAATCAGCCTTCTTCAGCCAGGATTTGCATATGGCCATGTCTGAACTGGGGTGGTGTGGAGTACAAAAAAACGATGGATTTAGGCCCAGATCTCTGTACTGGGGTGAATGTATGACATTGTTCTGCATTCTGTCCATCAACTGTTATTTTTGCATTTGTCACCCCGAGTGGGATCGGTATGCTCAGACCTGAGTCCCATGCTCTCCACACCACTGGAGTCAAGCTATCCTGGCTGAAGACGGCTGATAGCCAGAAACCAGTCCTAGGATGCTTGATTCCGGTCCAGGAAAGACATGAGTGGGCAGTTCGGGCTGGACTGTTCCCATGAGGCACAGGGTCAAGGCTGATTTGCATATGGCCATGTCTGAACTGGGGTGGTGTGGAGTGCAAAAAAACGATGGATTTAGGCCCAGATCTCTGTACTGGGGTGAATGTATGACATTGTTCTGCATTCTGTCCATCAACTTTTTTTTTAGCATTTAAAAAAAAAAAGTCAGCAGTTCTGCACTTAAAAAAAGCTGGTAAACGTTTTTTTAAATGTGTGAGTTTTATCCCGTCATGTTTAGCGACTTTGCATAAATCTACTCATTAATTTGAAAATAAAATATATTTAACTCTTCTCAATCAGTAGGCAAGCTTAACTGGTAAAAAACACTCTCTCCTAGAAAAAAATCTTTAATTCGTTTAATTAGCATATTTAAGTTATTTATAGGTTTGATTTAGAGGAAAATGCTACAATTTAAGACATCTTAGGAAATATATTCGACTTTTTTCGTTGGAATTTAGAAAAAGCTCTAGCAAAATAACGACCCAGGATGTGAATGTTTAATACAAATACGATGTGCTAGTACCTCTGCCTCTTCGAACGAAGCCCTTCTTTATTATTTTATGGATACAGCACATGCCAGCATGTACATATTTTATAAACCGAGGGCATCATTATTAGGCTGATATTTATAAATTAAAATATACGGTTCATTATGTCTTCTCCTCACCTGCTTTAAAATAGGAGTCTTTTTTGGATTTTAATGAGGAGCCGCACCTGCAGGTGACTTCCGTTGCCCCTAAACTGCGGGAACTTAACAAATTCCATCAGATGCTGCAATCAAAAGCACTCGGTGGCTTCCCGCCAACTTCTCCTGGCGCAGTAAACCATGCCACTGTTTATTTTAGGGGTCTCCCGGGAGGGATTCCGTCAGTGTCTGCGCAGATTCTGAGAGGCGCTTCGTGTTCGTATAAAATACCAGTCGCAGCTTTGCCATCTGTTTCACTTCCATTGCTGGCAGGGGCAGCAAGGCCAGCACCAGCCTAATGCTGCACAAGTCATTAGATATGCCAACCTGACCGGCCCCCCTCCAGCCCACCCATGCTGCAGCGGATAACACCCCCCGCTTCTAGTATCCGCAACATCTTTGCGAGGCTGAATCTGAACCCACGGCCTACAGAGCATCCTGAGATGAGGGGTCTCTGAGTTTCATATATCTCGCAGACATTCATTGGCCTTTGGGTAAATGGGGACCCAACGGAGTATTGGTGGCCCCCTTAAGGACTGCGTCACACTGCTGACGCGGGAAGTCATGTCTGCAGAGGATGTGGCCTAACGACCAGAGCTGCCGACTTTGGAGCCGGGAAACCAGGTTGGAGTCTCGGCGTTGGCTCAGCATCCTGTGATTCTGGGCAAATAACTTAATCTGCATACCAAAAAGGAATGTGGGGTATATTATGAAGGGATTTATCTCTGCTTTTTTGGCTTTAAAAGCCAAGAAAGCGGAGATAAAATTACCTCCCTATCAGCAACAGGGTGCTAACACGCAAATTTGCATGTTAGCACCCTTTTTCTCTACGCTTCCCCTTGCAAAGGGAGCGTTCCAGAGAAAAATAATAGGAGAAATGTTGTTAAGCAACATTTCTCCTATTATCAAGGATATCGCTAACCCTGTTAGTGATAAAAAAGCAGCGCTAACCGCGGTTAGCACTGCTTTTTTTACACCTGGTATTTTCCTGACTTAGCCATGATATCCTATGGAAGGTGGATATCATGGCTAAGTTTGTCAGCCCCTATCATCAAGCTAACGCCAAACTTCGAGAGATTATCGTTGGTTTTCCAGCGATAATCTTTCATTTGGCAGTTAGCGTGAGGATTTTTATCACTTCTGAGATAAGCGTTGCTAATAGCACGCTATCTCAGTGATAAAAATCCACGCTACCCGGCGATAATTATCCTAGCGCTAAGTGCGCTTAGCCATAATTATCGCTGGGGCTTGATAATATGGCCCTGTCTCCTTGTGTAATGTAACTGGTGCTTGTGTAAAGCGCTCCAATACCTTCCGGTCGCGTTCCCGCCATATAAAACTGTCCCCTCCCCCAAAAAAAGGCATGCTAACTCAGCCAGTTCCACCCCATGCCACATGGTATTGTCTGTCTTTACACAGTGTTCCGGCGAAGAGCCAATATCACGCATTGGCGCAAAGTGAACAGGAAAACCATGCTACCAGTGGGCTTCAAGCTCTTGTTGTGTTGCGAGCTTCAGTATGCACTTGATGTCAATCGGGAGTTTATTACCTACCCATGCGATCCTCACTAAGCTTTCGGCCTTATTTCGAGTTTGGTGCCTGTAGAAATGGAAGGCAGGGTGGCCAGGGCACAAGTCCTAAAATAAGAAGTGGGGGGACGCTGACGTCACGACAGGAAGTGACGTCACGAAAGGTGGCTTGCACCATCAGACTCATTGCCTCCCCTCGCTCACCTTTTAGATGTGGTTGCATCAGAGAAGCCAGAGCATGAGCAGCGTTCTGAATAAGCTCCGATCTCGCCCCAGAGAGGCCAAAGAGTGAATGTGTGGCTCCATTTGCTCCAGTAATCGAGCTCCTGGTAAAATAAGTGGGGGGACGCCGTCCACCCGCGTGGTACCCCGACTTGAGCCCTGAGGGTGGCGGAGGACTTTATGGGCCCCACTCTGCCTTTATACCATCTGCCAAATTTAGAGTCCACCGCTGGGCCTGTGGTAAACTCTATGGGACTTATTTACAAGCCCCTTAGGCCACCTGTAGGTCACTTTTCCCATGTTAAAACTGATGCAATAGGGGTGCAAGGGACTTGTAAATAAGCCCATATGTATTTGTATGATCCACCTGCATAGCACTTCATACAAGCCCATTTAAAAGTTTTAATTTTTCCATAAACAAGCCCCCAATACAGGAGTTTGCATTGGATAAGTAAGAAATCATGGCCCCAATACCATGGTACTTTTCTCCCCACTGTGCAGCGTTAATATATTTTTATTTTCATTGTACCTCACTGCCAGACAGTAAAAAAAGCCATCTGAAAACCCACTCTAAATAAGCAAAATAGCTGGATGGCTTACGCCTAATGGCATTTACTCCCTCAGACCATTGGAAGAAGGTTTACGCCAATGCAGTACATTTTACTTTGTCAGCGTAAACCTGGTGGGCTGCCCAACTCATAATAGGGTGAGCTGACTAAGAGTTTGGCGGCCCAGGACTCCAGCTCACCCCTGTGCAAGCACAAACCCCCACGCTCTCATGATTGGCTAAAAGTCTTGCCCCTCTACTCCAAACTGCCCCTTAAAGGCCCCCATCTCGCTCCCACTGTGAAATTACTTTCAAAGTTGGCAGATCCATGTGTGTATCAACACACAGTACATAATTAGGGCAAATAGTTGTAGATGGTCGTGACCGGCACTCATTTGTGGGCACCGGAACTACTTTTTCATTGTCACACTTTGACAAAGAGAGAGACAAGCAGGAAGGGGAGAAAGAAGCAAAAAAGAAATAGAGAGGAAGTCCAGTCGTTCTCCCTAAAATTCAGAGCCCAATTTGTAAGATTGGTGGTTTGGCAGTTCTGAAGTCTGTGGCAGTGGCTGAGAAGTGATCATAAATATGGCTGCGAGTTGCAAATTGTTTAAGTCAAGCTTACAGTGTTGTGTCGCTATTGTATATTTTGCGTCATAGTGATGTATTTAGGCTGATTGTGCAAATGCATATGCAGTTCAAATTGAGCAGTTGTATTTGTTATTGGGCTTCTCGCAGTCCAAAATCTGGCAGGTAAGAAGTATATTTTGTTTATCTTGTCTGCTAAGTTTTGCAGTGTGGGTTCATGATGTACCATCGACTGCACAATTTAGATACGGATTTGTAACTGATTGTTTTAAGAGTACTGATAGTGACTAGTGTTGGTCAAACCTGTTGTACAGAGGAGAAACTGCAATAGTTAGAGTGATTATCCGCTGGCCGAGGTGTGCGTGCTAGTGCTGGAAAGCGTTATTTCTTCTATAATCCTCTTGTGTTAGTGATAACTTTGAATTTTTTTAGGAAGCAGACAAGAATTATTTACTTTTTGTGCTTGCTTTAGCCTTTTTTGTAAATGTTTGTTGCACAAAAGAAACTGTAAAGGAGGGCGAGCCACTGTGAGGAGCTGCAGGTGACGTCAGAAGGAGCCGAGCTGCTATTGGTCAGTTGGTGTTAGTACCACGCATGTATTGTGCATTGCGTTATCAGATGCCACAATAAGATTGTGTACTAGTGTCGATACAGATTACATTTTGATTTGGTGAAGGTTACAGCTCGTTTACAAATCAGTTGTTTACCTCTGTCTGTTGAAATTGCCATAAAATGAAATGTTTAGGGCATTAAGAGTCTTGGTGAGGGGTGATGTAAGAGGTATTGTCTGAGAGGGCGAGGAAGCTCCACTGGAGGGCACACCAGATCAATATATGGCCATAAACATTGGAGTTCACACATGTATTTGGCTCAAATAATTGAAAAAGATCACGGAGAAAGAATGGTCCTTGAAGTTGACCAGATATGGTACATTTAATGGAAATATGACTGAAATGCTTGGCAGCATGCAGCCCATGCAAATGAAAATACCAATATAGAGCGAAAAAAGCAGTTTGTAGTTGGTGGATGCTAAATGGGATGCACAACAGCAAATGTGGAGAAGGGACATCATTGAGGGAACTATGTTATACACAGTACTGACGAATTACATAGCTAAGAAGAAGAAAGTCCAGAGCGAGAAAGTTGATGAGACACAATATAAGCATGACACTGACAGCGACTCTAGTGACGATTTTCTGATGACTTGCTATCTTCGAGACCACCACTATATAACATTGTCCAGCTCCCAGGAGTTGGAATTGCTGCTGATTGTGGTAATGGTGATAATGCTACGGTTGAAAAAAATGAAACTCATGGAAGGGGACCTGCCCGACAGCCCCAGTTGTGACTATTCCTGCACCAACAGCCATTGTTATGACTGTTCCGGTTACTACCGTTCCAGTTGAACCCATCCCTAAAGTGCTGGGTCCTGTTATAATGACCCAGACCCTGGCTGTTCCAGAAGTAGCTGTTCCAATACCTGCCACTCCGATGCCAAATGGTTCCAGAACAATTGCTGGAACGCCTGCTACTGCTATTACATCTACGACATAGAATTTGCAAGTGGCAATTTGGAGTCCCAACCAATTTGAAAGGCCTTTAGGACAAGGTGGAACTTTAGTGTTTACAACCCCAGTTGACCAAAGTGCCATGGAATTCTTAGACTTTGGAGTGAATCCTCAATTGTTTGCGACAATGGAGAGACCAAGGTAGTTGAAAATGAACCAGAGGTCCGGTCAAGTTTGAGACTTAGACATTTCTAGACTGACGGTAGAGTTATAGGAGCTTACGAGGGTATGTCCTGATTTTACTCATGCGGACCATTATCAGAATAAACGTATTCTTTGAGCAAAGATATCACCTACCATGCATCTAAAGCTTATAGTAATTTAACAGAATTGGCAAATTAATATGACATAGACCTTTCTAGAAATAAACCATTGCATGGGTACTTGCAAACTCAATTAGACGATTTTAGAATTATGACCATGAAGACCTCTGGAATGAAGCTACATGGTAAAGACTTGGGTGGTTGCATCCAGAATTGGAGCAACCTGGTCAAACTGAGGGACAAGTGGAATAGGAAACGGTAGAAAAAGAAAGAAAAGGAAGAACCTGGGGGAATGATTAGAATACCACCAGCACCTCTGGATGCAACTACTAAAACCTGGCATTTTGAGAGAGGTACATTGAGGAGAACATGTGCATGTGCCCTGGAGTGAACATAATCTTGCTAGAGTTACAAATCAGTTCCCAGAATTGAGGGAGAACCCTGATTTGTGGTACACTCAGGTTCATCCATAAAGGTCTGACTGTAGAGAAAGTATGGGTAACCTTACCAAAGACTACCATAGATTAGTGTGGTACTTTAAGAGACTGAGCCGGATGTAAAGGCGAGGAGGCTTATCTTCATTCACGGTGTTGTCTTTAATTCAGATATGTTTGCAATTTATATAGGCATGGAAGTCAAACAAAACAAAATATTTCCAAATTATGTTTTTCTTCTTCTTTTCTAGGTCTTCTGTTGTTGCTGGATTTCCCTGGGATGCTCTCGGTGTAGAAATGAGCGGTAAGTAGGGGGTTCAGAAGCAATACTTGAGAGTATACGTCACCCACACCTTTAGGGTTGTGTGGGAAAAGAAGGTTGAATCCTCCTGATAACACCCACAAGGTTATAGGTTTAGTTCTCACTCTAATAACAACAACAAATATATGGGTGCCCCTTCTCTTTAGGTGTATCTTGATTTCCTCCCAGCAGTGCAAAAGAGAATGAAATAAGCAAAAGGAAACATATATATATATATATATATATCTACGTGGTAGAATCAAGGTGGCCCATTTACATAATCTCTTCTCTGCTATGGATTTTACTCCCTTCTGGTAAGACCCATAATAAGAGATTCCAGTCTTTCTTATAGTGAATTAAGAGGTCTGAAGTATTATGGGACATGTAGTCTGTCTCAAGTAAATGGCTTCTCTCTCTCCCTCCACCAAAACCACCCGTGTCCTGTAACCCTCCCACAACCTCCTCCCTCCGCCCTCCCCTGGTATCTCAATCAGAGCCCTGGTTCTCACACGCTCTGCTGCAATTCTCCTGAGTTGTGGTGGCTACTCAGCAACCTCCAGGGCCATCCACCACTCGTCCGGTTCCTGCTCAATGTCCTCTGCCTCCCAGTAGGGCCCTTCCAGTGAGATGACGGATTCCGCAGCGGTTTCCCATTCGGCCAGACATGTCTTTCACTTGACGGAAGAATTCCAGGCGATCCGTCCTTCTTGCTCAAATTCTGTTCGGGCCTCTAGGGGCTTCGCTACCTTGTTCCATCCTTTCCTTCCGGGGTCTGAGCTTCCTTTTTTTCCTTGTAGTCATCTTCCCATTGGCAGAGTTCGTGGGCCTGTTTAAAGATATAGTCCCTTTTATTTCAGGTATGCATTAATTAAACTTGCTTTCTTTTTGTTTCCAAGTGCTGCTGCATCAAGGGACACCATCAATAGGATGATCAGGAGGAGGACCTACAGGAGAGGATCCTCAGGTAAGTAAATCCTCACAGTTAGTTATAGCTGGAATGTTAGTATTTTTTATTATACTCATGGCTGCTTTATTCATAGGGTCAAGTTCCCCTGCTGATAACATCCCATTAGAGCCACATCTAACACTAATACTCTTGGACACCCTGTTGCAGATGAATGTAGTGGTCTACACAAAAATCTTTCAGAGGGATACCTATCTACTAATGTCTTTTCTAGACTGCTATATACAAGTATGCACGCACAACGGAGGCAAAGGGCTCCTATGTGTTAGCCATTTTGCTTGCTTTAGTAGCTGAGAGTCACTTACAATCACATTCCTCTTTCTTATGGTATTACATATAGCATTTTGCTTAGTCTTTTATAAAGATGGGTATGCTTTGAATACTAATATTTGAATTATGATTCAATACTTTCTGAAGTTCCTCTTAGCAAGTGCTTGATCCCAGATTCCTGAGGCAGATGACATAGATACTGCGCTGTATTTTTTTTAACCTCCTCATAAAATTGACACTGATGGTACCCATAGATTGAATCTCATGTGCCATGAGTTTCGTAAAGAAACAGCTTATTTGTGTTTTAGAGGCAAGTAGGGTCCAAATGTATCTGTAATCAGTGGGAGGAGAGGATATTTTGAAGCATTTTTGGAAGAAGGAGGAAAATGAGTTTAAGGCAAAAGGAATTTATCCTAAGTTGAAATTGGTTTGGCAACATAAAGCGAAGGTGTGCATTTATAAATTGGCCAGCGAAGAACAAAATAGATATATATGGGGTGAGAGCATGTGAACATAAATTAAAATCTTTAGGTGGCCATGCTCAAATTCTTCCAGAAGATTGAGTGACTCCTAAAGTCTATTTTGTGTATGGACAGTATGCTTATTTTAAGTTTTCTAGAAATTGGCCAGGAATTTGTTACAGTGCCCTGGTGTTTTTAAAGATTTATGATGCAAAGAATCTGCACATACCTGGAAAGGGCTCATTTAGTAGATCTAAACAGAATGGTAGTAGTGCTTCACAAGTAGTAGGTGCTATGATTCCTTCAGTAGCGATTGTTTTCAACAATTTGAATGTAAGAATGCTTTGCACCATAGCGGATAAGCTTGCCACCAGTACAGCTGGCACACTTTTAGCTGTAGACACAGAGCTATTAGGTCAATGGTCTTGCAAAATCACCTTGCATTAGATATTTTGCAGGTGAAAGAGAGCTGAGTCTGTACAATGCTGAATATTACAAAATGTTGTACCTATATCCATGATTAGAGCAAAGAGATAAAAGGGTTTGTGAAGAATATCACAGAATTAAAATTAGATTTGAAGCAACTCGGACTTGGGTAGTCGTTGGAAAGGGATTTGCTGCTGTAGGTAGTTAGTTTAGCAATCTTGATAGTGCGCTTTTAGGTGCTATATAAACCTTTTTTATTATTGGTATTTGCTAGGTTGGTTTATTTGCTAAGTTTAAGGGAATTAAATTCATGAGATCAAAGAAGATGGTAATTAAAGGAAAGGAAGTTAAGAGGAAAAGGGATGAAGTGGAGTTGGAAGAGACACAGTGTAAGGCCTATGATGAGATGAAGGAGTTGGAGAAGTCAAGGCGTAAGATGTTGAAGATAACAAGATTTTGAAATGGTTTCAGAAGTTTCATTTGATTTTTGTGATAGCTATTTTAGCCATCATAGGGGGGATTGGAGCAGCACAATTTAATGCAAACCTCTTCAGATGCAATTTATATACTCAACGTGGTATAGAGACAAAATATCGACTCCAAAATATCGGCTGGACATAATATCGAGTTTTAAATATAGACTGGCCAAAATATCGACTGGACATAATATCGACTACAAAAATATCGTTTTTCAGGTAAGTGAAGTAATATCGACTGTATAAAATATAGATAGCAAAAATATCGATTTTTTAATAATATATAATATTTTATAGTGTATTTTTATGTAATAATATGTGTGAATAGTGTGTATTAATGTTATAAAATATTTTATTAAATGAATTTTGTTTTTATAATAATTGCGTAATGTAATTCTGTAGCGGGTTGTGGGTTTATAGGGGAATAGGGTGGGAAGTAATTTATTAATTAATTAATTAATATATGTTTGTTAATATTTTTAATTAATAATTAATTGATAATTAATTAATATTAATTAGTTAATTAATTAATATAATTTTGAACATATTTTGTATTAGTAAATAATTGTTAATTAATTAATTGTAATTAGTTAATTACATTAATTAGAGTACATTTTTAATATATATAATTTTGTGTTATTTTTAAGTAATTAATTTGGAAAAAATAATATTAATTATTAAAATAATTACAGCTAATGTTCTAATATATTTACTTTATTGTTATTGTTAATTAATAATTAATTGGTAATTAAATAATATTGATAAATTTTGGGTAAAGGAGCATTTTTAGGGTTCAGGGTCAGTTATCAGTTTTTGGGTAAAGGGGCATTTTTAGGGTTCAGGGTCAGTTTTCAGTTCATGGGTAAAGGGGTATTTTTAGGGTTCAGGGTCAGTTTTCAGTTCATGGGTAAAGGGGTATTTTTAGGGTTCAGGGTCAGTTTTCAGTTCATGGGTAAAGGGGTATTTTTAGGGTTCAGGGTCAGTTTTCAGTTCATGGGTAAAGGGGTACTTTTTAGGGTTCAGGGTCAGTTTTCAGTTCATGAGTAAAGGGGTATTTTTAGGGTTCAGGGTCAGTTTTCAGTTCATGGGTAAAGGGGTATTTTTAGGGTTCAGGGTCAGTTTTCAGTTCATGGGTAAAGGGGTATTTTTAGGGTTCAGGGTCAGTTTTCAGTTTTTGGGTAAAGGGGTATTTTTAGGGTTCAGGGTCAGTTTTCAGTTTTTGGGTAAAGGGGTATTTTTAGGGTTCAGGGTCAGTTTTGGGTTTTTGGGTAAAGGGGTATTTTTAGGGTTCAGGGTCAGTTTTCAGTTCATGAGTAAAGGGGTATTTTTAGGGTTCAGGGTCAGTTTTCAGTTCATGGGTAAAGGGGTATTTTTAGGGTTCAGGGTCAGTTTTCAGTTCATGGGTAAAGGGGTATTTTTAGGGTTCAGGGTCAGTTTTCAGTTTTTGGGTAAAGGGGTATTTTTAGGGTTCAGGGTCAGTTTTCAGTTTTTGGGTAAAGGGGTATTTTTAGGGTTCAGGGTCAGTTTTGGGTTTTTGGGTAAAGGGGTATTTTTAGGGTTCAGGGTCAGTTTTGGGTTTTTGGGTAAAGGGGTATTTTTAGGGTTCAGGGTCAACAAATAAGATTGTAAAAAATTATTTTTAATATTTTCATTTATTATTTAATTATTATAATTTAATTTAAGTCGTTTTAAGTATATTTTAGTAATTAAAATTTAATATTAATTTAATTTAACACTGTTTTTAATAAAGTCGATATTTTTTACATCTATATTATTGTTAACGATATTTTGTACTCGATATTTTTGTACTTACCTGTTTGTAGATACAAACTCGATATTTTGACTGTCGATATTTTGTCCACGATATTTTGGCAAGTCGATATTTTGTCCCTCGATATTATTTCAGTGATCCACTCAACGTGTATTGAATTGTATTAATCTATGTGCATTTTATTAATGAATTGTAATAATTGGCTGTCTATTCCTTTCAATGAGAGTCACTAGTATATTTAGAGGAATGTAATACATGTATTCACCATGCAAGAAAATGTATACATTTCTTAATTTGCATTTGATATGATCACTTATGCTAAACTGTATTATGACTACCTTGGGATTTCCTTAAAATACTCAGATAACAACTCCCACAAACTATATATAGTCTACCATCCCCCAGGTAAGAACGCTGCATTCACAGACCAACTTATGGAAATCATTACAATGCACTCAACCCCTCATCCCATGACATATTCCTTGGCGACTTCAATCTCCATTGGGAGGATCCCCTAGACAAGCAGGTTACCGGTATCAAAATCTTCCTAGCAGACCATTCCCTGATCCAAGCCATCTCAAAGTCCACTCACACCAAATGTGCTACACTTGACTGGATCAGTTCAAAAGAAAAATTATTGAATCTATCTCGGTCACCCCTTGTGATTGGTCAGACCATCACATTATTCCCTTCCAAATTCCCTCCGCTAAAAAGAAAACTTACTGGTAGCAATTCAAGCCTAAACACTGAATAAGAGACACAGAAAACCTCAACTGAAACAACCTAGCTTCCCACTGTTGTGGAATTTTAGTTTACGAACTGAACATCATCTGCGCCAGCTTGTCACCTATGTACAACGTGCACGACAACCACTTTAGGTATCACGGTCTCCCTGTCCACGATCGGTTGCCAGCGCGCCCCTCTGACCCAGCAAGTATCCTCCGCGCACCCTGGCTCCCCCTCCCTCCCTCTCATGAGCATGACCCTTCCGCATGGCCCTGTCCCTGGGAGTCACGCCAGCGCCTGACCAGCACCTCCTCTCCTCCCATGAATGCCCCTCTGTTGATAACCTTTCCCTCCACACTGGATTGTCCACGCGGCATGAATACCGCTCCTTTGATGACCCCTCACCCCGTGTCCAGCTGTCCACACAGGTCCGAGGCCATCGCCTAAGCCGGGAGATATCATTTACTGCCCCTTATTGTATGGAATCGCCCCTCCTCAAAGGACACACTGTTGATCAGGGCCTCCCCACCCCCTGGGATATGATCAGGCGCACACATCCTAAGACTTGGCGAAACACTCAGCTGCATGATGACCCCCCTCCTCTTATCAGCAGGTTGAGGACCTCTATTGTGAAGGTATATGGGGGTGGGATTGACACGAGGATTACGGGGATGTGTCTTTCCTTGTTGTTCACAATGTTCTGATTGTAATAAAGAAAGGTCACATGCCATAAACCAGTGTATAAGAGGCCAGGCCTCCGAGAGGCTGTTAGAGCACCTCGAGACGATACCTTGTTGTCCGATCTGATGTGTTCTGCTCCGTCGGAATAAACTTCTGTTTCCTGCCTTCTGGTCTCTGGCGCCTGCCTCATTGCCTGGTAATTTGAATGGTACAAGGGCGGTTAGCGCCGGGCAAATCTTGAGAAAGGTCCTAGCCCTACCTTTTTCTACACTGTGGGAAAGTTCTCACTCCTCCCAATAACATGTCAGACGTCAATGACCTCACTGCTCACTACAACTCCAAAGTCAAGACCAATTATTTGATCTAGTAGCCCCACCAAAACTCAAAAGAATACCGGAGAAAGACAAAAACCCATGGTTCAACAGAGCCCTGAATGAAGAGAGACGTAAACTAAGGTTAACTGAATGGAAATTGAGACAACATCCTTCCCCCCTCCAACTTAAACTACTTAGGAAATCTAGAAACTCCTACAACAAAAGTTTTCTACAATCAAATAAAGACTTCTTCTGATCAGAACTAGAAAATGACAAAAACAGACCAAAGAAACTCCAAATGCTAAAACAACAGTCTAACAAATTGGCCAAAACCGCTCTCTTGACTTTGAATTCACAGCTTAGTAGTAAAGAATTTTCTTCATCCTTCACAGCAAAAACCAACTCCCTCCAACTTGAGCTAAGGACAGCAGGAATTAACTCAGCTACCCTAAAGAACACACAAGTTGAAAATCCTAAACAACTTGATCTACATTTGCCTAAAAATAACTCTCATTGGTCTACCTTCAAACTTTACTATCTCAGTTACATCACTAAAACCTTAGCAACTATCAAACCCAATAACCACTTCAATGACCCTGTCCCCTTAAACTGCCTACCCCACATCTACCATATCGTCTCCCCTCTCTGGACCAAGATCATCAATGCCTCGCTAGCGCAAGGTCACATCCCGGATTGCCTAAAAATTGCTCAAGTCACCCCTATCCTAAAAAACGCAACAGCAAACCCCCCGACCCTAATAACTTCCGACCTATAACCAACATTCCCTTGCTAGCCAAGGTCCAGGAAAAATGTGTTTAGCAACAACTGAACCAACACATCATGGATTCCAAACTACTGAACGACTGCCAATCGGGTTTCAGACCCGGGCATAGCACAGAAACAGCGATTCTGCATATAGTTGACAACGCCCTCCTTGCTCTTGACAGTTATGAAATCTGTCTACTAGTCCAGCTCGACCTCTTTGACAGGGTTAATCACGACAAAATACTAAGAAGACTGGAAAACAGGAAGGGTTTATCTGGTACAGTCCTTCAATGGTTCAAATCCTTTCTGGAAAACAGAACGCAATATCATGGTGAATAAAAATCTTTTTGCTGCTTCACCCAACCTACTAGGAGTACCACAAGGCTCAACCCTATCAACAGCGCTATTCAACCTTTATGTCGAACCACTAACCGAACTACTACAGCAGGTAAAAATCTCCTACCACTTGTACGTGGACGACACTCAACTTTACATCAAGATCACTTCCATTGAAGAGATAAAGATAATGAATCAAGCTCTCAAAAAGACCTTTACTGGCTCACGACCAACTCCCTCAAGCTAAACTCGCAAAAACCAGAATTTCTTTTAATCTACCCCCCTAAAAACTCTCTGGAGATAAAGGAATGGACCAAAATGATTATTGCTCTAAATTGCATGCCGATTCTGGTGGACTCCACCAAATCGCTTGGAATTACACTGGATAAAAACCTTAACATGCAAACACACATCAACCTGTTGGCTAAAAATGCCCCCTTTCACCTCAGCTATCTCAGAAAAATGAAACCATTCATCGAAAACTCCGACCTAAAAACTAGAGTTCAGACTTTAGTCATCTCGAGGTTGGTTTACGGATGTACTACCCTCTCTGGGCTTCCCAAAATCTCAACAGCCCCTTTAAAAGCCTGTCTCAACGCAGCAGCAAGACTCCTAACAGGATCTAGGAAATTTGGCCACATATCGCCACACCTGAAGGCGCTCAACTGACTACCCTATGAATCAAGAATCTGCCTAAAGATAGCATGCATCACTCATAAAGCTCTTCACCACAATACCCCCCAGTACCTATCCCAGAAACTTACTTTATCTGAAGGAAACAGACACTCTAGGAGCTCCGACAATCTACTCCTGAAACCCTCTCACTTCAGTAAGAAAAAAAATTCTTACAGAGCTTTCTCCGGAGCGGCACCAAGAATATGGAACTCACTACCTCTGTGCATCAGGAAAATCTCTTCTAAAACACTATTCAAAAGGGAAGCAAAATCATTCCTGATTGGACAATTCCTCCCTTAGTTCTGCATGTGCCCTACTATCACACCAACTATTTCACTGACTTGCAAGGCACTACACCAGTCTACTATTTCAAACTTGTCTCTACAGTCCCCTTAATGACACCTTCGCCACTATGACTTACTCGTACTCGAACTTGTTCCTACTGCTCCGAACAAATAATCTCTATTACTTTTTCTGCTACCTGTCGAATCTAAACTTGTTAAAAATGTTTTGATACTTTCTCTGCTCTGTTTTTGCAAAACATTTTATACCTACTCTGCTTTGTTTTGTAAAGCGCTCTAATACCCTACTCTGAGTCTTGTTCGCGCTAAAGAAAACTCTAAAAATAAAATAAATAAATAAATAAATAAAATATTTATTAAGAAACTGTTCAAATCTAGTGTTGGCCACCATTGGTAATCAGGCCTTAGGACACATGTTAAGTTTTATAAAGTGTTTTGTTTTCCCCTTCTTTGCAGGCACCTCATCATGTTATGTTATGTTATGTTATGTTATGTTATGTTATGTTATGAGAATTTGTATAGCGCACGTACATCATACGGTTTCATGGCGCTTATAGAAGAGGTGATCCGCCGCTCATGAGATCATTCATTCTTAGGCCTGAGAGAACAGCCAGGTTTATAATTGTCTCCTAAAATAGGAGTAACTTGAAGAAGAACAAATGTTGGAAGTGAGTGCCTTCCAACAAGAGGGGGCCAATACCGCAAAGTGGGATCCACCAGTTCTTTTCCGCTTGAAGGTGGGAATGGCTAAAAGGGACTGGTGGGAGGACCTAAGGGCCCGGACTGGTACATACCTATGAATAAGATTGGAAATAAACTCTGGGCATGTGCCATGGAGTGATTTAAATATCAGGCATTCGACCTTAAACGTGCAGCGTTGGGTTACTGGAAGCCAATGCAGTTTCCTCATAATGGGAGTGATGTGCACCTTGTTAACTTAGAATAGGTTCATTGTGCATTATATTAGATTAGAAGGCTACTGATATTTTAATTACATTTTGGTCTCAGATATGGAGACTGTGGGAAAAACTATCCTGTATCAGGTAGAACTGTGCTCTAAAGCTTTTCAGCAAGGATGACTTTTTGAGATATCTACTTCATATTTCCCTCCCAAGTCTGATAATTTCTCATGTGTTGTAGCTGTGTGCCTAGTGATTTCTTTACTCCAATATATCGGCTTGTGTTCTAGGTATTGATTCCGATATGACATTTCTATACATCCTAATATCTTTTCTTCCAATTGCACCTTTAACTTTGGTACATCTAAGGGTCTAGTTTGAGCTTGAATCGCTGATGGTGACTCAGTCTCATCAGTCCATCTACTCTTGGGGTAATCCACAAACCATATTGTCAAAATGCCATTATCGAAAAGTCCCACCCCACTGTATGCAATTGGAATCATAACAATGAATTTCCTTCATTCTCTCAGAGATTAAAAGTTCAATCGTGGGCTCCAAGCCACAATCTATGAATTCTGCGATGTCAGGATGAACCTTGTCGCGACCACTCCGCCTACTGCTCCTGGGACAGCAGAAATTAGAGCAAGAGTTACTGGTGTAGGTACAACAGGAATATCTAAAGTCTGAGCTGATATGACTTGTGACATTCGTGCTGGAACAGACATCACAGAGCAAGAAACAACAGGGACAACAATAGTAATAGCTCTCGCTGTAGATGGAGCTGCACCTGAAAGAGTTGGAGGTGGTCCTTAAATTTGAGCTGCAATCTGATCAACAGCAGTTGTGGCAACAGTACTACTAGTGCTAGCACCATCTTGATATGTAGATGGGGTAACATAAGGCTGTGGATGTGAGGCCAGCAAAGCATCTAAAAGATCATCACTGGAATCACTATCAGTGCTAGATTCATCTGCTACATCAGCATATTTGTTTACCTACTTTTGTTTCTTTTTAGACTTGTCAATGTGGGGTACATTGTGGCTCCTATAACTTTGCCTTTTCTCCGCTTATTGCTTTTCTTCGTCCCATTTAACATCAGCGTAATTACGCACCATTTACTTACTGTATTAAGTATTGCACACATACTTTACACATTGCCTTTTAAGTTAAACCTACCTGCTCTGTACCAAGCTACCAGAGGGTGAGCATAGTTTAATTTAGAGTGTGTATCTGACTTACCCTGACTAGAATTGTGGTTCCTGCTTGGACAGGGTGCATACCGCTGCCTGTCAGAAACCCAATTTTTAACACTCCTTTAAATACACTTCCAGTCGACAATCAAAAGTCCATGCGACCAGTGGGGAAAGTTATTTGATGACTTTGCCAAGTGCTTAAGATTCAAGAAAACCCATTCTATCCAGTGGTAGTGATGTGGATGGTTTGTCACGAAGGTGTACTGAGCTCCTTCTCTTTTGCATGTGCAGCACATTCCTAAGCATTTAAGGCAAACAAACATTTTGCAAACTTTTGAATATTTTGAAACAGTTCATTCTGTGACTCTGGCCCAACTTGGGCAACCACATCCAACAGGATGGAGGTCTAGGCGGCCAGAGAGGATACTTCGGACAGTTACCTGGCCACCAGAGTGTTTTCCAGTCCAGTTCCAGCATTTAGGAAACAACCACCATTGATGACAATGGGTTGGCTTTGATGCTGGGGATGCAGGCAGAAAAGATGATCAATGTTCTTCCTGGAGCTGTGCAGTCAACACAGGTGAAGGTCGGGCGATTCTTTGGTCCACGGGTGAGGTGGGGCGACTTTGATCACAGCACTTGGGGTCTTCTTCGCGACAGTAGAAAGCCAGCAATGGCTGGGTTGCTGATCTCACGACACAACGGTCGCAGCAAATATCTTGGACAACGAATCCGGTCTTTGATAGCACTCCCAGATCCTAATTTTGACTATCTCAGATTTGTCTCTCGGAGCATCCGGCTTCCTCAGCTTTGATATGCCTTGTGCTGTTCCACGGGGTCAGCTGACTGAATTTTGGAGTTGCTGCGTTGCTCTGGGGAACAATTTTTCCCCGAGTCAGGAGCCACAGGCACAATCCAAGCTTCACTAGCCCAAAGAGCAGCAGGTGCAGTCCTTCCGATGGTGCAGCCTCTCTTCCTGCAGCTTCAAAGGCAGCTGGGCAGTCCTCTTTCGGTCCTCCCCAAATCCAATGTGCGATAAGGTTCAGGGTGCCAGGGGTGCCCATTATATCCCAGGATAGTGCCCCGTGGGGACAATACAGCCATTAGCCAATAGGCTATTAGATCCCCTCCTCTTTGATGACAAAGTTCCGGTGATGTGTGCCATGTGGCAGGCTGGTAGCCATTTTGCATCTTGTCATACTCAAAGTGGCACAACCAGAGCTGCAGCCCTGAGTGGACACTCTGCCTTACATGCCCTGGTTACCCTGGGTACCATATACTAGGGACTTCAAAGTAAGTCAGAACTTGCCATTTGGGGACATTTCTATTGTGATGGGTCAGAACACTGGCCTTGGGGTCTGGTTAGCAGGCCTCAGTGCACTCTCTAAGTTGAAAAAACAGCAGCTAGTTCTTCAAATGTAGTGAAGAAATGAGAGGGGGAGGCTGCAAAAAGCCTGTTTCCTTACAAGTAGGCAACATGATTTGGACTAGTTCTCATTTGATAAGATCAAACACCGTCTTCAGCATTTATGGCTCCATTTGTAAAGTGCCTGGAATCATCAGTCAGCTCTATATGTCTCTCATGAATGAATCATTTGACTTCATCATTCATGTATCTCCGGGTTTGCAAGAGTAGGCGATCATAGCCCCTTGACAGTTCTGCATCATTCATTCATGTCTTAGTGATGTTCTGATTGGCACGGAAAAGTGCAATATTTTCTCTTTGCTTCTTACATCAGAACTATCCAACCAGGATAACAGGAAGCGTTGTAGTGCTTTAGAAACAGAAGGGTGCTTGGTGACAGATGTGCCCAATAACATTTGGGTTAAGAGTTTCAATGTTAGAACTGGATGCATTGAGCTAGCGTCCCTGGCTTGTACACTTTCTTCTGTTACTGGATATCTTTCAGTCCTTTCCTGATGACACTGATTACATACCTGCGTAGAGCGCCTCTGGGACAGCCAGGCCGGTAAACAGCATTTACAACGCGGGCATTACCCCCGCACTGCTATTACAACGCTGCTTTTACAACGACTTGCGCTGGAGGGCGCTGTTGGATAGGGAATAGTTAATTTTCTATTCCAACACCTTCTCTACTGTAACGTGGGCTGGAGTTGGAATCCACTATCCAGCCCTTACAGCGCAAGTCGTTGTAACGACTTGCGTTGTAAAAACCAGCGTTGTAATGCCATACAACTGTCAGGACTTGTGCTGCATGATCTCAGGATCTCCAGAGGTTCTGCATTATTAACAGCCCTCGGTGTGTGTCCCCGGACTAGGAGTGTGTGCGAAATTCTGGAAATTTGCTTTTGCGTTTACATGAGATTTTTGTTTTAATTACGCGAAATTACGCATAATACACATGCTGCAAATCAGTCTTCTTGCGCTATATTTGAGCCCAAAATGATAATGCAAATCACTCTTCTCCCGCTATATTTGAGCCCAAAATAAATCATCTTGCTAATTTTAGGCAGAAGATTGCATTTAAAGAAAGCGCCTAGAACAATAGCATGTTGCGTTTCGCAGCAAATTTTTACCATCAGTGGCACATAATTATGCAATGTGACATAATAGTGGAGTTTTCTGATGTTTCAAATTCCCAAAATTATGCCAGCAAAATTTTAATTTCGCTGAGGCTTAGCCAAGACCTGTGGACAGCAAAAATAGAAGCAAACAGAGGACGAATCCGAAGCCAGCCAAGTGCAGGAACGCAGCAAGTATCGAAGAGACAGGCAGAACAATTCACATTCATAAATTTCATTAATGCAAAGATTGTATGCATGAGTAAATTTAGGAATAAGGGGGTCATTATGATTGCGGATTTTCCGCATCCTCGGGGCCGGCGGAAGCCACCGCCGGCCCCGAGGATGCGGAAAATCCGCAGCGGACTGACCAAAGACCCACCGCCAGATTAGGATGGCTGGTGGGTCCTGGTTTCCGTCCGCAGCTTTTCCGCCGCGGTCGGATTACAACCGCGGCGGAAAAGCTCTAATATGGTGACGGTGTCTTCCAGACACCGTCCACCATATTAGGATGGCTAGTAAAGTATGCTTTTCCGCGGCAGGTTTTCCGCCGCGGAAAAGCATACGGAACTTCACTGCGGGGGCCCGTTGCGGGCCCCTTAGGTGAAGGGGGGGGTGGGGGGTGCACATGGGGGGTACCTATGGTACCCCCCTGCATTTGCATGCAGAAAGCGGTAGGCACCGCGCGGTGCCTGCCTCTTTCTGCATGCAAATGCAATGCGTGCATTTTTAACATTGCCGCGGGTGCAGCTTGAAGCTGCACCCGCGGCAACGTTAAAAATAGAGGATGTGACCCCCAAGGTGGCGGTCACATCCTAATTGCACAGGAGGGAACTCCGCATGCCATGCGGAGGTTCCCTCCTGCTCTGGGGTCGCGGACGGACGCAAGTCCGTCCGCGATCCTAATCGACCCCTAAGTGTGGAAACTGGAAAGTGGGCATTATGGCGTAGTAATGGCTTCTGGTTTTGTAATCACCCACATTTGGGCATATTCTGCAAACTCGTCTCCAACACCTTCTTTCTTCTCTTTTTAAATGCCAGAGATATACTCCAATAAAGGACAGGAGTAGACCCCCCAAAGTTGATGGGCATGCAACAGAAGGTGTTTCTACATGTGGAAAATTGTTTTTCTCACACACATATAGAAGAACAAAAATATGTTGGCAACTCCTTTTTACCGATTTTTCAGCAAAAAAACTCTTCGGATAATCCCGCCAAGACCTGGGCAGAGGGCTGTACAATTGTTCAGTGCCAGGATACCCTGTGGGTGATAGCGTGCTTTATAAAAGCGCATAACATTTAGAATTTATATATATATATATATATATAAAAAAATTGATCATGATAAAAAAGAATTTCCAAGAGTAGTATGCTTAGAAAACTGAAAATTTCAGATATTTCCACATTTAACCAGAAAAAAGTCTAAAATCTGCAGGTTAAGGTTTATCACTTCTTTGTGAATCAGTTTTCTGGTAGATACATTAAGGCATTTGCACCCGCAGAACATTAATATTGGTACTTGTGGTAGACCAAAGAGTGTTCAACTATTTCACAAGCTCTCTCCAGAAATAAGTGTAGAACCTATGCCTTTTGAGCCATGAAATCCGGGGAAATATGTTTTAAAAAACATTGGGGCAAATTTACTAGGAAGTGCCGCAGCGCGGTAACGCAAGCCCTTTGGCTGCGACACGCTGCAGAACTTCCAAAGCAAAGTAATGCAACATATTTCCAATAATATGTCGCATTCCTGTGCTCTTCCTTGCACTGGCGCACAAACAGCTGCCATGTTCGGGTGCGGGCACCATTGCACCATGGTGCAAGGATGCCTGCATCATGGGGAGATTGTTTTTGTGCAGGAAGGGACACCTTCCTGCCCAGAAACAATCACTACAGGCATTTTCCTCTTTCAATGCGTGCTGTAGGATGCAGCATGCATTGAAAGAGGAAAAAATTGAAGTGACATGAAAACATTTCTCCTCTTTGCGCCTTGCTACGCCAACCCTGGGGAGGGGTAACATTCAGACGCATTTCCAGATTCATGATTCCTCTTAAATCTGGAAATGTGTCTTGTTCCATGGGTGTTACGAGGGAACACCCACAGCAACACCCATGGAATGCCCCTTTCACGCAAAGTGCTGCGTGTAAATGGGCCATATTTACAAGGACAGGAAAAGCCACGCAGGGTGGCTTTTTCTGTCCTTGTAAATATGGAGCAGTAAAATATGCCACCAGTACGTCACAAAAAGAGTTGTACTCGTGGCGCAGGGGGCTTGTAAATCTGGCCCATTATGTACAACCCCCTTGCGCCACCAGCATGTCACTTTTTTCCATATTAAAAGTGACATACCGGTGGCTCAAGGGGCTTGTAAATACACCCCAATATTGTTTTTTCCATCATTTGTCAACGTTTGCAGGAGAACAAACGCGAGGGAAGAGCGAAAGTGGGACATTTCTTGCTGTGCTGGTTCGGTCTGTGGCTGCTGTCACCTCTATAATTTCACTAAAATAAGGTACGTGAGCAAACCATTCAAACGCTGCGTTACCCAATCTTTCAGTTCACGGCGGCATCTTTCAAGGTTAATGTTTAATTGTAATGTGGTCCTGTTGAGCGATGACACATCGAAGAATATGAACTGGCTGAACAGTTTGAAATGATGTCCCTGGTATTTTTAGCTTTTGATGTATTAAGAAAGGGTTGGGAGCTGAGCCTGAAATCCCACGTGGAAATCCCTGGTCACCACTTAGCAAATGATTTCTGCCATATTTACGAGCAGCATCTGTGCTTCTGGACAATTTTACACTAGAGCAAAAGAAAAAAAGAAGAAGAAAATGTGAAAATGCATTTAGGCCAATTTTGCTGTTTGTGTGACATGGAATTGAGCAAACAAGTTCTTACCCCTGCACATCACAGAATGGGGTTTTGCACGTTTATCGAAAATAAATTACAAAATATACCTTTTTAAAAAAAATAAAGAAAATTCATTTTTTATTATTTGCCGTCTGTGTCACAAATTAAACCGAATGACTTTTCCTCATGCTTAGTCACATTTTTAGTTTTTCTTTCTCAACCATGCTGGTAAATCCAGAAAAAACACCCCAAGTTTTCACATGGCAAAAACTCAATGGAAGACTGCAGATAATGCAGAATGCAACAGCAAGAACAGGATATGCAAGGCCAATAGCCATGAGCACTTCCATCTGTCAATGAAGTGTAGTTGATTGTACTATGAATATCGACAACAATAATACTGTGGTACAAGAATATCGAGAGACAAAATCATGAATGATAATGGGAAGTGCATACAGAGAAGTATAGATTTACTATGTATCGTTTTCAGGGCAGTTCACGGGCTAGGTACCCGACCACTCCAAAATAAATTCAAGTGGTACAAGCCCACCCGGTCTCTTCGATCCTCATCCTTAAACCTCATCAGCATTCCCGGGATCAAGAAAGCCATCTGCGGAGGACGAGCTTTCAGTATAGCTGCAGCCCACCTTTGGAATAACCTCCCCATCGATATCAGAAAAACTAATGACCTTCTGACCTTTCGAAAAAAGGTAAAAACCTGTCTTTTTCCAAAAAATCCTCCTAAAACCCATCACAACAAATAAATCTACTCTGTTCAGCACCCTGTCCATGTTCCTGTCCCCCCCCCCCCCCACAAAGCTTTTAGCTATGTACCCAAGCGCCAGGATGCCCGTAGGGTTACAGAGCGCTCTACAAATGCTATAAATAAATAAATAAATAACTAATCCTAAAGCCACATCTACATACTTCGAAGACATATGTACACCATAGGCATATATATGTTGAGTTAGTTATAGAAAATATAGACTTACTTGCTGATTTTTTCTTTTCTTTTTTTTTTATTATAATTTTTATTTTATTAAGAAAAAGAACGTATACACAAGGCAATAAGACAATACAGTCGGACATGTGTTCAACAAGGAAGGAAACTTCAGTACAATACAATACAAACATCATTGATGCAAGGGGGGGTGTTAATTTTTTATTTCCGAAGAGTTCTGTCCTCACTGTTGTATCACATCGATATTGTGGTTTCGATATTACGGTGGCACACCAGTATAGTTAAATATTTCATGGGATCTATCCTACAATGCTGCAGCAAACATATCTTGTCCGGTTTTCATTTTTTGTGTGCTGTTAAACTACTATTTATATTGCAATCCATATTACACGTGAATCAATATTCTCTTCCTTCGGGGTATCGACCCTTCATGGAGAGGTTTATGCCAGTCTCTTAAGTAAGGGCCAAGAAGAAAGGAGGTCCCTAAATACTGATTTGCCATTTTAATTCCTAAAGGGAAGTTTGCTCTCTGAAAAAGAAAAAACAGCTGAATGGAATTAGCTCAAACTTGGCAAAAAGTGAGAGCTTTACTCAGAGAGTGTGCTTTTTGTAATTTGTTCAGTTCAGCTGTTTCTAGAAATGTGAGTTTAAAGAGACAGTTAGGTTGGGCTTGAAAGGGGTTAGAAAGTTAGGTATATCTGAATGGTTGGTCCTGTAGAAATCCTGTTGTTTTAAAATTGTAATAAATGGGACCATTTGAATGGTCAAGTGAGATTTTTTTCTCCCTTGTGCCTTTTCGGTACTGCGGGACCAAAACACGTATTGTCCTACCCAATACTCTGATTGGGTGGTTGCAGCTGGAAACAAACTGTTGTGGTGCTATAACCGGACCAGGGACTCAGGCCTCAAGTCCTGAAAAAGTTTTTGAAAAAGCCCATAAAGGGCAGAGTGGGCACACCCTGACCCTGAAGGACATACAGGGGTTACCCCAGGGCCTACCTCAAGTTAAAAGTTTAATTGAGGTGCAGGTACCACAGCCCCAGCTCCCAGTACTGTGGTACCCAGCACTGCACCTGAAAACAGAACCACATTACAGCTACCACAGTGCCCCAAAAATATAAACAAAGCACAAGGGTCTGGTAATACACCAGACCCTGTGGCCAACCGCCATAGGCTCTGTGCTGTGGCGACTGGCTGCTTGCATTGGGTTGGGCAGAAGGTCAACCAAGCACTATTCATTGCTGAAGGTCGTGCACAGTAGGGGGTTGGATGCCTGTGGGTGGTTGGCTGTGCACAGGGGGATTGGACATAGGCACTGTCCAAAGGCAGTGGGTGATAGATGGCACATGGGTTCGGTACAAGTCCTGGCCAAAAGCTAGACCCTCGGACCAACCACCCGTTGTTCAAGGTGGAATTAGGTTCTTGAGCACCCACAGCAAGTTTGGGTATATGTAACCCACCAGCGGCGTATGACCTTTGCCATGCACAGTGGGGTTTGATCACCCATTGGGAATTATATGCCTTTGGGAAGATTGGTGCAGAGCCTGGCTTGAAGCCAAGCTCTACAGCCAAAACCCACTGTTCATGTAAGGGGCTTTAACAGCAGGGATCTGGCATCTGTTAGGCTTGGAACAGAGACTGGCCACACACCAAATCCTGTGCACAACTCTCTGGTGTGCACTTCCAAAGGCCATGCTCAAGTGGGGTTCGGTGCCTGTGGATGGTTGGTTGCAGGCTTTGGCACCTGGGACTGCAGTACCCAGCAAGACCCCAATGAGGTTCTACTGTTTCTACCAAAAACCAATTTTAAAAAACTGAAAGATGTGTGGTCACAAACCAAACTTTGTGGCAAACCAGCAGGCGCAGCTGAGGCTTTGGGCGAAGAATGCCAGAGGAGGTTGTGCATATGCTCTACTTTGAATAAGCTAAGAAAAACCTCAGACATTCACTGAAAGAGTTAAGGTTAAAGTGACATTATAGGTAGGCATGGTAATATGATATTAGCTTACATAAAAATTACCCAGAAAGTCACAGAAAAAACAAGGTTTAAAGTGACGTTATAAATAGGTGTTGAAATGAGATATGAATTAATGTTTAAAAACCGAAATCCCACTGAAAAAATTAGTCATAATTCAGTTATAAATTATGACCCATCATTCACCGCATTCTGCCTCAGTTGCCGGATCCTTCACTAGCGCCAAGAAACCGAACGGTGAACGTTGCGCTTTATAAATGTTTTAAATTGGAAATTGGATATAATATCACTCATGACATGTTAAATGACGTCATTGACGGCATCTCTGATGAAATGTAATATAACATTGTGAACATCTAAAATTAAATCACCAATGACATTTCAAATGGATCCCCCATTATATTGCTATTAATATTACTCCATAAACCCTTATATCATTTAAAAAAAGAAAGTTGTTAGTAAAGGGTCAATAGTCATATACAGCCAAGAGTTACTATATGTAGACATGTGGGTGCCTAGAATGGCACCCAAGGGTGCCGTTGATGCATGAGTGGGTGTAGATGTTGAAAGTTTTATGGTGCATTGTTTACAAACCAGTGAAATTTGGGGTTGAAGTAGTACTCCATGTTGCACAAGATAAAGGCTGTATATACCTTATTTGGATCGCAGAAGCATATATTCAAGTAGATTGTGACTGAAAGCCAAAGACAGTTGTAAAAATCAGTGAGAAAAGCCAAAGCTCTGTTGGTAATAGATTGTCCCCAGTGGAAGTCTGGACACATGCCAATGTTAAATAGTTATAATACAACAGTATAGGCATAATCCATATAACAAGGAAGTTTACAAGATGTGGATGTTTAGTTCCAGAAGTTCGCTGAAGATTTTGAGGCACCACATATTACTGAATAATTTACAATGTAGAGCTGACCCACTGCGAGGCGGTTCGACTCATGCTTGGGCAGTAAGCATGGTTGTATGCCATTCTTCTTAGCTCAAGAAACTGTGTTGTGTATTTTGCCAAACATTAGAGGGTTGTCAATAAGTCCTGGCAGAAAGTTTCTCATCAGTACCAAATGTATACCTGTCAATCTCTTGACTTAAAATTGCAGATCATGTGAAGTCATTAAGTGGGTGATCCCTTTAAGGTGACTAAGGTCCAAACTATATATATATTTTTTATTATTTTTATTGAAAAAACATCAGCAAGGAGTACAATACAGAGGATTGCTTAAATTATAGACTTCAAAACAGATGGTTAAAGGATATCCACAGTGCACATAGGAGAGGAACCTCACTGGGAGGGAGGGGTCATCCTGGGCAGCATTCCGGGGTGGTGTACAAATGTCCCCCCTGTAGCGATTCCAAGGGCCCCAAACAAGCAACCACTTCCTGGGCATCGCCTTGCAAGATACACTGTTTTTCCCTAAACATGCACCAATCTAAATTGCTTTCTCAAGCTTCCAGGGTAGGTGATTGCACTGCCCCCCACAATAGAGCAATATTACATTTGTCTAGCATAAACCCTAAAGTGGCCCATTGCGCCCGAAAGGTGTTCAAGTCTGTGGGCTCCCATATATTTAAGAGGTACCTCCTTGCCTCAGGGTGAATGGAGACACGTAGGACTTTGCTAATTATGTCATGCACTTTGAGCCAATAAGGGTTGATATGCGTACACACCCAGATGACGTGTATAAATGTGCCAGTGAGACCACATTGCCGTTTGCACAAACCTGTGTCAGCCCAACCCATGCTCACCAGTCGAGGCCCTGTGATATAAATCCTGTGTAGTATGTTAAGCTGGACTAATCTCAAGCGTGCTGGAATTGCTACCACTCGGGGGGATGATACCGCTGTCTGCCAGTCCTCATCGTCAAGTTCTATCCCATCTTGCACCCACCTGTCCCTTAATGCCTGGAGCGAGTCTGCCATGTGGTTGATTTGTTTTTTATAAATTAACGAGAGTGTCTTTGTTTTCGGGGAGGTGACCATCCAGAACTCTGTCCTCCAGCGGAGAGGCCTCTGGGGGATCAGTACCCCTGGGAAGAGAGGACTGGAGTGAGTGTTGAGCCTGGACATAGAGAGAATACTCCGCATCTGCCAGCTCATATTCCTTCTGCAGTTCCTCAAAGGACTTAACCACCCCCTCCCCCACACATTCCTGATAGTGGAAATCCCAATAAGGTCCCATCTGTCAAATCCCTTCATCTTCCAGAGATTTGCCAAGTTTCTCGGAATCCTAGAGTGGAGTGGCTAATGTTAGCTTATGTCTCCATGCCAAATTTTAACGGCGTGCTTCATAGGGCCTGTTAAGGCTAGTTTCTTCGGTCGGGAGTACAATGCCCTGCCATAGTTTCCCCCCCGGGAGGAGCCACCTATCCATGCCGTGGCCCGGAATGTCTACGCGGACGTATGTACCATAGTTAATTGCCGCCAGCTGGGAGGCCCAATAATACTTTCTGATGTCTGGAAGACTGATGCTCCCGTCATACCAATTTAGCGTAACTTATTTAGTGCAATTCGAGGTCTGCCCTTCCACAGCAGGTCCCTCTGGAGGCCTTCGATCTCCCAGAGATAACCCGCCGGCATAACATCCAGGGTGTTCTGTAGGGCGTAGAGAAACCGCGGCAAGGCCATCATTTTAAAGAGGGTCGCTCTACCCGGGAGCGAGATAGGGAGCTTCTTCCAGTTGGCAATATCACTCCTGAGCCTCTGAAGATCGGAAGAAGATTCTGGACATATCTAACCGAGGGGTCCAGTGAAATAGAAATTCCCAAATATTTAAACCCTTCAGTGTTAACCTGTATAGGGCAGTTCCGGGGAGGGACAAGGGGGTACCCCCCTCAGGACAAAGAGTAAAGATTTCCCCCAATTGATCGAGAGTCCCGAAACCTTCCCAAACGAGGTCAGTATATCCAGACCCACTGTAAGGGACTTACGGGGGAGGCCATAAAGAGAAGTATATCATCTGCATACAGCAATATGCGGTCCTCCCATCCGGGGGACCACCGCAACCCTCTTATCATTGGTTCCCAACGTATCCAAGCCGCGAGGGGTTCCAAAGCTAAATAAAAAAGAATGGAGGAGAGCGGGCAGCCCTGACGGGTACCCTGACTAAGTGAGAATGAGGCCGACACTCTATTGTTTACTGCCACTTGCACAAGTGGCTCCGAATACAGAAGGCGCACCAACCTGATAAATTCGGGACCAAATCTGAATTTGGCTAGAACTGCCCAAAAATAGGGCCACTTGATCGTACCAAAGGCCATTTTTGCATCTAAGGACGCAATTATGGCTGGCCCCCGAAGGGTGTGCAGTCTATCTAACACCCCATGTAGTCTGCGCAGGTTAAAGGCTGTGTTCCTATGCGGCATAAAGCCAGATTGATCAGGGTGCACTAGGTCACTGATAACTTTTACCAATCGGTTCGCCAGGAGCTTGGCTAAGATTTTAGGCTCAGCATTCAGAAGAGAGATAGGCCTATACGAAGCGCAGTCTGTTCTAGCCCTTCCCTCCTTGTGAATCGTGACTAACGTGGGTTTTCGGTGCTCCAGTGGCAATTTTCCTATGTCTCTGGATTCATCAAACATTGCTTTTAGATGGGGTGCGAGTTTGTCCAGTCTAAGTTTATAAATCTTGATTGGAAGTCCGTTAGGGCCTTGTGCCTTCCCGGAGTTTATCGAACGGATTGCTTGGGCAATCTCATCCATAGCAAGGGGGCTATCCATATAGTCACGGTTCTCAGGGGAGAGACAGGGGAGCTTGATGTTGGGGAGTAGTTCCCGAGAGTCGGCCTCCGAGTGGGGGGGAGACCGAAGTGTAGACTGTCTGAAAGTGGCCTGCAAATCTGTTCACTATCTCCTGTGGTTCTGTAAGCGAAGCCCCCCCCCCCTATTTTGAGCTCCAGAACAAGACGACTTGCCTATTTCCTCCTGTCTAGCCATGCAATAAGTTTCCCGGCCTTATCTCCGAGGTCATAGATCCTACCCTGTTGCTCCATGCTAAGGGCTTTGGCCCTATCCGAAACCAGAAATCTGCACTCATGCTGCTTCAAGCTCAACAAGTGAAGTTTGTCCGGGGTTATCCCTGACTCCGATTCCCCCTCCAGCCTGTAGATTTCAGCTTCAAGCTCAATGACATCCCTCTGCTTCTACCTTTTAGAGCCTGCTATTAAGGACAGAGCCTGACCTCTGATGACTGTCTTAGACGCCTCCCATAGAGACTGAGAGGAGGACACCGACCCTACATTGTTGGTAAAATATTCATCCAGAGTTTTAATGAGATCCTTGCGAATCTTAGGTTCGCGGCGACACCAGAGACTGACTGGGGCCAGCCTCCCTGCGGTGCCCCAACCTATGAGGATGCGGACCCACAGTGGAGAGTGATCTGAGATACCCCTAACTAAATGCCTAATTTCTGCAATGTATGATGCTTGCTCGGCATGGGCAAGGAAGTGGTCTAATCTGGAGAGACTGTGGTGAGCCCCGAATGAAATGCATGTTGTATTTGATCTGGGCGGTAGAGCCTCCAGCCATCCACGAGTTCCACCGCCTCTATGAATTCTGGTAACCAACGTTTTGCCCATCCCGTCTCCCGGAGTGGGGTGTTTATCCAGCATGCCGGAGACTACTGAATTAAAGTCGCCTCCCATAATTAAGAGCCCCTCTGGGACGGTGAGTAGGGCTGCTCCCAAATAAACAAATGTAGTACCCTGTAGGCCGGGAGGAACATAGATGGGCATGAATGTTATGTGACGACCCTCCCACATGCCAGTAACCCCGGTATATCTACCTTTATCATCCGCCCGAGTGGATGTCGCTGCCAGTGGGAACGCGTTTTGAGTCAGAATACCCACTCCCCTGGAACCCGAAGTAAACCCTGAGTTCGCAATCATCTTGTGCCCTCCCCTGTGCATTACTTTACATAAGTTGCCAACCAGATGCGTCTCCTGAAGTAGGACCACATCTGGGGCATGCCTCTTGATATACTGGAGAACCACACTCCGTTTGATCTTATCCCCCAACCCGTTAACGTTCCAACTCAAGACCTTTACCTCCTTATCCCCCATCATCTACATGATAAAGTTGACAATCCTCCACCCTCACTCATCCAGACCCAAGTATTGTGCTGATGTAACTGAGAAACCACAAAACAAATTAACCAAACACCCCAGCCCAACACCCACCGTCCCTGCTGCCCTGCCCTCCGGGCTCAAAACTGCCCATCAAAAACTTGCAGAGTGCCTGTCGACCTAGAAACATTCAAAGAAAGAGAAATAACAGGAGGTGGGGGGGCAGTAGTGGGTTCCATGTCCATACCCCTGTCAGAGTCAATGTCTCCTCCTACAGAACTAGGAATGTACAGTCGTAAATTAACTAGCAGTTCCCTTAGCTATAATCACAAATATCTCACCCTCCCCAGCCCATCCCGCACCCAGATCCCCTTAGGTGGCCATCATCCAGGCCTCCACTTCACCAACTCCACAGTCTGCTGGACCCGGAGTCCCCCGATATTCAATCCATTCCCCCACTGTCTCTGGCCGGTCGGAGAGCCATGCTTTTCCATCTGCTTCAACCTGGAGGCGCGCCGGGAACAACATCGAATATTTCAAGCCCCTTTCTCTCAGGTCACGTTTGACTGATAGGAAAGATTTCCTTTGCTTCTGCACTCTTTGTGTGAAGTCTGGGAAAAAGGAGATGGACGCATTTTCATATCGGAGAGGGGCATTGAATCTAGCATTTTGGAGGATCACGTCTCTGTCCCGGAAGTTTAGGACCCGAGCCAACATAGGCCGCGGCGGAGCGTCCAGCTTGGGAGGGCCGCCCGGGACCCTATGGGCCCTTTCTATCACGAAAAACTTGCTGAGGCCCTTGGGTTGCGGATGTTTGAGAATAAGGTCCTCAACATATAGGCCAGGAGCCTGCCCCTCCGATTTCCCTGGAACTCCCAGGATGCGAAGGTTGTTACGACGGAGCCGGCGCTCGTAGTCATCAAACTTGAGTCCTGCAGTTCCCGGACTTCTCTTTGCAGCTGCGTGATGTCTCCCACAATGCTGGTGGCCGTAATCTCTACCTGTTTTACCTTTTTGTTGAGCCTTACCATGTCGGCCCTGATGAGATTAATGTCAATGGCCATGGAGTCCATTTTATGTTCTAGAGAGGTTTTCACACCTATAATTGCTTCCATGACATCCTAAAGACACCCCTTCGCTGCCTCCTCAGACAGACAGCCCGCTGCGGCTCCTTGGTAACTGTGTACCGGTCCAGTTTGTAAGTCTGGACAGGCTTCGGTCCTCTTGTTCCGTACCCCTTAACACGCTCCATTATACCAGTGAGGGCGCAGCTGAGACGGGGTAAAGATGCCAAGGGTGACTAGGTGAACCACCACTTGCAACCTCAGCTTGGGTCTAGGGCAGGTGGTACAGCAGGCCCCACACTCCCTCACCCCACCGCAGGGCGAGAGGGTTTCAAACGGCTGACTACAAGTCTCGTCACCCAAGGGACTCCGCAATCGGTGAGATGAGGAACCCACCAGTCCGGCCGGGTATACTATTTTGGAGCAATGAAATCAGCCTCAGTCCATGCCGTTCTCAGTGTCACCACCATAAGGAACATGCCACAGGGGGAGTCACCAAAGTTTCATGGGGGGGTGGGGGCAAGGGGGTCCCAAGGCCACCAGCAGAGAGGCAATCAGAAAAAGGGTGACCTAACCTGTGAAGGTGCACCAATTTCGTGGAGTGTCCCACAGTCTGCACCCTCTGCCTTGCTTTGACCTGAAGTATCTCTCGCCTTCAGCAGATACCCTCTGCCAGAGTAGATAAGCCACCACCAGCGTGGGCCCTGGCGATCCTCTCCCCAGGTAGTCCAGGTCCAGGAGAGCAGTAGCGACACTAAGAAGCCTTTAACTTGCACCAGGGGGGATTGACTTCTATCAGTCCCGAGCTCAGGCCACACCGCGGGCCACCACTCCCAGGGGGCCGACAGCTGCTGTTATGGCGAGGCAAGCAAAAGGGGAAGGTCCCTGATTTTAGTGACGCACCACCGCCATTTGTAGTGTAGTTCCTAGTTTCCCACTAGGCCCTGCGCAACGCATTGGAATAACATAAACAGTAGTATCGCCGTAGAAGTGCGGATCTTCCAGGCCTCCACTGACTATGCTAAACTTAATTGGGTTTGTTACCAACTAGCTCAGAGGTCACTGGAAACTTTCTTCTCTGCATGGGAAGTGATCAGCTTCCCTGGCACAGACAAGAAGGGATTCAGCTTTCCAACAACCGTGCAACATGACAACTTTGCTCCTCAGATTAAGAGTCAATCTCTAGGGTCGTGTGAAACAATAGACAGGTATTTCACTCAGTCAGGTTAGTGCAGTTTACTTTCACAATATGTAGAGACTAGAGAGACGGGCGTTTGTCAATAAAGGGTTATCATTTATTGAACAGTCTTTCTTCTCGTACAAGAGAAATGTATTGCCACAATTGCAAGACTTGTTATTATAAAAAGTACGTACAGTAAGATAAGTATTGCGAAATAATACTGTAAAAGCATTGATATGGTTTCTTAGCCATACAATGGTTTAAAAGTAATAAAACATATATACATTCATATATACATTAGGCTAAAATACTCAACTGGTGCTTCTAACTACGCCTACCCCAGTGTACCTGACCTAAGCCTAATACTTGGGAGGGGAGTAAGTAAGTAGCTTCAGTTTAAGTTGGTTTTGCCAAGGTTTGCTTCAAGAATTCTCATCTAAGGGTTTAGTCAACACCATACCTCTGAATAGAATGATGGAGTTCTGGTATCTCCTTCAGGAGGAACTCGGTATCCCAGTCACCCGCGAGGGCAGACTAGAAACGCTGGAGCTGGATTTCTCTGCACGAGAAAGGCAGCGTCTCTCTTCAGCGCGTCGAGGAGGAGGAGGGGGGACAGCGTCCGCGGGCAGCTTGGCATCTGCTGGGCTCTTCGCAGAGGGACGGCTGTTCAGCTCCTAGTTACACCACACCATCGTTCGCGCTTTAGCAGCGATAATGGTATCAGCAGCTTCAGGCGACGGGCAGCAGGCTGCAGCAACAGGGTGCTAGCTTCACCAACAACGGGGTCTTGCAGACAGCTAGCAACAGGCAACTGCTTAAGGCAACATTGGTAATATTTATACCTGACAGGTGCCTGGTTTGATGTAAGTTTGCTGGACATAAGACGTCAATTAAAGATGTCACTAGGAAGTGATAGCTATCAGTTGCTCATTAGAGTTCCATTACTAATCAAAACACAGCAAGCGGGGATTTCCAGGTTTGCTGAGGTTTTATCTTGTTGAAGAACTCGGAGTGTTAATCTAGGAATATCAGATAGTGACTTCTGCTCTGTCATTGCACTAATTGGTTGCAAAGGAAGTGGCAGAGAACTATTCTGGAATGTGGCTCTGTTCGTGTGAGGCCAGAGATGACTTTCTGAATATCGCACTTGAACGGTTATGCCAATATAGGGAATAAATGGATTTATAGCCGAATAGGGGCATAAGGTCACAGTATCGATCAGGAACCTAGATAAACACGCAACACCCACTCCACGTTTTCATGTCCATCAAATTACTAAAACTAGAGCAATTAGATGCATGTGTAAAATTGCCCACCCCAAAATACATAAATGCATTCGAAATAGGCGTATATTGTAATACGTGAAATTTAGGTACTGTACGTTTTTAAAGCATAGAAATCATTCAAAAATTATTGTATATGAAATCAATGAACGATTATGCAAAAAGAATTACACATGAAATATCTCTGAAACAGAAGAAGGGCGAGATAAATCATCACATATAAATGCATTGCAATAAATGTGTGCTAGAGGCTGATGTAAGTTGTTATGTCTCTAGATGTGTTTAGAAATAGAAGTTTGAAGCTTCTGTTCTTAAGAATAGTTTTTACCTTAAGCAAAGAATTGTTCGTGCCAAAAAAGGGTCAATATTAAAAAATATCCAATTCAAAAGAATTATTGCTTGAACGGGGAAATAGAGTTCCAACGCTTATTGCAGTTTTTGTTGATCAAAACTGAAGGCCGAATTCAGAGCTCATGGGAACGCTGTGTGTCGGAAAGCTTCTCCAAAGTTATTATTTCTATTCGGGTGAGAACATCATATCAGACAGGCTCTCAAAGAATTGGTCTACAAAATCAGGTGACAGTTCAACCAAATTCGATAGTGCTGTAACTTGGCAGGTGTGAGAATGATTGCTGTCATCATAGTCAGGTTCAGCAATGCTCACAGAAGGTCGTACCTGGGTGATGCTGCTTTTGTCACTCGCTCCACTGTTACCACCTAGTCGTAGCACAGGAGTCTTAACGAATGCTGTCATCAGGATTGGTAGCCGCTGGGGACAACACAATGCGTGAGCCGTTATTGGACTGAGCAAAGTATCGACGTCCATTGGTACTGCTGATGGAAGTGAAAGACAGATGTCCAACACGCATTCATCTCCGCATAGCATACATCGTAGTACCGGTAAGATACAGTTCTGCCATATAGGTCTGAATGAAAGGAACCAGGTCATGTTTAGATCTCTCAGCCTGGCCAATCCAAGGACGTTAGTTATCCTGTCCCGGTAGCGCATTGCTAGGATTGTCTCTTCCATTCCCATGGGAGCTATGTCTGAGTTTCGGTTTGCCATAACGAAGCAGGACGGACAAAAATAAAATCCCTGCTACAAGTCCCAAAAATAAGGGTATGCCGCCAAAAACAGAGTGAACAAAATTAGGAACGATTCCCAAAATTGCTTGAAAAGGTGTTAGCAGTCCCGTAAAAATTGACTTAAATATGCCTGGGATGCCTGTGGCACTAGACATGTTAAGGAGTTGGCTAAGCATTTCTACGAAATGCACGGGGCAATTTGTTGATAAAAGTTCATGAACTTCAGTAGCTGTCCTTGCAACTAGAAGATCATACGTCTCTTTTGATGACGTTATGGGCACTGTTGTCTGTAAAAGCACAGACTTCAATTTGCTTAAAGTATCAATTCGTATAGAATAGAGATTCAGACGAGGCCAGATGGGAGTCACTGTGTCTGCAGGCCCACTCGGGAACAATGCCTGCATACAGCATTTGACCATGGATGTTACTCTTACTAGATAACTTTTCCCTGGCACTAGGCCACAACATCTGTGATCCGTTCTAAGAATGTAACTCCCGTTTGCAAGTTGCATAAAGAAGGGCTCTATCTGAGTTGCAGGTGTGACAAGCTGGTGGCATGAAAGGTTGTTAGAATTTCCATCACATGCTCCGTGTAAATTAATACCCTGACACAAAAGTATACCGCTTAGTGAATGTTTACAATTTTCACCACTAAGAAATGCATTTTTGTCGCTGTCACTATAGCAAGAATGTGTGTATGGTAATTTCCATTCTGATTTTACATATCCTTTACCCAATTGTTCATACTGGCCAGCAGGTATGTACTCAAGGCACTTTTTAAATTGGAAAGTTGTTATCGGAATAGTGATAATTCCGTGTATTATCCATTCAATGACAGGACTCTCTGACATTGTCAATGGTAATCTCTCAAGTTTTTCGATGCTCAGGATTGTATAGTCTGCTCCTTTCTGTGCCAAACTGATCTGTTTATCAGTAAGGTTAAAAATGGAAAATAATGACGTTGTGTTGATTAAACGCCAAGGCGCATAGCCTGAACGAAGATTTTGCAGCGTCCAGCCCAATTGTATAATAGAACGTAATTGAGATTGGCCATGTTGTAACATTAGCAAATCTCTATCTATCACATCAAAGGCAGAGGATACAATATTGTCCAACGAATATATTCTGGAAGACAGAGTCATTAACCCATTGTCTACTACAGAAAGTGATTTCTCCAAATTAATACCATCAATTTCTCGTATTTTTTCAGCTGTTTCAATTTGTTTGACTTTCCAAGCCTCGTTGTAAGCAGCATAGATACTGGTCGCTATGAAACGCTTTTGACGCTGTTTGCGTGGTCCAAGAATGAAATCGCGCAAATCAGCACCATCTTTTAGTAAAGACAAGTGTTGCTTAATTTCAGCCAGTGTGGATGATGTTAGCCATTCAAGGCAGAGTTTCCCTACACTGTATGTTGTTATTATCCCTGGATGTTGTCTCTGGGAATATCTCGGGTCTAATCTGGTCATTTTTAACCCCTGTGTTTTATTCAGGAATCTATCTTGACAGCTGTTTGTGTCAGTAGGCCAGATTAACCACTTTTTCCAATCAGGATGTGTTCTGTTAAAATGTAAAATTTTTGACACATCTAACTCAATATCTGTAGTTGCATTTTCAGGTATTGGCTTTGGTATAGACGGTGTTTTAAGGTCTTTGATCTTAGCTAGGCCAAGACAGGATGTTTGGTGTATTGTGTCATTTAAAAACAACATTTGTTCTGGTATCATGCAGGTTCTAAATAGTGCTTCTATGCCTTGTACCTGCCAATCTTTTGTACCCCAAATGGTTTTCGTTTCAATGTTATCTTTCCAATAATCAAAACCAAATGTCATAATTTTATCATAAAATGCTTCTGAATATATCAATTTAGAATTTGTCAGCATTGTTTTCATTCCTGTTTTATCTAACAGTTTGTAATAAAACGTTTCTGCATCACTGGTGTTAAACCCTGAGAAGTATTTGAATTTCTCAAAAAATGCTTTAGAACTGCTTTTAGGTGGTGTAGCACAATGTTCCCATTGATTATACATAAAAACATTTCTAGGCTGTGCAGATTTATGCAAGTAATGATCACCATAGTGTGTGTAGCAGAATAGCTGCTCATAACTAGATGAACCTTGTAAATAATCATGTTCTGTGAATCTAGCTGGCATTACTAAATCAGACATCATGTCATCAATACTGTTAAAGTCCCAATCATCAGAGAATGTACTCGGTTTTACAAAGTCACTTAAGGAAACCTTCAGTTGATGAGGATACTTCAGGATTTCGACCGGACCATAGATCTCATAGTCTGTTTTCTCCCATACTACCCCACCAGGTATTGGAATGGCTGTGACATTTACTGTTGACAGTTCTCTTTTCTTCACGTGGGATGATCTGTGTGGTTTCAGGACTAGGTTGATGTTCTGACTTGCTGTGTCCATTCAATTGTAATAAACTTTCCTAAAATTAAAACTAAAATTAGGCATAGTAGGAGTATGAATACCCCTGAAATAATCCAATGCTCAATCAACGGTGAATCCAGATATAGTTCTTTGATTTGTTGAAGGAGTCCTGTTGTATTTTCTTTAGAATACTTTTTTGTTTCTGGCATCACTTCGGGGTCGTTTTGGTCTTCAGAGAAGTTGTCCAAGTTGAAGAAATAACCAGAGGCAGTTCTGTCAATTGTTGGGATTGTTCTTTCAATCTGTCTTTCGGTAGCACTTTCTGATGCCACATTGTTGTAGACTGGTGTTTCTTGACAAACTGTTTCAATCTGTGTCTCAAGAGACACGAGTTCCATGGCATTATTGCATAGTCCTTCACTGTGCACTGTAGGCTGATCGAATGTGATTAGTCTTTCAGTTTGAACCTCTTGGATTGTTGCAAGTTTGGGTATTCTGTTGTTTCTTGGGAGTCCACTGGGCCTACTGTTGATTATAGGCCACATGCTTGTGGTTTTACCAGGTCGATAGACACAACTCTGTTCTCCTTTTTACCAGCAAGGGGCGGTAGCACAACTGATCTTGTTCCGGTGACTGCCAAGACAGGTACTGCTTTTCTGTAAGAAGGCCCAAATTCCTTCTTCACCGCGATCTTTTCTCTGACTAGATCCCCAATCTTTGGAATCCAGACAGGCCTTGCTGGGGCTGTTGCTTGCGGTGCCTCGTCAGTGGTATCTGGCTGTTGCTTTAATTTTATGTTGCTTAAGGATTTTCTTGTTTCATTCAGTTCCTGTAAAACAGCCAAACGATCCTTTACATCAAAGTCTGTTGTTTTTTCTTGTACCACTGACATCTGACTATCGAGGTCCTGAATGTTCATTCTAATTCCGAACAATAGTTCGTATGGGCTGAAACCTTTTAGAGAATTTCTTGGCAAGTTATTAAGACTAGTCTGGACACTTATTAGATGTTTGACCCACCCAGCGCCTGAACCTAATACCTTCGCTGTTATAGATCGCTTTATGTCCCGGTTTTTTCTTTCTACCACACTATTCGCTGCGGGGTGCGACGGACAAGAATACCGCAACCCAATTCCCATGCTGGTCATGGCCTCCTTATAAGCTCAAGAGCTGAAAGCAGGACCCTGGTCAGAATGGAACGTGGTAATTGCGTATATGCCGATATGGACTCGCAGATCTTTTATAACAGTTCTAGCGTCAGCCGAGCGCTGGAGGCTACATTTTTAAGTGTGTTTAGCCTTAACTGTGTACAATGGGACGCGCTTCTCTTCTTTGATTGCGCAGATAGACTGCCTTATGCTGTCTAGCAGGGATCCTGAAACTACACTGGCCTGTTCATTACTGCGATCTCTGTTGCAGTCTTCACAATTTTGAGCAAAACATTGAATATCTATGCTCATTCCTGGCCACCAGTACTCTGATTGTAATTCTTTCAGAGAATCCTTGATTGTTTGGTGTCTCAGACCCAACCCCATGTGTGCTTCCAGTAAGAGGAAGCCCCTCCTGCTCCTGTTTAGAATTACTCTGTCCCCCACTCCAGGGATTCGAGCAAAAGGAACGGTGTTTGCATCGATTACGTTTGCATAATTGAGTGGATAGTTCACGGGTAGAGCTGCACAGTCGCCTTTTACGGTCGTTTTTACTGCCAGTATGGTTTCCCCGTCTATGTATTTTTCTGTACGCTTTTTTGTGGCTACGGAAGCCGGTTTAGTTGCTTCCGCTATGGCTATATTAGCCAATGAATTCCCTGCAACGTGAACGCCATCACGTTGAAGACTCTGTGCGTGAATCACGTGAGTCTTTTGTAGTTCTTTGTGTAAAAGAGCTACCTGTTTCCAGAGCAATTTATGCTTTATTGTGGCACCTGTGTCATCTTTGTAGTCGTTTTCAATCCACCTCTGCAGCTTATTGTTGTAAGAGTTGACGCAAAAATGAGAATCGCACACGATAAGTGTCAGGAATTCACGTTCTGCATTTTCGAGCGCCATCTTTAAACATCTGATTTCAGTTCTCTGAACCGAACAGTTTCTTACAGATTCAGTTTTTGTTACTTTCGGTCTGAATTTACCCCACAGCCAACGACCTTTAATAATCGCACATGCTGCATCGTAGGATTTTCTCTCTACGTTGAAATGCTGTACAAATCCATCTGTATAGATTATACAGTCATATTGTGGGAGAGGCAGAATTTCGATTGGCAGAGGATATTCTTCTTCATATTCTAAATCATTCAGTTCTTCGAATTGCGGGGCGAAATAGTATCTCACATCTTCCGCTCCTAGAGAATCTATACACTGTATCCATTTCGGATCCAGTGACACTGTAGGCAGGTTTACTGGGCTGAATAGCGCTTCGAAGGCGGATTCCGCTGTAAGGATATTAATACGTTTGCCGTGTGCTAGTTCTCGTTCATTTGCTAATGCGATTTGCACTGCTTTCACAGTTCTTTCTGTGTGACTGAATGTTTTTTCTGCTTGTGTGTACAAGTGAGATTTATAAGCTATTGGTACCTTTTCTCCTTCATTAGAGGTTAGGTACGTGAATCCGCATCTTCCTGGGATGACTCGGATTACAAGATCGCGTGTGTTGTCACGTGTATCTAATTTTGTTTTTGCTAACATGTCTGTTTGCAGTGATCTCAAAATTTCTGTGTGTTTTTGAGTCCAATTGATTTGTTTAAAATCAGGTTTAATTAGTTCGTAGAGAGGTTTAACCCCCTCTGCGTAATTTAGAATGTAAGTTCTTCTGAAATTCAGAAAACCTAGAATGGATTGTAAATTCTTCAGCGTTTTTGGAGCTTGGAGTACAGCGCACTTATCTAAGAAGTTGTCAGCTAGGCTTTTCCCTTCACTTGATAATTCGTACCCTAAAAATAGTACTGTCAGATGGGCAATTCGAGACTTTTTAAAGTTGAATTTGTAACCCTCTGCCGCGAACCCAAGTATAATGGTGTTCACTCTTTTCAAGTGAGTATCCAAGTCGTCGTCTGTGAGATAGATATCATCTACGTAAGATAATGCCTCATCATCATATATTTGTAGTAACTCTGTTACCCTAGCTGAGAATAGTCCTGGGCTGTTCTTGAACCCCTGTGGGAGTCGACAGAATTTTTTCTGCGACCCAAATGCTGAGAAAGCGGTCAAATATCTGCTTTCTGGTGCAATGTTTTGACAAAAGAAACCATTAGATATGTCTAATGTCGTTTTATATTTTTTCCTAACTATGTTATTCATTAGGGCTGCACTATGCGAGTTTTGTACTGCAAAAGTTTTACAACATGTATTAAGATGTCTGTAGTCCAAAACTAGACGATATGAATTGTCTGGCTTGGAGACAGGAAACAAAGGATTGTTCATTTGAGAGGTGCATGTTTCAATCACCCCCTGGTACTCAAGTTGATCTAAGATCTCCCTGACTTGTTTTTTAGCTTCTTGCTTTATCGGATACTGCCGTTGGGCAGTTGGTTCACTTTTTAATTGGATTTTGTGAGGAGTTGAGTCCTCATCCCATCCTACATGATTTTTATACAATGCCGGAGCCTGGGCTACTGCCCATTTCCTTGCATATGTATATTTTTTGTGAATCGGAATGTGATTCGAGAAGGCAGGCACAATCACTTCTTCGCCACGAGGGCACTCCCTGACAAACTCTGGGGGCCAATCTTTCTCAGCTAACAGAATATCATAGCCATTTGAGAGCTTATCCCAAAACAGACCTCTAATTTTCCTAGTCTTATCACCCTCTATACGCAATGTTATTTCATATATTTTATGGGGCTCGCTAAGTCTGGTGTCGGAAGTTTCAACCTGAATGTATTCATTCGTGTCCACTGTCTCCAGATGACTCATCAAGATCTTGCGCGCTATACTGATTTCTGCTGCACTGTCCAACATTGTCAATGCCGACTCCCCGTTTTTCAACTGTGTCCTCAGTATTCTCGGCATGGTTGATTACTCTAATACTGGCTACCTTCTTTTTTGGAAATTGAGATTTTTTACTCTGAGCAGGTTCCTTGTCTTTGGACTTGGTGTGCTCTCCTGGGTCTGACCGTCCTCTTCTTTCCGATTTCTGTGGAAAAGATCGAGAGGGACGTGTATCAATACTTTGATATCTATCAGGTTTTTTCAGATTATCCCTATTTCTAAGGTTACATTTTTTCTCAGAGGGCTCCCTCTGGGGAGACTGGTGTTCTCGAGTCGGAGTTCTTTCCCTCCGTCGAGGAGACCTTCCTCTGGACTGGAAAACTTTTTCCTTGGGAGTGGATTGTTTATTTCCATCCCAGCTCTTTTTAGGAGTGCTTGAATTATTTTTAATAAATAATTTTTCAGGATTTTCGAGCAGTTGGGGCTTTACTGGTTTCCCACCCAAGCTGTCTCTACCTAATTCTTCATAGCATTTTTCTATGATTCTGGCAAGCTCAATTGGCTGATCTTTTATATCTGTTTCCTTCAACTTCTGGCGGATCGCCACAGATGCTGCTTCTCCTTTTATGTTGGCTAATAATATAGCCGAGACCTGCTTGAAGTCTTTCAGTAATTTCATACCAAGATTTAAAGCGGGCTCTGGACCGTATTCATTTTGAATCTGTTTTAGCACTTCTGGTATTACCGCCATAGACGGAACACCGTTTGTTTTTGTGTAAATGGAAGCAAAGACTGTACCCCAAGTGTCGCAGTCCTCCACGTGTGGTGCGATTCCCATAGGAAGGCAGATGGTCAAGATTCTGTGTTTCTCTATAGGGGTAGTATCAGGAAATACTGCCTCTATTTGAGTGATTTTCTGTGCTAACCAGAAAGGAATTTGTTCCCGTTTTACGGGTGTTTTACCAACACATGACTGTATGTTCTGTGGTGTAATTTTATTAGTGTTCCCCTGATGAGGGGTCAGCTGTGGTACATTAACAGCTGGCTGGACTGTTGCAGTCCGCATTACATATTGGACTAATTGCCTATGTATTTTAATTAATGTTTTTAGCGGTACTAACAGCTCTTCCTTTGACATTTTTACAATGTCCGGATGTGGTGTGTAGCTGGCTAGAACCGGCCACGTTGCTCCTGGTCTACCTAGTGGACCGAGCCTGGTAATGTGATCATTGTGTTTTAGGGCACCATTAAACCAGAGCAGTTGCTCTTGAAATTTAAGTGGAATTTCAATCTCCTCGAAAGGAGCGTACTCTTCCGGAGGTTCCTCTATTTTGTAATAGTGAAACTCTTTTGTTGTAGCGTTTGCCGCTGGAAAGTTTATCCATGAATAGAATACCTCTGTCTGCCGATATTCGTGAGCCTCTATCACGAAAATTACTGTACCACCTTGTGGTGTCAGTCCGTTCTCTATAAGTTTTAACGTTATAGATTTTCTTAAGTGGACCGGGAAGATAATTGCATCCGGGTCTGTGTGTTCGGGACCTTGCTGAGTCGCATTTACTGCGCCCCCAGTGGTTCCGTTTTCTAAGTCTGACATTTTATAAATGCAGGTTTTGCAGAGTTGGTCTCCAAGGAGACAAAGATTAGGTGCACAATATTTTGGAACACTGTATCCTTCAACGTTGAATAAACCAGAGCTTTACATAGGAATCTCTTCCTACTGAGTTCGGGCGGATTTTAACCTTTCACCCACTCCAGATGTCTATTGGAGTATTTACGGGAGAAAGGGGTGTGAAATATGCACGACTGAGTTACTCTAACGTCTTGCGTTAGTTTATCGCCTTACCAAACGTTTGGGCGCCATGTAGTGTAGTTCCTAGTTTCCCACTAGGCCCTGCGCATTGGAATAACATAAACAGTAGTATCGCCGTAGAAGTGCGGATCTTCCAGGCCTCCACTGACTATGCTAAACTTAATTGGGTTTGTTACCAACTAGCTCAGAGGTCACTGGAAACTTTCTTCTCTGCATGGGAAGTGATCAGCTTCCCTGGCACAGACAAGAAGGGATTCAGCTTTCCAACAACCGTGCAACATGCCAACTTTGCTCCTCAGATTAAGAGTCAATCTCTAGGGTCGTGTGAAACAATAGACAGGTATTTCACTCAGTCAGGTTAGTGCAGTTTACTTTCACAATATGTAGAGACTAGAGAGACGGGCGTTTGTCAATAAAGGGTTAACATTTATTGAACAGTCTTTCTTCTCGTACAAGAGAAATGTATTGCCACAATTGCAAGACTTGTTATTATAAAAAGTACGTACAGTAAGATAAGTATTGCGAAATAATACTGTAAAAGCATTGATATGGTTTCTTAGCCATACAATGGTTTAAAAGTAATACAACATATATACATTCATATATACATTAGGCTAAAATACTCAACTGGTGCTTCTAACTACGCCTACCCCAGTGTACCTGACCTAAGCCTAATACTTGGGAGGGGAGTAAGTAAGTAGGTACAGTTTAAGTTGGTTTTGCCAAGGTTTGCTTCAAGAATTCTCATCTAAGGGTTTAGTCAACACCATACCTCTGAATAGAATGATGGAGGTCTGGTATCTCCTTCAGGAGGAACTCGGTATCCCAGTCACCTTCGAGGGCAGACTAGAAACGCTGGAGCTGGATTTCTCTGCACGAGCAAGGCAGCGTCTCTCTTCAGCGCGTCGAGGAGGAGGAGGGGGGACAGCGTCCGCGGGCAGCTTGGCATCTGCTGGGCTCTTCGCAGAGGGACGGCTGTTCAGCTCCTAGTTACACCACACCATCGTTCGCGCTTTAGCAGCGATAATGGTATCAGCAGCTTCAGGCGACGGGCAGCAGGCTGCAGCAACAGGGTGCTAGCTTCACCAACAACGGGGTCTTGCAGAGAGCTAGCAACAGGCAACTGCTTAAGGCAACGTTGGTAATATTTATACCTGACAGGTGCCTGGTTTGACGTAAGTTTGCTGGACATAAGACGTCAATTAAAGATGTCACTAGGAAGTGATAGCTATCAGTTGCTCATTAGAGTTCCATTACTAATCAAAACACAGCAAGCGGGGATTTCCAGGTTTGCTGAGTTTTTATCTTGTTGAAGAACTCGGAGTGTTAATCTAGGAATATCAGATAGTGACTTCTGCTCTGTCATTGCACTAATTGGTTGCAAAGGAAGTGGCAGAGAACTATTCAGGAATGTGGCTCTGTTCGTGTGAGGCCAGAGATGAATTTCTGAATATCGCACTTGAACGGTTATGCCAATATAGGGAATAAATGGATTTATAGCCGAATAGGGGCATAAGGTCACAGTATCGATCAGGAACCTAGATAAACACGCAACAGACAGCCCGCTGCGGCTCCTTGGTAACTGTGTACCGGTCCAGTTTGTTAGTCTGGACAGGCTTCGGTCCTCTTGTTCCGTACCCCTTAACGCTCTCCATTATACCAGTGAGGGCGCAGCTGAGACGGGGTAAAGATGCCAAGGGTGACTAGGTGAACCACCACTTGCAACCTCAGCTTGGGTCTAGGGCAGGTGGTACAGCAGGCCCCACACTCCCTCACCCCACTGCAGGGCGAGAGGGTTTCAAACGGCTGACTACAAGTCTCGTCACCCAAGGGACTCCGCAATCGGTGAGATGAGGAACCCACCAGTCCGGCCGGGTATACTATTTTGGAGCAATGAAATCAGCCTCAGTCCATGCCGTTCTCAGTGTCACCACCATAAGGAACATGCCACAGGGGTAGTCACCAATGTTTCATGGCGGGGTGGGGGCAAGGGGGTCCCAAGGCCACCAGCAGAGAGGCAATCAGAAAAAGGGTGACCTAACCTGTGAAGGTGCACCAATTTCGTGGAGTGTCCCACAGTCTGCACCCTCTTCCTTGCTTTGACCTGAAGTATCTCTCGCCTTCAGCAGATACCCTCTGCCAGAGTAGATAATCCACCACCAGCGTGGGCCCTGGCGATCCTCTCCCCAGGTAGTCCAGGTCCAGGAGAGCAGTAGCGACACTAAGAAGCCTTTAACTTGCACCAGGGGGGATTGACTTCTATCAGTCCCGAGCTCAGGCCACACCGCGGGCCACCACTCCCAGGGGGCCGACAGCTGCTGTTATGGCGAGGCAAGCAAAAGGGGAAGGTCTCTGATTTTAGTGACGCACCACCGCCATTAAGTGCCCAGCGGGTGGCGCACCTTTCCCTGCGTGTGAAGCCGGTCCTCAGCTGCCCCTATAGCGAGGAAGCATGGACAGTACTGTGTGCCACCACCAACAAACAATCACAGAGCTGTTACCCCCGCAGCATCCCCCCGGGTGGCAGTGGGTCTGCGCCACCAGAGGCCCCGGTCTCAGGCCCAGTTGCAAGCTGCCGCTACCAGCAGTACGTAGGGTCTGCTGAAAAGGAGGCGGGAAAGGAAACCCCTGTCTTCAGGGCCGCGCCGCCGCCATTTTCACATCGTGGCCGGTGCGCCCTGTCTCTCGAGCATGACACCGCCAATCGCCCTCACCGCCTCTCTACTGCACCTCTGGGGGTGCTTCCCCCGCCACAGGCCTCCGCAGTCTCGCCCGGCACTTGTTGTTGGAGGGCGATCTCGCGGGGCCCAAAATCACGGCACAGCCGCTTCGTGAGGCTGGGCTGGGAGGGACCGCTGCTGGGCAGGCTCCACCACTGTGGGCCCCGGCCTCAAGCCCCTGTGTAGGCCCGGACCTTCCGACGGCTGAAACTCCCCAGGCTGGAGCGGCTCGATCACCGGAGCCGGCTGGACCGGCGCCACTAGTACTTAGCGATCAGCGGCTGCATTTAGGGACGCCGGATAGTCATGCAGGATAGACGAAGGAGCACTTGGGCGACGGAGCTCACAGACTACGCGGCCATCTTCAGTCCGCGCTTGGCCACGCCTCCAAACTATTTTTTGAAGAGTGTTCAAGGTTAAAAAAGGGGGTGACTTCATGATACTCTATGGAGATCTTTTGTTTGTTAGAGTGAATATCAATTAAAATTGGGTAACATCCGCCAAATGGGAGTGACTTGAGAGATATCTTATGTGTCCAACATTTAATCAAAGGTTATGTCCATTATCACTTGCTTGAAAATAGAAAATTGGGCACAAGTAAGCTTGTTGAATTATTTCAAGTCCTTAAATCCTATAGGACTCTGTCACATAGGCTGCCTGATGCTACATAAGATCTGATGTATTTCCTTGTTTAAATCTAAAAGGAAATGTCAAAATGACAAACACAAGATTCACACTTGGCTCAAAACCATTTGGAAAGACATGGAACAAAGAAACATAGGATCCCAGTCCTGGAGTGTGGTACAGGAGAGGCTTTAGATAACATTGCCGAAGCTTCAAGATTTTTGTCTTAGTTATTACCAATATATTATTTTTCCATAACCAGTACACTGTGCATATAAATAGGGTGTTGGATTAGCTATCTTGGATAAAGTTTCAAGTTGTACCATTGGTCAGGTTCTTGGTTTCATGGAACTTGTCATCTAATTTGAATACTTCCATTATCTTACTGAGGAAGCTCCCATTTACTGGCAGCAGCAATGCGGGTAGCTGACAACATGGTATCAGGTAGCTGGCAACCTGGTCAGTGACTTATGCATGCCCTACTTACATATATGTGTAACAAGAAGGTCATACGTTTAAATCTGAACAGTGCACATTTAGTCTTTCATGCTGCTGATGTTGTTGCACTACTGATGAGAAAAAACAAGGACCCCCTGAACAATGGATAGTTCAATTCCTAGGACATGGACTTAAATGGTAGTGACAAAAACTCCTAGGCAATGTCAGTAAAGCAAACAATATACACAGTATCTATGACATTAAGAAGCCCAAGGAAGACGGAAAAAATATATTCAAAGCTGTTACCGTTTTAATAATTTCTTCTCATATTATCTAAACAGATGATATATATACAAAACATTTTACAAAATGAAACAATATGCAACACATCACATTTAATCAATATGTATAAATAAAAAGTTAAAAAGTTGCAATATCTTTATTAACTTGCACTACTGGCCATTACGCAGTAATAGTAACACCTGTTATTTACAACACTTATAACTTTCAAAATGGCAGGATTATCTGCTGTTAAAAAAAACTATGTAGTTTTGCTCTAAAATTTGCTGCAAGCAAGGGAGTAGCCAGAAAATAAAAATATACCCACCTGATTCGAAACTCTAATGGCAACCTTTAATCCGTCTATCCCTCCATCCATCCTATCCCTGTAGCCATCAATGCATACATCTTTCCATTGTTTCACTCCTCCATCTATCCACCCTTCCTTCCTTTCAGACTTCCATTTATCCTTCTTTACTTTGTTTTACTTCTAATTCCTTCCATTCTTTCCTGTTTGTGTTATTCCTTTCAATCTATCGTCTAACCTTCCTTCCTTCGATATCTCCCTTTGTTGTTCCCATCCTTTTATCTATCCACATTGTTTTTTTATTCTCACCTCCATTATCTATCTTACCTTTCCGTATCCTCCTCGCTCTTTCAATTTGCCTCTCCCACCCTATCCTTTTTTCCATATTCCTATTGTTGTAATTTATCTGTCTCTTTCTCTGTGCTTGACTCATTTGACAGCTCTTTGCCCACACCCCTAACTCAGTTACAGTGATATTTATAAGCCACTCTCTGCAGGCAGAGAGGCCCATAAAGAGCTAATCAACATTTGGTAGCTCAATGCAACCCTGGCAGTAACTGCTAAAGTGGGTGGCTCATGCATCATCTTCATGAAAAACACAGCAACACATGTCCTCACAATGCAATAAAATTCAAGAACATTTATGCTTTTTGTGTACAGGCCAGGAGTCCCCCCCCACTCATTACTCTGGCATTTCTAAACAACTATGGTGTGGGAGAACTGGAACCCATACTCCTAAATTCTCTAGCCCTTTGGTTCTTTTTAGGCGGCATGAGAAGTTAAGAGGAAACTCCTTATAAAAAATACATAGAATTAAAATTCCCATGCTTTCAGATATAATCCCATAATCCCGGTCGACAGCCAAATTCCAGTTATCTGGCTTAATTCAACTTTGGAAACAGATTAATTTGCACCAATTAAGGCGGTACAGCAAAAAGAAAACAACAAACTTGATCACTGCAACATATGTTGTCAAAACACAAAAATGCACCTTGGATTGCATCAAATTTCAAGTAAAGGCCTTACAAATCTCTAACTATTTCTACACTACCTTGAAAGGTAAATCCAAAGTAGAGTAAGGTTAGCAAAGGTGGGGAAGAAAATGTGTCGGCAGTTAGAGACTTCCTAAGAAGTAACTCCAACCGGGGTCAAGTAGCCTGAAGCCACCAAGCTTAAGAAAGGGTCTATACCTCCAGGAGCCCAGAAGTAGAGTGTCAGCTGTACCTAGCTAGATCACAACATAAGCAATCACTGAATTCAGGCACCTCCTATTGTGTCATAAGTAAATTTCCATTTCCAGCACTCTCTGGCTACCATGCTTTACCTCCATGTTTAAACGCTGAGATGTTTCGTACGTCTTTGGTGCCGTATCTTTCTCCCACGAGAACTCGTCGTCCATCTTTTATCGCTTTTCTCATTTTCAGGCCTCTCAATCAACTAGGAACAATAATTCTTTCTCTCAACTAATGAAGCTGTGTCCAACTGCAGTGGGAACACAAGATACATGGAACATTCCACAATTCAAGCAAAATACGAATTCAAAGTTAGCTGGAAACTATATTTGAAATGCATTTCAGGCCCACAGTTATGTGTGCTCTCTCTCTAAACAACTATGAAATACTTTCAGCAAATTTAAATAGCTATGTGGACAGTCTTAACACACTAAATGTTAGGAGTGTAGCATTGAAATAATCACTTGTTGTGTGTTATCCCTTCACAATATACTAATTACCCCTTGTCAGTACATTTCTAAAGTAAAAACGAAAGTCGGGTTACTCTTGAGGGGGTGTAATCATCTGAAGTCCTCTTTTTTATTTTCATATATTAGTCACACAGAGTATATGTGAGTGCAGATTAACCGTGATTATAATGCACTGCTACCGTAAATTCGAAAGGGACCCAAACTACTCTCCTCTAGGCGTGATTCACAAAGACAAATTTGGTGGTAAACAAACATTTATAGGCGCAAATGTACCCCTCTTTTAAGCCTCCCAGGAATCCACCGAGGGATTCTTGGTGGATGTAGAACTGCATTTGCTATTGTGGATTTATTTGCCATGGTTTGGGAGAAATACACAACATTACATCCCACTCTATAGGTAAGAAGTGAGGGTTCCAATGCATTATTTGATTGGAAATTTGGGAGAGTTCTCTTGCACATTTGTGGTATTTTTAATTTGTCTTCGACCTCTTCGCATCTCAGATATGGGTGGAGATTTCCACCTTACAAGAGCTGGAGTAACTGCCATGCCAGGATGGGAATGGCAATTTATTTATTTATTTATTTATTGGGCTTTTAAAGCGCAACAGCTACCCAAAAAGGGTTTCCCGGCGCTAGGAGATACTTAACCACATGAGCAGATCGAATGACTCAGGGGAGAGGCAGGAGTGAGTTACTGGTTAAAAAGCCAGGTCTTAGTGGCTTTGCGGAAGTGGATGTAGCGGGCAATGGATCATCCCAGATTTAGTGGGCGCAGGAGAAGGGATTTTCCACAGAGGAAAATGTTTTCTCCACAGAGACAAAAAGTGCTTTTGACAGCATAGGAAGATGCATTCCGCTTTGAAAAGTAATCTGCTATGAAGAGCACAACAAGGTTGGAATATGAGCCTTCTTGAAAAGTCAGGTGAAATTCTCAGATGTATGCCTGGAATCCACTGCCTGGCATAACTTTCCAGAAGAACTTCTGGGACTATTTGTGAAAAGAAAACAATAGAAAAGTATGCTCAGGTGTAAAGCTCTGCTCCTAGTTTCCGTTTTTTAATGTATACAGCTTTGAGGTTTTAGCCTTAGTAACACGGAGCCCATTTTAAGACTGAGGTGAATATTGATAATTATGTTGCAATGTTTTTTGTTGGAGGTTTCTTTTAAAGGTTTTCCTCACTCCGGGCCCGATTCACAGAACTAACTTAAGACAAAATCCTAAACTTACTACTTTTGGTATTCACAGAAGTTAGGATTTTGTCTTAAGTTTGTCTAAGACAGACTTAAGACAGACTTAAGTTAGGATTTTGTCTTAAGTCTGTCGGAAGTCTGTCTTAAGAAAAACTTAAGACAAAATCCTAACTTCTGTGAATACCAAAAGTAGTAAGTTTAGGATTTTGTCTTAAGTTAGTTCTGTGAATCGGGCCCAGTATGTTAACCCGACACACATTCAGTAAAATGAATGATTCTGAGACACATGGAAGTATGCTACCAAACAGTGTTAATGAAGCTATCAAATTATTTAGGTGGAAAGATACGCCGTTTGCCAGTTTCTTTTCTCGTTCTCGTTTACCCAGGATGCTAGATTCATCACTTTTCCATCAGCTGGTCCCTAATGTGGGCAGTGTCCTGCCCCTGAGCATTGTCTCTCTGGGTCTTATGTACTCAGATGTGCATGCAATAAAAATACGCCATATTTGGAGTAGTGGGAGTGTCACTGCGTTTTAGATGTTGCTGATTCTAAACTAATGTAAAGCAAAACATGACATGTATTGTTTCTCTCCATTTAGTTTAGACTCCATCAGCAAACCTTCAGTCCTTAAGAAGTTTAATGTGTGCCTCAGTCTTTCTTGCATCCTCCTTCAAGCAGCACATACATCCTCATTGTGTGGGTTTGCTCTGTGAAGACATCAAGTTGCACAATACACTTGGGAATCACATTATCACACTTGGCCACCTTGCTGATGTGCTTAGCAAAGGGTGCACGTTGGCACACTAAGAGAAGGGGTTTTGTCTTCGCAGATGATGCACAAAGGACAGGCACTGACTTTAGAGGCGCATGTTCTCCATATGTTGTCGCAGATTTACTTGTAGTAAGTAGTAAGACTCAATAGCTTCCAAGGAGCCGGAATAAATGTGACATCTCAAAATACAGGCAGAATTCAGTCAGTTCTAATCTGCAACAAGGAGGGCACAGCTGTCAATTTGGGGCTTTGCGTACTTTAGGACTGCATAGAATGGCTTCTAGAGCTCTATAGGGAGAGACAGAGCAAGGAATGGCTTCCACAGCTCTGGAGAGACGGAGTAAGGAGGTTTGCATTGCTCCCTCTGGGGAGCAGAAGGCAGGGATAGCTTCCATGGTTCTTGAGAGATGGAGTGAGGTGGGTTGAAGTTCTCTTTCCTGAGAGCTGTAGGCAGGGATAGCTTCCACTGTTCTTGAGTGACGGAGTGAGGTGGTTTGCAATGCTCCTTTCTGGGAGCTGGAGGCAGGGATAGCTTCCATGGCTCTTGAGCGATGGAGTGAGGTGGTTTGCAATGCTCCCTTCTGGGAGCTGGAGGCAGGATAGCTTTCACTCCTCTTGAGTGACAGAGTGAGGTGGCTTGCTGTGCTCTCTCCCTGGCAGCTGGAGGCAGGGATAGCTTCCACTGTGCTTGAGAGACGAAGTGAGGTGATTTGCAGTGCTCTCTCCTGGGAGCTGTAGGCAGAGATAGCTTCCAATCCTCTTGAGTGACGGAGTGAGGTGGTTTGCAGTGCTCTCTCATGGGAGCTGGAGTCAGGGATATCTTCCACCGCTCTTGAGTGACTGAGTGAGGTGATTTGCAGTGCTCTCTCCTGGGAGCTGTAGGCAGAGATAGCTTCCAATCCTCTTGAGGGACGGAGTGAGGTGGTTTGCAGTGCTCTCTCCTGGGAGCAGGAGGCCGGGATATCTTCCACTCCTCTTGAGTGACGGAGTGAGGTGGTTTGCAGTGCTCTCTCCTGGGAGCTGGAGTCAGGGATATCTTCCACCGCTCTTGAATGATGGAGTGAGGTGGTTTGCAGTGCTCTCTCCTGGGAGCTGTAGGCAGAGATAGCTTCCACTGTTCTTGAGAGATGGATTGAGGAGGTGGTTTGCAGTGCTCCCTCCTGGGAGCTGGAGGCAGGATAGCTTCCACTGCCCTTGAGAGACGGAGTGAGGTGATTTGCAGTGCTCTCTCCTGGGAGCTGTAGGCAGGGATAGCTTCCACTGCCCTTGAGAGACGGAGTGAGGTGGTTTGCAGTGCTCTCTCCTGGGAGCTGGAGACAGGATAGCTTCCACTGCCCTTGAGAGACGGAGTGAAGTGGTTTGTAATGGTCTATCCTGGGATGTGGAGGCAGGGATAGCTTCCACTGTGCTTGAGAGACGAAGTGAGGTGATTTGCAGTGCTCTCTCCTGGGAGCTGTAGGCAGAGATAGCTTCCACTGCCCTTGAGAGACGGAGTGAGGTGGTTTGCAGTGCTCTCTCATGGGAGCTGGAGTCAGGGATATCTTCCACCGCTCTTGAGTGACTGAGTGAGGTGGTTTGCAGTGCTGTTTCCTGGGAGCTGTAGGCAGAGATAGCTTCCACTGTTCTTGAGAGATGGATTGAGGAGGTGGTTTGCAGTGCTCCCTCCTGGGAGCAGGAGGCAGGGATAGCTTCCATAGCTCTTGAGAGATGGAGTGAGGTGGTTTGTAATGGTCATTCCTGGGAGCTAGAGACAGTGATAGCTTCCACAGCTCTTGAGAGACAGAGTGAGGTGGTTTGTAATTGTCTATCCTGGGATATGGAGGCAGGGATAGCTTCCACTGTGCTTGAGAGACGATGTGAGGTGATTTGCAGTGCTCTCTCCTGGGAGCTGTAGGCAGAGATAGCTTCCACTGCCCTTGAGAGACGGAGTGAGGTGGTTTGCAGTGCTCTCTCATGGGAGCTGGAGTCAGGGATATCTTCCACCGCTCTTGAGTGACTGAGTGAGGTGGTTTGCAGTGCTGTTTCCTGGCAGCTGGAGTCAGTGATATCTTCCACCGCTCTTGAGTGACTGCGTGAGGTGGTTTGCAGTGCTGTTTCCTGGGAGCTGTAGGCAGAGATAGCTTCCACTGTTCTTGAGAGATGGATTGATGAGGTGGTTTGCAGTGCTCCCTCCTGGGAGCAGGAGGCAGGGATAGCTTCCATAGCTCTTGAGAGATGGAGTGAGGTGGTTTGTAATGGTCTATCCTGGGATATGGAGGCAGGGATAGCTTCCACTGTGCTTGAGAGACGAAGTGAGGTGATTTGCAGTGCTCTCTCCTGGGAGCTGGAGTCAGGGATATCTTCCACCGCTCTTGAGTGACTGAGTGAGGTGGTTTGCAGTGCTGTTTCCTGGCAGCTGGAGTCAGGGATATCTTCCACCGCTCTTGAGTGACGGAGTGAGGTGGTTTGCAGAGCTCTCTCCTGGGAGCAGGAGGCAGGGATATCTTCCACTCCTCTTGAGTGACGGAGTGAGGTGGTTTGCAGTGCTCTCTCATGGGAGCTGGAGTCAGGGATATCTTCCACCGCTCTTGAGTGACTGAGTGAGGTGGTTTGCAGTGCTGTTTCCTGGGAGCTGTAGGCAGAGATAGCTTCCACTGTTCTTGAGAGATGGATTGAGGAGGTGGTTTGCAGTGCTCCCTCCTGGGAGCAGGAGGCAGGGATAGCTTCCATAGCTCTTGAGAGATGGAGTGAGGTGGTTTGTAATGGTCATTCCTGGGAGCTAGAGGCAGTGATAGCTTCCACAGCTCTTGAGAGACAGAGTGAGGTGGTTTGTAATTGTCTATCCTTGGATATGGAGGCAGGGATAGCTTCCACTGTGCTTGAGAGACGAAGTTAGGTGATTTGCAGTGCTCTCTCCTGGGAGCTGTAGGCAGAGATAGCTTCCACTGCCCTTGAGAGACGGTATGAGGTGGTTTGCAGTGCTCTCTCATGGGAGCTGGAGTCAGGGATATCTTCCACCGCTCTTGAGTGACTGAGTGAGGTGGTTTGCAGTGCTGTTTCCTGGCAGCTGGAGTCAGGGATATCTTCCACCGCTCTTGAGTGACTGAGTGAGGTGGTTTGCAGTGCTGTTTCCTGGGAGCTGTAGGCAGAGATAGCTTCCACTGTTCTTGAGAGATGGATTGAGGAGGTGGTTTGCAGTGCTCCCTCCTGGGAGCAGGAGGCAGGGATAGCTTCCATAGCTCTTGAGAGAGGGAGTGAGGTGGTTTGTAATGGTCTATCCTGGGATATGGAGGCAGGGATAGCTTCCACTGTGCTTGAGAGATGAAGTGAGGTGATTTGCAGTGCTCTCTCCTGGGAGCTGTAGGCAGAGATAGCTTCCACTGCCCTTGAGAGACGGAGTGAGGTGGTTTGTAATTGTCTATCCTTGGATATGGAGGCAGGGATAGCTTCCACTGTGCTTGAGAGACGAAGTTAGGTGATTTGCAGTGCTCTCTCCTGGGAGCTGTAGGCAGAGATAGCTTCCACTGCCCTTGAGAGACGGTATGAGGTGGTTTGCAGTGCTCTCTCATGGGAGCTGGAGTCAGGGATATCTTCCACCGCTCTTGAGTGACTGAGTGAGGTGGTTTGCAGTGCTGTTTCCTGGCAGCTGGAGTCAGGGATATCTTCCACCGCTCTTGAGTGACTGAGTGAGGTGGTTTGCAGTGCTGTTTCCTGGGAGCTGTAGGCAGAGATAGCTTCCACTGTTCTTGAGAGATGGATTGAGGAGGTGGTTTGCAGTGCTCCCTCCTGGGAGCAGGAGGCAGGGATAGCTTCCATAGCTCTTGAGAGAGGGAGTGAGGTGGTTTGTAATGGTCATTCCTGGGAGCTAGAGGCAGTGATAGCTTCCACAGCTCTTGAGAGACAGAGTGAGGTGGTTTGTAATGGTCTATCCTGGGATATGGAGGCAGGGATAGCTTCCACTGTGCTTGAGAGATGAAGTGAGGTGATTTGCAGTGCTCTCTCCTGGGAGCTGTAGGCAGAGATAGCTTCCACTGCCCTTGAGAGACGGAGTGAGGTGGTTTGCAGTGCTCTCTCATGGGAGCTGGAGTCTGGGATATCTTCCACCGGTCTTGAGTGACTGAGTGAGGTGGTTTGCAGTACTCCCTCCTGGTAGCACGAGGCAGGGATAGCTTCCACGGCTCAAGAAAGACAGAATGAGGTGGTTTGTAATGGTCTTTCATGGGACCTGGAGGCAGGGATAGCTTCCACTCCTCTTGAGAGACGGAGTGAGGTGGTTTGCAGTGCTGTCTCCTGTGAGCAGGAGGCAGGGATAGCTTCCACAGCTCTTGAGCGACAGAGTGAGGTGGTTTGCAATGCTCCCTTCTGGGAGATGGAGGCAGGGATAGCTTCCATGGCTCTTGAGAGATAGAATGAGGTGGTTTCTAATGGTCTTTCCTGGGACCTGGTTGCAGGGATCTGGGGCGGCCTTAGGCATGTGCAAGCTGTGCACCTGCACAGGGCCACCAAACCCCAGGGGCCACCACACCAATATATATCCTTAATATAATAATTCTCTGAGGATGGATACATATTTGTGTGGCTGCCTCTGGCTCTGTTCCACTTCCAAACACCCTGACCCCCCCCCCTCTTCACTGGCCTCCGCGTTTTGCCTCGCCCGGACCCCCTCTTCCGGGGCCCCCTACCTACACTCCCTGCCCAGGGCCACCATGAGCCTAGAGCTGCCCCGGCAGGGATAGCTTCCATGGCTCTTGAGTGATGGAGTGAGGTGGTTTTTATTGCTCTTTCTTGGGAGCTGGAGGCAGGGATAGCTTCCATGGCTCTTGAGCGATGGAGTGAGGTGGTTTGCAATGCTCACTTCTGGGAGCTGGAGGCAGGGATAGATTCCACGGCTCTTGAGCGATGGAGTGAGGTGGTTTGCAATGCTCCCACCTGGGAGCTGGAGGCAGGGATAGCTTCCATGGCTCTTGAGAGATGGAGTGAGGTGGTTTGCAATGATCCCTCCTGGGAGCTGGAGGCAGGGATAGCTTCCACTGATCTCTTCCAGGATGAGATAATTGGGTGATTTGAAGAGCTCCCTCCTGGGAGCTTGAGAGCGGGGTGGCTTCCACTGCTCTCAAATAGATGGGTTGGGTGGATTGTAACACTCTCGCTGAGAGGTGCAATCACTTTCACAGCTGTCTCCTCTATGCAGCACTCCCTCTTGTGAGCTGGAGAGGGGGTTGGCTTCCACTGCTTTCTCAAAGATTTAGATGGTTCACAATAATCTCTCTCCTATGAAGTGCAGCATGTGATTACTTCCATTGCTATCTTCTCTATGTAGGCAAGTTGAGTGGCTGCAGCACAAGCTCCCTTGAGCTGGCGAGTAGAATGGCTTCCATTTCTCTTGCCTCAATGTTGGCTGGGTGTAATGCACCCTCCAGTGAGACTGAGAGTTGGTGGCTTTAAATGGTCTCTTCGAGGCTTATCTGGGTTTGGTGGTTGTAGGGCTTTCGCCTGGGAGCTGGAAACAGGGGTGGCTTCCATTGCTCTTGTGAAGATAAGTTGGGTGGAGTGCAACAATCTAGTGGCAGATGGAGTGTGCTACGCTGGTTGCCTCTATGTGGATGATTAGAGTGGTCTGCAGCACTCCTGCCTAGGAGTGAGATAATGGTGACTCCATCGCCTCTGTCGGAGGTTTAGATGAGTGAGGTGGCGTTCAGTGCTCTCCCTGGCAGCGGGAGGGTGGGTGGCTTCCACTGCTCTTAACTCAGTCAAGATGAGATGGCTTGGTGCCATGCGACCTCCAGCGACATTTAAAGTAGGGTGTCTCTCTCTCCTCTCGCCGAGGTTTAGATGAGTTAGGTGGCGTGCAGCGCTCTCCCTGGCCGCTGGAGGGTGGGTGGCCTTCATTGCTCTTGACTGGGTTTAGATGAGCTGGCTGGGTGCCATTTGAACTCCAGCGACATTCAAAGTAGGGTGTCTCTCCTCTCTCCTACGTTTAGATGAGGGTGGGTGGCCTTCCCTGCTTTTGACTCAGTTTAGATGAGTTGGCTCGGTGCAATACTGCCCCCAACGCGATTGACAGTGTTGATTCTCCCACTGCTGTCTCTTGTGATCAAACATGATGCATTGGAAAGGCAGGGGAAGGTAAATTGTACTCCTCAGCAAACAGCAACATTTGGCACTCACAATCCAAAACGTGTCATGGACACTAACGACCAAGCCTCATGGGGGCACTGCTTCGAACTTGCGCTCTCTTAGATGCAAAGTCTATTTGATGTGGGGTACACTTTCAGGATGCACTGTGCTGTGACACCACTAGCTAGCAACAACCTGTCATGAAAACACAACAAAATGCACACATAAAATAAATGTACCTTTATGCCTCACAGTAGATTAGATGTACATTTTGCATATAACTGCGATGACGGGGCTGGATAATTGGCTTTTTAGTTCTCCTGCTATACATCTGGAAACCTGTGGCACAAAAAAATCTAGGGCCTCATTTATGAGGCTGTGCGTCACTTTTACGCCACTGGTGCGTCACTTTGTGTGACGCAACAGTGGCGTAAAAAATGCGCCTTGTTGCGTCATATTTACAAAGTGACGCATCTAGGTAGATGCGTCACTTTGTAAACCCCTGCGACACATTATACCTGCGCCAGGTATCATGTATGCAAGGGGGGGCGTATTGATGTAAGGAAGGGTCGTAGAAGTGACGCAGTGAAATCTATGAGATTTCACTGCGTCATTTGTAGGACGCTGTTGCGTCAAAATCTTGCGCCTGCCTCACAGCAGGCGTAAGACTGACGCAAGCCCTTTCACATGGGGCTTGCTTCATGTGAAAGGATGCCAAGCCCCATGTGAAAGGATGCATTGCTGGAGTTGCGTCACTTTTGTGACACACTCCAGCAATGCGTCACTTTTGCGCTTACAGATACGTCAGAAATAATAGACGTATCTGTAACTTCTTGCGACATGATGCGTCATACATTAAATATGACGCATCAGGAATGTCGCAAGGAGTGCGCACTGAGAAGTGACGCATCGCTGCTTTCACACAGCAATGCATGTTTTCTCATAAATGAGGCCCCTAGTACTTTGCCCAAGGTCACAGAGCATAGCAGTGAGTTTGAGGTCCAAACGGTAATTGCAAGACATTATCCTTTTGACTCCACCAATTCCCTTCTGCATTGTAAGACATGTATTTTTAAATGTCCTCTCTTTCTTTTTGCAAGCCTCTTGCCCTGGTAGAGCTGTTAAATACTCCACCAAAAAACAATAAATATAATTCTAACAAATGGAAACCTTCATTCGCTCCGTAACAACAATTCCCTCATTTTCTTTTGGAAAATTAGCTTTGGCATCGCTAGTCATCTGTAATAAGAAAATCTGTCTGTAATTACAGTTGGAACCGTGCAGTCTAAGTAATGAAGCACCTTCTATTGTACATAAAAGGATATTGCAAGTCACCTCAGACTTATAAATGAACATGGCTTTAGACTTAATTTCTCTGTTTGGTCACAGAACTTCTTGGTAATTTGCAGTATTCTTATAATTTAAGTATGATCAGTGCTTAATTTATAAAATAATAAGTACCAGGGCCCTGACCAGGAGGTCACTGCACCTTGCACCACTCATCGCCCTTGTCATCTCTGCCAAAACAACTACTATCCATCTCTCTCGTCAGCGAGTGCTACAGTTCAGATTATTCCAAGTACCCAAAGCTAAAGGAATGGTTGGGGAGGCAGGTGTTGGTAATTTTTTATGTATATTGTATTCATAAACAACCGCTGTTCTACTCATCTCTAAATTAGAGGAACAGCGCCACCATGTGTCAGACTATACTAAGTGCGGTGTTGACAATTAAAGTACTGGTGCAGAGCACTAGAAACCAATTAAGTGCCGGTGCTGAGCACCGGGAACCACCAGCTCAAATTAAGCACTGTGTACCATTGATGAAGTGGTTTCTCCAAAGATCTCCAAATGTAATCGCTTTTTGTTTTGCCTCCCTCAGCTGAGAGGCAAGCTAAGCTTGTCTTCACGAAATGTGACCCTGTGATCTTGAAGTTACAAACTCTTGTGACTGGTAGTTTAACCAGATGCTCTAGGCGTGCACCCTGAATATCAACACCAGAATATTGATGGGGCACCACACAGAGGACAAAATAGAGAAAAAAAATATTAAAAGGTAATTTTAGATTTTCTATACCTAACTCCAATCTATGCACCTGAGTGGTATATATATCTTGAAAGTACATAGATGTGGAGTTAGGAATAGGTAATATTTGCTACCCTATATGCTCTTACCTTTCCATGTTTTATCCCTCAATATTTTGTCCTCGAGCTGTGCTTAATTTGAGCTGGTGGTTTCTGGTGCTCAGCACTGGCATTTAATTATCAATACTAGAGTTTGACAATCTACGACAGGGTGGCGCTGTCTGGTTAATTTAGAGATTACCACAACAATTATTCATTTAATAGACATTACAAATGACTATTGCATGCCACCCATGCCACTCTTATAGCTTTGAGGGCCTGAAATATCCGAATTGTAGCACTTTTAGTAGTGCAATGTTTAGTAGTTGTGTTGTTACTATCATTGGCAGCATGACAGGGGCAATGTGTGGTGCAAGCTGCAATGGCCTTCCTGTGGAGAGCCCTGGCACTTTTTTCTTTTACAAAGCAAGCTCTGTCCTTGATATTCTTCTATCACGATATTCAGTAGATGAGTCGATGCTTTATCCAACTGGGCCGCTGATTTCTGCTTTCTGACAAGGAGGAGATATATTTTACGGGGCGGGGGTTTGCTCTGTTGCAGTTTCTGGGAAGGTATTTATATAAATGGCCGATGTTTCCAACCTCAAGGTCGCGCGCTCTTTTGAGCCCGTTCTCATCCGAGAATCTCCGGGGCCCTCCAAATAAACGCAGTGCCCCCTCGCCTTGTTAACTTGTTTTTTTTTCTTCTATTCAATCAATGAAAATCCTATAACAAGTTCAGGTCCCTTCAATCTGTTCAGAGCGGATCTTCCCTAATATGACACACCGCGGAGCGCCATATATCACGTCCGAGGCTTCGGAGGTTGTCAGTAAGCTGCCAGCTCACACAGGACACGTTGACGAGGCCCATACATCACGCTGGAGCCCTCTGAAATTTTTAATGGCCCCCCTCTCATTGGACGCGTTGACGGGCGCCATCCATCACGCTCGCGTCAGCGGGGACTGTTAGTACTCAGTTCCCATCCGACTTGACACATTGATAGCGCCTGCAGGACCCAAGATGGAAGACGTGCCCCCTTTCAGGAAGGTGCACCGAGGTCCCGCGAGGGGCACTTTTAAGAGGTCATTATCTGGGCGCGCTGTTTTTGTGCGAGGTTAGTCATCTTACCAGAACGATTCAATCACAAAATAAGCATCGCGGTAGGTTTTATTGTTACTTTGGGGTTGGGGAGCTTAGCAGGTCTGCGGGAACGATTGCGCGGCTCCATTACATGCACAGAGGGCACAGAATTCAAACCGGAAACAAGAAGCCTACAAGCAGTGAGGTGTGACAAATGCGAGCAAAGGAAAGGCGAGCACGTATAATGCGACTATGCAGTTATTGTATTCCTTAGAATCGATCATTAACTGAACGGTGTTTGACTTGATGGATGGAGTGACAGAATCCCTGTACTGATTTTTGGTCATAGGTGAACATCAGGGCACGAGTCCTAAAAAGAGAAGTGGAGGGACGCCGTCACCGGGAGTGACGTCACGACACGACAGGAAGTGACGTTACGAAAGGTGCGCTCCAATCTCGTCCCAGAGAGGCCAACGAGTGAAGTCCAGCTGTTTGGCGGGGGGACGGCGTCCACCCGGTAAAATAAGTGGGGGGACGCCGTCCACCCGTGTGATACCCCAACTCGAGCCCTGGTGAACATGGATTATGCATGTCTGCCATGACCTAGGCCTGTCTCATGGATTGGTTAGAGAGGATGGGCGCACCAAGTGCTACCCTCATATTGATAAGGGGCTACTGCTCCAACCCAAATTTACGTGGCACGTGAGCGATGGTGGCGGCATACCTGGTTTGTGTTTTACAGTAATCACTAGTGTATGTGTTCTTTTCCCCTGTATCACCGAGTGGTGCCTGTAATGTCCTACCCAGGGCTTTAAGTGGGATGAAAAAACTGGGGGGAGCCGGGTCTCTCAAAGGGGCGTGGCCCATGTTGTGGAAAATTAATACGGTTTGGTGAACATTATCTGCGCCATCTTCCCTTTTGCCCCAATGCCACACTCTTTGTCGCACACACCCACCACTTTAGCTGCCTTGACCAGAACCACCCTCTGCATACCCCTGACCCCCAGCACAGCTCTCCACCTACACAAGCACCCCCACGCACTGATCACTCCCGCTTTCACATGCCTTGCGCGTAAGCGGCAGCCATTTTGAGCACCATGGCCCCTCTGCCCCTCGCTGATAGCCAGCGTCTCTCTCTCTCTCTCACTCTCTTTCTTAGCCTCGCAGGCATCCCCCGCACGCTGACAACCCCCTCGCTCTCCTTGGGTCATAAACCCCTCTCCAGCGCAGATCTGCCTCAGAATCCCATCCTGTTCCCAGCGCGACACCTCCCTTCATTCCTTTCATAGTCTCAGGCCCTTTGATGCAAACCCCCCTCTTTCCTGTGTGCCCGTCTGTCTTCCTTGTTCCCAAGCCACCACCTGGCCCTGCGGATACTGTTTATTACCCCGTACAGTAGGAAGCCTCCCCTTATCAAAGGACCCTCAAGTCGATCGAACACCCTTAGATCTGATCAACCCCACACATTCCGTGAATCGGCGGAATGTCCAGCTGCACGATAATCATCACCTGTTGTGACCGGGGCGGGGGCTTCAACTGTAAATGTGTGGGAACGGGCCTGAAAGGGAGATTCCGAGGATGTTCTTTCACATATCAAAGTGTTGCAAGAATGTGTTACGTGCAATAAAGATCATAAACCTGTGTATAAGAGGCCAGGCCTCAGAGATGCGGTTAGAGCACCTCGTGACGATACTTGCTGTCTGAATTGATGTGTTCTCCTCCGGAGAGAATAAACCCTCGTTTCCTGCCTTTCAGTCTCCAGCGCCTGCTTCTTCATAGATTAATACTTTGTGGGTAATAGAGGCGACACCGCCGGGCAACACAAAAGGGTCTTTGGTCACTGGTTGTCTACGACCCCTTTTATAATTGGCGTCCCAAGCGTGGGGCCCATCAGCGACTCGTGGATCCAGTGGGAGAGGTCCTGACGACAGAGTGAACGACTGCAACGATCGGAAGGTACCCTGTCCGATAGACCCTCGTCTGACAGCCGATCATCCGAACTTCACTGGTTCCGAACGGACCTCTCTCGAGTGATCTACGGTCCTGACTGGGAACCATCAGGAGTGCCACGAGGAGTACGAAGGGAAGAGGACGATCGGGCGCTGGATTCGGAAGACAAGAAACTGTCCATACGGTCCGGGTAAGGTCGTGTAAACACGACGAATTGCGGAATGATTGATGATTGATGGAAAAATACTAGTATTATTCTTTGTTAATTTATTTGGAGTTTCGCTGTCGGCAAACGGAGAAACAACCGGCTCTCCCTTTGCAAGCAGTGAAGGATAGGTAACGCACCCGTCGTGCCTATCTTTCTCCCCCACTGATCAATTGCCCCTCCCCATTGATTAACTGTTACGGATCGTTTTCTGGAGATTCTCTGTCTGCAAACAGGTAAGAATAGGTCCCCCTCTTTGCAGATAGTGAAAGGGTAGGTGACGCAGACCTTTGCGGGCCTACTTATTCTCCCCATTGACCATTTTTTTTAAATTTATTTTTTATTTATTGACCAAACACTGATTGCCCGATATTGGTTCTTGAGGTATTCACTGCATGCAAACAACGTAGAATAGAAATATTCTGTCTAGTCTTTGCACGCAGTGATAAGATAGGTAGTGCTGACTATTATCCCCATTGTGATCCGTCATGCCTGTCTTCTCCCCACTGATGGATAGCTGGTTCAGCCCGGACCGTCTATTAGAGGTGGACCATCTAGCTCCGCTGGAAGGCACCCCTAATAAAGAAATGTTCACAAAGTATGGATTAATTACCATAGCCTATAGTAAGCTATGGCACAAGTATACCAAAGCAAACCAAGAGAAACAATGGCCACTGATAGGATCCTTCGATTTAGACAAAATAGAAACGGTAGAAATAGCCCTTTGTAATAATAAGACAACGCCTATTATGCTCGATAGTCTCGGTATGTGGCGCAAAGAAGCTACGCAACGAAAGGAAAGGGACGAAGTCAAAGTAGGTAAAGAAACGCGACAGACAACCCTCCAAACGTCTGGGAGGCAAAAGGAAGGGCCAGCGACGACACAGTTCCGAGGATTAGACACAAAAAGAGAACGGTGTAAAGGGATGTGCCGACGGGACAACCCCGAGACACAACGACCCAAAAGTAATCCCCCGACACTATGCACAGGACGAACAGATTTAAGGCAAAACCAATGTGCTTTTTGTAAATGTCTCGGGCACTGGAAAGCCCAATGCCCGACTCTACAGAACATAGGTACGAGCGGAGGGTCGACAGAAATAACAGGCCGGCAGAAAGGGAAAAGGCGCGAGACAAAAACAAATCAGACTAACACGGACAGGACGGATAGAACCACCACGTTTGATTATGCTCGATGGCACAGATTTCGTCAGACCAATTTTAACGACATGTTAGAGTTCTGGGACTGATTGCCCCCTGTTGCCCCCCCCACTCTGAAAAACAGAAGCAATTACAGGCCTGCGTAGACAATCCCCCGTTAGAAAAAGGACTCAAGGAAACCAAGCATCTGTTATATAATTTAGGATTTAATTACGATAAAGATAACACACAACCAACGATAAATAGAAAAACTAGTAAAACATTCTTTAAAGTAAACTGTACTAATAGGAACAATACAAAACATATTACGCTCACTCTGGAAGTTCTCAAAATGTAACCAGTCAACGGTCCCGCCCATCCGGAAGGTGAAACACACAGCACGTGTGGGGCGGGGCCAGCCATCAGCCATAGACCAAAGGGAATCGCCGACGAGAAGGTACAGGAGGCTCCATGGGCCGACATGAAATGGTCTTCCCATACTCTCCTTCCTGGGGTGACGTCCCCGGGCCACGAGTAAGGAGGGGGGCGGATGCCGATGACCCCCTCCCTCGTATCTCCTGGTCCGGCCATCACAAATTCCTCCATCGAACTGGCGCAGGGGGACTGGGAGGGAGAGGCGACGCGGACGAGCCTCTCCCACCTCCACAGGTAGGAGGTTTCCCAGCCCCGGCCCGGCGCCGAAATCCTCCAGCCGGGCGACGGATATACTTGTGCAACACAGAACGTACAATGTCCGGCGGATCTTTTTCCGCAGCACAGAGCGTACAATGTTCAACGGGCCTATTTTCGCAGCACAGAACATACAATGTCCGACGGGCATACTTGCGCAGCACCAGACAGACAATGGTCCCCCAAGAGTCGGAGTCAGGGGTGTAGGGTGGTCATCATGTGCACCCCTGATTCAAAGGGACGGCGTGGGATGCGCCGGGAGAGGAAGGCGGCACGGACGAGCCTCCCTCACCTCCCCAGGTGAAGGCTCCACAGCTGCACCCTGGCGCCCCAAACCAAATGTCCTGCTCCAACAGCATGGTGTTCTGTCTGTGTCGCCACAAGAAGTTTCTTCCACTCCTGAAAGACACGACGAAGGGCGGCGGCTGCAGGGTCTCAAAATGGCGTCTGGGCCCTCTGGAAGGCGGGTCTAGGCCGCTGGAGTAACTTTGTCCGGAATTGCAACTCGGGCACTTGCCCACCTGGGCACGAGCCTCCACCTCCGACAACATCCCCACAGCTTTGAAGATTCTACCAGAGTCCCAGAAGCCCTCGGCCCCTACAGGCTTCCGGTAGGGAACAACTGGAATGACCACGACATAGCAACAAGATGGTGGTGCTCTCGTGTCTGCACCAGCTTCAGTCTGAACCACCCCGGAACATTATGGGCTAACGAACTCGAGTAAGTTTCGGCTGAGCATCAACGTGACCCGGTAAGAAAGATTCTACCTCCCCCCCCCCCCCCTTTTTGATTGACGGTCCACACCACCAGCCCCTCTGTTAGCACAGGTTTTTTTGAACTGCCGAAAGGGACTCTGGTCCAACCGCCAATCGTCGGAGACATTTTTTCCCTGATGCTACTTCCGGACTAAACCCGCCTCGCCCAAAATGGCGCCGGTATCAAATAGGAACTAACGGACACCTCGTGGTGTTCTTTAGCTAATGAGACTTGATGTACTAAGATATATGTGAACCTTTGCACACTTGACGAAAAGGAGAGGAGGGTTCGCTTGGCGAACATTTGAAAGGGGTCCTGTCAAAATGTTGATTTCAATGAACGATTTATTTTGATATTTATTGTAACTGGTACATAATGTCGCTTATGATGCACACCCACGGTATACATCTAGGAAATGTGATTACAATGAGCTTGACTGTGTTCCCATTCATGAACTAAAATACCCCTGATCCCTCATCACTTAACGAGACGTTTTTAGTTACTTGCAAATAATTAATTAGGCCTTTTTAACATGTTCTTATGCGACAAACCCCCCTACTGTATGTGCTTCCACCATCGCCACGTCCAGCCAAAATATGATTGCACTCTCACATTTTACGTACTGAACGATTATGCAAATAAAGGTTTTCCAAACTATGAATGGGTATCACATACTTTTGTAAATGTGGGAATCGGCGGGAGGGCGATTTTGTGCACAACCATTTTGCTCTCTTTTTAAGGTTATTAGAAAAATGGCTGTTCGGCCCCGGATTTATGATCGAATCTAAGGTATGATACGCTGCCTCCAAAATATGCGACTAAGCTCAGGAACTAACGCATGAAGAAGGACCTCGACTTCGGAGAATGGGTAAAAGCAAAACGGTATGAATGTTAGAATGTCATAAGGGTATGATGATCGAAGGTACTAAGGGACAGGGTTAGCCGAAGAACTGATATGCCCTAAAACATCACAGCGTTGGGAGTGATTTAAAGGATCCCCAATAGCTGGATACATTTACAAACCAGATACCTCGCGCTAGGCACCTCTGATTTCTTTTTAGCGTTCTCCCCACACACACGACCTATAATGCCACCCTCGGACCGTCTCCCCCATGAACAACCTATCGCTCGCCACCCTTGCCACACTGCCCACCCCTTTGACTTCGGAAACCGAGACCCCAGGGATTATATCCTGAGGGGATAAGACGGGTATGTGGTAAGTAAAGGACTTTCGTGCCCGTACATTTGATATGCTCGAATGTTGTTCCCCCTCCCTTTCCCTCTTTTTCTCCCTCTGCAGGTTACAATGGAATCGCGATTAGGGTATCGTAACAGATCTGGAGCCACGTCACGCCCGATACATGAAACGGACTAACGCTGCAAGATGACACCAAAGGGCGCCCAACTCAATGCACGTCCTTCTTGTACCTGACCTAATGCTCTTCCGTCCCAAACTGCATGCTTTCTACATCCTAACACAGACCCGAAACGTCTCATATTGGGTAATGCACTGAATAGCCTAAATGGTACACAGTCACTCTCCCAGGACACATGTGTATCATTTAGCCTATCGTTGCACATCTCTCTCTCTCTCTATCTATCTCTCTATCTATCTCTCTATCTTTCTCTCTATCACCCTCTCTCTGTCTCTCCCTAAACGACTGGCACCTAATTGGCGAACTTGGTGTACCACCCAATTGGCTCCAAATACCACAAGTATTTGCACAAAATTCGTTTTTAATAAAATTGCATTGATGCCATGTCAATACCTCTCCTTTTCTGCTAAATATTGATGAAACCTAGATTGGCCGAAAAGAAAGGGACAGGTAAGACGACTAAGGTTCTCTAATCTGACCCATTTTGAGGGAACTACTTGTCAGTGGCATCCATGATAAAATGTTTCTGATAAACGCGACCTCCCCCCGTCCCGAAGTTATCTCAATACCCAAACAGAAAAAGTGATCGAGACATCCCCGTTTTTCCAGAATGCCCCCGGCTTGGTATCAGTTGCCCTGAACAGGAGTTTGGAAAATGTCCCTTGCCCCAGTTCGCTATGTTCCTAGTTGTTTCCCATTAGACCTCGCTCACCCCAAAGATGGGTTGAACAGTCATCACGAGTCCGAGTTTTTAATAAAGTAGCCAGGTTGTAAGAAACTATGTAGAATTTAGAATGATGTTTACGAAGCTAAAATTAGATCGAAAAATGAAAGAACTTGCTGCAGTAAACCTTGTTGAAAATAAGATGTTTAGCTAAAAGATAGGACGCATTGATGTAATAGAGAATCGTTTAGCCTATGTTCATTCCTCAGAAGGATGCCTATCAGACTATGGTGAATAACACGTTGCACTTTTTCCGTAAAATACAAAACCCTGAAGACCGGTCTAGCCTTGCAAGACTCGTACTAGGGAAATGGGTCTCTACCAGAAGAACTGACATGACTGTAATAAACGAATGCAATGAATGGGTATCAGACCTCGTACCACGACACATGAATGTAATAAACCGACAAAACGCCAAAGAAATAACCACAAAGGGAAGTTGTTGGGAATCCAGCAAACCCATCATCAATTGTTTATACGTTGGCTGCAGACCTCAATGTAGCGGATGTTTACCCCAGTTGCTTGGTGTTGGGAGAGAAATAGATTTACGTAATTACCTTCCTCTGCAAAATCTCTAAAGACTGTCTTTTCAAACTCATTTAAGGGTACCACTGTCGGAGGAGAAAGAGACCGGATGTGGGAGCACGCGGCCTGACTGCAGATCGTGGAACCTCAGTGACAGAGGCCAAGGCGAGACCACAACAGTAAGGAGTCGCAGGACAAGGCACTGTTTCCGACAAAACTAAAGGAAAGGGCTGACCTGAGGCCCCTGCTCTATGATCGACGCGTGCCGAAAAGTCCCCGCTCTCTGAACGTGATTATGGACCCGCCTGTCTAAAATTTTCCGTCCCCCTGGTCTGTTCCCGATCTGGCCCTGCTCCATCCCCTCCTCCTCCGACCTGCCCTAAGGACTATTCACACACCCCCCTCCCTCCACCTGAACTTTCAAAATCCTCTAAATCCTACTGTGCCATCCGGAGAAGGGTATTTCCTGCGTCAAAAGGGAGGGAGCCCCGACTAAGTAGACCACGAACTGTGTTAAATCTCAGAACGGTGACCTAAAAACACCACCAGGGGTCACCCCAAAGAGAAGCTAAACGAAGTATGTGGTTCTGCCCGGTACCGAGCACCTTGAAGATGATGGAAGCAACAGGAAATACCCACCACAGAAACCCAAGAACAGACAGACTCCACAACTCAAAGACAATTGCACCCTTCACCACAATCCTTTTCTGTCTCCTTCTAATGACCACACTCTGGATTATGGAAGAAAATGCATCTGCTCCAAAACCGTAACGCATTTCTCCCATGAGGTCTGGCGAACCAGAACAAAGACACTCTCCTGCCCGCAGACCTCCAACGGCTCAACCCACATGGACATTCCTACTAAAGAACGAATTGTAATACAGGTGCTCAACAGTGCCAACGGAAGACGACAAAGAATGCTGAGAACTCACTAATCATGGTCCACGACCATAAGACACTGGGAACCCTGATTATTGTTTTTACTATGTCTCATTTCTCTCCCAACCACCATTGAATTGACTATGCTCCAACCGAGTACAAAAAGAACTTACTTACGTGGTAACTTATCGGCTCCTATTCCGAATGACTACAAGCATCTATGATCTGTATCCAACGCTCTCACTGCATAATTTTTGTCTGATATTGCATTACTATGACTTTCCTGTAACAAAGCTTAACGATGAGCCCGCCCACCAGATGAAAAGATTTTTAAAAAAAATGTGATGTTTATGTACAGTTCCTTCACCTGGGTTTTCACTTCCTTACTTATGACCACAACAGTAGACATAGATAGGAAATAGGCCTGCAAGATGTCTTAGAAATGTTAAAGGGAGGACTGTGGAAAATTAATACGGTTTGGTGAACATTATCTGCGCCATCTTCCCTTTTGCCCCGATGCCACACTCTTTGTCGCACACACCCACCACTTTAGCTGCCTTGACCAGAACCACCCTCTGCATACCCCTGACCCCCAGCACGGCTCTCCACCTACACAAGCACCCCCACGCACTGATCACTCCCGCTTTCACATGCCTTGCGCGTAAGCGGCAGCCATTTTGAGCACCATGGCCCCTCTGCCCCTCGCTGATAGCCAGCGTCTCTCTCTCTCTCTCACTCTCTTTCTTAGCCTCGCAGGCATCCCCCGCACGCTGACAACCCCCTCGCTCTCCTTGGGTCATAAACCCCTCTCCAGCGCAGATCTGCCTCAGAATCCCATCCTGTTCCCAGCGCGACACCTCCCTTCATTCCTTTCATAGTCTCAGGCCCTTTGATGCAAACCCCCCTCTTTCCTGTGTGCCCGTCTGTCTTCCTTGTTCCCAAGCCACCACCTGGCCCTGCGGATACTGTTTATTACCCCGTACAGTAGGAAGCCTCCCCTTATCAAAGGACCCTCAAGTCGATCGAACACCCTTAGATCCGATCAACCCCACACATTCCGTGAATCGGCGGAATGTCCAGCTGCACGATAATCATCACCTGTTGTGACCGGGGTGGGGGCTTCAACTGTAAATGTGTGGGAACGGGCCTGAAAGGGAGATTCCGAGGATGTTCTTTCACATATCAAAGTGTTGCAAGAATGTGTTACGTGCAATAAAGATCATAAACCTGTGTATAAGAGGCCAGGCCTCAGAGATGCGGTTAGAGCACCTTGTGACGATACTTGCTGTCTGAATTGATGTGTTCTCCTCCGGAGAGAATAAACCCTCGTTTCCTGCCTTTCAGTCTCCAGCGCCTGCTTCTTCATAGATTAATACTTTGTGGGTAATAGAGGCGACACCGCCGGGCAACACAAAAGGGTCTTTGGTCACTGGTTGTCTACGACCCCTTTTACAATGTAATTAATGGCGTGTTTAAAAACACGTACGCTAAAAACCTGTGCTATAGTGTGCCGCCGACTTGTATTTTTCTGGTTCTGTCTTTCTGTCAATGCATCCAGGTATATGATACAACAAGTAACATCATACCTACAACAAGTCAGGGCTATTGGCTTTGTCACAGGGTCGGATTGGGATCACAATTTGGCCCGGGCATTGACGAAAAATGTGGCCCACATTCATGAGGCGTGGCCCACATTTAAGGGGCGTGGCCTATATTCAAGGGGCATGCCCTTTCATGAAACACCGTTTGCACAGACAAGGAATGAAAGTGACAAAGTTTGTCAATGGTTGTTAGTTGTATAAGATAAATAAGCAGCAACTATGGCTTGTATTTAAAATTGAAAATGCTTCCTTCGACACTGTCTGCCATCGTACCCTAGTACAACGCCTCAGCAACGTCGGAGTCCAGGAGAAGGCTCTGGAGTGGATCATCTCCTTCCTCGCCGGGAGGACACAGAGAGTCCGCCTCCCCCCGTTCAGATCTGAAGCCACCGAAGTCATCTGCGGCGTCCCTCAGGGCTCCTCGCTCAGCCCAACCCTCTTCAACATCTACATGAGCCCACTCGCAGACATCGCACGCCAGCACAACCTCAACATCATCTCCTACGCCGACGACACCCAGCTGATCCTCTCCCTTACCAACGACCCCGCCACCGCCAGAGCCAACCTTCACGAAGGGATGAAAGAGGTAGCCGAATGGATGAAGAACAGCCGCCTGAAACTGAACTCGGACAAGACGGAAGTCCTCATCCTGGGATCCTCACCCTCCGCCTGGGACGACTCCTGGTGGCCCCCGGCCTTAGGCAGCGCACCCAAACCAACAGACCACGCACGCAACCTGGGCTTCATCCTGCACTCCTCCCTCTCCATGACCAGACAAGTCAACGCCGTCTCCTCGTCGTGCTTCAACATCCTGCGCATGCTACGCAAGATCTTCCGGTGGATCCCCACCGAGACCAGGAAGACGGTCACCCATGCCCTCGTCACCAGCCGTCTGGACTACAGCAACACCCTCTACGCCGGAACCACCGCCAAACTCCAGAAGAGACTCCAGCGGATCCAGAACGCCTCAGCACGACTCATCCTGGACATCCCCCGTCGCAGCCACATCTTCGGACACCTGAGAGATCTGCACTGGCTCCCGGTCAACAAAAGAATCACCTTCCGTCTCCTCACCCACGCACACAAAGCCCTACACAGCCAAGGCCCAGGATACCTCAACAGCCGCCTCAACTTCTACGCTCCCAAACGCCAGCTTCGCTCGACCAGCCACGCCCTCGCCGCCGTCCCCCGCATCCGTAGAACCACCACAGGGGGACGGTCCTTCTCCTACCTCGCCGCCAAGACTTGGAACTCCCTCCCCACCCACCTTCGCCTGACCCAGGACCACCTCGCCTTCAGGAAGCAACTCAAGACCTGGCTGTTCGAGCAGTAACAGACCCCCCCCAGCACCTTGAGACCCTCTGGGTAAGTAGTGCACTATATAAATTCGATGATTGATTGATTGATTGATTCCACTGAAAGCCCTGGTGACACCACAGCAATGATGCTGCTCCTGAGTTTCAAAAAGATTAGGGAAATCCAGAGAGAAAATGACTCTCTTTAAAGGATTTCCCTTCCCCAACAATGCTCACCTCACCTGGCGTGGCGTCATGCGGTAACTTCTCCACGAGTGAGAAGTGAGCAGTATGAGCACATGCACATCGATGTGCCTGCAGTCACTGCCGTCCGGATAAAAACGGACCACCTGTGCCAGGGCACAAAACAGAGTCTGACCGAGACCAGTTTTGAGGCCTCCTTTTAAAAACTGCCGGTGCTCAGCACCTGTGAGCCCCGGTCCACTTAAAGCCCTGGTCCTACGAGTGATGTAATTGGTAGGACAGATTGATAGGACATACCCATGATGTAGAGGGGTGTCCCAAATGTATTACCCGCTCTGCGGGTCTAGCGTTGCGGTCCTGCGTGTCCCGTGAGCCAAGATAATAAATGTCGGAGGGGTAGGTGGGGTCAGGGAAGACCACCTGCCCTGCAGCCGAGTAACACTGAACGCCAACTCTGGTGTGAATATTGTAAGGCCTCTTTCCCTTAGTAATCGTGGCTCATCTGCAGCTTGTTGGGGCTCCCATACCTTCTGGAGCCTCTAACATTACACTGGTGACGAGGGATGCAAGCCAAAGTAAGAGGATCGCGTCCTGGTGCCTGCGCAGGTGACAGTCCAATGGTCCATGTCTGGAGCATAGACCTCATGTCAAGCATGTCACCCGCTACACCTCTGTCAAGAGTGCAGCTGTGCTGAAGACCGGACCTCGCCGGAGCCCCTGAGACCAGCGCTGCTGCAGCCGTCGAGGTGCCCATCCTGCAACGTGCCTGCTGGAAGCCGAAGCGGAACTTGCTGGTCACGAAGTGGGTTTCCCATCTACCCAGCACCCAATCTGGGGCCCAGAATGACTGAAGCAGAGGGAAGGAAGCCACCAAACCGTAGCAAGGGGAGGGAGAAAGGAAATCACCAAGCCTTGGCAAGTGCAAGGTAAACCCCTCAAGGCCAACAAGCCCTGTCGGGGTGAGAGGAGGAATCATCACGCCTTGGCAAGTACAGGGTAGAACCCCTAAGCCCACTGCACCATGTCTGCCCAGTAGGCACACTTGTAGGAAGCTGGCTCTGTGTATACTGTACCGAAGTAGGGTATAGTGTGCACAGAGACCAGTGAAACCCCAAAGGTAGGCAGAGGTAAAAGTAGATAATACCTTACTCTCTATTTGTGGTAGCGTGGGCTTTATCAGAGGGTAGTGTTGAGCATTTGTTGTACACACTCAGGCAAGAAATTATGCCACACACTCAAAGACTTGAACTCAGACCAATTTGTTTATATACAAATATTATTCAGTGGTATTTTATTTTCTAGAGCCAAGCCAGGCCTGGTACAGGTAGTATAAATATACTTAGCAAGAATATTGCAGTTAAATACAGTTTAGATTCAGTTGTAGGCAATTGGTTTAGTTACAGGTAAGTCATTTGTTCATAAAACAGTTGGAATTACTTTTAAGTTACTACTGAGGTCACTTTGTACATTACTTGTTCTTACACACCAAGTTACCGCTAGATACCACACTGGTCCATTTCCTAGGAGAAAGGAAAAGTAGATAATATGTTTTGCAGTATGGTTATAGTTTGAACGTAATAAGGCGGCTGGGTGCAGAGTGCCGGGACCAAGGGGCTAAGCATGGTCGGTGGTTTGTGTACTGCGGGCGAGCATGCCACCAGGTGGGTAAAATAATACTCCTGGGATCAAGGTCATCACTGTAGGGCCCAAGGGCCAGCACAAGAACTACACCACCAGCGGCACAGGGAGGGGCCAGGTGCAGGATGAAGTTGTCGGGGTTCCCAAGGTTTTCTCAGTGGGGACAGTCGGTCTTGGTCTCGATTGCAGACTCGGTCAGAATTCATGGGAGGCGGTCGACAACTGAAGGTAATTGGGGTCTTTGGGAGTTATCGACTAGTGACCCCACCGTTCGTAGATGGATTCGATCAGGCTATCGCTGTTGGTCTTCTTGGCCCGCTTCGGTTAGAGATTCGGTCAGGATGTTCCCTTCAGTCGCGGTCAGAAAGGAATTCCAGGGAGGGCTGCAGACTTGGTTTATGAACTCATAGAGGTTTAGGGAACACTGGGATCCAGGTTAGGATCGCCGGGGGACATCTTTAAGGTGTTGAGTCACTTGGGCTCGGGGCACCAGGAGCGGAGTGGTGGAGACTCACAGAGTCGACCGAAGTCAGAGTCAGTTGGTTTTGAGCAAGTCCAGTGCTCACAGGAGGTAAAGTCTTTTGGGATTACGAAGGCAGTGCAGGTTCCCTGGGTTTTTGAGGGCTGCTTTCTGCAGGACACACTGAGGTTCTGCTGGAGGATTCTAAGGTTAGGACAGGCCGGTAGGGATGGGGCCAAATCAGTAGGTGTCCTCCTATTATTCTTTCACTGCGGCTGTTCAGTCCTTCTTCTTTGGGCTTCTTCTTGTCGGCTCTGTTCTGAGGAGGCAAGGTTCTGAGTTTCCCCTAAATACTAAATTTAGGGGTGTTACAGGTAGGTACCAGTCAAGACCAATGGGGCCCTTCCTTGAGGTCGGTACACACCTTATTATGCCACACTCCAGTGGTAGGGGGGCATGAGCTTCACTCGGGTTAGCTGGATCCCCCATCTGCAAGATGGTGGGCACTGAGAGTTGTGCTTCATTTTGTCTCCCCCCACCTGAGGGGCGGGATTGGCAAAGGTAGACACACCTCTCTTCCTATCTTGGTTTTCCCACCGATTCTCCCAACTAAAGTGGGGGTCAGAACTGGTACTGCTGGGAGCAGCAAATGGCTGGGGTAGCTCACAAAGGTGGCATGCCTTTAAAGTTTCCCCTTCGTGGACCCTGTCCATCCTGAGGAAGGAGGCTTGGCACCTCTTCCTAGGATGTCCAAGGATGTTCTTTGTTTCAGCACACAGAAAGCGGCAGGCTCTCCACTCAGGGGTCCAGAAACATGTCTAGTGGTGGTAGTTGGCAGTTGGTGAGCAGCCACTCAGCCAAGACATTAAAGTTAGGTCTTTTTTCATGGGGCATCTCTAAGATGCCCTCTGAATGCATTTTTCGTTAAATCCCACACTGGTATCAGTGTGGGTTTAATGTACTGAGAAGTTTGATACCAAACTTCCCAGTTTTCAGTAAAGCCATTGTGGTACTGTGGAGTTCGTAATCAGGCCTGGGCATAGTTCACAGGAATTCGAAACGCAGAACTCCACGAAGTGACAAAAAAATTCAGCGGAGTTTAGCAAGTGGCAGAGTCAATCATTCAGGGATTTGTGAAGTGCGCTACTCACGCGTGAGGGTCTCAAGGCGCTGGGGGTACGGGGGTTTGTGCAGCTCCATCTGATCCAAAGAGCCAGGTCTTGAGGCGCTTCCTGAAAGCTTGCAGAGTGGGGGATCAACTGATGCTGAGGGGTAGTTCGTTCCAGGTCTTGGCCGCGATGTAGGAGTAGGCTTGTCCTCCCGTTCCGTCTCTGTGGATGCATCGGGTTTTGGCCAAGGGGAGGTCGGCGGAGTGGAGGTTTCTGTTGGGTGTGTAAGAAGAGGCTCTTTTCTTGAGGTATTGGGGTCCGGTGTTGTGGAGTGATTTGTAGGCGTGGGTGAGCAGATCGAAGGTCACTCTCTTTTTGACGGGGAGCCAATGGAGATCATTAAGAGGCTGGGTGATGTGGTCTTGTTGTGAGATGCCAAGGACGAGTCTGGCTGCAGTGTTTTCTGGATGGTCTGGAGTTTGTGGAGTAGTGATTTGTTGATCCCAGCGTAGAGGGTGTTACTGTAGTCCAGTCTGCTGGTTATTGATTGCATGGGTGATGGTCTTTCTGGAATCAGAGAGGATCCATTTGAAGGTCTGGTGGAGGATGCAGCGGGTATTGAAGCACATGGAAGGAACATGGTGAGGGAGGAGTCGAGTAGGATGCTGAGGTTGCGGGCATGGTCCTTGTGTGTGGGAGGGTTGGCGAGGGTGGTGGGCCACTAGGTGTTGTCCCTTGCGGAGGGGGAAGATCCAAGGACAAGGACTTCAGTTTTCTCAGATTTGAGCTTCAGGTAGCTGCTCATCCAGGATGTGACGTCTTTCATTCCTTACTGGAAGCTGTGTCTGGTGATGTTGGGTTCCCTGGTGAGGGAGAGGAGGAGCTGGGCGTTGTTGGCATAGGATAGTATGCTGAGCCTGTGCTTTCTGACGATGGTAACAAGGGGGGCCATGGAGATGTTGGTGAGCGTGGGGCTGAGTGATGATCCTTAGGGTACTCGGCAGCTGATCTCTGTGGGTTCGGAGAGGAAGGACGGGAGTCTGATTCTTTGGGTTCGGCCAGTGAGGAAGGAGCAGAACCAGTCTAGGGCAGTTCCCTGTATGCGAGCATCGTGGGGTCTCGCGGTGAGTGTGCGGTAGGAGACAGTGTTGAAGGCTGCAGAGAGGTCTAGCATAGTAGGATGAGGACTGCCTTGTGGCCCTGGCCGAGGGGAGTGCCGATGTTGTCTGTGGCGGCTAGGAGGGCGGTCTCAGTGCTATGGTTGCTGCAGAATCCAGATTGGGAGGAGTCGAGGATCGAGTTGGGTTCTATGAAGTTTGTGAGCCGGATGTCGACGATTTTCTCTGTGAATTTGGCTGCGAAGGAGAGGAGAGAGATGAGTCTGTAGTTCTTGTTTTGGGGCTTTCTAGTAATCGGGGAATGTGCCGGTTTCGTAGGTGAAGTTAATGGTGCGTCATAGTTCGGGTGCTATGGTGGCGGCAGATCTGTGGAAGATGTGCAACAGGCAGAGGTCAGTGGGGGCTCCTGAGTGTATGCTCTTCATGTTCTTGACTGTGCCTTTCGTGGTGACAGGCCTCAATGCGGTGATGGTAGGCTGACTAGCGTTGCTGATGGTAGGTGTAGTGCTGGTGCCTTGTTTCTGTTTGTTGAAGTTGTCATAGAGAGACTTGATCTTGTGAAGTAAGTAGGAGCTGAGTTTCTTGCAGAGGTCCTGGGAGGGGGGGGAATCTGAGGCTTCACTTGGGAGTTTCATGAATTCTTGTATGATACTGAAGAGTTCTTTAGAGTTGCAGAAGGTCTGTCCTGGATGAAGTTCCTCTTTGTGGATCTGATGCGTTGGTGGCGTTCTGTCATGGCGATTTTGTAGGCGGTGCATGCTTCCGGGGTTTTGCTGTTCCTTCATGCTTTCTCAAGACGTTGGCACGTGCGTTTTGATTCTCGGAAGTCGGTGGTGAACCAGGCGGCTTTCATTGGTCTGTCGGAGTTCCGGAGGAGGCAAACGTGTTTGCACATTCAGTGATCCATCTGTGGAGCTCGTTGGCTGCAGAGATGGCGTCGGTCGTGGTGGGTAGAGGAGCACAGTTAGGATTTTGTCTTAAGCGTGTCTTAAGACAAACTTAAGACAGACTTAAGATAGACTTAAGGTAGGATTTTGTCTTAAGTCTGTCTGAAGTCTGTCTTAAGACAAACTTAAGACAAAATCCTAACTTCTGTGAATACCAAAAGTAGTAAGTTTAGGATTTTGTCTTAAGTTAATTCTGTGAATCGGGCCCAGTGAAACTACATATTGACCAATCAGTTCAACCAGTAGCCCTCTAACACAGTCGTATTGCATCCCACCTGAGGCCCCAGGAGAGAGAACTAGAGAAGTTGGAAGCTGCTGAGATCACAGAGTAAGTGTCAGGCCCTAACCCATGAGCCAATAAAAAGAGAACGTCATGTGACCTCCACAATCGAGGACCTGATTGGGAACTAAGCTGAATCAGTTGGTTCTCAAACGTGGACTTACGCTCAGGCTACCACCAGCTCACCATAGTTGAAGAGTCTAAATAAATAACAAACATTCTAAACTCATGTGCAGGTGTAATCAATGTAAGTGATGACATCCTTGTGTATGCCAAGTCGGTACAAGAGCACAAAGCCAGGCTGAGGGCTCTCCTTCAAAGAATTCAGGACTCAGGGCTCACATTGCACCAAAGCCAGTGTGAATTCCTCAAGCAGTGAATCAACTTCTTCAGTTGCATGCTCTTGGCGGAGGGTGTGGCGCCTGACCCTGAGAAGGTGACAGACATCAAGAAAGGACCCCTGACTTCCTCAGTGTCAGTGGTCCGCAGCTTCCTAGGAGTAGTGAATTATTGTGGCAGTTTCATCAAAGACCTGAATACACTGACCCAACCGCTCTGGCACCTAACCAAGTCTTCAGTCCCATGGGCATGGGGCGAGGAACAAGAGCGATCGTTTCAGGCCACAAAAAATGGACTGTCATCAGATACCACCCTCACATACTTCAATCCCTGGAAGGGTACCACAATTGGAGTGGACGCAGACCCCAAATGACTCAGAGCAGTGCTGGTGCAACAACCAGAAAGTGGAAAATAGGCACCAATAGATTCCCTCACCCCAACAGAACAGCAATACTTACAAATAGAAAAGGAGGTAAGAGCAATGGACTGGGGATGCTGTGATTCCCACTTGTATGTATATGCACTGTTAGACCTGGCATCATTGGCGTGAGTCTCCCTTCCATTTTGACGGAGTGCCTCCTCTTTTTCTTTATATGTTTTTGCTGTATTTATGCTTTGGGCACTGTGTCACTGCTAATCAGTGCCACAGTGCAAGTGCTCCCTATGTTAAATTGATATACTGATTGGATTCCATGAATGGGTTATTTGATTTATCTGTCAGCCCCTAGTACAGTGCACCATGTGTGCCTAGGGCTTGTAAATCAAATTCTGCTGGTGGGCTTGCAGCACTGGTTGTGCCACCCAAAGAAGCAGCTTGTAAAGTGTGTCTCAGGCCTGCCATTGCAAGGCCTGTGTGCAGTCTAGCACTGCCATGTCGACTTGGCCAAGTGCACCCACCTGCCAGTCCTTAAACCTTCCCTTTGCTTCATATTAGATACCCCTATGGTAGGCCCAAGGGCAGGGTTCATTGTAATTATAAGGTAGGACATGCTCTGATGTGTGTAGCATGTTCTAATAGTGAATTACAGCCATTTTCGTTTTTTACTATTGAAGGCTACCTGTTCTCATAGGCCAGAATGGGCAGTTAGATTATTACATTCTTATAATCCTAACTGATTCAGGGAACATGGTAGAAATTCGAATTTAGTATGCCTGAACTCAGAATAATAAAGTACATCTATTAGTAACGTTTATTTTAATATTCTGAGTTTGCAAATACCACTTTTAGAAAGCAGGTATTTGCTTGCCTAACCATTTGAGCCTGGCTCTGCTGGGTTGTGTATTCCTTGTCTGGGTTTGTGAGTGACAGGGCTGGGGGATTCCAGGAGACAGGCTGGGGCAGCCCGGTGGTGAATAGAGAGATCTGCATCTAGATGGGAGGGAGGAGTTGCACCTGGGACCTGAAAATGGCTGGGCCTTCCCTCTACAATGCTGGCTCCACCCCCTGTGGCTTGTCTGATGTCTCTGCCCTGCACTGTGAAAGAAGAGGAGGAATCATGTCAACAGAGTGCTCCAGAGCTGTATCTTCCCTCCCCTGTGCTGGCTCCACCTCCTGTGGGGCGGCTGATGTCTCTGCCCTGCACAGTGAAAGGAAGAAGAGAGTCATGTAAACAAAGTGCCAGGAACTGGTTTGAACTAGGCAGAGGCCTCTCTGCCTTCAGAGAACAAAGGATTTTGGGGTATAAATATTGGGACCCTGATCCCAAGAAATTAGATCACTTCTGGAACAAGAAACCTTTCTGCCAAGGAGAAGAACCAAGTAAGCTGCTGGAGTTTGGACTGCCCCTCTGCCAGTGTGCTGTTTGCTGGGTTGGCCTGGAGTGGTTGCTTCATTGCCAAGGGAAAGGAGAAGGAACTTTGTAAGGACTTTCATCTACAGAATATTCTCCAAGGGCTTGAACTGTGCTTGCCTCCTGCTGAAGTCTCAGGGACAAAAGACTTCGCCTCCAGCTCCCCCTGAATTTCCTTGCTGGGAATTCTGACTCCAGACACTTGCGCGGCGCTGGGAGCTGGAAGCGCGACTTATCAAGAAGAAGCGTGTCGCCGCTGCAGCTGAAATCATCGCATCGCCGGAGAAGCGAGACTTCGCCGCATCTCCCTGGAAGCGTGTGTTCATCTAAGCTGCCTGCTGTCGCATCACCGGAGAAGCGTGACGCCATCAAGAGAGTCACCATCGCATCGCCGGAGTAGCGTGTCACAGGGCCTGTCGCGGCTCCAAAGTACAGAGTCGTCGCAAGGCTGCCAGGGCGTCATCGCATCGTCATTGCAACCCAGCATCAAGAGCGCCATCTTCATGCATCTCAACCGGATCGCCGCATCGCATCAAGGCGCCATCTTGCGCGCTGCAACAGGCCCGCAGGCCAAGAATCTACGCATCACCTCAGCACCGGTAAGGCTCACGACGAGTCCCCTACTCTGCGCAAGCATTGAGGAAGCACGCAACCGTTCCCCTGGATCACGGAACCGACGCATCTCCCCTTTTGCAAGACTTTTGTTCACTTTGCGTTACGCATCCAGGTACTTTGTTGAGAACTTTGTCGCATTCACCAACAACTTGAACTAGAGACTTTAATAATCCTTTAAGTAACCTTAAGTGTAGTATTGTGGATTTTTGTCGTTTGTGGTCTTGTGTCTAAATATAAAGAATACTTATTTTTATAAAACCTGAGTTGTGTCCATCTGTAGTGTTATCACTGTACTAGTGTGTATATTCACAAACGTTTAACACACTGCCTCTGAGATAAGTCTGTCTGCTCGTCCCAAGCTACCAAGGGGGTCAGCAGGGGTTATTAAAGAGTGTAATCCCCTTATCCTGACTTAGAGGTAAGGGTCCCTATTTGGACAAAGGTGAATACCATTGCCAACTAGAGACCCACAGATCTAACATGCACATTGTTAGAAATGGGATCTCTGGTTGGCTAAGGCTTGAGCCAAAGCCAGGCAGAGACCTCCACTCTAGTCAGGGCAAGGGAGATACACGCCAAAGATAACCCCTGCTTGGTAGCTTGGCACGAGCAGTCAAGCTTAACCCGGAGGCAATGTGTGAAGCGTTTGCGCAATCACACACAACAGCAGCAACACACTAGGCACACCACAAAAGGAACTCCACACAAGGATATATATAAAATAGCCTTTGTATTACCATAAACACATTAGATCATAATCTCACAATGTACACTGTGCCAACTGGCACTGGGCAGTATCTACAGGGGAATATTTACACATGACAGGACCACGTGGGCCACAGTCAGAATCAGAACATAGTAGAAATAGTAGATGTAGATCATAGAATAACTGTAGCACACAATAACAATTGTAGAACACAACCAGTAACCACTGGTAAAAGGTAGGTACACACTACGCAATACTAATCACCTTAGGCATAGATCAGGCAGTGAAACATAAACTGACTAAGATAAACCATACTAGGCGAAACAACCTCCTAATAATGTAACACTTTTAGAGGTATCCAACAGGCATAAAGGCATTGCGCATTACGCATAAATCACATTAGGCATGAACAGTGTACCCCAAGCGAGGGTACAACACATGAAGACTGTCCCCAGGCCAACTGGCCTTCCATGGGGCTCAAACACCCTTTGCCCAACAGTCAGGGCTAGCTGCACAAAGCAGTGACAGCAGAGGTGCGCAAGAGTTTGGGGCCTAAACGTGGCAGCTGCCCACAAATTGCTGGGCAGCTGTAGGAATGATCACGGGCACCAGTGTGCCCCTTGAGCCCCTCTCTGGGACTCCAAATGAAAATGAAGGTGCCCAAGAATCGCAGCTGCCTGTGCTCTCACAGGGCAACTGAAAGTAGCAATTTCACTTTGGGCACCACTGTGCAGTGCCCCTTCACCGGGGCATGAGAAGCCAAATGCTTGCAAAATCATTTAGCGCAGGCACCACTGTGGGAGCCCCACTCAGGGGACTCCTAAAAACACTTGCCCCCAATGTTGGAGTCCCGCTCTGGGTACTCAGAATGAGGATTCGACCTTTGCCCCTCTGTTGCAGCTGCCCTCTGACCAGCGGGGCAGCTGTGAACACCGAATATGTGCCCCGGAGCGGGCACCAAATATTTGCTGGCAGGCCCCATTGGGCTCGCACCAAGTGCAGGCTCCCTTTCCGCACCCACTCACCCGACTGTTTTGGCTGCTCCTCCGGTGGGGGTCCACTCACTCTCCAGGGTCTTAGACAGGTGCACGCGGGACTTCCTGGTTACTTTGGCGAGGCCCGCCCACTTTCATGATGTCCCAGCTGACCGGGCAGCCGCGTTGTGCTGCCTTCCTCTCTCCTCACCGGCGGCTTATGTGCATGCAAAGGGGCAGGCACCGACCATGCGCCTCGGGCCCCCTCCGCTACGGGACTCCTCCTTGCAGCTTTCTGGGCACCACACCAGCCACTGCAGCACTACTCCGCGCCTCACCCGGCACCACGGGGTTCTCCCTCGCTCTCGGGGGCCCTGGGTGCAAACACCTTCTTTGTCCTTGCGGTCTGCTTCACGGGCACATGCAGGAGCGAGGGGTAGGCTCCCGCTGCTTACTGTTTCCTGATCAAGCTCCGCCCATGTCTCCTCTGAGGCTGCCTGACTTCTTGGGTTTCCCGGGTTGCAGCAGTGTTTCTCTGCTATCCCGGGCCGCGGTGGTGATGCGGGGCAGATGAGGGATAGGCTCCCTCTTGAATACACAGTCTCTGGCGGGGTGGACACCTGCTAGGGGTATCAAAATAACGGCACAAAGCCCTGCCAGGGTGGGCCCCTGCTAGGGATATTTAAAAAGCACAAAGCCCCTGGCGGGGTGGGCACCTGCTAGGGGTATTTAAAAAGCACAATGCGGGGGAATCTTACGTGGTGCAGTTTCACGCTGCCGGCCCTCCGCAGTCCTCCTGGGGCAGAACACAGCTCTCCTCAGAGCAATAAAGCACTTCCTCAGCCAGAAAATGAAAACGCTCTTCAGGATGAGAGACAAAGCGCTCCCAGGCACTGTAGTACACAGTTCCAGGGAAAGTCTTTCAGAATACAGGGGGGCAAAGTCTGGGCCCAGGGGCCAGCTCATAGGGCCCTCCAGCAGGGAGGCAGTCCCCAGTGGCAGTTCCTCCTAGCGCCCAGCAGCAGCAGCAGGCCTCCCTCAAGTTAGGAACAAGAGAGAACTTTCATGGGGTCACAGCCCCTTCTGCTACACCAATTTCCTTTGTCTCAAGGGTGCAGGTCACGGGGAAAACCAGATGCAACTGGTTCTGGAGCACTTAGTTTTGCTCAGCCCCTCTCCCTATTCACAGGATGTGCCAGGGACATCAGACGCACCACAGGGGGCAGAGCCAGCATTGTGGAGGGAAGGCACAGCCCTATTCAGGTCCCAGGTGCATCTCTTACCTCCCATCTACATGCAGATCTCCCCATTCACCACCGGGCAGACCCATCCTAACTCCTGGAGCCAAGCACACCAGCCAGCTCCTGTCAATCGCAAGCCAGACAGTCAATTCACATTCACTGCACACAGAAATGCCTAATTCTAAAAGTGGCACTTCTCCACTAGACACATGCAATCTGCGCACACCATTGTGCAGCATTTATTCTCACACGTTCGCACATACCAAACTAGCCCCTGCACTCCTCTCACACCAGGAATTACCATGGACACATATATCCCACTTGCATTGCTATGGGGGGCAGGCCAATCTCATCACATGCACTCAGATTGCGCATGCACTTTACACTGGGACACTGTGTTAAAGTGCACAGAAGCCAAAAACAACTAACATCAGGTCACATTTAAAAGCAAAAAGTTTAGGGATCAACCTGCCAAAAGGGCCAAGTCCAAAACACATCCTTTTGTGGTCACCACATATCACAAACCTCTCATTCCCCTCTTCTGAGGGACAGTTTTGAAACCACCACTGCGAATCAAACAATGGATGCTCCAACTCCAGGAGTACACGTGTGAGGTGGAGTATCGAGTAGGGAACTCCAACCCTGTTGATTATTGGTCGTGCCACCCCTGAGCTGCAACTCAAAAGCAAATCCAAGGAGGCTGAGGAGTACGTCAAGTATGCTGCAGACTGCTCCTGCCCTCTACTCATGTCCATGGATACCATATGCTAAGCCACTGCACAAGATGAGTGCCCACCAAGAGCACTGGAAGACGTCAGTGGTACCAATTCAAGGCCCACTTGGATCAGCTCACGCCTAAAGCACAACTCACACTGGACAGGCTTTCCCATGTCTGAAATGAGCTGGCGGTGGATCCTCATGGATGTCTCTTGCAAGCTCATAGATTTTTCATCCCCAGCAGCCTCAACCCACAAGTAGTGCAGCTAGCCCACACGGGCCACCAAGGAATAGTTAAAACCAAGAGTCATTTACGCATGAAGTGTGGTTCCCTCTTATGGATGACCTGGCTGAGACAGTGGTGTAAATCCGTATTTGTAAAGCGCGAACTTCTCATCCTTAAGGGTCTCAAGGTGCTGTGGGCCATTGTGAAAATTAAGTGAGCTATTGCCCAGAGTCACATGGGGCTGAGCTGAGCTGCCGCCGGAGCTGGGATGGAACTGTGAACCCTGTACTCCGTAGTCAGCTGTCCTGGCCACTGCACCATCCATCTCCACTGTGGTGTTAGGCCTCATGGTGCCTCTCCCACCAACACTGGTGATAACCGAACAAGGGCCCCAGCAGCCCTGAGTGTGTGCCAGCTTGGACTTTGGAAGCCTCCCAGACGGGTTACACACCTTGGTACTTATTGATGACTACTCAAAGTACCTATAGATAGAGATCCTCAGTTCTCAAGGAGCACCCGAAGTGCTGACAAAGCTGGAATAAATAATGGTTATGCAAGGACTACTCAAAGAGCTGAGGAGAACAGCCCACCTTTCCAAGGCCTGGAAATGGCCACATACCTGAAATCACTTAACATCAAACACCGAAAAAAATCACTCCTCGCTGGCCGCAGGCAAACGGGAAAGTAGAACGATTTATAAGGACTTTGAATAAAGTTGTTAGAGTGTCACACTCCAATCAGCAGATCCTTGAATGATCACCCATGGGACCAAAGTGACTGCCCACCCGGATGAAAAAGGGGTCGCAAGAAACATTTCTCATTTTAAACGTTTTCATCTAAGAGCGTCCCCATGTAGAGGCAGAGAAAGATTGGAGGAGAAACGGAGAGACCAGGATGATGTTTCGGTGTGCACTGGGTTCTCTGCTGAAGTTCTGGAACTGTTGGGTGGACGTAGCACTGAAAATCCCCTCTAACATGGCCGACAGGAAACAGTGAATCTGCTCAGTCCAACAAGGAGGAGATTTCAAATACCTGTACTAAGCATGGGTGAAGGGAACCAACACCGGACAACATGACCACCTTCAAGCTTGCCACCCGGAAGCACCACCAGCTGATCCGCGCCGCCAAGAAAACTGCATTCAAGGACCGGCTGGACAACAACGCACACAACTGCAAGGAACTCTTCAACATCGTGAAAGAGCTATCCAACCCCAGCGCAGGAAACAACGACATCACCCCATCGCAAGACCTCTGCAACTCCCTCGCCTCCTACTTCCACAACAAGATCGCGGACATACACAACAGCTTCAGCACCCAACCAACGCACCCCACGTCCGAACCACCGCCCCCCACCACCACCCTCCGTGCCTGGACGCCGATCAGCACCGAAGACACCGTCCGCACGATGAACTCCGTCCACTCCGGATCTCCGACCGACCCCTGCCCTCACCACGTCTTCAACAAGGCAGACGCTGTCATCGCACCCCACCTGCGGGATATTATCAACACCTCCTTCGACACCGCCACCTTCCCTGAGAGCTGGAAGCACGCCGAACTCAGCGCTCTACTCAAGAAACCCACAGCGGACCCCACCGAACTCAAGAATTACCGCCCCATCTCGCTCCTCCCGTTTCCAGCCAAAGTCATCGAGAAGACCGTCAACAAGCAGCTGGCCGCCTTCCTCGAGACGAATGGATCCCTCGACCCCTCACAGTCTGGCTCCCGAGCCAACCACAGCACCGAGACCGCCCTCATCGCCGCCACCGACGACATCCGAGCCATGATGGACAACGGAGACACAGCGGCCCTCATCCTCCTAGACCTCTCCGCGGCATTCAACACTGTCTGCCACTGCTAGTACAGCGCCTCAGCAACGTCGGAATCCAGGAGAAGGCACTGGAATGGATCATCTCCTTCCTCGACGGAAGAACACAGAGAGTCCGCCTACCACCGTACAAGTCAGAGGCCACCGAAGTCATCTGCGGCGTCCCTCAAGGATCCTCGCTGAGCCCCACCCTCTTCAACGTCTACATGAGCCCCCTCGCGGCCATCGCACGCCAACACAACCTCAACATAATCTCCTACGCCGACGACACCCAGCTGATCCTCTCCCTGACCAACGACCCCGCCGCCGCCAGAGCCAATCTGCACGAAGGGATGAAAGATGTAGCCGAGTGGATGACGACCAGCCGCCTGAAACTGAACTCAGACAAGACGGAGGTCCTCATCCTGGGCTCGTCGCCCTCCGCCTGGGACGACTCCTGGTGGCCTCCCGCCCTGGGCACCGCACCCAAACCGACAGACCACGCACGCAACCTGGGCTTCATCCTGGACTCCTCCCTCTCCATGACCAGGCAAGTCAACGCCGTCTCCTCGGCGTGCTTCAACATCCTACGCATGCTACGGAAGATCTTCTGGTGGATCCCCACCGAGACCAGGAAGACCGTCACCCAGGCCCTCGTCACCAGCCGACTGGACTACGGCAACGCCCTCTACGCCGGTACCACCGCCAAGCTCCAGAAGAGACTCCAGCGGATCCAGAACGCCTCAGCCAGACTCATCCTCGACATCCCACGAACCAGCCACATCTCCGGACATCTGAGAGACCTGCATTGGCTCCCCGTCAACAAAAGAATCACCTTCCGCCTCCTCACCCACGCACACAAAGCCCTACACGACCAAGGCCCGAGCTACCTCAACAACCGAATCAACTTCTACGCTCCCAAACGCCACCTCCGATCAGCCAACCACGCCCTCGCCGCCGTCCCCCGCATCCGAAGAGCGACAACAGGAGGAACGTCCTTCTCCTACCTGGCCGCCAAGACCTGGAACTCCCTCCCTCCCGACCTGCGCCTGACCCAAGACCACCTCTCCTTCAGGAAGAAGCTGAAGACCTGGCTGTTCGAGCAGTAACGCCCCCCCCCCCCCCCCCCAGCGCCTTGAGACCCTACGGGTAAGTAGTGCGCTCTATAAATGTCTTTGATTGATTGATTGATTGATGGACTGAGAGGTAACCCCTCTTCCTCCACTCGCCTGAGGGACCATGTAATATGACTTTCACTCAGGTCATGGGGGAAGCTTTGAGATTTCCATTGAAATGTGAATTCTAGTATGCCAATGTCAAGTAATGTAAGAAATGTTAATTCTGCGTTTGCTTTTTTGAGGTTTTAGGTTCTCTGTTAAAATAACCAGTGATGCAACTGGTAGAGCAGGTTGATAGGACACACCCATGATGTAGAGGAGTGTCCCGAATGTGTTATCCACTCCGCGGTTCTAGAGGTGTGGTCCTGCGTACCACATGGGCCAAGGTAATAAATGCCGGAGCGGTCAGGTGGGGTCAAGGAAAATTACCTGCCCCACAGCTGAATAAAACTAAGACCCCCCAGCTCTCGTGTGTTTATTGTAATGGTGGCTCCTCCATTGCTTGTTGGCACTCCCACACCTCCATGTAAAGTTCAACTGCTGTGCATTTAACTTGCTCTGTCCTGCATGGTAAATGTATGTAGCACCTTACAGCAAATGCGTGCTTCAGTGTGGTGCATAACATGAGTCCTGTGAATTCCATTTTGGGAATCTCAGGGTCTAGAAGAGCTAAGATGGAGGTGTGGACAGCAGACCCAGACAAGAGATGTTGATTACTGACATTCGTAGGGCTGGGAAGGGGATACACAGAGAAGCAGATCATCCATTGTGCAGATAAAAGGCTTTTATGATTCAAGAATGGTGCTAGTCGGGGGCGTGGCTTGAATGCCGCACAAGATGGCGGCTTGACTGCGGAGCTCCGTCATCCGAGCTCCGAAACCGGATTGTTTTATCCGGCTACATCGGTTGTAGGCTCCCTACGGCGCTGCTATATCTGTGGGGACATGAGGTGAGCTCAGGAAGCTGCTCTATCACCTCCTACATTGCCATTCTACACAGAAATTTACAGCGAATCAGCTGCCATTTTGTTTTCACCCTCATCGCTCTATTGCCGATTTTGGCCAGCGTAATGCACCAGAATAGGTTTTTATGGCTACAATATTGCTAGTGTCTTCATACTCTTCATGGAACTTTTACTTTTGATGTTGCCTGATATTTTCTGTGAACTCTCCCTCTATTCATGATTTTCAGTGCCGCCATTTTGTAAGTGGAGAAGGAAAAGAGCTCCCACTCTTCATGTTGACCTTTATATGGATTTATAATGCACATTTGATGTTTTATGTCTTTGACCTATTTTGGTCATTCTTATTGTCTACTATATCTCAGGTTCTGGAAGTTTTTAAGAGGCTTGTTGCTTTCTTATTAGCTTTCCACGTCCTATATGGGGAAACTGCGCAACCTTAAACTTTCTGCCTCTGTTCAGTCTCGCACCTGTTCAGACTCAGACTCAATTCCCCCAGACATGGAAGAAACGGCATCACAGAAGCCTGTTTGACGCATAGGGCAATTCCAAAATTGCAGTCTTCAGGTAAACGATTACAACCTGCGTCAACAAAGAGGCTGAAGAAAGACCCTCCATCCCCAGGTGTTTCCGCAAATTCTGTTTCTGTTAATTCTGCTTCCATGGACCTTATTCTGGAGAAGATTCGTGCGCTGAAACCATTTATGACTGAAACCACAAAAACTTTACAATTTTGACAAGATAAATGGTCCTCTTTAGAATCTCGTGTTCTTCTTGTGGAACAATCGACGGAATCTCTTCAATCTTCGTGTTCTCGAATTACAACTCTGGAAAAGGACATTTCACTCCTCAAAAGGCAGGCGGAAGATTTGGAAAATCGAAACAGCAAAAATAATCTCCGAATTTATGGAATTCCGGAACACACAGAAGGTTCAAACCCAACCGAGTTTTTTCAATCTTTTTTGCCAAAAATCCTGGACCTTCCTACTTCTTCTGTTTTCAACATTCAATGAGCACATAGACTGGGCCCAAAGATTTCTTCTAAACTTTGAGGCGTCATCATGTTGTTCCTACAGTATACTGACCTCCAGGTTCTATCTGCAGCTAAATCTAAAAAACAGATTGTTTGGGAAGGTCATCGCCTGTATTTATCTCAAGATGTGGCTATGGTAACAGCAGATCGGAGCAAAGCAGTTTTTGGATATGCGCCCACAGTTGCGTGCTCTTAATGCAAGATTTGGCTTACTTCATCCCTGGCTTTTCAAGGTTACCTTTAAAGACAAGACCATGATCTTTGAGGACCCCTCTGCTTGCAAGAATTTCTACAAAGACAAGGATCTGATGTCATGGACACTTCAAGAGTTGTTTAACTGTTATCCTTAATTTTTCCTTCCTCAACTGTTTTTTGTCGCATTTCCTTCCTTACGTGTTCACTCTATTGTGCTTTTGTACTCATGTCTATGCCCTTGTAATGTTACTTCATAGACAAGCTTTGTTCTCTTGATAATTCTGTGTTTCTTTTTATTTTTCTTCACAGGTGTACTCTTTTCCTCTTCTCCCTGATGTGGCTCATAAATCATGTATTATGCTGTGTTACTTCGGATGTTCGATGACGTTTGTTCTCGTTGTTGATGTTGTCATCTTCTGGCGTTGTCATCCCGTCCTTCGTTCTGTATCTGTAGGTATGTTTTTAATTGTTTCTTTTTGTTCTGTACTGTCTACTGTTTCTCAATTTCTTACTTTCCTCTTCACTTTCTCTTTTTCATTTCTCTTCTTCTTCTTTCGGCTTTGGTCACTTTTACAACTTTTCTTTTTTCTACGCCTTTGCTCTTACCTTTTCTGCTCCTATTTGTTCTTAACACTTTTCTCTTTCTTCACCTCGTAGTTTTTCCTTATATTACTTCTTTGTTTCAAATTATGGGTTGTTAGTTACATGGAACATTAAAGGTTTAAATAACCCTATTAAAAGGAAGCGGGTGTTATCCCATTTAGCTAGGCTTAAAGCTGATGTGGCCCTTCTCCAAGAGTCCCACCTCTCAGAATCTGAAGCCTTAAAACTCAAGCGATACTAGGTAGGCCATGTCTTCCATTCACCTGCTATAGGTAAGAAAAATGGTGTTGTAATATTATGTCATAAAAAGTTAAATGTTTCTATTGTTTCCCAAGAATGCGATGTTTATGGTCGGTGGGTGCTTATTAAGTTAAATATAGATAAGATTCCTGTAGTTATTTTTAATGTTTACGCACCTACTGGTATTGATAAATTGTTTTGGCCTGCTATTTTCAGAAAAGTTGGTTACAATTACTGATGATTATATTATTTTTGGTGGGGATTGCAACCAAGTTTAGATCCTATTTTAGATAGAAATTCCAAAGGTAAATTATCCACCTCCAAAATATATTCTCAATTTACTACTGCTATTCGTAACAATGCACTAGTTGACATTTGGAGACTTTGTAACCCTGACCTTAGAGAATATAGTTTTTATTCCCCCTCCCATCATTCACAATCCCATATTGATTACCTTTTTCCCAGCAAATCCCTAGCTCAACTTACTCTTCATTCGGACATTGGATCTATTTTGATTTCCAACCACGCACCTGTTTTTGTTGATATTGACCTCATCCCCCTTTCTCCTCATCCTGGAGGATGGAGGTTTAATCATTTTTTTAATTCAATCACACCCCTGAATCTTCTTTTGTGATGGTGTGGGATTCTTTTAAAGCGGCTGCTAGAGGTTTTATTATTCATTTTGTTTCTCAAAAGTAAAAGCAGTTAGAAATCCAATCCACTCAACGTTTGAATAAAATCACAAAGCTTGAATATATCTATTATCAATCTAATACTGAATACTCTCTTTGAGATCTCATTGACGCTAAATTTGCTTTTAATAAATCTACCACTGCCGCTGCTTCAAATTCTTTATTGAAATGTAATTCTCGTCATTATGGCGGTCAAAATAAAATGGGGAAATTATTAGCCAATTACCTCAAAATACGGAAAGAAAGAACGAAAATGTAATCTATTAAAAGCCCTGCTGGTATATCCTTATTTAAGGATAAAGATATTCTAAACAAATTTGTTACCTTCTATAAAACTCTTTATACTCCTGAAACCTGCACTGACTCGGCTGATCTTCTCTCCCATTTCCAAAACATTCCCTCACCTCCTTCTGCTCATGTAGATTTTCATTCCCTGGATTCTGATATCTTTATTGCAGAAATCTCACATGCCATCTCACTCGTAAGACATGGCAAGGCTCCTGGCCCCGATGGCTTTACTATTGAATTTTATAGTCACTTTGCTTCTCTTCTTTTACCAAAACTACTAATGTTATTTCAATCCTTTTCTGATTCAGGCTCATCTCGCGGGACCTTTCAAGAAGCTTTGATTTGTTTGATTCCTAAGGAAGATAAGGATCATACTTTATGCAAGAATTACTGACCTATCTCATTAGTAAACACCGATCATAACATTTTTGCCAAACTTCTCGCCCTCAGAATGGATCCTCTATTGCCAGATTTAATTGGCCCAGAACAGTCAGGTTTCATTAAAGGCCATCTTTCATCAGATAATTCACGTGTCTTTTTCAATATCTTAAGTAAGGCTCCTTCGTTGTCCCACCCTTTGGCTGCCATCTCCTTAGATGCTGAGGAGGCTTTTGATAGGATAGGTTGGGACTTTATGTTTCATGCTCTCAAATGGGCAGGCTTTCCACCTAAGTTTATCTCTTTTATTTCTTTATTTTATTTGAGTCCTCAGGCATCAATTTTCGCAAATGGTATGGTTTTGGATTATTTTCCATTACAAAGAGGTGTTAGGCAAGGGTGCCCGTTATCCCCTTTATTGTTTGTTTTAGCTTTGGAACCCTTTCTCACTAAAATTAGGCAAGATGATAACATTTCTGGTTTTCAGTTTGGTTCTCATCAAGTTAAACTCTCGGTGTACGCTGATGACATTCTTTTCTATTGCTCTGATCCCCAATCTTCTCTTCCTTTCTTTCTACAACAGGTCTACTCCTTTTCCAAGGTTTCTGGATATCGTCTTAACGTTGATAAATGTGAAATTTTACCCTTAAACTCTCTTTGTCAAATTTTTTTTGAGCATTCTGGTTTTTCTTGGCAACCTTCAAAAATCAAGTACTTAGGAATTTGGTTTGCCCCTCTTTTAGCTGAAAACCTTAAAAACAATTTTAAACATACTTCTAAAAAATGTAATGCCGCCATTACCCATTGGAATCCTCTTTTCCTTTCCTTTCCGACTCTATTAAAATGATGCTGGCTCCTCTTATATTATATACTATTTCCATGATCCCTATTCATATTCATACTCATTATTTTCAGAAAATTGATTCTATTTTTCTCAAATTTCTATGGGAAGGTAAGCGCTCTCGTATTGCTATCGCTACTTTGAAGAAAGATAAATCCAATGGAGGACTTAAATTTTCAGATTTTGAGACTTATTATAGAGCCTCCTCATTGAAACAGGCTACACAATGGCTTTCTTCTGACCTTCCTTTTTATCCCCCCCTCTGGTTTAAACTAGAATCTTCCCTTATTACTCCTTTTGAATTTCGTGAAATACTATCCTTTATGTCTAACATGGCTTCCCTTTGTAACCCCATTATCTCTCATTCTCGAAAACTTCTTAATCCTTATTTGCCCTCCTCTTACCCATCTATTCATTCTACTCATTTGCAACCTATTTGGAATAATATACACCTTAACCACATCTCTGCTGTGCATTTTCCCGCTGTATGCTGAAAAATTGGAAATGCCTGCGTTCATGACGAGCTCAGCTCGTCATAAGCACAGCTCCAGTGTGCCTCATGATGAGCTGAGCTCGTCATGAGCATCGAAGGGGTTAAAATTCGGAATCGTTCCATTTTGTGGAAGTCTTGGTACTCTCATGGTTTGAAATGGATCTCCCAGCTCATCTCTCTTAATCAACCTCTCTCTTTCCTTGTACTTTAATCACAATTTTTGTTATCTTCCTCTTCTCGTTCACAATATAATTCCCTTTCCCCTATTCTTACACAGTATCTTCAATCGCTACCTAACGCCAATGATATTCCTATTTCATTTCATCCTATATCTTCTGCACTGGACCACTCCCCAACTGCCTCTTTTCCCTATAAGTCATTTCAGTATGTAGTGGACGGAGTTAAATCCAAAGTTGAGTTGGCCTGGGAAAAAGATTTTTCACAGGATTGGTCAATCCCCTTATGGGATAAAATTTGGATGAACATTCATAAACCCTCTAGAGCTGCTAACACGACTCAAACCCTATTTTTCATTTATAATCGTATTTTATTTACCCCACTTATCTTATCGACCTTTTCGTCAGATACTCCTTCCACTTGTTGGTCTTGCTCATGCCCCTCTGCTGATTTAAAACATATGTTGTTTGAATGCCCACCCATTTCTCAGTTTTGGAAGCTGGTTTGGACTCAAATCCAAAACAATTTTACATTTCAATCCCCCTTCTCCATTATCAGCATTTTTCTAGGTTCCCTTTCTCCTAATTACCCTCAATCCACACATCACTACACACTATTAGACCTCTTAATAGCTATTGCTTTTCATCTCATTACATCCAATTGGAAACAGGCTACTGATGTCACTTTTCATGCTTGGTGGAATGCGGTCTGTTTTCACCATCGACTTTTTCCCTAGCAATCAAACGAGATCTTCTATGGCTCCCTCTAACCAATTATTTGTCCTTGGTCGCTTCCTCCACATCTTCTTCCCAAATTGAAACTGATGAGGTTCAAAAACCACTGTGATCCCTTCCCAATGCCTTTTATTAATTCCTTTAACAGTTTTATTTAGTACTAGTAGCCCGTCCAGACGTTGTCCGGGTATGAATTGCTACCAGCAAGTAGTATATTGTTTTGTAGGATTTCGTTTTGATAGCATTTCTTATCTGTGACAGGCCTGTGAAACGCTCGGATTCACAATGCACTGCTGATGCACTTAAGAGTGCGCGTTCAGTAGTGCGTGAACTCGAGTTTCCCTACTTTATTTGACCTTGCAATATTATATAGCGCGAACCCGACAACATGGCATGAGCACAAATTACGTTACAGAAGAACACATGCATTTGTGGTAGGCACGGGGAGACAAAGCGATTTGCCTGGAATCACAGGATGTTGAGCTGATGCCGAGATTCGAACATAGCTCCCCTGCTCTAAAGTTTGCAATTCTAGAACTTGTGACGGGAGGTGTGTCTAAAAGTGTATGTCGGTGCTGGCCATCAATGAGAGAGCACACAACAAAACAATGGGAGGAGGGTCTGAGGGCGAGTTTACCGACCAACCAGGTACATGCCCCAAAATACAATATTTTCACAACAAAGTATACCTGGGGGTCAAAAGAAGGGGGAAAGTCAAACAGAGTGGGTCATAACACCAATACTACACAAAGGACATCATCCATTTTAGTAAATGCAGGCCAGGTAGAGGCTCAAGAGCATATGGAGAAATAGTTCCCATCAGAAGCCACACTGTACCGCCCTATTTTTCATCATTTGGGTTCTCCTTACCCAGGAGACAGAACGGCCGGTCAGATGTTACCGTGACCAAAAGATGTGATAAGGGGTGGTGTATTGATTACAGAAATTAACGTGGCTACTGAAAAAGCAGTGTTAAGGTAATAGGAGTGTTAAAGTGAGGGAAAGTAAAATTAGGTGATCGGGTGGACAAACAACATTTATTAGTGTCTCCCAATCCCTAAAGTTTAAAAAGCAAGTGTAAGTGCGGGTTTTAAATAATCACCGTACTTAATTGTGGTCAACATGTTTCTGCATTGTATCGAACATAGTTTCAAAATGCATTCTTCAGGACCGTATAAAAACACTGCTACTTGTAATAGTGAAAATTTTTTAAGAACAATATCACCTGAGCTTCAGGTACATACTCAACCGTATACCATATATGAGGGTTGAGAGGCTTCACCCCACCTGGCTACAGCGCAGGTATGAGGAGCACCGCTCTGTCCGTCGATGTCTCCCGGCAGTCAACTGTACTGTCTGGGGGGCCCCCCCAGACAGTACAGTTGACTGCCGGGAGACATCGACGGACAGAGCGGTGCTCCTCATACCTGCGCTGTAGCCAGGTGGGGTGAAGCCTCTCAACCCTCATATATGGTATACGGTTGAGTATGTACCTGAAGCTCAGGTGATATTGTTCTTAAAAAATGTTCACTATTACAAGTAGCAGTGTTTTTATACGGTCCTGAAGAATGCATTTTGAAACTATGTTCGATACAATGCAGAAACATGTTGACCACAATTAAGTACGGTGATTATTTAAAACCCGCACTTACACTTGCTTTTTAAACTTTAGGGATTGGGAGACACTAATAAATGTTGTTTGTCCACCCGATCACCTAATTTTACTTTCCCTCACTTTAACACTCCTATTACCTTAACACTGCTTTTTCAGTAGCCACGTTAATTTCTGTAATCAATACACCACCCCTTATCACATCTTTTGGTCACGGTAACATCTGACCGGCCGTTCTGTCTCCTGGGTAAGGAGAACCCAAATGATGAAAAATAGGGCGGTACAGTGTGGCTTCTGATGGGAACTATTTCTCCATATGCTCTTGAGCCTCTACCTGGCCTGCATTTACTAAAATGGATGATGTCCTTTGTGTAGTATTGGTGTTAGGACCCACTCTGTTTGACTTTCCCCCTTCTTTTGACCCCCAGGTATACTTTGTTGTGAAAACATCAATGAGAGAGACCTGTGCATTTTTCAAATGGGTAGTGAAAAAATATGAGTATGTTGCTGGAGATGTGAGCCGCCGTGCCACCAATGTACTTACCGGGGGAGGGTAAACACCCATTATTCTGCAACTTTCTGTCTGCATACCATCACTCCGCATACTTTCATTACGAAAGTACCATGACTCCACAATGCTATTATAACACATGGCATTACATTTTATATGCTTTTACCACGCATACATTTACAACGAAATTCGTTGTAAATGAGAAATGGTAAAAGCATGTTTTTTAATGTTTAGATAAGGTAAGTATGGGTATAGGGGTATATGTTTTGGGGTATTGAGGTATATGTTTTGGGGTGTTTGGGTATTTTAAGGGTTCAGATACAGTTTTGGGTTATGGGGTACAGGGGTAGTTAGGGATAGATTTTGGTTGTGGAGTACATGAGTATTTTTATGGTTCAGGGCTAGGTTTGGGTTTTGGGGTATAGGGGTATTTTTAGGGTTATGGGGTAGGTTTAGGTTTTGGGGTACAGGGTTATTTTTAGGGTTCAGGGCTAGGTTTGGGTTTTGGGGTAGAGGGGTATTTTTAGGGTTCAGGGGTAGGTTTGGGTTTTGGGTTACAGGGGTATTTTAAGGGTCAGGGCTAGGTTTAGGTTTTGGGTTACTGGGGTATTTTAGGGTTTAGGGGTAGGTTTGGGTTTTGGGCTACAAGGGTATTTTTAGGGTTCAGGGCTAGGTTTGGGTTTTGGGGTACAGGGGTATTTTTAGGGTTCAGGGGTAGGTTTGGGTTTTGAGGTACAGGGGTATTTATAGGGTTCAGGGCTAGGTTTGGGTTTTGGGGTACAGGGGTATTTTTAGGGTTTAGGGATAGGTTTGGATTTTGGGGTACAGGGTATATTTATAGGGTTAAGATGGGTTAGTGTTTAAGGGTGTTGGGGTATTTTAAGGAGTACGGGTGGGTTATGATTATGGGGTGCAGGGATATTTAAAGGGAGCAGGGTGGGATTCGTTTTTAGGGTGTAAAGGGTAATAAAATAAAATAATAAATAAAAATAATATAAATAATGCAATTTAAAAGAATAAATTAAAAAAATGTGTATATATATATATATATATATATATATATATATATATATATATACACATATATACAATAATATATATTTGATGTTTTAATAATGTACTTTTACAATGTATATGACTTTACCACACATGCATTTTCATTATAAAGTCATATGCGTTGTAAAAGTTTTAGAAATGATGTCTTTGTGGAGTAATAGTCCCGCGCTATAAAAATTGCGGAGTGATGGTATGCGGGATGTTGGTTTGAGGAATATCATCACATATTCCCGGGGGAGGGATAGTCCCTTTCTTGCTATTTCCGTGGAGGCGGGCCTTGTGTCCGGATGTGCGTGGCGCGAGGCCTGTGTGCAACAGAAGTGGAAAATCTCCAGTGTGCGCTTCAGGCGTCACCGGAAGTTAAGGCGAGATTACATTTCCTGCACAATGGCCCCTGTTTGCGCTCCTTCCGGCCCTTCGGAATAGCACCATGCCTGACCTCCATACAGTAAAGCATGTGCACGTCACTGGAGTGCGGGGCAAGCACACCCGGAGCTGGAATGTACAGAACCTGGGAAGAAAAAACAATGAAATATTGGGCACAATGCTCGCTTTTTTTTCCGTAATCCCGCACCCCGCACACGCCCACACCCCCAGCACACGCCCACAGCACACAACATGAGACATGGAATGAAGGGCCGAACGTACCACACGCCCCCAGCGATTGTCACGCCGCCAGCACACGCCCACAGCACAACGCAGACACGCCCACAAGGGACTACTTTGCTGGCACGGTTCTTTTACCTTTTACATGTATATGGTGGGTGTCTGCATAGCCTATGTCCTTCTGCTGCAACTGCCCTTTCCAACGCTGTATTGGGTGTTGTGATTGGTGATGTGGTTCCTGAGATTACCCGCCTCAAAGGTTTGAGCTCTCTCTTTATTATATTAGTATAGATTTGATTTCTATTGTTATGCTTACAATGTTTTCTCTCTTTGTATTAATTGATTGACTTTGCCCTGTGATTTTTCTTGCTGCTTAATGATTATTTTATTTTGATCCCTTTTCAATGCGATTTTTCATACTGTTTTAACTTATGATTGTTTCTTCATTTTCTGTCTTTCTGTTTTTGCTTCTTTATATTTCAATAAACTCAAACTTAAAAAAAGGAATGGTGCTAGTCTATGGGTCCTAAGAACAGTTTTTAGAGAAGATGGTGGGGCTGATAAGGCACATACTACCAAAACATAGGATCATTAAAGAGGGGGGGCTTAGCCCTTTAAAACATTGTGAGGCATACATCAGCTGATAGTCAGGTGTATCCCTGAAGCTGTATTCATTGCTGCTATGGTGGGTCCATTAAATCTGGTGCCACTCCTGCTGAGGCAGATCACCCTCTGACAAACACCAAGATAGAGAAGTGGACACTTCAGAAGACTCCACACCCACAACAAGAATTCCAAAAGGCCAGGCACTAAATAACATGTAGTGTCTCAGAAACCAGTATAAAAGTGGGGGCCAGAAACCCTTAAATTTTTAATTAGCATAGCCAAGAAAGCCATGACCTCCATCTACTGTAGCCAGGGTGGAGGACCAAGGTTTGCTAGTTTTCCAGCAGGGGCCATCACCCAGGAAGCTAAGAACACTCCTATGCCTGTAGGTCCAACCTTTTGCCTGCCTGCGAAGACCAGTGTGCCCTGTAAGGAGGAAAAGAGAGGCTGGAAGAAGTGGATGCCCTTACCACACAGGTAAGTATTTTTCTAAATACCATATTTACAGGGGTACTTTTAGTATTTAGGTGAGGTAGGAGAAAAGGGAGGTAAGGGTAATTTTAGGTTTTACTGGTTGGGTTTACCACAAAGGGATATAGGGGTACATTTAGGGGCAGATTTACAAGGAACTGATGCATCTGCATAGATGAGTCAGTTTCCTTGCGTCACCTTCAAATGTCCCTGCGCCACCATGGATGCGCTGTATTTACAATACAGTGCACCATGGCACAAGGAATTACAGATACGTCAGAAATTCTGACGCATCTGTTGGAGGAAAAGTGACGCATTGTTGGAGTTTATCACAAAAATTACGCAATTCCATTGATGCGCCAGAAAATATAGGTAGGTCCTATTTAAAATGCCCTGCATCAATCCTGATGCCTGGTCTGAGCAGGAGTAGGGATTTTGATGCAGTGAAGGCATAGAGTGATGCAGTGAAATCTTGTAAATTTCACTGCGCCAATTCTACGTGGCTTTTTGCATGGGAACGCCTACCCTGCATACATTATACCGGGCGCAGGTATAATGTGATGCAGGGCTTTACAACGTGACGCATCTCCCTAGATGCGTCACATTGTAAATGGGATAACTATTTTCATCGAGCAACTCAATATCCACAAATTTCTTTTTCAAGTGAGATAATAGTCTTTTATTCTTGATATATTTCAATTCGCATCTTCATTGAAAATATTCTCCAAAACAATCTTCAAACCAAGTGCAGCCAACACGTGTTTCGTGTGGTCTCATTCGACCATAGACTTCCTCAGGGCTGCAACCCAAACAAAACATAATAACCATTACATTCTAATTTTTTGCCTTCACTTAACCTGCAGTGTTATAGGAATTTAATTTCTACCTTAAGCTATAGGGGATATATCCCACTGACACAATAGTTCTCAAAAGTAGAGAAAGAGATCCTAGTATTGTACTTATTACCAAGTAAGAGCAGGAGTCACCAGGGTGTAATATTAGTTCTTAGGTGGAATAGGTAGCCTTCACCTATTTGAATCGTTCTTGTAAGTCTACTTTTCAGTAAGTGTGTTAGTATAAAGTATAGTTTGCGACCATGTTATAGGACGTCATATCTATATTCCTCCACGATGCTCAACTCTAAATTCCAAATTAATTCCAAGGTATCATAGTACTGTGATCTGTAAGGATTGACATAATTAATATTATCTGAATGGAGTTTCGATAAGTCTACTTTGAAAATCCCACAAGTTAATTATCAAGGTAAGAGTAAGTCGTCTTTCTTACCTACTTCTTTTCGAGTTCACTCTAGTGTAAAGACCCGTAGTATCAAAGTTCCGCTTTTCATTTCCTAGAAATGCAAGAACCCACATTAACTTGCTATTCCTTTCGTAGATTGTGCGGTAACTAGTTACAATATTTCCCGGTATTTAGGTTCTCACCTCGTAGTAGTTTATTCGTGCTTCGGATCGCGTATCTCCGTGTCAGGGTCCTATTCTAGCACCATCTTGCTTTTCCTTGTTTATGTAAGCCCCTACTATCACCATCTTCTGATGGAGATCTTAATCTTATCGCAATATATACGGTATATATATATATATATATATATATATATATATATATATATATATATATATATATATATATCCACCACTCAGCTTTTCCGGTAAAGAAAGGACTGTCCAGGCCACTTGTTATTCCAGAGAGCGTGTTTATTAGAACAGCATCGCTCAACACGTTTCAAAGACCAAGTCTTCTTTGTGATAAAAAAGACTTGGTCTTCGAAACGCGTCGAGCGATGCTGTTCTAATAAACACGCTCTCTGGAATAAAGAGTGGCTTGGACAGTCCTTTCTTTACCGGAAAAGCTGAGTGGTGGATTTACAGGGACTCGCTATCCCATCCAGGCCCGCCGTTGTAAGTGGCAGGGGTCTTTAGTGACTTTTCTTGTTAGATATATATATATATTACCTACTGGCGGTCGCCAGTAGGTAGTTATAGTTAGGATTGGCTACCATAGGAAATTTCGAACAGTCTATTGAGAATAACTTTGGCACCGATTGAGGGATCTGCCTGTAATTTTCCTTAAAATGGTCTCGCTGCGCTCCGCTCCTTCCCTGAAAGTTTCGGGGGGATTCGTGAAGTGGGGGGCTGAGAAAAAAGGGGGGTCCCAAAACATGTTTTCTCCATGTTAATTTCCATAGGACGGTCTGACAAGTCTAGAACCCGAACCGCTGAACGGAATTTCGCCAAACTTGGCATAATTGTAGGGTCTGGTACGCAGATGTGCCTTTGCTATGTTTGGTGAAAATTGCTCCAGTGGTTTTTATGAAAATTAACTTCAAAAACACATATAAATCTATAGGTGCACTCCAAGTGCTCACGGGTACGCGTACAGGGGAGCGCACCCCGTGCGCTACGGGAGTGCGCGAGCGGAAAGCTGATTGACTGACGGGTGTCTGTCAACATTTCAAACAGTCCGGAGAGCCCGCCATCTTGTGTCTCGGTAGAATCGAGACACAAGAGGTGAAAAAGAAAAGTGGATATAATTAAAAGGGGGCAGAGAAGACACCCCCTGATCCCCTAGGTTTTCTGAGGGGGGCCTAGAAGGACCTTGAAGGGCAAAACAATGTTTTTTTTTTTTTAAGTTTCGCGGGGTAGGCGCTGGCTGCGCTCCCAGGTACGCTCTCTGGTACGCGCACCCTGAGCGCACCACGGGGAAAAACAGTGTTAAAAAATAAAGTTAAAAAATAATGTAGAGTGTTTAGTGGTAAGTTAGCTCTGAAAAGAGCTTTTGTGTTCATTGGGTGTTTTTTGTACCTAGAAGTAGGTACCAATGCAGAGTCTTACATTCAAGAGGAAAACTCTATTCCCCTCATCTGTAAAATGCACACCATCTCTCCTATAGATGTCTTGCATGTTGTAGCGCAAGTTGTTGTGATAAATGGAACCCATAGCATAGTCTCTGAGGTAAGCAGAAACAGATTTATTTACATGTTTCCTTGCTTTTTCAATCTGTGGACAAAATTGGTTGGAACAGTTCAATTTTTGCCTTTGGCATATATTAGAAAATACCAAGGCAGTTTTTTGAAAATGTGACATCAATTGCCCAAAGATGTCCTTTAAAAGCATTTCCAGACCTACCACAGTCAAAGTGCCCAAGTCATTTCCACCACAGTGCACAATTATAAGGTCAGGGTGTGGTAAATGCATAAAGGATGTTATCAATGGTATCAATTGGTGACTCCTCAATCCTCTTTGTCCAATCCATACAATGTTCACATTTGGTAAATCAAGATTGTAAATACCTCTGTTAGTTGCGTATTTTTGAGCCCAGTGGACATAGCTATGACCCACAAACCAGATTTTTTTCATTTTGAAGGTAGGTGTGTGAAGGTAGGTGTGCTTCTAGTCAGATGAGTTGTGGAAATGAAATGGCAGTTTGATTATGATAAAAAAGTGTTTGAGAATCAGTGCAGATGAATAAGTAGAAATGATTGGAGCTTTGTTAAAAATCTCCACTGAAAATTAGAGTGAATGCTTTTTTTTTTAAGAAGTCATTTCAATGGTTGAGAAAAAGTCATTTAAAGAAACATTGCATTTTATTAGCTAGTAGATTGAGAGGTCAAGCAGGCTTGATGGATTTTTTTGCAACATAGTAAACTGAACTTGTGAACTCTGTGCTGGTTTTAGAGGGAGTTACCATGGTTACTTGGTGAATGAGCACTGGGGGGATGGGTGAATGTTATGTGAGTTTCAAAGTCTTGAAATCTTCAACCAATTAAAATGTTTGGTTTTGAATTTGTGGGGGAACAAATTTTATTGGCTATGTGCAAGAGTATGGCTTTGAAATCAGAAAGAATCTGTGCCATTATTGAAAGGCTCCCATTGAAGGAAGCATTGTTCAGCGATTCTGCTTAAGAATTTCTGTTGACTGTGACTGACACTGTTTGACATCTTCCAAACCATTTTTAAAGATGAGTAATGATTCTTTTAAAAAAGATAGAGAGTTTAAAGATTTTTTACAAGTATCATAGTGTGTGTCTCTGTGAATTAAGGAATTATATTTTTACCTTTTTCCATAATGTTAGCTGTGTGTTTATAAGGTAGTCTTCTTTATAAATGTTTTTTTATGCTTGGATTCAATGCTGGTTTACAAATTGTGTAATGGTTTCATTGGAGTTGTAAATATGCCCATTTTTTTGAAGCACATTGTGCAACCTGTAGCATGGGTAGAAGGAGTGAATGTCTAGAGAGGGATAGGAATAGCAGATAGAAAACCATATGAAATGGTGGGGAGATGCATAAACACACAGCTATGTCAAAGATTGTGCACACAGCTTGTAAATATGCAGGCAGACAAAGCAACCTTTGACATAGCTGTGTGTTTATAAGGTAGACTCTCACAGTGATAAGATCTCCCAAACAATTTCATATTCTTGTCTGAGTGCATATTTGCAAGAGGCTTTATTCGAGTAATTCTCATAAAAGCATAATACATACAAAAATTTAAAAAGTGCCTCCTAAAAAAAGATTACATCTTATTAAAACACAATTGGATAAATTACATCAATTAAAACCATTACAAGCTGTGTGCACAATCTTTGACACAGCTGTGCATTTATAAGGTAGACTCTAACAATGTTAATATCTCTCACATTATATGAGGTAAGGTCATGAGCTTGCCCCATGTGACAGGATGCATTGCTGGAAATTATTTTGTTTACTACAATTTTTGACACTGTTTTTCCCTGTGGTGCGCTTGAGGGCCTGATGTATGAGGCCATGCGTCACTTTTACGCCGCCGGTGCGTCACTTTTTGTGACACAGCAGTGGTGTAAAAATTGCACCTTGTTGAGTTATATTTACAAAGTGATGCATCTAGGTATATGCGTCACTTTGTAAAGCCCTGCGCCACATTATATATGCGTCAGGTGTAATGTATGCAAAGTGGGCGTATTGATGCAAAGAAGGGTCATAGAGGTGATGCAGTGAAATCTGAGATTTCACTGCGTGACTTTTAGGACGCTGTTGTGTCTTTATTTTTCACCTGCCTCACAGTAGTTGTAAGACTGACGCAGGCCCTTTCAGTTAGGGCTTGCCCCATGTGAAAGGATGCATTGCTGGAAAATATTTTTTTAAATGCCATAAATTGAGATAGAATATACAAAAAAAGAGAGACATATTTACAAGCTGCGTGCGCAATCTTTAATATAGTTGTGTGCTTATAAGGTAGACTTTTTTATAAATTGTTTTTTAGGCTTGGATTCAATGCTGGTTTAGAAATTGTGTAATGGTTTCATTGGAGTTGTAAATATGCTCATTTTCATGAAGCACATTGTGTAACCTGTAGCATGGGTAGAAGGAGTGAATGTCTAGAGAGGGATAGGAATAGCAGATACAAAACCATATGAAATGGTGGGGAGATGCATAAACACACAGCTATGTCAAAGATTGTGCACGCAGCTTGTAAATATGCAGGCAGACAAAGCAATCTTTGACATAGCTGTGTGTTTATAAGGTAGACTCTCACATTGATAAGATCTCTCACAGCATTTCATATTCTTGTCTTAGTGCATATTTACCAGCTGAGTGCATAATCTTTGACACAGCTGTGTATTTATAAGGTAGACTCTCACAATGTTAACATCTCTCACATTACATAAGGTAAGGTCATGAGCTTGCCCCATGTGAAAGGATGAATTGCTGGAAATGATTTTCTTTTACTACAATTTTTTACACTGTTTTTCCCTGTGGTGCGCTTGAGGGCCTCATTTATGAGGCCATGCGTCACTTTTACGCCGCCGGTGTGTCACTTTTTGTGACACAGCAGTGGTGTAAAAATTGCACCTTGTTGAGTTATATTTACAAAGTGACGCATCTAGGTAGATGCGTCACTTTGTAAAGCCCTGTGCCACATTATATGTGCGATTTACAAAAGGGGGTGGTGATGAACAGAGTGTCTGAATTGAGCAGACCACTCTTACCCAGTCCAAAGATCAGGGCTTGATCCATCACCGTTATTTATCTCACTGCCCCATCCCAGCTCAGAACCTGGCTATATGCAAATCAGTCTGTCCCTGGCCCAGTGCATCATGGGAACAGGGCAGACTAAACTACCAAGCCAATTCTTTACCAGAAAGGAGACAAGCTACCGGGGACCGGTTTCTGGCATTTCAGCCTCTTCGGCCCGGCTTGCTTGAATCCTGATGGAGCAGTGAGAAAGGGACTCATGTCTGAGTATACCCTGCCACACCTATAGTGGCCAAAATCGATTTACAAAAGGGGGTGGTGATGAACAGAGTGTCTGAATTGAGCAGACCACTCTTACCCAGTCCAAAGATCAGGACTTGATCCATCACCGTTATTTATCTCACTGCCCCATCCCAGCTCAGAACCTGGCTATATGCAAATCAGTCTGTCCCTGGCCCAGTGCATCATGGGAACAGGGCAGACTAAACTACCAAGCCAATTCTTTACCAGAAAGGAGACAAGCTACCGGGGACCGGTTTCTGGCATTTCAGCCTCTTCGGCCCGGCTTGCTTGAATCCTGATGGAGCAGTGAGAAAGGGACTCATGTCTGAGTATACCCTGCCACACCTATAGTGGCCAAAATCGATTTACAAAAGGGGGTGGTGATGAACTCATGTCTGAGTATACCCTGCCACACCTATAGTGGCCAAAATCGATTTACAAAAGGGGGTGGTGATGAACAGAGTGTCTGAATTGAGCAGACCACTCTTACCCAGTCCAAAGATCAGGGCTTGATCCATCACCGTTATTTATCTCACTGCCCCATCCCAGCTCAGAACCTGGCTATATGCAAATCAGTCTGTCCCTGGCCCAGTGCATCATGGGAACAGGGCAGACTAAACTACCAAGCCAATTCTTTACCAGAAAGGAGACAAGCTACCGGGGACCGGTTTCTGGCATTTCAGCCTCTTCGGCCCGGCTTGCTTGAATCCTGATGGAGCAGTGAGAAAGGGACTCATTGTCCACCCTAAGCGTGGAAGGGTATTCTCAGATGTGAGACCCTTGCTCATTGCACCATCAGGATTCAAGCAAACCGGGCCGAAGACGGCTGTAATGCCAGAAACCGGTCCCCGGGAGCTTGTTTCCTTCCCAGTGTAAGAATTGGCTTTTGTAGTTTGGTTTGCCCTGTTCCCATCATGCACTGGGACAGGAACAGACTAATTTGCATACAGCCAGGTTCTGAAACTGGGATGGTGCAGTGAGCTAAAAAACGGTGTTGGATCTAGCCCTGATCTCTTGACTGGGTGAGAGCTTTCTGCTTAATTCAGAGACTCTGTCCCTCACCACCCCTTGTTGTAAATATTTTTGTCCACCCTAAGCGTGGAAGGGTATTCTCAGATGTGAGACCCTTGCTCATTGCACCATCAGGATTCAAGCAAACCGGGCCGAAGACGGCTGTAATGCCAGAAACCAGTCCCCGGGAGCTTGTTTCCTTCCCAGTGTAAGAATTGGCTTTTGTAGTTTGGTTTGCCCTGTTCCCATCATGCACTGGGACAGGAACAGACTAATTTGCATACAGCCAGGTTCTGAAACTGGGATGGTGCAGTGAGCTAAAAAACGGTGTTGGATCTAGCCCTGATCTCTTGACTGGGTGAGAGCTTTCTGCTTAATTCAGAGACTCTGTCCCTCACCACCCCTTGTTGTAAATATTTTTGTCCACCCTAAGCGTGGAAGGGTATTCTCAGATGTGAGACCCTTGCTCATTGCACCATCAGGATTCAAGCAAACCGGGCCGAAGACGGCTGTAATGCCAGAAACCGGTCCCCGGGAGCTTGTTTCCTTCCCAGTGTAAGAATTGGCTTTTGTAGTTTGGTTTGCCCTGTTCCCATCATGCACTGGGACAGGAACAGACTAATTTGCATACAGCCAGGTTCTGAAACTGGGATGGTGCAGTGAGCTAAAAAACGGTGTTGGATCTAGCCCTGATCTCTTGACTGGGTGAGAGCTTTCTGCTTAATTCAGAGACTCTGTCCCTCACCACCCCTTGTTGTAAATATTTTTGTCCACCCTAAGCGTGGAAGGGTATTCTCAGATGTGAGACCCTTGCTCATTGCACCATCAGGATTCAAGCAAACCGGGCCGAAGACGGCTGTAATGCCAGAAACCGGTCCCCGGGAGCTTGTTTCCTTCCCAGTGTAAGAATTGGCTTTTGTAGTTTGGTTTGCCCTGTTCCCATCATGCACTGGGACAGGAACAGACTAATTTGCATACAGCCAGGTTCTGAAACTGGGATGGTGCAGTGAGCTAAAAAACGGTGTTGGATCTAGCCCTGATCTCTTGACTGGGTGAGAGCTTTCTGCTTAATTCAGAGACTCTGTCCCTCACCACCCCTTGTTGTAAATATTTTTGTCCACCCTAAGCGTGGAAGGGTATTCTCAGATGTGAGACCCTTGCTCATTGCACCATCAGGATTCAAGCAAACCGGGCCGAAGACGGCTGTAATGCCAGAAACCGGTCCCCGGGAGCTTGTTTCCTTCCCAGTGTAAGAATTGGCTTTTGTAGTTTGGTTTGCCCTGTTCCCATCATGCACTGGGACAGGAACAGACTAATTTGCATACAGCCAGGTTCTGAAACTGGGATGGTGCAGTGAGCTAAAAAACGGTGTTGGATCTAGCCCTGATCTCTTGACTGGGTGAGAGCTTTCTGCTTAATTCAGAGACTCTGTCCCTCACCACCCCTTGTAAATATTTTTGTCCACCCTAAGCGTGGAAGGGTATTCTCAGATGTGAGACCCTTGCTCATTGCACCATCAGGATTCAAGCAAACCGGGCCGAAGACGGCTGTAATGCCAGAAACCGGTCCCCGGGAGCTTGTTTCCTTCCCAGTGTAAGAATTGGCTTTTGTAGTTTGGTTTGCCCTGTTCCCATCATGCACTGGGACAGGAACAGACTAATTTGCATACAGCCAGGTTCTGAAACTGGGATGGTGCAGTGAGCTAAAAAACGGTGTTGGATCTAGCCCTGATCTCTTGACTGGGTGAGAGCTTTCTGCTTAATTCAGAGACTCTGTCCCTCACCACCCCTTGTTGTAAATATTTTTGTCCACCCTAAGCGTGGAAGGGTATTCTCAGATGTGAGACCCTTGCTCATTGCACCATCAGGATTCAAGCAAACCGGGCCGAAGACGGCTGTAATGCCAGAAACCGGTCCCCGGGAGCTTGTTTCCTTCCCAGTGTAAGAATTGGCTTTTGTAGTTTGGTTTGCCCTGTTCCCATCATGCACTGGGACAGGAACAGACTAATTTGCATACAGCCAGGTTCTGAAACTGGGATGGTGCAGTGAGCTAAAAAACGGTGTTGGATCTAGCCCTGATCTCTTGACTGGGTGAGAGCTTTCTGCTTAATTCAGAGACTCTGTCCCTCACCACCCCTTGTTGTAAACATTATATGTGCGTCAGGTGTAATGTATGCAAAGGGGGCGTATTGACGCAAAGAAGGGTTGTACAAATGACGCAGTGTCATTTGTACAACCCTTCTTTGCGTCAATACGCCCCCTTTGCATACATTACACCTGATGCACGGAGAAAAATAGTGAGAAAAGGAAGCCATGAGATGAAAAAGAGATGTGAAATGCACATTGGAGAAAATATAGTGGGAGAAGGGAAGTAACTGTGAGTAAACTAACTATGTAAGACAGAAATGTTGCACTCTATACTATAAGTCTCACTTTATACTACTATTATTTCACTACTATCTCATAAATTTCAAGTAAAATAACAGAAAAATGTCTCAAACAATTTATAATTTATAAATATACATTTATTCTTCAGAATTTTCATAACTTAGAAGTACTTCTAGCATTAATTGATCAGGAATCTCCTAATCAGAACTCTTCATAAATGACTCCTGGATCTCAACATAGTCCAAACATTACATTAATTCAACATCCAAAGTCTCCTCATTAAAATCCTCCATTCCATATTCTCTCAAAACAAGGTCTTCTTCTTGAATAGTGTTATGAATAGGATCATTTGAGACCTCAATCAAAGTATTCTCAACAAAGGTTGCAGAAATTTCAAAATTGATATTACAGTGTCCTCATTGACATCCATATTCTTTTTAAATTTCTTGCTGTAAATAGTAGAAAAAAACACTTTAATTTATCGTTTTTAGTGATAGATAATATTAAACTAGCTTTATCAAGTATTAAATTCCCCTTACAAATTAACAACTCACCTTTTAGAAAGCAGTAGAAGAGATAATACTGTGTAAAATTTTACACCAGAAATACAACACCAGAAATTCCTCACAAATGTACCTCAAAGAGTACTATCACAAAATGGCTGTGTTTCCCTCTCATTAGAGAACCATTTCATTAGTAGAAAACCAATGAAACTTCATCACACACAAATTCTAAACCAAAGAAACATTTTAATTGGTTGTAAATTTCAAAAGCTAATTGGCTCTTGAGTGTCTGTAAACATTCTAAATGGTCTGCATAGTCCGCCATCTTGTGACTCTGAAAAAAGACACACATGAGGTGAAAAATAAATGGGGAAATAATTAAAAGGGCAGAATAGACACCCTCTGACCCCCTGGGTTTTCTGAGGGGGGCCTAGAAGGACCCTGACAGGCAAAAAAACTTTTTTTTAAATTTCGCGGGGTAAGTGCTGGGTGCGCTTCCGGGTGCGCTCTCCGGTACGCCCACCGTGCGCGCACCAGAAAAAAATGTTTAAAACATATATACATTTAACAAATGTTTAAAAAAAAGTATTGATTTAAAAAACAGCTAACAAAAAAAAATAATCATAGGTTACAAAGTCGATATACAAATGAATGAGCTTTTAAAAAAACTATGAAATTCACTGAAAAAACCATAGGTTTCACAAACGTTATAGTTAGGAATTAGCTTTTAGAAAACCTTTCAAATTCACTAAAAAAAACATAGGTTTCACAATCGTTATAGTTAGGAATCAGCATTTAAAAATCCTTTGAAATTCACTGAAAGAACCATAGGTTTAACACCAGTTATAGTTAGCTGGACATTTTACTCATACAAAACCATTGAAATTCCCACGTTATAGTTAGTTGGACTCACTATAACTCGCGCGCCCGAAATCCACTGCTGATGATGTCACATATTAAATCATTCATGACATGGTCAGTGACATCACTGATGACACCACTGATGACATCTCAAATGACATCACTGATGACATCAGTGATGACATTATCCAGTGTCTGTGTGTTTCTGTAAAGTTTAAATATGTTTTACATATTGAAGAATGAGTGGATGTATAAGTGTCTGGATGAAGGATTTAGTAGGTGCGTGACTGACTGTATGAGTGAGTGATTAAATGAGTCTTACTAAATGCATGGGTTAGTGAATTTCAAAGGTTTTTTAAATGCTAATTCCGAACTATAATGATTGTGAAACCTCTGGTTTTTTCATTGAATATATATATAATATATATATATATATATATATATATATATATATATATATATATATATATATTACCTACTGGCGGTCGCCAGTAGGTATATATAGTTAGGATTTTTTCTCTATCGAACTTTTGAAAATTCTATGTCTAATAACTTTGGCGTTTGTGGACGGAATCGGCTGAAATTTTCAGGAAAATGGCACATTTTTTTCTTAGCAGCCCCTGAAAATTTGGGGGGGTTCCGTCAAGGGGGGGCCGAGAAAAAAGGGGGGTCCCAAAACGCGTTTTTCCCATTCATTTTTCCATAGGGCCTTTGGCCTCACTTTTAGCTCGAACGGCTGAATGGATTTACACGAAACTTGGCAAAATTGTAGGGACTGTTTGCCCGATGTGCCTTTGCTGGGTCTCAATATATGTGTTCCAGTGGATTTTGAGAAATTAACGTTTAAAAAAACAGATATATCTGTGACAGCGTCCCAGATAGCGCACCAGATCGCGTACTTTTCGCGTAACGGAGCTTTGCGTAGTGAAGCTGATTGGCTCTCCGGTGTCTGTCAACATTCTAAACAGTCTGGTGCGGCCGCCATCTTGTCTCTCGGTAGGATCGAGAGACAAGAGGAGGAGAAAAACGAAGGGGGAATTTAATGAAAGGGGGCAAGGTAGACCTCTCTTGACCCCCTAGGAATGATGTTGGGGTTATTAAAGGGTCCCTTGGGGCAAATAATAAAAATTAGATTTTTCGCATTAGAAGCGCTTCTCGGTTCGCGAACCGGGTCGCAAACTGGTAGCGAAACGTGAATTCGCCATTTTGTGTGTCGATTTAATTAAATTACTAGGTATAAGGGGGTACGGGAGACGTATCCTGACCCCTTATGTTTTCTGTGGGTGGCTGAGGAGGCTCATATATGTTGATACATGTCTTCCAGCGGCTGTGCGTTAGATGCCTTGACCAGACCCACTCTCTGCACGCCGCCGATCCTCAGCATGGCTCCCCACCCTCACAAGCATCTCCCCCACGCACTGGTCACCCCCGCTCTCTCTCTCATGCATGGGCCAGAAACCTCCTCCCATCTGCGCTGTTCGTGAGCGTTTTTTTTTGCTGCGTGACGTCTGTTAAAGTTCGATTCGATGGAAATCAGGAACTGTTGACCGCCATTTTGTCACTGCGAGTAAATATTTTGTTAAAAATAATTGTTATAAATTAATCCTTATTGATAAACATTGTCTGCGCCATCTTGCCTTTTTTGCAATGCCACACTTTCGTCGAGCACGGCAGCCATTTTAGATGCCTTGACCAGACCCACTCTCTGCATGCCGCCGATCCTCAGCATGGCTCCCCACCCTCGCAAGCATCTCCCCCACGCACTGGTCACCCCCGCTCTCTCTCTCATGCATGGGCCAGAAACCTCCTCCCATCTGCGCTGTTCGTGAGCGTTTTTTTTTGCTGCGTGACGTCTGTTAACGTTCGATTCGATGGAAATCAGGAACTGTTGACCGCCATTTTGTCACTGCGAGTAAATATTTTGTTAAAAATAATTGTTATAAATTAATCCTTATTGATAAACATTGTCTGCGCCATCTTGCCTTTTTTGCAATGCCACACTTTTGTTGAGCACGGCAGCCATTTTAGATGCCTTGACCAGACCCACTCTCTGCACGCCGCTGATCCTCAGCATGGCTCCCCACCCTCGCTAGCATCTCCCCCACGCACTGGTCACCCCCGCTCTCTCTCTCATGCATGGGCCAGAAACCTCCTCCCATCTGCGCTGTTCTTCTCTGAGAATCACACCCTGTTCCCGCCGGCACCTCCCTTTCACCCTATTCACTACCGCACCCTCTGACACTCCTCTTCCTCTGTGTCCAATTGTCCAGGCCGGTCCCAGGCTATCACCTAGCCCTGCAGATGTAGTTTATGGCCCCAGCTGTAGAGAATCACCCCTCTTCAAAGGAGTTACAGTAGATCAAGGCCCCCACCCGATGAGATCCGTCACACCACACGCGTTTCTACTATCTGATAACCATCCTGTATTGTGCTTGGGGAGGGGATTCTCACTGTGAGGGTGTGTGGGTCCGAGCCTGAAGCGGAAGATTCCAGGGATGCCTCTTTGTACATCAAAGTTTTTACAATTATGTGTCACATTATAAATATATAGCACTCCAACAAAGTTGTAGGATTATAACACTTTAATAACTTATAAATATATACAACGCTCCAACAAAGTAAACACGTTAAAAAAAACTTTTTAAACAACTATTTACATGACATTGCTTTAACCAGGATAGACAAAGAATGGAAAGGGGCGACCACTCGGTCCCCCCGAACGTATGGTAGGGTGCCCTGACCCCCCCCGGGAAACCATTTTGGGCGGGAGGCGTGTCTCGGCTGGTATGCCCGAAGCGGCGTAGCCGGGGCGCGCCTTTTCCCGCCCAAGAGGGGTTGTCCTAGACACCTACACCGTTGGCCACGCCCCGTAGGCGGATCGGAGGAGGGTACACGCCCTCCCGAGGAAGAATAAAAGAGCAACAATCTAAGGAAGCATCCTCTTGTTCCTGTGCTTGGAAGCTGCACCTCCTCGTTGCACGTGAGCCCGAGACGGAACAAGGAGCCAATTTTGAGAACTTGTAATTTTTGTGATTCTCCTTTCAGTGATTCCGAAGCTTTGGATCCAGGACCTCGAGTCAAATATCCGTGAACGATGCCTGGCAAGAGGGTCGGAAAGAAGGTTGGGACCGAACAAATGCTTCGCATGCTGGTGAAAGACATGGCGAACATGAAGAAGCAGATGGCAGCACTGAATGGTACGGGTAGACCGAAGAAAGTCATCGGGCCAGCATTGCCGGGAGTAGTCCCTGCCGGGAGAGGTAAAAGGGCCAGGAATAGGGCGGCAGGGGGGGAGGCCCCGGTTCCGGAGTCACCTCCGGCGAGCCCGGTCAGTCCAGTGGAGGCCCCAGTTCCGATCCCGAACGCGGGACAGCCGATCCCTGTGGTAGTTACACCCGTTAACGAGGGGGATATGCCTCCCGAGCTGGCCGCCCAGTTGGCGGCGTGGTTAGGCAAGAGCAACGAGGGTGCTGTGGCACCGGGAGACACGGCCGAGGAGGCCAGGTTAATAATGAAGCAGTTACGGCAATCGAGAGATGCTGCGAAGGCACCTTGTCCTCTTGTTTCCCCGCAGAATCCCTCGGAACAACCGGCGTCGAGCGTTGGAACAGCAGCAACAACAGATCCAGCTACTGGTTCGGGTAAGCAGCCATTGCCAATGGCGGGGGAGGGATTGTTACCCTCAAGGAGGGAAAAGGTGGTCCAACATATCCCGATGGATGTGAAAGAAAGGATTTGGGCGGATAAATATGTGAACATGTTTTCGCTGTTGACCGATCACTATGAGATAGAGCACGTTAAAAATCAGAAGGAGTTGTTGCATCCGAGTGTATGGCGTGCCGAAATGGCGGGTTTCAGAGTAGATGAAACGATCGCTAATTGGGCCAGAGCGTTTGGAATGTTCACTGCAATCATGGGGGAACGTAGGCCTGAAGTATTGTCGGAATTAGCTTGTTCCCAGACACGTATAATGGAATTTTATGAAACGTATGAAGGCAATCAATGGATGGGTTATGATAACAAATTTTGTAAGGCCAAGGAGCACGACTCATCCCTGACGTGGGATTGTTTCGACTCCATTTCCTGGCAGAAGCAGGTTATGCCGAACACAACAAAGTCGTCTTCTTTCGGCGGGAATGGGGCGGAGCCTTCCCGCCATTATTTGGCGGCGCCCTTTCGGGCGGGCACCAACAGTGATCAGCACACAAGGAATAACGGGAACTCGGGTAGAAAAGGGGTCTGTTGGAGCTTTAACAGGGGCAAGTGCACTAGGCCACAAGGGACATGCAAGTTCAGGCATGAGTGTGCAGGGTGCGGACAGTCTTCACACCCCGAGAGTTCGTGCAGAGCCAAGAATGGTGATACAGGAGGTAGAGGAGGGGCCAAACAGGTCTAATATCGACCGAGGGGCACCGTTACCTACTCCCGTTGATATCATGGCAATGATCCCTTGGCTGAACGAATACCCTGATCATGTCTCCGCCGGGGTGTTGCGAGACGGTTTCTCATATGGTTTCCGCATCCCGGCGGGGGATTTTCGGGGAGAAGCACAGTGTAAAAACCAACTATCGGTTCAACAAAATACGGCGGTGGTACAGGCAAAGATTGCAAAGGAGGTGGCCCGAGGTCCGGTTACGGGTCCATATGGAAACCCGCCAGTTGTTAACTTTGTTTGTTCACCGTTGGGGGTAGTCCCCAAGAAGGACCCGGGTGAGTTCAGGTTAATCCATAATTTGTCCGCTCCTAGGGGTCTTTCGGTGAACGATGCGATTGGCCCGGGAGTTTGTTCGGGTCGGTATGCATCCTTTGATGAGGCCGTCGCCATGTTGAACCGCCTGGGGCCCGGAGCGCTGATGGCTAAATCAGATATCGAGTCAGCGTTCCGGTTGCTCCCGGTACACCCACAGGATCAGCGTCTCTTAGGTTTTGTGTTTCAAGGACGCTACTACATGGATAAATGTATGCCGATGGGTTGCTCCATCTCTTGTGCGTATTTTGAGAAGTTCAGTACTTTTTTGCAATGGGCGTTCACCAGAGCCACGGGCTTTACGCAGGTTATGCATTACCTTGATGATTTTCTGTTTCTGGGGGCAGCTGGGGACACGGAATGTGCACAGGTTTTGAGGGAATTCTGTAATCTCATGAAACGATTTGGCGTGCCACTGGCACCAGGCAAGACAGTAGGGCCATCTACTTCACTCGAGTTTCTGGGAATTGAGCTCGATTCTGTAGAGGGGTGCTTCCGTTTGCCCAAGGAGAAGGTAATGAAATTTAAGGCCTCACTTGAAATGTGCCTCGGCGAGAAAAAAGTAACTCTCCATCAGTTGCAACAAGCTGTGGGTCAGCTTAACTTTGCCCTTAGAGTGATACCGATGGCTCGCCCCTTTTCTCGCTCTATCGCACAAGCCATGGTTGGCCTCAAGGAAGGGCACCACCGCACACGACTGTCAGCAGAGGTTCGCCAGGATATGTGCATATGGCTGGCATTTCTGGCGGATTTCAACGGTCGCGTCGTGTGGAACAAACCGCCAGCTTCCTCCGAGGAGCTGGGGTTGTGGACCGACTCGGCAGGGAGTGTGGGCTTTGGCGCCATCTTTGGTAATCAATGGTCGGCACGAACATGGCCGGCATGGTGGCACGATAGTGGGCTCACAGGTAACATTGGGTTTCTTGAGCTGTTCCCCATTCTGGTGGCCTTGGAAACATGGCCAGAAGGGTTTCGTGATCGCACTGTGGTGTTATGGTCTGATAATATGACAGTTGTTGAATGTATCAATAATCAGGCAGCACGCTGCAAATGGATTTTGAGATTGCTGAAAGAAATTGTCCTGCTATGTATAAGACTAAACGTCCACTTTAGGGCAAGACACGTGCCTGGGGTACTGAACCAGGCGGCTGATGCACTCTCTCGTTCCCACATGCAGGCCTTCCGGGGTTTTCTGCCCTCAGCGGACTTGGTGGTGGCACCATTTTCCGAAGCTCTCTGGTCTCTCGGTGCCCCGGATTACAAAACCTCGTGGGAGAGAGTCTAGCACCCAGGACAAGGAAGGCATATGAAGGGGCGTTCCGTTCCTATTGGGAATTTTTGGGTTCAGCTAGGGGGGAGCATTGGGGGCAGGAGGAGTATGTCCTGAAATTTCTGGTATCACTACATCAGGCAGGCCGATCACTGGCAACAGCCAATAGGCACAGGGCCGCCATTGCCTTCATGGCGCAGGCTCATGGCATCCAGGACCCCACATCGTCCTTTCTCGTAAGGAAGGCTCTGCGAGGGTGGCAACGCCTTGAGGGTCGTAGAGTGGATGAGAGGCACCCGATAGGTCTAGAAAGGTTGTCCCTGTTAATGTCCGTACTCCCTGCGACATGTTCATCTCAATCAGAGACAGTGCTGTTCCGGGCCGCTTTTGCATTAGCATTCCATGGGGCTATGCGGGTAAGCGAACTGGTAGCGAGGAATAAGCAGGATACGGGGGGAGGTCTGTGTCGAGAACACATTCAAATTAAGGGTGAGACGATGGTAGTCTCAATAGCCAGGTCCAAGACCGATCAGGGAGCGATCGGGGACTGTGTGGTAGTCGAGCGGATTCCAGGGTCTCCCATGTGCCCGGTAAAATGCGTGGAGGAGTACTTAGCGCAGAGGGCGGCATCATGGGGGGGATGCTTGCTGAGGCACACCGACGCCACCCCACTGACTAGGTTTCAGTTCCAGCGGGTGTTAACAATGGCAATCGCGGCAGCGGGTTTGAACCCGAGCGATTTTGGGACCCATTCCTTCCGGATAGGGGCTGCTACAGAGGCTACAGCCAGGGGTCTGAGTGTTGAAAAGGTGAAACAGTTGGGGTGTTGGTCCTCGAATTGTTATAAAAGGTATGTGCGGTTGCACATGTTGTGAAGCTAATGTCATGCACTCACGCTTCTTGTTTTCTGTTTGGTTTACAGTTTCGCGAGCAGGCTTTGCGGGGCGGACCGTGCAGTTGACCCGACACCTGGGGACCAGCGGTCAAAGATCACCGGCTGAGGGAAGAGTGGTGTGGGTCGTTGGCCACTCATACGTGAGGCGAGCCGCGGACATATTCAAAGCAGGTGACATGATTCACGTGGCTGGGGAATACGGGTGCAGGGTGACCTTCCACGGAAGGGGTGGACTCTGTATTTACCAGTTTCAAACTTTTATGGAGGGACTGCTAGGGCGGACGAGGTCACCGCCGTCTGTAATCATAGTACATCTTGGGGGCAATGATTTGGTAACCATTGGTCGACGAGTACTTCTCGAGTTAATTTTATCCACAGTGAGTTGGTTGGCGAGAAGGGTTCCGGGGTGCACGATTGCATGGTCACACATGATCCCTAGGAAGGTGTGGCGGGGGGCCCTCTCTGTGTCAGCTTTGAATCAGTTGGTAAAGAAAGTTAATAACAAACTTAGTAGGTTGTTTCGTTCAGGCCAGTTGCATTGTATTCCACATGGATGTATTCGGGGGGACCATATGTATCTTGAAGATGGGGTCCATTTGTCCCGGGAGGGGAATGTCTTACTCATAGGAGACTTCATAGCTTGGTTAAAGAGTTTGTGTAGCTATGATCTTTAGTAGGAGTTTGTGGAGGGTCCGGATAGCCGGTCAACTATCCGGCCTGTGGCGGTAAGGTCATGATCGGTGAGCAGTAATTGGAAGATCCCTAGAGGTGGGGCGCCACCCATTATGGATGGGAGCGCCCGGGGGGAGGCGGCCATTGGCCCCTCACACGGGGAGGCGGTACCCCTCTAAGGATGGGGCCGCCGAAAGGGAAGGCGGTCATAGGCTCCATCCCAGGGGAGGAGGGGCTACGGGCCCCTCCTGGGAATTTCCCGGGGCCAGGACATCCGCGACGGCGGATGTGGTAAGCAGTGTGGGGTGGGAGGGGGGTCTACGCTACCTTCTAGACACCTCACACGAGTCCTCGGACGACCACTAAGATGGCGTCGAGTAAATATGGGGCCCCCGTTAAGACAAGGGAAATTGGAAGTTGGCACAGAGGTACAGTCCTCTGTGCGCCCGCCCCTCACAAGTAAGGGGGGGAGTTCTGGTATTAGGGATCTGACACCGGTTACGACCTTGCCGTTGGCCCGTAATGTTAGGATGTACAATTTAATTTTGAGTATATGCATTTGCAGGATGTTTAGAATCGGCTAGAAGAACCTTTGTATTAGAGCTGTGTTAAGGTTAGTCAATAAACATCGTAATGTGTAAATGAAATTGTACATGATATGAAACTGTTATTTTAATGTTTTAATTTTGTTTCATATTTTTAATAAATACGGCCGGGAGGGTAACTCCCTCCCGCCTTCCAAAAGTCAAGAACTGTGTCCGTCTTCCCATCCTTGGGGATTGTGTTGGGAGGGGGTGACGGGTATCCCGGCCATAATGACACAGTGATGTAAAAGTTTCTGAAAGAAATGCCAAGAACGTCCCATGTGAAAGTGAATTTTATCTGGCAATTTTTTTCTTTTCCTTCTCATGAAAAGAAAGTTAATGCCAGGTTCGTTACCTGCCTCATCTGCAAAAAAAAAACTCTCGAGAGGGACCGAATTTTTTTTTAGCTATGGTAATCATACTATGCATCGGCACATGGAGAGGTGGCACCCTCTTAATTATTCTAAAGCACAACTTCGAGATTTGGTGGATAATCCCCGACCGGCAAAAACATCCACCAATGACTTAGCAATAAGTGAGTCAGAGGCAAGGGAAACGGTCCCCAATCTGTAAAAGAACTTTAGGCAGAAGAGATTGACTTGTGTAGCATGTGGAAAATTAATTTCATGCGGAGAGATGAGTATTACTTTAATAAATAGATCATATGAAAATCATCAATGTCCAAAACGTCCTAGAAAGTAATTTTTGTCATTTTTGAGGAAGAGAGATAACCTACAGTGGTACGGGGTCGTTTTCGTTCGTACTAGGGGGGCCAGGTGACATTCGTTCGGGGTGGCTTAGGGGCATTTAAAACAACTTCCCTGATACAGGTAGCATATAAAGTAGAGGCTAAATACCAGGATCTTTATCGATTGCTTTATGCTGTAGAAAAATGAAAAACACACAACAAACCTGGACCATTCATATTTTCAATGTTTCTGCGTACTACACTTTTTAACCCTTAACTAATTGAGCTGCTTCATTTCACCTGCTTTTTTTTATTAAAAAAAAAAATCGGAAACAGTGGGCATTTCTTCGAAACTTACCAATCTACGCGTTACAACTACGTTTGCTTTTTCAAAAATCTTTAATAAAAATGTTGGTGCCCAAATACGGGCTTACAACCCCGTGGGCCGGCCACGGAGCAGGCTGGAACTGAAAATGGGGGGGGGGGGGGTAGAGAGTCAGTGGTCGTTGATTTCATAGTAAAAAGTGCGACAAGTGCAACAAAATGATATCGATAATTCATTGTGAGCAAGTACCAAAAGTGTCGACAATTCGAACCTTCAATAATAAATACAGTAATCAATGATGCATTAGAAGTTAATATCAATTCATTGTTCGAACGTGTAATCAGTACCCGTACCATGTCAATTCATTGTTTGAACGTATAATCAATACCCATCCTGGATCAATTCATTGTCCGAACATATAATCAGTCTTATCCCATATCAATTCATGTGCTAAAAACTGCATACATATCTCATGATATCAAGGCTGAGCAATCTGGGCACAACAAGGAGTTGAGAGTTTCATTTGTACCGGCGCCATTTTGGGTGAGGTCAGGAAGGTCCAAGTATAGTCAAAATGTCTCCACCAACTCGTGGTTGGACCGGGACCTCTTTCGGCAGTCCAAAAGTTTTCGTTGAAGGGTAGCAGAGGGGACTGCCGACATGAACCATCAGTCAAAGTGGGGTGGGAGGCAACAATCTCTCCTTCCGGGTCATACTGGTGTCCCACCGGAACTTATCAAGTTGGTAGGCATGCAGGATTTTGGTCATTTCTAGACTGAGGCCGGCGCCGGCATGAGCGCGCCGACGTCCCGCGGCTACGTTGTGGTCGTTCCGTGGGTGATCATGGCAGTCATTCCCCATCGGGGGTCGGGGGCCCCCCTGGCTCTTATAGAATCTTCAAAGTTGAGGAGAACGTTTCTGGATGCAGGACTCATTTTCTAGTTGAACTCAGAAGCGTCGTTGCACCGCAACAGTGGACGAGACCCCCGCTGGGTGAGCGGAGCATCATTGCCTCGCAATAGTGGACGAGACCTTTTGTTGGGTGAGTGGGGCGTTGGGGGTGCAGCTGAGGGGCCCCCCCCTGGGGGGGTGGGAGAGGCTCGTTCGCGCTGCCTCTCCCTCCCAGCGCACCCCACGCCGACACCTGGCGTTGATATCCGTGATGTCCGGACCAGGCGATAAGAGGGGGGGGGTCGGAGGCTGAGGCAAGACATCCCCCCCCATGGCCTGCAGGGCGCCGCTTCAGGACCGAACGGGGAGCTCATACCAAGCCGGGGCCAGACTAGGAGATACTAGGGGAGGGGGGGTCGGTGGCACCTGCAACTCTCCAGTGTTGTCGCAGCCAAAGATCCCGTCGGCCTCGGCTCCTCTCCTGGTGCACCTTACGCAACGACCCTTTTGTTGGGTGAGTGGAGCGTTGGGGGTGCAGCTGAGGGGCCCCCACCTGGGGGGGTGGGAGAGGCTCCTTTGCGCCGCCTCTCCCTCCCAGCGCACCCCACGCCGACACCTGGCGTTGATATCCGTGATGTCCGAACCAGGCGATAAGAGGGGGGGGTCGGAGGCAGAGGCAAGACACCCCCCCGGTGGCCTGCAAGGCGGCAGAAGAAGGGAATCGGGAGACCAGTACATTTTGGGCCTTCCACCCCACGGCTGATGGCGATTAGCCGGGCCCCGCCCTGCACGTGTCGAGGCCTCATCTTCCGGATGGGCGTAACCGTGGTCCTGTTGCACTTCGGGAGTTTCCGGAATGGGGGTCGGTATATGCTGATTTGTATCTATTTCATGTTACCGTTAATGGGCGTGGCGGGCGGTGGGACAGACATGCTTGGAGCAGTGGGGGGGTGGCGGAGCCTAGCTACCTCGTGGCTGCCGTAACGTCAAGCTTGGCTTTTTTCACCACTTCCATGTTTCTTAAGGTATTGGTGAAATTGTTTTTGATGGTAAAATGATGTGACTCCTGCAATGTGTCGCTTTTGCGGAACAGATATATGATGTAATTGTGTTGTTAATGTTACGGTGTACATGTAAAAAAATGATGCATAAGTGTTGCACGGGCATTGTAGATACTCTCCTATGTGTGCTTAGCAATTTCAAGTCACTTCCTCCGGGTTCATGTGCCTTGTAAATACGTCCCCATGTGTGTCTGGTCATTTGAAGTCATTTTCCTTGTAGTGTAAGGCCCTTGTAAATACGCCCCCATGTGTAAAATTAATTACTTTGCCCTTAAAAGTTGCGTTTTCGGTAATTTTACCGAATCAGTAATTTTACCGATTCGGTAATTTTACCGAAAATGCAAGATTGAAATGTGGGTAGCCAATTTTCCATTGGCACATGGCTTTCAGAATCGGTATTTTACCATGGAATACAAATCCATGGTAAAATACCGATTCCTGTGTACATGCACATCTGTGCATGTACACATATGCCATGTGACGGATAGACGTGTCATTAGGGCATGTCTGTGTGCCACATTGCACACATGCCCGTTTAGGGGGTGCTAGATGGTGTCAAAGTGATACCCCCTGCACCCTTGACAAATTCGGTATTTACCGATTCGGTAAATACTGAATCGGTATTTGAATTGAATCCTATGGGCTTCAAGGCCCATAGGATTCAATAGGAAATACAGATTCAGTATTTACCGAATCGGTAAATACCGAATTTTTAAGGAATCGGTAATAAATCAGATGTTGGTACTTACATCCCATTTACCGATTTTGAAATACCGAATCGGTAAAATTCGGTAATATTCGGTATTTCAAAATCGGTAAATGTGATTTACCTGCATCTGGCCCTAGGTGTATTATTGTTTTACATAAAATGTTTTAAAACTTTGTTTGAAATGAAATGCATGCACACTTAGGGCCAGATGTAGGTGGTCGTTTCAGGCCATTTACTGACCGGTTACGGCCGTTTTCGGCCGTTTCCGATCGTTAAATGGCAAATCGGTATGTAAGGGCTTAAATCCAAGGCCACGTGTAGGTAAATCTACATTTACAGAATCGGAAAAATTATTTGTTCGTTAAAATACCGAATCGGTAATTTTACCGATTCTGTTAATTTGTTATGTAGGGGGGAGTCTTCTGAGTCCCAAAGGCCTTAACGAATCGGTATTTTAGCATGAAATCAAACTTCATGGTAAAATACTGATTCCGGTGTGCATGCACATGTGTGCTCGCACATCTATGTAATGTGAAAGGCAGACCTGCTCTTAGGGCTGGTTTGCTTGCTACATGGCACTTGTGCCTGTTTTGAGGGTGTCAGAGGGTGTCAAAGTGATACCCCCTGCATCCTTGTGCATACTTTTTTTTTTATATAGCATTGTCGAATCTAGTTCTTACTGTTATTGATTTACTGTTTGGTAATAGTGGTTAATAACATTTTTTATTATATTTCACCACAGATTCAACTGCAGATTATTTGGGAATTAGACAAAACGTCAAAGATAGCTTGACCCCGGGAGCCGGCCGCTCATGTCGGGTGCGATCTCAGGCTACACCAGTGCTATAAGACTTGGGGAAGGGGTTGGAGCCAAGTGTCTTCTCCGAGTCCGTGCCATCACACCGCCCCTCGGGGGCCTCCGTCAAGCGGTTTAGGGAGGTACCATATCACATTGTTTTCAAATGCAGTCAGGTCCACAAACGGCCCCCACTTACTTTGAGAATAGTGAAGCTGCAGCAGGTGCAAATAAGGTTTAGACAGTGTTACAAGCGCTGCTCAGAACTCTGAAGTATGGCACCCAACATCCAGGACTTATGCCATTTGTGCAAGGCAGTGACATCGAAGCAACTCAGGGACCAAAACCACGAACAAACACTCATGTATTAAAATTTTAGTATTGATGCTTGACTGAGGCCAAGGAGATCAGAGTGCATGAGTCTCATGCTCGATCGATTGAGCTAGCCGGATCGGGCAACAAAAAGTATAAAATAGTTATGTAAATAGTTATTTAATAAAATGTTTTACCCTGTTACTTTGCTGGTGTGTTGTATATATTTATAATATTTGCAAAGGGTTTGTCGTTGTTTTGGGTGGGGTGGGTGGCGGAGCCGAGCTGTCTTGCAGCCATCATCGTGTGGAGCTCAGTTCATCTCACTAGTTTCGTATTTCTCATGAAGGGTTGTTCTTAATGTTTCTATTTTAGCTAGGTCAAAAAGAGATCCCATTAGTGGCCTACTGATTTTGCTCGATTCCTTTTGTTTTTTTACTCAATTTTTCACTATCTGCAAAGACTAAACAGAGTATTGCGACTCTGTGCTTGTTTGTAAATAGAGAATGAACCAAAGAGAACCAATTCTCAAACAGTAAATGCTTGGATAACAATCAATCAAATGGAGAGAGAAGCAGACACGATGGATTAGAACGGGGCAAAGGCCTGCATTAACTACCCTTCACTATCTGCAAAGAGAGAGTACTACTAAGAGAAAAGAGGGTGGGGGCAGCGTTCAAAGCACATCAGCGTGCATAAACACGAAAAAGTTTTGACCTATCACGTACTTGACATTTGACAGTTTTTGATATTTGCTATTAAAAAACCATTGAAATTCACAGAAAAAACCATAGGTTTTAGACCATATATAGTTAGGGATTAGCATTTACAAAACCTTAATTTACTTGCACAACACCATAGAAATTCGCATATATAGTTAGATGCAATAACTATATATCGCGCACCCGCAATCCACTGCTGATGATGTCACATATTACATCATTCATGACATGGTCAGTGACATCACTGATGACATCACTGATGACATCTCAAATGACATCACTGATGACATCACTGATGACATCAATCATGTGATAATACGATTAACCTCTTCAGACTCTAATATAACCTTAGATACACTCAGAGTAAACAGGCACTAACAGATTGTTACTCATCCATGGAGTTACTAATACACCTAGTCAGTCATGCAAATAATCAATCACACTTCCATTTCCTCAACTATACAGTTATACACACCTTACTTATTCAAACATATTCTAACATATATTTACTCTCTTATACAATCACTGATACAAGTTTTCAATGATCCATGCAGCCACTCACACATTCACTGGCTCTTATACACAGTAATTTATATATGTGAACTCTCATATGTTCTTTGTTTTACATATGTACTTACTTTGACATGTAGCATTGAGATATCCATTCACTCACCAATACACTCATGCACACAGTCAACCACCCATACAGCTGTTTCCACATGCAGTTTTGAACCCATACATCTAGAGAATCAACTGTTCATACATCTATGCACAGAGTCACACACCTTCCAGACACCCACACACACACACTCACTCTCCCATACAAATACTTGGGCAACCAATCAATAACCCATATAGTTACTCATATAGGTACTGATCAACACATGCAGCATCTTACACAACAACAGAGATACTGATGCACACATTCAGACAGTTTAGTCACTAACCCATGCACTCAGTGAGACACATTTAATCATTTTCTCATACAGTCAGTCATGCACCTACTAAATCCTTCATCCAGACACTTATACATCCACTCATTCTTCAATATTAAGACATATTTTAACTTTACAGAAACTTACAGTCACTGGATGATGTCATCAGTGATGTCATCAGTGATGTCATTTGAGATGTCATCAGTGATGTCATTTGAGATGTCATCAGTGATGTCATCAGTGATGTCACTGACCATGTCATGAATGATGTAATATGTGACATCATCAGCAGTGGATTGCGGGTGCGGGATATATAGTTATTGCATCTAACTATATATGCGAATTTCTATGGTTTTGTGCGAGTAAATTAAGGTTTTGTAAATGCTAATCCCTAACTATATATGGTCTAAAACCTATGTTTTTTTCGGTGAATATATATATATATATATATATATATATATATATATATATATATATATATATATATATATATATATATATATATATATATATATATATATATATATATATATATATATATATATATATATATATATACATATATATATATATTACCTACTGGCGGTCGCCAGTAGGTAGTTATAGTTATATAGTTAGGACCTAGTTTCCATAGGAAATCCTCAACATTCTATTTGGAATAACTTTGGCCCTAGTGGATGAGTCTTTGTGAATTTCTCAAAGAAGATGGCTAGGTCCGCTGCGCTCCTTCCCTGAAAGTTTGGGGGGGATTGGTCAAGTGGGGGCTGAGATATAAGGGGGGTCCCAAAACGTGTTTTCTCCATGTTATTTTCCATAGGACCTTTAGACTCGGCTACAGGTCGAACGGCTGAATGGATTTATAAGAAATTTGCCAAAACTGTAGAGTCTTGTTCGCAGATTACGCTTTTTTTGGAATGGTGTAAATCCGTTCAGTAGTTGTTGAGAAAATTAAAGTTAAAGCCAATTATATATCTATAGGCGCGCACACGTGCGCGCACCCAAGCGGCTGCGCGTGAGCGGAATTTTTTTGGGCTGCGTGACGTCTGTTAACGTTCGATTCGAAGAAAATCAGGAAGTTTTGTCCGCCATTTTGTCACTGCGAGTAAATATATTGTTCATTTCAAAGCGTTGAAACATGGAAAGGGGAGAAGTTAGAGATTGTTTTGCTGCGTAGCTTTTCTCGGGGTGTGCAGTAATGCCCTTAAACGCGAAAAGATATAATTTTTTCCCGAAAAAAAATACGGGGTACGCGCACCCGGTCGCGCACACCTATTTACAAGAGTGTGAAAATGGAGATAAATCAGAAGTTTGAGTGCTTAGATATAAGGTGGCTCTGAAAAGAGCCCTTGTGTTAATTGAGTGTTTTCTGCATTTATAAGTAAGTACCGATGCAGAGCCTGATGTTGCAGAGGAAGATTCTGTTTCCCTCATTCGTGAAATGAACACCGTCTCTCCTATAGATGTCTTGCATGTGGTATCGCAAGTTGTTGTGGTAAATAGAACCCATGCTATAATCTCTGAGGAACGCAGAAACAGATTTATTTACATGTCTCCTTGCTTTCTCAAATTGTGCACAATGGTGATTGGACCAATTCCATTTCTGTCTTTGGCATATATTGGAATATACCAAGGAAGATCGAGGAAAAAGTGTCATCAATTGTCGAAAGGTGTCTTTTAGAAGCATTTCCAGACCTACCCCAGTGATTGTGCCTAGATCGTTCCCACCACAGTGCACAATTATAAGGTCTGGTTCTGGGAGATGCATAAAAGTTTTCACCAATGGAATCAATTGGTGACATTTCAATCCTCTTTTGGAAATCCATGTTATGTGTACATTTGGTAAGCTGAGGTTGCAAATTCGTCTGCTTACTGCATATTTTTCACTCCAGTGAATATAACTGTGTCCTATTAGCCAGACCTTCATTTTCAAGGGATTTGTAGTCGTCCTCCGATCGGTTCTGGAAGTGGAATGGTAGTTAGAAGTTGAAATTCTAAATAAAGAAAAAGGAAGAGGCTGGGTGTGGTTTAAAAAATAAAAATGATTGGTTGATTGTAACAAGTGGAGATTGAACAGGTTAATGTTTATGTTAAACGAAAAGTACTATTGGGTGTGAAAAAACAAGATATGTAATAGAGCTGTGTATTGGTAGGTGTTTCTGGAGGGAAAATAGTGTTCTTAGTTTGTTGTAGAATGTTAAGACATGAACTTTCGACCTGTGCGTTCAGCAAGGTGCAGAATGAGGTGTAACCATGGAAACAGCCGGAGATGGCAGTTGGTGATGGGTTCACTCTTTGGTGCCTCTGCATCTGAGTCTGTTCTCTGGTGGCTGGCGGACAACTGTTTGTTATTGTGTAGATGAAAGGGTGATAAGGAGAGAAATACGACATAGTGTCTGGCCTGTAGAAGCGTGGGAGCAGTGATTAACTCTGAGTGAAACGGAACTGTGTCGGTGCTTAGTAACAATAAAAAAAAAATGTTAACAGTGGTATAACTGTCTTTACGGTGCGCGACCTACTAAGAAAGAGTTCACGGGCCGTAATTGGCTTGCAGGTTCTAGTATCAGTAAGTGAGGTCGAGAAAAGAAAACATTCAGGACTTTATTTATGAAGGCCTTGCGCCACCGGTGCGTTACTTTTTCCCATTTTAAAAAATGAGGCACTGGCGGCGGAAGGTCTTCATAAATAAGGTCCTCAGTGACTACAGTTAAGGTTATGTGGAACCCATGAATAGTTTTTCAATATGAAATCATTTCAGTTGAGATTATGGATTAAAAGAGAAACCGTGAATATTTGAAATGTTTATTTAGAAATGTACTGTTTTAAAGGCAAATCATTATGTAATATGAGTACAGAAATTGCAAAAAACACAGTAATTGGTATTGTCAGTAGTACATGGAATACAAACGCTATAGTTGAAGAAAAATGAATATAGTTGGAAAAAAACATTGTACAGTCTTATAAGGAAGTAGATTATATTTTAATAAATGGAAGAAGGTTTCTGGCCTTTCAGTTTAGGAACGATATATGAAAATGCAAGTGGTTATACATCATTACTTTATGAATCAGCTGTCAAACAACACGAAATCATAATGTCCACTGTTAGTAAAGCAAGTAGGTCTGTTCTTCAAAAGAAAATATGGAAAAGAACGTGAAGAATATAGAAAACCAAAAGGAAATGAGGACGTCAATAGCTTGTTTGAGAGTTATTGAAGCATTGTTTAGGCAAAATAGGTAGATTCTGCTTGTAACAGGAAATCAGTTTTATCATTTGAAAGTATGTCAGCTATCCAATGGAAAAGAGTAAAGCAGTACTGATGATCTGTTATAATCGGAGCCTCTTTTACCATCAGAGGGCAGCTCGGTGGGTTTTTGATGTAGCTCGCTGTTAGGAAAGAGTTAACCGTCCATTGTGTAGGCAAAGTATGCAGCAAGTGCCTCTAACATGAAATCATTGTTATCATCTGAAAACATGTCAGCCATCCAATTGAGAAGATGAAAGGAGCATTCATGATCTGTCATTATTGGGGCGTCTTTTACCATCATAGGGCAGCTCGGTGGGTTTTCGATGCTGTTTTCTGTGAATGTTAGCTTAGTGAAAGATATGTGTGTGAGCAGATGCAACGTTCAGTTTTAAATGTGACAATGGCGGTCTTGTTCATGTCTTCCGATTCAAGGTCGGTATTCGCTGCCAAATACAAAGATTAAGAAACGCATGCGTGGGGTACATAGTGTGCATTCTTAAAGGAAAGCAAATGAAGGGTTATTTTTACCGCGTTAGCATTGTCGTTTAAAAAGTTATAGTGATTTCTATTATATGTGAAGAAAGTGTCACTGATGAAGACTGAAAATAAATCCTTATAAATGATAGGGACTGGTGTATTTTAGAAAAGGTGTGTAACATTACATGAATTGTGGAAAAAAAAATAATGTAATTGAAAGTGTATGGTTTGAAAATGAAAAGTAGAGGTTTATAGTTCATGTTTTGAAAGCAGTTCTAGAGGGTCAGATGAAAGTGTATGGTTTGAAAATGAAAAGTAGAGGTTTATAGTTCACGTTTTGAAAGCAGTTCTAGAGGGTCAGATGCATGATAGATTTATAAAAAATAGAACATGTTTTTAAATAGTATTTTGGAAAAAATATGTGCCTTTATGTACTATTTACATTATCTGCCTGTTGCGTATTCTTTGAGTTTTAGTAATCCTGTGTCTTATAAGTTATCTAGGGGCGGTTTGAGGTTCATGGTGGGTTTGGGCAGGGAGGGTAGGTTGGGGGTTTGTAATAGGGGGTTCGGGTGGGGTGGAGTGCGGAGTTTAATGAAAAGTGAGGGGGGCGGGGAGTTACGGTGTTTGGTAATGGAGCAGAGTCAGAGGACGCCACATTTGTGTTATGGGGTGCCACGGAAATATGTATTTATTCTCAGAGGTTTATTATATTAAGGATATATATCAGCATGGTGGCTCTTGTCGTTTTGTGGTTCTGTGTATGTTTATAATGCTGGCCCTGTAGTTTTTGTTTATGGACCTTATTACGACACACAGGAGAGCTACGTTGCACAGTTGGAGATTAGAGACTTAGGAAATAAAACTTTATAATTGTAAGGGCTGTAAGCGATAGAAATCGCCCGTTCTCGGTGTAAAAAATATCACTGCTATTGGTGGTATTTTCTACGGTGTTAGTACTCAAAGGAGAATAGTAACATATATGTGAAATAAAATTATGTAATAGGCTCAGCATTTCACATTATCGCGTGAAAACAAAAGTTGCTTTTACATAGCAATAAGTCTCTTATAATTAAGGGACGGAGTGTATATAGTGCTATTTAGTACTCTGCTATGTGATTGATGTCGAATATTTCATAAGAGGAGGCTTTAAAAGTTTTTCGATAAACTGGTTTTCTAGGGAAGTGGGTGGAGTGTTCCATGTAAATTGCAGAATAGAAACTAGTAAAAACCAATTGGAAGTGTTGTTTTAAAGTCACATGACTGCACATGCGTGTCTCGACGCGATAGGTGGGTGCGCGCACCCGGTCGCGCACTATAAGAAAGCGGCGAGAAAATATCAGCTAATATGCTCTTGAAGCTTGTTTTGGTACAAAGAGTTAGTTCTGAAAAGAACTTTTTTTTTTTTTTTTTTTTTTGGGAAACAAGTGTTATGATGCTTTTGATTTCTTAAAGTTGCTACGACATTTTTCAGTATGTTATACTATCCAAATAAAGTGAAGAAATTTAACTTTTCTTGGAGCATTTATGACTCTCAATTTTGTGTTTAATTAGAGTAAAGCTTTGCTCTCCGTATACAAGAAGTTCTCCACAGTTCGTGCATTTTATGTGCACCTTCGCCAGACATGGTTTCAAGTCCATTTCAGCACTCGATGGAGATACAGGTCGTCCTCCGGAAGATGTGCTGATTACTTCTGATGGTAATAGCGTGGCCTCCGTTTTTCTTGTCAAAGGTGGTCGCTCATTTCCTTCAGATTCGGAAGATAAATGCAGAACGGTAGCCATTGTAGCGAAGTCTTCGGGAAGATGTTCGACGTTGTTCTCTCTTGAGAGTAGAAAAGAAAGTGATGGAAGTGGGTGGAGTGCTGCGTGTAAATTCCAGAATAGAAACTACCAAGAATCAATTAGAAGTGTTGTTTAGAAGTCACATGACTTCACATGCAAGTGTCAGGTCCTGTACGCGATAGGAGGGTGCGCGCACCCTGTCGCGCACTACAATGATATTAACACCATACACAGGGTCTGGGCTTACTGGCAATAAGGACAAGCCTCACCAGAACAATGATAAACCAAGAAAAATACCAATATTGCCACGTTATTTTAAAACTGGATCTCGGGTGATCTCTCGAATGACTGAATGAAGCAGTAATTCTCAATGAACCATATTTCAGAATGAATCAGTTTTATTCTGAACTTAGATGCATATATCAATTCAGTATGCAATTTTTGTGTTTTGATTCATGGAACATTTCTTTAGTTCCACAATGAGCACAGATATTGAAACAATTAACAATAAGTACAAACCATAATTTAGACCACAAAATCACAACTCACACTCATCATTCATACCACACAAAACAGTCAAGATATAATACACTTATTTACAATCTATACAATATCACAGTTGAAATACAAACACAGCATTGGAAATGAGTAAGTACACAACGTTATTAGTTTTTGAAATAATCAAAGGTTCCTAATGCCGGATAGAAGAGGTCTACGCGTTTCGATAACCCCTGGTTATGGGGAAATCTCATCAGGACCGTGTGCCTGTGAATGGAGAACGAGAATCGATCAGAGGGGGGGACAAAACCAGCTACCTCACAACGCTACATTGGGAGAAAAGAGAACTAATCCTACCTCTCAGTAGTAGACTTTGCGTTTGCGGGTCTCACTGTTGGATAAAAAATGAGGTGGATTTTAAAACCTCTAAAGAGAGAATGCCAGGGAGGCAATTAATCAATCTCAACATGAACATTCACTCGTGTCTACTTACATCGTGTTGCGCCTACTGTGGCCGTTTGTTGAACTGGAAAGGTCAGGTTGGTGCGGGAAGCTGGGGGATAAGGAAATGGCTTATGAGCTTATTTTGAGGGGGGGCGAGCCACTCTGTTGCTATATGGTGTTGATTTTTAAGGAACAAGGGAACTTACTTTTGTTTGTTGAGCGCAGGGATTTAAATTGTGTCTCGGTTTAGGTGGAGTGAGTCAGTGGCGTGCTCCTGTTTTCCTGTAAGTGAAATGGAGCAAGTATCAGATATCTGAATTGCGTGAAAAGATCGCCGAATTTGCGGTGGTTTACTTGCTTGAGTTAACGTTTTACCTGTGAGCGTCGTGTCCGCTGTCTTCGTGGGGGGGTCTGCACTCGTCGATCTCTGTTCAATAAGTCCAGTGACCGGCACCATCCAGTCGGTAACTTCGCTCTCGTGTTCAGTTGGGTTTAAAATCACTTCCTGGTTTCCCGGGGGGTTTTGGGGATTGTAGTTCTTTCGCCCGTGGTCATGGAGACGGGCCGCTTTTGATGTCAGGAGTGTGTTGGGCCGTAGGTCACGGTCTCTCAGGGAAACAGCAGTCTGAATCTCATTCTTTGCATTATCCTTAGCCTATTAGAGGCGATAGAGTTCGGAAAGTTCATTAAGTCCGTTTATGGCAGAGTTGAATTTGACAATTAACATTGCTTCCGTGTGTGACAGTTTCTCTTCCATGTCTCCACCTCTGGGATCTTTCTCAATTTTTGCAATTACTGTCCATGTTAAATCGTCAACGGTATGTTTGTGATTGATCCAATGGTTAACCAATGGGGCAGTTAGCACATTCTTTTTGATGCGTGATTTGTGCTGGGTTATGCGACATCTCACCTCTTGGCTTGTTTTGCCTATGTAAATTTTGTCACAAGGGCATTTGATTCCATACACGACGAACTTAGATTTACAATTTGTAAATTTGTCATGTTTCCACGATATCTGTTTGTGCTGGAATAGATTCCCTTCTTCAGTGCTGGCGCAGCAGATACAGGAGCCACATCTATGGTGTCCTTGGATAGGTGGTAATCCAAGCATGGTGCTGATTGTTGGTATGTTCGGTTTGACTGCTGCTCGAACTAGGTGATTGGCTACGCTTTGGTCCTTTTTGAAGGCAAATAATGGTTTGTCTTTAAGTGTCTCATCGATGTTTTCCACTAAATGCCAATTTTGCAAGATTGTTTTTTTGAAATCATTGGAATTAGGGCAGAATGTGGAGACACAGACCATCCTATTTTCGGGTGGTTTGACCTTACTCGTTAAAAGTGTATCTCGGGGAATCCACCATACTCTTTTCATCGTTCTTCTGAGGAGTTTTAAAGGGTAGCCTCTTTGGGAAAGTTTTTCTGTCAAGTTTGCAGCATGTAGCATATATGCGTCCTTGTAATAGCAATTTCGCTTGATCCGCAAATATTGTGAGAAAGGGAGATTCTCTTTTAGATTCCGTGGGTGGCTGCTGTAAAAGTGCAGTGCCTTGTTTCTGTCCGTCAGTTTTTTGTACAAAGTTGTTACCAGACCGTCATCAGTCGGATACACTTCAACATCGAGGAATGCCATTTTAATTTTGGAATAGTTAATGGTGAATTTGATTTCCTCCGTTCTCGCATTTAGCCATTGGTGAAATTCCTTTAGTTCGTCCTCCGTCCCCTTCCATGTCATAAAAACATTGTCGATATATCGACTCCAACTTGTGATTTTTTCTATGAATGGGTTCGACTGGTACACAAACTTTTCTTCAAACAATGCCATAAAAAGTATGGCTAACTCCGGTGCAAAGGGGCAACCCATGGCTACCCCGCTTATTTGAAAAAAGAAGTCTCCATCGAAATTGAAGAAGTTCTTTTTTAATGCTAGTGTGGCTAGCTGCAGAATGAATTCCGTTGGAACTCTGGTGGGTCTTGGTCGTTGATCTAGAAAAAACTGTATTGCATCCAGTCCGTCACTCTGGGGGATCTGGGTATACAGTGAACATACATCCATCGTGACTAGGTAGTCTTCATTTTGATTAAATGATATAGTCGGAAGTTTGTTCATAAAATCAGTTGTATCTCTCAGAAAAGATTTAACTTCTGTCATGAAAGGTTTCAGAAAAAAGTCTACAAACTTAGACACTGGTTCAAACAATGACTCACATCCCGAGACTATTGGTCTACCGGGGGGATTTTGTTCATCTTTGTGAATTTTGGGCAAGACGTAAAACAAAGGTATTCGTGAGGTATTGCATTTCAAATATTCGAATTCTTTTTTACCAATGATGCCTTCTGATAAACCTTTTTCCAGAATTGGGTTTAGCTGTTGTTGTAATTCTGCGGTCGGATTGTGATTTATTTTCCTGTAGTATTTGACATTGTCCAGTTGACTCCTTACTTCTTTTTTGTAATTTTCAGTGTCCCAAATTACAATGGCGCCGCCCTTATCCGCCTGTTTTATTACGATTGAAGTGTCTTTTTTCAGATGTTCTAAGGCACGTTTCTCATCATATGTGATATTAAATTTGGTCCAATTTTTTCTTTCTTCCATTTTACTTAATGCTGATAGAATGGTTTTTTCAAAAATCACGGTTTCTTTCGCAATTTTGTTAGATGGTGGGCAAAATTTTGATTTTTTCTTTAGTCCGGTAACCTCTAATGGTTGACTTACTGGTGTTTGGGAGAAGAAAGATTTTAGTTTAATTTTGCGGCAAAATTCCAGGGCCTCCATTTTTAGTTTGACGAAGTTGGTGGGTCTCCTGGGGACAAAGGAGAGTCCTTTCTCAAGTATGCTTTTCTCCGATGGTGTAAGGATTTTATTTGACAAGTTGAAGATCGGGGAAGCTACCAGTTCTTGTAGTTCCGTCTCCGTGTCGACATTTCCCATGGCTGGTTGTACCGTGGGCGCGCTCGGTTTTCCGGTTGGCCTCTTCCTAAAAAAGGACCTGCAGAGGGTCCTGGTTGTTGTTGGAATGCTCCTCTTTTGTTCCCACCTCTCCTTTGGTTATATCCGTCACTGTCACTATTGCTTGATGCCGATGAGGTGTCTGAGAAGGAAATAAACTTATTGTTTGACCGTCCTTGGTATTCTCCTAAGTATCTTCTTGATTCAACTCTGGAGTAGAAATCCGTTTGTAGATAAGGATATGTCCTTTCGAAGTTAAAGTTTTTCTTGTCTTTTTGGAACTGATTTTCTTTTTGATTGATTGTATAGTCCTTAAATTCTAAGATGTCCTTTTCAACTTTTTCCAATAATGTCTTTGCGTCCGTAATAGCTGGGTTAGTTTGTATCTCACTTTCCAGTGTTTTAATCTCTTGTAACTGTTGCAACGAGATTCTTTGTGCCGTCTCAACCGTTAAGACCATGAGGTCTCGGCTGCACTTGGTCTCTATAAAGCTGTATCCTTTCTTATAAATAGGGTCGTCGGTGAATATCACGGGGATATTTTTGATCTGTAGTCCTCCTGGTATTAGTGGAAAACATCGATGAGACACTTAAAGACAAACCATTATTTGCCTTCAAAAAGGACCAAAGCGTAGCCAATCACCTAGTTCGAGCAGCAGTCAAACCGAACATACCAACAATCAGCACCATGCTTGGATTACCACCTATCCAAGGACACCATAGATGTGGCTCCTGTATCTGCTGCGCCAGCACTGAAGAAGGGAATCTATTCCAGCACAAACAGATATCGTGGAAACATGACAAATTTACAAATTGTAAATCTAAGTTCGTCGTGTATGGAATCAAATGCCCTTGTGACAAAATTTACATAGGCAAAACAAGCCAAGAGGTGAGATGTCGCATAACCCAGCACAAATCACGCATCAAAAAGAATGTGCTAACTGCCCCATTGGTTAACCATTGGATCAATCACAAACATACCGTTGACGATTTAACATGGACAGTAATTGCAAAAATTGAGAAAGATCCCAGAGGTGGAGACATGGAAGAGAAACTGTCACACACGGAAGCAATGTTAATTGTCAAATTCAACTCTGCCATAAACGGACTTAATGAACTTTCCGAACTCTATCGCCTCTAATAGGCTAAGGATAATGCAAAGAATGAGATTCAGACTGCTGTTTCCCTGAGAGACCGTGACCTACGGCCCAACACACTCCTGACATCAAAAGCGGCCCGTCTCCATGACCACGGGCGAAAGAACTACAATCCCCAAAACCCCCCGGGAAACCAGGAAGTGATTTTAAACCCAACTGAACACGAGAGCGAAGTTACCGACTGGATGGTGCCGGTCACTGGACTTATTGAACAGAGATCGACGAGTGCAGACCCCCCCACGAAGACAGCGGACACGACGCTCACAGGTAAAACGTTAACTCAAGCAAGTAAACCACCGCAAATTCGGCGATCTTTTCACGCAATTCAGATATCTGATACTTGCTCCATTTCACTTACAGGAAAACAGGAGCACGCCACTGACTCACTCCACCTAAACCGAGACACAATTTAAATCCCTGCGCTCAACAAACAAAAGTAAGTTCCCTTGTTCCTTAAAAATCAACACCATATAGCAACAGAGTGGCTCGCCCCCCCTCAAAATAAGCTCATAAGCCATTTCCTTATCCCCCAGCTTCCCGCACCAACCTGACCTTTCCAGTTCAACAAACGGCCACAGTAGGCGCAACACGATGTAAGTAGACACGAGTGAATGTTCATGTTGAGATTGATTAATTGCCTCCCTGGCATTCTCTCTTTAGAGGTTTTAAAATCCACCTCATTTTTTATCCAACAGTGAGACCCGCAAACGCAAAGTCTACTACTGAGAGGTAGGATTAGTTCTCTTTTCTCCCAATGTAGCGTTGTGAGGTAGCTGGTTTTGTCCCCCCCTCTGATCGATTCTCGTTCTCCATTCACAGGCACACGGTCCTGATGAGATTTCCCCATAACCAGGGGTTATCGAAACGCGTAGACCTCTTCTATCCGGCATTAGGAACCTTTGATTATTTCAAAAACTAATAACGTTGTGTACTTACTCATTTCCAATGCTGTGTTTGTATTTCAACTGTGATATTGTATAGATTGTAAATAAGTGTATTATATCTTGACTGTTTTGTGTGGTATGAATGATGAGTGTGAGTTGTGATTTTGTGGTCTAAATTATGGTTTGTACTTATTGTTAATTGTTTCAATATCTGTGCTCATTGTGGAACTAAAGAAATGTTCCATGAATCAAAAAACAAAAATTGCATACTGAATTGATATATGCATCTAAGTTCAGAATAAAACTGATTCATTCTGAAATATGGTTCATTGAGAATTACTGCTTCATTCAGTCATTCGAGAGATCACCCGAGATCCAGTTTTAAAATAACGTGGCAATATTGGTATTTTTCTTGGTTTATCATTGTTCTGGTGAGGCTTGTCCTTATTGCCAGTAAGCCCAGACCCTGTGTATGGTGTTAATACTTTTGCAGAAGCCGTTCTGCGAGGTCTTGATTAGACCCTATTTGGAGGTACTGACTTTGTTCTGACCAAAGCTCAGTTTTGTTGCATGTTGGTGTGAGTTTTTTTATATTGAGTGAATTTTTGTTTGAGTTACAAGTGATACTTTGCACAGTATGTCTGAGGATCAAACATTTGCCTATAATGAGGAACACATAAAAAACCTTTTGGCGAAACCCCCTCCCTTCGCTTCAGCTACACTAAGTACTACTGCCAAAAACCAAAACGAGACAGAGAAACTTTTGAGACTAAAAAAGAAACAGATCCGCACAGACCTACATGGTCATTACCTCCTCCAGCATTTGCGGGCTGGCACAATACCAGGAGGACTACAGATCAAAAATATCCCCGTGATATTCACCGACGACCCTATTTATAAGAAAGGATACAGCTTTATAGAGACCAAGTGCAGCCGAGACCTCATGGTCTTAACGGTTGAGACGGCACAAAGAATCTCGTTGCAACAGTTAGAAGAGATTAAAACACTGGAAAGTGAGATACAAACTAACCCAGCTATTACGGACGCAAAGACATTATTGGAAAAAGTTGAAAAGGACATCTTAGAATTTAAGGACTATACAATCAATCAAAAAGAAAATCAGTTCCAAAAAGACAAGAAAAACTTTAACTTCGAAAGGACATATCCTTATCTACAAACGGATTTCTACTCCAGAGTTGAATCAAGAAGATACTTAGGAGAATACCAAGGACGGTCAAACAATAAGTTTATTTCCTTCTCAGACACCTCATCGGCATCAAGCAATAGTGACAGTGACGGATATAACCAAAGGAGAGGTGGGAACAAAAGAGGAGCATTCCAACAACAACCAGGACCCTCTGCAGGTCCTTTTTTAGGAAGAGGCCAACCGGAAAACCGAGCGCGCCCACGGTACAACCAGCCATGGGAAATGTCGACACGGAGACGGAACTACAAGAACTGGTAGCTTCCCCGATCTTCAACTTGTCAAATAAAATCCTTACACCATCGGAGAAAAGCATACTTGAGAAAGGACTCTCCTTTGTTCCCAGGAGACCCACCAACTTCGTCAAACTAAAAATGGAGGCCCTGGAATTTTGCCGCAAAATTAAACTAAAATCTTTCTTCTCCCAAACACCAGTAAGTCAACCATTAGAGGTTACCGGACTAAAGAAAAAATCAAAATTTTGCCCACCATCTAACAAAATTGCGAAAGAAACCGTGATTTTTGAAAAAACCATTCTATCAGCATTAAGTAAAATGGAAGAAAGAAAAAATTGGACCAAATTTAATATCACATATGATGAGAAACGTGCCTTAGAACATCTGAAAAAAGACACTTCAATCGTAATAAAACAGGCGGATAAGGGCGGCGCCATTGTAATTTGGGACACTGAAAATTACAAAAAAGAAGTAAGGAGTCAACTGGACAATGTCAAATACTACAGGAAAATAAATCACAATCCGACCGCAGAATTACAACAACAGCTAAACCCAATTCTGGAAAAAGGTTTATCAGAAGGCATCATTGGTAAAAAAGAATTCGAATATTTGAAATGCAATACCTCACGAATACCTTTGTTTTACGTCTTGCCCAAAATTCACAAAGATGAACAAAATCCCCCCGGTAGACCAATAGTCTCGGGATGTGAGTCATTGTTTGAACCAGTGTCTAAGTTTGTAGACTTTTTTCTGAAACCTTTCATGACAGAAGTTAAATCTTTTCTGAGAGATACAACTGATTTTATGAACAAACTTCCGACTATATCATTTAATCAAAATGAAGACTACCTAGTCACGATGGATGTATGTTCACTGTATACCCAGATCCCCCAGAGTGACGGACTGGATGCAATACAGTTTTTTCTAGATCAACGACCAAGACCCACCAGAGTTCCAACGGAATTCATTCTGCAGCTAGCCACACTAGCATTAAAAAAGAACTTCTTCAATTTCGATGGAGACTTCTTTTTTCAAATAAGCGGGGTAGCCATGGGTTGCCCCTTTGCACCGGAGTTAGCCATACTTTTTATGGCATTGTTTGAAGAAAAGTTTGTGTACCAGTCGAACCCATTCATAGAAAAAATCACAAGTTGGAGTCGATATATCGACGATGTTTTTATGACATGGAAGGGGACGGAGGACGAACTAAAGGAATTTCACCAATGGCTAAATGCGAGAACGGAGGAAATCAAATTCACCATTAACTATTCCAAAATTAAAATGGCATTCCTCGATGTTGAAGTGTATCCGACTGATGACGGTCTGGTAACAACTTTGTACAAAAAACTGACGGACAGAAACAAGGCACTGCACTTTTACAGCAGCCACCCACGGAATCTAAAAGAGAATCTCCCTTTCTCACAATATTTGCGGATCAAGCGAAATTGCTATTACAAGGACGCATATATGCTACATGCTGCAAACTTGACAGAAAAACTTTCCCAAAGAGGCTACCCTTTAAAACTCCTCAGAAGAACGATGAAAAGAGTATGGTGGATTCCCCGAGATACACTTTTAACGAGTAAGGTCAAACCACCCGAAAATAGGATGGTCTGTGTCTCCACATTCTGCCCTAATTCCAATGATTTCAAAAAAACAATCTTGCAAAATTGGCATTTAGTGGAAAACATCGATGAGACACTTAAAGACAAACCATTATTTGCCTTCAAAAAGGACCAAAGCGTAGCCAATCACCTAGTTCGAGCAGCAGTCAAACCGAACATACCAACAATCAGCACCATGCTTGGATTACCACCTATCCAAGGACACCATAGATGTGGCTCCTGTATCTGCTGCGCCAGCACTGAAGAAGGGAATCTATTCCAGCACAAACAGATATCGTGGAAACATGACAAATTTACAAATTGTAAATCTAAGTTCGTCGTGTATGGAATCAAATGCCCTTGTGACAAAATTTACATAGGCAAAACAAGCCAAGAGGTGAGATGTCGCATAACCCAGCACAAATCACGCATCAAAAAGAATGTGCTAACTGCCCCATTGGTTAACCATTGGATCAATCACAAACATACCGTTGACGATTTAACATGGACAGTAATTGCAAAAATTGAGAAAGATCCCAGAGGTGGAGACATGGAAGAGAAACTGTCACACACGGAAGCAATGTTAATTGTCAAATTCAACTCTGCCATAAACGGACTTAATGAACTTTCCGAACTCTATCGCCTCTAATAGGCTAAGGATAATGCAAAGAATGAGATTCAGACTGCTGTTTCCCTGAGAGACCGTGACCTACGGCCCAACACACTCCTGACATCAAAAGCGGCCCGTCTCCATGACCACGGGCGAAAGAACTACAATCCCCAAAACCCCCCGGGAAACCAGGAAGTGATTTTAAACCCAACTGAACACGAGAGCGAAGTTACCGACTGGATGGTGCCGGTCACTGGACTTATTGAACAGAGATCGACGAGTGCAGACCCCCCCACGAAGACAGCGGACACGACGCTCACAGGTAAAACGTTAACTCAAGCAAGTAAACCACCGCAAATTCGGCGATCTTTTCACGCAATTCAGATATCTGATACTTGCTCCATTTCACTTACAGGAAAACAGGAGCACGCCACTGACTCACTCCACCTAAACCGAGACACAATTTAAATCCCTGCGCTCAACAAACAAAAGTAAGTTCCCTTGTTCCTTAAAAATCAACACCATATAGCAACAGAGTGGCTCGCCCCCCCTCAAAATAAGCTCATAAGCCATTTCCTTATCCCCCAGCTTCCCGCACCAACCTGACCTTTCCAGTTCAACAAACGGCCACAGTAGGCGCAACACGATGTAAGTAGACACGAGTGAATGTTCATGTTGAGATTGATTAATTGCCTCCCTGGCATTCTCTCTTTAGAGGTTTTAAAATCCACCTCATTTTTTATCCAACAGTGAGACCCGCAAACGCAAAGTCTACTACTGAGAGGTAGGATTAGTTCTCTTTTCTCCCAATGTAGCGTTGTGAGGTAGCTGGTTTTGTCCCCCCCTCTGATCGATTCTCGTTCTCCATTCACAGGCACACGGTCCTGATGAGATTTCCCCATAACCAGGGGTTATCGAAACGCGTAGACCTCTTCTATCCGGCATTAGGAACCTTTGATTATTTCAAAAACTAATAACGTTGTGTACTTACTCATTTCCAATGCTGTGTTTGTATTTCAACTGTGATATTGTATAGATTGTAAATAAGTGTATTATATCTTGACTGTTTTGTGTGGTATGAATGATGAGTGTGAGTTGTGATTTTGTGGTCTAAATTATGGTTTGTACTTATTGTTAATTGTTTCAATATCTGTGCTCATTGTGGAACTAAAGAAATGTTCCATGAATCAAAAAACAAAAATTGGATACTGAATTGATATATGCATCTAAGTTCAGAATAAAACTGATTCATTCTGAAATATGGTTCATTGAGAATTACTGCTTCATTCAGTCATTCGAGAGATCACCCGAGATCCAGTTTTAAAATAACGTGGCAATATTGGTATTTTTCTTGGTTTATCAGCGCACTACAATGAAGCGGCGAAAAAACATGTCATAAGATGCTCTTGGAGCATGTTTTGGTAGAAATAGTTAGTTCTGAAAAGAACTTTTTTTTTTTTTGGAAACAAGTCGTATGATGCTTTCGATTTCTTAAAGTTTGTACTACATTTTTCAGTATGTAATACTATGAAAATGAAGTGAAGAAATTTATTTTTTCTTGGGGCATTTATGACTTTCAATTTTGAGTTTAATAAGAACAAAGCTCTGCTCTCCATACAAAAGAATTTCTGCACACTGGTTGCATTTCATATGTACCTTCGCAAGATATGGTCTCAAGTCCATCTCAGCACTCGATGGAGATACAGGTCCTCCACCAGAAGATGTGCTGGCCACCTCTGATGGTAATAGCGTGGCCAGGGCTCTTGTCGATGCTTTTGCATAATGCTCAGGGTGCCTTTGTTTAACATGCCGCTGCATGGTATGTATAGAAAAGGAATATTTTTTATTTGCATTTCCCCTTGAGAGCTCCGAATTGCATATTGTGCAGGTTACTTTTGGCGCATTCACTTTCTTTTGATCTTCAGGATAAGTAAAAAATTGCCAAATGAAAGATTCCTTTTTTCTTCTTAACGGTGGTCGCTCATTTCCTTCTGATTCGGAAGATGAATGCAGAACGGCAGCCATTTCAGCAAACTTTTCCGGAAGATGCTCGACGTTGTTGTCTCTTGAGAGTAGAAAAGATTGTGAGGAAAGTGGGTGGAGTGCTTCGTGTAAATTTCAGAACAGAAACTACTAAGAACCAATTGGAAGTCTTGTTTTCAAGTCACATGACTTTACATGCGCTTCTCAGGACGTGTAGGCGGTGACACTATCTAGTTACGAACGTGATTACATACTTAGGAACTAGCATTCAAAAAACTATGAAATTCACTGAAAAAACCATAGGTTTTACACACGTTATAGTTAGGAAGTAGCATTTGAAAAACCTATGAAATTCACTGAAAAAACCATAGGTTTGACACCAGTTATAGTTAGCTGGAAATTTTACTGACATAAAACCAATGAAATTCCACGTTATAGTTAGTTGGACTCACTATAACTTGCGCGTGTAATGCACTGCTGATGACATCACATATTACATCACTCATGAGATCACTGATAACACCATCTAGTGAATGTCTGTCTTTTTAAAAAATAAATATGTTTTATATATGTATATGTAGAGGTCGATGTAAAAATAAATGTTTAAATAAGTGTCTTAATTGATGTGGAGGACTGTATGGATGGCTGAGTGTGTATATGTGTGTGTTAGTGAGTGAATGCCTGCCTCACTAGTGTGTTTATCAGTAACGATATATGTTTTAATCTAGTTTATGTAAGTATTGATATATATAAGTGAGTATATGTGACAGTGAGAGATTGAAAGAGTTCCTCTTTAAATAAGTATGTGTTTCTATAAGTGATTGTTTAAAAGAGTAAGTAAGTGTAAGTTTACTTAGAAGTAAGGTGCTACTGTGTGTATATCTGTCTATGTAAATAAATGGATGTTTATTACTTTATTTGCAAGTGTGAATATGTGTGTGATTTACTTTTGGATGTCTGTCGGTATATAACAGGATGTATAGCTGTATCACTATATATAATCAGTGAGTATATATACGAGTGACTATATAGAACTGTTATTGAATTATTGGATGTGTATATAAATGTTGGAATTACTGAATTGGTTGTTGTAACTGGTATAGGTATGTCCACTTTTTTTTATATTAGTTTTTTTTTTCAAAATGTGTTTTAAGGGTTACTTTAGAGTGCAAGTAGGTTAGTCTCTCTGTCACAAAGATGGTATCATCAGTGATCTCATTAGTGACGTCACTGACCATGTCATAAGTAATGTAATATGTGATGTCATCAGCAGTGCATTACACGCGCAAGTTATAGTGAGTCCAACTAACTATAACGTGGAATTTCATTGGTTTTATGTCAGTAAAATTTCCAGCTAACTATAACTGGTGCCAAACCTATGGTTTTTTCAGTGAATTTCATAGGTTTTTCAAATGCTACTTCCTAACTATAACGTGTGTAAAACCTATGGTTTTTTCAGTGAATATATATATATATTAATATATATATATATATATACACACACATATATATATATATATATATATATATATATATATATATATATATATATATATATATATATATATATATATATATATATATATATATATATATATATATATATATATATATATATATATATATATATATTGTGCTCCATTGTCCACTTCAAAATTAATGGTTTTCTAGAAGAAAAAAATGCTGGCAGAAAGTGGATTATTGTCTTTTAGATCCTTTGTTCCATAAAATCTGAAAACCTCACATGTATATATATATATATTGTGCTCCATTGTCCACCTTAAGGCGTACTGCACTCTTTGCGACCGGCACATGAAAAAATGGAGGTGGATCCATTTGAAAATTGTAGGCTCGAGTCTCCACAGGAAACAAACAGCACTCACGGGGTTACATCAAAGTTGTTTTATTTATGCGAGGACGTGTTTCGGCGTTTGCCTTCCTTTGCTCGCAGTGAAATAAACAGCGGCATGCATATTGACAATGTCTTTTAAAATGGGAGATGAATTCTCATTGGCCGCAGTTCATGAAAGGAGGAAGGGGATTGTTTCCTCGTATCCCAATAGCAGGACCCTCTGTTAATGTCAGGAGCTTAGCTTTATGAGCTGCAGGAGTTTGTTTAAAACAGTAACAGTCATGATGACAATTGAGTGTTTCCAGATTGTGCCACCAAATGGGCACCTACGCAGTTCACACTGTTCGTAAAAATCCTCCATAGCCTGCTACCACTCATTAAAATAAATTGTCACGCTATGCAGATGATTCCTTTGACAAACCCCTAGTCAACCATGAAGCTCTGCGGAGCTGGAGTCGGTAGATCGCCGTATCCCCAACAGTCTGAATGACTGCGACAGCGTCTGCATCAGTCCCAAGTATGCCTGCATGGCAGTGCACAGCGCTGTGTAGAAATACTGTGCTCCATTGTCCACCTTAAGGCGTACTGCACTCTTTGCGACCGGTGCATGAAAAAATGGAAGTGGATCCGTTTGAAAATTGTACGCTCCAGTCTCCACAGGAAACAAACTGCACTCACAGGGTTACTTCAAAGTTGTTTTATTCATGCGAGGACGCGTTTCAGCTCTTGCCTTCCTCAGCTCGCAGTGAAATAATCAGCGGCATGCATATTGACAATGTCTTTTAAAATGGGAGATGAGAATTCATCTCCCATTTTAAAAGACATTTGTGATTTAATATGTGCGACTAGTCTACTTAAAAAAAATAAACATGCTTTTAGCATGTGTTCCTTTTATTGGTGGGAAGTTGTGCACTTACAATCACTGTTTAGTAATAGGCTGCAGTAAATTATCAATACATTTTGATTTAAAAAAGGGCAGATTTTGACGATTGTTTGATGTCTCTTTCTTTGATAAGATCAAAGTTCAAAAGGGCAATAATGTCACTTTCACTATACTAGTGATTATGGTGAGTTGATATCACAGGTGATATCCTTCTTTCACCTTGCCCCCCTCTACTAGAACCAGCTCGCCACCCACCTGCGGCAATGCCCTGACCACCTGCAATTCAGAAGTCTCCTCAAAACTGTATTATTCTAATGTGTCCCCTTCTTCGGCCTACTGTAGCACGTCCATAGCGCAGAGATACCCCTTTGGGGGTGATTCAGGCGCTCCACAAAACAAATAAATAAATGCAAGAAATTGCTGTTAGGTTTTTGCAATTAGCAGCTGTTACTACTTATTGAGAGCTCACTGCATCAAACCCCAGACTGCCCATCATGCTAATCTCTCTTGGATTTTCTATCCGGGTCAGAGGAGCTTGTGTCAGACAAAATAAGGATGTTGAATGCAGTTGATGGATATCAGTTAAGGATTCAAATGGGCCAGAAACACAGTGAGCCTTTTAGCACAAACCTCCTAGGAATGGAATAAAGAACCCCTTGAGTCTGTGACAGGCTAACAATGACAGATCTGTGGCGCTGCCTACAGGTTTTGAGCACACAATTGCTCTTCTTGGAAATTAAACAGAAGAACTGATGAAGAGTAACATGAAGGAAAGCGAAGGGCCTCATTTACTACTGTTTGGCATAGGGCAGCGCCACAAGGAATGCGCCATATTAATGAAATACAGCGCGTTCCTGTCCTCTCTGCCAGAGCGCAAATTGGTGCCGAGCACCAATGCAGGCACCCTTGCATCATGGTGCGAGGGTGTCTGCGTTGTTGGTATTATTGTTTTACGCAGGAAGCCTATCTTCCTGAACAAAAACAATTGATGGAGGCATTTTCCTCTTTCTATGTGTACTGCAGAATTCAGCACACGCAGGAAGAGGAAAAACGAGGATCAATAAAGTGTTTTCTCCTCGTTATGCCTCCCCTGGGGAGGCGCAGCTTTGAAGCACTCCCAGGTATACTGATCCCTGTAAATCTTGGAATGTGTCTAAACTCATGAGTGTTGCTTGGGAAACCCCACAGCAACGCCCATGGAACGCCTTCTTGACGCAAAGTAAGGCATGCAGCGCTTTGCACTGCTTTGACTTACTCCATATCTGTGAGGCCATCCAAAGCCACACAGGGTGGTTTTGTGTCACCTCATAGATATAATTGAGAGGGCTGCATCACTGGTGGATGTATGACATTACAACGCATGCTTTTACCACGCATGCTTTTATATCGCAAGTTTTACAACGCATGCCTTTACAACGCATAGTGTCGAGGGGTGCTGGATAGTGAATAGTTAATTTACTATTCCAACTCCAGTCCCCGTGGATAGTAGGGAAGGTGTTTGATAGTAAATTAAATCTATTCCCTATCCTAGAGCGCCCCCCAGCGTAATGCGTTGTAATGGTTTGCGTTGTAAAAGTTGCGATGTAAGGGCACTGCGTGGTAAAAGTTGCGTTGTGAAGGATGTTTCCCTCACTGGTAAATGAGGCCCTGAGTTTATACTGGGATTTAACGAAACATTGGTTTGCCTGAGACATACGGGCAGAACCTGCTAAGGACTAGAGCAGAGAAAGAGGACTGTATTTCGTGTGGCAACACAGCCAGGGGAGTAGCTTCAGGGGAGTGGTCAGGGTGTTACATATCCCTAATAGATGCATCATTTAATAAATAGTTGGGTATGGTAAGCACACAACAAAAAGGTGGTGGGGTTAATGATAAAAAATATAAAAAACACATACCTGGAGCTGCTGCCTAACTCTTGTGTAGCGCCTCGTCCTTCCTGGTACCAGCAACCACTGGGGCCACGCCAAAGACTCCCTGTAATCTCCGTGCTACTCTCATACTAGGTCTATGACTATTTTAAGTCACTTTCACTTTCACCACACTAAATACACCCCACACTCTACATATCCACACTTCATCTACCGGCTATATCAAAGAATTTACGGCAAAGAGCCCTTCATGGGTGCCCATTGGGCATGGCAGCGTCGGCCCAACAAGGAGCATGCACAGATGGTGAAGCATGACAACTTCCAGGTGTGTGAGAGCACCTGCCCCTATTGGAGCATATTTCTCTGACTTGACACACTAGTAATACTTTAATTGTGTCAAAGAAACTGCACACCTCTATATGTCTAAGTTACTGTTATAAGGAGCGCATGTGCTAGACATACCAAAAGCTCCTTGTTCCTCATACTTAAATTATGCTGAATCTTATCCCAGACAGAAAGAGCCCCCCAATATCATGTGTACGCTCCAGGTGATTGAAGGAGGCTTGCTAATTGGCGGGCTTCTCGCAGTGTTCTTCATAGATGTGGTGAGGCATAGGTAAAACGGTTTTTTAATGCATCATCATTATTTGATAAAAGAGTTGATTCTGAGGAGGAGTCACCTCTCACAAAATGGAGATTGGCAAAGAGGACATAATCCTATATATTTCAATGTTGTTCGAACATTCAGGAATACTGTGAATAAATGAATAAATGCAATGTGAGTGGTTTGAAGTACTTTGTTTAATAATTTTGTACTAGAAATAAATTATTTTTAATTTATTTCATTTGAGCTGATTTTTAAGGTTTTTTTGTCTTATAGATTTTACCTTTTAGGGAAATTGTTAATATATTGCCAGAGATTCTCACATATTTTCAGAGAACGTGGACTGCTTCCACTTAGTACCCAAATAAATCAGTGCACATTTGATCAACCTCAAAAAGATGAAAGACTAGTGGACCTCAGTCATGATTGAATTCTGAAAAGGACTATGCTTCAAAACATTCATAACAAAGCCAACAATGAGCCATTCCATACAATCCAGAAGAATTGCAAATTGCACAGTTTCGAACAAGCGGCTCGCGTGAATGAAGAGCAGCGGCGGACGGCACAGGTTAATGCGGTGGGTGTGGCGGGGCAGGGCAGGATGGGATGGGGGAAGTCGACAGACGAAGGAATAGATATAATTAAATAAATAAATAATACCTATTCCATCGTCTGTCGGCTTCCCCCCTGCCGAGCCCTGCCCGCCTCACCGAGCCACCATGATTACCTGTGCCAGAAAGACTTAAGGCCTGATTTAGGGTTTGGCAGATGGGTTACTCCTTCACAACAGTGTCGTAACATAAGCCCCCACAACTCCCATATTGCGGGGGCCCGAGCTCTAGGGGAGGGGCCCTCTGGCATTGTCCATTGGTGGGAGCACCTGGCCGGAGAGGTCCTGACTGGGTCAGGAGAGAGGGGGGCCTTCATGTACTTTGCAGGGGGCCCCCCTCAAGTTTCGTTATGCACGTGCTTCATAAACGTGATGGAAAACCCGTCCGTCATACCACAAGTGCATTGTATCCTATAACACTTGTAATAGGATGGGCAGGATATCTGTCACCTTTGTGACAAAGAAACCCATCTGCCAAACTCTAAATCAGGTCCTAAGTTGCACCCTTGACACCCATTTGAACTTTAACCGCATGCGCGCTAGCGGAATTCCGCTCCTGCGCTGAGATTTTTTAAAACGCATGTTACGTGACGAGCTGGGCTCATCATCAGTGTGTGAGGAGGCTAAGCCTTGATGAGCCCAGCTCGTCATCAGCGTGGAAGGGGTTAAAGGAGTGGTTCTCAGCTGGCTCGTTTCTTTTGCAGGCAACTGCAAACAACTGGTACCTTGTGCATTGTTCCCCATGGAACCATCATGGCACTAACACTGTTATGCCTACGTATGGAACCACATGGAATTTTTAGGAAAGGGAAGGCATTGCAATCCACCAGTATGCTCATGATACTCAAAAATACTCCACCTTTTGAGACATCTGCATATTGAAAACTTGTCTATTCAGCCGTCCCTCTTTCTCCCATCTTTCTCTTTTAAGTCCATTGACCCATGTGCCCCCCTCACATTTCTACTCCCTTTCCAGTACCCATTAATGGATTGTAGCCAACATTAAAGATGTGCACACAAAACCGTATTTCAAAATATAAAGCCTCCAATCTCAAGTGCCTTCACAGGCAATAATAATATTTCTCGATGTTAAACTGCACCTTTATCTGAGCACTCCCAGTTCCTCTAAAAAAGCATTCCAAAATAATGCCCTGTCCAATGTAGGCCAGTTTAAATGTTTACTGTTTGCTAATTTACTTTTTACTTATTATGTTTTATTACTATATTAAAACAAAATGTATATTTGAACATTGTAAACAATTAGGTTTTTGATTGAGGGCTTTGAAGACCCTTCTCAGGCATTGAGAAGAAAGTGGTGTTTTATATAGTGTGGTTGTGTGACCCCAATGTGTAATATTCTAACAATATCGACTTCAGCCCAGGCAGGCTCTTTTGTTAAACCTTACCTCAGCCCTGGGTAGCAGTGGCCTCAAGAAGTCAGGCTAAAACAAAAGGAAGAAGTGTAAAGAATATAGGTACACCAAAACAACAAAATAAGAAAGTTACACAACACAAAAGAAATCCCACATCAATTTATAAAAATAGATCTTATATTGATGAATATTTAGACACAAATCAAACAAAATGGGCCAATGGGGGTCCTGATAAATAGATTTCTGAGTAAACTGAAAATCACTGCAAAATTCCAACAGGTAATGGTCACTGCAAAGTTTGAAAACTGTGTACAACTTTAAAAAGTTGTTGGGCTACTCTGGCCTGCTTTGGGTGACCGTCTCTAGCAGGGGGAAGGTCAAAGGGGCCAGAGCGGGGTGTAGTAGAACAGTTACCTCAAAGCCAAAGCAGTCTCCAGTCCAGTTGCAGCCTCTATGGGTGAACCACCATGGGACTATAATGAAGTGATCCTGATGCAAGGGGTACATGAGGCTGAAGATGCAGTAAGATGCTGAGGATGATGTGTGGTCGACATGCATTTTCCTGGGGCTACTCCTTGGTTCACGTCGTGGGATGACTTTAGCCACATGGGTTGGCGTCTCTCGAAGTTCTCTTTTGTTCAACAAAAGTCCAGTTGCCACTGGATAACTGTTCTTCAGTCATAATGAAACCAGCAATTCATTTCGGTGATGGCTTGTGTGTGCCTTGAGTGACCAAACTGCACTCTGACAACACTCAGAGGTTTAGCAGACTCGAGAGCAACTTTTGAGTGTTAGGACATGGTCGTCTGGGTTGCATGTCAGCGGTAATGGGAGATCAAGCAATTGTGGATAATGACTGGTCAGAATGGCTTCTTTAGTTTTTATGGCCCTGGTGCCGTAACAGGAAATCAGCCAACTGACTCTTGGAGTTCACTTTTTCTATCAGGGGCTCAGGAGTGACTACTAGACAGTCACTGCAGACACTGTCCTCTCTTTGCTAGTCCAAGTATCAGCAAGTTCATTCTAACAGTTGGTTCAGCCACTCTTGCCAGGTCCAGTGAACAGCTGGGCAGTCCTTCTTCAGTCGTCTGTCCAGTTCAGGCGTGATTTGAGGTCTGGGTGCCAGGGGTGAGGTATTTATGCCTAGGAAATGTCCTTGTGGGATGCAGCAGTTACGAGCCAATAGGCTACTAGGACCCTCCCCACCTGATGATGACATCCTGCAATGTGTGGCACCTAGTTATCCCAGAGTGCACGATTCTGCCCACTCCCAAAAAGGCACAACCCGTCTCTCTGTGTGTGGAGCTTGGTAACCCACCCTAGAGGCATGGCTACTTGAGTGCTACACACTGATGGCAAAAACTTTTTGGAAACAGGTCTCCTCTCTCTGCCCCTGAAGTCAACCTATCAACCTCAACAAAAGAGTAGGCCCTCTCATGTGTGCCCACCATTTGCCCTTCAAAGGCAGCAAAAGTCTCAAGAGCATTTCTGAGCAGACACTCCACTGGGATGGCAGGGAACACTGCAACCTTCTTTGGGCCAGTAACCCCTCCCCACTCAAAGTCTACCACAGCTAATGTTTGAGAATGTGTAACATCGTCAAAGTTGAGAAACAGGTATACCTCATCAGGGATTATTTGTAAGCCTGGCCGGAGTTCCGCATAGCGGAACTCCACACAGCGAAAGTTCGCGAAGTGACCAAAAACTCTTCTGCGCTACACAGAGTTCCACGAGTTTGCGGAGTGCACTTGGTAATGCCTGTTCCCGTTGACTTTCAGTGCCGGGTGTTTGTGCAGCAATGGAAAATTAAAGCAAACAGCATCATGTGCAGGCCAGATGGGCGCTGCTTCTTTTCTACTGCTCAAGTAGATTTTCCACTGGAGCAGCAACTTACTCGACGTGAACAGAGGGTTTCTTAATGTAAGTGGTTGCGACCACCCACAACTGCCCGCATTGGGAAATTCGTGGATTTTTCTTGCTCGCGCTCACCAACTTGATGTTGGGGAGCTTTAACAAGCAAAAATCTCACCTGCAGGTGGATTTTCCTCGCTCGCGTTCCCCCTCCTGTACTTGATGTTGGGGAGCGCGAGCGAGGAAAAAAAACTCTGCGTGCTCCATGGAGCACGGAGTGCGGAAAACTCTTCAATCTCCGCGAGCGGACTGGAGTTCCCCACCTGGCTTAATTATTTGATCTGGTGAAACCAGTTCAGCCTTAACCATGCTGGCACCTGTATCCCTCAGAGCCTGTATTTAACCCCATTAAATCTTGTTCACTGCCTATACTTTTCCATACTTGGAGGCTAGTTGGCCAAGCGGTCCTTTTCTTCCACACCAAGGAAAACTAAGTTGGCCTCTGTGTACCCTTTGCAGGTCCCAGGGACAACTTCCACCCCATCCCCACACTTACAATGCCTTTGAGATTGTCACCGGTGCATGACAATCTCACCTCTTGTACCCTGGCTGCTTACAGTCATAGCACACCACAGACTTTGAAGGTTCAAAATTCTTTCCCAGGTATCCCCACACCTTGGAATAGGATGTGGCTCTGGGCTCCCCTCCTTAGGCATCTTTTGAAGACTCTTTTGGAGATTCTTTTTTATCCTTGCCCTTTTCTTTTCCCTGAAGGTGGCCCTGCCCCCTTTCGTATGATCACTTCCAAGGGACTTGTTGGGAACCTTATTTTATACCCACTCATCAGCCATCTTCCTAAGCTCTATGGGACTAGATAGATAGCTTGAAATCACCAGACCAGATGTTGGTGTAACTTCTTTGAGGAAGAGTTCGTGAGGATGTGCTCCATAACCATTAGAATGTAGAGCCCTTCATAAGTGTTCAGTCAGTTACCCTTTATCCAGCATTCCAGTAACTTTACAGAAAGATTCACAAAGTCCACCCATGTCTGTGTTGTGTTTTTATATTTGAAACCCTTTGATGGCATTCTGAATAAGTGCAGGGGCCCACTGTTTTTCGTAGGAGCGTTCCACCATCATTGCCAAATACTGGGGTTCCAGAATACCAAAGACGCCTAGTCTTGATTCCACCTTATGTTTTGTACATCAAACCAAAAAACACTTCCTGTAATCTTATCACACTTTAGCAAGAGGTTTGTAATTCCTTCTTTCTCCCTTTATTGAGGAATTCCTATATTTAATCTTCTTTGTCCTTTTTCTGTCTTTCTCTCTCTTGCTCTGGGTCAAAATTGATGATGAAAAACAAGTCTCAGTACCCCCCCAAAAATATTGCTATTGGCATTTTTTGAGACAGCAATGAAGAAAAAAGGATATTTAGTGGTCACTTTGAAATGATAAAAATGATGGATGAAATGAAGCTGGCTAGCCCTGAATGCTCTTTGGGAAGGAAAGGAGGCTAACATCAATGACAAGTTGTAGAGTCAAGAGATCTTTATGACCGTGTCAAAGAAATTCAAGAACCCCTGCTCTAGTTTCAACCAGCAAAGTAGGGCCTCAGTTATGTAAAGTGTTGCATTGCTGCATTAAAACAGCAATGCAACACTTTTCTGTGTGCACTCCTTGCGACACCATGGATGCCTTGTTTACTGTATGGCGCTCTATGTCGCAAGGATTTACAAATTCCTGACGTATCTGTAGGAGTAAAAGTGGCACATTACTGGGGTGTGTCTGAAAACAGACGCAACTCCAGCAATGTGTCCTTTTACATGGGGCAATCTCATAGATTTCAGTGCGCCACTACTACAAGCCTTTTTTGGGGGGGAACACCCCCATGTATACATTATATCTGACACAGGTATATTATAGCGCAGGGTTTGTAAATATGGCGCATATTTTAAGCCTTCGCAGTGTCACAATAAGTGACTGTTATAAATGGGAATCCTCGTTGGCTAGGGCTTGCGCCTAAGACAGGCAGAAACCACCACTCTAGTCAGGGGAAGGGAGTTACACGCTGAAGATAACCCCTGCTCACCCCCTTGGTAGCTTGGCACGAGCAGTTAGGCTTATCCCAGAGACAATGTATAAAGCGTTTGCGCAACACCCACACAGTAGCAACACACTAGGCACACCACAAAAGAAACTCAACACAAGGTTATATATAAAAATAGTCTTTGTATTATCCAAAACACATTAGAATAGTAATCACACAATATAGACTGTGTCAACTGGCACTAGACAATATTCACAGGGGGTTTATACACATGACAGGACCAATTGGGCCACTGTCAGAACCATCACAAAGCACCAATAATAAATGTAGAACACAACCAGTAATTACTGGCAAAATACTGTACTCAGCATTATATCCTGCAACATAAATCATATTATGGAATCAGCATCACATTAGGCATAAACCACAGTATGCGCCAACATCATAAGCATAAACACATTATGCAATAACCTCATAAGCATAAATCAGGCTGCATAAATCACATTTATCGTAGGTACCACATAAATCACATTAGGGCCTGGTGCCCTACCTACCTAATACTGACCCCCTGACCAACTGGCCTTCTCAGAGGGCTCAATGCCCTATGTCCCAAAATGTCAGGGCTGGCTGCCACTGCAGCAGAATCAAAAGTACGCAATTGCGCTGGCACCACTGTGCCTCCTGGGTCCCCACTGGGACTCCTAAAAAATGGTCTGGCCTAAACATTGCAGCTGCTGCTAATTGCGGTGAAACTGTGAAGTAAACCAGGCACCGGCACTAAACATGCTTCAGGAGCATTAATAAATGCTCAGGGTGAGACCCTCTCACTGGGCTCTGCCGGGTCTCCCGACCACGGGGGGAGGGCACCGACAGTGTGCCCCGACCAACCCCCCAACAGCACACGCCGCGGCCCAACTCACCGGGGCTCTTTACCTGCCTCCTTTGGTTTCCAGATCCAGCAACTCCTCTCTTCTGGCGCACGCGTGGCTCTCCCCACTCATGGGAGCCCCGCTCAAGCCTCGGCCTCGACTTTGCCTTGACTCCCTTTGCTCGGTTCCCCTTCCTCAGACCGGGACTTTGACGGGAAGCCCGCAAGGCTCTGGATGGCTTCCCCAAGGCAGGGGGAGGTGGAAATGGACCCACAAGGCTCCAACCAGCTGCCTCAGCAGGCCCCGCCCACAATCAGGCGCGGGCGCCTGTCTTCCGGTATCGGTGCTCTCAGTGGTGGCTTCACTTGGGGTGCAATGCAGGGTGGGCACCAGCTATAAAATAAAGCTCCAGTGCGGGGTGGGGACCCGTCTTCTCCAAATGAGCACACAAGCGAGGTGGGCACCCACCAGTAAACACCCAACGCGGGGTGGGCACCGGCTGCTAAAATATGCATACAGCGGGGTGGACTCCCACTTAGTTTGGCTCTAAATGGTATGCAGCTCTGCGCTGCGAAGCCCACGCTCTTCTCTTGGGCAATCAAAGTATAAAACTCACGAGGCACTAACAGCCACAGCTCCAGCCAGCAAAGTTCTAGGGGCATAAGGCGGGGCACAGGCAGGCCTGCTCACAGGGCCCTCCACCAGGGCGGTAGACCCTTGTAGCGGTTCATCCTAGAGCCCAGCAGCAGCAGGCCCCCTCAGCACAGGAACAGCACACTTTCATGGGGTCACAGCCCCTATATTTATATGACCTCTAGGCTTTGTCTGCCCTAGCACAAGGCTTCGGGGAACCAGCAAAAACTGGTTCAGGGGGTATTGGAGCACTTTATTTATCAGGCTCCTCTTCCCCTTTGTCAGATGGGGGCTCGTCATCAGGCACACCACAGGGTTGCGGAGCAAGCATTCACTAGGGCAGGCACAATCCTATTGAGGGTCAGGAGACTACTCCTTACACTACTGCAAATGCAGATGTCCCATTCAGCCTAATGCTGACTCACCCTGCCCCTCCAGGAGTCACACTCACCTCACCAGCCCCTGTCACTCAAAAGCCAGACATGCAATTCACACCAGGCAGGCAGACACATAGCACACATAACTGCCAACTTCTAAAAGTGGCATTTCTAAAATAGTTATAATAAATCTGTGCACACTATTGCGCAGCATTAATATTAACGTTCCAAATATACTAAACTTGACCACACTGCTCTTCTCATATCAGAAATTACCACTGACACACTTATCAGGGATTCCCCAATGCATTCCTATGGGAGGGCAGCCTCACAGTAGTGAGAAACCAAAATGGCTGTTTGTCACTACGAGGACATGTTACACACTTAAATTACATATCCTACCTTTTACCTGCAGTGCTCCCTGCGCATAGGGCTAGCTAGGGTCTACCTTAGGGGTGACTAACATACAGTAAAAGGGGGGTCACAGACATGGCACACACTTTAGGTGCTTCGTCACAGCGGCAGTAACACTGCTCGCACAGGCCCTGCAATGGCAGAGGCCTGAGATAGGTTTGAAAGGCTACTTTGGTGGGTGGCGGAATCAGCGCTGCAAGCCCATTAGTAGCATTTAATCTACCAGCCCTGGGTATATGAGATACCACTTTACAAGGGACTGACAGGTAAATTAAATAGGCCAAACAGGTGTAGACCAACCTTACTATAAGTAACACAGAGAGCACACACACTTTACACTGGACAGCAGTAAGTGCCCAGAGTCCTAAAACCACCAACACCATGTCAGAAAAAGGCAAGGAGAAAGGAAAAAACTTTAGGGATGACCCTGGAAAAAGAGCCAAGTCCAACAGTGATGCAACTGCAGCATAAAGGGTTCATAAATAAGGCCCTTAGCTTGGAAGTAAAAATAACTAAACCCTGACAATTTTTGCAGAATCAGCCCACAACTGTGAAGGCCATTATAGGTTCCTGCAGAGACTTTTATAATAGCCTTCTTTAAGTATGCCTTAAAACATTTTTCGGTCATTTGCTTTGAAACCAAAATCATGCAGGTAATATAGAAGGATGACTCTGAATGACCCCCTTCATCCCACCTACAAAAGGTTGCATAGGATAGAAGGTAGAATTAATTTCCCAGCATAGTCTATATTAATCAGCTGACTTCAGAAGGACTGCCCATTACGTGTCACATTCATGAGGAGACAGTACCAAGTACCAGACCTCACCTAGGTTTGCACACATTCAGAAGATGAAGGGAGTCTTTTATGTGCTTCACATCAGCATGTCGAAGCAGATGCTGGATTCCCTCACAATACTATACTGCTTTTGAAATCGTGGTCAGCTGTAGAGGTTTCTCGTAGGTTGCCTGATGCAACACGGAGTGTGATTGGTGACAGCGGTGTTTTAGTTTGCTGAATGTGAATGTCTAAGTTGGGCTACAGGGAGGAATGAAACTAGGCCTTGTTAAATACCCTTCCCAAGATGGTGGTCAGTACACTGAAAATTACTAGAGTATCCCCAGTGGCGGCTCGCTCAGAATGGGGGTAGTGAGGCGGCGGAGGGGTGCGGATTAAAAAGAATGAAAAAAATAAACTTACCCTCTCCACTGCCGCCTCTCCACCATCCTCTTCAGGTCTGCTACAGCACCGGAGGCACTCAGCCATCCAGGCTCTCCCAGCCTATCATGGCGCTGCAGGAGCAGCATCGTGATTTGTCTGATTATCCTGTTTGGCAGCTCGGGCAGTGCCTGGGAAGGCTGGGTATGTTCTCAACGGGTCTGTGCACCACAGCCCAATGGAGAACATGCTAAGTGCGCATGTCGGTTTGGCCAGTGCTAGAGAGCCCGCCAAAGTGTTCCATGCACTTAGAGGAATGCAAACCACTTTTCCCCTGCTCTGGCATCACAGAGCCAGCCCCGCCTGACTCTCGCATAGAAAACGAAAATGATAATAATGTCCTGTTATTATCGTTTTCTTTTTCTTTTTTTGCGCTGCTGAAATAGCAGTGGGGCGATGCTCAACCGCCTTAGTAGAGGAGCCACCACTGAGTATTCATATCAAAGATGTTGCATAATTTCTTCTGTGGATGTCAGGTACTGTTTCTAGCATACATAAAGCAGCACACGAGAGGGCCTAATGTGTTGCAACATTTCGTGCCATGAATTTTTGTAACATTCAACACCTATTGCAATTCATTTTTGCCCCGGATATTTTCCTACAGCAGGTTGGCTCCTTTTCTTCGTAGGTCATTCCTTGGCTCTGCTTGCCCTGCTTGGCTCTTTCCAGCTTCCTGTTGTTCAGAAGCAGGTTGGTGACATGCTATTTTGCCCAATTCATTAATCATCTTTAAACAAGATTTACCTAGAATAACAAAGGAGGTGTTTTACCTCTGTGGGCTTTCCTCTAAGCTAGCAACCTCTAAAGGAGTCAGATTTCATGTATTTAATTCTGTGGAGGGCGAAACCGTGATTATTGAGGGGCAATCTGGAAGGGCACTCAACATCCAGTCCTTGATAGTATTTTATTTTTTATTTATTTATAAAGTTTTATATAGTAGAAACTTGATCCCGAAGGATATCAGAGCGCTTTACAATTTGAGGCAAAGGTAACAAATCAGAACATTAGTCTAACATGGGGAATCTAATGGGTTTTGAGATGTTTACTCCTCTCAAAATCTGAATGGCTGTTGTATTAAAAATGCATAGATAGAGTGAGGGCAATAGATAGATAGATATAGTGAGGGAGATAGAAAGATAGAGTGAGGGAGATAGATAGATAGATAGATAGATAGATAGATAGATAGATAGATAGATAGATAGATAGATAGATAGATAGATAGATAGATAGATAGATAGATAGATAGATAGATAGATAGATAGATAGATAGAGTGAGTGAGGGTGAGAGATAGATAGAGTGAGGGCAATAGATAGATAGAGTGAGGGCGATAGATAGAGTGAGGACGATAGATAGATATCCAATCACAGGCAGGTTCAAACTACAATCTTTAAACTGTAACAACCACAGGCAAAGACAGAAATCACAGAAAGGGAAAATCTTTTTGTTTTTTAACTTTTGTTTTGGGGAAGAGACAGCACTAGTCTGCCTCCTTACCACTTCCTGGACTCTGCTCACTGCAATATGGGGCACATGGAGGCTGCAACTCACAAGATGGAGGAGAATGATTTTGGGTGCACCCAGCAAGGCCTTAAGGGGACTCGGCTAGTATGAGGGGACGGCTTAGAGTTGCCTGGTAGTTGAATAGCCAATCCCCAGTCCTGGGTCTGCTGGCCTGGGGGTGGGGCTGCGGGGTGGGGGGTATTGATTGTATTGATGGGGGTGGTGGCATTGGTGCAAGGGAAATGGTATCTACCTTATAGATATTTGAAGTACACATCCATAGGGTTGTTAATGTTATGCATGTACTAGAGAAGCATACTCTGCATACTCTGCTGTAAACTGCTTCAGGCTGTTAAGGTTCAGTTGGGAAATGTTTGTCCTCAGTGGCTTAGCGTGCATTGCCAGTGCCCAGAGCAAGGCAAGTCCCTTCCACTTTTCTTTTAAAATGTTGTGCCCATTTTGAGTGCCTTAGATTTTTTGCGCCTGTATAATCTGCACTTGTGGCTTGCCCACGCTATGCCTATGTGTGTCCTTGCAAATAAAACAGTCAAATGGCTTGATGTGCTTTGGAAGGCACAGTGGATTTTCCTCTTCTATATGGTTTAAGCTTCAAATGTTTGTTGCATGCCTTTTGATACCTGCCTGATTTAAATGCAATATGAATGGACTAGATCTGGTGCAACCCCAGGCTGATCACTGAAAAAGCTGCGTGGATTCCAATACCAAGATCTATGCGTGCCTTGGAAGCTATCTTCTTCGCTCCAGTTATAAGTGAATGGATTAGAGCATTATGATCTTTAGCCAGAGAAAAAGATTGAATTTCAGGGGAAAATGTACACCTAGATCTAAGATTGGGCTACTCTTTGTTCCCATGCCAATTCACAAGGTTGGTAATCCCAGAGCTTCCCCCAGCAAGTTATCAACTTTCTGCTGCCATTCCAGACTCCTCCTCTAAAGACATAGTTAGTGGTTAACACTGTGCCATTTGCTTCAGAAGCGGTGTGGACAGCTCCACACAGGAAGTGCTGGTGATTCAAAGAGGAATAATACATACATTTCAAGTTCTTGTATACTCTTGCATTTAAGGCTCCTGGGTCAAAGCTTGCAATCCCCAGGTATTATCACCCAAGTGAAAGACAACTTTGTGGATGAGGAGACCCCTTCCAACCACAATCTGATCAGCTCTCATTTAGGCAGAACATACAAATGTAACTCACACTCAGGCATCCTTCAAATATGATATCAACCACCTATTCCAAAGGACTAGGTGAATGTATCCAAAATCCTAGGCAATGTAGCCTCATCACTGCAACTAACTGTGCCAACAACATATGAAGAATGCTCACCCTCCTAATATAGTCATACTGTTGGCCCAACCAAACACATATCAAATTTTGAATTCACATTCTCTCTCACAACATGCCTCCTGTGAGGGGGATCCATACAGGCACCAAGGCAAACTGACTCTGACCACCACCCACCCAGCACCTCCTGAATGGCCCACCACCACTGTCTATCAGCAGTCACATGCACCCACCCAATACCTCTCAGCTACAAATAGGACAGCCCAAGAAAAAGAAAGGAAAGCTAGAGCAGCGGACTGAAAGCAGGGAGAGGTCAAAAGGGTGAGCTGATTGTGTGGGGTTCACAATTTGATTACTAATTCGCACCTCGACTTCCTATTCGAATCCTGGCTCAAACCATGGTGCAACCCTGAGAGGTTGACCTCGAAGCAGGGGAACAGGGTTTCAGTCTCGGCAACAACACTCAACATCCTGTGATTCCGGGAAAATCACTTAATCTCCCAGTGCCTAACAAAAATGAATGTGTCCATCTGTAAGGAAACTGGTGCTCATGTAAAGCGCTCTGATACCTGATATCTTTAGTCTGTTTGCGCTATATAAAACTCTACATAAAAAAACGACAAAAAAACCCTGACATAGCCAAAGCTCTTCCCCCAGGATACACGATCCTCAGGCATGACAGAACTGAAGGCTGTGGAGGAGCCTTCATCTTCCGCGACCCCTTCCAATGTTGCTCATGCTAGATAGACTACCTGAAGGGAGCCTAAAACCTAGGATTCTGCTTTAAAATCAGCCCCTCCCATTCCTTCAGTGGCTGCTTACTCCATCACCTGCCGAACCCAGGGCCCATCTTCCTGGCCACTCTTGGGGAGGCCTTAGATCCTTTCCTATTCCAATATGCTAATTTCACCACTTTTGGTGATTTCAACTATCATTTTGATGCCTTAGACAATTCTGAAGTAACAAACCTTAAAGATATCCTAAGCATTATAGGCCTCTCTCAATTTGTGACTGCACCCACCCACACAGAGGGACATACCCTTGATAGCGTATGTACCAATCAACCCCGATTAGTGCTTGAGGATCCAGTCACCCTATCCTGGTTTTATCATAGTTTAGTCTCTTTCAAACTATTGATCAATACTCCGAATCCTCCCACCTCCCCTACTGATCTTAGCCTCGCCACCTTGCGTAAATAGGTAAATGGGGAAAGATGATGACGAATCCTAATCTCACCTACCAGCTGCCTATCACCTCCTCGTCTCTCAAAGGAAGATTATCAGCTGACCTTAATTTATTCAACCACTGGCTTCTGAACCCAGCCAATGAATTAGCATGCCTAGTTCAACCTTGAAAATGCTGTCTCCACACCCTGGCTCTTGCCTGCCCATGCAAAAGAAAAGCTGCACTGCAAGCAGCTCATACGCAAATGGCATCAGGCCTACAAACCTGAGGACTTGATCCTGATGCCTACAAACCTGAGGACCTGATCTTCAGGTATGCCCAAAAATCCTACCACAACATGAATAAGGAGACCAAGAAAGCACACTTTACCGGCCACATTGAGCAGGCCAACTTTGATCCCAAAAGATGTTCCAGATATCCAAATCTTTCCTACTGCCAAAAGCTCTTTCTAGTGACCCCTACCCTCCCTTCCCAGGCCCTTTGTGATCAGATTTGAACCTTTTTTAAGGACAAGATTTTACTCCTACAACAGAAATGTTCAACATCCAGCTTCACAACTGGCCATCTTCCAGATAGGCCGTAAAATGTAACAACTAGCCTCCCTCAAGACAGGCCACACAATTCTAGGTTGATCGCCTTCCAAGAGATTTCGCTACCACAACCTCGTCAAGCCATTGTTTCCTTTAAGTCAGGTTCACCCCATAATCCATGCCCCCCAGCTAACTTACATGTGGCCATTGATACCGTTAACACACTAACCAATCAGATACTCAACACATCTTTATCCCCGGATGAAGTCCCTACACCCTTCCTTCGTTGACCAAAACGCTGTGAAAAATTGCAAATGGTCACTTCATCTAGTTTCTAGATAACTCCAATTCATTACACGCCCGCCATTCCGGGTTCAAACCCAAGCACTCCATGGAGTTTGTACTACTAGAAGTGTCTGAAATCATTAAAATTACTTTGGACACTGGCAACAATGTGGTGTTGCTATTGTTTAATTTATCCACAGCGTTTGGTGGAGCAAATTTGCAATACTTTCAGTGCCCCCGGAGAATCATTATCCTTCGTTGTAGCAATTTTAGTAAATAAGGCCTCCCACTCTGACAAGACCAGTTTCAGTTCAGGTTCTATAACTCAGGTAGAACATTTTATTCTGACCACTAAAACAAGCTCCCAGAGTGATACATGCCCTCCTTTGGTGCGCAAACAAATCCATGAACCCATAGCAAAATGCCGAGTCAACATCTTCATTGCAATGTTTCTATCATCTTTTCCACAGCCTGGAAGAAGGCCTGCATTCTTGCTCTTCTAAAAAAGTGTAACCTCGACCCCAATACTCTGTCTAACTACCGACCTATGTCCAGATTTCCTTTCTTGGCAACGATCATTGAAAAAATCATAAATTCCCAACTCACACAATTCATGAAGGAACATAATTTGTTAGATTCAACTCAATTTGGCTCTAGATCAGAACACAGTGTAAATGTAATGTGTAAATGTACATGTATTTATATAGCGCAAATCACCGACCCGGTATCTAAGCGCTTGCTTAGGGAACCCGTCCTGGTATTCCCCTGTGAGATAACCCCGGCAGGGTAATCACAAGGTGAAAGCCAGGCATCCCACCGCGAGGGGCCGTAGTGGAGATTAAGCAAGCTATTGCCCAGAGTCGCGGAGTGTGACCCCGTGAGTCGAGTAGGCACCGGAGCAAGAATTGTCGAGTCCATGAAAATTTTTTTAGCCCAAGACCCGCCAAGGCGGGGAATCGAACCCTGGTCCACGGCCAATCTCAGCTTCCGGGTCTGCCGCCTCTAACCACTGAGCCACACTTCTCCACATCTAGTACAGTACTGAGACAGCATTGATCAAAGCCACAGACAAACTTAAAACTATTCTTGACGATGGAGGAAATGCAGCTCTGATCCTGTTGGATCTATGAACCAGAGAAGACGGAAGTGATGTTCTTTGGAAACAATCCACGCTTCCGACTCCTTCTCCCAAGGTTAAAAGCCTGGGAGTGATTCTGGACAACAAACCTAATTTCAGTAGACAAGTTAATTCTATCATATCCACTTCATATAATACACTAAGAATCATCAGAAATATTCTTCCTTGTATTCAAATCAACACCAGAAAAACAGTTATATCACCCCTCATTTTATCCAAAATAGACTACTGTAACGGCCTATACATCAATCTGCAAAGACAACATCTACAAAATTACAGGTTTTGCAGAACTCGGCTGCCAGAGTGCTGCTCAATCTTCCAAACATCAGTCTGTATTCCAGGCCATTAAATAATTACACTGGTTGTGACAGTCAGCAGCCACATCAAATTCAAAGCTCTCTGCCTTACCTTCAAGGCCCTACACAGCATAGGTCCAGAATGTTTAAGAAATACCATCTAATGGTACACCCCTACTAGGAACCTTAGATCGTTGAGGGGACCTATACAGTCACTCCATTTAGATTTAGGAAAACTAGATGGGGTGGCAGCAGCTTCCACGCAGGAGCCACAAGACTATGGAACACTTTGCCCCCCCATACCAGATCAGCATCCTCAATGCTGGTTTTTAGAAAGCTTCTTAAACCTTGGCTTTTTAACTTGTAAACTGCCTTCTACACCATGCCCACATACTTTTCCTAGCTATTAGCACCAAGACACCCTCAGGTATATGTTGCGCTCTATAGATTAATTTAACATAACATAATATACCATCTTCCGCACCATCGGCCTGCAGTGGATCCAAGAAATTGGCATCTTCCATAAGGCACTGTTCTGGATCAGATCTTTCCTGACTGACAGGAGCCAAATGGTAGCTTTAGGACATTTCTCGTGAGCCGAAAGATCAGTTGCTTTTGGAGTCATGCAGGGCTCGTCTCTCAGCCATGTGCAATTCAATATCCCCTCTCATCTCCCTCATAGTCTCCTATGGGATCGCTACCACATCCTACGCTGACAATACACAATTGATCCTATCCCTAGATAAATCTTCCTTTGGATCTGAACGCAACTTCAAAAATTACTTTACCAATGTCATCCTTTGTATGGAAAATAACCACCTTAAGTGCAACACGGATAAAACTGAAACTTTTATGTTTGGCAAATAAAACCTGGTCTTCCCCGTCCAATGGTGGGCCAACTCCGTGACCTCACCGTCTGCCCCTGTCGATGTGGCAAAATATCTAGGTGTCAAATTTAAAACAGCCCCCCCCCTCTTTCCACCCACAAGCTTTGGCTGTGGCAGGCTTTAGCCTAATCAAATCTCTAAACAAATTCTGTGGCTTCCTTCCGTTGGCCACCAAAAACAATCGCCTGTGCTCTAATAACCTCCAGACTTGACTACTACAATAGCATTTACGCAGGAAGCTCTAAGCATCTACTCCATACACTTCAGATGGTACAGCATGCTTTCGTTAGACTGGTGCTGAAACTTCCTAAACAGAGCTCAGCATCCACAGCTCTGAAAAGCTTACATGGGCTACCATTTATTCGGGAAACATCATTAACAACGAAGGCAGTACTACGCGTAACGTTTACAACGAGGCACTTACCACGTAAACGTCTTTCCAACGCGTATGCCTTCAACGATCGTATTTACCATGAACCAAAAAAAAATAAGAAGGATTAAAAAGGGGGCTTGGGGGGGTCTCCCCCCCATAAAAAAACGATCCCGCCGTGCCGAAGAAAACAGTGTCATAAGAGAGGAAGCGGAATAAACTTCCGCTTCCTCTTTATGACGTTAGAACGACGTGGCAAAGAAGATGAGGGGAAAACGAATTCCGTGGTAACGCATGCGTGGAAAGGCATGCGTTGCAACGGAATTCGTGGCAACAACATATAACCCATTTATTCAAGATCTCCATACTTTTCTTTAGAGCCTTTAATTCCACTTGCCCCAAATACCTCTCTGCCCGGTCTTGTCATTACACGACCCAGAGGGTGTTGAGATCACCCAATGCCAATCTCTTGAAGCTCCCACCCTTCAGACTTAGGGCCATATGTATCAAGCTAATTAGCATTCGCAAAGGCCGAAATTCTGCGAATTTTGGCCTTTGCGAATGCTAATTTGACAAATGGTATGTATCAAACATGTTTGATGCAAAATAAGGAATTGCAAAATTTGCAATTCCTTATTTTGCGATTGCACTTAAGGAATCGCAAATTTTGTGAATCCTTAAATGCAATGTATCAAACAAAAAATATTCAAAAAATGCCATTAAGGATTCGCAAATTACCACCAACTTCTAGTTGGTGGTAATTTGCGAATTCTTTTCAAAAAGCTTTTTTCCTAAAAACAAAAGGTGCCATATGACGCCCATACATGCCCTTAGGGCATGTATGTGCGCCATATGCCCCTGAATGTCTTTTTCAGGGGGGCAGCAGGGTGTTCTTGAGACACCCCTGCACCCTTGAAGAAATTCCTAATTTGCGATTAGCTAATTGCTAATCGCAAATTGCACCTTCATTCCTATGGGCCTCCTGGCCCATGGAAATGAATGGGTAATTTGCGATTAGCAATTTGCTAATCGCAAATTAGAAATGGTAAAGAATCGCTATTTAATAGCGATTTTGTACATACATACCGTTTTGCGAATTCCAAATAGCGATTCCTTAAAATTCGCTATTTGGAATTCGCTAAACGGTAGTATGATACATATGGCCCTTAAATCCTAAGGCAGAAAGGCTTTCATGGTCTTGCGTGCCAAAGCTTGGAAACACCTCCCGAGCTTGATTCATTTATTGACATTGAAGCCAAATTTTTTTTTTTAAACTGAAGACCTGGCTTTTTCTTGCTCCGGACTCTGGGGCCGATTCACAGAACTAACTTAAGACAAAATCCTAAACTTACTACTTTTGGTATTTACCGAAGTTATGATTTTTTCTTAAGTTTGTCTTAATACAGACTTAAGACCTACTTAAGACAGACTTAATTTAGGATTTTGTCTTAAGTCTGTCTTAAGTCTGTTTTATGACAAACTTAAGACAAAATCCTAACTTCTGTGAATACCAAAAGTAGTAAATTTAGGATTTTGTCTTAAGTTAGTTCTGTGAATCGGGCCGATACTCTATCACTCTCTAATCTAGGTTAATCGCGTGGGTCTTCACAGGTATCATCACGTACAGTTTATGCTCATGTCCAGTTTTGCGCCAGGATGCTCTTCTGTGAGTGACAGTGCGCTGTATAAATTCACTATTCATTCATTCATTCCTTCATACAACGATGGTGCCCATCTCTATGCATCCAATTAAAACACTAGACTGTTATTGTTCTGAGCGGAAAATGCCCCAATGACAGAAACAGTCTTGAGAAATTGCATGAATGTGTCAATATAGAATCACTGTGGAGGCATTATGGGGCAGATTTACAATAACTGGCGCATCCCCCGGGATGTGCCAGTTATTGTGCGCCGCAGCTTTGCCGCCCATGGTGCGACCATGGGCACAAAACGGCACAAATGCGTGACGCATCTGTGCCACAAAGGCGGCGCATTGCTGGAGTTGCGTGCAAGCGCGATGCAGCTCCAGCAAGGCTCGGGGGTGCCCTATCTGTCCAATGCTGCTTCAAGCCTTACGCCCGCTTCAAGCAGGCGCAGGGTTTTGACGCTGCATTGGCCAAAAAGTGACTGAGTGAAATCTTGTAGATTTCACTCAGCCACTTTTAAGAGGCATTCCTGCGCCTGAACGCCTCCTTATGGCGCACGACTTTACAACGTGACGCATCTCCCAGATGCGTCACGTTGTAAATACCCCGCACAATGGTGCCTCTTTTGCGCCGCCGCTGCGTCACAAAAGTGACGCAACAGCGGCGTAAAAGAGGTGCACGGGGGTTGTAAATCTGCCCCTAAGGATTTATGACTAGGATTGCAGTCACAGTGATCCGATATTACAAAAGGATCTCCACTATCTGTGAAGCCCGTTCTGTAAAATCCACAATGTAGGAATATTCAACTGCTTCCAAACCAAAAACATAAAAAACGAACAACGTCCAAACAGAGCGCAATGCGAACACGATCTGCAGCGAGGCAAAATGTGAAGGAATTAGTTTTACCGTCTGAATAAGGACAATGACAACGATGCATTGTGACATGATAATTTGAACCATTGAACGCTGCAGTTGTGATGTAACAGATGAACCGTGACACATCCAAATACAAGGGCTACAATTCAAGGAGAGAAAAAAAGATGAAGGGCGATTAAATCCAGTGACACCTGAAAGATTGGAACTGGTGAGGCAACTCTGGGGAGATGGGCCCTGCCAGCAAAGATTGTTATATGTATAACGCTTACAAAGCGTCACTGAGATATTCCTCTGATGAGCTCCAATCATTTTGAGTGAGTTGCACTGAAGTAAAATGTCATTAAACCAACTACCGACTAAATAACACACTTATTTGTAAAGCACACGTTCACCCAAGTACCTAGGCACTATGAACATATAGCAGATGCTTACCACTGCCTACTTGTGTGGTACTGAGTTTTAACCTCTGAAAAGTGGCATTCTGGGTTGAACTGTCAATATTTTAGCTTTTGACTCATACCCTAGATGTGTGTAGTAGGCTTGTGAGCCACCAGACCCAGATGCATGCACAATGATAGCAATCAACGGCTAGGTCTACTGGTCTCACCTTTTATGACCTCTTTACATTGCCAATGTTTTTTTTCTGATACTGTGCTGCATCTGTTAAAAGCAAAACACTTTTTGCTGATGCTGTGCATCATTAAAAAAAAGGAAAATAGACAGGATGATTTAGCTGCTGCAGGCAACCACATAATTTCCTAGACCATGCATGCGCACACCTATGGAATGACATGGGCGCATTGTTTACTTGTAATTCCAGGATGGCATATGCCATTTAGAAGAGCAAAAGCACTTTTTGTATTGCAGAAAGCAGGCAGCACCAAGCGGCACTTGGTGGGTGCTCTAAAAAGAAACTACATTTACCCCCAAAATGTCACTACTTCAAGAAATTCTTGATGCAACAGCAGAGTGGTAGGGTGAGCAGATAGTGTGCAAGCAATGGTAAATGGGTAATGGAGCAATGGAAGTACTTGATGCCAGGCTGTGGGCGGCCCAAAAAACATAAAAAAGCTAGAGGAAGATGGAGAAAAGTGTCTGACCTTTGCAGGAGGGAGCTACAGTGAGCTTGCAGAGGGGTCGGTGTTCGGGGGAGGCTAAAAGAAAGAGATACAAAAGTAGTTCCCTAAATGGGAGCAGTGGAAGGATACAGCAATGGATGATAAAGAGGCTATGGTCCAGCAGGGGAGGGATAAAGGCAAGAAGAGAAAGGCAAGCCATTGAATAAGAAGCAAGTGAAGGAGAGGGACAATAAAGGCAACTAATCGGAAAAATGGGCCGGCTGTAAGCTAACTGTGCGTTTTGGTATGGCCTGCGAGCGGGAAGTCGACAAAACGATGGGATAGGGAATGTAGAAGAAATAAATGAAAACCACTTACCTTGGGCTCGCGATGCAGTGAGCGCAAGGTAAGTGCTTTTATTTATTTTTTTATTTATTTTCCCTAGCCTGTCGTCTGTCGATTTCCCCCGCCCGCCCCCCCCCCCCCCATCGCTCCTTCCTGCAACTGGCAGCGCCTGCACAAAAAAGGCTTTCGCCTACCAGACAGCTAAGAGAGAGACACAAAAATGAATTTGGGCTACTAAAACCTGCAATTGTAATGCTACAGATTCCTTGTAAATATGCAACTACAAGTTCCATAGTGTAGCAGGGAGAACTGAAATTGAAGAAGGGCTTTTAAAGCCTAAAAAAACTTGGTGCTTGCTCATTTTCTGGAGTACAGCTACAGCACAGGTTTTTACATTCAACCTCTCGATGTAATAATAATTTAAATAACCACGTACATATTTACTAGCAAGAAAAAGATGGGGTTACATTCCGCCGAATTAATTTGTTTTGAGTCTGCAGGAAATGCGGCTTTAATAAAAATACAGGTGCATGGTGTATAACCTGTTTATTAGTCCACCAGACACATCTGACGAATAATAAACCTTTGGCTCTTTTCTGGTATAAACCACTTATAGCGCCATTTAAAAAATCCGACATTAGAAATGTATCACATGTTTTGCTACGATTGCCTTAATTAGACCTTTTTCTACCTCTGCCTGTCACAAGCTCAGCTTAACACATGCTTTGATCTGGTCACGGTTAATGACCTTGAAAGGTCCTTAAAATATGAATGCCAATTGGCTATTAGGTCAATTTTTGACCTGCTTTACTCAGATGTGTTGGTCTGGCCTGATTATCTCTTCTTTTACCAAGAGTATTTTTAGCTAATTGTTTGAGAGCCTTTCAAAGGGTTCCACTCATTTACAATCACCACTGGATGTGGATTGTTTAAACAACTATCACCCAAAAACCTCCTTACCTGGCCAAGTGATTGGCAACTCAGGTGAGGAAATATATCTCCTGCTTTAGACCTATTTTTTATTTTATGTATGTTCAAAATGTCTATATTGTGACCCTAGACACAGGGAAGTGAACGTAGACACATTGAATGAGAATACAGAGAAGTAAGAAATAAGAAATCATGAGAACGAGAGCTAACCAGGGGGGTGTGACTAAAGAACTGAAGCCAGATGCATCAAAGGATTTTCCCCATTCTCTGTCTATGGGAAAATGTGTTCATGCACATGGCCCTGAGTTTTTAGATCTTTTTGGAATGCAAGATCAGGATTCACTTAATACAATCAGGAACGTAGCACCACTCACTGGGAACTAGGCAGGAGAAAGCTTATTTTGATGTTTAGTTAGAATTTCTTATATAGACAGCTTCTGTTTCTGATATTTCTTTGATTGTTTGTAACCTAGTGTTGGACATGGCGCTTTTTTCAAGGTCCCCTACAGATTTTTTCCTTTTGTTGCTGAGCCTGTTTTTGTTGGCAATAGGATTCTGTGCAGTTTTTCTCTGCTAACCAGTGGAAAAGTGCTTGTGCTCACTCCTTAAAACATGGTACGGGGGCGTGGCCTGCGCCTGACGAGGATGGCAGCATATCCGTAGCTCTCCGAGACGCTGGGAGCTGAGACGGATCAGCTGTGCCCTTTTCCTTCATGACTTGAGCTCAGCTTGGAGGACTGCGCATATGAAGCTGCAGGGGTCATTTTGAGACGTCCTGCAGACCTCTTTCACCAAAGGTAGACTGCCATTTCACTATTTTCTTCTACTGCGGCTCCGTGATTTGTGCGACCGCCATTTTGAAGATTCAGTCACGGATCAGCTCCCTTTGCGTGACTTCCCTCTGTGGCTCTTCATATCTCCTTGCTTCCTTCGCTTTGTCTGCCCATCATGCTGTGATACTGGACTCTTCCTTGCTATGTTTTAAGTCCTTAATGCCCGCTTTTTTAAGGGATTTGTAGCGTATTCGATTCAAAGCCTCCATTTTGTTTACGGATCTCGAAACGTTCTCAGACAATCCCCTTCACAGAATTTCTTCCTTTTTGTTCCGCATTTTCTCTTCCCTTGGTGCCTGCAATGGATTTAGTTCTCCTGCAATGCTGAGTTTCATAAGAGACACCAACTTTAAATGAGGTGGTACCAACGCTGTATTAGCGTTTCTTCACAGAACTATGAGCTGCATATGATTTCCCGCATGTATTTACTTTTGCGCTGACTGGATTAATTCTTTTCCACCTGATGTTTTATCATGCCTCTTTGTCAACCGTCGTTTTACCATCCTTTAACGACTGAATGAGGTCCAGGCGCACTGCTTCTGCAGTAGTCCCTTTCACAGGATTTCTTCTTCTTCGAGCCGCATTTCCTCTGACCTTGGTGTCTGGAAATAGATTTACTTTCTCCTGCTCTGCTACGTTTATTGGAAAATGCCTACTGTTGTAGCATGAGATGTATTACCTGTGTGCCATTAGCGATTTCCCTCATAAGACTACCTTCATGCTGCCTAAAAACACCTCTTATCACCTGCTGCTTATCTTGTCTCCATGTCAACCGTCATCTGCAACCTTGGTGACTGAGCAAACAACTTAAGGAGGCGTATCATTCCAAGGTGTGGTGTTAGCTTATTAATTTTTCTACTACTATTACATATGGGCAAACAACTTAAAGAGGTGTCTCACTCTTCATCTAATTCACTCAAATTCCTGCTTCAAACTAACTCACGCTATCAGTTTTTTAGACATGGAGGATTCAAACTCTTCATCATCCAAAACTGCTTCTTCAACAGTACATTCTCCAAGTGCTCTCGGCAATAAAGTTACAACCAAGAGACTAAAGAAAGACCCGCCTTCTCCTCCAACGCCGGCTTCTTCAGTCACCATGGACCTATTACTTGAGGAAATCAGGGCCTTGCATCCATTTGTGGAAGAAACTACTAACACTCTCAAAGTGACTACTTCTACTCTCCAGGAACTTTCTAACAAATGGTTGAATGTGGAGGGTCGCGTTACTTCGCTGGAGCAAAATGTTGAATCCTTAAATTCCTCTGCTTCTAAGGTTGCTTCCTTATGTTCCCAGGTGTCCACCTTGCACAAACAGATTGAGAACTTGGAAAATAGGAATCGACGTAACAACCTGCGCATTTATGGCTTGGCAGAGGGGACAGAGGGATCGGATTCAATCTCCTTCTTCAAATCTTTTTTACCTAAACTCCTCAAACTTCCGGAGAGTACCTTCCTGAACATTCAAAGAACTCATCGCTTAGGTTCCATGTCGCATCATGCCTCTTCCACTTCCATGAGTAAACCTAGAGGAGTAATACTATATTTTCCTGAATATACTGACCTCCTAAAAGTTTTAGCTGCAGCAAGAGCATTGAAAAAATTCTTTGGTCAGGAAATACTTTATTCTTTGTTCAAGATTACTCTAAACCGACAGCGGACCAGCGAAGAGAATTTTTGGCGTTGAGACCTCAGTTGCGTGACATTGGTGCTAGATATGGTCTCTTTCACCCTTGTCTATTTAAAGTCACTATCAACAACAAGACTACTACCTATGAAGATCCACTGAAACTCACAAGTTTTCTCTATTCCTTCCAGTCTGATTCCATGGATACTTCAACTGCATCTACTTCTAAATAGTTTATTTTGGCTTTCTGTTACCTTTTTGCTATTTGCATTTGTCTCACCTGGTTTGGAATGTACTTTTCATCTCCTTCATTCTTCTTTTTGACTTTCATAGTTTAATCTTTTCATGGTTCTGATTCTTTTCCTTGTTTTGTGTCTTGATCTTTCACGTTGTAATTTCACTTGTTTCTCCTATTATCTGGTTATGTTTCTTAGTTGTTTGGTTTCTATTTACATTACGCGCTTAACTTTGTTTCTTCTTTCCAACAGGTTGTTCTGTCAAGTCGTCCTCCTTCTCCTCATGTTTTTCAGCGATCCGTTGATGCTGTTTCCCTCCCCGCTCTTCCTTCGTGAGTTTGGATGACGTCATTCCCTAGTCTGGCCTCCCACCCCCCCTCCCTCCGTAATACCTGCTACCTCTGTGAGTTTTCTTTCCCTTTCTGTAAGTTTTCATTTCCTTTTCTGTTCTATCTCTTAATGATCCATTATGTTCTTCTCTGTGGACCTTACTCTCTTCCTTTACTTTTGCTTTTCTTTCCTTGCTCTTTCTCTCCCTGTTATTCTATTTTTTCCTTTACTTCTTCACTTTATGGCTTCATACTTTTCTACATTTTTCATAGTTCGGTTTTACTGATGTTATGTTGCATTGTATGCTTTTGTATCGCCCTAATACATTTATTCTGTTACATTCAGAGTTACCTCATGGAATGTTAAAGGGTTAAACAATCCTATTAAAAGACAGCGAGTGCAATCCCACGTGGCTAGGTTAAAAACAGATATTGCTATGTTGCAAGAGTCTCATCTCTCTGATACTGAAGCTTCTAAACTAACAAGACTTTGGGTTGGTAATGTTTTCTTCTCCCCTGCTTTAGGGAAAAAGAATGTTGTAGTCATTTTAGTTCATAAAAAATTCACAGTTTCTGTTCTTCATCAAGAATCTGATTCTGATGGTCATTGGGTGTTTATTAAATTGTTAATTGACAATGTACCTTTAGTTATTATTAATGTTTGTGCTCCGGTATCAGTTGACAATACCTTTTGGCCACTTATTTCTGATAAATTCGTTTCCTTTGATGATGATTATATCATTTTTGGTGGAGATTGTAACCAAGTTCATGATCCCGTTCTTGACAGACGTTCCCCTGTTAAATTTTTCCATTCCAAAATGCATTCTCAATTTACCTCCTCCATCTGCCGTAAGTCCTTGGTTGATATGTGGAGAATTTGTCATCCTGACCTCCAGGAATTTAGCTATTTCTCCCCTCCTCATGAAACACAATCCCGCATTGACTACCTTTTCCTTAGTAAGTCCTTGGCTCAATGCGCCCTTGCCTCAGAGATAGGCTCTATCCTTATTTCTGACCATGCCCCAGTCATTGTTGACTTCGACCTAATCCCTTTCTCCCCCTCCTCTGGCAGATGGCGTTTTAACAATTCTCTCCTTGCGGACCCTAAATTCTCTGGCCAATTCAGTTCTTTTATTAAAGACTTTTTTGTTACGAATTCTACTCCTGACTCTTCTCCGACCATGATATGGGACTCTTTTAAAGCAACCGCTAGAGGTTTTATAATTAATTATGTCTCCCAGAAAAAGAAGAGATTTGAGAAACAATCTTCCCAACTCTTAGCTCAAATTAAGCAACTAGAACACGCCTACTTTCATTCCTTTTCGACGCTTCTTTGAAAGATCTTATCACCCCCAAGGTCGCTCTTAATAAACTATCTACGGACACCGCTGCCTCATATCTTTTGAAAAGCAACGCTCGTTATTACGGAGGCCCAAAGAAAATGCGTAAACTCCTAGCTAATTATTTGAACACTCCCCGTGATAGAACTCGGATTACTTCCATAATTGATTCTTCAGGCACTTCTCATTTTAAAGATGATGAGATTTTGCCGGAATTCGTTACATTCTACCAGAGCCTCTACACACCCGAATCTTGTCCTCTCCCCTCCGACTTATCCTCCTACTTTCAGTCGATTACTTTTCCTTCTTCCCCCACATGGATTTTGCTTCACTTGAAACAGATACAACTCTTAGGGAAATCTCCCATGCAGTCTCAGTTTTAAGGTGTGATAAAGCACCTGGTCCAGACGGCTTCTCTATCGAATTTTATGATAATTTTTCAAAACCTCTTCTCCCACATATGCTTGTCTTATTTAATTCATTCATTGCTAATGGTTCTTCTCAAGGTACCTTTCAAGATGCTATGATTTGCCTCATCCCCAAAGATAATAAGGACCCTTCTTTTTGTAAGAATTATTGCCCCATTTCCCTTGTTAATACAGATTATAAGATATTTGCCAAATTACTTGCTTTGCGTATTGATCCCATTCTACCCGAACTCATAGGCCCTGAACAATCAGGTTTTGTTAAGGGAAGTTTATCCTCTGATAACTCCAGAGTTTTGTTTAATGTACTCAGGAAGGCTTCCTCCCTACAATATCCGCTTGCGGCCATCACATTAGATGCCGAAAAGGCATTTGACAGGATCAGCTGGGACTTTATGTTTCATGCCCTCACTTGGATTGGTTTTCCCCCTAAATTGAATTCCCTCATATCCCTTTTGAATTCCGGTCCCAGAGCCTCTATCTTTGCCAATGGGAACATTTTTGATTATTTTTCCCTTTCCAGAGGTGTCCGACAAGGGTGTCCCTTATCCCCCCTGTTGTTTATCGTGGCATTGGAACCATTTCTTACCAAACTACCACAAGACGCCCAAATTACTGGTTTCAACCCCGGCCCCAATCAAGTCAAATTAGCTGTTTATGCAGACGATATCCTCTTCTATTGTTCCAATCCTGAGTCCACTCTTCCTGCCTTTCTACTTCAAGTTGACGCCTTTTCACAAGTCTCGGGCTATCGCCTCAATCATGATAAATGTGAAGTCTTACCTCTGAATGTCTTATGCCAACGTCATTATTTCGACCATACTGGTTTCTCCTGGCAGTCGACTAAAGTAAAATATTTAGGATTATGGTTTTCCTCTTCTATCTCAGACACTTTGAAAGCTAATTTTGAATATATTACAAAGAAATTGTATGATTCTATTACCAGATGGCATTCCCTCTTTCTTTCATGGCGGGGCCGATTGGATTCCATCAAAATTATGTTAGCTCCTATCGTCTTATACTCACTTTCCAGGATTCCTGTCTGCATACCTGGTTATTATTTTAAACGATTAGACTCACTCTTGATGAAATTTCTTTGGAGAAATAAGCCTCCGTGAATCACCTTGTCCTCCCTCAAAAGAGATTATTTGTTTGGAGGTCTTAAATTTCCGGACTTTAAATCATACCATTACTCTTTTATCCTCAAGCAAGCCTCTTGTTGGCTTTCTACAGAAGTTCCCACGTATCCTCCTGTTTGGTTAACCTTGGAGAAATCTCTTCTCTCACCATTCGATTTTTCGGAGACTCTTGCCTTCTCTGCTAACATCTCTTTCTTGAAATCTCCTGTTATCACTCATACCCGCCATCTTTTAATCCCCTTTTACCCTCCTCTTATCCCTCTCTTGCTTCTTTATCCCAGCAACCCATCTGGCATAATAAATTGCTTCGCATTAAAAAACGTTCTTTTTACTGGAAATCTTGGAAATCTAGGGGTTTATCATGGATTTCCCAACTTCTGCTCGATAATGTCCCTTTACCTTTTGCGGATCTTCAATTTCAATTTCTTCTCCCCACTTCCTTCAGGAAACAATATGACCTTTTAGTGCCTGCTATTCACCAATATCTTCAATCACTTTCTTCTTCCTCTGAGTTGCCCTCCTCATGTATTAATATTTTCCCGTTTTTGGAGACCTCTCCATCCGCTTCTTGCATTTACAAATGTCTTATAACTCCCTCTGAAAGGCTCAAAACAAAGACTGAATTGGCCTGGGAACAGGATTTGTCAATATCTTGGCCTGTTTCTTTATGGGACAAGCTGTGGTTAAAAATACATAAAACGTCCAGAGCTGCTAACACTACCCAAACTCTTTACTTCATATACCAACGTTTATTATTAACCCTGCAAAAACTGGCATCATTTTCCCATGACCTTTGATCTAAGTGTTGGTCTTGCCCTAGCCAGACTGCTGATTTACTCCATATGTTGTTCATTGTCACAATATTGCTTCCTTTTGGCAATTGCTCTGGTCCCGTATGCACAACATATTTGGCTTCATACTTCCTTTCTCCCCCTCCAATGTCTTTTTGGGCTCCTTATCCCCTGAATTGTCTCGTTCCCATTTTCACTTTAAGCTGTTTGACTTATTTTTGGCTGTTGCCTTTCACCTCATTACCTCCAATTGGAAGGATTCCACCAAAGTCAGTTATTCGGCATGGTGGGATGCTATTTGCTTCCATCATAGACTTGATACCAATTATGTTACCCCTGTTTCCCTAACTGTAAAAAGGGATTTATTATGGATTCCTCTTACTACTTACCTCTCCAAGCTCTCTTCCCCACCTCCCGCTTCTATTGTTACTCACCAAAATCCATCTGATGATGTTCATAAACCTCCATGATTTTCCTTGTCTGTCTTTTTCCTTCTATTTACTTAGCTTTAGAATTATTTATTACTCATTGTCTATTTTATACTATTTAATTCATTTTGCTATTTGCATACAATGTTGCATTTTACGATTTTGCCATATTTAGCTTGTTTTATTTTGTTCTCTTCCCCCTTTCCCTCCCCCTTTCATGATTTAGATATAGGTGTGTATTGATTCTGTTTTATTATATCTTCTTCAATTATACCTTTGTACTTTTCATATGCCTTTTATTGATTAAGTTTACTGTATTATGCTTTTATTCTATGTTTTGGTTTCAATCAACTTGAACTTAAAAAAAACACATGGTACGATTCTAATCTACCTGATTGGCACAGTTCATTAACTTGTAAGTCTGTAGTATATGGTACTACAAGCCACTAGGTACTGTAAATTAAATGCTACATCAGTACTCATTGTGCCACCCACTAAAATAGCCTTTTAAGGCATATTTCAGGCCTTCCTCTGCAGGCTTTAGTGCAGTTTTGAACTGCCATTCTGACCTAGAAAAATAAACCTCTTGCCAAGCCAAAACTTTCCTTTTATTATTTATAAGTCGCCCTTAATGGAGGCCTTAAAGGCTCAAAGGTCAGAGTGCACTATAATAAAAAAGTAGGTGTGCATGCATTTCTTACATGTCTTACAGTGAAAAACTCCTAAAGTCGTTTTTCACAGTTTCTAAGGCTATCTCCCCTATTGCCTACTACCTGGTTAACTCATTACACTTAATACATGCTACTTTAATTGGGAGCAGATAGAAATATACTGTTTACACTCAAATGAATTGCAATTTAAAATCCTCTAATGACGAAGTTGAATTTTAAGTTACAATTCTGGAAATGCCACTTTTAGAAAGTTGTCATTTTCTTGCCCCAACCATCTGTGCCAACAGACAGCATTCTAGGTCGCATGACAGTAACTGGCTTTGCTGCTGGGGTATGTGTATTACTTCCAGACAGAGGGGCTTAAGGGTGGACAGGAAGTGCCATCTTAACAGGTAGGGTGAATTTCACGGACCATCCGTAATTTGGACCTCACGTCCATTGTCTATAAGGATCCCTTTACGGACACCTTTTTGTCCATAATTTTGGGCATTGCAGGGAACAGCAGTGTTCCCTGCATGAAGCCTCAGCACCTTAATGGGGCTGCCTCGCACTCCTCCTTGGAGCAAAAGAGCAGCCCCATTCCGCCCATTGTCATTATTTCTGCGGCTGATTGCCTCATACAGAATTACAATGGGCCAATTTGGAGTGTTACTACATGTGGTGGCCTCCTCCTGCCAGGGTCTAGAGCAGCGCATTCTGTCAGATGGAAGGAATGTGCAAAAAAGCCAATGCTGATACATGAGAATCCAGTTCATTCAAAGATGCTGGTGAAACAAGTTGAATAGAAGGGGCTAGAGTTCTTTCGGTCTCATCATTTTCGAAAAGCGCTTTTTCAATTTTATATTCAACAATGCCATGGTTGCTGCATTTTTATTTTCTGCAAGTAACAACCATTGACAAAACCAATAGTTCTAGCTTGTTGTAGGTGTAACGTTACTGGTTGTGTTATATGTCTGGATGCAATGATAGAAGATGCAAAATACCAATCCGGCGGCACACTATGCTAAGCACAGATTTTTAGCTTAGGTGTTTTAAGCCACCCCCTTAATTCCATCAAACACGCCCTAGAGATAGACCCCCCTTTTTTTTGCATCCCGCTTAAAGCCCTGGAAAGAACACTGTGTCACAGTCACCTCATGGCATGTCACTGTGCATCATGCATGATTCATGACTTCCACTTTTTTAGACTGCCTATGTGCAGGGGCATAGTAAACCCTACCACCACCCCAAACCCTTGCTTTAGGAACAACAGCAAGGGGGAAATTATTGATTGGTCTCTTCTGTATGCAACTCTGCAGACAAAGGCTCAGCTCATAATTAATATGAAAAGGTGGGCGACTGAGTAAGTGAAGGGATGGGTGGATGGCTGGATGGATTTGTGAAACGGTGAATGGATGAATGAAAGGGTGAATAGATGGATAATGAGCAAAAGGATTGATGGATGAGTGAAAGGGTGGATGATCGGAGAGTGAATGGGTGGATGGATGGGGTGAACAACCTTTACAACTAAACTTTTACAACGCACTACCATTACAACGCAAACCATTACAACACATTGCGCTGGGGACCGCTCTAGGATAGGGAATAAGTTTAATTTACTATCCAACACCTTCCCTAGTGTCCACGGGGACTGGAGTTGGAATAGTAAATTAAACTTTTCACTATCCAGCACCCCAAAGCGCAATGCGTTGTAAAGGTTTGCGATGTAAAAACCGCGTTGTCAAGGCATGTGTGGTAAAAGTATGCGTTGTAACGTAATACATCCATGGATGGGTGATTGGATGGGTGTGTGATAGGGTCAATGGATGGATTCATGAGTTGATGAGTAGAAGGATAGGTAGATGATGGAAGGAAGGATGGCTAAGCGAAAGGGTCAATGGAGAGAGAAAAAGAAGGATAGCTGGATAACTGAAAATGTGAATGGGTGGAAGGATGAGTGACTAGGTGGATGGATGAGTAAGTGAAAGGATGGCTGATGAGTAAAAGGGTAAATGGCTGGATGGATGAGTGGATGAATGGGTGGAAGAGTGGATGGATGAGTGTACGGATGGATAGGGTGAATGGGTGGATGGATGGGAGAGCGAAAGTGTGCTTAGAGGGATGGATGAGTGAAACGATGGATGGAAGGATACATGATGGATAGGTTTGCAAATGGATGAATATGTTTGGATATAGATGGGATTACTTTTATACTATTGTGCGACCTCCTCTGAAGTGTCTGTACAACTTACTTTTTGTCCCAAAGTTTTGTCCTGAATTTTGACCTCCTGTCCTGAATTTATTTTTTTCCTGAATTTTGACCCGTTCTCCTGAATTTTGACACTCACCATCCTGAATTTGCACCCAGGCCAGTTGGTCACCCTACTGACAGGATGGCTGGGAAGGTGCTGTACCTAAACTTAATTGCCCTGCCTACATCACACACAAATAACCCTGACACCAGGCCTGCCCTTACTTTTGTCATTTCCCAGTTTGGAGCTTTGACCAAGAGAAAGGAGAAGAACTTTCCAGACCCAGTTGTGTGGGTTGGATAGGAAGTCCCCTCGCACATAGACAGGCACCAGGTATAAATATTTGACCTCCAGAGAACTCATTAGAACACTCCTGGACCTTTAGAAGATTGTGAAAATAGACTTCTCTGTTGCTTGGAGGACTACCCTGCTGTCTGAGAAGGAAGATTTGATCTGCCTGTTTTCATCCCAGGCTACCCAGAGTGATTCAAGGGGTTGGCTTTCTGCCCTCCCGTAAGAGTTACAGTAATACAACAAGCTTCAGAGGCCTCCCTACTGCTGCCCAACTGCCTTGCTGCAGCTGGACCTGCCCGGATCTGCAACTGGATCTGTCTAAGGCCTGCTGATCAGCTCTACTTCTTTGAGCAAGTCCTGATTCCCTAGAGGTACCTCTGAGGTCTTGAACTCTTGACTGACATCAGTGAGACCTCCTCTTAAACAAAAAGGTGCTCTGCAATGACAGTCTGTACGAAGCTCCAGTGAAACTTGTCCTTATTGACAACAACGACTGTCCATGGGACCGCCAACATGAGGCCTGCAGTTCGTGCTAGAGCAACAACTGCCACTGCATAGCTAGAGCAATAACTGTCACAACACCCAACTGGCTCTTCGCACAACAGCTGCGACTATCTGTGATGCTTGACTGACTTTTCATGCTACAGTGAAGCCCATCCGTGATGCTCATACTCCTCCTTGGGGCCCCAACCAACTCAATCAGGACTCTTCTTGATGGCTTTACCCCCCACACAGCCACACAAGGCTGTTACTACCACTTCAATCAAAGCATATGGAAACACCTCCAATAATCTGCACTAAGGGACTTATTTCGAGTTTGACGGTCCATAGGACCGCTGAACCTGTAGGGGCGGTCCGACCACTGCCACACTGCAGGCCCGCCTGCAGTATTATGAGTGTGATGGTAGAACTGCCACAAGACCACTGGCACCGCTGGGATAAAGAAACTTGCTGGGCCAATGGTCTTTCAACAGCAGGAGTGTGCTGGCGGTGCCGGCTGTGGCACCGCCAAGCACATCCAGAGTTCCCATTTCATCGCCCTTTTCATGGTGATGAACCCACTATGAAAAAGGTGGCAGAATGGCAATAAAGGTGGCCCTTACAGGGCCCCTGCCAGAATTGGGACTGGGAGTGTATGCCTGGGGGTAGTGGCACCTATATTTGCACTCCCATTTCCTGTACAGTGTGACATATGCCATGCCATGCAGGAAGGTGTAGTCAGTGCTCTGGCAGCGGCGGTCTGCATATGATGTTCTTCTATGATCCCCACAGACTGCTGCTGTCAGACCGCTGCAGGACCACTCGCCAGACCAGGATTAAAGTCCTAATCTGGTGAGCAGCAGCACCATGGCTTTGGTGGTTTTACAGTGGACAGCACATTACACCATCCAATGTAGGGCCGCCAAAGTCGCAATATGGTCCTAAGTGTAGAATATGCTACAAATAGCCAAAAAATGATAGTACTGGCCTATGTCTCTGTCACAGAGATAGCTAAACAGCCGATTTACTAATAGAAAGTACTTTCTGCCAACAAAACGAAGACAGACTAAGCTTCCTAATGGATTATTTCGAAGACACTTGGGTTGGCAGACTGCACCGCTCTGGATACCGGCGCCAACCCAAATTCCAAATACCAAGGTGGAATGTCTCTTAAAGTACCTCAAAACAGGAAGCCAAAACAAACAGCACAGTGGCAGGATGGCACAATGCCTTCGGATCCACAGTAGGCAGAAGTTAACCTACACTAAAAAAGCCTTACGAAAAGAGCAAAGATAGCAACAACTATGACTGGAGTAATCTGTAACCAAAATTGCACTTAAACTTTGCAAACAAACCAAAAAATGTACGACATGCTTCAATTTAAAATCAAACTCTTGATAAACAACAAATGAATAGATTACTTAGAAATAATAGCCAAAAGCAACCTACAAAAGTCCCAAAAAACTGTCAGAAAATCTAAACCAACATCTCAAGTAATTTTTATATCAATAATAAACATAATATTGTATTACATCAGTCCAAACATGAAACAAAACTCCAATGTTCAATAAAACTGAGGTAATAAAATAATATGTGCATTTAAGAAATGTAACAAAAATGTTAAACAATGGAACAGAAAGTGGAAAATATACAACTTACAATACTAATTAAATACAATTTACATTGTTATGTTAAAATAAAATTGTATAAACATGTTTATTTATCTATACTACTATAATAAAGCAGAAACTTTCAGGCTTTGAGGCGGGTAAACTCTGGAACCACTGCGCCAATCTACACACCCGATACACCGTTGAAATCGGCAGGGTGTGTAGATGGTTATAGGCTACATAAATTAAAAAAATAAACGTTATTTAAAATTTTAGATTAAACAAAAAAGTAGTCCCTTAAAAGTAGCGCCGGCCGCGACATGCATGGTCACGTAAGGAGCACGGGGAGGAGCGGCGTCCGAGGAGCGGCGGACATGGCGCGGGGGAGGAGTGGTGACGTCAGGAGCAGAGGACCGGTGGCGGAGGAAGAGCGGCGGACATGGCGCAGGGGAGGAGTGGTGGTGCGAGCGGACAGGCTGGAGCAGCGCCGGTGGAGGTAAGGGCACACATGTAGGGGCAGGCGGGGGTAGGGGCAGGCGGGGGTAGGGGCAGGCAGGGGTCGGGGTAGGCGGGGGACGGGCAGGCGGCGGCCGGGGAAGCCTGAGGACAAGAAAGAGGAGGCAAACGGTGCACTACAAATGTCAGACAAACGGTGCATTACAGGAGGAAAAGGAGAAAAAAGTGACGTGTAGCCAGAGGGGTTTTAGATGCTGTAAACGTTTGAGCCACCTCGGCTTCCGTAGGATAATCCCATGCTCTTTTTAATGGGACTCTGTGCTCCGCCGTTAACAAAGTGCGCAACGATCACATGGTCAGGAAAAAAACGGTACCCCCTCGAACAAGGCCATCTTCTGTCAAAAAGGGGAGAGTTTGCTCACATACCTGTCAGCGGTGAATATGTTATTGTTTAGATGCGTTTGCTTCACTATAGGAGATTATATTTATATAGGACTATTTCCTTCATGAATACCTGCGTCCCTTGGGTGGCGTGGAGGGAAGGGGGTGGGTGACGTGTGCACGAGGAAAAAGTGACGTGTGCAGGTTACAAAAGTGGGGCGGGCGGGGATCCTGAAACAAAGTAAATTACAGGAGGAAAAAGTGACGTCTGCAGGTTACAAAAGCGGGGCGGGAGGGAGCCCTGAAGCCTAATTGCTCCCGGGCAACGTCGGGACAGGCTGCCAGTGTATATATAAAAGTGTATTTTTAAGTTGAAACGTCTTTAAAATGTAAAAATATTCATTAAATAAACTTTGAAAACATGTATTTATTCTATAAAAATGTAATTTTTAATCATATTTATTACAAATATTCAAATAACTAATTTTTATTCTATTTCTAAACACCAACATTTAAATAACAAACTACTTCTACTACATACAAATACAATTTAAACAAAGGATTTTAAATTAAAATTGCAAAATGAAATAATCACACTCGAACATAAACTATTTTAAATCCAATTTGGGGAAGGTGTTGGACACTAAAAGGGTGACATTTACTATTCCCAAAACAATTTAAACCAATTTTTGGAGGATGTCGGACACTAACGGGGTGACATTCACTATTCCCACTTCAATCTAAACCAATTTGGGGAAGGTATTGGACACTAAAGGGGTGGCATTTACTATTCCCACTCCAATCTAAACAATTTCAGGGCAGTGTTGGACACTAAAGGGTAAGATTTACTGTTCCCACACCAACCTAAACCAATTTGGGGATGTTGTTGGACATTTAAGTGGTGACATTTACTAATCCCACTCCAGTCTAAATCAATTTGGACAGGATGTTGGACATTAAATAAATGACATTTACTATTCCCACTCCAATCTACAATTTTGGGAAGGCGATGGACCCTAAAACAGTTGCAAAAAGAAAAATTGATGAACAGAATGCAGAAAATTTGTCATGCATTCACCTCAGTACATAGAGCTGGGCCAATATCCATTATATTTTTTGCTCTCTATGCCATTCCAATCCAGCCATATGCAAATCAGTCTTGACCCTGTGCCCATTGGGAACAGTCCAGCCCGAACTGCCAGGCCAGGTCCTCCCTGGACTAGAAACAAGCATCCTAGGACCGGTTTCTGTCTTTCAACCTTCATCAGCCAGGATAGCTTTACTCCAGTGGCATGGAGAGCACGGGACCCACGTCTGGGCATACCCATTCCACTCGGGGAGACAAATGCAAATATACAAATTGATAGACAGCTTGCAGAACAATGTCATACATTCACCCCAGTACATAGATCTGGGCCTAAATCCATCATTTTTTTGCTCACCATGCCATTCCAGGTTGGACCCAGCCATATGCAAATCAGTCTTGACCCTGCACCCAATGGGAACAGTCCAGCCCGAAGTGCCAGGCCAGGTCCTCCCTGGAATAGAAACAAGCATCCTAGGACTCGTTTCGGGCTTTCAGCCCTCATCTGCCAGGATAGCTTGACTCCAGTGATGTGGAGAGCATGGGACCCACGTCTGGGTGTACCCATTCCACTCGGGCTGTCAAATGCAAAAAGTAAAATTGATGGACAGAATGCAGAACAATGACATACATTCACCCCAGTACAGAGATCTGAGCCTAATTCCATTGTTTTTTTGCTCACCATGCCATTCCAGTTGGCTGGGTCCAAACTGGGGTGGTGTAGTGAGCAAAAGAATGATGTATTAAACCCAGATCCTTCTGACTGGGGGTGAATGTTTGCATTGTCCAGCATTCCGCCCATCAATTGTTTCTTTTGCATATGGGACCTCAAATTAGTGACATTTACTGTTCCCACTCCAAGCTATACCACTATGGGGAGGGTGCTGGACACTAGAGGGGTGACGTTTACTATTCCCACTCCAATCAATACCAATTTGAAGAAGGTGTTGGGCACTCAAAGGATGACACTTACTATCCCACTCGAATTAAAACCAATTTAGGGAAGGTGCTGGACACAAAAGGATTGACATTTACTATTCATACTCTAATCTAACCCAATTGAGGGAAGGTGTTGGGTATTAAAGGGATGACATTTAATATTCTCACGCCAATCTAAGCCAGTTTGGGTAAGGTGTTGGACAATACTATTACCACTGGAATCTAAAACATTTTATGCAAGGTGCTAAACGCTAAACATTTTATATACACAATCAGCACTCCATTCTCAGTCACACATCATTTTTTCTCTATAAAAGAAACACACATTTACTTAAAAAAAATTAACATATCAAATACTTTTTTTAATCACTATTAATAAATGATATATTTAAAAAGAATATTTACTGCCTTTCCTAAACTTTGAACCATGAAATAAAAATAAAATGATGCTCCAAAATTGAAAAGACATATAAAACAAAATTTTAAAATAATTAAAAAAATTACAATTACATTAGAATTGTCCACATATAAAATTTACAATTATTTAAATTTTGATAATTGTGTTACAAAAGTTATAACATTGCTATTTGTATTTAAATATTACACAATGTTTTACTTTACTACATTTAAATTTGATATATTTGTAATGTTTATATTTGTTTGCAATTTAAACAAGGATTGTAATATTTACAATATTTTTAAATTTCATATAATTAATATATATTCAAATTGATTATAAATTGTTCTTTGTTAAGCGTGTTAATGTGACTATATAAATCCAGCATTTTAACAACATTAATTTGCATATCATTGAAATAATTAATATTATATTTACTTTAAAATATCCAATTTTCAAAAATCTCCCCACCCTTATCCCATAAAACCTAATATCCTACTGCTAATTTTTTTTTATAAACCATTATTTTAAGCACCAATTCAACTAAAAAGACACATTTCAACATTTTCATAATTAATCAATTATCTTACTAAAACGTAAATAAAAAAAATATTAAACACATTGGGCCCAGATTCTCAAAAAATCATGAAACGCAGCAGAACAGCCAAAAATGCTGCTCTGCGTTGTGTAACAAGGAGAAAGCAGGAGAGCGTCATATACACAGAGATAAAAAGGGGTCCTCCGAGCACTAAAGAATTCAGAGTTGAGGTCACTGATTCAACATAATTTCTTCATTAGAATTCCATTAATCCATTTTGTCGTCGCCAACACATGTTTCGTCTAGTGCTAACAATGTTGCAGCACACTTCATCAGGACTAGTCTTCTGATGGTGTATGCAAATAATAAAAAGAAGCAGTCTCGCCCTTGAATATCATGTCTTAGGGGGACCCACTATCATAATTGGAGTCTGGGGTGCTGTAAGGTGGTGATACCATTCTGTCTGAGAGAGGATGTTCCCATATAAGCACTCCTGTGGCATGTTGTGGCATCACAACATGCCACCGGAGTGCTTCCAGAGGAGCAACCTCCCTAATACTGAATGGTAAAACAGACGAGGAAGACTTAGTGGCTCTTCCTCCTCTTAGAGCGCTAGACATGCATTGTAAATTGTAAATTGATACTTGTATAGCGCACTACTCACCCGCAAGGGTTTCAAGGCACTTGTACGAATACCGCTGTGGAACCCATCCTGGCCTTCCCTGTGAGGTGTCCACTCCTGGGCACCCCCAAGTGGAGGCCAGGCATCCTTTTAGTGTTGTGGGGGCCGTTGTGGAGATTAAGCAAGCTATTGCCCAGAGTTGCAGAGTGGGACCCCATGATTGGAATAGGCACCGAGGCGAGCATTATCAGGTCCGTGGAATTTTGAGCCCAAGACCCACCGAGGCAGGGAATTGAACCCTGGTCCCGGGCTAGACCTCTGCATCAGGGTCTGCCGCTCTTATCATTGAGCCACACTTCTCCATGTATGGACATTACCAAACGAAAAAACAAACTGTGAATAATTGTAATTACTGTGGTGTATGCACCGTCTTTCCCAGCCACCACCCCTATACGCTTTATGATATCTAGAGAGATATGGCTCTCTCTGCCAATGCAGCTTTTAGCTGCCGTGCGCTAGGCACACACCTTAGCCCCATAGTCCCAGAGTGCGTGCCTGAGTCTGCCATAGATTTTGTACAGGAAGGGTACACTTCCTATACAAAGCACTCTTGCTGGACAACCTTAAACCATTTTCCTATTTTGTATGTGTGTTGTACAGTGCAGCACACATGCAAAGTCGGATTTGAACGGAAACATTTAAAGATTTGTTTTTTTAACGCCAGCTTTTCAGTGGCATACATTTTTGGCGCAAAACGCTGCCTCCTAATGTTAGTAGACACGGTTTAGTGTAAAAAACCATGGGTGGTTGCATGGGAACGCAGATGTACCACCCATGTAACCCCGTTGAAGCAGAGTAATGCAAACCAGTGTTTCACATTGCTTTATGTTACTTTTCCATACAAACCAACGCAAATAAAAACGCCAAATGTGTTTCAGTACACGCAATGAAATTCGTTTAATTTATTTATTTCTTTACATTACTCCGGGCGGCCATGAACCGGAGTTTACTACCCCCCACCCTGCCCCGCCCCACCATCCCGCGGCATTCATTCCACGGGCCACTACTGGTACCATCCTGCCAAGTGGTGCCGCCCCAGTCCGGGACTCTTGGATGTGGGCCTGAAAGTGCTCTGCCAGCCCATCAGTGGTTCCAGTCAAACCAACGCTTTTCCTCTCCTAAGCTGCACAATCCCGAGCAGGTCAATGCATTGCCTCTGCTGCAAGTGCTCTACAAGCTCAATGACTACATTGGAACTGCTTGTGTATGAAGCTTCACCATTGCAGGCCCTCGCATCACAAATCCCTCGTCGATGAAAACGTTGACAAGGACACAGGTTCTTGCACTGCAGCCTCACAGCTCTTTGAAACCAACTTTCTGCAGAGTCATCAAGAAGTGGTTGTTTCAAAATACATTAACTCTTCTCCACAAGTGACTTGGAGCATCATCTCTCTCTCCACTTCACACAGTCATGGGAGGTATCGTGATGTTATTCTAGCACTATCCTGGCACGAAGCAGCATGCCATTAACCCCACCTTGTATCTATGCCCGCTGCTTGTTGAGCCATGATCCTATCATATCACTTGCCTTCACGCATTGTCCCTACACATGCCGGCAGCTGCTCCTTTGCACTCTCACAGACTTGCAGTGTCTGCCTCCGCACAAACTTGCTGTCTGGCCTCCTATAAGTTTCACTGTTACATTGTCACTCAATTTTGCATAAAAAACAGTTGGATTTCAACTAAGTAGAGGAAAAGATTTGACATGGATTATCTCATGGTTGGGATATCTGAGTCTAGCCTTGGAAGAATCCAAACTCGCATTGCTTAGTTTTCCATTCAAAATACCAGATTTTACATGATAGAGGGGCATAGGCCCCTGTCAATGTAGGCCAAAGGAATCGCGGGCAAAGTGTGACACTTTATGTAGAGCGTTTACGCCGAAATGGGGCTTGCTGCTTTATCGTGTTTAGGGCCTTTTGGGATAATGGTAATTGTGATTCCCAATTTAAACAATAATATGGAGTCAAGAATGATAGCAGACTGTGATAACAATACAAACAGGATAAAATAACGTTTGTGTGAATTCTATGATTGTCCATCTAAAGCTTGTAAAGATGTAGAGTCAACATCCCATGCTATGATATTGCACGTGGGATATGTGATTTTTTTTGTCCCAGCTATCAAAAAACGCCAGGGTCGTCCTATGGGGGGTCTGGTCATTTGGGTTAGACAGAGTCTCAAATGTGACATTCAATTACTTCCTGTGGTGAGTAGTGACATCCTAGCCATTAGACCAAGCTTCCCAAACAAATTAAGAATTGACATCTACAATGTATATGCAAGGGGGCTCCCAGGCGGCAAGAAATCTGATGTGGTTGCAGAGTTAGATATACTGTTACAGGCTACTCCCCCCAATATTCTGCCATTAATCGCGGGGGACTTTAACACTAGGTTTGAGCCCCTCGGTTTGGATGACACTTGCCTAACAGAGGAGGAGGATGGCAGGTGGGGAATTCCACAATTGGGTATTAATCCTATAACAAAATGGACAGAGGTCGTGATACAGATGAAGGGCCTCTGTATGGGGAACCAGCTAAGGGCAGCCAATGGGCGCACATTGTCAGACAAAATGGGAAAGGTAACTTTTGACAATGGGGTAAGGACAAGCAACATCGATTATTTACTTGTCCCGCTTAAGCTGTGGTCTACTCTCCTAGATATGGAGGTGGTTGCTCGTGTTGAGAGTGACCATAACCCTCTTACTGCATTGTTTAATTTGGGACTTCATAAAACGGATGAGGCCACTGGAGGATTAATCTTGCCTGATCTGGTACTGTCAAATGACGAGCGCCACCTTAAGTGGTGTCAAGTAGTGGGGCATCAGGAAATTATTTCTGATATTAGAGTGGATCTGGAAAGAGCATTAGCAGCTATGGAAGAGGCCACCTTTTCTGGCATTTCCTATCAACCCTTGACGGAGATACATAACAGACTGTTTGCTAAACTAAAAAAATATTTTTGCAAACCTAACTTAGGTAACAGACCCCAGACTAGAAAAGAAGAAAGCTGGTACAATGGTTCCTGCCGCCAGGCTAGAGGACAATTAGGCCTTGCCCTAAAGAGCAAAGACCTAAGGAAAATAAAGTTGGCCCGCACAAACTATAGACAAAAGCAATATGTAGCAAAGAAGGAATGGGAAAGTAACTGGTGGCAAGATCTTAAAATGGCATGTAAGTCTAAGAACCCCAAATCTTTTTGGAATATTTTTAAATGGGACAGGGGAGGGCATAGAGAGAGCCCCAAAATAACGTTGACCAAAACTCATGGGTCGAGTATTTTAGCCCCCAATATGCTTGCTGTGCAGCTGATAGTAATGAGGGGGTGTTTGCTCATGCCTTCTATAAAGAAGCCACTTTTACCCTAGGAGAAGTGGATAGGGCACTAGACCTAGTTAATGAGGGTCGTGCTACAGGCATGGACTGTGTACCCGCAGACGTATTTTTGAATAACAGAGCCCGTTGGAGGATATATATCCTGCATATGGCAAATGCCATAGCACAAGGGATGGAGGTACCCCAATCTTGGAAAGGTGCAGAGATAGTGCCAGTGTATAAAAAAGGGGATAAGTCGTCAGCAGCTAACTACAGACCAATAAGTCTGATGGACTCGATCCAAAAGATTGTGGGCCAGCTTGTATTGGGCAAAATCCAGTCCTGGATGGATGATGATAACATCTTGAGTCACCTCCAGGCTGGCTTTCGCCCGAAAACAAGCACTATAGACCAGGTCTTCAGGTTTATTATGTTATACTGGCGCACAGTGATTTTGGAGAAAGGCCTTCGATCTTTTTCCACGTAAAATTCTGTGGCAAGTTCTTGCAGGGTTGGGGATGGCACCTGAGTTGTTGAGCCTAATCGCCCACCTACATGAGGATACGTTTGCCCGGGTTCGGTGGGGTCGTCAGGGAGAGGTAACGGCAGCGATGCGTCATTTCTCATAAATGAGGCCCATGGAGTCTAGCATGCCTCCTTACCGATCAGTTCCGCAATAACTATTTGACTTACCAAAAGGGTCTAAATACCACCTCTTCTCCAATGCCCCAAATGCTATGAACACCAAACGGGAATCTCCCACCCCTACTCTTCGGCTTAAGCTATGGGAGCCACACTGCCCCGTATTTCCGATTAGAAGAAACACTCTCTCTATTACCTTTGACCTCGAGTCCTTGATATGTTCTACCGCTGACTCCCCGAGACCTGTGCCCCATTGATATGGCACTAATGAGGCACATTCACCACATAATGATGCCTCATAAATGGGCCATCTGGTGAACGATGTCACATTTCATCTCACAACTGCAGGGAAGGTCATCAAACAAAGCACTTGGGGGCAGATTTACAAGACCATTGCGCCTCTTTTGCGCAACTGTTGCGTCACCTTTGTGACGCAGCGGCGGTGCAAAAGATGCGCCATGGTGCGGCTATTTACAAAGTGACGCATCTGGGAGATGAGTCACGTTGTAAAGCCCTGCGCCTTAAGGATTTCACTCAGTCACTTTTAGGCCACTGCTACGTCAAAACCCTGCGCCTGCTTGAAGCAGGTGTAAGGCTTGACGCAGCATTAGTAGAATGGCCCCCCAGAGCATTGCTGGAGCTGCGCCACGCATGCGACGCAACTCCAGCAATGCGATACCTTTACGGCACAGATGCGTGACGCATCTGTGCCGTTTTTGCCCCATGGTGCACCGCATTGCAAATGCGGCGCATCATGGGTGGCGGAGGCATGGTGCACAATTACTGGCGCATCCCTGTTAATTTTCAGGGATGTGCCAGTAATTGTAAATATGCCCCCTATTGTTGGAAATTGTCAGAGATGACGGACTATGTGTTAATTTGTCTGGCCCCTTCAAGAATTTCACCAGGTTACACAGAGAGACCATTGCATGTCTTGTAGCTGAATTCACTCTTGTCAAGAACGGGGACAGCCATACAGCGTATTTACCCGAAAATAAATAACTGAATGATCGTAAGTTGGGAAAGTTACAGATTCCTGTGCTTCAAATAACTTGTTTTCATGGATGGGCCATAATATGATGAAGGGAACAGCAGGACCACTGCTGTTAGTCGTTTGCTGTCATTGTCAAAAATATATCCCGACGGTTCTGTTTAGTATGCAAGCCGTTCTCTATGGTCAACGTGTCTTTAATTTATAAACTCATAAATATAAAGCAAGTAGGTAAATGTTTCTCTTCTGCCATCTGCTCCCATTTTTTTCATTCTCCCATGGGTTCCAATAGCCCGGCTTCTATAAAACATGCTTCATTTTGAAACTTTATTTTGATTTTTTGCATTATTTCTGCCTGTATCACTGCTGTAATATATCTTAGGTGTCATCATTAATTTGCGTTTACTTGCAGCTTATAAAAACACATATAAATGTAAAATGTAAAATTGGCTGTTTTCTAAGAATAGAATTACAATATTACAAAAATGAATCAAACAATCAAATGCAAAATTTCCATTGGAATTCACTAGTCAAATAAAGTCTTTGGGTCTGATTTAGAAATTGGTGGATGGGTTATTCCTTCACAAACGTGACGGGCAGGGGCGGAGGAGTGCCACCCCTGCTCTCTGGGCAGAAAAAAATAACAAATAAAATGATAATAACATTGTTATTATAATTTCATTTTTCATAGCTATGGGGCTGTGTTAAGCGGGGCAGGTGTGACAGCTTGAGAGGAGGAGTGGTTTGTGTGCACAATAAGTGCGCATGACAATTTGGCTGAACGTCTTGGGCCGGTGAAACAGTCATGCGCACTTAGCATGTTCTCCACTTGGCTGTATTACACAGCCTGTGTGGAGAATATGCACAGCCTCCCTGCACATAGCAGTGTTGTGATTGGCTTAAAGGAGCCTGTGTGCTTCCTGCTTCCGGGACTCGCCAGGAAGAGAAGCAATGATGGAGGAGCTAGAATGCATCCATGAAGAGGCAGGTGTTTTATATATATATATATAGGTCCCTTTTTGAGAGGTTTAAATGTGTACTATGTTTACATATCTTATTGTTGCTTTTTAAGTATACGGTTGATATTTTAAACATAAACTGGATTTACTAGGTTTTAGATTCAGTTGACAACATCACTAGGTTTTATAAGTATTCTAGCTATTTATGAGCTGTGGTTTTACTCGTAATATACTATGCACGTTTTTAACCTCTCATGTACTGTATGGTTTTATCACATAACCTATGGATTTTATGATTGTTGCGAAGCCATTGTATTTTTACAGAGATTATGAGATGGCAATTGCCCCTATTCTTTTAAGTTCTAGTGCAAGCTTACAATTTACAGGCACTTATGCAGTAATATGTTGGAAAAGTATTTCTTTTATGTCTATTTGAGCGTCACGCACCTTTCACTTTAAATGGGTGGCCAGCCCCCATGACTGCGTCATGTGATCAAGGCTTTGGCCGAAACGCGTCTTGGCAAACTGGTGTTTGGGTTCACAATAAATATTTAAACACCAAGAATTGGGTCTCGCATCATCCTTTGGCAGCACGTGCTGAGCTGAGTCAAGCTGAGGACGACACATACCGCATATATATATATATATATATATATATATATATATATATATATATATATATATATGTATATATGTATATAATTTTTTCCGCCCCCTCCCCCGCCCTGCCACCCCCGGTCCCTGCCAGCCTCCACTGGATATCTGTCACGTTTGAGACAGAGTAACCTGTCCACCAAACTCTATATCAGGCCCTAAAATCATTATATATTCTGTTATGTTATGTTATATTAAATTTATAAAGCACACAGTTACTCGAAAATATCCCGGCACTAACAGAAGGAAAGGACCAGAAAGAGCACGAAACAGCCACTAGAAGAGCAACGTTTTATAGTTGCAATTGCCAAGACTGACAAAGCAGACATTTTGTAAACTTAAATAAAACAATGTCCACTCTTGATCAACAAATGTTCTAAAGAATCTTCCAAGGCAGTCCTCCTCGCAAATAGTCCCTAACCTTTGATAATAGGAGAGAAATATATCTACGGCGTATTCGTTTATGAGTTTTTAATGGGACATTTCAATTTCTTTTACTCACTTTAATTGGAGTTGCACACAAATATTTAGACTAACAACAGTATTGACTTGATTAATGCAGCGACCAGAGATCAGATGCTGTCTGGGGAAGTCGTTATTAGTTAATTAATTGCGTCTTTGGACTTTCATTTAAACATTATCTTAGAAGTGTTTGAATAAAAAGTAAATTAGACTTACAAATTCAAGGCAAACAACAACTTTCAGAAAAAGGGCAGATGTGAATCTATATTTGGCAAGGTGAGTTAACTAATGAACACATGGGTAACCCCACCTCGAGCCTAGTCGTTTTGTGATGGAGGATACTGTAATTTGCATAACTCATTTTTTGGCATTTGAAATGTGATTGTGAAGGCCGTACAGACTCTGGGCCTCATGTATGAAAAGTGACGCATCGCCCCGTGAAAACAGTGATGCGTCACTTTTCATTGTTCCCTCCTTGTGACATGCTGGATGCGTCATATTTACAGTAGGCCGCATCATGTCGCAGGGAGTTACAGATACGTCAGTATTTCTGACGTATCTGTAGGCGCAAAAATGACGCATTGCTGGAGTGTGTCACAAAAGTGTAGCAACTCCATCAATGAGTCATTTCACATGGGCAAGTCCCATTTCAAATGTGCCTGCATCAGTCTTAACGCCTGCTGTGAGGCAGGCGTAAGATATTGAAGCATTTGCATCCTAGAAGTGACGCAATAAAATCTCATAGATTTCACTGCGTGACTTCTAGGAGGCTTACTTGCGGCAGAACGCCCACCCTGCATACATCATACCTGGCGCAGGTATAATGTGGCGCAGGGGTTTACAAAGTGACGCATCTACCTAGATGCGTCACTTTGTAAATATGACGCAACATGGTGCATTTTTTACGCTGCTGGTGCGTCACAAAAAGCGACACACCAGCAGCGCAAAAGTGGAGCAAGGGCTCATAAATAAGGCCCCATGTGTCAAAATAGGCGATAAAGAAAACTCGGAACAAATAGCATTTGCACTGGGTGGCTGCAATGTTTTCCAGAGCAGGCATAAAAATAGGTACAATGTGCACGTGCCTCCAACTGCAACTTGTGCTCAACTGCTTATGTTATGTTTGATAGTTTTGTTAAGCGTTCGAATGCCTATGGGGGTCTTGGCGCTAGCTGATAGACCGCAAAAGAAATTACCCCGAGGACATTTTTAGCAGGACAAAAAAGCCAGGTTGTTAGCGATTTCCTGAAAGCCAGAAAATGTGGCATATGTGAAAGGGGAAGATTGTTGCAAGCTTTTGTGGCTCCCACTAGAAAGCCTCTGCCACCACAGGAGGCACGCTTATACCTAGGTACTAATACCAATTTAGTAGAGGCTGATCGCAATGATCTGGGAGGTGAGTACCAAATAAAACTATTCTTAAAAAATTCAGGATCTTGGTTGTGCAAGGCCTTAAAACAATTCAGAGAGCCTTATGGCCAAACCTTGAGCACATTTTATGCAATACTACCCTGTCTGTCCAATTTTAGCTCATTTAAAGACTTTAAAATTATTTATAGAGCACTTAAAGCCAAGGCTTTGATGGTACTGTGAATGCCAACTGTGACAAAAAATGTAGTGGTACTTATTTGATTGACCTAGAAAGGATGAAAGTCTGTGTGTCCTGCTTATTTTGAAACCTACAATCATCCAGGTTACATATTCCTGCAGCTGACTTTATGGGTACTCTGGTAGCCAGCATGTGTATGTTTTTGACCAGGGTTATTGAATGTTGGTCCATGAAAGCCTGATCCACTCCAGGTCTTCAGGATATCCACGTGGGACCCATGGTGAGCACAATCTGTTTAGAGCCTCATGTTGGTACAAAAAAGCCAAATGCCAATCATCTTTCATCACTTCTCAGCTGGGATATTTTGCCATAGTCTTTGTAGGCGCAGACAGTGGTAAAGTCAAGCTATAATGTGGGGTACTTCTTACAGGGAGCGCTTGAAAAGTGAAAAATTCCTTTACTAATGCATCAACAGAGGTGAACAGAGGACTTTCATCTATGCTAGGCCATTCCTTATAGCTGCTCTGCCTCCCCCTAAAGACAAACAATGAGAATGGATTATTTTCAATCTGTTTACTCTACCTGGTGGTTTGGGACCACAAACGTTTGCACAAACATTTTCAGACATGCACTGTTGCAAGCCTTGGACATCTGTTTTGAGATGTGCTACTTGTAATGAGAACCAAGTGTCACCACGCAGGAATTAGGGTAAGGGCGGTTCTAGGGTTTAGGGGTGGGTAAGGGTATAGGGTGGTAAGGGTGATTTTAGGGGTTGGTAAGGGTGTTTGTAAGTGAGGGTTTTTTTAGGTTTTAGGGGTGGGTAGGGGCATTGGTGGGTGGTAAGGGTCTATAAGTGGTGGTTGAGTTTTAGTGTTGGGGTTGATAAGGTAATATATATATCTACAGATGTAGATATTTAGATCTATATAGACAGATATACACACCTATACATATATACATGTATATGTGTGTGTGTCATTATCCACAGAACCACTCACACAACCACTCGGACTCCCATACAACCTCTCATACACCTACTCACACACCCATACATGCACTCACATGCCCATTCACAGACCCATACCAGTACTCACATACCCACTCACTCTTCCACAGAGGCACTTGCATACCCACTTGTACAGCCACTCACAAAACCATTCACTCACCCATACAGCCACTCATACAATCTGTCTCTCACCCGTACAGCCACTCATGTAGCCACACACTCACCCATACAGATACTCTCACACCCACTTATTTACCTACACAGTCACTCACACACCCACTCACTCACTCACCCATACAGCCTTTCAACACAGCCACTCGCTCCCCCATACAAGCACTCAAACACTCATTCACACACCCATGCAACCACTTACACACCCATTCACACATCCACACAAGCACTCACGCATCTGCTCACTCACCCATACTTCCATTCACACATTCACTCACACACCAACTACCTTAACCAAACACCCACTGAAATAGCCACGCACTTACCCATACAACCACTTACACACCCAGTCACTTAACCATACAGCCATTTAGACACCCACCCCCTCACCAATACAGTCACTACCCACCCACCCATAGAGCTACTCATACTGCCACTCACTCACCCATAAATCCACTGAAACACCCACTCACTCAAAAATACAGACAGCCACTCACACAGCATCTCACTCGACCACACATCTACTCACACACCCACTTATACACCCATACAGCCACTTATACACCCATATACACAAGGATACATACATTCACTCAGCCACTCACATAATATACGTTATAATCAGTAGTAGTGGACCTAGTATAGTAATTTAACTTTTATAATAGGTTAGTATATATGTTTAACAATCATAAACTCTTAGGAAATACTTACACTCATCATCAGTGAAGTCATTTGAGATGTCATCAGTGATGTCATTGACCATGTCATGAGTGATATAATATGTGAGGTCACAAGCAGTGCATTGCGGGGGTATAAGTTATGGTTAGCTCAGGTAACTATAATTGCTGAATTTCACTGGTTTTGAATGATGTAAATCTGATCCTAACTATGACACCCCTGTAACCTTTGTTTTTCTCAGTGAATTTCTAAGGTTTTTTAAATTCTATTTCCTAACTATAGCATCCCTATACTCTTTGTCTTTTTTCAGTGAATTTCTAAGGTTTTTCAAAAACTATTTCCTAACTAAAACATCCATGTAATCTTTTGTTTTTTAAGTGGATTTCTAGGTTTTTTGAACTGGTAGTCACATTTGCAGAGTGCTGGAGAAACTGGGCAGGGCCTCCGACCAACTCTCAGGAATCCTGCGGTAAGGGACTTACTGGAGGTAACAGGATGGCTTAGAGGTCTCCAAGGTTCCTCAGCATCCAAAAGGACTTCATCCCCCAACCAGTATTGCGCCAGGAGGTGCGTTTGCAGAGTGGTGGACAAAGGGGGCAAAACCTCAGAAGTATTCTCAGCAATCCCGCTCCTTGGGACTTACTGGAGGTAACATGAGGCCTTGATGGCTCCCAAGGACACTCAGCATCCAAGGGTACTTCATCCCTCAACCAGCAATGCACCAGGAGGTGCGTTTGAAGAGTTGTGGGGAATGCGTCCATGTCCTCCAATAACCTTTCAGCAGGCCCGCTGTGTGGGACTTACTGGGGTTAACAGTAGGGATAGTTATCCCCCAAGGGCCATCTGGAGCGGAGGGGACTTCATCCCCCAGCCAGCAGCGCACCAGAGGGTGCGTTTGCAGAGTGGTGAAGAAAGGGGGCGAGCCTCTGGCAGGTTGCTAGGCATTTATTTAAATTTAATTTTTAGGGAAGGGGGTTGTGTAGCCCCTCTTCTCTGGGCTGATTTTGGCCTTTGCGAACACATGTCCCTTGGGGAGGCATTTTTGGAATGGGGCGGGGGTTCTAATGGCCCCATCCGAGGGCCAATTTTGGTCCGGGGGCACCCATACCCTGGGGCCCAGCCTTTCTTATTTGCTTTCTCTGTAAATAAAGGGAGGAGGCTGCATGGCCCACCTCCTGGGGTAATTTTGGCCCCGGGGACCAATCCCTTGGAGGGGGCCAGGCAGGGTCCCCCTCCCAGGATGATTTTGGCCTGGGGACCTCAAGGCAGGGCCTCTTGTCTGGGTTCCCTGGTCTCACCCAGGAAACCCAGACAGTTTCTTGGGTACCGCGGGGGAGCTTGAAGGCCACCGTGATCCCTGTCAGCTCCCCGCATCCTGCTGGAGCCAGCACTGGTTTTGGACAGGAGAGCTACTGAACATGCAGCTCCCTCTGTCCAAAAGCCAGCAAGAGCATTTTCAATGCTCTCATTGGCTGAAAGCAGAGCAGTGTATGCTATGGCTTGGCAGGAGTGGTAAAGCTCACAACAAGCTATAGCAAACTGCAATGTCCCGGGGGTGGACACCCTGGAACATTGCAGGTGCCAGTCCTGGGGGCCGGTAGTCCCCTGGGCCATTATTGGCCATAGTAGGGGGACTGTGAGGGCCCCTTCCTTTTTGTTACTTGTCTCAGGATGTGGTGGTCCTAGGGCTGCGCGGGTAGCCATGCAGCCCTTCACATTCAAATTTGTTGCTGGGCTGCAGGAGGTTCACCCGTCCTCCCGCATTCTTTTAAGAGAAGCCCCAGGGAGGTGGCAGTCCCCAGGGCTGACGGGGCCTGAGAGGACGCCCCTTTACTAAAATTGAACAAGCCCCAGGGAGGTGGCGGTCATACCTGCCTTCCCCGCATTAATGAGTAAAGAAGGTCCAGGGAGGTGGTGGTCCCCAGGGCATAATAAGCCCCAGGAGGGGGGCTTGTGTGCCTCTACTCCTTTTTTTACACAATGCCCTCAAGACCTGGCCAACCCGGGGGCCAATTAATAATGAAGTGTGGGAGTCCACACTTCCTTAAAAAAAAAACTTTTCACCCAAGAGGCCTAGGGGGTCAGGGTATTTCTATCCTGTCCCCTTTTCTTTTTCTTTGAAATTTGTTTGAGGACTAGGCTCCACGCCGAGTCCCAAGATGGCTACCAACACTTCCTTGTTGACGTGTTGGCAGCCAACCAAATTTCAGTATGATTTTAGGCTCCCAGATATCTATATTCGTTAAAGTTAAATATTAACAGCCCAAACCGCTGGGTGAAATGACACCAAATTTGGCAGAAAGGTAGCTCTTGGTCCACAAAGCATGCTTTCTGTTATTTAGTGTAAATCCATTCAGTAGTTTTAGAGTTATTAAACGAAAACCAAATGTGTATATCTCAATCAGTAAAGATGGAATCAACTCTTCCCTCTTAACTGATTGAGTGCCCACTTTCTAGCCGCTTAAAATATGGTTTTTGGAAGCAGTCAAAAGAATTGATTGAAAAATCTCCTAATGAAAAGAGATTTGTAACAAACTTTAGTACAGAATGGCAACAGGTCAGGAGAATAATGTCAAAACAAGGTACTGTAACACCCAAGAAAAAGGATATAGATTGAAGCTGTGAACTATGTTGTTTTGATATCCAAGAGTTCGAGTACATATAAACTAAATTAACTGGAGATTTTGCTGTAATCTAGCACAAGACGAAGCTTTCCGTATGTAGCTGAATCTACTATAGGTCGTCACACATGTATAGATCCTGTATAGAGAAAAAAGGTCCAGCTAGTCCAGTTACAATATAGGGGTCCCCAGCTTTCCAATTAAACAAAATACAGAGCGTGACAGTATGGTATAAATTAAACTGACTATGGCACACCATTGCACAGGCATCCAGTAAAGATTAAAATAACCTTCTATTGTAAGACTGACTATGCAGTCTACTTACTAACCTGTACATTTGATCTTGTATATGTGGGAAGCACAGTGCATCAAGCGCATAAATGTATTTGACAACATACATGAGCTATAAAGAATGTAGATAAATCATATCCAGTTGCACGTTATTTCGACCTGATGGCAAAAAAGAGAAGTAGAGAGTCTGTTGTTCTTTGTTGTTGATATTGTTCCTAAAAGTCTGAGAGTTGACAATAGGAAGAAATTGTTACATAAGCTGAAATCGAGATATATACTTGAATTTTATAATAACAACCTGAATGGGTTAAATTTGGAAGAGGATTTGCACACTTTCCTGTAACTCTTCTAAGGGATGAAACACCATTTGGGATGTATAGAAACTGAAATCCCTTTGATTTATGTTTGAATGCTACTGATCATTGATGTAAACAATTATTGATAGGGCATGATATGTTAATTCCCATTTGGCGCTTTAGAATGTGACATGTTCTAGGGAATTTCCTCGGATTCCCCGAATAGACACCTTGTTCCTCCGAGATAAGGGTATGAGTGACAAAATACGGAAAGGAACCAAGCCATATTTTGCAGAAAACCAGGGCTCAGTAGAATCAGCTACTGACCTCTGGTAAGAGTTTAAGAACGTTTTGCGAGGCCAGGTACAGTCCTTGATAGGGGAAAACAGAGGAGCAAAGGTGAGAGTGCGAATCAGCTGAAAGAGAAGTTTGGCCCTGGAAGAAAGGGCAACAGTGGAGGGCACACCGGCCCTGACCCACTTACCGAGACTTAAACAGCATAAACTCAGTGCCCTGGCAGAGAAAGGGAATGAGCCATTCTTTGGCAATGCAATGTTGTCTTTGTGACATGGGAGACAAGGCTAATAAATTACTGGCCTAGCTAGAAAGGTTAGATCAGCGTGGTCCTCGGTGCTGGAGGTAATTGACAAGGATGGGGAGGTCCAGACATCCAACACCAGAATAGCAGAGAAGTTTGCCAGGTACTACGAGGAAGTATATACCTCAAGCACAGCAAAGACGGAGGAGTGCGGGCCTTTCTCCAAGGAATAGGCCTAGGTACACTCAAGGGAGAGGGCAGTGAGAGGCTGACCCTCGATTTAACAGAAGAAGAAGTGATAGCGGCCATCTGCAACATGCAGCAGACCCAAATTGGCTGCCAGTAGAACTCTATGAACTCTGAGCAACCAGAGTGGCCAGACCAATGCTAGATATGCACCATACGGGGTGCTCCACATGACGGACTCTGAAGATACAAGGACAGCAGACTTGTTGGCCTTAGGCATTAAAATGGTGTTCAATAGTATAGAATGGAACTACATGTTTGCGGTGCTGGCCAAGATGGGTTCTGGCCCAAAATTCTGCAGGTGGGTTCACCTCCTTTATCGATCTTCACTGGTGTGGGTCCGGGTTAGTGGAGTAGAATCCAAGGAATTTGGATTAACCACATGGCTGCTGCCCCGATTCCCCCCCCCGGTGCTGGACTTCCCTTAACTTGGTGTGGTCATGATGGAACCATTCCGTCATCAGCACAGCTCAACCGTGACTGATGACGGAATGGTTCAGTGACCAGCATCGAAGGGGTTAAGCAAGTGGATGAGACAAGGCTGTCTCCTTTTGCCTATGATATTTGCATTGGTGTTGGAGCCACTAGCGAAATGGGTGCAAAAGGACCCGCTAATAAAAGGCATACAGGCAGCTGGGTGGAGCACATATCACTCTACGTGGATGATATCCTGCTTTAGGTTTCAGGGCACTATAGTTCCACCAGCAGAATACTACAAGTCTTTGAAACGTTTGGATCCTTCTCTGGCCATAGTATAAACTGGTCTAAATCAGTAGTTCTCCCACTCGTGTGAGGGGAACTTCAGTCCTGTCTTATTGTGCGACTGAGGTGGTACACAATAGCTTTAAATATTTGGGTACACTATCCATATCACCAGGGACCCACAAGAATGTTTGTGTTACTAAATGTGGCCTCTCAGCTGGGTAGGTTGAGGGGTGATGTAGGTCATTGGAGTTCCCCATACCTATCTCATTAATGGGGAGGGCAGGTATTTTTAAAATGATGACACTTCCACAACTGCTATATGTCTTCCAGAACACTCCATTTAAGATCCCCCCCAGACACCTTCCAGAGAATACACCGAAAGTCTCTGCATTACTATGGCAGGACTCGACCTCAAGAATGGCACTGCATAAGCTTCAAAGGGGGTCTATGAGGGAGGACTGGGGGCTCCAGATGTTAAATTATATCACTTTGTGAGACAGCAACAGGTGGTGAAGGATAGGGCCTTCTCTGATCAGAAGGAACCGGCCTACCATATGGACAGATTTGCGATGAGCCAGGTTAGATATGAGGAAATCATGTACCGAAAAGCAACAGCACAAAGCCTGCCGACTTACAATTGGACAGTGGTAAAGGCCTGGAGGAAGGTAACACATTTCCTTGGGTGGACCGGCAGGTTAACAGATCGAACTCCACTATGTCATAGTGATATGCTGAGTGAGATGGGTGGTCTAGAAGGATTTGCTGGTTGGGAACGATTCGGGATAGAACACTTGGGTAACATATAGTGAGGACAGGCCTTGATGTCCTTTGCAGATCTTCGTCAAGAATTTGACCCAGCAGATACAGAACATTTTAATATATGCAATTGGGACATGCCCTTCGGAAACACATGATAGAAGGAGAGAACTGCCTGAGGAGTCCCCGTTAGAAGACCGGTTGCTAGCGGACCCTATGCCTGAAAAGTGTATTTCCCTTATCTACAAGAAACTGCTCAATAACTCCCAGGAACTGTTGGTGAGGCTAAGAGAGGTGTGGGGGAGATGACCTAGGGGGATGGAGGACGACAAATGGGTAGATGCAATACAAAGCCAGAGAGAAGTCACCATTAAATCCCATTTCCGCCTGGTGCAACTGCGTATTCTTCTTAGATCCTACTACTCCAGGACAGTCCTGTGTAAGATGGGAAGGGAGGAGACATCACAGTTCCTGCATGGGTGCAGCAAGGAGGGTACCTTTTTCCACGTTCTTTGAAAATGCCCAAATATTCAAGAGTACTGGGCAGAAATTGTAAAGAAATTGTAGGGTAATGACCCAGGTAACGCACGCTCAGTCCCAAAGATGGCAAAAAGCTCCTCCTGCGTATTAGTGGTGAGGAACTGTGGCCTAAATTTCAAAACATTTGGCTCGTACTAGTGGCTGTGGTGGGCAACAGAAATATAGCATGGGCATGGGGTAGAGCGACCCCCAAACAAGAGTGTATGGGAATCAGACATGGACTGGTGTCAAAGGGCAGAACGGGTGTTGTATAAAAGTAGGGGGTGCCCCAGGAAGTGAGAGAAGGTGTAGGGGGTTGGAGGGCGTATCAGGGTTTTTGAGAGAGGGGTGGCGAGAGGGCATAGGGGATGAGAATGCAGCTGGGAAGCCCTCCCCTGGCTTCGTCCTTTACCTCCCTTCCCTCCTTCATTAGTACAGGGCTAGTTTACTAAATTTGTGAATGGGCCGTAAAAGCGCAGATAACGTGAAATATCTCTAAAATGTAATATACTGAATATTTGTAACAGATTCTTTCTGCTGAATGCTAATTCTATCTAAACATGCCATATATGTTGTAGGATACAAATGTTAATAAAAAGAGTTTAAAAAAAATAAAACATAGAATGTGACATGCGATTGTGAAAATATAGTACAATGTGTATAGATGTAGAGGCTACAACCTTACTTACAGATCAATTCTGAGCATTATGATACATTAGTGTGTATTCTACTTAGGTATCAGATGTGAGATTGGCTATTTAGCACAGTACACTTTGTGATTGATTTTAGTGTCCAACCAACAAGAAGGTCTATGCACCATAGCACACTTGAATTAAAGCAATGGGTAGCGTTAGCTATTAAGGGCCATATGTATCAAGCCAAATTAAGTTCGCAAACGCCAAAATTCGCAGAATTTCAGCGTTTGCGAATGCAATTTGGACAAATGGTATGTATGAAGGAAATGTGCTTTAAAAATAAGGAATCACAAAATGTGCGATTCCTTATTTTGCGATTGCATTTAAGGAATCGCAAATTTTGCGATTCCTTAAATGCAATGTAAGAAGCCAAAAACATCTGCAAATTGGCCTTAAGGAATCGCAAATTACCACCAACTTCTAGTTGGTGGTAAGTTTCGAATTCCTTTCAAAATGCATATTTTTTCTTTTTTCAAAGTGCCATGTGACGTACATACATGCCCTTAGGGCATGTATGTGCGCCACATGTGCACCCATGCAGATTTCAGGAGTGCAACAGGGTGTCCTTTGGACACCTCTGCACCCTTGAAAATATTCTCAATTTGCGATTAGCAAATTGCGAATCGCGAATTTCCCCTTCAGTCCTATCGGCCTCTGGCCCATAGAAACAAATGGGAAATTATTCCTTAATTGCGATTAGCAATTTGCTAATCGCAATTAAGGAATTTTAAGGAATTGCTTCAAAGAAGCTAATTTCTACATACATACCATTTTGTGATTTCTAAATAGCGATTCCTTAAAAATCGCTATTTAGAAATCGCAAAACGGAATGTTGATACATATGGCCCTTAGTGCCAAGCACTTTATTATTAATGTTTAAGTTCTAACAAAAAGATACCATAAATAATAATTGGTGAAGAATATTACTTAAATGTACAAAAGGGTTTTCATACGATGTACTATAACTTAGTGATTTATGGAACTTAAGTTTTATTTAGCATGATGTAATGTTTTTAGAAAAGTGTGATTCACTTCTATTTCTATGAATTTACAGGGGCTATTTGCAGCATATGAACACGTTGATGAATGTGAGGTAACTTTCTTGCATGTCGGAATGGACAAATTCGGAAAAGAAGTATATGGAATATTGTACTTTACTTGTAAACAGAAGTTATATGTGTTTATATTTTTGTTTGCACTTTTTTGAAAAGCATTGTGATACATTTGTACAACTTCTATGTTTATAATTCGAGAAGAGATCATGTGAGAACTTAAAACCAGAAAGAAAATGGTGTCTCATTGATGTGAGCAAGGCCGCCATGCATTGCCAAAACGTGTCAGCTGTCTCTCATCAATAAAAGAGAGGAATTGTGAACAGCTCAAGTTTCAGTTCCTGTTTTCTGACAACAGTCTACAGAAATATTTAATGCGGAGTGAGCGGTCTTCATCTTTGCTAATTTTTCTCTGAGGTTTGGCGCAAAGAGACTGAAATGGCAACTGGTGAAGGATATATATATATTGGTGTGTTACCCTCGGGCTTCCAGATTTCCGGTGGTGCTCATACTCAGTGCTACCCCACACGATGATATTGTAATTCAAAAGACGGCTTACTCTCACTCAAGAACACTTCGGTGCAATTGATATGATAGTTTTTAATTCATCCACACACAAAAGAATAGCATCAACGAGTATCAGTGCCCCAATGCACCTTGGTCACGATGCTGACCGTTTCCACTAATCACCATTTTAAACCTTACGAGATACATGACATAAACACCAAGGAAGGACACGCTCATCACGATTACCAGCAATGCCATTTTGTAACGGCTAACTTTTCATTATTTTCAAGTGACGAATTATTATTTACCATGTTCAAATCACATAATATGTGTGTTTCAATGTTTTCAGACTATTACATTTAAACAAATGTTTATTTCACATTCATTTCATTTTGTGCCACCAGAGAATCTGACCTACAAGTTTCACTCGACATTTAGTCACGACGTGTTGCCTGATGACCACTGTATAAAGCCCAAGTAGACAGTTCATTAATCAGCTCGACCATTAGCCTATCTCTGTTTTCTATGCATATTCTGTCTATGTAGGCTCCTATATTCTACAATACAGTCTCCAATAGTCAAGGAATGGCACACAAGTAACAATCATAGCAAGCAAAAATAAATTCAATACATTGAATTTTCCCATAAACGTATTCTATAATTAAATTAAGATAAACCATACATCAAATCAGTAAAGTTGCTGCAACTCTTTAGTCTCTGGACTGAATAAGGATAAGCTGAGTTGTCTTTTTGGCTGCTGCTACATGACTTCATAGGCTGCAATGTATTCAAGCTTCAGTTCCTGTAAGAAACACATATATCCTCAAAACATTAAAATTGAAAGTTGATCTAATGGTCTCAAGAGCTAGCAGCTTGGAATAAAAATGGGGGTTACAGATGGACATAGAGCTCTTCATCAACATTTAACCCTAGTGATTATGTGATTATATGCAATCCATTTCTAGAATGTATCTTGATACAAGTCTTCTTGGCTCTTTCTCTCTGCCCCCCGGCTTTTCAGCAAGCAGTCAATCACATTCAACAAGGGTAACATGATCACCTCCATGCATTTTCTTAAAGTGCCGGGCTACAGGATAAGTGTTGACTGCATTCGTTATTGCTTGTGAGCGTTGGATAGTAAATTTATGAACAGGTAGGATTGCATTTCCTATGCACCATTTGGGTCACGTACAGTAGAATGCATACACTCTGTAATCAGTTTTACAAGTAAAACTATTTCTACCCCTTTTTTTCTTGTGAAAAGGTGCATCAAGTTTAATTATGTTCTTACCATTGGCACAGGCCTTGCATTCAGAGCATTTTTTAAAAATTTGTTCTAGGTTTCAGCCAGGTGCGACGAGTGCGGATACTTCTCTCTTTACCAGAAGGTCCCTCATCCCTTCCTCAAAGCAATCTGTGGTATTTTGGTGACACTGCTAGCAATGATCAGATCATTTTTAATCAAATGCCAATGTTTAACCAATGCTCTCCCCATCATCTGATGTTTGTCACGGATTATGCTGATAAATCTGACATCTTGGTTAGTGTCTCTTTGCTTTTTTGTTTTTTTCTCATTAAACAATATGTATTCCCTTTTATATTTAGATACTCTCTTCTTAGCTTCCTTTAACATGGCTTCCGTGTACCCTCTCTTTTTAAATTGTGATACTATGCTGTCCTACGTATCCTTAAAGTGGTCCTCACAACTGCAAATGCGCCGTGACCTCAACAATGCCCCAAAAGAAATGTTGCTTTTCAGAATTTGAAGGTGTAAGCTACTTGCGTTCAGTATGCTGTTTAATGCTTTGGGCTTCCTAAACCCTGTAGTTGTAAGTCTCAAATCCTTGACAAAAACTCGTACATCAAGGAAATCAATTTGTGTACAGCTCAGCTCATTGGTAAAGTTGAGATTGAGACTATTTTTGTTTATGTCTTCTACAAACTGCCTGACCATCCCTTCATCTCCTCGCAAATGTGCTATTGAAAGGAGCAGGTGCTCAACAGTCCTGGACTAAGTCAGTGGGCAGAGAGAATCGTACTATAGGTTCACTACATAGATGACCTGTTCACATTATGGAAAGGAGATGAAGGGATGACCAGTCAGTTTAATTTACAGGGCCTGGGTACATGGAGTGCAACGTTACTAGAACTTACAAGTAAATTAAATATGCCAATTTAGTACAAGGCAATGTTACTGTGCTTTTTAGGGAGTAAGCACATTCATTTTAGCACTGGTTAGCAGTGCTAAAGTGCACAGAGTCCAACAAAACAAGATCAGAAAAATATAAAGGAGTATGGCAGAAAGTTTGGGGAAAGACCACGCTGTGGCCGACAGGTCTAACACCCTCAAATTATGTTGGTCCTCTATATTTAGTCCTCAATATTTTGGTCCCAAGATATTGTTGTCCTCAATATTCTGCAAGAACGCTTGAAAGGGGATCTGATGTGTTCCATTGCTTCAAATGTGACTTTGCAAAAGTTGTTATGGAAACAGAGGTTGACGGGTGTGTCCAACATTATGAACCAATACAAAGGAGAATTAATTATATACAAATCAGAGGACCTCAAATGTAGCTAGAGATTTGTCTGGGATTCATGATCTACAGATTTGTATTTGGCTGTAGAAAATCAGAACTAAGCTTTTTGATTAAAATATTAAAAGTAAACTGTGGTTAAAGCAACTACTCTCGTATATTGTGGACTGGTCTGCTAGACAGGCCAGGGGCTACAGTGTTTCAAGTGCCTATCTAATATTGCCGCAGAGAGGCCTACATCAATTAGGCTAGTGCAATCTATATATATATGTTTTTGGAACTTGTGTGTTTCAGAAACCTGGATGAAAAGTGCAGTGTGGGTGTGGTCAGTGCTTACCAGATAAGTCAGTCAAATAACTACCAACCTTGGTGAGTTGAAAGGTACACTGTTGCTGCAGTACTGTTCAGATGATGTGGTTTCAGTTGTCCATCAGGTGTTACACCAGAACTGCCACCAGCCCATAAGTGCAGATTCTTTTCGGGGATATTAAGTGAAACAGAGCAGGGAGTGACCAGGGGTATAGGAGAACAGTAGCATCGTCAAAGACCAGAGAGTGAGAGGCAATCAAATGCACTATCAAAGGAAGGTTTAGAGATAAAAGAAGGGTGAAAGCAAACTTAAGAAGTGAGGAAAAAGGAGATTTGCTGGAGGGGAATCATTTTAAATTAAAGCAGTTTACCATCTCACACAGGTCTGATCCCTGCTCTCGTTTATTTTTTGTCTCTAGTCAATAATGCAATGGAGTTTGGATGTCAAATTTTGAGATCAGTAGCAAATCATCACATAAAATATAATCATGATTTTGTATTCTAAGATCAGTCAATAATGAGAGTTAAAGAAAGTTTTAAGGGTTTCAGTAATCAAGGATTAGTAAACCAGCTTTATTCGATTAGTTCAATATTTCAATCACCTAACAGAATTAATAATACAAAATACGCTTAGAACAAATCATAACAATATGTATTAAGCATGTCTTACAAAGGAAATAATCTCTATTCTAAGAATGGGGCAAAAAGGTGTCAGTACAAACCCATGAAAACATCAAGTTCGATAGAAAAGAGTGAAATTAACAATTAAAGCTCAAAATTCAATTTAAAAATCAATAGGTGATAACAGCAGCACCTCCCACGAAGAGTGGCTCAAGAAACCCATTAGAGTCTCAAAGCACTAGGGAATAAAGCAGTTATGTTTATGTTTATGTTCATCTTTATTGGAATTGTATTGCGCACAAATACCCAGAGGTGTCTCGGCGCGTAGGATTATCAAGATGACATACAGCATGCTGAAGAAGGTCATTGGTCAAAGAGCCAGGTTTTCAATTGTTTCCGGAAAGTTAAAAGCATGGGACTAGTCTTGATGGTAAAAGGGAGGGTGTTCCAGAGCCGCGCAGTGGCTACTAGGAAGCGTCTATCTCCCCAGGCGACTGTTCTGGTGCGGGGGACAGGCAGAAGATAAGTCGATGCTGAATGAAGAGGCCTGATCGGGGTGTAGATCTTAAAAGCCTTTCTAAGAAATCGTGGTCCGGATTTGTAGATAGCCTTATAGGCAATGCAGAGGGCTTTAAATTTTATGAGGCTTCTGACTCGCAGCCAATGAAGTTGACGTATAGCAGCAGAGACAGAGTGGTGCTTGGGAATGGAGAGTAATACTCTTGCCGCCGCATTTTGGACAGACTGCAGTTTGTCCAGAACCTGCTACTGAGCATTCAGCAAAAGGGCGTTGCAGTAATCCAATTTGGAGAATATTAAGGTGGTTATGAGAGTTTTTCCTGCCGCAGGAGGTAGGTAGGGAAGTAGTTTTTTGATTTTTCTGAGAATAAAAAAGGAGGACGAGATCACTGTATTAACATGATGGTGAAATGTTAGTTTGGTGTCAAACATTACCCCAAGGTTTCTGACCTTGGCAACCGGTACTGGCGGGGGGCCCATTTCGATTAGCCACCAATTGTCCGACCATACCGGAGACAGGTTGCCAAAAGTCATTACCTCAGTCTTGTCTGAGTTTAATTTTAAGCAGTTCATCGACATCCAGGAGCCTATGGCTAGCATACCCTCCTGGAATCTCGATGCAACTGCCACACCATCCTTGTGGACAGCCAAGACCAATTGGGTGTCATCTGCGTAGGTGGTTAAACTCAGCCCATGCGATTTTATGACCCTCGCCAAGTCCGACACATAGATATTAAATAGTGTTGGACTTAGCGATGATCCCTGGGGCACTCCGCACGGCAAGGTGGAAGTGGGCGAGTAGAATGTGCCCAATTTCACAGATTGAGTGCGGTTAGCCAGGAAGGAGGCTACAAGATTTCTGGCTAGATGGTTGACCCCCAATATTGAGACACGGTCGATCAAGATGGAATGATCGACCGTGTCGAAGGCGGCAGAAAGATCTAACAATATGAGGGCCGCCGCCCCGCCATGATCTAAGATTGTCCTGATTTCGCCTTTATCAATGCAGTTTCTGTCCCATGGCCTTGCCTAAACCCAAACTGGGTATCTTCCAGCAGGTGGTATTGATTGATGTAATCCGAAAGCTGATGGTTCATAAGGGATTCAAATATCTTTGCTGGGAAAGGGAAGCAGGCTATGGGTCTGTAGCTGGCTAGTTCTAAGGGGTCTGAGGATGTTTTTTTTAGCAGAGGCTTGATTACTGCTTTTTTCCATATCTCAAGATAGTCACCAGAGAGAAACATGGAATTGCAGATGTCCATAAGTGGAGGGGTAATGGTTTCAGAGAGCAGATTGAATACCATAGGTGGACAGGGGTCTAAAGGGGAGCCTGAGCTGATGGTGGCTGCGTATTTGCTAATTGTGTCAGCCGAAACAGGGTGAAAGAGTGAAAAGGTCGGGCCAACCGATATAGGCACAGGTCGAGAGTCCGAACCTTGAGGGTGGGTTAATGAGAAAAATGCTGAGTATATATTGATGACCTTGGTAGCGAAGTAATCGGCTAAGGAGTTACATAGGTCTTGGGATGGCTCAATAGCAGGAACTGATGGAGGAATAGATAGGGTGTTAACTATTTGAAACAGTTTTTTGGACGAATTTTGTGCAAGCTCGATTTGAGATAGGAAAAAGGCACTTTTATGAGAGATTATGGAACGTTTATATATGGCTAAGGCAGTTTTATAGCATTGTTTGTCCTGGGGGCTATAATGTTTGCGCCAATGTCTCTTGAGGTTCCTGCAGTACTGCCTCTGCAGTCTAAGGTCCTCCAAAAACCATCTCGCAGACGGAGTGGATCGATTTGGAAAGACCAATTTAGTAGGGACTGCCGTGCTGAGGGCATTCATGAGCCAGTCCTGGTAACTGTTGGAGGCCTGAGTGGGATTTGAGGAAGCCTATTAAGAGGAGGTGGTAAGGATCTGAGTGAGAAGAGTAAGATCTAAATTTTTCCAGTCTCAAATACTTTGCGCCAATTGCGATTTAAACTGTGATGGATTGGGGTTATGAGCTTTTATGCTGAAAATGACTACTTCATGGTCTGACTAGGTCAGGGGGAACACCTTAATCAAGGATATAGCCGAACTATTAGTGAACAACCCATCGAGGGTATGACCCGCTTGATGAGTCGGGATTGAGACTGACTGATATAGTCCTACCGCAGCCAGGTCGGTGGTGAGTTGGAACGTATCTTTGTCCGTGGGGTATTCTAGATAGAAATTGAAATCTCCCAGGATTGTGTAGTCCGATAGTCCTGACAGAGGTTCTATTATGTCATCGAGAGTCGGGAGAAAACGTTTACGTGAACCTGGGGGTCGGTAAAGGAGAGTACCTTTGACTTCTTGAGTGTTATTTAGTGAGATGGAAAACTTAAGGGCCTCACAGTCCAGACTAGAAATCGGTCCAGTTTTTGAAGGATATATAGCTTTATGAATGATAGCAAGTCCCCCGCCCTTACCTGAGGGCCTGTCTAGTCTGGACATAGAGAAACCCTCAGGGATGGCTGAGCAGAAGTCTGGTCCCGAAGCCGCATCCCCCCAGGTTTCCGTAATAAACAGAATATCCAGCTCTTGGCTCGTGATTAGCTCCAAAATTTCTAAATTGTGCTTTTATAAGAGCGGCACGATAAGGGGACCGTAGCTTAAGAAAGCTTATAAATGTGCAGTAGCAGTAACAACTGAAATCAGCAATAGAGTTTGGAAATGGGTATGTCATAAAGACAAATGGGATATGGCAGGTGAAATGGGGAAAGTCAGGGTTCAGGGTCCAGTATTAAGCCTTTTCGAAATTGAGAACATTTATTCTAGGAACATGTACTATTATAAACGGTCAACAAGAAATGTTGCAGTCCATGTTGCAACTTCTCCACCTCTCATCTAATCAGCTTTCCATATTCTTCTGAGAACAAGCTCATTCCTTCCTTTCCCACGTGAAGTACAATGGACTATAGATAGTTATCATTGAGTGTTCAGTTTTATTGTTACTCTAGATACATATCAGGTCTTTGGATGTAAAACCTCCTTGCCCACGAACATGACTACATCTCTAACCTTCTAAAAAGACAGATTGTATGTTAGTTTAACAAAGAACTATGTAAAATCAAAAAATCTGTTGTAACTATGAAAAATATTAGCACAGCACCTCCCATTAGAATATAAGACAAATATGTTAAAATGGCAACTTTTCAGTTCAAGCATTGCATTTTGTGTGATAACTTTTTATATTTCCATTAAAAATAAAGCTTTTAACAAAATTTAAAAAAATGATGGTTGTAATCAGAAATGATTTGCACAGAGTTATGTGAAGCATTCATTAACGACACAGTCATTGAAAGGTCAAGATGTGAACATTTTCTGTATGTTTCAGGACATCTAGTCCAATTATTGTGAAGCAATGTTGCTCTGAGCATTTTGAGACCTAGTCGAATAAGTATATCTGCCTACTACAATTGCACATTTTTAATCACATTTCCTGGTTCATTATAAATTGCACATTAATACTGCACAGGCCATTTTACATTTTATATAAAAATGCTATATCAGGATGCAGGGACGTAAAGATGTGTAAGGCAAGGAGCTTTTTTTTTAAATACCTACCGGAGGCGTATGCCCCATGAATTAGCATTACGGAAGATACAGACCGCGGGTGGTACAGCTCTGTTTATGCAGAACGTACTGAGGGAATTTTTGTACAATTTGACAGACGCGGATGCGAGGTGGACCACGCGCTCTGCCACACATCTTTGCACTTAGAGTTTCAGATTTTAACTGAATACAAAAATTGCTAGCACATAGCATTTTGTGCAACTTCCTATGAGAGAAATGGTGTGAGAATTCCCAGCATGCGAGAGATATAGACATTTTGCTTCAAATAATTTAGTTTTCTCAAGGCCTTTTCAGCTCTAGGAGTGACATATTATATTGTGATAATTGGGAATGTATTATGTTTTCCTGAAGAAGGTGTTGGCTGTTTAGCATTTGCCCACCGAAACGCGTTGATGCTTTTAAGAGTTGAAACTACTACAAGTCTGAGGAGACAATAAGTCTGAATGAAGATTGGAATACAAATCAGAATCGATCTCTGTTTGGCTAATGTAGCTTCTCTCGTGAAATAGGAATCATTTTTTCCTAGGTGTATTCCCAATTGTGTTGTTTTTTATGATGTTTTTATGTATGCTGCAATAATGATTAAATGCTTTGCCTGATATTGTAACTCTTTTTAAACAATTAGTATTGTATTTGTGATAGGGAAAGATCACTAGGATCTAATGATTATATTGGACACTGTCTAATTTGTTTTTAATGATCTTCTGAATACGTTGTATACTTTTCTATACTCTTTGTATTCATACATTTCCTCTTTGTTCATCCTACTGGAGTGTAGAGAGTGTTTGTGGCCAATTGATGCTTGGTGTGTAACATTTACCCAAAGGGGAATTTTACTTAGAATGTTGTCTTTTTGGTACCCTACCCCTTTGGTTGTTGGGCCCCTCTCTCTGTGTATAGAGGCAAGGAGGCATAACAAATTAATTTAAAGCATGAAAATAGGATTACGTATGTGTAGGCGTGCAATATATTAATACATATACACAAAGTCGGATAGCAAGAAGGAAAGGAATCAATGAAGGCTTTTCAAAGGTATGCAGGAAGAGAGGAGACAGCTGGCAAAAGCCTGATGCTAGTTAGAATGGAAGGGAGATTGCCAGTGGCTGTGAAGGGCAGGGAGTGTGGCAAAGGCACAGTCAAAGCTAAGCATGCAAGTTCATGGGGTCTTCAGCAGGCTATTAGTGGCATTAGAAAAAAGATGCACTGGGGCAAGATTGATCGCCTACATTCAAATAGAAAATAGCATTTTGGCTTTCATGAAACTCCCTAAATCCAGGCTGTCATGGTCCTGACGTCTAATACTGCCTCATTGAATGTAGGCTGCAATCACTTGGTACTGTGGTCCCATGGTTGAATAACATAGTTAGGTGCATCAGTCGCATTTTATGTTAAGAATGTAGTCAGCTAACCAAAGTTGCTGCTGTCTCTCCTCATTTGTATTGACTGATCCACCAAATGTGGTTCTTGGCTATCCTTTGTTCACCAAACTATGAACTACAACAAAAGAATTCCCTCTAGACCTAAATTTCTTTAAATACTGGCTTTATATAGCTCAGAGATTGGGCCTCATGAACATTGAATTACACAGAGAGAAAGTAATTTCTCATTACATATTTTATTTCATTTTTTGTTTTTAATATTTGTTAAACTTTACATTTTGTGTATAGCAAGAAGTCTTCTCAGATACAAAAATATATAGCTTCTTATTTAAAACGAATTCCACAATATACAGTACAATTATAACAAATTAATTCAGCAAGTCCCCTACACTCAATCACACCTCTTTCACCTACCAATCATATCTCTTGCACTCACTACATTCATACTCTACACCACCATAACAACACTACACTGTGGAGAAGTGTGGCTCAATGGTTAGAGCGGCAGACCCTGATGCAGAGGTCTAGCCCGGGACCAGGGTTCAATTCCCCGCCTCAGCGGGTCTTGGGCTCAAAAATTCCACGGACCTGATCATTCTCGCCTCGGTGCCTATTCCAATCATGGAGTCCCACTCTGCAACTCTGGGCAATAGCTTGCTTAATCTCCACAACGGCCCCCACAACGCTAAGGATGCCTAGCCTCCACCTTGGGGGTGCCCAGGAGTGGAAGCCTCACAGGGAAAGCCAGGATGAGTTCCACAGCGGTATTCGTACAAGCGCCTTGAGACCCTTGCGGGTGAGTAGTGCGCTATACAAGTATCAATTTACATGCACAGATAGAAAACGGGTGATACAATCAACCCTGAGTAGCTGTGCTGAACGCTGGGGTGTCACACTCTATCTCTTGGCCATCCATCTTATTCAGGACCTGTATTTTGTAATTGCTTTAAAATGGGTGGAAGGAGGGGAAGTATGATCTGAAAGAGAAATAGGAAATCAATGTTCTCTAATTTACTTGGACACCCTAGGAGATATTTTACATTTCTCCATAATATACTACATACATAGCAAATATGCCCTTGCAAAACAATTTTCTAGGATCAAATACATGACTTAACAAATAAATGTAAAGAAAGAGAGCGGTGGAATCAATCAATTCATAAAAAGAAAGAGGAGTGAAATTCATAAAACAGGAAAGTTTCTATTATCAGAGTATATTGGATGATATCATCTAAACTCATAGAGATACATATATTTCAAAACCTCTACTAAGTTTATATAGAGCATGTAAGTCATATAACATGACTATAGGTCAATGAATTACAGTCATTGCCTAAGGGTCAGAGATACACGGCTGGAGTGGATGATTCCGATTTTAATTACCTATATATGATATCTTTGGCGTGCTCTGGAAGTATGCTAATATGTTCTGCTAGCATTGAGGTCTGCTCAGACCCACACCATATCCTACTAAAAGCGAAGCCTTATTTTTGATGCCTGGTAAAGGGTAATTAGAAAAGTTTATAATAATACTGTAATTAGTAACTAGCTACTGATATCATACAATCCTTATTTATGGTAGGTACACATTTCACCCTGTTAGTTACTTACCTTGTATTATCACAGTGGTTGGTTTTGTAAGGGTAGCTGCCCTTTGCTTTCTCTAATATTGATGCAATATAGCGAGACCTATCGGCATGTGGCTTAAGGGATCCTCTCTTGCCAGCCTACAAGAAGACACAACAAAACAGACTATCAGATCTAACACTCTACCAGACCTAAACACTCGACTTGCTTACAGTACTCCAAAATTAAAATAATTTAAAGGGGGAAGGAAAAGTTATTTATAACTAGTCTCACACACTTTACATACCTGGTTATAGGTTGTGGTGTCTATCTTTACTATCGAAGTAAAAAAGGTAATCCTCTGTGCTTGCACTTTCACCTTCTTTTTTGTTATAAGCGCTAGTACATTGTCAGTCCATATAGTCTGTTGAGGGTAAAGATAGGAAGTAATTTTCAAACACTAATCTCCCAGACTAAAAGAGCATTAGCGTAATGTTGGTTTTACATCCCTGGTCATACTGTGGGCGGAATTACATGGGCCGACATAACTCTTTGACATAACAAAGAGAGACAGAGGGGAAATATCTTTACTGTGCTGAATTGGTTGTCAACCCTTTCCTAATAAATGGCCTTTTACGCTAAACTACAGCGTGGAGTGGTCATTGCGCGAACTGCGTATCCCTTTTTTTTGGCGCAGGGCCTCTCCATATGCTGCCTCCAGAGTGGTAATCTTTAAACAAGGTAGGATCTAACAGTACTGGGAGTCCGGCTGTCTATCCCGATTGTCTTACCTCTCATAAAGTCCATGTTCGCATCACGTTTCATTTCGCCATCCGTTTTGAGAACAGTCTGTACTCCTTTTACGTTCGTTTTAAACCCTACGCTGCGTCCTTACGCTAAGCTCGGTCACAACGGGCTGCTGTTCTGCACGTGACATGCAGGTCAAAATGAAAGTGAAGAGGGTCATACTGAGTTATAGAAAATAAGGTGCCATTTTAAGCAGGTGTATGCGCATTATTTTAGTTGAGTCATCCAATGGATACAAATGGTTATGATCTTAAGTTTCTCATAATCTGAAGCCCGTCCGTCAGACGCGTCCAACATTTATGTTGCTTAGTGTCAATAACCTTGCAAAACCAAAAATTAAATATATTTATCCCTAACACCCAGCAGAAAGGGAAGAGAAAAAACGTCTTATGATTCCTTTTTTTTTGCTATGTAACAATATGGATTCATGAGACATAGTTCTAGTGCATATGCCTGCAGACTGCCTACTCCTGGGTGATCTATATTACTTACAGAGTAATTTCAGTATTAGTGAAAAAGACACCCAATTGGTGGTATGGTTGTTTGGGTTGTCTCATCCACAATCCTTGTCTGCTCTTGCCCTAAAAGGTGAGATACAAATCGGTGTAGGTGTTTCACATTACCTGCCAATTTATCTCTTCATTCAGACCTTTATTGACTGAGTTCAGAGTGTAAATCCAGTACGTTTCTCGATACTTTCTTACTACATTAATATTTTTGCCTGGTATTCCTTTAATCTTTTCAAGAATTAGCCAATGCAACTTCTTTTCATTGTGCTTGTATTCAATGCAATGTTGGACCATTGGGCACAGGGTTTTGCGAGGTTTGATTGCTGATCTATGTTCACTATATCTGGTCCTGAACTCACAACCCGTCTCTCCCACATAATCTTTGTCGCATGAGCATAGGATGAGGTAAACTACATTTTGGCTTCTGCAGTTTGTAAAGTCTTTAAGTTTACCCTTCTTTCCTTGATATTCCCAAAATTGGGTAACTATCGCAGTGTCACACACTACGCATCTATGGTTGCCTAAGATGCAGGGGCCTGTGATAGTGGTTTGTTTGTCCTGTGGGATCATTTTTTCCCTTGTATGAACCAAGTTGTCCTTTAGATTTTTATTCCTACGGTATGCTACTATAGGTTTCTATATGAGGTCCTGATCAGCATTCATGTTGAGGATATGCCAGTGTCTATCTTGCATCTTTTTGATTTTATAGTTCATAGGCGAATGATTAATGACACAAACCAAATTATCATTTTTAAGACATGTGTTCCCTGCTAAAAGTGCATCGCGGTTGTAATACTGTGCTCTTTTGTAGGCTGTCCTAATGAGGTGTTTTGGGTATCCCCTTTGTATCAGTGGTTGGCCATGTGTAGTATTGGACTTGCCACCATTATGACATTTAAATAGTTTTGAGTGCTTAGTGCTTATTGGCTGTAGTAACTTTAAAGGTTCAGCTTACGAATAAGAATAGGCTTACTTTTTTGTGGGTAGGTACAAATCCCTTCCTAATCCCCTCTTTCCTCCTCCCTTAATCCCTCCCATTTTGTAGTAAGTATTTCCCATTTTCCAACTACTCCTCTCTTTTATATATGTGGAGGCTCCACAGTCGCGGCAGAGATCTCCGCACAGGAGATGATAGGAGAGGCAGAACCTTCGCATGTATGTTTGTTGACTTGCATTTTTTAGTATGTTAGTAGTTCTACTGTAGTACGGCTAAACATACTATTTATAAGGAAACTGGCTTTTTGCAGGTTCACTTTCACTTTTTGCCCCATTTGACTGCTAGGTACGGGTATAATTACTCTGAAATTCCCTAAGCACTGAAAAAACAGCACTCAGTGAATGTGCTTTGAACCTTGAAACAGTGTATGTTTGTTTGGCTTGTCCCCAATTGGCATAGCCCAGCTTACTTGTAAGTCCCTAGGGGCATATTTACATGTTCTGACGCATCTCTGCAAATCAGCAGGGATGCGCCAGAACAGATGCGCCATGCAATCCTCTCCTTCCTCCATCACAGATGCGCCGCATTTACAATGTGGCGCACCATGGTGCAAGGAAGGGAAGATACGTGACGCATCTTGTGGCGTATGGGCGGCGCATTGCAGGAGTCACGTCACAAGCACGACGCAACTCCTGCAATGCACAGGGCCACCCATACTCAAAGTGGTGCGTCACTCCTCACGCCTGCTTTAGGCAGGCGTAAGGATTTGACGCAGCAGCGTCGTAAAACTGACTCAGAGAAATCTTGTAGATTTCACTGCATCAGTTTTACAGGGCTTTCCTGCGAGGGAATGCCCACCCTGTGACAGAACACCCACATGAAACCTGTCGCAGGTTTCATGGGGCACAGGGCTTTACAACGTGCCGTATCTGCCTAGATGCGTCACGTTGTAAATAAGTTGCAACGTGGTGCATTGTTTACGCCGCTGCTCCGTCACAAAAGTGATGCAACGGCGGCGTAAAAGTGTCGCAAGGGGCTTTTAAATCTGCCCCCATGTATATAGTGCCAGGGCTACTTAAGGCCTGTAAGATGAGGTGTCTCTCATGGACTGCATCTCTAGTGTGCCACCACAAGTACGACAAGGTAAAGCATGACTCCTAGTCTGCCACTGCAGACTGAAAGGACGGTTTAAAACTGCTGACTCGACTTTGTCATTTAAAGTAATAGCAAAGCCCGAACCTCGCTTTTCAATATATGTAAGTCATCCCTACGGTAGGCTTAATGAGCCATAAGGCAGGGTGCTGTATGTTAAAAACTGGAACATGTACTTTTACATGTTCCAGCAGTAAAAACCTTAAATTGTCATTTTTACTGTGGAGAGGCTAGTAGCCCAATTGGCAACTGCAGAGTTACATGCTGATGTCTCAACACAGCTAACTTGTGAATGGGACTACTAAAGTTGGTACTGTACGTTATCAAAAGAATCAGTGCATTAAGCCCAATGTATGGTTAAATAGATGTCAATGCCACTGGTGGGAAAAGTACAACCTAAGAAGTTGCTACTTCAGTTGCCCAAGGTTTCCAGTGCCTGTCTACAGTTGTACTCACAGTCTGTCCCTGAAACAGCTTTCTGCCCTCCTGGTGAGACGTGTTAATGACTTCCAGGAATGGAGACAATGTGAGCTTGCAGTGGAGAAAAATGTTACTGCCCACCTGCAGGAAGCCACATGGGTGTTGGCCCAAAAGGAGAGCTTCAAAGGACAGGACGCCTGTGAAGAGCAAATGGGTAACACTTGAGAGAAGAGCTGCTTGATTGGCTAGGTAGACAGGTTAGCACTAGGGACAAGGAAGGGGAAAGCAGTTGCCAAACAGTTTTTTTCAGGGATGTGTAGCCCCCTTGGGAACCACACCTCTGGGTTGTGCTAGGGAGTGCTGGACACTGAGTGAGGAGTTCTTCCATGTTGTAAGTTGGCAGAATGGTGCATCCTGGGGTAGCCAGGTGCTACACTTTACAAGAAGTGTTCAGGAGGGAGCACACCTGGTAGCCTATTTTCCATCAACCCCATCACACCCTGAGGGCATTTTCTGATCATATAAATGCCACCCTTGGCACCAAAAACTCAGATCTTAACTGGTCTGGAAGGACTGGCCTGCTGCACCATGGAATCGACAAACTGAGACTACACCAGCATGGAAGCACCTGCTGAGCCTGGTGGCTTCCAAAGAAGGAACTGTACCTGCTGTGTCCTACTCATAGAGATGTTATCTGCAGAGTCCAGCTGAAGTAAGAGACTATGAGGACTGGAAGGATTAGCCTGCTGCACCATGGAACCGACAGACAGAGACTACACCAGAATGGATGCACCTGCTGAACCTGGTGGCTTCCAACGAAGGAACTGTCCCTGCTGTGTCCTACTCATAGAGGTGTTATCTCCAGAGTCCAGCTGAGGCAAGAGACTACGAGGTCAGTTGGCTGACCTCCGTTTGCTGCTTAGACCCACAACAGCTGAATAAGTCTGCTGGGGAAAGTTGGTAGCCCAAAGTATTCACATCACCTTCATCAGCACCAGACCAATACTCAAAGTTGCACTTGAGTTTGCTGAGCCGGGGAGTGGGCGTCGGAATGCAGCTTGGTCACCCAGAAAATGAGTTATCACTCAAGGAAGGAGCTGGCTGTGACACGATACCAGGGCGACTGATCCCCTATTGGTGACTGGACTCCAACCAGGACTGACAGGACTTCAAGGGCCGTCGACTCTGTGACCAGGACCTCTCACCCCCTTCATGGGCTGAGGAGTAGCAACTGGAAGAAACCCTTCAACTGCATTGCTTCCACAGCATCCTTGAGCATCTTCAGCATCCTGTAATCCTTGCATCAGGACCACTTCTATAGGGAATAACAACAAAGGATAAAAGTGCCTGGAACTGACTAAAGACTGCATCACCTGTTAAGGTAACTGTTACTGAGGATTCAGCTGGTACCCCTGACTGGCTCCCTGTCAGAATTGGTTGCACTAAGTAACTCTCACAGAGAGCGATACAAGTAGCCGAATATTTTGCTCAAAAAGTTTCCAGGTGCCAAATTCGTCTAATTTGCCACTGCTTGTTAGTGGTTGAGTGAAATGTTCTGATTTACTATACCTTGTAAATTCTATATCTCCGGAACCTTCTGTGGATCGGTTTAGTTATGGGGTCTACAAATACATAAAAGTACAGTACTTTTATAAATTGGTGTCGGATTTCTTGAGTGTCTCTTATGTTTGTTCTTCAATTGGTTTGGTGCTGTTTAAATGCTTAGCACTTGTTCCTGTGTGTAAGCCTTGGTACTCAGAGCCACAGCTACCCAGTGTTGAGAAAGAAGGTTTAACAAATAAAGTCTACTAGTCCTAAAGGGGTTGGCGAGTGTACTACGGTGAGGTCACACAACCACACAATACACCCCATTTCCTCAAAACTACAAAAAATGCAGCTTGTTGATAGTCCCCTAGGTATGTTACAGATTCTAGTGTATGAGGTCTCATTATTGGTTTCCAGCTCGCAGTTAATCTCCTTTGTTGTGTAGTAGCCCTTCTTCCAATATATGTATTCTATTTTGACACATTAAAACAACTGCACAACTTATGTATTTAGTACAATAATAATTCTAGTAGCTTTGGGCCCTCGGTAGTGTCATTTGTTAAATATAAATGAGCATGCAATTGTTTCCCCCAGTTTGGTAGATACTCCAATTCATCTTTATCGCCCACTTGGAGCAGGCTCAGCGACCGCTGAGCCTGCTCCAGGCGAGGTCGCCCCCACACACCGCTGCTCCTGCCCGCTGACTGCCTGGACTCTGCTCTGCTGACCTCGATTTTGCCTTCTGTGTTCTCCTTTCTCCCCCATCTGCTGCCTCGTTTTTCTCCTTTCTCCCCCCATCTGCTGCCTCGTTTTCTCCTTTCTCCCCCATCTGCTGCCTCGTTTTGCTCCTTTCTCCCCCCATCTGCTGCCTCGTTTTGCCTGCTGTGTTCTTCCTTCCCCCCAGCTGCTGCCCTCCCCCTACCTGTGTGTTGGTCCTTCTTCAGTCCGACGACCCAGCCGCCACTGAGCCGCCCTCGGACCTCCTTCCCGCCACAGACCTCCGCGACTCCGCCCCCCTCCTGCCCATTGGCCGCCCCGCTCCCGCCACCCAGCTGACCCGCCCTTCCGGCTCCTCACTAATGACGCACCGGAGCGACCGCGCAGCAGACACGCGCTGCGGGAGCACCGATTGAGCGCCAAAGGTGCGCCAAAGGTAAGCCCGTCTGTGCCCGTCCGCGCCTGGACCACGTCCAGCGCCAGACCCCCTGGCCCCCGCAAAGGCCACCCCACCCGCCGGACGTACGACGCATCCGACCTCAACGCACTCAACACCGGCCGGATCCCCGGATGCTACAGAGCCACCCCAAGACGCACTCACGGACCCTTCAGCTGCCACTCCTGCAAGTTCACCTGCATCAGGACCTGCACTGCACCAGCACCCGCCAAACCGAGCACCAGCAGCAACCACTGACTACATCCTCCTCGGGGACCTCAACTTTCACCTGGAGAACAACAACGACCGCAACACCACCACCCTGCTGGACAACCTCGACAACCTCGGTCTCAAGCAGCTGGTTACCTCCGCCACCCACTACGCCGGACACACACTCGACCCCATCTTCTCATCCAGCAAACACATCGCCTTCAGCCACGCCACCGGACTCCACTGGACGGACCACAGCTGCGTCCACTTCAGCTTCAAAAAGAACACGATCCACCACCACCAGCAGCAGATCGCACGCCAAAACTGGAACAAGATCACAGCCAACTAGCTCACCGCAGCCCTGAGCCAAGACCTCCCTACCAGCTCTGCGAACCCCAGCCAGGCCGCCAACAACCTCACGAAGTGGATCAGCAACCGCGCAGACAACCTCGCCCCACTGAGGACCCCGCCCAGCAGACCCGGCAGTAAGAAAGCACCTTGGTTCACGGACGAACTCAAGAGCTCCAAGAAAAACTGCCGTGCCCAGAAGCGAGCCTGGTGCAGAGACCCTACTCCAGACAACATGACCACCCTCAAGCTCGCAACTCGAAAACACCACCAACTGATCCATAACCACCAAGAAAACCGCATTCAAGGAACGACTGGACAACAACGCACACAACAGCAAGGAACTCTTCAACATCGTCAAAGAGCTCTCCAGTCCCAACGCCGGAAACAACAACATCACCACATCACAAGACCTCTGAAACTCCCTCGCCTCCTACTTCCACAACAAGATCGCAGACATACACAACAGCTTCAGCACACAACCGACGCACCCTATGACCGCACCAACGACCTCCACCACCACCCTCCGCGCCTGGACCCCGACCACCACCGAAGACACCATCCGCACGATGAACTCCATCCATTCCGGATCCCCAACCGACCCCTGCCATCACCACGTCTTTAACAAGGCCGACCCTGTCATCGCACCCCACCTGCGGGACATCATCAACACCTCCTTCGACACCGCTACCTTCCCAGAGAGCTGGAAGCACACCGAACTCATCGCTCTACTGAAGAAACCATCAGCGAACCCCACCGAACTCAAAAACTACCGCCCCATCTCGCTCCTCCCGTTTCCGGCCAAAGTCATCGAGAAGACCGTCAACAAGCAGCTTGCCGCCTTCCCCGAGACAAACGGATCCCTCGACCTCTCGCAGTCCGGCTTCCGGGCCAACCACAGCACCGAGACCGCCCTTATCGCAGCCACCGATGACATCCGAGCCCTGCTCGACAACGGGGAAACTGCGGCCCTCATCCTCCTGGACCTCTCCGCGGCTTTCGACACTGTCTGCCACTGCACCCTAGTGCAGCGCCTCAGCAACGTCGGAATCCAAGAAAAGGCACTAGAATGGATCACCTCCTTCCTCGCTGGAAGGACACAGAGAGTCCGCCTCCCCCCGTTCAGATCAGAAGCCACCGAAGTCATCTGCGGCGTTCCTCAAGGCTCCTCGCTCAGCCCCACCCTCTTCAACGTCTACATGAGCCCCCTCGCGGCCATCGCACGCCAACACAACCTCAACATCATCTCTTACGCTGACGACACCAAGCTGATCCTCTCCCTCACCAACGAACCCACCACCGCCAGAGCCAACCTACACGAAGGGATGACAGGCGTAGCCGAGTGGATGATGAACAGCCGCCTGAAACTGAACTCAGACAAGACGGAAGTCCTCATCCTGGGCTCTTCACCCTCTGCCTGGGACGACTCCTGGTGGCCCACCGCCCTGGGCAGCGCACCCAAACCCACAGTCCACGCACGCAACCTGGGCTTCATCCTGGACTCCTCCCTCTCCATGACCAGACAAGTCAACGCCGTCTCCTCGTCATGCTTCAACATCCTGCGCATGCTACGTAAGATCTTCTGGTGGATCCCCACCGAGACCAGGAAGACGGTCACCCAGGCCCTCGTCACCAGACGACTGGACTACGGCAACTCCCTCTACGCCGGAACCACCGCCAAACTCCAAAGGAGACTCCAGCGGATCCAGAACGCCTCAGCAAGACTCATCCTCAACATCCCCCGACACAGCCACATCTCCAGACACCTGAGAGACCTGCACTGGCTCCCGGTCAACAAAAGAATCACCTTCCGTCTCCTCACCCACGCACACAAAGCCCTACATAACCAAGGCCCAAGATACCTCAACAGCCGCTTCAACTTCTACACTCCCACACGCCAGCTTCGATCGACCAACCACGCCCTCGCCGCCGTCCCCCGCATCCGAAGAGCCACCACAGGAGGAAGGTCCTTCTCCTACCTGGCCGCCAAGACCTGGAACTCCCTCCCGACCCACCTTCGCCTGACCCAAGACCATCTCGCCTTCAGGAAGCAGCTCAAGACCTGGCTGTTCGAGCAGTAGCGGACCCCCCTCCCCAAGCGCCTTGAGACCGTCCGGGTGATTAGTGCGCTATACAAATGCTTGATTGATTGATTGATTGACTTACTTCTGCCCAGCAATTTCTCTACATGTTTTTTTCAACCCCCCCCCCTTTTCTGCAAAAGGAAAACCTTTCTTTACAATAGTTCATTAGAATGAATTCATGCCATTTCTCAATTAATCTAATTGTAATCATGTCGCTCACCATCCTGAGAAGAGGCAAGTATTGGCAATGCCATTATATTTGCAAGTGCGCTGGATGATGCACACGATCAGTCTAATAGCAATATAGATAAATCCACAATCAGGACCATACCAATAATGGATTCGACTATCTTTTTAGTCTGAAGGCCTACAATTTCACCTACCCACTACCAAATTCTACTGAGACTCAGGTTAGAGCCGCTCTGTACCTTGTGTAATTTCTTTACACTCAACTTAATGCTATCTATCTGCAAGTGTCTGCTAAGGAAAATGTTGGGAAGAGGGAAAAATTCTGTTCAATGGCACAGTCCCCCTCTTTAGCCGCCAAAGGTAATCTAAAGCTACTCTATTCTAAATGAGCATCTTGGTGTGGGCATCAAGCTGTTTGTTACTAATCCCAAAGCTATTGCAGTAGAGTTAGCTATTTCTTCACAAATCTCCTTCTTAGTTCATTTAAAGTGACAATCATTCTGTACATGGGAATCAGGTTAGAGAAAACCCTGGAGATAGTTGAAACAGCCCACCTATCCTTCTTTAATTCTAAGGTATGATAATTAAGTTTCTTATAGCTGGAAAAAGATAATTTGGAAAACACGTCCCAGTCCAATTTAGCAGCCATGAAGGGTAGGCTTGTGATCCACAAGTAAAATATGCATGATCTCCCTGGGAGTGACACTTGAGACGCAACAATCCATGGGAAAGGTAGAACTCAAAGGGAGGAAACTCTTAAGTCACATTTACTGTGTCCAACAAAGATACTTGAGATGTTTCAGCCTTAGTGCACAGAAATAAATCCTTGTTCAGTCATTTTGAGGTGAGTCACATCTGACAAGCTGAGGTTAAAAATATTAATGAAAATTTCAAGGTGAGGGGAAAAAACATGAGATGCCAGATGCCAGAACACTCAGGCAGTCTCTGTCTGAGACATAAAAGCTGAAGGTAAATGTCATTAAAAATGATGGCCACTCCAATCAAAGGAATGCTATCCCCTACTTCACATGCATGTGCATGCAAATCCAGTAGGAGGAAGAGAAAATGGTCTGTCTGTATGTTTCCAACACCACCACGTAGGAGTCCCCCATGACAGCTTAATGTTGTAACTTGTATTATATCTCACTGGTTACTTTATCCCATCCTCGTCGCCAAAAATATGTACTGATGAAGTCCAGTAGCCAAGATGTACTTTAGGTAGATTTATTAAGTTCAGCTACAGGTAGTTGAGTTGTAGGGATGCAGCCCAACCAGGAGCTGTCTGCCTGCTGCTCAGTCCATACTCCAGCTGTCACACCCAAGCATCCAGGCACCCCAACCAGCCTGGATGCTTGAGTATGACAACTCGAGTATGGGATGATCAGCAGGCAGACTGCTCCTGGTGGGGCTGCATCCCTTCAACTCAACTACCTTTAACTGAACTTAATAAATCTACCTAAAGTACATCTCAGCTACTGTACTTCAACACTACACTTAGCACTGGTTCATACAAGAGAAGGTTATGCACAGCTCAGTCTTGGGGTAATTGCCCAGTCTGCAGTCAAAAAATACCCCACCATTAGCCGGATGCTGAAGGCAACAAAGAAGAGAGCTGGCCAGACCCATAGGTCGAATCTGATATCCAGAAGGAGGAGGCTGCTTACAGCCAACTATGGAAGTAATGATCAGAGGCTGTCAGGGTGCCATTATGTGGCTACGGAGTAGGCAAAGAACCTGGGATATGAGACTCGGACCCACCGACATGTGACAATGCCGCAGCAGAAACAGTTTCAGCAGATACATCTGGGACAGTCCCAGGCCTTGATGCAACAGGAAGAGCCCTGTTTTTCTAGGAGCACCTACTCATGTGCAATGAGAAGAGTGGTTCTAAGTGACCAGGTTTCTGCATTTAACCGCTGTGTTTGTGATAAACAGGATCTGATAGGGTCCACACCAGTGAGTCTATAGAGCAGTCTTCCTCTCGTATGTGGAGAGATACCAGTTTCCAGGCTGCAGTTAATGGCAGACCTCAGTTGGATGCTCAGGTAAGGGGTGTCACACCTGAGAACAGTAACTGCAGAAACATTGCATTTGCTTTCTGAAATATTATAAAACAGTATCACCATTTAAATGCATATCCGGTTCAGCAGGGGAGATAGGGGCATTTGAGTGCAACATAATGCTCAGCCCATGACTATCTAATGCGGGCTTAGTATGGTCATTTGGGAAGGGATCTTTCTCAAGGACCACAAGGCTACTGGTAAAGCATTAGTCAATTTTAACTGTCTCTGACCATATATTGGCTAGCTTATTCTTTAGGGTCCCCTTATACTGTTCTACCTTACCCGCTGACTCTGGGTGATAGGCACAAGGCAATGCTAATCTATTCATAGAGCCTTACGGACTTCCTGTACAATCATAGAAATAAAGTGTGTTCCTCAATCACTGCTGATTCAGATAGGTACTCCGAAGCTAGGGATACAGGGGCATATTATCAAGGGGGTTTATCTACACTTTTTTGGCTTTAAAAGCCAAGAAAGCGAAGATAAAATTATCTCCCTATTACCTAGCTGTCGCTAACACCAGTTAGCGACAGCTAGTAGGAGATAGCGACCATCTCGGGTCCCGCTTTGCATGTCAGTGATATTTATCACTAATGACATGCAAAGTGGGCGTGCCAAGATGTTAGCGACTGGAAACAGTCGCTAACATCGCTATCTCCTATTACCACCTTTTGGAGATATTCGCGCTAAGCACGAATATCTCCAAAAGCTAACACCTGCCCCTGAGCAGTTCTTAGCCATGTTATCCAATGGTAGGTGGATAACATGGCTAAGAGCATTAGCTCGGTAATGCCTGAATATCGCAGACTTTTCAGCGATATTCATGCATTGCGGCCGATTTTTATTGCATTTGCGATAAACCTTGGTAATACCAAGGTTTATCTGCGATAAAAATCGCCGCAGGTCGGCGATACATTTTTGTCTCTAACCAAGCAATAGTGATAATTATCGCTATTGCTTGGTAATATGCCCCAAAGTCTCTGAGCAACCGCTTCACTACAGTAATGGCATCTGCACAGATATTAGGGGTTTTCTTTCATCCATTCTAAAAAAAAACAGGCTCTGAGGACATCGGAATAATTTGCACATTAGGTAGTTGGATAAAGTCAAACTGAGTGTGAATAAAGGGATCCTAAGGATCAGTGTGCAGCTGGAGAGGTCATAACCCCTTTACCAGCATAGAATGACAGTCATGTGGTACAAGATGGGCAATAGCTTTTAGTGTTAGAGGAACAGAAGGACATATACTAATTGCAGAGCATTGAAAAATATCTGAACAGGGAGCCAAAGTTGTGTGTCACTCATATCTCATAATCTGAATCGAGGTACACAGTAACAGTCTTTTCTTTGCTTAGAGTGCAAGCCCCAGTGAGAGTGATAAGCTCAGCAAAGTGGGCTGGTTACACTGTAGGAAAGTTACAATTCCCCACCACTACAATCCAAATAGCGTGTCCAGCAACTAGAATGCCTTCGTCATTTCTGAAACAGGACCCATCCACAAAATAAATCACCTTACATTCATTGATGGGCACATCGCTCAAAGTGATATGTGGCTTGTTAACTTGGTCGTTGTTCAAAAATACAGTCATATGGGTCTCCATCTTCAGTGGTAAGCAGTGATTCAAGGTTGGACAATGGACCAAAATAAGATGAGGGAGGAGATTAACAATATTTCAAATCACATCAACTGTCGAGAAATACTGAGTTATTGTAATGAGGAGGAGTGCAACCACAGGATTGGGGCACAGCAACATTTAATGGAGAGATTAGTGCAATATTGTCAGCTGTTTCAAAAAGATTTGCTGCAACAAGGTGATGGATGAATTACTGAATTAATCTCAGCCAGGTGCAATTGCTCTGAGCTGCTTTCCTGCCCATTGCTTTTCACCCACTATGCTATTCTAGTCAAAGGCCTGCCTTATTCAGATCAGTACCAACCCAGCTCCTCAAGGCAACAGTCTGTACCCAACTGCCAAGTGAACCCCCATCCAAAGGGACTACAAGCAATGCCTGACTGGTTTCACCCTACTTGAGACTTGTCAGTAAAATGTAGCTTGAGTCCTTTGGCACAGTGAGCAGTGGACTCACATCTGCAGTAGCCACTACAGACTGTAAACAAGGTAGGAGTCCAGATGCTACTGACTCCAAAGTTGAGAAGTAATAGGCTATGGGCTTTTTTCTGTCACAACAACCCAAGTGCAAATCTACTTTGACTTTGTACCAACACTCCTAGTGCAAATCCATTTCAATCATGACAGTACAGGATGAACGATTTTTCATAATTGGAGAGCACGACCAGATAACCCCAGTTGGTACGTTGTACTTTAAAGCTTTTGAGAGTGATCATAGGATTTGACTATTGTCGGTCCATACACCCAAGGCAGACAATGGTTGCCAGAGGTTGGTATTCCATCATTACCTAAGTCTCTTTTTTGTTATTGTTTAGTTTGACCCAGTGCGTCAGGGTCCATGTTCCTACTTTTTAGAGACAGCATTGAAGAGAGAGGGCATCTGAGGGGCAACCCCTCAATCTAAATGTGAGTTGGGTATCTGTGTAGGTGACTGAACAGGGATTGCTGTCATTTGATGATCTCTACTTTCTTGTTCTGCTCGGCCTTTCTGTAGACTTTGACAGTGTACTCATCTGGACCTGAGCTTATTTCAGTCAACTGTAGCATTACCCAAAAGTTACATCATGGCTCTTGTGATATTTTAGCTTGTGTTCTCCTGTAGCACTGAGTTATTTATGGAATACCCAGCATCGACCAATTCTCATTCACTTCTTCCAGAAAGTTATGACAAGCTGTGAGATTACTAAGCTGAAGCCTTTATGTCTGAGACCTAATGCAAGCTGAACTCAATCAAGAATTAATTTGTTCTCTTCCCTAACACGAGAAAAACAGTCTAAGATTGGCTTGATGAGATGAATCTCTACAGACTTTCATTATGGTTCGTCAACAGTGGCAAATCACTGGGATGTCACATCAATACCAACATCAACTTTCAGGGACATATCACACACAAGAAAAAGCTTGCCTGCCATCAATTGTCCATGAAACGTCAATCTATTTCAATCAATCGGTTGCTTCTGAAAGGCCATCCAAGCCAAAGCCCTAGTTCAAATTGATGTTGGCTGGCATTCCAGGCATGATTAATTAAGTGCCAGCAAGCTTCATCGAATTTCTAGGGAAGTTTGACAGGCTACCTCCTACACTCAGAGAACTTCCCTTACTTCCTATGTGCTTGCACACAACCCCCACTCTGTGCTGCATCTCCTAAAGTTCAGCCAGTGAGCATGCACTACCATGACTAACATCCAACATCACAACTTATGATTCAAGACTTGAAGTAGTATCATCACCACACAAAGATGCAGAAAGGAGATTGAAAGACTGCAGAACTGCTACTGCTTTGCCCTTAAGGTACATATTATGTTTTTGGGGGACATTTTAGAAGAACCTTCACATCTATTCCTAAAATTACTAAAGACCTTGATCTTAAAGCCATCGCTCATCAATATGTAGCCTATCTGGTAACTCAACGCCTTTGGAAGGCTTCATCTAACCATGGCCCTCTGCTTTTCCTTGGTATGACTACTGCAACCTCTATACCACAGATCCCTCCCATATGTCTAATTCAACTCACTTGACATAACCTTTGAATAATCCTATAAACCTACTCCAAATCCCATATGCCACCCCTTTAATGACTATCAATGGGTCCTTTTTCCCCACTGCCCATAATGTCAGCTTTGTTCCACTGTGACTGGACAGAGATTCATTATTTTATAACTTTGCTGGAACTTTTCAAATCTTAGACATAGATACATGTACATGCATGCCACACATTATTTCTCAAGTCCCTTCTCCCAATAGTTGCAGCAGATACCACTATTTCACTATATTTACTAGAATGTACCCTTACTCAAAGGGATTGACAAACATCTTATGAAGCACACACTATATGTATCTCTCCTAAAGAAACCCAACACTGACACCAGTTCTACTTCAAACCTCCATTACCCCAACAAAATTCTAGAAATGTAGATAACACTACAACTTTAGAACTATGTGAAACAATACAACTTATTGCACAACTACCAGCTGAGTTTCAGCCTTGTGATAGCTAATGAAACAATGCAATAGCAAATATATAAATGAACCACCTCATCATTCGGAATGATGGCCATGAGCTATCCCTGACTTTAATCAAACTTTTCATAAAATGTCTTACAGTATATCATGTTATAATAACACAAAGGTTGAGGGTGAGAACTGAAGAGGATTTCAGGGATTTTTGCAGCCATTCAATCAGGATTGGTTTCATGGATTGTCCAGTTCAAATGCCATACTTGGTATCTCAGAACATTCTTTCTTATCAACCCTGCTTTTTAATACTTACATGTGCCAACTCACTGCACTCATAAAGCAATACCAAAGAACGTTTAGCGAATACAGATGATACCCAAATTCATTTTTGGTTGGGGGAACATGCCTGGAAGAGAATCAAACATGAGATGTTGCCTGAATTACATCTACCAAGAGAGCTTCCTTTGTGTTAATTACACAAAATATCTTTGTTTGGGGAGCATGAGAGGGTGTTTAGTCGCCAAATCCTTAGAGTGTGTGCCCCTTGTACGTAAGAGTGTAGACCACATCTATGGCGTGACGGTCTTCCATGCACAATGAAATTGCACATAACTACACGAAATCTAAATATGAGATTTCGCGATATATTTTTGCCTTAAATGCCTCCTCGTGTCATTTGTGGATGAGAGGATGCATTTTAGGCTAAAAAACACTGTAACAGACGTACTATTGCAAACAACAGTCGCTAATATTTCGTGCAGCCGCTCCTGTTCCCTTTATTTGCATTGCTCCCATGTTCCAGGGCTATCATTCTACAGCAAATAGAGGCATAATACACGGAGTGGCATAATGGAGTAATTTCCATAATTTCATGTAACAATTATAATGTAAAATTCCTGGAATTATTCAACATATGCCGGTGTAATTTCAGTTTCTCTAGGGCCCATTATAGAGCTGCATTGAAAACACTATTGTCCAGTACTGCAAACTCTCCTTCACACCACAAGCCAATATAATGGTATTATGAGCTAATTTAATACACCAAAAAATCCAATAGTGATTATTGTCTGACTGCTACAGATGCAGAATTGGACAGCATAACCAGATCAGATTCCTCTAAGGGCAATCTACTGACTACCAGCAGCAGGAAGAATGATAGATTTCGTGATAAGTGTGGGTGGTATCACCCAGTGTGTCAGAGATCAACCTAATGTAAAAGACAATTCACAGTTAGTGTAGAAAATGCTATGGGTGGGTGGAATTGGCAGAATTTTGCCGACTCTGCATTACTCTTGTAATGCGAAATTCTGGCCAAATTTCATGAATAGCCACATGTCAAAGTTTTCCCGAGAGGCTCCAAAAATGTGAGTACGAGGAGAATTGGCACCCCAATGCGATTTTCTAGCACAGACAGTCGCAGGTGGTTGCAGTAAGGGCTGCTTCTCAAGTATACTTACTACTCAAGCAGCAGCAAAATCAACTCGAATGGACGCTTGCAGTTGTAAATGTAAACGTAATGTAAAGTAAATTGATACTTGTATAGCGCACTACTCACCCGCAAGGGTCTCAAGGCGCTTGTACGAATACCGCTGTGGAACCCATCCTGGCTTTCCCTGTGAGGCGTCCACTCCTGGGCACCCCCAAGTTGGAGGCCAGTCATCCTTAGCGTTGTTGGGGCCGTTGTGGAGATTAAGCAAGCTATTGCCCAGAGTTGCAGAGTGGGACCCATGATCAGAATAGGCACCGAGGCGAGAATTATCAGGTCCGTGGAATTTTTGAGCCCAAGACCTGCCAAGGCAGGGAATTGAACCCTGGTCCCGGGCCAGACCTCTGCATCAGGGTCTGCCACTCTAATCATTGAGCCACACTTCTCCAGTTGAGCACCACATGGTGCCATTTGTGTTGTTTTTTTTAACTGATCTCGCTACTGGTGCAAAATTGCAGCATGAGCAGCCGAACATGCACATTTCTGCCTGTTGGTGGAACTGGGAGGAATATCGATGAGTTTTTATGTAACTCTAAGGAGTGAAGCTTCGTAAGTTCCATCAACTCTTAGAAAATATATTAATATCTCATCCAAGTGCGGCAGAGGTTGGGCCATGGTAATGGGGTGCTATATAGACAAACTAATAGGAGTAGGCCTAATATAATGAGTATGGAATATGTTGTAAAGTACTGAGTGCAGGATTTGTGGAGTAAAACGTCATGGTACTATTGAATACTGCATGCGCATGGGTCAATGGGTCCACCCGAGAAGAGTTATAGTGCAGCCCATCGAGATATTAGCACTAAGGAACAATCAGTCACAATACATGCATAGATCTGTGAAGTCTACCACCAAGTAGCCAAATTATGTGACCAAAGAAAATCAAGCAAACCCAAGAAGTGATCAGATGCTTGAAATGATGAGTAGAACCCATCGAGGTTGATAGGAGTCTAAGAGATCAGTCTCTATCATGTATGGAGGACACGAAACACTAGCCATAATACACTCACACATTTTCTAGGCCAGCCATAACAAGTGTCTAATGCTTAAACCTCTTATCCCTCACTCCTTTTCACTTCAACTACACACATATATACATATGCACGACGACAAAGCACAACTAGTACACAACCCTGATCCTCATACATAATATCTTACACTACTCAGATAGATCACATGACAGCAACAGATTCATCCATTCATAGGGCCTTGGGTCGCAGGAACGTCACTTTTCTCTGCTCCATATTTATGAGGCAGCACTAAGCCACATTTTCGGCATAATGCTGCCTTGTAAATATTGTTACCTCTAACACAGTTTTCTGTGCTAAAGAGACATGCAATGGGTGTTGCTGGGCGCGTTCCCAGCAACATCCATGGCTTTTTGACGCTGCCCCAGATTTACGAGAAGTCGGAAATCTGAGGCACCGTAAAAAACCTATGCCTGTCCAGGGGAGGCGTAAGGGAGGCACAATGAGGAGAAACATATTTATGCGGCAGCACACATAGAAAGAGGAAAACGCTCCTTGTGAATGTTTTTGTGCAGGAAGGTCATCCCCTCAATGCAGGCACCCTTGCACCATGGAAAAAGGACAGGAATGTGCCGCGTCTGATAGATACTGTGCATTCCTGCCCTTTTTTGCCATAGGGAATCACAGAAGGGAGGCTTGCAGTGCTGTCCTATGGCAAAACCTCTTAAATAAGGCCCATAGTATTGCCAATGGGTAGCATGCCCTTGGGTGCCCAGTCATGGACAATAAGCTCAATATAAATGCACCTACCAAATGATAGAAAATAATACTTGCAGGAGTTTGCTATTGTGCACAGGCTTTACAGTTCACTAGCTACAATGCTAGACTGGGTGAAATTGCTGCTACGGTGGTGTAAGCTTGCGTAATCTGGGTAATTTTGTGTTATGCTTATTATGCAAAATTCCATCACTATGCCACTTAGCTTAATCAAATTACGTTTGCAGCAAAATTATAGCATTGGAGCACAGGGAAGAGCAAACGTCCAACAAGAAAGCAGCTTTTGTTTGCAGTACTTGAGTTTTTTGCAATTATTTTGACTTGAAATGTGTCACCGCATCCAAAGTGGATGCAAGTAAGCATATCACACTAAAATATAGAGTTAAGTTTCAGTTTTACTTCTCGCATAATTTTGCATAATTTTTGCAGATTTTCACGATTGTGCAAAAGCTTAATATGCCCATTTTGCAGACCACTATTAAATTCACGGATGATATGCTAAATAAAATACAACCAGAAAAGAAAGAGCACCATGGGGACTCACACTCTGGACCACGACTAGCACATCACTCTCAACCCAGGTGGCCTTCCTACCACCTTTACAAAAACCAGCCCATTAATAAACGATTCTAGTTGTCTTTCAATTGACCTGGGAACCTGATCAACATTAAATGGGCGTCCACGAAATGGCCTGATTCTTACTGCATGCTGCTCAGGGTGCCCACTCACTACTGATTGCCTTCCACAACTAATTATACTCTTTCATATTATTTTTTTTCTGTGAAACCTCTAAAGTCATCATGATTCATGTGCATCACACAAATGCACTTTTTAACACACCCCTCCATATGAAAGTATAGCAGTTTCTATACGCCAACATTCTCAGTTCTAAAGAAAAAGAATAAATATAGTAAATATTCAAAGTACAGACATGAAAAAAATCGAGACATGAGATTAAAGTATTTTTAACGTGACATAAATCATTTTACCCCATTTTAATACCATAAATTGTTATTATAGTGTTTTATCTTTGAAAAAACTATACTTAAACAAACTAAGGGGCTGATTAGGATTGCGGTTTTTCCGCATCCTCCGGGCCGGCGGAAGCGCCCGCCGGCCCGGAGGATGCGGAAAAACCGCTGCGGAACCTTCAGAGACCCCCCGCCAGATTAGGATCGCTGGGGGGTCAGGAAGACCGTTGCCGCTTTTCCGCCGTAGTCGCCTTACGACCGCGGCGGAAAAGCTCTAATATGGAGACGGTGTCTAATGGACACTGCCAGCCATATTTAGATGGGGCAAAACAAATGCCTTTCCGCTGCGGCTTCTCCGCCGTGGAAAGGCATACAGTGTTTACGTTGCGGGCCCCCAGGGTGACGGGGGTGGGGGGTGCACATGGGGGGGACCTATGGTACTCCCCTGCATTTCCATGCACAAAGCGGCAGGCACTGCGCGGTGCCTGCCGCTTTGTGCATGCAAATGCGAAGCATGCATATTTAACCTTGCGGCGGGTGCTGCTTCAGCAGCATCCGCCGCAATGTTAAATATTGAGGATGTGACCGCCAGGGTGGCGGTCAAATCCTAATTGCACTGGAGGGAACGCCGCAGCCCCTGCGGATGTTCCCTCCACCTCAGGGGTCGCGGGATCCAAATCGGCCCCTAAGAGTTGAAAATGAAGTAGTCAAACTGAAAGAATTATGGTTTATGAATATGACTTTAGTAGTTTTTATTTTATTTAACACAGGAAAAACGATGCAATGCTGACAGCTCATGAAAAATGTACCAAGAACTAAAGGAAAAACATCAAACAAATGTGATGCCAAAGTCATTGCTCATCGTAAGCGACACTTAATATTCCACATTCGTGACTGCAGCTTTAAGATTCACTTTGAAATTAAATAAATAAGTCGACAACCTTTGCTTTTATAACAGCAATGAAATGTTCTGGAGGAAGAATTTATCAGCAGGATAACAGCTTCAGCAAGAGCCACCGTAAACCTCAGCTTTTATCTCTTCGTTCGCACTCCTTTTCATTTTATTATGCTTTAAGGGTTGCTCTTCAGAAAAGAAGTGCTTTTACTACAAGAAGTCTGAAAATCAAAGAGGCCTCGGCATAGCAATCCAGGGAGCAACAGGTATGTGAGGTGCCCTGAGCACCCACAATGGGACTGTGTTTCACTATCTAACTGGGGTCTTGATGGGCAATCTTCCTTGCTTGTACTGAAGCCCTTAGCAACCTTACTAAGACCCTGGGAACCAGGGCATGTCTCCAGCTTTCGAGCTCTGATGTATTCGAGTGTATATTCCCAGCTGCCATTCAGCCTTCTAAGAGAGAATACCAATCTGTGGAATTCGACATTTTCAGGTGTCTCTAGACTCAGAGGGCCTTATTTATGAGGCCTTACACCGCGCTTGCATAATTTCTATGTGACGCTGTGGCGGTGTAAACAGTGCACCATACTGCGCCATATTTACAAAGTGACACATCTAGGCAGATGCTTCAGTTTGTAAACCCCTGTGCTACATTATACCTGCGTCAGGTGTAATGTATGCAGGGTGGGCGCTCCCCTGTAAAAAAAAAGCTTGTAGAGGTGGCGCAGTGGAATCTATGTGATTTCACTGCTCTACTTCTACGAGTTCACTGCATCAAATCCTTACACCTACTTCACAGCAGGCGCAAGGACTGACACATGCCCTTTTACATGGGACTCGCTCATGTGTAATGACACATTGCTGGAGTTGTGTCTGTTTATTGACACACTCTGGGAATGTGTCATTACTGCGCCAACAGTGGCATCAGGATTCCTGACGTATCTGTTCAATCACTGCGGTATGGAGTGCCGTAGTTTAAATACAGCACATCCATGGTGATGCAAGGAAGGTGGACAGAAAAGTGTTGTATCGCTTTTTTTGTCCAGCGATGCAACACGTTTCATAAACGAGGCCCTGAATTTTGAGCCCTAAAAACTCTGGATCCGATAATTTTGGGCCTGGAGACACTGGCCTTGGAGGCTCATACTTCAGCATTGTAGAAGCAGAATGCGTTCCGCCCAACTGAAGTAAGGGAAACTCTGCCCTCCTGCCACTCATTCCGCCCCAGTGACTTCTCTAGGGCATCCCCTATGTCAAGGTTCTCCAAAGTCGGACTTGGAGGGCTGGATCGATGCCAGATTTTTAAGATAACTACAATGATCTACACGGGAATATGCTAACATTTGGCATGGGTTCGGCCCTCCAGGACAGACTTTGGAAAACCCTGCCCTAGGGCAAACAAAAAAGCCCTGCAACATTTATCACGTTTACATAAGCCGGAGATAATGAGGTTAAAAAAAAGAAGGCACTGTGGGGTATATTCACAAGAACGAGTGATAACTACCGCAAGAGTAGCGTAATGCAACTTTCAACATTGCAGCCTATTGCGGGAAAATAACCCCATGTCGACGTGGAATTCACAACAAGGTGGTAGCATGCGATAGACAACAGTTAACGTGGCAAATATCAGCGTGAAAAGCAACACCACACCGCAAAATTGCGGTATGCGAACGCAAAAAAACATGCAATGAGGCTAACCGAGGCACAAAAAGTAGCGGAAACCAGCCACAGGCCTGCTAATCCACGCGTCTGGCGGGACAATGCACCATAAAAAACCTGTGGAAAATACACCAGAAACAGGCCAAAGCTCGTAGCAACATGGAGGCACCCTGACCCAGCGCAGAGGCCTACTCGAACCCCACAACCCCCACAGACCACCAGCAAGGAACAACGGGTCGGGGACGGCCACGGAGAAGAGGGAGAGGGAGAGGAAGACGGGATGCAGACCACAGGAAAATAAGACCAGCGTCACAGAGGAGACAGAACACTACCAGCAACTGACCCACTAGCAGAGGAATCCAGCATCCCTCAAACAGTCATAATGTACACTGCCATACAGTCTGTATGCAAACTAGCACAATGCGCCAACATATATGCCAACAAAAAGGCAACACGCTCCTCCCCTTCACATCGCAGAGGGGCACACAACACCTGCAGCAGAGCACATAATGCAACGCATCAGTGGTGCCGGAGAGGTCCACCACACCGTTGACACTGATGCCCTACAACATCCCATGGATATCCCATGCAACCCCCCACCAGGACCTGGACAGCCAAGTTACTCAGAGGAGAACTCCGAGCCTGCAACAGACCACACAGCAGGAAGCCCCCGCAGGCACAGCTGGCTCACTGCACTTAACCCACCCACACATGGCACCCCAATGACATGTGTCAGCACGGCAACAGTGGTGGCCCAATGTTTGTGGGTGGGGGCCGAACCCATGGATTGCGAACCAGGATACAAACGTAGGGGCCCACTCACACCCCACTAAGGAGACCCACGCTGCCATAGATACACATGCAGATGCACATGCACAGCAAAGAATCACGCCCAGGGGCGCACAATTAGCAGTCACACACCCATGTTGGCTGTGCGTACGATGGCCCTGGCCACTCCCCTCACAAATGGAGTGGTGACGACAAAGCTACATGTCCAAGCCCCAATCCTCAGCCTCCGGGGACATGTCTGCATCCGTGGTACACCACACAATGTAAAGTTGTAGGGCCCAGGGACCACATGCATACTTCAAGACAACAGGGACACACTCAGAGATTATGTTGAACTGGCTACGGGCACCTGCACCCAGCCCCTTTATTGGCATTGCCATATGTACAGTGACGCCTGTGCTGGATGTGTGTGGGGGGTGTGTAAGCCAACCCGCACAGAATGTCTGGTGTTGGTAACCACTTGGACATTGGACACCAGTGCAACGCAAACAGAAAACACATGCAATACAGAGTCAACTGATGAGGAACATGGGGTGAGCCGGATAAAGTCCAGAGGACAGCCAGCATGCAAACAGATGTGTCCTTGAGTCGCAGTGCACTGGGCTGTGGATACTAGAGATGAGCACCCTCACGTGCAGAAAAAGTCTCAGATTGTGTACCTTCAATATATTCCTGATGCTGCTACAGTGGGGTGTGTCAGACCAGCATCATATTCACCATCAACGTCTCAGGGCCCCAACACTTTTTGAGGTGACATACCTGTGCAACCGCTCCACAGCACAACACACAATCAGCTACGGACAATGACATGTGGTGCACTGAGTCACTGGCACCTGGTGTGCTGAGCAGGGTAACAGGCCAATGATGGCATCCACGACAGGCCTAAGCAACCACAAAGTCTGTCTGGATCACCGCTTCAACTCTGGCAGATGGTGTTTGGAGGTGATCCTTGCGGTGGTGGCGTATGCCTCCTGCGGTGATGGCTCATCGGAGCCGGTCTGGACTCGCTTTGGTGTGTGAGCCCTGGTGGGATGCATTTGGGCCCGGAGGCTGTGTATAGCGCAAGGCCACAGAGTCATGGTGTTGATAAGCCCAAGACACATGCCTCAGGGCCAGCCTATGTCTTCGGCTAAGGGTGGCCGGACTTGACCAGACAGAGTTAGTGGCCCCGGATGCACTGGGGCTGGCACAGGCACCCAGCCACGGGATGGTGACTTGCAGTGCAGTCAGATGGGCGATGCAACCTGAGCGGGTAACCATCATTGTCCAAGGTGTATGTTTCAGAGTTTTGCGTGCAACAGTGGAAGGTGTCCTTCAGGGCAAGACGCCGAAAGGTTTGATTTTGTCAGTAAACAGCAAATGGAGGAGTGGAATGCGATAGCCCATTGCCACCACCAATTCCATATCAGCTATATGATGGGGATGAAAACTGCCACCTGGTCCATAGGCTCAGACGCCACCGCTGTTCGACCAGAGAGTGCCCATGAATGTCAGGGAACAGACTTAGTGGCACCGGGGCTGAGTGGGGTTGCAGACTGCATTGATGCAGGTACACTGAGAGGGACTCTGCCATTGCTGAATTATGGCTCTGTGACCTACTGGACCACAGTGTAGGCCATAGGCAGCGGTCAGCAGTGGCCCACAGCCATGTGTCTTTGGCTTGAGATGCACAGCACTAGTGACACCAGGGTAGTTGTTGGTGGGAAACAACATTTACAACGCAACTTTTACAACGCACCACCATTACAACAAAACTTTTACAACACAACATCCATTACAACGCATGCCATTACAACCCAACCATTACAACGCATGACACTACAACGCATACCACTACAACGCATGTCATTACAACGCAGTCATTACAATGCATACCAATACAACGCATAGTACCCTTACACTATCCAACACTTACCCTACTGTTGCTCCCCCTAGAGTTAGAATAGTAATTTGTACCCCTACACTATCCAACACTTACCCTACTGTTGCACCCCCTGGAGTTAGAATAGTAATTTTTACCCCTACACTATCCAACACTTACCCTACTGTTGCACCCCACTGGAGTTAGAATAGTAAATTTTACCCCTACACTATCCAATACTTACCATACATGCGATGTAATGGTATGCGTTGTACTGGTATGTGTTGTAAAGGTAGTATGCGTTGTAATGGAATGAGTTGTGAAGGTAGTTTTATGAAATGCGTTGTAATGGCATGCATTGTAATGGAATGCGTTGTAATGGATGTTGCATTGTAAAAGTTTCGTTGTAATGGCATGCGTTGTAAAAGTATGCGTTGTAAAGACATACATCCTTGTTGGTAGTGTACGAACACCTCTGTAACGATGATCCTTTTCTCTCCGCTAAGTTGCAGGGCAACATCCTTTTAGGCCTCTCCTTGCGTGCAATGATGTGTAATCTGCCTTTGCATACTCAATGTTCAGTTCCAAATCTGTGGCCTACTCGAGCACAGCCTAGGCTGAGAGCAGTGTAGGCCGGAGGCAGCGGACAGCATGGGCCATTCACTGAGTGTCGCCGGCACAGGTTGATGGCCTCACCAGCCTACGTAGTTCAGGTTCAGTAGCACCACATGTTCGGTCACCTCTGTGACTGTGACCGGCTTTCATCCGGACTGAGCCACATCTTCCTCTTACTCCTCCCTGTGCGTCCACTGAGGTGGACTTAGCCATTAGTGATTCATGACTAGGTGCTGGATGTGAGACCTACTGATCCGCAAGGTTGTCCTAGTCCCTCATCCACGGTTTTCTGGATGGCATTGGACAGGGTTTGTGGCAGCACAGCTCGCCGGATGGCCTTGGACAACGTTTGTGGCAGGATGTGTCGCAAGATGCGCATATGGAACTATGCCTCACTGATCGAAGGGAGTCTGGTGCTGTGGTCGCTGTCTTAGATTTGGGGTCACTGCCATTCAGGAGCCAGGACACAGTCTCATATATGGGACCCACTGGGCCGCAGAGTTCGCTGGTAGAATATGTAAACGAGAAAGGAATAATGTGGGCCAGCATCGGGGGGACAGTGGTGGTTTGAAAGAATGGCCGGTTCGCGGGCCTCGGGCTTGGAGCTTACACTGGCACATGGTGGGCCCTCCATGATGCACGCCGGTGTCGGATGCTGATTAGTGTGGCCTGGTTTCGTAAGGTCGGGGTACAGCTGGCCGGGATATGGCAGGCGCACAGGATCTCAGCCAACTCCGCTAACGAGGACAACATTGGCCTCGTAGAAGGGTGGGAGGCGCTGCCCTGGCAGCAACATTGGGCTTTCCAGAAGAGGACAACGCCCAGGGCTACGTGCTTTTTATTCACACCCTTACGCTGGCCTGGCATACTCCGGCCCACCCCACTCTGCTCACGCTTACGGGTGGGGCGTAGCAGGCAACATTTCCGCAAGGACCCCCATTGACTGGTGTGACATGGTTGCATAGACTGTCCACTACACTCCATTCACCAGAGCTGTATGTCGCCGTGGATATGGGTGTGTTCTGCATACTGCGGTTTGTTCAGCACTTTTCCGCCACTCTTGGCATTGTGGACTTTCCCAATCATGGTTCTACTGCATCCTTCACATATGCCTGGTTGCCTCCTCTCCCAACATTCGTCTATTGTGTGGCTGAGGTGCCATGCCGTAGATTGGTCATGTTCACGGCTTGCCCAGATTATCATTGTGAGTTGTTCTATCATGTCTGGTGGGTGGGCATGTTGTTGTGCATCTTGGTTGTGGACTTGTGACATGTGCATTGCCAGAGTCGTGAATTGCATGGTTGTGGAGTTGAGGCGAGTGGGGTGGTAATTGGGAAGTTGCCAAGGGGAGTGTGCATTTCCCTTTGTGCCATCTGGGATGGCTGGTTGCTGTTGGACTGTCGTAGGTATGAGGGATCATCCACACTGGCTGTGTATTTGGAGGCAACATTGGTGAAGGTCCTGAGGTGTTCGGATGTTGCCTGCACATTGATCTGTGACGTGTGCTTCCTGTTGCGCTGATTGTGTGCTGTGTCACCAGGGGGCACAGGTGAGAAGTATGCTCAGTGGATTGCCCCCTACACATGCGTGCATCCGGCTATGGCGTATGGTCCTTGCTTGGCCTCCAGCGGTTCCTGCGCATTTTGTTGGCCGTACGGGGACTATGATGCCAGGGTGATGGTGATGTCCAGGACGGGCATGGGGGTCTTGAATGTGGCTGGCTGTGAGACTCCGCCGACTCTGGAGGGTGTTGTTTGGGGTGTATATAAAATATAGGGAGCAAACCCACTTGCCAAGGGACAGAGTCCCACAGGTAAAGGAAAAGAAAGGACTCTCTTGGATCACCACATTCACCCAAACTATACTCAGCAGTACACACTATGGGGTCACTTAACCTCACATATTCATCACCTACAGGATATAGATCTGGACCACAAAAACAACCTGGTACGTCACAAAGATAAAGAGCTCACAATTCAAAAGGCAAATTAAACATTACTACAAATAAATGTTTAATTTGCCTTTTGAATTGTGAGCTCTTTATCTTTGTGACATACCCAGTTGTTTTTTGGGTTCAAATCTATAGCCTGTAGGTGATGAATATGTGAGGTTGAGTGATCCCATAGGGTGTATCGCTGAGTATAGTTTGGGTGAATGTGGTGATCCAAGAGAGTTGTTTGGGGTGTGCCAGGGGCCAACAGGTGGTGCACAACCAGCAGCTTGGTGTGGGATGGGATGTTGGTTGTCCGCTGTGTTGGTGACATAGGCCTGTTAAGCCATGATGGCCAGGATGCATAGGATGGTCGTCTCTTTCAGCCTGTAGTGGACAGTGACATTGTCAGATGTTGGGCCTGTGAGGCAGGTGCATTTCCTGGGGGGCCGCTGTCTTTGCCCTGCCTCTGTGGTGGTCTGGGGGGGATGTGCCGGGTGGGTGATGTGGCCCTCTTGGGTGTCCGTGCTGCATGATGAGTGGCTCCATGGCATCTGTTGCCCTTCCGAAGACGCCCTGGGCAGGGCTCCCTATTGTGGTGCAGGCTGCCGTCTGACTTTACACCAGGTCACAGCAGTTGTAAAATTCCTGCTGTTAACCCGCCTTATCGTGTGTTTTGTGTGCTTATCGCCGCTCTGTCTGGTCGATGTGAATGTTGAGGTGTGGTGTTGTTGCGGCTTTTGTCACGGGAACACCTACTCTGCATTTCATTAGCGATAGTTGCGGGGGTCCTCTGTGGCAATGTTTTTTGAGGCTGCTATCGTGGGAAAAGTGGTGCTGTGGGCTGTTAGTACCTGCTTGTGAATGGTGGGGTACATTTATCATTATTTTGGCTGCGATAAAGTGCAGCTAATTCGGCGATTGCTCCTTGTGAATATGCCCCTGTGTCTCTTGCAGAAAAACACCAAATGAAGAGATAAGTTGCACCAGGGAAAGACTTCCCACTGCAGTATAGGTATTTCCCCAAGTGGTTTTATGTCTGGCTTTCACAGTTTTTGCTACTGCTAAGATGGACACGAAGGGCGCATGTGAATGCCACACTATACCAACGACCTCCTTGTGAGTGCTGCAATAAATCAGAAGAAAACAGTGCTTGCTCCCAATTTCAGATTTTTAAGTTATTTGTAAATTGTGCATGGTTCTGGGTTTTACCTGGTCAAATATCCCCAATCTAAAACCAAAAGTAACAATAGATTGGGAAATGAAATAGCAAGAGGTTTTAAAAGTTGCAGATCGTTACCAATATTATTTCCCATTATTGCTTTTCACATGATGTTTAGCCATTCATTCTACCAACCATATCATGGGTTTGCAAATCTTTTGAAGCTGTAATTGGAATGCGTGTAAAGTCTTGTTCAACTATTGTTGCTTAGAGCATATTTTTGGTTAGTTGATTGTTTTGGTAGGAACTGGATGTTTGTTCTGTGTATAAAGTAACATCTGCTCCTTAAGATATATGACTACCCATATGTGGGAATTAAGGGGCCGATTCACAGAACTAACTTAAGACAAAATCCTAAACTTTCTACTTTTGGTATTCACAGAAGTTAGGATTTTGTCTTAAGTTTGTTTTAAGACAGACTTAAGACAGACTTAAGTTAGGATTTTGTCTTAAGTCTGTCTTAAGACAAACTTAAGACAAAATCTTAACTTCTGTAAAGAGCAAAAGTAGTAAGTTTAGGATTTTGTCTTAAATTAGTTTTGTGAATCGGGCCCACAGACCATAACGTTTTTAATGAAACTAAAAAGTGTATTGGATTTGAACATAGGAACTCAATAATTACTAAGGAGAGTGGAGATAATCTGTTACCTGGAAACCTTTTGAACACTTACATGGATGATATGACTGACCACCTTGTAATTAAATAGTGCTATTTTTGTAATTGACTTGAAAAAGCAACGAATGTGGCAGAAAACATGTTAGCTGAGATTATGTTTATTCATTTCAGGATTTATGTACGATATAGTTTCTTTCCTAATCAAATTATTACATGCAATGGTACCCCAGGATAATGATAAATGTGATTAAAATATCTATAACATATTGATAGTGAGACAAACATTTGGTTTGGTAATGGTACACAAAGAATAATATGATTTAAACATTTATTACATGTTGATGATTACACAAACATTGATTTGTTATAAACGAGATTGATATATTGCAACTAATAAAATGAATTTTGAGAATATGGAATTGCATTTTCGATTTTTTTAGGTGCCCCCTTCGGGATTTTTTAAAAATATTTACATGTTTAATGATAGTTTGGTAACTATCATTTAAAGAACACCTCGTGGATTTGTAACCCATTTTTCCATGATGTTAATGATTCTCCCCCACCCTGTCCCTCATTTAAGAGTTCATCGGGGTAATGTGTGGTAACACAACAATCCCAGTAAATATCCTACCACGGGTTGTGACATAGCTTCAAATATACAATTACATAGGGAACAACATGTGGTAATGGTTTCTAAAACTTTTTTACATTTGATGGAGTAACATTTTCATCCGATTTTTGCTAGTGAAACCACCATTGGTATACTGAGCAGAGGAGTGGTATTACCAACCATATTTGATGCAGTAAAGCTGCTAGTCTCCCAATACACAAAAGCTGTGCATCAGTTAAGTAGAATTTTTTATTTTTTTTGACAAACTCTTAAGAAGTGTAGTATAAAACTCTGTGAGAGAGAGTTTGAGCAAAGGTTGCCAAGAACTCATGCCACAATGAGTAAGACTCTGCCCCAAGGTGTGGGACTTGCATCAAAGGAGTTCCACTTCCTTTGCGTTTTGTGATACTCACACGGGGGGAGAGAAGACTTTGCGCCAAGATGCAAGAGTCTGACTCAGTGAGTGATACTGTGCTACAAGAAGTGAAACCATGGCCGGACTGGCTCTAGCAGGCACCGGGTGTTTTTCTGGTGGGCTGGAAAGGTAGGGACCGGTTTTGGACCGATGGAGGCAGTTTTTGGTACTGGGGCCAGGTTTCTCATCAGTACTGCAATATCGGCCCCCTGTAACAAAAGCAGCAGCAGTTTTTCCCACCACCCCTCCCAACCCTTGCGGCGGGCCTGGTCCGATTTAACATTAAGGGCTGGTTTGCGTTCTCAGGCTGTCCCTGAGTGAAATTCGTATCTACTGAGCGAAACTGTGCTCCATGGCGTGAGGTTTGCATGCAGTGGGAAAAGTTGTGTAGCAAGGCCTGATTCCATGACAGTGAGACTGTTTGGGACTCACACCAAATTAGTGAGATTGTCCTCCAAGAAGTGAGACATACAAAGAATGAGTGGAACTCTGCTCCAGGAAGTGAGACTCACTCAATGCAGGACACTGTACTTCAAAGCATGAAACTGCCCATTGCAACTCCTACCAGTGGAAGAATTCTACTTCACGAAGCAAGAATTTGGCGCACTACAAATGGCAGCAAAATTACAAGAAGCTTAATATACTTAACATATAGGCGGTTACTATGTCTTAATTGGCTTTCACCTTCATTAGATGTCCTTGCCTTGAGACACATAATATGAGTGGTGGGCAATTATCTCACGATTATGCCCCCACAATATGTTCCTGGAAATCTTTTCTAAGCTCAGTTGAGAACATTGTTTTATTTTAAAACATTCCCTGGTCCTTTCTTTCACTTCTACAGATTTTGAGGAAATTGTTCTCTCTGGGAAACCTGCACCGCTCCATGTAGGTCTAGACAGAACCCTGGACCAAGATGGATTCCATCACCATATATTAAGCTTAATAATTTAATAAAATAAAATTTAATAAGCTTAAAACCTACAATCGCTCATTCTCTAGCATCGCACTGAGAATCTGGAACTCCCTTCCGGTGGAAGACAAATTCCTTCTACCCTTGCCTTCAAAAAGAAAGTCAAATCTCTACTACTGAACAAACTCCTCTAACAAACAAAGCGCTGATCTTGATGCTATGCTCCTACTGCCTATAAATGACTGTTTTTTTTATCTGATTTGCTCTTGATGTATATTGCTCTACTTGTCTCTCTCTCTACCTAAACCTATGTAAAGCGCTCTGATACCCACCTGGGTCATGTTCGCGCTATACAAAACTTTAAATAAATACATTTACGGGTGTTAGTTCTAAACCAGGGATCAATCAATATAGAGATTAACCGCTTAGACACCAGCGCAGTTTAGCATGCTTGAACACGGAGGCTTTTCGGTGTTTTATGGGCATCAGATGAGAAAACAAAGAGAAGATAGTACTTGGTGGCAGCCTCTAGGCTCCGCCGTCCAGTATTGTCTGCGTAAAAAAGTGTTATTGATTTGCATTAGATTGCAGTATTTTTTTTTTTTTTTTTTTTTTTTTTAAAACCTTTATTTACAAATGCACAGTACACAGCGTCTGCCTACAACCCCGCAGGGCCGGCCGCTATGACAAAGACAGGCTAAGCGAAAAGTGGATTATGAGGCAGTCCGTTGCTGGAGCGATCCATTACATCAACATTGTCGGCGAGAGCACAGTATCATACAATAGGATACGAAAGGTTTAATTTTATGTTTTTGTTGAAGTGAACACAAACAGACAAACACATGGTATCATAGTGGCAAGGGTTGCTGGAGGCGGGGGAGAGGGGAATTGATGCAGGAGAAATGTCGAAGGCAAGGGGGGGGTGACGCGCGCAAGACAGCAAGGCATGTGGTAAGTAGAGGAGAGGAACGTAAATCACGGAGAGGAGGGGAGGGGGATCTCGTACTCAAGTGGAGGTGAACAGATGTCTCCACGGTAGGTATTCCAGGGAGCCCAAACTCTGGACCATTTCCCTGGACGCCCCCGGGCCTCATATACCGTCTTCTCTCGGAACATGGACCAGTCCATGTTTTCTTTCCAGGCACTCAGAACTGGCGGTCTAGGGGAGCCCCAGAGCTGCGCAATATCCCTCTTGGCGATCATATTGCCCAGGGTGACCCAAAGTGTCTGGGCAGCAGTACAATCAGTCGGTTCCCACACATTCAACAGACAGCGACGCGCCTCAGGGAGCAATAGGACCCCCGTGACACGACTCATAACATCATGCACCCTAGACCAGTACGCTACAATCATTGGACATTCCCACATAACATGAAGAAAAGTACCATCCATTCCACAGCCACGCTTGCAGCGTCCGTCTGTAGCCAGACCCATTCGCACCAGTCGCATTCCAGTGAGGTACACACGATGAAGGATTTTCAATTGAACAAAGCGAAGTCTAGCAGGAATAGCCACCTCCTTAGGGGAGGACAAAGCGGACTGCCAGTCCTCGTCATCAATTTCGAGACCGTCAGCAGTCCAGGCAGCCCGGAGCTTCTCGAGCTGGTCAGCTCTGTTATTTATAAGCTTCTTATAAATCAAAGAAATGGTACTGTCTGGGACGTGGCCATCTAGAACTCGATCCTCCAGCGGGGAGGACTGTGGAACGTCCGTACCAGAGGGGAAGACAGAGGACAAGGCATGTCTCACCTGCATATATCGGAAGTGCTCCCTATCATCAAGCCGGTATTCCAGCTTTAGTGATTCAAAGGACTTAACCGCGCCACGTGTCCAAAGGTCCCCCACAGTACTAATCCCAATCATGTCCCATTTCTCAAACCCTTTCGTCTTCCACAGATTGCCCAGTCGTTCAGAGTCATACAGTGGCGTCATACGTGTCAGTCTACCACCCCAACCCGTGGCCACTGTAGCGTCCCGCCATGCACGCACTGCGCATTTCGTCGGGCCCGTGAGGAGTCGAAAGGGGGCCTTAGAGTACAGCGCCCTATTAAAGTTACCACCGGGCAGCTGCAGTTTATCTAATGCAAAGGCAGGGGCAGGCTCCGGAGAGTAAGTCGCATGGTTGATGGCGCTCAGGTGTGAGGCCCAGTAGTAACGTCTAATGTCTGGTAGCGCAATACCTCCGTCGTACCAGGAGAGCGTGAGCTTGGATAAGGCAATACGGGCACGGCCATCCCAGATAAGTTGTCGCTGTAAACTCTCGACTTCACGGAAATAGCGGGCCGGAACGGGGTCGAAGAAATTTTGCAGGGCATAGAGAAAGCGAGGAAGCGACATCATTTTAAAAAGCGCCGCCCGGCCCAGTGGAGATAGGGGGAGATCGCGCCATCTCCGAACATCCTGCTTCAGTCTGCGGAGCGGAGCATACAAGTTCCGCTCGTAGCGGACCGAAGAGATCATGGATACATGGACCCCCAGATACTTAAATCCGTCGGTCGCTACCGGGATTGGAAATCTGCGGGGAAGAGGCGGTAGGGTACCAGCTATGGCGTAGACACAGGACTTGGTCCAATTAATGACCAGTCCCGAGTTCTTGCCGAAGGAAGTGAGGACGTCGAAAAGAACATTTAGTGACTTCTGAGGGGAAGTAAGATAAAGGAGGATATCGTCCGCGTATAAGGAGACACGATCCTCAAGGTCAGGGGACCATCGGATCCCTTTGATCGAGGGTTCCCACCGGAGCCATGCGGCAAGTGGCTCGAGTGCCAGAGCAAACAGAAGCGGAGAAAGGGGACATCCTTGACGTGTGCCGCGGCCCAGGGGAAAGGGGTCTGAACATCTTCCATTCACCGCGACCTGAGCTAGTGGCCGTTCATAAAGAAGTTTGACCCATGCAATGAACTTGGGGCCAAAGCCAAATTTGGCGAGGGTTGCCCACAGGTAGGGCCATTAAATGGTGTCGAATGCCATTGTGGCGTCTAGGGAGGCGATTACTGCCGGCTCGGCGAGAATAGAAGCTCTCGCGAGAACACTGTGGAGCCTGCGTAAATTAAGAGCAGTGTTCCTGTGGGGGATGAAACCGGATTGATCCGGGTGGATCAGGTCACAAATCACAGTAAGCATACGGTTAGCCAACACCTTAGCGAGGATTTTGGGTTCCGCATTAAGGAGGGAGATGGGGCGGTACGAGGCACAACGATCACGAGGTTTGCCATCCTTATAAATGACCACTATAGTAGCTAGGCGCTGCTCAAGGGGGAGGCACCCGGCCTCAACCGCCTCGAGAAACATGTGACGCAAGTGGGCGGCCATCTTGTCGGGACAAAGTTTGTAGAGTTCAATGGGGAGTCCATTAGGGCCCATTGCCTTACCCGAGCGAAGGGAACGAGTTGCGAGGGCAATCTCGTCAACAGTAAAGGGGGCCTCCAGAGCGAGGTGGTCCGCTTCAGACACAGTAGGCAGGGCAATGTCACGCAGGAGCAACCTAGAGTCGGCCTCATCACGATCACTAACAGGCGTATAAACCATACGGAAATGGTCAACAAAGCATTCAACAACTTTACCCGGATCAGAGACAGTCACGCCAGAATCACAAACAATGGAGGGAACAACCCGACTAGCATGCTCAGTCTTATCCAGCCATGCGAGAAGCTTGCTAGCCTTGTCACCCACATCATACAGTCGACCAAGTTGATTGGACCTCATCAATTTAGCAGCGTCCGTGACACAGGCTCTATAGTCTGCTTGTTTTAGTTCCAATTCATGCAACAGTGCAGGTGTGTCGTTCCCACCCAGCTCACTTTCAAGCGCAGTGATTTCGGTTTCAAGAGCCACAACAGCCTCCCTTTTGACCCTACGCTCGGTGGCAATGAGTGAGAGGGCTGAACCCCGAATAACCGTCTTGAAGGCCTCCCAAAGAACAGTGGGGGAAGTGACTGAGCCCAGATTCTCGGAAAAATAGCAGTCTATTGCCTTAATCAAGTCTGAGCGGAGCCGGGGGTTTTTCAAATGCCAGGGAGGGATCGGGGGAATTCTATTACCAGGTGGGCCACCCACAGAAATCGTAATCAGCAAGGGAGAGTGATCCGAGATACCCCGGGGTAGATGCCGGATCTCACGTACAATGGACAGAGTGGAGGCTAACATAAGAAAATAATCGATACGGGAGAGGCTGCCGTGTGCTCCAGAGTGAAAGGTGTATTGTTGGAGTGAGGGATGTAGTGAGCGCCAGACATCAACCAAGCCAAAAGTGTCAGCCATTTCACTTAGCCACATCTGGGACTGCGGCAACACCCTAGGGGGTAGTCGGTCGCAGTCACCGGACATGACAGAATTGAAGTCCCCACCCAGGATCAACAAGCCGTCTGGCAGCCCAAGAAGAGCCCTGCCTAAATCAGCATAAGTGGTCGCTTGCAGTCCCGGGGGGATATAGACAGCAACTAACACGACCTGTTTACCCTCCCACCTCCCCGAAACAGCAGCATACCGCCCACGCCCATCAAGGATAACATCGTCGACAGCAAGAGGAAGGGAAGACTTTACCATAATACCCACACCCCGGGAACCCGAGGTGAAACCCGCATGTGCAATCAGTCGATAACCCCGGCGGTCTAAGGCCTTGCAAGCATTGCCAATCAAATGAGTCTCCTGAAGAAAAACAACATCAGGGGCGTGGCGCCTCAAAAATTGCAATACAATGCCCCGCTTAATCCTATCACCCAGACCATTTACGTTCCAAGAAAGAATCCGCATCTCACCCCCCCCCATAACAGCAAAGACACTTCACACCCACCCCCCAGCAGAGCCCACTATAAACAGTTATTGCAAAATATAGAATACCATGAAACAAAGAACAAAACCAATTGAACGAAACACAACTCAGTCCCCAAACACAGACCCCAGAACCCAAACCCGTTACAACACCCCCCTCCCTGCACCCCTGCTGACTAAGAAGCCACCCCCAACTGCAGTGTGCCTGTCGCCCCGTACTTCTACACAAAGAACCCCCCGAGGAGGAAGGGAGAAATCACCCGTTACCGCACCGCCACGGGCAGAGTCAGTAGGGAATAAGTCAATTTGTACAGTATATTACATAGTCTCAATCGGAACCTCCAGGGCATCTGTTACTCCTGGGCCGCTGCACCACCTTCCGCACCACCAGGGCTTCCGCCCCCAAAGTCGTCTGCCGGCAATGAGTCTAGCCAGTCGGCTGCACGTTCAGGTTGATCGAAGAAGTAGGCACGTTCCCGATATTCGATCCGGAGCCGGGCCGGAAACAGCATGGCATATTTTAGTCCCCGATCCCTCAGGCGACGCTTCACCCCGAGAAAGCCAGATCTTTGCCGCTGCACTTGAGGAGTGAAGTCAGGATATATGGATACAGAGTTATTGTCATACTTTAGGGGACCATGCTTACGGGCGGCCTGGAGGATAGCATCTCTGTCCCGGTAGTGGAAAAGCCTGGCGATGATAGGCCTCGGTGGGTTTCCAGGCTTCACTTGGCCTCCGGGAAAACGATAGGCACGCTCTACGGCAAAGAACTTACTAAGTCCTGCCGGAGCCAGCTGGGCGACTATTAATTCCTCGACCAAAAGGTCGGTCGCTACCGCACCATCGCCTTCCGGCACTCCGACGAGGCGTATGTTGTTCCGCCTGGCCCTGTTATCATAGTCCTCCATCCGCTTGAGCAGCAGGTCGTGCGATGCACGCAGATTGCCAATTTCGGATTGCGCCTCGGCCATGTCGTTCACCAGGCTCGACGTTTTAAGATCCAGCGCCTTCACCCGCTCATTTGTTTTGGCCAGGTCGGCTCGAATCAAAGTCACATCCACCGCCACCGTATCTATTTTGGTCACTACGGCTTCGAATTGTTGGCCCATATCAGCCTTGAGACCAGCAATGGCAGTCATAAGGTCTTGAAGCGACACCTCCGACGTGGACGATGTGTCGGTCTGAAGTCCTTCAGCACTCATGCATACGGCCCCGGGGGAGCCTTTCGGTAAGGTATAACGTTCGATCATGTTCGTCTGGATCGATCCCCCCCGGGTCGTAGTCTTACGACGTCTTTCGGCCTCCACTTTCGTCGCCATCGCGCATTCAAGTCTGCCGATTAGCCGGAGAGGTGACGGAAAGGCTGAAAAGTCTAGAAACTCCGATGTGTCACTGGCACAGAGGTGTCGCAGCCTCCTTGCAAGTCCAGCGGAGGAGCGTACGACTGAACAGGCAGCAGGCGAGGCAGGGCAGGTGGAGACAGGGACAAAGGGAAAAGAAACCGAAAGTGAAAGCAGTACACCTCCGGCGGGCCAGATGCCAGGCAGCCGTTGTTGTTCAATTACAGGTCGGCTACAGTGGGCAGCCGAGTCCCCGGTCGCGCCCGTGGGCAGGCCAGAAAGTTGCAAGTTGTAGAAAAGCGGTCCCCAGGGTCCGATTTCGACCGGAAAAGGATCAACGGCCTCAGCGATGGTAGCTCTGCAAAAGCCCGTCAAAATGACCAGGATAGGTGAAGGATAGATAAAGGAGGACGGCGCGGGTCTCGGGAGCTCTCTGCTCACGCGACCATCTTGGATGCCCGCGTAGCTCCTCCCTAGATTGCAGTATTGAGTCTGCCCTTTGTTCGGGGAGTTATTACTTGACTTCTTCATTGACTGGTTTTTGTGGGCTGAACAAAGCTGCCTGTGTTTGATGGCCTGTGTGCTCCTGCACCACTTCCTCCTTTTGTAGTTTAACTGCTCTGCTCTGGCAGAGTAGGCCTTTCTAGATGCCTTTAAATTATGGAACTCATTTTAATATTCCTCATTGAATGGAATTTTTTTTTCACAACCATATTATTTCCTCACAGTGCTTGTCTTCCAAAGGATACGTTTGGGGCATCAGTAAAATATTTTACGGGATATTCACTCGTATGGTGTAACTGCACTAAAATCCATGCCCACCTGCTCTCATGCCAAAATAAATGGATTTAAGTCTCTCCTGCCTGGTCATGCTCAAGGGTTTAGGACAGGGGTCTCCAAACCGGTCCTGGAGGGCCGGATCCATGCCAGATTTTTTGGATATCCCCATTGAAATACATGTAGTAATTTAAAAAATCTGGCATGGATCCGGCCCTTCAGGACCGGTTTGGAGACCCCTGGTTTAGGAGGAACTTCACGCGCATCGCTCCCTGTCGAAATGGGAAATTGTGAGCTGCACACCCCATCCCACAGGGCGTAGCTGTCAATAGTGCAGCAAGAGCAGTGGCACCAGGTCTCGGGAGGCTACACACTTAACATGTTGTTTACTTCGTGGGGTGGGGGCGTTTGGACCGACGCCCCTGCACAATTGCTACAGCACTGCATCCACTCTCAACTCAGTAGACTGCAGGATGGAGCATTAGGTATGAGTACGGGGAAACTGCTTTGCCAATCGAACTGCTTGTTGCAATAGGCATGGTAGTCTTTTTACTATGTCTGTCACTAATGATAGACTGCACTTCCCATTGCAACCTTCAGGTGACCTCCTAATCCTAATATGCATCATAAATGCAAATATGTAAATGACCTTGTGGATTCTATGTAGTATCATTCTGCATCTAATGTACTGTCCATTTATGGATCCCATTTTCTCCCATCATCCACCTTCAACCTATATATGTGTGTAAACTGCTCTGAAAATATTATTGTATGCTATTTTATTTTGTCAGCCACTTGTATTCGAAGGGCTACAGATGTTTAAATAAATACAAATACAAACAAAGCACAAAAATACCTCCTGTTAACTCTTCTATATATTTCTTGGGTACTTCATGGTTAGTGTCTCTGCATATTGTTGTCTCCTCCACACCAATTGTACTCATGCATGGAGTATTGTCTATAATAAAGAAACACATGGTGTTATTAATACATTTTAAAAGGCAAATCTTATAAACTTTATCACTTAATGGCCACAGGTAATCTTAACATTGTTTGCACCACTAATTAATCTAGTCGGTACTTACCATAAACACTCTGTACATCACGTAAAAAAATAATGCACGAGTTTTGAACCATCTACAAGTAGAAACCTAAAATTATCATTTCTCTTCGTGACTGTTCATACTTATAGAAGTGCCTATACTGACACGTGTTTAGCGAACTAAAATGATTTCTTGCTCAGGGCTATCAAGTTTCTGATGGCACTTTTGAAATGTGAATATAAAAGCCTCCCCCTAGAAATTAAATCCCAACTGTCTGTCCTGAAGTTCCGGAAAGCTCTCAAAACGTGGCTATTCTCAAAGGCGTACCCGTAGTGCTGATTATTTGGTCATTTTGATTGTTTTTATGGTAGGCGCCTTGATGCCTTTGGGCTTAGTAGCGCGTTATAATATTTCATTCATTCATTCATTCATTCATTCACAAACAATAATTTGAATAAAAATCACATATTCCCAGTTTAATAAATCCAATCGTATAAATGCTTAACACCTTAGCTGCGTGTAAACATTTCTCCCCAGTGCTGCGCTGTCCATTAGAACTAGTGCTGAATGGACGTTCAATGGTCGTGCGCAGCACTGGGGAGGTAGCGCTGCTGACGACCATTGGCCGTCAGCAGCACTTAAGGGGTTAAAATTGTGTTAAAAATATTATATGAATAAAAAGACTCACTTTTTGTCTCAATGCATGATTATCTCTTTTGTCAATTGTCAAAAGCTCTTTATTTAAGCCGCCAGGTCCATAAAAGAACAATTCATCACACAGCGACATACACAGTACAACAATTACAAAATACATCTAATTTCCTAAAATCATATAAGATATATGTCTATAAATATTTATGAATGCATCTTTATAAATGAGACATATAATTAAAAGTGGGTTAATAAAAAAAATAACCCAAATAGGGCACAAATAAAATAAGCTGGGAGTTAATTCATTAGACAGGTGATCGGCCTAGGGCTTTCGGACGTAGCACCCACATTGCACCCAAAGATTTTGCAACAGAGATGACCATAGGCATAGAAGAGTCTGATCTAAGAATACAGAGGGTGTCCTGGTGATTCCGTACAACTAGGGACCTACATATCGGCACTAGCCGTTTATGCCGGGTGGATGAATAGCCTGGGCAAGCAAATATTATGTGTGAAACACTTTCCTTCTGATGGTCACTTGAAGGACAAGTGGTACCTTCTTCACCTTCCAACCTGCTGTGAATGACTTAAGGGGTAGGGTACCTATACGAAACTGGAAAATAGGGGCCAGATGTAGGTAGGCTTTTACCGGTCGGTAATGGCCGAAATCGGCCGTTACCGACCGGTAAAAGCCTTTTCCTATGTAGGAGGCTATTTTACCGATTCGGTAAATAACGAATCTGTAGAATCATCATTTACCGATTCGGTATTTACAGAATCGGAAAATGAGATGTAGGAAGTATGTAAACAGTGCTTCTGGGCTTTAAGAATTCGTTATTTACCACCAACTATTAGTTGGTGGTAAATAAGGAATTCCTATGTAAATGCATAAATGTGCATTTACACCTGTGCCATGTGAGACAAACATGCTCTTAGGGCATGTATGTATGCCACATGTGCACACCAGCACTAATCAGGGGTGCAACAGGGTGTCAAAGTGACACCCTGCCACCCTTGACTTTTTCCCAATTTTATTGAATCGGTAATTACCGATTCGGTAAATGACATTCATTCCTATGGGCCTCCAGGCCCATAGGAATCAATGGCAAATACCAAATCGGTAAATACCGAATCTTACCGATTCAGTATTTTTTACCGAATTATTTCCTACATCACAATTACCGATTCTATAATACTGAATCAGTAAAATTCTGTATTTAAGAATCGGTAATTTGTGATTACCTACATCTAGCCCAAAGTTTCCTATGCAATGGGACTGTTACTACATCCCAGAATAATTCCCGCCCCACACCCTATCTTATTCGCCTATTAGGATGGCGGACGGACCTGCGTCCGTCCGCCACCCCGAGGTGGAGAGACCGTCCGCAGGGGCAGCGGCGGTCCCTCCCGCATGTTTAACATTGCGGCGGGTGCTGCTTTAAGCAGCACCCGCCGCAAAGTTAAATATGCATGCTGTGCATTTGCATGCACAAAGCGGCAGGCACCGCGCGGTGCCTGCCGCATTGTGCATGCAAATGCAGGGGGGTACCATAGGTAAATGTAAGTGTAAATGTCATGGTACTTATAGAGCGCACTGTCACCAGACGGTCACCTTGCGGTGTCGCCTATTCGGCTTCATGGCGCTGATACTCATACCGCTGTGGAACCCCTCCTGGCTTTCTCTGTGAAGTGTCCACTCCTGGGCACCCCCAGGGTGAAGCCAGGCATCCTTAGTGCTGTTGGGGCCGGTGTGGAGACTAAGCAAGCTATTGCCCAGAGTTGCAGCGTGGGGCCCGTGATTAGAATAGGCACCGAGGCGAGAATTAACAGGTCCGAGGAAATTGAGCCAGAGACCCCGCCAAGGCGGGAATCGAACCCTGGTCCCTGGCCAGAACTCTGCATCAGGGTCTGCCGCTCTAACCATTGAGCCACACTCCTCCCCATGTGCATCCCCCACCCCCTCCCCTTCACCCTGGGGGCCCGCATCGGGCCCCCAAAAAAAGACCATATGCCTTTCCGTGGGCATGTCCTGAAGCTCATCCTAATATGGCTGGTGGTGTCTGATAGACACCGCCACCATATTAGAGCTTTTGCGCCACGGTCGGAAGGCGACCACGGCGGAAAAGCGGCGGACGGTCTTCCCGTCCGCCGATGACCCCCCTGCCATCCTAATGTGGCGGGGGGTCTTTTCATTTACCGTAGCGGTGAATCCGCATTCTCCGGGCCGGCAGTGGCTTCCGCCGGCCCGGAGGAGGCGGATTCACCGCAATCCTAATCGACCCCTAAATGTTTATGCTGTTGCTTGTCAGGTTAGCAGTGGCGGACTTCTTAGCGGCTACGTCAATTACAAGTGACCAGTATTTCATTTTGAACTCATCTTTGGATGGAAAAGCAAATGTATTAGGTTATTTCCACAAATCATTAAATCATAATGAATACAAGGCTGACTTAATATTTGAAAGCCATGGGATTAAGTTAAATTTGTCAGCCGTCATGATATCATTTAGGCTATCAGTGTATTGTGCAAGCTCGGGAGTAGCCCACAAGCGCATCCAGTACAACAATGGCTGTAAACAAATTTTATATGTGGCCCTTGTAACACCTAGGTCACTGAACAGTGGGTGTAAAGGGACATCAAATTCCTGGGAAACTTGTTCTCAAATTTTGTGATGTCATCGTGGTTGGCAAATCCCCACAGCTCAGCCCCATCCAGCACCATAAATTTTGAGTGCAGGATTAATGGGTTTAGAATAAGATGTTGAAAACTCCTTAAGTATTGCACCTGAGATCTGCTTTAACCTGGTTGTGGCCTTACTAATGTGCGGTTGCCAAGACATACCCTCAGCAAAAGTAACCCCTAGATATGCAAAGGAATCAACTAGTTCAAGCGGGGTTCCTCTCTGGATTAGTTAGCTCTTGAAAGATTTATGCTGCCTAAAGGAATCTCAATTATTTACTTACACTTAGGATTTTGAGTTTTAGTGCCTCTTTTTTTGTGGGAACATGATTAACTCCTGCACTTTAAGTAAGCCATGAGATTCATTTACATTATTGCTACAGAATTATTCTGATCTCCTTCCTTATTCAGATGTGATGTACACTGACAACTTTCTGATGACAAACTTTGCAACGCAAAATACCCTTACCTTGCCTGTTGTCACTTGCAGGTTTATTGCATGAAACATTCTGGCAGTCTTGAAGAGCTTGCAACATTTTTTTGACACTAAGTTTATAAGTAATGTTTGAGTCAACTCTCCTGCCTAGCACTTGAAATAACTCCATAAATTTGGCCCGGCATTTAATCTTCAGACTGTACAAAAATGCTGACAGGTCTCAGAAACACTTTACCTGTTGTTGCTGATAACCAGCAGGGAACCAGGGAGCAGGCCCTGCATGCTGAGGTGCATAATCTTACATTTGAACACTTACCAGTACCAGCCAGAAGCATTTCTAAAAGAAAAGACAATCGATACTGAGAACCATCCGCACAGCTTTTCTAGCGTGCAAATGCTCACCTGTGGATGGATAGGCATTTTAATGTGTGCAGGATCTCAGTTGTACAAACTTCCACTGTCACATATCTGGGTGGCATAACACACTGCTGGCCCATCCTACTTGCCCTTTTGACGATTCCCTTCCCATCATACTTTTTTTTGTAAATCATTGTTAAGATCATTTCATTGTATGGAACAGTACATATAAACAGTGATCTCATAGAGAAACATCATGCTACTTGTACACTACGACGTGCAATATTCCTGGTCACATCAAATAACCCCTCCATCTTTTCATTAGTTAACGTCACTGATCTTCCCATCATACATATCAAAGCCCAGTTATTTACCAGAAATTTTCATTACTCCAAGTCAATGTCTTCCTCGTCACAGTCCTTACGTTTGTGTTTATATCCATTCACGCAGAACCTAATTACCAAACTTTACTTTTCTTTCCCAATCCAAGATGGCCCCCATACTTATGAGTACAAATACATCACTTCCTGGGAATTACTTATTGACATAATAAAGTAAGAAAGAAATCAGTGAAACAAACGGGGGGAAGCGGTGGGAACTCAGGACTGCTACGAGGAAGACATGGACTCTCAGTAATGAAAATTACCGGTAAGTAACCGGGCATTACCTCCTTGTCCGTCTTCCTCTCACAGTCCTTGAGATTATATCCAAGCCAAACACTGATTTCGAAATAAAAATTGACACAAAACATTACAATGCAGGAGAACCCACAGAACTCAAGACAGCTGTACCAAAATCAGAGGATACATCGCCACCAATTGCAAATGGTACTGAGTCATGAACGTGTGGGGTGGAGCCCAAGTGGCAGCAAAACAAATGTCTCAAATGGAAGAACCATTCAATGCCACCCAAGAACTAGAGACGCCCCAGTAGATCTCCCAGGCAACCACACCAGGGCAGGCTGGCCAGCCAAAGGACAAGAATGAAAAATGGGCAGCTTAATCCATCAGGAAAAAATAGAGAGAAAAGGCTTGTGACCCTTCTTCGCCAGCGCATGGGAGACAAACAAGGCATTAGATTTGTGTAACCTAGCTGTGCATTGCAAATACACAGAAAGAGCACAATGTACATCAAGAGAATGTAGATGTACCCCCTCGGCAGACACAAGAGAAGAGAAATAGTAGACAAAGCAATATCAGAATCCAAATGAAATGAGGACACCACCTTAGAGAGAAAGAAGGTCTAAAACACCATCTTGTCTGGAAAAAAACAAAGAAATGGAGGGGAGGACAAAATAGCCCCAATCTCCACCACTCGCCTCCTGGAAGAAATGGCCATCAGAAGAACAACCTTGGCTGACAGACACTGAAAGTCAGCGGACTCCAAAGGCTCCTAGGGAGCACCCTGCAAACCCAACAGAATCCCTTAATGGCACAGGGGAATAACTAATGGGACTCCTCAGAAAACAACTGCTTAGCAAGCAAGCCACCAAGGGGCAACAGATAACACACTAGCCCCACGAAAAGCCTGAACTGCAGCTCACTGGCTAAAGAGGGCAGATGCAGCCAAGCCCAGCTGAAACCCATCCCGAAGGAACTCCAAAATAGTCGTAGGATCACAAGAGAAGAAGACAAGCCCTTGCCCTGACACCAAACGGTAAAATTCTGCCAATGGCGGCCATAAACCTTAATCCGAGACAAACTCGGAGACTGCTGGATCAGATCTGCAACATCCAAAGAACACCCACAGGCTAAAAGGGACTGCCTCGCATGTGCCGACTGCAAGTCTCAACCTGCAAATAGTGTCCAGAGGACAAAGTGGAAGATGCAGCCAGCACGGATGGATCACCAACACCCATTGGGGCTGGATTGACAAACAAAGAAGAATGGGGAACCAATGGTGCCTCGTCCAGGACGGGGCAATCAACAGAATCTCCACCTGATCCTGTACTACCTTCTGAACCACGAGTGGGAGGAGAGGAATGGGAGGAAAATAGTAAAGGAGAGCCTTGGGCCAGGGAACTGCCAGATCATCCACTGCCCAAGCTTTCAAGGACTGGACCAGACCCCAAAAGTGGGAAAGATGCACATTCTCCTCGGTGGCAAACAAATCCAGCCACGGGCAGAGAATTGACCAAGAATAGACTGAAAGATCACTAGACTGAGAAACATCATCACAGAGAACGGAAACCTCTGACTCAGAGCATTGGCAGGCCCATTTTCCCTCCCCAGAAAATAGACTGCAGAGAGAGACATGAGATGGTACTCACCCCACAGGAAAATCCTCTGGGAAAAAAGAGAGGGACACATGCTGCCCTGCCTGTTCAGACAGAGCGGACATTTTGATTGTCCATCTGCACACACACCGCGGTGCGCAACAACAGGAGATGGAAGAACAAAAAAGCCTTAAAGACTGCTGCCAGAATCTTTCAGTTCGAGACTGCAGAGCCTCCAACTGACTTCATTTCCCTGTGCCATGGACCCCTCAAGAGTGGCACCCCAACCTATCCCACTGACATAAGTAGTGAGACCAAAACCGGAAGGGGAATCAAAGAAAAACTCTTGTGCAGATGAGCGAGGCCTAACCACCACTGGAGATCTCCTCGGATCTGAAGAGACACCGGAACCAGCCTTTTGTACATCCCAGACAACTGATTCCAATGCCTCCTGAGATGGTGAACAAGGGGATACAGGTGCAACCTCCCCCAAGAAACCATGGCAACATGGAAGACGTCTTCCTCGGGCTGTGAAGCCATGTCCTTGCAGATGCTGAAGGGCAAAGAAGGAGAGAGGACAAATGAGCGCGGAGATGAACACAGCGCTCCTATGACACAAAGATTTCAACCACGTCCATCCAGAAGCATGCCCCAACAAAGAGGAGATCTTGGGATGGCGGGACCTGGGACTTCTTTCAGTTGATTTAGAAGTCGCAGTCTTGCACAGCACCGGCACTCTGAGAACTCCCGACTGAGCCTTGGAAAAAGAACAAGAGGCAATCATCCAGTCATCCAGATATGGAGAAAGCTGGACACTGTCAGAATGAAAAATACCCACTAGCAGAGCTAACAGCTTGGTGAACTCTCTTGGTGAAAATAGACCCGGAACTGGTTGTGGTTGCCCAGGACAGTGAACCGGAGGAACTTCTGCTAAGATGGATGCCATAGGACATGTATGTAGGCATCCTTGAGATCGATGGAAGTCTGGAACTTGCCCTTCCTTAACACCTTGGGTGCTAAGGGGTTTTCCCGCTGTGTGCTGGACTTTGAGTTTTACCATTGTTCATAAGAGGTTAAGAGTGGCAGAATCAGCAGGAGAGACACTATCTTAAAGGATACTTGAGGGATAAACTAATTGACCCCTTTCAGGTGCAGCACCGGGTGGAACTCTTCTGACAACTTTTGCACCAGAAAAAGAAGGGAATAACGGCCATGGTATATATCCCCTGGAGGGACTGGAAAGATGGCAGTCTTCTTGAGCAGCAACTGTATTAGTGCTGCCAACTTTGCCAGGGAGCTAGGAGCAAGAGTCTAAAAAAATGGTGAGGCGCAGTTTGTGCTGTATCAGTCTGAGACCATTTAGACGGCCCGTGCATCAGGGATGGTCCAGGCCCAAAAGCCCTGAAAGAACTGCAGATGACTCCCCACTGGACAAAACCTTGAGCAATCAGGCCTTGGAAGGGTTGGGGCCAACTGCAGATGCTACAGTGCTCCAGGATTTTCCAGCAGTCTGGGAGCCCCGGTCATGACCCTGGCCTCGAAAGGGCTGGTGCTGAGGAGCTTTGTCCCCGGATGGAAAAGTCCATTTGCAACCAAGCCCCCTACCCCTGGAGACAGGCCGAATGGGAGTAACCAACATCCTATTCTCTGCTGCTTCTTAATCAGCTCCTCCAGATCACTGCCAAAATCCTTGAAACCTGTAAAAGGCAATTTTAAAAGGATGCCTTCTAAGGAGCATCCATATATAGCACCATGCTCTAATAGCAGCGCTGGAAGTACCGCAGAAGCTCAGAGATTATCAACAGTAACGTCTGAAGAAACCGGACCTGCTGCTTCATTATTGCCAACGGGCCAGAAAAATCTACACCCACCAGCACTTTCTCTGGCTTAACCCCTTCGCCGCGGCACAAATTCCACCGTGCTCGTGGGGGGTGAGCATGGCGCTTCCGTACTCGTGACAGAACTGTGCCATCATGTTATGTTATGTTAAGCTTTATTTGTAGAGCGCACGTACACCAGGTGGGTTCTTGGCGCTGCTGTGAAGGTGTTAGACTAAGGTGTTATTAGTATGCCTGTTTGAATAGTCATGTTTTTAGGAGTTTTTATGAGACACCGGCGGCGTGTGCTCATGAAGGCGTGGTTCCGTCATGACCACGCCCGCTCATCAAATCGCCCGCACACGCGAGGAATCAGTGCTGCGGGGGCGGAGCGGCCGCAGTATGATGGAACCAGGCCGTCATGAGCACTGTCACGATTTAGACACATAATGGGTGACTACAGGTCCCAGAATGCTTGTTTTTAGTCTGTCTTCAATGTCTACTACCTTCCTCATCGCACTTCCTATATCACTCCTCTGTGTGCCTTCCGCGGTGCTTGTCACCTGTGGGTTAGCCGCGTCTTGGAGTTCTGTCGATCTTGAACATTGTACACATTGTAGCGTTTCGGAGTCGGTGAGAACGGTGCTAGGGAGAAATTTATTCCTGGCCGTTTTCTTTGGGCGTTGTCTTCTGTTGAACGCCGCGTGACAGCCGTGCTGTGTACCGAGCTGAATCCGAGCTGAGGAGCCGCTCTGGCAGCTGCAGTGGAGCCGCGCTGAAAGCAATTGTGAGAGCCGTGCTGGGAGCCGTGCTAGCAGCTGGGGAGAGAGCCGCGCTGGATTTAAAGACACAGAGGTACACGGAGCTCGCGGCCAGCAATCATTACTAGTGCTTTTTCAGAACTATACTTCTCATATCGGACTTGTGGCTAGCGTATTGCTAGTGTATGAAGAGTGTTTTTTGTTGTTACTCTTCTTGTTTATGTTCAAGACTTTGCCATTGTGGATATTTTGGGATTTGGGAATTGCCGAACATTTTGTTTTCTTGTGAGCCGTTGAGTGGCTCGGATTTAGTGTTCCGTCAAATCTTGGATACTTGGACAAACAAGTCAAGGAGGAACATCTACAGTACTCATAGAGCTGAAGCCTTTTCGAAATGACTGTGGTTTACTTATGAGAAGCTTCTGTCTCTATCTGGATTTAGGGTTCTTGGGCAGATCCCTGTTTTCTTTTTCTTTTACTTTATTTTTTCTATTTTGCCTTCTTCTATTGGGATGACTGTGGAAGCCATATAATGTAAGTGTACGTCCTTCGATTGTATACGTAGAGGTGGTAGTGTACCTTAGGAAAGAGTGTAACTTTCCTGTTCCTGTGTCTCTGTGCAGGTACCTACTTACAGATCCATCATTGGGCGTTCTCCTGTTGTCGAGCCCTGTAGATGGTTTATGGCTGCCACTCCTTTATATTTTATTTATCCACCTTTTCCTCTTCCCTGGGTGAGGTCCTCATAGTCGAGTGTTTTGCCTTATACTCGCTTGTGGTACCGTACCTAGGGAAGAGTGAATCTAGCTACTACATCGCTCCTGCTGTACCGGATTCCAAGGTTAGTCAATCTGTATACATCGTGACAAGCACACGCCTCCCGTGTCTCATGACGGTGTGGCTCCGTCACGAGCACGGAAGAGGTTATGGTGGGACTGAAGGGCATATATGGAGAAGGCATTAGCACGGACCACAAAGTTCAAAGCCACATAAGCCTGCTTCACAGCCCCTTCCACCTTCTTGTCAACAGTGTCAGAAGGAAAGGCATCTGCCGACAACACAGTTCCATTGGGTGGACAACCCAGCCATGATGTTATCGATCTTCACAGAAGCTGGGAATTCCTCCCCAAATTCTCCAGAGGGTAACGTTTAACAAGAAATTAGGAAATTACTGCTTCTTAACATCCTTCCATTCATTCATGAGGACACAACAAATGGAAGCAGGCAAGGACAAAGATTCAGGCTCAGCCCAATGATACTGGAAGAAAAATTCATCTTCAGTCGGTGCCTGATCTGACACAGCAAAGTCTAAATTGTCTCGAACATGCTGCATAATTTCGGCAAAATCTGTGCCCTGCCAAAACAGCCCTTCTGGTCATCCTCATCACTCTCCAGGAAAGGACCCAATCTAACCATTTTGGCTGGAGGAGGAGCCCCTTCAATGCAGCATCCACCGTAGCTGCAATAATGGTCTGGAGATGTGGGATAAAGAGACCCCTGGAGATAGTTCTGCCACCACTGGGACGACCTCTTAGTAACTCATAGCTGCTAAAGACTAATCCACCAGCCAGGCAGTCAGCAAATAGAGAGGACACCAACCACAAACAAGCAACCTCCCAATGTGGGCGACACGAAGCGGTAACTAGACCAGCACTGGAGCCAACATCCTGACAAAGCCGGTCTGGAAACCATGACAACGCTTCTCCTCGCCTCATGCTCCCTCTGCAGCAAAGAACAGGCGGAAGCAACGAAACACGCCACATATACAAAGCTGAGATGCCATCTTGAGATCAAGCAGGTGCCACACATCTGTCGATCCCATAGAAAATTGGACCAGGTAGACTAAGATGTACTGCACGCCCCTCACCGAAGTCCTCAATGAGCTAAAAAATATCCAAGGGAAGTATGTAAAAAGAAAATAAATAAAAGACATTAAAAAAACATCCCTGAGGCCCTCCGAGGCCGCCCAGCAGTCCACAGACTCCCGCTGTGCTCTTGCATGCCCTGCATTCCAGCATGACCACCAAAAACCAAAACAAACCCCTTCAGCAGGTCTGTAATACCAACAGAAAAATTGAAAAACATACATGTAGCGTAGATGGTAATCAGCTGTAGAAAAAAATCAGGAAGTCCTTCCCAGGAAGTGATACATTTGTACTCGTAAGTATGGGGTCCAAATTCCTAGTACAATCAATCCAATCACATTAATACTTATAATTGTGTTAAAAATATCTTGTGAATAAAGAGACTTACTTTTGTCTCAATGCATGATTAACTCTATTAATTACTTACAATTAGGTTTAATTTTATTGTTACAGGATTATTCTGAACTCCTTCCTTATTCAGATGTGACGTCAATTGACAACTTTCTGATGACAAACTTTGCAACGCAAAAGGTATTATCTTATTGCAAGAAACATTCTGGCACTATTGAAGAGCTGGCAACATATTTTTGACACCAAGTTTGCAAGTAATTTTTGAGTCAACTCTCCTGCCTGGCTCTTCTAATAACCACAATGTGAGCCTGGTATTTTATCTTTGGACTGTAAATGCATGTTGACAGGCCTCAAAACACTTCACCAGTCGCTGCTGATAACCAGCAGGGAACCGGTGGCCTGGCCCTACATGCTGAGTTACATAATGTTGCGTTCAAACACTTTAATATACCAGTAGCAGCAAGAAGCATTTCTAAAATAAAAGTCAATCGATCCCGAGCGCCACCCACGCAGTTTTTCTAGCCTGCAATTTCTCACCTGTGGATGAATAGGCATTTTAATGTGTGCAGGGCCTACATTTTAAAACTTATACTGTCACATATCTGAGTGATATAACATACTGCTGTCCCATTCTATTTGCCCTTTAGGCGATTCTCTGTTATGCATTTTAATGTAAATAATAAATAAACACATATATTATGCTAATAGTTCCGGTTGTGTATAGTGGAAATGTTTTGTCAAGCTTCAGTGTACACACAGAATTTGTGAAGGATGGACGCAGAGGCGGCTTGCATAGGGCGTGCTGGGGGGCGGTGAGGCGGGGGAGGGGCCGGGTGAGGGGGTATTAAACTCGGACAACCGACGGAATGGAGGAAAGTAATTATTACGTTACCCCGTTCTGTCATATGTCTGAGTTTACTACTCCCCCCACCACCCCGCAGCACGCCCCATGCGAGCCGCCACTGGATGGACACCTGCAGTGGCAGTGCTTAATTTGAGACAGTTGTTTCCGTTGCTCGGCACCGGCTCATTACTTCAACACAGTGCTATTGACAGTCTACCACAATGTGGTGCTGTCTGGCTAATTTAGAGATGATCACAACAACAGTTAAATAATAATTCAAAATAAAATAAAAATGACTATTCCCTGCCACCCAAGCCAGTCTTATAGCTTTGGGGGCCTGGAATAGTCTGAAGTGCCACACTTGTAGGTGTGTGATGGTTTGTAGTTGTATTGTTACTATCATTGACAGCATGGCAGGAGCAAAATGCGGTGGGAGCTGCAGTGGCCTCCTGGCGAGAGCTCTGGCACTTTTTTTATTTTGTATTTTTACAAATTAAGTACTGAGAGTGGTATACCCTTTCCCTCACTCCCCCCCTCAATCCCGACACACACACATACTCAAGTAGCAGAGGCTCAGGGAGACCAGTACTAGTGTGAGCTTCCCTCACAGACCTAGCACTGGTACCCCACAGGCAATAACAAGGCAAACGACTCACAAACCCACAGCACTAATACAGCATGCATAGCAGCAGCACAATTACAGGCAGGCAGTGGTTTCTCACAAACACACACACAAAGACACATGCGGTTCTGTTAGCAGAGTTCAATATCCCCCCCCATTTCAAAGCACAGGTACAGTGCAGAAAGTAGCAGTGCAGTCTCCGCTCACCCATGGACATTTGCAGAAGACACCACTTCCCTCATACCCACAACAGATGAAGTATGCACAGAATCACTGCAAAGATTTATTCCAACACACTGCACAACAAAGGCAGACACAGCACCAAACGCAGCGACAGTGAACGTTTTCCCAACACCCAGAACAAGAACTTTAGGGAAAGCAGCAGTTCGAGCCCTTTGGTGCACACACAAGGAGTGTCTTTGTTCATGCAGTATAATCAGGGCCGGACTGGCAGTAGCGGGCATCAGGCGTTTCCCTGGGAGGCTGGAAGGATGGGAGCCGTGTTTGCAGTGGTAAGAGCCAGTTTTGTTAGTGGGGGCTGGTTTTGCAGCACTGTTGCAATATTGGCCCTCAGTAACAAAAGCAGCAGTTCTTCACTTTTGCATCACCTTCCCACACACACCCGAGGGGGGCTGGTCTGACAAAATTGCCTTGGCTGCTTTGGATTCCCAGTCCGGCCCTGAATACAATACCACTGAAAACATCTGGCTCCATTATTCCATCACTGCAAATGGCTGGTAGGACAACTCTGCACTCTTTGAAGCACAACATGAGCATAGCATAACCAAAGAGTAAACCAATACCCAGAGACATTTTAAGGCATGAGCAAAGTGGGCGCTGGCCCAGGGCTCCCGCCTTTCAGGGGGGTTCCCTTATACAGACAGCTCTGTTCTGCAGACAGAGCTGCCCTAATGACCTTGAATAACTCCTAAACAGATTGTTTAAAAACTGTTTTTTTTCATTTATTTTTATTATGGGTGATGTGTAGGAGTTTATTACAGCTATTTTGCAGAGAAATGTAGGGGCCTATTAGCAACAACGTGCGATAATTATCGCAAACCTCGCTTAGCGTGAATTTTTTTATCGCCTCCTATCACTGGATTTTATAGTGGAGATAACGCTGTATTACAAACGTTTATCTCCAATGCGATATAAACTCCAGCGATAACGGCGAAACCCATGTTTAACGTGAGATTTCCAGCGATAAAAATCCTATCGCTAAGGAAAATCTTGCTAATAGACAGGTGGGGACTTAGCAGTAGAATCCACCTCCCATTGACTAATATGGCTAAGTCAGGTTTTTACCAGGTGTAAAATCCTGGTGCTAATCGCGGTTAGCGCGCTTTTTTTTATTGCGTCACGGGTATTGCTAATAGGCAATAGCAGTGTTAGCGACTGCTTTCAGTCCCTAACAGGTTGGGTACGCCCACTTTGCATGTCATTAGAGATAAATATCGCTGACATGCAAAGAGGGTCCCAAACCAGTCGCTATCGCCTAAAAGCTGTCGCTAACTGCTGTTAGCGACAGCTTGCTGATAGGGCGATAAAAATATCGCCGCTTTAGCGGGAAAAAGTCCTGCTAAAGCGGCGATATCGCCCTTGCTAATATGCCCCATAGCGTTTTTGTTTTTTGACACCATGTTACATCCACAAAATTTTTTTTTAGATCAAAGCCGTAACTCACAAATGAGAAATATGAGGGAATCACAGAGATTATTTGCAATGAGATTAGTGATCTGCTGCAGTGTTACAATATTAAGAACTCACAGTAGGCCTGATTCACAAAGGGTCTACGTACTTGTGGCAGAGGTCCCGCAGTCGTGGGGGAGAGTCGGCACTCTGGGCGAAATCTCCGCTATGAGAATTCTCATTACAGAGATTCTGCCAGAGTACGAAGACTCTCTCAGGACTGTGGGCCCTCTGGCACGAGTGCAGAGGCCCTTTGTGAATCAGGCTCTGGATTTTGAACACTTTTAGAATTTGGACTAGAGGGCATGAAAAAGAAAAAATTCGAGCATAAATTAAAATCTGATCTGAACAAGGGCCCCGAAATACGTTAGGGCCAGGGCCCCCAAAATCCTTAAGTTTTCCCTGCCAATGGCTATGTGTGTCAAAGTGGAGGAAATGTCAATCTTTGCACCCTAACATGGCTTCGAAAGTTGACGTGAGTGCGGTGTCAAATGTAGTTGCATTATAGTGCACTGAATCCTCAAAATATTACACAAGCATTGCCAATGCCAATAGGTTTGGCTTTAAATAAATTATGTATAGTAATGTGAAGCATTACAAGAAAAAAGCTGTATTTGTGTGGAAGCAAAGAAAAGTAGAATGCTTTTGGTGCAAGTTAAAAGGTCATGTGACAGTTGCACTAGCAACCCAGACCTAAAAACCCTTGTGGGTTAATGACTGCCCTCTTCCTATCTGTGCTGCTGGAGAGAAAAACAATATAAAAGATCTAGTTATCTAAGACACTTTAGTAGTATTCCAATCTCATGTGAATGCCCCTCAAAGTTGAAGCTTAGGTAGCTTGATAAATAAACAAAATGATCCCAGATGTGTGGAGGGCAAGAACATTCTTTTGGAGAAGCACACAATGTTTGCACAATCAAAACATGTACTCCTGACAACATGTAAGTGGAGCTAAACCCCTCACTAGTGTTGCCACATAATTGTTCGGCGAGAGCTGTGCTGTCAAGTCAGCTGATAATAAAAAGAATGCAACAGGGTAGAAACAGCTCAAACTAACATCCCTAGGCATCCACACAAAGCCCAATTACGTAAAATCATGCAAACTATGGGCTTTGCGTGGAATTCTTGTGCCAAATACAAAATGTGCAAAAATGGTCAAAAAGAAAATTGTGTGCTGTCCCTACACATAATATAGGCGCTTTCTTCAAAATTACAAATATTATGCAATTTACACTTGTGTGTCTGCAAATTGAAACAGTGTACCTGCACTCCGCGCATTGCCTTATCGCAACTCTAAATTGCGTTTAACATTGCAAAAACAAGGGGCCTCATTTATGAAAAGTGACGCATCGCTGCGTGAAAACAGCGATGCGCCACTTTTCACTGCGCACTCCTTGCGACACCAATGATGCGTCATATTTAATGTATGAACCATCATGTCGCAAGGACTTACAGATACGTCAGTATTTCTGACGCATCTGTAAGCGCAAATGTAATGCATTGCTGGAGTGTGTCACAAAAGTGACGCAACTCCAGCAATGCGTCCTTTCACATGGGGAAAGCCCCATGTGAAAGGGCTTGCGTCAGTCTTACGCCTGCTGTGAGGCAGGCACAAGATTTTGACGCAACAGCATCCTAAAAGTGACGCAGTGAAATCTCATAGATTTCACTGCGTCACTATTACAAGGCTTTTTGCGGGGGGGACGCCCCCTCTGCATACATTATACCTGACGCAGGTATAATGTGGCGCAGGGGTTTAAAAAGTGACGCATCTACCTAGATGCGTCACTTTTTAAATATGGCGCAACAAGGCGCATTTTGTACGCCGCTGGTGCATCACAAAAAGTGACGCAGCGGCGGCGCAAAACTGACGCAAGGCCTCATAAATAAGGGCCAAGGGATTTTAGCACTGGCAGTACCAATGACATCATCAACATGCGCCGCTTGCTATATATAGTGCAATGGGGTTCTGTTTTTTTTTAACTGTTCAAACAATTCAATACTGCAGATTCCAATGCAAAGTTTCACTGTGCGAATCTTGGTAAATCTTACCCAAAATACACCACACACCATTGTGTAGCTTTCCCTCTGACTCACTCTCTCTCCGCCTGCTCATTCACCCTGAAATGGGAATTATTCCAATGTTATGTGATGGACGACTAGAGAGAGCATTTATGTTTCAATATTTCCACTAAATGAAAACACATATGTTTTATTCTAATGTGACTTTCACCTAGTGATGCACAATATTATAATTTTGTCAGCAAAAGTTTGCGGGGGGGGGTGACTAGATTGGCAACTTTATAAAGTTAAATGTTTGTCAGACACCACCAAAAAACAAAGTATACGTGTGCATGACATTTTTCATACATAAGTTTTTGTGACTGGATACTTCGTCCTGAACGTTTTTTCTTTTGCAAACTTGTAAAAATTTACGTTTTTAGGGATTATTTTCGCCAGGAAAGCTTTCCTGTGAGAGTTATCACGCATTCTTATTTTTAAAAAGTAGTGAACTTTTTAAAGATAGCAACTTTTGCAAAAAAAAAACCACCTTTTTAGCCAACCTTGCTAATCTCAGATGCCTCAGTTTTAAACAGCTCTCCAAATTCGGTGAGAATAATGCAGTTTTATAAGACAAACAGGAAAGACATCTTTTATTGAAAGGCATATTGTAACTATCATTAAAATAATTGCATCAATTTATATAAATAATGGGAAACTGGTACATTTACTGACACTTTAAGTGCAACAATGTTGCATTCTCCTTGTATGTTAATTTTTTCTTCTGTCTCCGAGGAACCTCCCACGGCCAGTCACAGAGAAGCAACATCAAACTGTATGTAAGAAGGAAGGTGAGCCAAGCTTATACTCTTAACTTAAAGCACTCACTTAAAGAGTAGACAATGGGCCTGATGGATCAACTGGATTTGCACTGCAGTAGTAAAACCTGGGGTTCACAAAAAGACCATCTGATCGCAAAAAGCACAAGTTTCAATACGCCATATCACATTGCGAATCGAATGTGCACTTTGTGACTCTGCGGTTTGGAAGGAGGAGCATGTGGGAAAGGGGCATGTTCCTTCTTTTCAGAATCGCAATTGATTGGACACTGATACTATAAGAGGGACGGTATCTTTATTCGCAGCCAAAGATTGGACAACCTGCCGCAACACCTTTGCTCCTCCCCCTCCATCATGTACCTTCGAAAGAAGCTCAAGACCTGACTCATCCACCTTTTCTCTTTCTCCTTTTCTCCTTTCTCTTGCTAAAGTTCTTCTCTATTTATTGCATAGTGATACTGTTGATGCTTTTTATTATTCCAGTACTGAATCTTTGTTTTCTTCAATATTTATATGCTATTTATCCAATGACTTATTTGTAACTTACCCTCCATGATACATTATTCTTTATTGATATTCATCGACTGTATCCCTTGTTATTATGTTTAACTATTTCTTTACTGCCTCAAATTCTAATAAATTCTTTTGAACTAAAAAAAGACCTGACTCATCCACAAAAAAACAGGCATGATTCCTTCTTTCCACCTTCTCGGGTCCTCGCTCTACTCAGCGGCTGGATACCCGCGTAGGTGATTAGCCGCCCTTTACAAATCCACAAATAACATAACATCCATTCTCAAAATTGAAACGGTCTATGAGGGACGACTCCCACTTTGTGAATTGGGGGAGCAGACGATAGTCTAGGGGACCACTGCCTGCTCCCACCATGCCATTCACTGAATGGCTTCTCCACCTGCTAAGTGCAGGAGGGCTGGTAGTGTCTAGAGGTGGATCTTGAGGAGGACAGAGGATCAGGCAGGCTGGGACGGATTTGGGGTAGGCCAGCGAGAGCTTGTCTACGGCACTGTGAGGTTACAGAGGTCATGTGGAGGCTATCTGAGCTCCTGTCTTCTGCCCCGGCTCCAGCAACTTCACTGGGTGTGAATCACCCGCTGGTAAAACCGAGGCCAGGTACTCCAGATTTCTTTTTTGGTGCAAATTTGTAATGCGCACACTACCCAGAAGGGTATGAGGTGCAGGACAGACGCAAGTAGGGTGTCCCAGGACACAGACTTACAATAGCCAAGTCTTCGGATTTTTGCGAAAAATAAGTAAAGAATTGCAATTTCTAAGATCTGCAAATATCAAGTTTAGATACATCAGGCTAACTTTAATCACCAGTTGCGATATGTTATGTTAATAAAATTTATAAAGCACACGTATACCCTGAGGTGTACTGACAACCCATGGCAATTTACTAATAAAAAGGAATATTTTGCATTTTTCTTTACATGATGTCACATATTTGCACTGTTCCTGTCATGCCTACCTATAGTTCACAGGATCGATTTGTTCCCTAGACAGAAAATGTCTAAAACTGGATTATTAGTTTGATAATTTATAAGAATCTGAGGCAATTGCAAATAGAAACACAGTAATAATTGCATGACCCAGTAATCCTCTGTGGGGATTTAGTTTAATATTTTGTTGCTGGGATTTTTTTTAAGGGTGTTCCTTAGATAGCGTTTGTTTGGAGTGGCATTAAAGGAGATCTGGAGTGCTGATCAGAAGCCAGAGGAGGGACAGCTTTCTCCAATTTTGTGCAACTCAGCTACAAAATAGAGAAAAAAGGAGGAAAAAAAATAGAAGGACGCCTCCCATTTCCTTGCACTAGTTCTTCAACTGAGCTGCTGATTGGAGAAACTTTGAGATGCAAAAAGCTGAAAAACAGAAGACCCTTGAGACCCACATTACAAGATGAGGATTCACACCGCCTTAGGATGAAACTGGGAGTTCTGTCCAAATCAATATTATGCGACCTATGGAAATACTGCTTGCGCAATTATGACTAGGAGCTGTATTATTGCATTTGTTTTTGAGGGCACATCCGCCAAGTCAAACCTGAAGAAATTTGCTCTAGAATACAAGCACCTGAAATATGGGGCAGCATGCTTTAATCAGTGCAGTAACACCATTTCATCATGTTACACCGTTTCATCATGTTATTTCCCATGCTATGGAGATCCATAGGGGATCATTTGGAATGTCCCAGAAATATGGAAACTCAGAATTACCTCTGTGTCACAAATGCTATGGCCCTATTACGAGTTAAGGTGTTATTTATTGCCTCTCATAAATACTGATACCATGGGGTATGCTATTCACCGGCTGAGATAAGTAACACCGATTACGAGTCTATCTAAATCAGAGGAATCTTCCTTCTATTAGTAGTTTCTTGAGCAATTGAGTTTGTGCAAACAAGTTTGTTGAGTTGTAAAACGGCACAGCTTTCAGGACTTCTTCACAGTCTTAGGAAAGTTTTGAAAGACAAGGGTACCTTCTCTTGCATTCAAAGTGTTACTGAATAGAGAAACTACTACAGTTATTTATACACCAGAATTTGGAGTGGTGCACTACCCAGGTGGTCAGCTCAATAAATATGTTCACTTGTAGGGTTGTATCAAAAATCGATCCTTTATTTTCAAAGTCATCCAACAATACAAACTTCCAGCCAACGCGTTTCGTTCATTTAGCAATGAACTTCTTATGGGGGATCCTTGATCGATGGGACTGCGAGGAGAATAGTTCATCCTACAGCCGATCCGATCCGGTCAGAGACACACCCAGGCGTACTGCTTTCTCAGAACCACGGATCTTGGCCCTTATCAAGGAGAACGCACACATTTCAATACTGCGGCCACTGGCAACCTGCGGAACTGACGCTTGGTTGTGACGATTATAGCTCAACGGAGCTGGCCCGCACCACGGGCATCACAGGACACGGCTGTAGGATGAACCATTCTACTCACTGCTTTGTACTCTCCGACACAACAAGGACATCTCACGACTGACCACAATTGAGAACTCTGGGAGGCGAGAGCGAAATTCTGTAACTTTTATATTCTCCATCTTTGGCACTGGACTTCAGAATAGCCTTTTCTGGCAAAATGTATTAATTCCTCCAAATGCTAGGTGTGTGCCTTCACGCAAAGTGATATTCTACAGATACTTTGGTCATACCCAATGCTTGAGCTCTATTAGACCCAGGTGTCCAAGTCCTCACGGACACCTGCGCCATGAGTTGCACTCCTTCTGCAGCACTCATAATCTTACATGACATTTGAAATGTTCCTGCGGCCACTAGACATGAGAAGCATTGACTTTTTATTGTCTGGCGGCAGCAAAGGTGTATTCTTCATAACTGGTCTAAACTTAGAGCATCCATCTCTTGAGGACTGGATGGATAGTATGGTGCTGAAAGCAGCATATGAGCACTTGATATACAGGTTCAATGACCAATCACAACTCTAATCACAACTTTAATTGTGCAGTTTTTTGTATATCCACATCTAATGCCAACCGACTAATTCAATGACTTACCTAAGGGAGTCTACCTTCCACTGCCTATCTCTAGATCCGTGGGTATGTGTTATACATTTCTGTTCAATTCATTTCAAACTGTTGTGTAGCTCCTATAGAAAGTATACAGGATCTGCGCGTTTAGACATCATACACTGTAGGACTGGTGTCAGACTGATTCCGGAGACCCCCCCACTGTGTATGTTGGACTCTTGTACCAAATAGCTCACAGTGCCACTAGAACCTACTCTTACCAAGAGGGGAATAGTTCTTGGCAACCATATAGCATGACAACCCTGATCCCTCAGGACTGTGGAAACAATATACCACCTTTCGCTAAGTCACTCGTGCTTACTTAGCCTGTCTCAGAGAAACACAGAATAAACGGGCTGAGCTTTTTCAATAATAATAAATTGAACAGTCGTTAGTCTGGTTATAATATATGAACTGCAACAACCATTATACAGTATAAGATATAAATGATTAGCAGTACTATAAAGGCAAATGCATGGTATAGTCCTATCATCTTACAATAATCATGAATACATACGAGTATATAAAACACATGATAAAAGCTGCGTACTCATACGATGTCTCCCTAACTAGATGTACCTAAATGTACCTAGCATGTGTATAGGTGTTAAGCCAAGAATCCCTCTAGGATTTAGTCAACCCCATTACCTGAAGTGAGAGACTATGGGACCCCGTCCTGGTCTCGAGTTGGACACCCCGCGAGGGATGTTAGACCACTGCGAGCTGGAGTATCTGCATGCAAGAACCTCAGACTCTCTGTTCAGTGTGCTGGCCGGGAAGTCTCGGTCTCCTCCATGATGTGATATGTATATATCCATAGGTCTCCCCGGGGGTCCTACCTTGCTGTATTACTGTGTCAGCCTAAGGATGACTTTGGGCATGAACTTTATAAATAGATTTTATACAGAAGATGGTAGACCTGCTGTGCTGCCAAGAATCCTCATGCATAATTTATGAGATTTCGTACTAGGGAAGACCTGCGTTCTGAATGCAGTGTCGTATTTAGGTAAAAGGCCAGTCCCTGTAAACCGTGACAAGTGTAATATAGGGAAGAATATATGTGAAAGGTAATGAAATTACCAAGGCCTATATTAAGGTACCTATATGGAATTTAACAAAACTGCAAGTATTTGTTTCCTCTTTGATAGTACAGACTTTGTCTCTTTGCACTTTCCTATTTATCGATTGTATATGTTGACATTGTTTGGGCCAAATATCACCCTTTGGTTGAATGACCTCTCTGCGGGGATCTGTCCCTAATATTCCTAGGTTTCTTTCCTTATTATAACATTGTCATTTATCTATTTCTATGTTCTTTACAAACAACAAAAAGATGTGGTGATGTAATGGCTCCAACATTCTAAATTATTAATAAAAAGAATGCTTTAAACAAACTCTGAAACACCAATCACAAAAAACACATAAGGGTTCATGACAAATACTCATTATGTGTGCACAAAGATATCAGAGGGTGCCAGAGTAACACATCAAACTGTGCCAGAAGCACGAACCAAGCCATTACTGGAACAGTGTACAATACTCTTGCAGTATGATAATGCCATGATCTATCTCATTCTGCCCAAGAACTGACACCACACAGGCAACGTCTGTGCAGATAGCTAACTGGAACAGCTGCCTCCTGCAACCTGTGCTCTATCTGTCAATGAAGCACGCAATAAATGCGAAGCGTTATGGGTGCCCATGTCTATACTGGGAAAAATCTTTTATTATGAAGCCAAAAATCCCTCTGAACCTTCACAATGCCAGCAGTAGAATAAGCGCATCGTTATCATGCATTAATTTAGCACGCAAGTCGTTACAATGACTTTCTTTAGGTTGCACATTTGTGGGGTTGTGTTGGATTTTAAGTCCAACACCTTCCATTACTTTTGTGCAGACTGGAGTTGAACCAGTAAATTAAACTATTCCAAAGTCCAGAACCCCCCAAGGCAAGTAGTTGTAATGACTTGCGTGCTAAAGAAACGTCTCGTAACAACGCGTTCATTTTAATGCTGGTGTTGTAAAGGCATGCGTGCTAAACGCATGCCGGATTCCGTCATGCAATCATCTATACCAGCATCCCAGTAAGAAGCAGAACATTTTAAATAAAAGTGCTGTATAAGAAGTTAGGAAATACATGGCATCACTTCTCGAACTACAGTTTAGAGCCAAGGCTAACTGCTGACACGCCAAAGGTTGTTGGGGATTCTGCCTATTTGCTGGTGATAGTCAAAGAAATGTAGTAACATACCTTAAATTAAATATTGCCCCTGATGGTATGTAACAATATGCCAATGTGATCTAGCCAGCACTCTGATAGTGAGGCTCAAAAAAAATTCAGCCGCAAATCGAGGATTCTCCTGTTTGCGACCCCCAAAAAGGGTAATGGCATGTACAAATGCTATTTTGCGAGTCACTGACTCGCAAAATAGCAATTGCGACTCTCGCTGTTAGGAAGGGGCGTCCCTTCCTAATAGCAAGTCACAATGCCATCTACTATTGTTTTGCGACCGCAATTGCGGTCACAAAACACTAACAGTTTACCACCTACTTCAAGTAGGTGGTAAACCACTCACAAACGGGAAGGGGTCTCCAGGGGATCCCTTCCCCCTTGTGAGTATGTGAGAAAATATTTTTAAGATGCCTGGCCTCCACCTTGGGGGTGCCCAGGAGTGGACGCCCCACAGGGAAAGCCAGGATGGGTTTCACAGCGGTATTCGTACAAGCGCCTTGAGACTCTTGCGGGTGAGTAGTGCGCTATACAGTATACATTTTTTATTTTTAGAGCAAACAGTGGTCCCAGGGACCACTGCCCACCCTTAAAAAATGAAACTGAAAAGTTGTATTTGTCTTTTTTAAATGCATCCCATTTTCCTTTAAGGAAAACGAGGTGAATTTAAAAACAAAACTGCTTTGTTGCAAGAGCAGTCACAGACATGGGGGTCTGCTGACCCCAGCAGAGCACCATCCCTGTGACTCTTAGCCATTCCTAATGGACTCGCAAATTGTGCCTGCCTCATTATTATTGATGAGGCATTCAATTTGCAACCCCATTAGGAATTGCAAACAGTGTCAGAGACACTGTTGTGCATCCCAATTTGCGACATAATTTGCGAGGTGCAAATTTGTGGGTTATACATATGGCCCATATTTTCTTAAAGTTGCCCTCCCAGTGACATTCTTTTTGTATTAAAACAAATTATATGTGGTTATTCCGGATGAGATTTAGGCAAAGCACTACAAATACTTGTAGGAAAGCCAATTGGACAGGAATTCCATTATTTCAAAACCTTTGCAATACATGCGAACATGCAGGGAAATACAACCAAAACAATATGCAGAGAATTTCAGACACACGTTTCTATATCTAAGATATGGTCACAGAATGACAAACAATTGCGAAGTGTGGAGTGATTCTATCCAGAGGAAGATACCTATGTGGTAATTTCGGTCAGGGGTCCGGGATGCCACGATACTCTGCCCAGTGAGTCCAGATCTTCCGGTGCTTATGGGGGCAACCACGTGCCAGAAACACTGCAATCTCTGCACCCATACATTATCTATCTCTGCTTTCCACTTGTCTAAAGTTGGGGGGGAATGCCCTTTCTATAGCGGTGCGATATCGCGTTTGGCGATAGTAAGGGCCAAGAAGAGTAAATGTTCTTTATATTTATTGCCCCATATCTCATCTGTACTATGCAAGAGGAAGAGTCGCGGGTTATTATTATTAATATTATTATTAATAGTGTTTTGTTGAGCGCATAAAACCCGGAGGCCTCGTAGCTTACGACGGAGCAGTTCCGTCATGGCCCGCCCCGCTCAATGGAACGCTCAGCGCAGGCGCGGAATTCGCGCCACGCAGGCACGCCGAGCAGGCCATGACGGAACCGCTCCGTCATCAGCACAGCGCACCCGCAGCTGATGACGGAGCAGTTCCGTCATCAGCATCCTTCAAGAGGATTGAATTTCGGTAAGGACTCTACGGTCTGGATCAGGGGAGTCAGAGCATGGCGGAGTTGAAGGTATTTATAGAACTCGGTCTTATGTAGTTGAAAATCGACTTGGAGTTGGTTGAAGGATGTCAGTGTAGTACCCCGCATCACGTCGCCCAGGGTAGAGATCCTTACCAGGTCCCACCCACGGAAACCCTGCAAGGCTGCCACCAGACTGAGGTATGTACTGTGCCACAGGTGAGTTGTTTGAGTTTGTGTCCCACTCCACCCCATCTGCTTGACCGTGTCCCACCAGAGCTGTATAGCCACTTTACTTGCCGAGGGTAATGGCTCCAAGGAGTCGGGACTGTAGAGGAGCTGGAGAAGGGGAGTCTGTCCCATTGAAGCATGCTCGAGTGCGAAAGCCGGGTTGGTGGGGAGTTGTACGACCATTCATTTATTATCAAGACATGAGAGGCAACATAGTAAGCACAGACATCTACCTCTGCAATTCCCCCACAATATGTGGACTGTGTGCATGTGGGAAGCGCTACTCTAATCGCACCGCCGTTCCAAAGAAATTTGTTGAGTATGGCATTTACTTGTGCGAACCAGAAGCGCTGGATCTTGTAAGGGAAATTTTGCAGTCTATAAAGAATTCTGGGTAAGGAGATCATCTTGAAGATGGCAGATTGACCATATAATGATAGTGGAAGGGAGGATCATATTGTTGTTTCATTAGCTAGACTCGTGAGCAGCCCATTAGATCTTAGGGCTTGGTGATATGAAGATGCCCAAATATTTGAAATCATCTGTTGCGTGGGACAGCGGTGCCTCCCAAGTGCCCCATCCCTGATTGCCGCATACTGGGAAGAACACAGATTTAGCAGGGTTGGTATGTCGGCCAGGGGGAACATCCTTTACGACGCGGATGTTACCCCGCAGTACCGTTACAACGCGAATTTTAGAACGCAAGTCGTAACAACGACTTGCGCTAGAGGGCGCTAAAGGACAAGGAATAGTAGATTTACTATTCCAACACCTTCCCTACTGTACGTAGGCTGGTGTTGGAATAGTAAATTAAACTATTCCTAAGTCCGCACCCCTACAGCGCAAGTCGTGGTAACGACTTGCGTTGTAAAATACGCGTTGTAACGGTACGCGTGGTAATACCACGCGTCGTAACAACGTACATCCGTCGGCCAGTAGTTTCCCCAAACACTAAGGATTTGTAGGATACGTAGTCCGGAGAACCACAGGTCCTGTCATAAAAAAGAGGACCTCGTCCGCTTATAACGCGATGCAGTCTGATTGTGATTGGGACCATTCAAACCCACGGAGCACCGGGTCCTCACAAACCCAGGCCGCCAAGGGTTCCACCGCTAGAGCAAACAGTGGCAGGGATAGGCAGGGATAGGGGACAGACTTGTCTTGTACCTCTGTGGATGTGGAATGGATCGGAATGATGCCCTGCTGTACAAACAGAAGCAGTTAAGCTAGTGTAAAGTAACCAGACATATGCTAGAAAGCGAGGACCGAAGATTACTACCTCGAGTAACTGGAACAGATAGACCCAACTGAGTGAGTTGCACGCTTTATCTATGTCTGCTAACAATAGGGCTGCTGGGCCCCCCAATGTGGGTGCCATCTCTATGGCGTGATGTACTCTCCGTATATTATGGCGGCATATGAGGCATAAAGCCTGATTGGTCAATTAGGTATGTCATACACATCCCAATACGATCAGCTAGGACCTTCCCTAGTAACTTGGGCTTGAAGTTAATGAGAGACATTTGGTGATACGATGATGGTTCCTCCTGGGCGTGCCCTGGTTTGTAAAATAAAACTATATCCGCATGTCTCCAATCCAGAGGTAGGATACTCTGTTCGTGTGCATCTTGTATAGCAGCCAGTAGGTGTGGGCCTAGTATATACATATTTGGTTTTAAGAACTCCATAGGGAACCCATTGGGTCCAGGGGCCCGGCCTGGACGCAGAGCGTTTAAGACCTCATCAAGTGTGGTAGGGGCACATAAGTCGTCTCGCATGTGGTTGGCGAGTCTACGTGGTGTGATGTCTGTAAGAAATTCCGCTATTTGGGCCTCAGAAAGCTGTTCCCGACGGTCATACAATGAGGAGAAGTGCTGAGCGAACTCCCGAGCCATCTGGTCTGGCGAAGAGCATAGGCCTTCTCCCACATCATGTATGTTTGGGACCACTGTGGGGGATTTGTCGGCTCGGCATAACCTGTGGAGCATTTTACTTGACTTATCACCCCACTGGTATATCCTGTGTTGTGATGCCACCCAGATCTCCTTGGCTTCCTCCATTACATATTGTTGTATTTCTGATTGTGTGTGTAGCAAATTGCGCCAAATAGATGGGCTGGGGGCTTAGTTGAGTTGTGTCGCCAGAGACGCATGGCGCGCCTTAAGGTCTACTAAGTGCTCTTGCTGTGCGCGTTTCTCCTTGGTCCGATTGCTGATTTCAGCATCATGAATAGTGGGCTTCAAGGCTTCCCAGAGGATACCTTTAGAAGGCGGTGACATTCTTCTTTTGAACGTGTCCTTCTGATAGAGATTTACTGTTATTGGATGCTTCGCCTCAGAGTTTGAAGCAGATGACAAACCTCGTTAAATGTTTTTCCTAGTGTCACAGATTTTTTGCTCCTTAAACAAATTCCTATATTCTCAGGAAATATGAAGTCTCCACACCATCAATGCAATCCCAGGTTAAGACTCATATCACTTCTCTAGGACAGAGAAATCTCTCATACAGTCCAGGGGGTGACACTACAGGCAACTGCTCCACTGAGAGTGGGATAAGCCTGTTAATGGCCGGCCTTTGCGCTGTGAATGCTCTCAAGGGACAATCATAATGTTGAATGATGAGGAGGGGGGAGCAGGCAGTGATCTGGGCTGCGATTCATGTCACGACCTGCAAATACTTGGCCACTCTGCATCATAGCTCAGAGGTACTTGCGAAGCGTAGGGTGGCTATTATATGGTTATATCCATGGATGAGGGGTATGGAAGAATGGGCACTTGCAGAAAGTGTGGACAGATAACAAGGTGGAAAAAGATTGCCAAGTGTGAGCTGAGATTCTAAAAGGAATAACACAGATAGGGGAATGGGGAAGCAGCCACAGCTCATGAGCACATGGTAGAGAACTCATCCTAATGCTGAGATGAGTTGAGACGGGGAGGTGATGGGAGAGGGCTCGAATCGGAGGGGGGCTGCTCTAGGCATCCTCGTATGTTGGATGTTCTGCCCATGATGCCAATAATCTTGTACTGTGCCAATCACACAGCTTTTTGCCTGCTTAATATGCCTATTTCAATTACTCAGCTGTTGCATCTTAAAAATCATAAATAATGATTATTAAAAAACAAAAAATATTGTCTGGAGGGTAGGTGTGGTAAGGCAAGGTGGCATGCATTGGCCTAATAATTATATCATGTTGTGACTAAAGATTTGTAGTCCAAATGGGCTTGGATCAGGCCTGTATAAGAAAGCTGAAACCTAAATGTCACATTGTCTGTCCACCAGAGTTGCACCCTATAACCATAACTTTATATGTGGTTTTATCTTAATTTCTACGATGCATTGTCTAAGTACATGGATAACACCCCGCCATAGTAGCTGGCGACTTTAATTGTATGTTCAAACCTCTTGCTTTGACTGCCCCATATCTGATTGAGGATTGGGATAGGGAGGGGTCAATTCCACCACTTAATTTGCCGAAGGTAAGATGGACGAAGAGAGGTGGTCAGTTGCTTGCCCTCATGCTGCAGCATGATTTGAGAGCAACTAATGGAAGAACAAGATTAGACCCAAATGGTACCACACCTTTAACAGACCAAACCATTCAAGCAGAATAGACTACTGTCTAATTACCCCCAATCTGTGGCCTTTAGTAGATGATATGGCTGTGGTGAAAAGATTTGAAAGTGATAACAATGCTCTTGCTCTTACTCTTCTTATGCACGGCAAAGTTCAGTTCCATAACAGGGGATGTCTTGATCCAGGAGTCTTGTCCTTTACTAATAATTTGAGGTCAGTAAAATGGAGTTGGGTAGAAAATCACCCGGAAATGCTAGACAAAGTTAAGAGCAAAATTAGGGACCTAAATAGGCACCTTGGCAAAATCCCTAGCTCTGAAGCAGTAATGAGTTTACGTCTTTGGCATGAGCAGCTCTATAGGGAAGTCAGAGAACTGCTCAGCCAGCCATTTAAGACACGGGGAAGTGGCTGTCATTCTGCTGGTCTGCAGCAAAATCCTAAAAGTTCCTGGTTTAACCAGGAGTGTAGTAAGTCTAAGGGGGAACTCCTTAGTGCCATAAAGCGAAAGGTCCACTCTGAGATTGTGCTCTGTAGAGCCAAGTACAGGCAGGTTATTGCCAGTGCTAAAAAAGAGTGGGAGGGGTTGTTATGGTCAACTTTACGTGCAGCACTTGTAGATAAAGATTCTAAGACCTTTTGGAGAGAGGCCAAACCACTCACTGGCTAAAAGGAGAAAGACCAATGTTAGAATATAATATACAGCCTGAAGAATGGATGACATACTTTGGGTCCCTTTATGCTATTGACAGCTATGTAAGTGGCAAGATAAATGAGGCTGTGGGTAAGGGGTTGATCGGGGAACAGGAACCCCTGGTCTTTTCACTCAAGGAAACCCAACTGGCAATTTCATCATGCGCAATGGCCCGTGCCCCAGGCCCTGACAAAATTCCAAATGATTTGTACAAAGAAGATAATTCATTGTGGGGCACGTACATTAATATGCTATCAAATCTGGTCTTGGCGGGAACTCCTGTACCGCCATCCTGGCTGATTGCAGAAATTGTACCTATCTTTAAGAAAGGCGACAAAACCAAGTCTTCAAGTTACAGGCCGATAAGCCTCATTGACTCGCTTCAGAAAAGTTTTTGCAAACAGGTCTTAGGGAGGCTCCAAGAATGGATGACGGAGTTCCAAATTCTAAGTGACTTCCAAGCTGGTTTTCGCAGTAAAGTTAGCACTTTGGACCAGGTTTTTCATTTTTTTGTATTTATTGGAAAGAAGTGGATGTCCAAGGTAGGAAATTATATGTGGCATTTGTTGATCTGCGCACAGCTTTTGATTCAGTGCCTCGGGCAAAGCTGTGGGGTGTACTAAAAGAGATGGGCTTGCCGATAAACCTTTTAGACATCTTAATTAGACTCCACTCTTCTTATTCAGCACAGGTTAGGTGGGGCCTAAAAAATTAAGTTACAGATACCTTTCCTGTACAGCGTGCTGTATGACAGGGTTGTGTGCTTGCGCCCACCCTTTTTACTCTTTTTATCAATGGTGTTATTAATTTCCTGGACAGGGATGGCTGGGACGCCCCAAAAATAGGCACTAATAAAGTTCCCGCCTTATTAACCGCGGATGACACCCTTCTAATTTCAAAGTCACCCCAGTGTCTCCAGCAACTGTTAAATGATTATATACGTTTTTGTACCGATAGTGGTTTGTTTTTAAACAAGGGGAAAACTAAGTATATGATTTTTAATAAAATGGGAAGCAAAGTATCAAGTAGACCGACATGTGCTGGCAATACCAGACTAGAACAAGTAGATGTATTTGACTACTTGGGTATTCGAGTATTCCTATCAGTACACTGGGATGCTCATATGGAAAAGGTAAAACTAAACCAAATTGTCCAGTGTAACCACATTAGCAAGATTCATAGAAAATTAGTCTCACGCCAAATTGCTCTAGCACTTGAGTTTACAACACTAAGGTATTGGGGAGCATAAAGTATGGTGTAGAGTTGTCCGGGACAGGAAAAATAGCTCCGCTAATTGTTGTTGAAATCTGTTTTTTAAGATCATTAGTGGATTTACCCCAAAGTTCCCAATGAAACCTTTGTATGTGGATCTGGCACATAGAGAGTTAATACACAAGGCGAATTATAAATTGCTAATGTTCTGGTTTAGACCATGGACTGTGGATGAGCTTGAACCATATCGAGAGACTCTGTTACATCTCCTGAGATTCCCCAAAGCATCAAAAATCAACTGGTTCATTGCCATACGGAAAATCCTGGGGAAGCTGGGCATGGATGCTATTTGGTCAAACCCAGGAAGTTTCAGCCGAATCTCAAGTGCAAGAATGTAGAAGTGTTCTGGGAAGCTACCTTAGCAGAGGATGCTTTAGTTTCGGAATCAAGCCTGACTAACGACTTTTTTACATTTAAATGCTTTTTATCCTTCGAACCAAGGATTGATGAAATTGTTCCTTCTTTTGCACGGAAGCTTTTCTTGCAATTCCATTATAAAGCACTTCCTACCAAACTGTTTTGTTCAAAATGGTTGAGCAGTATTACCTTTGATAATCTCTGTCCGACATGCCGAGGAAGTTCGGAATCTATTGTCCATTTACTTTTCTTTTGTCCGTCCTACTGGTTACTGAGGAAAAATGGATTGTTCCGTTATGTACTCTAGTAGAACGTGGTCATTACTTAGAGGTGCTAAAAGCTCTGTACACTGATACTAGACAACCCATTGTGTTTGGCCTTTCTACATTTTGGCATGCGCTCTGGATCAAGCTAAGGAAATTATGTTCTTAAAGCTTTCTGTTGCCCATAACGAATGGGCTTGTCCCGATCCCTTTTGTAATTGTTTAAGATCTTGTATCTATTGGCTCTGTAACCCAGCACATTCAGCACTTTAATTCTGTTCAAACAGACTTGTTATTAGCTGCTATTGCATATTGCACTTTCTTCCCATGGAGTTTTTTTTTTTTAATTGTGTAAATTGTGCAATGGTTTTAGTAACTTTTTATATTGTCTATTTTATCATTGCTGTACGCTCTAGTCTCTGTTATACTGTATACTTTTCAGGATCCTTGTGATTGTAATAAAAGTTACTGACTGACTATCTGCGCCTTGTTACAATTAAGGACACCCTTTTCGTTACACCATCAGTGCATGCCAATGAAGTGTATCATTCAGTCAACTGGAAGCACACTTCCCCGAGGGTTACTAATATCTGGAATTTCACGTGTCCAGTCTCTTCCACCAAACTGGAATACTTGCTAGACATCTGTGTGGATTTAGATTGCTCAGATTCTTACACCGTTTTCTAATTTTAGTGATACGAATACGTTTTTGTACTTTGTTTTACAGCATAGGAATTTGTTCTTCTATTTAATTGACATTGTGTAACATGGTGCAAGACATAATGGCCTTCTCCTTTTGCAGGTTGCCCTTCTCTAACCTTCACCACTTTTCAATAATTATGCTTTACCTTGACCATCACACCAGGGATGGGATATTCACCTCTGTGTCCCCAAGATTCTTTTGTCCTTTATAAGACCAGTGTACCACACCATTGTCCAATCTTTTCTGAGATCACTATCCCTGGAGAGGATGGCTCTAGAGGACTCTCCTGTTTGGTGCTGAGATACATGGATTATAGTGATAGCGCTGCTCCCACTGCATTTAGACTACTCGTGTAAATGCTCATATTCCTCATTGCTATGCTTGGTGAATTGTGGCGATGGGGGCAAGAAGGCAATTGACCCTTGTGATCAATCCTCAACTCTTAATTTGAAGACTGATGGAACATCTGGACGCAAAAATTCCTTGTTGAATTAACATCTGTATTGGATGTTTTTCAAATTTATTACCTGAGTTTTCCATTAGTACAAAATTGCTGCAGAATGGTCATTGTGCAATGCAGGCCTAAATGTTTACAAATCAGAAAACCGCATTCACATTCGAGTAAACACAGCTACATTGACTGGACTTGTTTTTGGATCCAGGCACAAGGTTTGAAAATATTAATCTCTATGATGACAGTTTTGATCATCTCCGTGGATTTGATCCCTTGTTTAATTAAAATGGCTTCTGGACTTCCCTGGAGTTCTCAGGATAATACCCACATGTTTCAGTTCAGTGTATAAAAATAAGTTTATTTTTGTCGATGCCCCTTATACCAGGTATTAACAATTCATCCAAAACACAATACTACAACAACCTTAAAAATACAGAATGTTAAATTACCGTAGGATCCATTAAATAATTACAGTAATCAGATGTTTTTCATATCGAACAACTCTTATATTGCTCTCATGCATGTGTGATTGTGCCCCGTTTTTTAAACTGTAAAAATCCTGAGACTTTTCCATAAAAATATGTGCTCTATATTCGAGGCTACAGAATAGGAGATAAAAAGAAGTGGCCACAAAGAAACTTACACACCACTATCACGACTAACGGTGTAGGACCATCAGTTGTAAAAAAGTCCTATCAGCCCACCCATATGGCGAACATCGTCATCTAGGACTTTGTCAGCAGGTTCTTATATGGCCGAGCCCAATAGTCTTTGCTTGGTACCAGTAGATCCTTATGCTGAAAAGAGATGGATCCTCACTGAGAGTGGTACTGATAGGGTGCAGTGCTCATAAAGATAAGTGACGGTGATTAAAATGACGGTCTGGGTAGAAAAATATGTTTATTAGTATCTCCCGGACGTCAGGTAAAAGAAGGTGTGATGACAGTGTGAAAATATCACTGTACAGTAAGCATTTACAATCTAGGCCAACATGTTTCTGCCGTAGTGGTAACAGTTTACCGGCATTCTTCAGGGCCAGGCTGGAATATAAGCTACTGCAACAACCACCATTATTAGGGTGAGAAAGTGATCAAAAAGAATATATATAACATGGTTTATAAAAAGTGGAATTGTGTGGCTCAATGAACCACCCTACCGTATCCTGGTTAATAACCATGTAACGCGCAGTCCTTTCCCAGCTTTATGTGGGAAGTAAGCCTCACCTCACCCGGCAACGGCTCAGATAAAAGAGGCCCCGCTCTGTCCGTCGGTACCTCCAGGAGTGTGCCTGAACCGAAGGTTATTAACCAGGATACGGTAGGGTGGTTCATTGAGCCACACAATTCCACTTTTTATAAACCATGTTATATATATTCTTTTTGATCACTTTCTCACCCTAATAATGGTGGTTGTTGCAGTAGCTTATATTCCAGCCTGGACCTGAAGAATGCCGGTAAACTGTTACCACTACGGCAGAAACATGTTGGCCTAGATTGTAAATGCTTACTGTACAGTGATATTTTCACACTGTCATCACACCTTCTTTTACCTGACGTCCGGGAGATACTAATAAACATATTTTTCTACCCAGACCGTCATTTTAATCACCGTCACTTATCTTTATGAGCACTGCACCCTATCAGTACCACTCTCAGTGAGGATCCATCTCTTTTCAGCATAAGGATCTACTGGTACCAAGCAAAGACTATTGGGCTTGGCCATATAAGAACCTGCTGACAAAGTCCTAGATGACGATGTTCCGCCATATGGGTGGGATGATAGGACTTCTTTACAACTGATGGTCCTACACCGTTAGTCGTGATAGTGGTGTGTAAGTTTCTATGTGGCCACTTCTTTTTCTCAACTTCCAAGACCTTCAAGTTTTCTTGTTGTGGTAGTATAGTTCATGAGGGGTATGAGCTTGATAGGTCAGTAAATATAGTCCCCTAGACCCTTTTTTAACAGTTGTATTCTACAGAATAGGAGATACCTCACGACCAAGTTTTAAAACACATTCTTCTGGTAATATTTTTCTGGGCACAAAATCCTGTGTCGTCCCACTAGGTTAAGTCAGTGGATGGTTTGTGGGTCCCTCATTTATGATAAATGTTTCGACTTCACTAGAATTAGATTTTATTGCCTCAAAAGATGTAGACAGATGCACCTCCAGTGGTGATGCTTTCCCTACTTCTGCTGTCTCTTTTGCCAGAATAGACTGGTGTGGGGGGGGGGGGTACTGCATCGGTTATCAATTTTATGGCAAAAAGGGGGTGTTATTTGTGTTAAGACAGTGCACTTCCTGCGGTGTGGCCTTTGAGACCAGTGGCAGTCTTCACAGGGGAAGAAGTTCAGAGGAAGAAAAGCTCTGCGAGTGACTACATTGACAATAACATTCTACGCATTGGAAACCCTCTTACTCCAGGTGACAACACAGACATATGGGCCGGACTGACCTTTTATTCCATCGGGCAATTCCCCAGTGGGCTGGTGCAATTGGAGGCATGCTTTAGTAAGGCCTGGGCTGCTGATGGTGCCTCCGTCACTTTCCCCAGCGCCTAGAGATTACCTGCAACATGCACAAGGGGCTTCAAGAGAGAGAAAGAAGGGGAGGAGGGATAGAGAGAGGGTGTGTAAGAGAAAAGAAGAGAGAGGAGAGAACAGAGAGAGGGGGTGAATAGATGGAAGGAGAGAGATACAGCACACACTATAGAAACCAAGGGCCAGATGTACAAGATACACTTTTGCGATTCTCAAATAGCGATTTTTAAGGAATCGCTATTTGAGAATTGCAAAATGGTATGTATGTAGAAATTCGCTATTTTTTTGCGATTTCTTAAAATTCCTTAATTGCGATTAGCAAATTGCTAATCACAATTAAGGAATAATTTCCCATACATTTCTATGGGCCAGGAGGCCCATAGGAATGAATGGGAAATTATTCTCAATTTGCGATTCACAATTTGCTAATTGCAAATTGAGAATAATTTCAAGGGTGCAGGTGTGTCCAAAGGACACCCTGTTGCACCCCTGAAATAAGCATGGGTGCACATGTGGGGCACATACATGCCCTAAGGGCATGTATGTGCATCACATGGCACTTTGAAATATACAAAAATGGGCATTTTTCAAGAAGTTTGCTAATTACCACCAACTTGAAGTTGGTGGTAATTTGTGATTTCTTAAGGACAATTAGCAATTTTTTTTTGCTTCATACATTGCATTTAAGGAATCGCAAATTTTGAGATTCCTTAAATGCAATCGCAAAATAAGGAAACGCAAATTTGTGAATCCTTCTTTTGCACTGAAATTTGCTGCATACATACAATTTTGCTCAAATGAGTTCGCGTACCCATTTCAGCTTCATACATCTGGCCCCAACTCCTCACCAGTTAAAATGGATGATTTAATATTTTGCAGCCCAGCAGTTCGCCTTCAGCCCCTCCAATCACGTGACCCTTATGTTGCTTCTTCTAGATCTACGTCAAAGATTCATTAATCGCCCGGATTTTTTATTTTTTATTAATCAACAGGGCCGTTTACGGTTCCCAGCCTGCAAGGGCCTGGACAATCATTTTCTGTTTATCTGATAGACAATGCATGCCCTGAGAAATGAGTTCAAACAAACTATACATTTAAAGGATGTTCTGTCTCTCTGATTGCCTGGAAGATATTAGTTCACCTTTGCTCCACACAAGTGCATCTCACCACGCAAAAGCTGAAAAAGACATAATGCATATAATTATCACAACAAACAATGTAACAGCAATGTCCTAATTAACTCGGGGAAAAAAGCGACCGCTATTACATCGGATAAGTACACATTACAGCAACACTTACAATGCAACCATGACGAACAAAACACCTCTAATTAATCTTTACAATGTCAGAAAGAGTCTATTGAAAGCCTCCTCTAGATGTTTTGAAATGGGCAGAAAAACTTCTACATTTTGAATAGTTAAAACTAGGATATATTCTACGAGGAGACCCGGATGACCCAATTTAAAGTTTCTCTGTGCTTATGCTGAATAGCAGACACCGGTTAACCGTGAGTATATTTTTTAATTATTATTATTATTTGATTTTGAGATCTCATCATTAAATCTTTTTATAGATTGTACATTGTAGCAGCATTTTACATAGTACAAAAAAAAAACATTGTAACCGTAGACCATCAAAATAGCTGCACCATTATTTCGGTGGATTGTTCCATCATTATGTAATATTTTTTTTATTTATGCTTCTAGAAGAGGGGCCTGAATAATTTCCGCACAGTTCTCAAAAAACTTCCAGAACTCATGAGATTCATCAATAGCAACTATTTTCATTGCATTGATTCTCTCCCTCGTGTATACATTTTTCATTTTTGAGGAGCCAGGCCATAAAAGGTGGTGTATCGATAAATGCAAAAAGAACATTATATGGACTGAATGCTGAACAATGTCAAACATTCACCCCTGTACAGAGATCTGGACCTAAATCCATATTTTTTTTGCTCCCCATGCCATTCCAGTTTGAACCCAGCCATATGCAAATCAGTCTTAACTCTGTTCCCCCACGGGAACAGTCCAGCCCGAACTGCCAGGCCAGGCCTTCCCTGGACTGGAACAAGCATCCTGGAACCTGTTTTGGGGTTTCACCCCTCATCAGCCGGGCTGGTGTGATTCCAGTGGCGATAAACCACCAACGTCTAACCGATCTGAATAAAATTCCCAAGGGATCTGTACTACCATACAATATTGTTATTGTGTCTAAATTCATCTGGGATTCGAGACAATGTGTCGCAAATTGGGGGAACTCTCTCCAAAATTCTACTAAACAGTGGCAAAGCCAAATTGTATGCACCAAGTTCCCGGGTCCAGTATATGTAGGGCATTGCTCATTGATATTTGGGTTCCACTATGAAGAAAGATCGGAGTATAATGGAAGAACCATTGGGCGCACCGATGCAGCCTTTTACAATCAGTGCCTTGTACAGCAGTCATATTATACTCTGAGGTTTCCCGACAAGATGTAAAATTTACACCATGCACTATTTATTGTTAGTATTGCACTAATAACATTCCAAGTGATGAGTGGATTATCTCTAATGCAACCCGCCCTGTCACTAATCCTCTTACTTCCCTCTGAATAAGCTCGCTTGATGTCGTTTTCGCCAGCATACTTGCTAGCATAGTTTCTACGTGTATGCAGGGTAAGGAAAGAAAGTGGACTAGCTATTCTTGAATGTTTATACAAATTAATGTAAGTCGGATGCATACCAGTTCAGGACTCCATATACACCACGTTTTTTGGTGATGATTATGACCAAAATCCCTCCTCTTGTTAATTGGAGTAAGACATTCTGAAATGTCTGGTTATGCAACTGGTCATGTAAATGAGCCGGCAACAGTATATGAGCTGCATGACAGTAATTCCTGAAATCAGGTAATGCTAGCCTCTCTTCTTTCCTGGGATGTTGCTTTTTTAAAGTTTTACTTTTAACTAACTGTATATCCTCCTCATTTAGTAAAATCCTCATTAACTGAGGATAGTGAAACTGTTAACAGTTGTTTGAGGTCTAGATAGAGAACCATATCATCTGCTTATGGTTTACATTTTACAGTGCTCGAACTGTTGAGTTAATTGATTGGCAGGATCTTTTTGCCGTTGTTAGCGGATCAATAGCTATCACAAAGAACAATAGGGAAGAGGGCAACCCTGTTGGGTGCCTCGTGAAATAATGATTTTTCTGTGCTTTTTTACATTCCCTATTAATGTTGATGCAATCTCGTTTTTTTTGGTATCTCAGAAGTGAAGCAAAATCCTCAGCACTGGAAGTCATTGAACACCTTATCCAGTTTCATGTGATACCTGGGACTGAAGAAGGTCTAATAATGTAGATTTTCCTGGTGAGTTATGAAGGACGGTCTTAATTTGATTAAATACTCGGAGGCGAGTATTATGCTTCTCTGATCTTGCTTTAATTCCACAGCAGCAGTAAAACTACTTCAAAAAACTACAAATCCCATGAGGTTAGGGGACAGCCAGACAATGGGTACACACCATGCAGTACAACTGTGGCTAATAGTAGTACAGTGCCATGTATAATACTCAGCTTGACTGTGAACTGCCCTCTTTTCTTGTGCAAGACGTTAAGAATAAACATGAAATAAAGGAAAAATATATTACACATTCAAATGAGCCATAATAAGAGTGAACAGTTCCTGGCATAAGTCGACCCAACCTCACAAGTAAAGAAAAAGAAACAGGAACATCAAAAGAATACATAGGAGAAAAGATCTCCCACAAGAAACAGTCCTGGTTGAGCATTCCTTAGGTGGAAGAAGGCGTAGGTGCTGGAGTCACTCTCAGCGTGGGAAAGAAACATGAAGTTAAACCAGGTTGCGGTGGAATAATACTCACCTCTGTGTCTTCAATAAATGTAAGAGTTTCCTTCATAACTTACTAGGAAAATCGACATTTTAATGCAAGACCGGAGGCTCCTATTATGCTTTTTCAAAGCATGTTAACTACAAGAGAATATGCAGTATGGACAGGTTTACAGTAGAAAGTACAGAAAACATTGTCATTAGACCAATCAGCTGATCTCAAAATGCCCTCCAGAAGGGAGCCTGCCCAAAAACCTTTGGAGGCCTTGGCTCCTCTAGAGGAATGGGCATCAAAATGGTGGTTTCAATACCTGTATGGGAAATGACCCACTTGACGCAGCGAGGGATGGGGAGGTTACTGGTTTGTGGGGTTTTCTGAATGAAATGAGACCCTGGGTCTCTGAGGGCCTCCAGAAATCAGCTGTGAATTTGTTCCTATACTTTGAGACATTGCCCAACATAAAGCTTGGGTTGATCAGGAAAGTATGGATAAAAAACAGCGGTTACATTTGTTCTAGTACATCTACAAACTGTAAAAAGCACACCTGTTGGAGTAAACTGTCGAGAGGAAATGTCTAGAGCTCAAACACCAGACAAACGTTTGATAGAAATCCGATAGAAGAGCATGGTAAGCTTTGCTGACAACATTTTCCAACAAAAAGATAGCATTATCAGGCCATGAAATAAACACATTTAAAATCCCATTAACATCCCACAACATACTGTACTTAGGAACATAAGGATTGGAAAATGTTAATCCCTTTAACAGTCGACAGACGAGCTGAGGTTCTCCCGTTGGTTTTCCATTGATGGAAGGATGATTACTAGATGTGGCAGATCTGTAAAGATTGATAGTATGGTAAGTTTTCCCCCCACTAGCTTTGCCTTCCAACGAGTTAACAATGTAGGTTATATCCGCTGAAAAAGGATTGACACATTTTCCCATACATCAGCCTGCCGATAGAGATCAAGCTGACTAATAAGCTTTTGTGGCATCTGGGGCCCAGGATCTAGTGATGCAAGCTGAAGGTTCTGGCAAAACGAGAAGGGCAGATTGGATCTCCTGCTGTCTTCCAAGCTGAGAGAATGAGTGGATTGTCTAATACCAGCTTGTGAGGAAGGCCAAAGGGATTTAGGCGAAGGTTGGGGAACAAAGGAATCAGAACTGGGAAATTGACCGCCAGTTCCAGGAGAGAAGGAAACCAAACGTGTGATTGCTAGAAGGAAACCACCAATATAGAGTTGCTTATTGGTGTCTGATCTAAGACACGACCCTCAGATCATTAAAAAAGGAGGGAATGCATAATGGGTTGATAGGGACCAGTCCTGAATAAAAGCATCTGATGCTAAAGACGAGGGATCTGGGTGCCAACTGAAGAAGAGAGGAAGGTGATAATTCAGTCTGGAGACAAAGGCCCAGATGTAGGTAATAGCAAATTACCGAATGGTAAATACCGAATTTTACCGATTCAGGATTTACTATTCGGTAATTGCTATGTAGGTAAAATATTCGGTAAAAATACAGAATCGGTAAGATTCGGTAATTACCGATACGGTAATTACCGAATCTGTATTTGCCATTGAATCCTATGGGCCTTGAAGCCCATAGGATTCCATAGCAAATACCGATTCGGTAATTACCGAATCGATACATTTACCGATTTTACAAGGGGGACAGGGTGTCACTTTGACACCCTGTTTCACCCCTGTTTCCTGCTTGTGTGCCATGTGACATACATACATGCCCTTAGGGCATGTCTGTGTGCCACATGGCACAGGTGTACATGCACAGATGTGCATGTACACTGGAATTCGTTATTTGCCATGGAATAGTATTCCATGGTAAATAACGATTCAGTAAGGTCCTGTGGCACTGATTACAGTGCCACCTACATATGGATTTACAGAATCAGTATATTTACTGATTCTGTATTTTAGCGGTTCTGTAAATTTACCGAATCGGTAAATATACTGAACCTGTAAATAAGAGGCCCCCTTCATGTCAAATCCCAAATACCGGTCGGTAACAGCCGAAATCGGCCATTACCGACCGGTATTTGGCGACCTACATCTGGCCCTAAAAGTTCTATCTGAAAAGTACCATATTTGTGAAGCAGGGACTTAAACACCAAAGGATGAAGCTTCCATTCACTTGAGTCTCAAAAGTTGTGGGTGTGCCAGTCTGCTACAAAGTTTCGATCTCCTGGCAAGAATGTTGCTTATACAGAAATGCTATTTAATAGGCAGAATTCCTAAAAACGTTTGGCTAGTTCCACCAAGGGTTTTAATCTGGTGCTGCCCAGGTAATTTATGTAATGGACTGCAGAAATGTTGTTCATGTGCAGAAGAATGGAGCAGTGTACCCTGTTTTTTGCTAGGTTTTTTATCACAAAGGAGGGTGCCAGCATCTCTAAGCAGTTGATGTGCAATTTGGACACCTCGCGTGAACAAATACCGCCAGTCGAGATTGGTCCACATCGAGTGCCCCACCAAGACCGACTTGCATCGGATTCTAACACAAGATCGGGGTTGAGGCAAAGATGGCTCTGCTGTTCCAGATATCTAAATGGTCTATCCACCACTGAAGCTGTACACAGGATTCTGAATTTAAGTGGATGAGGCCGGAGTAGGCAAGGCCTCTGTAAAGGTGGTCAATTTTTAGTCTTTAAAGAGTCAGTTAGTGAAGAGGCCCTGGAAAAATAGCCTGCACAGAAGATGAGAGAACACCCACAATTCTTACTAGAGTTCTGAGAGAGATTACTGAACTCCGATTGGTTTGGAGAATTTCAGACTTGATGGTCTTGATTTTTTTTGAAGGAAGATGGAGAGTTGTGCTAAAAGAGTTTATCAGAAAACCTAGGAATTCCATCTGTTATCAAGGGTTTAACATTGATGTATCTGTGTCGATAAGAATAACCCAAGTACAGAAGAAGAGAACATGTGAGATGCACCTCTTTTTGGAGAGTGAGCAGATTTTGACTCATTATGAAGACATCGTCCAAGTAAATGATGAGCCGTACCTTGGGCTCTAAGGAAAGCAACCATGTTTCATTTGTTTGGTAAAACCCCATGGTCCTGAGGAAAGTCCAAATGGAAGAGAGGGAAAGTGATAGGTTTGATCTTGCCACTGAAATTGGAGGAATTTCCTGTGGTCTGAAAGAATTTATACTGTTATATAAGCATCTTGAAGGTACAAACGAACCATACAGATTTGCTGGAGTAATGAGTCTCTGAGATGGATAATAGTCTCCATATTGGAATGTCGATAAATAAAAAACTAGTTGAACTATAGAAAAACAACTAGGACGGACCTGTCTAGCAGATTGTCCGACACTGCAGTGCCCAGCACCGCAAGGGTTTGTCTTCTAACAAACCCTTGCGGTGCTGGACACTGCTGTGTCAGACAATCTGCTAGACAGGTCCGTTCTAGTTATTTTTCTACCATTTACCAAGCGACAAGGACGGCACACAATCAGTCCTAGCTCTCCCATTTGTTTATTGAAGAAACTGGTTGAACTGTCAGATATTGAAGACTGGTCTCAACTTCTTTTTTATTTGGATGAGAAAAATAGAGCTGAAGAAACCTGAGGGATTAGCAAAGGTCATTTGAATAGCCTGCTTTTGCAAAAGACACTGTATCTTCAGAGAAAGGACATTGGAAATTTCGGGAGCATAACCTTGCACAGTGTTGTAGAATTCCTATAGTCCGACCCCCGGGACATATTGTTTGGGGTCAAGGGCAACAAGTTTTCAAGTGTATTTTGTCCTTGAGACAAGTAGGTCCAACCCCCTACATCACAAACCCTTTGGCTTCTATTTTACAGTATCACATTGTTGTAGGGATTCTGCTCTGGAACAGAACTATGCTTGGAACCATAGAATATCAGTATGCAGGAAGTGAGTCACCATACCACCTCAGTGTCCATGAGTCTGAGTCCAGGTCCAACTAGCATTAGTGCCTCACTTCCCCTCCTAACCTTACCAGAGAAACAAGTGAATTGGCACCCCAGAACACAACACTCTTAACCCTCTTATGAAAATCTGTAACAGGACACACCCTTTCGCTCTCTCACTCGTTCTTGTCCACAATGAGATAATCAGGAGATACAAAGAAAGTTTAGAATATTTATTCAAACTACCGTGCTCTGAAATACAGTATACGTGCCACAATTAGAAAATAGATGCATAATAAAAAAGACTGTTAGCATGATTATTAGTCCCTATACCATGGCAAGTGCTGTCATTTTATAGAATAGAACAGAGTGGCATAAACCCCCTTCCCTGCTACTAAAGCAAAATGATTATATGAAAGATCTCTTTGATTACCGGCAGACCTCCATACCTTAGCATACACAGATGGATGCTCTATTTCTCGGCGGACGCAGTGCTCTTGTGTCAGAACTGTCGTTCCATGTATGTCTGTGACTGATGTACTCATCTATATGATAAGACGTGTGCACATAAACAACAACTACATTCTTGTTTTATGTCTCGTTGCTAGTACTTGCCCAGAAAGAATAACAAGACACATTGTTGTTTGACCTTGTCTATGGGGTTCAGACTAAATCCCAGGAAAAGAACAGAATGAAAAAAAATATATGCAAGTTCCATGTGACTGTACAATGTGGCACAAAGCCAAAATGTGTTTATATAGTAACATGTGCAATTGAATACGAGGCCTACAACATGCACAGTTAGGCTAACACAGGGAAAACAGCACTGGGCCCTGCAGGAAACACACAACAACATTACAGTTCAGGGAAGGGCATTGTCTGAAGTTAAGTAACTTCAGTTAAGGTAATATTGACAGGTGGAACAAGCTTTGTCCAACCTTCTGCGGAGAAGAAGGTGAGCTTAGAGGGGTCGATAGTAGAAGTGACGGTAATTTTGAAAGGTAAAGAAGGACATTCTGACTTTAATTTAGCTCTAGTTTGCTTGTCTAGAGGTAAGTGTAGGTAAGAGATAATGTATTCTCCAACGTTTTCAGTCGGGAACTACTCATTGAAACTGGAATGATTAATCAAATTAGGATCAAACATCGAAACCCCATCAGAGTCCAACACAATTTTGAGTGCAAAACGATTGTGAGAGAGAGAAGACAACTTGGCTTTCTTGGGGGGCAGCAACTCCATCTTTATCATTGCCTAAATCCAGATCATCACCATATCATCATCGTATGAGGAATATGTGCAATTAAAATAGGAGACAATTTAATATTGCTGTGTTTAGACTTTGCCCTACACTTTACAGACAGCAAAGTGTTATTCCCCTCCTTGGAAGGAGGCTTTGGAGGAACTGTGCCTTCTGCCTTGCATGAGGAAATCTCATCAATCAGTAGCGCAACATTAGATTTAGATATAGCTTTAATATTAGCTGCTATAGGAAAACCGGTAGCCTTGTGCTTTCTACTTCCACCCGCAATATCGGCCAAAATTGTCTTAGGCAAAAGGTTTCTCATAGAATTTTCAATATTCTCTGTTACTTTGTCCATGGAGGCTGCGACAGCCTGCTCTACTGATGCTTGAATAAAATCATTCAGATTGTCTTTAAGAGAATTCTTCCCATCATCTTATTCATACAGTAAAGGAGAGCTACCTATCTTCATTAATGTATTATTTGCAGAAAAAGGCAAGCAAGGAGTTAAAACTGAGGGAAGGAAAAGACAAAGAACTCCTTCAGGGTGTGTCAACACTGAAGGGAAAGAAACCAGAGGAGATAGAGGAAGGCCAAGGGGCGGGAGCTCAGGCTGGGCCTCTGTGAGGGGCAAACGTCTGAGTCGGAGAACATCAACAGGAGTGAAGCTTGGAGGCAAGGGCTCGTAAAAGAAGGCCAAAAAACTGCGGAGCCAGAAAGAAGCCTGAGGAGAATAATGCACGTTTTTGGACTGCAACAAAATGGCGACCGTGGTCCAAGATATGCTAGAGCGTGAGGAACAGAGCACGAGAAAAGGAGCACTCGGGAGCAATGCGACAACGTGCCAATAGGGGAATTAGAAAAACCAGTATGAAATTTGCAATATATGCCCAAATACAATAAAATAAGCAATATGATAACCATATGACAACAAATGTGAAAGGTAAAAGTATAATACTTATCTTGAATGAGAGCAGCAAGGAAAGAGGACTGTTCGCAGTCAAGCTAAGTATTATACATGATACTGTAATACTATTGGCCACTGTCGCACTGGTTGTACTGTGGGTTAGGTTCCCATTGGCTGGTTGTCCCCAGGTTTCATGGGATTCATGTTTTTTTAAGTAGTTCTTGACTGCTGCTGTAGTAATTAAGCAATATCAGAGAGGCATAATAGGAGCCTCCAGTCTTGCAATAAAATTAGCAGAGCACATTGAGTACTGTTTTCCTGCCAAACCCAATCAGTTCAGGCCCAGGACTGTTTTGGTGGCTTTTGGTGACTGTTGAATAAAGAAAAAGATACTGACTTTTGCTATAAAACAGAAAGAGTGTAAAATGTACTCATGGGGATGCTAAAAGGAAGAGAACTTGCATTTAAAATGCTGGAACGTAAGCTACGCTGCTTCATCAGAAAAACTGAAAGTACTTGTATCAGACCTGACATTCTTGATGTGTGTTCCCCCAGACTTTGTGATGTCACTCCAATATTTTTGTTGCAATCGCGTTTGTTGGTTTCTCGACTATGCACTTTGCTGCTGCTAACCAGTGGTAAAGTGGTTGTCCTATTTCCATCAAACATGGTAATATTGGTGCACACCCAATCAGCTAAAGTAATTTACTCATGTTTCCCTAGTAAGTGGAACTAAAGTACCCAGGGACTGTACATTAAATGCTACTAGTGGGCTGCAGCACTCATTGTGCCACCCATGAAAGCAACACTGTAAAATTAGTCTCTGGCCTGCAATTGCAGCCTGTGGTGCATTTTTAAATTGCAATTTCGACCTGGCAAATAAACCTCTTGCTAAGCCTAAATCTTCCTTTTTTGATACCTACAAGTCCCCCCTAATGTAGGCCCTAAATGCTCATAGGTCAGGGGGCATGGTATTTAAAAGATGTTACATGTATTTTTTAGGTTTGGCATGTCTTGGTAGTGAAAACACTCTAAAGTGGTTTTTCGCTGTGGCAAGGCTAACCTCCCATGGATTAACACTCGTTCACCCTATTACATTTAATTAGTGATACATTCAGTTTGGGAGCAGCTAGAGAAATACTTTTCCCGCTCATTTTAATGTAATTTAAAATCCTTTTTAATGGTAAAGTTGGGTTTTAAACTATTTTTGGGGAAATTCACTTTAAAAGGTTGCTATTTTCCTACCTAAAGGTTCTGGGGCCTTTCTGTGAGTGGCCCGCTACCCATGGCCTTTTTTATGACTCCTCGATTGGGAAATGTGTATTGAAGCCAGACAGTTGGCAAATGGCCTGGGTGTAGAGTGAGTGGGTCTTCCTAACAGGATGGCTTTGGAGGAGTTGTGCTCTGCCCTGATTAGACCTCAAATGAACCTGCCTATAGAAAGGACAGCAGGCCTGACTCTGCCTTTTGTTTCCCTAGCCAGGCAGAAGTGACACCCAGGGAGGAGGAGAGAACTGACCCGAACTAGTTTTGGGGGTAGACAAAGGATTGTCCCCCACCCACAGGCTGGCACTGGGTATAAAAGTGGCACCCTCAGAATCTGAAATCAGAACACTCCTGGATCTGAGAAGATTCAGATGAACAAATTCATGCTGTCCGACGACTTGACCTGCTTACTGTAAACCCAATGACCCCAAACGTATCTCCAAGGATTAGTTGGCTGATCTCATGTTAAAGCTACAGGGACACACCAAGCTACAAGAGGTTTTTTACAGCATCTGCCCAGTTGATAAAGACTGAACCCTGCTGTGGGCTCTACCTGCCACAATGTGAGTCTTTAATTGCTTTCTCTAAGGGCCTAGGGGGCTTTAAGAGTATACTCCTGTGGTGTATTGAGACTTAAAGGATTAAAGTCAAAAGGTAAAATCTTTGACCAGGACAAACCTGGGTGATGCATCTGACTTGCACTCCCTCATGGTCAGAGTTAAATTTCCTCTGTGTCCTTTTCTACCATTGCCATTGACTATTATTCGCACTTTGAATTTCTTGCCGTTATTTTTACTGAAAACATTAAGTATAAATAGCCCCACTTCCTATTTTTTAGAAATCGCTATTTGAGAATTGCAATTTGGGATGTATGTAGAAAATAGCAATTTTTTTGCGATTTCTTAATATTCCTAAATTGCGAATTGCAAATTGCAAAATCGCAATTAAGGAATAATTTCCCATTCATTTCTATGGACCAGGAGGCCCATAGGAATTATTGGGAAGTTATTCTCAATTTGCGATTCGCAATTTGAGAATCGCAAATTGAGAATAATTTCAAGAGTGCAAGGGTGTCTTGAGGACACCCTGCTGCACCCCTGAATTTTACATGTGTGCGCATATGCCGCAGATACATGCCCTAAGGGCATGTTTGAGTGCCACATGGCACCTTCATAAATGCCAAAAAGTGAATTTGTGAAAGAAATCGCAAATTAACACCAACTTGAAGTTGGTGGTAATTTGCGATTTCTTAAGGTGAATTCGCTAAACTTAAATGTTTCTTACATAGCATTTAAGAAATCGCTTTTTGCGATTCCTTCAATGCTTGCGCAAAGTTAAGGAATCGAAATTTTGCAATTCCTTCATTTTGCAATGCTATTTCCTTTATAAATCCTGTTGTCCTGATTTTTAGTTGCAAACGCTGGTTTTTTTGCGAATCACAGCGTTTGCGACTAAAAATCCAGTAGATACATCGGCCCCTTAAACACTTAGAAGCATGCAGACGAAAGCCTACAAAAGTGTGGTTTACAAGAAAGAAAGATCAAATAAAAAATAATCTCAAAAGTTCTTGCCATTATCCCCCTCCCCCGATATTTCTGGCATACCAAGGGGTGAAGGCGTCAGACAATGAGGCCACCAAATATGAGACAAGTTAGAAATTTTACCAGCAAAGATAATTACCTCTGTCTGATCAGTGTTGTATAGGGAGTAGATTAATATTCATCCAGTCCGCAATACGGGCAGTTTTGGACCCTGGGTACCTGCCTCCCATAATCAAGGATTAAGAAATCAATCAGATAAATCCAGATGAACTAATTTAGCTGAGCCTTCTGTCCTAGGATAGATATGGAGATGATCTAAAGAGGTATTGAAGACTCATTCTGTTCTGTCCAGTTGGCAGAAATGTGCCTCAGTAAAATCTAACATCTGGAAGAATTCTATAAAAAAATATCATGTTCATATTAGCTCCTGTTTCTGACATTTTAGAGTTTCCAAAAGCTAAATCGGCCTAGCATTGACTAAATTGGATGTACCAGCATTATTTTTTAAAGAAAGACGAAATCATTACTTTTTCTATTTGTCAGACATGCTAGCAGAAGCTATGGAGCTGTTACCAATTTGAGTAGCTGCATTTCCTAATTATGCACAGGTTCATTTAATAATTTTCATATTGCAAGGATCCAGGTGACAGATGGATCATAGGTATCAAATTTTGCTCAGAAAACACTCCTCAGATACCGGCTGAAAGCAGGAAAGAGGGTTCATTAAAGGAGGAACTCCTGCAGTGGTTCAAACATTATGATTGACATTATCACTGTTGAAGGAAGCTCTAATGTTACCACTTTTTCAGAAGAAATGATGCCCTTTTTCTCCACAAAAGGACACTGAGCCTGGAATAGCCGCCGTAATCTGTGCTAGATAGTTCTTTAATTATTTTTAAAGCTTTGTTTGGGGTATTAAATGCTCAGTTAATTGGGTTTTAACCCGTTCAGTGCTGCGAACGTCCAACGGTCGTCGCGTGCACTACCTCGCTAGTGCTGCGCCCGACCGTTGGACGTCCGGATCCCGTTAGCGCAATCGAACGTCTGCACTGGGGCGGAATTTGCGGCGCGCTTAACGGGTTAATAGTAAGCACATTGGTATTTGCAGATGACGAAGGAAAGGTAAATGCAGGTGGGTAAGTATGAATTTACTATTTCTAACTTCACATATACGTACCTTGAAGATATATGTACGGCGTGGGCACATATATTTGGAGCTAGGTATAGAAAATCTAGACTTACTTACTGGTCAATATTTTGTGCTTGATATTTAGTGCCCTCAATATTCTGATTTCGATATTTAGAATGCACGCGATACATGAAATGCCAACAAACAGACGTGTTGGCAACATTGTAACTAAAAAAAAATACATTAATATTTTTTAAAGCAAAGCTACTGCTTTGTTTATAAATAATGTAATATAATTGTTTTAGTCAAGTTTTGCTTTGCTTCACCTTAGCATGTGCACTTTTGTCTTCATATGCTATGCTTGTGTTCGTGCTATGCACATCCTTGGAACGCTCTTACTCAGGGATTCTTGGTCTATCAGCATTGATCTGAAAGTGGCTCTTTAAACTAACTAGCTTAACTATGAATCTTTTGGCACTACATCACGGGGATCAGAAAACCATTAAAATAAATGGGGTGTGAGTGTCTGTGATGGATTGGCCGCGAACGGGCTGTTGGCCCTGTAGTTAGTCTACGCTGTGTACAGTCGAAGGCAATGCCTGTCTTGAAGGGGCTGCCTGTAGCCAACCCACGCCACCCACAGCCACTGGCTCTGCACATTGGGGATGTGCATAGTTATGTATGGCAATAAAATATTACTTTACGTTAAACAAATCCTAGATATTCATTGAAAAAAACAAAGGGTAATACCGTATGGTAATAATATCTAACTTTACATTTTAAAAAAAAGTAGAAATTCGCTGAAAAAACAAAAGTTAAAGTCACGTTATAGTTAGGTAAAGATGTCAGTTTTAAAAAATCGGACCTATATATATATGTGTGACCAAGGCCTCTGTGAAGGCCGAAACGTTATGCTGAGGTGCGCCTTCATCACGACTGAATAAACCACTGCTCACCTGCACTTGGGTCTCCTCTCTTCTTCTGCGCCGTTGGTATCCGTGATTGGGCTCCAGGCGAGAGAAAGCTGAGATTGTTTTTATATATATATATATATATATATATATATATATATATATATATATATTAAAGAGTGAGCCCAAACCTTTGAGGCTGGTAATCCCAGGAACCACAGCACCAATCACAACACCCAATACAGCGTTGGAAAGGGCAGTTGCAGTAGAAGGACATAGGCTATGCAGACGCCCACCATATACATTTAAAAGGTAAAAGAACCGTGCCAGCAAAGTAGTACCTTGTGGGCGTGTCTGCATTGTGCTGTGGGCGTGTGCTGGGGGTGTGACAAATGCTGGGGGCATGTGGCACGGTCTGCTCTTCATGCCATGTCTCATATTGTGTGCTAATCCCACCCTGCTCCCTTTAACCTCTTGGCTGCTAATGACAAGGGTAACTCGTCATGGACTTTCCATTGATTTCAATGGAAATTATATGAGATTAATAATACTGCCTTAGCAGTAAAGGGGTTAAATACCCCTGCACCCCATAATCATAACCCACCCTTACTCCTTAAATACCCCAACACCCTTAAACACTAACCCATCTAAACCCTAAAAATACCCCTGTACCCCAAAACCCAAACTTAGCCCTGAACCCTATAAATACCCCTGTACCTCAAAACCCAAACCTAGCCCTGAACCCTAAAAATAACCCTGTACCCCAAAACCCAAACCTACCCCTGAACCCTAAAATACCCCTGTACTCCAAAACCCAAACCTAGCCCTGAAACCTAAAAATACCCCTGTACCCCAAAACCCAAACCTAGCCCTGAAGGGAAAAGTTGCGAGGAAGGAATTGGGAAATTGTCCTGGTGGTGTTGTGACTGTCTGTCATGAACATTTTATGCATTTAGTTGTTCCTACAGTCGTTACAGTGACCATACAGGAAGAAACTTTGGAGATTATGTTCCTTCCGCGGTCTCAGCATAGTGATGTCACTGTGGACAAGTGTGTCTCTAAGGCTGCGTCCCCTCCTGTAGGTGATTCTAGGCCTATTCTGTATTGTGTAACCTATGGTGGGATAACTCGTGAGTAAGCATGGGTGTAAAATCCGTTCCGCTCGCGGATTTTGCGGATTTTCGGTAAATTCGCGATCCGCGAACGCTCACGAATTTACCGCAAATTCGCACGCAGCAGATTTTTTTTTCTTGGTGATACAATTTTGTGGCATGCGGCGTAAATTCACAATTGTGAACATGTAGGTGCGGCGGGCAGAAACAATCTCGCACTCGCGAAATTACAAAATTTGCAATTCTGCACAAGAAATCCACTAGCAAGCAGCATATACCTTCTGAAAATGATGATTTTTATCAGAATAACTCCTCAGGTTGACATTTGCCTGCCCTTTTTTGGATTTGAGGCCTTTTGACTTTCTTTGGATCACTTTTGGATTAGAAATCAACTTTCACAAGTAAGTTTGTTTGGGGCATTACATTTGCTGTTCTGCAGAAAAACGAGTTTTGCTAAACTGAAAGCACTCAGCAGGTGCAAAAGTTCAAATTCATCATTAGTAACCATTCCCTGTAGTGCTTCCTGACTGGGGCCCCTCCAGAGTTCAGTTGCTAGTTGCAACAATTGTATGACCCTGCTCTGACCCTCACAGCTGGATCATAGAATAGCTACAAGTAGGCCACAAAAATCCTGGAAAAAAAATTGCACTGCAACAGAAAGCAAATTACAGATAAGGAAGCAGGTGCCAGGCTGGAATTTTAAAACAGTGACACATTAATAAATCAACCCCAAATTCATTCATGTCAGTTGAAGCAGGGCAGGTGTGCTTGCTTTTTCCCCCCATAATCTACAGTGATTATGATGAACCAGAGGGTGGCATTGATGTACCAGAGGGTGGCATGGGTGAAACAGAGGGTGGCAGTGTTGAAACAGAGGGTGCTGTGAACCTGTGATGATAAACCAGACGTAAAAACAACATAGTCGCGACCGTTGCGTGCCGACAAGTACGATCGCAATTGCGAACTGGTACAAAATCCTCGCGAACTGGCAGAAACCCTTGCGAACACTATAAAAGCAAAAAAATCTGCAAATTCGCGAGAATTCGCGGATTTTGCGGATTGCAAGTTCGCAAATACGCAAATTCGCGAACGCCAGATTCGCAAAATTCGCCCATGCTTACTCGTGAGTATGTCCCAGCTCTTGACAAAAATTCTTTAGATGTCTTTGGAATTGTTGTTGTATGTCAGGATAATCCTAGTCCCCTCTTCACTGTCATCACCCTTACTGATGATGGGGTCAAATAGTATCTGGCCTCTAGTGATTTTGCTGACTTTGTTACATTGTGGGTAACCTCTCTCTCTGAATCTCTTAGTTTGTTGCAATATAGGAACATATTATACATGTTACCAGTTATGTATTTTAATATAATGTTTATTTTTTAGTAGTTCGCTTAAAAATTCTGTTTTCTTAAAAAGAGCAAAAAAGAGCGCACTGACTGTAATTAGAATGTTTGGTTTTTGACAGATTTGACAGGTTTTTGGTTTTCACAGATAAAGTGTTGATAAATGGACCATGGCATTATGGAACTCTGTGACTACAGTGTGCATGCATGATTATGGGTTTACAGCATTTGCCACATAATTTGCATAATCTGCAGATTTTACAAAACTAAATTCTAGCACTTCCTAAAATGTACTGCATAATATGAGTTTTTATACCACTGCATTTTTTTGCCACCATATATATTGGGACCATGGAACTCTTTCTGCACTGGAGAGCGGCACTTAAGAGCAAATACCAGCACAAAGCCGGTGGGCCCCACCTTGACACCATAACCTCCTACCACTGTCTCAATCGAGTTAAAAAATTGCTAAAGCCAGCCCCTGGCTGGAAGCAGACCTACATGGTCCCAGTCATAGTTCTCTCTCACCTGCGCACATGAGCAGGTGCACACATTCTGGTTTCTGTCAATGCATTCAGCCACTAGCAGCAGAAAGCCATTCTTAATTGCTTGCTTCCTGCTAGTCAGTTCTGCAGCCGGTACTTCCCTCTTCTTGCATGTGACCTTCTCCTAGAGAATGGGCCTAGTACTTGTGTCCTTCCACGGCCTGAACATTTGGTACCTATTTTTCTACTTTTTGTTGAGCCAATCAGACAGCATCTATGCTAGCTGGCTCTGTCATCTGCTCCATCCGGATGTCTGTTTCTGTTGGCTTTTTCCCCCTCCCTCCCATTACTGTGCTCCCACTCTTGTTTAAGTAGCTTTCACCACTGTTTGCAACTGCATCTTGGCCACATCCTTACTGTGTTTTTGTGAAAGATCTTTTCATCAAAAATGACAAACAGGTGGCATTACAACATACAGGTAGAACGGACCTCGTGCAATCAATACAGTCTAGTGAAAATGCAGCTTCTCACTTCAGGAAGTCCTAAATTCTCCCTCCCCACATGTGATATATACCGGCTTTAATACCCAGGGCCAGAAGTGAAGTAGTGTGGCTCACTGGTTAGAGGCGGCAGACCCGAGAGCAGAGGACGGCCCGGGACCAGGGTTCGATTCCCGGCGCGGCAGGTTTCTGGACCAGGGTCAGCGGACTCGATAATTCTCTCGCCTCGGTGCCCACTCTGATCAGCGATCACACTCTGCAACTCTGGGCATTAGCTTGCCTCATCTTCACTAACGGCCCCACCAGACCGCCGGGGATGCCTGGTCTCACCCTGGAGATACCCATTAAGGGACCATCTCTCAGGGAAGCCAGGAAGGGTTTCGCAGCGGTCGAAGCGCCTTAGGACCCTACGGGTAAGTAGTGCGCTATATAAATGCCTATACATTTACATTTACATACATGTAGGTAATCCAGATTTATCGATTCTAAAATTGCGAATTTTACCGATTCTGTATTTTAGAATCGATAAATGGGATGTAGGTATTCATTCGGTATTTTTTACCAAATCGGTAAGATTCAGTATTTCTCATTCATCCCTATGGGCCTCCAGGCCCATAGGAATGAATAGGAATTACCGAATCAGTAAATACTGATTCAGTAAAATGGGGAACACATTCAAGGGAGGCAGGGTGTCACTTTGACACCCTGTTGCACCCCTGAATACTGCATGGGTGCACATGTGGCACACATACATGCCCTAAGGGCATGTATGTCTGCCACATGGCACTGTTTTAATTTACAAAAAATTGCTTTTTGTAGGGTTTTCGATATTTACCACCAACTACAAGTTGCAATCGCAATTACCACCAAGTAGGAGCAGGTGGTAACCAGGTGCAACCTATTTAAGGAGTACCAGAATGCAACAGACTTTTTTCCACAATGGCGGGGCTTTACTTGATAGCCAGGAGGATGCGACTCAGAGCTGCTGCACAGAGCAGGAGACGCCAGGAGAGGATATTCCGTGCGCGCTTTACCACCTACCAGCGCACTGAGGAGGACATCTACAACCACTAGAGACTGGATGAAGACAGTATTCATGATTTAATTGAAGAACTCAGACCCTTCTTTGAACACCCCACATGCAGGACACATGCTATCCCCACTCACATCCAGGTCCTGTGTTCACTACACCTGTTGACCTCAGGTCGTTTTCAGGGGGTGATAGCCACAGCAGGAGGGGTGTCACAAAGTGCACTTTTGTGCTTTTTCCATGTCTTCCTTGATGCCATGGTACAGAGAATAAAACACCACATTTACTTCCCAAGCACCCCACATGCACTAGACCAGACCAAGCAGGACTTTTACCAAATTGCCCAATTCCCCCACGTGCTAGGATGCATAGATGGGACACATGTTGCAATCTCCCCCCCCTAAACCAATGAGTACGTGTTCAGGAACCGCAAATGCTACCATTCACTAAACATACAGGTGGTGTGTGATGCCAAACACATCATCACTGACATAGTAGCAAAATATCCAGGCAGCACACATGACGCTTTCATCTTCCGTCACAGTGGGATATACCGTAGACTCTCCAAAGGGGAGTTTGGCGAGGGATATCTAGTAGGTAAATGCATTTAAACATATGGCACATTTGTACTTACTACCATGTGCAGTTCAGTGACTAACCATTAACATTTCAACCCACAGGTGACAGTGCATATGCAGTCCGGGATTTCATTTTGACGCACTACCTGAATCCTGCCAATGCTGGGGAGCGGCGATACAACAGAGCACACATAGCAACCAGAGGCACCATTGAACGCAGATTCGGGATACTTCAGAGCAGATTCCGCTGCCTCCATAAAAGTGCAGGTGCACTACAATACAGCCCAAAACATGTTGCAAGATAGTGGTAGCATGTGCCAGGCTGCCCAACATCGCCACCAGGAAAGGCACACCAGTGGAGCTGAGTCAATCAGAATCCTCTGACGAGGAGGGGCCTGGACCAGGACGTATGGCAGCTGGTTAGCGGGTGCAGCAGTTGGGCGCCAGAGGCGTGATGAGATCACGCGCAACTATTTCTAGGTAAGAAAAAATTACACAATGCCATATCTTATGTGTGTGACTGTGTTTTTATTCCTTAAATGCAGGAGAAATAATGCCACACATCCTTAATGCCAATTAGTCACACTCCATTTGTCATGCACATGTTTTCCTCACAGTGCAATATAGAATACAGGAGTGAGTGTAAAGTCAAGTCTGTAGCTCCCCTCTCCCAGTGGTATCAGACTAAACACCTCATATGCGGCGCAGCCTAGCTGAGGCCCCTGTTGGTTGTTGCACAGCGTTATCCTCATTGGACATTGTAGGCCTACTGTTTCTGCCACTACGGCGCCTCTCCATGATGGGTGGTGGGGTGTTGCTGCTCCGCCCTGTTCGTGCGTCCTCTTCACTGGGAGTAAGTACTCCAGGCCCTGTAGTACGAACTGCCTGCAGCTCGTCTACAGCAGATGTTGCCTGCACAAGTGCACTAGCTATATCCTGGCTACCATGTGCCAAATCCCGCTGCATGTGTACGCTGCGCCTGGACAGGATGTTTGTGGCAGAGGCCAGGTGGTTAATGGCTGTATATCGATCCAGGCGCTGCAGCTCTCGGCGCCTAGCAGCACAGTCTGTGCGTAGTTCTTCACAAAGCGCCTGCATGGCACCCCTCAGTTCACCCGTTATTCCCCTGAAGCCTGCCCTCACCTCTCTTTGTAATGATTTAATGTTTTTTGCTTGCAGACGCTGTGCCTGCAACATATTCCGTTCCATGCCGGCAAACACTGAACCCTCACCCCGATCTTCATTATTGCTGGTTGTGCGACGTCTGCGCCTGGCTGTGGCTTGTGGGACTTGGTGGTCTCGTGCATGTACTTCTTGCTGTGGCCGTGTGGTTTCGGAGGACACATTTTCATCGCTGTCCTCTGCCTCGCCCTCCATTGATGGTAGTGGTCTGACTATGTGTCTCCTTTGTTTCTTTTGAGTGATGACAGGGCTGTCCTCCCCATCTGTGTGCTCCTCATGCCCTGCGTCTCCTAAGTTTGGATGATCAATCAATGATCCACTTCCTGTAGGCTGTGTTATAGATGGTGCTGTGGACAGAATAGCACACATTTATTAACTGTACTCACTTGCACTTTGAAAATAATAAATTTCACCGTTTGGGATTACATTTCTTAATTATTTCCCTTTCCTGACCTGCACATGCTATTTGGGACTGGCTGGCTGAAAATGCACAACTTTGAATTTCATGTGACCACATCTCCCATAATTCATTGCTGTGTCTGCCTGTGTACCTGTTCTGGACTACAAAACATTTTTCCTGCCCCTAGGTCGCTGCTGGGGGGTGTTTGGGTGATGTTAGGGGTGTGATGGCATGATTCTTACCTGATACAGATGCTGGTTGATTGGAGCTGTCTAGATCAGCCACGCCCATTACGCTTTCTGGTTGCAGGAACCCCTCCACCAGTTCCTCCAGAGGTGTTGAGTCCGACACTGTTGAGGTCCCTCCACCAGTGTGCCTTGACTGCTCCAGCCTGGCAGCTAACTTCTCTTTGGAGCGCTGGCGCAGGTCATACCAGCGTTTTCGTAGTTCATCTACACTCCGGTGTGTCACCCCCACTGCGTTCACTTTCTGCTGTATGTCAGCCCAAATGCGCCTTTTGCGGGTCTCTGGCACCTTCAAAGATTTCTTGCCAAACAGTAGCTCATGATTTGGCACCATTTCCTGTATTAAGGCCTCCAGTTCAGCCTCAGAGAATTTCTGTTTCCTCTTCCTTGCACATTCTCCCTCTTGCTGCTGCTGCTGGGTTTCCTGGCTGGGCATGTCTCCAGTTTCAGCCATGTTGATGGAAAAGCACAGTTCACTCTCCAGCACTCCTTCACTCTGATTCTGACTCAGCAACTCAGGTGCAGCATGGGTAGACAGTCACTTCCTGGTTGTGATGTCATCAAGCTGCACCTGAGTTTCCAAGATGTCTGATTTGCAAAATTAGCAAAATTGTGATTCTTCACGCTAAGAAATCGCAAAATTGCGATTTCTTAAGATTAAGGAATCGCATTTGTGAATCTCGCAATTAAATAGCGATTTTTACCGAATCGCTATTTAATTGTGATTTGTTACATACATACCAATTTGCGATTCTGAATCTGCGATTTGCAAAATATCGCAAATTCAGAATCGCAAATGGATACATTGATACATATGGCCCTTAGTCTTTTTGAAACGTGTAACCTTTGCAAACTAACCCCAACTGTCCCATCCCTCCCCCTCCCATCACTTCACTGGTAGTGGTGGTGGTTTTATAGTTTGTAAGCTGGTCCATCAGAAACTTGCAAGCTGGTAGGAAGATGCTCCTATGCGGCCCGTCTGTTCTCTATTTCTCACAAATATATCTCTTGCATGTAGTGGCATGATCGGACCTGGACTCTAACTATGCTAAAGCTGAAATAAGTGCACGGCTCTTAACGAGGGTGAGCACACAGCTAGAGGGAGACCCTGAGTGAGGAATGAGACCAGAGGGCCCCACTTATATTCAAAGTGTTTATATTCATCTCTAAATATGTCTGCTAGTCTTTAAATGGTGAGTATTCTCCACAGACGTGAGTGCCCAACGACAAGGCAGGCGTGTTTTTCTTTTTCCATGCTGTCGCTATTGCCGTTTTAGCCGCCCGTAGGCAAGCCCACATTATTGCCTTATCTGCTTTCATTTGATGTTCTAAGCCTGGGTCTCAAATGCCCAAAAGTACCCCCTCTATGGATGTCGGAATAGGATATCCCAGTATGTCTTTAATGTGTATTAAGATGTCCTCCCAGAAGGTTCTAATCGTAGGGAAATCCCACCAGTTGTTGTGGAAGTCCCTGAGGAGGCAGCATCCCCACCAGCAGAGATCAGAGGACTCCAAGAATATCTTTTTTAATTTAGTGGGATATAAGTACCAATCAAAGAGGGTTTTATAATGTGCTTCTCTTAAGTCCAGGGAGTGATTGCTCTCAGCGATATCAGACCATAAATATTTCCATTCCTCTTCTGAGATGTCTCTCCAGACCACTTGTTCCCAAAAACCCATATAGCGTGCCTGTGGTGAGTGTAATGTCGAAAGTAAAAGACCGTAGAGGAAGGAGATCGCCCCTTTCATGGTGCCCCCCCTTTGTACAAACTTCACTATCTGAGTTTGTTCTCTAGTGGCTGCTTCCCTGATCTGTGGCTGGGATAATCAGAGTTTCAGCTGAAGGTAATGGAAGTGTCCGCTGGGTGGAACCTTGAAATCCCTTTGGCAATTCTCAAAAGTGAGTACGTCGAATTTATTAAATAAGTCTGAGAGCATCAAGCATCCCCCTGCCCTCCACGCGTTGAAAGGGCCCTCTTGCAGTGCTGGGGGAAGTCTGGATTAAAGTGGATTGGAGTGTAGAGTGAAGGGAAGGATGTCCATCTCCCCTCCCTCGTAACATTGTCTCATACCTTGAGGGTGGTTCGTGTTGGGGTACTGATGTATGCGTTAGCTGGTCTATCTTTCTTATGTTTCCAAATCACATCCTATATTGATCTTCCCACTATCGCCCTGTCCATGTTAAGCCAATGTATGTCAGACTCCCTCATGGACCATTCCACAACTATCCTCAATTGGGCTGCCTTGTAGTATAGGCCAAAGTCTGGTAATGCAACCCCCCTTTTCTCTATTTGTGTGTCATAGAGTATGTACAGGAGGCGTGCTCTCCCATTCGGCCATATAAACTTAGTGATGAGAGAGCGGATTTTGGGAAGGAGATCTCAGTCCAGGTCGATTGGGCATGCTTGGAACAAATAGAGCAGCAACACTCTAATTTTTTTTGGCCTTTATTCGTCCGAGCCAAGAAATGTACAGAGGTTTCCAACGCCTGAGGTCTGGAGATTAAGTGGAGATAGTTGAGTTTGCCTTATAGAGGTCCTCTATCCGTTGGTGAGCTAAATTCCCAAATATTGGGGTCTGCCCCCAGAGCAGCTGTGCCTCTACACCTGCGACCGTAAAATGTAAAATGGAGGACTTTGACAGATTGACTTTAAAGCCGGCTACCTGTTCGAAGTTTCGCCTGTAGCGCCTGTAATGAGGGTCCAGATCTGAGAGTGCCAGAATGATATTGTTCATGAATAATGTTCCACTCCACCAAATTGTATTCCCCCTAATCTCCGTGGTGGCCGGTGCACAGTGTAAATATTGATTCCTAATTGTCGACCTACACAAATATCGAGTTGGAAATATCGAAGGTACAGAATTTCGATGTCAAGAATATCGGACAGAAAATCGACCCTAAGGTAAGTAATATCGAATTTATTTATATCAATGTAAGTAATATCGAAGTTAGTAATATCAATAGCATATATATCGATGTAACTAATTTGAATGTTACTAATATCGATATTTGTATTATTTTTATACATTTTATTATGTTTGTGTAAAATGTTTTTGTTAAGTATTTTTATTTTTTTTAATTATAAGTGTACTATTTTTATATATTAATAATGTTATTTTTAAGTAAATTTGATGTTTTAGTACCGGAGCGGATTGTGGGTTTATAGGGGAATAGGGTGGGAAGTAATTTAAATATACTAAATTAATTATTAATTTTTAAGAATTATAAATTAATTTTAATTAATTTTTATTTGTTTTTCTGTAGCGGATTGTGGGTTTATAGGGGAATTGGGTTGGAAGTAATTTAATTGCAATTAATTAATGATTTATACATTTATTTGTTATGAATAATTATTTTATTTATAATTAATTATTAATTGGCAATCAATTATTTTAATTAATAATTTCTTTTTTTAATTGGTAATTCATGTTTTTAATTGTTAACTAATTTTTTTAATTGGTAATTCATGTTTGTAATTGGGAAATAATTTTTTAAATTGGTAATTAATTTGTTAATTGGTAAATAATTTTGTTAATTGGCAATTATTCTTTTTAATTGATAATTATTTCTTATTAATTGGAAAATATTTGTAATAATTGGTAATCAATGTTTTATAAAAAGTATTATTTGGTATAAAATAATTTTATTGTTTAATAATTTTTAATTGTGCATTAATTTTAAATAATATTTTTTGTCATGAAAAATATTGTATTGTTTAATATTGTTTAATTGAGTAATATTTATTAATTAATATTTATTGGTATTTACTGTTAATTTATTGTTAATTATTTATTCAAACGTAATTCTTTTAATAATTACTAATTGTTTGTAAATGATGCAGATTTATTAAAAAATGTAATTATATATTATTTTAAATATAAAAATTATTTATAAGTATGTTATATTTAAATTCTACGCTATCCAACGCTTTCCCTACTGTTGCACCCTCTGGAGTTGGAATTGTAATTTTTACCCCTACGCTATCCAATGCTTTCCCTCCTGTTGCAGTCACTGGAGTGGGAATAGTAATTTTTACCCCTACGCTATCCAACGCTTTCCCTACTGTTGCACTCTCTGGAGTGGGAATAGTAATTTTTATCCCTACGCGATCCAACGTTTTCCCTACTGTTTCACTCACAGGAGTGGGATTAGTAATTTTTATCCACCCACTACCCAATGTTTTCCCTACTGTTGCACTCTCTAGAGTGGGAATAGTAATTTTTTACCCCTACGCTATCCAACGCTTTCCCTACTGTTGCACTCTCTGGAGTGGGAATAGTAATTTTTAACCCTAAGCTATCCCACGCTTTCCCTTCTGTTTCACTCTCTGGGTTTGGAATAGTAATTTTTACCCACCCGCTATCCAACGCTTTCCCTACTGTTGCACTCACTGGTGTGGGAATAGTAATTTTTACCCCTACGCTATCCAATGCTTTACCTACTGTTGCACTCACTGGAGTGGGAATAGTAATTTTTACCCCTACGCTATCCAAAGCTTTCCCTACTGTTGCACTCACTGGAGTGGGAATAGTCATTTTTACCCACCCGCTATCCAACGTTTTCCCTACTGTTGCACTCTCTGGAGTGGAAATAGTAATTTTTACCCCTACGCTATCCAACGCTTTCCCTACTGTTGCACTCTCTGGAGTGGGAATAGTAATTTTTACCCCTACGCTATCCAACGTTTTCCCTACTGTTTCACTTTATGGAGTTCGAATAGTAATTTTTACCCACCCGCTATCCAACGCTTTCCCTACTGTTGCACTCTCTGGAGTGGGAATAGTAATTTTTAGCCCTACGCTATCCAACGTTTTTCCTACTGTTGCACTCTCTGGAGTGGGAATAGTAATTTTTACCCCTAAGCTATCCCACGCTTTCCCTTCTGTTTCACTCTCTGGGTTTGGAATAGTAATTTTTACCCACCCGCTATCCAACGCTTTCCCTACTGTTGCACTCACTGGTGTGGGAATAGTAATTTTTACCCCTACGCTATCCAATGCTTTACCTACTGTTGCACTCACTGGAGTGGGAATAGTAATTTTTACCCCTACGCTATCCAAAGCTTTCCCTACTGTTGCACTCACTGGAGTGGGAATAGTCATTTTTACCCACCCGCTATCCAACGTTTTCCCTACTGTTGCACTCTCTGGAGTGGAAATAGTAATTTTTACCCCTACGCTATCCAACGCTTTCCCTACTGTTGCACTCTCTGGAGTGGGAATAGTAATTTTTACCCCTACGCTATCCAACGTTTTCCCTACTGTTTCACTTTATGGAGTTCGAATAGTAATTTTTACCCACCCGCTATCCAACGCTTTCCCTACTGTTGCACTCTCTGGAGTGGGAATAGTAATTTTTAGCCCTACGCTATCCAACGTTTTTCCTACTGTTGCACTCTCTGGAGTCGGAATAGTAATTTTTACCCCTACGCTATTTAACGCTTTCCCTACTGTTAAATTTTCTGGAGTGGGAATAGTAATTTTATGTTCTACGCTAGCCAATGTTTTTATTACTGTAGTTTTTTTGGACTTTAAATAGTAGTTTTATTTATTTATGTATTTAATATTTTTTGTAATATTTTAGATAATGTTGTATTTAATTAACTTTAAAAACATTGAAAATATATTTAATTTTTTTCATTTATTAAATATAATTATTTATTTTTATTTATGTTATTATTGTATGTGTGTAGATGTATTTGTAATTTATGGTATTTTTTAATAATTTATAAGTAATTGAAATAATTAATACAAATTATTATTAAGTAAGTATATATTATATATTTTATGTTTATTTTTAATTAAAGTTTTATTATTAAATATGTATTTTTTATTACTTTTAAACATTAATAACTATGTTTAAATATGTTTATTTTATTTATAAGTATTATTTACTTTATTTTACTTATACGATATTTTTAATTATGATATTTTTAACATCGATATTTAGGTTTCGATTTTTTTGCACTTACCATGTTGTAGATAGGGTGTCGATAAGCTTGCCTTCGATATTCCAGCGTCGATGTTTTGTAGGTCGATATTATGTCCGTCGATATTGTGTCAGAGTTTCGTGGTGGCCCTAATCTGCATCGCCAGTGGTTTGATACTCAAGGCAAACCTTAAAGGCGAAAGTGGGCAGCCCTATCTGGTTCCCCTACTCAATGCAAACGGTGGTGACATTGGGGTTTACAGTGATCACTGCCTCTGCCATAGAATCCGACACCATGTTTCCATCCTCTATTGCTTTAAATAAAGAGGTGAGGTGTGGCATAAGCTCTGACACATATATTTTATAAAAGTGTGCCATCAGTCCATTCAGCCCTGGAGATTTGTGTGGTTTGAGTTTTGTAATTGCCTTTCCTACTTCCTCAGTGGTGATCGGGGCATTTAATTGGTAATTTTCCGACATCGGAACTTGTGGCAGGTCCAGCAAGTGTAATATTGGTGTTACGTTTCCTTGTCCAGTGGTGAGCCAGTATAACACTCTCTATGCAACATTCCAAATAAGTGTGCCTTTTCATCATCTATGTGTGTTTTTACCTGCCCCATCGCAGATGCCCCCTATGGATTCTCTTTCCCTCTTTTCGCGTAGTTGTCTAGCTGAATGCATTCCCACCTTGCCTTCCTGAGCCTAAGAGATCTGACGGAGCCATAGCAAAGTGTATTCTGCCCTATTAGTATATAGCGCCTTGATTTTCCCTTTCAGCACGCTGAGCTGGCGCTGTAGAGTCTGTATGGGCATCTTCTTACGTTCTCTATCTACCAGCTCTAGTTCAGCCTCCAGCTCAACTCGCTTCCTGGCCCTCCGCTTATTCAGTATAGAGTTTAGTTCAATACATTTACCCCAAGAATTGCTTTGTAAGCGTCTCAGTTGTTTTAGGGTGAAGCGGTGTGGGGTTGGTTGAGCTTGAAATATTTATTTATGTATGATCTCATTTCATCCTTAAGTACCATGTTCCTGGTAATCGAGATCAGGAAGTACCATCTATGTGTGCCCGACGTTGTGCATCCCCAAGGCAAGATGATTATAACTAAGCTATGGTCTGAGATAGTAATTGGGAGTATCTTTGCTGCTTGGAGTGAGCCCAGTAGGGATTGACTTATAAATACGTGGTCCAACAGAGAATGTGACCGATGTACGTGAGAGAAAAAAGTATAGTCTTTGGTAGTTGGATATACCGTTCGCCAAGCGTCTTTAAGACCTAATGCCTGTATTTTCTGTTTAATCCCTTTGGCAAAGCTACCTGTGGCCGACCTGTGGGGGTGGGTGCTATCTATTTCAGCTGATGAGGTTAAGTTAGAATCTCCCATAAGGACCTTTGGGCCCTCTGCGAACCCGCCTATAAACTCTAATAAGGAGTCCATGAACGCCAGTTTGCCCTTGTTGGGTGCATATGCCAAGATGAATGTGCATTATCTACCCCTCAATTTTTACCCTTCACCATGATCACTCTACCCTCTCTATCTGCTTTTATGGCTTCTGGCTGGAAATTTGTTGAGCTGTGAAACAGCAGCACAACTCCTTTCTGCTTAGAGTTTGCCGATGACCTATAGACTAGGGGGTAGCTTTTATGGTGGAGTCGCAAGTCCTCCATTTTATTTCAGGTGCATTTCCTGAAGCGCTACCACCTCAAACTGGTGGGTTTGTCAAGTATTTCCATATTTTCTGTCATTTGAGGGGCGAGTCAGACCCTTCTCATTCCAGGAGGCTATAATATCATCCTGTGATCATACCTATCCTCCACCTCTTAGGCTTATCTTTCAAAGCTAGTAATCTTTCCCCTCCTCTCTCACGTTTCAACAGAGGTAAGTCAAAGCCTGCAACTGGCTGTCTTCCTGTAGCACTAGCGTGTACTGCTTGTCTGCTTTTCCCATTTGTCCACCACCCTCCCCATCCAACCCCTTCCTTAAATATAGGTAACAAGTAACCAAAACAAACTTGTGTTGGGCACCTCCCCGTGCCCCAGCGGACCCAGTTTTGCAGGCTAAGATCGTGTTGGTAATTGCCTGCAGCCCTGGCTGTCGGTCGCATTGTGTATAGATAGCCATAAAAGAGTTGATTTTAGTCTATGGTCCAGTGTAAGTCGCAGTCTACGGGTGGCGTTGTCAGGGCTCCGCTATCTTTCCACTCCTAATTCTACCGGCCCAATATAATTACGCTCCTTACGGAGGGGCTTCACAATCCACATCGTCGCTTTTTGTTCATTTTTGGGTGGGTTTTCCTCTGGAAGTCATATGCCATAGGGAAGTCTTGCCCCTTGTCACTTCCATCCTTCTCGATGTCTCCTGGCTGCCCTCAACGACAGGGGCTCGGAAGACCCAGGATTCACATGCTCTCCTCCAGATCAGAAATGTGGTGTGTTTTATTATTAAATTCGAAGGTCAGCCCAAAGGCAAATGTGCATCTGTATCTCTAATGTCCACTCGAACCTTGGACGTTATTGGACTGAGTTGTTGTCTGTGGACTAATGTGCAGAAGGCCAGGTCTTGGAACTGCAGACACTTGAAACCTTGGAAAGAAGTCTCTTGCTTCTTTTTTTGCTGCTTGTAAGATTGCACAGTGCTGTTCGCCCGACTGTTGGTTCCCACGCATTGCGTACTGTCGATTTTGATCTTCTGGCGTGGCCCCAGACTCTCTGCAAAGAGCCCCTCAAAACAGGCTTCCAGGTCCGACCCCTCCGCTCCTTCTTCTAGGTCCCGTATTCTGATGTTCTCTCTCCTGGACCTATTTTCCTAATATTCTGCCATTAGGAGCACCTGCTGTATTTGTGTATGGAGATACTATTCTCTTTTGTGGGAGGACAATGTGCGTTTGTCCATCTCTTGTGTCTGGCCTTCGAACTCTAGAACCCTAGTGCCTATGGAAGCCACGTCTTGCTGGAGCACTGTCATACGTTCTGTGAGGTCTGCTTTCAGCTGACCCATAAAGGCCCGTATGTCCTGTTTGATTTCCGTGCGGAGTTCAGATTTAAATTCCTTGAGCGAGGCCACATGATACGCCCGTGTGAGTGACATTGTGGATGCTTGTCCCCCTTCGTCATGGGCTTGCCTCTTTTCTGTGGGCATAAACAAATTTGAGACTTCATTTGCTGCCTTTTTCAGTGGTATAGGTGTAGAGTTGTAAACCTTCTCTTCAAGAGGGAGCAGACCTCCCGAGTCTCAGTCCGCCTGTAGTAGTCAACCTGTCTGAGTCTTCCTGTCAGCGTGCTTCACCTCCAGCAAAGACTAACCCAGGTTAACAATCGGCAGCCATCTTAGAGTCAGACACTGAGGGCCTCATTAGGATGACGGGCGGAATTTGTCCGCCCGCCACCCTATCCGTATTCTGGACTGCCCGCCACAAGGGCGGGGGTCCCGTTGGGGGAATTAGGATGTGCTCGCCACAGTGGCGGGCACATCCTTCATTTTTAACATTGTGGCGGGCGGTGCACTCTGCACCGTCCGCTACAATGCTAAAAATGCATTTTTGCATTTGCATATACAAAGCGGCAGGCACCGCGCGGTGCCTGCTGCTTTGTACATGCAAATGAAGGGACCCCCCCTGTGCACCCCCACCTCGGCCTTCGCCAGGGGGCCCGCAGGGGCACCCCAAAGCAAAGACCGCCTGCCTTTCCGTGGCGGCATCGCACCTATTTGCACGCATCCAAATATGGCTGGCGGTGTCTATCAGACATATGAACCCTTTTCCGCCCCGGCCGCAAGGCGACCGGGGCGGAAAAGTGGCAGGCGGTGTTTGCCTCCGCTGCGGTCCCCACCGCCATTCTAATGTGGCGGGGGAAAAGGGTGGCGGGTAGGCATTTCTGTCGGGCGGATCGCCACCACCACCATGGCGGTGGCGATCCGCCCGACATGGTAATGGACCCTTAGTGTGTATCGGGGGCGTTGGCGCCTTATTCAGCTTCCCATACTTGTACAGATGTTCCTGCTGGTTCTAGTTCGCATCTTTCCCCATCTAGGGCTGATGCATTAGCAATCCAGGCAAATTTTTTGATCGCCCAGCGCACCTCCGACACGGCGCCATTTTAAAGTCTGGCATGTCCCTCGGGCTTCGCTGCTCCACCGTCTCCGCTGTGCAAAAGTTCTGTGTGGTTGTCTTCAGGGGCCCCCCACCGCCTGGATCGAGCAGCAAGCCCCCCACCTGCCTTGGCTCTGCCCCCACTCACCTTCCCAGCTTACCAGGTGAGTCACCGCCGTATCTGGCGAGCACCCTCTGGGGCCTGTGTCTCTCCTGCTCCGTGCTGGGGCCTCTCTCCCCAGTAGATCAATCGCGTGGCCCCCTCAACTGCCAATACTCACCTGAGGGCCGACTATTCTGTGTGGGTAACCAGGTATGATTTTAGGTGCACAGCATAGGTATGGCAGAAAGTAAGGTGCATACAATAAAAAAGGGTTCTCAAAGCAAGGAAGGGAAGGTCACCCCTCTTCCCTACAAAACCAAAAGTTCCAGGTGCAACACTCTTAATAATTCCTTGCTGAGCACTCCAAATTCCACAGTTAATATACAATATCAATCCAAGTCACAAGTAAATGTCCAGATAATCTAAATCAAGCAAATTGTATCTAAATCATGTCCATTTAGACAAAGAGTCTCTCCAACTGAGACACCAAGAATCGTCGTTGATCACAGTGTAGATCCAATTTTATTATACACTTCTCCCAATCAATAAAGGGTTGCAGCAGCCAACACGTGTTTCGTCAGGCATTCATATCATGCCATACTGACTTCTTCAGGGCAAAATAAGTTATCTTCTTGAAAAAAGGAATATATTCTTCAGTAGGAAAAACAGGATCGAGACTCCACTAGCTCTGGGAAATCGTAATATGTATCAACTGTCATAATCCAAAAAAGTATAGGCTCCAAAGTATGCCCCGATCACAATACAGACATCGTATATCTCCTCCACATCAGCAGTCAAACGTATCAATATTGTATTCCAAGTCTTCTAGTCAGTTATAAACATATTCAAAAGTGTTAATCAGACGAACACGGGTACACGTCTGTCTGCTGTCTCTGTCAGCGTGTAGGCTCACTCTGGCATCAAAAACGGCAACTGAGTTTGTCGCATACTTGGAGCCTATACTTTTTTGGATTATGACAGTGGATACATATTACAATTTCCCTGAGCTAGTGGAGTCTCAATCCTGTTTTTCCTACTGAAGACTATATTCCTTTTTTCAAGAAGATAACTTATTTTGCCCTGAAGAAGTCGGTATGGCATGATATGAATGCCTGACGAAACACGTGTTGGCTGCTGCAACCCTTTATTGATTGGGAGAAGTGGATAATAAAATCGGATCTACGCTGTGATCAACGACGATTCTTGGTGTCTCAGTTGGAGTGACTCTTTGTCTAAATGGACATGATTTAGATACAATTTGCTTGATTTGGATTACCTGGACATTTACTTGTGACTTGGATTGATATTGTATATTAACTGTGGAATTTGGAGTGCTCAGCAAGGAATTATTAAGAGTGTTCCGTGTGGGTGCGCTGTAGCCAAGATTCACCCATGTCGCACCCCCAAGGCGGGCAGGTCCGGCGGCACCACCTTGAGTGCTCACTTTGTTCTACTACTCCTCAGGATCACTCAAATTTCTGCGTTGTGTGTGTGTGTTGGAGTTGGTTTCCCGGGCTCTCGGTGGGATCACACTACCCTGCTCACTATCCCGGTCGGTGGCCGGCCATTTTGTTGTTCTGCAGTTAATCGCGACAGCTATGGGGCTCCCGAGCCGCTGTGGTTCATGTCTACCTGGCCATCTTGCCTGGCCACGCCCCCACCCTCGACTGGCCACACCCCCACCCTTGCCTGCCCACTCCCACCCTGTGATTTTTTTAACAATTTTAATTTCCCTGACTTTATGTGTTTACGGTGTGACTGTGGGGGGACCTTACACATGGGTGTTTGCTTATTCTTAGCTCAAGCCCACATGTTATCACAGTGGGCTGCTTGCCTCTTATACACACACTCTGTCACATTTAATTTCCTTTGAGATAAGAAAATATGCTTCCAATGCTCTCTTCACTTGCAATGTTACATGTAAATTTCTCATTCGTCTTTTTTACAGGACTTTTACAGGTTCTCCAGCTTCAAAGGCCACTGATCTTCAGATAATGAGACCCCGTATTGCTGAATGTTTTGTTATGTGCAGAGCTGTGGCCTTTGAAGCTGGGGAACCCCCATTTAAATCCCACCACTGTCAGTGATTGTTGTGCAAATGATCTTAGGCGGACATGGAAAAAATAGAATAATCCAGTTGCACCCTCCCCCCTTAACATTGCAAGTGCAGGAAGTATGGGAAGCACATTTTCTTATCTAAACCGAAAGGGACCATGCATGTGAGGGATTCTTTATTTGTCTTTATTTCCTCTCAGACAATGCTGTTATGTTAGACAGCTTTGAAAAATATTTGTGAGTGCACCTTAACCCCAAACTAAGTTGTCTTTCCCTTAAACAATGCTACCTTTCAATTCTTTTGTTAGAAAGCTTTAAACAAAAGTTGTGACTGCAAAAACAAAGGATGTGTGCGAGGAACACAAGAAAATGTTACCCTTCACTTATTTTAGCTTATGGGTTTCCAAAAAGCGACCAAGAGGGCACTTTCAAATTCAGCTTTACCTTTACCTTTATTCCGCCTTGGACAATGCTTCCTTTCATTTGTAAAGTTAGACAGCTTTAGACATTATTTGCGACTGCACCTCACCCACAACCTGAGTTTTATTATAAACTTTACAGTGCCAAAAAACTAGCTTCGAGGACCCACTTTTTCCATGCTTTTAAAAAAATAGCATTCATTCTTAACTCAAGGACACATCTTATCACAGTTGGGGAACCGCTTGCTTACTTGTTATGCACACACTCTGTTGCATTCCCTTTCCTTTGAGATAAGAAAATGTGCTTCCCACCTCTCCTCACTTGCAATGATATAGTGGAAATTCCATTAATCTTTTTACAAGTGTATAGTAACTTATTTGCACTATTTCAATCAATCTATCTATATATATAAAAACGAAAGTATGTCTGTTTGTCCTTTATGCATTACTACACCATTTATCCGTTCGCCATGAAACTTTCGGAAGCTGTTGAGTACACTCCTGCGAAGGTTTCTGGCAAAAAAAAAAAAATTGTTAAAAGTTGTTGAGTACACTCCCGCGAAGGTTTCTGGCAAAAAGAAAAATACTAATTTGTTAAATATAGGAACCCCGGCCCCCCAGGGCCATCATAATCTTTCCAATACTGAACGTTTACAGTTTACGGTGCCACTCTCTTTTGCAATGACCATCAACAAAGCACAAGGACAATCGCTGCAAGTGTGTGGACTATTTTTGGAGAATCCATGCTTCTCACATGGACAACTGTATGTGGCCAGCTCACGCGTCGGAAAATCTTCTGATTTATTCGTGTACGCACCAGATGGAAAAACAAAAAATACTGTTTTTCCACAAGCACTCGAATAAATAAACAGAATTAAAACAACACTTTAAAATGTTTTCCATATTAAAATGAATAAGTTTCAATAAAAATTACACAATGTAAATTGAATGTTATCATAACAGGTTTCCCTAAATTTCCTTTCTTCTGAGATCGCAGCAACGTATGATGGGTAAGCTAGTTTGAAATAAATAATTTCATATATTAAAAGTAAACATTCCTTTCCACTAAACACGATGCATATTTATTATCACACTATCCACCTTACTTATTACTTACCACTTCCCATCCCATTCTCTAGATTAAGCACCGCTGACCCTCATAAAAGAGTGCAGCGCTCCCTATGTAATAATACTTGTTTATGACAGACGTTGTTTGTGTTGTTATTTCTCTTCCATTTCACATTTTAATTCAAGGCCATACCATCCCTCACGCATCACTAAATAACGAAAGAATATTGGCTGTTTCATAGCAATTTAGAATACAACTTTGCATATACTATACAACCACAGTGCTGTAAAATAAAACAATAGTTATTGCAAAGGTGAGACTTATTAGCTTTGCCAATGTTTGTTTTCACTTTGTCTTTAGTGATGTCAATGGGGTATTGGTAAACACATGCATTGTAGGGGACATCCCTGAAGAAGTAGTGGAGCAGATTCAACGCTTTCCCTGCATGTCACACCCCTCAGCACACTTGACGAGAAATAGAGGGTGTCATTTGGGGGTTCTCGGACATAAGTCCTGCTTTTGAAGTTGGGGTGCACATTCACCATTCAGGTGTCACCCATCTGTGAAACTCCAGATGCCAGTGTGACTAACTGAGAAGCAGTCATTTATGGACAGCCCTAGTTTGAAAACCCACCAGCTGGCATGACTGTGCATTTTCACCAAGTAGAAATATAGAACTATGTTTAACCAAACATATATTTCATCTGAATAACTGAAGCATTTTTTTGTCTTAAACATAGGCTTGGATATCACTGGTGCAGCAAGTGCAGTGGCACCAGGATACAAGACTTTGAGTGACCCTCTTTACCCTACTATAGGCCTGATTACGAGCTAAGGCTTTATTTATCACCCTTGATAAATAACAATACCACGAGGTACGGTATTTATCAGGTGCGATAAATAACAACTTTTATGAGTCATGGTGAATAACATTTGCAGGATGCCCGTGGTCCCTGCAAGGGACCCCATGGGAGGGCAGCCCCCGTAGTGCCTCTGAGGGCAGCCAGGCAGCACAACCCTGGGGGCGGCGTGAACGAGCTACTGGGGAGGGCCGGGCACTAGGTATATAGGTGTGGCCCCTCCTCCCCCGCGCCCTCTTTTGCTGCTACTCCCCACCTGCCGGGTCGCGCTCCTGGCTGCTCCCAGGCCTCTTCTATCCACCTCAGCCTTTAGGTAGCTCCCCCTCCTCACTTCAGGACCCCTAGATCCTAACCCCCTTACCGAATTCCCGGGATATCGTCGGAACGTCGTGCGCAAGGTATGGGTGAAGCTCTATCGCGCAAAGCACACGCGTGCAGAAGTCATACATGCTCCAAGGAGCCCTTCTTGGGAACTTGGAGTACGACGGCGCCCCGTTAGTCCTTAGGGTGGTTGTAAACCTGAGCAAACGGGGTCTTGCCATATAGCGCTCCGCCCGGCTGGGGAAGGTGTGAGTCACTCTCCCTTGTTCAGTGGGCGGAGTTATGGTGGACGATAGGTTCACCGGTGGGAGGAGTAGGTCCTCCCAGGTATAACACCGGGCTATGGCCGCTGGTGGCTCTTTGGCTAAACTTCAGGTGCCCTGCAACGAGGGGTTGCGGGGCGGATGGGATCGCCTGTAAGATAACCCACCTTTTATTTGTGTAACAAATAAACCTGCAGCTACTTTTTCCAAATAACACTGTGTCTGTAGTTATTGTATGAATGCTGTGGGGTGTTGTGGGGGGTGGCGTAACGATAGAGGTACTACGGATTGTGGTGTTTAATGCACCAAAATCAGTATGTTACTGTAAATAACATATGCTTTTCCCATTGTAAATTTTTACAGGTTTGACCTGCTGAAATGTAATGAAAATTGAGGTATTTAATAAATGCGATCATTATCAGATGAGTTAAACACCTTCAAACTCGTAATTCCGACCCGCAATCGAAAAAGACGCTGACATTTACAATATCTAATTTTGCACCGAAATATTAATGTAATTGTGACAAAAGTACCTTGATTTGCTTCGTAAAATAAATGAACCAGTGGCTCAAATATCTAACCATGGTTCAAAACTCCTCCAGTTTGCAGCTTTGACAATTTGAATTGTTTTGGCCACAAAATATCGGAACAAATAATCCTCACAGACCTACTGCTTATGTAATTCTTCTCAATTCACAGTCTAGCATCCAAAGTAGACGATACTTTACTCAGAGGAGTCCCGCATTTCCGTGGCCGCACATTCTGCAAATGCGCAGAAAAACCACAGGTCCCAGAATCCTTTGTAGCTGCCCTTGTTATATGCATCAAGTAGACGACTGCGGAAGTGGAACAACAGGTGCTTTGAATCCAATCATGACTTTGCTGGCTGTGATTACAGCGCGTGCTTGCACGGAACAGAAACTGTGCTTGGTGACGGGAAAGGAAGGGGGCGAGAGGAAACTGCGGTAAAGCTCTGTGAACCAGGGCTGTGAAACAGCAGCTCTCGCTGCAAGAAGTGAGAAAGACGCCCTGAAGGAGTTGTTATCCTCTTGTTCAAGGATTTCTGGTCCGGGGCGCCTGTACTTCCTCTTGCTGCTTTGTGAGTGGATGGGCGTTTGTCTTCGCCCACCGACACCCTGGCCAAATTAAAGGGACGTTCACAACAGGAACAAGTGCTTTGTAGAACTAACGTTCAATGCATGGCCGTAGCGAGTCCTTGTGTAAGAATGATGAAAAGCCCGTTTCAGTGCTGCAGGGGCGGTAAAATACAACAATTGTCTGGATTCAATGCGTCAATGACGGCACTGGGCCCCGGTGCCACTGCACCTGTCGCACCAATGGTATCTGCGTCCTCGATTCCTGGGTATGAGGGCCTCAAGAGACATTTTTAAAATGCGTTTGAAGCACAACACCAACTTACACGAGAGATTCGTGCTCTTGAAGCACGTCTTTCAGACATAAAATTTCGAACCAAGGTGCAGGCTAATGAAAAATATTCTCTCTTTCTGTACACTTACCTTTTCCAATTTGCTTAAAATATGCACAACGCCCCTTTAAGCATTCCCAGACCAACACAAGGGACACCCGCACAGCAGAGACGAGGTGCAGCGCACAACCAGTCAAAAATGCCATGGATGCCACTGCCAGGTTTTCAGATGGCGTATGAGTGACATTTCTACGCTTTCATCGTGACTGTGAGTGACATTCTGTTGCCAAATGTGCGACACGTCGAGTGGCACATTATTGTGAGGAAATGAAGTCCATAGAAAGGGAAAAATAGAAAATATTACCCCCTTTTGGGCCTTGAGAAGGTTTAGATAAGACCTTGAAACAGATGCACGTGCCCTGAAATGGAAGTTGGCTATCCGCACTTCCACTTTTGTAATATGACTGCATGATGTCCATGAATGTTTCAGTGGTACCCAATTATAATAGCCAATAAAATGCTTTCCCTGTCTGGGATTTTTATATATATATATATATATATAGCACAAAGACCACTTCATTTCAAGTAATCAGAGGACACAGAGGGGGCTTCAGGAAGTCCGCTTTCATGACAGCTCTGGCATAATGCATTTCGGCGAAGTGTGCCTTCTTCAGATGCCGCTGACATCGGGAATACAACCCCACCCTCCTTTGTATAACCTGCAACACTCCCATTGGTGGGAGTTCAGCTGGCCCCACCCCATATCAGATCAGACAGACTATATATATATATATTCCCGAAACGTGTCGAGTAGGGCTGTGAAATAAATCCAGATTTGAATACTACTTGTGGCCTGGACGTCGTTCTTGTGGACTGTGAACGAATTGGTTGGTGTATATATATATATGGGTTGAACAACATAGATGAGTTACACCACTTCTTATAATCAGATTGATTTCCTGTCCTTATATATTCCCTGCTGATATACACAGACCCAACTCCACTATTTGTCTCCCTCTTAGTTAGGTTCCCTATTTTGAGGTCGAGCATGGGTCTGTACATGTTGGTCGCCAATTTTGTAAATATAGTTGCATATCTTTTTCTATTGGTCAACAAAATCTGAAAACATATAGAATCCTTTGATGAGTTGTGTCTATATATGTATATATATGTGTGTATATATGGATTCATTGTACATACATTTATACATATGTGTATATATGAAGTGTTTTGTACTTTTGTAATTTTCTACTTTTCCAGTTCTAGAGAGATTTTTGATACTGTTTTGCTACTGTTTTTCTATTTTTCTATTTTTCTACTCTTGTACATATATGACTAGTTGATAAGACAATGAACATGAACTTTGTAAATAAGCATATGTAAATTGGTGTGGGTTGTAAATATGAAATATAGAATTGTATATATATGCCTATGAAATTGAAAGGTGGTTATATACATCGATAATTGATTATCACTAACCCGGGTGTATTCTATTGTTCTAGGATCCTCTTTTAACTATTTATACTATTTATTATTATTAAAGTACGTGAAATATACACATGATAGGATAGGGTAATCAAAACCCACTATTAATTCATCTGTGAATAGATATTTGCTTATCGTACTAGATATAATGATTGGTATTGCACTTTTGCTGGTTTAGCTTTCTCTTCTCATGCACTTTTTACAAACTTTGCACTTTACCTTATTCACTTAGCACTTTATCATATGACCACTGATACATAAACGGAAAAACTCTTAGGCCTGAATTGTAGATATGAGAACTTTCTGGTTATTCACTATTGTGGAGTAGATGCATAACTGCTCTTTAAGTATGGGATACTATCTCTAACAATTACTGGACAGGCTGTGTTTAGATACATGAATGTCATAGGTGGATTTAACCGGTGAGAATCTATGATTTATGTATACCAATATCTGGATTTAACCAGTGATGTTTTTCTGTCCTTTTGGTAAATCACCATTAGGTATACTGACATTGAACTGTGGTAGTATGTTGTTTATTTCTATGAAGTCACATGACTCACTATGTCACTGTGAGGGGATGGTCACATTGTGTAATTAGCATTTATAAAAGCATTGAGTTTGATGTACTTGTTGCAGCGTGAACAAGGGCATACCTTGCCAGAAACGCGTAGCTGCTTTCTGTTGTTCAATAAAAAACAACTCTGCTGATGTGAGGTGGTCCGTCTCCTTCCTGTTTGCTGGTGTGCTGCGTGATTGCTGAAACACCGAGAGATCCAGAGGAGTCACGTGCTGTATATATATATATATATATATATATAAAAACGTGTGATCAAGGCACAGTTTGTGTCGAAACGCGTAGCGTGAACTAGGAATAAAATAAAGTTTGCTGCAAATTCCTGAGTGTGCGTCCTGCTTACGAGCAACTTGTGGATTTATTTAAATTTTCGGCTGTAAGGTCCGCCGAAATGACGCGCCACCTGACAAAGGGAGTAAGGATCTCGGAAGGACCCTTCCTGTTTCGCATATATATATATATAGAGATAACACTCGATGTAACATCTTTGTATACCTCGATCAAACACTCTGACGGGATGCGAGCTGTAGAATTTTATTTAAATAAGCTACCCATGAATTTTTCTGCACACAACAGAATGCTTCTGTCCATGATCCAAATTTGCCTTGAACAGAACTTTTTCTTATTCAATAACCAAATGTACCAGCAGGTTAGAGGGGTCGCGATGGGGTCGTGCTTCTCCCCGAGTCTAGCATGTCTCCACATGGGACTCTAGGAGGAGCAGGTCCTGGGTGGCTCATTGTTGGAAAAGATGCAGGAACATGTACCATTATATTTAAGGTACATAGACAATCTGTTCATGATATGGCGAGGGTCTATGATGGAAGCTCAAGCTTTTGTTGGGGAACTGAACAAAAACAACTTAAATCTGCAGTTCACTTCACATATAGATAATAAGTCAGTGGTGTTTCTCGATAGTGAGGTTTACATTACAGATACTGGATTAGCCACTAAAATGCATAGAAAACCCACAGCTGGGAATACAGTACTGCATGCCTCTAGTCAGCCTCCCCATCACCTAATTAGCAGTATCCCCTTTGGGGAAATGCTGCGAATTAGGTGGATATGTAGCTCTGAGATTGAGTGTCACAAAATACAGGGGGAAAGTAAGGCTCGTTTTTTGTCCCGTGGCTAAAACTGTACAGCGAGCAATTAACAGATCATTAGCAATTTCAAGAGAAGAGGCACTAGCAGTGAAAGACAAACCCAGTGTTTTGTTAATCAAAGAGACAACCATTAAGCCTAGAGTCATTACAACTTTCAGTAAACAACACAAGGAGATTCAGCGAATCTTCTACAGAAATTGGAACTTAATAACAGGGGATCCTGTTATTGGTGAATTTGTGGTGAACAAACCCAATATCACATTCAGAAAGTCTATATCCATGTCTGATAGACTAGTCAGTAATTTTCTTGAAAAACCTATTTCGGACACTTGGGGCGCCCTCGGAGGTGGTTTTAAAAAATGCGCTGTATGTAAAGCCTGTAAAAATGGGTGTAATAAAACCCAATACACGGTGCCTTTCAACAGCAAACCCGCATTGATTAAGAAACGCATGTCATGTAGGACTGATTTTGCAGTCTATGTACTGCAGTGCCCGTGCGAGTTACGATATGTGGGCAGCACTCGCTTGCCGGTACATAAGCGGGTACTGCAGCACATCAGAGCAATTGTGGGTAAAGACCAGTCTTATCCTGTGGCCCGTCACTTCGAGAGTGTGCACAAAAGTGATCCATCAGGCCTACAGTATTTTGCTATTGACTGTGTAATGCCACTAAAGAGAGGGGGGATAGAGATGCAAAGCTCCGACTGTTGGAAACAAGATATATAATCGAACTTGACAGTAAGGCCCCACGATGCCTTAATGCAAGTGAAGATTTATATAAATGTTATAGTTCTTGAGCTGATGAGTATACCTGATGTGATATAGAATTAGTGATTTTAGACAATACGTTTTAAACAACATTTCATCCTTGGTTTTTGATATCTATTATAATGTCTAACAATGTGTGATCAGCAACCTTTTACATCTAAGTTGGAGTGTTAATCTGCTAAATTAAATTAAATTAAATATGATAAAAAATGATCAACAATTATCTTCCACTCCCATGAAAGATTGAAAAACGTAAAAAAAAAATAATAATAATTTTTAAAAACATATGATTGTTTGAATGATTAAGTTAAATTTTGCACTTTATGCACTTATGTTTTGGGGTTCATGATGAGGTTTGGTACTCAGAACTTGGATGAATTAAGATGGTTAAAATTGTTTTATACAATCCTGTTGTTCTCTTTTCGTAAGGAATGGTGTTTATTAGATACATACCAACAGTTCCTTTGAATGACTGTTCTCATAAGATTGGATTATAAATTTCATATGAAGTTTGTTCTAGAAAGAAATCATATTTAAATTGCTGTAGTTTGCACAATATATTTGCTGCTAACACCCAAAGAGGGTTATTTATTTGTATAGTAGACACTTTGTCTTTTATTGTAAATAATGTATATTTTATGAAATTTATAACAAAATAAGTATATAATTTTCTATATGCATTCCCCCTAAAAATTTGAGTTTAATTCTTATATGCTGTAAATTTTATTGTATATAGGATGTTAACTTATTATTGCACATATTTGCACAGCACTTTCATTGCACAGTCAAAAGCTGAACATGTTGTGAAGTTAATTGGGCACTGCGCCATTTATTTAACAAAAATAGACACCATACGCTAATGTGAACAATTGTACATCAAAGAGTTAATTGGGGCGGGCCAACGATATTCTGTGCCACCCCTTTGTATTTCACGAGCTCTATAAGTACCCTCATCTATTTTTAGTAACGTATCACGTGATCAAGCCTCTGGCTAGAGGCGAAACGCGTCATGCGGAACTGCTTTGGTGTTATTCTGTTATACTGATGGAATAAAACACTGTTTTGCACAAGAAGTTGGGTCTGACTTGTTCATTCAGGGAATCCAGTCGAAGGAGTAGGACTGGGATGCGGCAGCAGCGTCGAGCGAAGTGAATAGAATATATATATATATATATATATATATATATATATATCCAAAAGCAATTTCGGGCTCTGAACCCCTGCCGCTTGCAGCGGAGGGCCTGGACGGGGCAGCCACTCCCCAGGTATCCAAATTCAATTCCCCTCGATAAAATCAGGAATGTCCAGGCCAGCTTAAAGTAATCCAAGAGCTTTTATTTAGCTTCTACTCAACGCGTTTCGAGGTACAACCTCTTGATCACGAGCGTGAGTGTGAGTGATTCTCATGTTTAAATATGGTCACATGACCTTCCAAAACAACATAGTAAACAGACTTATGGTATAGTCACTAGGCATTATATCGGTGTTAATGCTGGCAAATGCAAATTAAATAAAATACAATACACAGCATATAATATTTAAATGCTATGTTAAAAAGAAAAAAGTAATTCAAAGTAATTCAAATGTATGGAAAGACAGTATTTTCTTTTGACCAAAACATTATTTCATCATGTAAAGTCATTACGATTGGAATTATATAAATACATGGGTGCAATAAAAAGGCAGCCTGTTAATTCAGATATTTTGTGGAAGGTTACACATTGTCTTGGGGATGATCAGTCTTTGTGCTGGGTGTCTAATGTATAGTAATACACTGCACAGTCATGTTTTGGTTATATATGAACCCTGGCAAACTAGACATCCTATCTGTCTAATTATCAAACGTAGCCAGGATTTTTTAAATGACAAAGAAAATGAAAATAAGAGGAGCATCTCAGGCCCAAGTGGGCATTCATTCAAAAGTGCCTATTTCAAAGTATCAGTCCGCCCCAGTGGGCATGCAACACCGATCATCAAAGGCATACCAGTATGGGCAGCAATATGAGCTTGGAAGTCTCTATAATTCAATGACCTGGTATGCCTTTGAATCCTTTTTATTGCACCCATGTATTTATATAATTCCAATCGTAATGACTTTACATGATGAAATAATGTTTTGGTCAAAAGAAAATACTGTCTTTCCATACATTTGAATTACTTTGAATTACTTTTTTCTTTTTAACATAGCATTTAAATATTATATGCTGTGTATTGTATTTTATTTAATTTGCATTTGCCAGCATTAACACCGATATAATGCCTAGTGACTATACCATAAGTCTGTTTACTATGTTGTTTTGGAAGGTCATGTGACCATATTTAAACATGAGAATCACTCACACTCACGCTCGTGATCAAGAGGTTGTACCTCGAAACGCGTTGAGTAGAAGCTAAATAAAAGCTCTTGGATTACTTTAAGCTGGCCTGGACATTCCTGATTTTATCGAGGGGAATTGAATTTGGATATATATATATATATATATATATATATATATATATAGTCTGAAAATACCTTGTATGACAATTCTATTAAGAAACTACACATATAATTTCAGAAGTAACGCATAGAAATTTATGTATTATCTTACTTTTATTTTTCTTAAAAACAGGCTCATTCCCTAAATGAGCCTGTTTTTAAGAAAAATAAAAGTAAGATAATACATAATTTTTTGTCTGATTAGGTCTTGAACATAGTCTAACTGTCTGAGAAGGTCTTGAACATAGTTTATTTTAGGAACACAGAAAGGAACCCCTTTTTGTTTACTACTTGTATTACCCAGTCCTTTCTGTTTTTTTTGGGAAACTATCTCTTTTGAAAGACTGTCTGAAAATACTGCTCAGTGACTAATGCTCTCTATACTAGAAGACAGGAGACAGACTATATATATATATATATATATATATATATATATATATATATATATATATATATATATATATATATATATATATATATATATATTATACATAAATATATATATATATATATATATTCACTGAAAAAACCATAGGTTTCACACCAGTTATAGTTAGGAATTAGCATTTAAAAAACCTAATAAATTCACTGAAAAAACCATAGGTTTCACACCAGTTATAGTTAGCTGGAAATTTTACTGACATAAAACCATTGAAATTCCCACGTTATAGTTAGTTGGACTCACTATAACTTGCGCGTGCAATGCACTGCTGATAACGTCACATATTACATTACTCATGACATGGTCAGTGACATCACTCATGACATCACTGATGACACCATCCAGTGAATGTGTGTCTTTCTGAAAAATAAATATTAGTGAGTAATGTTTAATTTTTAAATATATGTATTATTAGTGTTTCACTTTGTGTATAAGTGGCTGCATGGGTTGGTGAGTAGCTACATGTGTATGTACATGGGATATTAGATGTTTTTCTTAGTATCAGTATGAGTGTCTACATGGTATGGTGGGGGTATTACTTAGCACATAGATGCATGATTGACTGACTCTCTGTTTGTATGTGTTTTGAAGACAGCATATGTGCAGGGCTGTATGAGTGAATGAGTGTGTATATGTGTGTGTTACTGAGTGAATGACTGTCTCACTAGTGTCTTTATCAGTAACTACATATGTTTTAATCTAGAATATGTGAATATTGATGTATATAAGTGAGTATATGTGAGAGTAAGAGTTCCTGTTTAAATAAGTATGTGTTTCTATAAGGGATTGTTTAAGAGAATAATTATGTTTAAATTTCAATAGAAGTAAGGTGGTAGTGTGTGTATAGCTCTATATGCAAATCAACGTATGTTCAATTGTTAATTTGCATGTGTGAGTATGTGTGTGAGTAACTTTTGGATGACTGTCAGTGTGAAACAGGATGTAGAGGTGTATCACTACATATGATGAGTGAGTATATGTATGAGTGAGTATATTGAACTGTTTGTGAATGAGTAGATGTGTATATAGATGGTGGAATTACTGAATTGGTTGTTGAAACTGATATGGTTATCTCCATTTTTTTATAAATGTTAGTTTCTATTTTTGAATATGTGTTTCAAGGGTTACATTACAGTGAAAGGTGGTCTGTCACTCTGTCACAAGGATGGTGTCATCAGTGATGTCATGAGTGATGTCACTGACCATGTCATGAGTGATGTAATATGTGACGTCATCAGCAGTGCATTGCACGGGCAAGTTATAGTGAGTCCAACTAACTATAACGTGGGAATTTCAATGGTTTTATGTCAGTAAAATTTCCAGCTAACTATAACTGGTGTGAAACCTATGGTTTTTCAGTGAATTTAATAGGTTTTTTAAATGCTAATTCCTAACTATAACTGGTGTGAAACCTATGGTTTTTTCAGTGAATTTCAAAGGTTTTTTTAAATGCTAATTCCTAACTATAAGTCTCAGTTTATAAGTAAGACTGTTAGCGCTCTAGTTCATTAGAACACTCTGGGACATTCTGTCATTGGGCTATATTTGGGCTACATCTGGCTGATATTTGGGCTACATTTGTTTTTTTTGTCTTTGGTGGCCATCTTTGGGCTACATTGGGCTACATTTGGGCTCTAACATATATATAGCCCAATATATATTTTTTCAAAGTTAATTTTCGTAAAAACCACTTGAGCATATATCTTGAGACACAGCAAAGATGCTACCAGTCCCTACAATTTTGGCAATTTTTTTTTTATATTGTTTTTTTTTTTTTTTTTCCTTGGAGCGCTCCCGGTGCGCGCCCCGGTTGGCGCCCCGGAAAGCGTAGTTTTATGAAGCGCCCCTGGGCGCGCACCGGGGAGCGTCCCGTAAGCGCCAATATCACGAACGAAAACATGATCGTGACGTATCGCGTAGCCGCGACTGCGTGATACGCACGGCGTTAACGCACCCGGAAGCACTCGAGCGAATACGATTGCGCAACGTAGGCGTCCGACGCGCTTACGCGACGTGCCCCGGGGCACGTAGCGTAAGCGCGTCGGGTCATGTGACCTGAAAGTAACACTTTTCATTGGTTCATAACAGTTTTGGTTTCATAATGATGAAGTCCCTGGTCATGTGAACTGAAAATAACACTTTTCATTGGTTCAATACATTTTTTTTTCAAAAGGATGAAAGACCCCACCTTTTTTTCTTATTCTGACTTTGTCCATTGACTTAGGAAGACCTGTTTGTACCTCTCTGTACCTTTTTGATCTTTATAATGGCTACAGAAGCATCAGCAGCTGGTGCATCTGCACCACCACCACCACCACAACCACCAAGAGGACCACCACAAGATATTATTGGTGGTCAACAAGAGGAGGAAGAGGAGGAGGAGGAGGAAGAGGGGAGGAGAAGATGGCTTGAAGAACAAAATATACCATACCAGCCAAGACCACACATTATATGGGAGTTTTTTTCGATCCCAGAGGGGAAGAAAAAAGTAAATGCAGCCAAGGTGACTTGCCAAATCTGTGGCGTGGAACTTTCCAGGGGAAACCCGAATAAGAAATATTCATTTGGACACAACACGATGATACGCCACATGCAGTGCAAGCATCCAATAAATTATTCTGCTGCAGAGATGAGGGAACTGGCCAGTAACCCTCCCCAATCCACAAGCACCACCTCAAAAAGGAAGCAACCCACTCCGTCGGCACCAGAGGAAAGTGAGACGATGCCTTGCATTCAGCCACGATTTGCAGATTTCCGAATTATCTGTAAATATTGTGGGACGACCATCTCCTACGGAGAACCGAGCGTAAAGCTCATCGTCCTTACTGGGGACAACCACAAATGCCCCAATAAACCCTAATTATTTCTTTTCTTTTTTTTTTGCTCAAGTTGAGCCATTTTCAATTCCCTGTTTTTTCGTTTCTCCCCACGAAAAATACAAAAAAAAATTTAAACTGTTCAGAAAACCCCAAAAAAGTACAAAATGTTCAAAAAACAATAAAAAAATATAAAACAACAAAAAGAAGAAAAAAAACAGTTCTTTTTAGAACTACCTCCAATTTATAAAAAAAGGCAACATTTTTAAAAAACTCTATTATTCATTTTTCCCCATGGGACGCTCCCCGGTCCGCTCCCCGGTGCGCGTACCGGGCGCTCCCCCGCGCAAATCAAAAAAAAATGTTTTGCCCCGCTGGGCCCTTTTATGGCCTCCACATCAAACCTAGGGGGTCAGGGGGGTCTATCCCTGCCTCCTTATGGTCATTTCCCCCTTTGGTTTTTCCACCTCTTATGTCTCGATTTTACCGAGACACAAGATGGCGGCCGCTCCGGACTGTTTCGAATGTTTACAGACACCCGAGAGCCAATCAGCTTTCTGTGCGCAAGTCGCGTGTCGCGCCTGGAGCGCCCCCCGGAGCGCGTACCGGGGTGTTGCCATAGATATATATTTTTTTTTTAACCTAAATTACTCAAAATCCACTGGAGCACATATGTTGAGACATAGCAAAGGCACATCGGGCTACCAGTCCCTATAATTTTGCCAAGTTTGGTGGAAATTCATTCAGCCGTTCGGGCTAAAAGTTGAACCGACCGTCCTATGGAAATTAACATGGGGAAAACATGTTTTGGGACCCCCCTTTTATCTCGGCCCCCACTTGACGAATCCCCCCCAAACTTTCAGGGCAGGAGCGGGCCATTTTCTTGGAGAAATTCGCGAAGATTCGTCCACCGGCGCCAAAGTTATTCCCAATAGAATGTTGCGGATTTCCTATGGAAAGTAGATCCTAACTATAACTACCTACTGGCGCCCGCCAGTAGGTAATATATATATATATATGTGATTCATACAATTTTGTATTTAACCCATAAATAATGATTTCAAATGTATTTTAACCACAGTGCACCAGATGGTATTATACCATGATATCATGTGTAAAATGTACTTTATATTTACCATCTTTTATTTAATTAAGATATGATGTCATGCAAATCACAGCGGAAAGTATTTCTTCCATGTCTATCACTAAACCGAGCATGTGATCACAAACTTTTTTTCTAATTGCTGCTCCTTTAAAAGAACGGCTCTAAGATTATGACACTGTCATGTGAACAAGGCTCCTCGGAGCCGAAACGTCATGCGTTGTGCCTGCTCGCAATAAATTGACTGCACAAAATTGGACCGTGTCTGCGTCTTTCTAAGGTGTGGGAGGACGCCGCACCTTTGTGGAAACTCGAACGTGGATTTCGTGGATATATATATATAGATATATTGACGTTGCAGAGATAGTCTTTTTTTCATTTTTATCACTCATGTGACATGGCATATCACCACCAGGGGGTGGTAACACACACAGGTGTACTGCATTTAAAAATAGCTTGTGATTGCTTTATTCCTTCACTGCAGCGTGAAAAAGGGCACTCGTGCTTGAAACGCGTCGCTGAAAATGGCTTGTGAAATGAAATAAAGAAAATATGCTTGCTGAACTGGTGGTCCGTTTTTCTTTCCTGTGGTTGGCGTGGAGGCTTTGACCGCATTCGCAGATCCGGAGTGAGGGAATTCTGTGTTCTCATATATATATATATATATATATATATATATATATATATATATATATATATATATATATATATATATATATATATATTCCTCTTGTTTGGTTCTCTGTGTCCGGGGATTGCAGCGCTCGGCGTTGGGTTCGTACCCCCTGCGGCGGAACCACGCAGCTCCTAAATTACACACAAACCTTCTTGGCAGAAGGATTAACGGGACCAACTCTCGTATTTTAGAAGTTTTACTCTTTTTTATTCCATTTTTAGCCTTCAGATAGCGTTTATGCAGCAAAAGACAAACACTGATCCACGCGTTTAGGGAGCACCTCTCCCTTGCTCACGATCACCTGATCACAGGAAATCAGTCATTTTAAAGTTACAGTGTAACATTTCCCGCTTAGTGTGCATATTGACTCTAGGCATTCTGGAGGTTGTAGTTTTAGTTAAAAACAAATGTGGTTCTTTGACTTTCAACATTGTACCTTATTGCTTTTCAGTTAATTTGCAATATATTTTTTGTATATATATGGCTATATGCATTTCTCATTGTCCAACAAGTCCCAATTTCCTTTGTTTTTTATACTGCTTCAATTTTTGTAATTTTCAGCTTAATCTTTTCCCTTTGGTGGGAAGTAATCCTTTAGTTCTTATATGGAGTCTTCGTTCTTCTCTGTGAAGTTTTTTCCTTCAGCTGAAAATATTTCTCCTTTGTATTTTTTAGTTCAATTTTCTTGTTATTTTCATTTTGCCTTGAAAATTGTTTTGTTGGACCAATTTCCTTCATGAATTTTAACCATTTTTTTCTCTTCATTTTTTCTCTTCCTTATGGTTTTTTCATTGTTAATCAGAGTTCCTAGCGGTGCGAGCTACTTCAATTACTCATTTTCTTAATTCACAAATGTATGTAAAGTTCTTCCGACTGGTTGAGGCCATGTGGGTGCATTGTCCTTAGCTTTATGATGTATCTTGATTCCTTCCGGAAAAGTTCTCTTTCTCTGTCTCCACCTCTTTTCATTTGAGGGACTGTATCTATTCCTTAGAATTTTAGTTGTTTCCAGTCCCCTTGGTGCTGTTGTTCCATATGCTTTGCGATAGCGTTGGCCCGGTCTTTATGCACCGTTGCTCTTACATGTTCCAAAATTCACTTTTTTAGCTCACAGATGGCACTGCCACGTACTGCAGTGGGCACGGGCATTCAACTATGTATACAACATATTGTGTCTTACACGTTATTAGCTGTCTGATTTCCCACGATTTTTCATTTTTCAGTTGGAACATTTTCGTTTGTTTCGCTATCTGGCACACCTTGCACATGTGGCATTTTACAAATCCTTTTGTTTTAAGCCAGTCACCCTCCTTTTTCTTTGGCTTAAAGTGGCTGTGGATTAAATGGTCCTTCAGGTTCCTGCACCGTCTATATGTTACCACTGGATGTTTGCCCACTACTTCTTTAACTGTGTTGTCCAGCTGAAGAATCTTCCAATTTTTTCTCAATAGCTTCATGACTTGGTTACTCTCAACTGAAAAGTCCATTATTAAACGTATTGGTTCCTTCTCCATTAAGTTTTTTCCGGGTTTCGGCATTAGGCATTCCTCTCTTGACTTTTGGTTGGCCTTTTCCCAACTTTTCAAAACTATTTTGTTATTATATTTCCTCTTTTTGAAGCATTCCGCTGTATGTTGGCCATGTTTTTGCCACTCTTCCTCTTCACTGCAGATTCGCCTTATTCTGAGGAACTCCCCAAAGGGGATACTCGCTTTTAGAGATTCTTGATCGAAACTGGTTGCTTCCAATGTTGAGTTGGTGGCCGTGCTCTTGCGATGCAAGGTGGTGTGGATTTGGTTGTCTCTGATGTAGATTTCTGTGTCCAGAAAAACCACACGGTTTTTATTTGTTTCATAGGTGAATTTCAATTGGGTGGTGCTGTTGTTTAAAATTTCGAAGTAGTCTCGAAACTCCTCTTCCGTGCCATCCCAAATAATAAAAAGATCATCTATAAATCTCTTCCATGTGATCTTGTTCAGAAATTCATCATTTTCAGCTCTCCACGCCACTTCCTTTTCCCAATATCCCATGGTCAGGCAGGCATAATTTGGACTAAAGGAAAAGCCCATCGCTGTGCCATTAAGTTGCCGGTACACCTCTTCCCCAAATAGGAAAATATTTTTGTTGAGACAAATCTCAATCATTTGTCTCAACATGCTGTTATGATCATGATATTCAATGTTTCTTTCCTGTGAGAAGAAGCTGAATTCCTCTATGCCAAAATCATTCCCTATTGTTGTATATAAAGATACAACGTCCATTGTCACAATTAGGTAGGACTCCTGCCATGGTGTGTTTTGTAGCATCTTTAATAAATCAGTTGTGTCTTGAATATAAGAGCTTAGCTGTTTTACATAGGGCTGTAAAAAGTAATCTATGAAATTTGCCTCTGGTTCGAGCAGAGATCCTTTCGCCGATAGTATCGGTCGCCCTGGAGGTTTCCTTTGGTCCTTATGCAACTTGGGCAAAAAATACATTGTTGCCGTCACAGGGTGATTTACTGTTAGATATTTTCGTTCTTCTTCATTGATTTGTCCCTTCATTGTCCGTTCATGAAGTTTTCCATCCAACATCTCTTTTATTTCATTGGTTGGATTCCTTTTTAGTTTTTCATAGTAGACACTGTTCCAAAGTTGCCTATGGGCTTCCATCACATATGCGGTTTTATTTTAGATCACAATATTTCCACCCTTATCCGCGATTTTAATATCTATGTTGTTGTCATTCATGAGATTTTTTAGGGCTTCTCTTTCTTCTATGGTTAAGTTGTCTTTATGTGTTCTACATTTCAATCTATACAGATCCTCAATTACGGCTTCCTGGAATAAATCCACTTTATTTCCCGGTGTCAATTGCGGATAAAATTTTGATTTTGCTTTTAGCCCGCTTAGGCCACCTCCCTTTTGTGCAGTTGCTTCATCCAAGCTCATATCATTCTCGTCCATTGTATCCAGGTTAACTAGTGTCAAATAGCTTGTAGCATCCTTAGCTTGTAACCCACCGATGTGTTCAGTAGGTTTGTGTTTTGATACAGCATTTTCTTTTTCCACAAAATATTTAGCTAGTTTAATTTTTCGAAAATAGAGGTAAAGGTCTATTCTTACTTGTGCCAAATCCATTCTTTTAGTTGGGCAGAATTGTATTCCCTTTTCAAGGAGCATTGTCTCAGTATTTCTTATTTGACGATTTGACAAGTTTACTACTTGGAGTTCATCCATTACTTCCTCTTCAGGCGCATGCTCCTTGTCTCTGTTCCTATTTTCTCTGTGCTTGTTCCAGCACCTTTTGCCCCTTCTTGTGGATTTCTTTGATATCTTTGTCGTCCCCGCCCTCTTCTTCCTTGTTGATGGAACATGGGGTGGGATTGGTCCCATTGGCGTTGTTGTAATACGAGGCGCATGTCCCCTAAAAAAGATTTTTTCCTTCTGTTTTCCTCCGTGTCTTCATTAGATATTAGTGATGAAGCGCTACTTGAGCAACTTGTGGCACTGCTCCAGGATAGTTGTTCTTTTATTGCGTCATATTTTCGTGTGAATGTAAAAATTCGACCTTCCTCATAATCATTAGCATCTCTGATGAACTTGGAATGTTTTCTTTCTCTTATAGTCTCCTCATGTTTTTCTATTTGTACCTCCAATTCCTCCTTGAATTTTGCAATTTCACTTGATAGTTTCATTGCTGCTATATCTTTTTCCATTTCATTCAATTCATCCTTTATTTTGTTGAGACTGATTTCTATGTGTTTCACCAGTATTTCAATCAGCCCCAATGATGATTTCAAAATGAATTCGCCCCATTCTTGCAGCAATTCGTTTGAGGAATCCTGATGGCTTGGCATTAGTGTAATTCTCAACCCTCATGGGACTCTTTTCACTTCCAAGTATTTTTGCAATGTTATTAGCAATCAAGATTTGTTAATCTCCTTGCGACTTAATGTCTCCCAGGCGCGCAGCACTGACTTTGCATCCTTTTTCTCAACTTTACTCGATGACCCTGCTGTCGGGGTTTCACTTGTTGTATCTTTGACAAACATCGTTGTCAGTAGCTCACTCCGCTTTTCCTCTCTCCTCTGCATTTTTTGAAGTTACTTTCAGGCTATTTATTTTTGAACATGAGATTAAATATGTGCAATACAACGAAAAACCGCTTTCCAGTTGGGATCTTACACCGTTAGTTTCTTTTGGAACTATTAATTACGGACTTCTCCTGCGGTTCTCATATTGCCAACTGAGCTGGTCTCACACTCTAATGCGTGCCCAATTTGTTTTTGTATTCGCATTCACTTCAGAAGCACTTCACTCACATGCTTACCTTCTCCCTTGGTTACCGCGCTGTGAGGCTTGACGGGCTTCGTTTTTTCACCAGCGGTCACTGCTCCTGGCTTTCGACATTCCTCCTGTTTGGTTCTCTGTGTCCGGGGATTGCAGCGCTCGGCGTTGGGTTCGTACTCCCTGCGGCGGAACGACGCCGCTCCTAAATTACACACAAACCTTCTTGGCAGAAGGATTAACGGGACGAACTCTCGTATTTTAGAAGTTTTACTCTTTTTTTATTCAATTTTTAGCCTTCAGATAGCGTTTATGCAGCAAAAGACAAACACTGATCCACGCATTTCGGGAGCACCTCTCCCTTGCTCACGCTCACCTGATCTCAGGAAATCAGTCATTTTAAAGTTACAGTGTAACATTTCCCTCTTAGTGTGCATATTGTCTCTAGGCATTCTGGAGGTTGTAGTTTTAGTTAAAAACAAATGTGGTTCTTTGACTTTCAACATTGTACCTTATTGCTTTTCAGTTAATTTGCAATATATTTTTTGGTATATATATGGCTATATGCATTTCTCATTGTCCAACAAGTCCCAATTTCCTTTGTTTTTTATACTGCTTCAATTTTTGTAATTTTCAGCTTAATCTTTTCCCTTTGGTGGGAAGTAATCCTTTAGTTCTTATATGGAGTCTTCGTTCTTCTCTGTAAAGTTTTTTCCTTCAGCTGAAATTATTTTTCCTTTGCATTTTTTAGTTCAATTTTCTTGTTATTTTCATTTTGCCTTGAAAATTGTTTTGTTGGACCAATTTCCTTCATGAATTTTAACCATTTTTTTCTCTTCATTTTTCTCTTCCTTATGTTTTTTCATTGTTAATCAGAGTTCCTAGCGGTGCGAGCTACTTCAATTACTCATTTTCTTAATTCACAAATGTATGTAAAGTTCTTCCGACTGGTTGAGGCCATGTGGGTGCATTGTCCTTAGCTTTATGATGTATCTTGATTCCTATATATATATATACGGTCTGTCTGAAAATTCTGCACAGTGACTAATGCTCTCTATACTAGAATACAGGTTTGGGGGTTGTACAGCCATGGGTGGTAGGAGCTGTCTCTGATTGTGGCAGGTCAGCTACATATGTGCCTCTCTCCTGGTGGCTTATCCTGCAGTGCCACATGCCACAGGTGGCTGTTCACTCGTATTCAGAAATCCCCAACCAGCTCAGGCACCAGCTCTACTGTCTGCAGTAGCGACATCTCCCGCTGCCACTCACAGGGAAAACAAGAAAGGCTTGGGTCCTATCACTATCCGGCCTGGACCACACCAATATTATACAGCAAAATAATGATCGAACAGGTTATTTCAAATTACTTGTAAATGCACTTACAAAACCATTCTATGTTCATGTGATTTTATTTCACATCATTTGTATCTTATTTTAACTCAGATGGATAAAAAGTATTCATTAATGTCATGAAATAGAAGACACCTTATTCAGTATGCCATACTTATAGACAAAACACATTTGACATTACAACAAATACACGTAAATGTGACATATACGACAAACATGAAAAAAACATGACCACCAATACAGTTACTAATGTCCTATAAATGTGCTGTGAATAACAAGTCCATGTTTGATGTTTAAATATAACAGGCGGATCCTTAACAATTCCAGTGTTCCTGCCTGTGTATTGGGCAAAGAACTATACAGTTTTTTTGAATAGGGTCGTATGCCGACTGGGAGCAAAATGTATTTGAACACATTCCCATCCAGTACCCCCAAAAAAGTTGATTCGTCTTTGCCCAGTTGTCAGAAGACCACCTTGACATCTCTGGTTCCATAGGTCGCAAAAAGCATGTTTGGCGCCCTGCTGAGCCCACCACCTCTCAGAGACACCAAGGAGTAGCATCTGTGTGTAGTGCCAGCCAGTGTTGTCTTATTGCACATGCATGCTAGGCAGTTGCCCTAAGGGCCCCACTGACATAGGGGACTCATGCAGACCAGAATTTAACACACATTTTCTGTTACCCATTTTTATTCCTGTAAGTGGCTGTGTAGGCACGTCCCAGTTCACTGCTTTCCCTGGAGGTCTATAATGCTGTTAAGATGGCCCTGGTGCCATCCTGTCTAAATGGGGCGAGGCATAGCGCAGCTTAAAAAAAACAATTGTACACAGCTAATCAAAACTGCACCATTCCCAGAAAGAGGCTAGAGACAGGTGTTAGCTCGTATTATTTAAGTTGCCTGGGGCAGCAATGCACTGTTCTCTATTTTGTTTACCTGCCATACCTCACAGAGCTGCCTACATAGGGTGACCAGATTTTGAGTACCAAAAACCAGGGCACGCCAGAAATAAAAGTAGGACTAAAGCTTTCAGTCTTACTTCTATACCTGCCCTGTCCCAGTTTTTGTTTAGCCTTGTATAAATGTGCAAATATTATATATACAAACAGGTGGTTTTTAAAAATATGTGCACACACACACACGCACCTACATTTACAAGGCTACATTTTACTTAACTTTATCGATGGCTGGCCCTCTACCCTATGCCCCCTGACCTTCTCCCCTCCCTGTATCCTCTCTGCTGGCGCTGGGAGCATGCAGCCGAACTGCTCTAGGGCTGCCTGACGGAAACAGAATACATTGTTTATTTTTTTCATTCTTGTGAAGTGTGTAAGGATAGCATGCCTTCAATTCTTCTTAAAATTGCAATTGCCTGACCTTTTCCCCAAAAACCGGGACATCAATTCAAAATAAAGAAATGTGTTGGGGAGCCGAAACAGTCCACCGAAAACTGGGACTGTCCGGGTAAAACTGGCACATCTGGTCACCCTATACCTAGTATGCCTCACAGCACAAATTATGAGGTGATGCAGACACCAGCATTAAATTGTGTTAGTCTAATCCCTGATACGTGGTACTTGGCAGAGCGGAAATTCCAAACGGAAAACCCCAGTGTTTTTAATGGGGGTCTCTAGTTGGCAATGGTTTGCACCTTTGTCCAAGTAGGGACCCTTGATTTTAGTCAGGGTAAGGGAGTTACCCCATTAGACAACACCTGCTCACCCTCTTGGTAGCTTGGCACAAACTAAACTAAACAAACTAAACTAAACAAGACCAAAACAACAAAAATCTACAAGACGTATCTTCAGATATCACAAAAAATCGGTTATTCACACAAATAAAGCTTGTAGCATTAAATAACTCCACCTGGAGCTATTACAACGTTGTGACTGATGAAAATCCAAAGTACGACGACCGACTGCAAGGTGCACGGCATCAGGCATGGAGTCACACAGACCCCCAAAAAACAGTACCTTGGCAAACGATGAAAGCAAAGAATGGTGCACAGCTTCTGGGACGTTATGCTTCGTTGGTGCTGGGCGGCGCCGGTTCCGTACGACCCCAGGGAAGGTGATGCGTCTGTTCCTTACGACCCAAGGGGAGGTGAGGCCTCGGTTCCTTAGTGTTGTTGGGGAGGTGATGTCGCGGTGGTGGCGAGGCATTGGTTCCTTACGACGGTGCGGTCTTGATGGATTCAGGAGGTCACCCATGTCCGGTATCGGCTCCGCAATAATGAAGCACAAGTGTAATTGAGGTTGGGCTGTGGTGCGAGTCGGGACAGTGCGCCGTGAGCGTCATGAGCTGTGCCCTCTGCTCTGGTGCAGGCAGCGGCCTTGGTGACGGCTTCAGAGTCGCCGGTGCAGCCTCGGCTGGTGTTGGGGCTGCGGTGCACACCAGGGCAGTGCGTCGCGCACTTCACGAGTGGTACCCACGGCTTTGTTGCAGATTGTGGTGTCGCTGCCCTTCGTCGGGGTTGCAATTTCCCTCTGTGGCAGCAGTTCCGTATGCAGGAAGACAGAGGTTATGAAGTCTTTGTGTCCCTGAGACTTCAGAACAGGAGGAAAGCTCCACTTCAAGCACTTGGAGATCTTCTTCAAACAGAATACACAGCACACAGCAAAGTCTTTGTCCTCCGCTTGGCAAAAACAGCCACTGCAGGCCAACACCGACAGCACACAGCAAAGTACTTCTCCTTCAATTTTCCCAACTCTTCTTCTTGGCAGAGCTTCCTCTTGAGGCCCAATATTTATTTTCCATTTCTCTTTGTTCTCTGGTGGCAGAGAGGCTCTGTGCTCAGTCAAAACCAGTTCTGTCCTCTCTCGGCCAGCTTCCCGGCAGGAGGTGGAGACAGCATTGTGTAAGGCAGACCAGGACTATTCAGGTGCAAGGAAATCTTCTCCCACTACTCTAAATGCAGCCTAGGTCCATTCAGCCCAGCTCTGACTCATCCAGGAAAGGCAGGACACATCTCAACCCCTCCCCAGTGGCTGTCTGAGAGAATGAACATCCCCAGCTCCTGTCACTCCAAAGCCAGAGAGTCAAACCACAAACCAGCAGAGGTACACAGGATGGCTAAGCAAGAAAAGACCCACTTTCTAAAAGTGGTATTTTCAAACACACAATATAAAACTCATCTTTACTAAAAGATGCATTTTTTATATTTTGAGTTCAGGCATAATAAACTCCATCTTCCTACCTGGTCCAAATTTGAGTTATAAGTAAGTCAAATAAGCCAATCATGGAAACGCCAATCCATCAACACAATTTACAGGGAGAGCATATGCACTTGTGGTAAAGTGCCCAGTGTCATAAAACCAACACAAAAAGGGTCAAAAAGTGGAGGCCCAAAGGCAAATAGTCCGGGGATAACCCCGCTGGAAAAGCCAGGTCTAACATCTAGCCTGTGTTTAGACAGTTTAAGGAGAATTCTTCTCACAGAAAGGGTAGTTAGATTATCTCTTGCTCACACATCTGTTCAGCAGTTCAAAAAGAGTACAACATGAATTGTGCATTCAGCACCGGGTATGGAAAAGAACCGTTCGCTGAGCGCAATTTAGTGCATTGAGTCCAACTGCCCGAAAGCTGCTTCTTGGAGAAATTATGTAGTTTCTATAAATGTGTCACACACATTATCTGCTCATGTGTTCATTAGTGGACAAAGTGCAAAAAAGTTGCATTTTAGCTGTCTAGGTTTAAATGATGCTGTAAGAGTCTACTATGCCAGCATGAGCAGGGAAAAAAGGCAATGAAAAACAGTTCTGCCCCCTCAGATGCTGCGCAACGCTTGACACAGCAGGCATCCATCACTCTATTCACAGCCAAGATTTTCAATGCACATGTAACACAAAAATGAGGCGCTGGGCGTCCAAATACTTGCAGTTCTATGGACCAGGCCATTCATAGCTTTTCAGAGCTGACTCTGTTTATTTTGCTTGAAACTCTTGTAGCTGGCCCAACACATTAAGAATAGCCTAGAGCAGAGAAGAGAGAGAGAGAGAGACTGCCAAAGTCAGAGTAAAGCATGGGGAGATGCAGAAAGATAAACATGGAGAGGTAGTGAGAGTGGTAGGTGGAAGACAGAAAGAGACAGGGAGGGATGGGAAAGAGAAGTGGAATGAGAGATTGAAAGATAAAGTTAAACACAGAAAGACAGATACAAAGTAAGCCAGTCAGAGAGAGAGAGAGAGGCAGAAAACCACAAGAAAAAGACAGGCAGACACAGAGAAAGGTAGAGAAATAAAGAGAGTTAGGGAAAGAGATGAGGCAGTGTAGTCAAAACAGTCAGAGTCCGAAAGATTAAGAGACAAGGCTAGATATGGACAGGTAGAGAAACGAGAACAGATGAGAAAAAGAAGGGAAAGATTGAAGTCAAAATGGAGAGTCATGTAAAGACAAGGAAAGATAAATGGAAAGATAGAAAAATTAAGAGACAGAAAGAGGCAGCTAGTGGCAAAGAAAGACTGGGAGCAACAGGGAAAGACTAAGAAATGGAAAGAAAGAGAAATAGAGATGGGAAGAGAGCAAATGAGAGTGAGAGTGAAAGAAGGAGAGAGACAAAGAGGGAGAGACAGTTAGAGAGGCAGAAACACATTGACAGAGGAACTAAGAGAGACAGAAAAGTGATTAACAGAGATGGGTAGATGATGACAGGAAGAAGAAAATGAGAGGAGAAAGAATGTGAGAAAGAAAGCCATGGAGTGATGAAAAGTAACAGTTGGTTACAAACACAAAAAAAGATAAAAAAAGACAGGGCCACGATACCTCGAACTCTGTTTACGCCCAAGCACATTTAATTTATGATGATCAAGTTGCAGGAAAGGGGGAATTCCTGGTATGATAATGTTTGACAATAACATTAAGGAAAAGGCTTGAAACACCAATCCCAGTTTTGTTAATGTATTCAAAAATTCTAAATAATTATTACAGAAATGTTATTTAATTGTTTGTTTGTTTGATTAGCTTTATTTGATTTCAGTATAAAAATCATAAAAGCAACAACAGTACATAAATATACACCAATACATCAATACACTTCATTTCATAAAAGCTAACGTCTGTTAAGAAAAGATTAAATCAATAGAATAAATCAGCTAATCAATGAGCAGCAGGAAAAAAGAACAAATTAATTGAACGCGGGGGTGAAGTGGCCACTCAGTACAAGACCACTTCTGGCCGTCCGGTAGTTGCTCTGTGCTGCTTAACGTTGCGACGGGACATATAATGTTCTAGGGTAGAATTCACTTAGACTCCAGATAGATATGGGCCCATCACCTATTTGTGGCTGCCAAGATTGGAGGTATGGGACGACATATTTATTGCTAAATTTTACAAGTACCAAATCACCCACAATATCTTTTGGGAGAGGTCCTAGCCAGCCCACCCTTCTAACGCTTAGTATAGTGCCATCTATATTAGGGGGCAGAGGTCTATTTTTGGTTAGCCAGAACACTACCTTGTTTCTTAGGTCCTGCTATCTTTCGTGTTTCCCCTTTGGGAGTTCTGGTATTCCTGAGAGGACACACACGATAGGAGCGGCCTCTGGTGGCAAATGTAGATGGTTGGTTTTGTGTGGTATATTGACATGATTACCGCTATTCTTTTTTGAGATGACCTTTCTTTATTCTGCCCAGCTCTAGTGTAAGAGCTCCGTGATGTTGTGGCGGCTTTCAAGATGTTTAAGGTTTTCTTATTTGGAGTAGCTAATTGGTTACGGGTGATCTTGCTTTGTATGATGGGATTAGGCGTTTCTGTGGGGGCTGAACACTGTAATTGTACGGGACCTCCCATAGTTTTTATAAGTAGCGAGTTAGCCTTTATTGCTTCCTCGACACCCGTGAGCCTATCCCCTAAGCTAGCCATTTTGTCGATCAACTGGGATATAATTGACTTCATCATATTTTCGAGCGCGGACAGTAGAGAAGCCTGGGTAGATGCTTTCGGTGTAGCAGTGCTAGGAGTATTGGGTAATGATGGATTTGGGTTTAGTTTTTGTTGTCTGGCCTGACTACCCATTTGTTTGACCCCATCTTTCTTTCTTTTGGCAGAGAGCACCTGGGTGGAAACTGCGGATAAAGAATTTGCTATTGGTCGAGTTATGAGGGGCGTAACCTGTAGAATTTGAGTTAGTTGAGAAGAACAGCTAGACCCAGGACTAGTCATTGCTACAGGGGAGATAGGGGCGGTAATTTGCACATTTTCTAATTCCACAGGGGCGTACGAGGATTTACACATTTTATTTAGTTCTTCCAGTAATGATATAGCTGGGGTTGTATCGGCGGTCTGTGGAGGAGAACCCATACTGAGAGAGCTGTCCATAGCTGGGGATCGTTCTATTCTCTCTACTTCGCTTGCAATGGGCAGTATTGCACTCTTAATATAATAGTCCATTGTTCCCCTAAGCAAGTCACTCTGGGAGGAAAATGTTCTAGTGCCACCCGTGCAAGACATAGCGTGAAAGCATATAACAGTAAACACTGAATCAGTATTGGCTACCGGCCTATGGTGGCTGTTAAGAGGACCTGTACAAAGAACCGGGAATAGTCAGTGGGTAACTGTACCTTTAGTCAGTTTTCTTCATTTCTTGGTCCAGTACCGAGGGGGGTGCCCCGACCCGGCCTCCTCTGGCCTACGATGGCCTTAGATGGTCCCGCCCTTGTCCCGGGCTTCTCCCGGCGCCGACCCACACGCTTCCCGCGACGCGGAAGGGGCTCTGTCTATTTCTGCGCCTTCGGGGCGCGTCAGTAGGCGGGAGGGGGCGGGGCAAAGTAAGCAGAGGTTTGTGGGGGTTGTGGTTCCCCCGCTCGGCGGCCGCGTGTAGTTCCGGTCGCGGCGGCGGGGGGGACCAGCTGCCAGTAAAGATGATAGCGCTGACTGCGCCCAGCACACCCAGTTGCTCAATTCCCCCGGTGAGTTTTCTGTTGTAGAAGACCGCCCGCTCCCCAGATGGGGCTCTGTCTATTTCTGTGCCTTCCGGGCGCGTCAGTGGGCGGGAGGGGGCTGGGCAAAGTAAGCAGAGGTTTGTGGGGGTTGTGGTCCCCCCGCTCGGCGGCCGCGTGTAGTTCCGTCGCGGCGGCGGGGGGGACCAGCTGCCAGTAAAGATGATAGCGCCGACTGCGCCCTGCACACCCAGTTCCTCAATTCCCCCGGTGAGTTTTCTGTTGTAGAAGGGGATTAGCATAATCAAATCATAAGCAAAAGATTACAAGTAACTAACTATCCCTGCCAAGCAGACTGAAATAAGGTCTGTTAATTTAAAGTCTAAGCAAAGTCTCTAAATAACTACAAGCAGAAAGCTAAACATCTGTCCTCAAATTGAATCTCATAGAAATCTGGCTGTTTCTCAAATAGCATGTCTTATATATTGTTTTAGACAAATAAAGGACATCATTTTTATAGCCTGACATTACGGAAATGTGCAGTACTGAAATCTTACTTGCACAGCACCAATCCATTATTATTTTTAAATGGCATTACTTGCATTGACTTAACGGTGCTCATATTTCTTTGCAGAAGAAAATATTAATGCAAAACACAAAAGAAAACAATTAACTGATTTTGCTCATGAATAACATTGCTGATTTGCCTTGCAAAGCCAGACAACCATTCCCTGGGAAGCTGCTGAAACATTATTTTGTTACATACAAGTACAGACCATTGTTTGCAACTGAATTAAAATCATTTTCTGGAACAGAATGAAAACAAACGCAAATAAGCAAGCACTCTTTTAAATGCTGCCGCCTGAGGCATTCTATTCATGTCAACCAAAGTTAACCTAAAGTAGGCACATTATTTTAATATGAAAATATCTATCTATCTATCTATCTATCTATCTATCTATCTATCTATCTATCTATCTATCTATCTATCTATCTATCTATCTATCTATCTATTTATCTACTTGTCTAGGTATATGTGCTTTACACTGCGCAACTTATATTGTCAAAAAGAAACCTTGGTGGGTCTTTATTTTTCATCTACCTTCAAGTGGTAGCTAGATGACTAGACTAATAGTACATCTCATCAATTGTTTGTGCACAAAAAGAAGAAAAGTGTGCATGCAAGCATTCCGTTGCTGCACACAAGGAAGAATAATTATAGAAAACATATATGAACTTGACGTAATGACCCCTGGTCATTCATACCGAGAATACAGTCCAGAAGGCAGTCTGATTTTCACATCACTCATCCTTAATAATTCTATCTTGAGGGAAGGGCGGAACTTAGATGGCGACCGGAGAGAACGTACCTCTCTGAGCTCTCTGCAAGGCCCACTAAAATATCCTGCATAATACTTGAGGCGCCTTCACCCATCTATGCATTTCTTACATCCATAGCTGCAGTGGGAGTGAATGGAAATGAAACTATACAAATAAGCCTGGGGTCCCTGTGACGATCGCAGAGAGACAGGCACCCTGGGCATCCGCCTGCTGCAGCGCCTGGTCTAGGAGCAGCCAAGGCCTCGCTGACCGAGAGGCACAGTTGGGTAGCCGTAGCACTGCATGGAGACTGGTGAGCAAGGAGTGCCGACGCGACTCAGGACAGCGAACCGTGACTAGAAGCAGGGTTGGAGCAGGCCTGGACTCACTTCTTTCAATCCCTTAGGAGGCGTAGGCCGGGCTCCAACGAAAAGGGGTACTGCTGCCCAGGAATGGAGATCAAGCAACCCGCAGAGGAGAGAGCAATTGTCAGCAGAAAAAGAAAACTAGACTACCTGGAAGCCACCCCACCTCGAACCAAGCAGTAGCCGAATGCCCTGTTACTCACAGGTAATCTTCATTACTCCGAGTCCTGGTCTTCCTGTCCCATTCCTGAGCACTTCCCTCCCTCCCTGGGGTTTCTTTTTGGTGCTTGTTTTTGTTTCTGGGTTTCTTTGGTATTCTCAGGATGTTGTGTGATGCACTTCCCCCTATATTCTCTCCTGATAGGTGGCGCCATATTGGGGGAAGTGCAAAAAAGTCTGCCATATATAAGGTTTCTGGGGAGCAGACAAGCTGCTCACTGATGAGGAACGGGACGGAAAGACAGACGAGGAGGTAATGCACAAAAGTAGTGGTGGATGTGATACAACAGTTTCAATCCCTTCGCTGTTTTGGACTTGGGTCATAGCTCTGAAACAGACACTGGAATTCAAGCTTCGGATGCCTTGTAACAAACTGTGCCAGCCCTTAGTCCCAGGCAAGCGTATGATATAATTTGATTGTTAGATAGTGATGCCCCAACCTCCAATCGCAATGCTCTTTTTTTAGACTATTATTGCCACAACCATAAGTCTCATCAGGTAATTAGGGTTTAGGTGTGGGGCAACCATATCGATCTTCTAAGGACCTGGCCGGAGAACCAAAGGGTGTGCCTCCCATCCACTGTATTTGATGGAACTATCTTCCTCAGGGAGGGTAACTTTATTTTTTAAATATTTTTATCAGTTACATGGTGTGAGGTATGCAACACAACATGCAGGGCAGGGAGTTAATGGGAAGTTGGTTATCAAAGTTTCTCATGGGTATGTCGCGACTTACAGAGACTCATTTACAGGACGCCAATCCATCTGGTAACAGGAGGTTGCGGTGCCCCTTACTGTCCAGCTCCAGATTATTGAGATGACCGAGTGGACCACAGCTAGTGGGGGCCCGTGTGCCAATGTCAGAAGGGATGTCATTTGATCCCAGAACAGAGACACAATGCCAGACACCACAATAACACTGACACCCACATACAACATCCTGACCTGGAATATACGGGGCATGGTCACACCTCGCAAACACTACGCAATCTATGCATACCTCAAATGCTGCCACATAGAATCGCATGCCTCCAAGAGACACACTTAACCAGCACAGAACTCACAAAACTACGTAAGCGTTGGGGAGGCACATAAACGTTACAATCTACTCAGCATATATATGAGGTATGCTTATATGGATAGGGGGTTCAACTACATGTAGTCTCCAGCAAAGGTGGACCCAGAGGGCCAGTATGTTATCCTTGAAGTGCAGCCCGATGGAGACCCTTTGAATATACTGTCACTGTATTTACCTAACTCGGACCACTAGGTTTTTCTGGAGCGAATGACTCCGGTGCTCTTGCATGACCCTCTAATGCCGTGCATATGGGGGGCAACTTTGACTGTGTTCTACACACCAACATAGGCCCATTTTCACCACCACTACATGGAACCACCTGCGTCAACAATGGGTACAGAATATGCAGATGAGGGATTTGTGAAGAATACGAAGTCCAACCCATAGAGAATGCTCTTTCGATTCTCAGGTACATCAATTGCAGTTGGCCTATTTCTGAGCACCAGCACACGAGACAATAGTTGACATGGAATAGCCTACACTGTATTGCACCACAATCCTCTTAAAAATGACCGCGCAGTGCAGTAAAGGCAGGGCCCAGACACCCAGCTGGACACTTCCCCCTGAGGCACTCTAGGATACGCCCTCCCATGATAAAATTGGCACTCACATCTCTGACTATTTTACAGAAAAGAGGGTTCGGCCCATTCTAGGGCATTGGAGTGGGAGGCTATCAAAGTATTGATAAGGGGATATTGCATTGCCAACCCTCCGAGGGCAAAACAAACCCTACATACAGACATTTTACAAACCAAAATGTGACAGCTCAAAACAGAAATACTCACAAACCCAGACAGGGTTGTGAGGCGGAGCGCCTTACAACATAAACCCACATAACTTTTAATCAGACTGGGAATGTTGGACTACAAGAAGTCCCTATCTTGAGAGCATGGGGAGGGGGATAGGGGTGGGAAACTGCTGTCATGGCTGTTGCGGGAGGACGCGGGGCACAGGCCCATAGCACTGATATTACGACTTGATGGTGTGGATGTCACCTCCCAGGCGTATATATTCGTGGCCTTCCATGACTATTACACTATGTTTTATACAGGAGGGCACAATGTCTAATGACCAGCTACTGGCATTTTTCCAAGACACACCGATACCCAGCATATACCTGCTGCAATGCAGCAAATTCGTTAAGCCAATCCAGATAGAGGAAATAAGAACTGCAAGAGCACAGATGGCACATAGCAAAACAAACAAAGACCGATGGGCTCCAAATGTAATTTAGTTTTACATATAGCATTCCCATAGCCCCGAAACTGTTTCAGCTGTACAATGAAGCACGTGGGAAATAAATATTGCCTGCGTTCCTGATTGAGGCATTAATCGTGGTGCTTCCAAAGCCTGGCTGTAATCCTGCAAGCGTGAAAGCGTATAGAGCCTTATACTTACTAAACCTAGACTATAAAATATTGAGAAAGTGCTTGTGAAAAGACTGCTGCCATTGGTGGGGCCCTTGATCTATTTGGACCAAAAAGGATTTATCCCTGATACCAAAACATTCTTAAATATAAGGCGTCTACTCAACCTCATGGGAGACAATAAAAACACTAAATTGGATAAACTGGCAATGTCTCTCGATATATAAAAGGCATTAACACAGTGGCATGGCCTTACCTCCTAGGATTACTCGAGAAAATTAATATGGGCTCACGTTCCTAGTGTGGATCAGGACTCTTTACACTCCACCATCGGCCAGAGTTAAGATGGGTAGGACCATATCAGATCGCCTTGTAATAGGCAGGGGCACACCCAACAGGGCTGTTCACAGTCCCCATTGCTATTTGCACTAGCCACTGAATCATTGGCGTGCTTGCTTCTTGCAAAGGCAGTCGGATGGGGGATACAGGCAACAGGACACTGGTACATCATCTCGCCATTCGCAAACAATGCCCTTATTTATTTACGTAACACCCTTGAGACACTGCCACAACTTGATGAAATGTTGGAAACCTTTGGGAGGTTTTCAGAACTTAAAATGAATCAGGCTAAGCCCTGATTTTTCCCTCTAGGAATTATAACAGTCAGTCGGCACCCAGAGTCTCCCCCAGCCAGACTTACCTGGAGGTTTGACACATTCAAGTATTAAGGCATACAGAAATATTATAAAACACTGAATCTCATTGAGGTCAATATTGGCAAAGCCATACAATCACTCTGTAGTTCCATTCTGTTTTGGACGTCCCTCTCGCTCTTGCCGGAGGGTCAAGTGGCAATAGCCAAAGTGCTAATAACACCTAGATTACTATACTTCTTTAATGCCTTGCCGGTGACCCCCAGATCCTTTTTTTGGACACTCACAGCCTCCTTTCTAACCTTATATGGGGACATGGCAGGAAAAGAGTGGCACTACAAGTAGTACAATGCCCAATGACTGAGGGTGGCCTAGGGGCCCCCAACTATGAGTTGCACTATGTGGCAACGCAACTGCAATGGCCAATGAAATGTCTGAGAGAAGGCTCAATTGGTGAAAGACAAGTAGCATAAATTTTGGGAGACATGCCTATCCTGACCTGGTTCCTACACCATGTTAGAGAGAGGTCAGTCCACACTGAACTGATGAGAACAGCCAGGTCCTGTAGGCGGTGATACATATATGCCAGCAGAGGCCCAAGTCCATATTCCCCTCATTTGGACTCGTGGCTATTACTTGAGACCCAAGAAATAATGAGACAACACGGGGCTCAAATAAAGAGGGAGGCTGGAGTGACAAAGGTGGGTGATCTGTTTGTGGACTATAAACACAACACATTCCAGGATATAATAGATACATACAGGTTATCTAACATATCTAACATACAATGCACTCAAATGTAATATTCACATGAAATGGGGTGCTGGACAGGTTGAGCCCCCCACCTCTCAGCTACTGGCAGGTCTCCTGCTACACAGCATGGGCAGTAAAGCGGGGACAACATTGTACACCCTATTGCTGTCCCAATCACATAACCCAAACCCCAGCAACAAGAATAAATGGAAGGCTGACCTGGGTAAAGAGTTCTCACCCAAGCAATGGGGCAAGCTTGTGGCACATGTCAGACAGGTATACTGGAACTTGTGACTCCTCTATGCACAATTTAATTATGTACATCAAACATACCTCATCCCGCACTGCATGTATTGTATGTTTGGGGAAGTCGCTCAAATACTGTCCGTGCTATGCACAACTAGACATGGGGTTTCATCACATGGTGTGGGAATGACCGGTGCGGTGTCCCACATGGGCGTCAATATTGACAACCATATCGGAAATAGTGGACCAAAGGATATGATATACACCTGAACTCTGACTGCAGGGGCTCATGACAAGCACTAAAACAATACCCTGGAGTATGGATTTGTAGACCTGGCACCTGTACTATTTAAGAAAGGCATTGCAAAGGCTTGGAAAATGAAAGCGGCTCCGGTGGAGAGACTGTGGACGAAAGACTTGCTGAAGTGAGCACAGGCAGAAGCTGATAGAATAACAAGGATTAGGATGAAGGAGGGGCTTCTTCGCCCATAGGGCTAATGTGGGATGTATATGTCAGGAAATTAGAAGCAAAGAACTATGATAGACCTCCTTAAACATATGACCAAGCAATGACACTGGTACTGTATTAAACTCTGTAGATACACTCTGTGAGGAATTAACGGCTGTACCATGTGGTGTGGGAATGGGAGGGTGACCTGGTGATATGTATATTTTACATATACATGACGAATACTACTGTATGATTCCATAGTTGTAATGTAGTAAAAATGCAATAACAAATCTTGAGGTTACATCAGACTAAGTTCCACCAAGGGGTGCAAAAATAGCTTGTGCCACTTTCCCACTAAGCTAATGTGGCCATTGCAATACTCTCATCACAACCACACTAGAGAAATGATCAAGCTACCATATGAGAAGTTGGACTAAATAGCTTTGGGTTCAGTTCACCAAATGTTTATGCTTGTATATTAAAGCCTGCAAGCCCGCTAACTGCCAGCAAGGTTCACCTGCATTGTAAAAGAAACATTGCTTTCTGATGCAAGCATCAGTGCCCTCCAGTCCAGGAGTATGGCAGGTGCAGCAGGATTCCGCAAGATTGATGGTCGGGAATACAGCAGGCAAATGCTGCACCTCAATGAATTTATAGATTAGTAAAGATGATTAAAATCTCAAGTTACATGCTTTTTATGTAGTGCGTTGGCCTCTGGGCACTATGGGTCATATTATCAAGCCCCAGCAATAATTATCGCTAAGCGCACTTAGCGCTAGGATAATTATCGCCGGGTAGCGTGGATTTTCATCACTGAGATAGCGTGCTATTAGCAACGCTTATCTCAGAATTAATAAAAATCCTTGCGCTAACTGCCAAATGAGAGTTTATCGCTGTAAAACCAACAATAATCTCTCGAAGTTTGGCGTTAGCTTGATGATAGGGGCTCACAAACTTAGCCATGATATCCACCCTCCATAGGATACATGGCTAAGTCAGAAAAATACCAGGTGTAAAAAAGAGCAGCGCTAACTGCGGTTAGCACTGCTTTTTTATCACTAACAGGGTTAGCGATATCCTTGATAATAGGAGAAAAGTCGCTTAACGACATTTCTCCTATTATTTTTCTCTAGAAAGCCCCCTTTGCATCTCATTAAAGATGCAAGGGGAAGCGTAGAGAAAAAGGGTGCTAACATGTGAATTTGCGTGTTAGCACCCTGTTGCTGATAGGGAGATAATTTTATCTCCGCTTTCTTGGCTTTTAAAGCCAAAAAAGCAGAGATAAATCCCTTAATAATATGCCCCCATTTTCTTTCAGAGATCTATTCTTAGCTCTTGAGTTCTTCTATTGCGTGGGGAGCTTGATCCTGGCCTTTCAAGTCATATGTGTTTGTTGTTCTTCTTGTTCTAATTGGGTTATTATCTCTTTCTGAGAGTAAGTTATCCCTGTTAACCTTTGTAGTTATTTAGTGAGGTTTTGTGACAGTGCTCAATTTACTAACCCTAATACAAGTCCGTGAACGGGGGGGCAGAATTGTGCAGCGCTGTGTGAACATCCAGACCCGCAGTAATACATCTGGGGGCATATTACCAAGCACTAGCGATAATTATCGCTATGCATGGTTAGCGGGTAAAATAATATCGCCGAGCACCGAGGATTTTTACCGCTGAGATACCTTGATATTATCAAGGTTTATCTCAAAAGCAGTAAAAATCCTGCGAAATGCATGAATATCGCTGAAAAATCAGCGATATTCATGCATTACCGTGACAATGCTCTTAGCCATGTTATCCACCTTCCATTGGATAACATGGCTAAGAACTGCTTTTGGCAGGCGTTAGCTTTTGGAGATATTCGCGCGAATATTTCCAAAAGTAGATAATAGGAGATAGCGATGTTAGCGACTGTTTCCAATCGCTAACATCTTGGCACGCCCACTTTGCATGTCATTAGCGATAATTATCGCTGACATGCAAAGTGGGCCCCAAGAAGATCGCTATCTCCTTAAAGCTGTCGCTAACTGGTGTTAGCGACAGCTAGGTAATAGGAAGATAAAATTATCGCAGCTTTAGCGGGAAAAATTCCCGCTAAAAGCGGCGATAAGGCCCTTGGTAATATGCCCCCTAGTTCCTTGTTACTTCCTTCTCCACTTTTCTATGACTTTTTAAGGAGACCAAGTAATAATTCAACTCTCTGTCCCGTATCCCCTGATTGTCACATGTAGAATCTCAGGATTTCCAAACGCACTTCTCTTTTGCTGTCTGGTCTTGTGTCAAGACTTCTTGAAAACCTTAAAGGGTACCTGGATCTCTTTTTTTGAGGAGTGATGTAAATCCCTTAGTTCCCACCTGTAACCAGAACTGAATTCTGATGTACCATTCACAAGAAGCATCCAAACTGTGTGCCTGTCCAGATGCAAATTGCACACTCAGTAGACACTGACTGTGCATGTTTTTGGTATTTATCATGTGTGCAGTTTTGAGCCCAATTCCTAAGTGTGCTTGTCAGAATGGGAAATAAAGTACCAACAGCTCATGTTAGTCCTCAGTGCGCAAATTTTGTTGCCTTGTTTGTGAATTATATGACCTTGTGAAAATTGATCAAGGACATATCTTAGGTGCGCAATTCGTGCTCAGGTTGTAATATGTAGTTACACTTTTTTAGGTCTCGCCTAGGCAGAGCAACATGCTGTATTCAGGATATGGGCACAAAGCTACGCTTACTTTCAGCCTATCTTTTTAATTGGCTCCTGTTCCTTGTAAATAGTGTCTTTTCATTGCTCTTTAGGCTTAGTAGTCCCTCCTTAGTCCCCCTTTGTATCTTCCTATAACATCCCATGAGGACATCCCCTGTTGCATATGTTGTTACTCCCTCAGTTTTTTTTTCAGCCTCAGAGCACTATTTTCTTTAAGGGCTTCAGGCAGGACATAAGCTTGGTCTTAAGCAAGACTGGCAGTGGTTACTTTACTCACTAGCACATCTCACATTTATGAGACCGTCTATAAATTTCGCTTCATCAGCTCCAAGCAGAGTACAACCTAATCCGTAATTATTATAATACTTCTTTTGTCATATTGCAAAGGTACTAATTGTATATATGGACATAGCTATTTGAATGTACTTGTTGTACTGTCTTGCATGCAATACATTATGGGTAGGGCGGATTTACCATATCTTCTGCAGGGTGCATTACCATATGTGACCTAAAGAGGTCCCATGGGAACTCTTTTGGCAACATATAGTACTGCACCCCGCAACGTGGATAGGTAAAAACAATTGCCATATATAATGCCAATAACTCCAACTTCAACAAATGCAATACCGACTGCATTTCCAATGCAATCGGTCTAGCATTTGGTAAAGTTAGAGCTGTTGGTGTTTAAAATGACAATGTTGTTTATTTTTGCTTTTTTATACCATTGGCAATAGTGCTATGCAAATATAATAGCTTCACTGCAAATAACAAAACAGAAGTAAAAAACATTTGGGTAGATGCATCAACGTTGTCATTTGCGATTCTTTATTTGCGAAAAATAAGGAATCGCAAATAAGGAATCGCAAATGGCAATGCATCATTTATTTCGCAATTTTATTGAGATTCGGTAAAAATCGCAATTTTTACCGAATCGCAATAAAATTGCGAGTTTCAAATAGCGAATTCGCAATTCCCATTCCTTCCTATGGGCTGAAATGCCCATAGGAATAAATGGGAATTGCGAATTCGCAATTTGAAAATCGGAATTCAACAAAGCATTTCAAGGGTGGAGAGGGGGGTCCAAAGGACCCCCCCCCTGCACCCATGAAATGCACTTTTACATGTAAGTTACATACACACATGTCCTAAGGACATGTGTGTCTGTAACTTAACAGTTTAAAAAATGCATTTTTGTGCTTTTTTAAGCAATTTTGCAAATTACCACGAGGTTCAAACTCGTGGTAATTTGCACTTGCAATTTTAAAATTCGCTAATTTTTTAACAATTATGCATTCCATTTAAGGAATCGCACAATTGCGATTCCTTAAATGCAATCGCATTTAAGAAATTCGCAAAATTAGCGAATTTGTACAAAAACTAATGATGCATATCAAAAAGCATTTTTGGAGTCGCAAACTGCCGATTTTAAGGAATCGCACCATTTGCGACTCCAAAAATGCTTGATGCATCTGGGCAATTGTTATTTTCATTGCCAATAGCGCCAACTTTAACAAATGTGAGACCTACTGCATTGCAAATGCTTGTTTAAGTTGTTTTTATTGGATCTTGCACAATATAACAACAACAATTGCAACATAGGATATCATGCAGTACAGTGTAATAGGGGTACCATTAGGAATATTATGCAAGTTCACCATCCAGTCAACTAACTTTCTTTATGTAGTTTACCAATTTTCATTCACAGTGTGTTTCTTCAAATCTGAAGGCCAGAAATGACTGTTTGACCTTCCTATCATATGGTGCTGCCAGCAGGAGCGATTCTCTTGGGATTGAGTGCAACAATAGGTTGGGTACGGTGGGATAAAATCCAACACCTAATGAGTGGGTCTGCTGGTGAGTTAGTCACAGTTCCACTTGGAAGACTGGATAAGGATCCGCTAGCCCCCTCTATGCATGCAGCGACCCCAACAGTGCCAACCGGCTGCTTAGCTCGCACACAACACAGCACCCCTCTGCAGCAGGGACCCCGCAAAATAGCACCTGGGTGCGCAGCAATACCCGGTCTGCCGCATGATAGCAGTATAAGGCTCGACAGACCCAGGCCCAATGCTCTTGATGGCTCTCCTAACATTAACATACATATACAGGACAAAGCACCGATCTTTCCTCTGCGACATTGCAGAAGGAGCTACATTGCTGAAGGAGTGGAGCACCTCAATTTATGACAAGGCCCCCAGCGATGAGCCACTTGAGCCGGGAGTAGTGGTAGCCAGCCAGCTGTGCGACAGAGGTGCTAGGCCCCAACAGACCATAACTTCAGTCATCCGATGGTTCCTCCTCAATACAGGACAGGGGCAAGTTCTTCCTCTAAAGCACCACTGGGGTGCTGGTAGCCCGACAGCGGCGTAGGCCCTGACAGACCCCAGCCCTCCCCACACAACGTTCGCAGGCTGACATGCACAGATGTGCATCTCCATCAAATCGGGACACCAGGTCTTCTCCTTTTCCTGCGGTTGGGTATGAGACTTCCGATCATAGGGAACCTGCCACATCTCAGGCTCCACGCCAGAAGCTCCTTGCAGCCGCCAGTCACCGAAGCCCCTCCTCATTTCCCAGAGTAGGCCACTCCGCCGTTCGGTCCAGTCAATACATTCAGGGCCGGACTGGGAACCAAAACTGGTCCTGACAAAGTGCTCGGCCGGCCACCCCACCCCCACCCCTGGGGATGGGGGTGTGGCCGAGCTCCTTGTCAGGGCCGGTTTTCGGCTGATTTTGTTACATGGCCGATTTTCTGCAAAAACGCCCCTGTAACAAAAATGGCCCCCAGGGGCCCAAAAACGGCCCCCACCCGTGTGGCGCACCGGGGGATTGCCCGGTGCCCGCTATAGCCAGTCCGGCCCTGACTGCATTCTCCATTCAATTTGCAGGTCACACAGCCAAAAATAAGTGCAGGGCCCCCTCAAGTCCCTGCCATGTTAGAAGCTGACGGAATCAAGCTGCGTGAGGGTCAGTGTAGGTGCTGCTTTTCGCCTTCGTGGCCATCAGAGCTCTGTTCAGGACACCATCTTCATTTCCGGCTCTCTGGTGACCCCGAGTAGAGTCTTAATAGATTCGGATATTATTTGCAGGATTAGAAGGGGAGGGAAATTAGGAAGAATGTAGCTGGAAAAGGATTCCTTGTAGAATGATAAGCTCCTCATGTTATCAACGCTGTTTCTTCTTATAACACCACCATTCTAAATGACACACAGTGCTTAATTTCAAGTACAAATGGCTTTTTTTTATTTTTTATTAATGATTTTATTGGAGGTTTACAACTTTGTAAAGATTTTAATTAATAATATACACATAAAAACATTACTTACTTACTTACCAGTGCTTAATTTGTAAAAAAAAAAAATTGTGCCAGGGCTCTTCTCCGGAGGCAACCGCAGCTTGCACCACACATTGGCTCTGCCAGCGTTGCCAATAATAGTAACAACAACTACTAACCATCACACTCCTACAAGTATGACAATTCGGGCTATTTCAGGCCCCCAAATCTATAAGACTGGCTTTTGCAGCAAGTAATAGTAATTTTGTTATGTCTAATGAATTAATAATTAACTGATGTGGTCATCTCTAAATTGCCAGACATGTGACAGACTGTCACAAGAGCTGGTGTTGACAATTAAGCGCTGTGCCGAGCACAGTAAACCACCTGCTGAAATTAGGCACTGATTGCAAACGAACCATAATAAATCTCCCCCAGAGAATTTGCAATGCAACTTCGAATACATCTTGCAAATTGTTCCATTTGCAGTCAAAGATCTGATGCTGTTCTAGCTATTCTTAGGGCCCCTTTCATGTCTGCATTTCAAGGGGGTTACTGCGTGGTAGAGCAGCAAAATGGTGAAGCAATAGAATATTTCTTGAGAGATAATTCACTCATAAGTTACTGTCCTGGTTTTACCCCATCACAGTGTCATCACTTTTAACCGCATCGCTGCTGCGGTTATTTTTGCGCTGTGCGGCTGTTTTCAATTAACCGCGATACATGACGAGCTCAGCTCGTCATCCGCACACGTCACCCGTGGCTGATGACGAGCTGAGCTCGTCATCAGCATCGAAGGGGTTAAGAAAAGAGCTTTATTTCTTCTAAAATGTGTCCATGGCCTTCACTACGAGTTAGACATTAATAACTTCTGTTGCAGCACCTGGGAATTAAGAGTAATTAGATAAAATTCAGGTTGTTGTCAGGTTAAACCTGCAATATTTATTTATTGGTAGAAAAATGTCCACTAAATAAAGGGGCATGGGGATTTTGGTATGTTAAGTATTGGAATCTGCATGCCCTTCCACATTATCAGGGAAAAACTAATAGGGAGATATTTATCATAGCCCAAAAATGTCTACTCAGCACAGTAACATTTTATCTGGTGCAATAACTATCAGTCAAATTACCAGCCAAGTCGAACTAGGGCTTGGTTTCTCCCTCAGGAGTCATTTAGGGGTCACATATATGAACCCTGGCTTGCCTTGCTACAGCTGGCACTGCTTGTGCGACCCCTGGCATCAGAGGTGGCAAAATTCAGATTTTCCACAGCTAGGGTGGGTAGAAAATCATGATTTTAATAAAGACACAGAGGCTGATATTATGCATATATCTTTAATTGCCAAATCACACCAGCAACTACAAAAAAATGAAAACGAACTTAGAATAGTAAACTTAAACATTATAAAGTGGTTTTAATCCAGTGTGCGGCAGCCATCTTCCTTCTTTATGCTGTGAAAATGCTTGAAAGTTTGAACCATACATAAAAATGTACTAAAAGGTAGAACTTATAGTCCCAAGATTCTTTTCTTTCTCCAAAATTAGTTCTTATACTCTCCTCCTGAAAAGAATCATAAATAAGGCTCCCTGTTTACCATTTTTATGGATTTTTACAGATAAATACAGACAGAAAAACAATGTGTTTTCTGCCTGCATTTATTTTTAAAGGTGAATAAATACAGAAATGTGTGTTTCTTTGAATGAACCTACGTGCTGTCTTTCATGAATTATAGCCCAACAGCTGAGCAGATGGAAAGCATGGAAAGCATGGAAAATGAAAAAACAGGATGACATTTCTTTAAATAATGGCATTTGTCAACATGCATTTGTGGTATAATGCTAATATTTAGCAGTAGATGTATTAGTATGTAATATTTGATAGCTTAAATAGTGAAAACATAACAGACATCAATGTATGAGTGCGCGTAGAACAGTTAAATAAATATGGAAATGTACAGTTTTACAAAATAATTTTTTCGTAAAACACAAAATAAATATGGATAAATACAGATAAAATGGGCAAAAAATAAATATGGATAAATACAGACGGAAATGTTAAAAAAATAATCATGACGATGCTGCAGTCTTTGATCGTTTAAATATAGAACTACTAGGATGGGAGGGAGAGATATTAATCATGGGGGATTTTAACTGTGTTATAAACTATGCAATAGACACGACCAAGAGACCAAGAGCACCCCTTCACAGCGAATGTGTAAGACTAGGGCATCCATTTTAGAGCTGGCCCGTATACATAAATTAAAAGATGTCTGGAGACAGCTACACCCTACATTGGCGGGATACACTTACCATTCTGTACCTCATAAAATGTATTCCCGTATAGATATGGCCTGGGCAACAAGCCAAATTATCAATGGCTGTAAAATGGAGATCTGCCCAAAGGTAACGTCGGATCATAACCCCATAATGGTAATTTTTAAGGTACTTTCTTCAAAGAAAGAACCCAGGCTATTTTCTTTTACCAGACACCTTTTATCTGATAAACCGTTCATTCCTTTACTGAAAGCTCACATAAAGGAATTTTTAGGGTTTAATATTGATTCGACTAAAATCACTTTAGTTTGGGACTGTTGCAAGGCCAGTATTAGAGGATTTGCACAGCAATATATTATTCAGCAGAATTTCAATCAGAAAACAGAGACTCAATGTTTAATTTCAGGAATTAGAGGGCTAGAAGAACACCTGGCCGAGATTGCTAGAAAAGAAAGTGCAGGAGCCCCTAAAAATTTAAGCAAGGACAGACTCGAACTTAAAATAACTACACTGCGCTGCGAGACTAAAAAATTCTTAAGAGATAAAGTTACTGCTAAACTAAACAAATATAAAATTACACAGTATGAGAGCGGTGACAGAATAGGAAAGATACTTGCCTATAAAATAGCCGACGAACGAGCCACCTCTCTAATTAAGAGTATAAAAGGAACAGAAGGTACTATTTATACTCGACCGGATAAGATACTGCAGCAATTCGCTGATTACTACACTAAGCTGTATACCCCTGAGAGTGTGCCCTCAACTGAACTGGTGGAGAATTATATCAGAAACAATTGGCAATCGGAGAATTATTTGATAGGTATGGAAGAGTTAGAAAAAGACTATACTGAGGAAGAATTAAAATTAGCCATCTTCTCCCTCCCATCTGGAAAGGCTGCCGGAGATGACACTCTCCCTATTGAAATTTATAAATTATGCTGGGAAGAACTCGTGCCTGTACTTTGTTTAGTTATTAATTAGATTGTTACAGATGATGGGGCTCCGTCATCCTGGAACACCGCCAAAATTATATTTTTCTTAAAAAAGAATAAAACTCCTACGGAATGCGGATCTTACCGCCCAATCTCATTGATTAATGCTGATGCCAAGGTGTTTGCCAAATTACTAGCCTTGGGACTGTCCCCTATTATGCCGAGATTGGTCAGCAAACATCAGCATGGTTTTGTAACAGGAAGAGATACGACGCAGCATGTAAATACGGCCATCACAGTGCTTGACATGGCCGCAGTTAACTCCACCCCACTCGGTATTATATTACTTGACGCTGAAAAACCTTTTGACCGAGTGGGGTGGGATTACCTGTGGTCAATTTTGAAAGCAATGGGGCTTAAAAGCAAGTTTATTACAAAGATAAAATCACTTTACTACTTACCTAATGCACTAATTGGATACAATTTCCTACTCTCTTCCAAATTTCCCATAAGACGAGGATCTCGGCAGGGTTGCCCTTTATCACCCTTTTTATTTGCCCTCTCGATGGAACCTTTTATTTATGCCATACAGCTTCAAGTTATGATAAAACCATTTATATTTGGTGCAAACTCTCTTAAAATAACAGCATACGCCGATGATTTGGCAGTCTATACAAGCGATGTGACTGAATCCATGCTAGGTATAGTAAAAGAGGCAAAAATCTTTGGAAAAGTTTCGGGGTACAAGCTAAACCTAGACAAAACACAAATTATAGCTAACTATAAACCGCCAATACCTGTGATGGGAATATGCTATGCTGCTACTTACCTAGGCATTAAGCTTACATCTAACATAAGGGAAATTATTTTACTGAACTATGATGCTTTATTAAAAGAAACGGAGGCCCTCCTTAAAAAATGGCATAAGGTACCTTTAAATCTTATCGGAAGAATCAACCTTATTAAAATGAACATTTTGCCAACATTTTCATACTTATTTAGATGTATACCGTTGAAAATAAACACAGTCTTTTTTAGAAAATTAGATGGCATATTGGGCAGCTTCATTTGGGGTTATAAAATGAACCGAAGAGCACTCTCTTCTCTGAAACTCCCATTTATAAAAGGAGGGCTTAATTTCCCAGATTTCCGATTATATTATTTTGCATCATGTTTGGGGCGGCTACAGAGCTTGTTTAACTCCAGCAACCCATACTTTTTCCATCAATTTATGTTGGGGCCAGATTGTTTGCAGTTTTTGGCTAGAAGTAATGACCCAAACTACTTCAAAAGAGTGAGGTTCAAGACCACAAAGGATATGATTAACATTTGGAGGATACTTATGAATCAGAACAAGCTATCATTTTATCATCCTCTTTTAAGTCTATGGAACAACCCAGGTTTACCTAGCATTTTTTTCCATTCTGGGTGTAAAATATGGGCGAGTCAAGGTATATTGAAACTTGGGAATCTTTACGGCTCCTCAGGTTTTTTGGAGTTCGAAACATTACGTTTATTATATAAACTACCAGAACACACTTATTTTAAATATGTACAAATTCGTGATTTTCTTGTAAGAAAATTAGAACTGAAAGAGATTATAGATTCGGATTTCTGGCAATGCTTGTACAAGGGAGAGGAAAACCAAAAAGTAACTATTAGCGAGGGATATAAGTGCCTTACTGAAAATAAACAAGATGAGTGTCCAAAAATAGCAGAGAAATGGGCCTTATGCTTTCCCATAGGTATCACCTCGAATGAAATATCACTCTCTTCAAAGAAAATTGATACGTTAGTCCACTCTTCAAGTTTAAAACTGCAAGCATATAAAACAATATGCCAACTTTATCACACTCCTCTACAAATAAGCAAATGGTCCCCAAATAATGCCTTTAATGATCGAACCAAATGCCCAAAATGCCACCTACAGGCTGCTGATCTAGAACACATGTTGGTCCTCTGTCCTGCGCTAGTTTCGTTCTGGGACAGTATAGGAAAGATATTGAGATTGAAATTGTTAATTGATGCACCTTTAACATCTGAAATGATTCTGTTAGGTATACAGCCCAATCCTACACCATTTCAAGATCTAATTTTTATTGTGCTGGCATGTGCAAGGCTAGTCCTGGCTAGAGCTTGGATAGCTGATCAAGCACCTAATGCGAATGAATGGTGGTGTTTGGTTAAAGAGATACATCATATGGAGTTATCTCTAGCCAGAAAAAGAGGAGTGAAAGCAATGATTAATGTAAAGAGAATATGGGGAGGCATGTTTTATACTTCCGAAACGAATTAACTTGATTTGAAGCTGTGTTTAAATTATAATTTAGACAAGATTGTATTTATTTGTGTCAATCCTTCTTGTATTTTAGTTATTTGCCCGTCTGAGTATTGTTTATTATTTACAAGTTTTGGTAAACTGCTTTTTGTAATCATTTTGAAGACACTGGAAGCTATGTACAACAAAATTCTGATTATTCTGTTTAAATCTGTCTGTGATACCCACAAATAAAAAGGTTTAAAAAAAAAAGGAAATGTTAAAAAAATAAATACCATAAAACCGGGAGCCCTAATCATAAACAAAACATTAATGGGTGGGAATTCAAAAGGGAGGGATATTATCAGCCTCTGTGTCTTTAATAAAATCATGATTTTCTACGCACACTAGCTGTGGAAAATCTGAATTTTATGGCAAAGCACGGAGGCCAACATTATGCATGTTTAAAGCCTTGCCATAATATTCGTTACTGGACAATCCACAGGCTTGAAGTCAAACATTTTGAACACAGAATCAGATGACCAATCAGCTGCAGCTAAAATTCCTGTTAAACCCCCACCTAAAAGGAGAGTTTTAGAAGCCATAGCCCCCTAGCATAATGGGCAGCAAATTTAGTCAGATCTAGCCCCGCTTTGCTCATGGCCTCCTTGACCTAGCAGAGGTGCGGAGACTGCCTTGTGTGGGGTTCTGTAAGAAATGATCAATTGAGAATCCGCATTGCATCTCAAACATTCTGTCCTTCTCTCATACTCGCGTAAACATCTCACCACTCACAGATTCCTACATTCATCAAAGCTAGGGTAAAAAATAGTTTTAAATATCGTTTTAGTGCTCTTAGAGATCCTGAAGCAGACCCCTTCAGAAACAAATCTACACCCTGTAATCTCTAGTGCTCTCATGTCTGAAACCCTTCTGTAAGAAATCAGACATCACAACATAACCAACTTCAAAGAAAGAGCCCTTGGATCTAAAAACTTGTTCTTGCTCCAACTCATTAATTCCTTCAAAACAATATCCACATCCCAAAGGGATGAATACTTAGCTCTGGAGGTGCTTTAATTCTTACACTCTGCAAGAGCCTCATAATCACATCGTGTTGACCTATTGGTAAGCCATCTACTAAATCATGACCTGCCGAAATAGCTGATCTGCTAATGTTACCAGTACTGTAAGATTTCCCATCAATAAAAACCTCAGTCAAGTAATTAACTACTTCCACCAGAGGTGCTGATACTGGATCCAGACTCCTCAAAGTACACCAACAAACACATCTTCTCCAGGCCAACCTGTAGGCCTTTGATGTCCCTGGAGCCCATGACTCCTTAATGAGCTTTGAAGCTTCCCATGATAAGCCGGATATTTGCCAGGCTCTCCCGAAACCAACCAATCCATTAACCTTAAAAGTCCCTGAAAACCCAATTCATGAAATTCTCCTGAAGCGTTTGTGAACAACTTTGGGACATTCGGAAGAAGTACCGGGTCGGAAATCAACATTTCTATAACATCCAGATACCAAATTTGGGAGGTCCAAAACGGGGCTATTAACACTATCTCTGCCCTTTCCTTTGTAACTTTCAATAAAACTCTCTGAATGCAAATGGAGGGAACGCGTAACAACAAGACCTGCTTCAAACTTGCAGAAAAGCATCCACAGCTTCCGCATCTGGGTCCAGCCTCCAACTGCAAAATCTTGGAGTCTGAGCATTTACTGTTTGCAAAAAGATCTACCACCAGTGGACCCCACTTCTTGTCTAACAACAAAAATAGTTCCCTCTTCAGTCTCCAATCGCTGAAATCCTTCAGCTGCCTTGGGTTCCAATCTTCTATGGTATTGCTCACCCCCAGGAAGTATTGTGCTTGAATCATAATGTTTCTGCCTGACAGAAATGCCGAAACTACTTTGCCAAATCCGCTAAACCTTTTGAAAGCGGACCCCACAATTTCTTCACATATCTCACTGCAGAAATGTTGTCCATCCTTAAGTGAACACAACATTTTGCCTGATCGCTGACAAAGCTCCTTATCGCAAAATAACCTGCCAGCAGCTCTGGGTAGTTGATATGCATCTTTCTGTCCTCACCTGTCCACTTCCCTCCTGTTGTCAGTGAGTCACATCTGTCTCCCCTGCCATGAAGGGTGGCATCTGATTCTATAACAATTTCCAGGGTTGGCCTGAAAATTGCTCTTCCATTCCACTCCTCGAGATCCTCCAACACCATGCTAGTTCCTCCTGCTCTTCCGATTCTATCTGAACTCTTTGCAAATAACTCACCCCTTTGTGTAAATACCAAGGGGCCGATTATGATCGCGGACGGACTTGCGTCCGTCCGCGATCACTGAGGAGGAGGGGACGTCCGCATGGGCTGCGGAGGCCCCTCCTGTGCGATTAGGATGTGACCGCCACCCTGGCTGTCACATCCTCTATTTTTACCATTGCGGCGGGTGCGGCTTCAAGCTGCACCCACGGCAATGTTAAAAATGCAGTCATTGCATTTGCATGCAGAAAGAGGCAGGCACCTCGCGGTGCCAGCCGCTTTCTGCATACAAATGCAGGGGGTACCATAGGTACCCCCCATGTGCACCCCCCAACCCCCCTTCACCTAGTGGGCCCGCAACAGGCCCCCACAGTGAAGTTACACATGCTTTTCCACGGCGAAAAAGCCGCCGCGGAAAAGCATGTTTTACATCTCATCCTAATCTGGCTGACGGTGTCTGAGAGACACCGTCACCAGATTAGAGCTTTTCTGCCGTGGTTGTAAGCCAGCCGCGGTGGAAAAGCTGCGGACGGAAACCAGGACCCACCAGCCATCCTAATGTGGCGGTGGGTCTTTGGTCAGTCCGCTGCGGTTTTTCCGCATCCTCTGGGCCGGCGGTGGCTTCCGCCGGACCGAGGATGTGGAAAAACCGCAATCCTAATGAGCCCCAAAGTCTTTAGCCTCTGAAGTGCTCCATAATGTAAGGGAGCCAGGAAAACTGCTTGAATGGAGGCCGAAAGAAGTCGTAGAACTCTCGCTACCTGCCTCAAGGTCACCCATTTGCTTACTAACATTCTTCACACTTCCCTGTGAATTCTCCTTACCTTCTTCATCGGTAATCTCAATACACAATTCAATGTCCAAATCTGAAAGCCCAGGAAAACAGTCTCCTGGCTGGGTACCAAACACAACTTCTTTCTGTTTACTGGAAATCCCAAATCCTCTATCACACGAACTGCCGAATGTGTGTGTTCCAGAGCCAGTTCCCTGCTCTCCGACATAATAAAGATATCATCTAGGTAAACTATCAACCTTACCACCCTCAAGCATAACCATGCAGCTATTGGTTGCATCACTTTGTAAAACACCTAGGGACAGATATCAAATGGATGGGGAGGCTCTTGAATCTCTGCATGGTCCCTTGCCATTGAAATTTTAAAAGTTTTCTCTGTTAAACACAGACTGGAATAGTCAAATAAGCGTCCTTTAAGTCTAGGCGAGTCAACCAATCCCCTTTAAAATGTCTCTCAACATGTGAACACCCTCCATTTTAAAATGATTATATTCCATCCATTAATTTAGACCTTTCAGATTTACCACTGGCCTCATGGTCTTGTCCTTCTTCTCCATGAGAAAAAGATTGCTTACAAACCAAACATAGGAAGTGTCTGCTTCCTTTATGGCACCTTTCTTTACCAACTCTTGAACCTCCTGATTTACCATTTTCTCTTGCTCTTTCACAAATCTTAACAAAGCTGGCTGTCTTACCTGAACCAGATTCTCTACAAAGTCTATTCTGTAACCACGGACAGTCTGTAATACCCAAGGATCGGAGTTTATTTGTTTCCAGCTGTCTACAAAATGGGCAAGTCTGCCACCCAATTTTCCCGGAATAGACTAAGGGTTTTTTGCCAAACATACCTTGAAATCTTGATCTTTTCTCTCCTCTAAAATGACCTCTTCCTCTTTTCCTCTGAAGGTAGAATCCGGGAAAGTAATTTCCAGATTGAAAACCACTGGGTCTGAAACCAGGGGAGAAGGAGATTGTGAAATTCCAACACCTCGGCTGGAGAATTGACCCTGCATTCTCCCAGCCATTCCAAAAACCTTCCTTATGTCCTTTTGGACCTTTTGGATTGAGTTAAAGGGTCCTGCATACCGAGCCATCTCCTATACGAATGCCTCATCAAAGAGCAAACCATTAGCCTCTTGACCCGACTCCTTTACATGCTAGCTCTGCTAACTTTGCGTCAATTATTATCATGAGCAAGTTCTTCCTTCACTCAATATACAGGGAAGCGTTGGCATTCCCCAACAAACATACAGCTCTTTGTATCCATTGTCGTAGCCCCTCAGTATAAACTGCACCTTCTTGCATACACACCTCCTCACATAAATCAAATATTTTAGTAAAAAACATCAAGAATGTGGTTTTGGCCCCCCTTCAAACCTTTATCGAGTCCCCTTCTTAGGTCTTTCACCAATTTATTTAAAAATGTCAACATTTTGGCATCCAATTCAGGTGTGTAAGCCACCCTATTTGCTAAGGAGGGTCTTGGACACTCTCACCTTAGTCTAGTCCTAACTACTTTAGCCACTTCCTTTCTAATCCAGTATTCAACATACTGTTCCACATGTTTGGCTGGGACCCATTGAGGAGAGAGTGGATGATGATTAGTGTTAGGGTCAAACATAAGTTCCCCTAATGGATGCCTGACATGATCCAAAATAGTTTCGTCTTTCTCTTTTTAACTCTGTTCCTCTTATCGGAATCAGAACAAGCTTTATTCGATTTTTTGATATAAAATCATAAAATCAAACAAAAAGTTAAAAACACAGTATCTTTTTTGTTAAAAACTATATCCATATCACAAATAATGATCAATACAGTACATCAAGGATTCAAATTCATTGTGTGGTTTTAGAAACATATACCCCTATACATTTTTAGATCAGAATAGTTTTTCTAGCTTTCACAATACTTTTAAAAAAACAGGCAATTGCATTTGTGAAACACTCATTTTCAAAACATTGCAAAAATAGAAACACTGGTTTACATTGTGTCCAACCCCCTTATCTTAATATTGGTAAAATCCACTTCTTTCTTTGTGTTTTATAAAATGTACAAAATAAAACCACACAAATTCATGATTGCTGGGACTGATTATCACATGGGCAACTGCTTAGCTCGTTCGACCAGTTGTTTGTTTCAGGGAAGCTTGTCAGGTGATGGAAAATCCCAAATCTGAAACGAGTCAGTACGAATCTCTCATACCCACTCAAACTATAATGTATATACGGCTGTATGGTAAAAGAGATTAACATCAATTGATGCAATTGCACTGAGGATTTGCTTGATTCTAAGGTAAACATATTTGCCTTCAGGTTTGTCATACAGATTGTCTTGAACTCTTTCCTGGAGACAGAATTTATGGAATCTGGAAAATTACAGTACTCAGGATGACCAGGATGACCAAGATCATGCATAAATTTTTTAATATATCTTAACCATGGAATCATGGTGGCCCGATCCAACTTCATACTATCGCTAATGATATCGCGGTTGAGGTCCGTTCTAGGGGAGGTCCCCATCCTATGCCACAAAAGAGCGGGTTGAGCTTTAATGATATCGGAGATATATGAAAAACCCAGTTCTGTATGGCAGTTGTAAGTTGGAGTACTGCCAGGGGCTGCAAGAGGATATCTTAAAAAGGCAATTTCGACCTGCCGGATAAATTGGGAATTTAGGAGATCCCAAACACCTGCCCCATAAGTGGATATGCTGACAAATTTTGCTTGATAAATTTGCAGGAACATAGCTGGTGGCCTTTTGCCCAGCTTCTTTGCAAAGTTGGCCAGAGCTGCCATAGATTTCATAAAAAGTAAGCTCCTGCTTTTAACTGCCTGAAACCACGTCCCCTTGTAATCAAACAAGATTACTAGATATGGGAAAGTCTTGGTTACTTACCTACCTCGAGTGAAATCACACCCGACCACTGTGCACTGTTGCAAAACTATTTTAGTTTTTATTTTTCAATTCTTTTTCAACTTTCGTTTTCAAAATCAAATAAAGTTTAAACACATTTTTTTCAATTCAATACATTGAAAACATCATTCTCAGTTGTTTCAACTATTTACAAATCTGACAGCAGAATTAATGTGATAAACAAGCATAACAAATAATTCATTTCATTTTTCAATTGGATGCCCGATGCATTTCGAGCCAAACAGGGCTCTTCCTCCGGGGCCTGAAATCTAAACAGATGAAACATGTGTTTTAGAAAACAATCCGGCAGATGGGGGACCAACAGGTTTGAATTTTATGCGTGTAAATGCTCAAACTGAAAAAACCTCCACCTCTTTCCACGTGGTTAATGTGAAAGGCGCTTACCCTGCACGTTTTATCACTCAAATGGTCTTCTGAAATACAAAAAATATAAACAGACCAACATCACCCTAAAGCGAAAAAACAAGCTCAAGAAAATAAAACTCAAGGTGCTTCAAAGAAGCTGAACTCACCCTCGCTGAAAAATGCTGAACTCGTCAATTCTACAAAAGACATCAAAAAACATAGACTAAGTGAACTTGTTCTTACACAATACCTCTCTACAGACCGCTAAACTGAACACATACCTTAAATGCTCATCCAACTAACTCCTCTGCCGTATCAACTCACGCTGCTGTTGCCGAACGTTTGTGTACACGAACGAGACTGTCGTCTTTACGGAGCGTGACCTCAGTCTTTTGACCAATCGGAGTGAAACTTTCCTAAGTTACCGGCGATCAACGACTAAAACGTACCAGGTGCAACAAGGGGGGCTGGACTTCCTTATTCCTCCCGAATCACGTAAACACTTTCCGCATGCTTCACCAATCAGGTGCTCACTGCATTGCGTCCAACATCGGAGTGAAACCGATCTAATCTCTTAATAGCTATCGTGGCGGTCTTGAACAAGAACAAGTACAATATCAAAGGAAATATGGACCGAAGGTGTATCAGCGCTAGTGACTCTATTATGGACGACGCTAAAGAAATAAAATAAAAGAAGATAAACGTGGTCAAGTGTTCATGCAATGACGTGGTATGTCAAAGTGAGATTAATAGAGTTGAAAAGTGATTGCCAGTTTTGACGACCAACCAGAAGTACATACATTTACACATGGTGCTTATATCAATGAATCTTTCACAAAAAACATGAAAAATCTATTTTTTCATGGAACCCCTTGGGATCTTGTGTCCCTAGTCTTTTTATCCAATAAATTTCTCTCTGTAGGAGAGATCTAGTCAAATCTGTGCCTTCGAAGTGTTGGACTTGTTCTAAGACTGAAAACTGCAGTTGGGCTATGCTATGCTTAGCCCCCAACCAGTGTACTGCTGGAGGACTCTTGGTGGACTGATTCCTGATGGTACATTTATGTTCGGAGATTCTGACTTTTAGTTTGCGTTCTGTTTTACCAACATAAAGTTTCCCGCATGGGCACTTGATGTAGTAAACCAGAGTATTTGAATTACAATCTGTATTGTGATATAATGGTATTGTCTTTCCTGTTTCTGGATGGTGTAAGGATGTTCCTACTAAGACATTATTGCAGTGCACGCAGTTGCCACATCTTTTCATCCCTTTATAGGAGGAGATCTGTTTTTGTTTCAATTTCGGTTTTAATAGTTCTTTCAAATTTTTTGACCTAGTGTAGGCAAAAATTGGCTTCTGGTCAAAGATTCCATTAAACTCTCCTTCGTTTTGTAAGAGTGCCCAATGTCGGTTCACTATGTTTTTAATCTTCTGAGAGCTTGTGGAGAATTTGGATACAAAAAGATGTCTTTCTTTGTTTTGCTTGGGTCTCTGTTGCAACAGATTGGCTCTATTGCATACTTTTATCCGTTCTCTTGTCTTAACCAGAATTTCTTTTAGATAACCTCTTTCTTCGTATTTGCTCTGTTGTATATCCAAGTGTTTTTCTAGGTCTGAGTCTTTTGAACAGATTCTTTTGATCCTCATGAATTGCGATAGGGGTAGATTATTTTTCAGATTTTGAGGGTGGAAGCTTTGAAACAGTAATGCATTATTTACATCAGTGTCCTTTTGAAAGACTTCTGTGTGTAATTCTGAATTTTCTAAGCAGATTGCCACATCTATAAATGAGATCCTCTTATCACTTATGTTGAAAGTATACTGTATGTGTTCATTGGGCTGGTTGAGTAGAACCAGTTTATTTTCCAATAGGTTTTTCTCTGAGTTCCAAATAACAAAAATGTCATCTATGAATCTGCAGTAGACTACTGCGTGGTTCATCCAGTCTTGATCTGTGTATATGTAATCTGATTCGAATTTAGCCATAAAAGTGTTGGCGTATGCAGGGGCCCCTGCAAATCCCATAGAAGTTCCTTCTTGTTGTAAAAAGAAACGTTCTTCCCATTGGAAATAACTATGATACAAACAGTAGTGAAGAATTTCCAAAATGAACACTTTGTCAGCTCTGATTGAAGGTTGGCTAAGCAAGGCCCATTCAACAGCCTCCAGACCGCCTTGATGGGGAATAGATGTGTACAATGATTTTACATCTATGGTGCAGAGTAACATCCTGTTATTTATTGTCATGGCTTGAAGTTTCAGTAGGAAGTCAGTAGTGTCTTTTACATATGAAGGCCACTGTTGCACAAAGGGTTATAGGAATGTATCTATGTAGTGCCCTAGGGGTTCGAAGATGGTACCGCACCCTGTCACTATTGGTCTCATTGGTGGATTTTTTAAGTCCTTATGTATTTTTGGGAGCATATACAGACGAGGTCTCCTCGGGTGTTCCACTGTCAAGAATTGTTTGGTGATGGAAGTGATGTGACCCAGTTCCAAAGATTTTTCCAAAATGGTTTGCAATGTGGTTTTAAGTTCATTAGTTGGATCTTTATCTAGTTGTAAATACGTTAATGTGTCTGAGACGTGCTCTTCTACTTTATCAGTGTAGAATTTTTAGTTCATCACAACGATTGCCCCGCCTTTGTCTGCTTTCTGAATCAAAATGTCCGGATTGTCTTGCAGTGACTTCAGGATATTTCTATCTTGGATGGATAGATTTTTCTTTTTACCCCTTTGTAGATTGATTTTCTGAAAATCATTGCGAACTGATCTTTCAAAAGCATCTAAAATTTTGTGGGAAACCGGTGCCTGAAACTTTGACTTGGGACTAAATTCCAAGAATTCTGTCTTTTCTTTTTGAGATGGAGCAGGAATGACATTGGTAAAAAAATGTCTCAGTCTTAATACTCTCATGAACTTAAAAAGCGAGACTTCACAGTCGAGATGGTTGGTGGTATAGGTGGGAACAAATCCCAACCCTTTATTCAAGATTCTTGTTTGTTGAGAAGAGAAGTTAATGTCTGAAATGTTCACTACTAGATTTACTTCTCGTTCCTTGTGCTTGTTTTTTTTAAAACTTCGCCTTGTTTTCCTGTTGGTTTCGATGTTCCTGGTGGTTGGCTGGAATCCGCGGCACTGGATAAAAAAGGCTGCTTGGACCCAGAGGCTTGTGCCCCTCCTTCTTCTCGGTTACTTCCACCTTACTGTCCCCAATAAACAAACTCCTAAAGTTAGAACTACTCTTCCCACACTTCATAAGTCTCAGACTCAAATTGTCCATGAACGCGGTGTAAGTTAAAAGTGCCTTTTGAAGAACCAGTTGCGTAAGGGCCATCAGCTCTGCATTGTCTGCGTACAAACGGGTGGTTGTAGGGCGTTTATTTATTTGCAGCATATCATAGGTCTTCTTTACTATCGCTTGTTCCATGCCATTTCTATACAATGTAAATAAAAATGATGCCAGCTCACAGCCCTGTCTAACCCCCCTTGCCACGCTAACCAGTGCAGTGCATTCCCCCATGTTCCATAGCGCACCCTTGCTGTGCTCCGCAATACAACTGCCTCAAAAACTGGATCAATGGGGGGGTCCACCCCATATCTGTTAAATCGCCCCAAAGTTTACCATGTATGACACAGTCAAATGCGGATGTAAGGTCGGCAAATGCTAGATAGAGTCTACCTTTTTTGGCCTGCGTATATTTCCCTATCAAGATGTTAAGATTAAGGCCTTGCTCCATAGTACCCAGCCCCTGTCTAAAACCAAATTGTAAATCTGACAGAATGTTTTTGTCTTCTGCCCAGTCTTAGAGCCGATTTAGGATGATCCGGCCTGCTACCTTTACCGACTAATTCAACAAGGAAATTGGGCGATAGCAAGCTGGATTGTGCTGTCTCCCTATTTGAATATACGTATTATTATTGACTCTGACCAGGTCTTAATGAATACGGCTGAGCAACAAGCGTGCAAAACTTGCATCAGTAATGGGGCCAAAAGGGTAAAATTTGATTTAAAGAAGTCAATTGGCTCGCAATCTGGGCTGGGAGCCTTACCGGCCTTACTCGCATTAATTGCCCTAATGACTTTGTCAGGGTCAAACATAAGTTCCCCTGATGGATCCATGACCTCATCAAAATATTTTTGTCTTTCTCTTTTTTAACTCTCTTCCTCTTATCATTCTCCTCATCCGAGGAATCAAATTCTGATGAGCATGAGATAATGATGTCCTCACTGCTTGAGGACTCATCACAGATGATAGCTCTGTGATCCCCTTCAGCGGCCTTTAAAGCCTGATCTTTAAACCCTTGACCGGGGCGCAATTCTGCCGTGGTGCTGGGGAAATAAAGAGTGGGCGGAGTTCGCACACGACCACTGTGACGTCGGACGGCCGGAGGACGTCTGACGCATGCAAGGGGTTAAATTCCTTACGAGTTGTCTTCCCCACGCCTTTCTGAATAAAGGCCTCTTTTTCTTTCCTCTCCTCGTCCTTCCCCAGATGTTTTTTCTTCTGGGTAACCTTCTTTCCACTAGCTATGGTCCTATCCAAAACCTCTTCAACAGACCAGAATTGCTCATCATTATTTCTGCTACGAAATCTGCCCTCAAGCTTATCAATACAACCGTCCAACTTTCTACCTAGTTGTGACGCCAGGGCAGAGACAGATTTATCAACGCACTCCTTAACTCTCACTTCAACAGCATCATCATTTTCATTGTTGTACTCCATTTTACCTAAAGACTAATAAAGCTCTTCAAATAAATTTATAAAATAATCAAATTATTATGCGTTTTATTATTATTATTATGCGTTTTTATTTGGCGCACAGATGCTCCAGCTAAGGAGCGTCCTGGCGCCCGACAAGGCAGCTGCACAACACAACTAAACAAAAGAACAAACATATGTATACAAACTAAGGAAATAAAAAGGTTTTCACCGCACGACGAAAGGAAAGCAGATCGCTCATAGCGCGAATCGCCGGGGGCAAAGAGTTCCAAAGGACAGCTGCGCGCACTCGAAACGAGCGTCCACCGGCCCTACTCCGCTTAAAGCTACTCAATACTACTACTACTAATAAATACTACTCAAAGGACGAATAATATACTGCTAAAATCACCTTTCTCTAATTTGAACTCCAGATCAACTCAAATCAGCTGCAGCACTCCTGACCTCCACTGTCTGACTGAAAGAAAGGATCTTTCTGCCTCTTTTGCCTGTCCAAAAGATGGCCGCCAAAGTAGAATAGTAAAAGATCGTGATTAACCAATCTAAAAGTGCCACTGCATCATGTGACACTCCTACGGTGGACCATAGACATTAATCTTTCTTCGTGTCTCCTCCACCATCTGGTGAGTAACTTGTCTTTAAAATGTGTTTATTATGACCATTGTCTTTAAAATGTGTTTATTTTGTCCATTAATCTCCCTTTAAAGTGTATATTTGCCTTATTCTCCTTAAAAAGTTGAATTTGCTTTTCACTTCGAGCCGCGTGTGTGGGAAAAAGCCTTCCCTCTTGCGCGCCCGAACAGTTTATACGCAGAGACGGACGCTCTCCCATGCTGTAAAGCTCAAAATAGCCTCTCTCTTCGATGCAGACAGGGAGCCAGCGGCTTTAACTGTCAGTCGGAGAGAGAGGGCGGAGGAACAGACATGACGGGCTTGCCTCGAATGGGAAACGGCCTCTACAACGAAGCCGTTTCCACGAAATCATTTACCACGCATGCACTACAACGCATGCGTGGTTACAACGAAAGGGTTTACCACGCATACCTTTACTACGAAATACGTAGTAAAGGCATGTGTGGTAAATGAAAAGAAAAACGACGGGGGGTTTGGGGGTCTCCCCCATAAAAAAAAATAAAGGTCTGGGATAAAAAGGGGGGCTGGGGGGGTCTCCCCCCAAAAAACAAAACTAACCTGAGGAGCTGAAGAAAAAGCCGAAACCGAAGCTGAAGCAATCAACGTCGTTAGGGAGGAAACGGAAAGTAACTTCCGCTTCCTCTTAACGACGTACGACCGACGTAACCAGAGAAGATGGAGGGAAGGCGAGTTAAAAGGTAAGGGGTATTTTAGAAAAATACATATATATATATTAAGGGTTAAGGGTAAATATAAGGAGTGAGGCTGGGGGAATGTAAGTGGAGAGTTTTAACCTTTATCAAGAGTATGCCCTCACCATGCATACATTTACAACAAAAAACGGTGTAAATGTATGCGTGGTAAAGGAATATTCGAGGTAAAGGTTAAGCGTGGAAAACAAATTCCGTTGTAACGCATGCGTGGTAAAGGCATGCGCTGCAACGGAATTCGTTGTAACGTCATACATTCGCCTCGAATGGACGAACGCGTTAAGCAACGTTTGCGCTCACACTTGGCTAACTCTTCCTTGACCCGATAAACTTTACTTAATCAAATTCTCCGCTGAGAAACAACATGGGCAAACTAAAAGAACATCAATGTTACATTCATTAATGAGGGCACATTAAAAGACCCACATAAAATACTAATTAGCTAATTATGTATAAAAATAACTCTTAAATTAAATAAAATACATAGAAGTTTCTAAAGAGTAAACCTAGAGAAACAAGCATAACCCCACAGTTAAAAAATAGCGTCAGACAGACACATTAAGTAAGCATTAATAAAATTGCTAACTTATCTCAGCTGTGAGCAGCAACAAAGAAGGAAGATGGCTGCCACACACTGGATTAAAAAGACTTTAGAATGTTTAAGTTTACTATTCTAAGTTCTTTTTCATTGTGTTATAGTTGCTGCTGTGAGTTGGCAATTAAAGAGATATGCATTATATTGGCCTCTGTGCCTTGCCATAAAATTAGTGCCTGGAAAACAGGAGCAGCTCTTCCTAATGGCCTCTGGTTGGAGCTTCACTTGCCTGGTTTCTGTCTTATATTTTAATTATTCAAATAGTGACTAATATTATTCACTATTAGTGTAATAAACAATGGAGCACATTAGCGGGAATCTGGAAGCTAAGAAAAGAAAGAAATGCTGTTAAATGTATGTTGTAGGCATACTTGTGGGTGAGTGTGTGTTTATGTGCATGAGTATGTGAATGTGTATATGTCAGCATGTGTGTGTGAGTCAAAGTAAAAGTAAAATGGCGTGCACTGTCGCTTCCTCTACCCCTGGCATTGTGGGGAATTGACATTCATGGTTTCTCTCATGGTTTTGCACACCTCAATGTGCTCAAAGAAATAATCTGGCCTTAATTTAAAATGAGAAGATGTGGACTAGCCTGGTGAGTTGTCAGCTCACTCTCCAAAGACAAAAATAATAATAATTCATGGAAATAAAATTATTTTACCATCTCAGTGAAACTACTTTGCAGTCATGAGTCCTTATTCAGAAAACTGTGATTGAATTCATTGATTGAAGAGCTCCTTAACCCATAAATGCTACTGCAAAGCAAAGGAGCCAGTAAAATACATTGCTCTTACAATTTGGCTGATATATCTTGCAAATCCCATTAGATTTCCTGATTACAAAGCATCCAATAAAACAAAAAATGCCATTGAAATAAAACGTTATATGTGTATGTTATTTTAGTTCAGATTTACTACAATTAACCCCTTCCATGCTCTCGTCCCCCGTTGGCCGACGGAGCCCCGCCCACTCTTTAGAACGCCCGCACAGCGGCGGAAAAACCGCCGCGGTTAAGGCGTTAACAAAACACTGGTGATGCTACAACACCGATATCTTGGGACTTAACCTGTGTAAATATTTTTCATGTACATCTCATCAATAAGCAGGGTCCTAGTGTCCCTCCCGGAGCAGTGATACCTTACATTGATGCTTCTAAATTGTGATCTGCAGTTGGGGAGTGGGCGGGGGAGTGGGTGGGAAAGATGCTGAAGACATAATTAATATTGTATTCTAGCATGCCGAAGAGACATGATTCAAGATATGAGACTGGTGTCTATGAAAATGTATGTAAAAGTTGAAAATAAAATAGAATCTGTTTAAAAAAAAATCAATAAGCAGGGTCCACACTCATTTTCCGTGCGGTAAATATTGTGTATAAAATATTGACTTGTACATATAGACTCTTTAATGTGACTAGCTCTACATCCTCAATGTAAGTAGATGAGGAGTTAGATAGTAAAGCTGTGCTTCCCTGAGAGTATTTTATCCCTGTCAACCTTTGGAGTTATTTACTGTACTTCCCTATTTATTCTTACTTTGATGATATAGTGCAGTCTACATTACAAGGTCGATATATATGCACAGGTCAAATGTTGACTTTCAGCCTCATTCTGGTAACACTTCATTTAACAAGGAGTCCCATATGTAACTGAAAACAATATTGCCCTTACTGGAACTTGAGGAAAGCCCCTCTGTATTACTCATTGCACCATGAACAGCATTAGACCTTCCTTCTTCTAGACAAATTGGGCCAGAACACACTCTTATCAAAGGGTACTATCCATTTAGACATTCGAAAATTCAACAGATGCCTACTTGGAGGCTCAGGTTTTTCCATACAAATACAACTTTGGATCTGTCTTTTGGACCTCAACAGAAACCTTGATAAACATCCTCCCTCCCATGACACAAGGCTATGAGGACTAAACATGTGGCTACTACAGGGTTACTACAAATCTACCTCCTGGAATGTACCAAGATGCAAATCCCTTTTTGTTGGTGTCACCTACTTTCTATTTTTTTTAATGTATTTTTATAAGGTTTTCAGTTTTATCAACAGATTACTGTACGTACATCACAACACATGGTCCAACGATATCAGCGTTGTGACAACTTGTAGTGTAGGCGTTATCTAAGGGCAGTATGCAGAGACTGCCTATGATATACTATCGTGCCTATGTGAGTGCAGAATCTCCTTTAACCGCAATGCACTGCTATTGCGTAGCTCATTGCGTGTGATGACCAACAGCAACCGTGGCCGGACAACTAATTAACATAACTGGGTCTATAGAAAAGAAATAAACTCAGAGCACTCCACCCGCCCCCCTATTCAGATTCTGCAAGTTTTTTCCCTATGGCTGCTGTCTGTGTGCTTGCTCCCTATTCGGTGTAATGTAGACATGCGTGTATATGTGCCAACTACGGCAACTGAACAAGTGTCTCAGTTAGTCTAGAACTGCAGTGCGTGCATGAGTTTTCAGACTGCTGGCTCAGTCCCGGGGGGGGGGGGGGCTCCTCCCTATATCACCTATGTTCTGCTGCAGTGCAGTCAGCATTGCATTCCAACTCGTAGTGATAGGGACCTTTCGTATGCACATGTGGGGTCTTTTGCCTTCCATCTCCTGGTATTTAACCTTTTGGCTACCACTATGCCTAATTCTAGGAATCTGGTACAGCAAGTTCTGCTTTATTTGTGTAGAATGTAAGTCAGACATTTAAAGGATATCACTCACTCAGTACAGACAAACAGTGAATTTGCCACCTCCCTCCAGTATGTGTGAAGATTAGTGCAGTCCCAAAGCATGTGTATCTGGTCTACACCGAGGGTGGCGCCCCTTGGGCAGGCGGAGTCAGTGTGGCTAAAGTATCAGTTTAGTTTTGCAGGCGTGAGATACGCTCTCTGAGTGATTTAATATTGAATTTGCCGGAACCACATATGTCTGTAAATACGCACTGGGCTTTCCAACACCAGAGCCCACTCTGCGTCTGGAAAGTGGCCCACATCCTGCTCCCAATTGCACTGGAGTGAGTCTAGGCTAACCGCTGTGTGTTGCCTAAGTGAGGCCGCGAACCACCGCATGAGATGCCTACCCTGACCCATGACGTGTAGGTATTGCATGGTGAGGTGCGTCTGTAGCTCGGTTGCGAGGTCGCCCCATAATTGTGAGTGTGGCTACTAATGAGCGGTGCAAAAGGAATTGGCCTGGAGGCAGACCCTCTCTCTCTACTAATGTCATGTATGGGATGAGCGTCCCGGAGCTCAGCAGCTGTAAGCACTGTCTGGCCTCTGGGAGATCATTCCAGATGCAACACAGGCGCATAGGGTGTTATATGTTGATTTATGTAGAGGCTCTTATGGAAACACTTATATGCCAACCCGAGCTGCAGGGGATTCGGAGGTCTTGCGTTCGCACCGGGGTGAAATAGTCTCATCAGTTGTGATAGTGTGTAGGGCATCCGCATGGTTGCAGTATCATCACGTTGCCAATCAGCCATCCACCTGACTATGCACAGCAGTTGGGCAGCCAAGTAGCATTGCTCAAAGCACAGAGCAGCTAAGCCCCACTGATCCCTGGGCAAATACAACTTCTTTATCGCTACTCGGTGCCAGGCGCTGCCCCATATAAAATCCCTGATCATCTTCTTCAGCGTGCCAAGAAACGAAATGGGGATGTATAGTGGCAGATTTGTAAAATAGTATAGGTGCCTCGGGAGGGTCACCATTTTGGTAAGTGCCAGTCTGCCTGTCATGGTGAGCTAGAGCGTGCTCCAGAACCGCATCTGGAATCTGATAGCTGTTAGTGCTCTACCCAGATTGCCATCAAACAGGTCCGTGGGCTGTCGATATATGTTATGATCAAGTAGCGGAACATGCCTGCCCTCCACTGCACCCTCCTACCTTTATGAACAAGGCCCGGATCACGGTTCCCTTCACTGAATGAGTACATGCTAGATTTATCAGCATTTACCTTCAACCCAGAGTGCTGCGAAGTCATGCAGAATCTGCGCCAACTGCCGAGGTACATTTTCAATGTCACTGAGGTACACTAATAGGGCATTAAGGAAAAATGGTGGCGTCGCTCCCCTCCGCACAAACGGTACCAGCCGCGGCAGACCAGGGGAGGCTCCAATCAATGCGGGGTGAGCAGTGCAATTTAAAAAACAGGTTTAAAAAGCGGTACGTTTAAGCAATTCTTTTTTTAAAAACAAGCAAACAGCACGGACGTCACCATAGCCGAAGTCGGGGCTCTGGTCTATTGCCCTCATGATGCCTGTGTCACCCCATGTAGGGCCGAACTGGGGTGTTTCCCCGGTTGACCACCAGGATGGGGGCCGGTTTTAGACTTCTGGGGTGCCGTTTCTGTTACCTGGAAACACAACATGTGATGGACCGAATGTGGATCAATGTCACACACTCACTCCAGTTGTAGTTCGGACTGGACTGTTCCCATGGGGCACAGGGTCAGAGCTGATTTGCATAAAGCCATTATCTGACCCAGGGTGGTGTGGAGTGCAAAAAACGATGGATTTAGGCCCAGATCCTTGTACTGGGGTGAATGTAAGACATTGATCTACATTCTGTCCATCAAATTGTTTTTTGTAATTTTCTCCCTGAGTGTACTGGGGTAGCTCAGACGTGGGTCCCAGAGCCTCCACACCACTGGAGTCAAGCTAGCCGGGCTGATGAGAGGTGTTACCTCGAAACTGGTCCGGTCCTCGGATGCTTGATTCCGGTCTGGGAAAGATATGGCTGTTGTAGTTCGGACTGGACTGTTCCCATGGGGCCAGGGTCAGAGCTGATTTGCATAAAGCCATTATCTGACCCAGGGTGGTGTGGAGTGCAAAAACCGATGGATTTAGGCCCAGATCCTTGTACTGGGGAGAATGTAAGACATTGATCTACATTCTGTCCATCAAATTGTTTTTTGTAATTTTCTCCCTGAGTGTACTGGGGTAGCTCAGACGTGGGTCCCAGAGCCTCCACACCACTGGAGTCAAGCTAGCCGGGCTGATGAGAGGTGTTACCTCGAAACCGGTCCAGTCCTCGGATGCTTGATTCCGGTCTGGGAAAGATATGGCTGTTGTAGTTCGGACTGGACTGTTCCCATGGGGCACAGGGTCAGAGCTGATTTGCATAAAGCCATTATCTGACCCAGGGTGGTGTGGAGTGCAAAAACCGATGGATTTAGGCCCAGATCCTTGTACTGGGGTGAATGTAAGACATTGATCTACATTCTGTCCATCAAACTGTTTTTTGTAATTTTCTCCCTGAGTGTACTGGGGTAGCTCAGACGTGGGTCCCAGAGCCTCCACACCACTGGAGTCAAGCTAGCCGGGCTGATGAGAGGTGTTACCTCGAAACTGGTCCGGTCCTCGGATGCTTGATTCTGGTCTGGGAAAGATATGGCTGTTGTAGTTCGGACTGGACTGTTCCCATGGGGCACAGGGTCAGAGCTGATTTGCATAAAGCCATTATCTGACCCAGGGTGGTGTGGAGTGCAAAAAACGATGGATTTAGGCCCAGATCCTTGTACTGGGGTGAATGTAAGACATTGATCTACATTCTGTCCATCAAATTGTTTTTTGTAAGTTTCTGTTACCTGGGGCTGGTATTTCAGCAAAGTTGCAATATCGGCCCCTTGTAACAAAAGCAGCTACATGTGCACCGCCGCGGCTGTCCCGACTCAATTGCGAGGGCGGGTTTGTGTTTCCAGGCTGGCCCTGACTGCATGCTATTGGAAAACCCAGTAGACCACCCTTAGATGTGGCAACGCTAACTAACCATTGTATGTAGACCTGCATAGAGTTTTCAGTGCTACTATCAGTCCCAGAACAGTGGATGTATCTCCCTCTCCAGTCTAATGGATGTTGTCTCAGGTGGTGGGAAGAGAGTTTTATGCGTCAGATGCAGGAGCCATGGAAAGGTTATCATCAGTGCTTTGGACTACACTACTGGCAGAAATGCACTCTAAAACTAAAAAAGGGAATCATATATATTAGTAGGCTGAAACCCTTGCAAGTATGATCAGTATGGTATGTCTAACAATGCCTTTGGATCTGTGGATGAATTCTGGTGTGCCTGTTAGTGTAATTTGGTTTCTCGATTGCACCTAATACCAAAGCCTGTTTTGTTGTCCTGTAAAGCAAGGATCCTCCCTTTGGCTCTCTCTCTGGTATTACATTGCATACAGGTTTGAATGAATAGTCCAGAGGTTTTTGTCAGTGACGAAGCGCACACCATGCCCAGGCACAGTGGTTGCAGGGGACCAAATGAATTTTAGGAGCCCACCACTGGCACTGCCAGATTGGTGCTTAATTTGAGCCAGTGGTTTCCGGAGCTCAGCACCGGCACTTAATTGTCAACACCAGCACTTATGACAGCAGACACATGGTGGCCTTGCGTGTGTAATTTAGAGATGAGCAACCAACCAACAAATACCTGCTGCCCAAGCCATTCTTATAGCTTTTGGGGCCTAAAAACGTCTAAATTGTCTAATTGGTAGCTGTGTGATGGTAGTAGCTGAGTAGGCACTGTCATTGGCAGCGCTGGTAGGGCAATGGATGAAGCATGGCTTCCTGACGAGGGCCTTGGCACTTATGTTTTTTTACAAATTAGGCACTGTGCCAGATGCCGAATACCAAGACTGGTATTCTTGATTCCATCGTTTGTCTCCTACACTGCTTGTCTCTTTGTCTCCCTCTTTCTGGTTCGTTTTTGTTTTTCCATCCTTCCTTTCTCCCTTTGTCACTGCTTTATCTTATTCTTCCTTCTTTATAACTCTATTCACTCTACTTCTCTCCGATTATGATAATAGAGTCCCATTCCTCAAAAAGAGTGTGGGTGCCCACACCTGCAAACCCTGGCATAAACCAAGCACAGAGCGGAAAATGGCCTCATGGGCATACCCCGCATCGGACCATGGGTGTCACTTTAAGATATGGTTTACCCAGATCCAGCTGCGGCCGGTGCAGGTAAGAGGGGCGGGCCCGGTGGGGTGGGTTTCGACGGACGATGAGGAGAGAAAATTATTTATTTAATTTTCCCTCTTCATCGTCCATCAGAATCCCCCCCACTGGGCCCTACCGCTCATACCTGCACAGGCCACGGCTGCCCAGATCTGTTGCTCATAGGGTGGAAATAGTGCTTAATTTGAACCAGTGGTAGCTGGTGGAGGCCACCATCACTTATGTTTTGGGACCAGCACTTATTTTTCCTCATCAGATATTCCCCAAGATCAAGAGAGGGAAAAACACACAAATCAGGAAGACAGAGGAAGAGAAAGACGGATAAAACATCACAAAGGGAGAAAGCAGGAACCTGCAAGAACAAAAGGGGCAGGGAGTGTTTGGTAGTGGATTAAAGAGGCCGACACCTGCCTCGGACTTCTGAACAGGAGCTTCTGGCACGGCACTCTTTCATTTACAAATCAAGCACTGGGTGGCACTGGTCATGAAATCAGGTCCAAGTGCCTAAGAAGGCTGGCAAAAGGATGATAACAACTGTAATAGGAAATACATCTAAAGTCAAGAAATATTGATATTCAGTCAGAGGCACACCATTATCTATCTTGTAACAAGGGAAATAAAAGTCTCAAAAAGCATCAGTCAGAAGGAAACCAGGAAACTCCTAACCCTGTTGCTCCAACATGTTGGCAAACAATTCGTCTGCTATGGCCATATATATCTAATTCTTGTTCCTTGTCACTTGATCAATTGTTCCCAGTCAATATCAGTAAATTAATTATTAATCTGCTCATCTTCATTATACTTACTTTTCATCCTTGGGTAATCGAAGTTACAAAAGAAAGTTTCCACAACATGGACTCCTATAAACACGATTACCAGCCTAATGTGAAATTAAATCGAACTCTTGCTGTGAAATAAATTTCTTACAGCTGCGGAATGTCAATTTTCCTTTTGAATAGTGTTAATGAAAATTCTTAATGCAACCTGCATGTTTATTACCCGAAAGTATCTAATTGGAATAGTTGGCAAGATGCCTGGATTGCTTGACTGAACTAGCGATGCTTTTCCCCTCTTTCAGATTATAAATGCATCTTTTCTGCCTACAATCAGTTTTGTAAGTACATAACAATGAAAGATGGGCATTCTCTTAACAATAAAAGTATGTGAGCAGATTCACTCACAGTTTAAGCTGTCATAAAACTGAAAGTTACACGAAGTTCCACATTTTGATTACAAATACAGGAAACATTTGAAAAAGAACATGCGCATGTTTATATAAAAAATTATGTATGGTGTCAATTCCGTTGCAGGTAAACTGAAGGTGCCACAAAAACACAATCTTTAGCTCCACTCTGCTACAAAACGCACATTCATTACTACAGTACAAAAGTCAGATTACAGTTTCTTACCACTTGACTTTAGGAAAACACAGTTCACTCACAGATTGTATTTTACAATTACGTAACAAATGGACATAATTATAATAGTCACAAAGCCTCTTCAATGTGATTTTACCAACTGCAAAGTTTTAACCACTTGCATCCTCAGTTTGGCTATATATACTTTTTTAAACAAATGAACATGAAACAATGTCATGGCATAAACCATATATTTGTATCCGACGAATGCACCCTGCTATTACGGTTGTTGAGGTTTTTTTTGGGGGGGGGGGGGGGGGGTCCTCACAACCCATTCGAGGTTTAGCCCCTCCCACACTCAAAAGTGACAATAGCATATTTCGCTTTGCATTTCTGCACATGCATACTACATATGCAGATGTACAGTGTGTAATAATGTATTTATTACCATTGTTGAGTGTGAATGGGTCTTGCTGCCCCTCTCCTCCCTAAACAATCCTAAAAAGTAGCAGATTGCATGGATGGTTTATGACAAAGGGGTTAAATCATATTCGGAACACAAGAGGTTTAATCCCTGCAATGAAATAAACTCACAATAACCAGGCCTTCCTAGCATGGCCCTAGTTGTTTTGAGGAAAACGAATTGTAACATGGCCTGTATGTCTTTTCTTTCCTTTACTTGGAGGGCTCCTCCTATGTATGTGAAGAATGTATAAATATTGTACTATGTGAATAAAGTTCAGACCACTCCTGAACCCGCTTGGTGAAGGAGCTCTCCCTTAACTCGAGTTAATGAAATAAAGCCCATTGACTTCAAGACCACGGACTCTGCTCCTCCTTTATACTTGACCCTTTTGGTATTTATAGAAATTATGATAGTGTAAATAAATTATTTACCACAGTTTTCTTGGGAAAAGCGATTCCAGAATAGAATCTATGAAACAATAATCAGTTTTTTCTCAAGTTAGTTACACTTAATCTGATAATAACCCCTTTCAACTAGAGTATTAAAAGTACAAACTGCGTTTCTTTGCAAATTTGTTCTAAATAAAGTGTTATTGGTGCACACCTATTTTTCTGAGCGTGGTTTCAATCTGTTTATGTAATGGTAGTGAAAATAAATGTGACCCAATAGCTGTTATTTAGACTTATTTCACTAATTACACATTTATGCAGGTAAAATATGTGTTTATTACGAGAGGAAAACAAAATTGACACGAGAAAAACACTTTTCTGCCTCACAAATAGCGTCTTACTTTACACATGGAAACAACACTCCAAATAAGCACTCCAAATAAGCATGTATCTCCTTACTGAGATATAATCCTCCTGTACAAATTTGACCCCTTGCATCCTGGTTGTGTTTAAAAACAAATACACATAAACAATGCAACAGCATAAACCATAAATTCACAAGCGCAAAGTATAACATGCTATTTATTTCCATTGTTGAGATGAGAGGAGGGGCATCACAACTGAGAGGCATAGGCCCTCCCGACACTAAACAGTGGTGATAAATAGCATACAACACTCTGCATGTATGCATATACACTACACACACATATATCTAACTATATGTCATACATGCCAACATTTCCACTTTGATAAGAGGGAGAAATATGCGTACGTGGAAAGACCTGAATAACGCGAAACACGAAACAGGTCAGGCGTAACACAAAATGAATCACAGGCAGTGGTGGCTGGTGACATTTGAATGTGGTAAGGCATAAACTTTCTGTCAAAGTACATCATGGCGAGCAAGCCTGAACGTCTTAAGGGGGGTTAGGGGAGATTCTCTCCGATAAAATTTTGAAAAAATTTGGGAAACAAGAAGGTTAATAAAGCAATTTTGAAAGTGCAGTTATTACTTAATAAAGGGATGTCATATAACATGTAGATATAAAAGTTTCTGAAGCTAGGCCCTGCCAGTGCCACGCACCTCTGAGCAATATGCATGCTGTGTGCCAGCAGGGGCTAGCGTCAGAAACATTTCTATTGTTTTTTTTTTTTTTTTTTTTTTTTTTTGTATGTTCTTATATAGCACTCGAATCACCCGGAGGCATCTCGGCGCTTGCCTTGGGAACCCGTCCTGGCTTTTCCCTGTGAGATAGCCCCTAACGGGCATCCCCAAGGTGAAAGCCAGGCATCCCGCCGCGGGGGGCCGTTGTGGAGATTAAGCAAGCTTAATGCCCAGAGTTGCAGAGTGTGAACCCATGATTAGGTCAGGCACCGAAGCGAGAATTATCGAGTCCGTGGACATTTGAGCTCAAGACCCTGCCGCGTCTGGAATTGAACCCTGGTCCCGGGTCTGACCTCTGCTTCAGGGTCTGCCTGCTCTAACCAGTGAGCCACACTTCTCCTTATTGTTATGTTTTTGAAGCTAGGCCCAGTGCTGGCACTCAGTGTGTATGCTTCTCAGAGGTGCATCACGTGTGGCAGGGCCTGTAGCTTCAGCATTTTCTGCACCAGTCTGCGTTCTCACTCTATAAACACAAACACTCTTTGAAGTGCATAGTCACTCTGCACTTCAAAGAGTGTTAGGGCCCCATTAGGATGTCGGGCGGATCGCCACCGCCATGCGGGCGGTGGCGATCCGCTCGACATCCGGACTAGGGTTTCATATGGTGGCGGAGTCTGTTGGAAACCTCCATCCATATTAGGGTGATGGCGGGGACATGCTTTTCCGTGGCGGCATTGCGGGAATGTCTTGTGGGGTCCCATTGCAGGCCCCCAGGGACTCCGGGGGGTGGGGGGTGCTCATGGGGGGTACCTATGGTACCCCCCTGCACTTCACTGTACAACGTGACAGGCACCGCACCCTTATAGCGGGCAATTCTGTTTTACGTCGGGATGGCGGACGGACAAAGTCCACGCGCAATACTAATGGGCCCCTTAGTGTTTAGATTGGGAACGCCAACTGAAGGTAATTCAGAACTGCTTTTGATGAAGGCGTACATTTGCTTTGTGCGACTGTCCTTTAATTGTTCCAATTGCCTCTGACGGTCAATGATTAAAATGTACGTTTGGGCCATGGAGACTACGACTATTGAAACTATAAACAATAGGCTTGATTTACAAGGCAATTTGCGAGTTTCAGAATAATACTATTGTAGTACTACATCTCAGTGTTATTTGACAAAATCCAGGCTGTATATTTTCACCTCAATCTGCTGTATTTCTCAGAGGGCTCCTACCACTACAAGTAGAACTCAGGCACTCGTACACCTACTACTTTGTAGTATGTGTGGGAGTAGCCAAGGCGGGGGAGTGTCAGAAAAATGAACAGTACCTACTACAAAGTGGGAGAAATGAAGAGAAAAGTACAAAAAGAAAGGGGGAACGAGAAGGGCCATGAACATTTATAACCACTATTACAAAAGTGTAAGGCAGACCCAGTGCTCATAAGTTACACCCACATCTATTCAAGAGGTACAACTGCCAGACAGGCTCAAATCTACTCCAGCCAAGCCTTAGAGTAAGCGACTCACAGGCACTGCAAGAAAATCACTCTGAAAACCAATGCAGACAGGATATAACACTAACAGCAGAGAAGCAAACATTAATAAAGTACATTTTAAACATAATTTACCTAGAAATGGAAGAAATGGAAGATAAACCATCACCCTAAATATGACATAAACCTACACTACCATATTTAAAAGGAATAAATACACAGATGAAATTACAAACAATAAAATATAGCGCATTTTAAATATTCTCACAAGTTGTGAATCCTGAGAATAACAAATTCACTGACATACAATTTTACATGCATTGGGTGAAATAAATTATTTGTCCAAGATCACAATTTAAACGGACAAGCCATTTACACATCAGGTACTAAACAGTCTACTTATATTAATGCTTTGTTTTTACCTTGTTGTTCATTTTTCATTTAGCAGAACCGACCTGAAGGTAATGGAGTGCTTTACGTGAGCACCAATTAAATTACACAATGTCACCACTCATTGTCTATAGGGTTATGTGCCCAGAATCACAAGATGATGAGCCAACTCCAGGACTTGAAACTGGTTTCCCAGTACTAAGTCTGCAACTTTGACCCTAACACCACATCATGAGTATAGGGAAAATCAGTATTTAATTTTTGGCACTAACAAAAACAGAGTTTTAGACTCTGTTTTTAGGTGCACTAATAATATGTAAAACTGCTAAAAATGTCAATTCTTGTCACGTGCTCCTATCTCCCTCTTCAAGAATTGAGGCCAAAGCATTAAACTTTGGTGTCTGAGGTAATTCTTGGAGAGGGAGATTAAAGCATGTGTGAATGAAGACTAGCATCAACATTTTAATGTAGGTAGCTTTACAAAGTGTTCAAGCAAAAACAGTTTAAAATATTTTTTTTCTCCCAAGGCTATTTCTCACTTTCACTAAATGTTTTTTTTCCTTACCTTTCTTTAACCTGTGTCAGGAGCATGCCATAGCAGGCAGAGGGAACTTGACAATATTTTGCACTGGCCTGTGGGAACAGGTTACCGACAGTGCAGTGTTCTAGCCTCACTCTCAGCCTCAGTAGAGATGCCTGCAGTGCTGAAGCCCGCCCAGAAATACTATATTACGCAGGGCCTAGTACTCGGAGGCAGGAAAATACATTTGTTTCTGTAGTCCTGAACACCGGTCCGGCCCAAGCTCACTTCTAAACCAATAGCTTTTGGGCTGGCTCAGGCAACAATATATTCACAACTAAGGGGTGTGGGGAGGAAAACAAAGACTGGAGTGCAAACGCAAGTTTGAGGCCTCAGTTTAGTTCAACTTTGAGGTATTTTAAGCATCCAAAGCAGATCATTCTGTAAACTCTGCTGCACTCTGTGGAATCGGGATTCTGGAGGCAGGAGACTAGCCTTCAAATCGGTAGTCTCCCGCCTGAATCAGGAGGGTTGGCATGTCTGTTATGTGTGTGTATATATATATATATATATATATATATATATATATATATATATATATATATATATATATATATATATATATATATATATATATATATATATATATATATATATAATTGCTGCACATAAATAATGACCAGAACTCACGGGAGAGTCAAATCTAATAAGGATTTAATTGTACTTTACTTTAAAACGCGTTTCGCCAGTATGTCTTCGTCCGTTCGGGAAATTCCGCATCTGTGTCTTTTATTTCCATCACAGCTATCACAGTTAATTGAAGGGCAATGGAAAAAGTTGCGCCATCTTTTAACGGTAATATTTACATTATTGCGTGCATTTTTACGATTCATTATTTTGCATGAACCCAAATGTTGAGATCGATGAGATTCATAGCAACGTCTTCATAAAACAATTTCACTTTACATGTTTTCTATTGCATAAATGAGCATTTCATTATGCCATGTGATTACATGATGATAAATTCTCATCTAATTTCATTTGGTTACAACTCTACTTTCTTGTTCTATCTCTGTTCTTAATCAATTTCAAATTTCCATAATTCAAGCATTCATCTCACCGGAGTTAGAGTGCACATTTATCATTAATTAAAACAGGGACATACTACAATTACTCTTAAATTCATTAGTTCCAACATTCCCTGGAATAATCATAACTTTTATACTTTTTATAATTCCGCCCTGAGTGGTCCCATCACTCCTACTATCATTCCTGACCCATGTTTTCCTCCTTTACTATTGGTTTCTGCTCTCTTTAATCCTTTGGTTCCTATTCAAAGTGTCTCACATATTCTTGTCCTTCCTGATTCTTCCTCCATTAGAGGTGCACCCCCAACTCTTCCCCACTCTTCAGCCCTAAAGGCACCTTTGTTAACATATCCACTACGTATCTCGACTCTAATCTTTGTAATTTCTTTTCCCTATCACTGCCCCTTATGTCTCGTGGTATGTGATCCACACAGAAAAATTTGAGCAGATTTCTATTGCTCTGGTGATGGCTCTCAAAGGGGAATATTCACAAAGACTCAACTCCAATTTATCCCCACCCTAACATAACAAATGTGGAGGTAAATTTAACACCCCATTCGCAAGCTGGTGCAAACTGCAGACATCACCAGTATTCCTGCGATAACTGCCCCAAAATGTATCCCCATGGTAGCCACCACCAACTAACCCTAATGGCCAGAGTGGGTGTTCCCATGCAAAAACACACAAAAGAACACACAAAAAAACCACAACAAAACATTCAAACAGGTGTTGAGCCACAGTAGCAGCAGGGAATTGACACCTGCCTTCTGCTGGTGTTAAGCAGGACGACTACCTGCAGCATGAGGTGGAGCCCAGCCAAGAGCCACACCTGAAGACCCCAAGATGCCATGGAGACAATGATCATGCAACGCGGATACCCATGAGGGGCACAACAACCACCGCTACCACTTCAAGCCCCTCCTGCCCCCACCCGGACATACAAATAGAGTGCACCACACAAGAGCCGCAACAAACGTACGATGACACACAGTGCCAAAATAAATACACACATGTGTGGCCAGATGAACGAGAAACAGTCACACAGCAGGAAAGTAACAACCAAAAACTTTATTGAAACACAACATAAAACAGCAATGTGGAAGACTCCTGTCGGGTCCACCAGGGACAATCTCAACGACACAGCCTGGAAGAGAAAGCACAAAATCAGGATGTGTGTCATGTACACATCATAGGAGCGAGACACAGAGAAACAGAGAAGGAAAGTGAGCCAGAGAGAGAAAGAGAGGGAAGGAAAGGAAAGTAAGGGAGAGAGAGAGAGAGAGAGAGAGAGGGAAAGGAGATAGAGAGAGAGGGAAGGGAGAGAGAGAGGGAAAGGGAGATAGAGTGAGAGAGAGAGAGGGAAGAGAGAGAGAGCGAGGGAAGGGAGATAGAGTGAGAGAGAGAGAGGGAAGGGAGAGAGAGAGAAAGAGAGAGGGGGAAGGGAGATAGTGTGAGCTAGGGAGAGGAGAGAGAAAGATAAACCACCGCCACTGTGCACACTGGCCCCACTGTTCACCTGTTGCCACCGATTTGACCATCAGTAGGCACACTGCACAGCCCGTGCAAGCTCGAGGACCCTGTCAATTCACCATACCATGGTCCACATCATGCGGGTCCACCCCGCAGCCCAGCATGTCCCACACATGACGCCGAGTCCTGAGTCATCAATGGTGGAGACCACATCAGTGCACACTTCATCATCGCAGGCTGCACACCCGCTCAGTAATTACGTGTGCCACCAACCCTGTGCTACGCCAGCCAGCGCCAAGTGGTGGTAGGCCCGTGTCGGCCGCAAGACCTAGGGTGCCATCAACCCTGTGCACAGCAAATCATGGGCCCTTTATGATAGAGCACCGTGGAGCGTCCGTCATCCAGTCACCATGGGCAGAGGAAAATGTGACGTTGTCGCCCCTTATATTTACAGCGTCACATGGCCTGTGACGCCTGTGCCGGATGGGTGTGGTGTGTGTGCAGACTTGCCCTCAGGGAGTGGCTGAGACAGGCTGACAACTAGACCAGTGTCCTGCACACCACCAGCGAGTACGCCTGCGAGAGGTAGCTATGTGGGCCCCCCCGGAGCATCAGCGGAGTGGTCTGGCCTGGCTCATGCCTGACCAGCGTAGGGCTTGCAACAATGACTCTGGGGCTCTGGGCGTGGTTCAGTCCATGTCGAGACAATGAAGCGACTAATGCGTGTGTCCCTGTTGTAGTGTTCACAGCACCCGGGACACAATAGGCAATGTAGCACACAGTGACAGGCATCCCACTAGATTAGCATCATTGACGTAAGGGAAATCACTGTCCTCACTTCCATCCACACATTCATGCAGGAATGATAAAAGACATGGCATAGCAGTACGTTACTGGATGTTTATTGCACATCCAGTGGAGTGTTGCAGCTAGAGGTGTGCAGGGCCGTGCCAAGCACACCACACAATATGGGCCCGTGGAAGGCCAGCCAGAGTCCATCCGGGGATAACAGGTACTGCGGAAGAGGCAGGGAACAGTCCGCAATCTGGTCGCCGTGTCATTGGTCATCAAGCAGGATATAGCAGTCCATGTTGTGGTCCAAGGTGAGTGTAGCGGAGTGTATCAGGGGTCAGTGGGAGGTCATGAGGCCATGTGCGACACCAAGCAGAAACAGGCCAGGTGGTGGAAATGAATGCTACTGCCTCCTTCTGACAACAATCCCATCCACATCCTCGTCCCCGTTTGTGCGCTCTGCACCACCTGTGGGTGTTGCAGTACCGGCTGCGGCACTGTGTGCCACTGACACATCAGGGGCCGGAGGTGGATTTTCGGCCGCATTGTGTGGCAGTGGTACATCAGGTGCCAGAGGTGGATTTTTGGCCACATTGTAAGGCACTGACACACCAGGGGGCGGAGATGTGGACGGCGTGGGGGCAGCAGCATTCATGAGCTCCATGCCTTGTGGCAGCAATGCCATGATGAGGATCTTCAGGGCATGGTAGATCCCAGCTATATTTCGGTGGCAGCCATCCTTTCCGCCTCCATCCATACCATGTCCTCCATAAGCCTCTGTATGTGTGTCAGCTCACGGCTGGAATCGCTGGGGCCAGTCTGAGCAGACAGGTGTTCTTCTCTCCGCATCATGACTCCAGCAATGTCAGTCATGGCTCCTTGGAGACCATGGAGCGGGCCGTGGGTGTCCGTTAGGGACTGGAGCTGGTGCCTAGACACCCATGGATGCCGTCCATTTTTGCAGCCAAGAGGCCGAACCCCACCCGCACCTGCTCAGCCGTCTCCCTCTGGCCCTCCAGCACATGGCGTTGGAAGGCCATGGTTTGTTCCTGGGGGTCTTGGGAGGGTGCCACGGCTGTGGGTGCCTCCTGCTGGGTGCTTTGGGTAGTGGGTGGGGTCTCCTCGATGTAGCTGGGCTGCCCCGATCCTGGAGGTGAGTTGTGGATGATGTCCATGATGTTTTGGATCAGGGCCATGACCCAGAGTCATTGTGGGTTTTCACTGTGCTCTGCTTGATTGTGCATGTGTGCCATTGTGGCCCTCTCCACTTGTCCCCCCAGTACCTGGTGGTTACTCACCTTGTTGTGGTAGTGTTTTGTCCTTTCGAGGAGTGCCCGGTCCCCTACTCCAGCCACAGTCTCCAAACTGATGACATTTGACACCAGCTCCTCCATGTCATCCAGCACGAGCTGTGGCACTGGGCTCCCACCTCTAGTCTGCATTGCTACCTTCTGGTTGGCTGCGAGTTTCTCCTCGGTCTTTCGCTTTATGTCAATCCATCGCCTCGTGGCCTCGTCCTTTGGCCCCCTGTGCTCTCTGATGGCATTCACCTTGTCCACGATGTTCCGCCATATCCCATTTTTTGTTCCCAGTGACAAGGTGGAGGTGACGAACAGTTGTTGATGGTGTTCCATCACCTCTGTAATCAGGATCCTGTTTTCCTGCGGACTGAACTTTGTCTTCCGCTTCTTCTTGTCCTTGCCCTTCCCTGTCCCGAGGTCCCAGGCTGGTCGTCCAGGGTGCTTGTGGGGTTTCACTCGTCCTCTGCGCCTGTGATTGCAGATACAGTGATCTGCCTTATCATACACCCTAAGGTGTCCCAATGCTGGCTGCGTGTAACACTCCTCTTCCGGCAATCCAGGCCATATGAATAATTTCCATGAAATGTTGAAAAAAGTGAATCTGGTGCAGCAGGTTAGGTATTGTGCAGATTTGCCTTGAGGTGGAAATAAAAGCGGCAGGGGGAGGCGGGGGGGGTTCTATGAAGAGCGTTTTGCATTTGAACACCCAAAGGAAAATTCGCTTCATGCAACAGCAAAAGCTATTGAACGGAATTACATCAAACTTGACATCTTATCGGAACTTAACTCAGATGAGCGTCTTTGCTTCGTAGGGTGTAAATCCGTTCATTAGTTTTCAAGATATTTGTGCTACTGATAAGTCTCCTGATTTGCCTATAACCTTAGAGCTACTTAACAAATTTCCACTAAGTATGGCAGGTGTTTAGTATGCTTAAGTAGCTAGCTGTATTTATGCAGATCTATCTAGGCAGGTAGTCAAAAATTGTTTACTGTTTGATAAATCCGCAGAAAACTTGGCAGAACTTTAGAAGTTATAGTTTGTTTGTATGTCAATTTCGTGCAGCTCCATCAAAGTAGGGAAAGTTAAAGGGGCAGGGGCTAAAACCATAATCCTTTAGTGATATATGTGACACTTTTTTAATACATGACATTTGGCAGGCTGTTACCAACTTCTGCTTCAGTGCAGAGATATCAGATTTTAATGATGTTCAACTAGGGATGCAATGGTAAAAGGTGGGGGGCAGGATCAAAACACTCTTTGATTTAACAATAACGTTGGTGCTTTTTCGGAGATAGTCACAAAAACGAGATTCTTAGTATATTTAACTTTCTCTTTGTATGTTGAGTTTCATGTTGAGTTTCATGTAGATTTGTCAACGGAGGGCAAAATTAAGTGGTATCAAAAAATGTTGGGTTTTTTTGTGTACGTTTTGACAAATTCACACAAAATTCAGCAGACTATGACCATGTTTAGTTCCCTGTTGTTTGTGTAAGTTAAGACTAGTTAATGAATCACAGGTATCACGAAGATATAAGAAGGGGGCTGCCAAATATAAGGGTCAGACAAATGCTCATTTGCTAATAACTGGCACACCATTTAACACATCTGCATCTAATTCAACTCACATTTACATGGTATGTTTTCTGTTGGCAGGTCAAGATTTTTGGCAGTACATTCAAGTGGAAACAAACATCAACATTTGCTAATACTTTTGGCACAGTTTTAAAGTTTTATGACTGAGCATGAAAATTGGTAGGCACTAATGTGACTAAGGTGACCCACTTGTGGGACACCCCCGCGCCGCACGGCCACCAGCTGCTGCGTGTGTTCCCCCTCTGCCTGCCTTCTGCCTCGCCGCCGGCCTCGCTGACGCCGTGGTCGCTCCCCTCTGGTTTCCCAGTTGTTTTGCCCTAAATTTGTGCTTGTCTGTTTCTGCCGTCTGCTCGCGTATTTTGCTGTTTTTCCTTGTTTTGCCCTAAATTTGTGCTTGTCTGTTTCTGCCGTCTGCTCGCGTATTTTGCTGTTTTTCCTCGTTTTGCCCGTAATTTGTGCTTGTCTGTTTCTGCCGTCTGCTCGCGTATTTTGCTGTTTTTATTTGTTTTGCCCTAAATTTGTGCTTGTCTGTTTCTGCCGTCTGCTCGCGTATTTTGCCGTTTTTATTTGTTTTGCCCTAAATTTGTGCCTGTTAATTTCTTTGTATCCCCTGTGCCGTGTCCAGTTTCCTTCCTGATTGGCCGCCTACCTCGCCGCCCTCCGCTCTCGCTTCCCGCCACCGCCATTGGCCCCGCCCCTTTTTCTCTTCTGTTCCCTCCCCGCTCCCGCCTCCCAGCTGCTCCGCCCACCCGCGCACTTCGCCTTAAATGGCGACCGTGCGGACGCGCAGCGGTCACGCGCAGCGGGCGCGCCGATTGTGCGCCGAAGGCGCGCCAAAGGTAAGCCCGTCTACGCCCGTCCGCGACCGGATCGCGACCAGCGCCAGGACCCCTGGCCCACGAAGACCCCGACCGACCCGCCTGACGTACTCCGCCGCCACCCTCACCGCTCTCAACACCGGCCGACTCCCAGAATGCCATCAAGCCTCTCCACGACGTACCCACGGACCCTTCAGCTGCCACGCCTGCAAGTTCACCTGCATCCGGACCTGCCTCGCACCAGCACCCACCAAGCCGAACACCAGCAGTACCCACCTCAAGTGCATCCTGCTCAACACCCGCTCCATCCACAGACATGCCATCGAACTCTGGAACCTCCTCGACACCACAGCTCCAGACGTTGCCTTCCTCACGGAGACCTGGATGAACGCCTCTTCAGCTCCCGACATCGCCATCGCCATCCCAGAGGGCTACAAGATCGTCCGGAGGGACCGAACCGCCAACCAGATGGGAGGAGGCATCGCCATCATCCACAGGAGCACCATCCGTCTCACGACCAGCACCGACAACTCCCTGACCACCGCCGAACACCTGCATTTCCAGATCCACACCAACCCGAACACCACCCTCAGAGGCACCCTGATCTACCGACCCCCTGGACCACGCACACAATTCAGCGAGGACATCGCCGACTTCGTCAGCCCACATGCCCTCCCCTCCGCTGACTACATCCTCCTGGGAGACCTCAACTTCCATCTGGAGAACAACAACGACCGCAACACCAGCACCCTGCTCGACAACCTCACCAACCTGGGACTCAAGCAACTGGTGTCCACCCCCACCCACCTCGCCGGACACACACTCGACGCTGTCTTCTCATCCAGCAAGGACATCAACTTCAGCCACACCACAGAGCTTCAATGGACGGACCACAGCTGCGTCCACTTCACCTTCAAGAAAACAACGACCCACCACCACCAGCAACAGACCGCCCGCAGAAGCTGGAACAAGATCACAGCAGACCAGCTCGCCACCTCCCTGAGCCAGCACCCTCCTGCCAGCTCAGCGAACCCCAGCCAGGCCGCCGACAACCTCACGAAGTGGATCAGCAACTGCGCGGACGAACTCGCCCCACTGAGGACCCCGCCCAGCAGACCCGGCAGCAAGAAAGCCCCATGGTTCACCGACGAACTCAAGAGCTCCAAGAAGAACTGCCGAGCCCTCGAGAAAGTCTGGAGAAGGGAACCGACACCGGACAACAGGACCTCCTTCAAACTTGCCACCCGGAAACACCACCAGCTGATCCGCGCCGCCAAGAAAACAGCATTCAAGGACCGGTTGGACAACAACGCACACAACTGCAAGGAACTCTTCAACATCGTCAAAGAGCTTTCCAACCCCAGCGCAGGAAACAACGACATCACCCCATCGCAAGACCTCTGCAACTCCCTGGCTTCATACTTCCACAACAAGATCGCGGACATACACAACAGCTTCAACAACCAACCAACGCACACCATGACCGAACAACCACCCCCCACCACCACCCTCCACGCCTGGACCCCGATCAGCACCGAAGACACCATCCGCACGATGAACTCCATCCACTCCGGATCACCGACCGACCCCTGCCCTCACCACGTCTTCAACAAAGCCGACGCTGTCATCGCACCCCACCTGCGAGACATCATCAACACATCCCTCGACACCACCATCTTCCCCGAGAGCTGGAAACACGCCGAACTCAGCGCCCTACTCAAGAAACCAACAGCGGACCCCACCGACCTCAAGAATTACCGCCCCATCTCGCTCCTCCCGTTTCCAGCCAAAGTCATCGAGAAGACCGTCAACAAGCAGATGGCCGCTTTCCTCGAGACGAACGGATCCCTCGACCCCTCACAGTCCGGCTTCCGAGCCAACCACAGCACCGAGACCGCCCTCATCGCCGCCACCGACGACATCCGAGCCCTGATGGACAATGGAGAAACAGCGGCCCTCATCCTCCTAGACCTCTCCGCGGCATTCGACACGGTCTGCCACCGCACCCTAGTACGGCGCCTCAGCAACGTCGGAATCCAGGACAAGGCGCTGGAGTGGATCACCTCCTTCCTCGACGGGAGAACACAGAGAGTCCGCCTACCACCGTACAAGTCAGAGGCCACCGAAGTCATCTGCGGCGTCCCCCAAGGATCATCTCTGAGCCCCACCCTCTTCAACGTCTACATGAGCCCCCTCGCGGCCATCGTACGCAAACACAACCTCAGCATAATCTCCTACGCCGACGACACCCAGCTGATCCTCTCCCTGACCAACGACCCCGCCGCCGCCAGAGCCAACCTGCACGAAGGGATGAAAGAGGTAGCCGAGTGGATGACGACCAGCCGCCTGAAACTGAACTCGGACAAGACGGAGGTCCTCATCCTGGGCTCCTCTCCCTCCGCCTGGGACGACTCCTGGTGGCCTCCCGCCCTGGGCACCGCACCCAAACCGACAGACCATGCACGCAACCTGGGCTTCATCCTGGACTCCTCCCTCTCCATGACCAGGCAAGTCAACAACGTCTCCTCGGCATGCTTCAACATCCTACGCATGCTACGGAAGATCTTCTGGTGGATCCCCACCGAGACCAGGAAGACCGTCACCCAGGCCCTCGTCACCAGCCGACTGGACTACGGCAACGCCCTCTACGCCGGGACCACCGCCAAGCTCCAGAAGAGACTCCAGCGGATCCAGAACGCCTCAGCCAGACTCATCCTCGACATCCCACGAACCAGCCACATCTCCGGACATCTGCGAGACCTTCACTGGCTCCCCGTCAACAAAAGAATCACCTTCCGCCTCCTCACCCACGCACACAAAGCCCTACACGACCAAGGCCCGAGCTACCTCAACAGCCGAGTCAACTTCTACGCTCCCAAACGCCACCTCCGATCAGCCAACCACGCCCTCGCCGCCGTCCCCCGCATCCGAAGAGCGACTACAGGAGGAAGGTCCTTCTCCCACCTGGCCGCCAAGACCTGGAACTCCCTCCCGACCGACCTGCGCCTGACCCAAGACCACCTCTCCTTCAGGAAGAAGCTGAAGACCTGGCTGTTCGAGCAGTAGCGGCTCCCCCCCCCCCCAGCGCCTTGAGACCCCACGGGTATGTAGCGCGCTTTATAAGTGTCACTGATTGATTGATTGATTAATGTCTGGAGACTTTCTGGCAACTTAAAATCATTCTAATGTATGCATTGGTTAAAAGCTTTCACCTCATTACTAAATAAATGCTTCTCAGCAACATGAGCCACAGCCTCCGTTTTGAGAAGAGTAGAAGGCCCTAGCATTTACTAATGAGTGCCACAATTGCATTTTACATTTGATCCAGGGCAGGGAGAGCTGAAGAGGAGGATCTGGAGACTTTAAGTGCTTCTGTAAAACAAGAATAGAAAGAAATAGTAATTTGCTCAGAGGAGACTGAGGAAGAATTAAAAAAACAGCAGTAAAGATTGAATGTTTGTTACATATCTCGCAGGAGAGAAAAAATCACTGCTGCGAGGATAAAATGTAAACTTTGGAACCTAAAGCTGAGAAAAGGATAGTTAGGTTTGTACTCCTTTTGTGCTTTAACTATGAAGTCAAATTTTGAAAAATATTTTGTAAAGGTTTTGTGCAACTAATGTCAATAAAGACGCAAACTACCATAAGCCAGAACACAGGAACACCAACACTTATTTTAGTGAGGTGCAGCAGCAGATGTTTAAGGAAAGCAACCCCATTTCATCATATTTTCACTGAAATGCACGCAAAGCGAACCTAAAGTGTAGTGAGGTGAACACAATTTCAAAATTGAGATATAGCAGATATAGAAGACAGCGAAAAAAACAGAAAAAAACTAAAAATATATGAAAAGACCCACTTAAAAAAAATCCACAAAAGTTATTTTACACATGAATCCATGTAAGAGTTTATCTCAACTTACAACCAGGCTTTGTTATCAAACCTGCTTTCCATAGCTGTAGGCAATGTGCATTGAGGGTTGGCCACCTGCGAGGGTGAAACTCTTGACCTGGATACAGGCTGTACCCTGCAGCCAATCCCACTGCCCCCCCCACTTCCAGCCATGTGCAGCGGTGGTTGCCTATCCTTGGACATTTGGTTGGATAGCCGGGCTGCGGGCCAGGACCTGCATCCAAAGCTGTCTTCATATAGTCTTTTGTCGCACATTCTGGAGTTTGTCTGCCCTGCTTAATTTAATTTATTTTCATTTAATTCATTTATAGAGCGCATGGTTACACCACCGGTGTGTACCAGCGCTGGGAGCTAACTCTGAGAAAAAATAGATTATGACACGCCAGGTCTGTGAAGGTAAGTGGTCATTACAGGTCTTATCTTTGGGTAGGTTGTGTAAACAGCCAGGTCTTTAGCTTCATACAGAAACTATTTTCACATGATTCAATTCCTAAGTTCATCGGGAGGCCGTTCCAGATTCTCGCTGCGCGATGTCTAAATGAACGCTCCCCCAGTCTGTCTCTGAGGATTCTTGGTAAAGTCACCAGAGCCTTTTCTGATGATCTGAAGGTACGTCCTGGTGAATATTTGGTGATTAGAGAATGCAGATATGTGGGTCTTTTCTTTTGCAAAATGCGGTGGCAGTGGCACATTGCCTGAAACACTACCCTCTTTTCCACAGGAAGCCAGTGAAGGGCTTCCAAGGCTTTCTTAGTGTTAGATCATCTCGTTAGGCCCAGTAGCAGGTGTGCCGCCGTGTTTTGCACTCTCTGTAATTTAGACAGACCCTTTTTAGTAGTTCCAAGGTACAGGACATTCCCGTAGTCCAATTGAAATGTTATTGTCGAGTGTACAATGGTTTTCCTGGCATTTGGTGGTAGGAGATCTAGTACTTTCTGCAGCGTGTTCTTGGTCCCGAAACATTTACCCGCTATCTTTTGTATTTGATTCTCAAATGTCAACTCTGAGTAAAACCAGACTCCGAGGTTTCTCACTATTGATTTTGGGGTAGGTAGTTTACCTAATGTGTCGGGCCACCATGCAGTTGACCAGGTGAAAGGTGTTCTACCAACTATCAGTACCTCTGTTTTTTTCCATTTAACTTGAGGCAGTGGTTAGACATCCAATCTGCTAGTTCCTTTAGTCATTCTGAGAAGTGTAAAGCTGCTTGGTCCTTATTGCTGCGTATCGTCAGCATTGGAGACAATGGACATATTATATTTCTCTACTGTTAAATAAGGGAGGGCTCAGAATGGAGCCCTGTGGGACCCCCTGACACAAAGAGATGCTGTCAGATACAAATTTTTGTTGTGCGACTTGGAAGCTTCCTGCTGAAAGGAAAGAGGTCAACACTCTTAGTGCCATCTTTTTGACGGCACACGCCTCTAACCTGTAGATGAGCAATTTATGGGAGACGGTATCAAACGCCGCACTGAGATCTAATAAAATCAGGGTGGCCATTTGTCCTTCGCCTGCATACTTTCTCAGGGTTTCTGAGGCCAAAAGTAACACAGATTCCGTGGAATGAGCTCTCCTGAATACTGATTGAGATGGATGCAGGATATTGTTCCTACTTATATGGTCTACTAGCTGTTTGTTTGTTATCTTTTCTGCTATTTTCGAAACAAACGGTAGTAGTGAGATCGGGAGGAGATTTTCTAGCACTGTTTGATCTAATGATGTTTTTTTTTGAGAGGATTAACAATGGCCTGTTTCCATTTAATGGGAACAATGCCAGTTTGGATGGAGCGCAGGATAAGCTTTGAGACATAAGGCGTAATTACCGTAGTGCCCTCCATCATTATTTTTGGTCTAGCTGTGTCCAGCGGAGATCTCGATTTAATTCCTTTTGCTATGGCTGTAAGTTCCTCTATGTCCGGGATCTAAGTTCATCCAGTGTCTGCCCTGCAAACTTGGTCTGACTGTCTCAGGCTAGGCCTGTTCCTAGTTGTGCTTCTACCGGAAAAGTATCATATATACCAGTGACATTATTTGGGAAAAAATCTGCCACCTTATTACAACTCTCTGTAGAGGCGATAAAGTACACTCTGATTTCCTGTGTTCTAAGGGTACTGAACATTTCTTTGGAGGAGTTGTTCGCCTTTTCAATTCTCTCTGTATAGAAAGTACACCTAGTTTTCTAAATTAATGCATGATAGTGTTTTAGTTCCCTTTTGTAGTTGTTTTTAGATGTACTACAATATTCCTTCCTCCAGCTCCGCTCAAGTTTTTTACATTTTTTTTGGCCAACTTTAATTCGTCGTTAAACCAAGGTGCCAATTCCATTTGTTTTCTAGGAATCCTAGTGCTCAACAGTGCTACCTTGTCTAGTGCTTCAGTGATCCATGATTCAAGATCACTGTTAGCTAGGTTAATGTCCTTGTCTAATGTAAGCTTTTTTTCCTTCAGTGCTATGGTGAAGGTGGAGAGGTTAAAATTGTTCCACTTTCTGCTAGTGATTTCCTTAGGCTGTTGTTCTGATTTCTTCTTATGAGAGGGTACAGTAAATTGAATAAGGTAGTGGTCTGACCAGGGTACTGGCCATCGAGTGGCTACCTTTATCTCCGTAATGTTTGAGAAAATGGGGTCCAAGATGTGACCTCCTTAATTGGTTTGAGTTTCTACTTTTTGTTTTAGTTTAAATGTCAATAAGTCCTTGCATATTGTATTCACTTCTGGGTTATGTTTTTAATCGAAATGTACATTAAGGTCCCCTAATAACACAACATTTTTGTGTCGTAGAGCTGGGTGTACTATCTTCTCTACTTAGCTTTTAATGAATTGAGATGATGGACCTGGTGGCAGTCCTGCTAAGGTGTTATCGGCCATTGCTGCTAGAGTGAATAGAAATGGTTCGCAGTTTTCAAGGTCTGCTTCTTTTATCTCACACTTCAGTGTTGATTTATATATTATGGCAATACCGCCACCTATTTTCCCTATGCGGTACTGCCTTACTAGCGTATATTCATAGGGAATTGCATCCAAACCATCTGGAGTGGAGTTTTCATTAAGCCACGTCTTGGTCAGGAAGAGAACGTCCAATGCCTGTTCCCTAAGCATGTCATGTATCTCATATTTATGTTTGGTTAGGGAACAACAGTTTAGTAGGGCTAGGCGCAACTTTCCATTGTTCTTACTCAGTCTAGGAGTTAGGAGTGTGTCACAGTGCTCGCATTTCGCTTTCATATTATCAACATGTATGCTATGTCTACATAATGTGTCTGCAGGTTTGGCTAGCCTGAGTAACTCCTCTCCTGAGTATATAATCCCCGGACGATCAGGGGTTCTGGCCCCCCGACCGGAAGTGAAGTACTGAGTGATTAGGCCATGCCCTTCATACAAGCAGCCCTCAGCCAAGATGAACCGGAGCGGGCGGCAATCAAATAAAATATGTGCAAAATAGCAATAGTGCAGCAAAGCAGAATAGTAGTTAAAACACAACAATTCTAACAGTTAAAGAGATTTAAAAGTAATTTTGTGCCTTCACACGCTAGTGCTCTCAACAGAGTCCACTCAGCGCGGTCGCGAACACATCGGGGTTATCAAGGGGATCGGGTGGGAAGTCCCACCCCTCAACCGGAAATGAAGTACTGAGTGATTAGGCCACGCCTTCCATACAAGCGGCACTCAGCCGAGATGGACCGAAGCGGGCGGCAATCAGGAAAAATATGTGCAAAATAGCAACAGTGCAGCAAGCAAAATAGCAGTTAAAACACAACAATTCTAAAAGTTAAAGAGATTTAAAAGTAATTTGCCCCTCCACATGCTGGCGTTCTCACCAGAGTCACACAGCCAAAAACCTGGCATGACTCTGTGATTAATCAGGTTCTGCCTTGCTTAGGTGTATACCCTAGGCAACCAGAAACCCCATTTCTAACAGTGATTGTTTGGCTAACAGATTTAAAAGTGTCTTAAAGGAGATGTGAAAGAGAATACGAGAGGTAGTGGGCAGTGGCATGGTCGGAAGTGGCTGAGCAAAGTGGCCACAGCCAGTGTCAATCAGAGGAGACAAATGAATAGGTGGGGGCCAGGAGACAAACAAACACTTGTAGCAAGTCCAACATAGCAATGCAAATCAGCTACAGGGGTGGATACTGAAATGTAGCCTAACCGGCACAGCTGCCGATCTTGGATCTGGGGAACCCAATATGAGTCCTGGCGTTGGTACAATGACCAGTCATTGTGGGCAAATCACTTAATTGCCACTAGCCTAATAACAAATACTAAATAAGAATGTGATTTTGTGTAATGTAATCTGGCGTTCATGTAAAGTGCTCCCCTGCTAATAAACATAAATCTATGAACAGAAAGAAACAATGGTTTCTGCAGGGGGAACAGAAAGAAATGGAGTAAGTAAAGGGGAGAAACAAAATCTGTTTGATACACTTTTCATCTAAGACTCGTTTATACACCTTGTCTTACCAAAGGCTTTTCAAATCTTAAGAAAAATACATGAAAACTGTAGAAATATATTTCAAATGGTGAGGGAAAAAGAGGGAAAAACGAATGACAGCGAAATTCCAGACCAATGCAAAAAAAGGAAAGGGCCTCGAATTTCCCTCACTGTGTTTATTTAATAAATTCCGGAATGTGTGGAAAAGGAGCAAATTGTGATATAGGTTCACTGGCCCCTTCAAACTCTTCTCTCTTTGGTTACCATCTTTGCTGTCTTTCTGCATATTCATACCTCAGTACCATCACTCACACACCATTTTTCTCTGGCCCTCTTCGCATTTTTTGTAAATCCATATGTGCTGCATTCAGTTATAGGGGAGAAAAGTCAGAATAATGAGTGAATTGGCTCAAGTAACTTCCCTGAAAAGATATGTTAGGCAGGTGGCCCACACACAGCCAAGCCCAGACCTTATCTGAAATTGACATTAATGAATACCTGAGTCATTGTCAGTAAGGGTGGGCGTAAAATCCGTTTTGCGGGCGAATTTGCGGATTTTCCGCGATTTCGCGATCCGCGAATCTCGCGAAATCGCGGTAAAATCCGCGAATCAGCGGGGACGAATTTTCAGCCAAGCAAGGGTTACAGCAGCAGGTGCAAAAGTTGAACCTAATTTCTTTGTAACCTGTTACAAAAGGGTTATAAACACATTACCTTCAACTTGGACACCTGCTGCTAATTGCTTCCTGGCGCCTCGTTGCCTACTTGCAACTATTCTCTGACCCTGCTCTGACCCTTGAAGCAGGGTCGAGAATAGTTACAAGTAGGCAACGAGGCACCTGTCCAAGGAATTAAACCTCACCAGGAAGCACTTACAGATATTAAAAACAGGAAGAATGGAGAGGATGGCAAATACACCCATTTTGAGTTGTCAGGAGGGGTTAAACTAAAAGAGACCTTTACAGCACAATTTTCATATGCATTTTGCTAAAAATAAAAAGCTGTATGTTCTGTAGGGGCAACTCAGGAATCTGGCCCTTCAGAGATCCGGCCTCTCTTTCTTTCTGTTGTTCTCTCTCTCCCTCTCTCTTTCCCTCTCTTTCTCTCTCTATCTATCTATCTATCTATCTATCTATCTATCTATCTATCTATCTATCTCTCTCTCCCTCTCCCATAAACGACTGCATGGGTAACTTCGCTATGCAAGCGGCTCGCGAAGACGCAAAAAGCCTCGCGAACACGCAAAAAACCCAGCGAACACGCAAAAAACCCCGCGAACACGCAAAAAAACAAAAATCCGCAAATTCGCACAAATTGCGAATTTTGCGGATCGCGAATTTGCAAATCTGCAAATTCGCGGATTGCAAATTCGCAAAATTCGTCCATGCTTAATTGTCAGCAATGTTGTAATCCTGTGTTATTGACAGCCACTGAAGCTTCAGCTCCTTTGCCCAGGTTGTCTTCTTATTTCTCATGTCCTTTGCCATTTGCCCCCACTGGTGGAACAGAGGATGCATTATGCCCAAGCCCCGTGCATTCCAGGGCCCCACTTTCCTTTAGCAACATTTATTTATAGAGGTATAATTAGGACTGGGAGGAATTTCCATTATACCTGAGTAATCTAAGTAATTCCGGTAATTACGTGTTTCTTTTTTATGCTGAATTTCCCAAACTTTTGTGGTTACCCCTGCTTGCGTAATTAAGAGTAATTCATGGGAAAACATTCTACCTCAGGAGCACATTTAGCAAGCTCAAGTGCCCGCTTGCATTTGGTATTTGCGTTCTGCTGCATTTAGCACTATTTCTTTGTGCAAAATGCATCCTCGCATCCATTTGGGAGCACTACGCAAATTGCGCTAAATGCTGGGAACAAATTGGAAGAAAATCCTACCCCAAAAGTACATTTAGCGTAAGGGAGTGGCTTCCCATGCTCACTAATAGTGTTCTGTTACATTAAGTGCGATTTGTTGCCACAAAATGCACCTCGTTTCCATTTTGGATACGAATGGGCATCTGTGCCCTAAGAAATAGCGCTAAATACATAATTACTCTTCTTGCCTAATCTTTCAAAATTCTTAAGTAATTCTGCATGTTGCGCCCACCAATAGTCATACTGCAAATAAGTTTTCCGTCTTACATAATAATGAGGCAGTTTACATGGTCAGACATCTAGATAGCATCATGCACCATGCTTTCTTTTGCACTGGGGTACCCTTGTTTTAATATTTAGAATATGAAAATGGAAGAAGTATTCAAAAGGTCCCACTTTACATTTTGACCCCAGGCCTCGCAACAATTTCTCACAAGCCTGCTTTTGTCCTAGTCATTTTGCCTGTTATTCTGGGGAGTTTGCAAGCTTTCTCTCTGGAAATTCAGATTGAGATTTAAAAAAACTTTCAGAAATCTCAAAAAATTAAAAACATCTGTGGGATTTTGACAAAAATCTCAAAACATAGTGGGAAATAAGAAATGTATGTGGGGCTAATGAATGTGAATTTTCCACAGAAAAATACACTGAAACAACTTTGAACTGTCATTAGTCATGACATTTTCCACAGCTCAGAAAGTGTCTCTCTTATGTATAATCTCACTTCTCCCACTGTCAAATTCTCTCAGAGCACCAGACAGGGGAGACCAATATTTCCTTCCTGTATTCAGAATGACCCCTAATGACATTGATTTGTGCCATATAACAAAGACATCAGAGGCATGCATGGGGATGCCTGTAACACAACATGGGAAAGGTCAATAGGTCTGGCTTGCAAGCAAATGCGATGATGATATATTTATTTATTAGTATTTTGTTACTGCAACCCTATGTCACAAAAATAAAAAGAAGAAAAGAAAATACCATGTAAACATTGCAGTCAAAAGCTTGGAAAAATTATTTGCATTTAAGAAATATTCACTGTTGAGGCCATTTTTGGAGTTATGTATTTTTTTTGTTTTTTTTATACTGAAAAGATTTTTAGTAGTGCACTGCATTTTATTGCTATTGTTTGTGAAGGAAACACGATTAATTTACAATCTAACTAAGCACTAAAAGTGCAGATAGCTACAGTGTTACAATGCCACAAAAACACTTTGTAACAGCGGAGAGGATCCACCCATGAAACAAAGAAATAATGGAATGCAACATAGGTGCCCGAGAAGCTCTCTCTAGTAAGATGGTTAGACAGGACTTTCTACAGGATTGAGAGGTAGATCACACCTCTATGGAGTCAGAGGAAAGCGTACAGTGGCGACTGTGCTTAAAGAGGAAGCTGAACTTACTCGGAAAGATATTCTATCAACAATGTGTGACACAAATACCTCATTACTGTGAGGAATGTGCCCATTCAAGCGAGGCAGAGGCAGGCTCTCCAAACAGACGGTAATCCAGCAATCTCCCCTTTACGATTTTTCAGGAGGCAGCAAGATAACCTAACCCTTTAGATAAGTCCGAAACATGTGTATAGGCCTAGGGGAAGGAAAAAGACGTAATATATATTTTATTGGGGCATTGGAGCCCGTATGCAAATTGATTGAAGCGTGGATGGGGTGGCAAGGTCACAAAGGAAGGAGAAGCGTGTTACTAACAATTGGGAATTTGGTTCTCTCATTGGCTGAGGGCCGAACAATGATGATGGTCGACACAGCGTTTTAGCAAATATTAGGCAGTGTTTCAGGTTGACCTAATTGAACGGCATTTGAAGAAGGCAAAAACCGCAAAACGTCTCATTCTGAAATTATTGCAATGAATGAAGAACTTGAAGGACTCTGTGAGTGCTCCAGAATCCTATTTAGGTCTCGCGCCTAGCGTTGCAGTGTGCAGCAGTGTCGCTCAACACAAGACATTTAGTAGGTAAAAATGGGGTTAGAGAAGCTGTCCTAGGAATGGCATGCGTGTTTTTCACTAAGACGACACACAATCGGCCAAAGGCGGGCGCATTGATCCACCCATGGCCTATTGGTGTCTGTTACGAGCACCGGCCATCATGTGGTTTCAATTATCGTGCCCAGACACAGGCGCGATAATTGAAAGCACATGTCTCGCTGTGGCACACGAGCACGCACCACTCATGGGATTGTTCTCTTTTTGGATTCATTTCTCAGGGAAGCAAATACATGAAAGAACAGCTGACATCTTGTTGCCACATGCCAGCAGGACGGTTATGAGGTGCGCACCTCCAACTGTTTTGACTGATTATATTTACTTCCCCTGAGAACCTATGTTATTCCTTTTGGAAAACCCCAAATATTTAAAATGTCCAGGTATCAGAGTACGACCTTTCAGGTTGGAAGTGGCTTGCATCAAGGGTGACTCAAGATGCTCAGTAGAGATAATTGACGTTGGCGCAGCGGAGACGGGTTTAGGTGAAGGGTTGGTCCCGTGCTGGTGCTATGCTAAGGAGGGGGGAATCCCGTGCTGCTGCTGGCCGCTGTTATCTGTTAGCGCCTGCCGGAATCACCACTGAGTCCAGCCCTGACCCATCGTGACAGTCAGTGGTGCGCTCCTGCCCCACCCAAAGGCGAGGAAAGGAGCCGGTACTGGTGGTGAGCTGTTTTCCAGTGGTTGTCGAGACTACAAAACTTTTAAGTGTAAGCTTTCACCTCACACAAACTTCCAAGAAGGTTAGTGTGACAAGTACTGCACGAGACTAGCCGGTGAGCTGAATCACTGCACCATAGAGGTAAGTAACCGAGCACCCTCTCACCACTGGGCATTTTCCCATCTTTTGTTTCTTTATATAGTTGAAGTATTTATATGGCCTCTGACCTCATAACTGGTACAAAGGAATGCTATACAGAGATCATCCACAATAAACAAAACAACGTGTCTGAAAAAGCAAGGAGAAGAGATTAGGTCAACTTTGGGGAAGTGGGCTTTACTGCATCTAGGGAGGCAGATAGTAGAGTTCCTGATGATCTCAAACATTGAATTCAGCATTCTTGAATTCGGGGGCATAGTTTCAAGGGCTGTGTTTGGGGTGTGGCAGCCCCAAACAAATGCATCATTTGCTTTGTGCTTGAGTCTGGGGTCCCTGAGTCGGTGTGCTATCTCTGTGTCAGTTTTTCTCCTGTGAGCCAAGAAGGAATGAAAACCGTGAGCTTTGATGTAGACAAGAGATATAGACCCATACAGTGGCTGTATTTCAAAATGTAAAGCCAGATAACCTGGGGTCAATAGCAGCTTCTCTGTGTGTCCAAACTGCGTGATCCTAGGCACATATTTAATCCCAGAGAGCCTTCCTTTTCTATTATCATCAGATATGAGTTGATGTTTAAATACTTGAACCCAGAGCGTGCGCTGTACAAGCACCTCGTATTACATTTTAATAGTGTATAATCGCCATCTCTTTCCCTCCGGCCTCCCTCTGAAGGACTGGGTTCTTTTGGACCCAGCGGTGCCAGGGCACAACACCTAAAACCTTCGTGGGTAACCTGCTCCGGCGTACAAGTCACAGAGACACGGGACACTTCCTCTGACGTCAAAGATTCAAGGTTTATTTGCTGCAGGGAACACAGAGATCACGACAAGTACACAGCGTGCAACTTGGGGAGACTGCTTCAAATTGGTTCTGTGGATCGCTCCTTTTATACAGTTTTTACCCATAGGGTAACATTGAACACAAAAGTTTATAACCCAGTTCCCACAATTAACCCCCAGAGGGGTCGCTTTGGTCACTTTAAAACACATGAGGTCCGGAACATGAGTGCGGAAACATTTGGCGGTTCCCAACTGTAAAAACCATATTCCCACCATTAGCAAATTCCAATCGGCAGTAAAGTAGATCGAAATAGGAATGAAGACAGGTGCAGAGGAAGACGGAGACAGTGGGGAGATCGGAAAAGGTGTAAAAGGGGAGGTATCGGGAAACACGAGATACAGACATCAAAGGGACGTGCCTAATGAGATGCACGGCTGAGACAATAAGTCCGTGCGGCAAGATGAGCCTCGAGCGGCGCCATCTGCCTTACAGTAGCATCCCCCTCGTCATAAAGACACTTACAAAGAACATGTGTCTTCCGCAAATATCTTGGGAGTCCCAGGGTCGCGAAGCGGACAGCGTCCGTTCGCTGGCTACTTGAGGGCAAGAGACAAAATGGATGCCGTATCTAAGATGGAACCCGTGGGTACAGATGAAAAACCCATGTAACAAACGAACGGAGCTAGTTAGCACAGCGAAACTGCGCACACTTACTAAACTCGTCATTTGCGGTTCATAGATACCAGACTCGACCATATTCGTGCGAGTCGAAAGCACCACTTACAATTGTCACGGAACCTCAGACGCTCCTTTTGCCCTCATGTAGGCAAGCACTAGTCGGATTCATATTCGATATTCATCAGACCCTCGAGATGTTGTTGTAGCATAGCTCTGTCCAATCGAGTCCCCTTGGTAACAGATGGTTGTCTCATACACGTTGTAGCACAGAGGCCACATAAGGCAGGACCACACTGCACACAAAGGCAACACGTGAACAGGAACACTACCACAACTCCAATGATCGTCAGAATTTTCCAACCCCAAGTCGACATCAGGCCCCAAAACCATCCAAGTAGCGTCCAATCCCCTACATCCACGTGTATGGATTCGGAGATCTTATGCAACCTCGAGATGGCTTGATAGACAGTAGGAGCATTATCTGGGATGAAAATGCAGCAGCTCGAATGGATCACCTTACATACCCCACCGCGATCTGCTAAGATGACATCTAAAACCATTCGGTTTTGTAACGTCATAAGCCTCTCCGCCTGAAGTTCTGTGGTGATATTACCAAGGGCACTGGCAGTAATATTAGCTGTCGATTCTACCACTCGAGTCAACTGTCTCAGGTTCCTACTATTAACCATAGGTCCCCAAAATGGGAGGAAACCCTTGAAAAAGTCTCCTGCCTCTTGACCGGCAGTGTCCTCTTCGCTAATTACGCCTCGCACAACTCTAGTCTTATGATAATCGGCATCTACCGTGAACGTCGGAGGCAACAGATTTGCAATAAAACATGTGCCCATGAAGTCTGCGGGCAACCATGTGTATGCACGATCATAACAGATAAAGTAGGTACCCTTGGCAGCCAGAAACACAGGGGATGAGAACATCGGCAAAATGTAATTTTCGATGCAACCACTTGCTCCAAGTCGGGCTTGCGATCTTCGGCCACGACCCATGATACAAAAATTACCAGTGTGGGGTACGACCCATATTGGAGGCGAGCTTTTAAGCTGCTTTTCACTAGTAAACACACTATATTCACCTCTACTTAGGACCTTATAGGCTTGTACCTCTTCCTCAGGGATAAGCGAATAGTCATGGATCTCACTCTCCATATCCTCTATTGCTATCGATAAAGGCTTCTGATACGAGGTAGGGCCAGAGTAGGGGAAATGTGGTTCTCGAATGGGGTGGAAACCCAGTGCGCTTCGAAACATTGTCTGGAATGCTCGAGCTGACCCTTGGGAACTATACGGTAACACCAGATATGGAATTCCCTTATCTGTAGTATGTGGCATCAACCCACACACCCAACAATTAGTAGTGTTAACCACTAACTGATGCTGATGAAGGAGCTGAATAAAGGAATTATTGCGGAATTCTACACGTCTAGCCTGCTCGTGTTCCGGTAACATATGAAAAGAATGGGGAGAAGCAGTAGTGGTAAGATTAGGGTAAGGAGTAGGAGTAGGTGTAGCTGGTAAGAAGTAGGACATAGTGTAATACACCCCACCCGCCAATAATGCAGAAGCAGTCAAAAACAACATAAACAATTGAAATATGAAGCATTTAGTACGACTGAGTTGCTGCAGCTTGAATCTATAGTCTTGAGCTCCTTCCAAATCATTCAGCTTCGAGAATGCCATTCCCTATGACCGTCCGCAACGTTTCTTGACGCACTCCGTTCTGTGCAGCAATAGTCAATCCCTAGGAGTTCCTAGGAACCGACGGCCTTTAACCTAGCGTCAAGACCTGCTGTCCAGAAGGAAGTACGCGCGCGGCCCTACGGCCTTCAATACACAATACGTATATTCAAGCACAAAAGTCTCTCTGCTGTAAAATGAAAAAGGGTACAAGGAGGAAGCTCAATATATGTACAAAAATTACAGTGATATGAACGTTCAAAACTGATCACGGGAAACGGGGATAATGCAGTTTTCGATTTCAGCAAAGCAAGAAAATTTTATTTGTCCTTAGTGTGAGATCGCAAAGAATATCGATGTTTCCCGGGGCGTGTCTGTTCGTCGAACAAAGGATCTGTTGAAGAGACAGCGTCCTGCTGATCAGTTGATTGATCTGGTCTCGAGTCTTTTGCTGACAAATGTTCAACAGTGGCTGTCTGCTGCGCTGAGGATTCTCCAACAAGCTGTGCGTCGCTGAAAGGCACGAACGCCGGCAATGTTTCTGTCTCTGATGATGCAATGCCTTTCCTTACCCACGGGTCTGCCGGCAAAGGAATAGGGACTCGCTTACAATGGGTAGCATGTACCCAATTTTTCCGCCCCTCAAGACGAACGGCAGTCCTCGTGGCCAGGAGCACCTGGTAAGGTCCGGTAAACCGGGGGTCCAGATTGTTCTTTCGTGAAAAGTTGCGTGTAACCACCCAGTCTCCGGGCTGGAGCTGGTGGCCTGGACCCTCCGTCTGCGTCGGCAATGCGTCGTAAACCTGTTGGTGAATTAACCTCAGTTTAGCAGTCAAGTCATGTAAGTAGTCAATCAGCATTGGATACTCAAGATCAGAAAATATCCCTGGCCTAGGAACCCCCCACACATTCGCAGGACGGCCGAACACTATTTCGTAGGGACTAAGCCCTATTCGGGAGTGTACAGTCGCCCTAGTTGACAGTAATGCTAGAGGCAAAGCGTCAGGCCACGAAAGACCAGTCGAAGCCTGAATCTTCGCTAGCTTCAGTTTAAGGGTGCCGTTGTACCCTTCTACCAATCCAGCTGACTGGGGATGATTGGCGCTGTGGAATTTTTGATTAATTCCAAGGCCCTTACACACACTCTTCATCACACTTCCCACAAACTCACTTCCATTATCTGACCACACAACTCTAGGCATTCCATACCGAGGAAAGTATTCCTTCAGTAGTATTTTCGCAGTAGACAAAGCAGTATTGTCTCTGAGAGGATAGGCCTCGATCCATCGGGAAAATGCGCAAACCACAACTAAAACGTATTTCAGGTTATTGCATCGCTCCATATGGATGAAGTCCAATTGAATCACCTCAAAGGGATACGAAGGAGGAGCAAAACTGCCAGGGGGAGTTGGGGTTCCTTTGCCAGGATTGTACATTATACACACCATACAATTCTTCACCAGACGTTCAGCACATTTCGTAATTCCATCATTCTTCCACACAGGCGACAACAACTTACAAATACCTTTCGCGCTAATATGTGCCAACCCATGTGCCATTGTCACAACGGCCAGTACATACGCGTCAGGCAACATCCATCTTTTCTGATCCGACAAATCAATCCAGCAACCACTCACATCTAACTTTCCCGTACTCTCTTTCCACTTCATCTTTTCAGTGTCGGTGGCCTCATTCTGAATTGCTTTCACGCTCTCAACGGTATCCTCACACATACTTGATTCTGTAGGCCACCTGACCGAACTCGTCACATACATTTGAGTGCCAAGGTTCCGGGCAGTCTCCTTAGCAATCTCATCTGCAAACGCGTTACCACGACCAACATCATCCGTCACTTTACGATGTGCACTACATTTAACAATCGCAACTTGTTTAGGCAAAGTCAATGCATCCAAAAGATCGTTCACAAGCTGACCATGCTGTATCTTCGTACCGTGCGACGTCAAGAAACCACGCTCTCGCCACAATCGTCCAAAGCTATGCGCTACACCGAACGCATATTGACTATCAGTGTACACATTCACACGTTTCCCTTTCGCTAACACGCATGCTCTAGTAAGAGCAATCAGCTCCGCAGCTTGGGCAGAATTCTGATTCAATCTTGCAGTTTCAACAACAGTGTTCAATGTTACAACAGCATAAGCAGTAGTCACATCACCATTCGGTAACTTGAAACATGACCCATCCACATACAGAGTGCCATCCGGATCTTCCAATGGGGTGTTTTTAAGGTCCACTCGACCTTTCGTTTCCTCTTCTGTCCGCAAGTAACAGTCATGTTCTGCTACTTCATCTGACTCTGTGCTAATTGGTAACAAAGTTGCCGGATTTAGGACATTACAACGTTTTATCTGAATATGGCTTGCCAAGAGCGTCAATTCGTACCCAGACAACCTCGCACTCGTTAAGTGCTGAGTTTTCGTACGATTCAACAAAGTATCGACTGCATGCGGAACCATCACCGTAAGCATATTATCCATGACCAATCCTGCTGATTGTCGGATGGAGACCGCAGCTGCCGCAGTTGCTCTCAAACAACTCGGCAATGCTCTAGCTACTGGGTCCAAGGTCGAGGAAAAATATGCACATGGACGTTGCTTACCACCGAAAGGTTGCGTTAAGACACTCAAAGCGCAACCTTCCCTCTCGTGAACATATAGTGTAAACGGCTTACTGTAGTCAGGGGTACCCAACACAGGAGCCGAACACAATGAATCACGTAATTCAGAAAAACTTTTCTGACATTCTTCCGTCCATGGTAAAGGAGTTGGAACATCCTTGCACGTAAGAGCCACCAATGGTTTCGCTAGCAATGAAAAATTAGGAATCCACTGCCTGCAGTACGATGTGATACCTAGAAAGGCACGCACATCTCTTTGGGTTCGTGGCACAGCCATTCGCGCAATCGCTGCAATTCTTTCTGGGGTCAATCTCCTTCCCTCCTTTGACAATAAGTGACCTAGATAGGTTACTTCTTGACAACAATATTGGAGTTTAGAAGGTGACACCTTGTGATTTAGCTCACAGAGATGTTGCAGCAACGACACTGTAGCAAGCTTGCAAATGTCCTTAGTATCAGCAGCCACCAACAAGTCATCGACGTATTGGATTAGGGCCGCACCAACCGGCAACCGAAACGCATCCAGTTGACCCTTCAAGGCTTGGCTGTAAATAGATGGACTTTCACAGTAGCCCTGAGGAGCGCGTTTGAACCGGAAGCTACGCCCACCGAGAGAGAAACCGAAAAGGTCCCTGCTCTCATCGGCAATCGGGATGCTAAAAAACGCATTTTTCAAATCAATCACCGAAAACCATGATGCAGTAGCTGGAATCAGAGTCAGTAGCGCCGTGATGTCGGGCACAACAGGAAATTGAGGAACCACAATTTTATTTACCTCCCGTAAATCGATAACAAAACGATAAACAGGCGGTTTGGTAGGATCTGTACGTTTAAGAATGGGCAGTACAGGGCTATTGCACACGTTTCCCCGCGTCTCTTCAATAACATCTTTCTCGATCAAGTCATAAATGATCGCTAACAGTGCTCGTTCACCATCAAGGGAGATACGATATTGGGGAATACGTGGCAATCGCACATTCGATTTCAACTGAACAACATAGGGAGAGATATCAAGTAGGCCCACATCATTTGGACCCGTCGCCCACAAAGACGCAGGAAGAGAACTCAATTCCGGTGGAAGCCTATCGAGAGACAAATACATAGGAGAGACAACCCTTTCCCCTAACGTAAGCTTTACACCCGCAGGAGAACAATACAATGTTGCATACAAACGTTTAAGCAAATCCAAACCCAATAGATTTTCACCACAACCCGTGGTTAAAATCAACGGAGCTTGGAGCTCACGTGGCCCAATTTGAAGGGGCAAAGGGCGAGAAACTGGATTGCTAACGGGGGCGCCAGAGAATCCAACGGAAACATTTGTTAAGCCAGACAAAGGTGCGCCAGGGAGTTTCGAATGCATGATAGAACTTTTCGCTGCACCAGTGTCCAACAGAAAAGGCTCAACGACGCCCGATGTAGCAACTGCGACGTAAGGCCCTCTCTGATCAACCGGAACTGATACCACTCCCTCTCCTTGTCTTTGGCTGTCCTAGTAATTACTGTCGTCAGTTCCCTGATCGACGTAATAATCGTCTACATTGTACTGCGCAGATCGTCCTTGCGACGATCCACGTTGATCGAAACAATTATTAGAATTAGATGTATTGTCTGAGCGATCATTTGGAGCACCACGACCTCTACCACGTGATGCCTGCTGTGAACCACCACGACCTCCTTTAGACGAATTACCACTATTACGTTCATTTAGAGCAGGACAATTGAATTTGATGTGTCCCTCTTGTCTACAATAAGCACATTGATTATACCCTAACGAGGATCTTTGGAAGGAGGAATCGTTACGCGACTGTGATCTATTCGATTGCGGCTGCGACCTATTCTGTTGAGGCGCATTCTGATTGGAACGCGGCGGATACGCTTGTTGCAGCAACACTTTAGTTTTCAGCTCTTTTGTCTTTTTGTCAGCACGGTCATTCTCTTCTTTCTCCCTATTTTCGTAATATTGTGCCGTAGCCAATATCTGAGCCGAGGTAGAAACGGCCCATGCACTCTCTGAATTCTTCAATTTATTGCTCAAATCGGGCAACAAATTCGACACAAATTTATCCACAAACAACCTCTGTCCACCCTCGGTACCCATATCCTGTCCACTATGGTCAATGAATGCTTCCTCAAACCTCGTAAAGAAGTCGGAAACACTCTCATCTTTCTTTTGTTTGCAAGCGGACAGTTTGTCCCAATTTACTCTCATAGCTGGCATAAGTGTTTTCATAAGCGTTATTATTCTTTGAGGGAGAGCAGTAATCAATTGATCGGGTTTAGTAGCAGCCACTTGTCCAGCATCTGCCGCTATAATGGCAGCCCAATCACCACCTAATTCATTTGCGTGATCTTGGTGACGAATCTTAGCCCATACCGGCTGCGGTACGACGTTGCCAAACAACATGTCGATATCGGCAAGATTCATCACCGTAGCATCTACGAGCTGCGATAATTCTTTATAATACCCTGTAGGATTTTTACGAGGATCGGGCAAAGATTGTTTCACCTGAAGCACTTCCGATCGTTTCCATGGGAGGTGTATCCACACTCGCTCAAAGTGCGCCAATACCGGAGGATGAGCATTAGCATCAGCTGGTATCCAAACCGGCGGAACTTCACGCATAGGATATTGACCAGACTCATCTGGTCGTTTCTCAATATCCTCAACAAATAATGCATGAGGTATGGGAGCAGGACGAAGAGATAGTAACCGTTCAATAGCTCGTCGGACGTTAGTATCTACTATCAGTCCAGTTGCGAACTGAAGCCGAAGGTCAGACAGGGCGGTCAGCACCTCGTCAGGCGCATCGGCCGCTATCTGGTCATGTAGAAACTTGCACATCTCATCAAACACATACCTTTGGGTTGGTATGTTGAATTGATTAAACGTTTCGAGAACAACACGGGGTGGATTTCTAAGGGGGTTTACCATCCAACCCATCGCCATATTATATAGTGCAACACGTTCTCTGTTTCCAGGAAGCTGGCTACGTCTCTGAGGACCATCGGAGCTAGCAGACCCATGAACAGGTCCGAGCGACTGAAAGAAACTAGCTGCAATAGGAGAATTACGACTACGAGTAGAGGGAGAAAGATAAGACACAGGACTAACAAGAGAAGGAGTAGAAACAGTAGCAGCAACAGGGGTTAACAAAACAGGAGCAGTAGCGGGAGCAGGAGTATGTGGAAGCGGAGGAGCAGTAGGAATAGAAGCAGACAAAGGAGCAGGAACAGTCGGAAGAACGGGTGCAGGTTGAGGAACAGGCAGAGGAACAATAGGTGGAAGAACAGGTACGGCAGGGACCACAGGAGCTGCGGTACCCTGAACGTACGGAGGTGGCGACTTCATTAGGTAGGACATTAAAGGATCCTCAACTGCCTCTTCCTTCTTATCCGACTCCGTAGGTAAAGCAGGATAACATTTATCTATGGTCATACGCTGTAGTCTCTCAAACACTTCCTTATCCTTATCCTCCTTATCACGCTGGAACTGCTCAGCTTTCTTCACTATGGTAGCAACATTATCTCGCTGACTACGTTTATTTTGTCTGATTTCTTTCTGTCGGGCTTCTTTGCGCCACAACCGAAAGGCATCAAACATGGCCGGCCTTGATTTACGTTCGAACAACTTCATTTCTAGATTATCTAAGATCGACGCCTCGAAGCTACCGTGAGGTGGCCAACGAAGGTCGCCGTCTTTCTTTGTATATTTAATCCAATAATCGTTAAAGGTAATCGGGCCTAGCCCATGTTTACTATATAAGTCATAAGTAGGAGTTCCAACCGGAGGTATCGGACACGAGTCCTCCAGCAGGGAATCCGCACCACAAGGTCTGAAACAACTGAACAAAGTACTACGACCAGGCATCTTGCACACTAGCCGAGTTTCACAAACTTCAAGGGTTACGGGATTTACCAAGTCCCAGCAAAGAACAAAACCCTCGGTTTTTGGCGGCTGCAGTCGTCAAACAACACAACAAAGTACGCTAGCAAAGTGTCACCGACAAAAACACTCACACAGCGTTAATAACAAAAACACTCGCTAGAGTGTCAACAACCAAGAACCATGGGAGCGACCCACAAATACTTAACTCAAAGATCAATGGCGTCACCAGGAAGGCCCGTCAATCGTCTCGCTATACCAAGGTCTACGCCAGGCGCCAAAACAGGTCTACAGTCAGGGCAGCAGTCCGTCGCAGCCGTCCGGAGGCGGGAATCTTCGCGGGAAAAGTCTTCGGGCCACTTATTTCGACAACAGGATCGATGAAGCGGAGTGCACCTTCCCTCGGAGATTTCACACGAAGTTCCTCACGATCGTCGGGCTTGGACCGGTACCACTGATGCAGCCCCACGTTGGGCGCCAACTGAAGGACTGGGTTCTTTTGGACCCAGCGGTGCCAGGGCACAACACCTAAAACCTTCGTGGGTAACCTGCTCCGGCGTACAAGTCACAGAGACACGGGACACTTCCTCTGACGTCAAAGATTCAAGGTTTATTTGCTGCAGGGAACACAGAGATCACGACAAGTACACAGCGTGCAACTTGGGGAGACTGCTTCAAATTGGTTCTGTGGATCGCTCCTTTTATACAGTTTTTACCCATAGGGTAACATTGAACACAAAAGTTTATAACCCAGTTCCCACAATTAACCCCCAGAGGGGTCGCTTTGGTCACTTTAAAACACATGAGGTCCGGAACATGAGTGCGGAAACATTTGGCGGTTCCCAACTGTAAAAACCATATTCCCACCATTAGCAAATTCCAATCGGCAGTAAAGTAGATCGAAATAGGAATGAAGACAGGTGCAGAGGAAGACGGAGACAGTGGGGAGATCGGAAAAGGTGTAAAAGGGGAGGTATCGGGAAACACGAGATACAGACATCAAAGGGACGTGCCTAATGAGATGCACGGCTGAGACAATAAGTCCGTGCGGCAAGATGAGCCTCGAGCGGCGCCATCTGCCTTACAGTAGCATCCCCCTCGTCATAAAGACACTTACAAAGAACATGTGTCTTCCGCAAATATCTTGGGAGTCCCAGGGTCGCGAAGCGGACAGCGTCCGTTCGCTGGCTACTTGAGGGCAAGAGACAAAATGGATGCCGTATCTAAGATGGAACCCGTGGGTACAGATGAAAAACCCATGTAACAAACGAACGGAGCTAGTTAGCACAGCGAAACTGCGCACACTTACTAAACTCGTCATTTGCGGTTCATAGATACCAGACTCGACCATATTCGTGCGAGTCGAAAGCACCACTTACAATTGTCACGGAACCTCACCTCTCATCTGTCGGTCCCTTCTCCCTCTCTCTTCTCCTGTCTCCATCTTTCTCCTGTCTCTCGCTCTCTCTCTAGGTCTTTTGGTCTTTCTCGTTCACTTGTTATTATAGAGATAAACAGTCCACAGTCGCATTAAATCACAGCATACTAAAGGTATTCTACAATCCCAAGTTTTCTGATCTGCGATCACGAATGATCTACCTCTCCACACCACAACCGTGATGATTCATAGCATACAAGTCTTAGCGCAAATGGTGATTTATTAGGATACATGTCTTTATTGGAAGTAAGCAGCAAATAAAACACAGGGACTAACGGTCTACAACAAACACAAATGGAGTGCAAATAAATCCCATCCGGAGCAATCTTCGATTGTCACGAGCGCCTAAAAGGTGCCTGTTGCTGGTTAGGCACTTTTAGCCAAGAAAGGTAAAATAAGGAAACAGAAAATAAATACTTGCAAATTCAGTGACAGCTAACGAGCCTTTGCTCTACTGCCAACAGTAAGTAGTGCGTGGCAATCAGCAAGAGAACAGGAAAGTAAAACCATACGGCGATGGGGGTTGTAGTAAATAACACATGCCACCCTTGAAAGGGTATGTGTACTCCTGACGACCACCTAGGTTTTCAATTGCGGACGTGGCGAGTTTTTAATGAAGGCACGTTCCACGTGTGGCAGATGCCACAGAGGGAAGGAACGGTGACGGTCCTTTCCATACAGTCAGCCGAACCACTGTTTAAGAACATTGAGGCATAAAAATTAGATTTTGCATACACGGGGAGTATCGGACATAATATCATGTTAGCATGATGTATCTATATATTCACGTTGCTTAATATGTACACAACATAACCCATGTATGCTTTAGCCGGTAGGAAAGGTTTATTCTTAGAGTTATGTTCCATACTAGTAGAGCAGGCCGAGAACCATACAGACGCCATCTTCATTCATCTGTGTCAGAACACAAGCTGGGATTACGTGTTATTCTCCAGTAGTTGTCGAGTCCCAGTTCTTTTGATTTACTGAGAGCAGCTGAAGGTAAACTGTTTTCCCTCTGTCCTGGGACTCAAGGTCGCATCTGGCTTTGGGTGCGATAAGCGCATTCCTGGAGGCGCCGTGCCTACACTCCTGGGCACCAGGACGAAAGGGAGTCACTCCTCCTGATCTTCCCAGTAATAAATAGTAAAGCTTTGAACCAATCATGTGTGCCATAAATGGTCCTTCCTTGGGGCCCAAGGGCTGAGTGGTGTTTTTCCATTTACGGTGACTTCATGTATTGAACTGAAAGTGTATATGTTTGGTTTTGACTGTAAGCCAGTAGTTTTCTCTGCGCACCTGATGGGTGAGGGTTGGAGAGGCTCCTCTATAGAGTATTTTGCTTTATAAACAATTGACCCTCCTTCACTGCCAACTGACTGGTTATTTTGTAATGGTATTGGGGCTATGTGGTAGGTATAGCCTTTTATGTTATTTTTACTGTACATCAGTTGGCGACTCCACCGGGACTCCGCTGTTGGGTCGTCCTCCCGTAACCGGGTTGAAAGGACATAGAAAGAGGAGCTCTGGTCGAGTGGGTGGACTGACCAAAAATTCTGACTTACTCCGCTCTTGCGATCAGGGAGCCCCAGCTGCTAGTGACCTTTCGCCGTAGTCCTACGGGTGTAACCCGGGATCTGACCGTGTTGGTCTTCAGGAGTTGGCAGTGGAGAATAAGCAATTGTACCTGCATCCACCAGGTGAGTGAATTATTTTTGATGTCTCGTGGAACGTGCTGTTGAGCAGTGCTTTTGAAAACAGTTAACTGTATTGGATTTGGTGGTCGGTGTACCACGGAGAACTTTGGGGGTCTGACGGGGCAGCATTGTGGCTGTACGGGCAGATGCTCCACAAACTTGTTTGGTGAATATTAGAGACACCGATCAGACGCCTTGGTGTGGCTTGTGTGGTACACACCCGGCCAGACTGCTCTCGGAAAAACCTGTGGTTGTACCTGGGTAGCCTTTGGGACTATCTGAAGCGACGCTAAGGCAGCGGGCTTAGTCGGAATAGCCCCGAGGGTGAACCAGGAAGGCTTCAGGATGATCTTTAGGACAGTTTGTGGTTAATACCTGTCGACGGTCTCTTGGTAGTCTTTGGACTGCTTGATTTTGGTATCTGTTGGTCTGGAATCTGAATTGATTAGTTCTCCATGAACGGGAGTCGACGGGCTCCGTTTTTTGTTTGGAAAAGGACATGTCGTTTTGAAAATTCTTTTTTGGTATATATATGTATGTATCGTTTTGTCCGTGTTTGAATCTGAGAATAAGTGATAATGGTGAGGATGTGTGAACATGGCCATGTTTGAAAGATTGTTTGTTGAATGAGATTTAATAGTCAACCATCATTATGCCATGTTTTAGTAAATTATGTTTTGGATGCTGTTGTCGCCGGAAAGGCACACATTTGGATGAAAGTCAACCTGCCCCGCCAGAGGGCAGCCTAAGTTATGATATGTATGTTAAACATGGTATTTCACCCATTCTGTTTAATGCGCTATGGCATAAATATACTAAAGACAATGTGAGACTACAATGGTCCTTAACCAGGTCTTTTGATGAGAAAAACATACATTTCTTGCAGGATCGATTATTTTCTAAACGAAGTCGGCAGGCAATGTTTGATTCTTTAAATAGGTGCCAGAAGGAAGCAAAGCGTAGGCGCATCAGGGAGGAAAAGTTAGGTAAAATGAAAGGCGGTCAGACAATTACATAGAAAGCCATAGCTTACGATAAGGCTCAAACTGAAAAAGGAATTGATTGTGCAGATAGACAATTTAGATTACAAGTGGATAAAGCTACTTAACTAGGACTGAGCCAGAGGATGAGATAGAGGATTTATTGGATGCGCGCCCACCTCCCCCTTATGGTCCACAACGCATATATCCTGCCGTTCCTTTAACTCCAGCTCTGGTTCCAATGGCTTCTGCGCCTGTTGTTTCCTCTTCCCCCGTCCCTCTGGGAATGTCCTCTGTTTTATCTCCATCAGCATTTGGATCGGCTACTTTATGTCCCGATGCATTGCCATCTCCAACTATGTCCACAGTTGTTTTGTCTCCACCAACTTCTGCTTGGGCTTCCCAGTCCTCGAGCACAACCCCAACTCTAGCTGACCCTACTCCCTCTCGTGTTCTGGGGTATCTTGGTGCATGGAAGTTGTTTACTCGTTCGGCGGTAGGACTAGAAGAAAAGCAGACGATTGCGAATCTGTCATCCCAGTGGATGCACAATCCTATCTATACTTTAGCTGATATATGGAGAACACTTCAAGATTATGAACCCATAATGCAGCAGCATGCCTTAGAGCACATGGCCATACGTCTTATTTCTCTATTGGAGCAGTGTTTCCCGGGAGGGAAGGCCCCACAAGTGATGTACGACATTCGGGACCGGGCTCATAAATTTGAATTAGGATTAGAGGAAGTGTACAGGAACGTCGAGGTTTTATTGAATTATCGAGGGCGGATGCACTCAAAATATTCAACTTGGGACTCTCAGCACCCTATGCAGGAAGTATATCCTATTTTCCATCCTGAGATACCGGAATTAAGAAACAATCAGAATGTAGTAACTAGACCTAGTGTGGAGGCACGATTTCAAGAACATTGGGTTTATACCACTTGGAAAAGGAATGAAGTCCTTTCGCTAAAGTCACAACTCCCCAACCCCCGAAAGAACCCTACGGCCTACTATAAGGAGCTTACAGAAGCGGCCTCCTCATCTGTTATGACCTTAGCTGACATAGAGCTATTTTTTGGGTTACTATTCCCCGTTGACATGTGGCGTCAGGTGCATTACCAGGACCATGCCGCAGAGTTGGGCGGGACTTTGGATCAGATTAAAGATTGGGATAAGGATCGAAAGCCTGGTGATAAACTGAAACCCGAACTATTGGTGTTACCGGGTCGGATTATTACCTATATGCATTCCTTAATCCCGCCCCGTAAAGTAGATTGGGACAAATTGACAGCGTGTAAACAAAAGATGGACGAAAGTGTTTTGGATTTCTTCACTAGATTTGAGGGTGTATTTATTGACTTTAGTGGGCAAGATTTGTCAGTGGAGGGTGGTATACGATTATTTGTTAATCGTTTCATGACAAATCTGTTACCAGAAGTCTCTGCGCGGCTACAAGTCGTTGAGAGTACTTGAACCACATCTACACCTTCGGTTATGCTGAGTACTGCTGCTCATTTGGTGCAATATAGCATGGTTGTTTACAACATAATCCTGGAGGTAGGGAACCTGTTCTGAGTGGAAAGTTTGCACCACCATCTTTGCCTTTTGAGGTGTTCCAAATGGATTATATCCAGCTGGAGCGTGTGAATAATCTAAAGTATGTCCTGGTCGTGGTGTGTGCTTTCAGTAAATGGGTGGGGCCTACCCGACCAAGGAAAACACTGCTTTGGCAACAGCTAAGGGCTCTGATAAAAGAGTACTTCCCACGCTATGGATTGCCTCGGGTGATCTGGAGTGATAACGGGCTGCACTTTTTCGCAGGGGAAAGTCGATGCAATTATACCTATCGGTTACGTACCTTTAGTAGTCCACCATTGTTGACTCCCCCTAATGTGTATTTCGTCTATGGTGAAAATGCCTATACTTGGCTTCCCCGTGGCTGAATCGGCCGTTGTTACCTGTCTTTCTTGTACCCTCCAGTTTATATAGCCCCTTCTAATTATCACAAGGATCATCGTTTAGATAAACGAGATAAACGAAGCCTGCCCCTTACCAGGAGTAAAAGAGAGATAGGTACCACTGACGTAGACCAAACAGATACCCCTGAATAACATTTCATCAATATTGTAAAGGGAGAATTTCCTATTTGGGGACCTATAATCACTAGTAAAGAAGGACAGCGTTTGTCCAGAGTAGTTGAAAGGGTGATTAACACTACTGCGGGCATATTAACCAATTTAACTGTAGAGCTTCAAGCGACGAGACTCGGCAGTTCCTGTTGGGTATATATCCCTGACTCCGCCCAATCTGTTCATTTGGCCATTCAAAAGTTACATCGACTCGCGTCTGAAGTACATGCGGAAACTGGTACCTGGTCCCTCTCTGGTTGGTTCTGGGTCTGTTGTCCACTTGGGGATGGAAGATTCTGATGGTGCTGGCAGGTGTAGCTGGTATCATAATCACCTGCTGCCTTTACATACAATGTGGGCCCGCATGTTGCTATTACTGTGCTACTAAACTCACCTCCTCTGTGGCTGGTCCTTTCCCTGCAGAGCTAAAAGCCCACTTAGTTCAGCAAGAAATAAAGGATATAATGCAGATTGATGAAGGGATATTTGAAGACTGAACAATTTTAGATAGCTACATCATGCTAAAAGGGCCGTTCGGAGGGATAAAAATTAGATTTTGCATACACGGGGAGTATCGGACATAATATCGTGTTAGCATGATGTATCTATATATCCACTTTGCTTAATATGTACACAACATAACCCAAATATGCTTTAGCCGGTAGCAAAGATTTATTCTTAGAGTTATGTTCCATACTAGTAGAGCAGGCCGAGAACCATACAGACACCATCTTCTTCCCTCTGTGTCAGAACACAAGCTTGGATCATTATTCTCCAGTAGTTGTCGAGTCCCAGTTCATTTGAGTTACTGAGAGCAGCTGAAGGTAAACTGTTTTCCCTCTGTCCTGGGACTCAAGGTCGCATCTGGCTTTGGGTGCGATAAGCGCATTCCTGGAGGCACCGTGCCTACACTCCCCGGCACCAGGACGAAAGGGAGTCACCCCTCCTGACCTTCCCAGTAATAAATAGTAAAGCTTTTAACCAATCATGTGTGCCATATATGGTCCTTCCTTGGGGCCCAAGGGCCGAGTGGTGTTTTTCCATTTACGGTGACTTCATGTGTTGAACTGAAAGTATATATGTTTGGTTTTGACTGTAAGCCAGCAGTCTTCTCCGCGCACCTGATGGGTGATGGTTGGAGAGGCTCCTTTATAGAGTATTTTGCTTAATAAACGATTGACCCTTCTTCACTACCAACTGACTGGTTATTTGGTAATGGCATTGAGGCTATGTGGTAGGTATAGCCTTTTATGTTATTTTTACTGTACATCAAACATGGCTAGTGACGTCATTCCTTTGACATTTTCTAAAAGTGACTTGGATTTGAAGGGCAGAAACGCATGTGGCTGTTGCACTAGAGAATACAATTAACTGCACCTTATAACAGTTGGGTCCGGTAAACCAGGGGAGTAGCTTCCGTTGGTGAAGTAGGTACAGTGGCACCGGAGCTTAGAACCCTGTACTCCGGTCATTGTTGTGTTTTACAATTCAAACAGCGTGGAGGCTGCATTTCCTTCGTTGCATTAGAGCTAATGGCACACTGGGTCGCCACTGAATAAAATGCACACGAGTGCGAGTCAGGACAGGACGCGTAAACGGACTGTTTCTTCATTACAGCGATGCTCTGGCGGTACGTCTGCGTGCCCTGTCCCCTTGCGTCCACATCAGTGCGTGTGCATGAGTTACATGCTGGAAAGAGAAGTAGCAACTTTCATCACACAAGCCTGCCAAGGAAGGGAAATTCCACTCCGAGGGGAAGGAATGCGGCGAGGAATGTGCAGACAACGCCTCAGATCACTGTGATTTACAAGTTCATCTTCCAGCCTCGCCCAGGAGGGCCGGACGGCAGTGAGACCAACAGCGGCGCAGCAGTAACAGCGGTGAGGAGTGCTCGGATTATATACTGGTAATCAGTAATCTCCATTACTTCAATTCTTCCTTCCTCGTCCCAGTCCTCATGCAGTGAGGTTTAACCTCAAGTATCCCTTCTGGCACAGTCGCCCAAGCGGTTTTCCCTTTCTGCCGAGTTCAAACTCAGTCCTTACTATGAACAAGCATTACTGAAAGTTTGAGCTATTGCTGTTGCAAACAATAATGCAACGCCAATAGCTCAAACTTTCAGTAATGCGAGACCTATTGCATTGCAAATGCTTGTTGAAGTTGCTGTGTAGCACACAAGTTCCCCTCTCACGTTTGGTAAAAAGCAACCACCCTGAGTGCAGCAGCCCAGTGGGGAAAGTTTGGTGAAGGAACATATATATACATTTTTTATTTTTATTTTACCCAATGGCAGTCACCACTGAGTAGTTATATTTAGGTCTGAGTTTGTTTAGGAAATGTCTTTTTTGGTTTGATAGTAACTTTAGTGACATTTGTAGAATCTTCACAAAACTTTCAAAACCTTGTTTTGTTTTGCTTCGTTTCTTTACAGAAAGGTTTGAGGTGATCTGTCGTAGGGAATTTTAAAAAAAGGGCCACAGCCAAAATGGCTAAACAGAGGTGCACCCAATTTGGCAGGGAGCTAGATCTTGAGCCAGAAAAGCATGTTTTTTTGTTTTTGTGCAAGTGCATTCAAAAGTTTTTGAGAAATTGAGCTGAAACAATATTTGTATATCTGGACAGTTTGGTTTGAGGGACTCTTGTGAGAGTACCATGAGCTAAACTTAAGAAAATACAGACTTCTGATTGGCGGAGTGGGATTTCTTATCCATTGGTCCTTCTCAGCCCAGGGGGAGTGAGGCTCCCACAGGAGGGAGCACTCTGGCTGGCCGTAACATGAACAAAATGTTGCAGCAGCCATTAAAGGCCTTCCCTGATGAAAAATAAAATGTAAAAACTATAAGGGAGCAGGGTAGACATACCCTGCCCCCTAGACCTTTTGGGGACAAGGGGTGCAGAGGGACTGATACCTTTCTTCTGTCCAAAATAAGTATTTGTTTTTGTGCCACGATTCTGTAGAACTCCTGCGGCATGGCGGGGGGAAAAAACTAAATGTACTCCATTTAAAAAGAATAATATGACTTCCAAGGTAGGCCAGGGACGGGGGTCAAAATATGAAGTTAATTGGGGAGGTGGGCATGCCTGGGTCCCCATCCCAAGCCGATCTTTGCCCCGGTGACTCCCATTCCTCTGGCCCATCACATTAATTAACAAGCATTTACAATGCAACGGTCTCGCCTTTGCAAAAGTTAGCGCTTTTGGCATTGTAAATGACAAATGTTTTATTTATGTGTTGGTTTTGGAAACAGATAAATAAATGGCATTGTCATGAGCAGTAGAGAGTGAGTAGTAGAGAGTGAGTAGTAGAGAGAGTAGTAGAGAGAGTAGTAGAGAGAGTAGTAGTGAGTAGTAGAGAGAGTAGTAGTGAGTAGTAGAGAGTGAGTAGAGAGTAGTAAGTGAGTAGTAGAGTGTGTAGTAGAGAGTAGTGAGTGTGTAGTAGAGAGTAGTGAGTGTGTAGTAGAGAGTAGTGAGTGTGTAGTAGAGAGTGTGTAGTAGAGAGTGTGTAGTAGAGAGTGTGTAGTAGAGAGTGTGTAGTAGAGAGTGAGCAGTAGAGACTAGTGAGTGTGTAGTAGAGTGGTGAGTGTGTAGTAGAGTGGTGAGTGTGTAGTAGAGTGTGTAGGAGAATGTGTAGTAGTGAGTGTAGTAGAGTGTGTAGTAGAGAGTGTGTAGTAGAGAGTAGTGAGTGTGTAGTAGAGAGTGTGTAATACAGAATGTGAAGTAGAGAGATTGAAGTAGAGAGATTGAAGTAGAGAGATTGAGGTAGAGAGATTGAATTAGAGAGATTGAGGTAGAGAGATTGAAGTAGAGAGTGTGGAGTAGAGAGTGTGGAGTAGAGAGTGGAGAGTCTGTAGTAGAGTGTAGTAGAAAGTAGTGAGTGTGTAGTAGAGTAGTAGAGAATGTGTAGTAGAGTAGTAGAGAGTAGTAGAGGGTGTGTAGTAGAGTGTGTAGTAGAGCGTGTGTGTAGCAGAGTGTGTAGTAGAGTGTAGTAGAGTGTGTAGTGTAGAGTGTGTAGTGTAGAGTGTGTAGTAGAGAGTGTGTAGTAGAGAGTGTGTAGTAGAGAGTGTGTAATGTAGAGTGTGTAATGTAGAGTGTGTAATGTAGAGTGTGTAATGTAGAGTGTGTAATGTAGAGTGTGTAGTAGAGTGTGTAGTAAGTAGTGACTGTAGTAGATAGTGTGTAGTAGAGAGTGTCTAGTATAGAGTGTGTCGAAGAGAGTAGTGGCTGTAGTAGTGAGTGTGTAGTGAGTGTGTAGTAGAGTGTGTAGTAGAGAGTAGTGACTGTAGTAGAGAGTGTGTAGTAGTGTGTAGTAGAGAGTAGTGACTGTAGTAGAGTGTGTAGTACAGTGTGTAGTAGAGAGTAGTGACTGTAGTAGATAGTGTGTAGTAGAGAGTGTCTAGTATAGAGTGTGTCGAAGAGAGTAGTGGCTGTAGTAGTGAGTGTGTAGTGAGTGTGTAGTAGAGAGTAGTGACTGTAGTAGAGAGTGTGTAGTAGTGTGTAGTAGAGAGTAGTGACTGTAGTAGAGTGTGTAGTACAGTGTGTAGTAGAGAGTAGCGACTGTAGTAGAGAGTGTGTAGTAGAGTGTGTAGTAGAGAGTGTGTAGTAGTGTGTAGTAGAGAGTAGAGTGCGTAGCAGAGAGTAGTGACTGTAGTAGAGAGTGTGTAGTAGAGTGTGTAGTAGAGAGTGTGTAGTAGAGTGTAGTAGAGAGTAGAGTGCGTAGCAGAGAGTAGTGACTGTAGTAGAGAGTGTGTAGCAGAATGTGTAGTAGAGAGTAGTGACTGTAGTAGGGAGTGTGTAGTAGAGAGTAGTGACTGTAGTAGAGAGTGTGTAGTAGAGAGTGTGTAGTAGAGAGTGTGCAGTGATTTGAGTTTTACATCAAATTAAAAACGGGAACGGAACAAACTCATCCTATACATTATTGTGGTAGGTGCCCACGCATATAGGGTTAAATGATGCGTTAGATGCCACAGGTCCCACCAACACGCTTCCTTTATGATAGGAGAATGCCCAACATTGCGGAGATTTGCTCTCTGCTCTTCCCGGATATTTGTATTTTCAAATGTATAATGTTATCCTGCTAAACGAAGACGATGCTCAAACTATAAAAGAAGAGGGTTTCACAGATATGTTAGTCCTTCCGGGCAAACGAAATGACCCAAAGAAAGATCAAGTGACAGTTTAGAGCTCCAAGTGAGTCTTAATAAAATCAGTGTCTGGAACGCATAGCATCAAAAAACGAGCGGGGCATCAAACTGCAGTGTCATTCAATCAAAGCTTCAAGGCTTCTGAGCGCTAGCCGAGAATTATTTTTTGTGAAGCACTAATCACTGTGGAAGGTGCCCCTGCTATCCCAGATGTGAGAAGTCAGTCTGATATGAAAATAAGCAGTATTTGGAATGAATGTATTTGGCAGGGGGAAGGTGGGGCGGCGCAAGACCGTACTGACGAGTGAACAGGAGCCATTTTGTACCGAGTGATTCTGCCTGTGTGCATGTAGACAAACCAGGCAGCAGCATGAGCATGTGATTCGGTAAAATAACAAGCATTTACAATGCAATGGTTTTGCCTTTGTTAAAGTTAGAGCTATTGGCATTGCTCTTGACACTCTGAAGCTCCACTCTGCATTCTGAAGCTCCACTCTGCACTCTGAAGCTCCACTCTGCACTCTGAAGCTCCACTCTGAAGCTCCACTCTGAAGCTCCACTCTGAAGCTCCACTCTGAAGCTCCACTCTGAAGCTCCACTCTGCACTCTGAAGCTCCACTCTGAATCTGAACTCTGAAGCTCCACTCTGAATCTGAACTCTGAAGCTCCACTCTGAATCTGCACTCTGAAGCTCCACTCTGCACTCTGAAGCTCCACTCTGCACTCTGAAGCTCCACTCTGAATCTGCACTCTGAAGCTCCACTCTGCACTCTGAAGCTCCACTCTGAATCTGCACTCTGAAGCTCCACTCTGAATCTGCACTCTGAAGCTCCACTCTGAAGCTCCACTCTGAAGCTCCACTCTGAAGCTCCACTCTGAAGCTCCACTCTGAAGCTCCACTCTGCACTCTGAAGCTCCACTCTGAAGCTCCACTCTGAAGCTCCACTCTGAAGCTCCACTCTGAAGCTCCACTCTGAAGCTCCACTCTGCACTCTGAAGCTCCACTCTGAATCTGAACTCTGAAGCTCCACTCTGAATCTGAACTCTGAAGCTCCACTCTGAATCTGCACTCTGAAGCTCCACTCTGCACTCTGAAGCTCCACTCTGAATCTGCACTCTGAAGCTCCACTCTGCACTCTGAAGCTCCACTCTGAAGCTCCACTCTGAAGCTCCACTCTGAAGCTCCACTCTGAAGCTCCACTCTGAAGCTCCACTCTGAAGCTCCACTCTGCACTCTGAAGCTCCACTCTGAAGCTCCACTCTGAAGCTCCACTCTGAAGCTCCACTCTGAAGCTCCACTCTGCACTCTGAAGCTCCACTCTGAATCTGAACTCTGAAGCTCCACTCTGAATCTGAACTCTGAAGCTCCACTCTGAATCTGCACTCTGAAGCTCCACTCTGCACTCTGAAGCTCCACTCTGAATCTGCACTCTGAAGCTCCACTCTGCACTCTGAAGCTCCACTCTGAATCTGCACTCTGAAGCTCCACTCTGCACTCTGAAGCTCCACTCTGAATCTGCACTCTGAATCTGCACTCTGAATCTGCACTCTGAAGCTCCACTCTGAAGCTCCACTCTGAAGCTCCACTCTGAAGCTCCACTCTGAAGCTCCACTCTGAAGCTCCACTCTGCACTCTGAAGCTCCACTCTGAAGCTCCACTCTGAAGCTCCACTCTGAAGCTCCACTCTGAAGCTCCACTCTGAATCTGCACTCTGAAGCTCCACTCGGAAGCTCCACTCGGAAGCTCCACTCGGAAGCTCCACTCGGAAGCTCCACTCTGAAGCTCCACTCTGAAGCTCCACTCTGAAGCTCCACTCTGCACTCTGAAGCTCTACTCTGAAGCTCCACTCTGCACACTGAAGCTCCACTCTGAAGCTCCACTCTGAAGCTCCACTCTGAAGCTCCACTCTGAAGCTCCACTCTGAAGCTCCACTCTGCACTCTGAAGCTCCACTCTGAAGCTCCACTCTGCACTCTGAAGCTCCACTCTGAAGCTCTACTCTGAAGCTCCACTCTGCACTCTGAAGCTCCACTCTGAAGCTCCACTCTGCACTCTGAAGCTCCACTCTGAAGCTCCACTCTGAAGCTCCACTCGGAAGCTCCACTCGGAAGCTCCACTCGGAAGCTCCACTCGGAAGCTCCACTCTGCACTCTGAAGCTCCACTCGGAAGCTCCACTCTGCACTCTGAAGCTCCACTCTGAAGCTCCACTCTGCACTCTGAAGCTCCACTCTGAAGCTCCACTCTGAAGCTCCACTCTGAAGCTCCACTCTGCACTCTGAAGCTCCACTCTGAAGCTCCACTCTGAAGCTCCACTCTCCACTCTGAAGCTCCACTCTGAAGCTCCACTCTGAAGCTCCACTCTGAAGCTCCACTCTGAAGCTCCACTCGAAGCTCCACTCTGAAGCTCCACTCTGAAGCTCCACTCTGAAGCTCCATTCTGAAGCTCCACTCTGAAGCTCCACTCTGAAGCTCCACTCTGCACTCTGAAGCTCCACTCTGCACTCTGAAGCTCCACTCTGCACTCTGAAGCTCCACTCTGCACTCTGAAGCTCCACTCTGAAGCTCCACTCTGCACTCTGAAGCTCCACTCTGAAGCTCCACTCTGCACTCTGAAGCTCCACTCTGAAGCTCCACTCTGCACTCGGAAGCTCCACTCTGCACTCTGAAGCTCCACTCTGAAGCTCCACTCTGCACTCTGAAGCTCCACTCTGCACTCGGAAGCTCCACTCGGAAGCTCCACTCGGAAGCTCCACTCTGAAGCTCCACTCGGAAGCTCCACTCGGAAGCTCCACTCGGAAGCTCCACTCGGAAGCTCCACTCTGCACTCGGAAGCTCCACTCGGAAGCTCCACTCGGAAGCTCCACTCGGAAGCTCCACTCGGAAGCTCCACTCTGCACTCTGAAGCTCCACTCTGCACTCTGAAGCTCCACTCTGCACTCTGAAGCTCCACTCTGCACTCTGAAGCTCCACTCTGCACTCTGAAGCTCCACTCTGAAGCTCCACTCTGCACTCTGAAGGTCCACTCTGAAGCTCCACTCTGAAGCTCCACTCTGAAGCTCCACTCTGAAGCTCCACTCTGAAGCTCCACTCTGCACTCTGAAGCTCCACTCTGAAGCTCCACTCTGAAGCTCCACTCTGAAGCTCCACTCTGAAGCTCCACTCTGCACTCTGAAGCTCCACTCTGAAGCTCCACTCTGCACTCTGCAGCTCCACTCTGAAGCTCCACTCTGAAGCTCCACTCTGAAGCTCCACTCTGAAGCTCCACTCTGCACTCTGCAGCTCCACTCTGAAGCTCCACTCTGCACTCTGAAGCTCCACTCTGAAGCTCCACTCTGCACTCTGAAGCTCCACTCTGAAGCTCCACTCTGAAGCTCCACTCTGCACTTTGAAGCTCCACTCTGAAGCTCCACTCTGCACTCTGAAGCTCCACTCTGAAGCTCCACTCTGCACTCTGAAGCTCCACTCTGAAGCTCCACTCTGAAGCTCCACTCTGCACTCTGAAGCTCCACTCTGAAGCTCCACTCTGAAGCTCCACTCTGAAGCTCCACTCTGAAGCTCCACTCTGAAGCTCCACTCTGCACTCTGAAGCTCCACTCTGAAGCTCCACTCTGAAGCTCCACTCTGAAGCTCCACTCTGCACTCTGAAGCTCCACTCTGAAGCTCCACTCTGAAGCTCCACTCTGCACTCTGAAGCTCCACTCTGAAGCTCCACTCTGAAGCTCCACTCTGAAGCTCCACTCTGCACTCTGAAGCTCCACTCTGCACTCTGCAGCTCCACTCTGAAGCTCCACTCTGCACTCTGCAGCTCCACTCTGAAGCTCCACTCTGCACTCTGCAGCTCCACTCTGAAGCTCCACTCTGCACTCTGAAGCTCCACTCTGAAGCTCCACTCTGAAGCTCCACTCTGAAGCTCCACTCTGAAGCTCCACTCTGAAGCTCCACTCTGCACTCTGAAGCTCCACTCTGCACTCTGAAGCTCCACTCTGAAGCTCCACTCTGAAGCTCCACTCTGCACTCTGAAGCTCCACTCTGAAGCTCCACTCTGAAGCTCCACTCTGAAGCTCTACTCTGAAGCTCCACTCTGAAGCTCCACTCTGAAGCTCCACTCTGAAGCTCCACTCTGAAGCTCCACTCTGCACTCTGAAGCTCCACTCTGCACTCTGAAGCTCCACTCTGCACTCTGAAGCTCCACTCTGCACTCTGAAGCTCCACTCTGCACTCTGAAGCTCCACTCTGAAGCTCCACTCTGAAGCTCCACTCTGAAGCTCCACTCTGAAGCTCCACTCTGCACTCTGAAGCTCCACTCTGAAGCTCCACTCTGCACTCTGAAGCTCCACTCTGAAGCTCCACTCTGCACTCTGAAGCTCCACTCTGCACTCTGAAGCTCCACTCTGAATCTGCACTCTGAAGCTCCACTCTGAAGCTCCACTCTGAAGCTGCACTCTGAAGCTCCACTCTGAAGCTCCACTCTGAAGCTCCACTCTGAAGCTCCACTCTGAAGCTCCACTCTGCACTCTGAAGCTCCACTCTGAAGCTCCACTCTGCACTCTGAAGCTCCACTCTGAAGCTCCACTCTGCACTCTGAAGCTCCACTCTGCACTCTGAAGCTCCACTCTGAATCTGCACTCTGAAGCTCCACTCTGAAGCTCCACTCTGAAGCTGCACTCTGAAGCTCCACTCTGCACTCTGAAGCTCCACTCTGAAGCTCCACTCTGAAGCTCCACTCTGCACTCTGAAGCTCCACTCTGAAGCTCCACTCTGAAGCTCCACTCTGAAGCTCCACTCTGAAGCTCCACTCTGCACTCTGAAGCTCCACTCTGAAGCTCCACTCTGAAGCTCCACTCTGAAGCTCCACTCTGCACTCTGAACGGTCAGACTCCAAAAATCGGCCCTAATCACAATAGTATTATTTCACCTGCGTGAATATAAGTCTTTGAAATTCTGGCCAGTGGTAATACACACAAGTAATATAAAATTGTTGTTCCAAAGAGCATTAAATGGAAATAAAACAAGTACCAGACCCATTGACGCCTGCACCTTAAAAGTGAAACTGACTGAAGCAAGCGCCAGGGCCACGTTGAAAAAAAAAGCCACACACATTAGATGCAGTCAAGGCGCGCTCACGAGGTCAGAAGGCACTCCACATGAACAACTACCAGACACATTGACGCCTGCACTTTCAAAGTGAAATGAAACAAAGTGAAACTGACTAAAGGAAGCGCACGGCCCATTAGATGCAGTCAAGGCGCGCTCACGAGGTCAAATCTCCAAAGGAGAAGCTCGTGACAGCCTGACTACAGCAGAAAAAGCTCGTAACAGTCTGATGTCCACAATATTCCCAGAAAAGTGGCAACATAAGTTGTCTCGCATAGACAGCAAAAGCTTCGCTTTTGCTTTCGTCTAGGCGAGACCTAAAAAGGAGAGTGTAAGTCAGCCTTCCTCCCCAATTCCATCAACTGGGGCCCAACATAAGCATGCTATAGGAGGTGGGAGAAAGTGGATCCCCTCGTGGGCCATCTTAAATGCCCAAGGATCCTACCCCAGAACCAATCTTTTAAAAAAAGGAATGTGGCGTGGTCCCACTCCCTGAGTCTCTAAAGGCCTGGTATTTTCAAAAGGAAGAGGGGCATGCAGTCAACAAAGCTTCCTGGGACCCCACCCTCTGGGGCTGTCTCATTCATTGTGTCACAGGGAGCCCACTCCAGGGACACTGTATCCCTGCCAGCGAGAGCACAGGCAGGGAAGACTTGTTTGTTCCCAGCCAGGGGGGAAGCTGTAAAAGAGTTTCCTCTGGGTGGGAGCAGGCATTTATATCCCTGCCCATTCTCTTGCAGCCAAAGAAATACAGATTTCTCCGTCTCAGCTACAGCATGCAAAAACACCTACTCCAGGTGGGAGCTATACTGGCTCCTGATGCCCCCAGAATGGGAGCATGTGGTGGGCCCATAGTGGCCCTGGGGCTCCCACTACCCTCAATGTGTGTCTTGTGGGCAGGGGAGTAGCAAGGAAATTAAAATAGCCCCTCACTTTGAACCAAAGCTCTGATGACACCAAGCAAGCAAGGCATGTGTGCCCGAACCTCCCTACAAGAGCTCCCTTGTCTCTTCCATCCAAAAATCAGTCTATTCATCCTTTCTCCTTCCCATCCACTCGCTGATGTCCACCATTTCATCTTTACATTCACTCATCCATTCATTCTTTCAACCATCATTCATTCTTTCACCATTCCATCCATCCATTGGTTATTCCAAATATCCACCCATACAAACACCCATTATCAATGCTTGCATCCATCTGTACATATATTCACCTCTACGTCCATTATTTGACTTCCCCATCCATTCATTGAACACTTTGCCCATCAATTCATCCATCTATCCACTCAGATTTTCATTTACTTTGCCATCACTCCTCTCAGACTTCAATGCATTATGCCATCATTAAATCCCCTCAAGTTACCATTTACTTTGCAATCCGTTCACTCACCAATCCATCCATCGTCTGAGTTTTCCATTCTCCCTCCAATCCTTTCACCCATCCATGAATTCACTCAGATTTCTAGTTACTCTGCCATCTATCCATCCTCTCAGATCCCCATTAACTGTGTCATCCTTTCAATCCACCCATCCACTCACCCATACTAATATTTTCCATTTCCTCTGCGATCATTTTATTCATCAATCAATCCTCTCTGATTCCCATTTATTCCTTCAACTTTCATCCACCCATCCATCTTCACAGATTTCCATTTACTCTGCCAACCTTTCATCCACCCATCATCTCATCCACCTATCCTTTTACCCACTCCTCTAACCATCTCTTTACCCTATCATCCATCAATCCTTTCACCCTTGCATGATTTCTCCAACCCAGCCATCCTTTCACCCACCCATTCTTTCACCCATTCATCAATCCAACCTTTCACCTATCCATCCATCCATCCTTTTACCCACTTTTCCTTTCATCCTCACACCCATTCTTTTACCCACCCACTTATGCATCCATCAATCCTTTCATCCACCCACCCACTCTTTCACACACTCATCCTTCCATGCTTTCATCCATGCTTTCATCCACCCATCTTTTCATCCACTCAGTCATCCTTTCACTTACCCAGGGATACATTTGCCAATCCTACTTTCCCTTTTCTTCAGCCTATCTTTCTTTCATTTAGTGATCATTATACGTTTTTACCTGTCAAGTTGCAGATAAGAGACCCATAAAGCACCCCACCCCCGCTTTTGCTGATAAAGTGGGGGTTCAAGACGCCTGTACTTGCTCAAGGTGGGCACTGGTGCACTCACCTAAGGCCCTGGGTAATGGGGTCCCCGGGACCATAAAGGCTCAGTGATTAGGACCGGGAGCCCACCCTTTAAAAGAAAATGCCCAGGGGAAGGAATCCCGAGGTCCCTAAATGTTCTGGGGTGGGGGGTGCTTTATAAAGGACCTCACAAAGTGCATACTAAGCAATGGCAGGATTGAACAAACCCATGAATTGAAGGCTAGATCTCATAGGCCTGAGGCATCTTTAAAAGCTTGCACGTCAGCAGACACTAACTTCTAAAGCCACAGTTCCCTCACATATACCATTAAAATATTATGTGATATACAGTTTTAAAAGTCAGGCGTACTCGATCTGTCACAAAGTGTTCACCATGAATTCATCAATGAAATATGAACATTTTAAGGGTATCACAGTCATGGGCATATTTTGTTTTTCCCTATTGAAAAGCTGTACCTATTAGCTTCAAAACATTTTCTATAGCAAACAGAAGGCCATGGGACTTATTTACAAGCCCATTGCACCGCCGTAAATTACTTTTTTGAGAAAACGGCGGCGCAATGTGCCTGCCCTATTTACAAGGCCACGTAAAGCCATGCTGTGAAAGGAACGTTCCATGTTTTTTCTTCGTTTATTTAGCGTTTTATATAGCGCAAACTAGACCCGAAGATAACAGGTATCAAAGCGTTTTACATAGCACCAGTTCCGTTACACAAGGACACATTCATTTTTTTATTTTTTGTTAGACATGGGGAGAATAAGTGATTTTCACAAATCACAGGATGTTGAGCGTCGTTACCGAGATTCGGACCCGGTTCCCCAGCTTCAAATTCGACCGCTCTAGCCGTAAGCCTGCATTTTGCTGAGGGTGTTTCCACCCAACATCCATCGAACCTGATGCATTCCCAGATTTACAAGGATTTGTAAACCTGGAAATGCGTCCGATTCCTATGCCTCCCCATGGAAGGCATAAGGGATGTGCAATACGGAGAAACACCTTTATTTCTCCTTGTTTTTCCTTTTTCTATATGGGCTGCTGTAGGAGAGTAGGATTTGCTTACTATGGTTACCCCCTCTTTTGCTGTGTTTCACTGATTAATCGACTTTGGTCTGGCTGTGGCCCTGCTAACCAGGACCCTAGCCTAGCTGCTTCCTCTCTAAACTAATTGCCTGTACATTAGGTACACTGCAAATTGGTTACTGGGTTACCCTTGTGAGTCCCTAGTATATGGTACCTTAGGTACCAAGGGCATAGGTACCACAGAGGCCTACCAGGGGCTGAAGCATGTTTTATGCCACTCCTGGGAAGCTTTCCAAAATGGCTCCACAGGTCTGCTCTTGCAGCCTGCGTAAGGTGGTGTAAGCACCGCTTACTTAGTTATAGTATACATATATCTACCTATTTATATAAACCTATAAGTCACCCCTATGGAAGGCCTTGACAATTCTGAAGGCAGAGTGCTTGGTTTTGTGTGAGAGGGTGCCCAATCATGAGCTGAGTCCCTCTGCAGCTTTCGGAATCCCTTCCTTTTAGCTGTTCTATGATACAGCCATACCATATACTCTTAAGTGCATTACAACCTTGCGGTTAATGCCAACTTTGGAATGGCTGCATCAAAACAGGTTGTGTTTGGTGTCACTTTGGAATACTACCCCCCGCCAGTTCTGGTGGCCGGGGTAGCACTCCACCCTTCTAGAGGGAGAAGACATGTACACACTGGTAAACCCGGTAGAAGTTAAACAGAGTCCCAGCATCACAAAATGGATGCTGCTGCCACAGACAAAAGTCTGACCTCTTGCTGCTGGACGAAAGTCTGGTTGGGGAGGCTTGGACAATAGGTTTCCTGCCTAGGGAGTTGCCATCACCTCCCCAGACAGGCTTTAGTGTATTGGGGCAGGGTGGGTTGCATTCAGAGAATGTTTTCAAGACAGTGCCTGGGGCACACAAGGTGTCCCCGTGCATTTCCCAGTTCAAACCGGTTGCTAGGCACTCAGCGCCCAGCTCTGGCGTGAAACTGGACAAAGAGGAAGGGGTGTAACCACCCCCTCCCCAGGTCCTAATATAGGTGGGACCTTAGAGTTAGTCCATCCCCTAAAACTTCGTATAAGAATAGGACCCCAGTCCCTAGGACTTTAGATTACCCTGGACAAAACTCTGAAACATAAATCTTGGACCTTCGACATTCCATATTGACTGGAAGATGGAAGAAATCTCCCTTGGAGTCAAGGAGTGACCCCCCCTGTTCAAACAGGCTCCAAAGAAGCATCTTGTCAGTCTGCATTTTCGAGGCTCCCACCAGATTCCAAAGAATCTGCGACACAGGACATGGACTTCCAGACGTCTCCGAGGCTGACACGAGTCCCCAGCAAAGCTGAGACCTGTAGCTATCACAAGAGACGTGGGACCGGAACTCCTGGACATCCATCACATTTGCTAGTGCATCAACTTCCTGAGCTTTCCCGAAGTTGTGCATTGGACTACTCGTAGTCCAAGCCCTGAGCACCTTTTGCACTGAAGTTTGTGGGCTTACACTCCATGAGTGTTCCGTGGGCCCGCTTCCTGAATTTCTGCTCGAGGCCCCTGCGCGATCCCTTGTCCATCAACTAGTGGGTCCCTACGAAGGAATCTTCTTTGTTTCTTGGGCTTTCCTGGTTGCTTCAGACGTGCGCTGACTCCACTCCAAAGGGTGAGTCCCTCAGACCTTGCTTGTCTGCACCAAAGCCAATCTTGTCATCTTGCATGGTTTGCTGTTGCCAATGCTTGTTGGGTCCAATCCAGATACCAATGCTGCAGCACTGGACATCCAATGTGGGACAGCTCAAATCCAGCTCCTGGTTGTCGTCGATGCCTCCTGGACCTCGCTTCACCTACATCACCTGAAATCACCTGACATTGGCTGGCATCTTCTTGTTGCCTTCCTGGTCACTGGCTAGTGACCCAGACTCTTTCCCTCTGCTTTCAGGTTCTTCAGATCCTTGATCCACCCTTGGATTTATCTGGACACTCTTCTCCTGGATGCCTGCAGCATTTCTCTGCAGCTCTCCATTGGAAACGACGATGAAACCTGACACGAAAAGACACCTATGTACCCGGCTTCCCTGGGTGAGGTAACACAAGTACTTCGGTGCTCCAGTGGATCTTGACTCTCGAAGTTTCCAGTACTGAAAGGGTTTTACTGTAGTCCACTCCTAAGTGCCCTTATTCTTTAAAATTGTAACTCTAACTTTCTCTATAGAAGTCAATGGTGATTTGCGGCTGTGTTTAGACACTGCACGCGTCCCCCGTGGGTCTCCTGCGTCCCTACCTTGGGTGGTTCCTGGTTGCCCCAGCGGTTCTACAGGCCCTAGGCCTTGTCTCTATGTTCACAGCGTTACTTATACCACTTTCTTAGTGTAAGGTTTGTGAGGCCCCTAAGGCAAAAAGTATACTGTGCTAATTTACTGTGTGCTCTTTAAGTTCTTGTATTGTACTTTTTCCTCTAGCCTCATAAAGAGACTAGAGGAGTGTGTTTAGAATAAATACATATATTTTATATATATATACCCGGTGTGGTTCTGCTTTCATTTGATCATTCAAGAGATTATAGACTTGTAAAACAAGCTGCTTTACATTCCTTCAAGACTTAGCCTGAAGGCTGCTCTCCACAGCTACCACTAGGATAGCTTTCTATAAAGGTTGTCTAAACCTATCATCAATAAGGGTCATTTGGACTGGTGCAAGGTACCCACTAGAATAGTGGACATCATATGCCAGGCAAACATCTGGCAGCTGCAATCTGCAGCACACCTAGAAAGAGGAAGACACCTCTTTTAATTATTTTGTGCAGGAAGGAGTCCCTTCCTGCACAAAAACAATCACCTTTACAACGCAGACACCCTTGCACCATGGTGCAAGGGTGCCTGCATTGGCGCATGGCAGCCCTTTGTGCACCAGCGCAGGGGGAAACAACCGGAATGTGCCATATCTTGTAGATACAACGCTTTCCTGCCCTTTTCTTTTGACCCAAGGCAGCACAGCAGAAAAGCTTGTTGTGTTGCCGTCCGTCAAAATATTGTAAATGAGGCCCCATATTTTTATCAGTAGACTAAGCTGCCCACAGATCTCTCAAGGCCCTAAATGCGATCAGGTCCAGGCACTCCCCAGATACACCAAACAAATCAACATAGGCATGTTGCTAGAGGACTGAAGTGCTTATTATATCCCCTGGAAAACAAAAAATTGTTTGGTGGTGTACTGCTCCCTCCAGGGACTTCATCTGCAGAATAGGCAAATGTACAAGCCCTGTTAGGGCTTGTGGGTTGCTTTTTTTGCCCTGAGGCCATCATCTCTTCTGAACCTTTAATGCAGGTGCATAGTCTGATTCTTTCCTTTTTCTGTTTTATTGCACCCTGCTGCATTTTGGTCGCAAGAGGGTTCCTCTTAGAGGGTGCCATGTGGGTATTCTGAACAAAGAGACCCTAAACTCATGCATTCCAGGCCACCTCCCCACCCACTGGGCAGTCTCCGCATGGTACCAGCCACAGTGCTGGTTTTTCTTCCTCCTCCTGTCTGCTTTCAGGATTCTGCATGGCCTGCAGAAAGTGAGAAGCAATGCATCAGCACCCTCTGTTTCTCGTGGAGTCCCTCTCTTCCCTGGCCACCTAGATCAGGCTCCTGGGCTTTCCGAGCAAGTGAAATGACACCTTAAAAGGGGAGTATTTCTGAAAATAATGGCAGATCATTGCTGATCTTAGGGAACACCTAGATGGACCCAGGCTCCATTGGGGTAATTGCCAAATCCTGCTCTGGATAAGATGTGGAAATTGGTGCCCGGAGTCCCAAGACACCCATGGCATCATTTTCTAGTGCTGCCTGTAAGAGTCGGACCCTTTTATGAATGATTCAGGCTCAGATGGGCCAATACGGAAGGTGTAGGGGTTATTTTGCTCCTGGTACTTTCTCTTGGTCCCAACACTTTCAATATTATTTCTTTGGTGTTTCCGATGCCTATTCACATCTCTCTGCCATTGCTGCTTGCTTCTTCTGAGCTGGCAGTAAGTGTCTGGACCTAGCTTCCTTCCCAGCCCTTGCTTATCTCCTGACCTGGGGTCTTTCATTAGCAAACCGTGGTCCTCAAGGTAGGCTACTCTCCCCACCCTCTCTCCCCAGTCACGTTTGCAGCACTAGCCAGGTAGTGCTCGCGACGGCCTTTGGCCGATGCACGCATGGAAAGGGGTAAGTGCTCCTCAGGGAGATAAGTTGCAGTGGTGCAGACAGTTGCAAAAAGAACAAATGATGGACGGAATGCTGAATGAATCAAACATTCACCCCCAGTCACAGATCTGGGTTAAATCCATTGTTTTTTAGCATGCCACACCATTCCAGTTTAGACCCAGCCATTGCAATCCAGTCTTGACCCTGTGCCTCATGGGAACAGTCCAGCCCAAACTGCCAGGCCAGGATCTCCCTGGACCAGCTACAAGCATCCTGGGACCGGTTTCGGGGTACCACCCCTCATCAGCCAGGCTAGCTTGAATCTGGTGGCCTAGTGCAAAATGATGGGGCCACGCTGCAAAATGTGATGAGAGGTGCACCGAGTCTCCCATATCTGAGATATGAATTGGCCTTCAGCTAAATGGAGCACTCTCAAAGATTAGAACCCATTGAGTGATTCCCAGATTTCCACCTGGAATTACCCCATTAAATGACAGAGATATTTTGACTGACTGAAAAAAAAAAAACTTTGTATGATTTTTAACTAAATCGAATAAAGATATTTTGACTGACTGACAGAGCTTCCGTGTTCTTCAGAATGGGGTGCACGTGTGTGAGCGATGCGACACATGGAGCAATTCATCTATTTTGCAGGTTTATATCTGTCACTTCCAGGTGAAGAGTCCTTTGAGTTTCCTTATTAATACTGTACTAGTTTTACAAACTCCTTCGGTCCCATCCTGTGCTCATTTACACTTAACTGTTGCCCCAGTTCTGTCTGCTGTCACTGTGCTATCTGCCAGCAGGAGGTTGCATCTACATTAAAATATATTGGGGCCTGTACTTTTTTCTGATTTCATTCTCATTATGGACTTAGTTATTCCGATTTGTGGATAAAATAAATACAGATGTTTCAATGGTGACGTTGTTTTTGCTGGGCACCGCATGTACTCATGCTCAGCAGCTTAGGTAGACAGCTTTAAAGACCCTCATCTCACTGTATATAAATTGGGCATCTATTCAAACACTGAAGACGCTGAAAACGTGCAAGTTGTAACTCTATCCGCAATCCATACCAAGGAAGCTGTGCTTAATATTTCAGTATTTAAAGTAGGGGTCGGGGAATTACATAAAAACTCGTAGAAAGATTAGACAAAGTATCCTTCCACCAAATCGAACTCCTAAATAAAACACTGCCTTTCATACTGTTAGCACCACCATTGGTAGAGGTTGGTTTGGTTGGTGCAAGACAGGTTTATAGTAATGCATTGTACTTGGGGCTGCAATCATACCAAGGTAAAAGGGCTACAAAAGGTGCACAGTGCAGGAGAAATACGGATCTAGGGGGCCGATTCACAGAACTAACTTAAGACAAAATCCTAAACTTACTACTTTTGGTATTCACAGAAGTTAGGATTTTGTCTTAAGTTTGTCTGAAGACAGACTTAAGACGGACTTCAGACAAAATCCTAACTTAAGTCTGTCTTAAGACAAACTTAAGACAAAATCCTAATTTCTGTGAATACCAAAAGTAGTAAGTTTAGGATTTTGTCTTAAATTAGTTCTGTGAAGCGGGCCCTTTGACTGTAGAACTGTAAACCTATAACACCCCAACTCGATAAACATACACTGACTTCCTGTAAAGACATAATCACGTTCAAGATTCTATGGCTCCTGTTCCAACCCATTGAAGCCACATCACTCATATACCTACAATAACTCATGTGCACTGCACACTCATCCGAAGACCTTCTCGTGCTCCCCCCAGATGCAAATGCAGGGGTGGCTCACATTTTAAGTGATAAGCTATACCCCATACATTGATCCACCTTGTAGGTTGCTATTTGTGCTGTCTAAGATGCTTCGCAGAAGCCCATTGAGCCCAGTCATTATAATCATAACCCCTGCACTGTCGCTTCAGATGGACAGGGTCATGACCACTGTAATCACAACCTGACTTGTCTGCATTTATACCTATACACGCCAACATCCACTGCTCATGGGCTACGTCACCAACACTGAACAGCCTAGAACTCTTAGTGCTACATATGCCAATTTCATGCTCAAGTTAATAGAAACAAATTAGTTTGGCAGAGTGTCCTATGCAAGAAAAATAAACCCTAAACAAACCCATAGTTACACACACAATGAAAACTGATAGCCACAATGGCATATACAGTCAAAAATACACAACATCAACATATCATTCACTCCAACACTACTGCTCATCCAAATCCAACAATCAGAAATCAGAATCCGGTCTGTGTAGGAATCCTCAAGAACAAGGCATGAAGATACCTGATCTCCCACAGTAGGCCAAGATGATACTAATCGTAGAACAAGTGCTATACAAATCTCTGGAAAATAACCAAACTATAGCTGCATTGGCAGCAATATTGAACTATGATGCATCTCAAGGGATGGAGGGAAAATATTTAAAAGCCTGCAAAACAAATGGTACATCTGCCAGATTTCGACACAATTACAAAAAAAGGAGCAACATCATCCCGAAGACTGTCACTGATTTGCATTAAGTAGCATCTTTACAGTTAATCACCTTCCTCCGCCTGTTAGCATGCAGCTGCATCAACATTTGCAGAACCAATGTAACAATACCCAGGTTCTGACAAATCTGACCACAACAGCTGATCGATCACTGCGTAGTGCCTGCCTTCCCCCTTGCTAAATCTGTTGACAACAAAGTTGCTGCCTGAGGATTCTAATAAAGACTTTGAGCCACAGATTCCTTACCTTAGAATATTTCTCAGGTGTCGGACTGGATCTGGAATTTTTCAAGTGGCACTCCTGCACACCAGTGGGTGGTGGTGTTTGGTCTTGCGTCTGCATCGTCCACGACGGAAGTTACATGTAAGGTGTCTATATAGGCATCACCCCAGAGCACTGTCAGTTAATTTCTGTCCATGCCAGTTATAGTTGGTCCATGAAGAGCTCTCCCCAGTCTGGCTACAGAGGAGTGTGCCTCATTTGCAATGATGGTGCAGAGGGGGCTGTGATCTTGGACCTTCAGCTGCCCTTAGAGACAGTCAAGATGAACTTCTTGACAGAAGTGCTTCATCTGGGAGTTATTCCCTCTGTACCCTTGCTCACATTTAATAAAGCCCTTACCAATTTCCTTCTCAGGCGTGGTCCAAGACCTGCACATGTGCTCCTGAGCACAGACAATCATCGTCCGCCATTGTCTTACTCCTGGGGACCCCATTTTTCTCACCCAGCACTCCACCCCGGACAGTTTGATGGTCAAAGACTCCACTTTCCGAGTCAACCCTGGGGCATTCCCTACCACTCCACCGGGTACAGAATCCAAGAGCCTCGATACCTTCGGTAAGAGGATTTTCTCTCTCAGCAGCAGTGAACACAGCGTGCCTCTTGGGCTGATACACCCAAACGATCTGAGACTCGGTTGTGCAAGTGCTGCCCATGGTCTCAAAGGAGGCACGAGCCACAATCTTGCAGGCAAGTGCAGATGGCAGAGATGCAGCGAAGTTCACTATCAGTTTCAGACTTGAGATGACCGATTCGCTGGGCAGAACAATGTCATTGCTGTAGGCCCATAAGCACTACGCCTGTTTAAAAATCACTGTCTTCTTGGAGGGTGCCCAAGCTCCGCTCATGGACATGTCCTATGATGGTTCATGTCTTTTTGGTGAGAAGGTGGGCTCAGCGCTCACTCTCTTTAAGGTTAGCAGAGCTACAGCCAGGATCTTGGGCCTATCCATGACCCCTCGCCAACCCCATTCCGCCTTATGCAGGTTTCCTAGCATTTGTGCGGCCGTGGGCTGCAAGCAATTTGCAGTGCTCCCTTTCAGCATTACCAGCGGCCTGCCTGTGTTCACAGAAGAGACAGCAATGGTTGCAGCACATCTGATAAGGCCAGGGGTTCCAGTCTTCCCCTCCGTCTACGAGTTACTGTTGAATGTGGACTTACCCCAGCTAGTTGTCCCCCACCTCCAGACTATGACAGAACTTCTGTATTCACTGGGGCTCACTATAAACGTGCAGAAGGCACACCTGATGCCATCTCAGATGCTCCCCTTTCATCGTAGCAGTTCTGAGCATAGTGCAGTTTCAGGACTATTCCCCAGAACAGCAAGTCCAGGATTTTTGGGCTATGATTCCAATGTTTCAGCCTATGTCCTAGATTTCAGTGAGACTGACTCTAAGGCTGTTGGACCTGCTAGCCTCCGGCATCCTCCATCCTGCATCCTGCTAGTTGCACATGCATGTTGGCATAAGCGGGCTCTGCGGTGGAACCTGATATCCCAGTGGGCACTGCACCAGGGGACTCTCTCTCATGGTCCAGATCTCGAAGGGAACTGCAAAAGACCTGCAGCATGGCTGAAGAACTGTGATTGGCTCACAGCAGACCCCTCTCCCTTCCCAAGCCACAGTTGACTGTAGTGACAGATGCGTCTTTCCTCAGCTGGGGCAGCCACCTGGGAGAGGTGGAGATTAGGGAACTCTGATCTCTAGTGGAGTCCGAACTCCACATCAACCCGCTGGAGCATTTTCCTGGTGGTCCAATACCTGGCAGGCTCACTGAATGCCAGGGTGGACGAACTCAGCTGTCGATGCCTAGCAGATCATGAATGGCATCTCCATCTACCAGTGGCGCAAGGTCTCTTTCAACCATCCAAGAAAATCAACCCTCTCTCTTCAACCCTTTCTCTGATTTTCTTATTTGATCTCTTTTTGAACCAGTAGGACTCTGCTCTGAGGGCAGTTAAGAGCTAAATATCAGCCATTTTGTCATTTTTGCAGTTTTCATACCAACCTTCTATGTTCAAGTTTCACCTCTGGTAAATAGGTTCCTGAAAGTCTCCATAATATAATTCCTCCCTGTCATTCATCGTTCCCCAGTGAATTCTCTGATGTGCGCTCCCTTTGAGCCACTGCATAACTGCTCACTGCAGTTGCTGATCAACTAGACAGCTTCCCTAGTGGCCATAACATTGGCCAGGAGGGCCAGCAAACTGCAGGCACTATGTGTGTACCTTCCTTATACCAACTTTTAACCAGACAATCTGACTTTTGAACATGCCCCTCCTTCCTTTATAAGGTAGTGACACCCTTTCATGTAGGCCATAATTTCACCTTCTTTTCTCTGCCTCACTCTTCTAATGAAGAGGAAATACTCTACCGCTTGGCCCAAAACAAGGTTTGTCATTCTACCTTGATCATCCCAAAAACTTCTAGGTGGATGATCAACTCTTTGTAGGGTATGTTAGAGCTAGGAAGGGGAAGACCATGCAGAAATGGACAATCTCACGATGGATAGTGTTCCATATAAAGATCTGCTAAGCATTGCCCAAAAAAACAACCCCCTGAAAGCTTGCGTTCTCATTCCACCTGAGCTGTGAGGCAGCTACATGGGCATCTCTGCACACGTTTACCAAACACTACTGCCTTGACTATCAGGTCTGGTGATCAGGTCTGTTGTGATGGGCCCTTTGCTCTTTTGGTCCTGCAGGACTTTTTGGTCTAAATTTGTGTCGCAGACCGACCCCTAGGGAAGTATTGCTTGGGTATCTAATCTAAGTTAAGGAATCCGCGACTAGAGGTCTCTCTCAGATGAACAAGTTACTTACCTTTGGTGATACTTATCTGGTAGAGACTTTACCTAGCTGCATATTCCTTATCGATCTACCCCACTCTGCAAACTGATTACAGTGTGTGAAAGTCACCCTTCTAAGGGTCTTAAAAATGCACCTCCAAAACACAGGAGGAAGTAGAGAGGTGTTGATAGAATCACCCTCCAATCAGATATGCACAAACAAAAGGATTCTATCAATGTGTGTTCGCTAGAGATTTATTTTTATTTTTATATTGTGGTTCTGTGAATAGTAGGATGATTGACTCTCTCTTAGGGTGGTAAAGATGAGAGCACAATGTGCTTGTTAAAATACCCCTCACACACTAAAAAAATCCAATAGTGTCATGCTTCATCATTGGGGTCTTCCCGTCCCTCTACGGGGCGGGGCGTGCTACGACCTGACGAACTACGCGGGAGCACTAGTGATGTGACAAGGCTATGTGATAGTGCAGGGTGGTAAGTGTCAGTGAAGTGTAGGGACCTAATAATATGTGAGATAAAAGCAAAAGCTAAAAATCCTCTGGCTAGTGGAAAAAAACCAATTTATTCACTTCCCTAGCTGGGGACGTTAAAAAGGGGGTTTTGGGGTAGAGCGATTAGCTACTACCTGGTCAACATGTTTCGTAAGCAGTCCCCTACTGCTTACTCATCAGGACCTTCTAGTGGCCCCTACAAAGAAATAGCTCAGTTGCTAAGTATAGTAAGCCTGTCGTCCTAAAAACTAGCAGTAAAAATCAACTGTTAGTTTTATGCTTCAGGGCATGAGCTGGCCCAGGGGAAGCGTAAAAACTCAAAATTGATGACCTAAATAGGTCTCTGTAAGGAAAAAAGGGGAAAAAAAGAGAGCACAAATTTTACCATTGTAACTGTGATTCATCTATAGACACAACATATAAGTAGCGCCACATGTCCCACGGGTCATTCACATTATGCCCATTTCATAAAGAATGTAATTAAAGCTTTATGGACAGAGTGATGGTTCAATCTGCCATCCCCTGCACGTTCGTTTGTGTTCCGAACATATTATTGCCCCATAAAATTAAGGGCGGATTCATAGTAACACACATGCACATTCATAACTCGATGCACCCATCGGCACACACACAGGGTTAAAAAGAGGAATCCGTTATTTGTTTTTTGTTATTTGATATTACCACCGGTAATATTGCCTTCTAGTTCAATGTCATACCCGATAATCTTTAAAAACCCATGACGCACACATAGATTGTTATATAGATTGCCATACATACTGCTGAGGACGTTTTGGTGTGCACACTATCTGTATCCACCCTATAGAGATTCATGGGGGACAGAATTGTCTGGCTTTCACGAAACTCTGACTGCCAATGACAGAGTCCTATTTGGTGATATCACTTGATACCCGGTATGGAGCCGTTAATGTGACTCAGTGGTCACTAAACTAATAAAAATAATTTCAAGATAAATTGTGAAATATTCAGGATCAATGCCACCAAGAAGGATCCCTGTGCATCTCAGGACGTTTAACAGCAGTCAATTTGTCTATAACGGTCCCTGGGCGAGCCCTCTCGCATTATCAGCAACAAGGGTCCATTAATATAAAACCACCGGGCAGGACCTCTTGGCTTCGATTTATAATCATTATAAATATTGTTGATTCTGTTAAAATATCGAAGGGGCAACGAAATAGACATGGAAAAAATACTTCCGTTATTTGCACACCCCGTGTTCCATCGGGGGCGGCCATTTTGGGTTAGCGCGCTAGTCTCCAAATGCGTGCCCGGCGCCCAGTGATGCTGAAATACTCACCGGTCTCCAGACGCGAGCACTCTTCAGAGCGGCAGGACGGATAGAAGTAAGGTAGTATCCTTACGCGGCCACTGTAAGTACTAGACCCCGCCAGACGTCTCTAAATACCTGGCCCAAGAGACAGGGATAACATTGCAATGTGTGTGTGTGTTCTGACGCTATGGGCGCGGTTTTCTCCCCTTCCAGATTACCGCGTTGACACACCTATCGACTGTCAGCTCATGGGGCACACCAAAACGTCCTCAGCAGTATGTATGGCAATCTATATAACAATCTATGTGTGCGTCATGGGTTTTTAAAGATTATCGGGTATGACATTGAACTAGAAGGCAATATTACCGGTGGTAATATCAAATAACAAAAAACAAATAACGGATTCCTCTTTTTAACCCTGTGTGTGTGCCGATGGGTGCATCGAGTTATGAATGTGCATGTGTGTTACTATGAATCCGCCCTTAATTTTATGGGGCAATAATATGTTCGGAACACAAACGAACGTGCAGGGGATGGCAGATTGAACCATCACTCTGTCCATAAAGCTTTAATTACATTCTTTATGAAATGGGCATAATGTGAATGACCCGTGGGACATGTGGCGCTACTTATATGTTGTGTCTATAGATGAATCACAGTTACAATGGTAAAATTTGTGCTCTCTTTTTTTCCCCTTTTTTCCTTACAGAGACCTATTTAGGTCATCAATTTTGAGTTTTTACGCTTCCCCTGGGCCAGCTCATGCCCTGAAGCATAAAACTAACAGTTGATTTTTACTGCTAGTTTTTAGGACGACAGGCTTACTATACTTAGCAACTGAGCTATTTCTTTGTAGGGGCCACTAGAAGGTCCTGATGAGTAAGCAGTAGGGGACTGCTTACGAAACATGTTGACCAGGTAGTAGCTAATCGCTCTACCCCAAAACCCCCTTTTTAACGTCCCCAGCTAGGGAAGTGAATAAATTGGTTTTTTTCCACTAGCCAGAGGATTTTTAGCTTTTGCTTTTATCTCACATATTATTAGGTCCCTACACTTCACTGACACTTACCACCCTGCACTATCACATAGCCTTGTCACATCACTAGTGCTCCCGCGTAGTTCGTCAGGTCGTAGCACGCCCCGCCCCGTAGAGGGACGGGAAGACCCCAATGATGAAGCATGACACTATTGGATTTTTTTAGTGTGTGAGGGGTATTTTAACAAGCACATTGTGCTCTCATCTTTACCACCCTAAGAGAGAGTCAATCATCCTACTATTCACAGAACCACAATATAAAAATAAAAATAAATCTCTTAAAAATGCACACCAGTTGTCAGTGTTTCTCAATGCTCCACGCTTCTGGCGTGGAAAGTCGTGAAAAGAAACTGACGTCAGCACGCTACGGTGGTGCCTATATAGGGACTGCACACCTCACTTGTGAAGCCGATAGGGAGCTGAACGATCCCACCTACTGGCGCAAAGGGGTACTGCTTGAAAAATTCCGGATCCAGTCTGATGCCTCTGGAATATTCTAAGGTAAAAAATCTGCGAAAAGATTGAGTCTCCGTCGGATAAGGCTGAAGGTACATAACTCATTCTTTTGGGACCCAGATTCAGCATTCATATTTCCTACATGTTAGAAATCAGGTCTCTAGTTGGCAGAGGTTTGCACCCTGTCTAAGTAGGGATCACCACCCTAGTCAAGGTAAGTCGGATACACACCCTAAATTAATCTGTGCTCACCCTGTGGTAGATTGGCACAGAGCAGTCCCGTTTAAAGTATTTGTGTAACACTTAGATTACAGTAACTCAATGAAACACTCCACAAAGGATTCAGAAAAAAGAAAATAGTTATCTGAGCAAAACAAGACATAAATTACAAAAATCGACTCAGTAGATGTCGAGATATACATTTTTAAAGAATAAATGCAAAGAGTAAATGCAAAAGCAGTGCTTAGAAGTCAATATCTCTAAAGGTTACTTAAGGTCCCGCTAGGCCTGGGTAAATCTGAAAAGGCGAGGTGACCGGAGCGGAAAAGCGGCGGACGGTCTTTCCGGCCGCCGGGGTCCCCCCCGCCATACCAATATGGCGGGGGGAATTTAGATGCGGATGGCGGGCGGATTGCCTGCGCCAGGCCGGCGGTTGCTACCGCCAGCCTGGCGGGGGCAATCCGCCCGCCATCCTAATGGGCCCCTTGGTATTGTGCTGAACTCTGCCATTTGAAATCACACAGTATGCACCCTATCAATGCCTCCTATACCAAGCACCACCTACCCCTCTAGCCACTCCACAGCCAGTCCCTACACCACTATCTTACACCTCCTCAACGACCTAAACTCTACACAACCTTTAGTGTACACTGTGCACAATCACCACACCACCTACACCCTGTACATCACTTACACTTGCCACTGATAACCCCGCAGCTCTGTACATGATTGCCTATACCCTCAGCCCCTACAGTCTCTATCCCAACACCACCACCTATACCATACACCCATACCATACGGCAGCACCTACAATCTATACTACCAATAAAATATTATGCAAGCTGCTATGTACAGTTCATTCACCAGACACCACTCACACCAATACCAACAGCCTGGAATAAATACATACTATACTCCTCACTCCCTATAACAGCTATTTACTCTGCAAATATCAAATGACGTAACCTAATATTTTATGGATCATACCACATCTAACCACATCACATCATATTACGATGTTCAAGAAATCCATTTTGCTACATTTAGATAAATGTTGGTTTCATACCTAGACTATAATTCACAGGCCCTAACATTTATCTTATTCTACGAACCTTACAGGAGCAGAACCTTACAGGAACAGGGTGTTATCTAATTTTCACTTGTAAGACTTCAGTAACCTTCCAAAGGTTTTTCCAAGAAGCCTACTCAGAGGTAGGTCTCGGTGAAATGTGCATAATTCCCTTTGTGGAAGTTATGGAAAAGCCCAAAAATTATGTAAAATGACAAAATGTCAGTACAGCATTTTGCTTTTTTTTTAACAACAAATAGCAACCTTATGTTCAAAATAGCGTAAAATTACACACGACGCGAACAGCAGTCACTCGTATGCTGCTTCTTCATTTTGGAACTGTGCTGCCACAATAAGATTTTTACCCGAACAAAATCTCAATTTTCTTTTTAATTAAGGTTTCATTTTGAAATGTCTTTTTTTTTGGTTGTTACGAGTTTATATTTTTCCTATACCCCTTTTTAAGGTGCAGGCTGTGACTTGCGTACTTGGTAGGTGGGCAGGGTACACATCAAGATGGGGCGTAGAATGGATAGCCTGATGGAAATCCCATAAAGATAAAAAGGAACAAGCATTTGCAATGCAATCGGTCTCGCATTTGTGAAAGTTATAGCTATTGGCATTGTAAATGATATTGTTTTTTGCTTACGTTTTTTGGTTGTAGTGGAAATTGGTGTAAATTGTGTGTAAATTGGAATGTAAATTGGAATTGTTAGTTGTGGAATTGTGTGGTGTGGAATTGTGTGGTGTTTAGTATATTTGTGTATTGGAAATACGGGGTACGGTGTAAAGATATCGGTGAGGGCTGTATAAAATAGTAAGTAAGATTGAAAGTGATAGGTAGTTTGTGTATGAAGTGGTGAATCAACACTCGTGTATGCAGAAGACCCTGAAGAAGTGGAGGAGAGTGTTTGTTTGTGATTTGGAGTTATGGTAAAGAAACTGTGCTGAAAGACTTGAACTGAACCAATATGAGAAATGCAGTACCAGTGCATTCGAGTGCAAAGGAAATATGTGGATAGTAATTATGTGGTATTTAGTGTAGTGGATTTATGTGTAGTGGTATTAAGTGTCGTGGAGTGGCATGTATTGAGTGAAATTATATGCATGGTGCTTATTTGGCATTATGTGGAATTTTGTGGGGTGGTTGGATGTATGTGTTGTGTAGTGGAATTGTGTGTTGTGGAGTGGGATGTGTGCAGTGGAATGGAATTGTGTGGAGTTGAATTGTGTTGCGTGGAATTGTGAGGAATTGAGCGAAATTATATTGAGCAGAATTATGTTGCATGGTTTGGAGTGTATTCATTTGGAATGTTGCTATGTGTCATGGAGCAGATTTAAGTGGAGTGTACTTATGTGGTATGGAGTGGAGTGTAAATATGTTGTGTGGTATGGCATTGTGTGACATTGAATAGTGTGGTGTGGCATTCTGTGGAATTGTGTGGCATGGTGTGGAATATGAAATGTAAATATGGGGCACATTGCGGAATTACATTTTGTTGAGCTTAATTATGTGTTTTGGGGCTGAGTGGATACATGTGGCGTGTACCTATGTAGGTTGCGGTGTAATTAAGTGAAGTGAAATTATCTGGAGTTGAATTGTGTTGTGTGGAGTGTAATGAATTATGTTGCATGGAGAGGTATTATGTGAAGTGGAATTATGTGGCATGGAGCAGAGTGGAAATATGTGGCGTTGAATTTGAGGTATTGTTATTATGTGGCATGTAGAATTGTGTGGTTGGTACTGCGTCAGTACGACTGTACAAATATTAGGTGGTTAACAGAAGAGAACCCACTTTACACGGCACATCTTTTACTAAAGAAACGAAAATGATGAGTTATCCCACATGTTTTCTGACCTCAACCTTCAAAGCTCTTCCCCAGATACTGCTGCAGACGTCTATCTCTATCACAGGCACTCAGTGGCATTCAGCGCAGATCTTGGCTGTGGAGGGCTTCAGGCCTGAGAACACAAGGGAAAACCGTGGGTGACCTTTACTTGCATTTTACCCTGAAATCCATTTCTGCCAGCCTTCTGTATAGCTGAAAGAATGTTCTACCCTTACCTTTGTGTTTTTAACTGGGAGAAACAATGCATTAAGTAACAGTGCTGCCTGGAAAGAAGATGATCATCGTGCATTAATAAAACACATATTAAGTTAGAGGGCTTGGCCAGGGGCGTTTGGGTCCCTGCCAGTCTGCTCTGAGGAGGAACTGGCATTATTTTCCGATCATGAATGAGTGCTCGGAAGGGAGCCTGCCAGCATAATTCTGTAATCCCAGGAAGTTGCAAGGAATGGCAGTCGCGAGCGGGGCAGGAACACGGAGAAGTGGGGGGTGGGTGTGAAAAGAAGCAACAGGGCCTAAATTGTAATAAAAATACATTCAAACCTCAATGTAGGGCGAGCAGTGAAGAAACGACAGGGACTCTAACATGGAGAAGTGATGGATGGGAGGGGTACGAAGGAACATGGACAACAAATTAAACAAGCAAATACAGGGAACGGAGTATGGGCAAGCAACAACAGGGTAAAGCACTATTCCCCCAACCCCCTACCTGTGTGGGAATCTGCAACTGCAGAAATTATAAGGACCCCTTCCTATGTGTAAACCGGATCCCTGATGAAATATCGACTGCAAAAACACCGACCTAGAAAAATATTGCGGTAAAAATATCATACACACAAATATCACCATCCTATATTTAAACAAGAAATTACACAAATATCGATTAAAAAAATATTGCCTAAATAAATATTGAGAACAAAAATACCGCCAGCAAAACAATACAAAACAAAAATATCAATAAAATTAAATCATAATGAAACACAAAAAAAATATTGAGAACACTAATATAGACTACACAAATATTGTTAAAATATATATAAATATTATTGAAAATATTGTTAACCATTAAAGAAACACTGTACAATTATTTAATCATTGAACATAGCGCAAATATTCATAATAAATTACAACAACATATATACAAATAATTAAATAATTAAAAAAATTATATTATAATTACACTAACCCAAATTAATAAATACATTAAAAATATAACATTAATTTACATTCCAAAGATAGTGACATTATATATATAAAATATAAAACAACAAGAAATGTTTTTAATTACATTTATTAAGAAATATATTTAAATAACAACAAATAACATAAATATAAACATTAAATAAAAATTACATATATTTACCTAATTAAAAAGTAACTGCTAAAACTTTAAAATAACGTATCTCAACCAATGAATTTAAACTAAAAACACACAAACCAATAAAAAACGTATACTAATTACCTGAATACTATAAAAACAAACAATTAATTAACACAATATTACCATTTATCAGCCAAATACGGAGGTAGAGCGTTACTTTGCGAAAGAGAGACCAGAAAATAAAGAAAATCTTCACAAACTACTATAGGGCCAATTCTGATTCCGGTCGGAAGGGCTCCGGAACATGGGCATCATTAGGAGGCCCGTCATCCTCACGTTAAAAGGGACCGCCCGCCATATATGCCGGGGTCCCGTGAGTGACATTAGGATGCTCTCGCCACACTGGCAGAGCATCCTGCATTTTTAACATTGCGGCGGGCGGTGCTGAAAGGCCGTAATGCCAAAAATGCATGTCTTGCATGTGCATGCACAACGTGGCAGGCACCGCGCGGTGCATGCCATGTTGTGCATGTACATGAAAGGGAGTACCCCCCATGTGCCCCCCACAACCCCCCAATATCCTGGGGGCCCGCAACAGGCCTCCAAACTCAAAAACCGCATGCCTTTCCGTGGCGGCGTTGCCCTCCCGCCTGCATCCTGATATGGATGGCGGTGTCTAGCAGACTCCGCCACCATATGAAACCCTTTTCCGACTTGACGACTTGTCATCCTGGCGGAAAAGCAGCAGACAGTCTTCCCGTCCGCCGCGGTCCCGGTGCCATGCTAATATGGTGGGGGGGTGAATGGGTGGCGGGCGGGCTAGGATGTAGGCTGGATCACCACCGCCATGCGGGCGGTGGCGATCCGCCCTACATCCTAATGGGCCCCAAAGTTCAGAGCCCTTCCGACCGAATCGGAACGTGTCGGCCGGATTCCTTTCCGATCGAACCATTCCGATGGGCTCGTTTGGAATGGAATCCGACTCGAATTACGGAGAGCCCGTCTGCCATCCGGAAATCCTTCTGTACTCCCTCGGTCGCCTCTTTACAACTGAGGGAGTACAATGTCAGTTTTTCACTGCCTTTTCATGCCGGTGTGTCCAGCACAAAAAGACAGTCAGAAACTGTCTCTGGGGGCCCCCAGAAGAGCCCCATGGGTGTGAGGCCGCTGAATGGTGGCCTGGGAGCACCTATGGTGCCCCGCCTTTGATCCTTGCACCTGGTGGCAGGCTTGGGGTGCTGGCCACTGGATGCAGAGATGAACTGCACCCCTGCATTTCACAATGGAGGCATGCATTCCGCTCGGAATGCATGCTCCCATTGTGAAGTATTTGCACAGCAGGTCAGTCGGTTACGGCTCCTGACCAATGTCGGACGGACTCAGGTCCGTCTGACATCGAAATAGGCCCCTAGATCAAATTATACTACAACACAGTTAAGAACAAAACTTTTTTACAAAATATAAATGCCTCGACATCCTTAACTTAAATAAATAAAATAATGAAATGTTCCCCTTTTTTAAATTGAAACTAAAGTGCAATTCATCCACACCGATAAAACACAACACAAATATATTATTAGGTACCTTAATTAACTCAACATAAAAAAGTATATAAATATTAAATGTACAACTTAACCTATAAAGAAAGTAAATAACTCTGATTTTTTACACATATCAAAAGTACAAAACATAACAACTAAACACATTTTTTTCACAGCTTTTACAAAATTCACCTACAAAGAACATCCACGAAATCAAAATCTACTACAGAAAGTAAGTAATATTTGTTTCAGTGCTAAATAAAAAACAATACAAATACATTAAAATAAATCTCACATGTAATTAACATAAACATTTTTCTTTCACACCAACAGAAAATAAAACAGTGAAAAAACAAGCAGCAAATAATCCCATCAACAAAAGTCAACGAACACTAATGTAAGTATTGTTTTCTATTTTATTAATAATACTAGCACCATTATTATTCACAATAGCATATTTACTAAACACATATTTATATAGAAGGAGCAAAGTTTATCACATCTCAAAAGGGGGAACTAATGCTTTGCTACATGGGTTGCACTTACACCCAAGAAAAAGTGATAGAAAATAAAACTCATTGGAAATGTAGCAAATATTATGCCAATGCCTGTTATGGGAGAGCTACTACAATAGATTTAAATGTTGTGAATGTTAGAGAGCACAACCATCGCCCCAATGTGACTGAAGTGGGAGATGCCCGGGAGACAATAACGGAAGTAAGCAAAAGTTCCCAGCAGACAAGTACTCAAATTCTAAAAAAAAATCTAACCACAGTACCAGAACATGTCACAGGACAACTTCCCTCCATCCCCAAACTAAAAAGATTAATAGCAAAAACTAAGAGAGCTTCAGATCAAACTCCATCCACCCCCCAAACTTTTGGAGAAATCCAAATACTCCCAGAATACACTATCACCCACAAAGGAGAACAATTATTACTCTATGACAATAAAAGTCACGAGAAAAGAATTATTACCTTTGCAACTAATACTAATTTGCAAAAACTTAAAAACTGCAAAACGTCGATGATGGGCAGAACCTTTGAGGTTTGTCCCAAACCATTTTATCAACTTTATACAATTCACGGTGAATTTGAAGAGCCAAATATCCCATTCATTTAGGCATTGCTACCTAATAGAAATAACACCACCTATATAGAAGTACTAACTACAGTAAAACAATTCACAGAAAATTACTATCCCCAAAAAATAATAATAGATTTTGAACAGGCAATGATTCAGGCAATACTCTTTACCTTTAACTTTACCCACACACTGCAGTACAAGGGTGCTACTGCCATTTTAACTAAAAAGCATATGGAGGCACCTACAAAAATCTACTTTAAGCATAGAGTATTCTACTAACAGCAACTTTGCCTACCAAATAAAAAAATAACAGCCCTGGCCTACGTACCAACTATTGAAGTAGCTAATCACTACTACTTACTAATGGAAAGTCCTTTCTATCAAGCCAATGAAACTAAATTAGGTCCCCTCCTTGACTACTTAGAAGACACCTGGGTGGGAAGGTTACATAGATCAGAGCAAAGTAGACAACCTACATTTCAAATCCCCTGGTGGAATGTGTATGCCAGTACTTTGGCTCAAAAATACAAAACATATAACGCAGTGGAAGGATGGCATAATGCCTTCCAAGCCACAATAGGAAGAGGATAGCCAACATTACACAAACATATAGAAGCTATTAAAACGGAACAAAGCTACCAAGAGCTCAGACTAGAGCAATCTCTAAGCAAAATAGGACCTAAACTAAGCAAACAAACCAAAACGATGTATGAATACCTCCAACTTAAAACTAGGCTGTATCCAAATACCCAAAGTCTAGAATATCTCGACATAATTGCAAACTCAATTCTTTAAATTAAACCAAATAGCAAACTTTTTAAACATGGAAAACATTAAAACAATGATTTTCTCTTTTTTTCAATTAATAAATATAATTATGTCATGAAATTTAAACTATAACACAAATTTATATGACATAATATAAATATTAAGAAAAGAGAAAGACAAATTAATCATTTCCCACCCACAACAATAAAGAAAACTTACTTACAATTATGTAGCTGTAGAATGTCCTCAAAAATAACACAATTCACACCAAACTAAGCAAAATGTTGTCCAATAAATAAGGAAACCCGAAAAAATATAAAAATACAACTGTATAAAAGGGGAAATCCGACGCTGCAAGCCTCTGAATACCGAAACCCTCAAAAAACAGAAAATAGTTTTTAAAAAAACGCTCCAACAACCTGAAAAAAGGAAATGTATAGTAACTTGTAATCAAACAAGAAACAACTTTATTCTTTATTTTTTAAAAAAAGTGTCAACAACTCCGTGCACCAAAGCGAGTACCTGTAAATAAAAATTAAACAAAACCCACCCAAAACAAAAAATACAAACCCAATAAAAAAAATACAAACCCACAACAACAAATATCTACATAATTACACAAAAACACATGTAATAAACATGTAATTAAAATTACATAACATTCTAATTATATCTGACACTAAGTCAAACACATAAAACACTAAACTACCAAAACAACACCTAACTCTCCTGAAAACGATCAAATAACGCCCTAACAAATACATTTAGACTACTACTAACTTACTCCCACCTTAAAACTAACTTAAACGTATATAAAACTAAACTGACCCGCATGGACGAAAAGCAGCTCCCAAACGCGATGTTCACTCTTAAAACAATGACCTAAAAATGAAAGAGATAGATACAAAAGTTAGACAAAGAAAACAAAATGGCTGTAATATTAAAATGAAAATAGGACTAACTCCCCATAGACAACAATGGAAAATAATTCAGAAATGTTTAAAAATATATGTATAAATTTATATATTGCAATATTTCTTCCCAATGTTTAAAATAAACATAAAAAATATACATTAAATATTATATTATCCCAAAAAACTAGAAAATAATATTTATTATGTATTAAAGTATATATTTTTTACATACACTATTAATCAAAAAATATTATACAAAATGTGTTACAAAAATAAATGTGTTACTCAAAAAATGTATATAACAATATTGTAAATTATTTACCATAATAAATATTATTTTATGAATATAATATTCAATATACTAAATATTAAAATATAAGCTTGTAAAATGTGAAGTGTATATGTTTTCAAACTAATGAAATTGATAAAAATATCGTCAAAATGCATACAAATATTTTTCTTTTTGTTAAAAAAAATGAACAATACAAATTAAAATGTTTATGAATAAAATAATTGAAATGTTTTACTTTACCCTTCCATAACTATGCTACAGAAAATGTACAATTGTTGAACACTGTCTAAAAAATATATGTATGTAATAATTATGATTTATTTCACATTTATGGATAATAAATAAATATTACAAATATGTGTAATGCTTTAATAAAATGTGAATAACATGAATGTGCCTGGTTCACATTTTTAAACCAAAACAAATATTAAAAATATAATTGTGAATGAAAATAAAAATATTTTCACATCAAAAAGATATTAAAAATAAAATTAACATACATCCATTAACTTATTACAATTTGCAAATAAACTTACAAAATACTAAGGGGTCGTTAGGATAGCGGGCGGACTTATCCCGACGTAAAAAGGGAACACCCACCATAAGGTTGGGGGTCCCGTGGGGGCCATTAGGATGCGCCCGACACAGTGGCCGGATCATCCCACATATTTAACATTGTGGCGGGCGGTGCTTTCAGCACCGCCCGCCGCAAAGCTAAAATGCACGTCATGCATGTCAACGCACAACGTGACAGGCGCCGTGCGGTGCCTGCCACGTTGTACATTGCAATGCAAGGGGTTACCATAGGTACCCCCCATGTGCACCCCCCACCCCCGAGTCCTCTGGGGCCCACAGCGCAAGAGATCCTGCATGCATTTCGTGGAGGCTACGCCGCCACTGAAAGGCATGTGTCCGCCCCATCATAATATGTATGGCGGTGTCTAGCAGACACCGCTACCATATTAAACTCTTTTCCACCCGGGCGGAAAAGCAGCGGACGATCTTTCTGTCCGGCATGGCCCCCCGCCATAGTAATATTGCGGGGGGAAATGGGTGAAGTGCAGGGATGGATCTCGGGCAGATCGCCACCGCCATGCGGGCTGTTGCGATCCACCCGAGATCATAATGATCCCCTAAATATTCAACAATAATAATTTACAACTACAGTCCCAAACCCATGTAAACTCAGAGAAAGGGCTGGATAGTAAGTCATAATAATGTACTATTCTAACTCCAAACCCAACTAAACTCAGGGAAAGCGCTGGATACTAAACCATAATAATTTACTATTCTAACTCCAAATCCACCTAAACTCAGGGAAAGCTCTTGATAGTGAACCATAATAATGTACTATTCTAACTTCAAACCCAACTAAACTCAGGGAAAGCGCTGGATAGTTAACCATAATAATTTACAATTCCAGCTCCAAATCCAACTAAACTCAGGGAATGCGCTGGATTATAAACCATAATAGTTTACTATTCTAACTCCAAATCCCAACTAAACTCAGGGAAAGCGCTGGATATTAAATCATAATAATTTACTATTCTAACTCCAAATCCACCTAAACTCAGGGAAAGCTCTTGATAGTGAACCATAATAATGTACTATTCTAACTCCAAATCTAATTAAACTCAGAAAAAGTGCAGGATAGTAAACCATAATTATTTAGTATTCCAACTCCATATTAAAATAAACTCTTAATAAAAAAAATTAATACCCCCATTTAAAAAAATTACATAAAAAACAAATAAAATAAAGATTTTTTAATTTAATAATTCTTTCAAAATTTCTATTACATTTTTATACATTTGTATAAAATATTATTGAATTATAACTAATAATCCTTCATACAAGTTTCCCAAAAATATAAATAGATGTTAATACAATTAAATCATTTAATACATTTCATTATAAAAATAAACATTTATACATTTTTTAAATATTTGAGAAATTTATAAAATAATGAATAATAATTTTAAATGAACTACATTTACAATAATAATTTCGCACAAAATGTAATTTCCAACTTTTTTTGTTTTTGTTTTTCTTAAATATATACAATTACATTTTTAATTTTGATTTTACACAAACATTCTTCAACAAAAAATACTAAATACCATAAAAACTCTATATACCACATAAACATTTTATTTCATATTACTAAATATAAATCATATCCACAATATTTTTTAATTACTACCCACCCTTATCCACTATACACCCAACATCCTGCTCCTAAAATATATACAAATAATTAAAAAAATATTAAATTTTAAACAACATTTTGAAATTACTACTCACCCTTATCCCCAACATCCCACTCCTAAAATATATACACATTATTAAAATGTATTACATTTTAAACAACATTTTTAAATTACTACTCACCCTTAACCCCTAAAAAACCCAAAATACCGCTCCTAAAAGAAATATGAAAATCAATCAAAATGAGGTATTTAAACAGAATATTATTATTAAAACATTATAAATTTACAAAACCTGACATTAAAAAAATTACAGTTAAGAACAAACAACAAAAATAACATTGATATTACTAACATTGATATTTATAACATCAATATTTTCTACATCGATATTTAAAAAATCGATATAACTACATAAGAAAAAATTCGATATTTTTAACATCGATATTACTTACCTCGATATTTGACACCAACGATATTCTTACCTCGATATTCAGGCTTGTTGATATTTGCACATCGATATTCTGTCTCTGCATCGCATAATCCGGCCTCTGACCACAGAGGTGCAGTGACTGAGCAGCTGCAAGAGAACAAGCTCAATTGTTAGAGCGGCAGACCCTGATGCAGAGGTCTAACCCGGGACCAGGGTTCAATTCCCCGCCTTGGCGGGTCTTGGGCTCAAAATTCCACGGACCTGATAATTCTCGCCTCGGTGCCTATTCTAATCATAGAGTCCCACTCTGCAACTCTGGGCAATAGCTTGCTTAATCTCCACAACGGCCCCCACAATGCTAAGGATGCCTGGCTTCCACCCTGGGGGTGCCCAGGAGTGGACTCCTCACAGGGAAAGCCAGGACGGGTTCCACAGCGGTATTCGTACAAGCGCCTTGAGACCCTTGCGGGTGAGTAGTGCGCTATACAAGTATCAATTTACATTTACAATTTTAAGCAGACAACCATAATGAGCTCGGAGCCTGAGCCCCGGCTTCATGAGCCAACCACGGCGCTGAGAACCTAGTCCACAGCATGCAAAGCTTCCAATTAACTTTGACTGGTGAAACCACGGAGTCCCAGCAGGCGCACCTTCACAGAGCATTTTGCCCAAACAGCTGTATGGGAGAAAATGTGCAACGATGCCCCCTGTTTCCCATGCTCATAAAGAGAGAGACCGGGGAGGGGATGGAACTAACCGAGCAGGAGCTGTACAGACACGGACAGTGTAACACAAGCAGCATGCACATACACCCTGCAACAACAAGAAAAAGCAACAAAGAAATTACTATAAAAACATCATATCACCATGGATGTAACAATAAGTTCCATGAATAGTTTAGATAAACACAATTGAAATGATTTTTTTTCAACATATAAGTTCAACCAAAAGGTATTTATATTATATATATAGGAATTTACCTGCCAGCGTAATTTTAAGAAACAAATCACTAAAAAAGGTACTGCACGCATCTGATGTTTCCCTGATCAGGACCACCTTTATTCAGGTGGATGAATATTCAAGAATGAAGGTCTAATCCCTTATCTGTGGAAGCCTTGACTGAAGCACGACATTCATTCCCTTTTTTTAAAAAAACTTTATTTATATCATGTTTCAGACAAAAAGAAAACATACTTGCACAGCGTGACATGTATATCAAAAGAGCAGTCAGGGATGTCATATCCATACTGTCTACGTAAATACATCATAAGCATCATTCCATCCCCACAGTTCCCGCCAACAATATCAGCAGACAACAATATATAGCAGTTCAGTATGAACAGCAATATCACGGTGAGTAAGCGACATTAAGAAACGTACCATTAATCAGGACTGAGATACTCGCCAGATCAGTACAGCGTAGCCCAACAGCAAGGAAAATAGAAATACGAGATGTTCTAACATATAGTTGGTATAGGTAATATCCCAACAGTAGGACGCCACCAGAGGACTATATTAATCGACCCTCACCTCCTGCATTAAGGATGAATCAGCTTCTCCCTCCTCCCTTTTCAATAGATAAGTGTGTAACAGTCCCCACATATCTCTTGGTCTAGAGGCCATCAGTAATGTCTCCTCATAAAGAGATGCTTGCTCCTGACAATAAATAATATATAATATCCCGCAACCATTCCTTACATTTTGGGGCCCTCCCTCTATCCCATCGGAATGCCACTCTGCGTTTGGCTATTAACAATGCAATATCTAGTAATTTTTTACTGTGTTTGGGTGTTTGTGCGGTATATCCCAGCAACATAATCAAAGGGTCTCTCTCCAACGTAGAACCCAGCATTTGTTCAAGAGCCCCATGCACCTGCGTCCAGTATTCCCATATCGCCGGACACTCCCATGCCAAATGCAAGAAGCCCGCTCCTTCCCTCCTACACCTGTCACATCTGTCATTATCTGAAAGATTAAATTTTTATTTTTTGTTGGGGGTTTAATAAATACTATGTAGGAACTTATAATGTATGACCTTAAACCTACACCTAGCTGAGACACATTCTGTGATACGACAACAATACTTCCACTGGTCATCAGTTATCTCTCGCTCCAGATCTTCACTCCAGTGAGTATGTGCCAAGCTATCCTCCCCATACCACTGTGACCGTATGGTACGATGCATACCCACCACCAGATGCTTACCATCTGAAGAGCTTAGTATAAAGTGCAAGGGAGCAAAAATCTCCGGCTTATAGGGGAAGTCAGGAAGGATCACCCTCATACCCTGCCTCAATCTCACTTATAGGAAAATCTCTAGTGGTGTGGGGCGTACATCGTGGAACAGATGCTCCACAGTGCGCAATGTTCCCTCATGAAACAGATCCCCCCACGTGACAACATGCAGCCGTTGGCATCGGGCTCGAAAGCCTGCTTCCTGTACTGGGACCATATTTGGCTGGTATGTGAGCGGGAGTCGCGGAGAATACAACAATTGCGATTCCATGCAACGAGCCATACGTCAGCATGCATCCACCGTGCAAGTCACTGTTGTAAACGGCATTTCTATGGCACTTAAAGGGCCGTGTATGAGGCTGCTAATAGGGAGAGGATGTGCCAACCAATCCTCAGTGACTGTGGCAAGCAGGGTGTAGGCGAGAACCAATGATAGGCATAATGAGCTTGTCCACTGATATAGTAGATCTTGAAATCAGGAATATCGAATCCATCTTTATCATAGGGCTGCGTAAGGGCCGACCATTTTAGTCGAGGTTGTTTCCCGCCCACACTAGACGTATTAGTTCAGTGCGCAGTGTTTTAAAGAAAAAAGCTCCAGGGTAATAGGGGATTTTAAGAAACAAATATAGAAATTGGGGGAGGACGACCATCCTTACAAGGGATGTTCTGCCTGGCAGCAATAGGGGCAAGGATATCCAACGTGTAACGTTGGATGTCAATTTCATTATAGCTTTGCCGTAGTTTAGTCGAAGTGTTTCCTCCCTGTCCCTAGAGGCTTGTATACCTAGATATCTCAGGTCAGATTCACACCATTCAATAGGAAAATCCAATGAAAATTTGGATACAGCAGGAGTAAATGGGAAAAATTGTGATTTCCCCCAGTGAATGGTAACACCCGAGAGTTGGCCGAACACCAGAAATTCCCTCAAAAGGGGATTAAGGTTATGCTGCGGCTCCCTGACATATAAAATAACATCGTCAGCGTAGAGCGAAATCTAAATTTGTCGCTGAAAACATTTAAGCGCTTTATCCCGGTGAATCTGATGTAATCTGGATGCCAGCAGCTCAACCGTTATAGCAAAAAGTAACGGGGACAACAGGCACCCCTGTCGGGTGCCTCGCAAAATAGAAAGAGCAGGGGAGAGATGTCCATTGATTAGTACTCTAGCAGACGGCAGATGATACAGCAGCTGCACCCAAGACATAAATATGGGAGGGAAACCCATTCTCTGCAATACCTTAAACAAATAACTCCACTCTACAGAGTCAAATGCCTTAGAGGCATCTAGAAATACAGCAGCTACTGGAAATTCTGGTGCCACAGTCTGTACCAGTGAGAACAGTGTACACAAGTTGTGAGTAGTGGCCCTGCCTGGGACGAACCCAGATTGATTACGGAGAATGATCTTGTCCATGAGAAGTGACAGTCGCGTGGCTAAGACCCTTTGCTAGTATTTTTGTGTCGCAGTTAATAAGTGACAGTGACCTGTAAGAATCGCACGCCCTGGAGACTTCCCTGGTTTTAACAGAGACGTGATGACCACTTCTCGCATCGAGGGAGGGAGCTTCCCCATTTCCAAGGACTCGTCAAATATGTCACCTAGAACTGGTGCCATAATATCGATGTAACACTTATACAACTCGGCAGGCAGCCCATCCATACCTGGTGCCTTACCATTCTTCAAGGATATGAGGGCCTCCCTGATCTCATCGATCTCGAGTGGGGCGCTAAGGAACTGTCTATGAACATCGCTAAGCCAACGTAGCGCCACATCTCCCATTAACTCAGCAAGCTCCACCTCATCATGTCTCTGAGTGGTATATAGAGTAGCATAATGAGTTGTGAAAGTGTTGAGGATAGCTGCAGCATCTTGATAAACTACTCCTTCCGGTGTTTCTATCTCCAGTATAGTATTGTTAAACCGTGGACAGCGGGTAATCTCATCCAATGCCCTCCCCGGTCGTTCCCCCTCCCCATACCTCCGTGCCACCCAGTAGCGACCCCTAAATTTGACTTCCCTAGGAGCCTCTTCCTCGTAGGCAGTCAATTTAGTTTTGAAATCCATCTGTACCTGACCGGATTCCCCCTCCACCATTTGACCCTCCAGTCTCTTCAAATCCTGTTCTAATGTCTCCAGTGTCCGCTGTATGTCCCTCAATACCCCAAAGCTTTTGGAGATACAATACCCTCGGACTGTGACTTTAAAAGCCTCCCATATTATCTCCACACCATCCACGGATCCCTTATTTCGTATAAAAAAATCTTTTATTTCGCCCTCCAATCCTGACCGAAAGACTAAATCAAGCAATGCAGTTGGTTGCAGGCGCCACAACGGCCTGGGTCTGCCGTAACCAGGTACACTGATCGTAATACTGACAGGACAATGATCAGAATATGTTCTAGCAAGGTGTGTCGCCCTGCGTAACCCTATGCTTAATCCCTTGGAAAGTAGACAATAATCTAACCTTGCCCATGTCCCCGTGTATGACGTAAAATGAGTCCCTCCTCGCTGCATCGGGTGCAGTCGACGCCAGCTATCCACCAGGCCCCCCTCCTCAATTATGCCAGCCATCACCTCCCGGGAGTGGTTGTTATAGTGTATTGTGGCATCTGCCCTATCTTGAGCAGGGATCAAAGCAACATTAAAATCCCCCCCATATAATGTGTGTAGACCCTATGTCTACTATTTTACCCCACATTGACGCGAAGAAGTCAGGTGTATCTACATTGGGGGCATAGCAATTCGCAATCGTTATAGTATTCCTACCCATTCTCCCCCATACAATAACATATCTCCACTGGGGATCCGATATCGTACCTGCAAGGGCGAAGGGGACACAATGCTTAATTAAAATGACAGTCGTATGCTTGCCCATCTGCTTGCAAAAGTAGTACGAGACTGTGGGTGTATATGCGTCTCTTGCAGCAATGCCACCTGTATCTGGTGCCTGTCCAAGTAAGTTAGGACCTGCCTACACTTCCTTGCATTATTCAGGCCTCTGACGTTCCAGGACACTACCAGTAATTCTGAGTCATCCCATTCTCCTGCCATGGTGTTTCACGCTATTACACTGAAAATCCATCATCAGGATATAAAGCTGTATGATTCTTAACTGTACGTCCCCTCCCCCCAACATCCAAAACACATAATTCAGCAGGGGTACGCCCATTGGGGGAATCCCACCAGGCGGCTCACGAGTACCCCGCCCCTGTACAGGAGACATACGATAACTGACTGTCCTCCTGTAGGCAGTGAAGGTGTCCGGCCCGTCCAGTCTTCAGTGTGCTGCTTATCCACACCAGTCCCCTGCAAAAAGTCATAGGACATAGTGAAAGGTAGTCAAAAATATCAGTCAGTGAAGCATCCACAGTGGATTCCCGCTGTACACAAAGTAGCATCCACAGCAGTTTCGAGTAGATTCATTCCACGCGTCCGACAAATGCTCCTCCAAAGTGTCATCACGGTCCGGTGTTGTGCACTTTCTCCGCTTTATTTTCCTTACGAAATCTTCTACTTGTTGCGGTGTCGTGTAGATCGTCTGATTGCCCTGATATGTGACCCGGAGACGCGCCGGATATAACAGGGCATAATCCACCTGCACCTGCCGCAACTTTTGTTTCACCACATTGAACTTCCTTCTCTCCTCTTGTACATGTGACGTGAAATCAGGGAAGACAGTGAAGGAAACACTGGCATAGTTCAGCTAGTTCAGCTGTCTCTTCTCTCTGGCAACTCTCAACACAGTGTTCCTATCTCTATAATTGAGAAGGGGAGCTATGATGGGTCTGGGTGTACCTCCAGGAGGGGGTCTGGGGCCAAGGAAATGATGGGGCCTCTCCACAACGAACTGGGGGGAGAGTGCGTCTGTACCGACCAACCCCAACAAGCATGTTCTCAACATATCCCTCAAGCCGGCCCGTGTTTGCGCTCTCTGGTACACCTAGAATTCGCACATTGGTATGCCTACTTCTGGCTTCAATGTCCTCGTTTTTAGCATTTATAATTTTCATCAATTTGTCCATCTGGGACACCGCGGTTTTCAGTTGCAACGGGACATCCTCCGTGTCTGATATTCTTTGCTCCTCTTCTTTGAGGCGTGTATCATGCCCTTCCAACTTGTGAGCAATGGCATCCATTCGAGTACAGCGAGTGTCCATTTTGTCTGCCATTGTCGCAAACCCCTGACGTACCTCCGCCAGGAGTGTGTGCATATCATTACTCGAGGTAGCGCCCTTCTCTGAAGGTGTCTCCACTACGTCAGTCTCCGCCTCCGCAGCTTGTTGGTGCAGACTCTTTTTATTTTCAAAAGTGAGACGCGGTTGACGTGCATCCATCCTCCCCATAATGCAATGCACTGGCTTGAGAGGATATCGCCCAAAAACGTTATGTGGGCAGTGGACAAAATTAGCAGTTCGACCTATGTCCTCTTGTCGTCCCAACAGACTGGCTAGAAATTTGGTATAGCGATGAGCCTCAGAGTCCAGTTCCCATCTCTTGAATGACCAGCACTGCTACAACACACCTAATCAGCTCCAGCACCGTATGTCACGCCCGTGTCCTAACTAATAACGCCAGGTGCATGTCAAGTTCCACCAAGCACAGGAGGGGTTTAGTTGGAGAGCCTTGGTCCAATAAGGGTCGTATCCAGATGTCCCCTCTTCAGAGCTCAGCTGCATCTCCCCCCAGTAGCACGAACACTGCCAGGCACCCCTCCTCTTGGCCTCCACTTAACGCTCAGCAGGCAAGTTTCACTCGTCCACTTCAATCTATGGTTCAATGCTGGCAAAATCACACGTATCACTGAGAGGTATGCAGGGCACTCTGAAGTTATGCAGCACAGAGGAGCCAAAAGTGCATAGCCGCAGTTACAGGATTCAAGTCTGCTCTGACTATGCCCTGCAGCAATCTCTACAATTAAGCCCCCAAGCCAGTTGGCAGTCCAGGCTCACCTTGATACACCAATAATGGCCGCCATATTGTCTCATGTATATTGCCTTTCAGGCAGCTCTCACCTATTCTGCCCCTCCTATGTCACAATGATGATCAACAAGGGGCTCGGCCGCAGATATGAAGTGTCCACACTTGGCGAGTGTCGCGGGCAGCACTCCTCCCGACGTGACACCCGCTGCGATGATGATATGCCTCACGCAGCCGCCCGGCCTATACCCCACGCGGCCGCCTCTGCGCTTGCTTAGCCTCGCACTCCAAGGCACAGCTCCGGGACACTTCAGGGGTCTCTCCGCTTGGCAGGGGTCAGCTCTCAGCAAGCGGCGGTCGCAGGCCCGCGGGCTTCAAAGACATCTCCGCTTGCGCCCCAGGTATCAGTAGAATTAATTCCACACCACTAGATCATCCATCAAATTTATTGACACAGGATAATTAGAGGATAATCGGCCGGAATGCGGGAGCCTCACAGAGTCACGGCCATTCCGCCAGTGTGCCACCTAGCGCCTCCGACATTCGTTACTTGACTTGCCGCCACCCTGGCATCCCAGTGTCTTGGTTCCTACATGGTCGTACTCTTTGATATACATTGTAATTATTGACATTTACATGCACTGAATATTCATTGCCAAAAAGGTAGTTCATAGCTATTATTCACAAGGAATTTTTAACAATCATGAATTCTAAGAGGCCTGTTGCATGCCATCATAGTTTGTTTAAAAAATCACATGCATGATTTCATGTGACCGGTTGTATGCTTTTACAGATTGGTTAAAAAACAGGTGTTTTTCTATTAATGTACCTTTGATAATTGGACAGGCAACTGAACCCTAGTCCTGAAGATAATCCCATATCCTTAAGTGATCAAAATGCAGCCGATTAACACTCTGACCTGTCAATACTAAGGTATAAATCAGTTTTTTTCCTCTGGGTGCAGTAGTGTTTTTTTACAAGAAGTGACCTATGTATTTTATATTATTGTTAGTTGCTCTTTCATTTTTTTTTTTGCCTGTATGTTTTTCTATGGGTTTTTTTCCCTGTCTTTTTTTAAATTTGTTTCTTTAAATTACTCTGGTTGGGGTAATTCCTATATATATGCCTTTTGGTTGAACTTATGTGTTGAAAAAAAATAATAAAAATTTAGTTATCTAAACTATTCATGGAACTTATTGCTCTATTCATGGTGATTACTTTTTTATTCTTGCCAAGGGACCCTTGTTCCTATAAACACTTCAGTACCCTTGGTCCCTTATGATCCTCGGATTTTCCTTGTTTGCTAAAAACTATAAAAACAACATAAGCATAAACAAAACGACCAATAAAGAAAGTGCATTGCTGTCGTGTCTCCAACACTACAAAAAGAGTGCTCAGAAACTGTAAAAAAAAAGCATACAGAGTAAGATCACATGTAACGAGGCAGTCCTTATGGGAGGTTACAACCGTAGAAAATGAGGGAATATAAACCAAATTAACTAAAGGAAAAAAAAGCATTCACGAAGAACAGTCAAACGAGCCCAATAAAATGATGGATTACGCTTAAAGCCCATATTCTGACTACCATTATAAGGAAATGGAGTAACCCAATCGAGTCATTGGACCTTGGTAGGAGTAATACAGAAAACAAATGGCCCTGGGCCTTTCTTCTATAAAACAAGCAATTTCTGACAGAAGTAATAGTTTATAAATAACGTAATGCATGCATATAGTCAACAAGGAAAAATCATTACATTTAAACAGAATATTCTGATGTGCATCAAAACTAAAAACAAACTTGGTGTCTGCTGGTTAGGTATAAAAATATTTATTTATTCAGTCAAAATTTAATTTCAACAGTTGGTAGACTCTATACCATACTCATAGGTAAGGAAGAGGTTGCTTCAGGGAAAGGTGCGTGAAAAAGGGGTGCTCAAGTGTAATAAGTGAAAGCAAAGAAAAAGAATCCTAAAAGAATCAGAAAACAAACATTACTGAAGTTGTTCTGGATATAACTGATAACAAAAACCAGTTGGAATCAAGCCTGTCCAACATAGATTGATTTTAAATAATTAATACAGTTGATTTTAAATACAAAACAGAGACAATTATCATCTGCAATAAGGACGGGGTGAGAGAGACTCATGGTACAGGCCCTCTGGGGTGTTTGCATCTATGTTTCGACACGACTTAGGAGCATGGAGGGTAACTGTAGCCTCAGCTGGTGGGTCTTAGTCATGACTCGGGCAAGGGAGAAACTACCTATTGAAGATGTATGTATATCAGGGCTCCCGGGGTAATCACCCGCATACACGTTGCGGATAACGCGGACCCAACATTCCAATAATCGAAGATTACTATAAAAGGTGACCGTTTTAGGTCAATTCAATTTAAAAGGGAAGTAAACAACATCCAAAACATGTATGCCCTGATATGTCCAATAAACCAGACGCATGCCCATGCCGTGTCTGGATGACTCGGCGGGTCCGCCCCAACACTAATTGATGCCGGCTCCCCCGTTGACCCGGAGGCAATCTAATTGCTTCTGGGTCAAAGGGGGGGAGCCAAGGGGGGGTGGAACAGTAGCCACCGGTCCGCCCCCAGGGGAGTTAAAAGGCCAGGGGAGCGTGGGAAGCGCCCTCTTGTTCCCGTCCTGCCCCAGGCTATCTCCCCGCCTCAGCAAGGCGCCCCGTAATTTTTTCTTTCTTTTTGTTTTTCAGGCGTTTGTCGGTAGGGAGCGCGGACCAGCCGGCAGCACTCCTTCACATCGGACCGGAAGTGTGCTGTGGTGTCGTGCTCTAGCCTACGGCCGTCAAACGCGATGACGCGTGACGCACGTAGCTAGAGCGTGAGACGCGCGCATGCGCAGAGGCAACATATTGAAGGCGCAAACACAGTTTAATCGGCAGTAGCGACCGGAGCTTGTCGCAGTTAGACGCTCGGCGCTCTATGGCAGTTATATTCTTTATTGCTTGTTAAATAAATATTCAGCAACATCAGAAAGCCTCAGTGTACTGTGTGGGGGCCAGATACATCATTACAGTGGCGACGAGGACTGGGAGCACCCCACTGTCTCCACACTTACTCACTGCAGATCGGCGTCCTGAGCTCCAGACAGCAGATCCAGGCCTAAGATGTTCCAGCACGTGTAGCAGTGCTCTTTTGAACCATAGAGCGTGGCAGCAGCATCTAACCTGTATGGAGTGCTGGCGTGTGCTCCCACCTTCAAGCAGCTCGGCAGAGGAGCCAGTCGCAGACCACCGAAACAAGGTCAGTGCTGTCCCGGAGTGCAGAGGGTCCTTAAGCCAGTACCCTGGCAGCGAAAGGAGACACCCAGAAGACGGAGGAGGGCGAGCATTCCCTCAACCTCCCACAAGGTGCCACGAATAGCACACCAGGCAGCCCCAGAGGCCCGGGAGATTCCACAAGAGGGTCAGGATCCCTTAGTGCACCAGGCAGCCCAAGAAACCAGCCAGGGGCACCCAGGATAGAACCCAGAATGGCCAACCAGGCATCTGCTCTGACGGCTCCCGTCCCCTTCCTTCCCAGGCTGGGTGAACCCCAAATGAAGTGGGAAGACTGGAGGGAGTACTTCAGAAACTACGTAGAAGCCTTGGAAGATGAGAATGGAGAGCCTTACCCCAGTGCTCGGAAAAAGAGGCTGCTACTGCACAACCTGGGCCCAGAAGGAGTATGTGTGTTTGCAAACATCATGCCTAAAGAATGGGCTGCAACAGAAGATGACGTCTTCAAGAATGCTTTGGAAGATCTAGACAACCACTATCGTCCGGCAGTGTGTGTATCCATTGACCGGTACAACTTCCAGCAAAGGAAACAGGAGGCGGGAGAATCGATAGATGACTATGTAGCGGCGTTACGACGACTAGCCATCACTTGCAATTATGGGCAACTTCAAGATGAGTATATTAAGGACCAGATTGTCATGCACACAACCAACAAGTCTGTCCAGGAAAAACTTTGGGCACAAAGTGAGGCCTCGCTCAAAGATGTCATAGCCATGGTGAAGAAGGCAGAGTTGTCCAGGCGCTGTGCAGATGCGGCCAAAAGAGAAAGCGCGCATAAGCTGATGGTCAACAAAATCGACGAAGCCGCAGCGGCATACAAGCCGAAAGGATCCGCAGGAGAACAGAGGCAAGAATCGAGATGGTCAGGGAAGCAGACAGGACCAGGACGGCAATCAACCGACAACAAGTTTGCATGTTACAGGTGCGGAAGCACGGCCCACTCAGCTCAGGACAAACGGTGCCCGGCGTTTCACGCCAGATGAGCGTTCTGTGGCCTGGTCGGCCATTTTGAGAAGGTGTGCCGCAAAAAGGGGAAGAAGTCCATGGTTAAGTGCATGGAGCCTGCGCAGTCAGAAGCGGTAACGGAGGAAGATCAGGAGGATGAAGACTGGGTTCTGTGTGTGGAAGGTCAAGTGCTGGACGTAACAGGCAAACGCTCAGATAAGCCATGCACGGACATGTTCATCGGAGGGGTAAAGGTACACATTGCGATCGACTCAGGATCCCCATGGACAATAGTACAGCGATCAGTTTGGGAAGAGGACTTCGTGCCCAAGCTAGGATCGAAGCTACACCCACCGGATATCCGTCCCATCTCGTACACCAGCAATGCCATCCCCATAGTGGGCTTCCGCCCCCTGAAGTTTGAATTCAGAGGTAGAACAGCCACCTGCAAGCTATATGTGGCGGAGAAGGGACCCTCAGTGCTGGGTTGGAGAGATGCTGGAGACGTAGGGATCAAGTTAGACCCTGGTGGCAAAGAGCAGATCCTACTAACGGAAGAAGACCAGTCACCCCAACGAGAAGAACTAAAACAGGCCTATCCCAATGTCTTTGGAGGCACAGTAGGAAAATTGGACAAGTTTGTACACAAGATACTACTCAAGGAAGGTGCCCGCCCGGTTTCGCACAAAGTCAGGAACATTCCCATTTCCATAAAAGAGGCTGTACAAACGGAACTCCAGAGATTGGAGCGACAAGGAATTATCGAACCGATAGACAGTTCCGAATGGTTAGCCCCATTGGTCGTAGCCAAGAAACCCAATGGAAATGTCCGTCTATGTGTGGACTTACGCGAACTCAACAAGTGCCTGATAGTGGAAAAGTTTCCCCTACCAAGGATTGAGGAAATGTTGGCGAGGACGAAGGGAGTTTCATGGTTTTCCACCATTGACCTCACATCGGCGTATCATCAAATCGGCCTGCACCCGATGAGCAGAAAGTACACCTCATTCATCACACCATTCGGGTGCTATCAGTTTCGCCGCATGCCCTTTGGCCTGGCCTCGGCGGCCGCCGTGTTCCAGAAACGTATGCATCGTCTGTTCAAAGACCTACCGGGAGTCCACTATTTTCAGGACGACATCCTAATAATGGGAACAAACCAAGAAGACCATGACAGCAAACTGACCAAGGTACTCACTGTACTGCAAGACAAGGGCCTCACAGCAGAATGGAGCAACTGCAAGATAGGCATGTCATCCGTCACATACCTAGGACACGAGATCGGTAGTCAAGGCATATCACCCAAACGACAAAATGTAAGAGCCATCAATGATGCAAGAGCCCCAATCAACAAGAAGAAGTTCGGTCGTTCCTCGGAATGGCCGAATACTACAGTAAATTCGTTAGACACTTTGCCACCAAGACGCATAAGCTACGCCAGCTCATCAGAGACAAATCAAAGTTTGAGTGGGACGTGGAAGCACAAGGTGAATTCGACGGACTGAAGAGAGACATCAGTGAAGCAGTGCCCTTGCAAGGCTATGACCCCAATGGCAGCACCATCATTACGACGGATGCCAGCGACAAAGGATTGGGGGCAGTGCTCGCTCAAGAAAGAGAAGATGGCACAGTGGAAGCCATCAGTTTCGCATCTCGTGCCCTGTCCCCCACAGAACAGAAATATAGCGTCATTGAGAAAGAAATGCTGGCAGTCACTTGGGCGATGGGAAAGTTTAGGCAATTCATCTGGGGCACCAGATTCAAACTACAAACCGACCACAAGCCATTGGTCAAAGTCTTGACGTCCTCCGGCCACGAAACAGCCACACCACGCATTGCCAAGATGACCCTCAAGTTGTTGGACTACACATATGATGTGGAGTACCTGCCAGGGACACAGAACAAAGTGGCAGACTATTTAAGTAGAGCTTCCGCCATGGAGGACGCCCCTGTGACCTCACCGGACACGGACGAGATGGTAGCGGACATGGTCGACACGGAGACGACGATAAGCAGGCAGGAATGGGCCGAGGCGTACATGCATGACTGCGAGATAGTAGAAGTCAAGCAATATCTCACCTCCGGTTGGCCTGACAAGAGGAATCTAAAAGTGGAATTGAGAAAGTACTATGAGATCCGAGAAGAGTTGTCGTTAAGTGATTCTGGCATATTCTTGTACCGAGGAGACAGAGTGATACCGCCGGAAACCATAATTCCTAAACTATTGGAACAACTTCACGAGGGGCACCTTGGCATCGTAAAGACAAAAATCAGAGTGAAGCAGATGTACTGGTGGCCAGGCATGGACGGTCAGATAGAAAGGCAAGTAAGAGAATGCGTCCAATGCCAAGGAGCTGATAAAATACTCCGACCACTAAGACCTGCGCTGGGAGTATTTGACCGTCCCCTGAACCCGTGGGAGGATATCGAAGTGGACATCCTAGGAACGGTGCTTGACAACAGAGGCATCAACAAATACCTGTGCGTAGTCATAGACAAATACTCCAAATGGCCCGAGATAGATGTGCAGGAATCCATGGACACAGACACAGTACTAGAATTCCTCACCACACTGTTCCTGAGGGAAGGAATACCAAAGACAATACTGAGTGACAATGGACCACAATTCGTCTCAGACAAATGGACCAGGTACATGGCAAGAAACGGAATAAAGTCAAAGCACACGGCTATCTATCATCCGGCATGTAATGGACAAGTGGAGCGGTTCAAACGAGTACTGATGGGGTCGATACAAGCTGCCATAAAGCAAGGTAAAGACTGGGAAACCGAAGTCCAGAGCATGTTGTGGGCATACAGGATTACCCCGACAGTACTAGGGTACAGCCCTTTCCAGATCTTAAGGGGCCGCTTCCCCTTCACGAGAGACAATGTGGTGTGGAGAGAGAAAACTGTGACAAGTAAATGGTCTCCAGCGGTGGTGCAGCACAACTTGGAAAAGGCTCAAAAGGTGTATGCTGCTCACTACAACAGACGGCACCACACCAAAGAGGTGTTGCTGGAAAAAGGAGAGTGGGTCAGGGTCAAACTCCCAACTCTTCAAAAGAAAGGAGAAAGCAGGTACAGTCAACCCTTACAAGTTAGAGAAGTGCGTGGGAGAGCAGCCCTACTCAGCGACGGTAAAGTGTGGTCCCAAGACCGCATGGCAAGAGTCAACAGGATCATGAAATGGCCAGTGGTCAAGGCAGAGGAGCAGCCATCCGGAGGTGAAGAGGAAATACAAATAGGTGAAAGCATCAAGGAGGAAGAGCTCGCGGAAAGGCAAGAAGAAGGGAATGAAGAATCACCGGCACGGGCGGAGGTAGGAAACAACGAAGTCCCGACGGGAGTCATAGTGAGCGGTAACCAGGTAGACACCAGTAGTCTCCCCAAAGGAGGCAACAGTGAAGAACACAACTTGGTAAGGCGCACCCGCATGGGGAGGACAGTAAACCTGCCTTCCAGATTCAGAGACTACGACATGAGTGAACATTGAATTAAGACTCTAGCAATTGTTATTGTTTGGATTAAAAAGGGGGAGATATGTGGTGTCGCGCTCTAGCCTACGGCCGTCAAACGCGATGACGCGTGACGCACGTAGCTAGAGCGTGAGACGCGCGCATGCGCAGAGGCAACATATTGAAGGCGCGAACACAGTTTTATCGGCAGTAGCGACCGGAGCTTGTCGCAGTTAGACGCTCGGCGCTCTATGGCAGTTAAATTCTTTATTGCTTGTTAAATAAATATTCAGCAACATCAGAAAGCCTCAGTGTACTGTGTGGGGGCCAGATACATCATTACATGTGCTCGTGCTGGTTTCGGAAGCGGCAGGATTTGAGGTGGAAGAGCACTGCACTGCCGTGCCGAATTTGCAGGCGCGCTGGACTGAGGCTTTGTACCGAGCGCTCGGAGGTGGTGGTAGCGTCTGGTTTAAGTGGCTGGTAAGGCAGCGTGAGCGCGACGCGCAGGGGGCCCGGGTCGAGCAGGGCACTGTGGGGCGATTCCCAGATTGGAAACCGATGCTAAAGGCAAAGCAGGGTCGGGCCTGGTTAGTATGTGTATGGGAGACCGCATGGAAAGGAAAGTGCTGCAATCATTTAAATAGCCACACAGCTACACAGGCCAGCAAAGTTGATCTTTAAAAGCGGTTCATCCAATTTTTAATAATAAGGAGGCTTTGTGTAATTTGGGGGGGTTAATGCTGGCTTTGGAATTGTTTTAATGGAGACAGTTTGGAGTAACATTGAGGGTGCTTGACAGAACAGTTCAGACGGGTCTGGAGGCACGGTGGACTAAAGCAGCCACTGCAGGAGCCTGTGTTTGACCTCATGGTCACAGGTTCAAATCCCGGTTGGTCCACTCAACCTTAAAGAGGAATCTGCTAATAAGCACAAGTCTTTTTGGTTAATTTTGTGTTTTACGCTTGCTTTGCTGCACTAATGCTCAAGTAAAGGGGGCTGGGATACAGCTAGAAGATTGGCAATTTTCTTTTTTAAGTGTGACAGCACTGTATGATAATTTTCTTTTTTATCGTAGGACATCATTGAGGGGGACACTGCGGGCTGAGCCAACGGAGAGAGTGGCGCGGTGGACAACGCTATCCGAAGACACAGGCAGGCCTGCACTTCACTGCTTCTGTTGGGCCGCCGGGCTAGAGTGCGCTCGCCCAACACCCAGGCTAGCTGGTGTGTCGCGGTCACAGTTGCGTGGTGCTTACGGCAAGCCTGTGTACCTCCAAATTGGTACAGGTAGAAGCTAGGCAGGCCCTGGTGGGTGCATGAATACATCGCGCTCATAGGGTTAGCATACGTGTAGGTGCTTTTTTCCCTTTTTCAAAGCAAAAAAGAGGATGGCTAATGGGCGTGGCGTGAAGCGTTCCCGCGTGGAACATATGCTGCAGGGCATGATGCGCAAGATGGCAGCTATGGACAGGATATGGGGGAAAGTGGACTAAAAGGGAAAAACGTGGCTGAGCTCACTCAGAGGTTGGATGCTCAGGCTGGGCCATCTGGGAGACCCAAACGAATAATAGTGCACCCGCAGCCCAGGGGGGACTTGGGTGCTTTGCCCAAGCGGGTCAGGGCCAAGAAGGGTAGCGGTCGGGGGCCCAAACAGCAGGGGGAGGGGGGTCCTCTTGGAGGGGTCCCAGATGAGGGGCTCTCACTGCCGGTGGTTCCTCTGCCTACTCCCCTAATCCCGGCAGGTGTGCCAGTAATACTGGCTCCTGCCACGTCGGCACTAGCACCGAGCATAGTGCCTCTGGCGGTCCCAGCAGTAGTCCCTGTGGTACCCGTGGGTAACCCGGCACCTATCCCAGTACCCGGCGCGGCACCCCCATTCTAGTGGCAGCGCCTCCAGTGGTTGGTCAGGTACCCCCAGAGCTGGCAGCGCAGAAAGCGGCAGTACTCCCTTGGTTGGGGATAGGGGGGATGTTACCTTCTTCAGTGGGCGCAAAGGAGGTGGGAGTGGTTCCCTTAGCTGAAGCACAGAAAATGGTAGCAAGGATCATGACTGCCCCTGGTGGCGGTGGGGGGGCAGTGCACCTAGTACTCCACAAGCAGCATGTCCGGGCAGCGACTCTGGAAAGGACAAGATTGCTGAACCAACGCGGGCCTCAGAAAGTGGTAAGGAGGTGGCATTAACAGTACTAGGTGTAGGCTCAATACCCTCAAGGAGGGAAAATCTGGGGCAACATGTAACAAAAGAAGTGAAGGATTTGATCTGGGCAGGCAAATATGTCAATATGTTTTCTTTGTTAGTGGATAACAGGGAAATGGAGTATGCTAGGAAGCAGAAGGACTGGATGTCGCCTAGAGAATGGCGGGGAGAAATGGTAAGATTCAGGGTGGAGGAGACATTGATTAGGGCCTTTTCTGTCTTCATGGTGATTACAGCCGAGCGTTCCCCTAATTTACAGGCAGAGATAACATGTTACCAGAGTAGGATCACAACTTTCAGTGATATCTATGGAGGAGAAAGGTGGAAGGAGTATGACATGAGTTTCAGGAAGGCTAAAGAGTTTAACCCCTCACTCTCATGGGATCAGGTGCATTCCATTTTGTGGTACGGCCAGTTCGTGGCAGGACAACCAGGGAGCGCTGGGCCAAGTTGGAACAAAAGCTACCCCTCCAAACCCCAGAAGCCCTTTCGGCCGGCACAGGGGGTGGCACGGCCCCTAAGACAGGGAAAAGCGGGGGCGGAAAGGAGTGTGCTGGGCTTTCAACAAGCATTCATGTACCAGGGCACAAGGCACTTGCAAGTTCAAGCATGCTTGTTCCATTTGTAACCAGCCTTCCCACCCAGAAAGAACTTTCCGTAATAAAGGTAACACCTCTGGAAACAGGGGTAGAAAGAAACAGGATTAGGGAGGGAGGACGGCTCGTGTCTCATTCGCCCATTGACGTTCTGGCTTTGATTCCTTGGCTGAACAGGTATGTTGCAAGAAGGTTTTTGGCAGGGTTTTAGGATCCCAGCGGTGGCATATACCGGAACGGCAGAATGTAGAAACCAACTATCTGTTAGGGACCACCCAGAAGTTGCAGCAACAAAAATTGCTAAAGAGCTGCGCCTAGGCAGAATAGCGGGTCCTTTTAATAACATCCCTGTGCCTAATTTTGTTTGCTCGCCTCTCGGCGTGGTGCCAAAGAAGGAGGGCGAGTTCAGGCTCATTCATAACCTATCAGCACCTAAGGGGGCATCTTTAAATGACGCCATTGATGAAGACATTTTTAGCGTCAGGTATGCGTCCTTTGACCAGGCGGAAAATATGTTGAGGACTCTGGGACCTGGAGCCTTGCTGGCAAAGTCAGACATTGAATCTTCTTTTCGGATACTGCTTGTTCATCCCCTAGATCAGCATCTGCTAGGCTTCTCTTTTCAAGGAAAATTCTATATGGATAAATGTATGCCATGGGTTGTTCTGTTTCATGCGCCTACTTCGAGAAATTTAGTTCTTTCCGGAATGGGTCTTTAGGCAAACGACAGGACACCTCCATGTCATGCATTACCTGGATGACTTTCTCTTTCTCGGGTCAGCAGGCACACAGGAGTGTGCATGGGCATTGCAGGAATTTTGCATGCTCATGATGGCTTTTGGAGTCCCGCTGGCACCAGGGAAGACTGTGGGTCCAGCAACCACATTGGAATTTTTAGGTATAGAATTGGCCTCAGTGGAGGGTTGTTTCATGTTACCCAAAGACAAAATCATGAAATTTAGAGTGGCCTTCCTGCAATGTCTGGCCAAAAAACAAAGTGACGCTACAGCAGCTACAGCAGACTGTGGACCCTGTTGAATTTCGCACTAAGAGTGATACCCATGGCACGCCCCTTCTCCCGCTCAATCTCACAGACCATGACGGGCCTGCGGGAGAAACTCCATCACACAAGGCTGCCGGCTGAGGTCCGCCAGGACATGCGTATTTGGATTGCATTTCTGGAGGGCTTCAACGGCAGAGTAGTGTGGTGCGGGCCCCCCACTACGTCTGCAGAGTTGGGTCTATGGACTGATGCTGAGGGCAGTGTGGGGATTGGCGCCATACTTGAAAACAAGTGGGTGGCCCAACTGTGGCCGGTTTGGTGGGAGGAGAATGGCCTGACAGCTAACATCTGTTTCTTAGAGCTATTTCCAATTTGGGTGGCATTAACAGTTTGGCCTGATCAGTTGTGTAATCGATCTGTAATCTTCTGGTCAGATAACATGACGGTAGTGGAATGTATCAACCAGCAGGCGGCACGGTGTAACTTTATACTTTGCCTACTGAAGGAAATTGTGCTGGATTGCATTAAACTCAATGTACCGTTTAGGGCCAAACATGTCCCGGGGGTTTTGAATAATGCAGCTGATGCACTCTCTCGCTTTAAAATGCAGGTATTCAGGGAACATCTACCATCTGCAGAGGCGACAATTACACACTTCCCAGCAACTCTCTGGCAAATTGGTGCCCCCAGCTACAGAACCTCGTGGCAGCTAGCCTAGCGCCCAGGACCATAACCGCTTATGAAGGGGCGTTTTTGTCTTATTGCTCTTTTTTAGGACGGGACTGGGCGGAGACATGGGATCAGTCAGATACGTTCACTCAGTACCTAGATGCATTATATAAAGGAGGGCCCTCCACATCAATGGCTAGCAGGCACAGGGTGGCTGTCTCTTTCTTTGCGCAGATTAAGGGGGCCAAAGATCCCACAAATAGTTTAATCGTAGGGAAGGCACTAAAGGGGTGGCGGCGCCTGATGGCTGGCGGTATTATTGAATGCCTTGTCTAACATCTGCAGTTCATTAGGGGAAGTACTCCTGTTCAGAGCCGCATTTACATTGGCCTTTTATGGGGCATTTCGGGTAAGTGAACTGGTGGCTAGCAGTAAGCAGGACATGCTGGGTGGGCTCCGGCTGGAGCAAACAAAAGTACTGGGTAATACGCTGTTGATTACCATACGCAAATCAAAAACTGATCAGGAAGCTCATGGGGATGGGCTGGCACAGACCAATCCTTGCTGCCCATTGTCCCATGTAGAGGCCTTCATCAAAAAGAAAGCAGGGGCAGCGGAGGGAGCATTGTTAATGCATGCAGACGGTACCCCACTGACCAGGTTCCAATTCCAAAGAGTATTGGCAATGACAGTGGACAGAGCTGGTTTCAACCCGAAAGACTTTGGGACACATTCATTCTGGATAGGGGCTGCCACTGAAGCATCGGTTAGAGGGTTGCATGCGAGCAGTGTAAAAAGGATTGAGAGATGGTCTTCCGACTGTTACAAGCATTATGTGTGGCTGCACATGTAATGAGGTGGCAGGATGATTTACGCTGATGCCTATCTTGTTTGTTTGCTTATTTCAGTTTCTCGAGCCTGTCACGCAGGGCGGAAACTGTCGTCGGTTCATCCGCAGCAAGTACCTTCATCATGGCGGACCCAAGCACATAAGGATCATCCGCAAGTTGTATCGGTTGTTGGTCATTCATTTGTGAAACGTGCTAAATCTGTTTTCCTTGCAGGTAACTATAGACAGAGGGCGGAACAGGGGGGTTTCAAGGTTTCTTTTCATGGTAAGGGGGGCCTCTGCCTCAGTCAGTTTAGGGGGTTCTTTACAGAGTTTCTCGATAGACACACCCCGCCACCCACAGTGGTTATCTTACATCTGGGGGGCAACGACCTGGTGAAGTTGGGCAGGAGGGTCCTGATGGAAGACATAATCTCAGAGGTAAACTGGTTGGCTAAAACATGCCAATGCTGCACCATAGTTTGGTCGCAGATGATTCCTAGACACAGATCGAGGGGGGGGACTCTTTCAAGGCGTTGAATCACTCGGTAAAGAGGATCAACAACAAGGTAGAGAATTTATTTCGGTCACCTCAACTGCAGAACATACTACATGGGTGTGTCAGGGGGGAGCAGTTCTTCTTACAAGATGGGGTCTACCTAACTAGGGCAGGCAACAAACTATTTCTGGGAAACATTTTGGCATGGCTGGGGGGGGTTTCTACGTAGGCATGACCATTCAGAGGAGGAGGGCCAGATAGTCGGTCAACTATGCTGGCCTGTGGAGGTAAGGTCATGATCGGTGAGCAGTCAATTTAAGGTCCTTAGGGGGCAGCGCCATTCTTGAATGGGGTCGCCCAGGGGTAGGGACAAGTGGTCTCTCCTAGAACTCCAGGGGCGGTACATCCACTTGGTTGGATGGGTGCGGGGGAGGGGGGAGTCAAGCTTTCTTTGGGCTGGTTAGCCACCCCGCACGTGCACTATGACGTCATTAAATGGCGCAGAGTGCAAGGGTCCCCCTTTTGGTTAATGGAGTTCATGAAGCGTACGGGGTTAACCAGGAGGGGGGGAGTACCCTCTTGGTAAACGGGCCCTCTGCGCATGCGCACTCATACTTGAGGCTGATAAGGATTTGACACCCGTTAGCGACCTTGCCGTAGGCCCTAAATTAGGATATGCAGAAAAATTCATAAGTGTAACATGTTAGATTCGGTTAGGAAACACGCTGTTTTAGACATTTGTTAAGGTTAGCCCTTTGATACCTTTCTACATTGTTTGTAATCTAAATGTCAGTAGAATTTTCTGCATAAATGCTTGTGTACATATTGTTCATTTCAAATTTTCAATTTGTTTTCATGTTTTTATAAATACGGCAGGGTGGTCGTGAGACCCCCGCCTTCCAAAGAAACTCCTCTCATGTTCAATTTCAATTAAATGTGGGGGTGCACAAGATAGGGAGGGGGATAGTCGGTAGTCCCTGACCATATCTCGCGAGTGTCTGGTTGGTCAGGTCTGTTACTATGGCCAACCAGACCTTTACTTTAGGCTTCTGAACCACGCTGCCAAGGAGCTGGGGGGAAATGCAGCACACTTGCCCCAGCCTTCTGTGGAGCGCAGGGTCCCCCTGCTCACACCAATCCTTGCTTTGCTCTTATTGTGTTTACTTGTAAAACAGCATGAGAGCAAGGCACATATTGGTTGTTTTTAAAGTAGCTAGTTCAGTGACATGACAATGGATATATTGGTGTTGGTGCGCTGGTGGAGATGGAGCCGGCAGCGCTTTCATCGGTTAGCAGTGGTGTTTGTTCGAACAGAGGCACAACAGGAGGCGGGCGAAGGGACGGGGGAAAGGAAGTACACTTAAGAGGTGTCAAAATGTAAATATGAGCCATAACTTTTTACTTGTTAGACTAATTCACTTGGATCACCAGGCCGCCTTGCAGGTTCCGTCTGCAACTGGAGCAGGTATTACTGGCGGGGGCTCGCTGACGCCTTGGAGCCCTCTCGGAGCCCCCAAGCACTGGTGCGAGGGTCGTGGAAGGTCCTCTGCTGACCCCGGGAAACGTGCAGTAGCAGGCGATCTGCCTGCGAGTTAGGGTGACCAACCATCCGTAAATTTCATGGAATGCCCATTATTTGGCCCTCTTGCCCGTCAGGAATTCTTTCATGGACGCCTTTTGTCCGTAATTCTGGGCGTTGGTGCAAGCTGTCCCCCTGCAAGTAGCCTAAAAGTTCTGTAACTCTCACTGCAGGGATCAGATCGCACTGCTGTGAACTGAAGGGCCTGCAGCAGCCCCTCACAGCACAGATTGCTATTGGCCATTATCATTCTGTTTGTCTGCCTAATTATCAAGCACAGAAAGATAATGAGCCCCTCTGTGCAGATACAGCATTTGCTGGGCCTCCTCCTGCCAGAGGTCTTCATACTGTGGGGCGCGCCCCCCTGGGGGTCTGTGACAGCATTCTCAGGTAAGGGTGCAAATGCCCTAGCAAAGAAGTGTAAATGAAGATGGCCTGGAAGTGTGGCCTTCTTTATTTGGCACAATTCCAGGTGGTTTTCGTTTACAGACTTGAAGTGTAAAATATACAAACCGTGCTATGGGGGCTGGGGTCATTGAGTGTGGTGACAGGGTCGAAGAGGTGGCTGAGAAGAACAAACTATTCTGTTAGGCTTTGTTATTTCATATGCAGTTAGGAAGGCAAAAAGTAATACACACACAATTAAATAAAAAAATTAAGGCAGGTTTAAACATCATATTATTCTGGCAAATCCCTTAATCTCCGGTGCCTACAAACGAATGTGACCTTGTGTAATGTAATAGGTGCTCATGGCATTTTGCTTTTGTTCAAAAGCTAGTGATAAATGAAGGTCTCCAAAGGTATTCATGTAACACGTCTTATATTTATCAGAAGATATTTCTACTATGTCACACCAGTAGGTACACTGAAAAAACCTGGAAGGGTCCAGAAATATACAAATGAAAAACAATCCAAATTGGTATAACATATATTATATTTGTGCACAGTGTGGCAAATTCAACACATGCATATGCCTGGGTCGGTTCCCCCAAACTATTTTAAGAGTTCCTGGGCATCTGCATGATGCTGGTGACTCATCTTCCGCACAAGGGACAGGGGGGCATATTATCAAGGGGGTTTATCTCCGCTTTTTTGGCTTTAAAAGCCAAGAAAGCGGAGATAAAATTATCTCCCTATTACCAAGCTGTCGCTAACACCAGTTAGCGACAGCTAGTAGGAGATAGCGACCATCTTGGGCCCCACTTTGCATGTCAGTGATATTTATCACTAATGAGATGCAAAGTGGGCGTGCCAAGATGTCAGAGACTGAAAACAGTCGCTAACATCGCTATCTCCTATTACCAACTTTTGGAGATATTCGCGCTAAGCGGGAATATCTCCAAAAGCTAACACCTGCCCTGAGCAGTTCTTAGCCATGTTATCCAATGGGAGGTGAATAACATGGCTAAGAGCATTTGCTCGATAATGCATGAATATCGCAGACTTTTCAGCGATATTCATGCATTTCGGCCGTTTTTTATCGCATTTGCGATAAACCTTGTTAATAGCAAGGTTTATCTGCGATAAAAATCGCCGATGTGCGGCGATAATTTTTGTCTCTAAACAAGTTAGAGACAAAAATTATCGCTAGTTGTTGGTAATATGCCCCATAGAATCTGAGGTCAGTTTTTCATTTTTCGCCATAGTCCTTTCACGATGCTTCAAAAGCGCTTCATTTTCCAAAGTCTTTTGCCTTCATTTTATTAGGGACTTTTGCTGCAGTGTACACCACACCCAGTGCGGGGAAGGTGCCTTTTTTTTTAGACTGGGTGGGCTGCCTGCTCAACTGCCACTGTAAAAGGCTGACTTGGCAAGTATAAGAGTAAATAACTAAGGTTATACGGATCCAACCACTTGCCCATTTTCACATGTTTTAAGCATATATGATTTTAATGTATGGTTTGAGGCAGTGAGAGATATGTATTTTTGTGTGATGTGACTGTAGGTCCCTGTATTAGCAACTTGTGATGTCATAGGATGTATGTGAGTTCCTACTCTCTGCGCATAATGTGGAATGTGTGCGTGATGGTCAGTGGGATGTATGACGTTACGACGCGGTCTTTACACCGAACTACCATTACAGCACTGGTTTTACAACGTAAGTCGTTACCATGACTTGCGCTGTAGGGTGCTGGACTTAGGAATAGTATCATTTACTATTCCAACTCCAGCCTACGTACAGTAGGGAAGGTGTTAGAATAGTAAATCTACTATTCCTTAGCCTAGCGCGCCCGCCAGCGCAAGTCGTGTAAAAGCAGCGTTGTAATGGTAGTGCGGTGTAAAGACCGCGTCGTAATGGATGTTCCCCGGTCAGGGTGTGTATGTGATGATGCATCTTTGTGTGATTATGTATGATGGTGTATATCATCTGGTGTGCGTTAATGTGATGTGTATGTGTTTTAATCTGTTGGTGAGTGCACATATCTTTAAGCTGTGTTACATAATTTTGTGTGACAGCACTGGTGTGACCAGATGTGTGTCTAAGTGTTTTAGTTTAATATGTCAAGATGTGTTATGATGCATGATTATGGGAGAATACCATTGTCTGTGTCTAATGATGTATGCATGATGGTGTGTGGTGGTGCATGTGATGTGACAGAGTAAAGTTAGTACCATTAGGGTTAAGTTGATAGGGAGAGTGTATAATAGGGAGTGTGACAGTGTTCCAATTGTGTTTGTGTGTGTTTTTTTCTAATATTTCATTATTCTAAGGTTGATAAATAGGGTTCCTTTGGATATGTAACTATGGAATTTAATAATAAATATGGCAGATTTTAGCAAAGATTTTAGCAAATTATGCAGCAAGAAAAGGCAAATTATGCGGCATAATGCAGCACATTTTTTAATCGCATTACTTAATTATTTTGACATTTTTTTATACTTGTTAACACTGTCTGGGCATTAGTTGCACCTCAGTACCAGTTTAACACCCAAATATAGCAATAAGCAAGAGTTAATGGAAAAAAAGAGCACAAGTAGAAATGCCTACATGACATGATCAATGTGCTCTAATCCCTGAATATTCCATGCCGCACTGTGACCTGCCAAACATCTGCTTCAGGCTAGAACCTTGGATACATTTCTCCCCTATTCTTTTAAAAATAGCTTTTACTTAACAAACAGTGATTTTCTGTCTGTGTGTATGTATGTCATTTCTGCAATGGGAACTCTGATCTATCTGTTCTGGGCCATAATAATACTATAACACTCAGCAGTCTGCAGCAAATTATAGCTCATGCCGGCTGGTTAATAACTCCTTTTTCAAGATTAATGCTCTTACCCTCACAGAAGACCTGTCTACTATGGATCTTATCCATCCCTCAGTCTTGTACCAGTCCCTAAATTCAGGATTTGTATCACCCAGGAGGGTCTCAAGGCCCTGAATTGTTGGTACAGGGAGATTAAATGATTTGCCCAGAATCACAGGATGTTGACGCCTATGACGAGACTCGAACCTGGATCCCACCAGCTTCGAAGTCTGCAGCTCAGGTCCTTATGTCACAGCCAGTCATTACCAGCTGAACAGACATGGAATATCTGAAGCGATCTGACACAGAAAGCTGATCACTTGGAGGACTGACCTCTAGCCCAGCACTGCAGGTCCCAATTAAGTACATTCTCTGCATGCCGCTTTACATCTCACAATACCACTCAGATATGAGATTCTAGTAACAAAGTCCATCCAAGCAGGTCTTCCCATCCACTTCTCCCACCAAACATGCCTGCTCAGGACTATGAACTGTAAACAAAATATCAGACTGGACAACCCAGTGTAGTCACCATTTAAATAGATTATGATCCCTATGAAATAGCAGAAAAAGACCTGCACAGTTGCTCAAAGTTGAACGCATACCGAAAAACTGAAGTGCACAATTGTCTAAAACTAATATAAATTATTTTAACATGTACTTATGTTGGTTGTCTATTTACTTACTTATATACTATTGTCTGACCTCTTCTGATGTGTCTGTAAAACTTACCCTTTGTCCTGAATTCTTGTCCTGAATTTTGACCTTCTGTCCTGAACTTTTGTCCTGAATTTTGACCCTTTGTCTTGAATTTATACACTCTCCATCCTGAATTTTCACCCATGCCAGTTGGTCACCCTACTGCGAGTGCCTCTAAATTTTTCTATTCCCCACCTCCCTTGGGGTCCCAGGGGAGTGATAGCCACTGATTCAGTGCCACTTGCAAAGTAGCGGGGGCCTCGCTGTCGGCCCAGAGCTTACCGGCACTCCTGTGTGCTAGTGTGGAGGCCGCGGTCTGGGGTGTGCAAGCCCCAGGGTCATGTAGTGCTAGAAGACCTCTTGGTCTGCGACTCTAGGGTCCTTTCCCCTTCAGCTGTGTTGGCTCCGAGGGACAGTTAATAGTGGAAAGACTGCTGGCCAGTGCCTCCAGACATTTTCGCCCCCTCCGGATGTCTTGGGGTTTCATGGGGGTGACTTCCCGTGAACCGGCATGCCCAGACTTGATAACTTTAGCAGGGAGGTGGTGGCGGTTCTCTGAAGGGTTGGAGCCTCCTTGCCATCCCGTATACTAGTGAGGTGGCTGCAATCTATACTGAGCCAGCTCCGGGGTGACACAATGTTCTTGAAGGCTTCTCCGTTACTCTCTGGCTGCCTGAAGGACTGAGGGTGTGATTGCCGGGTGGTGTGGTGGGGCCCCCTGCTGCCAGTGGCCCCGGAGGAATTTTATGCGTAGTGCCCATACTATTTACTCTCTGCACTGTGGAACCTTACTGTGTACTTGGTATTAGGGTATGTATTCATGGGTCCTTTATACAGCACGCTTGTTCTCTCTGTATTGTTAACCCCATCGCCGCGGGGCTAATTCCCACATGGCACGGGGGAGGGGCCCGCGCCACAGTGCTGATGACGAGCTCGGCTCGTCAAGCAGCACGGTGGCGCTGTGCTGATGACAAGCTGAGCTCGTCATGGCCACGCCCGCTCAATGGAACGCCCAGCACAGCGGGTAATTAACCCCACGTGGGCGTTCCACGGAGGTCATGACAAGCTCAGCTCGTCATCAGCACAGCGCCACCGTGCTGCATGACGAGCTGAGCTCGTCATCAGCAAGCAAGAGGCAAACGCAGAGGATGGGGTTTCGTCAGCTGGTGGACTCCTCTGCCTTTTAGCTCAGTCACATACCTACTCTGCAGTGAGACAGGTTTAATACACCAGTACTAACACCGCTTATATAATTTTTCATTTATTAATACACTCCTACAGCGCTACACGCCATGATAATAGAGCTGTCAAAAATATTCACTTTGCGTGCCTCACCATTTGTGCATGTCACCAACCTCCATTGGTGCCTACCCAAAAATGAATGTGTCCTTGTGTAACGTAGCTGCACAAGGACACAAGCCTTCCAGTACCTTCAAGTCGAGTTCGCACTATATAAATCTGCACACAAAAAAAATGTCACCTGTATTTATACTTTTCCTCCACTTGCCTCTCTACCTCTCTCCATTTGCCTCTTTACCTCCCTCCATTTTGAATCTACCATTAGATAATGACTCTCGCGGAGGTGCGCGAGCCTCAGCCTAAGCGTCGGTTATTATACCGTTTTTTCCCTTTTAAACGTGTACGTTAATGCTTCTTCTAAAATGTGTAATCCTGCTGCGTTTATCATCACATTTTATGAGGCATCGGTTGATCACCTGCAATCCCTTAGTTATTCATCTAAATAACATGTTTCTAGAACGGGTGCTGACATTTTACTATTATGGACTCAGTGGGAACCCGGCTCGTGTACTTTTCTGAAGCAGGAATGATGCGCCAACGCGCCCAAGAAAAATAACTGCAGGTAAAAAAAAATACCATTAAAAAAGTAATTGAGCCGAGAACGGTGCACAGCTATCTACCCCTCAAACGGTTTCATTGTGTGTGCAAAATAGAAGCAATAGAGGCCTGCTTAGTTATAATTTCACTGAGAGGGGTCAGCAGAAGGTATTTTGTAATTTATCTTAAATGCAGTCCTTTCATATTTTTCAGACAAAGCGAAATGGACAGTCTCTGCCTTGGAGACAAGAGTATAAAAAAAACACCCATTTCTAAATGCATAAACCCGCATTTGCCTTACCTGACACATTCAGGTTATTGTATTGTTATCCAGGGCATTCCTGTACTTCTCGAGTGCCTTGTTCATTTCTGAAGGGGCTTTAGGAATAAAATATATGCCAATTTATGCCAGATGCGCTCAGTCCATCCTCAGAAGAGTTCTTTTTGAAGACGCTGGTGTGTATAAATGAATATGCTTGTTTGGCTAAAAATTATGTACAGCGGGCACAAGTTGTGCCCTTATTTAGAGGCCTGATGAAAGGAGAAATATGCATATTTCACCCCATCCTATGGAGTTTTACTATAACAAAGTGTTTTAGGAAGCTCTAGCAGCTACATGCATCAAAGGAAATCGCATTCGCAAACGGTGCGAATCGCAAAATTCGGCCGTTTGCGAATGCAATTCCCATTTTTGGGATGCATTAACATTTTTGTTATTTTCGCAATTTAAGAAATCGCAAAATTGCGATTTCTTAAATTGCGATTGCATTTAAGGAATCTCAAATTGAGATTCCTTAAATGCAATGCATCAAACTTTAAAAATTTGCGAATTCGCAAATAAGGGGAGCAAATTACCAAGAAGTTGACCTTCATGGTAATTTGCGAAAACTTTGAAAAATGCACTAAAGTGCATTTTTCAAAGTTCCATTTTACACACACACATGCCCTTGGGGCATGTGAGTGTGCAACATTTACTCCTAAGCAGATTTCAGGGGTGCAACAGGGTGTCCTTTGGACACCCCTGCACCCTTGAAATTGCATTCTTAATTTGCGAATTTTTAATGGTGAATTGCAAATTAAGAATGTCTTTCCATTCATTCCTATGGGCCTCTAGGCCCATAGGAATGAATGGGGAAGTATTCCTTAATTGCGATTCTCAATTAGAGAATCGCAATTAAGGAATTTTAAGAAATCGCTATTTTTATAGCGATTTCTTGATGCATTGCAGTTTGCAATTCCTTAATTGCGATTCCTTATTTTTCGCAATTAAGGAATCGCAAAATGCAATATTGATGCATGTGCCTGTGAGTATCAAATTTTTTAGGAATTCTAAGCATTGTAAATAACAGTTTTACTGTTACCAAACATAAAGGTACTGAAATAAGTACTATTATACGTGGCAACTTATTTAAGAACCATTATATGGTGTAACTCAAGGTACCATTATATGTGGTAACTTCCTGAGTTCGGCGTAAATAACAAGGACCCCCTGCTAGACAACTGGATTTGTTATACAGGGAAAGTAAACAATGTAATAACAGCTAACAAGTAAATAGTAAAGCCAGGGAGAAACAACATGTAGGAAGCACAGACCCCAATTAAAAAGTACAAAATTGAATTTATTTGTAAATATACACATGTAGAGTAAAAACATTAGAAATTTCAAAAAAATACAGATGTCAGCAGCCAGAAATTAACTCGCTGAGAAAATAGCATCGCAACATGGAAAACCCTTAAGAAGTCACCCCGCGTAACTTCTAGCACATACATGTAGTAAAATAAGAAACATATCAGAACCATAAGTTATTCCACCTTACAGAATGAATAGAAAATCCCAAATCTATGGTAATACATCAAATCCCCCTGAAGATATTGATTAATTCAGGGTGTTACTGCTAAATTTACACAGCTCTCCGAATGAAGACCTTGGGGAAGAGCCTGACGTGTCCAGATCTTATTTTGACCACGCTCTTCTACACTTGCCGCTTCCTAATGGAGATGTAAGTTAATTTATAGTAAATAATTCAGACTTTGTTATGTCATGGTATTGCAGGTTGTTATGTTACTTTTACTTCATGGTATAGTTTATTTTTGAAGCTCAAGGGATGCAACAGCTTCTTTACACTGTTCCAATGTAACAAATAATGAATCCAAAAAATAAACTCAAGTAGACGAAAAAGAGACCAGAGCTCCAAATTAACAAAGCTCTTGTTTATTTGGCGGCTAACCCAACAGCCTGCTAGACTGCCTGGCCTCCAGTCTACTGGTGGAGGGTCACATGCCATAGCTGGAGATCCCTGCCTTCACTGAAGGCACACCAAGGGGGCACCATGAAAATAGCCCGTGCTTAACCCTTGGGTAACTTGACAAAAAAACAGTCAGGCTTAACTTAGAGGCAATGTGTAAATTATTAATGCAACACTTCAAACAGTAATAAAGTGAAAATACAACACATTAAAAATCCCACACCAATTTAGATAAATAGAGCAAAATTTAGTAAATTATTTGAGACCAAAATGACCAAAAATCAGTAAAACCAGAGATATGCAATTTTAAAGATTTCAGGTAACTAACCACTCGTGGTTATCTGGTCGTGCGAGACCGAGTCAAAGTAACAAGCTCAAAATGACCATGATGGAGCCTGGGATGAATACAGGGACCAGGTTAGTTCCACTGGAAGAATTACCTTATAGGTCCAGCGCAAATAGTTCCCTTCAAATTGGAAGGGATTGCAAGGAGCAAGGCAAACGTTGCAGATGGATGTTGATGTATCAAGAAGAGAACGCCAGGTGTTGTGAATGGTCATCGCTGTAGAGTGAAGAGACTGTCGAGCATCACAGGCGGTTGTGCTGGGGTTTCTTATCAGCGGTAGCAAGAAACTGTTGAGGCTGTAGCGCAAAATGCAGATCTCATGCTACAGGGCATCATTGTCGGTCACTGTGGTGCATAGATCGGTTTCACCAGATCTTTGCATTGGCGGGTGGTGCAAGTGGCAAGATCTCGTCATGAACAGGCCTGTTCATGTTCGAAAAGAGTCCAAAACTCTAAGAGAGCTCAACTGAGACCACACAAATGGACCGCTTAGCTTCGAACATAGAAGAAATTTCACCGAAAAATGTTTGGGAAGATAAAGTTCAGTGGAGCAAGGCAGCTGGTGGTGTTTGGGGAGAAGGCTTTGTCATCGGGGAACCGCTAAATGGAGTTCAGGTGAAGATTTCTTCATCTGGCCTCCTTGGTATCTTTTTTGGAATTCAAAGGTCTCCAGTGGAACGAAGATACAGGCTATATCCATCCAAAGAGGATTTTACTGCTGCAGAGAAGAGCGTAGTGGGAGCTACCAAAAGGTCATGCTGTCCAGCACTACACCTTGGGTAGATTGGCGAGGAGGTAGGTTCCGGTCTCCTCTCGGTTCTCAGAGCACTTTTTGACAAAAAAAATTCTAAATTACAAGTTATGGATTTTGGCTGTTTGGGCACCTTTAGCACCATTTCCAAGGGCCCATGACTGGGGGAAACACCACACGCGAAGGTGAGGACTCACACCTTGCTGGGTTAAGGTGCACTTTAAAAGTTGTTGGAGCTTTTTTTGTCCCTGTAGTTCTGCGCAAGAGGCCATAAACCTACCTCTTGGAGTCACTTTGGTGGTCCTGGGTTCAACCAGAAAAGCAGGTCTCAAGCAGCAGGACAGTCCTCCGAAGGCACTGGGAAGGCTTCTAGCAGACAAAATTAACAGATATCAGATGGGATATCAGCAGGATCAAAAACGTTTTGGAAAATCAGCCCCTAAACCATTCAGGTGCAGGAGAATAGTTAGTGGTCAATTTTCAGTTTTTAAATCGTTTGGAGAACTTCATATTTATTATTGATTAGACTGTTAAACTATTTGTGTTTCTTGCATTTGAGAGAGAGGCAGAATACTGCGACATGGCTATCCTAGCATCATTCGATGTGGACGTCTGACACCTGTCCTTTGGATGAACATGAATACAAGAGTATTACACTTTCACCATAAGTTTGTGAGATGAGATGTGAATTTTAGCAGAGTAAGTGTGAGTTCTGCTCAGTTGGTGGCAATTGCTTTTAGTTGACGTTTAAATGCCACTGTTGTTTAGGATCAAACTTATTTTCCCTGCCCCACATCGCTCCCTAGCTGCCTTAAGAAAGTCCACCGGCACTATATAGGAACAATCCCCCTATTATTGTGAGGAAATTATTCCTGTATATTCTCCTTCATTTCTGTCAAGTATATAAGGTCTTTTATGACTGATTGGCAATATATGATTATACAAAACTGTGGATAGCAGTTTACAGAGTATTTTCATAATTTTTTAATGGTTCTAATTAGTAGGGACATTTCTTTTAATTGTTCAAAAACTAAAGGGTGGGTGAGTAATCCTTTGTAGTTTAAAAAATAGTGTAACCTTTTTGGTATATTTAAGATCTTATGTCTTTAAGATTTTGGTAAAGTTGATATACTTAAGTGGTCTGAGGTGACGAAAACCATGTATGAATATCTGTTTTATTCACCAGAAAGAGACTAGCTCTGATCACTGACCTGTTGCCTAAAATACTGGTATCCCAAATGCTGATATCAATGAAGTGTTTTGTTGTATCAAGAAGAAACTTTGTTAAATAGGCTTTGGCTAATTGGCAAAACCAATAGTTCAGGATTTAATGTGGTAATCAGCAGCAGAAACTGTTAATAAATGTCTCTTTTGAGCCTGCACCACACGTGTGTAGAAGCTAATGCTGTTACACAATGCCCGTTTATAGAAAGTAGAAAACAAAAAAGTGATTGGTTAAATACCTGAATTATCTCTGCCACTAATAATTATTGGGGTTGTTTTCCAATCACTTGTATTTTTTGCCCACTGGGCCACCTCAGACAGGAGCCAACCATATGCAAATACGTTTTGGTTTTACTTCAATAGGAGCATTCAAGTCCGGACTGCTGGGTCAGATCCCTTTCAGACAGGCACCCAAGCAGCCCAAGATCAGCTTTGTTCTTTCAGATTGCATCAGTGAGGTGCTACATTGATGATTTAAATGGTTTGGGATTAAAGACAATCGGCGCCAGACAATAGCCAATGAAGTAGGTATTTAACTTTATGCTCGCGACCTAACTCCAACTGGTATGCTCTACTTGTCCCTAAACTCATCAGTGCCTCCGCAACAGGAAAACCTTTACCCTAACCAGCCATTACTGAAATGAGGCCACAAACATTCTCAGTTCTCCTGAGTTGTAGAAAAAAAAGAAAGGGTCCAGAGATCCTAAGTCTGGATATGAATTCCTGATGTTTCGGAGGAGTTATTTTCGAGGCTCTGGACCTTTCCAGCCTCAAAAGGACACAGTATAGAAAAAGTTTTGAGCATGTGTTCCTCCTTTCTAGATGCATATGTTCACCCCCATAAATGGGTCAATCTTCTATTTGTATTTGGTTGGAAACAGCACAGTACAAATTCGTTGGAGTGAGGATGTTTTTTTATTTATAGTTTTCACTTCATTTCATCCATTTCACTCATGTGTCATTTTTCCATATTAGCCCCTTCCATGATGATGACGGCCCCCAGCCGTCATGCATCACGGTGCTCGTGTGCTAATGACGGCTCGGACCGCCATGAACCCGCCCACTCATTAAAAGTGCCGTACAGGCGCGGAATCGTGGTCGCGCCCAATGGGTTAAATATTCTAATTAAAGCAAAAAGGAACAGCCGACACGGGTTTCACCCTGTTTGGCGAGTAGAGCCAGGTCTTTCTCAAGGCTAGTTATAATCCTCCAATTTCTACAGTGTTTCAACATCAAATGCTTACATTTTCACATATTGTTGTCAAAATTTATCAGCAAGTGTCCAAGTTTGAACCGCAATCGAAGAGGAGTGTCACTTCTTTTAACCGGGTAAATCCGCTATGATTATGGGGGTGAACATATGTATCTACAAAGGAGGAACACATGCTCAAAACTTTTTCTATACAGTTCTCCTGGGTGCCACTTGAAAGGTATCAAGCTCCCTCAAAACACCACTTGGCACCCTTATTATTGACTGGGCTGCTTTGGGTGCTTTGGGTTTCCTACTGGTAACTCAAACTGTGAATGGAAAACAACAATATAGGCCCTAGATTAAACTGACGTGTTACACGTGACACTCAAGAACTAGATACACTATGACATTTTTCCTTCTAATGTAAATATCACCACTATTTATGGTGTGGGCTGCCTGTTAACTTTTGCACTGAGGTTATTGGATTTTTATGACATCATCTTTACATTAATGCCACAAACTCATTGATACCCCTTAAATCTTAAAAAAATCTTCATAGATGGCGAATTAGGGACAAATTCAGGCATATCCATAACAACCCAATTACAGTGTAACACCCTACTGCCTTTACAAACTTAATACTCTTGGATTGGTTCTGGGGGTTCCCCAATGTAATTCCTTTGATCTACAAAAGACCTTACTGATTGGGGGTGGAGGGCAGTGTCCATAATTTAATAATTCACAAAATAAATTTGATTCTAAGCTTGGATGTTGTTCTTGTATTTCAAACCTTTATCTGGTCATAAATCCAATCCAGAAGAAATAAAAAAAAATGTTTTTTTGAGTTGTTCAACAGATTATCTGCACTACCATTCCTAGCTGTAAATAAAAAACACTTGCTGAAGGAATACCTCTGTAAGGGGTAATTGAATTTATTGTGTATGATTTATGGGTCATAAGTCCCAAACTTGCTACAGGTCCGTGGGGCCCCTGGGGGCTTGGAACATCAGTGGGGACACACAATACCCATAATGGAATCTGCCCAGTAACCACAGACATCCAATTGGGACCCAGAAAAAATGCTCCACAGTGGTGGACCTGAGGTATGGATTTTGGTAAAACACACAAGATGATGGACGGAATGTTGCACAATAGCAAAACATTCACCCCCAGTCACAGATCTGGGTTTAATCCATCGTTATTTTGCTCACTGAGCCACCCCAGTTCAGACATGGCCATATGCAAATCAGTCTTGACCCTGTGGCTCATGGGAACAGTCCAGCCCGAACTGACAAGCCATGTCTTTCCTGGACCGGAATCAAGCAACCTAAGACCGGTTTCTGGCTATCAGCCGTCTTCAGCCCGGATAGCTTGACTCCAGTGGCTTAGTGAGCAAGGGACCCATGTCTGGGCGTACCTTTCCCACATAGGGTGAACAGCAAAACACACAAGACGATGGACGGAATGTTGCACAATGGCAAAACATTCACCCCCAGTCATAGATCTGGGTTTAATCCATTGTTATTCTGCTCACCGAGCCACCCCAGTTCAGACATGGCATATGCAAATCAGTCTTGACCCTGTGCCTCATGGGAAAAGTCCAACCCGAACTGCCAAGCCATGTCTTTCCTGGACTGGAATCATGCATCCTAGGACAAGTTTCTGGATATCAGCCATCTTCAGCCAGGATAGCTTGACTCCAGTGGCTTAGTGAGCAAGGGACCCACATCTGGGCATACCCTTCCCAGTGTGACTTACTGGTTAGAAGCGGCAGACCCTGAAGCAGAGATCAGGCACAGGACCAGGGTTCAATTCCGGATGCGGCAGGGTCTTGGGCTTAATGTTCGCGAACTCGATAATTCTCACGCATCGGTGCCTACTCTAATCATGGGTCCCACGCTGCAACTCTGGGCAATAGCTTGCTTAATCTCCACTATGGCCCCTACAACACTGGGATGCTTGGCTTCACCTTGGGGGTGCCCAGGAGTGGCATCTCACAGAGAGAGCCAGGAAGGGTTCCACAGCGTTATACAGCGCCGGGATGCCCCTTTGCTGGGGCAGCTGTGCGCTTTACAAGTATACCACATTTACATTTACATTTCTGGCTATCAGCCGCCTTCAGCCAGGATAGCTTGACTCCAGTGGCTTAGTGAGCAAGGGACCCATGTCTGGCCATACCCTTCCCACATAGGGTGAACAGTAAAACACACAAGATGATGGACGGAATTTTGCACAATGGTAAAACATTCACCCCCCGTCACAGATCTTTGGTTTAATCCATCGTTATTTTGCTCACTGAGTCACCCCAGTTCAGTCATGGCCATATGCAAATCAGTCTCGACCCTGTGCCTCATGGGAACAGTTCAGCCCGAACTGCCAAGCCATGTCTTTCCTGGACGGGAATCAAGCATCCTAGGACTGGTTTCAGGCTATCAGCCATTTTCAGCCAGGATAGCCTGACTCCAGTGGCTTAGTGAGCAAGGGACTCACATCTGGGCATACCCTTCCCACATAGGGTGAACAGCAAAACACACAAGATGATGGACGGAATTTTGCTCAATGGAAAAAATTCACCCCCAGTCACAAATCTAGGTTTAATCCATCGTTATTTTGCTCACCGAGCCACCCCAGTTCAGACTGGCCATATGCAAATCAGTCTTGACCATGTGCCTCATGGGAACAGTCCAACCCGAACTGCCAAGCCATGTCTTTCCTGGACCGGAATCAAGCATCCTAGTACCGGTTTCTGGCTATCAGCCGTCTTCAGCCAGGATAGCTTGACTCCTGTGGCTTAGCGAGCAAGGGACCCACGTCTGGGCATACCCTTCCCACATAGGGTCAACAGCAAAACACACAAGAGGTATGGATTTTGGTGTCAGACATAAGGAGGGACCGGATCTTATTCAATAAACTACAGCACATTTACAGTAACTGGTCAGAGAATAGACGTGCAGTTGCAAAGTCAATACTAAAGTCCCTGAGGGTAGATGTGCTCGGGAAGGTGCGTAGGCAAAGAATATTGTATATATAAATTTGTGCAAACAAGACTTTATTGAAAAAGTGATGGTCAGTGTAATAGACAAAACCAACTCTGGTCCAGGACCTATGGGGTGCTTGTCTGCCAGGGGGCAGAGGCTATAGACTACACCGCCCTGGTAGAGGGTCAGCCACCCTATTTAGAGCTCCCCACCTTTCTGATATGGATCTCAGTGCTGTGAAGGGAGCTGCTGCAATGGGACATCCCACTCACACCTCAGCAGAGTGCAGAGCATGCCCTATGTTTAAACCGCCCACTGTACAAGCTTTTTTAAATTGAGAAGAAAACCAAAACAAGGGTTGCTTTCCCCAGTACACAAATGACCCCGACATGCAAAAAGTTTGTGTCTTGTGCATTGGAACCAGTGACCATTTTACCTGCCTGTGTCTGCCATCTAAGGCATGGTGGAAATGGGCTAGGGAAAATAAGTGACGGTCACTCCACCTTCAGTAGAGTGGGGCACATGTCATTGTGTCCTGATGACTTTGTGGCAGACAGGCTGCCAAGTAATAGGTTCATAGTGTCAGTGCCAGTGCCAGTGGTGACTCTGCCGGTGTAAACTCAGTACTGTGAGTTTGGCAGTACAGAAGTAGAGTTGATTTACAGCGGTGCTCCAACTCTGATTGAGGATACTAGAACTGGTCAGGTCTCTCAGTATAGTGACGTTCTACAACCCCCTCCAAAGTGCCCTGCTCTCAGTCTCTTAACTCATACATTTTTAAGATGCTAGTGTCAAGCATTTTGAGATGAAGACCATCACAGTAAGGGCTAAAAGAACAGATGAAACATGATGAAACTATAAAATGAAGAGAGAATAAGAGGAAGCCCAATAGTGCAGTGGACAGGGACATCTTCTCCAGCGTATGAGTGTCCGGAAACTCAGCCCCCATTGTGGTAGGCTGATATTAGTATCCCTTTCCTCTTGCGCATGTGGCCTCTAACAACATTTGAGAAACTATAACCTGAGACTAGTTTGTGCCATTAGTTGCAGGTGGTGGGCCATTTTTGATAAGCATACTTTGACCCTTGGCAAAAGAGAAAGACAGAAAAGACACAACCATGAGGAACAGAAAGATAAAAGTAGCAGTGACAAAAGGTGGAAACCAAGATAAAAAAGAACCATCAAAAGTGAGATAAAGAGACAGGAAGTGAAGGCTGGTGGAAGAAAGAGGAAGCTGACAGTGGCGGGGAGTTACGAGGGGAGGGGGCATTTTTCCGGCTTTGCATTTCAGGCTTTTGGATTCTCAGGTGTACCAGTGCAGGTTTGTGGATTGGGCACATGGCACACGGGCATCCAGATACCTGGTGGAGGCCTTCAAAATTATTAAGGAGGCAAGGAAGAAAGACTTGCTGGCACCAGGCATGCTGCAGAAACTGAGGGCCCAAAGTCGGGCCTGTTCGGCTCGCAGTGCTGCAGCTGACATAGCAGGGGCTGTGCTAGCCTGTTAGCCGCCTGCGCAAATTGCCGAAAGAGAGATACACCTGGGGCTGTGGCAAGAAGAGAGGGCTCCATGCGCTGAAACATGAGCAGTTTACCAGAATGTCCTGTGGCAGAGTTTTGAAACAGCAGGAAGCAGCCATCATGGCAGTAGGGATGAAACTGGGGCCGGGGGACAGCAGAGGACTAGAGGAGCTAATGTTGCGGCTGCAATGCCTGTGGTGGTAGTGGTATGCCACAAAGGGGTGTTGTTGTTAGGGAGAGGATCATCCCTGGTGCACTCCTTGTCAGATTCAAAGGATGACCTCAGTGCGGGGAGGGTCCAAGTGGGCAAAAACATAGTGAGAGGACTGTAGAGCCAATTGGAAGGCCTACATTGGGGATAGACTTCAACACTTGTTGCTGCTATTCTGGACTGGAGTGGGGAGGAGGAGTGCAGGGTTTGCAGCGCCACTGGGCCAATTTACTTTTTCTCACCTTGTTTCCCAAAACTACACTTTAGGTTTCATTTACTTTATCCTCCTATGGATTTTGAATCATGGCGAGAGAGGTCAGGTTTAGGCGATCCAATCCAGTTGTCCAATGAGGACCAGGAAATGGGGAACTGACCAACAAACTTGTAATAAGATTCATATTATATATATATATATATATATATATATATATATATATATATATATATATATATATATATATATATATATATATATATATATATATATATATATATATTACCCTCAACACTACGCTATGCAGATACAGAATTATCACAGCTAGACCAAATTTCCTGAAGAAATTCTATCTGACTAAAATAATACAAACCAATTACTCAGTTAGAGCTATGCAAAATATTAACATTAGAATGTCTTGTCCAGAGATCTCTCTATTCAGATTTCCATCCTTCATTAATGCTCAATTGGAATACACAATCAATATTTGAAGTTGAAGATAAGACATGGAGAGACAGAAACAAGACTTGGAGATGGTTTATGTTATTAGTAGATTTTAGAGAAGTAAATACATCAATATCAGGCATTTAAATATAGGAATACAGAATGACCAGATTTATTCTTTCATGAACCATCAATTAATAAAATCCCATGAAAGTTCAGGAAAGGGCATGAACCATCTCAGCTCAAATGTTCTCTCCCATGAGGGAAAGAAGTCAATAGAGTCCGCAAGGAGCGAATGATGTATTTCAGTCTGCAAAGGAGCAAGACCTCAAAAGAAAAGGAAAAGGTCTCCAGCAGCACTCTGTCAGTTCATCACACACGTATATAAATCCCCAAGTTCCTGGGCCACCTCATCTGGTCAGACCACTCAGTCTATTGGTCCATTTGTGTAGGGTGATTGTCATGCAGCATAAAGACAACACATATTATACCAAAAAGTTTGTGATCATCATGTAAGCCATCGAACCATCCAATGTATCTTATTTTCAACAATGGTCCTTTTGCAGAAGCACATGAGGGAGTTCAAGAAGACAGGTTCTCACAGCAGATGTTCCCAAAGTAACAAGAAAGATGCAAGTAGTCCTAGTATGCGCATGGGAACTTTCACTTTGAAGTATAGTTTCAGTCCACATTGTAAGTCTACAAAGAGTTTCCATGAGAACAAACTGCAAGCAAGTTAGGAAAATGCATGCCTAAATTGAATTTGATTAATGAAATATACAATATAAATTAATGGACATAAACATTTTATTCTAGAACCTTGATATTTGTATTTATGTCTTTAAACTTATTTGCACTCCTAAATCAATTTAGTAAATTTGTTTACAATAATATTTTTATTGCTTTATGTCAGCAAGCAGTCTTTATAAGTAAAAGTAAACATACAGCTTATACAAGGCACAAACCATTATATATATATATCATGATACCACATTATTCAATACTGCAATTGGATCATTAATCAATAAATTCAAATCCATTTTCATAAAGGAGACCATAGATTCCGACCAAATAACTTTTTTCTTGCCCCTTTTGATTTATATGCAGAAATCTCCAGATGATATGTGGATAATAATCTAAATTGCCAATTATTAAAAACTGATGGATTTGAATCTAACCACTGAGCAGTAATACATGATCGATAGATCAACATATAGATAAATAAAAACCCTTCCTCTGCTTCCGTTCTAAATCCAGCTTGATCTGCCTGCATACACAGAATTACCATTTCTGCTGATAATTGCAAACGAATCCCCCAGCTAACATTAAAAAAATACTGAATATCAGTAATGAATTGCAACAGTTTAGGGCAATGAAAAAACATATGAGCAGAATCTGCAGCAATACACCCACATCGATTACATTTATCACCTTTTTTTGATTCCCATTTTGCCAATTTGGCAGGGGTGTAATATAAATCAAATATAGACATAAAATGTTGACTTTTCAATGAGCCATTAAACAAAACTTTAGTTGATACTTTAATTACTCTAGACATGTCTATTTTGTCGATTTCTAGCTTTCTTTGCCATTTGTCCTCAAAAAAACATAAATCGTCTTGTAATCTATTGAACAAGAGTTGGTAAACTGGACCAATTTTCAATTTAGCTCTTATAGCTTCCAGTATATTGATTCTATCCATCATTAACTGATCTTGAATCCTTCTTTGATTCAAAAAACTTTGTATTTGAAGGTACTTAAAAAAAAATCTGTTCTAACCAAATTATATTTATGCTGCAAACAGGTAAAAGAGGCAATTTTGTCCCCCTGATATAAATCTCCTAGTATACATATCCCAGCTGAGTTCCATCTATTCATCACCTGATCCCCAAAAACATCTGGTACTACCCTGCAATTGTTTAAAGGTGTATAATAATTCGAATTTGAGCTCAGACCCAGTCTACTTTTTAGTTGTTTCAGGAAATTAAAAACCGTCAATACAATTTTAAATTTCGTTTTTTTGAAGTAGCTGGGCTCGATTTTTCTAACTAAGCATTGTCTGGCCTCTTTGCCTAATACCATTTCATAAATTGAGGGGCTGACAGATTCTTCTATGCCTATATCGTGAAAAATCAAAACACCCATGTATTTCAACAATACAGCCCAATGGTACAGCCGGAAATTTTGGAAACTCCAACCTCCCCTAACTCTAGGTAGTATACACCACTTCATTGCTCTCCTAGACCTATGATAACCCCAGAAAAACCTAGAGCCCAGTCTATCAATTTTAACAAAAAAAGAAGTTGGGAAAAGCAGAGGGATCGTGCGAGATAAATACAAAAATGTCAGAAAAATTTAAATTTTTAATACATTACTACGACCATAGAAAGATAAAGGAAGATTATTTAACCTCTCCCGTGTTCTATTTACTGAATCCAATATGGGATCTACATTCAGCCGCACTATGTCATCTACTTTTGCTGATATTTTAATACCCAAGTAAAGCGCATCAGAAGAAAAATGTATATCTTTTGGGCGACCCACTTCCGAGTTAATCAGCTGCATTTTGGAAATATTCAGTTTATAACCCGAACATCCCCCGAACCTTTCCGACGATTCCACTATCTTCGGTAAGGCACTCTTGATGTCTGAAGTTACGATAGCAACGTCGTCTACATAAGCAAACACCTTATATGCTACCTGATGTATCCTAACCGGAATAATTCCTGTTTCTTTTTCCAGTCTATTTAAAAAGGGCTCAATATACAAAGGGAATAATAGGGGGGAGCAAGGGCAACCTTCTCTCGTCCCCCTTGTTATAGCCGAGCTGTCAGAAAGGTCCCCAGAGATACGAATTGCAGCCATCGGATAGCTATACAATGTCTGTATCGCATTAATAAATTCTTTAGGAAATCCCTTCCAAATTAAAGTAGACCATAAAAACTTCCAGGAAACCCTGTCAAATGCTTTTTCAGCATCTAACAGGGCTACAGCGACAGGGGATCTTGTGGCTTGTGCCCAATCTATAAGAGAAATAATCCTTTTCACATGGTCTGTTGTATCTCAGTTTAAAATAACTCCATGCTGCCTTATTGAAACTAAACTTGGCATTAAATCATTCAGTCTGTTGGCCAGTATCTTTGAAAAGACCTTGCTGTCCGCGTTAATAAGCGAAATTGGTCTATATGAACCCATTTCAATACCAGCTTATCTTTCTTCTTAAAAATTACAATAGTCGCCATAGACCAAGAATCTGGGGGGTTACTCAAAAAAGCTGGATGACATAATTCTAACAGCTCTGTTTTTAATATTCTTCTGAAAGTACGATACAATTCGAGGGGTGTATTATCTGGTCCCATAGCTTTCCCTGAAGCTAAACCTAATAAGGCTGTTTCGATTTCTTCCCACATTATAGGAGCGGCTAGCAGTGTTTTCTGTATTTCTGTAATTTCTGCAGTATCTAGATTGTCAAAATACTCCACAGCACCGTTCTCAGCTCGCACCCCATCTATTGGGTCGCTATATAATAATTGATAAAAATCTTGAAAAGCTTTTAATACCCCAATTTTAGATTCTTGCAGAACCCCATTCAGATCAAGAATCTTTAGAATGTCATTGAAAGCTGCTTTCTGTCATAGTCTTTTGACCAAAACTCTACCAGTTTGTTCGCTGAATTCATAACATGTCTATATTTAAGTGTGATTTATTTTATCAGCTATATTAGAATAGACTGTAGCCCTTTTAATTGTTAAATTTCGTTGTGCAGCTTCAATATCCTGACCCAGTCTAATATTATCAGCTAACTTAAGTTCTGCCAACATAACCATGTCCGTTTCATTCTTAAATTTTATCCATCTTGTTTTACGTCGGAAATTTGAATAACTGAGAGTTTCTCCCCTGACTATTGCCTTGAAAGCGTCCCAAACTATCTTGCTAGATGTGGTGTTTTTATTAATTAAAAAAAAAATCTTCTATTACTTTAACCATATGTTGACAGTAGTCATCCTCAAGTAATAAATTCCCTTCAACAGACCAAACTCCTCTCCTTTTTCTTATGTGTGAATCCAAAATTAGTTCAAGTATTAATGGGTTATGGTCAGATATGAGTTTTGGCAAAATCTCAATATTAGCTTTTCCTGTAAATTGCTGTGAAACAAAAAAAATCCAATCAAACAAATTTCTTATATGGGGCTGAAAGAAAAGTATATCCTAATTCTTTTGGACGAAGCATATTCTAAACATCGATAAGCCCAAATTCTAAAGCTAATTCATGAAGGACCCTAAAGGTCCGATCTTTTCTACCAGCATACCTCCCATTTTTCCTAATATCAAAATCCGCCTCCATATGAATATTCAAGTCCCCACACATGATTACTGGTTGAGGACATAGAGCTAATACATTGTTAATAACATTCATGAGTTCAGAATCATCCAGATTCGGACTGTATAAAGTACATATAGTAAATCTATTTGGATCAATCTTAAATTCTCCAATAACCCATCTCCCCCATTTATCTTCCAAGGTCTTTAAGCAAACCCCTTAGCACCATTTCATAAGAATAGCTACCCCTCTCTTAATCCCTGTTTGTTTTGAGCATACGACTTAATCTAGACCTAACTTTTTCAGCCAACCCCTCTTTTCTCAAGCGATATGCGTTTCTTGTAGACTTGGGGGCCGATTAGGATGGAGGATTTTCCGCCTCCTCCGGGCCGGCGGAAGCCACCTCCGGCCCGGAGGAGGCGGAAAATCCATTGCGGGCTCACCAAAGACCCACCGCCACATTACGATGGCTGGTGGGTCTTGGTTTCTGTCCGCTGCTTTTCCGCCGCGGTCGGATTACAACCGCGGCGGAAAAGCTCTCATTTGGCTGGCAGTGTCTATCAGACACCGCCGGCCAAATTAGGAAGCATTTGAAAACATGCTTTTCCGCGGCGGTTTTTCCGCCGTGGAAAAGCATGTGTACTTTTGATTTTGGGGGCCCGTTGCGGGCCCCCAGGGTGTTGGTGGGTGGGGGGTGCACATGGGGGGTACCTATGGTACCCCCCAGCATTTACATGCACAATGCGGTAGGCACCGCGCGGTGCCTGCCGCTTTGTGCATGTAAATGTTACACATGCACTTTTAACATTGCGGCGGGTGCTGCTTCAAGCAGCACCCGCCGCAATGTTAAATATCCAGGATGTGACCGCCAGGGTGGCGGTCACATCCTAATCGCACATGAGGGAACGCTGCAGCCCATGCGGACGTTCCCTCATACTCTGGGGTCGCGGACGGACTCAAGTCCGTCCGCGATCCTAATCGACCCCATAATATGTAAATTCGTAACAGTTGAATTATTTTAGATAGTACATCCCTTTTCTTAGGGTCATTGAGCCCATTGATATTTAACGTACATAGCCTTAATTTCCTATCCATTTTTGAAAATAATATACTCTACATACATAGCATGCCACTTTTGATTATTTACATAGAAATTTACCATACAATATAGCATAAAAAGAACCAATCCAGACTTCTAAAAAATAATGACTGCTGCTGACTTATAACCCCCCACCTCCACCTTCACTCTTCCCTTCTTCCTACCTCCCTCCCCCTTCTCCCCCCATCCCACCCAGCCCACCATATGAGGTACAAGGACTGTTAGTCCCTGGGAATACAGAGTGCTGCCCCCCCCTTTACTAGGTTGGGAAAAAGAATATCATTTTCATTAAACTTAACTTAGAACCCCCTTAGGCTTGGTTTTCACAGATAAAACACCCATGAATTACCGGCTTGTTGTATCATAATGATAGCAATTATTCTTTAGCCACGATTTCAGAAAAAAAAAACCTGGTTTGCCCTTTTACAATAATCTTTAACTTAGCCGAGTTCTGAAGATAAACTACCGCTCCCTTTTCTTGAAATTCAGGAATAAGCTGACGTAGTTGCCAGCGTTTGGATACAGTAGCTTGACAAATATCCGGCCGGACGAAAAAATTACAGCTTTTTGCCTGTCTTTTCTTGTCAGGCCTAGCAAGTCCAAAAACTGCTTCTCTAGCTAAGAAATTATTGAATCGGACCAAAATAGCTCTTGGTCGATCATCCTCTCTTTGCACTCCCCTTTTAACTGTAAACGGATACCGATGTGCCCTCTGTATTTCAGTGGTCCAGTCCCATAAGGTCAACTCTGGAAATGCTTCTGAGAAAAGTTCACAAACAAATTTACGAACATCGGTCTCTTCCCTTCCCTCTGGAACTCCCAAGATTCGTAAATTGTTCTTTCGTGCTTGATTTTCCAAATCTGAAAGTTTGTAACTAATATCATCTCGTTGGGCCTTTATAGAATTAATCTCTAACTTCTAAGCGGCCAAATCATCCTCCAATTTTGATATTCTTGTTTCTGCTTCCGTCATTCTCAGCGAAATGTTTGAACATATTTTGGTGTCTCGCCGCACAGCATTCTGCACCTTTCGGCATGTGGCTTGTGTGCGGGTATTTTCCATCTTTATTTCCGCTCTATGCTCCATCATGGTCTGATAAATCATAGATAATGTAAATCAATTTAGTTTAATTCAAATTGGCACATGTAAATATGGCGTATTACTACATTTTCAAAGTATCAACGTATACAAATATTTCAAAACATAGAATAGTAATGGCATTTCTAGCAAATCTCATTAGTACATATATGAAGATTATTCTCTGAAAGTTTCAAGATATTTAATCTTATTATATACATGCAGCATCCTTTTCTCTTTCCCACTTGGTGCACATTTTCAGGTATACAAAACAGGGAGTTTTAAAATGAGACTCTAAAATACATGCATCTAAATTACAGTAGTCTCATGAATTCTTCACACTTATTGTCATTTAATGAAGATGATTCAGGTATCTTTTATAATACATGAGTCATCACTTTCACTTTTCTACTACACGTTATATATACCAACACAATTGAGAAAATCACGAACCTATGCGATTCAAATGAATAGCTTTATCTAATCTACTCTCTTCTGCATGCTTTTATGATGAAGTAACTAAGTCTTTGCATGATCTGTTTTTCATAATTTCACAACATATTTATAACACAATTTGTGCACGTTTGACCTTTTTCTCTCAAAGGTGTCAAAATCAGTTTTATGTGTCAGCTAGAAGGATTCAGCAGATTATCTGCTTCATCACAGGCAGTGGCAAGCAGGCAATGGAGGGAGGTAGGGAAGGCTCCTGATGTGGTTGATGTTGTCCGGGGTATGAGGAATATTTCTGCACCGGCGTAGCTAGGAGGTTGCGGGGGGGGGGGTGGCGGTCTGCCCCAGGAGGCACTGGTTTGAGGGTGGCGGCCACGCAGCACTGGTGGCCCGTGGCGGCCTTTATAATTTATTTGGGGGCACTTGACTGTCACTGTCCCTAAATAAATTATAAAGTAGGCCGCGGCCGCCGCCACAGGCCACCAGTGCTGCGCGGCCGCCGCCTATAGTGATGTACACGGAACACCCACCACCCCCCACGAGCCCGGAGCAAATACACACGTGACGTGCAGGTACGTGTAAACTGAAGTACGCGACGTACCGCATTTGTTGTGGGTCCCAGGTCCGTCAATCTTGTAGCGCGAAAGCGCTACCAATGACGGCCCTGGGCACAGTTTTTGGCCAGCCCCCGCGACAAAAACGCAGCAGTGAAGCATCACATGCGCCGCAGGGCTGCTTCCCCACTCCTCGTTATGGCCCCGCTTGGGAGCGGGTGCTTCGGCACAGCATTCACGCATAGCATGATTCTACATCCCTTCAGACGTGCCCTTTGTGTTTTATTTCTCCTACTCCTAGTGTCTGGAGATGCACTGAAGAGGTGGAGCTACAACTTCAGACCCTCACCCTCAGAATAGCAAGGTGAAAAGAGGTGGTGTGGTGCTAAATGGCAAACTCCTCCTGCTTTCTGTCTCCTTCCCTCCCCTCTACCCTAACTGTTCACCCTGATGCGCTGTCTGTCTCACGACTCTCCCATACTTCATCCTGCCGTATATTTCCCCTTCTTAAATCTACATTGCCTCCAAAAAAGTCTTTCTGGTTAACGCCTCTCTCACACCTGCCTCATTGTAATAGTTTCCCTCTCTTCTCCACTGGTTGTCTTTCTCCTCTCGTTTATCTGTCACACTCGCACCTCTGCTGTATTCCTCACTCTAGATCGCCCACACACACACATAGACACACTTAGATGTCCATTTGTAACTTATTTTCTCATTCTCCTCTTTAATCTTCCACTGCTCGTCTTTCCTGTTTCTCATTCGTCTACTCCTGTTCAGCTTTGTTACCACCTACCGCTTTATAACCTAGTCTCTCTCTCTCTCTCGCTCTCTGTCACTTTGTTCTCCAATTTCCCTCTCTGTCACTGTAAACCCCCCTTCAATTTGCTCTCCAATTTCTCCTTTTGCTCTCTCACATAAATGCATTTCTGACTCTTTATAGTCTCTTTCTTTCCTTGGCCATTCTCTCTCTCTCTCTCCAATCTCTCTCACTTCCCTCGCCGATCTCTTCCTCTCTCATCTCTCTCTTTCTCTCTCATCTCTCTATCTCTCTCGCCCCTCGCCGATCTCTCTCTCTCTCCCCTCTCCGATCTCTCTCTCCCTTCTCCGATCTCTCTCCCCCTCTCTTCATCTCTCCCTCTCCGCTCTCTCTCTCGCTCTGATCTCTCCCTCTCTCTTTCCATATCTCTCTCTCTCCCTCTCCTCCTCTCTGATCTCTCTCTCTCCCCGCAATCTACTTTCAGTGATTGTTTTGAGGACAGGATGGTAAATATAAGTTTTGTTCATTTTGTAAATGTATTTAAACAAATAGAAATCAGGAGTTAGGTTGTTCTTTTTGTGTACTGATCCAACGCAAACTAGGAATTTATTTCAGCGGATATTATAACAAATACTATATGTATTTTTGCATCACCTCTTTCTAAGTGCTCGCTGTCCCTTTTTCCCCAGTAGCACCCCCCCCCCTCCCCCCCCCCACCCCGCTACCTGCCATTGGGGCCATGGGCGGCAATCTGAGGGATAGCCCCGGGCGCCAAAAGCTCTAGCTATGCCCCTGTATTTCTGGCTACTTATACTGATGGAATGGAATGTGTCTTGTTTTCATTGTTAATGGTGTGAATGTTCATCAAGGCTTTTCGGGTACGCAAACTGTTGGGGTGAAGAAGGATGGAGGGGTTGAATTTGATGGTGTCATAATACCGGGGAACGGTTTGAGATTATGCTGAGAGTCCAAAACAGATCATGGACCTGAAGGAATGTCGGTGCTTTGCAGATTTTCCAAATATTGCATCTATGCCCTCTATATCCGTGGCAGCTTTATTTAGAGGTTTGTAGGTGGAAAAGTGAGCACAGTTTTCAGCATAGAAGTGGGGCTAGAGTAATTTAGGGGCATATTTACAGGCCTCTCACCACAGGATAAGGCTTCCCCTTATTTACAAGTAAGCATTAAGCCACATAAAGTGGCTAAACGCTGCCCTGTAAATAAGGCCCCCTTTCAGGCTATCCTTAGCGTGAAAGGGGCAGGCAATGGGTGTTGTGGTGGGCGTTCCACCGCAACACCCATTGATTTTGAGGCTGCTCCATATTTACAAGGGCATCATAAATATGGGGCAGCGCTAAAATTAAGACCAGGGAAAACCTGGTCTTATACAGGAGCAACAAGGAGAAATGTTTCATTTCTCCTTGTTTTTTGCTGTTTCTATTTGTGCTGGGTTGTGCAGCACACATTGAAACAGCAAAAGGTCATTGATTGTGAAGCATAAACAATCAATTTAAAAAAATTACGTTTTGCAACTTTTATGTGTGCTGCGCTAAGCAGCATGCATAGGAGTTTCAAAATGCCATTTCAGATTGTCTATGTGCAGGAAGGGGCACCATCCTGAACATAAACAATCTTCCCTTACAATTCAGGCACCCTTGCAGTATGGTGCAAGGTTAGCTGTGTTGGCATTCAGCAGCAACAATTTGCTCCAGCACACCGGGAAACGCAGGGCTGCACCGTACCCTTGATAAATACATTGTAGTCCTGCGTTTTGGAAGTTGGGGAGCATTGCGCTAAACTAAGGTGCCTAATACCGCACTCCGCCACTTCCTAGTAAACATGCCCCTTAATTTCGTTTGTTGGGCATTATGCAGAGTTCAATATAGGAATTAGGCCTTCCAGGGGAGGAATACAGTAAGTACACTTTCCTTTAGGATATGGGCCGCGACCGAAGCTCATAATCAAGGTTGGTTGGCAATTAGAATTAAGGTCATAAGGGGGTGGTCTTCTGATTTCTAAGGGTGATAGGTGCTCTGCAAGCAGGAAGATAATTAATTTATAGGACTAATTTGTGTTCTGATGGTTATTTTGTAGATTCAGTTCCATGCCACGGGAGATGTGACATTACCATTTGGAGTTGCAGGCACTCTTTTGTAAAGTGAGCAGAAAAGCAGGCGGTGATGAGGAGACATGGAAAGCAGCTGGGTTTTGATAGGGTGAAAATTAGAGTTGAGTGGCATGGTTGGGGGCATGAATTGGAAATAGGTGATTCCAACATTGAACAGATGTTTGGACATGAATTGCTGTCCAGATATTTTGGCACTGCACTTGAGTGAGAATGAGTTGGCTCTTTTGATGGGTTTTGCTTTGATTAAGGCTAAGAAATGGGACTTACGAGAGATTATGAGGTATTGGTTGGTCACTTCTGAGCTATGGACAAAGTCAGTTGCCTGGCTGAATTGGCATCTGCTAGTAAGCTGGCAACCGTTGATCGCAGTGAGGCAGAATTTAAACATATAGCTAACAGTCCCAGATTACCAAATAGTCAAAGTAGGCACCAGTCTATGAGCCCCGCGACAACTGATCAAAATAACATTGATTTGAACTTGAAAGAAAATTACAATAAAGCTGTCTTAAATATTGTTTCCAAATGATAGAAACAAATTAATCAACTTAAAGAAATGAAAACTTTACATTCAATACTCTATAGAGAAAATACCTTGTTAACGTAATGTACCCATTAACAACTTAAAGTACATAGACCAGAGAAAGCAGATTCTCATAATAGTTTGGCTCTAAAAGACTAATTTTCGGGTAATTGTTAGTTTGTAACAAAGGGCCACATGCATCACAGTAAGGAATTGTGATTCCTAAATTAAGATTTTTAAGGGAACGCAATTTAGGAGTAGCAATTCCTTATGCATGTAGGAATCGCAAACAAAATGCGATTCCTACGCATTCCTTAATTGCGACCCATTCACAGAACCCCCAGGATATAGCGGCATGGATTAGCAAATTTAGCGTCACAAATATGGAAATTTAGCGGCACAAATATGGAAATGTAGCTGCAATTTTACTGCATTTTATTTGGCAGTTTTTCCTACAACAAACACAGATATCTTAGTGTGCGGCAGGCCCCAAAAGCAAAGCCCCCAGGGCCCGCCGCACACTGGGGATGCGGCGGCCCCACCAAGAAACATAAAAAAAAATATGGCAGCTTTACACTGATGACCTAGTGCTTTTCAGCAAAAGAAAAGTGGGGTTACAAAGACTAATTAATAAATTACATAACTATACCATGCAAAACAATCTGGATATCAATCTAAGTCTAAAAGAGTAATATTTGTCAGGAAAGTCAGTGAGTCTTGATCATGGCAAATTGGTGGTGAAACTATAACTAAGGATCAGTACAATAAAAATCTGGGTTGTTCGAAAGCATTTGACTCACTTATAACCTACAAAAGGAGTCAATAGAGGTGAAAGCCCTCAACCTGCTGTCAGCTTTCCTTAAGGTCTTAAAGTTGTTATGTGGACCCAGCCTGGATTCTGTGCTTCATGATAGCTAAACTTATTCTAAAAATCAACCACGGGAGCAAAATATTACTTGGCAAGTTACAAGTGGCACAGAGTTGAGGAGTAAGCAGGGATTGCAGCGCAGAAGTTTCCAGGGACACAGCATGGGGGAGGGGATAAGCCTGGTGGCTGTACTCAGCCACTGTAAGTGTGAGCCCGGGTCCCTGAATGACTGGGTGGGGCTTGCGGGTGCTTCCCGGTGAGCTCCCGCTCAACTTCACCTTCCTTGCTGGTCTACTTTTCATTGCCCACCGCCGTTTGGACCTAGTCTCCATTTCCCTTGCCAGGTGCACCTTCAGCTACGCTACACCCACCCCCTACCTCCATAGGACAACAGTAGAGGACCTGCTAAACTGAGGAGAAGAGGGGGGTCGGTCTTGCACTGCCTCTGCAGCCATTTGGCTGTGTTGGTGAGTGGCGTTAATGAGAAATATCGCAAGTGACACATCTGGTGCTCGGTCCTGGTGCCGGAGAGTCTCCTCTATAAGGACGCTTTACCTAATCCACAAGGAAGTTGGTGAGAAAGCCCAGGAAGAAGCAGCCATCTCGTAAAAAGACTTAGCGGATGCACTGTCTTCTCTGACATCCCCAACATCAGAAACTAATGGATTGGTAGCGAAAAGAAGGTGCTTAAGTAGAACACCATGGGGTAAATAGAATAGAAGGGGGGTCTGGATATCTGGATTTCACTGGCACTTTTGTAAAAATGGCGGCATTTTTACAAAAGTGCAGATTTCGCAGGCACTTTTGTAAAAATCGCTGCATTTTTACAAAAGTGCCGATTTCGCGGCAAACCGCGAAATCCCGAAATCCTGGAGGGTCTGGCTATGGGCCTAGAGGCCTATAGGAATGAATGGGTATTGCATGAGCAATTTGCAAGTACCAAATAGGTATTCGTAAATTGCGCATGCAATTTTTCAGGGTGCAATGGTGCAATGGTGCCAAAAGGACACATTGATGCACCCCTGAAATTGCCATGTGACCACATGTTGTGCACACACATGCCCCAAAGGCATGTGTGTGAGTAACATGGAACTTTGAAAAATGCACTTAGTTTTCGCATTACCATCAACTTTAAATTGATGGTAATTTGCGATCCCTAATTGCGAAATCGCAATTTAAAGTTGCATCACGCATTGCATTTAGGGAATTCCAATTTGCGATTCCCTAAATGCATTTGCAGTTCAAGTAATCGCAAATTCTGCGATTATTTAAATTTGCTAATTTGCATTTGGGTTGATGCATCCCAAATGCAAAAATACCGGTCGCAAAGGGGCAGATTAGCAGAATCTGCCCCTATACCACTGGTATTTAGAATGATGCATGTGCCCCAAAATCCGGTACATTGGGTATTAGGAGATAATTTGCGAGGGAGGGGGGAAAATTTTGCCTGTCTAGGGGCCTCCATATGGTTTAATCCGGCACTATTTACTAAGGAGGATTTGTTTGGATGAAAGTTTAGGGACAGCCCCGCACCCCGACAAAGTTTGAGAAAAAACTGTTTTTCAAAGAAAAATTAATTTTTCTGTACTAGGAATATATTATATCTAGTGCAGTTGTGGGAGGCATTACCAGGTGTTTTGGGCATTACGATGTGGGGAGGACAGCAGACAGGACTAGGTAAAAATCAAGGAAGGGGGGCTTGGGGCAGAAAAACTCCTTGAGAGAGATTTAATGGTTGCAGGTTATACATGATTTTTGACATTTAAAAGGAGTTGCATTCCAGCTTGTGGTGATCAAAAAGCAGTTTGGGGTTGGGAGGGGGCTTTTGAAGAACTTGAGTGTTTAGTAGGCAGAAAGATGAAAGATTATAGTAAGAAACTAAAATACAGTTCAGGTTGCCGTGCAAAGGGGATGAGATGTAGAGTTGAGAAAAGTTTATGGGGGGTATTTAGGGGTGTGTGTGCACTTTCAGTGAGGTTTTTTTTAGTTTCATGGGCTGTATGCCATTAGCTCTTAATTTAATTGCACCTGCTTCATTAAAGCAGCCTTTTCTGCTAATGTATTGTTGGAGTCTTATGCAGTTTCGGCATCCTGCCAAAAGAGGCACGAGGAGACATCAATGACAGGCACCCTTGGCATAGGGCAACCCCAGAATTTAGATGCATGCCAACGACTTTTGGCCCCAGCAGTTATTGTTTTGCAAATTAAGCACTGGGCCTATGGCTTCGAAGTGCTAGAATAGCACATTGCACTGCAGATAATCGCACGTCACGTTTTGTGGCCCAGGTTGCAATCACCCCTCCCAACGATAACCACGCCGACTTGACAGGATGACAGACGCACACGCGCCACCAACACTTCCGGCCTCTGTCGCTGTGACTGTTCTATGTCCCACTCTAGCGACCACAGGTGTACCTGCTTTAGGACGTCATACTGCCAGGTTCGCCATCTTTAGCTGCAACATATAACACTTCTTCTAATACTCTAAATTTACATACTGCCAGGTATCTTTATCTCCAAAAAATATGTTCTCAATTTACAGTCTGTGTGATCTCTTTCACATCGACCTCTTTAGTCTTTTTACCAGAATGGAAGTGTGTGCGCTCGTTTGCTTTCACTTTTCCTCTCCGCATTAGGTTTCACGGGATACAGAAATCTCAGTGTGTTTCCACGTGTGAACTAACCCCATTTTTCTCCAAGCAGGGATGTGTACAAAACGAAGCAGGACCCAGCTAATTTTCTGTGGGGTACGTAAATAGGTTATTTTCGAATTCCCCTGCTCCCTATAGATGCTTTGTAGCTGTGCACTTGCCATTTTGAAGAAAGTTAATGCCAATTTGCACCACGTAGCGCGTAGGTGTCTGGTTTCCTGTACAGTTTCACACGCCCTTTCTTTTTCCTTAGTTCATGTTACCAGCCTCTGTTTTATTTCTGATCTTCAGTTCTTCAAAAGCTCGAGCTCCTGGGCGGTGCGACATGCGGCAGTGTTCCTCTTGAGACCAGGGGACGGCATAGCTTGACCGGTCAACAGGAAGCAGTGTTCGTGCGCCTCGACACAGCTGGAGAAAAGCCGAACCGCTTGGAGAACATGAATGCACAGACAGAGTGCACACAAACAGATGGGGGTGCATGCACTCTTTTATATTCTGTTGAAACTCTGGCTGTAGGCACCGAAGCTATGCGCTGATAATTCCAAAATATTAAACCCACCGACCACCCCTTCGTTTCTGTTTTCACAGCCCAGGGGAAGGAAGGGCTGAGTCTGAAACCGCATCCATGATAACAATTTTCATTGTGTTTTTTGCAAATCTAAGTTTTGAAGATGTTGTGGAAACATAACTTGCAGAGCAGAGAGGAGCGCCAGCAACAGTGGTCCATTTCAAGTTTATTATGAAGTCCTTAGCAGCAGATCTTCATCAGAGCTCTGTCGTCAAAGCTAAGACAGGACAGCACTTTGATAGAAGCATCCTGTTCTTCTTAATTCCAGGTAAGATCACATTGTCTTGTGTAGGGGTTGATGCAAATTTCCATTCATGCCCTTTCACTTTTGACTTTGAAATTAAATGAATTTGTACTTGTAAAGCACACTTATACCCCAACCGGGGTTTCCTGGCACCATACACATACCGCTGTGGAACCCTTCCTAGCTTTTCCCTGTGAATTGTCTACTCCTGGGCACCCCCAAGGTGAAGACCAGGCATCCCAGCACTGTTGGGTCCGTTGTGGAGATTTAGCAAGCTATTGCCCAGAATTGCAGAGTGGGACCCATGATTAAAATAGGGACCGAGGCGAGAATTATCAGGTCCGAGGAAATTGAGGCCAAGACCCGCCGAGGCAGAAATTGAACCCTGGTCCCGAGCCAGACCTCTGCATCAGGGTCTGCCGCTCTAACCATTGAGCCACACTTCTCCACACTTTTAGGGCTCTCTTTCTTTAGGACGTTGTCATCTGTAGTATATAATCGATGGTGGTTGTCTTTGACATGCTTCACCCAAAATAGTTCAGCATTATCAGGTATTGCAGAAATCAGTCCTGTTCACCTCTGATCTGTTTTTGTAACCATGACCCAGAGTGCAATGAGGCCACCAGAGGATGGTCGGAAGAGCTTTCCAAAATCCAGGATCTGTTTATTCAGGTACCAATCCTGTTTCTCCATGATAGGAGGAAGGAAACCAGATCTTTACCCTTTGGTAACACGTCAGACAGACTTTCAAAATCTGTATGGTGGGATTACACAGTATATGTGGCGCAGTCCCAGGAACACATGGCAGTATCGGACGCAGAATAGGCCCTTTTCAAAGCCAGGTCAAATTAGTCAGTGGCAGCTACTGTGGAAACATCTTCAAATGCCATTGCAGACTGAATAGCAGTTCTGGCCAGCAGAGAGTCCACTTTAGGGAGACGTGGCACCGAACCATCTAAATAATATCTGCAAACCAAAAAAGGAGGGATATCAGGGTTTTCAATGTCATGGCATTCTTTATGCAAAATGTTCCAAATAGCCACATTCACAGATAGAGAAACAGAGTCCTGTGACTAAAATCCAGCAGAAATACCTTTGTCGCAATCTACAGTGGCAGGAAGATGAAATCCTAGGTTCTCTCTGAGGAGGCGGAGGTGGTCAACCAGCTGTATACCCTGCACGTATATGTCCCTTGGGTATCTTCTCTCTGCTGTCCTCCTTGGTGGATCCTGGGCTGGAAGCGAGTGATACTGCAACGCAGAGGACATTGGGCCATATTATCATGCAAGGGCGATACATTATCGCAGCTTTTATCGGCAGGAAACTGCTGCTAAAGTGGCGATAATGGGCTTGATAATATGCCCTTGTGAATTCCTATAGAAGCCCAGGTTAACACCAGAACATGGGCTTCTATGGGAATTCACAATGGCATATTATCAAGGCCATTATCGCCGCTTTAGCGTCAGTTTCCTGCCGATAAAAGTGGCGATAATGTATCGCCCTTGCTTGATAATATGGCCCATTGTTCTATCAACAACAGCCTGAAGATGCACAGGGGGAGGGAGATGGAAGGAGCAGGCACACCAATGTCCTCCACTGGCTCCACTGGAAGACTAGGCTTAGTGGCCATTTACTTTTGTTATCCAACATGAGTGCTAAACTGACGACAAGATGCTCAACCCTCTAGAATCCAAATTAGAGCAACTCCAGCAGTTTCCACATCTTTTATTACCATAGTAAAAGAATGTGTTCCAGACAAATCAGCCTCCATGAAATCGCTAGGTAAAAATATTGTGTTTGACATCCCTCACACCTGAAAATTGAAGGCCCACAAGGTAAGAATATAAAATAAAAAATACAGAAAGGAGAATGAACTAATTAACAGGGAGTTTTAAGTAGCATAGAGACATCTGACAGACTCAACAGGAAGTTGTCAAGGACAGGAAAGAAGATATTGCCTAATGAGAATAAAAAAGGGAGCAAGTGAATTGCCTGTCTCCAGGTGAAGGCTTCGCCTGACAGTAACTTCTGTGATGAGGAAGACTGACAAGATGGTCATTTTGGGGTACACTGCATGAAAAAATAACTTGGTGAGGGTCCAAGGGCCAGATTAACGACCCCTAACAGACAGGTGCCCTAATACTGCATATACATAACAAAATATGACTGTGGGTACACTGCATGACCATTTTCTCTCAAGTTTAATAGCTTAGTTAAAGAATATACCAGTTCAGCATCTAACAAAAATCTAACAGCAGCATAAATACAATGCATAAAATTAGATATAGAATAAACCAAAGATTGGTAAGATATTTAGTAAACAAACTAAGGCATTTTATTATTGTATTAAAATAACAATGTAATCTAAGAACAAGAAGACAAACGAAAGGAGAATAAAGTGAAAGCAAAACAAAAAGAAAGCAAGGGGTGGAAAAGATAGAAAAAATAACTATAGGAAACGATGTACACGATGTAATTAGGTAAGTCATTTTAGCATTAGGAAGATGGGTATTTAGACTTGTGAAATGGGGTAATCAAAAGGTTTGTTACTTAATGTTATACTTAATATTAGGAACACAAGCAGTATCAATTATGTGATTGGTACAGATTCCATTCCACCATGCATAACATGATAAGTTATAAAATATTTCCAGCATAAAGCAATAAGTAATTCAACGATGCATTTGTTTTGAAACTGAATATTTTCAGGAAAAGCTAAGGAACCGTGTAAAATAAGTTGAAGAGAAAATTTGATAGAGATACTTAAAATGCTATTACATTACATCCAAACGTTTTGTCAAAAAGAATAAGAAAGGGAAGAATTAAATAAAGTGTGAAATAAGGTACCCTTTTAGGCTTTGCAAAGTCCATCTTCAGAGTCCATAATTTTTCAAAGAAGTCTTCATATAGCTTTACATGCAAAATGAGGTCATGGAGATGCATTCCCTCAGAATGTCTCTGTACATCCCCTCTAGGGTTTAAATTTAATCCTGAGACTTCAAATTCACTGGTGCCCTTGATTATCTGCAGTCATTGAGTAAGGCTAGAGTAACACACTATCACAAATCAATCAATAGAGATTTGAAACCTCCCTCAGATTACCGTGTAGGGACACAGAACCTGCTATGATTAGAATAATTGGATTCCTGGTTGGTCATGTGCAAAACCTAATCAGGGGCTTGTTGCACTGCTTATTGTGTCAGTGTTAATCATAAATACACTAATACGATTGATTATTAATCATTCATGCAGACATCAAGAATAAAGCACGAGATAAGGAACAGAGACAACATAAAAGGCAAAAACCTGTTTGCCATACTTCTTAGAGAATTCCACCCACCCCTCATCTATCTATTCCTTAATCATTAGTAGAATTTAACAAATCAATTGACATTCATAGTTTTCCTTATTTCTACAAGACTATTGACAACAGCTAATTTCATAGTTATACTATAACATAACTATCTTCTCCATTGATCAAAAAAGGTTTATAGGGGCATTACATATTTTTCCTGTTTTCTCAATTATTGAGGCAACTATTCTAGATAAACTTAACGTATATTATATATGCGGAAAAGATGTAAATATGCTGTCTCCACCAAATGACACAAATCTAAAATATCACTGTACTTCAAAACTAAAGACATTACTCATAAACTCGTAGTAGTTCTGAAAATTAAGTTTATCCAGGACAATTAAAACATGTGTAAATGATGAAGTGCAGTTGCTTGACATCAGGGACATTTAACACTAGAATTGGGATACATGTTAGTTTTTGGGGAGTATAATATGCTAGGTGAAAGGTGGTACGGTGCTGACAACGATATTTGAAAGTGGATAATATTATACATAACATGCGAGTGGTCAAGATACAAACATTCGTCCCCTTTATTGTTTTGAATCCTCACCGAGCTGTGAGATGTGTTGTCCAACAATCCTTAGTTCTACATGTTTCTTTACATAACCGTGATTCAACTTTTCTATTGTATTGTGATGAATATACTATATAAAACAAAGAATGTACATTATCTTGATATCATTGCCAAAGAAAGTTTGCTCTACATGAAAATATTGTTTTTGACTAACTTGATAGTTTTTGCCTGTAACAGTTCACATTATTTTAGCAACCCTTTTACATACACTACGCCCTGACAATAGAAGATTCATCATTTGTAGTTACTAAGGGGCCTACTAGGATGGCGGGCAAATGTATGACGTTACAACGCATAATTTTACAACGCATACCTTTACAACGCATTTTTTACAACGCAATATCCATTACAACGCATGCCATTACAATGAATTTTAAAAACTACCTTTACAACGCATTCCATTACAACGCATACTACCTTTACAACGCATACCATTAAAACGCATACTATTACATTGCATGTATGGTAAGTATTGGATAGTGTAGGGGTAAAAATTACTATTCTAACTCCAGGGGGTGCAACAGTGGGGTAAGTGTTGGATAGTGTAAGGGTAAAAATTATTATTCTAACTCCAGGGGGTGCAACAGTAGGGTAAGTGTTAGATAGTGTAAGGGTGCTATGCGTTCTGATGGTATGCGTTGTAATGGTATGCATTGTAATGGCTGCGTTGTAATGACATGCGTTGTAGTGGTATGTGTTGTAGTGTCATGCGTTGTAATGGTTGCGTTGTAATAGCATGCGTTGTAATGGATGTTGCGTTGTAAAAGTTTCATTGTAATGGTAGTGCGTTGTAAAAGTTGCATTGTAAAGGTTGTTTCCCATGCCTAGCGGTGCTGGGACCGGCCGCTATCCTCCATTCCCAGCATTGTGGTGGGCGGTGCTCACAGCACCGCCCGCCACAATGCTGGGAATGCACTGCATGCATTGTAATGTACATGTGACAGGCTCCGCGATTGTCCATGACAATGCACACGGGTACCATAGGTAGCCCCCATGTGCACCCCCACCCCCCATACCCTGGGGCCCGCAACGGGCCACCAAAAGCATAATCCGCATGCCTTTGCCGCCATGGAAAGGCGTGTTTCTGCCACCATACTAATTTGGAAGGCGGTGTCTAGCAGACACTGCCACCATATTAAACCCTTTTCTGCCCGGTCGATTTGTCGATCGGGCGGAAAAGCGGCGGACAGTTTTCCCGTCCGCCGCGGTACCCCACCATACTAATATGGCAGGGGTAAATGGGTGGCGGGCGGGGAAGGATGTAGGGCGGATCGCCACCGCCATGCGGGCGGTGGCGATCTGCCCTTCATCCTAATGACACCCTTAGTTTTCTTTGTTACCATATAGTGCTGTAAACTTGGCAATTTGAGGGAAAAGGGCATAGCCCAGCTTGATACCTCTATAACTATTACACTGCAGTGCTTGTCCTGACTTTCTACTATGGGGAAATGATGACCAATAGAGAATTCTCATGATCAAAATTGGCAGGCCGAGAGTACAGGCTGAGAATTTAATAATTTTAAAAAATGGATAATAGATCTCAGCATCAGACTTTAAATTTGCCTTTTTTCCTCCATGTGTAGTGTATCTTATTTGGATTTTTTTTTCAGTTTGCCAAGAAAGAATCTTCTCACATTACTCACTTTGTTCATAGATTCTTTGTTGGTATGCAATGTGCAGTGATTCCTTGAAGGAAGGCTTTGTATGAGTCCCACATTATAAATTGGTGAACTGAGTTAATAGTGATGAAATAGCCCTTGGTTTGTTCTTGTATAAAACTAATAAACTTTGTGTCATATAATAAGAAATTACCGGTCCAATGTGAGTTTTTCTAATATGCTCATATCCCTGCAAGTTAATAGAACCACAGAATTATACGAAAGGTGTTAGGATGCTATAGATATATTTCTTACTTTCTCTGCCAGTGAATAGGAGATTCACTGACAATTCCAGTCCTCCTAAAGCAATGCGAATGGACTGGAGGCTGTAGAATCATTTTTTAAACCTGTTTTTCTTTGTCAATCAAACATGCTCTGGACAGAAAGAAAGAAAGGAAGAAGTGCAGGTGCTAGCAATTAAGTGCTTGTACCGAGCACCGACCAAGACCAGCACAAATTAAGCACTGTCACCAATCTAAATGAGTCTCATCTGCATATCCTTTGCATATCTTTAAAGACTACATCAAGATATATTGACTACATTAAGATATTTTGTGCTGTGGTATTTAAGGAGGAGCAAAAGGTTCCATAATCTGGGCCTCTTCCTCTTCAATCTTAGGGCCCCAACCCTCTTGTACAGCATTCTGAGATTATCTGACACAACTACTTGAAGTGGTCTGCTGAAATACTTGCTAAGGCAGTCTCAACCCTGCCCCCCAATTGCCACAGCTGCCTGATCACTTCCATCCAAAACTTCACTGGGTAGGCCCTCCTGGGATTAGCTCTAGAGGTTTGGCTGCCTTTCTTTGTTTTAGTAGGAGTGAGCCTACTCAGGATAGGTGAAGAGTCAAGAATTAATTAGCACTTAAGGAACCTCACCCGACTCTTTCTTTTCTAGGAACAAGCCCAAGCTCTGTGAAATGGCCTGGTTGGGTGGAGAGGCCTTTGACCCTTCTGCTGATCAGCAGAATAACTAATGTGGTCCATTAGGGTGTGACAAAGGCCTGGAATCTACAGATGAGTTGAGCCAGAGAATTATGATAAATGCTCAAGTGCCATATGGAGTAAAGATATACCAAAAGTGACATTGGATTTGTGCTCAGGGTAAATTTGTACCCTAGGATTGGTACTTGGCCGGTGTCTCCAGGCCCATGTATGGTGAAACTTTACTTTCACACAAATTTCACCCAAGATGTATAATTCATTAAAGCGCCCATTTTTAACAGTTAAATACTACAGACAGGAATGATAACGACCCACTCACATTATTAAGGGTATCCCAGGTCAGCACCAATCCATGGAGGATCCCACTGTAACAGGCTACCTGTGTGCAGATATCAGGCTGACCTACACACTTGTGCACACATGTATGCTGATGTGTTAACGTGTAACCAGCCCAGATCCTCTTACCCAGCTGCGCAGCAGCAGACCTTATATTTAAAAGGCAGACACTGGCAGTTAACACTCTCAGCCTATTTTCACAGAATTTACACTGAGTGAAACTCCATTAGTGAGACTTACTCACAGTAAAAGTCCAAAACCAAGTAGACCAAAAAGCAAAAAATCCCGGGGGATTAAATGGGCAGAAGTAATTTGCATTGTTTAGATTCAAATGAATGAGTTGTATCATTTAAACACAAGATGGAGGTGTGCTTCTTTCTCTCTCTGATCTTTTGTGCACTGTAAGTGATAGTTTAGAGCAGCGGTTCTTACCCTTTTATCATCTGTGGACCCCCCATTGAATCACTACTGGAAGCCGAAAAAACCCGCCTAAGCAATTTCTATGATTTGAACCTCGAAACACTATACAAAATCATGTATACATCAAGCAGATGCTCAAATTAAGGACGTTATTTAATTTACAAACCAAAACAACATGAAAATTGAAATCTTAATTTTAATGAGAAAGTTGGAGCTCTTCAAAATCTAAGTTTATATCTAAAATACAAAGCAAAATGCAAGAATCTAGCATACCATTTTACCTTTTTTGTTCCTAAGGCATACTCTTTTTGTTAGTCTAGAAATACAAGAGCGACCCAATTGTCCATGTGAACACAGGTATCAGGTGTAAACTTGGAACATTCGTTCACATGGAACTCATTATGAAGACACACAATCTGATGTGACAGGAGTTTCCTGTCTTGAGTAAATCAAAGAAAAAATCTTCACTTATAAGACAAAATAATTCTGTCAAGAATGAATCTAGGCAAGACACATGAAAATCAATCAGTATGTCATTGTCATATTCAATTCCACCGATTTTTTTTTTAAATAACATGAAAATACACAAAAATCAAGCTTATGTGATCAAGTGAGTAAAGCTAGATTTTTAAGAAGCTGCAAGTGAAAAAAACCCATAACCAACATTAACATTAGTGGAGAAGTGTGGCTCGCTGGTTAGAGGAGGCATACCCTGAAGCTGAGGTCAGACCCGGGACCAGCATTCGATTCCTGACGTGGCAGGGTCCTGAACCCAATTGTCCACGGACTCGATAATTCTCGCTTCGGTGCCCACTCTAAGCACGAGTTCACACTATGCAGCTCTGGGCAACAAGCTTGCTTAATCTCCACAACGGCCCCCCAGGGCGGGATGCCTGGCTTTCACTTTGGGGATGCCCAGCACGGGTGATCTCACAGGGAAAAACGAGGACGGGTTCCCAAGGCAAGCGCCGAGATGCCCAAGGGTAAAATCGAGCGCTATATAAGAACACACATACATATTAGTATTTTACATAAGATTGCCTGTTGAGTTGAATAAAGGTAGCCACACCAGGGATTATCCCTGATGTATCGATAAAAGAGATGTCTGTCTTTAGATGGTGCCAATGGCTAAACAGGATATGAGGGTCTCATCAGTACTGTTTATAACCTGGGGCACAAATGAAATGTGCAAAATTATGACAAAGTCACGAATAACTGAAGGAAAGAATGGAAAATTGAAAGATACATACTGATTGCAATGTCAAACAAGGCCTGAATACTGATATAATGCCAAGGACGCAGCGATGGCTGCACGTCTTGAACACAGGAAGTAACGTGTTTGAAATAATACAGGGGCATATTATCAAGACAGGCGATAAAATTATCACCGTTATAGCAGAAGAAAACTGCCGCTAAAACGGAGATAATGGGCTTGATAATATACTCTAAGGAATTCCAATTAAAGCCCATGTTAAATGTGAAGGACATCTAACATGGGCTTCAATTAGAATTCCATACAGCATATTATCAAGGCCATTATCGCCGTTTTAGCTGCAGTTTTCTGCCGCTAAAACTGCGATAATTGTATCGCCTGTCTTGATAATATGCCCCACAATGTTTTAGATGTTGGAAGGGGCATACATATCGCATGGTGTTTTGTGTCTTGCTAAGAAGCTGCCTACCTGTGATAATGATAGAGTGTGGAAGCACTTGGTGCCAAGGTCACCGGGGTGCATTTAAGGATAATAGATAGATAAAGAGATACTCACAGGCTTTACATACAGTAGCGGGTAAATGAGAAAGAAAACATAAATGAGAATGTGACTCTAGGATTTACAACAAACCACATGTTTCTGGCTAAGTAATCAAGCACAATTGCAGTCAGGTTGATGTCCTTACCTATGAGTGTTTTGTCAATTGGTGCTGGTGTCTAAGAGCGGTGCTAGCTAGCAAACTCCCGGTCGCAAAATAAGCTAACTTCAATTTAGGAAGATCCACAGATGCATACATGTGATCTATTTAAATACCACAGCACATCTGACGCATAGAGTCCTCGTGGATGAGGCGTGGCCATGACAGTGAGCATTGAGGAGGGTGGGGAAGTAGAGCAGGTAGTGCATATGTGAGTCTCTGGCGAACACACAGGGGCATATTTACAATAACTGGCGCATCCCTGCATATCAGCAGGGATGCGCCAGTTATTGTGCGTCACAGCAGACCCCTCTTGCGCCACCATGGATGCGCCAAATTTACAATGCGGCGCACCATGGGTCTAGAATAGACAGATGCATGATGCATCTGATGCCGGAAAGGTGACGCATTGCTGGAGTTGCGCCGCAAGTGCGACGCAGCTCCAGCAAGGCTCGGGGTGCCCCTGAGCCTAACATGCTGTGTCAATCCTTATGCCTGCTTCAAGCAGGCACAGGGTTTTGATGCAGCATGGCCGTAAAAGTGACTGAGTGAAATCTTGTAGATTTCACTAAGCCACTTTTAGGAGGCGTACGTGCCCCGGTACGCCCCCCCCCGTGCCGGAACGCCCACATGTGGCTCAGGGCTATACATCATGATGCATCTCCCTAGATGCCTCATGTTGTAAATACACCGCAGAAAGGCGCTGGCTTTGCGCCGCCGCTACGTCACAAAAGTGACGCAACGGCGGCCCAAATGTGGGGTACGGGGCTTGTAAATCTGCCGCATAGTGCCTTTGAAGAATTAACTCATGGTTGGGAGAGGCATGTGATGTGCTGTGGTGTCAGCATTTTCTGGGTGTACAGGACCCAATGGATAGGTAATCACCACTATGGCTAGGGCTTGGCAGGCTCTGTTGCCACAGTAGTAGCAGGGAGTCAATTGAATGAGGAACACATGTCAAAGTATGTCTAATGTCCAGTAAGAATAAACTGGAGCCATATCAAGGAAGGGGGAGAATCACCCTTTACTACAAAAAACAATATACATAACAATTAAAATGCATAGACAAAGTACAATTACGTACACACAATAACTATAAAGTAAAAAATCAGTAGATGGTGGCTGTGTCATGACCAGCAGTAGACAATTAGATGATTTTCATTGTTCTTGATCTCCAGGTCTAGGAAGGGTAGACTATGGCAATTAATGTTTTGTGTGAATTTCAGATGGTGACCAATATGCTATCAATGTGCATGTTTGTCTGTATTCGTCTTCTTTTTTAAACTCAATAAAAAGAACCTTAAAAACACAAAATGTTGTGTGTGAATTTGAGGTGTGACTGAAAGTTGTGGTATTCTATGGACATTGTCAGGGTATTAAGGGGACCTCTCCAAATCATAACAATTCTGTGAATGTATCTTTTCCAACAGAGAATGTTGTTGAGGTATGGGTTAAAGTCAGTATTGACAAAGTCACTTTCAAACTGGCCAACATAAATTTTTGTCAGATTTGGTGTAAAAATAGCTCCCATGGATGTCCCTCAGCATTGTTGATAGTAATCACTACCAAAGAAGAAGTAGTTGGCAGTCAGGGCGATTTCTAGTTGGCTAACAATTAACTGAGTAGGTACGCAGTAAGGGGCAGGACGTTGATCTAGGACATGCCTAATTACTTCTATGCTCTCTCCTTAGGGAATGTTGGTATATAGGGACTCTATGTTGAGAGTCACTAGTATTTCGTGTGAGGGATCAAATTCCAAACTTCAATGAGGTTGATCATGAACGTACTATCGCGTAAATAAGTGTGCAGGAGTGGGACATGTTCTGATAAAAAAATTGAAGGATTCTCCAATGAGATCAAGAATAAGATCACAGCTTGATAATATGGGGCTTCCAGTTTACTGGAATCCTTGTGGATTTTGGTTAAGGTGTATGAAACAGATGTTCTCTGAGATTTTTTTTAAAGAAACTCGAATTCTTGTTGTATGAGGAACCCCTGTTCTAGTCCCAGAGTAGAGGTCGCAAGTATTTTTAATTTGATTTCTGGGAGAAGATTGTCAAATACTTTTTTTACGGTGGTTAGAGCTACTTATCTATCTAAGGATTTCTGCTTCATACTTTTGACTGTCCTGCATGACAATGCCACCCTCTTTATCTGCAGGCTTTATTATGAAGGAATCCTCGATTTTGAGTTCAAGTGACTGCCTCTTTGGCCATGACATGTTATATGGGGGTAAATGACCTTGCAATTCCGAAAGCATTAATGTCTTCTAGCACCACTTTCTCAAAGGCTAGTATTTCTGGGGGCATCATCGCATTCGGGGGGCTGAATGAGGAGGTGGGTCTAAGTTGGGTTGCAGAAGAGGCAGGAGGGGTGTCTCTGTCATAGAAGAAATATTTTAATCTGATTCTTTTTAAGAATCTGTGAAGTTCTGATATAAAGAAGTCTGTTCTTTCCATGATGACAAAGGAAAGACCTTTGCTGAGTAAGGTAATCTCATCAGAACTTAGTATGATTGGATAGGTTGAAGATCAGGATGCATTGCGAGGCAGTTGAAGTATTGACATCAAAGGATGTATCATCGGTATGAAATACTATCAAGTCAGTGTTCAGTAATATAGAGTGCCCCATCTCCCTGGTGTTTGTATGGTTGATTGTCTTTCCGGGCCCCCCTTGTAGTACCGCCTGCGGGTTTGGCGGTACCCAGGGTGCTGGTTTCATGGCTTCTCTCAGTTTCCTCTGATTCCTCTGCCCTATGGTGTTTGCTCTGATAAATGATTAGGGACTGGGCTGCCTGAATTACTACTAGTGTGCTCTCCTGCGTCTTCCAAGCTATCAGAGCCCCCTGAGGATTCAGAAAATGTGACCAATCTCTGGCTCTTGTACCTACCCCAAGTGATATTTCATTGCGGGGGCTGTGTCTGGGTGTAGTATTCATCAAGCAAATAAGGATGTGCCTTCTCTTTTGTGAAGTTCTTGATATCCTTTTGTACTTAATCAGCTTCTTTCTTCAACTCTGTAGTGTTGAGCTCATTGAAAGTTTTAATTAGTTTATCAAATGCTTATTTAGCCTCCTCTAGGTTGTCACAGCCCAGCAGTTCTTTCTCTAAATCTGCTATTTATTTTAGCTGTGTTCCAATGCTGTCTCTATACCAAGGACTATGCAATGTCTTCAGCTTGTTGTGGCAATATGGCTAAATCCGCCTTTAAACTGTCTGTTCTCTCTTAGGATACCCGGAACTTGAACACTTGTAGACCTAAGGGAATGATGTCTGTCATTGCTGCTTCACTTGAGGCTACCAATAGTCCATATTAATCTGATTGCGTGTGCTGTACTTGCACTGATAATCCAAATAAAGATAATGATACCAACGTAATTTTTACCATTCTACTTCACATTTTTTCACACATACAAAACGTTTTAAACTTTCTTTATATACTTTATTGACCAGCTAATAATAATTATTTTTATGAGCTGCCGCGGCCACCCTGAATAGGTGTCTCGGACCCCCAGGGGTCCTCAGACCACAGGTTAAAACCACTGGTTTAGAGTTCTAATGAATAAAGAATTGCTTTTTGATTGGGGGGCCGTTTGATACCAAGACCTGGGAGGGTTGTGCTGGGGAATGTATACTGTCTGAGTTGTTGCGACTGCCAATGTATTATATTTGAAATGTGCTGTGCATAGTCAGCGTGATCTATAGATGTGGCTGGCTGGATGAGAGATTAATGGCTGCCATTCTGCTCAAACTTGGCATGGGATGGTAATTATACTAAAGAGAACTACTAATTATGAGATACTGTATTTCTTAAAATTCCTTACTTCTACTTTTAGATGACTGAACAATGCCAGTATGCGGTAAAAAGTGCTTTGTTCCTAATAAGGCACAGAACACATATAGTGTTCCTTCACAGAACACATTAACCAGAGAAGAGGCCAAGAAGTTACAGAATATGTAAAGGAAACATCAGTTTTTCACTCTTTATTTTCCAATGCAAGGGGCGCCTGATTTTGACCTGGAGTTCCATTGTCTCCGATCTTGTCAAGCGTTTACAGATAGATATTGACTCTTTCTGGTAGTTCGTGGGAAATTAAACACAGAGGAGGTTGTATCAGATAGCAATTAATTTTCCCGATATGGAAAAGACAAGCTATTCTAACCATTTACCACATCAGTTGACCCCAATGGCTCAAGTACCAGTATGAGGAGAAATTGTAATTCAGTCAACAGTGTGCTTGTGGGTAGATCTAACCTACCACTAGCAAACTGCACAGTAGTGGGAATTGCTCAGATACTGAGAGATTGGTTTGCATATTGGGACTTGGTAGATTTTTGGAGGGACAGAGACCTACACCACAGGAAATCTTAATTTTACACTCCAGTTCTCAACATTTATGTTAGGATAGGTATTATACTCAGCTACAAGCCTGCGGTGTAGATTTATACATGATGCATGTTTATACAAGACAGTTTGTGACCCTAAGCCATTACTATGTGAACTCCAATGGGGAAGACACTTTGCCATTATCCCCACTTGGAAATTGAAATCCAGTGCACCTGAAGGAGCTGCATTTTGTATCATTATAAGAGTGCAAACAGGGCATTCTTTAAGTAATGAATGATGTGTCGACGTTCAATTCTTTGGTTGAGAGGGGCGCCTTTAAAGTGGTCATATAGAGGCATTGTATAAAAACCATTACATTGGTGAGGAGGCTTTTGGAGAGCAAGTTTGTGGGAGCTGAGGAACGGTTACTGAAGATGGAACTCCATAGTCCAGGTCCATCTGGGGTATCAAGCTGAGTTTGCAGAGCAAAGAGAAAACACTCTTGTCTATTAAAAAGGTTAGGATACCTAGATTGTAGGGAATATTTGACCAGAGTTTATAGGGACGGTGATGAGACAGGTGGGTTGTTAGCATGGTGGGCTAGACCGGGTGAGATGGAAGCCCTCATCAACAACATTTGCACAACATCAAGGGAAATTGTACCTTTCCAGGAAGACATCAACCAAGTGCTTGCTGTCTTTTACACTGACTTGAACAAAATTGATGATGAGGTCCCAGAAACAGACATAGGTTATTAATTGAATAGAGTGAGACTGACATTGCTACCGTGGTGGCAGACTGAGTGGGTCAGATGCTCCAGTCACGACATCTGTAATGAAAGAAATGCTGATCGGTTCCTGGTGAAATGTTACTTTATAATCTGGGATATAGTGGCACCTAAGCTCACAGAGTTGTCCTAGGTGGTTCTGCAGGGGGCTCTTTACGGCTCTGAAGAATGAAGGATTAATTGTGAAACTACAGAAATCCGGCAAAGGATGCCTAGGTACTGCTAAATTATTGAGTTGATATCACCTGGCGACTCACAGCAGCTACAGGTAGGTCCAACTTGAGAAAAAACTGAGGTCTGTAAATTGAGATTTTCACCTCACCCCCGAACAACAGGTGTGAGCCACAGATTCATAGATCTAGCCATCATATTTGCTGAACTGCTGGTAGCCTTTTCCTGGACATAGGTGAGGAGGGGCAGACACTGGTAGAGTTTGAGGTGCGAAGATGGGCTGACATGAAAAGCGCAAGTTTTTACATGAAAGTTAAAGGACTAAGAACACTGGAACTTTGACAAGTTTGAGAAAAGTTGCTGACTTTATTGTTTGGGAGTGGGGCGGAAGGATAGTAAGCATGGCCCAGGATGATCTGAATGCTTGGTTGATTGGAGGCGTGTCCCCCCCCACCCCCCAAAGTATACTGGCAAATAAGCCATAGATAACTGATGGATTTTTAGGTACCCCCAACAACAAGGACAGCTGACTGTGGCTCTATTATACAGCGTTGTCCCTGTTCCTCTCCCATGAGGTTTTCCAGTGTTGGTAAACACGATTGGGCATGCACTTGTACAGATGATTTTGAATATACTAGTCACTAAATTGCCTGTGGAGGGATTAAAAGAAATACTGTACAAGACACCAACGTCAGTTTAAAGTTAAGGAGTTGTTAGGACTTATTTATTCAAAAACATAAGTCGACACAGATTCGTACAGCCAGTCGTGGCCCGTGCAGATAAGTGCGGAGGGGCGGTGGGGTGGCTAAATGACCAAAGACGGAATAGGGAAAATAAATAAATAAATAAAACCACTTGTCCTGCGCTGGCCGAATTGCAGAGTCCGCAATGCGGCGAGTGCAAGGTAAGTGCTTTAATTAATTAATTTAATTTATTTTCCCAATTCCATCCTTGGTCACTTCCACTCCACCACGCTTATCTGCACAGGCTGCCACTGCGTACTGCTGTGGACGAAGGGAATACTTGTTTCTTGACATGCATTTGTATTGACACTAAGAAAATATGACCGAATCTACTACAGTATGCATTAAATATGGCTCAAGGTGAGACTCCTTTAGTAAAAATTCAACAAACATTTGTGACTACAAGGACATCATTCAATATAAGAACAACCTGAAATGGAAAGTCAGAACATTTATTTTTTCACCTGATGCGTTTAGTTCACCTCTTTACAGAACGGGGTATAATGGATTGAAGGAATTCTTTAGAATAGCCCTTGTATATTGTTCGGAATTACATTTTCTTGAAGAGCTGCCAATTGCATCTACATTTCAGGCACTCTTTCTTACATTTCAAAATATTTCTGCTTATTTTTCATGGTGGCTTCATCTGTCCTGGGTATGTGTGACTTTATACTCATTACATTGTAATTTTTACCTTGAAATGTTCTTCCCAAGTCCTGTGTTTAAGGGACTGAATTAGGACTGAATGTGCATTCATGAATTGATTTAGATTTAATGTTATGTACGAATACACCACCATAATGTTATGCTTAGAAATACATCTGCTTCTGTGCTACTGAGTGTGCATTCTGTGGTGGAGTGCCATGTATACATGTTGAACATCCACAAGTTTGTGAACATTCACAAACCTTTCCAAGGCATATTCCAACCATGGTGCAGTTAGAGATGTACTTGTTACAAGATCAAAAGTAAATTCCATTCCACTTTAGGAAAGTGGAGGAACATTACAAAATCAATGCAGGATTTTAGGGAAAGAGTTTGTTCGGTGGAAAGTAGATTTTTCCCCAGTGAAAACAAAAAAAGTCACTTTCTATACGTTTTTACATGTGTAATTGCTCACAGTTTACAACTCGGAATGTGTAATTGCTTCAGCTTGCTAGTAGTCGTGGAAAATTCAGGCTCTTGTATCTTGCAATTAATGCTCATGGAAGTCTTTGAGAATTCCCAAAACGCAAACATCTTCACCAAAACGTAGGTGCTATTTTAAAACTTTGTAATTATAGCTTGCAACAAGCCAACAAACCCGAAAAGAGTAAAACAAATTTGGTAGCAGTGATATGCGAATGTCCACACTTCCCACAATACAAGATATGTTGCAATATCTCAGAGTAAACAGGTAAAGAACACTGGGGCATATTATCAAAGGGGTTTATCTCCGCTTTTTTGGCTTTAAAAGCCAAGAAAGCGGAGATAAAATTATCTCCCTATTACCTAGCTGTCGCTAACACCAGTTAGCGACAGCTAGTTGGAGATAGCGTCCATTTTTGGGCCCCGCTTTGCATATCAGTGATATTTATCACTAATGACATGTAAAGTGGGCGTGCCAAGATGTTAGCGACTGGAAACAGTCGCTAATATCGCTATCTTCTATTACCAACTTTTGGAGATATTCGCGCTAAGCGTGAATATCTCCAAAAGCTAACACCTGCCCTGAGCAGTTCTTAGCCATGTTATCCAATGGTAGGTGGATATCATGGCTAAGAGCATTAGCTCGGTAATGCATGAATATCGCTGACTTTTCAGCGATATTCATGCATTTCGGCCGATTTTTATCGCTTAGGAGATTAACCTTGATAATAGCAAGGTTCCTAAGCGATAAAAATCGCCGCAGCTCGGCGATAAAAATATCGCCGCTAAACCAACATAGCAATAATTTTCGCTAGTTGTTGGTAATATGCCCCACTATGCTACCCAGATAGGGTACGATTCATGAAGGAAATCTTCACATGCCAAGATCATATCAATTCAACCCGGACCACCAACACAATTCAAAACAGTGTGTTCATGAAACAGATCTGTTTATTGTTGATTATGAAGAACCGCATTCCAACATAACATGCATAGTCCAAATACAGAAGACAGCCGACACGTGTTTCGTCATTTTTCCCTATAGAGATACCCATTTGCCTACATCTCATAAAGTATGGGTGTTTTCCATTCCTTTGCCTAAAATGGCAAGAGATTTACTCCAACTTGTATTGTTAACTTTCCAAACCCAGCCCCAGGGTGGCAGAGGATCAAAAATGGGATTGTGAATGCTCACATGCCTATATACTTGGGGTCAGGGGTTAGTCACAGACACACAAGGTTAACCATGCACTACCAGTGCCTTGTGCAGAACTTACTATTTCTATTTCTATTTAGGGGGTTTTATAGAGCGCTTGGTGACGCACAGCGTGGGGTCCCGCGCTAAGGAGCTAATACCTACTGGAACTTACAAGTGTGGAAAGAACTACTGTGTAAATAAAGCAGTCTCTTACTTATTACTCTCTTGTAATTGTAAGGCATGAATATATGTTTGCTAGGTATTGTTTTGTCCCTTCTTAGAAGGTGCAAAATGTGATTTCTGTGAAATGTGTGACTTTCAAATTTGCCAAATTCTGGTAGATTGAGGAGGTGTAACATTCAGCATAATTCTTTGCTCGTGGGGGACTATATTAAGCAGAAAACTCTTTCAAGGATGCAGTTTCTCCTCAAACCAATCTTGTGCCTCTATATCTCAATATTAGTTTTGGAGTTACATTTTCACACACCTGACCAGCAAATGAATTTTGCAAAACTTCTCAATTCAATGTAATTCAATTCAATAAACTTCTCAATTCCAAGTAAATGTCACAACATTTTAGGACATTTCACTAAGAGAATAGAATGATTTTGTGCACCCAAACTCTAAACATATATTTATGAGCAAGATGCTCTTTGTGATCATGCCCCATGGTCTATTAGACCCTCTCTTTACTTGCTTGATTCTGGTGTACCCACATCTTTAAAAATATGTTGTTGTGTACCATTAGACAGATTGCATGTTGCTACGTTCATAAATGAGAGAACAGAGATGTTCACTGTCTATGCTTTCTGTTAAACGTTTTTGAACCACTAGCCTGATTCGTACATCTATTCAATATTACTTTTAGACTATTGTGATGCAGGATAACTTGAATGTGTTTGAGGCTGATGTCATTGTTTGTGAAGCTGCTGAGGAACAATTGTTCTTCGTCTCAGCTGGGTCTGTTTGCACTGTTGGCATATCTTTTGTCCTTCTACTGTTCCCATCTATTCTCAATCTAGAGATGTCCATCTTGCTTCACCATGCTTCTCTGGACATCAGATTTTCTTGACCCTCGCAGTGGCTGAATTCCTGGTAATCATCTTTCAGCCCCATGCTCCCTCTTCAAATAGACAACTTTTTCATTATGTTTTGTTGTTGTATCTTCTTTTCTATTGAACCCAATGGTTGGACCTGGCTGCACACATTGCTTCCAGCATTCATTCGTATGAAAAAGGGCCTAAGGCAGTTGTTTAGGGTTCTGGAGTAGCTTCCATCAAAGTACAGGCAAACCACAATAGTGGTGTCAGTGGAGGGGAACATCCTTTACAACGAAACTATTACAACGCTGTACCATTACAAGGCAGGTTTTACAACGAAAGTCGTTACAACAACTTTCGCTGGAGGGCGCTCTAGGATAGGGAATAGTTTAATTTACTATCCAACACCTTCCCTACTATCCACGGGGACTGGAGTTGGAATAGTAAATTAAACTATTCACTATCCAGCGCCCCCCAACGCAAGTCGTTGTAACGACTTGCGTTTTAAAACCTGCGTTGTAACGGTGCGCGTGGTAATACCACGCGTTGTACCGTCATACATCCGTCAGTGGATATAGAGAAAGCATTTGACACACTTAACTGTGCTACTTACAAGCAGAATTTAGAAAAAATAAGACTGGGAAGCAACTAGTGTATCTGGGTTAGACTACTGTCCACACAGGGATGTATAAGATCTACCAGGGCATCAGCCAGTGGTTCCCACTCTCCCCTGTAATGTTTGCACTTGCCTCAGAACCATTTGTGGAACTCATGAGACAAGAGGGAAGATGGTGGGGGGTCCTCCTTGTGGACAGAATTCTTCTCATCTCATCCCATTTGGATGATGAGCTCCTTTATTCGAAAAATTATGAAGTGTGTATGTGTCCAATGGTGCAACAATAGAGGAATTTGGTAGAAATCCGGACTTAAGGTGAACTGTTCCAAAGGTTGTGTGTTTCCAGTATTATAAGAAATGAGATGTAGTCCACAAATACACGCAGAACACAACACAGCATGGAAAAGCCACACATTTTTGTAAGTTCAGAAAAAGTTTATTAGGACAAAAGATTTACAATAATGTGCAGAATATAAAAAAACAATGAAGGCAGTAGGTTCATATACAATGTAACAAGTGGGTTTAGAAAATAAACAGAGTATAAATATAACCAATAAAAAATGCAAATACAGTCACAAATAATGATAACATAAGCAATATTGTACAAAAGAAGGTATAAATAGAAATATAAATTAACACAAAGGAAGTCATGGAGGTTTAGTAACTTCTTGCTGCAAGAGGTCTAGGGGTAGTAGAGCATTTAGCATGAACGTCAATGAATAAAATGACCGGAGCCCATGAATCAGAGCGCTTGGATGCCAAATGTGAAAAAGCCCCACATTTAAATATTCATTCAGATCATGACCACTGGGCGGAGGAAAGCTAGAGAGGGCAGTGGCGTCTTTGAGGAGAAGCATTGCTTTAAGAAGGGCACTGAAACTGTCAGTTGTGTGGTATGTTCTGCTGACCATGGGGATGTTGTACACTTTATACATTTTCTGATTTGGATGCCAAGGAAATGGTTTAAGGAACTACATGGGGAGATGTTAATCACTGAGTAGCACTCAAGGTGTTGAAATTGCCAGTTTCAGATGGGAGGTCAGAGGGCTCATGAATTAGAAGGGTACAACTTAGATGTCCAGATTCTGTGATGGATAGATGGGCTGCAGCTGGAGGAAATCAGCGAACGGGGAAGCTGTAAGTACACGAGCATTACGGCCATTGATCACAGGAAGTGGGTACAGGGTCCAGCAGCTACCCAAATTGGTAAAGATAGCATTAAAGTGTTGAAACCTCATCACACAGATAAGCTCAAAGACACCTCTGTATCCACCATCTTTACCACTGGAGGATTTTCCCGGTATACAAGAATACATAACAGCCACCTAATTGCTGGCATGGATAAGAGTGGGGATAACTCAGGTTGGGGAGATCTATGAGGCAGGTGAATTAAGGACTTTGGAATCGCTGATTGAAGAACTTGAGATCCCAGCGGACCAATCCCTGGTGTATGGGACAGTAATTTGATCCTTGTGAAATGAATGGAGTCCACTGAAGCACTAACACAAGACGTTTTGCAATTGATATTTAATTTGGGAAGTGGACTTAGAACTATAATTTTGTTCCAAAGGGCCATCTTAAAATTGATTGGATGTAAATTAAATAGAGTAAAGGAACATTGGGAGACGAACCTGGGATGAAAATTAAATTAGTTGGAATTGAACAGAATATTTGAATGCAATTGTAAGATGTCCAGTAATACTAAATTTAGATAAATACAATGTTATTGACACTGCATAGAATAGGCAAGGTGCTGGCCACAGATAGCCTGCAGTGCCCAAGATGTGGTTCTCGAGATGCAGATTTGTTCCATATGGGGTGGGTTGATTCTGAGAATGGTTTACAGAATCATTGGGTGACACATTAGACATAAAAAGCTGTTTGCGCCTGAAAGTTGCTTTTTATACTTATTTCCCCTCCCAAAACTGAAAAAGGCAGCAAATAGATTCCTGGATTTGGCCTTAGTCCTGGCAAAGAGCTCTATAGGGATGCACTGGAGATCAGCAGCTACCCCATCACTTCCACAATGGACAACAGACATTGAGATATGTGCTAAATGTAAGAGAATAATCTTACTTGAAGAAGGGGGACACAGAGGCTTTGCTTCCTCTAACTGATCTGAGGGACAAGGATCTAGCAGTTTTTCACTGAACTTGTCATTTGACCCAAACATGATCATCTGTGGGTAATAGAATGATTGAAAGCCCACCCTAGGTAGATAGACCTCATAATATAAGGGGGCTTTGCACAGGGGGATACTGTTTCCTCAACTTACACTCAACAAACACACATGCTAACATACTGTGTACAAAAACCTAAATGCGGTGATGGAGAAATTAGAGCAGAAACAATTGGAATAACCTTAGAGAGGGTGTTTACGTGACTGTGAGAGGGCACACGTTTAAGTTAAGTTTTGTTTATAAAACAAGATTTGTGGTGAATCTAGGAGTGGAGAAAGCTGTTACAAAATTAGCAAAAAACTGGCATCAATAGTGGAGAAAATACAGGAGGATGAAAGGGAATGAGTTATCCTTATGTAATTTAATAACATGTTTGTAAAGCCAAACCCAGTGAATTGCTGATTGACAATGAATATGTCCTTAGAATGCTCAAACCTTTAAAAAACTAAAGAACTGTATAAAAAACACCCACAAAGACTAGTCACAGATTGTTGTGCAGTTATACAAAGCATAGATATTGAATATAGGATTGAAGGACAGATTTTACCAAATACACCTGAAACAGAACATGCATGTTCTCTGCAGGGAGGCTACAGTACATACTTATTAAAGTATAAAACAATGTAAAACATTATTTTGATTACATTTGATATAATGTGATATTGAAATAATATTTAGTAGAGTTTGGCCAAAAAAAGATTGACTGACATCAGCCTTGTATTTATTTTATTCCCGAAGACTGGTATTGAAGATGTGAGCTTGAACATCTGCCCTGAGATATGAGACGATGGGGCTGATTTAGAGTTTGGAGGAGAGGGTACTCGGTTGCAAAGGCGACAGAGCCTCTACGCCAAACTGAAGGCCACCTGCCTGATTTACTGACGGGCAGACCTTAAGTATGTAGACAGCAAGGATTTCGCCATCACCAAAATACTCCTTCAACGGCCCAACAGAGTAAGCGTTGTCCAAGCTTTGACCATGTGTCTACTCTCCCGATTTAGAGTGAGTGGACACAGCCATTTTTAAGTTTTTCAAACTGCCACCCAAACTGTGCAAGTAAGTCAAAGTAAAAACTTTTCAATGACACCGAAGCCATGGAAGAAGTCTCATTGCTTTTTTTATTTTCAAAAAACAAATCCCAATTTGGGATTTTCTATTTGAAAATAAAAAAAGAAAATGAAAGATTTTGAATGCCATGTGGCAGCGTCATGTTGACGGAGCCGCAAGGTACACTTTCAATATATTTAAGGAATCCCCTTGACAATGGTTCCTGTAAATGTTAAAGATGTCCACTGGGTCAACGGAAATCTGGGCGGAGTACCCTTGCCATGGCATGAGTAAAGTACTCGATGGCGACTGTACTAATACCGTCCAGCAAACTGTAAATCGGCCCCAATATTTGTGAACAAACATTAGAAGTTTGGGCCACATGTATCAAACAATTTTGCATTTGCAAACAGTGCGAATCGGTAATTTCGTCCATTTGCGAATGCAAAATAGCCTTTCAAGATGTATGAAAAGCTTTGTAGTCACAATTTTAGGTGAAGACAAAAATCGCAAGTTACGATTCCCTTAACACATGTACTAAACATTTTCTAAATGCAAACTGTGCATTTAGCAAAATGCTATTACATCGACTTCAAGTCAATGGTAACCATGTGGAAATTTTAAAAAATGCACAAAAATGCATTTTTCAAAGTGCCATGTAGCGTACATGTGCACATTTTTTTTATTTTTGGGTGCCTCAGGGGGGCCTAGGCCCTTGGGCACCCTTAGCTTTGCATTCCCATATTTGTGATTGCCAAATAATAATTGCAAGTTACCCCCAGGTCCCTCCAGCCCTCATCCCATTCCTTACTTATGGAGATGACCATCTCCCTGACAGAAAAAAGAACAGAGGAATACTGGGATCCCCTTCGAGTACTTAACCAGTACATACCCAGCATTCCGCCTGCTCTTTTTTCTGTCTTCAACAGGAATGGGACAAGGTGCTGGGTCCCCTGCTTCTGGTCCCCGTCTGGCTGCTGGACTGTCCTGGACGGTGTTGGTTTTGGGTGCCTCCCAGCCTGCTGGGCTTGCCGAGAGGCGCAGATGTTGCTGCCAGCCCTTTGTTACTGGTGCACCGGTCCAGCTGATCAATTCCAGATTGCAGAGGGCACATCTTCCTGGTGACTGGGCACAGTGGAAGAAGCGCTCGGGATGCTGGATGGCGGCTCGGGGGCTGTGCTATTTGTGCCCATGGAGTGCCTGGCGGCCTGATCAATCCTAGATGGCTGGTGGGGCATGCCTGGGCTGGCTGTTGGTGCTCTATTGGAGCAGACAGTGTGGTCTGGAGTCTGCCGTCCCTGATGGTGAGTACAGCGTAGCAGTTTTCAACTCACTTTTCCTTTGCTTTCTGTTTTTTTTTACGTTAGTCTGCCTGTGGATGCCCAATTGATTTGGTGTTCTATGCCTGTCTTGTTTTTTCCCGCTCACTTTCAGGTCCATTATGTTGAGTTACTCATTACAATTATTTCCATATATATATATATATATATATATATATATATATATATATATATATATATATGAATATGCGTCTCTTTTTGTCGCATGCTTGTGGACCCCTTGTGTTCCCTTTCGCTGTACTGGGCATCTGCTCTGTCCTTTAATGGCAGCTGCCCTAGGGTGGCTACCAGCTCGGGGACATGCTAGTGTTGCCCATGGGGTGTCTAGTGACCGGTGTTGTCATTTGCCTGCTGCCCAGGCACTGGGGCTGTTGGTGCGTGCCTGGGCTGGCTGGTGGGGACATTGGTGTGGCGCACTTGGTGGTCAGGAGTCAGCTTGGTGGTCAGGAGTCAGCCAGTCGGGTGTGGAAAGTGTTGTGATTCTCTCCTGCTTCTTCGCTTCTTTTCCTGGTTTTGCTCTTGCTTGGGGGCCCTGTTGTTCCCCTTTGCTGGGCTCTGCTCTTCCCTGGCCTTGCATTGTGGCTGCCCTTGGGTGGTGGGTGGCTCGGGACTGTGTCCGGGTTGCCCCTGGTGTGCCTGGTTACCGTTGGGCCGGTTTTGGCTGTGCCTTAGCACTCTGGCTTTGAGGTGCACATGAGTTGGCAGGTGGGGCCATTTGTTTGGCAGAGGTGCTATAGGGGATCTGCCAGCCCTGGGTTGTGTCTGTGTGGCGGTCTTTCCTCTCCCTTCTTTCTGCTATGTGCTGATTTGAGGCTGGGACTGTTGCGATCGGTGTGCCATGGAGTCTCTGGCTTCCTTTGCGCAGGCTCTATTTTTAGTGGTGGGATATCTGCCTGTTGTGTCAATGGTGCCTCTGTGACCAGGTTGAGTCCCTGCGGTGGTGGTGGAGTCCTGACTCTTTTCGCTTGGGGCTTGGTCTTGCCATTTGGGCTTAGTCCATTGGGGTTCCTGCCTGCAGCCTGCTGGTGTTCTTCGCACAGTATGTTGTGGCACCGGGAACAGGGCTTGTGCCTCCGGTGTCTCCGGTCCCTGTTATTCCCGGACTTTCCTGCTATTGCTGTGTCTGCATGCATCCAATTTCTGCCCTGTCCCTCTTTACGTCTCTGCTCCCTCAGTGGGTTGTGCACCTGTGTGCCCTCTGGGCTAGTTCTTCCTTGGGTTGTGGTATCGCTCGAGCTGGTTGTGGGGCTTTGGCTCTGCCACTATTGTGGCCACGCAGTGCCTTGATTTGGGCCCTCGTTGGCCTGTGTCTGTTGGGTTGGTGGTGCATTCTCTGCCCTTGTCTCCTGGTTGGGGGCTTCCTGTTTGGGGGAATTGCCTCCGGGAGGTGTCTTCCTGAGGCTGTTGGGGCCTTGTAGGCTTGAGGGTCACCTTTTGGGTGTCTGCCTGTGGACCTTTACTGGGTTCCCTTTCTCCAGTCGCATTGCACCTTGCTTGGGTGTGGGTCTTTCGGTCCCCCTGTTGGTCCTGCGATTGTGTGCCTATCATAGCTGGGCCCAGGCTGGCCTCCCTGCCCTTTGGCCTCTCCTCTGTGCCTGCCAGGCTGGACCATGGCATTGGTATGCCAGTGCTGGCTGCTTGGCTTCCTGCCAGTTTTTGTTCCCTCTGTGGCTTGGTTGTGGATGGTTCCAGCGGTTTGTTATCTGCCCTCGGTGGTTGGGGGTTTCAGGATTGTGGCTGTTTGGCCCTGTGCCGCTCCTGTGGGGTTGCTGTGGTGGTGGCCTCCTGTCTTGGCAGATGAGTCTATGGCTCAGTCGGTTGGCTTCTAGGGTGCCTCTGAGGATGCCCTGTTTGTCTCTCCTGTTCTTGTGTCCTGGATTGGTTCTTGTTTCCTGCCAATTTAACTCTGGGGCTGGTGGATGACTGCGTCTCTGTCAGCTCTGGGGCTGTCTTGGGACTCGCTTGGGGTGGTTCCTTGGTGTTGTCCTCTGTCCTCCGGGCCGGTTGGTCGCCTGGTTGTTCGGTTGGGGGTTTCCTCCCTCCCGGTTTCCTAGATTCCTCTTCGGTAGCCACTGGCTTGGTCTTCTCCGGTCCTGTCTTTTACGCCTTCCCTTGACCTTCTGGTTTGTGGGTGTTGTTTTTGGTGTGTTTTGTTGGGACAGGGTCTTACCTGTTGGACCTGTTTGGTCTTTGGGATCTCCTGGCCTTGGTGGCCTTGGGAGTTTGCCTTGCCTCGCTCTTGGTGCTGTGCCCTGGTCGGGTTCGGGGTCTGCTGGTGTACGCCCCTTGTTTTTCCATGGGCCGGTTCCTGTTGTTGGCTTTATTCTTGGTGAGGGGTTGTGCTTCATGGGGTTCTGGCCTCTAGTTTCTCCCCTGCCATTTCCTGTCATTTTCTGTGTTTCTGGCTGCCTGGTCCTTCTGGTTGGTGTTGGGCGGCTGGTGTTCTGGTGCTAGTAGGGCCTGCTTCAGTCTGGCCGCGACTGTGCCTTGTTGAGCAGAGTTTTGGGTGTGTGCTGCGGTGACCCCTGCGTTCTTTGTGGGTGCCTCGGTCTTGGCCTGTTGGCCTGTCCCTGTGCCCCGGCTCCAGCTCCTTCTTCCTGTAGGACTGGTTTGGCAGTTCTCCTGTGTTGACGCTGGTGGTTAGTGCTGGACTTTCCAGCCCTGGGGCCTAATCCTCCGCAGAGTGTTTTCTGTGGCTGTGCCCTCTGGGCTCTCTGGTGGCTGGGTCTGTCAGGTTGGGGCTCTTGGTCGGTGCTCCCTCCCTTCCTGTTTTGGTCTGTGTGGCCCAGCCCTTGGTTGGTCCTCTGGGTATGTGTCTTGGCCCTGTTGGCTGGCCCTGTACTCTTGTTTCTGGACAGGTTTGCTGTGGGTCTCCTCGGTGGTGTTTGGATTGGTCCTGTTGTTTGCCTTGTCACCCTTTGTTCCTGGTTGGGGGTGGGCCTTTTTGGGTCTTTCCTTGCTTCCCCTCGACTCTCCTTTTGGGGTTTGTTGTGGGTCTTTTCTGCTTTGTTGGGAGTTCTCTTCATTGTCTGCTTGACAGCGCTCTCTGTAGGTTCTGCTACCGGGTGTTTGGGGCTGCTTGGTGGTGCTGGCATGGCAGCCTTCTGGCCCGGTGGGCTCCCTTTTGGGCTTTTTGTGCCCTGTGGGGTGATGCAGCTCTCCTGGTCCTCCTTGTGCTGTTTGTTTCTGGTGGAGTGGTTGCTTCAGCCCCTTTGGGGCTTTGCCTTTGGGCTTGGTGTCCCTGTGGTTGGCCTCCTTTCCCGCTTTGGTTTTGTTTGTCTTTGCCTTGTTGCTTTCGTGTTTGGCTCCCTTCTGCTTGGCATTTGTGGGGGCTGGGGTCAGTGGGGCCTGGGTGCACTGCTTGCCCTTTTTTCTGTTGGTGGCTGCCTCCTTGGTGCTGCTGGTGCCTTCTGCTTCCGGAGTGCTGGTTCTTCTGGTCGTTTGTTGTGTCCATGTTGGCCTGACCCTGGCATGCTGGTGTCTGGTCACTTTGGGTCTTCTTCCGTGTGTGGCCTTCTCTCTGTCCTTGTGTTGAGGGCAGTCTATGATGCTTCCTTGATGGGTGCTCTTCCTCCGTTGTTGGTTTGAGGGCGTTCTCGGTGGGAGTTGGCTGCCTTCAGGAGGGTGGCACTGTGGGTTGGCTGCTTTTTTGGTTCGCCTTGTTATCTTCCCCTGATTATTCTGGGGGGTGTGGCCCTGTTGTTTGGTTGGGAGTGTTGCATGCTGTGTGCTCCTCCCTGTGTTCTTCTGTGTGCTTCGCTTGGGATGCTGCTTTTCGGTTTGGTGTCCTGTGTATTCTTTGGGGATTCGGAAGAGCGGGGTTCTGGCTTTTCTATGCTCCATAATTAAGGAATGGGATGAATACTGGAGGAATCTGGGGGTAATGCCCCAATATTTATTGGTAATCTTCATTACTCCTGGTCCCGTTATCCTCGTCCCATTCTTTACGTCCCCCCAACCCTGACCGCTGGACGGCAGGCCTTCTGATGGTGGCTTGGTAGTTCAGGTGGAATGATGGGTAAGTACTGGTTAAGTCCTCGAAGTGGGAGGGGGAGGGTTTAGCGGTACAAGCATTCCTCTGTTCTTTTTTCTGTCAGGGAGATGATAATCTCCATAAGTAAGGATGGGACGAGGACAACGGGACCAGGAGTAATGAAAATTACCAGTAAGTAATAGGGCATTAGCTAATGCAAAACCATTTGCTCCTATGGGCTCCTATGGGCCTGTATTACCTATAAGTGATTACCTATTTAGCGAATGGCTATTATTAAGGAATTGCTAAATCTTTGGTGATTCCTTGCATGCATAGCATTTTGCATTTACCAAATAGGGATTCAGTAAAAATCGCTATTTGATAATAGCAAAATGCTTTTTTGATACATGTAGCCCCAAATCTTTAGTTTTCAGATTGTGGTGGTAGGGTTGTAGCCAGAGAGCTGATCAAGGCATTTCATGAATGACATCTAATGTTTTACTAGATAGAATGGACATTATTTTGTTTTCTGAGCCCAGTAATATCTCAAAAAGCAGCAATGTTTACCTCTTTCTAAACAAGCCATAATACTTGAGAGTGACCAGAGTAAATTGGTTTATAGAAGTTAAACCAATAACTAATAGCAACCTCTCACCCCATATCACATTGATACTAGAACAGTAGAGGGACAATGGGCTTCAATTTTCTACGCTGAAAATAGCTACAATTGTCTTAGGTGTTGAGGGGATATCAATATCAAAAATAATCCTGGGATTCTTAATTTTCTCAACTAGATGAAGTGGAAAGTTGAAGATTTGCAGTAGTGTTGTGAGAAAGTGAGCTTCTCCCTTTGAGACAAAGATGATCAGTTTAGCCTTTGAGGCATTACCTTGGAGGAAACTGATTGACATCCAAGACTGAATATCAATAAGTAATGTTGTAGGCTGAGGGCAGGAGTTTGGATGGAAGAAAATTAAATATAGGACTTTGTGTCATCAGTTTATTATTGCAAAGCTAAACAACTATCCCTAAATAAATCAAATAATGGTCTCATGCATATACCAAGTAAGGCCGGTGACAATGCTGAGTCTAAACTGCTAGTCTCAGAGGATATCCACCATATCAGAGGTAGAGAACCCTTTTTTAACCTGCTGAGAGAAAGAATCAGAAAAGAAGAAAACCCAGTGGCGGCTGTCCTGCAAAGGTGGAGGAGCACCGCCTCACTGCTCTGTGACCAGTTAAAAAAGGGAAAATATATTGATAATAATACAATGCTGTTATCATTTTATTTTTCCATACTGGCTTAGGGGCAGGGCTGGGCTGACCAGAGCCGGGGGAGGAATGGTGGGCACACTCGAAGTATGCATAACCGCTTGGCTGGCTGTCTTGGGCCGGCTAAACAGTCATGTGCACTTAGCATGTTTTTCACCCCGCTATATTGCACAGCCTGGTGGAGAACATTCACATGCTCACAGTCCCTGTCGAGCGCTGAACCACGGCACTCAAACCAATCACGACGGTGCTGTCATGCTGGTGACAGTAGCGTTGTGATTGCCTAGAGGAGCCTGGTAGCCTGTGTGCTTCTAGGAGTCGACGACTGAAGAGGACTTAGACGCTGTGGCCCGCCTGCAGGTAAGTGAATTTGTTATTTTTTCATCCACCCCTGTTAAGTAGGAGCCGCCACTGACAAAACCAGTTTATAGTGTTGTGTGAAGCTCTCAAAATGACAGACAGAGGATCAATAAAAATGCCATGATCCACCATATCCAAGGCAGCAGAGAGTTCCTGTAGGACCAGCAGGATAGCTGCAGTTAATCACTAGGTATTATCCCAGAAGTCTAGAAGGGCTACCTCAGTGCCATTCCAGGCTCTAGAGCCAGAGCACATATGAGGTCACATGTGACAAGATATAGAAATCATGAAGTTGAAGAACAATTGTTCTCCCAAAACATTTTGTAGAAAAGGGACATTTGTGAGTTGGGCTGCAAGATGTACATAGCTGAGGTGACAAAGTTAGAATTATATTATCTATGAGCCTTTTACTAGCTTGAGAATATGAAATATATTTTTTCTTGAACTTATTTGAGTGCTCAACATAAATCATCCAAACCTCTATTGCTCCATTTAGTTACCCAGTGGTTCTTTTTGAGATTTTCTAAAACACATATGGGCAAATTTACAATTACTGGCGCATCCCTGCATATCAGCAGGGATGCGCCAGTAATCTTGCGCCGCAGCTCCGCCATCCTGGATGCGTTGCATTTACAATGCGGCTCACCATGGGGCAAAAAACGGCACAGATGCATCACACATCGGTGCCGTAAAAGCGGCGCATTGCTGGAGTTGCGTCGCAAGCGCGATGCAGCTCCAGCAAGGCTTGGGGGGCTCTATCTCCACAATGCTGCATCAATCCTTATGCCTGGTTCAAGCAGGCGCAGGGTTTTAACGCTGCATAGGCCCAAAGGTGACTGAGTAAAATCTTGTAGATTTCACTCAGCCACTTTTGGGAGGGGTTCCTGCGCCGGAACGCCCCCCTCCCATGATGGAATGCCTCCTTCTGGCGCAGAGCTTTACAACGTGACGCATCTGGGAGATGCTGATAGACTGGCCGTTGACAAGCCTCGGGATCTCATTGACCGAAGGAGACCCGAAGGAGACGTACGGAGAGCAACCCGACGCCCCCACATGAATAGAAAATATTGAATCCATTGAATCCCCTTGGAATTGCAGCTTGCGGGATCAACAATAAGACAGTAGAACCGCGAGGAAATCAGACCCCGGACCTCCTGATAAGACGAAGGGATTGGTCCACACCTGGAAAGGACCACCTAGGATAACCTTGAAGCGGCACACCAGACCCTAGCTCCCCTGCCCCACAGTCCGGATGAAGACCCGCAGTGACCCACAAACAGGGCCATAACTGGGTTGAAACGTTAATGAAAATATTTGGATCAGCGATAAAGATTCTTTGGAAAAGCCAACGGATGTGGCCCACAGTTCTTATTAACGAATAAAATTTGTCTGACCAAAAAACTACCACTCCTTTTGACACTGTATATAAGCCACGACACCATCGCGGCACGATATATCACTGAGCACTTGAACTTCACTATTACCACAATCTGTTGCTCCATTTGAAACATTTGAATTGTGTGTTTTCAAAATGCAAAGAAGGGTACTTATGAATGCAAGAAAATTCATATAAAATAACTTGAGATACCCCATATTGGTTTGGATTTGCTTATTCGTCTAAATTGATATTTGGCATATGTGGCTACGATTGACTCGCTGAAAAGAAATGAACTACTAACTATTAAGTAGAATGCGCTAAGAATTTTGTTCTAAAACCCAACAGGACCATTGTTACTTTACCTTAAAATTGCCCAGGTTCTGAGGGATACTGGGTTACCCCGTCATAACTTACGGCATCTGGGAGATGCGTCACGTTGTAAATACCCCGCACCATGGCGCATCTTTTGTGCCGCCGCTGCGTCACAAAGTGACGCAACGGCGGCATAAAAGAGGCGCAAGGGGCTTGTAAATCTGCCCCATAAAGCATCCATAGAAGCAAGCAGAGACTACTCTACTTTATGTAGTTACATCATCCACGAATGTCACGCACACTCTATATAAGCCAGAATCTGACATTAGACGGACAGACAGTTCTCAACCTTAGCCATTAGAAACAGCAGTACATCATTCAATAGATAAAAAAAACAAAATGGTGCAGGCCTCTATCAGTTCATAATCTGTGCATCCCTTTGCTCATTCCGAGCTAGCAACACCCAATACGAATCTAAGAAAATGAACAAGGGCCCAAATGAGGAAGGAAAATAAGCTCCTGACCCTCCTTGGTCACTTCTGCCTATCAGTAGCTGTTCCAACATGCCTCTCCATTAACTGTGCAGTGCATTCAACATTGGGATATTTTTAACATAAGCATGTACATAAAGGCACTGGATTACTTTCGATGTAGGACATAGAAAGGGAATTAGAAAGGGAACGTCTTGGGGTATGGGTGTTTGATGGGTATTATGAATTGCTGTGTGCTTCTCACCTTTTAAATACACCTCTTGAGCAACTCCAGAGAAACAACTAAATGGAAAAGGTGAAGGGTAGCTGACCCTGCTTGCTGCACTGAAGAATTCCTGCCTGCTTGACAGAGTGTTGTGGAGAGAGGAAAGATATTGCCACCTCTATTTGGAATTGTGAATCTCTTTGTCCAAAAATATCTTTAGGATTAGTGGTGCTAGCTTCCTCTAGCCCACACGGCAAAAGTGGGTCCGGCTGCTGCCTAGGAAGCCTGATTGACCCTGTGGAATATCCCACCTTTGGATGAACGGTGCCCTAAACATATAGCATAGAATTCTGTAACTTGATCCCTGGAAGAAATCCAGTGAGCCATTTCCAACTGTACATTTCTCATCCTTGCCCATTGGATATTCCCTCTTGGCAGTGATGGATGGGCAAGGCAGACTGCAACATGGCGCGAGCCGTCATTATGGAGGTCACACCGGTCCCCGGGGAGGGAGAAGACGCATGGGGTCGCCGCGCCAGGTGATGATGCGGCACCCCGGTCTCCCCCCTTCCCCCCTTTTGCACAAACATCCAATGGAGAGTCGGCGGTGGATGTGAACCGAAAGCACTTTGGTGCTTCCGGTTTGCACGTTCACCGTTCGTAGGAGCAAGCCAGATCCTACTGGATGCCCTGTGCCAGCCCCTTTAAAAGGAGGCTGCGGAGCAGGAACAGGCTCTTGTTCCTTCGCTCCTCCTTGATCGACACCCGGGCCATCGGCGGCCCGTAACTGTTTTTTTACCCACCCACCAGCCCCTAATGCAGGCAGTTCGAATGTGTGTTGCAGTAATGTGTGTTGCGTCATGTTCAAAGTTTTGTTTCAGGTATTCTTCAATGATATGTTCAACATAAAATTGTATTGATCTTGGTAATTCTGTATTAAAGTGTAATTAGATGATGATTAGATATTGATTTTCAGTTATAATGCTTTTGTTGCATATATACTGTCGTATTTTGTAGTGTGTCTCTGGTCAGCGGTAAGGTCATGATTGGTAAGCATGGTCTTCAGCCCCTAGCGGCCACCTCCAGGTAACTCCAGGGGCAGTGACAGCCGGTCGGTAAGCTGTCAGGGTGCGGGAGCCGGGGGAGTCACTCTTTCCAGTAGGCCTGTGGCCACCACCGCACGCACATGCGCATCAGGGCGCAAGTATGCAAAATTGCAGCCCACATTATGGAGTTTAAGGCTCAGGGTGTAGGGGGGGCCAGCGGAAAGTATCTGTTCGACAAGCTGTACCCCCTATGCAAGCTTACTCAGGCGGAGAATTGGTACTTTACCGGATCTGAGGGGCTGCCAGTCATTGACCTTGCCGTAGGCTCTAGAGGGGACACGTAGAAGGTAAAGTATATACATTTCTAGATTAAGGTAGGAGTGGATTTTGTATTAGAACATGTTAAGTTAGACAAGTGACATCATGTATCTAATAATGTATTTGTACTTTCTGCGTTAATTGTACATAATGTAATTATTAATAAATGTTTTTTAATTATGTAATAAATGCGGCCGGGGGGTCACTCCCCCTATTCCAAAAGAGTGTGGTTCGAAGTGCTTGCCTCAGGGGTGAAGGAAGTACACAAACATCTGAGGGTGGTCAAGGGCAACAGTAGAGGGGACTTAGGCAGTACCAAGCCATATACAAAAGGTCCTGTGGCTAAGGAATCCCTAACTGTGACAGAGAAATGCAGAAGACCAATTGGAAGCCTACTGCAAATACAATACATTGGACTGAGCCAACAAGCTCTCACAGAAATTAGCTTTTGGGCCTTAAAGCAATCGGATCTTGTGGGAGCTCAATCACAGTTTATAACAACATTTGTCCTGTCCTTCTCCATAGCTGAACAAACCAATGTATGGGTTTTCTCTGTATATCAGAGAACTTGCCTTTTTTATCAAATTGTCTGTAACAGTTTCCTTACGGTTTCAAAAAAGGCATCCATGTTTGTGTGTATGGGTTTTAAAGTGGCGTAACATAGCTAGCTAGCGATGGAGCACTGAACATTGGTGTTAACACCGAGATGGGATTATTTTTAGAGCAGAGGAGCGTCCACTAGGATGCCAGCATCTATTTTACTCCTTGTTTGCTCTTCATGTGTTCCATCACTCGAGGCATAGCTGCAAAATAGGCCCTGTAACAAAAATGGCACCCAGGGGCCCAAAACCAGCCCCAACCTGTGCGGTGCACCGGGTGATTGCCCGATGCCCGCTACGGCCAGTCCGGCCCTGCTTGCTGGGGTCAGCAGACCAACATGTCTGTGATTGCTTTTTCAATAAAGCAATTTTTGGGGGGGGAAATGCAGCACGTTTTCCTGAAAGGAAAACGGGATAGATTTAAAAAAAAAAAAAGAAAAGTTTTCTTTTAACTTATTAAGTGTATTCAGTGGTCCGTGGGACCACTGCCTGCTCTTAAAAATGTTTGCGCCCACATTTGCAAAAGGGAAGGGGTCAAGGGACCCCTTCCACTTTACGGATGGGTTACCACAAACTTTAAATTGGTGGTAGACTGCAAATGTTTTGCCATCGCATTCCAGTCGCAAAACATTCATACATCCCCCTGTGACTCACTATTAGGAAGGGACGCCCTTAACACGCCCCTTCCTAATACTGACTCGCAAACCCTATTTTGCAATTTGGTAATAGGTTACTGACTCACAAAATTGGGTTACCACCTTTCAAAAGGCTATTTAGCACTTTTAAACAGCCAAATTATTTACGACCACTAAAACCTTTCCTACATATGTCCCTAAATCCTCCTGGTCTCATGACTTCTGTTCTAGACTCTCTCAAATTTAAGGAATCAGAACTTTCAGGTGAAGTAAAGTAGCAAAGCACCTCAGTTTTGCTACTGTCACTGGGGAGGGACACAATGGGAACTTCCTATAGCTTGAGAGACAGTTTACCCACTCGCAAGTAATATCCATCACTGTACACTTAATGAATAATGCCAATTGCCGATGGACTGCTGTAGATAGACCTCGGGTGCTAAGAAAGGGTCAGTGTTCCTATAAGCAGGACAGGCCATTGTTAATGGTTTTTGTTGCCTTACTTCTCATACCTTGGTGGGTAGGATCAATGGATTGGGAAAATAGAAGATTTCATATAGCCCTCAGAAATGTTTCACTGTGTACTCCCTCTATTCTTCAGAAGGCAGGCCTTCAGGTTGGAGCTTGTTTTTCGCTTGAAAAAGGTGGTAAGAGGCTAAGAGTTTTGTCTTTTTGGACTTTATTTCAAAAAGTGGTTTACCTGATTTGTATTAGTGCAGCAAAAACACCTTTTGTGCATGCAGTCATTTTTAAAATGAATTTGTACATGTGCAAAATTCCCTTCGTGTACACAATTTGCAGTGTGCACAGGCATCAGCCCATACTGCTGACTTTCAGATCAGAAGGCGCCAGTGAGTGTAGCAGGTCCGTGCTCCAGAGCATCACTTAGTCACTGTTGGATGCCCTGAGATCTGTGCACGACTCCATTCCTTTCTCCTATGTGAGTTGGGAACTACCACATAGGCTGGAAACAGTGCAGACAGGGAACAAGAATGCCAGCAGCCTGCGTTTCAGACACCTGCTCAGCAGCCCATGAAATGTGTGAGCGGTGGAGTGAAAGTTTGCATCCTAAATTCAGTGCTGCAACGTGGCCTATGCAAAAAGAACAATTGATGGACAGAATGTTGAACAGTGTCATACATTCACCCCAGTACAGAGATCTGGGTTTAAATCCATAGTTTTCTTTGCTCCTCATGCCATTCCAGTTTGAAACCAGCCATATTTATTTTTTATTTTAACAGCGTTTTATATATCGCGAACTTGAACCGAATTGGGTATCAGAGCGCTTTACATAGCACCAATTGCATTACATGAGGACACATTCATTATTTAAATTTTTTTTGGTAGGCACGGGGAGATTAAGTGATTTGCCCAGAATCACAGGATGTTAGGCGTCGTTGCGGAGACTCGAACCCAGTTCCCAGATTCAAGGTCGACAGCCCTAACCGTTAGGCCAACTCCTCTCCCCTTATGCAAATCTGTCTTGACCCTGTTCCCCATGGGAACAGTCCAGCCCGAACTGTTAGGAGAGGTTCTCCAAGGACTGGATAACAAGCATCCTAGGGCTAGTTTCGGGGTTTCACGCCTCATCAGCCACGCCAGCTTGACTCTAGTGGGATGGAGAGCACGGGACCCATGTCTGGGCATACTGTCCCACTTGGAGTGACAAATGCAAAAAGAACAATTGATGGACAGAATGCAGAACAATGCCATACATTCACCCCAGAACAGAGATCTGGGCCGGAACCCATTGTTGTTTTGCTCCCCATGCCATTCCAGTTTAAACCCAGCCATATGCAAATCAGTCTTGACCCTGCTCCCAATGGGGACTGTCCAGCCCGAACTGCCAAAATGTTTGCACTATAAATAAACATTAAATACATTAATTAAAGCTGTATTTTAGGAGTAAGAATATCGTTCAATACATTAATATATAAAGGTCAGTGCTCCACAGGCCCATATGCTTCCATTGATGAAGTGTGCGTAGATGATGATGATGGCAATTTATATCGCGCACAGCTACTCCAAGGTGTTTCCCTGTGTGTAGCAGCATGATCAGAAGATGAACAGAGGCAACAGACCTGCACAAAAAGCCACATTTTAAGTTTCTTCTTAAACACTGCAGCATCACTCATCACCCGCGGCTCCAGAGGAAGGTGATTCCAGGCTACCGAACCCAGACACGATAGAGACCTTCCTCCCGCTCTTCCATGCTGAATCCTGGGGATCTCCGCCAAAAATTTGTTGGCGGATCACAACTGTCGGCGTAGGAGTGAGAGCCTGCAGCCATCAGCCGACACTGGCTAGTAAGCCTTTATGGTTCAAGCGAGACAAAGAATATTACACTTTTGAGTACACACTCTTAGGTTTAAAATCCAAAGAGTGGAGCTTTAAACTTGACGACCAACATCTGCTCCTGCAGCCTGACGCGCCTCCGACTGTGTATAGGGGCCTGCGGGCAAAAGAAAAGCAGCCACACATTTGCAAGAGACATTTTGCTTCACCCACACTTCAGTGAATGGGTCCCAGGTTCCCATACCCAACTTAAATGATGTGCATATTTTTAATGCCTCTGCCATGCACTTGGAGGGAGGGCAATGGAGGTGACAGTGGGGGAGTGGGTGACGCCTAAGGCCTCACAATTCTGCCAGGTGTGGCAAGTATGGTGTTGCGAAATGGTTATAGGTGATTGTGAAATCTTTGCAGCTTATGATGTTTCTTTTATGTCATGCTTATGCATCAGATTTGAAAAGAACCTAACTCCGGGTGGAATAAAGTTGGCAACACAATTAAAGAGTCTTAAACACAAAGTACAGAAAGTGACATTGAAAATAAATAGGTAATACGAGCTCAGAGAACGAGGCAAACGAAGGGGGGAGGTCTGCACAATATGGAATTATAAATAAGCTGCACACAACCGAGTATAGCATTGGCTGAAAAGAGGAAAGAGTGTAGGCATGAAAGGCAAAAATTAAAGAACAGCAGTAGTTAAAAGGAGTTTATGACAAGATTTGATGAAGCAGTGTCAAATAAAAGGGCAACCAAGAACACATTTCTTTGATAGTTGTACGATGGAACAACGCAGGGAAATACTTCGCATGCCTTAACCACGCATTTTTTTACCCCGATTTTTTTTAACATGTACACTTTGACAAAGTATGACATTACCATGCATTGTTTATATATATATATATATATATATATATATATATATATATATATATATATATATATATATATATATAGTATTTGTAGGGGGGCGCTCCCACCCCCCAAAACCTAATGTATATGTGTGGTAAAGGCAGCCGTTTAAAAACGTACACATTGTAAAAACATGCGTGCTCAAAAATGCGCGGTAAAGTCACAACGTGGTACAAATCTCGTAAAGGGTGTTTCCGCTATGATATTGTAGACCAACAAGATTGGGTGACTGTGGAAATCTGCTCATCGTAAGAGGGCTATTGGGTGAATCGGTTACATTTGATGCTGAGGATGTGAGTAGTGGCAAAAAGAGCGGAAAAGAACTGACATTTAACTTTTTTCAAGCTTTGTATTCATGGAGAAAATGCTGCAAAAAGATCTTAAAGGCCTAGAGAAGAACCACAAAAGTAGTGTGAATTGTATCCATAAAAGTGGAAAGGAAGGAATATTCTGAATTCTGTTGGGGTAGGCAATAGAAGAGGCCAGTACGGAGAGGGAGCATCACAGTTTCTTGCACTCATGAAAGTGAAGAATAGTGACGGGGAACTTTTCCAGCAGAGAGCGAGCATGCATGAAAAAATAGGAGAGAACCAAGTGAGACATTGCCAAGAGAGATGCAACAAGAAGAAAGAGAGTGTAGATGAGTGACGAGACCAACCGCATCAAAAGTAGCAGATAATCCACTAAAAAGAGGCAGAGGGCAGATGGGTTTGGTACAACTTAACACTAAAAGGAGAGTTATTTCAATGGAGGTGCCAAGACAAAGGAAAAAAGAAGCAAAAAGGTAAATAACTCTGTGTGGAGGATTCATTGAATATGAGAGCGATAATGTAATGTATAGAAAGGTGGTAGTAAGCAAGGTGTGTTTTTTACAGCTGTGTAACAACAACTGAAAAAAACTTGACCCAAGACCATGAGCGAAAAAGGGATTAAAAAGAGAAGCAAAGCAGAAACAAATAAGTAAAAATAAGATTTATTGAGAGGTTGGAGCTTATGGTCCGGGGAGAAGGATATGATTCTCAAAGGAGATCAGATGGCCTATTTGCATAACAGGGACAAGCTTAAGAGTTGAAACGCAGCAGAGGATAAATGACCTAGAGATGGTCGTCAAATGTAAATCCAGTGAATTGTGGAGGAATGTGTAAGCCTTCTATTGAGTAATACGTTTGACAATGGAGAATCCTCTGAAGAAGTTACCCTTGGTATAAAGATTGGTAAACAGACATAATATTGAATCCAAAATATAGACTGGACATAATATCGAGGAAAAAATATAGACTAGACAAAATATCGACCAGACATAATATAGACTACAAAAATATCAAGTTATATCGATATTAATAGCCAAAATATCGAATCAAAAATATAGACTAGACATAATATCGACTAGATAGAATATAGACAAAAGAAAATGGAAAATAAGGTACGTTTTTACTAATTTTTAATAATTGTGTAATATAAATCTGTAGCGGGTAGTGGGTTTATAGGGGAATAGGGTGGGAAGTAATTTAAATATAATTAATTAATTATGTAATTATTAATAATAATTGTAAAAAAAATAATAATTGGTAATTAAATAAAAATATTTGGTAATTAATAATAATTGATTAATTGATAAATAATTGATTTATAGTAAATTGGTTTCAGTAGCGGGTAGTGGGTTTATAGGGGAATGGGGTGGGAAGTAATTTAAATATAATTAATTAATTATGTAAATTAATATTAATTGTAAAATAATTAATAATAGTTAAGTAAATAAAAAATAATTGGTAATTAATAATAATTGATTAATTGATAAATAATTAATTTATAGTAAATTAGTTTCAGTAGCGGGTTGTGGGTTTATAGGGGAAAAGGGTGGGAAGTAAAGCAATAATTAATTAATTAAGTTAAATAATTAAAGTGTTTAATTAAGTAATAATTGTCCATGAAATTAAAATAATTGGTAAATAAAAGTTATTGGTATAGGAAATTAAATTTACTTGGTACTAATATTTCTATAAATTATAATTAATTATGAAGTTTTGCCTTTTTATACTGTTGCACTCACTGGAGTGGGAATAGTAATTTTTACCCCTACGCTATCCAACGCTTTCCCTACTGTAGCACCCACTGGAGTGGGAATAGTAATTTTAACCCCTACGCTATCCAACGCTTTCCCTACAGTTGCACCCACTGGAGTAGGAATAGTAATTTTAACCCCTACGCTATCCAACGCTTTCCCTACTGTTGCACCCACTGGAGTGGGAATAGTAAATTTAACCCCTATGCTATCCAACGCTTTCCCTACTGTAGCACCCAATGGAGTGGGAATAGTAATTTTAACCCCTACGCTATCCAACGCTTTCGCTACTGTTGCACCCACTGGAGTGGGAATAGTAATATTTACCCCTACGCTATCCAGCGCTTTCCCTACTGTTGCACCCACTGGAGTGGGAATAGTAATTGTAACCCCTACGCTATCCAGCGCTTTCCCTACTGTTGCACCCACTGGAGTGGGAATAGTAATTTTAACCCCTACGCTATCCAACGCTTTCCCTACTGTTGCACCCACTGGAGTGGGAATAGTAATTTTAACCACTACGCTATCCAACGCTTTCCCTACTGTTGCACCCACTGGAGTGGGAATAGTAATTTTAACCCCTACGCTATCCAACGCTTTCCCTACTGTTGCACCCACTGGAGTGGGAATAGTAATCTTTACCCCTACGCTATCCAGCGCTTTCCCTACTGTTGCACCCACTGGAGTGGGAATAGTAATTTTAACACCTACGCTATCCAATGCTTTCCCTACTGTAGCACCCACTGGAGAGGGAATAGTAATTTTTACCCCTACGCTATCCATCGCTTTCCCTACTGTTGCACCCACTGGAGTGGGAATAGTACATTTTACCCCTATGCTATCCAACGCTTTCCCTACTGTTGCACCCACTGGAGTGGGAATAGTAAATTTTACCCCTACGCTATCCAACGCTTTAGCTGTTGTAGAATTCACTACAGTTGTTACAATAAATTTTAACCATTTTGCTATGCTACGGTAAAATTATTATATATGTTTATTTGATAAAAACTATTTTTATATATATATATATATTTTATTTGTTTATATTTTTTTAATTTACAATAAATATTTATTAATATAACATTAATGTAATAATTTTAAGTAAGTTTATAATAAATATATTTATTATTACATTAGTTTTAACTTAATTTAAAGACATTTAAAAAAAACGATATTTTTACAGTCTATATTTTAGTAACTCGATATTTTAGAGTCAATATTTTAGTACTTACCTGTTCAAAGATAGCCAGTCGATATTTTGTCCATCGATATTTTATCAACGATATTATGGCAACTCGATAATTTTGAGGTCGATATAATTTCAGTGATCCATAAAGATTGTATGGGAGAGGAATTCTCTGACAGGTTTGCAACTGGCAGGCAATCTTCCAAAAAGAACAACATCCTGCCTCAACAATCCAATGGATTCATAAGTAATGGACAACTTCAAATTGGCCCTTGCATGGATTAGGCCAAGAATAGTGAATACAAGTTCTGAGCATAAGAAGCTCAGAGCTCATTCATTTTATACACAAAATGTGCAAAGGTAAGAGCAGAGATCAGGGAAGAGAGATGAGGCTTGCAAGGCTGAGGTGTCATATGGGTGCTTTAAAGTGGAGAATAGACAATGATTTTTCAAAGGTTGGGTTTCGGAAGAGTGGCTAGAAAATGATTATGCATAGATTGTGTAGCAACTTTTTTTACTCGGAGAGGTCATCTAGTAATTGTTGGTAATGTACGATTGGTTAAGACGACAAGCTTTAATCTTGTATTTGAATGGCAAGTATGCACTACTTCATACCCTTCAATAAATAGCACCAGGAAACTTACGGTGTCAGAGCGCTATAGAAAATCCCCTTAAGATAAGATAAGATAAGATATACTCTCAGTATGTCAAATGTAATGAAGTATAGTAAAAATGGCAATCACCACTTTATATTGAACTATGTTCTTAAGACTTATGGAGCAAAATATATTTTAAAGATAATGTGATGGGTAACTATTTCCAGTCACAAACACTAAGAAATCAGTAAGGTCCACATTGGGCCAACACTTCTCTGATTGACTGTGAAGCTTATAACCATACTCTGCGTATTTATGTGATTTTGAAACACCCTTAGCAGATCCTTTAAGAGGCATCATTATTGTTTGCTCTCTTGGACAACAACTTCTTATTACACCCTTTTTATTTGATCTGCCTCTACATGCAAAGAGCGACACCATGGGAACCACACACTGCTCCTCTGTTTCTAAAAAGCGCATGAAAGAAATTTCCTTAAGCAAATTATATTTAAAATCGCAAAGTACTTAAATGTGCATTTTCTTTTCACGTAATACAAAGAACAGATCAGAATAAATAGGAAATGATTCTTCTTATACATGAAAAAAATACATGAAATGCATTATTAGCACTCACAAAATATCTTCCCTCCTGCATGGGTGGTGGGCTGGAGAATAGAGAATACTTATATATAGCAAACTCTACCTTGTTGGCTGCTCTTATGCCCTGATGGCAAGCCTGTTTTGTCATGTAGTTTCCACTAATCAGTAGGAACTGCGTGTTTGTGTACAACATAAACATTGGGATGGTGTTAGACTGATTCCGTGCATTTTTTTCAGGGGAATTATGACGTTACAACGCATACTTTTACAACGCCTACCTTTACAACGCAATTTTTACACCGCAACATCCATTACAACGCATACCATTACAACACATGCCATTACAACGAATCCTTTGAAACTACCTTTACAACGCATTCCACTACAACGCATACTACATTTACAACGCATACCATTACAACGCATAACATTACATTGCATGTAAGGTAAGTATTGGATAGTGTAGTGGTTAAAATTACTATTCTAACTCCAGGGGGTGCAACAGTAGGGTAAGTGTTGGATAGTGTAAGGGTACTATGTGTTGTAATGCTATGCATTGTAATGGTATGCGTTGTAATGACTGCGTTGTAATGGCATGCATTGTAGTGGTGTGCGTTGTAGTGTCATGCGTTGTAATGGTTGCGTTGTAAATGCATGCGTTGCAATGGATGTTGCGTTGTAAAAGTTTTGTTGTAATGGTAGTAGGTTTAAAAGTTGCGTTGTAAAGGTTGTTTCCATTTTTCAGGATATGGTGTCCAATAGACCAGCTAGCTCACAGTGCCACCATAAGCCTCCCTAAACCTAGACAGGGAGCGAACAGTTCTTACAACCACTGATCATGACAACCGTGATCCCTCGGGAATCGTGGTGACAGATCTAGAACCTTTCACAAAGACACTCCTTTGCTCAGAGAAATATATAAAGAATACACAGATGAACGTTTTCAATGTTTATTGAACTAGCGTGATTCTTGTATAGCATATATGTGCTGCAATGATCAATAGACAGAAGCAGGTGAAAGTTATTATTAGTATCATGACAGTGAACATAAGAAAAATGTCCACCATCTTGCTGAAACAACGTATATATGCTAGAATATGAAACAATATAACAATTATGCCTACCCTAACTTGCATGTCTAAGGTGTATCTGTAAGTCCTGCCAAGAATTCCCATACTGGATGATCCAAGCCATTAACTAGTGTAGGACGCTGTCTTGGTCACAAGCTGGACAACCCTCACAGAGCTATCAGGCAGCTGCTGGGCGAAAGTATCAGTATGTAAAGACCTCTCGATGACAGCAGAAGTGCTCCTCTGCCAACACCCGGAAACAGATGTGTATTTATAACAAAAGGCATCCGTGCCTTGGGCTGAGATTGTGATCAGGCTGCCGTTGTTTGTGTGCCGTTGTTTGTGTGCTACAGATAGCAGTGTCGCCATATGGACAAAAATAGCAAGTGCATTTGCACAATGCAGGGCAATATGATAGTATTCTTGTAAAGTTGACCCGTGTAACCAAGGTTGGAGTTTACAGGAAACTAACTTAATGTGTCTCGAATGAAAATGTATGTCAAAAGTCGATGTGAAAAAGTGAAGCCAACCTTCAGAAAGACCTGTGTTTATGTAAAATGGCAACGTTTCCTTCTAGGCCTAACTGGGACACATGATAGTTACATTATGCCTTAGCAGGACTCTATAAAACATAGTAAGCTCCCCATTATAGGCTTTCCTTGGACACTGCATCTGTACTCCCTCACCAAGAATGACTTATTCTACAGGTACAGTATTTACAATGTGCAGGATTACAAGTTATGCCTTGTAATGAGCAGCAACCATGGGAATAAATGATTACACACTAGTCTCCAGGAGTTATACCTCTATTTAGCCAATTTTACCCAAACACAATTTTCCAGATTTTAAACTGGCTAAACCGCTACGGGCAAAAATAATTGTGAGTGAAATGTTCATGCACAGCCTAGAATCATAGTTCAGCCATGGCAGCAAATTAGTATTGCTATAAATCTTGTATTGCTGATTTTGTGTATAATTTAGTAATATGTTCCAGAATCTTGGTTCTCTAAGGACTTAGGGCCAGATGTAGGTAATTCTATTTTACCGATTCATAAATACCGAATTTTACTGATTCGGTATTTATGAATCGGTAAAATAGAAGTAGTGAGATGTAGGTAAATTTCTATTTCAATTTACCGAATCGGTAAGAATCGGTATTTACCGATTCGGTAAATACTGATTCGGTATTGCCCATTGATTCCTATGGGCCTTGAAGCCCATAGGAATCAATGTAAATGTAAATGTGAATGTACAAGTATTTATATAGCGCAAATCACTGACCGAGGTCTGTATCTAAGCGCTTGCTTAGGGAACCCGTCCTGGTATTCCCCTGTGAGATAACCCCGGCAGGGTATCCACAAGGTGAAAGCCAGGCATCCCGCCACGAGGGGCCGTTGTGGAGATTAATCAAGCTATTGCCCAGAGTCGCAGAGTGTGAACCCGTGAGTCGAGAAGGCACCGGAGCGAGAATTATCGAGTCCGTGGAATTTTTTAGCCCAAGCCCCGCCGAGGCGGGGAATTGAACCCTGGTCCAGGGCCGATCTCAGCTTCTGGGTCTGCTGCCTCTAACCCCTGAGCCACACTTCTCCACACCAATCAATGGGCAATACCGATTCGGTATTTACCGAATCGGTAAATCCGAATCCTGCAAGGGTGCAGGGGGTGTCACTTTGACACCCGCTAGCACCCCAAATACAGGCATGTGTGACATGTGGCACACAGACATGCCCTAAGGGCATGTCTGTGTGTCACATGGCACAGGTGTGCATGCACAGATGTGCATGCACACCTGAATTCGGTATTTTACCACCCAATTGGATTGGGTGGTAAAATACCGATTCTTAAGGGCCTGTGACACTCATAGGAGTGTCACCTACATGTGGATTTACCGAATCGGTAAAAATACTGATTCGGTAAAATGATGGCCCCTACATGCCAAATCCTAAATACCGGTTGGTAACGGCCGAAATTGGCCGTTACCGACCGGTATTTGGGCTCCTACATCTGGCCCTAAGTCAAAACTTCAATTTCTTGTTTAAAGTTGGAAACTGGGTTTTACCGGCTGGTTTGCACTCTTACACATTAGACATTGTGATATACTATTCAGGCTAAACACAGTGCAAGAATTTGTTATTTGTATTTGTAGAAAACCAATATTATTATTTTTTAATTAAACTTTTTATTGGATTTTTCCAACATGTAAACAGAAAATAAATTAGGCTCCTTTACCATTGTTATACAGTAGAGGTAAGCAACTTTTATTTGCAGAATGACAGTGCTCGAGTTTGTGGGGCAAAACAAATTAAAGCAAAATTGCTCCTGGACTCTATCAAGGTGAGAGATCTCTGGTAATTTACGGATTAACCCATAAGAAGCCACCCTCAAAAATTACGTAGCTCATCCTACAGGGACTGACAGGGTTACATCATGGGGTCAAGAAGGATGCCTCTAAACCGGGAGCAACCCCTAGCCTCATAGACCGGGCAATTCAGGCTCATAGAGCAGTCCAAACCCTGCCAGTTTGAATGACGGTCTCCCAAAGGAGTGCCAAAGAAAGACATCTGAAGGGAGAGAGGGGGGATTTAGCCTTAATGATTGTAAATATCAAGAATTCTCCAAAGATTTGAAGTATCTGCATTGCCCAGGGTCCTGAGTTCTGATGCTCATCAAAGAAAATCAGGACATCATCACAGACAGAATATCTTTCCGAACATCCAGACCATGAGTGCATTGTGAATGAGGACTTTAACTTGAGAAATCTTTTCTGCTTAGGACAAAATAAAGGGGAGAGTCGGTGGAGAATCATGGAGGCCTGCATCAACGAATTTAAGCTGGAGAGTGCAAGCCTAACAGGACCGCCGAATAGCAGAGCACAACCGACCTTTAAAAACATTTCCACACTTGATTACATCTTTTTGAGTAAAGACCTACTGAGAAGGTGCGAAGAATATAGAGTGTATCACTCTACCGTGCGTGATCATCATCCACTATCTATCCTTGTGAACGTAGGCGCCACAACGCATGAGGGACATCTTCCAGCTGGCCAAATACTCGCTGTAACCAGCGACTTTTCATCAATAAAAAAAATCAAATGGGGACTTTCCTGCTGGGCCAGCTATAGCTAATGGAAGCAAGAAACATCCACAACTGGCATCAAGACAAGCTGGACAGAAACCATGGCTTCACTATTCAATTCTCTGAGTGCAGTCAGTGCATCAGTATAGAAAGGAAGACACATCGGAAAGGGACCCATCCCCTCTCTACGACAATAAAGAATTCAATGAGAGAAAAAAGACAGTACCGTCAAGCAGAGTCACAGCATAGGATGAAAAAATTTGCATGGACAAAACAATTCTGCAACCTATTAGTAAATTGCACAAAAAAACATCTGGCAGCTGAAACAGAATCATATAGAAGATAAATGGTAACACATCTATGCTCTATTAGCATCAAATAAAACAGGGAATTTTAGAGATAGGTCAGCAGCCTCCACGGTGCACTCCCCACTGAGAATGCTGTACCTGTCAACGAAGGGGAAGTCCATGCAACAAAGCTCTATGTCAACCCAGAAAAAACCTTGGATAATCTTATGGAGGTGGAGGGCAATCACCCAGGTGAACCCAAACCAACCACCATGGTGACAACAGAAAAAAAATCCTCTTTATCCTGAAGGGCATCCGGAAGGATGAGGCTCCAGGACCAAATAGCCTACCGGGCAGCATCATGAATGAAGATCCAGAATTCTGGGTCCAGCATATGCATAGCTTGTTTAATCAATGTCTTCTCACATCGACAACGCCGGAATCATGGAAAGACTCCATATTGCACCCGATCTCCAGAAAAGGGGGACTGCTAAGGATCACCACTACCAACAAATTCAATTACTTGGGAATACAATTTATAGACAACGGGAAACCGAACTCATAGGCAAAGACACTCGAAGCAAAGGCGGCCAAGGTCACATACGGGCTATGCACATTAAATCACAAGCTCCAAAGCCATTCTGCAGAGGGTATCCGATGGGTCATGCAAGCTTAACTGATTCCTACACTGAGCCTCATCTTCCCGGGCCAACGTACTGAAAAATTGGAGCGACTACCCATAACGGCCTACCGAAAGATATTTAGGGCCATGTGTAGGTAATCTCTAAATACCAAATGTTACCAATTTGGTATTTAAGAATCGGTATATAGTATGTAGGTAAACATTCGGTAAATTTTACTGTTTCGGTAATATTCGGTATTACCGATTCTGTATTTACCGCTTTGGTAATTCCCATTCATTTCTATGGGCCTGAAGGCCCATAGGAATGAATGGGAAGCCATTCACTATTACCTATTCGGTGAATACCGAATCGGTAATAGGGGGGACATATTCAAGGATTGCAGGGTGTAACATTGACATCCTGTTGCACCCCTGAATCATGCATGTGTGCACATGTGGCACACATACATCCCTAAGGGCATGTGTGTGTGCCACATGGCACTTTTAAAAAAGCACAACATTGATTTCTTAAAGGTTTTCGATGTTTACCACCAACTTGTAGTAGGTGGTAAATAACGAATCCTTAAATCAAAAATGCACTCACTTGAGTGCTCCCTACATAGGATTTAAGGATTCGGTAATTTATCGATTCGGTATTTTAAGGATTCGGTAATTTACCGATTCCTTAAATTACCGAATTGATAAATTACCGAATCCTTAAATCCAGCCACCTACATTAGAAAAAGCTAAATACCGGTCGGTACCTGCAAATTTACTGATTTTCGGCTGTTAACGACCGGTATTAAGCTACCTACATATGGCCCTTAATCTTCCAAACTCAACTAGGCGCACACTGATTTGGTTGGAGTTTAACATTTCAACGATGGACATCGAAAGTAAAGAAGATATCATTAAACTGCACCACAGGGCGTCCAAGGCGGGCCCTGACACATTCAGGGAAGCATTAAAAGTAGTTTTCCAGGACAATAACAGCCCCTGGGTTACGTATCACTCAAAGGCAAATGAGACACTTGGCTGGTCCTCACAGACTATAATCGACACACCTCCTACACTGGCCAGCCTGAAAAGCCTGCTAAAAAAGAGGCATTGTGTTTGTGGCTGCCATGGCAAATTTATACATTTTGGGATGTGATGCCTTGGCCCCACCTGCTTGCTCCTACCCCTGGGCCTTTCTGTGTCGGTTGAGGCAAGCATGTGTCTGCCCGAGTGGGGTGGGAGTGCAGTACCAATTGTCTAATCATCCAGACCCTGTCAACAATTCTTATAGAAACTAGGCACCAGCCTGTAATTATGAAAAGCCCTCTATCAGGATATCCGTGACACCCAAGCAAGTGTCAAAATGAGAGGTTTGACCCACCACTCACTGCACTTGGTCCCCTGTCAATGCAACACTGATGGCCCGAGCACTGCAGATTTCTAAACAAGCTTCATCTGGGCTCCTCCGGCTGTACCCCCCACCCCCCGCCGCCCCATAGACGGCAACCCAGTGTTACAGCCAGTTCAGGGCCAGACAGCACAACTTGTGTCTCCCAGGAAGGGAGCCAATTTCTTCAGCAGCAAGAAATGGGGCGGACCACGGGGCAGAAGGATAACCCCAAAGATGTGTGGGAGGCAAATCACCTCAGCCAGTGGTCTCCAGCCTTTATTTGACTGTTAGACTTACTGTACCATTGACAGGAGTGCGAGGAAAATGATTATTAATCACCCATAGTCATTTAACCTACAGCAAGATGTCTATGTGTAACACTGACCTGCAGCATTGGTGTAATCATTCTTTACTGAGTTGCAAAGCTGCCAGTTGGTCACAAAGAAGAATGGCAATTCTAGCTAGAACCTGTGACTGTATTTTTAGTTTGAATAAGCCAAGTACATAATGTCAGTTGTATAGTATTTGATTGGTGATATTCCACCCATCATTTTTGATTCCCTTGACACATAATAGTATCAAAGGGAATGGGGAAGAGAGATGGACAAAGCACTGTCAAATAAAGAAATGTGTGGATTTGTTGCCTAGGATTCCTTATGCAGTTCACATCTTGTGATAAGGGTCTTTTGAGGGTACCCCAAAGGGCTTTATTTGGGGATGAGGTCATAACTAACAAATGAAAAAAAGTGAGTAGAAATAACAGAGTAATAAACCAAAGAATAAGAAACACAACAATAGTATTCTTTGGTTAACCATACTAAAAATATGTGATGTATGAGCGATAAATTGATTGTTCCTAATTAAACTGAAGACTAAAGCAATTAGATGAAATATATATCTCAGCAAAAGAAGATACATATTCCACCATCTCCACTGGACATTATTTCCAAAGTAATATGATCAAGTATTTTCCTGTCAATGAAATATGTATGAGATACTAAAAGTAATTACCCTGAGGAAACCTCTGTAAATTGCCCAAGAGCCAAAACTTTAATGTCAGAGTCAATAGCATTTCACTCTAAAGGTCTTGTGCAAATTGTCATGGAGTCACATTAGCTTCATATGATTGTAATCATTTTTCAGAATACTTACTAGGAATATGCATGCAGCCAACTCTGACAATACTTGTAACAGAAAGCTATGTGAATTATGGTTTGTTAGTGGAATAAGAGATACTTAATAAGGATTTTATTGTGGAAATATAACACGATAGTCCAGTTTTCTGGGAAAAGTAGTTGCATGTTGCTTTTTATAAATGAGTATAAAACTGCTAAAAAAAGAGGTTGTGTATTTTTTATAATAAGACTAACAATTAATTCATTTAAAATTCATAATCCAATTCTTTTATTATCATAAGATGAAATAAGCATTGACAGAACCAATAGGTCTCACCCAGTGGTGGTTGGCACGGATCGGGGGCGTGGGGCAAGGGGGTTTAAAAAAGAAAAAAATAGTTACCTGATCTCTGCATTCTTTCTCCATCTCGCCTCCACCGTCTCTCGCCTGGGGCCAGAATAAGAAGCACCCAGGCTCGCCTGAGCGAATCACAGCGCTGCAATGCATTGTGATCAGCCTGAGAACCGTTGTTCGGCATTCAGCCAGGGAATGGGAGCCTGGGCATGTTCTCCACGGATGTATGTCGTTACAACACATGCTTTTTCCACGCATGCCTTTACAACGCAGGTTTTATAATGCAAGTCGTTACAACGACTTGCGTTGGGGGCACTGGATAGTGAATAGTTTAATTTACTATTCCAGCTCCAGTCCCCGTGGATAGTTGGGAAGGTTTTTGATAGTAAATTAAACTATTCCCTATCCTACAGCGCCCTCCAGCGCAAGTCGTTGTAACGACTTGCGTTGTAAATCCTGCGTTGTAAAGGTACTGCGTGGAAAAAGTTTCATTGTAAAGGATGTTTCCCGTTCTCCACGCAGGCTGTAATGCAGGCTGCGTGGAGAACATGCAAACTGCGCATGTCAGTTTGGTCAGCCCGAGAGGGCTGGTCAAACATTCATGCGCACTTGGAGTGGGCAAACCACTTCTCCCCTGCTCCTCTGTCATCGGAACAGCCACGCCTGTCCGCAAACCTCCTGCAGCAGGAAAACATAAAATGATAACCTTAAGTTATTATCATTTTATGTTTCCTTTATTTCACTGCTGCAAAGCAGTGGGGCGACGCTCCTCCCCCTTAGTGGAGGAGCCGCCGCTGGTCTCACCTTTGAGAATAATTGGCTCTGCCCATACCTTTTGTTCTTGCTGTACAGCATGAACAAAAGGAGGAAAGAAAATGCTTTACTGATGTGGTTGTATCATTTTGTATGCGCACAAATGAGTGATTACACAGGCATGCACATGCATCATCGTGCAAGCATATGTGCATGACCATGCATGTCATCTCCACCAAAATGTCATGAGTGACTCACAAAATGGGTCGGTAAATAAAATTTTCAAAAAAGAAATACTAAAGCACATTTAAAATTATATATCTTTTTAAAATGTTTTAAAACATAAGATTTAAGGCATTAGGGAAATGGAGGATCAGGCCCTACCCACTAAAACCCCTGAGAAAAGGGGATTTAACATTTTATGTTTTCATGTATATGATTTTTGAATGGGCGATCTTTTTTCAGTGCAAAACATTACAGCAGATAGAAAATACTTCGCCTTTAGAACTTGTACTAATCTGCGTCATTCATTTTTTGTATTGGGCACAGGTGCTTAATGTTTGCTATGGAGAAGGTGCTTCTTTATATTATAAAAGAGGACATATTGGTGAATATTTTGACCAGCTTCCCTTCGGAATAGCCTGTGAACCTGATATTTTTTTTTAGCTAATGCCCATAGATATCCATTTATATATTTATTAAGAGTTTTATTAAGCACAAACATGACCCAGAGGGATTAAACCACTTGATGTATAGGATAGAAAATGTAAACAAAACAAACAGAGAGTTACCAAGAAGATAATTGGGCCTGGTGCAGTCTGAAAATGGTTAATGCTATTATTGCAACTTCAGGTTTGCTACATCAGCCCATAGCAGTTCTCCTTGTATAGTCAAATCAGTCAGTGCATTAAGTATCTTTTGAATAGTAGAGATTTCACAATCTTCATGGAAGCCTGAGAGGAGGGGTTTGAGCTGCAGCTTCCAGAGATGGCAAAATCCTGGGGTGGGCATTGCGAGTTCCCATGGTGTAGCACTTTTTGTATGAAACATTCAATCTTTAGGGAGCAGCATGCTTCAATAGATAGCCACTTAATAATGATCAGAGATGGAATGATAGGTTCAAAGCGACTCGCTCCCGATCCTAGTCCATTGGCTTCATTGGGTGTCGCCTATAGTGGAGCCAGGTGAGATTTTGGTGTGCCAGTTAGCACCTCATTCCCATAGTCTAATCTTCGGATTACAGCTGCTTGTGCTAAATTTGGAAAATTTGGTAGAGGGATAAAGGGCTTTCAGCCTGATTCATGAAGTAAAATTGCGCCCGCAATCGCTACGAAAATGCAATTGCGGGCGCAATTCCCGTAATCGGCATTCAACATCAAAAAAGCGAATTCGCAAACACATAATAGCGAATTCGCTATTATATTCGCAGAATCCCGGCAGGTGAGCATTAGCGAATCGGAAAATGCGAGAAACCACGGATTCTGCGAAATAAATAGCGAATTAGCTATACAATCGCTATCGGTATTCAAGAAAAATCGCAAATTGCGGAAAACCCAAAAATCGCTTTTTGCGCCGCGCAAAATAAGGACAACTCAAAGCAGGTGGTAACCATAAAAGCCATGCAAAAATTACATTTAAAAAACCGTTGTCCAATCACCAACAGGTTCAGGCTTGACCAATCACACATAAGGACAATCATCAGCAGCAGCATTAGGAGTTCCACAATGCCAGGAATGTACATGGTGGTGAGGCGAAGGCTACAGCGATTAGCACGGAGGAGACGCAGGATCCAGGACAGGATATTCCGCCAGCGGGTCACCTTGCTGGGCCAAACCAGAGAGCAGATATATGCAAAATACAGGCTGAATGGGGAAATGATAATGCAGCTAATACAGGACCTTGACCCCCTGATGCAGCACCCAACAAGCCGTACCAATGCGGAGCCTACACATGTGCAGGTATTGTGTAGCCTGCACCTCCTGGCCTCCGGGAGTTTCCAGGGGATAGTAGCGGCTGCTGGGGGGATATCCCAGCCCACCATGTCACGCTGCCTCCACACTTTTGTTGACGCCATGCTCACCCAGCTACACCGTCACATCAAATTCCCTGCCAGCCAACAGGAATTGGACATGACCAAGCTACAATTCTACAATGTAGCCCATTTTCCACATGTGCTCGGATGCATAGACTGTACCCACGTCGCCATCTGCCCACCAGCTGCCATGGAGTATATGTTCCGCAATAGAAAGTCCTACCACTCCCTCAACATCCAGATGGTCTGCAATGCTAAGACATACATCACGACATTGTCGCACAGTACCCAGGGAGTAGCCATGACTCCTTCATATTCCGGCACAGCGGCCTCCACACACGACTGGTCAGGGGAGAGTTTGGGGAATGACACCTACTTGGTAAGTACACTTTGTCGACAATGTCACATTGCTAAGATGTAACAGCGCAGCACAGGCAATCACCATCTGCTCCTCTCATTCAGGTGACAGTGGCTACGCCCTCCGTGAATACCTCCTGACCCCATACCTCAACCCTGCTACACCCCAGCAACAGCGCTACAATATTGCACACATACGGACAAGGAATTGCATAGAAAGGACATTTGGCCTGCTCAAGAGCAGGTTCCGCATACTGCACAAGACAGGTGGGGCCATGTATTACAGTCCTGCAGTGTGCTGCCGCATTGTGGCTGTCTGCGCAATACTACATAACATAGCAACCAAGCGCCGGATACCTGTCGACATCTCTGGCAGTGAATCTGAAGGGGACAACCGGCCACCAGCACATGCGCGCCATGCACGCAGGGAGAACCCAGCTGAAGGCCACAGACGTCGCAACCACATCACAGTGAACAGTTTCTAGTGCACCCTCTTCCATCACCCCACAAATCAATAATGCATGCAAAATGTAATAATGGCACAACGCTAATGTGTGTAGCAAAATAAATGTATTTGTTCAAATCACAAAAAAGGTTTCAGTTCTACTATCTCCCACTAACAGTATTACAGCATACTGCAGTGTCATAGGACAGGGCAGGCCTAAAGTCAGCCTGTGCCTGTTATTGTCTAATGTACTCAAGTGCGCCTCCTGCGCGTTCCGCCCAGGCGCCTCTGAGGCGCATCCTCTTCCGGGGCTTCTGGACCTGGCGTGGGCCTGGTGCTGCGGCTGAGTGGCGGGATTTGTGAGGCTGAGTGGCTGCTGATGCTGGAAGCCCCCTCACTAACATCATCACCCCCCACAGTGGCTGGTATTGCTGGAGGGTGTAGTGCCGTAACCGCCGTGGTCAGGTGCTCCAGGACCCTGGTCATGTCCTCACAGCACTGGACAAGTTGGTGCTGCTGTGCTAATGAGCGGCGCGACAACTGTGAAGTTGCATTGGCAGCAACATAATTCGACCTGCTGTAGGAGGCCAGCCGGCTCATGAGTTGATGGTGGCGGCGGCGTGCTGCACTGCGCTGTGTGGTCATCGCAGCAGTGTTGGCCTCCATGGCTGCAGTCATGCGGGCCATTCCCTCACCCACACCTGCCATGGCTGCAGTCATGTTGTCCATGCGCTCCCCCATTCCTGCCATGGCCGCCGTCATGCGGTCCATGCGGTCAGCGACTCCGACCACATTGCGCCCTATCTTGTGTAGCTGGAGCTGAATGGCACCTTGCTGTCGTGCCTGGCGCTGATGTATTCTCAACATGCGTCTTTCGACGCTCAAACGCGCCAGCCCCTGTCCATTGCCCCTCCTGCTTGCTGGAGTGGTGTGCTGGCGAGACCTGCCACGCCTGCCCCGCTGGCCTGACACTGTGGCTGGCCGCTGTGTCGCAACTGCCGCGGGCCCAGATGTTGTAGCGACTGGTGGTGGTGGTGTGACAGCTGGCGTTGCTGGTGCGCCAGATGCAGGGGGCTCAATAGTAGCTGGCCTGGCTGCAGCTCTAGGTGGTGCGGCTGTTGCAGGGGGCACAATAGTAGCTGGCCTGGCTGCGGCTCTAGGTGGTGCGGCTGTTGCAGGGGGCACAATAGTAGCTGGCCTGGCTGCGGCTCCAGGTGGTGCGGCTGTTGCAGGGGGAACACTGCTGGTGGAGCTGGCTGCTGGTGTTGTAGCAGCGGCAGGGGCTGGTGCCTGGGTTGGTGGTGGCACCTCCTCCTCCTGGACCTCCTCATCAATTTGCAGCCTCTCACTGTCGCTGCTTTCGCCGCCACCTGTGAGGGTAAGTGGAGGATCATTAGTTGCATGTATCTGGCAGACGTGCAGTTTCTACATGCATGCTGGGTGATATTCCTTGAATGGCTGTGGTTTTGCGTACTTTGGAACCTGTCTGGCTGCATTGTGGTACTACTACATTGTGGCCACACTACATCTCCCACAATGCTTCAGGGCATTCCCTGATGTGCAACTATGGCATGCCTATGGGACATTAGGGGAGCCTATTTGGTCATGGACATTCATAGGGGGCAGGGTCGCAGACGCATGCCACTTACCTTGGGTGTCTTGGGTGGTGCAGGATGAGTCGAGACGTGTGAAGCCTATGCAGGCCTCCCTCTCAAGGGTGTTCTCCACCTGGTCCTCCATGGGTGTGTTGGGAGGGACTGTAGGTCCGCCACCTCCAGTGCCCGACGACTCTCCAAGGCGCTCCGCCACCTTCTCTTTGGCACGACCTCGGAGGTCGTACCATCGTTTCTTCAGCTCCTCTAGGGACCTATCGGCCACTCCCACGGAGTTGACAGTGTAGGCAATCCCCTGCCAGATTCTCCGTTTTTCTTGCTCCAGGACCCTCCTGGAGTCTTTTCCAAAGAGTTTGTCGTGGTTGGCCACCACCCCCTCAATCAAATGTTCGAGCTCCTGCTCGGAAAATTTGAGCTTCCTTTTGCGCCCAGAGGTGTTGCTGGGGCCAGGAACAGGTTCCTCTGACATGTCAGCAATGTAGTAGATGTGTTGAAATCACAAGAATTGCAGCAGTTCTCCCACTAGCTCCCTCCAGGTCTGCCTCACTGTGGTGAATGGGGGTGGGAATTGGCTGCTTCCTGGTTGTAATGTCATCACTGGGCTCGAAATGCGACTTCCCGTTTTCCCGATCTCGCAAGTTTGCGATCTCGCAAATAGCGATATCGCAAATAGCGATATCGCTATTTGCGAATTCGCAATCCCGGCGCTGGTAGCCGAAAATAGCGATTTTTCTGCGATTATCGGTAATCGCAAACAGAATTTGCGCCCGCGTGCGAATCGCTTTTTTTACTTGCTAATCTTCATGAATTCAGATTTGCGATTTCTCAATAGCAATTCGCATTTTTTCGCTATTAAGGAATCGCAAATCCCGTTTTTCATGAATCAGGCAGTTGATTTTTTGAGTAGCCTAAGTACGATTCACCCCTTGCTAGTGGAGTTAATGTGGGCAAGCATGGTCGGGTGTTTGTCTAGAGAGATTTTGAATGATTTAGTACAATCAACTAAGTATCGAAGGGGTTTGTAAGAGGGAGAGATGAGAATGGAGTCAGTCTTCAATGGGATGTGTTTTAGCTGGCTGGTTGACAGCCAAGCCTGTAGTTTCATCAGAGTTTGATGAAGATGAAGTACATCCTCTAGAGAAGAGATTTCAAGAGAAAGGTGTGTGTCGTCTGCATGAAGAGAATATGCGTTATTGGCTCGGTGGAGGGACAAGGTTAAGGGTTCAAAGCAGAAATTTAAGAACATCAGAGCTAAAATGGAGCCCCGAGGAGCCCCTTGGCTCACAGAGGCAGGATTTATTAGTAAGTCTTTCACTTTGATATGTTTGAGGTGATTGTTGGGACAGAGGAGAAACATTCCAGGTATGTGCTGCCAAGCCCCATTCCTGACTTTAGGGTGATGTTAGTGATTGACTGTTTCAAAGGCCGAAGAAAGTTTGAGTATAATCAGACAAAATTCTCCTTTTCTAAAATGGCAACTGCATCCTCTGACATGTTGATGATGGCCATCTCTGTACTGCAGCCAGCTCTGAAGCCCGACTGCAGATTTTTTAGGAGTCCATGATATGTGGGTTGAGTTGGATATCACACATTTTTTTTAGGACTTTGACAGGAATGGGAGGTTGGTCACAGGGCAGAAGTTGCTCATATCCTCAGGGTGGGTTCTGGATTTCTTGAGAAGACATGTAATTTGACCTGGTTTCAGGCATTCTGGGGCAGGGCTTTGTGAAAGTGATGCGTCGATTATTGTGTTTCAGAGGTGGTGTTAAGATGTTTAACACTTTTGATTAAGGAGGCTGGTATGGGGCCCTTGATGTGTGTGAAAGGGGGATGGTTAGTGTTACCTACAATTCTGATAAGTTTGTCTTTAATAGCCCTGAAGTTACGGAAGGCATTGTTTTTAGGATTCAGTAGTGTCTGTATAGGGTTGACTATTTTGCTAGAACTATTGTCAGGATTGGCGTTTGAGGATGTGGATAAGTGAGGAGAATAATAATGGGCACATCAGACAGAGGAAGAAAGAGAAAGAGTTCTATCATTTGATCTTGCCCATGAAGAAGTTGGCATTTGTTTCTGTTAATTAATACATAGCTGTTTCCGTTTTAGGGGAAATCTGTTGCCTGATGATACTGAAGAGTTTGTTAAGTCTTTTTTTGCCTTATCTAGTTGTGATCTGTCGGAGGAAGCTTTTAATTTAAAAATGTGTTTCTTGTATTTGCCATTCTGAGCTGTCTCCTTTATTCGTTTAGATCTTTTTTGAGCCATGGGCAGGACGGTTTGTTTTTTGCCTCTCGAATTTCACAGGTACTACTTCCAGGAGAATATGTGACATGGTTGCATTGTAGTGTGTGATTGGATCCATAAAGTTGTGTAGAATGATCGGTGGATGGAGGCGTGAGATGGGTTTTGCTGAGCGTTCGGTTGAGTTGATTTGTTTCATGTCTCTGGTCCAGCATTTCTTCTTGTGTGCTTGACCTCTGACTGTTTTTGAGATGTGATATGAAAATTGTTAGAAATTGGGTTTCTGCTTGGCAAAAGTATGCATTCTGTCCAAGTAGGTACCACAGTCCTAGTCAGGGTAAGTCAGATTCACACTATAAATTACCTGTTCTCACCCTCTGGTAGCTTGGCACAGAGCAAGCAGGCTTAACATATGAGAAAATACGTAAAGTATTTGTGCAACACTTCAAACATTAACACAGTAAAAACACCACAAAAAGACTCCTCACCAGGTTATACAAATTGCATATATTTGTATGAATAAAACAGGACCAAAACAACAAACATCCAATAAGTATAACCAGGGTTTATGGATTTTTAAAGAATACATTAAAATAGGGTGCTTAAAAGCTTAAAGCACCAACCAGGGTATCTCGTTGCGCTTGACTTGGGTAAATCTGAAAGTTCAGGCCAACGCATTAGAGAGCGGGCCTGCTACTGGGACCAACCTTGTCCCCTCTCAAAGTTCCTTGTTGCATCATCAATGGATCTGAGCAGCAAAAGGGGTGATGCGTCGTTGTCGAGCTGCTAACTGAAGGCGATGGGTCGGTTCCAAGCTGCACAAAGTCGGAAATGCATCAGAAAAGTAGATGATGCGTCACACTGACAGCATAGCAATGCCCTCAGTTCTCACAGTGGACGTGGTGCATCATCTTTGAGGGACATGCACCGGTTCCAACAACGCAACAACGAAGATGCATGGATTCTGACAGTTGCAGCACTTTATTCACACTTCCAAGGGGCCAGGCCTGGATTGGCAACACTTGGCAGGGCAAGATTTGCAGCAAGCAATGTACAGGTGATGTTGTGAGTGAAAAGAAGAAGTTTTTGATGTAGAACAGGGAGCAACCCAACATGCCTCTGGTTCTAAATAAGATGGGTCAGGTCCTTCCTCAGCAGGGAAGAGGATAGCAGACAGCAGGGTGGCACTGCAGAAAAACATTTCTTCCTGAGCATTAGTCCAGCAGAGTGGCATTCCTTGTAGCAGCACACCAGGCCTTCTTCCTAGCACAGTTCCTCACAGGTCCAGTAGTGTGTGACATGGTGGGGTCAGAGACCCAGTACTTACACCAAGTTGTGGCTTTAAAGCAGAGGTGACTTCAAAAAGTGGCTCTGAAGAGCACAGAGGTCCTCCCTTTCCAGCCCTGGCTCCAGACTCATCACAGGGGGTTAATCAGCCCGTTGTGTGGGCACAGGACACTGTCCATTCAGGTGTAAGTGTTGACGCCAACCACCCATCCTGCTCAGGATGAGCCATCAGGATGCAGATGGGCACTCAGTCACACCTACCCTTCCTTTGTGTGTGGCTGTCTAGAGGGAATGCACAAAGCTCAGCTGTCACTTACCCAGACATATATTGGAGACAGGCTGCAGGCACACAGAACTTCAAGAGCAGAAAAATGCCATCTTTCTAAAAATACAAAAAACAGATATGCACCCGTTTCTTGTAATTCATTTACACAGAAGAATCCTTATATGGATTTTGCTAATTAATTTGTTATGTCATGATTAGACATTATTAAGCAGTGCAATATACGTCAAATCACAATGGCAAAAAATAGATCCCCTACTATTACTATTACCTGTTGTACTTTCAATACTCAAGCCTACAAGGGTATATTGGGTCGCCCTTAAATGTGTATAATCTTTAAAAAATATGGCATTTCTAAAATAGTTATGTTAAATCCAGCTTTGCCATCATAGAGGATTTATCATTACCATTCCAATGACATTAAACATGACAGAGCTGCTCCTGCTCAATCAGGAATTACAGTAAAAAATGTTAACCTATGAGAGGGGTAGGCCTCACAATAGTGAAAAACAAATGTACGTGTGTTTTACTACCAGGACATGTAAAACTTAAAACTACATGTGCTACCTTTTAGTTACACAGCACCCTGCCATATGGGCTACCTAAAGCTTGCTTTAGGGGTGACTTATATGTAATAAAAGGGGAGTTTAACGCATTGCAAGTTCTTTTAAATGCTAAGTCGACATGGCAGTGTAAACTGCACATAGAGGCTCTGCAGTGGCAGGCTTGAGACATATGTAAAGTGCTATTTGTGTAGGTGGCACAATCAGGGGTGAAACAAACACCCCGTAGCCCCTGCAGTGCGGAACGGGCACCAGTCTTCAGTACGTGAAGGGGGCCACCTCAGCTCATCTGTAGAGAGCTGTGTGTGTCTTGCTCTAAAGCAGCTGCAGTGTGCACCCTGCTCTGAGCTCCTCGGGTTGACCCAGAACGGAAGAGCAATAAAGTAACAAGTTACATTGTTTCTCTTCAGTCAGAGACCCTGGCAAGGATGGGGGTCCTCAGAGAGAGCATTCTCCTCCTGAGAAGGGATGAGGCAGCACAATGCTGACAGGGGCAGGAGAATGTTTGAAGCTCCAGGAACAGGATCTGCTGGGACGCATTGGAAGGTAAACAAGCATTTGCAATGCAATTGGTCTCGCATTTGTGAGAGTTAGAGCTATTTACGTTTTAAAGGACAATGTATTTTACCTATGCGTTTTCTGTTTGGAGAGGAGTGAATCTGTGTGGTGTCAAGTGGACATATGTGGTTTGGAATGGATTTGTTGTGTAATTGTGTTGTGTGGATTGGATCTGTGTAGTGAAATAATGTGGCATGGTGTGCAGTGTAATTATGTGGATAGTAATTATGTGGTATTGAGTGCACTGGAATTAAGTGGAGTGGGATTTTGTATCATGGTGTGGGTCTGTGTGTCTTGGAGTGGGATTATCTGGAATGGTATTTTGTGTTGTGGACTGGTATGTAGTGGAGTTTACTTATGTGGTGTGCTGTTAAACATTGTAGCATGATGTGGAATTTTGTGGTGTAGATTGGATGTAAGTGGTGTGTTGTGTAATTGTGTTGTTGGTTTGAATTATGTAGTTTGGTTTTTAATTATGTGGTGTGGAATGGAAATGTATAGAGTTGAATTGTGTGACGTGGAAGTGTGCGCTGTTGAGTGAAAATTATGTTTAGTGGTATTGTGATGCATGGTGTGAAGTGTGGTTATGTTGAATGTTGCTACCTGGCAGGGACTGGATTTATGTGGAGTGTATTTCTGCAATATGGAGTAGAGCATAATTATGTGGAGGTTGATTATGTGGTGCTGAGTGGTATTATGTGGAGTGTAATTATGTTGTGTGATGAATTGTGTGGGGATGAATTGTGCAATACACGGAAGTATCACCAAAGTCTGCATTTGGCAGCTTATCAGAATTTGGTTTCAGCACACATGAATATAGTTTTCGAACCTTTTGAAAACGAGTCCCGGTATACTAGTAGTCGAAACTTGCTCACAGTGCCAGAAGATAATCCCCTGAAGAAGGAACTTGTTAGAGTTCCGAAATGCATTGGGCGCCAACATTTGAACGTCAAATGAATGTGTATAAATGAATGATGTCATTTATCTCGTACAGATACATGAATGTATGAATGTAATGTTAAAGCAATGCACAATGATGAATAATTGTGAAAGTATTTCATGAGTATATAATTTGAGAAATGGAAAAATAAATCCAGAAAATACTGATAAGATTGTTTTTGAAGGTGTGGGGTTAGTACACCAGGTGAAGTGTGCGCAACTAATTCAAGCCTTGATGCTTGTGGTAACTCGGATTCATTCATAAGAAGGGTTGACAGTCCTTGTCAGTTGCAGCACCCCACAAAGATATAGTTCAATAGGAATACAACGCAGTGCACCCCTACTAATATACATATTGTGTGAATTGTGGCATTTCATGGCATGGTGTGGTATATAATTGTGTGGAGTGGAATTATGCAGCATGTTGCAGAGTTGTATTTTGTGGAGGGTAATTATGTGTTTTGGAGTGGAGTGTAAATATGTTGTGTGAATTATAAATATATAGGTTGAAGTGGAAATATGTTGTGTGAAGTATAATTATATAGGTTGAAGTGGAATTATGTGCAGTTGAATTGTGTTGTGTGGAGTGTAATTATGTGGTTTGGAGTGGTATTAATTTGTGTGGAATGTTATGTGATGTGGAATTATATGGTAAGGAGTGAAGTGGAAATATGTGTTTTTATTTAATTTTTAGGATTGTAATTATGGGGTATAGAATGTTGTAGTGTTAAATTATTTATAGTTGAATTGTGTGGCATGGAATTATGAGATTTTCAAATGCACTGTGTGTGGTAGAATTAGGTGGTGTGGATTGGACAAGCAGCGCACGCTAATGCTTTGATGTCATGGGGTATAAAGTTGACGATTGTCTATTTTTGTTTGTAAAAATAATATGGGCTGTTTCTTTACCTTCCGTTACATTTCTGAACAATTTGTTAAGCTAAATTGTATTGTTGCATTGTCTGCGCATGCCGGGAAGAATGAGTGTCTTGCAGATATGCAAAAAATCATCCTACGTCTCAGTATTAGCTTCCACACTTCTAAGCAGTAATTCCAAATCTAGAATGAGCTACCTGTTTGCTTTACAATGACAGTTAGTAAAACAAGTAAGTGCTTTGCAAGCCTGTGTAAGTAGCTGAGGTTTTAAAGGGACTTGTTTTCGTGCAAGGTATTGCTTTTCCCAGTTCACGGAAGGGATAAAAAACATCTCCAGATAATATTAGGGTTGACATGATGGTGCGAAAGCAGAATATTGATATTTGTGGATCTGGTGAGAACTGCGGGCAGCAAGTGCTTGATACTCTATTTGCATAAGAAAATACTGTATCTTTTTTTTGTTATCCTCCATTAGTTATTAGTAAGGAAGGGGGAAGAGAAGTGTTCACTGACAGCATTCGGTTAGTCTTAGGGAGACAAAGAATGCTGTGGTCTGTGATAGATGCCGCCCAGAAAGTATAGGCATATGTATCAGGAGCTGCCAATGAAAGGAAGTGGAAATGCGATTTAGATGTTGCCGGTATTGATGGCTACTGTGCGGTTGCAGACTTCGCTCGGCTGACAGTGGGTAGGGAAATGCTACATTGTCACTGTAGGTTTAATTAAATGAATCGCGCATTCCCCCTGGCATTTGTCCTTGGGGTACTTGCTGACTAGTGCTACATGTGGGATCAGGTTTGCCTTTGACAAGAGGTATGGTTTAGTGGGGTACATAGTGTAAATTAATGTTGGCGTGAGGAAACAAAAATCGAACCCTTTGTACATTTAACATTATCGTGTGCATCATGCAGATGATGAAAAGTAGCAGGAACGGCTTTGATGCCATAGTGGCTAGTAGGAAGAATTGTTTTGGAGTGGTCAGTTAAAGAGATTGTTTAACATGTTTTAAACTTGGAGGGCAGCAACTTTAAAGTCTCTGTCTTTACTGGTAGGCAGTGTTTAGAATGGGACCGGCCATCAGTCTTTCTTTCGGTGGTGAACAGGGGAGCAGTGGGCGGCGGTCACGGGTTCTCAGTGACATCCGAGGGGTGGTTTTAAAGACGGGCAGAAAAGCATAACTGCGGGTCATGTAGGGGTGAGAGTAGAGTGTAATGGAAGCTTTAGTAGCAGGCACAATGGCAGTGGTCTGTGTTTGGAGGTGGTTAACTGAGTGGGCTTCGCTTGGAGGTGGGTCATCAAGTAGAAGGATGTGTTTGGTGGGCCAGCTGGAGGCGGTGTTTACTGATGTATGTGAATCACCAGATGAGAGGGCAGATGTGACCAATGAAGGAAACAGAATTATTTTGATATGGCTTGGGTGAGCCCCTGCAGTATGGCGGGTTGTGGCTTGAGTGTTCTTGACTAGCGCGGAGACTGGGGGAGCCCCCTCCATGTACTTTGCAGGGAGGCCCCCCTCAAGTTTCATTACGCCACTGGCACAATCAGTGCTGCAGGCCCACTAGTAGCATTTAATTTCAAGGCCCTAGGTATGAGGTATCCCACTCTACAAGAGACTTACAAGTACATTAAATATGCCTATCATGGATAAGTCAATGCAACCATGTTAAGGGGAGAAGCACATTCACTTTATCACTGATAAGCAGGCCAACACAATGAATACAGCAAAAAGTTGAGCTAAACAGTCAAAGGATTGGGGAAGACTTAAGACTGTCAGGTCTAACAGAAATGAATCATGTGCTGGTCAGATTAGTCGACCTGTATGTAGTCCATGGTGATCAACTCTTCCTTGCCTATGAGGACAGGAGGTCAACGGTGGCACCTTTGGTGTGAGTTGGACCAATGCTGACCTAGGTCAGATCATTAATTCTTTGAGATTGGCAGTTTGGGTGTCGCAGGTGTCATTCCATTGCAGGTAAAAATCTCAGAGTAAGATATTGTCGAAGGGCAGGAGTGATTGGTGGATTATGAATTAAATTATATGTTCGGTTAAGAGTTGGTTGGAATTTGTTCATCTTCCCGTTTGTCATGAGTAGTTCCGCTGCTAGGTTTTTAAAGGTGGGGTATCCTTCTGCATAGAAACATTTAAGTTGAAAGGGGTTTTGTTGGGTGATGGAAATGCCGCCTCCAGCTTTCCCCTCCAGCTTTCCCCTACTGGTTAAATCTTTTGATCAGTAGGGGGGAGGGGTTGTTCAACAAGGTTTTGGTAAGAAATAGGATGTCAATTCCAAGATGCAGGATTGACCCAGCTATCTCTCTGTTGTGTTTGGCTGCAGCTCTGCAGTTGTCTCACATACATATTATGTTGTTTTGTTGCGATGTTGCAATTCAGTACATGGCCAAAGGTATTTTGGTGTTTTAATTTGGAGTTCTGCTCCCAAATCAGCGCTACTGCGATTATTGTAGGGAACATGAACACCAGAATGTTGTGTGAGTTAATTTAGGAAAGTATTGTGCAGCAGGGCTCGTATGAGGTGAGGGAGACTATTTCTTTCTGTATGCGATAACTTGGCAGCTCTCTTGGGTCTGGTGTTTCAATTGCATTTAGACTTTGTATGTCCAGGTGATTTGGGGGTATTGAACATTCCTCTTGGTTTCCAGTAGATTATTGTATATTGTGCTGTGTGATTCATGGTGTCCAGGTCAGTGGTTATCAGTAAACAAATTGTATCTAAGTGGCCTAACATATATTATTTTGAGAAGGAGAAGAAGTTGGGATGAGGAGGGAGCATGGAGTGAGTATTATCTCTAATGACCCTTGTGGGGGTGACAGGAGAGTGCTGGTTTGTAAAGAGGATGTGATGGCTATGTTCCAGTGTGTCCATTGTGAGTTCATATATGGTGTATGATATTGTGCAACACCTAGGCAGGTTCAAGAATGTTAGAACAGGAGGGCTAGAGCAGTAATCCTCCTTTTATTGGTGTCCGACATTTTACAATGAGAAGTTTGAGGGAGGGTTGGGGATGGGTAGTGGTCAAAAGGGTAGAAGGGGAGTGCTCAGACAGGGTCAGGATTGAGGGCAGTTGAGTGTTCCAAGTGTTCGTGTCTAGTGGTCAGTAGATTTGGGAGGCAGAGATGATAGACTAGACTGGTGTTTCCCAAGTGTGGAAGATGAGAACAGTGTGGATTGGCACTCGTCATGTTGATGAGTTATGTGACATGTGGTAGCGAGTGATATGAGTTAGTTGATTTGGAGCAGTAGGGCATCTGATGACAATGACTTTTAGAAACACAATATCTCCAATGGTGCTATTTGGTTGTGCTTGGCGTTGATGACTCCACAAAGTCAATCCAGCTTTGGGGAGTGAGGACTGGTGTAGGGGGTCATGCAGACCCCAGTGCAGTACCTTGTAGTCACCGGATATCAAAGACGGTGCAAGATGCAGGGGAGCTGAGGCATGGGGGAGGCAAGTGCGGCATCAGTGCCTTACTGTTATGCCGGTCCTTGACACATCAGCATTCGAGGACAGCTACAGGAGGTGAGGCATCACTGAGCAAGTGAAGCATCAGCTCCTGGCGGTGGTGCAGAGTCGGGGAGTGTGATGCCCTGGGGTGTTGCAGGGTGCAGGAGAGATGTTGTGGCGGTTGCGAAGATGACCCTCAGTTCATTAGTTCTGTGTGGGTCAATGATAAATCCAGAGGCCAAGCCGTGAGGTTTCAGCCGTATGGCATTAAAGTCAAACCATTGAGAATCCTGCAGTTGTGGTTTTTCAGAGGCACTGTGGCACCTTTGGATCCTACATTGTAAATCGCGGTTGTTGTGTTATGCGGGGACCACAGCTTCGGTACACCGTAAAGGTTGCAGACAGGCACCAGTTCAGAAATGTCTCACCATCGGTTTCTTCTTGTAGCACGGCACTCACTTCCAGGGGCCCAGAAACTGGATTTGGCACTGCTAGGCAAGTAGGACTCACAGCAGAGAAGTCTTTGATTGCCCTGAGACTTCCAACTGGAGGGAAGCTCAACTCAGACCGTTTGAGAACCTTTAGAAAACAGGATGTAGAGAGCAAAGTCCAGTCATAGCACTCACAGAACAGAAGCAGCAGGAAGGAGGCCAACACAGCAAAGCAAGCAGCAAAGTGGCAGTCCTACCTGGTAGCACAACAGTTCTTCATCCTGGCAGAATGTCCCCAGTCCAGGTGTTTTCTGAGTGTATGGTGTCAGAGGTCCAGTACCCAATATGGCCTTTGAAGTAGGGAGACTTCAAAGAAAGGTCTTTGTCATGCACAAGAATCTGCCTTTCCTTTTCCTGGCTACAGACACACTACATAGGGTGGCTCCTTTGTGTGAGGACAGGCACAGCCATATTCAGGTGCAAGTGTCAGCTCCTACCACCACTCTAGCTCAGGAAGGCTCATCAACCTGGTGATGGGCCATCAGGACATACAGGGCACACCTTAGCTAATGGTGTGGGCGATTGTCTCAAATAAATTCACAAAGCCCAAATGTCATCGAACCCAGATGTCTATTCTAGGGTCAGGACGAGTCATCGAATGGTTAAGTAAGAAAATGGCAACTTTCTAAAAGTGGCATTTTCAGACCTGTAATTTAAAAACTACCTTCACTAAAAGATGTGCCTTTAAATTGTGAGTCCAGGGACATCAAACTCCAATTTTCTATCTGCTCCTGATTAGCAGATACACTTGCAACGATCTTACAAGTCAACTCTAATGCCAACCTATAGGAGCGATAGGCCTTGCCGCAGTAAAAACAAATTTAGCAATTCACTTCCAGGACACGTAAAGCCCCCACGTACATGTCCTACCTTTAAAATACACTGCACCCTGCCCATGGGCCTACCATGGGGGCCACTTACATGTAATAAAAGGAAAGGTTTGGGCCTGGAAGGTAGGTGGACTTGCCAAGTCGACATGGCAGTTTAAAAACCACTCACACAGGCTCTGCGGTGGCAGGTCTAAGACATGTTTGAAGGGCTACTCATGTGGGTGGTACAATCCATGCTTCGGCCCACCAGTAGCATTTTAGTTACAGGCCCTGGGCACACGTAGTGCACTGTAATAGAGACTATACTAGTCCATCAATTATGCCAACCATGGAGGAACCAAATGCCATTCCATTTTAGACACAAAGCACACACACTTTAGCACTGTCAACAGTGGCAAAGTGCCCAGAGCCCTAAAACCAGCAGAAATGAAGTTCAGCAGACAGTCAAAAACAAGAGGTCAGAAGCAAAAAAGACAAGGGAAGCCATGTCAAAAGATGCCTGGTCTAACACCCCTGCAGACAAATCACACAACAAACATATGTCGAAAACAAGTCAGACCTACTGGATTTGCCAATGCTTATTAGCAGAATCAAATAGGTAACAAAAATGATTTTGATGTGAATTTATAGAATTGAAAATGTTACAATTCTAGAAATATCAGACTGAACCCCATCCCCCACACTACTTCCCTTCAGCTTCTCACTCTATTAGAAACATATGTCCTTTTATCTACAGACATTACTGAAATCCTCCTTCTCCATATCTCACATCTCATCTCTTTACTTGTCAGCTGTGTTTTCACTCTGTCCTGCACTGACTTCCTTTTAACTGCTCACTTCACCATCTCCCAACACACACAACCCACTCACTCCACTGCAAGCACAATGTTTTCTTTTGCTTTGGTGCTGTCCATATTTCTACAGCCCTGTACCTCATTCACACAATTTCTCACAATGATACTCAATCAATCAGGGATTTGTGAAGCACGCTACTCACCCGTGAGGGTCTCAAGGCACTGGGGGGAGGTCTTGCAGCTCCACATCAGCTGAAGAACCATGTCTTGAGGCTTTTCCTGAAGGTGTGCGTGTGGGAACGTCTGATGTTGAGTGGGAGTTTGTTCCAGGTCTTAGCCGTGATGTAGGAGAAGGCTCTTCCAGCAGTTCTGGCTCTGAGGATGCGTGGGGTTTCAGCGAAGTTGGTGGACCAGTGGGAGTAGGGGGGCTGCCGAGGGCAGAGGGCAACCAGGTGTTGTCCCATGCTGAGGGGGCGGGTCAGAGGACAGGGACTTCTATCTTCTCCGAGTTGTGCTTGAGACAGCTGCTGCTCATCCAAGATGCAAGGTCTCTCATTCCTTCCTTGAAGCTGAGTTTGGTGGTGTCGGGTTGCCTCGCCAGGAAGCGGATGAGCTGGGTGTCATTGGCATAGGATACTATGCTGGGTCCATGCTGTCTGACGATGGCGGCAAGGGGGGGCCAAGTAGATGTTGAAGAGCGTGAGGCTGAGTGACAATCCTTCGTGTACTCTGGAGTTGACCTCTGTGGGTTAGGAGAGGAAGGGCGGGAGATTCTTTGGGTTCGGCCGGTGAGGAAGGAGTGGATCCAATCGAGGGCTGTTTCTATGTATGCCGGCGTCGTGGAGTGCGGTGGGAGACAGTGTCGAAGGCTGCAGAGATGTCCAGTAAGATGAGGGCTGCCATGTGGCCCTGGTTGAGGAGAGTGCTGATGTCGTCTGGTGGCAGCGAGGAGGTTGGTCTGGGTGCTGTGGTTGCTGCGGAATACGGATTGGAAAGAGTCGAGGATGGATTTCTCCTCAATGAAGTTCGTCGGCTGGCTGTTGATGATCTTCTCGGTGACTTTAGCCACGAAGGGGAGGAGAGAGATGGATCTGTAGTTTTTTAGGTCCCTCGGGTCTGTGGAGGGCTTATTGAGGGGCTTGAATTCTGCGCAGTTCCAGTTTTCGGGGTTAGTGCCGGATTAGAAGGTGGCGTAGATGGTGCATCATAGCTCGGGTGCTATGGCAGTGGTGGCTTGTGGAAAATCTGCGGTGGGCAGAGGTCTGTGGGGGCTCCTGAGTGATTGTTCTTCATGGTTGTGACAGTGTCCTCGGTGGGGACTGGGGTCCAGGTGAAGATGGTGGGATGGCTGGCCTTGCTGGGGGTGGACGTGGTTTCAGCGTTGGGTGTCTGTTCGTTGAAGTTGTCATAGAGGGACTTGATCTTGAGATGGAAGTAGTATCCAAGTTTGTTGCAGAGGTCCTGGGAAGGGGTGACGCCCTAGGCTTCACTTGTGGGTTTGGTGAATTCCTGGATGATGCTGAAGAGTTCCTTCATGTTGCAGGAGTTGGCGTGGATTTTGTCCTGGATGAAGGTCTTTTTAGTGGATCTGATGCGTTGGTGGTATTCTGTCATGGCGTTCTTGTAGGTGGTCCGAGCTTCCGGGGTTTTGGTGTTTCTCCATGATTTCTCAAGACGTCTGCAGGTGTGTCTGGATCACAAAGGTAAGTGCTGAACCAGGTGACTTTCATGGGGCGCTGTCTGTCGGTGTTAGGGAGGGGGGCAAGCTTGTCTGCGCAGTTGGTGATCTGTGGAGTTTATTGGCTGCAGAGGTGACGTTGGTGATGGTGGGAGGAGGATCATGGTTGAGGGTGGAGTTGAGGTGCTCCTCTGTGAATTTGCTCCAATTCCTTCACGGGAGCATGATGTAAGTTTGTGAGTGGTGAAGTGTACGCAGTGGTGGTCCATCCAGAGCAGCTGCGTGGTGTGGCTGAAGCGGATGTTGTTCCCTCCTGTGAAGATGGGGTTGAGGGTGTGTCCTGCCTTGTGGGTGGGGGTGGTGACAAGCTGTTTCAGTCCGAAGTTAGCGAGTTTGTCCTGGAGGGCAGTGTAGTTGGTGTTGCTGAGGTTGGCGAGTTGGAAGTTCAGGTCTTTGAGAAGTATGTAGTCCATGGAGGCGATGGCGTGGGGCACCATGAGGTCTGTGACGGTTGTGGCGAATGCATTTTGTGGTTCGGGGGTCTGTAGGCGAGGGTGCTGCGTAGGGTCATCCTGGGGCTGGTCTGGATCAAAAAATGGAGGTGTTCCATTAGGGATGAGGAGTCGTTTGTGCTGGAAGTGGTGAGTAGGAGCAGGGCCGTTTGTAGGTGTTTTGCTGCCCTAGGCGAGATTTGAAAAATGCCGCCCCCTCCCTTTTACTACCATCACTCTCCCCCTGTCATCCCCGCTGGTTAATTTAATTTAAGTTCATTTACTCTTCAGCCCACCTCTCTTGGTTACCAAGTACTAGGGAGCGAATTCAACGAGTTAACATTTTCTAACTAGCAGCCTAGTCTGCAAAAAATCGAACATTTGGACGTGATTCAATACTAATTCATCACCAAATACTCTTGTAAAACTGACTGGTGAAGAATGAAGGACAAACTTAAAACACACCTGAAAAAGAAAATAGAAATAAAAGTTTCCTGTTATGAAACAGCAACTGTACTAGAAAGTTCTGGCAGTCTCGAAGAAGGATCGCTTTTTACGAGGCTACCAGGACCCTAACACCCCCACCCTCACCTTGTAAGACCTGGCGAGAAGGTGAAGATCCTGGCTGAAGTGCAATGCATTGAGCCTCGGGGGACTGGAAAACATAAAGATCTACTATAGTGTGGTGAGTCATACGTCATTTTGTATAGACTGTGACACAGTGTGATGTTTAAGCCCCGGCCTAGGCCAGTAAAGACCAATAATATTTCCAACCTGGCTGGCCGGGGCTTTCTGAGAAAGGAGTGCCTGGGGTCTCAGTTTAGTGGTGGGATTGCCAACAATCACATGACCATCCCTCCCAGAGCTGGTGACCGTCTCCATAAAGAGGATGCACCATTGGATGGCGATGGAAGCTAGCCTGCCCAGGAACAATGATGGCTTACACGGTGGGAACCGTGTGTATCAATTGGGGGCTGTTACCCCTAGGAACAGTGCTGAGTGGCCCTTGTAAACTAGTGTGAGGTTCTGCTCCGCAATCAGCTTTGCCAGTTTTATTTGGTGGAGCGAGTGATTTATTGTGCTTTGCATCAGACTTACCTTCCCCCCCACCCCTACCCCACACACACACACACACAAGCAATTCTGATGTATATTTATGGACGTCTATTTGCTAAAATGTCTGGGTGAATGACGGCGACGTCGCTCCCCCATTTGAAACCATCGGTGAGGTCACAGGGCAGACCCATTTGCCTCATAACAGCATCCCTTTTACTGCTCAGTCCTATGATATACGCAAGAAGGGGTTAAACGCTAAGGGTAAACATGTCTCACAAAGTGCTGCTTTTCTAGAACCCCGTGGCCCAGAAAAGGTCAAGACCGGGGTCGCAGCAGCTGGCTACATCCAAGTGCCCTTTATGTGTTACTATTGGCTGTGCGAAGACTCGTGCAAGGCTATTTAATGATTGGCAAAGAACGCTCCTGAGGCAGCATTAATCGCACACAACTCCTACTCTGAATAACATCCAGACGTCCGCATGAATTTTAGTTAGTACAATAAAATTCAGGAGAAACAGGTACTCTTTATGAAGGTCTATATAAGATATCAAATCTAGATACCGAAAAATGCAGAAAATAGAAGTAATTGAAATATTAAAGTAATCAGCGTACATGAAACTCTGAAAGTACAAATAGTTCTCTATCGTTATCTAAATGAAGAATTCTCCATTATAGGAACTGCCACTGAGTACCCGTCTACTCTCAGTCTCCAGTGTTGTCCACTGCGTAGGAAACAAGGAGAGGAAGAGGTGCATGCAGTCCCCAGTGATGTTGGCTGCGCACCAGCCAACACAAGTAGAACTGTGATCTCCTCACCTGTACTCTGGGTGTCCGGTGTGTCGTTGCCTTGAGGGATGAGCGGTGACGTGGCCACGAGATGAGCACATTGGACTGACGAGAGCGGGCGCGCACGGCTCCCGCCTGTGGCGCCCAACGGGACGACGTCACATCAAGTCACGTTGAATATTAGAAGACGCAAATGCGCTTTTGAGATCGAAGATAGTTCACTCAAGGGCCAGGGCCGGTTCTATAATTAGGCAAGACTTGGCGGCCGTTCACTCATGAGGATTTCAAAACTCATGGTTTTTGCCGCCCTCCCACTTTTGCCGCCCTAGGCAGCCGCCTAGTCTTGCCTAATGGTAGAAACGGCCCTGAGTAGGAGGGATTTCTTGTGCACGATGGCGAGTCCTCCTCCTGGGTGGTTGGGGTGGTCCTTCCTCTGGATCTTGTATCCGTCGGGTATGGCGGTGGTGATGTCGAGGGTGGAGGTGGGATTGGTCTAGGTTTCTGTGAGGAAGTTGACATCTGGAAAAAGGGTGTTGAGGAGGTCCCAGATCTCTACTGAGTGTTTGTGCAGGGAGCGCACATTGAGGAAGATGCACCTCAGGGGTTCGGTGCAATGGCTTCCGAAGAGTGGGCTGGGGTAGTAGGGTTGCAGAGGTTGGAGAAGGTTCACCTGCAGTGTTGGCAAGAAAACTGGCCATGTGTAGTGTCTGGCCTTGAAAGCTGGCAGTTGTTGTTTCTTCAGGGGTTGAGTGTGTGGAGGGTGGCTGAGTCGTAGCGGAGGGGAGTCAGAGAGCCAGGGTCCCTGGTGCTGGGCGCTAACAGGCGCAGAGGAGCTTGCCTTTGGCATGCCCGCGTCGCACCCACTGCGCATGGCCACGGAGCAGCCGCTATTAAGTTGGGGACGGGAGGGATCGCATCTGGGAGGTGGGAGCGGGAACCAGCAGGGGGAGAGGTGCCGCGGGGGCAGCAACGGCAGGTAAAATGGCGCAAAAGGGCACAGGGCAAAAAAGGACACAAAGAGAAAATAAGGACGAAGAATAAAAACAAATACTAATACAAACAGAATATCAATAAGAATGCAGGGAAGAAGGATAAAAAGAAGAAAAAAATAAAAAACGAATAAAGGTAGACAACAGGCACAGTTAACACTAACAAAACTAACAAAAACAAACCAGCCACAAATAAGCACAAACCATGCAGACCAACATGGTTTGAACACCTCCCAGGCCAGAGAGGTGCAGGGGCAGCGGTGCAACAACAGAGCTGCTCCACGGAGAGCAGAGTTCTCTGACCAGGAGGTCAGAGGTCTTGCTCTATTTGACCTTTGTGACTGACCATCTCTCACTGGCTCTGCAGAGAGGCAAAGGATAGGATTTGCTGGAAGTCTGTCCACCTTTATGACAGACAGGCATTGTAAGAAACTGGCACTCCCTTCATCCTCAGCTCCAGAGCGCTCAATCTATTACCATCATAAACGCCCACCCACAACCTGACTTCGCCCAGACACCTGGAGACGACTCATTTCAAATTATGCACTGCACAACAGTCATATGGCTCATTAAAAACTACAGAAACACTACATCTGGGAAAAGCAAATCATCTTAGGGAATGTAAGATGAAGTAAGACATGAAATATAAACAGGGTCTGCATTGCTGAGATGGATTGCCTTAAGGGTGTATACAGTCATTGTTGAGACATCAGTGAGTGGGTTTGCCTATACAGTTAAGGTCATGAATATGGAGTCTCACGGGGAGCAGTTTCAAAGTGAGTTTATAATTACTTCCGGGTCTGAGCTCGGCCCATTTCAAGCCCTGTGTGTCATATAACCATAAAGACTAAATACGCTCCTTTAACAAACTAGCTGGCTGATGATTTACTTGCCTTCTGAATGAATTTAAAATTATTTAGATGCTGTAGTTGAGGACAAATGTAAGCAGCATTACACTTTGAATTTGTGACATGGTGAGGTATGTCGGTTCCATACATTAGTGGCAGCGGAAATAGCATTACATGTCCTTTCACCCACAAAGACCTCACCGGAAGTGACATTGCACAACCTTTAACCCCGTTGAAGGATCAGCGTATTTTTAAACTTTTTTCAGAAAAACGAGGGGTTAACGCATGTTAATAAACATATCTTATGTGTTGGCATAAGTAGACAACCAATTGCTGAAAACAGAACAAGCTAAAGTTATTCTTTATTTTTACAAGATATGAAGTCAGTTCGGAAATCTCCAAGGGATTGCAAGCAGCAACATCGACACACTCCAGAATGACGCCCTTGGCGTAGCTCAAACCTATGCATAAAGAAGATTTGAGTGCGTACTTTTAAAACAAAACATCTCAATGAGTTAATCCTTAGTAACAACATCTGCTAAACCCTGCAGGGCACGATTAGGATACCTGGCGAGACGAACACTTTATTTGATCTTTCAGAAGTCAGTTAATTGAGTCACTTTAACTGGTTAATAGTAATATTGTTTACAGCGCTTAGAGGTGAACAGTGGTGTAGCAAGGGGGGCGGTTCACCTCTGGCGGCACGAGGTTTGGGGAAGACGGCCCCCCTGTTCTTACCTGAGAGATCGTCAGCATCCCCGCCTCTGCTCTTACCTGTGGCAATCACAGGGCGGCAAACGCAGAGACTGCCATGGGTGGCAATAACCCTGGGCAAAACACTATGCTATGCTACTTAGCACTAATGGAATTGCACGTAGCACAGTGAAAACACGCATAGTGCAGCGGTCATTTTTCGCTTGCTCGCAGTCCTCAACATCAAGTTGGCGAACACGAGCAAGCAAAATGACATCCCGGCGAGACTTTTTCCTCAAGTTGCCAATCGCGAGCGTGGAAAATAAACCTCCCTGCAAGATTATCAACGCGGAGAGGTTTGGTTTCTCATTGCGAGTGGTCGCGTATGCTCGCGACCGCTCGCGATGAGAAACTACCAGTCCGCGTTGAGAAAGCTGCCGCTCGAGTAGAAATCTACTTGAGCTGCAGAAAACGACTGCTTGCACTGTGCAAGATGTAGTTTGCACCGATTGCACAGTGCGGACAATCATCCGGCACTGTGCAATCAGTGCGAACAGCATTTTACGCAGTTTGCGTAGCCTCGCATAGCTCGCGTAGTGCAAAGTGCACTGCGCGTAGCTACGTGTAGCGCTACTTCGCAAACTACGCCCAGACTTAGGCAAAAGGCCTAGCTACGCCAATGGAGGTGAAAAATTTAGGTGCGTTATAAAACAAAGTCTTCCTATTATGGTATTTTGTCATCAATTTTGTGACTCAATGTTATGTTTGACTCGCAATAGTATTTGTTAGGCACGATTTACAAAGGAACTTACAACTCGTAAAGTTATGTGTGTGGAGTCCCCTCACTCATGGTGGAATCACCACATTGGGCACTGCAGTTTGAAGATTCCGCCCGAGTGCGGAGACTCCGCACTCGCAACTTTAGGAGTAGCAAATTCGTTTTTGAATCGGGACATCTTTGATTTGGAAGTATGTTTTGTGGACATGTTTATGTCTTAGTTTAAATGTTGAAAAATAATTGAATGCTGCTAAAAATCATATCAGATTTCGGTGTTTTTTAAATCACAATGCCATTGCCACAACCAGGATGTCTGCATCAGTGGTTGCTATTTCACAAATACTAAAGTGGAACTTTTCGGGTGGAAATGGTATGATTAATCGAAGGCCCAGATTTTGAAGGTTAGACTCAACTTCGCTTTATGGCACAAACTCTTGCTTCGTGGAACAAAGCAAACACAAAGAGATGATGGGCAGAGCGCTGAAACTTTTCAGACACTCACCCCCAGTCACAGATCTATGATGAATCCATCATCATTCTTTTGCTCACTTTGCCACCCCAGTTCAGACCCAGCAATATGCAAATCAGTCTTAATCAGTCAGTCTTAATCCTGTTCCTCACGGGAACAGTCCATCTCGAACTGCCAAACCAGGTCTTCCCTGAACCGTAAACAAGAATCCAGGGACCGGTTTTGGGGTAACACCCCTCATCAGCCAGGCTAGCTTGAATCCAGTGGCAAAGTGAGCAAGGGACCCACATCTGGGCATACCCTGCCAACCTAGGGAAACTAAACAAACACAAGGAGATGATGGACGGAGCACTGAAACTTTTCAGACACTAACCCGTAGTCACAAATCTGGGTTGAATCCATCATAATTTTTTAGCTCACTTTACGACCCCAGTTCAGACCCAGCCATATGCAAATCAGTCTTGACCCTGTTCCTCATGGGAACAGTCAAGCCCGAACTGCCAAGCCAGGTCTTGAAACAAGCATCCTGGGACCGGTTTCGGGGTAACACCCCTCATCAGCCAGGCTAGCTGGAATCTAGTGGCAAAGTGAGCAAGGGACCCACGTCTGGGCATACCCTACTATGCCATTGCCAACACCAGCTTGTCTGCCTCAGTGGTTGCTATTTCACAACACAAATACTAAAGAGGAACTTTGACGGCGAAAACGTTATGGTGAATCTAAGGCACCGATTTCGAAGGATAGACTAATTTTTGCTCCTGGCACAAACTCTTGTTTCAGCAAGTTATGAATCCTGACCTCTGTGGAGTTCTTTCCAGATGTGGAATTTATTGGGTGCAACACACATCATATCCCTGCAATTTTGCCTGTGAGATTTTGGATAGTCAACCCTGATAAAAGGTACCATCTGAAAATGGCTGGCAATTACAGACACATCTTGAATTTGTAGGTTATGCCCATTTAAACTAAAACTCAGAATGAGATGTGTTCACTGTACCCCGTGGACACCTCAAATCATGGTGTCCCTATTAACCAGGGGCCTGATTTTGAGCTTGGTACTCCTTCACAAACGCAACAGTGTATCCTGCCCGGCAAACCCTTGGTCCGCCCGGCTTGTTTGTAGACAGCCAGATAGTAAGTATTGCATTGACTGAGTCCTTGCTGGATCCGTTGATGCAATTTTTTCTCCCATGGACTGGAGTAAACTTCATCAGAAGAAGAATATTAAACAGCCCTCCCTATTTAGAGTGGACAATGTAATGTATTTTTTGTTCTGATGACAAAAGCTCATGCAAGATACAGCAAAAGGTGACTGTAGCAATACCTAAAAACTGATATTGAGGATTCATATTTTAGCTTTGTTTAAGGTAGGCATAGGCAGGATGGCTGGACTGAGATGAGATTTGCCAATGATATATTTTCCTTCAACCCTACCTGTCCCTTGGTCCAGATATATATATATTTTAAGTAAGGGTCAAAAACAGCTAACATTTGGTCCAGATCTGAGAGATTCCTCAAGCTATTCTTCTGCTGCTAAAGCCAGCTGGATGTTTGTCTACTAACTTCTAATTTGTGCTTGTGGAGAGCGCAGGTATTAAAATCACTGTTCAGATCAAGTTTCACATGTCCATTAGAAGGTACTGGTGTGAAAGAGTGAGAAACTGAATTCGAGTTTAGCCGAATGCAAGACATAGCAAAGTTTAAGGAGTTTCTTGCTAAAGTATTTAATGTGGTTGGTTGTGTGTAAGTGTTCCGGCTGTGCACGAGTAGCATACTGACCCTATGTGCATCCATTTTATGAACAGGCAGTGTCAGACCTTCCCTTGTTGCTTTAGCTGCACTGCTGGCTTGTCCAAGCCCACCTCAAGCTTTAACGGCAAACTGTAGTCATTGTCAGTGATAGGTGTGTGCGCTGCAGCTGAAGCAAGCGCCACCAGCTCCACCATTGCAAGGAATGGAAGAAAGACAGGGCACCAGGATGCACTATGGCCATTTTGGATTTTCACTCTACTGCTTTAACATGGAAAACATCCATTTCAGAATGGTAAAACATGAAGCAATTGCTATGCAATAGGTCTTGCATTTTTGAAAGTTTGCGCTATTGGCATTGTAAATGGCAATGTCTTTTACCCATGTGTTTGTTTGGAGTGGAGTGGATGTATGTGGTGTGGACTGGAATTATGTGAGTTGGATTGGAATTGTTAGCTGTGGAATTTTGTGTGGTGATATTGTGTGCAGTGGAAATGCAATGGTGTGCAGTGGAAATATGTGGATAGTAATTATGTGATATTGAGTGTACTGGAGTTATATGGAGAGGGATTATATGTGATAGAGTGTAATTATGTGTAGTGGTATTTTGTGATGTGGCATGGTATGTGGGGCATTTAATTATGTGGTGTGTTGAATTTTGTTGCGAACTCTGAATATCAATAACATGCGTATTGTCAACATCACAAGGGTGAAACCCCAAGCCAGTCCAGCTGGATTTCAAACCTGCCATTTAGACAATTGGGTCAAATTAGTACCACAAATGCATTAACCTACTACACCACCTTGCCACGATGCTTGCAGCATTGGGCTGACCGAACAAAATAAGATGGGGCCTCCAATACTTTAATCATGGTGCATAATTTCACTTCAGTTAATGAGCCTGACTGTGAGAGCACACGATCATTGAGAGAGATTCTGCCCCTTCCATAAAAAAAGTGCCCAGAAGCAGCGTGTCACTTGCTGAATCTGTAACACCCATGACTGCTGCAAAATATATACTCCTAATTTACAGAAGCTGAATAAAGAAGTAAACAACAAGGAGTAAAAGGAGACAATTCAATCTTGCTGCCAGGTACTTGTAAGAAATAGTATGGTATTTGTGTGACAGCACGTCTGGATACTACATGGATTGAGGAGGATTGCGCTGTTTTTACCATGTAGGAATGCAAGGCGGACAACTGGTTGCGGAGTGTTTAGGTGAAATATTTGCACATGTGCTTTACTATTGCTTAGGTACATTGGGCTGTGTGGCGTAGTGCCTGGGGGCAAGCATACCGTTACTCTGAGTGGGCCTGCATGAACAGAGTGTGTGCATTCTGAAAATTTCTCCCTGGAAGGGAGCGGGTGTATTGCATTGGAGCGTATGCATATTTGAATGACTCACCCTGTATGCGATAACTAGAGCTCTGACCAGTGTGAAGTACGGCACTTGACGTAGAGTGGTCATTCTACGGAATTGGATCTAACCTCCCAAACACAACTTTATTCAGCCAGCATCGGATAAAACCCTGACTTGCTCACCCAAGTATAACACAACAACTGCTTCAAAATATATCTATTTTACAACAGATACTGCAGCTTTATTATGTTTATTTTTGTAGCAGTTCAAAATCTGAGAAAATTGGGACGAGCATTACCATTTTGTGGTGGCCCCTGAAATGTCTTAGAATGACTGCAAATGTCATCACATTAGTCCTTGTATCACTGTATAATACTGAAGAATATAAACTGCTCATTACATTCATCCACAAACAAATACAAGCCCAATCAACATTAAAAGGAAGCCCAAAACCAAACAAGTACCCTACCAAAAGAAGCCCAACTGACAGGTAATATAGAAAATTGCAAAAAGGCTAAACAAATACAGCCAAAAGAGCGGGAGGCACGGCGGGTGGCAGCACTAACACAACTATGGCATTAGGAGGAGTTGGGAGTGATCAATGTTATATTTAAATGCAAGCAGCTATGGCACTTGAAGCTGAACACAGGCAAACAATAACATAGCAGGAAAGTAAAACAAAAAATACCCAAAGAACAGATGAAGAACCACAGTGTAATGAGACATTAACCCTTTCGATGCTGATGACGAGCTGGGCTCGTCATGGTGCACAGTGGTCGTGTGCTGATGACGAGCCCAGCTCGTCATAAAACAATGAAAATAGCAATTTCCAGCACAGGAGGGGAATTGCCTTAGCAGCGAAGGTGTTAAGGACACTGACATAAATAAATGAAAAACAAAGGCAAGTAATGGGTGGAGTTGGAACCCCACAAGCATCTACAACAGGTTTCTAAGTGACAGTGCAAGGTCTGTCTAGGGGTGACCTAAAAAGTAGTCAGAACCTCGGAAAAAAATGAATATATATATATATATATATATATATATATATATATATATATATATATATATATATATATATATATATATATATATATATATATATATATATATATATATATATATATATATATATATATATATATATATATATATATATACATATATATATATATTACCTACTGGCTATCGCCAGTAGGTATATATAGTTAGGATTAATTCCCTATGGGATTTCTGAAAATTCTATGTCTAATAACTTTGGCGTTTGTGGACGGAATCGGCTGAAATTTTCAGGAAAATGGCACATTTTGTTTCTGAGCAGCCCCTGAAAATTTGGTGGGGTTTCGTCAAGGGGGGGCTGAGAAAAAAGGGGGGTCCCAAAACGCGTTTTTTGCATTGAGTTTTCCATAGGGCGGTTGGACTCACTTTTAGCTCGAACGGCTGAATGGATTTGCACGAAACTTGGCAAAATTGTAGGGACTGTTAGCCCGATGTGCCTTTGCTAGGTCTCAATATATGTGCTTCAGTGGATTTTGAGAAATTAACGTTTAAATCAAGATATATATCTGTAACAGCGCTCCGGGCAGCGATCCGGTCCGCTTACTTTTCGCGTTTCGGAACTTTGCGCGCAGAAAGCTGATTGGCTCTCCGGTGTCTGTCAACATTCTAAACAGTCCGGAGCGGCCGCCATCTTGTCTCTCGGTAGGATCGAGAGAGAAGAAGAGGTGAAAAACGAAAGGGGAATTTAATGAAAGGGGGCAAGGTATCCCCCTCTTGACCCTCTAGGAATGTTGTTGGGGTTATTAAAGGGTCCCGTGGGGAAAAGAAAAAAAAATGATTTTTCACGGTAGAAGCGCTTCACGGGCCGCGAACTGGGCCGCGAACTGGTAGCGAAACGGGAATTCGCCATTTTGTGCTTCGTTTTAATTGTTTAGAGACAAAAATTATCGCCGCACATCGGCCACAATGCATGAATATCGTTGAAAAGTCAGCGATATTCATGCATTATCCAGCAAATGCTCTTAGCCATGTTATCCACCTTCCATTGGATAACATGGCTAAAAACTGCTCTGTGCGTGACGTTTGTTAACGTTCGATTCGATGGAAATCAGGAAGTGTTGAACACCATTTTGTCACTGCGAGTAAATATTTTGTTATAAATGAATCTTTATTGATAAACATTGTCTGCGCCATCTTGCGTTTTTGTCCAATGCCACAATTTTGTCGTGCACGGCAGCCATTTTAGATGCCTTGACCAGGGCCACTCTCTGCACGCCGCCGATTCTCAGCATGGCTCCCCACCCTCGCACGCATCTCCCCCACGCAATGGTCACCCCCGCTCTCTCTCTCATGCATGGGACATATACTTCCCCCATCTGCGCTGCTCTTCTCTGAGAATCACACCCTGTGCCCGCTCGACACCTCCCTTTCACCCTATTCACTACCGCACCCTCTGACACTCCTCTTCCTCTGTGTCCGATTGTCCAGGCCGGACCTAGGCTATCACCTAGCCCCGCTGAATATCGTTGAAAAGTCAGCGATATTCATGCATTATCCAGCAAATGCTCTTAGCCATGTTATCCACCTTCCATTGGATAACATGGCTAAAAACTGCTCTGTGCGTGACGTTTGTTATCGTTCGATTCGATGGAAATCAGGAAGTGTTGAACACCATTTTGTCACTGCGAGTAAATATTTTGTTATAAATGAATCCTTATTGATAAACATTGTCTGCGCCATCTTGCGTTTTTGTCCAATGCCACAATTTTGTCGTGCACGGCAGCCATTTTAGATGCCTTGACCAGGGCCACTCTCTGCACGCCGCCGATTCTCAGCATGGCTCCCCACCCTCGCACGCATCTCCCCCACGCAATGGTCACCCCCGCTCTCTCTCTCATGCATGGGACATATACTTCCCCCATCTGCGCTGCTCTTCTCTGAGAATCACACCCTGTGCCCGCTCGACACCTCCCTTTCACCCTATTCACTACCGCACCCTCTGACACTCCTCTTCCTCTGTGTCCGATTGTCCAGGCCGGACCTAGGCTATCACCTAGCCCTGCGGATGTAGTTTATGGCCCCAGCTGTAGAGTATCCAGACATGCCAACCCTCCCGATTCAGGCGTGAGACTACTTATTTCAGTGGTAGTCTTTCGCTTCCCGATTCCTGCAAGGAAAAACCCGGGGGCATATTACCAAAAACTAGCGGTAATTTTTGTCTCTAACTTGTTTAGAGACAAAAATTATCGCCGCACTTCGGCGAATTTTATCGCACATAAACCTTGCTATTAGCAAGGTTTATCGCAAATGCGATAAAAAACGGCCGCAATGCATGAATATCGTTGAAAAGTCAGCGATATTCATGCATTATCCAGCAAATGCTCTTAGCCATGTTATCCACTTCCCATTGAACAAGCGCATGGTCTTTTAAAGATTTGTGAAGTACTCGGGGCGGCGGTGTGTGTGTGCCCTCTTTCAGGAGCGGGCGGTGGGGCACTGCCAGCAATTTGCAGGCCAGGCAGTGTTCAACACGTGCATCACCCTTTCTCTGCCTGCTATTGCGCTCCATGCTTCGGAAAGGTAAGAAAAAGAACGTGCATTTGAGTTTGAAATGTCCGATCTTGTAGCAGTACACTTGCAAAGCCCACACATGACAATAACCCGATTCAAGGCCCCATTCACCCGATTTTTAAAAAAAATATAGTACTCCAAGACAGTTACATTTTAAAATTTTATTAACATTTAAATATAACGAACGCAACAAAAACTGTAAATATATTTAACCATTTTTTGAAATTAACCAGAACTATAACGATAACAACAACAACAACAATAATATAACTTTTATGCCTAAATTACGCAAACATTTAGCTAATCTGCTAAAGGGGGGAGTCGCCATTTCTTTACAATAATCAATAATGAAAAATCCACATCAATAGGGTTGCCCGTTTTCTCGATGCAGCACTATAGTGCAATATACACAGCACCTGGGGTGTCAAGAGTGAACAGGTCTTTCTTTGTTCCTTAAGATGTTATCTCCGAGAATGCTGATGCATTGGTGTCTGTACACTTCTTTGTCAATTCTGTCAAGATGATAACTGCTTTATAAACAGACGATATCTTTGTTTAGTCATTAGTGTTAAGTGTGTCTGAAACTACAGTGCCCTTCTGTTTTTTTTTCTTCAGGCTCTATAGAGTTTTGTGTGTTGTTCTTTTGAGCGACAATTATTCCAGAGGTTTCAGGTTCACTTGTTTTGTCCTGCAGTGAGTTAACAGCTTTAGAGAGTTCATGTTTATTTACTATGTCCTGCTGTTCGTCAACTGCTTCAGAGACGTCAGCCTCATTTTTTATGTTTCAGTAGATCCTGGACCTGCCCGGCCGCGCCCAAAATGGCGCCGGTGTAAATGGGACTCGTAACTGCTTGTTCTGTACTGGTTGCCCAACCTTGATATCACGAGATACATATGCAGTTTTGAAGCACATGGCGGAGGCTTGTCTGCTGTAGTGGGGCGCCCCTTTATCGTTTCAGTCGCCATTCCGCCCGCTTTTGCGACACTGTGCCTTTTCCGCCATTCAGCTGTTTAGCGCCCGCTCTTACGGCTACAGCGTCTCGCTCACCATGTAGTTGAGTTGCTCCCACTCTTGCGGTGCAGCGATAGGCGGCTGCCACAGGACTCTTAAAATGGCGGCCGGCTCTTCGGATTTGGGCCTGGTCCAGTAAAATGGCCCTGGGACACCTTGGAACTCGGACGCTTGTCTGCCAGGGCTTGGGTTCCATTCTCGAAAGCGTCCCCTCAGCCTTGAAGATTGTACAAAAGTCTTGGGGGCCCTCGACTCCCGCAGGCTTCCGGTGGGGAGCGGCTGCCATGATTGCTTGCGGAATGGCCACGACGGAGCTACGAGATGGTGGTGCTCTCATGGTGACGCCAGCTTCAGTCTGAAACATCCAGAAACAAGGTGGGGCTTTCATCGTTTGGGGAAAAAAAATGTTTTAATCCAATGAAAAGTGTTATTTTTAGGTCACATGACCTAGTCTTACATAATTAGGAAAAGAAAAGTAAAATGAACCAATGAAAAGTTTTATTAACAAGTCACATGACCTGTTATGCTTACGTTACGCGCTGCGCGGCGCGCTCTGGATCGTTTCCGGGAAGCTGCGCCTTGCGCACCGGAGCACTTCCGGGTGCGCTAACGCGTCGCGTCATATGACGCATTACGCGACAATGCAGGTGCAGAATATAGTCAAAATGTCTCCACCAACCAGCGGTCGGAATACAACCGCTTTCAGCAGTCCAAAAAGTTCGGTCAAATCTTAAGAGCGGGAGCAACTCAACTACATGGTGAGCGAGACGTTGTAGTCGCAAGAGCGAGCGGTAAACAGCTGAATGGCGGAAGAGGCACAGAGTACCAAAAGCGGGCGGAATGGCAACTAAAACGGTAAAGGGGCGCCCTACGACAGCGTGTCTTCAGGTGAAACGGATTGTGGGACAAGGTCCAGAATGAAAGATTCTTCAAAAGGGAAAAAATTCCGCTGGACCCCGGGAGCCGGCCGCCTATGCCGGGGGCGATCTCAGGCCTCACCAGGGCAACACGACTTGGGGAGGGGGCAGGAGCCAAGCGCCCCCTCTCAGTCCGCGCCATCTCACCGCCCCTCGGGGGCCTCCGTCAAGCGGTTTAGGGAGGCACCGTATCACATTGTTTTCCAATGCAGTCAGGTCCACAAATGGACCCCACTTACTTTGAATAGTGAAGCTGCAGCAGGTGCAAATAAGGTTTAAACAGTGTTACAAGAGCTGCTTAGAACTCTGAAGTATGGCACTCAACAACCAGGACTTATGCCATTTATGTAAGGCAGTGACATGGAAGCAACTCAGGGACAAAAAGCATGAACGAACATTCTCGTATGAAAATCTTATTTGGAGAAGGGGTAGAATCCAAACGCCCCCTGCCAGTTCGCGCCACTACACCGTATGTGGAAAATCTGAAGCCATCATTCTACAAACTCTCAACGCTTGTTATCAGTGCATGAGTTTCATGCTCGATCGATTGAGCTAGCCGGATCGGGTAATAAAAAGTATAAAATAGTTATGTAAATAGTTATTTAATAAAATGTTTTACTCTGTTTCTTTGGTGGTGTGTTGTGTATATTTATAATATTTGCATAGGGTTTGCCGTTATTTTGGGCGGTGTGGGTGGCGGAGTCGAGCTGTTTTGCAGCCCTCATGGTGTGGAGCTCAGTTCATTTCACTATTTTCGTATTTCTCATGAAGGGTTATTCCTAATGTTTGTATTTTACCGAGGTCAAAAAGAGGTCGAATTAGTGGTCTACTGATTTTGCTCGATTACTTTTATTTTTTTACACGATTTTTCACTATCTGCAAAGACTAAACAGAGTATTGCGACTTTGTGCTTGTTTGTAAATAGAGAATGATCCAAAGAGAACCAATTGTAAAACAGTAAATGCTTGGATAATAATCAATCAAATGGAGAGACAAGCAGGTACGACGGATTACAACAGGGGTAAAGGTCTGAGTTAACTACCGTTCACTATCTGCAAAGAGAGAGTACTACTAAGAGAAAAGAGGGGAGTGGGGGGGGGGCAGCGTTCAAAGCACATCAGCGTGCATAAACACGAAAACGTTTTTACCTATCACGTACTTGACATTTGACAGCTTTTGATACTTGCTATTAAAAAACCATTGAAATTCACAGAAAAAACCATAGGTTATACTCCATATATAGTTAGGAATTTGCATTTACAAAACCTTGAAAATTCAATGAAAAAACCATTGGTTTTAGGCCATATATAGTTAGGGATTTGCATTTAGAAAACCTTATTTTACTCGCATAAAACCATTGAAATTCCATATATAGTTATAAGCGCTAACTATATATCGCGCACCCGCAATCCACTGCTGATGATGTCACATATTACATCATTCATGACATGGTTAGTGACATCACTGATGACATCACTGATGACATCTCAAATGACATCACTGATGACATCACTGATAACATCTCATTTGACATGACTGATCACATCACTGATGATATCATTCATGTGATAATACCATGAACCTCTTCAGACTCTAATATAACCTTAGATACAATCAGTGTAAACAGACAGTCACTCATCCATGGAGTTACTCACACACCTAGTCAGTTATGCCAAAAATCAATCACACCTCCATTTTCTCAACTATACAGTTATACACACCTTACTTATTCAAACATATACTAACACATATTTACTTTACTCTTATACAATCTCTGATACATGTTCACAATGATCCATACAGCCACTCACACATTCACTAGCTCTTATGCACAGTTATTTATAGATGTCAACTCTCACATGTACTGTGTTTTACATATGTACTTAATTTGACATGTAGCACTGAGATATCCATTCACTCACTAATACACTCATGCACAGTCAACCGCCCATACAGCTGTTTCCACATGCAGTTGTGAATCTATACATATAGTGAATCAACTACTCACACATCTATGTACAGAGTCACACACCTCCCAGCCACCCATACACACACACTCAGTTTCCCATACAAATACTTGGACAACCAATCAATAACCCATACAGTTACTCATATAGCTACTGAACAACATATGCAGCAGTTTGTAGAACAACAGATATAATGATGCACAAATTAAAACAGTTTAGTCACTAACCCATGCACTCAGTGAGACACATTTAATCACTCACTCAATCAGTCAGTCATGCACCTAGTAAATCCTTCATCCAGACACTTATACATCCACTCATTCTTCAATATGTAAGACATATTTTAACTTTACAGAAACATACAGTCACTGGATGTTGTCATCAGTGATGTCATCAGTGATGTCATTTGAGATGTCATCAGTGATGTCATCAGTGATGTCACTAACCATGTCATGAATGATGTAATATGTGACATCATCAGCAGTGGATTGCGGGTGCGCGATATATAGTTAGCGCTTATAACTATATATGGAATTTCAATGGTTTTATGCGAGTAAAATAAGGTTTTCTAAATGCAAATCCCTAACTATATATGGCCTAAAACCAATGGTTTTTTCATTGAATATATATATATATATATATATATATATATATATATATATATATATATATATATATATATATATATATATATATATATATATATATATATATATATATATTTTTCAAATCTCAAGCAGTAAAACCACTAGGTGACGAGACTGTGTGCTGACCAAAGAATTTTATTTTCAAACAGCCCTCGGATGCGTTTCGCCTGACCAGCAATGTGCACCACATACAGTCATGTGATCAAAAACTACTGTGGGGAAAACAGTGAAGAAAGACTCGTAGTTTTTACAGGTAAATAACACACGCATTGGCTTACGCTTGCAAATCGGCTGGAATCTCACATGATTACAAAACAGTTCAATGGATTCAGAGAACACAAAATGGTAATGGTTTAGTTGAGGACATTATTAATATTTTTAACAATTTTTGTCATTTTTTATCATCAAGCGCCAGTGGGGAACTACCTCTGCTCCAATACCACTACTTTACGCTAGAAACTAAGACGCCTCGAATCCAGATACATTTTGGAGCTTAATTCGAAGGCCCCGGGAGGGCTGAACTTAGAAGAAGATCTGAGTACACACCTGTAGGAAGACCTGCAGGCCCTAGGTCCCACTAGACTATAACCTTCGTGTAACTGAAAAATACAGAAAATGTAAAGAGAGCAGGGGAAACCTCATTTTAATTATTTAATGTTTAATATTGCACAACATGTCTGAGCACTATGTCTTCACAAACTCACGGGCACTTCTACTGGGGACAGTAATCAACAATTACCCACTTGGGCAATAAGAAATGAATCAGGCGGGAAAGCTGGTTATAATTAAAATCCATGGTGCACAGAGACGTCCTTGCCCACTGGGGTGAGACTAGGACATTATCATGCAGGGGCAAAGAAGCGTAAAGTAGTGGTATTGGAGCGGAGGTAGTTCTCCACTGGCGCTTGCATGATAAAAAATGACAAAAATTGTTAAAAATATTAATAATGTCCTCAACTAAACCATTACCATTTTGTGTTCTCTGAATCCATTGAACCGTTTTGTAAGATTCCAGCCGATTTGCAAGCGTAAGCCAATGCGTGTGTTATTTACTTGTAAAAACTACGAGTCTTTCTTCACTGTTTTCCCCACAGTAGTTTTTGATCACGTGACTGTATGTGGTGCACATTGTTTAAAATGGCGACTGCAATGAATTGAAGCTTCGGTGAACAAGCCTGCTGGTCATGCGAACGGCATCCGAAGGCTGTTTGAAAATAAAATTCTTTGGTCAGCACACAGTCTCGTCACCTAGTGGTTTTACTGCTTGAGAGGTGAAGTGTTGTAAGGACCTGACTTCGGAGGTCCTTTTTTGACGAGACACCCGCTGTTCTGGCAGGCGGCAGTTCCAATCTGAAGTGAGGAGGAGTTGATATATATATATATATATATATATATATATATATATATATATATATATATATATCAAAGCTCCGAAAGTCCTGAGAATGCCCAGCCGGGTCACAGGAAAGAAAAAGCACTCGCAAGCACGGCACAGCTCGTTTCTCAGGGCAAGTTTATTAAAGACAGACGCGTTTCGGGAGAGCCCTCCCTTTCTCAATGGTTTCATCTTACAAGACGGGCGCAGCGCCATTATGTATGTTTACAAACTCATATGAAAACAAACAAAGGACTGATACTTTTTCGCAGCAAGGGGTGCCATCTTAGAATGTACCAATTTGACATATATTATGCTATATTGCTTATCAGAAAACCACAAACAAACAAAATCATGCCGTGTATCGGCTATCCTATTGTCATAAGGAAAAACCCCAATACTATTTATATATAGTTTATCACAGGGCTAAGACAATAACAAGATGTTGGAAACTAACCAACCTACGACATGAACACCGTATTTACAATGTGAACAGGTCGGATAAATCTTGCCGTATATATATATTTTTTCCCCAAGTCCCCTGAAGCACTTATTTATTTCCATCACTGTCCCCCAGTGTTGCTCAGTGCATAAATTACAATTGCCTTTTGGGGCATGAAGTCTCCTTACGAGGAAAGGTGCTCCTTTGGTAAGTTCAAATGCACTGCTTGCATGTTACGATTCATTATTGCCTTAGTAGGCTATGTCCCAGGAATCAGGATCAATCTGTACGGGAGAAGTGCTGTTCCAGTTTTGAAAGTTCCAAACCGGCAGCCTCGCCCAGTTGGACAGCATTTCCACCAGCTGTTCGATGGTGCCACTTCCAATGGCCAGGACCGCCATGTATTCATGTTTTCCCCAAGTGCCCTGCAGCATTAGAAGCGCACTCGACATCTCCCCGCCATGCGACTTTAAGGTACAGCCTGCATTCCTGCTCCACTTTGATTAAAATTGCCGACGCATTTCAGGGTTTCTTAACTCCTTCTTCATGAGCTTCAGCAAACAGCATTCAAAATACCTTGTGTTGTATTTCCGTCCTTTATTTATTTCCATTACTGCCCCCAGTGGGTGTTTGTTCAGTGCATAAATTACAATATATATATATATATATATTCTCTCTTGTATTCCTCGAGCATTCTTTTGCCCCTCCTAATCGACAGTTGCGTCATAGCTCAGACTCCTCGAGAACAAGTCCTATAAATCCTTTGCAAAAATGACATTTCCATGTGTGATTTTTAAATTTTATTTACTGCCGCGGCAGTGAATAAAATGTAAAATCACACATGGCGTCGTCATTTTTGCAAAGGATATATATATATATATATATATATATATATATATATATATATATATTACCTACTGGCGGTCGGCAGTAGGTAGTTAGAGTTAGGATTTTTTTCAATGTTAAATCTCAAAATTCTATTTGGAATAACTTTGGCGCCGGTTGACGAATATGCCTCAAAATTTCCTCAAAATGGCCTCGCGGCGTTCTGGTCCTTCCCTGAAAGTTTGGGGGGGGATTCGTCAAGCGGGGGCCGAGATAAAAGGAGGGTCCCAACACGCGTTTTCCCATGTTAATTTCCATAGGGCGGTCAATTTCACTTTTAGCCCGAACGGCTGAATGGATTTCCACCAAACTTGGCAAAATTGTAGGGACTGGTAGCCCGATGTGCCTTTGCTATGTCTCAAGATATGTGCTCCAGTGGATTTTGAGTAATTAAGGTTCAAAAAAATATATATATCTATAGCCGCGCTCCGGTACGTGCACCGGTACGCGCCACGGGCGCACCACGCGAGGTGCGCACAGAAAGCCGATTGGCTCTCGGGTGTCTGTAAACATTTGAAACAGTCCGGAGCGGCCGCCATCTTGTGTCTCGGTAGGATCGAGAGACGAGAGGTGGCCAAAACAAAGAGGGAAATGAGCATAAGGGGGCAGAGTAGACCCCCCCTTGACCCCCTAGGTTTGATGTGGGGGCTATAAAAGGGCCCCGCGGGGCATTTAAAAAAAAAAAAAAATTCTTTTTGCGCGGGGGAAGCGCCCGGTACGCGCACCGGGGAGCGGCCTGGGGAGCGTACTATGAGGAAAAAAGATGACAGAGTTTTTAAAAAATGAAGCCTTTATTTAGAAATTGGAGGTAGTTCTAAAAATAACTTTTTTTTTTCTTCTTTTTGTTGTTTTATATTTTTTTGTGTTTTTGAACATTTTGTACTTTTTTTGGCTTTTCAAAACAGTTTTATATTTTTTTTGTATTTTTTTAGGGGGAGAAACAAAAAAAGGGAATTGAAACTGGCTCAACTGGAGCAAAAAAACAAAAAACCCAAAAAATTACTTCTTTTTGGGGCACTGATTATCACCTGCAAGGACGATGAGCTTTACGCTTTTTTCACCATAGGCGATAAGCTTGCCACATGCAGAACAAGTGATTTTAAAATCAGCAAATCTTGGCTGAATACAAGGCATCATCTCTGATGTTTCTGGTCCCGATGAAGTGGGTTGGCTTCTTTGGGAGGTGGTCCTTGACGACTGGGGGAGGTTACTGGCCAGTTCCCTGAGCTCTGCACGAGAGTAGTTGTTTGGGTGCTTTCGGGTCATATGACGAATCATGGTATAGTTACCAAATGAATATTTTTTGTTTGGGTTGCCCCGTGAGAGTTCTTCATTGCAGATTAGGCAAGTTACCTTGGCCGCATTCCCTTTTTTCTTGCCCTCTGGGATTGAAAAAAACTCCCATACAATGTGTGGCTTGGGTTTGTATGGGGTATTTTCTTCAGGCAGCCATCTTCTCCTCCCCTCCTCCTCTTCCTCTTCCTCCTCCTCCTCTTCTTGACCACCAATATAATCTGGAGCTGGTCCTGTTGGTGGTGGTGGTGGTGGGGCAGATGCACCAGCTGCTGCTGCTACTGAAGCCATTATTAAGATCAAAAAGGTACAGAGATGTACAAACAGGTCTTCCTCAGTCAAAGGACAAAGTCAGAATAAGGAAAAAAGGTGGGGTCTTTCATCATTTGGAAAAAAAACTGTCCTGAACCAATGAGAAGTGTTATTTTCAGGTCACAAGACCAGGGGCTTCATCATTATGAAACCAAAACTGTTATGAACCAATGAAAAGTGTTATTTTCAGGTCACATGACCCGACGCGCTTACGCTACGCGCCCCCGGGTGCGCGCTGCGGGTCGCGTAGCGTAAGCGCGTCGGATGTTTACGTTGCACGATCGTATTCGCTCGAGTACTTCCGGGTGCACTTACGCCGTGCGTATCACGCAGACGCGGCTACGCGATACGTCACGATCATGTTTTCGTTCGCGATATTGGCGCTTACGGGACGCTTCCCGGAGCGCGCCCCGGGGCGCTTCATATAATTACGCTTTCCGGGGCGCTCACCGGGGAGCGCACTGGGAGCGCTCCAAAGCAAAAAATTAAAAAAAAAAATTGGGAAAAATTGTAGGGACTGGTAGCCCTATTCTTAAGTGGTTTTTACGAAAATTTACTTTGAAAAAATATATATTGTGCTACATTGGGCTATATATATGCCAAAATGTAGCCCAATGTAGCCCAATGTAGCCCAAAGATGGCCACCAGAGACCAAAAAATCCAAATGTAGCCCAAATATCAGCTAGATGTGGCCCAACTGTAGCCCAATGACAGAATGTACCAGAGTGTTCTAAAGAACAACTAGAGTGCTAACAGTCTTATTTATAAAGTGAGACTTATAGTTAGGAATTAGAATTTAAAAAACGTTTGAAATTCACTGACAAAAACATAGGTTTGACACCAGTTATAGTTAGGAATTAGCATTTAAAAAACCAATGAAATTCACTGAAAAAACCATAGGTTTCACACCAGTTATAGTTAGGAATTAGCATTTAAAAAACCTATTAAATTCACTAAAAAAACCATAGGTTTCACATCAGTTATAGTTAGCTGGAAATTTTACTGACATAAAACCAATGAAATTCCACGTTATAGTTAGTTGGACTCACTATAACTTTCGCGCCTGCAATGCACTGCTGATGACGTCACATATTACATCACTCATGACATGGTCAGTGACATCACTCATGACATCACTGATGACACCATCCTTGTGACAGACTGATAGACCTCCTTTCAGTGTAATGTAACCATTGAAACACATATTCAAACAATAGAAACTAACATTTTCAAAAAAAATGGAGATACCCATACCAGTTACAATAACCAATTCAGTAATTCCACCATCTATATACACATCCACTCATACACCAACAGTTCTATATAGTCACTCATACATATTCTCACTCATCATATATAGTGATACACATATACATCCTGTTACACACCGACAGTCTTACAAAAGTTACTCACACACATACTCACACATGCAAATAAACTATTGAACATCCATTTATTTGCATATACAGCTATACATACATTAGCACATTACTTCTAAGGAAACTTACACATACTTACTCTCTTAAACAATCACTTATAGAAACACATACTTATTTAAACAGGAACTCTTTCAATCTCTCACTCTCACATATACTGACTTATATACATCAATGCTCATATATACAAGATTAAAACATATGTAGTTACTCATAAAGACACTAGTGAGACAGGCATTCACTCACTAACACACACATATACACACTCATCCACCCATACAGTCCTGCACATATGCTGTCTTCAAAACACATACAAACAGTGAGTCAGTCACCAACCCATGCAGCCACTTATACACAAAGTGAAACACTGATACATATATTTAAATATTTAAAAATTACTCGTTAATATATGTATTCATTAAGATACACTTAATAAGGCAGTTAACCAATCAATTGTTTTAAAAAAAAACATCCATTTACACACTTATTTAACCATTTATTCTTCCATCGTCCTTTACAAATACAAATATAAAACATATTTATTTTTCATAAAGACACACATTCACTGGATGGTGTCATCAGTGATGTCATGAGTGATGTCACTGACCATGTCATGAGTGATGTAATATGTGAAGTCATCAGCAGTGCATTGCAGGCGCGCAAGTTATAGTGAGTCCAACTAACTATAACGTGGAATTTCATTGGTTTTATGTCAGTAAAATTCCCAGCTAACTATAACTGATGTGAAACCTATGGTTTTTTTAGTGAATTTAATAGGTTTTTTAAATGCTAATTCCTAACTATAACTGGTGTGAAACCTATGGTTTTTTCAGTGAATATATATATATATATATATATATATATATATATATATATATATATATATATATATATATATATATATATATATATATATATTACCTACTGGCGGTCGCCAGTAGGTAGTTATAGTTACAACCTAGTTTCCATAGGAAAAGCATTTTTTGATTTTGCTACTAACTTTGGCGTGGTTTGACGAGTCTTTGGGAAATTCCCCCCCCCCAAAAGAGTCTATCCAGGTCAGCTCCTATCCTGAAAGTTTGGGGGTGATTCATCAAGGGGAGACTGAGAAAAAAGGGGGTCCCAAAACGCGTTTTCCCCATGTTCATTTTCATAGGAAATTTTGCGACAAGCTACAGCCCGAACTGCTGTACAGAATTACCCCAATTTTGGCAGAAAGGTAGAGCTTGATTCAGAAAGCGACCTTTTTTTAAATGGTGTAAATCCATTCAGTAGGTTATGAAAAATTCAAAAAATAAGAGCCAAAAATTCTATTTCCCATAGGTAACTTTGTGCAAGGCTACAGCTGAAACTACTGCACGGAATTACCCCAAATTTGCCACAAAGGGAGTACGTAGGTAAGAAAGCGACGTTTCTTTAAAATGGTGTAAATCAGTTCAGTATTTGCTGAGAAATTAGAAAAATAAAAGTTATGATATCTGGGCGGAGTCTAAGTCTCATGCACGAGCTTCACTGTGATTGGCTGCCAACACTCCAAACCTGGAAGTATTGGCAGCCATCTTGTGGCTCAGTAGAAGTGAGTCGCTAGACAACAGAGAGACAAAGATAGAAAACAAGGGAAGGGGGCAGAGTAGAAACACTCTGACCCCCTAGGCCAGGTCAGGGGGTCCTAGAAGGACCCCCAGGGCTCAGAAAATAAAAAATAAAAGTAAAATAAATCTGTGTAATTTGCACTGGGGTCAAGGGTTCATGTGTTTTATTTTAGAGAGACCCCGGGTGGGTAGCCTCCAGGGGGATTTCTTAAAAAATATTAGTGGGGGCTTCGTAGGGCTGCGGTTGCCCGCTGGGGTCCCCACAGTCTCGGGGATTCACTCATGTTATAGGGGGGTTGCACGGCTCCCATCCTGGAGCTCTCCATCTGCTCATAACTTTGCGTCGTTTGATGATTCTTTATGATCAGCTCCTATCTTGAAAGTTTAGAGGTGATTGGTCATGGGGGGGCTGAGGAAAAAAGGGGGGTGTGAAAACGTGTTTTCTGAATGGATTTTTCATAGGCAACTTTAGGCAAGGCTACAGGTCATACTGCTGATCAGAATTACGCCAAATTTGGCAGTGAGAAAGGTCTTGGCCCAGAAAGTTGGGTTTTGTAGAAATGGTGTAAATCCGTTGAGTAGTTTTTGAGATATTAAAGGGAAAAAATATATATATATATATCTGGTCGGTGCCTAACTCCCGAGCACGAGCTTGCCTCTGATTGGCTGCTAACTCTTCAAAGCAGGAAGTGTCCTCTGATTGGCTGCAAACACTTGAAACCAGGAACTGCTAGCAGTTATCTTGTGTCTCAAGTGAAAATATAAAAGAAAGGTTCCGGGGGAAATCTAATATAACGGAGCTCTGTGTAATGATGATTTGAAGGTTTAAGATTTATTAACAATAAAGGAGAAACAGGCGAGCGCCAGGCAGCATGACTTCCACTTCAGGACACTTGTAGGAAGATAACCCTTTCGCGCTCCCCGTGCCCAACATCGCCACTTCGCAGGTAGGCCTTTAGAAGCCAGTCCGTCGACTCGCAGCTGTGTACCTTTGCAAACTAGTACGCTGCTGCCTTTGGGAGCGGACGGCTCGTAGTTCTGCTTCTGTGAGTCGAGCGGACGGGCCCCACTTGTCCCTCTGCAAGCTTGTGTATGAAATGTTCATAAGTCACACTATATGAGCATTGAAAAGCCATTTTGTGATTCAGTCCGTCAGCTGGCATCTGTTCGAGGCATTTCTGAAAACATACCGGAGCTCTTTCTGTGAGAGATACCCCTTTCACGCTGCATCTCCCCACATTATCAGGTAACGCTGCCTCTTCCCACATCACCAGCATACCCCAAACAACCTTCTTGAGCCCAGAAGTGTTCCTCTATGAACTATAAATAAAAAGATGCTTGTGAGGTTGGAGAAATAATAATCTTAGTCATGTATAGATTAACCTATAAAACATTCTATTAAAACGAAACAACAACAAATAAAACTATGTACAGCTGTGGCGTGTCATCGCTGGTCCATTTGTGAATCACAACCTGCATGACAAAAATGAAGATAACATGGTGTGTCATGCATCCAGCAAAGGTGAAAGAGAAAGAAAGAAAGAGGGAGAGAGAGAGAGGGAGGGAGAAAGAAAGAAAGAGTGAGAGAGAGAAGAAGACAGAAAGAGAGAAAAAGAAAGAAAGGGTGAGATACAAGGAAGAGAGAGAGAAACAGTGTGAGTGAGAGGAAGAGAGGAGGAAAAGAAAGAGAAAGAGTGAGAGAGTAAGACAGAATGAGTGAGAGAGAGGAAGCCAAAGATAGAAAGAGTGAGACAGAGAGGAAGACAACAAGAGAAACAGCGTGAGAGAGAGAAAGAGAGAGAGATAATAAGAAACAGTGTGAGAGAGGAAGAGAGAGAGAGAAAGTGAGAGAGGGAGAGAAAAAGTGAGAGAGATGAAGAGTGAAAGAAAGAAGGAGAGAGAGAGGAAGAGACAGAGAAAGAGAAAAAGTGTGAGAGAGAGAAAGTCAGAGATGGAGAGGGAGTGTTGATACTGGAGAAAATCTTTGCGGCTCACCTTTGTGTCACCGGTATGTCTCTAACCAAGTGCCGGGACATAGTGCACCATCAAGTTTAGTTATCTGAAAGATAGTATAGATTTATTTATTGCAGAGTATATTCAACTGCACACGTAATTCTCTGTTTCAAGGAAGAGAGAAACAGTGTGAGAGAGAGGAAGAGAGTGAGTGAGAAAGAGTGAGATTGAGAGAGAGAGAAAAGTGAGAGAGGAAGAGAGAAAGAGTGAGAGAGAGAGGAGGAGAAAGAGTGAGAGAAAAAGAGCGAAAGAGGACGATACAAGGAAGATAGAAAGAGAGATAGTGTGAGAGAGAGGAAGAGAGAGAGAGAAAGAGTGAGAGAGAGTGAAAAAGAGTGAGAAGGAGGAAGAACGAAAGAAAGAATGAGAGAGTAAGAGACAGAGAAAGAAAGAAAGTGTGAGAGAGAGAAAGGAAGAGATGGAGAGGGAGTGTTGACACTGGAGAAAATCTTCACAGTTCACCTTTGTGCCACCGGTGTGTTTCCAACCACGTGCCGGGAGATAGTGCAGCCCTCAAGTTTAGTGTTCTGAAAGATAGTATAGAATTAGTAATTGCAGAGTACATACAACTACACACGCATAATTCACTGTTTAGCTAATACGCAAGGAGGCTGGTGCACACCATCCACTCCCACTGCTCGGTGGTGTCTGTGCGCTCTTGTGCGCCCAAACTGCTGCACAATATCCACTCCCACCGCCAAGAGGTGACTGTCCGCTGCTGCAGAAAGAAGTCTTTCTGCTCACCTTCTGCCACCAGCGTGTGTGCAAGAGGGTCCAGCATGTGCCGAAGCAACTTTGTTGTGCGTTCAGGATGGCCACGCATAATCCCAGATTTTTAGCGCGTTCAGATTTGGTGTTGTTGGTGGGAGGTGAACGTTGATTCATGATTCACAGCCTGTTAGATAAAAAGCAAGATAAGATTGTGAGTCATGTGTCCATCAAAGGAGAGAGGAAGAGAGAGAGAAAGAAAGAAACAGTGAGCAGAAGACAGAAACAGTGAGAGTGAGAGAAAGAGAGAGAGAAAAAGAAAGAAAGTGAGAAGGAGACAGAGAGAAAGAGTGAAAAAGACGAAGAGAGAGAGACAAAGAGTGAGAGAGGAAGAGAGAGAGAAAGAGTGTGAAAAAGAGAAACAGAGGAAGACAGAGAGAAACAGAGAGAGAGAGGAAGAGAGAGAGAGAGAAAGAGACAAACAGTGTAAGAGAAAGAGGGAGATAGATAGAGTGTGAGGGAGAGAAAGAAAGAGATGAGGAGGGACACTGTGCGCCCACACTGTGTACAAAACCCTCACAGCTTACCTTTACGCCACCGCTCTGTCTCCAACCACATGCCGCTTCGTAGTGGAACTCCCAAGCTCCCACATCTGAAAGATAGAATAGAATTAGTAATGCAAGAAGAGCAGGGTTGGATTAGGATTCAAAATCTGCCCGGGGAACGCTAAAAAAAAAGTGGCCCACATTTGCATATTGCCTATGCTCAAAACACTGCTTCGGCGAAATGTTATTTAAAAAGGGGGGGGGATACAAAAAAATGCAGGGATTCATTTACACTGGTGACTTAAAAACAAGTGAGGCCACTTCTGCTCAGGCCCCTGCCCTGCTAGGTATGCATACATTAATGGGCGACCTTGTGAGAGAAAGAAAGTGATACATCTGTCTGTTGCTAAACGTGAGGTAATGACGCCCATCTGCCTCCAGAATGGCCCTTCAGACATCCACTGGACCACTGGCTGTATCCAAACAACAGCGACACCGCCCAAATCTGCCCCCAGACTGTTCCAAAAAGCAGCCCATAGTTGGAACTCAGCACCGGCCCCTCGGGCATTGCACCAGTGCTCACTTTACCAATCCGGCACTGTGGCAGAGTATATAGGAGTGCGTACACCTAAATCGCTCAGCCGTCTTTCTGCATTCAGGCTGCTGTACCCCATCCACTCCCGCCGCCCAGAGTTATCTGCCCAACGCTGCACACCAAGGCCTCACTGCCCATCTATTCGCAGTCACGCCACCCTTCACATCATGCAGCTCTCTTATGCAAGGTAATAGGTCTCATATTTGATACTGAGTCTTGATATCTCCATGGCAGAGGACATACTTGTACACCTGCTCAGTGCTTGCAGTGTTTTTAACTCAGTGAGAAGTGAGGCCACATACTCTATCCTCGAAAATGGCATTAAGCATGTGTGCCCGGTCTTTTATATTAGCAGGGTCACGTGTCCTGAGGCGCCTGTGCTGATGGGTGTGGTGTATACCAGCTGTGAGGGAGTGGCTGTGGCATCACTGTTGCCAGATTGGGCTAGATTAGGCACAATTGGGCTATATTTTTTCGGTTGTGTGGTAAAATTTTGGTTTGTGCCAGTTGCCAGATTATAAATATATATACAGCGCTCCAGCAAAGTAGTATGTTAAAGCGCTTTATTAGACAAATATTTACTTGGCATACTGCTGTAACATCAAATCCAATGCATTCTCCGCCTGTTTGACGCTGTCCTAGCCCCTCCTTCCCTAAAGTAGCAATATTGGGCTAGTTTGGGCTACTTTTTGGTTGGCTTTCGGCTACAGAAAGCTTAAAAAATCTGACAACACTGGATGCGGGTGTCCGTGTTGGAGTGCTACAGTCACCCGGGTTGCAAAAGCCAAAGTGTCACTCTGTGAGCCAAGTCCCACAATATGGCCAACATGGAAGGTACGGGGAATTACTGACCCTATATTCCTCCATAGTTCCAACAAGAAAGATGGTGGACATGAGATTCAGTGGAGTGTTGCAGCTGCAGCAATACAGGGCCATGGAAAGTTGAAGTTTCAGTTTTTGGCACATGGAGGGCAGCCAATAAGAGACAAGGTCGTTGTCAGAGGTACGCTGCACCAACGTATGTACTTATACAATCACTCCGACGATCCTCACACACTTATAAATTCATTATGCACTCTCCTTGCAGTACTATAAGGATGCAGTCTCTACGTACGTACTTGTACAATGACCAAGACAAAGTTACATAACTAAAGTTTTCCCCCACTGTCAAAGGTAAGATGGTTGCATAGGCTGTCCAGAGCACTATGTAATGTGGTAGGGCCTAAGGGCAGCATGTTGCATACATAATGAACACACAGACACAGATAGATAGTGGAACTGGGTACGGGCATGTGCGCTCAACTCCTTTTTATTAACAGGGTCATATGTCCAGTGACGTCTGTGGTGGATGCGTGTGGGGTGATTGTAAGCCAACCTTCCGTGAATGGTTGGTGGTGGCAACAAGTACAACAGTAATCATTGGATCAGACACAGAAATTCAATCATAAAGGGTCAATGATGTGTGCTGCACTAAGGTACGGATACCAGATATGAAATCCTACAGAAAAGATTCTATCGTAAAGGGTTCATGACTTGTGATACACTGAGGTAGGACAGCAGATGTGAAATTATACACAAAATATGTATCAGAGAGGGTGCATGAGTGGTGCTGCACTGAGTTAGGGGCATCAGAAGCAATCAGCATGTGGGCAGTCAGCGATGATGCGTGGTCCGGGGGGACGCACTGGGAGCAATGTCTCTTGCCTACTGGACTGCGTCATCTGCTATTGTGACTCGATGTGAATTGTGAGCCCTGCTGTCCGCAGTGTAGGTGGATGAAACAAAAGATGAAACATTTATGAAATACACGGTCGAAATATGTAGGTTTCAGGGACGTTATAGTTCAAACTTCACATCACTATTATCTTCCATCTCTTCTTCAATACGTACACTTATCAAACTGTTATTTTCTGTACACTTCTCTTGACTAGCAAAGAAACGTATCTCTATATCATCACAAACTTGTTTTATATAATTTATATTAAAACTCGATTTCGTGCTGCAGCAAAACCTAGACTTATCCAGATGATTCCTCTTGACTTTGAATATAAACTTACATATGTCTATCGATCTGAACATTCGTAGGATCTAATTTGTCAATGTGAAAGCATCTTCAAGCTGAAGCTGCACAATATTTAGCTAAGTGTCTTCTGTAAAATTTCTTCCCACATTTCTTTCAATTCTGTCTTCTCATACTTGGTAATAAATGACGTGATATAGCGAGACACAGCAATTGAGTTATCTGCAACATATTGTATGTCCATATTTGCATTCCACATTTTCAAAATCACCGAATAGTAATCATTACTATACTTCTTTTTATATTACAAGTATTTTGGGGTGATTTTTGAGTGATAGTAAGCCTCACTGCTGACATAAAACTGTTCACTCTTCCATGCGATGACTTATGGTGCACTGAGTTAGTAGTACCTTTGGCGCTCAGCGTGTATGCACCCTGCAATGATGCGTGGTCCAAGGGGGGCCGCACTCAGACCAATGTCTTTTTTCTATTGAATTCTGTCTCAATAAGGCCACGTGGCGATGACTTATCATGCACTGAGTTAGTAGTACCTTTGGCACTGAGCGTGTACGTAACCTACGATGATGCATGGTCTGGGTGGCTGCACTCAGAGCAATGACATTTGTCTATTGAATTCTGCCTTAATAAGGTGACGTGGCGATGACTTATGGTGCACTGAGTTAGTGGCACCTTAAGTACTCAGCGTGTGCGCACCCTGCGATGATGCGTGGTCCGAGATGGCCGCACTGGGAGCAATGCATCTTGCATACAGCTCTGAGTCACCTACAATCGCTACTCCATCTGAATTGTGAGGCCTGCTGTCCACAGTGTGGATTGAAGGCAGTAGTCTGTACAGACATAAGTCTGTGGTGCTGTGCCGGTGGGTCGCAAGGGGCCTGTGTCGAGGAGACCCGCGGTCATGGTGGCAGCCACGTGGCAGGGTGAGGCCCGCCGCTCCGACAGTCTTGTTGGCCTTTACAGTTCACAAGTGAACCACGCCCAGAGCCCCGGCTTATTTATTCATACTCCTACGTTGGAATGGCATACATTGGACAAGCCCACTGCGCTTCCACTTCCAGGGGAGGAAAACATAGCTACATGTCCGAGATCTTCCCCACTGCCTGAGGTCACATGGTTGCCTCTATTGTGCACAATACTACAAGCATCAGCAGTATATGTACAGATGGAGAGGTTTGTGATATGTATAGTGAGGTCTGTCCAGCACATCACCGCTACACTTGGTATTGTGTGCATTATTATTATTGGTGGATGAATTGCGTCTTTCACACATACTTGCTTGCCATATCTGGCAACATTCAAGTATTATGTGGCTGAGGCACCATGCCGTTTTTGGAAGGTCCACTGTCCTGTTCTGCGCTGCCTCGGTGGTAGTAGGGAGGTGGGTGGTCAGGCTGATGGCAGTGCGGGTTGTGGCCTTCATGGATGTTTGAGCTGCGTGATCATTAACTCTATGACATATGTTGCGCTTCAGATGTGATTCTGGGCTACGATCCCTTTCACATTGTAGGTAGTCCTCCTGGTTTACACCAGTAAAATGCAGTTGTTGGATTCCTACTGCAAATGTGTCTTATTTCCTGTTTTTGGATCGCACCCTAGATTTGGCTGCTTGTGGAAAATATCGGGTACTGGTGCTTTTGTGTTAATGTTTGCACAGGGACATCTACTCTGTATATTATTATCGTTAGTTGTTGTTCTCATTTGTGACAAAAACATTTTGTGGAAGCTACTGTTGGAAAACTGGAGATATTGGCTGTTTTCACTAGGTTGACAATGAAGTGATAATTTAAACTCACTGAAAAACTATAGGTTTAAAGAAGAAAATAATTAGAAATTAGCATTTAAAAAACCTTTGAAATTCACTGAAAAAAGCAAAGGTTTCAGGGATGTATAGTTACAAATTAGCATTTAAAAAACCTTTGAAAATCACTGAAAAAACCATAGGTTTCAGGGACATTATAGTTAGTTAGACATTTCACTCATACAAAACCATAGAAATTCCGCTGTTATAGTTATTTGAGCTAACTATAACTCACCCCCCGCAATGCACTGCTGATGACGTCACATATTACATCATTCATGACATGGTCAGTGACATCACTGATGACATCACTGATGATATCTCAAATGACATCACTGATGACATCATCCACGTGACAATCTGATGCACCTCCTTACACCCTAATATAACCTTTGATACACCCCTTGTAAAATACAGACTACCGTTTTCAAAATCATCGACACATCAATACCAGTTACTACAAACACACCCACTAATTCCTAGGTCTACAGACACATGCACTCATCCATCCATACAACCATTCATACATGGAGTCACTGATCAATACAACACTATCATATGCACTCATACACCTACACAGACACTCACACACCACCACTCATCCCAGTCAGTCATGCACTCATTCTAGTCAGTCAAGCAAAGAATCAATCACAGTTCCATTTACTCACCTACAGAGTTATACACCCACCACCTCATTTATTCATACAGCTACAAATGCATTCTTACTCTCTTATATGATCTCTAATACAAGTATACACTCATCCATAAAGCCACTCCCACAATCACTGATTCTCACATATAGTCATTTATATACTCCAAGTCTCCCATACACTACCTTTTACTTTTGTAGTTACTTGGACATCTACCACTGAGACATCCATTCACTCACCAACACATCCATACACACACTCACTCAACAATAGATATGTTTCCACATGGATTCTCAAAGTCATACACCCAGTCAATCAACCACTCACAAATCTATGCACAGAGTCACACCCCCACCCAACCACACACACACACTCAGTCTCCTATACAATTACTCAGGCAACTAATCAATAATCCATATAGACACCCATGGAGCTACTGACCAACTGATGCAGCAGGTTATTCAACAACAGACAGACTAATACAGACATTCACACAGTTTAGTCACTAACCCATGTATTCAGTAAGACACATTTAATCACTCTGTTAAACAGTGAGTCACACACCTACTAAATCCTCCATCCAGACACTTATACATCCACTCATTCTTCAATACAGCTTGTTATTTATATAATACATATTTAAATTTGAAAGAAAAACACATTCACTGGATGATGTCATCAGTGATGTCATTTGAGATATCATCAGTGATGTCATCAGTTCTGTCCCTGACCATGTCATGAATGATGTAATATGTGAAGTCATCAGCAGTGCATTGCGGGGGCGGGAGCTTTAGTTAGCTTAACTAACTATAACTGCAGAATTTCTATGGTTTTGAATGAGTGAAATGTCCAACTAACTATAACGCCCCTGAAACCTATGGTTTTTTCAGTGAATTTCAAAGGTTTTTTAAATACTAATTTGTAACTATAACGTCCTTGAAACCTATGGTTTTTCAGTGAATATATATATATATATATATATATATATGTGAGCAAGGCCTGAGGGAGGGGCCGAAACGCATCATGGCGTCCACAAGCACCAAATAAATAACATCTGCACGATATTGTGGTCTGTATCCGTTATTTTATCCTGTGCAGGACTGCACTAGAAGAAACGGAAGTCTGAAAGGTAGTTGGAAGGAGAGGAGAAAGACAAATAGGGTAAGGGTTTGAGGAGATAGAGAAAGTGATGTCATGCGGTCCTTTGGGGGATTTTCTTTTTTTTAAATTTCAAAACAACGAGCAGAAGGGGAAAACAATGAACACGCAGAGGTCGAAAGAGAAAGAGAGGAGGGGAATAGAGATAGTAGGGAGAAAAAGTGGACTGTGAGTGAACGAAGACATGCGCTCCCATAGAGTGCTGAACGAAAAATAAAAAGGAGTCCATTCAAGTCTGCAGTGGAAGAATACAACTCATACAATCAGAAACAATATAAAGAAAACATGTTCCACCGCAGGACAATTACAATATGGAGAAATTCCTTAAAATCAGGAGATGGGATCTGGATAGAGAAGAAAGCCATCCAAATATAAGCAAGGGGCTGACCCAAAACTCTCTCTATTGTAACATAAAGCTGTTAGTAGACGAAACCTAACAGGCATTGGCAAAGCCTATAGGTCTCACCTATGCAAGAGCTATTGGCTTTGCCAATGTGTTTAGCCATGTCATACATTAGTGTGGCTGCTGTTCAACAAGGCTAAAAGCTAGTGGTGTGGAGTGGAGTGTCTTAGAGTGCAGTTTTGTTAGAATGGAGTGGCGTAGAGTATTGTGCAGTGGAGTAGAGTTGAATGGTGGGTTGTGAAGTGGCGTAGAGTTTAAGTGTCATGTAGTGTCATAGAGTAGAGTGTTGTGGAGGGTCGTGGAGCAGAGTGAAATGTGGTGAAGTAGAGGGGAGTAGAGTTGAGTGTCGTACAGTGGTATAGATTTGTGTGGAATAGTATAAAGTAGAGTGGAGTGGTGTGATGTCGAGTTATTTAGAGTGGAGGGGCTTTGGGTGGAGGGGGGTAGAGAGGAGGGGCATGCAGTGGAGTAGAGTATCCTAGAGTGGAGTGTTGTAGAGTGTCCTAGAGTAGAGTGTCATGGAGTGGCATAGAGCAGAGTGGCATAGAGTATAGTGTAGTGGCATAGGGTGGAGTGGCTTAGAGTAGTTTGGGGTGTTGGAGAGTGACGTGGAGTGCCGTAGAGAAGCATAGAGACCAGGGTCATTGAGTAAAGGGTCATAGAGTGAAGAGGCATAGAATGGAGGGGCGTAGACTAGGTGGGCGTGTTGTGGAGTGGAGTAAAATGTGATAGAGTGGAGGGGCGTAAAGTGTCGTAGTAGTGTCATAGAGTTAAGTATCATAGAGTGGAGTGTCATAGACGGGCGGTACATTGACCAGAGGGGCATAGAGCACAGGAGTGAATAGGGAAGGGGCATAGAGTTGAGGAGTGTAAAGTGGAGTAGAGCACTGCCAATACAGACACCACATTTTAAATTAAAATGACCATTACATTTGCACAGGCATACAATTAACTAATAAAACTATATAGTTCACAAACAATGATGTGTGAAAATGAATGACATCTCCTAGTGTATTGATTTATTTAATCACATTTAGATATTTGTTTCCAGCACACTTTGGAATTACAAAAAGGTGTGTCATTTAAATTTTATTGAGTGCTATAAAAAAGCATTTAGTAAGTAAGTCAAATACATTTGTAGAACAGTGTCCAAAAGTGTCACGGTGCTTGCAAAACCCTACACAGAATCAAATGGAAAGAGCTACCCCTTTCACACACCCAGATTGCCAGTCTCTTACAGTGAAGTCAGAGAAGGAAAAGAAAACACCAAGCTCCCTAGGAAGAAAGAGCCTAACATTTGACCTCTGTCTTTGAATGCACAGCAAATGTGACAGGATAAGAACAAAATTTACGGAAAGCAAGCATTCATGAAGGATAAAGTAAATAAGCTAAGCTTTATTGAAGGGACAAAGACATGGTGGACAGCCTAAACAAATGAAGTCAGCAAATAGAAAGTCATTCTGAGAGGTGAACTCCGCTCCGCACGTGGAGTCTGCAAAGTTTTCTGCATTCTGCGTTATGTAAAGCTCACAGAAGTCCGAAAAACTCTGCCCCGCTCATGAACATCAAGTTTACGAGCATGTGTGAGGAAAATCCACCTCCCGGTGAGATTTTCCCTCGTTCACGATCGTCACCGTCAAGTTGGTGAGCGCAAGCATGGAAAATCAACCTCTCGAGATTTCTCAACATGGGTGGTCGGATTTCTCATTGCGAGTGGTCGAGTATGCACGCGACCGCTCGTGTTGAGAAACTGTCCGTTCACATTGAGAAAGCTGCCGCTCGAGTAAAAAATCTACTTGAGCGGCAGAAAGGAGGCTGCGCCCGCTTCACCCTCTTGCGCTGTGCATGGTTCCATTTGCAATGATTGCACAGTGCAGACAAACACCCGGAGTTGAAAATGACTGTGAACGGTATTTATGTAACCCATTGCGCCGCTTGCGGAGCCCCACATAGCTTGGCAGAGTATTTTTCACAATTTGCAGAGTTTTGCATTGCGGAACTCCAGGAACTCTGCCCAGGCCTAGTAGAAAGCCAGCAAATGTGAGTTACAAACCACAAAGCCAATTATAAGCAATGAGCGGAATGGATTCCTAGTTCAGCTTTCCAAACCCTAAGATGTCTTTAGCAGACCAGACCGCTGCGCAGTCTGCTGGGCATTGACCTAAAAATTAGTCTAGAAGTTTCTTGCTGCTTGTTGGAAAATAGGAGCAAACATAAAGTGGGAACTTTAAATCAGTAAAAATACAATAATTAAAATTACAAAATCTAATCTGTGCTTGGAAAGGGACAATGGTGAAGCCAAGTTGCCAAATACACAAGAAAACAGAAAGACTAAAGTAAAGTGATGAAAAAATACTGTTTGCCTAAGACTTGTAGTTTGTCACTACTCACTCACTGGGTTTGCCTAATAAGTGATGTGGACATGTACAGCAAATGTGGGAAACACTCGCTCCACTTACACATGAAATAAATGAAAGCAGAGGCAGACAAAAGAAAAAAGAAAAAAAAGTACAGAAGTGTGTAAGTTGTCAGCTAATGAATAACAAAAACAAGCTGTAAGACAAAATCAGATTTTGAAACCAGTAAAATTAAAATATTTAAATGATTAGTGATTGTTAGAAATTGGGGTCTCTAGTTGGCAGCCTTATTCTACTCAGGGTAAGGGAATAACACAGCTAAGATAACTCTTGCTCATCCCCCTTGGTAGCTTGGCATGAGCAGTCAGGCTTATCTCAGAGGCAATGTTTAAATCATTTGTACATAGACGCAGAGTAACACAGTGAAAACAATACAAATGAGCACCACACCTGTTTAGAAAAATAAGAAATCATTATCTGAATAAAACAAGACCAAAACGGCAAAAATCCAACATGCACAAGCAAAGATATCACTTTTAGAAGTTGAAAGAGTTAGTTCTATAGGAAACTATGGATGCATACATTTTTTGTACAAAGTACTTGGGATGCTTCAAAATCAAACAACAAAAACAGGCGCTGTGGAGATGAGTCACTGAAAACAAAGTGAGGCGTCAATTCATTACTCTTAGGGGAGGTGATGTGGTGATTTCTTACAGTCAGAGAAGGTGATGCATCGATTCCTTGCTGCTAGGGGAGGTGATGTGTCGAGTTTCGGACACGCAGCCTCAGTTCTTTACTACTGGGCAATGTCGATCACGACTTGGCGCGTAGGTGCGGTGTGTGGAAAATCCGGGCGTTCTGGAGTTGATGCAGCAAAACAAGCACTGCGTAATTTCTCCCAGCAGCGAACAGGTGAGGCATCAAATCTTCAGCCGCACAGCAGGACCTTTGTCAGAGTCGAAGCAGGTGCCTCTGATGTCAGAGACACGTTACATGGGACTCAGACTGTGGCAATCTTGGAGCCACGTGACAGGCGATGTGTCAATTCTTTGGCCGCACCACAGCAATGAGTTGGTTTTTCAACCAAACAGCAAGCTTGCAGCAGTAAAAACAGGCACTGAAGAGCTTCTTCTTGGCAGAATCTCCTCCTAATCCAGAAGTTTTCTGAAGTGATGTTGTCACAGCTCCAGTAATTATACCAGTTTCTACCTTTGAAGTAGGCAAACTTCAAAGGAAAGTATTTGTAGTGCACAAGGCCCTGCCTCTCCCTGACCTGTCTCCAGACAATCTACAGGGGGATGGAGACATCTTTGTGTGAGGACAGGCACAGCCCTATTCAGGTGTCAGTGACAAGTCTTCCCAGCACTCTAGCTCAGGAATACCCATTAGCCTGTTGATGGGCCATCAAGACAGGCAGGGTACACCTCACCTCCATTTGTATGACAGTGTAGAGTGAATGCACAAACAGACCCACTGTCAATCTAAATCAGACGTGGATTCCACGGGCAGACAAGGGCACTGAATGATAAAGCAAGAAAATGCTCACTTTCTAAAAGCGCCATTTTCAACCGCACAATTTAAAAACCAACTTCACTAAATGATGTATTTTTAAATTGTGAGTTCAAGGATACCAAACTCTTAATCTCTATCTCTTCCCAATTAGATGTTACACTTGTAAAAGGTTACAAGGCAGTTCAAATGATAACCTATGGGAGAGATAGTCCTTGCAATAGTGAAAAAACGAAATTAGCCGTATTTCACGACTAGGACATGTAAAACACACCAGCACATGTCTTACCTTTTAAATACACTGTACCCTGCCCATGGGGCTACTTTGGGCCTACCTTAGGCGGCTTTACATGTAGTAAAAGGGAAGGTATGGGCCTGGCAAGTGGCTGCACTTGCCAGGTCGACATGGCAGGTCGACATGCCAGTTTAAAACTGTGGTCACAGACACTGCAGTGGCAGGTCTGAGACACGGTTGCAGGGCTACTCATGAGGTTGAAACAATCTGTGCTGTAGGCCCACTAGTTGCCAATTTATGTATAGGCCCTGGTACACTCAGTGCACTTTACTAGGGACCTAACAGTAAATCAAATATGCCAATCATGGATAACCAATCACAGTACTTTAGCCCTGATCAGCAGTGGTAAAGTGGCTAAAGTCCTGAAAGCCAACAAAAGCAGGTCAGAAAAAAGGAGGAAGAAGGCAAAACGTTTGGAGATAACTCTGCAAAATGGACCAGGTCCAATAGTGATCCTGTACTCTAATGTTGTGTGACAATGTGTATGGTAGGCAGAATTGCGTAATATTGTGTTTTAAAACTTTGAATATAAATATACCAAAAAAGAATCTAAATGTTTAAAACTGAAGAGTTAGGCAATTGGTAGGGTTGCAGTTAATAGAATCAGACAATTCCTATTTCTTTTATAAACTATTCCCAATTAATAAGAAACTATGCCTTAAGAGCACTGTTGCTACTACAGGCGAGTGCATTATAATTTTTGGTACATTTGAATGGCTGGAGGCGGAATTCACTTGTTTGTATCTAGATTACTATATTAATCTTATTTCGGTTTTTTAGCAGGTTCATTCGTGCATATCATTTATCAATTTTACCCTCAAAAACACTATAGAGCAGACTACATCAGAATCCCAAATCAATTCCTATCATTCAAATTCTGGAGCCGTTTTACAATTCTGCGGTTTTCCATCAAAATAATTTAAGATAATTTGCAGCTGTCAACTGGCTCACACAAAAGCCGAGAAAACGAGCAAATGAGTTATGTGCTGCAGAGACACGTTCTGAAATGATTGGATTGCTCCTGTGGACTGAATTTCATATTCTAAACTTTAAGAAGGGAGTAAAGGCATGTTTCGTTTTCACACGTTTTAAACCTTGAAATCTTTCACCCATGACCTCACCTCCTCGCATAAGATAATTTAGAGACAAGCTGATCGGGGTGTTGACTGTGATGCCAAAAAATATAGCATTGCACACTTAAAAAGTGAAGCAAGAATGCTTAAGGCATTAACTGTAGTGCAAATAGACATAAACCATTGAGAGAAAAGGTATTATGCATGTTTCTGTGCTTTTGTTGTTTTGAATGATATAGCATTCCGCAAACGATCAATGATTCGCCTCAGCGCCTTGAAACCCTCATGGATGACTAGCTGCTCTATATAAGTCCCTGATTGATTGATTGAATGAATATCTGTGAGATATGGGAGACTCAGTGGCCCCTCATCACATTCTGCAGGGGTGCCCCATCATTTTTTGCGAAACGCTTCTGGAACTGCTGTGCCAGTGATGCTCAAGGTAACCATGATGGTGCCCTACACTGATCCTACAGGCTCAGATCTAAGACCACACGATACAGAACTGCCCTAATACCAGCATCCTCTTTGTTTTCATCATGAAAAGCATCTCAGTCTTCATAAGGGTTGAGATTTCAACAGACAACGTGGTGCGAGAATCACCGGTTAGTTTGATGACGGATACAAATCCCAGGCCCTAAGTAAAACTCTTAGATCCTCAGAAGCTTCAACAGCACATAGACCCAAAGGTGCTTTTGGACTACACAATTGGATGCAAAGCGCTATACAAAATTCTGGGTTGAAGCAGTGTCTTGGGGGTAGAAGGCAACCACAGGGCTAAAGGAAACAAAAACAACTATTTGCCAGAGTGCTGGTTGGGGGAGTCACCCTTGAATCAATATCACTGGTTATTAGCCGCACAAGGAACACATTTCAATATCTAATTTGTCCAGTTACACACGCCCTAAAGAGCTGATCAAGTGGCAGATCCTCCTGCTTCTGGTTGCCATCCTGCAGGCTTTGGCTATTTTGATAATTTGTTCCTGGCAATCACATTTTGGGTTTTTGCATGCTCTCAGTGATCATGTCACCAGAGCTGAGATATCAGTTCTCTGTGTCTTCCAAGTGTGGGCATATTGGACTGTGGAGACTTTCTCTGACTTTAAAATCTGTACGATACCTAGACAGACTTTTTTGGTGTCAATCTGACTAGCCTGATTTTGTGTGATATTTTGAGTTTGCCACACTCAGTGCTTAAATTAAACCAGTGTTGCAAATAGAACCCATCAGCACTAATTTTTGGGGCTTGGCATTTATTTTTCCTACTCAGACACTGACCGAAAGGGAAGCGCGCACAAAGAAGAAAGAAGGAGGGAGAGAAAGACAGAAACACAATAACAAAGGGAGACAGCAGGAACCTCCAAGAGTGAGATAAAGTGTCTGGGAGTGTCTAGTGGTGGATTAAAGAGGCATCAAGTGGATTCAAGACTTTGCAGTGAGCTCATTGACACTTAATAGCACTACCCGCAGGCTTTTGAGCAGAGGTTTGGGCACTGGCAGTCATTCTCTTACAAATTAGGTACTGGCCACACTTCAGAAATTCCACAAATATCTTGGTGATTTTGCCTCCTACGCTAAATAGCACACAATAAAACAATAGGGGAGCGATATGAACCAACAGACTTTGTAGAAAAACAAGCTCTTTTACGTTTGTTACATTCACCACAGTTCGGTCTAAACCAGGCCAGGCGCAAAACAAGTGACTCACCTTATTTTAATTCTATGCTCAGCCCGAAACAAGCATAAATGTCTGTATTAATTACTATTTTTTATACAAAGTCATTCTCATTTTATATTGTATTTAACTAACGTTTTTTTTATATGCTAATATTGGCAATGGTAACAATTAACTGAGCAATAAAGATTTACTTACTTACTTACACCTGCTGTGGTATATTGTCTCCATCAGTAGTCAAAATGAAGTGTATGTTTGCAGTGATGGCAATAATAGTGCATCTTTCATATACAGTAACCACTGCAGAGATCTGTACGTACAGGACCGGTGTTATTTGTTATACCCTTATACAGTTCTGACATTCAGCTAGCAGCAGTTTACATGAGATATTAAGTAGTTTTTCTCATTAAAAGTATCTTTTTTTCAATCATTGCATGGATGGTGCTGTGAGACTGAATGTGCACGACTTGACAAGGGGCTATTGCAAAATATGTAAAATATTGGATGTGTCTTTGAATAATATGGATGTTTTTCAGTTCTGAGGGGCATCAAATAGGTAAAAGCACTTTATTTATTCACATATTATGTACATGTTATGCATGGTACACCCAGCAGTAGTGGTTGGGTGAGGAGGGTTTGATGTGGGGTTTAAAAAAAAAGAAAAGGAAAGAAATATTCACTTACCAGCTGGCCGCCACCTCTCCTCTGTCCTCTTTGGTTGATGCAGGAAACAGGAAGCACACAGGCTCCCAGACTCCCCTAAGCCAATCGCAGTGCTGCTGGCATGCTGTGATTCAGTGTTCAGACTAAGTGTGTGCATGTTCTCCACATGACTGTGCAATACAACTGAGTGGAGAAATGCTAAGTGTACATGACTGTTTGGCCGGCCCAAGACGGCGGGCCAAACCATCAGGTGTACTTAGAAAGTACCCACCACTCCTCCCTCTGCTCTGTGGGCAGCCCGCATGCACCTAAATAGAGCCACCGGAAAAGTAAAATAACATAGTGTTACTATTATTTCATTTTTCCTGTGAGACCTGGGTCCTCCGCCTAGGTGGAGGAGCCGCCGCTGTACACAACATGCTTGCCTCAGTCTTCTGTCCTGTGTTAAAATTGGTAGCCTGCCAACCACATCCACGACCCCCTGCATCATTTACTCTCCTCTCCCCTGTACAAATACAAATTGCAGTATTGCCTTTCCACACATGGTGCTTAATTGGAACCAGAGGTTGCAGGTAGGGTCCACTGGCACCTATTTCTGTAGACTGCCACTAATCAAATTTTGACCCAAAACAAGACCGGGGGGGGGGGGGGCAGGACGGGAGACACATAAAGGGGGAAGAAAGTGGAAGAGAAAGACAAGAAAAACCTTGACGAGGCAAGAAAGCAGAAACTGCTAAAGTGAAACAAAGGGGCAGGGAGTCTCTGGAAGTTTATTCAAATTGTCTGGGGTGGAATCAAGACTATGCAGCATTGGCATTCGGCATACAGCAATTGAATAGCATTTTCTGAGTAAAACCTTTGGGCCCGGCTCTTATTCTATTACAAATTAAGCACTGTCACACATACCAACCTTTCTTTAATACTGTTTCCACTCCCCACACATATATATAAAATATGATACCTGGCCTCTTGCCAGCCACCCCAACACTCCTCTGTACCTGTCATCCACCTATCACTGAAGCTGTGCACACTGCTCTGTATGAAGCATGGAGCTGATTCCCTCTCAGCATGGGTCTGCAGAGAACTGCTTCTGACACAGAAATGTGTCATATGGTGGAAGCAGAGTGCCACCCTTGCCGCGTCACCTTACTGAAGTCTGTGGAGCTCCAAGAGAGGTTGAAGAAGGTGAGTGATGCCGCCATGAACCATTACACCACATTTCTGGTCTGTGGAGAGACAGGTGAACCAGGGCACATAGGGGAAGCAAGCTCTTCTCCTTAAGATGTAACAACAGTGCCAACAGTGCCAAACCCATTTGTTGTTCACTGTTGCCATGCCATAGTAGTGAACAACTGTATTTAGAATCAAGTATTCACTCTTATGGCTCTCTATGAGAAGCACACACCCACAGACCAGCAGACGTGCAGTCCTGTCATGAAATTTCACAATGGCCCACTCTAATCATATTTAATTTGTTGACTTCCAAACTGTGCAGTTCTAAGTCGCTCCTGTCTGTATTTTAAACTTTCACAAACAAATCCTTGCAGCAGGTGATCTAATCTTGCGAAAAATCATACTGCAGATTTTAATAAGTTGCCTAATGTAGATAACACAGTATGTAGATTCAAAGTATGCTTTTTCCTTTTCCTTATCACTTTAAATTCCTTCTTCTGCATCCCCGTTCTTCCCCATCACTCTCCTCATTCCTACAGTTCAATCCCCTTTGAATATACTATTAGGAATTTTGGCCCTCCAAGAACCTGCCTCTATTTCTCAAACTTTTCTTAAACCTTTGGCTTAAGATTCATAATTTCTGAGGATATCCTGACTGATTCGGGTAGCAAGAAAAGTGTGTGAAGTCCATTGGCTTGACCATAATCTTCTTTAGAGGTTCATGAATACCCACAAATCACATTTTGAAAAGTTCATCCAGGACCACTCCCCGCTATCATAAAAACATACGTGGCCCTGGTAACACATTTCTGATGACCTGGTGGTTTTGTGGTAGTCATTTTGGCAGTATGATATCTAGCCCGGGGGAGAACAGAAACAAAATAATCCATAAACTGTGCACATGCTATGGAATCTCTCGATGAAAAGTGGACCCTGCATTGCAAGGTCATTGCCAGCTTCCCACAAGCAGGAATATGCTTTAGGAAAAGGTACCTGAACTTATTTCTGGAGTTTTTTCTTTGGTTCGCAATGAAGTAGAAATAGATCAAGCCAGAAATTCCCATCCCTGTATTCCAGGACAATATTCGTCCTTTTACTCTAAAATTTTATTTTCAACTTATGGTTCCTAAAGAGCCCACTACTGCCCATCCACATATCTAATGCTCATTTTCAGTAGCTGACAGCCCTTGTCCATGATCTTAGATCCAATTTCTACATGTAGATCAGTGGCACTCAGATACTTACATTGAAAAGTGGCCTGGCAGAGACATCTACATGGATACTGGCATGAATGTTGGATGTGTACAATGAATGGACAGACACTTGCTGACATTAAACGCCGGAACAACGGAGAGATCAGGGAGGTCCCTGGGATGTTGGCCAGAGTAATTGGGGAAATGGCATAACCCTCTGAGATCTATATAAAACCTGGGCTATAAACACGATGTATTGTAGATCATCTTTGTAAAATCTGCTGCTAATGCCACATTTCTTCTACTATGCTGTTGATTGGAACCTATTTCGAATGTCAGAATTGCCTGCCATTTTGTTTTGCCCAGTTTCATTTACACAGAAGCTTAAATCAGTGCAGAATGCTTCTACTTGCATGATGGTCAAAATCTGTAAGCATGGCCATAACTCCCACAAAGTTAGACAATCGCTTTGGGTCTTGATTAAACCCAAGGTGGCCTTGAACGTTGTATGGCCGACGGGGTAGTGCACGGTCTTGCCTCTGAAGTTTTGACATCAACCCAAGAAGGACAGCGTTTTCAGGTCTGGCCTCAACTTAGATCTCCAATTGGAACCAGCTGGTCTGTGATTTAGGAAATACATAAAGGCTTTCTTGTTTGAGAGATCATTTTAAATGCTATTTTCCCCTATGTATGTCATTATAGTGCTGGATGCAAGAGTGCTTTACATGGAAGGTAGATAGATAGATAGATAGATAGATAGATAGATAGATAGATAGATAGATAGATAGATAGATAGATAGATAGATAGATAGATAGATAGATAGATAGATAGATAGATACTTCTCCTATGGATCCATTTGGTTCAGCAGTATTTGCATAATGATACCAATCCTGAAGTTGGTTGGGCAGAGGATAAGGAGGCAATAAACTGTTTCATTTATGTAACTTACGTGGTTATTTTAATCACAACAGGTTGGAGACTAAGGGGCCGATTCCGATTTGGGAAAAACACTCCGAATAGCCATTCGGAACGTTTTTCCTGTACGAATTGTACCCTGCAGCGTCCCCCATATGTACGACGAAGTACGATTCGTACCAGGAGCCATACTACGTACGAGTCATACAGAGACTGTACAAATCAAATCCCCGTCCGAATCTCTCTCAGAACCCGTTGTACGCAACATCTGTACGGTTCGCAGCTGGTTTTTATGACCCAGCAAGTACTATACGTGTCGGGTACGCACCGTACAACCCTTTTTCTACGGGAGCTGAAAATAGCCGTAAAAGCAGAGTTCGCGCCGAAACAGGTATGGAACGGCCCCCCGGGTACGGTGCGTACCCCCCATGATCGCAGGGGTACGCACCATACCCCTGCGATCATGGGGTGTACGCACCGTACCCCATGTACGCTGGGTGTACGGTGCTTACACCCATCGTACATGGGGTACGGTGCGTACACCCATTGTACATGGGGTACGGTGCGTACACCCCATGATCGCAGGGGTACGGCGCGTACCCCTGCGATCATGGGGTGTACGCACCGTATGGTGTGTATGTGTTTGTGTGCTTTTCCGTACGACTCACCCTTACCTGACATGGACCGTACGAATTGCGTCCTCATACCCCACTCCAGATCATACTCGTCGGGTCGTACAGCATGTGTACGAGTCGTACAGCATGTGTACGAGTCGTACGGTTCACGGTTTCAGCCTTGCAATACGTATGGATCGCGACGATTCGGACGGATTCACGGAATACGGATCGTACTACACGACTCGGATGGATGGGTACGATTCGTACGGAGAGGGCTCCGGATACAAATCATACGGACGTTTTTTTTACCGAATCGAAATCGACTCCTATGTGTTTGTGTGCTTTTCCTTACGACTCGCCCTTACCTGACGTAGACCGTACGAATCGCTTCCTCATGCCCCAGTCCGGATCGTACTCGTCGGGTCGTACGGCATGTGTATGAGTCGTACGGCATGTGTACGAGTCGTACGGTTCAAGGTTTCAGCCTTTCAATACGTACGGATCACGACGATTCGGACGGAATATGGATCGTACTACGTGACTCGGACGGACAGGTACGATTCATCCGGAGAGGGCTCCGGATACAAATCGTACGGACGTTTTTTTTCCGAAATCGGAATCGACCCCTAAATGTGAGGAAGCGCAGAGTATAGTTGTTGGTTTTTGTATGCGGCTTAGATGTTGTGACTTTTATTTTGTCTTGGATTTTGGCAGTTTTGAAGGGAATGACATTAGGAAATGAGTTTCATTTGTCTCCAGATTTGTTCTTGAGTTTTTGTTCTTGAATTTTTTGTGTTGTATGGATTACGTGGTGCTATCCTGGATTTGTCATTTATTACCTTGTTATTTTAAAGCCTAGCTTTTGACTTTAAGTACGGTTCATGACACTGACAGTACACTCAATGAAGAAACTAAGATTGGATTTAAAAGGTAAACAGCTAAGGCTAGTGCTTTCATAAGAACAGCAAGAGGCTACCTATGCTATTTATGGTACGGTAGTGAATGCCAAAGCTCGGAGGCCTTATAGAGATTGTGCAGCCAAGGTCCATGTGGCTCACTTATGACTCTGATGAATACAGCGCACTTTACCAGCAAACCAGTTTCTTTTAATGGAATGTAAGAAATACCAAACCTGACTGTGGCACTGCTCTCTCGATGAGAATTTTGATATGTTTTAACATATTAGACATATTCGAAATACTTCTGTTAATATTCAGTGTCTATGTGATCTAATGACAGGTATACACGTACATTTTTAACGAAAAAGGTCCTAGCTTTTTATGGATTACCAGCTATCTAAAAGCCACCAAGGCATTTCAGGTCTGTACGATAAAACTTAGTACGTGCCCCAGTATTTTAATGAAAAACTATACTTGAGTCCTTTTATAGTAAGAGGCCAATTCCTTTCGAATAGTATTGCATCAGAATTAAATATATGACCAATTTTCTGACATTCAGAAGCACAAAAATGTCGCACAAGAATTGGCTCTTTAGCAAAGTTGGATTTGCCTGTTTGGTGCGTGTTGAAGAAGATCCCTCTAGGCATATCAAAATAACAAAAAAAGAGCAAAGCGAATACTTTAAATCAAAGCAATCTTCTGTAGTTGCAGTAATGTCTTCCTTCAGGAATGAAAGATATCGCTGGATAAGAAATGTATGAAAAAAATACTGGTGAACAGAATTGATTTGCATAAAAAAGCTGAAAAGAGGTATGTTAAAGGAATTTGCCTTTAGTCAGCATGTTTCACTAGATCCATAAATGCAATGGAAGCCATGCCTTTTTTACGGACAAGGCAAACATATACCGCCCCTAGAATAGGTCTAAAAATATAAACCATTTACAAAAATAAGGCGTTGAATTTACGGTGCGGAAACACTAGGAAGACATGTTGAACAAGATCATATTTCATTAATGAGAATGTGATTCTTGACATTTGAAGGCTTTATGGTGACTAGGCCAAGTTACCATGTTTCAGAGATGTGAAGAAAAATCTTGGAATATTTAAGAAGAGATACTTTGCAACTTTACGCATCTGCAATATTGTGCTTGGAGTGCTTTATCAGGTTCCAGGGATCACTTTCAAAGAAAATAAATAGATGTTTTGAAATAGTAGTGAGATGGAGTTCACAATCATTTTTACATTTACACCCATATGTGGATCTTTTCCCTAAATTAGGAGCATTCCTCTATCAATTTCTGATATAAAAGGAGGTTTTTGCAGGACCCAGGCAGATTTCTACAGACATATTAAAAGAAAACCAACACAAAATAGAAAACATTCAGATGTCCAAAGGTGTAGGAAAGTGAGTTTCTGTTTCAGTACCCCTCCATTGTTTGCCTGATACCTGATGCACTTTTCCTTGGTGTGCCATGGGTCCCTGCCAATCAGGTACCCAGGACCTGTGTTCCTTCCCTAAAAACTGTACTAAAGCCTAAACCCAATTGGCATCTCTGGCCACATGTCAGCCCCTAGTAAATAGTACCCTAGGTACCCAGGGCATTGTGACCAGAGAAGACCCCTAAGGGCTGCAGCACTTATTGTGCCACCCTTAGGTGCCCTGTACCCTGACACACACACACACTGCCTTTGTAGGCTGAGTGTCCTGGTGCAGAACTAAACAAAGAGTCAACATGGCACACATCCCTGTGTGCCATGCCCACAAGCCCACTGCCCTGGCATACATCAGCCAACCCCTCTAGCTGGGTGCCCTATGCCAGTCGTGTGGGCACAGGTGCATGAGCCCTGTGCCCCTACAGTACCCACGGCCAATCCTGGGCACTGTAAGTACAGTGATGCCATTAAGAGTATATGGTGCTGGGAGGTTGTCATTATGAACTCCACAGCACCATAATGGCTACAGTGAAGACAGACAAGTTTGATATCAAACTTCTCAGCACATTAAGCCCACATTGATGCCAGTGTGGGGTTTAATGTAAAATGCACTACAGAGGGCATCTTAGAGATGCCCTCTGAAACCTAACCTACAATCCACGTCTTGTCTGAGAGGCTGCCTAGGCTGCCACACAGCAGACATGTTGCTGGACCCCAGGGTGGAGAGCCCCCGCTCTCCTGGGCCTGCAACAATGCACATCTTGGACGAGGTGCCAAGCCTCCTCCCCCAGGATGGGCAGGGGTCGCTTCAAAGTCATTCTGCCTTGTGAGCTTCTCCAGACCACTTGCTGTACTCAGCAACTGGCCCCCACCAGTTCTGACCCCCACTCTGGCGTGAAGACTGGCGGGAAACCCTATGTCAGGGAGGGGGGGTATGCCAGCCTGTGCCAACTCCACCCCTTAGGTGGGAGAGGCGAGGCGAAGCACGACTCCGGTCTCTGGCTATCTTGAAGATGAGGAGCCCTGCCCAATCACAGCTAGGCTCCTGCCCCTGCCTCCCACAGGAGAGGAGCAGGCTAGGGGATGTAACCACCCCAGGACAGGGACCCATTGGTCCCTGCCCTTGCCCTACCTGTAACGCCCCTAAAACTAGTATTTAGGGGCACCCTGAACCTTCCTTCCTTAGATCCAGATTCCGAAACAAGAAAGAAGAACAAGGAACAAGATGACCTGCCGTGCAGCTGCTAAGAAGAGGAAGACACCAACTGATTTGGCCCCAGCCCAAATGGCCTGTCGACCCTCAAACCTGCTCCTGCTATATCCGGTGTCTCCAGTGGTCAGTAACCTCAAAAACCCTGGAGGACCTGACTGCCTTGTGACTCTGAGTACCTGGGTCTCCCACGAGCAGTGATACTGCTCAAAGCAAGTAAAAAGCCCAGGCATCAGCCCGGAACCGCAAACCCTGCACACTCTTCACCTGCCAAGCCTGGCCTGTGCTGGAGTGAATCAAGACCCTGAGGACGTCTTCCCGGTAATTCTGACCTGGAATCCAGTGCCCAAGGACCCTCCTCGATGACCCAGACGACGCCTGCAGCCTCAGGACAAAGGACTAGGGGCCATATGTATCATCAAACTATTTTGAATTTTCTAAATAGCGAATTTTAAGGAATCGCTATTTAGGAAATGCAAAATGGTATGTATGAACAAAATCGCTTTGTAATTGCGATTCCTTAAGCTTCCTTATTTGCGAATTCGCATTTTGCGAATTCGCAATTAAGGAATAATTTCCTATGCATTCCTATGGGCCAGGAGACCCATAGGAATGAATGCAAAATAATTCTCAAATTGCGAATTCGCAATTTGCTAATCGCAATTTGAGAATTATTGCAAGGGTGCAGGGGTGTCTCAAAGACACCCTGCTGCACCCCTGAATAGAACATGTGTGTGCATATGGCGCCCATACATGCCCTATGGGCATGTGTGTGCATTATATGCCACCTTTAAAAATGCCAATTTGTGATTTCTGGAAGAATTCGCAAGTTACCATCAACTGAAAGTTGGTGGTAATTTGCGAATTCTTAAACAAAGTTTGCAAGCTAAAATTGCTACATACATAGCATTTAAGGAATCGCAAATTTGCAATTCCCTAAATGCTATGGAAAAATATGGAATCGCACAAGTTTGCAATTCCTTATTTTGGGAATGTTTCTTACATTCCAAAACGTGCAAAACGGCCGTTTGCGAGTCGCAAAGGCTGAAATTCTGCGAATTTCGGCCTTTGCGATTCAAAAAAGTCTTTATACATATGGCCCTAAGTATGGGCGAATTTTGCGAATCAACGGTTTGCGAATTCACATGAAATTGCAAATAAATCTGCGAATTCGCGAATTTCCCCACGAAATCACGGATTTTTTTGTGATTTTGCACCATACTTGACTGGAGTACTTTCTACTGGCTAATCAGTAAGTCCTACCTCGTTGGGTAAATGTATAGTGCTTTTCCTGCACTACAGCTGCGTAGGGCCAGAAGAGTTGCCTCCAGTGACCATGTGTGTGTAACTGTGCCATCGCACCGAATGGCGCCGGGGTCCCTCGAGTGAGCTGTCCATCATAGTGTGTAAAGGGCGGAAGACGGTGCACACCGCTAGTGTGTGGGGGAGGGAAAAAAAAGGGGGGCTTCTTTGCGAGTTCACATGCCTCTTGTGTGTATAAAAGGTCAGGCACAGATCAGAGCAGCAGATGAGGAGAAAGAAGCTACTGGTTACAGGAACTGCATGGGGATTGCGCTCGTGAAAGTCAAGGATGCAAATGCCTCCATCAAGCATCATAGCTAATTTTCGACTGTAGATATGGGGAGAAAGCACACCTGCCCAGCCTCGACAAAGCACACAATTTTTTGGGGCTGATTAACTTTGCCATAGCGCCGAAGGGCGCCGGGGTCCCTCGAGTGAGCTGTCCATCATAGTGGGTAAAGGGCGGGAAGACGGCGCACACCGCTAGTGTGTGGGGGGGGGCAAACGGGGGGGTCTTCTTTGAGAGTTCACATGCCTCTTGGGTGTATAAAAGGTCAGGCACCGATCAGAGCAGCAGCTGGGGAGAAAAAAGCTCCTGGTCACAGGAACTGCACGGGGATTGCACTTGTGAAAGTCACGGTTGCAAAGGCCTTCATCAAGCATCATAGCTAATTTTCGACTGTAGATATGGGGAGAAAGCAGACCTGCCCAGCCTCGACAAAGCGCACGATTTTTTGGAGGCGATTAACTTTGGCATCACGCCGAAGAGCGCCGGGGTCCCTCGAGTGAGCTGTTCATCATAGTGTGTAAAGGGCGGGAAGACGGTGCACACCGCTAGTGTGTGTGGGGGGCAAATGGGAGGGGCTTCTTTGCGAGTTCACATGCCTCTTCTTGTGTGTATAAAAGGTCAGGCACCGATCAGAGTAGCAGATGGGGAGAAAGAAGCTACTGGTTACAGGAACTGCACGGGGATTGCACTTGTGAATGTCAAGGATGCAAAGGCCTCCATCAAGCATCATAGCTAATTTTCGACTGTAGATATGGGGAGAAAGCACACCTGCCCAGCCTCGACAAAGCGCACCATTTTTTGGGGCTGATTAAGGAGTTATTGAATTTGACCTTCAACTCGGGCACCTGCTTTATCTATATCTGTAAGTGCTTCCTGTTCACGGAACCTCGTTGTCTACTTGTAACTATTCTCTGACCCTGCTTCGAGGGTCAGAGCATGGTCAGAGAATAGTTGCAAGTAGGCAACGAGGCGCCGCTCAGGAAGCCCTTACAGGGTTACAGCAGGTGCCCAAGTTGAAGTTAATTTCTTTGTAGCCATTTTGTAAATGGTTACAAAGAAATTAGCCTGATGTAACCCTGTGAGTGCTTCCTGAGCAAAATTCATCCCGCTCGCGAATTCGAAGATTTTGATCCTCAAATTCCGCGAGCGGAACACATTTTCCGCCCATACGTACAAAGGACCCCTCCGACCGCGACCAGCCGGGGGTAAGTTCCCAACTTACCCCTTGAAGTGTTGATCACTTCAGAAGATCCTCCGTCCCTGAGCCTGCAGCCTTTGTTCTCTTTCCAAGATCTCCATTGAATAACATTGAGCGCCCGACGACTCAAAAGCACCCTGCCCCCAGCCGCCAGAGTGCCTCTGGCAGTGCAACCTTTGTCCTATTCTACTTTCCCAATTGCCCTGAGCAAGTGACTAGGAACCCAGCTCCCTCAGCCGCGTGGCCTGCTAGCCAACAGCCACCAACCGAAGGCCCCCTGCCTCACATTGGGTAACATTGGGCCTAACTACCTCTGCACCCGGCTGCCCCTGTGCCGCTGAGGGTGTACCAACTGTACCTACCTGACCCTGGGGGACCCCTGAGTCTATGCCTAGACCTTAACTCTGCCAGTCAAGTACTTACCTAAAAGCAGATGACTCACTTTTCTTCCCTAGGCTAACATTGACTGGTTTCACGAGAAATTTCTTCTGAGTGTGGAGTTTTGAAACTTTAAAATATTCATCTAAAATCAGCTGAATAACGAATCCCGAAGTACTCACCTGTGATCAGGAGAGAAGCCAGTACTGTACCTTTTAGCCCAGTACTGAATCGCAAAAGTAATCATAAACGTGTTTACTAGTAACCTAAATTTCTTCCATAAGAAACCATTGACTGTTTTTCTGTGAAATTTCTTCTAGGTGTGAAGCTTTGAAATTTTTAAATATTCATCTAAAATCTGCCAAATAACGAATTCCGAAGTACTCACCTGTGAGCAGGAGAGAAGCCAGTACTGTAGCTTTTAGCCCAGTACTGAACCCCCAAAAGTAATCATAACCGTGCTTTACTAGTAACCTCAATTTTATCCCTAGGAAACCATTGACTGCTTTTCTGTGAAATTTCTACTGACTATTTTTGCAAACTACAAATATGCCTTAAAAGTCATACCAACTACTAAAACGTAATTACTTACCTGTCTTAGGTATAGACCCCAGTACTGAACCTAGGAGTCCAGTCCTGGATTACAAAAGTAACGAGAACCTACTTTACCTGTGACTTGAATTTCCTTCCATAGGATAACATTGCTAGTTTTTCACTGAAAAGTTTTTAAGTGTCATCTTTTGAAATACCTTTATATTCTTTAGAAATCACTGCAATAACCAAAACTTTTTACCAAACTGTTTTTAGCTTATACCCTAGGACTGAATCTGGGATCCAGTCCTGGAGTTACAAAAGTAATCTATAAAGTAATCAGCTGCATTTATGTAGAAAAAAACATTGAGCTCAATGTTAAATTGTGCTTAGAATTGTGTTGCCTATTGCAAATACTGTACCTAATGTGCTTACAAAGTTTTTTACCTTTCTGCAAAATAGCTTCCTGAGATCACTCATAATGAGAAAAGTATATTTTGATACCTGTTGGTTCTAAAAATAAAACAAATATATATTTTGATATAAATACAATTGGCCTGGAGTTCAGTTCTTGAGTGTGTGAAACCTTTTGCTGACTGAGTGTGCACAACAAATGCCTTACACTGTCCTCTGGTACTGCCTTACAGCTCGACCAAGCTACCACTTTGGAGAGTAAGGTCAGACTTGACTTTTACCTCTGTTATACCTCTGGGGATTGTGGACTCTATACACACTATAGCTTACTTTGGTCCAGTATATATAGAGCCACTTTCTCACAAAAGGTAATCATGAACATTTTCACACTGGAAACAAATTATATTGGAGAAATGATTGAGAGGAACTTTAAAAGAGAAAGAGTGTCTCCTTCAAAAGTAGAACTGAATTTGACACAATAGAATACAAATATTGTGTCTTGAAGAAGGCATAGTCACATAGAAATGTGTTTAAGTTTGCAAATGTTTTTAACATAGAGGTGATTAGGTAGAAATTAGATCCCCTCTGCTAACCTCCCTGCAGACCACAAACACCTTGAAAGGGTTATCATGCAGTGCAGACAATCTACATGGGTACTCCCATAACTTGCCAGACTATTATTCCATTACAAAAAGGAAAATTGTATTTCTTCGACTAGCTGCGATTTTACAAGGAGACCTGTCTTGATTCATTTGTCCTGTGAGCTGGTGGTCTTGGGATTCGTGAGACTATTTAATAATATTTTTCAGATGTTTACAAAAACATTCCAGCCTGATTCACAACTGGAACCGTGAATCTGCACTGGTTGAAGCACTATTGCTTATAGGTGTGCAGTTTGACAGTTTCCCCTCTTCACAAAACTCATGAGTAATATGCCTGGAAATAGACACCAGTTGCTGATTTCCAGATGTACTACTAAATCTAGATTTTGTTAAGGCTGCTATTTCCCCAATAGGTATTGTACACATTCTCCATTTTTTCCCTGTGCAGAAACACTGTTGCACATCACCCATATGGAGCTAACCAGGGCTGGTTCTGTAATCAAGTCATTGCAGGCAAGTGCCTTCCTGTGCACCTGCACCAAGATGATGTCAAACTGCAACAAAGTCCTTGATGGTAGTAGAAAGGGGGTGACCAAAGAGTTACATATCATTTAACTTGTTACCCTACAGATCATTTTCGCTCCCAAGTCACCTAGCAAGGATAAAGCCAATAGGTCTGGCTTTAAGGTGTTAACACATGCAAGTAACATTTGGGCAAGTCTTTGTGTAGGTGTCTTAGTACATTGGCTCTGCTAATGCTTGTTGGTTCTACTACAGTGTTATTGCTCGACGTCAGCACAGCAAGTAGGGATGTGGGGGCGCTGCAGCACCCCCAAAATAACTATACTGAAGTTTAAAGGTGAATATATATGCCTTTAAATTGTATTTTTAGCGTGTCACATTTGCTATTCTTTCAAAGACCGAAGTCAAATTTCAGGCTATGGGCCCCATTAGGATGGCGGGCGGATCACCCCAGCCTGGCGGGGGCGATCCACCCACCACCCGTGCCGGAATGACTCCCTGCCATATTATTATGGCTGGGGGGTCCGCGGCGGACGGAAAGGCCATCGGCCTCTTTTCCGCCCCGGTCGCCTTGCGACCGGGCGGAAAAGGGTTCTATATGGTGGCGGCATATTAGAATGGGCATTTTCCAATGCCTTTCAGTGGTGGCATTGCTGCCACGGAAAGGCATGCGGAGTCTGCTTTGGGGGACCGTTGCGGGTCCCCAGGGACTCCGGGGGGTGGGGGTGCACATGGGGGGTACCTATGGTACCCCCCAGCAGTTCCATGCACAACATGGCAGGCACCGCACGGTGCCTGCAATGTTATGCATGGAAGTGCACAGCATGCCTTCCTGGCATTGTGGCGGGCGGTGCTGAGTGCACCGCTCACCACTATGTCAGGAATGCTGGATGCGCCCGCCACTGTGGCGGGCGCATCCTACTTGCAGGCACGGGACCCCCGCCCTTATGGCGGGCGGTCACTATATACGATGGGATTCCGCCCGTCATCCTAATGGGCCCCTATGTCTTCCGACAAATTACTACTTGTTCTTTTAACATGCAGATTGTTGTTTACTTTACTTTTTCTGACTACAAAGGTAGAGTATGTTTTTTAAGGTGAACTGTGTGACAGTCTTGCTGGCGTACATGGAGTACGTTCCAGCATCATTAATGCTCGGGGCTGGCAGGGTCGGACTGGCCGTAGTAAGCATCGGGCATCTCCCCGGGAGGCTGGAAGGGTTGGTGCCATTTTTGCAGTGGTGGGGGCCAGTTTTGCAGCAGTGGGGGTCGGTCCTGTAACCAGGGCCGGTTTTGCAGGGGTGCTGCAATATCAGCTCCCAGTAACAAAAACAGGAGTGCTTCACATTTACACCCCCTCCCCCATCCCCTCCTCAGGGGGGGTGCCAAAATAGCCAGGGCCGCTTTGGTTCCCAGTCTGGCCCTGGGTGCTGGCGATGGCTGGGTTTATGAATCCGTAATTAAATGTTTGTGTTAAGTACAACCCCTGGGTATAGTAGTCCACAGCACTGACAATACTATCCTTTTCCTTCACATCCTGTACACAAGCCCTCTCCTTCCTAGATCACACCAACCTTTTGCCAAAGACGGAGATTAACTTTTACAACGTGATTATGGTCTTGTGACGCTTGATAGATGCTACCCGGAAAATGGAGCTGTCAGATTGTTGCATTTTTACGTGCTTTAACACTTGGGGGATTATAGGATGCATTTTATTTTCACACTTTTTTATGTCATACATTATTAATTGCATTTCTATCCCTTGCTGGCGTGCCCTTGGAAATGAAACTTTTCCTTAATGGCCTGCCCTGGTTGGAGGAATCCAATGTAATTATGCTGTAGCAGGAGATCAAAATATAAATATGTGAAAGCGATGAATAATAACAAGGCATTAAAGCATATTGGTTATTTATTGCTGGTGGGAGGCAGGAAAACATTAGCACGTGAAAGGAGTATTAATCAAAGACGGTGGGGAGCCTTGCAGTCACCTTTCAGCTCTCCAAGGAGGGTGGTTTCTCCTCTCCTATGAGTTATTAATCTCATCACTCACCAGTGGCCAAGGCTTGGGAAGAGCAATGTGACCTGTGTGATCTTTCACTATGACACCAATTGAACAAGATTCAGGGGCCTCCGATATCTTGGGAGCAGGAGGGTGTAGCGGTGGTGCTTTCTGTGCCAAGTACGAGCACCCTATTCATTTGGTTAACATCTTCAGACATTGTACACACTTCCCTTCCTACAGATGTGCTGTGCAAATTAAAATTGTCCAGTGCTTAACTGGAAAAAAAAGTTCAGGCACCCAAAGTACTAGGAGCCTGCTGCTGGTGATTCCCAAATTCAGGGTTGCCAAATCCTAAGTTTGATTTTACCTTATGTCTCTTTCAACATGTACCAGACTATATTTCCTGTCTCTTTATCTCACTCTTGCAAGTAGTCAGACCTCTAAGCCTTAGAGTGGTCTTCCCCCAAATGCTTTGCCTTACTACTGCTGTTTTTGATGAATTACATGTTGTTGGCTTACGGACTCTATTGCCTAGATGCATCAACCTATTTAGGAAGTGCAAACGGTGCGAATCGCAACATTTGGCCGTTTGCGATTCCTAAATAGGTGTCTGGGATGCATCAAGCATTTTTGGAAAATCGCTATTTTTAGCGAATTCCAAAAATGCGATTGCTTTTAAGGAATCGCAAATTTGCGATTCCTTAAAAGAAATGCATGATTATTTTTAAAATTGCGATTTCGCAATTAGGGGGTGCAAATTACCACGAGTTTGAACCTCGTGGTAATTTGCAAAAATGTGTCAAAATGCCCAAACATGCATTTTTAAACACTGTCATGTTACAGACACACATGTCCTTAGGACATGTGTGTGTGTAACATGCACTTTAAAATACATTTCAGGGTTGCAGGGGGGGTTCCTTTGGACCCCCCCTGCACCCATGGAATGCATGAACATTTTGCGAGTTCCAAATTGCAAAATTGCAATTCCCATTGATTCCTATGGGCCTTTTGGCCCATAGGAATCAATGGGAATTGCAAAATCGCAATTTGGAACTCGCAATTTTATTGCGATTCGGTAAAAATTGCGATTTTTACCGAATCACAATAAAATTGCGAAATTAATGATGCATTGTCATTTGCGATTCCTATTTTGCGATTCCTTATTTTTCACAAATAAGGAATCGCAAATGAAAACGTTGATGCATCTATCCATATGCACTTTACCACTGCTAACCAGTGCTAAAGTGCTTGTGTTGTCTCCTTTAGACATGGCGAAATTGGCTCACACCCACGTGGAACATTCAATTTACTTGCAAGTGTTACTACATGTACCTAGGGCCTGTAAATTAAATGCTACTAGTTGGCCTGCAGCACAATATGTGCCAACCACTTAAGTAGACCTTTTAAATATGTCTCAGGCCTGCCATTGCAGCCTGTGTGTATAGATTTAAACTACCATTTCGACGTGGCAAAAGAAACATTTTGCAAGGCCTAAACCTTACTTTTTAATACATATAAGTCACCCTGAGGTAGGCCCTAAACATCCCATAGGGCAGGGTGTAGTGTACTTAAAATGTTGGATATGTACTTTTAAGTTTGACATGTCCTGATAGTGAAAAACACCTAGATTCGTTTTTTACTACTGTAAGGCCTACCTCTCCCATAGGATAACAGTGGGTTATCTTACTGCATTTTAATTAGGAGAAGGTAGAAAAGTCAAGTTTGGACTCTAAAACTATCATTTAAAACCTGTTTTAATGGTAAAGTTGGATTTTAAGTCGCAATTCTGAAAATGGCACTTTTAGAAAGTTGGCATTTTCCTGTCCATTCATTTGATTTCTGCATCCTGTATTCTGGGTCACATGAGTAGGTATAGCTGGTAGTTCAGCTTTGTGCATTGCTCCAAGGCAGTGAGACAAAGGGGTAATTGGTGTTGGCAGGATTAGCCATCTCTGACTTGACAAGGGAAGGAGCTGGCACATACCACACTTGCACATCACAAAGGCTTTGTCTAAGCACACTCTCAAATGGTTTCTGTTAGAAATGTGTTATTAGTTGACTGGGGTGTCAGCTCTGGTCAAGCAGCAACCACAATCCTAGTCAAGATAAGGCACAAGGAAACCTCAAATTAACACCTGCTCAACCCCCTTGTAACTTGGCACAGAGTAGTCAGGCTTTACTAAGAGGCAAGGTATAAAGTATTTGTACAAATTTTCAAACAGTAAAACAGTGAAAACACCACACACAAAAAATTGAATAATAGCGCATAATTGTAAAAATAAAACAAGACCAAAACTGTAAAAATCCAATTAGTAGAACCAGAGATATTGACTTTTAAACATGTATTATAAAAATATCGCACAAAACTACAAAGCACAAACTGTGGATATCTGGTCGTGTCAGACTGGGACAAAGTCTCAAGTTCAGGCCGAGCGACGTGATGGAGCATGGGTTAGCTACAGGGACCCAGTTAGGCCTGCTGAACAAAATACCTTAAATCCTGGTTTGCGGAGTGTTGGAAGGATACGCATCAAAGATGTGTTGTGCAGCCAAAGTGATATGTCAGTTCCAAGATGCGGAGAGGCTGTGATGCGAGGACGTGCGTTGTCATTGAGTATTCAGTCAATGGGGATTGCAATGCAGAACAAGAAGCACTGCGCAATTCCAGAACAGGGCAGATCCCATCTCACCCCCTAATTTGGCAAAGATACTTGGAGGAAGTGGAGACAAAATCTGTTAGCACCCTATGAGTATCCCCTCAAAGACAAGTTAGTCTGCGGAACTGCAAATAGATTGTCCCATCTTCCCCCTTAGCCCGCTGGTTCTCTCTTGTATATGGTGGCAATAAACGCCTGATGATGATCCCCTGGGGGATGTTTTCCTGTCCCTCAATCCCTACACTCAACACACCACTTCAGTGTTTGGACAGTCACACAATTTAATCTGCGCATTTTAAACTGCCTTAAAGGTGCTTCAAATTATGTATTTTTTTCAGTGATTACTACTGTTAGTGCTACGGTTTGCACACAGTAATATTATAAGCATTTACAGTGGCTATATCACTCAATAATTACACTGAGACCACTCCAGGTATTATGCAGATGTACGTCTGAACTGTTTGAATATGTAACTATAATATTTGATGTCGACTACGCTATCACTTATTATACAAATAAAGAAAGTCAAATATAAGAAATGGGGCTTGCAATGAGAAGTTCGCCATCAGGGATGTGGCGCGCAGTTGTGGCGATGTGTCATTTCTGAAGAGCTGTGAGGCTGCGATGCTTGGTCCTTCATTGTCGTCGAGACTGCCAACAAGGATGGCTGTGATGGCGTGTGCTGAAGATGCATAATGCTGTGGCTTTTTTAGAGGCGTTGCAGGTTATGCCGGCGAGGCAGGTCTTTGTGATGGGTCCAATCCACACAGCAGCAGAGATGTGTTGGTTTCTCTCTGAATTGCACTGCACAGCAGAGGACATGCGTTGGTTCTGCTGGATCCACAGAGGCTGGTAAAGCACTTTAAACCCACTTGAAAGGATCCACGACTGGGGTGGCCCCTCTTAGCAGGGTGGACTCACAGATTGCGGAGTCCAGGTGCAGAGGCAAGGTTGTTGGAAGCCTGTTATGTCCTTGAAACCTCAGATCATGAGGCCAGCCAACTAGCCCTTGGAGTCACTCTGGGGTCTGGGATCAAGAGATGCAGGCTGCGTCCTTTTACCAAGGCAAGAGGGCAGCAGGTCAGCACAGCAAAGCAGAAGTTCAGGAAAGTGCTGTCCAGTAGAGTGGCAGTTCCTCAGCAGCACAGCAGTCCTTCCTTCTTCCTGGCAGAGTATCCGCGGTCCAGAAGTGTACTGAAGTTATGATGCCTGAGGTTCTTCTTTTATAAACAGCTCTGTTATCATATGGGAGAGACAGGTCTTGAAGTAGTGAAAAACAAATTTAAGAGTTTTTCACTACTTGGATATGTAAAACTTAAAAGTACATGTGCTACTTTTAAAATATATTGCACCCCGCCCTCTGGGCTGTCCAGAGACTATTCTAGGGGTGACTTATATGTATTTAAAAGGAAGGTTTGGGCCTGACAAAAACCAGGTTAAAATGGCACTTCAAACCTCACTCACATGTTATGCAATGGCAGGCCTGAGACATGTTTAAAGGGCTGTTTAAGCAGGTTGCACAATCAGTGCTGCAGTCCCACTAGTAGTATTTCATTTACAGGCCCTGGGAACACATAGGGGTACTTTACTAGGAACTTACAAGTAAATAATATGACAAGAAGCCAATTTGAAGCTGTTTTAAGAAGAGAGCACACGCAGTGGTAAAGTGGTAAAGAGAGTTCTAAAGCCAACAAAAACAAATTCAGCAAAAAGTGGAGGGCAAAGGGCAAAACATTTGAGAATGACCTTGCAGAAAGAGCCAAGTACAACAGTTTCACACCAGTCTATTGTGCCCTCAGACAAGCTGGGCTAGGGCAGGGAGGCAGAAAATTCCAGACACCTCTGTAGGGGGAGGACTCTTGAAGTTCCTCCTACTTCAAATAGGGCACTGGGCATAAACATTAGAACATCAGGCCCAACTCTTCAGTACACCTCTGGAGCCTTGGAAGTGGGCCTGAAGGTGTCCTGCCAGCCTACCGGTCGTGTTTTGGGCAGAATCAATGCAGAGTAACTCATCTCCTCACAGCTCTGTATCGGAACAGCAGCTGTGCTAGGCATTTATGATGCATTCCCGATGCAGGACCCCGCAGCTCTTTGAATTCACTCATTCACTATGCCTTCTCTATGCATGACCCTCATCACATCTCCTGCAGCTCCCTGGAAGCCCACTGTTGCATGACATATCCTTGACACAGGACCTCATATGGCACCCCCGCAGATCACCTCGGAACGGCCGCTGCAAGACATATTCTCAAAACAGGATCTTGTAAAGCTCCACAACCAGGATTCAAGATACTTTGTTTAGCTGGTCTAACTTGGTCCCTATAGCCGGCCTGTGCTTCACCTTCAATTGGCCTGAACTTGTGACTTTGGCCCGGTCCGGCGTAACTGGATAACCACAGTTGGCATTTTGCGCTTTCTAAGCATTATTTTTACCATCTTTAAAATTCCATATCTTTAATGCTACTAATTGGATTTTAGTTGTTTTGGCCTCACTTTACACATTGCCTCTAAGGTAAGCCTGACTGATTTTGCGCCAAGCTACCAGTGGAGTAAGCACAGGTTAATTTGCGATTTGCTTGTATTTCACACGTGTTGCTGATTGAGTTGGGGTTGATCTATCCCAAGCAGTAACCCAGTTTCCTAAACAAGTTCTTTTTTATCCCTGCTTCCTCCCTTTTTCAGGGGTTTCCTTTATTTCTTTTCCTTTTTAGTTCTCTGTTTACTGCTTTTTGGCCTCTTTTAGACTTTGGCATTGTAGCTGTAAATCAGTAGTGCTCACATCAGGCCAATCCTGTGGTTCCCCCACTCTTTTTGGAGTTGGTGGAAGTTCCAGGTCCACATGATTGAATCCTCTGCATATTCTATCAGTGAAATCTTTGACACGATTGCCTGTCCAACAAGGAGCTGCCAGAACACAGTGATGGTCATTCCACCCTGTTGAGGGCATAGCTATCTTCGCTCATCTGCTATGCTTCACATTTTGGGCACAGACAGGCAAAATGGAAAATGGCCCCTATGCGCTGGGAGGCAGTGGCATAGGAAGGGGGGTGTGGTGGGTGCGAGCCACCCCGAGTGTCATCACAGGGAGCGGAGGGGGACAAAATTGCAGAAATATGTGCTTTAAACACATCTGTTTGCCATTTTTTCAAGCCGGGGGTGACAAGAAATGTTCTGCACCGGGTACCACCTGACCTTGCTACGCAACTGCTGGGAGGTAACTCTATGTCTGTAGGTTTTTAATGATTTTTGTTTACAAAAAACAAATTCACAATTCGGGTGTTTCTTTTCTCTGAACAAAAAGTGGATATTTTAACCATGGTGACTGCTCGTCAAATATTCTGTACTGTAAAAGGCGCTGTCATGGCGGTGGCTCCCTTTACCGCACATAGATCCCTGCCTCAGAGGTGAAGTTCTCTCATTAGCACGGGTAGTACTCTGTTTGGGCCGCGCTGGGCCATGACCTATGCCATTGTGGCAGACCATCTGCCTAGTTCTACATGAGGCCCTTATGGTCTTTCTTGCTCTGATGCTGAAAAATAAATTCTATTCCAAACATTAAACCAGTTGCCCACCACCTGGAGCCACCAGCATGAATAAGGCACTGGTAGGTCTCCCAAATTAGCCATTGAAAGCATTGCTTTTAGAGCACAAATTGCTGTAGAGATCAGGAGACTATGAGGGTGTACGGGTCTAGTTATGATGAAGTGGATGTGTGGGTAGGAAACTAAGGTCAGAAAATGTTCAAGTGTCTGTTAGGATATAACAATATAAACTCAGGGCTAAACTAATTAAATGAAGCATTGCATATGTTAAAGAGTTGGTTAGAGTGCCTGCTTTAGAGGCCTGTGCGTATCCTCCATTGACAGAAACGTTCCAATAGCATTAAGATAATTCTGTGTACCATATGTAGCCACTTGCATGTAGCCTGCATGTCACAAGTGTCAATGGCATGAAAATAGCTCAGTGGGTTTCTCCAACGCTCCTCCTATTTGATCTTGTTATAATCGCCACAAAAACCATGTCAGTTTCTGCACTTCCCTTGAAAGACACAGAACTGCTGCAGCATCACACAGAGGGGGAGAAGGACGCATGGTTATGCAGTGAATGGATGTGGCAGGAAACAGACCTGTAAAATAAGGGGCGGGAAGAGCAGAGCCAACTGGTAAATCTTTGCTCCTTAAAAGGGAATGAGGCGGCACCTGGTGGGTCTCTGTCTGCACGTGACACAAGCATACAAAAGTAAATAGAAGGGGGATGCCACTGTCAGCATGCAGTAGGTCAGGGTTCTCCATAAGTTGGTCCTGTAGGGCCGGATCCATGCCAGATTTTTAAGATAGCTACATCTTACCTAAATAGGGATATGCTAAAATTCTGGCATGGATCCAGCTCTCCAGGACCAACCTTGGAGATCCGTACCATTGGTCAACAGCATTCAGTTAGCAACATCAAAATGACAAACAGAGCACCCACCACAGTGGTTACATCAGATCCTGCACTTCACAGTTGGTTTATACTTCTTTTTTGGATTACCAGGAATCCAAGAGCATTTTGGAGTGGATTGCATTGAAAGTACTTAAGACAGAAATACTCACAGGAAGTACCAATAAACTTTTTCAACGATAGTGATGAGGTAAGCATCAAGTCAAGTCAAATAGTGCTTTATTCGAGTAATTACTCATAAAATCAAGACATACACAAAATGTTAAAATACAATTAAATTTACAGTCAATCACAAAGACAGTGCACTATTGAATCCATAAAATACACTCAATTAAAAAGTTTCCCATGGTACTTGTTTAGCAAGTAAAAAAAGATTAATACATTGATAAAAATAGCAAGGTTGTAAAAACATTAATGGTCTAAAAACAATAATAACAATTTCATGGAGACAGATTTTACAGACAGAGAATAGTTAATTAACTAGCAGGCTCTGTCTGATCGCCCATGCCCATCCAATATATTTTGCAATAGCAATTAATATCCATGTAAGTGAGCTCCAACATATAATACACAGGGCAACAGAGCTACAGGTGGTCCCAAGGTTCCTGCACATATGTGCTAACCAGACACGTTTTGGAGCACAGTAAGTTTTACAAGAGAACAAAAAATGTCCAAGTGTTTCCTTCCCCAGTCCACAGGCTGGGCAGGTGTCACACCCCCCTGCTCCCTATTTTGCTGACAGAGTTCTTATGGGGAGGGCTCCCGCTCTCAGTTGGAGTAGGAGCTTTCTATCTACCGGCTTAGATATAATATCCCAGTACGACTCCAAAGCGGGATACAGTTTAACCTCAAGAAAACCCGCAGTCATGGACCCAATGCTAGATCTACTCAGACTCCTACTCGCAACGTTTTCCCAGAATATATTTTTTAGGACAGACTTAGTGGGAAATGTTACACCTGCTGGGTCTAACCATAGCGAGCTTAGCCCAAGCTCAAACAATGTTGCTTTCAGTGATTTGAACCAGCTAATTTTATGAAAACAGTCCGCCTTGATGACATCAATAAAACCTTCAGCATAATGAGAAAGCGCGGGAGTAGTCCAGAGCCTTCGCCAATACAGGATTGGTCGTAGTCTAGCTAGATCCATGATTTGTTTCCTACCAAGATCATATCTTAAAGGCAACAATGGAGTGCTTTTCGGGGTGCCAGTGAGTAACCGTAAAAACTTGTTCTCTGAGGCTTGTAGGGTACTCAACTTTTCAAATCCCCACATCTCCGCACCGTAAAGTGCGGACCCAATTGCCTTCGCTTCATAAACCAGCAATGCTGGCTTGACGGGTTTAGTCAAAAACTTTCTGTGTTCCGAACTGATAGCACCAGCTAATTGCTTATGTCGCAGAGTAGCAATATTTATGTGCTGACACCACCTGTTGTTATCTGGAATATGGATACCCAAATACGTAAATGAATTTACCACCTCAAAAGGCCGATCACTCATGACAATTTTAGACTTAAAACTACGGTGCGGCTTAAAAATCATGAGTTTCGTTTTGGTCACATTCACCTCTAGACCGTGTTCCCCACAAAATTTATCAAAAATGGACGGAGCACCCTGCAAGCCACTGGGAGTTTTGGATAGAATAAGCGTGTCATCCGCAAACATTAAAATAGGAATTTTTAGGCCTGAAAGAGAGGGAGCATCTACTGACGCTGATACCTTACGGGAAACAACGCCGTTAATGTATAAAGTGAACAAGGTTGGGGCCATTAAACACCCTTGTCGAACCCCACGCTCAACGGGAAAGTCCGCTGTGACCATCCCATGCCCGCCCCACTGAATTTTAGCAAAAGTAAGCTTGTGGAGGCGCATTATCAAAGTCAATAGCTCCACAGGGACCCCCAAACTCTGTAAAACCTGCCACAATTTAACCCGTGGCACCAGGTCGAAGGCAGCCCGTAGATCGACAAAAGCCACTGTCAGCATGCAGTAGGTCAGAGTTCTCCATAAGTTGGTCCTGTAGGGCCGGATCCATGCCAGATTTTTAAGATAGCTACATCTTACCTAAATAGGGATATGCTAAAATTCTGGCATGGATCCAGCTCTCCAGGACCAACCTTGGAGATCCGAACCATTGGTCAACAGCATTCAGTTAGCAACATCAAAATGACAAACAGAGCACCCACCACAGTGGTTACATCAGATCCTGCACTTCACAGTTGGTTTATACTTCTTTTTTGGATTACCAGGAATCTAAGAGTATTTTGGAGTGGATTGCATTGAAAGTACTTAAGACAGAAATACTCACAGGAAGTACCAATAACATTTTTCAACGATAGTGATGAGGTAAGCATCCTTATTTTGCCTGTCCATGTGAATTAAACACTATTGTATGAACCGCAACTGCTTTGTGAGCAGAAAGTTCTTACTCCTTGGCTTTGCTATCTTAGTTGCACTTTCTAACGATTGTCTAAAAAGTGGTACATATTGCCTCTTATAAAGGTGGATTTTAGTACACAAAAACTTCAGAAACACTGTTTAAACATCATGCTAATATTTCTTGGATCAAAGCAAAAAAGTAGAAACATTTATTCAACTGCCCTCACTGTATTTATGTTCAAAATTCCTCAATATTTAGAATGCAATATGATTGTAGTATGTAGGCTGCCTGTAACACTAGTTCACATCTCTCTTCAAGTACCATTTGTGAATCTCAGTATCAAGGTCGCCTTCTCTTACACACATCTATCTTGGCACACATCTCTTAGCATCCATCCTGCTACTGGTGAGAGGGTAACAAACACGAGAGGGTGATGGACCGAGCGCTGAAACTTTTCAGACACTCACCCCCAGTCACAGATCTGGGTTGAATCCATAATCTCTCTTTAGCTCACTTCGCCACCCCAGTTCAGACCCAACTATATGCAAATCAGTCTTGACCCTTTGCCTCATGGGAACAGTCCAGCATGAACTTCCAAGCTAGATCTTCCGTGGACCCGAAACAAGCATCCTGGCTTAACAGTCCTAATCAGCCAGGCTAGCTTGAATCCAGTGGCTACGTGGTGCAAGGGTATCTGCAAAAATTCACCTTTCCTCAGGCTCTTGCATTTAGTGATGCAGTTGAGGAATCACTGGGTGATCTGAGTGTTTTTGGCTGGCTGGTCGGCTACCCAACCAGTGGCGGCTACCCAACCAGTGGCGGCTGCCAACTTCGGTGAGTGGAGTGGTGGGCAAATGGGTGGTGGGTGGTTTCACAAAAGCAAAACAATAAAGTACATAAAATAAACATGTACTTACCAAGGCTGCTGCTGTGTCGTCCTCACTCCGGTCATCTTCCCCCGTAACTCCAGGGCCCCAGCTAACTCTGTTTACCAATCCTGGTTTGCACTCACAGCGTCAGAACAGCACCAGGATTGGTGGGAGAGTCCTCTATCAGCGCTCGCAAGAGCACTGGAGGCTTTTGCTTTCTCTAATCCACCTGTTTTAAGACATCTGGGTTAGAGAAGTTTAAAGTGTGCATGTGTGTCTGGCCGGCCAAAGAGACATGCCCACTTTAAACAAGTGCAAAAGGCAGCCCACCTTCCTCCCTGCTGCTGCTGCCATTCAGCAGTGGCCCCGCCCCCGTCAAGCTACCGTTTGGGATGGGGTGATCAAAAATAAAATGGAAATTAATTAACTTCATTACCATTTTATTTTTCCATCTCTGGGGCATTTCAGTGGGGCGACGCTCCTCCACTTCTTCGGAAGGGTCGCCCCTGTGCCCAACAAAACCGCGCAAGGTCTCAGCTATTCCTTCTTCATTTTTAAAACTTTGACTTGCTTTTCCTCAGTCTGAAAAATAAAAAATTTGTGCTTAGTTTCAAAATATCAAGAATCTATGGAACATTTACAAAATGTTCTAAATTGGTGGGAAACTAAGGAATCTGTTGGAAATAAAATCTATGGGGAACTAAGAAATCTGTCTTTAATGCTGAAAAAGCTGTGCTGTAAATTTGGGCCATCCCTACTCATAGGTAATGTTACTAAATCTTGTGATCAGTACAGAGTTTATATGGAAAAGCACAAATATAATTTAGGAATTTCACCGATCCCCATACAAACGCTCCAAAGTGTTGTGCTATAATGTCATAGAAACACCAACAACGTGTTTCAGGAGTTAGCATACTTTCTCCTAGACATGAGGAATTGAATTAGCATAATCTATAAATAAACTTGGACAAGACAATAAATGAGCATCCTACATAGGAGGTTTCCCATCTGGTAAATGTCCACCCAGACTTTCCATTAACAGTCGTCTTCTCCGTCAATATCCCATTAAACAAATCTGACACTTCTTTAGGTCTATCTTGCTAGACACAGAATGCTCTGTCTGCTGTGAGCCATATTGTAGCATATTGTAGGCTTACCAACAACATCAAGGGCCTTGGAGTAGGAAACAACCTTTACAACGCAACTTTTACAACGCACTACCATTACAACGAAACTTTTACAACGCAACATCCATTACATCGCATGCCATTACAACGCAACCATTACAGCGCATGACACTGCACGCATACCACTACAACGCATGTCATTACAACGCAGTCATTACAACGCATACCATTTCAACGCATACTAGCACAATGCATAGTACCCTTACACTATCCAACACTTACCCTACTGTTGCACCCCCTGGAGTTAGAATAGTAAATTTTACCCCTACACTATCCAACACTTACCCTACTGTTGCACTCCCTGGAGTTAGAATAGTAAATTTTACCCCTACACTATCCAACACTTACCCTACTGTTGCACCCCCTGGAGTTAGAATAGTAATGTTTACCCCTACACTATCCAACACTAACCCTACTGTTGCACCCCCCTGGAGTTAGAATAGTATTTTTTACCCCTACACTATCCAATACTCACCATACATGCTTTGTAATGGTATGCGTTGTAATGGTATGCGTCGTAAAGGTAGTATGCGTTGTAATGGAATGCGTTGTAAAGGTAGTTTTTAAAAATTCGTTGTAATGGCATGCGTTGTAATGGAATGCGTTGTAATAGATGTTGCATCGTAAAAAATGCGTTGTAAAGGTATGCGTTGTAAAAGTATGCGTTGTAACGTCATACATCCCTTGGAGTTAGCCCATTTTTTACCACTGCTTAGTTTTCCTGTCACTCTCTTTGCCCATTTCTCATTCACTTCCCAGCTTGTTAATCTTATATGTGTCCCTCCCGTGGAACATAGCCTCTTTATAGTTTCAGAACATTGTTACATAGTTACATCAGTTACAGTTACCAGTATATGCTTAGGAGAAAAACGTGAGCTTAGACAATATTATAAGATATTAGCGTGTAGTATATTCAAGACAAACGTCAGATGGGGAATGGAAGGTAGCGGGGGAAGGTAAACCGGGGAGAGTGAAACAGACAGAGTCAGGTAGATCCGAAGGGGGAAAGTACTCCAAGGGGAACAAAGCAGTCAAGGAAGTCAGGGATAGGAACAGATAAAACCGGGAAGAACCGGGAAATACAATGTCCGATGTCCGGCTGGGTAGGTGACGGCTGAGGAGGTAAACCAGAGCCAGGATCCTATGCTTCTACTGCTTGCTTTTCAAGCATTATTTTTTCTTTTTGGTTAGGAACTGCACGAGAGTGCATGTTTTTTCCAGTGTCTGCCTGGTGTACTTCTGTGCTCCTACAATCCATGGCCCTGTCTATCCCCCTTATGCTTCTCCTCTGCACTATCATGTTGCTTGCACTCTCGTTTCCATGCTCTCATGTCCTCTCTCTGTTGCTTTCGTGACCCCTGTGCCCTCGCAGGCGATCGCTCCCTCCACGCTGCTCTGCCGCTCGCCTGCCTGCCTGCTGACTTACCTGCTGCCTGGCCGCTCCCTGATTGCTGAAGACCTCCGCTCACCTCCTCTACGCCGCTGCCCTCCGCATCTTCCTCAGGTTCGCCTTTTGCCCGCAGCCTGCCGCCTCTGCCCCTGCTCCTCACTGGCCCCGCTGCCCCGGTCACCTCCGTGCTTCCCGCCGCTTTCCCGCCGCCGCTGACCCATAGCTCCACCTCCCCTCCTCTCCGATTGGTCCTCCCGCCTCCCGCCTCCCGGCTGACCCTCCCTCCCGGCTCCTACTTAAGGGGTCCCTGCCGGGTCACTCACTGTGACCCCTGTGCCCTCGCAGGCGGTCGCTCCCTCCACGCTGCTCTGCCGCTCGCCTGCCTGCCTGCTGACTTACCTGCTGCCTGGCTGCTCCCTGATTGCTGAAGACCTCCGCTCACCTCCTCTATGCCGCTGCCCTCCGCATCTTCCTCAGGTTCGCCTTCTGCCCGCAGCCTGCCGCCTCTGCCCCCGCTCCTCACCGGCCCGCTGCCCCGGTCACCTCCGTGCTTCCCGCCGCTTTCCCGCCGCCGCTGACCCGTAGCTCCACCTCCCCTCCTCTCCCATTGGTCCTCCCGCCTCCCGCCTCCCGGCTGACCCTCCCTCCCGGCTCCTACTTATGACACCCCATCAGCGACCGCGCAGCGGGAGCGCCGATTGAGCGCCGAAGGTGTGCCAAAGGTAAGCCCGTCTGTGCCCGCCCGCTCCTGGACCGCGTCCAGCGCCAGACCCCTTGGTCCCCGCGCCCGCCAGCCCCCCGTAGGACCTACGACTTCGCCACGCTCATCGCACTCAACACCGCCCGAGCACCTGGATGCTACCAAGCGTCCCCGCGACGCACCCTTCGTCTGCCGATCCTGCAACTTCTCCTGCCTCCGAACAGGCACTACGCCCACCAAGAGCAACCACCTCAAGTGCATCCTGGTCAACACCCGCTCCGTCCACAGACACGCCGTGGAACTCTGGAACCTCCTCGACACCGCATCTCCAGACGTCGCCTTCCTCACGGAAACCTGGATGAACGCCTCCTCAGCCCCCGACATCGCCATAGCCATCCCGGACGGCTACAAGATCATCAGGAAGAATCGCATCAACCAGACCGGAGGGGGCATCGCCATCGTTCACAAAAGCACCATTGGCATCTCGACTGACTGCATCGACGCATTCAACGCCGCCGAATACCTGCACTTCCAGATCCACACCGACCCCAAGACTACCCTCAGAGGCACCCTCATCTACAGACCCCCGGGACCCATGCGCACAGTTCAGCGAAGACATCACAGACTTCATCAGCCCTCACGCCCTCCCCTCCACCGACTACATCCTCCTCGGGGACCTCAACTTCCACCTGGAGAACAACAACGATCGCAACACCACGCCCTGCTGGACAAACTCGCCAACCTCGGACTCAAGCAACTGGTCTACTCCCCCACCCACTACGCCGGCCACACGCTCGACCCTCTCTTCTCATCCAGCAAGCACGTCACCTTCAGCCACTGCACCGGACTCCACTGGACTGACCACAGCTGCGTCCACTTCAGCTTCAAAAAGAACACGGTCCACCACCACCCGAAGCAGGTTCCCCACAGAAATTGGAGCAAGATCACCGTCGACGAGCTCACCACCTCCCTCAGCCAGAACCCACCTATCAGGACAACGGACCCTAACACAGCATCCCTCGACCTCACGCAATGGCTGACCTCCTGTGCCGACGACCTCGCCCCACTGAAGAACCCACTCACCAGGCCCAGAAGCAAGAAGGCCCCCTGGTTCACCAACGAACTCAAGGACTCCAAGAAGGCCTGCCGCACCCTCGAGAAGGCCTGGCTCCTCGACAAGACCACCGACAACATGACCGCCCTCAAACTCGCCACCCGCAGACATCACCAGCTCATCCGCACCACCAAGAAGAAATCTCTGAAGGAACGACTGGACAAGAACGCCCATGACAGCAAGGAGCTCTTCAACATCGTCAAGGAGTTCTCCAACCCCAGCACCGGCAACAACGACATCACTCCCTCGCAGGACCTCTGCGACTCCCTCGCCTCGTACTTCCACCGCAAGATCGCTGACATCCACAACAGCTTCGGCGTTCCACCCCCGCACCCATCGACCGAACCTACACACCCCGCCGCCATCCTCCAGACATGGACCGAAGTGACCCCCGAAGACACGACACGCATGATGAACACCATCCACTCCGGATCTCCGACCGACCCATGCCCCCACCATGTCTTCAACAAGGCCGCCTCTACCATCGCTCCCCACCTCCGAGACATCATCAACACCTCCTTCGACACAGCCACCTTACCGGAGAGCTGGAAGCACGCCGAGCTCAGCGCACTACTGAAGAAACCAACAGCGGACCCGACCGACCTCAAGAACTTCCGCCCCATCTCGCTCCTTCCCTTCCCTTCCCTGCCAAAGTCATCGAGAAGATCGACAACAAGCAACTGGCCGCCTTCCTCGAGACGAACGGATCCCTCGACCCATCGCAGTCCGGATTTAGAGCCAACCACAGCATCGAGACGGCCCTCATCGCAGCCACCGACGACATCCGAGCCCTGCTCGACAACGGTGAAACAGCGGCACTCATCCTCCTTGACCTCTCCGCAGCATTTGACACTGTCTGCCACCGCACCCTAGTCCAACGCCTCAACGACACCGGCATCCAGGGGAAGGCTCTGGAATGGATCATCTCATACCTTTCCGGCAGAACACAGAGAGTACGCCTCCCCCCGTTCCGATCTGAGGCCACCAAAGTCATCTGCGGCGTCCGCAAGGATCGTCGCTCAGCCCTACTCTCTTCAACATCTACATGAAACCCCTCGCTGCTGTCGCACGCCAACACAACCTCAACGTCATTTCCTACGCCGATGACACCCAGCTGATTCTCTCCCTCACCAGAGACCCCGACACCGCCAAAGCCAGCCTACACGAAGGGATGAAAGACGTCGCCGAGTGGATGAACATCAGCCGCCTGAAGTTGAACACGGACAAGACAGAAGTCCTCATCCTGGGACCGTCGCCCTCCGCATGGGACGACTCCTGGTGGCCCCCGGCCCTAGGCAACGCACCCAAGCCAACGTACCACGCACGCAACTTGGGCGTCATCCTGGACTCCTCCCTTTCGATGACGAGACAAGTCAACGCCGTCTCCTCATCCCGCTTCCACAACCTCCACATGCTCCGCAAGATCTTCCGATGGATCCCGACCGAGACCAGGAAGACTGTCACCCAGGCCCTCGTCACCAGCAGACTAGACTACGAAAACACCCTCTACGCCGGTACAACAGCCAAGCTACAGAAAAGACTTCAGCGTATCCAGAACGCCTCCGCCCGACTCATCCTGGACGTCCCCCGTCGCAGCCACATCTCGAGCCACCTGAGAGACCTGCACTGGCTCCCTGTCAACAAGAGGATCACGTTCAGACTCCTAACCCACACACACAAATCCCTCCACGACCTAGGCCCAAAGTACCTCAACGACCGCCTGACCTTCTACACGCCCACCCGCCTGCTACGATCCGCGAACCTCGCCCTCGCCGTCGTCCCTCGCATCCAGAGAGCCACCGCCGGAGGAAGATCCTTCCCCTACCTGGCGGCTAAGACGTGGAACTCCCTGCCCGTCCGCCTGCGGCTAATCCAGGACCACCTCGCCTTCAGGAAACAGCTCAAGACCTGGCTGTTCGAGCAGTAGCAGACCCCCTCCCCCTAGCGCCTTGAGACCCTCCCAGGTGAGTAGTGCGCGATATAAATTCCATGATTGATTGATTGATTGATTGATTTCTCCTCCTTCCCACCAGGCTCTCAAAGTTGCTTCCCCCTCCTTCACCCTCCTGCTCTCTCATCCTGTGCTTTGCCTCCTTGCTTCCAAATTGCTTCCCCCACCCGTGCCCTCTTCTCTTGCCTGTTGCCTCTCTTCCCTACACTCATCCTCCGTATTGCTTCTAACCTCCCCACCCATTTCTTCCCAACCTGCAGTCTCCTTGTTGCTTCTACACACCCCAGATCTCCATATTGCCATCACCCACCATGGTGCCTATTTTATTATATATATTTTTTTCAGATTCAAATTGGTAAATAGAAATGTCCTCAGTAATTTTGCATATGCGCACAGGCATGGTGCACACTCATACAAAATGCCTCAATTCCCTTGTCTTAGGCCTCTTTCAAACTTTTTTTTGGCGGCCATTCCTCTCAGCACAACATCAGAAATGTTGTTCCACAAGCCTGAAAGCCAGTGGCGAAGTCAATCGGATTCAAAGACAAGACCTTTTGGATTTGCCAATGCTTGTTAATTTTAGCCTGACACCAATACAGTTTTATAGGTAAGATACACTCTTTTGGCTCTTTTAAGAAAGAATGGTGTTTTCTATCACAGTTACTATAAATTTATTTGTAATCCCGAAAACATAACATACTGTTCATGCCTCCGAGGAGCTTATCCATCATCTTATCCAAACCCATGTAGGCTTTGCTTCCCACGCCCGTGACACATGCTTTTAGTAGGGATGGCCAAAATATTATTTTTTCCCAAAAAGTTTTTCAAAGCTCCCGATTTTCACCCTTCACTAACACAAAGTTTTGCGGTTTACCTTCCCCATCTCTAGTTCAAATTTAGTTTTGGCACTGCGTCCCGAGACCATGTTCGTCACATAGGCTCTCATTCTGAACACCCAGTGATTCCTATTTCGACTGCAAACAGTGTGGAGGAGATGCAGGAATGTTTCACTTTCAATGCTCCTATCCCTGAGTAACTTGATCAGTAAACGCTAATCCAATCAAGAGATCCAAATAAATGTCCTGAGAATTCCAATAAGTGTAGGGAGTGTCTCAAGTTAGTCATCAAACTATCTGTTTCTATGATTGATTCTTTCTAGCATAAATGTGGGTCTTCTCTTAGAGGTCAGGTGAGCTTCTCTAGATACCACTTAACATGACAGTGACCTCTGCGTATGACTACTTGTTCCTACTTTTTAAAAAAACTGGATATTTCCAAGGACTTCCTTCAAATAATTATGGATTAGCTGCATCAGTTTAGAATTCTAGTTATTCTGTAGTGTGATTATTTAGAAGGCCTCTTCTCTTCTGCTTCCCTTGCTTATTTACCCAGAGGTCGATTGACACTGCTAACCCAAAGCATGAAATTTTGTGATAGATGCACTGCCTGCAGTGTTGACCCATGCGTCTTTATCTGTTTCTACAGCATATCTTGTAAATTTCTTTTTTGCAGGACCTTGTGGAACGTATATGGCTACTTTCTTCTTGTCTTGATCCTATGAATTTTTAATATAAATCTGATTGATGATGTTTCAAAGCTGCTTTGAACATTTAAATATTGTATACAACTTAGACTAGCTATGATCTAAATAATTTGACAATTCATTTAAAAATAAATTTGGTACTATGTTTTTGGAATAATATTTATTTTCATTTGGGGATGTTCCACACTACCTTGGGAGAGTCTTATGACAAAGTATTGTCTTCAAAATATTATCTTGCCATAATATTGTGGGCAAAGTATGGAGGACTTAGGGTATATTATCAAGGGGGTTTATCTCCGCTTTTTTGGCTTTAAAAGCCAAGAAAGCGGAGATAAAATTATCTCCCTATTACCTAGATGTCGCTAACACCAGTTAGCGACAGCTAGTAGGAGATAGCGACCATCTTGGGCCCCGCTTTGCATGCCAGTGATATTTATCACTAATGACATGCAAAGTGGGCGTGCCAAGATGTTAGCGACTGGAAACAGTCGCTAACATCGCTATCTCCTATTACCAACTTTTGGAGATAGCGCGAATATCTCCAAAAGCTAACACCTGCCCCTGAGCAGTTCTTAGCCATGTTATCCAATGGTAGGTGGATAACATAGCTAAGAGCATTAGCTCGGTAATGCATGAATATCGCTGACTTTTCAGCGATATTCATGCATTATTGGCGATTTTTATCGCATTTGCGATAAACATTGGTAATACCAAGATTTATCTGCGATAAAAATCGCCGCAGCTCGGCGATAATTTTTTATCTCTAACCAAGCAATAGCTATAATTATCGCTATTGCTTGGTAATATGCCCTAAAATATTGAGAAGGTAAAGTTATACAGGTAAATATAGATGTACCACTTTCTTATATACACTCACTTCTCAATATTTTGGAAATACAATTCTGATACAATACCCCCTGGTTACCCAATATAAAAGTAAGTTTCATTGACTTATCAGCAGCAAAAGAAGGAAGAGAGTTTTTGGTTTTGTTTTCTTGCCTTTGGGACCTTATAAGTATTTAGCCATTCAGCACATTATCCTGGGTGCTGAAATATCTACAGATCTTTAACAGTTTTGACACTTATAGGCACATTATTGCACTATACATTATCGCACATTACTGCAGCGTACCCTCACTCACATTTATCATCGGCACAATGACATCCCCAGCTCACAGTAATCACCAACACACATGGAAGAACCAATGGCTTCCGATGATTATTATAATATTTTTTTTAATCAGAGAAGCACAAGTAAAAGCATACACTGAGAATCTCTACTTGGCTTTCAGTGCGGTGATGCGTGAACATGCACTGGAATTAATTTTTTGAATTCGTTATGCCGTTGCAATTATCTTGCAAAAAAGGGTAAAAAATTTCCCCTACTTCGAAATAACTCAACGGATGGTCATATCGCTGCAGTTGTTTTTAGTAAACATAGAAGTAAAGAGTCCAACTCGATCATTTTGGGATGGCTCCAGAACATGACGCGTAGTGGCCTGTTGAGTTTTCTGTTTCTGAACTACATTGGTAAAAAGGCACAAAAAAATCGAAGCCTGTTGGCACTACCAGTGCTTGTATTTATATAGTGATTCCTACTGTCGATTTACCATTTATGGTCCTGTAAACATGAGGTAGAAGAATAACCCAACACGACAGTACTTTCTTTAGAGAATTCAGAAGGATACATTTGCTTTATCACCATTTAAACCTGAGACTCAGAAGAGTGCAAGGCTGACTAAGTCTTGGAAGAAGTTGAACCTATGAGCTGGTAGGAAAACCCTTACTCTTGATTTACAGTTGTACACAGACAAAACTTTTATAATTTTAGTAAAATGCCAAGGTCTCTTGCTTTAAGATGCCGTAAAAAGTGTATGAGTGGGTGGGATGAGAGATGATATCAGAGTGTGTGGCCTTGGGGCAGACCATGTGAAGCTGTGAGGGTGTTGAAAGCGACAGCAGGTGGCAGAGATTTGCTGGGCACAACAGCAAGATGTTGACCTCTAAACCAGGGGCGTATCACAGGCCCCTGCACCCTCTGTGGCACATGGGTTCCCGCAATTCTTCAGGAGGGCCGGCCCTTTATAGGGGCCCCAATCATCCAAGGCTAACGTATCTGTGATATATGAGAGACTCACCTAATCACATTCAGTGAGTGGGTGAGGGAAGGGCATCATTTTGCATTATGCCACAGCTCTAAACACAACGGAGATGGCAGAAGGTGGCCCACAGAGGCTGAGTACGAGCATTAGATACGGGGCAGAGAGAAAGTAGGCACCAAACTGCAGCTCATGCTAGGGTATGGGAACACATGGAGAGAAATACTGCCTATTAGCAGGAAATGGTATTGTCCAAAGCTCTGCTTTTAATATACAATCTGGGCCTTCGATGGTGGTTTCGTGGAAAATACAAAATACAAAAAAATATTATTATCTACGGGTGCTTGCAGAAGACAAGTTTGTACGGCCTGAAATGTAGGGAATGCAAAGTGATTTGGGTATTTTACTGACCTCTACTGGTCGTTTTCTATCAAGAGAGTTAAATGGAGGCAGTTTCTAGAGAAAAAAGGCCCTAAACAAAAGTGGAAGCAGAAAAGTCCAGCGGCAATGCTCCAGAGCCTATAAAGTACATACAACAGATCTTTCAGACAGCTCAAGCACTGTCTAGGTTCGGCCTCAAAACTAGTGTGCAATCTACAGATGGGTTTTACCATTAATGAAAGCAGCTGAAATCCCCGTTTGTGACACAACACATGCGGGAATCATCATAGAAACACAGATTCATGCATGTTATTCTCTAGACACTTCTAATTGCTGTTACGCCTAATTCCCCCAACATTACTGAGATTCACGGTAACAATTACAGAGGCACAGGGGATATAATGGTGACTGTACAGAGCAACTTGTAAGAAAACTCTGATGACCCAATTATAAATTGCACTTTGCTGGCATGGGGTTAACTCTGCCAAAGAAATTTACATTACTGTGCAATAACCCCCCACTAGTACTATGCAGTTACACGTTGAACCAGACTGAATGGGGAATTACACTGTGGTCGGAAAACCACAAGGAATTTAAAATTCTGTGGGGTTTAATGCATACATTTATCTTCTGCTCCAAGCAGGTGGTAAATATGTGCAGGGGCCTCTCTGTGGGTAGTGGTGGAAGCAGGGGGCGCAGGGAGTAGGGGAGAATAAAAGCAGGAGAAATCTGGCAGTGAGGGTCATTAAGTGCCCCCCGCTGCCAGATTTCAAAAAACATAATGAGACGCCCGAGTGCACGATTCAAGTTGGCGGTTCGCCACTGAAGCTTTGGCTCACCCAGCCAACCAACGACTTTTTTCATGCCAAGAATGCAGGAATAATTTAGTTCTTGTTGTCAGACGTCCTTACCTGACCATTCAGGAGTATTGCCTTGGGTTTCCAGCAATTGTAACCACATTTGGATGCCCTTGGCCCCCAGCTCTCCTACACAGAGGCTTTCCTCAGCTTAGCTCTGGAGATCCTGTCAGGGAGGCAGAGGTATACATCAGGAGAGGATGCAGCTTCGGCCTGGGTTTCCTCTCACAGCTGGACATAGCTGCTGCACTGGTTTGGCATCTTTATTTATATTTTCATCTTATTATTAATAACTCTTGCCTGTATTTAATAATTGTGTTCAGTATGGAAAGCAAATCTTCAGCAAATAAACTCAAATAACCAGTTTCACCTCCACCTGTAAAGTAAAAAATTGTAGATTCATCGGAACCTTCCCTTATGACTATTTTGGAGGTATTGAAGGCTGTCTGATCAAATACAGATAATATTGCCATGGAAATTAAAAATATGCATAGAGACATGGCCAGACTTTCAATGAATGTTGCAGATAATGAGATCAAGCTGCACAATGGTATAACCACAACTGATAAACTGATTCTAGTGATTACCAAAATCCCCTTCATTAGTACGAGATTGCTTGAGTTAGAAAACAGAAAATAGGCACTATAACCTTTGCCTGAAGATATTGAAGGGAATGATTGCAGACAATATCTAGAAAATTTGCTACCTAATTTATTGAATCTTACGTTCCCAGAACCATTTGAGATAGACAAAGCACATCTTATTCCATGTCATCAAAAACCATGTCAAACCAAACGCAGACACATCATCTTCAAGGTTCTGCGTCATCATCACATCGTCCTTATCAGGAAAGCAGCTCAAGAAATTCCCTCTCTTCTGGTTAATGGCTCAAAGATTTTCCTTCAGCAAGACTTGGCCAAGGACACGGTTGCAATACGACAAGCTTTGAGACTTCGATTGAGAAACGCTGGCTTCAAATATGGACTCTTTGATCCGTCCACCATGCGTATTTGGAAAGACGACATCTCCAAATCCTTTCACCGCCCGGCGGACCTCCAAGATTTTCTGGATAACCATTCTCCTCTCTAATTGGCCTTGCAGGACTGCCGTACCTCTGGCGGCCATTCCCGTTTTCTGTTACGGGCCGCCGGCAACTGTAATGGGGCCCTAAGTATTTAGGTATATTATTTTCACTTCCCTTAAAACATTCCATTACCATCAACTGTGATTTTTTTGTTTACAAAAATTATGGCTAAAATTCATCAATGGTCCACACTACATTTGTCATGGTGGGGGAAACTTGACACATTAAAATGGTACTAGCCCCAATTGTTTTATATACCTTGTCTATGATCCCCATACAATTGCCTCTATCAGTTTACAAAAAAATTGATAAGCATCTTTCAAAACTTATCTGGAATCACAACCCCCCTCGTATTGCTTACACTAAGCTTAAACTGTTTAAACTAAATGGAGGGTTTGGCATACCTGATTTTTTCAAGTACCATAAAGCATTTATCTTAAAACAAGACTCACTTTGGTGTACTTGCATAGAACCTAGCTATTCCCCTACATGGTTAATGTTTGAACACACCTTAGCACTAACATTTCCTCTCCCATCACTTCTGACAATGTCCAATTCAAATACATTTTTTAAATACTCCCCCATCATTGCATCCACTAAATTGATTATTACTGTTTTTAAAAAAAATCTTTTTATTAGTTATAAAACAAAGAAAATAATAGACATATCAGGTGCCATACATTCAGGCATAATAAAACGGCGAACCGATGTAGATACAGGATGGATACTAAGCAGTGAGGAAATGGCTGAGATGCCTACGCCAATGTATGAGAAACAGGATGTGCCACAGTACAATATACAATTCACATTAAGCGCAAGCTCCCAGAGTCTGCCCACCCATAAAATCAGGATAATAGGAGAAGCATGAGCACCTGATACTGGAATACCAACAAAGTCAGGATGTTCCACCAACTATACTTATAAAAGGAAAGTGAAAGAGAGTGTGAAGAAAAGAAACCATCAAAACAAAAAAGAAGACAAAACAATAAACCCATCCCCTCACTCTGCACCCCTGCATATGGATGTCGCATAACCCCAACTAGCAGTGTGCCTGTCACCCCAATTAACTAAATACTAAAAGTAGAAAAATGGAGGAGGGCATCTTCATACATGCCCCCGGCCTCCGCTCCCCCCAGCCAAAGCCAAGAATGGCCAGACTAAGGTCTCGAAATCTATTAAGCTGCAAATACGTAGAGCAACAGGGGAAACTCCAAACACCGCCCCACCTCCCGAACGCATCGTGGTTGCAAACCCCGTGTCCAGTAATACCCGATGGCAAACTCAATCACACAGTCTCATCCTTGACCCTTCCGATCAAACATGTGCGCCCCTTCCGGACAAACTGTCGCTTCCGCAGGATAGTCAATGTACAGAAAAGCTGCAGCAAAGTTCAAACCGAGACGAAGCAGAGAGATGAAAGTGTTGAGAACTCCGCTGAGTCCAAAGACTCCCCACACCGTCATGGATTCCCAAAGTTGTTTCGTACGCCATCTTAGCGGTGCCGATGTATAGGGGAGTGACGCAGTTCCAAACCAACAACAGTTCCCATCAAAAGTCTCTGGAAAGTGAGCATCAGGTAGTCCTTCCATAGTCGGCAACGATCGTAGGCCTGACAATCCAATTGCGGCATCAAGCTTGCTTTCAGCACCCAACACACTGGTCAAAGGCTCCAACGTCTCCCATAGTACAGGGTCTGCTTCCTCCATCGAAGTGGCCATCTTGGGTATCTCGAGTCGTTTCGTTTCTTGTAGTGGACCAGGGTTGGGACACACCTGCCCAGTTCCAGACAAAAACACTATCATTTTATGGATGCGGGCTTCAACACAAACATGAAGTGACCTTATGGCTGCCAACACCGTTCGTAGTGACGGGTCACTCTCAGTCCGCCCCACAACGTCTCGCTCAGTTTCGGTCAAATTCACGTCCCCAGAGAGCCCGGTCTCCCCAGGTGGAATAGGTGGATGCGGAACGGACGGCTTCAGAGGGGGACTTATCGTTGGGGACTATAACAATCCAAACTTAACCACCGCCGGCGGAGTTCCCAACCCAGCGAACACCAGCGGGGCCCTAACCGGGCCACCGGGCCAGGCACCCCCGTCCGCCGCTCCAATTGTACGTCGTCACCCCTCCTTCGATATTCACCAATTCAGCCAGCCATCGTCAACTTCGGTCAAAGGAAAAAAAAATTCACCTCGGTAGACCGGACCCTGTCACACAACTACAGCTGATGTTGTTTAACTGAAATCCGGCAGGGCCAGTACTCGAGACCCCGGCTACCAGGCTGGTCTAGGCCGCAAACTGCCACACGACGTATCTTTGTCTACCAAACTGGTAGAAATCTCGGGATTGCACCGTTAAGCTCCAGTCCGGTTCATACACACGGAGGCAGGGTGCAAAAACAGGATAAATAACAGGATCTTCTGGCAGGAGTCGGAGGTCGGCGGAGCCGGGAGCTTACGCGGCCATCTTGTTTGCTGGCGTAGCTCCTCCCTTTCATCACGCATTTCATATTCTACAATGATCTCTCTTTGGCACAATCCTACATTAAAGTTTAATTGTACAATTGCATTTTGGAAACATTGGATATCAGCGGGCATTTTCTTTCTCCAAGATATTTATGAAAATTATGCTTTATTATCTTTTACCGAACTACAAACCAGATTCATGTTACCAAATACCAAATATGTCATTCTCTGTAATACACTGCTCAACACCTTTCCAAATGTGATACCCCAAGTTGAAACATCGGACTCTGTAAGTTGTATTCATGTTTTTTCTGCCTCTCTACATACTGTTTCCAAATTTTATAAACAACTTAATTGTACAACTGCTACAAACCTTAACTACTTATCCACTTTCTGGAATGCAGAAATCTCCTTGAATTTCTTGTTAAATGAATGGAGACTAATTTGGACCATCAATATTTCAGGATGGTTTCCTGTATCATTATCTCAAACTAACACTTTTATTTTATTCGATTATCTACGGACTCCCTAGAATTATTTAAGGCAAAATGTATAGACTCCTCACTTTGTTGGAATTGCAAATGTTATGATGGTACTTTAAAGCATATGCTTTTTTAATGTAATGTAATATCTCAAATCTGGAAGAATGTTTGGGATATCATTGTTAAAATACTTCCTATTTCTGAGACCCTCACTTACAAAATGCTTATTGGTATATCTTATGTCTTATCATCCACCTTATTGGAGTCCCATTCTGAATGTTTTAATCCCCTTATTTCTATCACTATTAAATCCATTACTTCCAATTGGAAATCAGCTAAAGCAATATCAATTCAAGCATGGTGGTCTTATGTCACTTTTATTAGATCTGGTGCACAATTATCTTACAAAGGACCATTGAAAAATACATTGTCATTTCAACAGTTATGGAAACCAAATGATAATTACATTAATACTTGCCTATAAAAGATTTAGTAATACTATTTATTCTCATTAACAGTATTGTATATTTAATGTTCTGAGAATTAGCCCCGCGCGTTCCGTTTTTCAATTCTTATAATTGGATTGCTTTTATGACAATTGTGTACTCTTGGCATTTAGACATAGTTATGAAAATCATTTTATTGTTTGCATTATTTTATTATATATACACCAACAATGTATAATTTTCTGTTTTGTCCTGTCTGGGAAAAACGTAATAAAATATTTTGAACACAAAAGAAAAACAAACATAACGGTGAGGCTTGGTTGTTGTGGGAGTCAAGGTTTCATGCCATTTTACTGGGTGTATTTACTGCTCAGTAAAATTCAATCAGGTATTCCAGGATCCGGGAAAACTGGGTGCAGAGGCGCCGGCATGCTCATGATCAGGCGGAGCTCCTCAATCTGACTCATAATGTAATGGATTTTGTAAGGCAAAAGTGCACAAAATGAGTGGGAATACAGGCACAAACCCAGCAAAAGTCAGTGCAGGTAAGTGCAGTGGGGTGGGGCAAGGTCCTGTGGGGGATGTCGACAGACTATGGAATAGGAGTTATTTATTTATTTAATTTCCCCTATTCCGTCATCTGTCGACATCCTACCCACCCACCCTGCCTCACCACCCCACCACACTTACCTCCACCGTCCGCCGCTGCACAAACCTTGATTTCCATATTTATTCCTCATTCTGGATACTCAAACTCATAATATGGAAATTCACCCTGAAATCTATGTTTGCGACCGCCATTGTGGAGAATTGCTAGCAGTTTCTACTCTCAGACTGGTAATAAGCACCTTAAGAAGTGGTATTAAATGTTCACATTCAGATGATTTAAATGGCATCTCATCTGTGTCGAAATTTTACAGTCTGTTTTCTGTGATTGTAACGCATCTTAATAACTGCGAGTGGAGAAATAAATAATGACTGTTTCCTTAAATTCCTTGCATCATTACCCAGGCTGTCACGCGCCTCTCACACATACATTAGGTTCCCTTTCACTGCTTGTCTTTTCTGCCCTTTACTTTGACTTCATTAGCAGGGAGCTGCTAATTGGATTTCATATTTCTGAATTGTAAATAAAACCGCTGGAGCTTCATGAAAGTGGATTTTGATGAGTTTTTTTGTTCAGGAGGCTAAGTCAGCATTACAGGACTCAAACTTTGGAATGCAAACACCCAAGATAATCAATATGGCAATATTGAAAGCAAGGTTTAAAAGGGAAAAAAGTTTAAAAAGTTACTCTTTGCCGTTTGTACGCAGTTTTCAGGCTTGTTTTATCTATTTGTTTGTGGCAGGCCTCAATACAGTTTCTTATCATGTGTATATTGTGCTATTTATTTAGAAGAAATGCACACCTAATCTGTGTAAACAGGGCCGGACTGGCCATAGCGGACACCGGGCGTTTCCCCGGTAGGCCGCTAGGATTGGGGCCGGTTTTGGGCCCCTGAGGGACCGTTTTTGTTACCGGGGATCAGCAATATCGGCCCCATGTAACAAAATCGGCCGAAACTGGCAGTCGCAAACTGCTCAGCTGCACTCCCCCTCACCCCAGGGGGGCAGCTGAACAGTGTGCCAGAGCTGGTTTCTGTTCCCAGTCCGGCCCTGTGTGTAAACAGTGGGTATGCTCCAGATGTTTTCTCCTTCTTGTAACATTATGGGCCTGACTCACAAAGGAAACATTTGTGCAAGTTTACTTTTGTTTGCTATAAATCTTTTACAAGTAGAATCTTTACAACTGCAGAGTCTTCTCACATAAAAAGACAAGACATTACTCATGGGTGTCATTTAGGGGTCGCCATCTGTCTAAGCTGTGACCTCTGGCTTGCCCATTGCTATCTCTTGCACTACTTTTGTAACCCTGGCCTTAGTAGTGGCAAAATCAGTAACTGGAACACAGGGGTAGCTCTGCCTAGTGAAAGCTGGTTGTACTTCCACTTGCCTGGTTTCTGTCAATTTGTTTATTATACAAATTGTGAATAATATTAGCTACTATTAGTGTAATACAAAATGGAGTACATTAGCTGGAATATGACCCTACCTGGAAGCTAGAATAAGTAAAAAATGCTGTTAAATGTATGTTGTATGCATGCTCACGGGTGAACGTGTGTTTATGTGCAAAAGAATGTGTGAATGTGTTAGTATGTGTAAGCATGTGTGTGTGAGTCAAAGTAAAGGTCAAATGGCATGCGATGTGACTTCCGCTACCCCTGGTTTGATGATTTGACGTCCATGAAGCACTAAGCACAAAAGTGTAAGTTTACCTGTGTGAAACAGACACCTAAGTATTATTGTGCTGTGCAGACACCATGGACTTACATGCAAGGATCTGCATTTAATTTTAATCAGCGCAAACACATTCTCCAAGCAATGCTGCACAAGGACCACCGTTTCAGTGCGACCAATGATCCCAAAAAACTAAGAGGCACATCTTTTAGTTTTTACTACCTTTCTTTTTTGAACCCCATTCCCCTATGGAGAAAAGCATACTCAAATCTGCTATCATTCCTACCTCCAAACAACCGCAGAGTAACACACCCATGAACAAGCAATAGCAAAGTTAGCAAGTCTCTTGGTTAATTTGTAAAAAATTAAGTGCACCGGCCCTTCTCAGAGGGCCGCTGCAGCTTACATCACCCACACTGCCAGCACTGCCAGTGGCAGTTCCAACAAAACACCTAACCATCACACTCCTACAAGTACGACAATTCAGACTATGTCAGGCCACACAAAGCTATAATTATGGCCTGAGAGGGTGGTATTATTAATTTTCAATGTATATTGACTCATTGAACACGGTTGTTGTGCTCATTTTAAAATTAAAAAGACAGTGCCACCATGTGGTGGTATGTCACTTGGGCCGGTGCTGACAATCACTTGCCATTGGCGAGCACTGGGAACCACTGAAACAAATGAAGCACTGGTCTCGCCAATCTAATGCGAATACTGAGCTGCTGACTTTGCCAATATTTTATTCAGTAAAGTATTTTTTTAAAGTAAAAATAATATATATTTTTTTTACATACTGGAGCAAAAGCAAACACAAATCTTATTGCATTTCAAAACAGTACAATGAATTCAATGTTTTCAATCTTTAGAAATGGGATGGATTATTTTTAGAATATGTTCCACTCAGGAAACTCTTGATATAATTTACAAAGAGTAAGGTAGTGTTAGAATATAAAAGGAATCGCTTCCCAAGGCCTAATTTTACTTTTACAAGATTCAGCCATTCAGTCTTCAGTAGAAGGTCAGGGAGTAGATTTATGGGGCTCCAAGAGAAGTGTCATGCTAAGTACACCCTCTGCTTCAGAGGCCAGTTAACTGAGTGTGACAGATGGTACTTCCCCAAGTACCATCTTGTACTTTCATGGAATATGTAGAATGCTAAAGCAAAAGTAACCCTTAATTTCTACTCTTCAGCCACACCCCATCAAAAATAATCCTGTTACTTTGCTTGTACGTACATGCTAGGAGGGGTGTGGGTATTTGAGGGAGGGAAGCAGCACAAGCTGGAGATAGGTAGAAAACACAAGAAATATTATGGAGTGCAGATTGAAAAAGAAAAAATAGGTCCTTAAATTAGAGCAGTGGAAGGAAACAAGTGAGGCAATCAAAAGCATCAGGGAGAGGAATACAAACCATTGAATAAGAAGCAACTCAATTAGAGTGATAACAAAGTCAACCAATGGTAAGCAATGTGTGGCATGTAAGCCCACTGAAAGTTAGCAGTAGCTCTTTGTAACGGGGCGCCCGAGGCGTGGCTCCCCGTGTCCAGGTCGGGCTCCGAACTGTTGCCACATGTGCCGGGAGGCCGGGATGCTGTTTGCAATAACCCCTCTTCTATCCCGCAGCAGTCAGACTATCAGAGCTCGGGGGAAGACTTTGCCGTGATTCAGGAGGAGGAGAGCGACTGGCCCTTTAACTGCCCAGGAGATACTGAGTGGGCGGAGTCACGGAGTGACCGGAGGCAGTCAAAAGAGGACGTCCGGAACACAGAGGTGTGCTTGTACACCCGGAGAGACGAGGAGGAGAGAGAACGGCGAGTGAGAGAAGAGAAGGAGACGGAGGAATCATCAGGACGTGGACGAGGAGCCTTGCCGGACTGGGAGACGCCTGGAGGCCAACGACCCCACGTGTCGCCCAGCCACTAACCCGGGGGAGGTGCGTGGCTTGTGCAGGTGCGTAACCGGCTCAGGGGTTGGGTGGGACGTAAGGGAGGTACGGCGGTACCTACGCCTTCACTGGGTCCCGGTTTTCCCCCTTCCTGAGCACCGAGCCCTTTCCCCTCACGCCCTTCACTGTGTGTAGGTTGATTGGGTTCACGAGTGGTTTGAAATCCTCACACCCTTTCCCCTAAACCCGGTGGATTGCCGGACAGTACTCTCACGAGTTCCCTTTCTGTTTGTTTCCTCCCGAAACCGCTGAGGAGACGTGATCACGACGGACTCCGAAGAATCCCCTGCCCGACGGAGCCTGACGGGCCATCGGAGGACGGCATATCTGGAGACTCGTCGAAGGAGAAGATCTAGGAGCCGCTCCCCCAGGAGAACCCCCGTATTGAGAAAGACTTGTTCCGACCACCTGTTATTCTCAATAAAGCCCGTTCTAACTAAGACCCGCCTCTTGCCCTTCACTACGAACCCCGAGAGCACTGAAAGGCTCACACTCTTACACAACCAGACAGCTTGTGCTGACTGATAACCAAGACCTAAAACGAATATTAGTTGTTACAACAAAAAATATATATGTTATAAAAATATAAATGAATGTATATAAAATACAAATGAATATATTTACACACACACACACACACACATATATATATATATATATATATATATATATATATATATATATAAATAAATATTACCTACTGGCAGTCGCCAGTAGGTAGTTATAGTTAGGATTGTTTTCAATAGGAAATCCGCAACATTCTATTGGGAATAACTTTGGCGCTGGTTGAGGAATCTGCCTGTGCTTTTCCTTAAATTTGCCTCACTGCGCTCGCTCCTTCCCTGTAAGTTTGGGGGGGATTCATCAAGCGGGGGCCGAGATAAAAGGGGGGTCCCAAAACGTGTTTTCCCCATGTTAATTTCCATAGGGCAGTTGGACTCACTTTTAGCCCGAACGGCTGAATGGATTTCCACAAAACTTGGCAAAATTGTAGAGACTGGTAGCCCGATGTGCCTTTGCTATGTCTCAAGATATGTGCTCCAGTGGATTTTGAGTAATTTAGGTTCAAAAAAATACATATATCTGGGCGGAGCCTACCCACACATCTGAACTGATTGGCTGTCAGCACTTCATCCAAGGAGTGTTGGCAGCCATCGTGGGACCAATATACATGATAGCACCTCATTAAAAAGCATTGTAGTTAATAGAGGGTTTTAGGACTTTAGTTACATTATAAATCATTTGTTGATGGTACCATACTCATTTTAGGAATTGTGGTGTGTTCTAAGGTGATTTTACCATATGAAAAAGCCTTCTGCTGTGATATCATGAATCATGTTTGAAAGAAAACTAATATCTCATGATTTTCCCACAGTGGTTTGGAAGGGGATCTATAAGCTAAACTGAAAGAATATTTTCTGTAAATTCACATTATCTTTCTCAGTCATGTGAGAATGAAGTCTGACATTCTCAGTAAAACATGTACATACAACAAGGACACATACTGTCAGTTGATTCCTTTGTGTTCTACTGCAGCCTCCTAGAGTGTTCTAAAGAACAACTAGAGCGCTAACAGTCCTACTTATTACAAAGGTATAGCACACCTGAAGCCATTGTGATGGGAATAAAGTGGTAACTCTTAAAACATTTAATTTAAAAAGGAACAAAATGAGGGGGTATATCATGCCATAGAAAGTATTATTAGTGCTGCAGAAAGAATAATTAGGGCACATTTTGAGTGACTTCTCAAATCCTCTTCTATTTCATTAAAAAATTCTGACATGCAGTCTCCCAAGATGGCCACCAGAGACAAAAGAGCCCAAATGTAGCCAAATATCACCCAGATGTAGCCCAAGTATAGCCCAATGATAGAATGTCCCAGAGTGTTCTAAAGAACAACTAGAGCGCTAACAGTCCTACTTATTACAAACGTATCCATTAAAGAAATGGGGTAACCCAAAAGTACTGGACCTGGGTATCAAATTGATATTAGCAAACAATGGTCCGAGACCTATAGCTTAGTACAAAAGAAATGAATCAAACCTTATTTGATTTTAGAGCATAAATTATTTGTCACTGCTCAAACCAACCAATGGAGAACATAAGAATTGGCAACAACAACGAGGTCCGAAATTATATGCAATATTTTAATCTATTGTCATATATAGCATTAGTATTGCAATTTACAAATTTTTATATATTTTTTGTATACATCTAGAATAGTAATTGAAATTGCCCCGTATATAGCGTGCAGTAGAAAAGGGGTGTCAAAGAAAGTGCAAGTGATAGGGTGAAAGGAAAAAGAAATCACACAAAATTTATAAAAACAACAATTTCTACTATTCCGAAGGAATACCAGCCAATAAATGCTGGACCAGAGTACCTGACCACATTCAATTAGTCCAAGGGGACTTCTTATTCTTGTTATCAGACATAAGATGTAACAATTATCTGCACTATATCACAAAAAGAGGGGGGATATAGGTAGTGGTCCAGGTATTAGATAGAGTGTCGACGTTTTGACTCGTCTTGCGGCCTTGCGGTTAGTTGTGCCTGGGCCATGCGAGTCTTCATCAGGACATATTAGACGGGGCAGCGCAGGGTTATCTTGGTGACCCTGTGGAAAGTATAAATGGACCGTAAGAATTTGGGTTGTTGCCTAATGGGTGAGGTGAGAACAGGGGTATAGAAAGGCTTACCCTGTTAATGAAGCAGTAGTCGTTATCTACTTAAGTTGGGTTTGGTCCATGCAGTCCACTGGCTCCTAATCTATGCACAGTTGCCAGAACCTGGTTTTTTAAAAAATATAATGAAGGACCCATGTAATAAATATATATATATATGTGGTCCTTTAGACACAGTCATATCCAGGCAAAACATAAAAGTTACCTGCACAATGAATCTGATGGGTATATGTTCCCAGGTAAATTTCTTGTAACCACGAGGCTGTAACAATTCATAACATTACCCATTTAGTAAGGCTCAGTTAAGTGAGAGTAAAGGTTTGTAACAATTATTAAATGAAATGGGCTCACCAGTTGGTCAGAGTCAAGAAATCAATCTGGTGGTTGCTGTATACAACTCTGCAATTATTTGAAATCCTCACACTGTGGGAAATAATAAATATGAAGCAATTGGTACCATGGCTTCCAAAGGATTTTTTATCTACAACTATATAAAAAATAAAAAATACACACAAGGCATAATGATTACCTTGTTCCATGTTATTTGTCCTGTATATAATCCCAAATTGGTGTTTGAAAGTCACTGTGATAGGATCGCAGTAGTCAACTCCCATTCGTTTAACTGCAAAAGCAAAATTGGGAAAAAAGGTTGTCTAACCATTTATCCTGAGCCTAGCGGTGGTGCGCTAAGAGTAAAGACTAAGCGCGCTTACCGGTATTGAAGTAAAGGCTTCCCAATGCCATGCGTCTCCAGACGATTAGAGTGGCAACAGCTCACTCCCGAGTTAGCGTCTACCGAGGCGCCAAGGTCTCGGCTACGTCAGTAACCGAATTTCCCTCAACAGCGACAAAGGACTACGGCGGTCCCTCGACGTTTGTGGGGATTAAATGGATCATAGGCGCCCATGAAAGACCTGCATAATTAATCAATAGTCACGTCTAATTTAGGCATCACATGGGCCGTTTAATCGCGATTGTAAACCATCAAGATAATTCCTTAATTTGGTGGTTATAAAGAGGGAAGGCACGCATAATTAATTAAACAAGTGTGCTATACAAATAATAATGCGTTTTGGTCCTAGGAGCAGTTTACAAAGTAGCTATGTCGAAGAAGGTGTCGGCCATCTTGGATTGGGAGTATAATTCCAGGAGGATAGTTCCATTGATGTGTATGGTAAAAACATTTATACAATATATACATATTTACACATTGCATGATGCAAAAAACCACAATTAATTAATCACATTTGCATATTCAAATTAACAAAAAATCTACAGAAAAAAATTGCACAGAAAAAAATGCAAACGTGTGTTAGCAGTAGTAATCATTGAACAGACATTAGTGACTATTTGACAGGAGGTTAGAGAACTGCAATCTGTCTATTTATTTCCTCCAACTCATTTAAACCCTTCCTGGCCGTGTCAAGGAGATATATCCAGCGGCATTCCCTTCTACTCAGAGTACCTTGGAAGTCACCTCCTCGTTGTTTTTTTTGTACCTTTTCTATCACCCACCATTTAATGCTCTCAGGTTGGTGGTCAAATGTAATGAAGTGTTGGACGAGGGGTGCTCCCATCGTTTTGCAGCGTACCCGGCTTACATGTTGCAGAATCCTACACTTTATTTTCTGTATTGTTTGTCCCACGTACAAAAACCCACAGGGGCACATGATGACGTAAATCACCCCTGAGGTGTTACAGTTACTGTGTACTTTCAATGTGTGGACTTGGTCATTGTGTGAAAAGGTGGTACATTCCAGAGTCAGAGGACAAGCTTTACAGTTACCGCATTTCTTGTGGCCCATTACCGGGGGTAGACCCCATAGTGTAGTCTGAGAGGGAACTGTCATTACTGGGAGTAGTGATTTTACGAGATGATCCCTGATACTCCTGCCTTTTCTAAAGGCGTGTAGGGGAGTCTGAAGTCCACCTACCTCATCTTTTACCAAATGCCAGTGACGGTTTATGGCTGATTTTATCTGGTTACTTTTGGTATTAAAGGTTGTTACACACACCAACCTTTCTTCGCTTACACCTTTCTCCTGTATGCTGAGAAGTTGATCACGATGGTTATGCCAAGCCCTCTTCCGCGCTTTTTTTAGCAAGCGTAAGGGGTAGCCTCTCTCACTCAGTCTGGCAATTAGGAGGGATGATTCATCAAAGAAATCCTCTTTCTTAGTACAATTTCTGCGGAGTCTCAGAAATTGCCCAAAGGGCAGATTATCCCTGAGATTCCGAGGGTGGTGACTGGAATACCTGAGGAGCGTGTTCCGCTCGCTGCTTTTTCTGTAGAGAGTAGTATACAAGCAACCACCCTCAGCTTTAATTTTAATGTCCAGGAAATTTATAGAATGGTTATCACACTCCAAAGTAAATTGGATGTCGTTTAGCTGTAAATTGAGCCACTTATGGAATTCAGTTAGGGATAGTTTATTGCCACACCAAATCAGAAGGACATCATCGATGTACCTGGCCCAAAGTTGGAGTTGATCTCTAAATGGGTTATTGTCACTCAACACAAACCTGTGTTCATACTCGCTCATGAAGATAATCGCTAGATTGGGTGCAAAGCTAGCACCCATAGCCACGCCTTTTGTCTGTACATAGAATTTGCCTTGAAAGGTAAAAAAATTCTGCGTCATGGCTATGTCCAAGAGTTTAATAATGAACTCCGTCGGGACCCTATGTGGGGCAGGTCTACGGTTCAAAACCGTTTCCATGCACATCAATGCAGCTTGTTGGGGGATGTTTGTGTATAAAGCAGTAATGTCCATTGTGGCAAGCAAACATGTGTCTGGATCATACTGACGGCCATCAACTAATTGTATAGTTGCCATGGTGTCACGTAGATAGGTGGGGGTGGAAATTGCTATGGGTTTAAGAAATATATCGATGTACTTACACAAGGGTTCCAGAATGGAACCACATCCCGAAATGATGGGTCTCCCTGGTGGATCCTCAAGGCGTTTATGTACCTTGGGGAGCGTGTAAATTGTGGGCATACGTGGGTGAGTGTTGTTTAAGAAATCAAACTCATGTTTGGTGATGTAACCCTCCTGTAGTGCGATGTTGGTAACAACACTAATAGTTTGACTGATCACTTTGGACGGATCCCTTTTTAGAAGTTTGTAGTTACCTTCCACTTGAAGTTGGGATAGTATCTCACTCTTGTAATTCTCAACATTTTGTATTACAATTGCCCCCCCTTATCTGCAGGTTTCACTACAATGTCAGTATTACTTCTTAGATTGTAAAGTGCCGTTTTTTCTTCTTTACTCATGTTGTATGGAACATACTGTCTTGTTGTTAGAATCTGTTCCACATCCCGTGTGACCACCTGTTCATAAGCTAATATTTTACTGTCCACCAAATGTGAGGGTGGATTAAACTTAGAAGGGGGTCTCAGTCCACTGGCTGAAAAAGTAGGATTGTGGGGGACCTTCTGAAAATAGTGTTTCAGTCGAACCTTTCTGAAAAATTGTTGTAACTCCATCTTCAGGTTAAAATCATTGGGCATAGCTGTCGGGACAAAGGACAATCCCTTAGAAAGCACACTTTGTTAAGCTTGATTAAGAACGTAATTGGACAGATTGATGACAGGGTTCTCTGGACTATGCACTACCATCTGTAGTGTTGGCGCCTCGTTCTGATCTCGCCATGGGATATTGAATTTGATCGTCCAGGAACCAGTACAGGGTCCAATTCCTCGGCTCAGAATTTTCAGGACCAACAGCCTTTTTTAGCCGAGGACCAATGGTGGGAACCACGCGGCAGAGGCCGTCCCTGGGGACGACCCAGGGGAACACGGGGAGTGACATGGAATCGAGGGACAGGCAGAGGGAAGAAAACATACCAGTCGGACTCCCATGGCGAGATCAGAACGATGGCAACTATACAATTAGTTGATGGCCGTCCGTATGATCCAGACACATGTTTGCTTGCCACAATGGACATTACTGCTTTATACACAAACATCCCCCAACAAGCTGCATTGATGTGCATGGAAACGGTTTTGAACCGTAGACCTGCCCCACATAGGGTCCCGACGGAGTTCATTATTAAACTCTTGGACATAGCCATGACGCAGAATTTTTTTACCTTTCAAGGCAAATTCTATGTACAGACAAAAGGCGTGGCTATGGGTGCTAGCTTTGCACCCAATCTAGCGATTATCTTCATGAGCGAGTATGAACACAGGTTTGTGTTGAGTGACAATAACCCATTTAGAGATCAACTCCAACTTTGGGCCAGGTACATCGATGATGTCCTTCTGATTTGGTGTGGCAATAAACTATCCCTAACTGAATTCCATAAGTGGCTCAATTTACAGCTAAACGACATCCAATTTACTTTGGAGTGTGATAACCATTCTATAAATTTCCTGGACATTAAAATTAAAGCTGAGGGTGGTTGCTTGTATACTACTCTCTACAGAAAAAGCAGCGAGCGGAACACGCTCCTCAGGTATTCCAGTCACCACCCTCGGAATCTCAGGGATAATCTGCCCTTTGGGCAATTTCTGAGACTCCGCAGAAATTGTACTAAAAAAGAGGATTTCTTTGATGAATCATCCCTCCTAATTGCCAGACTGAGTGAGAGAGGCTACCCCTTACGCTTGCTAAAAAAAGCACGGAAGAGGGCTTGGCATAACCATCGTGATCAACTTCTCAGCATACAGGAGAAAGGCGTAAGCGAAGAAAGGTTGGTGTGTGTAACAACCTTTAATACCAAAAGTAACCAGATAAAATCAGCCATAAACCGTCACTGGCATCTGGTAAAAGATGAGGTAGGTGGACTTCAGACTCCCCTACACGCCTTTAGAAAAGGCAGGAGTATCAGGGATCATCTCGTAAAATCACTACTCCCAGTAATGACAGTTCCCTCTCAGACTACACTATGGGGTCTACCCCCGGTAATGGGCCACAAGAAATGCGGTAACTGTAAAGCTTGTCCTCTGACTCTGGAATGTACCACCTTTTCACACAATGACCAAGTCCACACATTGAAAGTACACAGTAACTGTAACACCTCAGGGGTGATTTACGCCATCATGTGCCCCTGTGGGTTTTTGTACGTGAGACAAACAATACAGAAAATAAAGTGTAGGATTCTGCAACATGTAAGCCGGGTACGTTGCAAAACGGTCGGAGCACCCCTCGTCCAACACTTCATTACATTTGACCACCAACCTGAGAGCATTAAATGGTGGGTGATAGAAAAGGTACAAAAAAACCAACGAGGAGGTGACTTCCAAGGTACTCTGAGTAGAAGGGAATGCCGCTGGATATATCTCCTTGACACGGCCAGGAAGGGTTTAAATGAGTTGGAGGAAATAAATAGACAGATTGCAGTTCTCTAACCTCCTGTCAAATAGTCACTAATGTCTGTTCAATGACTACTACTGCTAACACACGTTTGCATTTTTTTCTGTGCAATTTTTTTCTGTAGATTTTCTGTTAATTTGAATATGCAAATGTGATTAATTAATTGTGGTTTTTTGCATCATGCAATGTGTAAATATGTATATATTGTATAAATGTTTTTACCATACACATCAATGGAACTATCCTCCTGGAATTATACTCCCAATCCAAGATGGCCGACACCTTCTTCGACATAGCTACTTTGTGAACTGCTCCTAGGACCAAAACGCATTATTATTTGTATAGCACACTTGTTTAATTAATTATGCGTGCCTTCCCTCTTTATAACCACCAAATTAAGGAATTATCTTGATGGTTTACAATCGCGATTAAATGGCCCATGTAATGCCTAAATTAGACGTGACTATTGATTAATTATGCAGGTCTTTCATGGGCGCCTATGATCCATTTAATCCCTACAAACGTCGAGGGACCGCCGTAGTCCTTTGTCGCTGTTGAGGGAAATTTGGTTACTGACGTGGCCGAGACCTTGGCGCCTCGGTAGACGCTAACTCTGGAGTGAGCTGTTGCCACTCTAATCGTCTGGAGACGCATGGCATTGGGAAGCCTTTACTTCAATACCGGTAAGCGCGCTTAGTCTTTACTCTTAGCGCACCACCGCTAGGCTCAGGATAAATGGTTAGACAACCTTTTTTCCCAATTTTGCTTTTGCAGTTAAACGAATGGGAGTTGACTACTGCGATCCTATCACAGTGACTTTCAAACACCGATTTGGGATTATATACAGGACAAATAACATGGAACAAGGTAATCATTATGCCTTGTGTGTATTTTTTATTTTTTATATAGTTGTAGATAAAAAAATCCTTTGGAAGCCATGGTACCAATTGCTTCATATTTATTATTTCCCACAGTGTGAGGATTTCAAATAATTGCAGAGTTGTATACAGCAACCACCAGATTGATTTCTTGACTCTGACCAACTGGTGAGCCCATTTCATTTAATAATTGTTACAAACCTTTACTCTCACTTAACTGAGCCTTACTAAATGGGTAATGTTATGAATTGTTACAGCCTCGTGGTTACAAGAAATTTACCTGGGAACATACGCCCATCAGATTCATTGTGCAGGTAACTTTAATGTTTTGCCTGGATATGACTGTGTCTAAAGGACCACATATATATATATATTTATTACATGGGTCCTTCATTATATTTTTAAAAAAACCAGGTTCTGGCAACTGTGCATAGATTAGGAGCCAGTGGACTGCATGGACCAAACCCAACTTAAGTAGATAACGACTACTGCTTCATTAACAGGGTAAGCATTTCTATACCCCTGTTCTCACCTCACCCATTAGGCAACAACCCAAATTCTTACGGTCCATTTATACTTTCCACAGGGTCACCAAGATAACCCTGCGCTGCCACGTCTAATATGTCCTGATGAAGACTCGCATGGCCCAGGCACAACTAACCGCAAGGCCGCAAGACGAGTCGAAACGTCGACACTCTATCTAATACCTGGACCACTACCTATATCCCCCCTCTTTTTGTGATATAGTGCAGATAATTGTTACATCTTATGTCTGATAACAAGAATAAGAAGTCCCCTTGGACTAATTGAATGTGGTCAGGTACTCTGGTCCAGCATTTATTGGCTGGTATTCCTTCGGAATAGTAGAAATTGTTGTTTTTATAAATTTTGTGTGATTTCTTTTTCCTTTCACCCTATCACTTGCACTTTCTTTGACACCCCTTTTCTACTGCACGCTATATACGGGGCAATTACAATTACTATTCTAGATGTATACAAAAAATATATAAAAATTTGTAAATTGCAATACTAATGCTATATATGACAATAGATTAAAATATTGCATATAATTTCGGACCTCGTTGTTGTTGCCAATTCTTATGTTCTCCATTGGTTGGTTTGAGCAGTGACAAATAATTTATGCTCTAAAATCAAATAAGGTTTGATTCATTTCTTTTGTACTAAGCTATAGGTCTCGGACCATTGTTTGCTATTACAAACGTATGGCACACCTGAAGCCATCTTGATTGGAATAAAGTGGTAACTCTTAAAACATTTAATTTAAAAAGGAACAAAATGAGGGGGTATATTTTGCCATAGAAAGTATGATTAGTGCTGCAGAAAGAAAAATTAGGGGACATTTTGAGTGACTTCTCAAATCCTCTTCAATTTCATTAAAAAATTCTGACATACAGTCTCCCAAGATGGCCACCAGAGACAAAAGAGCCTAAATGTAGCCCAAATATCACCCAGATGTAGCCCAAGTATAGCCCAATGACAGAATGTCCCAGAGTGTTCTAAAGAACAACTAGAGCGCTAACAGTCTTACTTATGACAAAAGTATGGCACACCAGAATCCATCTTGATTGGAATGAAGTGGTAAGTCTGAAAACATTTAATTTAAAAAGGAACAAAAAGAGGGGGTTCATTTTGCCATAGAAAGTATGATTAGTGCTTCAGAAAGAAAAATTAGAGATCATTTTGAGTGACTTCTCAAATCCTCTTCTATTTCATTAAAAAAATTCTGACATGCAGACTGAAACATGCCCTTTGAATACCAGCAGCAGACTTCCCTGGTGAGCAGTAGCTTTACTACAGTGATCTAATGAGCAACTAGAGTGCTAACATTCAGAATTTATGGCAAATGTGTGACACATCTGAATGCCTTCTTGATGGAACCAAAGTAAACAAGCATTGAAAATGCAATAGATCTCGCCCTTGTTTAAGTTAATGCCATTCTGCTGGTAATGAGGTGGCTTTTTAGCTTTTCTTTTACTAGTGTTTTTAAACTTTCATGTAAATAACATGCATCAGTGAATGGTATGAAAGGGGATTACTAAACAGGGAAGAAAAAGATTACCTGACAGTACTATACCCCATAACACCCACAATGTACTTCTTACCCTAGATCCACAAGACTTTGCATAATGCGCCCGCTAGACCAATAATTTCAAGTTGTGGATCTTTATGTGAAAACGTTGCGTCTTATGTTGACTACTTCTTGGCACCCATCGTCCCTTCTCTCAGCTCATATATTAAAGATACTGGGGACTTCCTCAGAAACATAATGAACACCAATTGGAATTCGGAATATTGGCTGGCAACAATAGATGTGGTATCTTTATACACGTCGATACAACATGATGTTGGGCTTAAAGCAATAAAATACTTTTTACAACAACGCCCAATATCAGAAATTAGACACACAAAAATGTTGATCGACATGATAATATTTTGCCTAACCAATAACATTTTCCTTTTCAACAAGAACCTTTATGTCCAAGTCTGTGGTTGTGCGATGGGTGTTTCATTTTCCCCAAGCTATGCCAATCTCACCATGGGGTGGTGGGAGAAACACATAGCTTGGGGGGAAGGATATGAACAATACACCACAGATGTGGTGTTATGGCTGAGATTTATTGACAATCTCTTCGTCCTCTGGAAAGGCCCAAAACAGAAATTAATTGAATGCATTGATGCTCTGAACAACAACGAAGTAGGATTGAAGTTTACCTACAATATTCAGAAGCAAGAAATAGACTTTTTAGACACCAAGCTCTATACCAAAAACAACAAGCTTGAGACAACAGTCTTTAGAAAAAAGACCTCTACCAACAGCGTCCTGTTTGGTACTAGCTTTCATCCCACCTCCCTAAAGCGAAGTATCCCGTACGGAGAGTTTCTCTGAATGAGACGAAACTGTTCTGAGGATGAGGAAATGGAGAAAAAGTTCATTGAAACAAAAGACCGATTTACTGCCCGTGGATACAAACACTCAGATATCATACATGGAGAACAAAGAGCGAGAAACAAAACAAGAACAGAAACACTCATACCAGACGATGATAAACCACGAATGATTCTTACCTATTCGAAAGAAAGCTTTAAGATAAGACAAATCCTGACCAAATATTGGAGTGTGCCCAAAAAAGACACTGAAATTGGATCCTTAATAGGAGAAAGACCATTGATCACATTTCGTAAAGCTCCGTCGATACAAGACACCGTGGTCAACTGCCACTTCCGAATAATAAAGCCTCTGACTTGGCTGGAAAAAAGACAGTTGGGATTTACAAAATGTCTAACATGTAAGCAATGTAAAATTAGCCAAAATCTCAAAAGTTTAAAAGATCCCAAGGGAAGCAAATTTGAAATTAAAGAGAAAATCACGTGTGAATCACAATTCGTTGTTTACCAACTACAATACTTCTGTGGGAAAAAGTATATTGGATCAACAACGTGTGCTCTCAAGAAGCGGATACTAGACCACATTCGCTCAATAACAAATGATGACTTCAGCTATGCGATAGCCAAACATTTGAAAACGCATCCTGGAAAAACTTGGAAGGATATCACATATGCGGGCATAGCTGTAATTAATGAAAATGAGCGAGGCGGTGATCGAATTACAAAACTGCGACGTCTCGATTCAAAATAATAATCAGATTCAAAACTAAAACCCCGATGGGCTTGAATGGGGATGATGAGATGTACGTGCATTTGTAAATATGAACTATATGATACAATGGACATGAAAGCTAAATTCTTGCATATTTGGACAATTTACATATCTATCTGGGAGTGTCTGAAAGTCTAAGTAAGTATAAGATGCAGTATTCTAAGTAATTTCTCAAATGATACATTATAAAGACGTGTAATTTAAGCAGTATAGTTAAAACCTTTTTTCTTATCAAAGTGCTAAGGGCTTGCAAGTAAAACACATAACAGGTAAGGTTAAACCAGGCACTCAGCCATGATACACTGAATGACTACCGGTCATAAATGAGAGAATATACCATGTTTCTCATAAATTGTTTTTACATACTATAAGTTAAAAACACCCACATTTGGTGATTTGATACCAATGTCATTCCTTAATTTAATTTAATGTTAAGCAAAAAACTTGCAGACAAGTAACACGGCGATAAAGTTGAGAAATAACATAAAACTGCAATTGCCTACTGTTCCCACAATGCACCGTAACTTGCCATGTGGGATTTTCAGTATAAATACGCAACACAAACAAAGGACTACTGTTTGTAAACCGTGATCAGGGACTTGTATAGTCCGAAACGCGTAGGTGGGAGAAACCTACACGAAAATAAAACACAACTAACCAAGATTGAAGTGGTGTGCGGCGTCTTCTTTGATGAGGAAACTTGGTTTGATATATATATATATATATATATATATATATTTATATATATATATATATATATATATATATATATATATATATTGTAACACAACTCTCCTTCAAGGAAGGAGAAATGAACACGCACTCACGGTGTCAGTATAGTTTCCTTCCGATTTTATTTACCAAATGGCATGTCAGTCTTTCAGCAAAAGCACCGACGCGTTTCGCTGTGTACACACAGCTTTCTCACGGTCAATACGTATTGACCGTGAGAAAGCTGTGTGTACACAGCGAAACGCGTCGGTGCTTTTGCTGAAAGACTGACATGCCATTTGGTAAATAAAATCGGAAGGAAACTATACTGACACCGTGAGTGCGTGTTCATTTCTCCTTCCTTGAAGGAGAGTTGTGTTACAATTAATTAAGGCTGGGCTCAGCCGAGGAGCACGCACCGAAGAGAAGCAGCGCCAGGGGTCTGCCAAACTGGAGCCAAACTGGAAGCATATATATATATATATATATATATATATATATATATATATATATATATATATATATATATATATATGTAAAGGAGTCCCAGCCTGTCAATAAATGACAGGCAGCAGCAGGGTGCAGACCTCACAACGTCACAGCAGACAGTTAAAGGTAAAGCTCACCAATAATCAAAACTCGAGTGAGTAGCAGGTTCAAAACATTTATTAAGAGGTAACGCGTTTCACTCCACTGGGGAGCTTGATCACACAAAAGCACTCTTAAAAGTGAGGATATATATACAGCGTGTGGGAGGGGCTTGATTGGGGAAAGGAAACGCCCAAAAATTAAAAAAAACAGAAAAATAAATAAAGCAACAGTGTCTACATTATCCTACATGTTAAGAACACATGAGAAGCAGCATGTACCACATGAAACTAGTATGTTGAAGGTAAATCAGTGCAATATGATAAGGAATAGAATCTTGGCAGTGAATTTCAAACAAAACAGAAACAGCGCTATTCAATGAAAGCTAGTTGCGGTTGAGTGACATGTAAGATACCATGGGAATCATGACATAGTGCCATAAAAAAAGTTACATGGGAACAACATTAGTAAACCACAGGATCAGAGACGCGCTGAAGACAATTACGGCATAGTGCCCGAAAAAACTATCTGCACATATTAATCATTGGAACATAGAGAAAACTCATCACAAAGCAATGAACGGTCATACGAATGAGGTAAACGTGGCATAAAATAACATGCTGCATGAGACATGTGAGCCAAGATAGGGGCAAATGAGGAGAATACAAATTGCTAAAAAATAAGTGAAAAAAGTAAAAGGAGAATAAAAGAGCCCAACCACAGATGTGAGAAATAGCAAGTGAGAGGAGAGGGAAGACAACAGAACAGATAAACAAAAATAATATATGGCGGCGTCATATGAAGGTGGAAAACATAGCGACAAATCCTAGTCAAGTAAAAATGTAGCAAGAATCTTGATTCTAAGGTTACGCCATGCTAGACATTTGGCAAATAGGCCAACAGACAAACAGTTACGCCTAAACTGAGCGAAAGAGAGGAAAGCTAGAGCGTGAATAAGTCTACAGAGACCAGACCACCAAATTATAGAGAAGAAAAAGCATTACAGGAAGCTTTTCAAATCTTCAGTCAAGTTGAGACCATTAGGGGCTTTGGTGTCGAGGGACAAAATGAGTTGGGTTTCACGCTGCCTGAGCATTTTCTCACGGTCACCTCCCCGGCTAGGTGGGGGCACTGAACAGAGAACTGTGTATTGGAGGTCTTTAAGTTTCTTGTTGTGGACCACCCCAAAGTGTCGGGCAACGGGGTAGCTGCTGTCACTGTTGACAATGGCCCTTATGTGCTGCAGTATTCTTTGATGTACTGGCAGTTTGGTACTGCCAATGTATTCTAAGTTGCATGTGCACTTAAGTTTATAGACCACGAACTCTGATCTGCAGGTGAGGTGTTCCTTGATGGGAATAGGAGTGTTACTGAAAGCAGTAACGTAGTGAGTGGCATTGGTGGCAAAATTGCAAGCACGGCAGGAGGTGCATTTAAAAAAGCCCATTTTGGTGGTTTTGTTAGGTTTTGGAAGATTTTCAGGTGCAATTCTATCGAGCGCATCACGCATGCATGGTGCACGTCGGAAAGTAATGGTAGGAGTTTCACTCAGTAATGGGCCTAAGACTGGGTCAGTCAGAATAATAGGCCATTCAGTGCCTATGATGCGTCTGATTTTACGCTCTTGTGAGCTGAAGGTAGTTATGAGCCTGACAGTGCGTTGGGAATCATCCTGGTTCTCATTAGTGCCAGTAGTGCGGAGCTCTCTGGGCTTAAGTAATGTGGCCCTATCTAGTGATGAAGCTTTGGCCAAAGCTTGATCCAGTATGGCTCTTGAGTAACCCCTTTGCAAAAAGCGTTGTTTAGATTCCTCGAGGCATGTAGCAGAAGAATCAGGCTCACTACAGATTCTGCGAATGCGAATACATTCGCCAAAAGGGATACTGCGGATAGTATGGGCAGGATGGGAGCTATGTGCGTGCAGGATAGAATTTCCCGCCGTACTTTTTCGATGTAATTTGGACATGAGGGTGTTGTCCCTGATGAACAGTTGTACATCCAAGAATTCAGCTTCAGTACTGCTAAGGTTAGCAGTGAATTTAAGATTCAGGGTGTTGTTGTTACAATCTGATACAAATGAGAGGGCTTGGTCTTGGGTGCCCTTCCAGATGATACAGATGTCATCTATGTAACACCAGTAATGCGCGATACAAGGCGACCAGTGCGCATGTGTGGCTCTGAGCTCGTGCTCCTCCCACCAACCAACATGAAGACATGAATAGCTGGGGGAAAAACACGAGCCCATAGCCACACCGCGTAATTACTGGTAGATGTTGTTCTTGAAGCGGAAATAGTTGGAGGTCAGGCACAGTTTGATCATAGCAATCAACATAGAATTATGCTCTCTAAAACAAATGGCACGTGAATTGAGAAAATATTGACATGCATTTACACCATGCTGATGGTTGATAGAGGTGTAGAGGGATTCGATATCAAGGATCAAAAACAAATAGTCACTGCACCAAACAATATTACCAATCTTGGTCAAAAAGTCGGTGGTATCTTTTAGAAAAGAAGGAAGACTCGCCACATGGGGCTGGAGAAAGAAATCAACGTATTTGGAAATATTTTCCGTCATACTCCCAATAGCTGATATTATGGGTCGACCTGGTGTGAGGGTAACAAGTTTGTGCACTTTAGGTAGGAAGTACAAGTACGGTGTTACAGGATGATCTTTGGATAAAAAGTTACATTCATCCTTAGTTAGGAGGCTCAGTCTTTTCCATGAGGTCAGCTGTTTGCGTATTAGGTTTTGATTCTGGACCATTGCAAACTGTGATGAGAGGGTATAGCAAGTAGTGTCAGACAAGTGTCTTTCTGCTTCCAAGATGTAGTCCGTGGTTTTCCAGAGAACAGTGTTGCCACCCTTATCAGCACTTTTTATAACGACATTGTTATCAGACTGTAGTTTATTTATGAGTAAATTGTATTGCCGGTCATTGTACTTGAGTTGTTTCCGTTGCATCATGATGGACCTGTTAAGAGCCTTTAGTTCAATAATAACACGGTCGCTGAAGATATCAACAGCATCACGAGGCATGAGGGGAAAAAAGGTTGACTTGGGTCTGAAGTGTGTAGTTACTGATCTGTTGACATTGAACACTTGACTGACAGTGGGCGTAGTTTGAGACGTACCTTCAAATGCTAGGTCATACAGGTCTTGCAAACCAGCATTATCATTGACTTGGAGGTTGGATTCCATGTTGGAAGGAGTTGCTACAGCCCCACTTTGTTTGCGTTTGGCCTCCAATTTGAAATATTTGATGAGTTTGATTTTTCTGACAAACTTGTATAGATCGATTCGGGTTTGATTATAAGAAAATTTGTTAGGCGGGCAATAAGAGAGACCAAGAGACAAAAGCTGTTCTTCTGCCTTAGTGAGGATAGTGTCTGACAGGTTGATGACGGTATTGTCCACAGTGGAAATTATCTGCGCCAGTTCTTGTTTGTTTTTGCCTGCGAGGTATTTCTTTTTATGGTGTTTCCGCCTTGAGCGCCTGCGCTGGCTGGCTGATTGCCGGCTTGGTTTGGAGGGTTCCGGGAGCGCAGGGAGTAGCGCCGGTCCTCGTTGACAAAACCCAATTCCTCTACTACAGTGTAATTGATGTCTGGGTCTAGGGCTGCAGATGTAGAGGTGCCTTCGTCTTCACTGTTCGAAGTTAAGGAGTTGATTGATATGGTGTCACTGTTGTCAATTGGAATGCCAGAGCTTTGGTTGGTTGTAATCGTTTTGCTGCTCGCAGTTTTGCTACTTTTAGATAGTGCTTTGCGCTTCAAATTATCGTATTTTCTTGAGAAGGTAAAAATCCTTCCAGTAGCGTAGTCGTTCTTGTCTCTCGCAAATTTGGTTACTTTGCGCTCTATTATGCTGTCTTCCAATTTTTTTGTGCGGATATCGATCTCCGCTTTACTTTTGGCTATGAATTCTGTTTCTCCAGTAGCCTCCAACAGTGCCAATGTTTTGTCTATTTCCACTAGTAATTTGTCACGGTCTGATTCAGCGTACTTAATTAGAATATTCACCATATTCATAGAACTTTGCAGGCTGTTGTCCGCCCATTCCTGTAGCATCTGGGGGTCAGGGTTTTCATAGGTTGGAACTGTAAGGATTCTTAAGCCTCTTGGAACTCTGTTAGCATCCCGGTATTTTTCCAGAGATTTCTTCTCCCACCACTTGGCGAGTTCACTTCTTAATAGCTTTTCCAGACTCTTCAGCAGAGTCTTAGCATCACTGTTAGCTGTAACTGGTGTTGCCTCATTGGTTTTGGGAATGTTAGTTGAGAGTCTTTCAAATCGAGCCTCAGCAGTGGCTTCCCTCGTTCTGAGTGCGTCACTCGATAGCATAATAATAGGGTTAAATGCACAGTCACGTTTTGTTTAAGGAGCTGAATATGCAGCCCGATCCTGCTTGTGGAAGTGGAGCAAACTGTCTTTAAAGTATGTGACAAATCCCACGCCCCGCATGAAATGGACAAGAAGTAACTGACAGAAAAGCGGCAACACGCCAGTGACGGTCCGCAGGAATCGGCGCCTCGTGGTCCAGCCGAGAAAATCAATCAGCCGAACGCACAAGCACCACGCCTGATCAGACACACTCACCTCGTAGAAGCCGGCGATGATCGCTGTCAGAGCCGTGTAGTCCAGCGGGGGGGCACAGCAGAGCTGATTCTTCGAATCCAAGAAGATATGCGTTCCAGACGAACGCAGGCAGCCGCGCCGGCGCTGTGCCTCAATCAGCGGGAGGGTCCACAAGCCAGAAGCAGCTAATTCCGGCAAACAGATGTAAAGGAGTCCCAGCCTGTCAATAAATGACAGGCAGCAGCAGGGTGCAGACCTCACAACGTCACAGCAGACAGTTAAAGGTAAAGCTCACCAATAATCAAAACTCGAGTGAGTAGCAGGTTCAAAACATTTATTAAGAGGTAACGCGTTTCACTCCACTGGGGAGCTTGATCACACAAAAGCACTCTTAAAAGTGAGGATATATATACAGCGTGTGGGAGGGGCTTGATTGGGGAAAGGAAACGCCCAAAAATTAAAAAAAACAGAAAAATAAATAAAGCAACAGTGTCTACATTATCCTACATGTTAAGAACACATGAGAAGCAGCATGTACCACATGAAATTAGCATGTTGAAGGTAAATCAGTGCAATATGATAAGGAATAGAATCTTGGCAGTGAATTTCAAACAAAACAGAAACAGCGTTATTCAATGAAAGCTAGTTGCGGTTGAGTGACATGTAAGATACCATGGGAATCATGACATAGTGCCATAAAAAAAGTTACATGGGAACAACATTAGTAAACCACAGGATCAGAGACGCGCTGAATAAAACACAACTAACCAAGATTGAAGTGGTGTGCGGCGTCTTCTTTGATGAGGAAACTTGGTTTGATATATATATATTTATATATATATATATATATATATATATATATATATATATATATATATATATATATATATATACATATATATATATATACATACATACATATTACCTACTGGCGATAGCCAGTAGGTATATATAGTTAGGATTTTTTTCCTATGGGATTTTTGAAAATTCTATGTCGAATAACTTTGGCTTATGAGGACAGAATTGGCTGAAATTTTCAGGAAAATGGAACATTTTGTTTCTGAGCAGCCCCTGAAAATTTGGGGGGTTTTCGTCAAGGGGGGGCCGAGAAAAAAGGGGGGTCCCAAAACGTGTTTTTCCCATGCAATTTTCCATAGGGCGGTTGGCCTCACTTTTAGCCTGAACGGCTGAATGGATTTACACCAAACTTGGCAAAATTGTAGGGACTGGTAGCCCGATGTGCCTTTGCTATGTCTCAAGATATAGGCTCCAGTGGTTTTTACGAAAATTAACTTTGAAAAATATAAATTGGGCTACATTGGGCTATATATATGTTGGAGCCCAAATGTAGCCCAATGTAGCCCAATGTAGCCCAATGTAGCCCAAAGATGGCCACCAGAGACAAAAAACCAAATGTAGCCCAAATATCAGCCAGATGTAGCCCAACTATAGCCCAATGACAGATTGTCCCAGAGTGTTCTAAAGAACAACTAGAGTGCTAACAGTCCTACTTATTACAAAGGTATGGCACACCTGAAGCCATCTTGATTGGAATAAAGTGGTAACTCTTAAAACATTTAATTTAAAAAGGAACAAAATGAGGGGGTTCATTTTGCCATAGAAAGTATGATTAGCGAATATATGACGAAATCCCGCATACCATCAGTCCGCAAAAAAAATCCCGCATGTACTATTAGGCCGCAAATTAAAATAACGAAAACTTTTAGAACGAATATGCCTTTAGCATACACTAAACAACTAAACTACCCTAAACCCTAAAACACTACCCCCAGCATGACCCTACACTACACAAACAGTACAACACTACCCTAAACCCTAAAACACTACCCCCAGCATGACCCTACACTACACAAACACTACAACACTACCCTAAACCCTAAAACACTACCCCCAGCATGACCCTACACTACACAAACACTACAACACTACCCTAAACCCTAAAACACTACCCCCAGCATGACCCTACACTACACAAACACTACAACACTACCCTAAACCCTAAAACACTACCCCCAGCATGACCCTACACTACGCAAACACTACAACACTACCTAAAACCCTAAAACACTACACCCCAGCATGACCCTACACTACGCAAACACTACAACACTACCCTAAACCCTAAAACACTACCCCCAGCATGACCCTACACTACACAAACACTACAACACTAACCTAAATCCTAAAACACTACCCCCAGCATGACCCTGCACTACGCAAACACTACAACACTACCCAAAACCCTACAACACTACACCCCAGCATGACCCTACACTACGCAAACACTACAACACTACCCTAAACCCTAAAACACTACCCCCAGCATGACCCTACACTACGCAAACACTACAACACTACCCAAAACCCTAAAACACTACACCCCAGCATGACCCTACACTACGCAAACACTACAACACTACCCTAAACCCTAAAACACTACCCCCAGCATGATCCTACACTACGCAAACACTACAACACTACCCTAAACCCTAAAACACTACCCCCAGCATGACCCTACACTACGCAAACACTACAACACTACCCTAAACCCTAAAACACTACCCCCAGCATGACCCTACACTACGCAAACACTACAACACTACCCTAAACCCTAAAACACTACCCCCAGCATGACCTACACTACGCAAACACTACAACACTACCCTAAACCCTAAAACACTACCCTCAGCATGACCCTACACTACGCAAACACTACAACACTACCCAAAACCCTAAAACACTACCCCCCAGCATGACCCTACACTACGCAAACACTACAACACTACCCAAAACCCTAAAACACTACCCCCAGCATGACCCTACACTACGCAAACACTACAACACTACCCTAAATCCTAAAACACTACCCCCAGCATGACCCTACACTACGCAAACACTACAACACTACCCAAAACCCTAAAACACTACACCCCAGCATGACCCTACACTACGCAAACACTACAACACTACCCTAAACCCTAAAACACTACCCCCAGCATGACCCTACACTACGCAAACACTACAACACTACCCAAAACCCTAAAACACTACACCCCAGCATGACCCTACACTACGCAAACACTACAACACTACCCTAAACCCTAAAACACTACCCCCAGCATGACCCTACACTACGCAAACACTACAACACTACCCTAAACCCTAAAACACTACCCCCAGCATGACCCTACACTACGCAAACACTACAACACTACCCTAAACCCTAAAACACTACCCCCAGCATGACCCTACACTACGCAAACACTACAACACTACCCAAAACCCTAAAACACTACCCCCAGCATGACCCTACACTACGCAAACACTACAACACTACCCAAAACCCTAAAACACTACACCCCAGCATGACCCTACACTACGCAAACACTACAACACTACCAAAAACCCTAAAACACTACCCCCAGCATGACCCTACACTACGCAAACACTACAACACTACCCTAAACCCTAAAACACTACACCCCAGCATGACCCTACACTACGCAAACACTACAACACTACCCAAAACCCTAAAACACTACCCCCAGCATGACCCTACACTACGCAAACACTACAACACTATCCTAAACCCTAAAACACTACGCCCAGCATGACCCTACACTACGCAAACACTACAACACTACCCTAAACCCTAAAACACTAGCCCCAGCATGACCCTACACTACGCAAACACTACAACACAACCCTAAACCCTAAAACACTACCCCCAGCATGACCCTACACTACGCAAACACTACAACACTACCCTGAACCCTAAAACACTACCCCCAGCATGACCCTACACTACGCAAACACTACAACACAACCCTAAACCCTAAAACACTACCCCCAGCATGACCCTACACTAAACAACCACCACAACTCTACACTACACTAACACAACACTACACTACACAACACTACACTACACTACACAATCACTAACCCACGAAAAAATTAACACAAACCCACTTACCTCTCTCGTCATCGTGGTTTTCACAACGCAAATGCATTTACCATACATGCCTTTAAAACGTAATTCTTTGTAAAGGCATGCGCGATAAATGCACATGCGTTTTGAAAAAATGCGGGATAATGGTATGCGAGCTCAATGACCTTGCGGGATAATGGTATGCGGACTGAAAGTCTGCGGGATAAAAAATGCGGGAAAATGGCTGCAAACCATGATTAGCAGCAGACTTCCCTGGTGAGCACTAGCTTTACTACAGTGATCTAATGAGCAACTAGAGTGCTAACATTCAGAATTTATGGCAAATGTGTGACACATCTGAATGCCTTCTTGATAGAACCAAAGTAAACAAGCATTGAAAATGCAATAGATCTCGCCCTCGTTTAAGTTAAAGCCATTCTGTTTGTAATGAAGTGGCTTTTTAGCTTTGCTTTTATTAGTGTTTTTAAAACTTTCATGTAAATAACATGCATATGTATGCATATATGTATATGTATGCATGCATTTATATTTATATAGATATGCAGATTACATATGTTTATATATGTATATTACCTACTGGCGATAGCCAGTGGGTATATATAGTTAGGATTTTTTCTCTATGGGATTTCTGAAAATTCTATGTCTAATAACTTTGGCGTTTGTGGACGGAATTGGCTGAAATTTTCAGGAAAATGGCACATTTTTTTTCTGAGCAGCCCCTGAAAATTTGGTGGGGTTTCGTCAAGGGGGGGCCGAGAACAAAGGGGGGTCCCAAAACGCATTTTTCCCATTCATTTTTCCATAGGGCGGTTGGACTCACTTTTAGCTCGAACGGCTGAATAGATTTACATGAAACTTGGCAAAATTGTAGATATGGTTTGCCCGACGTGCCTTTGCTATGTCTCAATATATGTGCTCCAGTGGATTTTGAGAAATTAACGTTTAAAAAAATATATATATCTGTGACAGCGCTCCGGTTAGCGCCCCGGTTCGCGTACCTGACGCGTAACGGAACTTCGCGAAGCGAATCTGATTGGCTCTCCGGTGTCTGTCAACATTCTAAACAAACCGGAGCGGCCGCCATCTTGTCTCTCGGTACGATCGAGAGACAAGATGTGGTGAAAAACGAAGGGGTAAATGAAGGAAAGGGGGCAAGGTAGACCACTCCTGACCCCCTAGGATTGATGAGGGGGATATTAAAGTGCCCCGCGGGGCAAAAAATTTTGCGATTTTACGCCGTAGAGGCGCGTCCCGGTACGCGAACCGGGCAGCTCACCGGGCAGCTAACCGGGCAGCTAACCGGCAGCGTAGCTGTCAACATTGTAAACAGTCCGGAGCGGCCGCCATCTTGTCTCTCGGTAGGTTCGAGAGACAAGATGTGGTGAAAAAAGAAGGGGGAAATGAAGGAAAGGGGGCAAGGTAAACCCCTCCTGACCCCCTAGGATTTATGAGGGGGATATTAAAGTCCCCCGCGATTTTTCGCGGTAGAGGCGCTTCCCGGTACGCGAACCGGGCAGCTAACCGGCAGCGTAACGGGAGTCCACCATCTTGTGTTTTTGGAGCGTCCGGTTCGCGTACCGGGTAGCGTCCCGGTAAGCGTAACAAGGGGAAAACCAAGAGAAACAGTAAAAAAAAAATTAAGGGAATAGATTTCCAGCAAACTTGGCAAAATTGTAGGGACTGTTTGTTTGATGTGCCTTTGCAAGGCCTCAAGATATGTGCACGTGTGGATTTTGTCTAATTAATGTTAAAAAAAATATATATATCTGTAAGCGTGCTCTGGCACGCTTACGTTACGGGTTTTGTTTGCGCTGCAGAACCGATACGTCACGGTTATGCGACGCGTCATGAGGCGTCTCACGTGGCTACGTGATACGTCACGTAATAAAGAATATATTTTACAGCTATAGATATTAGCTTTTAAAAAACCAATGAAATTCACTGAAAAAACCATAGGTTATAGACCATATATAGTTAGGAATTTGCATTTACAAAACCTTGAAAATTCACTGAAAAAACCATAGGTTAGAGACCATATATAGTTAGCTGGACATTTTATTGACAAAAAACCAATGAAATTCCATATATAGTTAGTTGCACTAACTATATATCGCGCACCCGCAATCCACTGCTGATGATGTCACATATTACATCATTCATGACATGGTCAGTGACATCACTGATGACATCACTGATGATGTCATCAGTGATGTCACTGATGACATCACTGATGACATCTCAAATGACATCAGTGATGACATCATGACACACCAATACCAGTTACTACATACGCACTCACTGATTCCTACGTCTACACACACATTCACCCATTCACCCATACAATCACTCATACATACAGTCACTCATTATTACACTATCATATGCACTCATACACCTATGCAGACACTCACACACTGCCACTCATCCATGGAGTTACTCACACACCTAGTCAGTCCTGTAAAGAATCAATCACACTTCCATTTCCTCATCTATACAGTTAAACACAGAACACCATACTTCAGTGACATCACTGATGACATCACTGATGACATCTCAAATGACATCACTGATGACATCTCAAATGACATCACTGATGACATCATGACACACCAATACCAGTTACTACATACGCACTCACTGATTCCTACGTCTACACACACATTCACTCATTCACCCATACAATCACTCATACATACAGTCACTCATTATTACAACACTATCATATGCAATCATACACCTAGTCAGTCCTGTGAAGAATCAATCACACTTCGATTTCCTCATCTATACAGTTAAACACAGAACACCATACTTTTCACACATATACTAACACATACTTACTCTCTTATACAATCACTGATACAAGTACACATTGATATGCACAGAGTCACACACCTCCCAGCCAGCCACACACACACTCAGTCTTCCATACATCCACTCATTCTTCAATATGTAAAACATATTTAAACTTTACAAAAACACACAGACACTAGATGATGTCATCAGTGATGTCATTTGAGATGTCATCAGTGATGTCATCAGTGATGTCATTTGAGATGTCATCAGTGATGTCATCAGTGATGTCACTGACCATGTCATGAATGATGTAATATGTGACATCATCAGCAGTGGATTGCGGGTGCGCGATATATAGTTAGTGCAACTAACTATATATGGAATTTCATTGGTTTTTTGTCAATAAAATGTCCAGCTAACTATATATGGTCTCTAACCTATGGTTTTTTCAGTGAATTTTCAAGGTTTTGTAAATGCAAATTCCTAACTATATATGGTCTATAACCTATGGTTTTTTCAGTGAATATATATATATATAAAATCTACTGGCAGTCGCCAGTAGATAGTTACAGTGCGGTCTGGTTTTCCATTGACAGCGTTATTTGGTTTGATAATACTTATGCAAAAGGTGGTAAAAGCGCGTTTAAAATAGTGAATGTGTTTACAAACTTGATTCATCACTGTAAATATTCACCACTTAAAGATGGCGCTGGTTATAGTCAGCTGGCCAGTAGTCCTTCCTTTACCTAAGATATGTTTAAAAACATGACGATGTCTTAGGGTCAATGACATCGAGAAAGGCTGAATGCCGAAACGCGAGGGCGTCTGTCTTGTCTGAATAAAAGCAACCTGTTAAAATCTACCCGGGAGTGCGGAAAATTCTTTGTTGGAGTAACGAAGGAATTTGAGCAGTAATATATATATATATATATATATATATATATATATATATATATATATATATATATATATATATATATATATATATATATATATATATATATATATATATATATATATATACATACATACATACATATATATATATATAAAATCCAGTGAGGTCTGGTTTTCCATTGACAGCGTTATTTGGTTTGCTAATAACTTTGGCGCCATTTGATGAATCCCCACAAAACTTTCAAAACAAGTTCATCCACCTCAACTCCTTCCGGGAAAGTTTCAGAGTAATTTGTATAATGGGGGCTGAGAAAAATGGGGTCCCAAAGCGCAAAGTCTCAATGCAATGACTTCTTTAGACAAGGCCACAATAAAAATTGCTAAAAAGAATTGCACCAAATTCAGCAGGAAGCTAGATCTTGGTCTGCAAGTTGTGCTTCTTATGATTTGGTGTAAATCTGTTTAGTAGTTTTTGAGAAATTACGAGCCAAAAATAATTGTATATTTTGACAATTCAGCTTGTGGGAGGCCCATGAGCATCCAGCGAGAGTGCACAATCAAAAATGGAACCCTGTGATTGGTCAAGGGCCAATTTCCTGTGAGCCTTCAAGCTCTTGCGGAAGTGAGAGTCTCCTGCACAATTACTGTTTACTGTACAGAATTCGAGGTGTTGTGGAAATGAAATAAAAAAGCTATATAAGGGCAGCAGAATGGCATGCTTCCCCCCTACGTATAAAGGGAAGGTGTCTAGGGAATAGCTACTGTGAAGAAAATAAATGTATATTGTTTTAAACTAATTTTTACAATCTTGTTGATAGCAAATAGTAAAAAGGGGGAGATGAGTTTTGGAATACACTCCATTATTGGAAATGCATATTGTGGTAATTGTTTTTGAGAGGAGGTTTGTAAGAGATAAGTACTGTGATGAGTGATGGCTAACTACAGTAGAAAGGAATAGTTGGTCTTTGAATACACTCTGGTATGCACGCGTGTCACTATAGGAAGCGGCTTTCTGGAGATGGTGTTTATCAGAGTCTACTATTTGGCTTTGTAAGAGTTGTGAGTAGAGTAAAGTATCTTCCCACACCCTACTATGCACACCCACTATTGGAGAAACTGTGTTAGAAGGGAGGAGTGTCCCTGGACTGAGTATACTGTGCACACCTGTTATCCTTTAGAGAGAAATCAGCAGAGAGGCCAGTCTCTCTCCACACAGCCTACTATCCACACCTGTCATCTGAGACAGAGGCCTCAGCAGAGAGGCCAGTCCTTGTATACACGCTACTGTGCAAACCCATCATCTGAGAGAGAGGTCTGAAAGGAGAGGCCAGTCCCTCCTGCACCCTAATACACACACCGGTCATCTAGGAGAGGAGTATGAAAGGAGAGGCCAGTCCATCTCCACATCCTACTATGCACACCCCTCATTAAAGAGAGGGCAGTCCCACTACATACCCTTTTATGCAAACCCATCATTACGAGAGCAATGACAACCCAAAAAAAGATTGATGGTGAAATGTCTTGATCTCAGAGTTACAATAACTGAGCAAATAAACAATGTCTATTGATTATTTATCTGTTTAATACTCACATACATTTTACAAAAACTTTGCAAAGTGTGACCCATATCCTGTTTTGTTACAATAAAAAAAATTCCTTTACTAAAATAATGTCAGAACACAACATATATTATGAAGTCAGTCTACCATGCATGCACTAAAAAAATCATGAATTTTCGCTATACGAAACAGTCGAAATTCACTGAAAAAAACAAGGTTAAAGTAGCATAATAGTTAGGTACAATAAAAATGTATTTTCAATTAAAAAAAACCTTAGAAATTCAATGGAAAAAACATAGCTTAATGTAACATTATAGTTAGATGAATTTCTCAATGACAACCTTAATATTTTGAACAAAAAAAAATTGAAATTCAGCCGTTATATTTAGTAGAGCTAACTTTAAATTGCGCACCCACCATGCACTGCTTATGACCTCACATATGACATCACTCATGACATGTTCTATGACATCATTTATTACATCACTGATGACATCTCAAATGACATCATTGATGACATCAGTGACATTAGCTATAACTCACAACTCTAACGTGCACTGTGTTCTGAAAAATAATCTTAATTGACATGTCGTAAGAGTTGTTATGAAAGCTATGATTTCACATGTTATAAATAATGTCATATGCAAGGGTATAACCAGTGCATTGAGAAGGTGTGAGTTATAGTTAATGCAGTATGACGAGTGGGGTGAGAATACTGTGTACGAAGCTACCCGACTTGTAGTCATTTGAAGGTGGTGTGATAAGTCAAAATGTAAATTATGAATAATACTGTGTATGTAGGTGGGTGACAGATTAATGTGAAAATGATGCGTAAATTTAAAGTCATAAGTATAACTTTAGAATTTCTAATGTTTGTGTAGTTTAAGTATGGTTTGTATGGAACAAATAACTAAGTTTTCCTAACTAAAACTTATCTATAACCTTTGGTTTTGTCAAGGAATGCATATATACTTGTCAGGATTATAAAGTATTGTACGATAACGGATGCAGGGTGAAAGTAAAAACCCATTAGCATCACTTACCCGTGTGGTACAGACTGCTTGATAAATGTCATGCAAGGTAAAAAACTGATGGGAAAAGGTAACATACCCCTAAAAAACTTTCCAGTTGCTAGCTACGTTCACTGTTCAACCATTATAACATCTTAACAAAGATTGCTTTTTTGTCCTGAATGTGTTGAATTTTGCCAACTTTATTGTCCCTGTTCATATTTATTTAAACCATTTGAATGTTATACTGTGTCTTCTTGGAGTCCATTCTAGAAAACACTGTGCACTGCGGGAAACATCCTTTTCAACAGAACCGTTACAACGTGGTACCATTACAACGCAGGATTTACAACAAAAGTCTAGGATAGGGGATAGTTCAATTTAATATCCAACACCTTCCCTACTATCCACGGGGACTGGAGTTGGAATAGTAAATTAAACTATTCACTATTCAGCGCCCCCCAACGCAAGTTGTTGTAACGACTTGCGTTGTTAAACCTGCGTCGTAAAGGTACGCTTTGTAACGGTACGCATTGTACCGTCATACATCCGTGCACTGCTGCCACAGCCCACAAAAAAGTTGCACTACATACTAACTTAAAGATTTAAGGACTCGTTTAGGCTTTGGAGAATGGTCCTTCAGCCCTCCAAAGGGGTGGAAGACTGTCCAGTGTATTTATAGAAGCCTGCCTGCCTTGTGGTGATCTCTAAACTATGAAAAACCCCCTCCCCAGCTACTTCCTTATGAGCGATGAAGGTCTGTCGAATGGGTGCCATGTTTAAAGGGCAGTTTGACAACTGTGTTTCTTCAGAGAAAACAAACTCCCAAAGCAAGAGTTTGCTTACTGTGATCAAAAAGTATATGTCCTGACAAGCAGTGAGCTATTTTGCTACATATGGTGGCCATTTAACACTTTCCGTCCTCGTAATTCATGGCAGGCATGGACAGGGAAAATGAGTGACGGTAGAAATTCTGTCCTTCTCAGAATTTAGACCCATAGTCAACAAAACGGCGAGACTCCAATCACTATTGGAAAATAAAGTAGCACTAAGCAAACGGAAATATGCATGGATGGTAATCAATATTTACGACTCTATAAAAGCAAGCACCCTACCTAAGTACCACATTTTCTATCTTTCACAATAAACGACTTAGGGCACTCCGGTTCGGTAACTTGCCAACAATAGCAGATCAACCTAGTTGGAAACACAAAGGTCCCATAACATGCAGATTTCATGGACAAGCAAAAGATTTCATTCATCTGACCTGCATTTACCCATGCTTTTATTCAGCACGAGTCACTTTACTGAAGTCAGACCTTAATATAAGGAAAATCAGGACATGTAGGACTGCCATTACCCAATGCCTTAATCCATTAGACCCCATAGAACTGTAAACTGTTAAAGTTCTTAAATCACTATGAATTAGCCTAAAAAAAGTACGCCAGTTTAACGGACAATATAATGGAACTGTAGTACTATATAGAATGGACATTTGAACCCCCACCGAACAAAAACCATATGAATTTACTGTATTTTACTATGTTTTGAAAGAATATACTTTACGTAACATTGTTACGGTTTAATTAACCAAACAATAAAGAGTTATATATTAAAATATATTTATATATACATTAAAGACACTGGAGATTTCTTGTGTAAAATATTTGATGTGGAATGGAAAAAGGACTATGTATTCATGACTTTGGATGTACAATCTTTGTACACCAGCATACGGCACAAAGATGGTTTACAAGCACTAAAACATTACCTGGGAAAGAGACCAATCACCTTGCAGAAGCACACGTGTATGTTATTGGAGATGACAGAGTGGTGTTTAACCAATAACACTTTTCTATTTGACAGACTCCATTACAAACAAATGCAATGATCAGCCATGGGAACTTGCTTCTCCCCCAGTTATGCAAATTTGCATATGGGCTGGTGGGAGGAGCAGGTACTAAATGTCCCACAGTCGGAAATAATGAACACCAATGTTATTATATACAAACGTTTTATTGATGAAATTTTTATCCTGTGGCAGGGCAGTGTTGAAAGTGCTGAAAAATGTACTTGTGATATCAATGAAAATGATTTAAATTTGAAGTTTACGTGTAATACCAGTACCACATCGATACAATTCCTAGATTTAGAACTGTTTGTTGAAAATAGTAAGATACAGACACGCACATACCGCAACCAACAGCTGGCAACGCACTGCTGCACGCACAGAGCTTCCACCCCAAATCACTCAAGTAATCAATCCCATATGCAGAATGTTTGAGGATGACTCGCAACTGCAGCACCGATAAAGGACTGACAGTAGCTAAAAATAATTTATTCTCCAGACTTAAAAAGAGAGGGTACACCGACAAAACCTGTCACAATGCAGAGCAGAAATGTAAGAATAAAGCTAGGAAAGATCTCCTTTTTCCCCCTCAACCAGCCACAGGGACTGAACAAAAGGAGCGTCAGCCACCTAGATTGATCACAGGTTATAATAGGTACCACACGAACCTCCGAAAAATCCTTTGGCCTCTGGTACGGAATGATCTGACCATTGGGAAAATGTGTGGGAAAACGCCTCTGATAACTTTTAGGAAAGCGAAATCGATGCGTAGCCAATTGGTGTGCAATGCCCCAGCCATCAAAAAACCTAACAACTGGTTACAGACCCAAAAAGGTTTTAAAAAATGCACCAAATGGAAGGTGTGCAACCATGGGACTAACACAACCAATGTCATGGTACCCTTCAGACAGAAACCTTACAAAATCAGAGATCTGCCTCATGCAAAACTGAGTACGCGGTGTACGTGTTGGTTTGCATATGTGGTAAAAGGTACGGGGGGAGCACCATCCACCCAGTACAAGTCAGAATACTTCAACACCTGCGGGCAATAGCCAATGACGATCAGGCTTACCCTGTAGCTAGACACATAAACCAGCTTCATGCAGGGGACACCCGAAACCTGTCATATTTCGTCATCGACAGTGTACCAAAAAACATCAGGGGAGGAAATCGCAAACTGGCTCTACGACGTTTAGAGTCCAGATATATAATCCTACTAAATTCCAAGATCCCCTATGGTTTAAATGCAGACGAAGACCTAAATGTTCATCTGTAGTCCAGTCTGTACTGTTTCAGACCTGAGTACCATTCCTATGAAACATCTGCAGTTCACCTACTTTAAACTCAATCATCACATGTACATATGTGCACTGCACTACTTTATTTAAATACAATTTTGAAATTAACCAATTCGACACGTAATTTCTTTGAGACACTTAGAATTCTTACACATATCGACTCTACATACCTTACTCCACTTGGAGACGAGGCTACACGTGCATTAATAGGCTGACCGGGATGACCGGCATAACCGGGGTTAATGCATTAACAGTTACTGTCAGGGCTCGGAGCACTAAGCAGACATAGGCCCAGAGTACAGTCCTAACAGAGCATTGATTTATTTATTAATAACGCAATAGTAATCCTAGCGTGCAGATATTTCCGAGGCCCTACAAGCACTGGGGTGTTTAATATGAAATTATCAGTAAAACCCGTTTGCCTCACATGCATTAGCAAGTAACAAGAAGTACAAAAGTAAATAAGGTCGATTTTGTGTACACACATTTATTTCAATTTTAGTTTAATTGTTTTATTCACTATTATTTACAGAATGCGCGTATGTGATTTTCAACGTATGCGAAATATGTCGAATGATAATGTAAATTGATACTTGTATAGCGCACTACTCACCCGCAAGGGTCTCAAGGCGCTTGTATGAATACCACTGTGGAACCCATCTTGGCTTTCCCTGTGAGGCGTCCACTCCTGGGCACCCCCAAGGTGGAGGCCAGGCATCCTTAGCATTGTGGGGGCCGTTGTGGAAATTAAGCAAGCTATTGCCCAGAGTTGCAGAGTGGGACTCCATGATTGGAATAGGCACAGAGGCGAGAATTATCAGGTCCGTGGAATTTTTGAGCCCAAGACCCACCGAGGCAGGGAATTGAACCCTGGTCCCGGGCTGGACCTCTGCATCAGGGTCTGCCGCTCTAATCATTGAGCCACACTTCTCCACTAATATTGCACTGTAAATATATATTTCTTCACTTAAAGTGTAAACAGACTGAGCGATGACTAATGAGAAATTTGTTGTTCAAGAACTCTTCTATGTCTGTCAATTATGTCATGACAACATCACCATGACAACCAGAACGAGTTGAAACTTGTCAGTCAATCATGTTACATGTAATCCTGTATATATACAGTGGCTAAAAGTTTATGCAGATGTAGTGAACAAGGCGGGAACAAGCCGCCAAAACGCATCTAAGCAGCAACGGAGGGAATAAACATTTTCTTTGGATTATGATTCACAGAGTCAGTGCCTTTCCTAATTGAGAGTTTGGACTGGTTTTCAATATATATATATATATATATATATATATATATATATATATATACACACATATCTATATATATATATATATATATATATATATATATATATATATACACACATATCTATATATATATATATACACACATATATATATATATATATATATACACACACATATATATATATATATAAAAAAGAGTGACGGTACACCCACTCTCCCAAATAAGTTTAGTAATTGTAGCCTGAATTTGAGCTTATGCAGTGGTTATTCTAGTTCTCTGCAGGGCAGCAGAGCTTTCTCTTAACCACATGGCTGCTGGGCGTTTCCCCCCCCCCCTGTGCTGGAAAATGCCATTTTAGTGGCACCATGACGAGCTCAGCTCGTCATCAGCACACGACACCCGTGGGTGATGACGAGCTGAGCTCCTCATCAGCATCGAAAGGGTTAAATTGCCAGAGTCTGCTGTGGAAAGATCCACTTGGCAAAGAAAACTCTGGTGGAAATTGAGCCAATGTCAATCTCTTCTCCAAGATTGTCAACAATCATGTTTAGGCATTCGAAATACAATCCCAAATATATTTGCTATCATTTGCATATTTTAAGTGGGTAGGATACATGTACGATTGGCATCCAGCCCTGAATTCATTAGCATGATGAGAATGAAAATGATCTGCTCATTAAGGATTTTGTCACAGTTTTTAAAAGCTGATGCAGCTTGCAGTCGCCGCTGCTTTGCGTTCTGCATTTTAATGGCAGCCATCCATCCATTTCAGCCAAAGAGGATTCTCTTATTCTGAGCCGAAGCATGGAGCCATCTCTGTGAGGGGTATCAATTAATGAGAAGCATATCTTCAATTGCCAGAAATTCTTGGTCAGCAAAACTTTTTGTTGGAGAGGAAACCTGCCTATGTGCTAATGTAGGTGAGACCTACTGCCAGCACTTGATTATCTGATATGTCTCACACTTAGCAGGTACATTTGATCTTAAGTTCCCTAAAGCATATAGGCATTCATTGCGAGGTCCAATTCAATTCCGATGGGGGTCAATAGTGGTAGTTTCTATAGCAGCATCCATGTTGGATTTCGCCCTAGGATTTCAACTGCGGAAAGCAGCCGAAATGTCGGAGTGAAACTCAAGGGCAAAATGAGGAATTACCAGTGGAGTCAGACATATTATTATTACCAATTCCCCAGACAATTTCTGAATTCTAAGCCTAAGGAATTTGAGAGGATTACCTGTGAAAATCAGCTCTACAGGGTTGTCCAACCTACTGGGTTCCTTTCCTTGTGTTTTCAAAGTGAACAATTTATTGTATGACGTGCAACCTGATTTAATTTTTTTTGTGTTTCCTTTTTCGCATTGAATCATGTTGTTTTCCACTGAGAGCAAGGAACTGCCATATGTAAATCAGACATTCAGGTCATGCTGGAAAAAGAGAAAGCTGGAGGGCATAGTAACTAACACCTTTGTTTTCCTTCAGCAACATCCTCTTATTTGTGAAGTCAAAAGCAAAAAGTATTATTTTCCTTCAACACTATGCTGTGTTAGAAATCTGGGTTATTCTGCAAGGTCAGGCCATTTCAGCTGACTAACACCTTGGTCCTCATTTATAAGTCCCCTGGGCCACCCGAGCGCCCCTTTGCGTGGCTTAATGCGGCCTTGTAAATATCATTCCCTTTGATGCAGTTTTCTGCATTAGAGGGACGTGCAATGGGTGATGCTGTGGGCATGTTTACCACCACCCATGGCTTTTTGACACTATCCCGGATTTACAAGGAATTGTAAATCTGAGGCAGTGCCAAAAACATTTACATTTACAAATACTTTTATTTCTTCTCGTTTTTTGCTCTTTCTATGTGCGCAGAATTCTGCAGTGCACATAGAAGGAGCAAAACACCATTAATTATTGTTTTTGTGCAAGAAGGTATCCCTTCCTCCACAACAACAATCATCCCAGCAACACCGGCACACTTGCACTGCGGTGTAAGGGTGTCTGTGTTGGCGCATGGCTGCTGTTTGGGCACCGGCGCAGGGGTTAGTACAGAAATGTGCGATATTCTTGTAAATATGATGCATTCCTGCACTTAGACAATGACGCAGCTTGGCGCAGCAAAACTGCTTGCGACACCGCACTGTGCCTTTGTCTTGTAAATATGCCCCCTTGTGCATTAAATAACTTGGATCTTAAGCAGGAGACATAGAAATTGTTGCTGCGTGTCTGTATTATGAGGCCTTTACCCTACACCCAAGTCCAGTTGGTCTGGAATCCATGCTGCCCTGTTAAGAGATCCACTGTAGTAGCCACCAGCACAGCATTACTCCAATGCCATTGGATCAGTCTACAGCATTGGTCATGCCACCGCAATGGTGCATGCGATACATCACTGTCAGCAGGTGATGTCTATAGGCAACTGTTGACTTTGCCTCTACCCTTCCCAGACATTGCCAGAATCCATACTTTGGAGATGACTCAGGTGCTTGCTGCAATAAGGTAAATGTTTCAAAGATCCTGACTTAGGAAGTCATTTTGAGTAATTTCTCAGTGATTCTGGGCATACAAATCAATTCTTCTTTGCTAGCCTAACCAAAGCTATGTATGTACCTAAAGTTACACAGTTATGGCACTATTGTAATTTAAAAAAAAACATAGCTAATGTTGTAGATGCTTACAGCTTAGTTTTCATCAGCTTCAGGGTCAGTATACAAATATCTTGTATTGATTACAGTTGCATCTCTTTAGCAGATCTCAAACCTTCCTTGCAGTCTGTCAGTCTTGCAACAGCTCAAACGCTTCCAAAAAACATTCTGCTCCAAGCTATGTTTCCCCACAAATAGGCAATTTTATTTAGTCAGAGTCCTCCATGTCAATTGACAATAGCTTCTATACAATTGATAAAGTGCTTACAAATGCAATACTGTGCAAAATACAAACTCTTTACCCATGCGATCACAAACTCAGATTTAATCAAATAATAAAACTATAAAATAATCAATGCTATCTTGGTGCAAACCTTGATCTATAAGAATATTCTCCCTTATAAAATATGGGTTCTATGGTTTCACAGTGGGATGGAGTCTGGAGACACCATCCTATGTTATGTTATGTTACCAAATGTATGAAGCACATGGCTGACCCAGCGACGGGGTTTCCCAGCTCTAATTCCAGTTCGAAATGACAAGGAAGGAGTCTGAGGTGGGTGGGTTAATCCAGGAATAGCCTTCCTGAATGCCTCGTGATTCTGAATGCTCCTGATGGTACCTGAGAGGGAGTTCTAAAGGGCAGAAGCCAGGCAAGACTCGAAACGATGACTGCCCGCCCGTGCGCTTCTGACTCGAGGGACGCATGCCAGGTGTTGATCTGAAGGGAGCGGCGTGCGGCTAAGGGATAAGAAGATTAGATAGGAGGGGGGAGCTTGAGCGTTAGGAATTTTGTGTGAGATGCACAATGTCTTAAAGTGGATTCTCTTCTCAAACCGGAAGCCAGGGCAGCTTGCGAATATATTTGGAGGCTGAGCAGGATTTATGGAGGGCAAATAGAGTTTACACCGCAGCATTTTGCACCCTCTGAAAGCGATTGATCCCTGCTTTGGTGACGCACAGTTACAGAAAGTTACAATAATCCTGTCTAGAGAGTATGGTAGACTGGGTAATGATCTGGCGTGTTTGGGCAGTGAAGAGCCCAAGCAAAGGCTTAAGTCCTTGTAAAAGCCCAAAACAGACACCAGCCACTGATTTTTTTCTGTGCCAGAAAGGTGGAAATACTATCAACCCAGACACCTAGATTTTTAACGGTCTCCTTAGGTGGTGGGGGTACCCCCAATGCAGCAGGCCACCATCGATCGCTCCATAAATGGGTGTCTCTTCCAAGGAGAAGGATCTCTGGTTTGTTAGCATTTAACTGGAAGCAGTTGGCCGCCATACAATCTGCGATGGCCTTCCTTTCATCCTGGAACTTGACCATGTTTTGGTCATGGCGGTTTGACATAGAGATCACAATCTGAGTATCATCAGCATAAGAAACCAGGGAGAGGCTGCTCCCTGTAGCTACCACAGCTAGGGGTTGTATATATAAACACTAAATAGCGTAGGGGTCAAACCTGATCCCTGCGGCACCCCAAGGTGTACGGTATGTACCTGAGAGCAGTAGGGAGGGGACCACTTGGAAGGATCTTTCCGACAAGAATGGTGTGAACCAAGTTAGGGCGGCACCTCCATTACCTACCTCCTGTAGGCGTCACAGCATAATCTTATGTGATACAATGTCAAATGTGGCGCTAAGGTAGAAAAGGATCAGAGCTGAGGTATTTTCCTTATCCACGGAGCCCCTCAAGTTTTCGATGACCGCCAGCAGGGTGGATTCGGTGCTATGGCAGGGTCTAAAGCCATTCTGCGAGGAGTCCAAGATTTCACTAACTCCATGAATTCAGTTGGAATAGAGTTCATGTACGATTCTGTCATTTTTTCCCCAAAGGGAAGTAAGGAGATGGGGAGAACATTTTCAGGCTTGGAGCCATCAAGGGTAATTATTTTAGCAGTGGGATAACCTTGGCGTGTTTCCACGAAGCAGGTACCACTGCTGATGACAAGGACAGATTTATCAGTTCCCCGTAAATAGGTCAAATCTGGGGTAGAAATTTCTGGAACTGGTCCGGTTTAAGTCCTTTAGAGTTTGGGTAGAACTCCTATGTGATCATTCATTGACCACATTCATGGGTGCAGTGTTACCGGTAAATCAGTGATACTCAAAGTATGGCCCGGGGGGCATTTGCGGCCCTCCTGACCTTTACATGCACCCCCTGGTCAAGAGCAGCAGTGATTCAGCACTAAAATATGTTAAATAAACCGGCAAGCATTAATTTATAGGTTAATCAAAATTAAACAAATTACGTTTCTAGGGTGTCCTAAACCACTTAACTGAATGGTTCTCTTCATTTGTAAAGACATTTTGCAGTAAAAGTATGACAAAGTCTTTTAATAATTCAGTAACATGCAGAACCGTTTCACTTAGACCAGCAGATTATAAGTGCATTGAGAAGTACTTTTTTTTTAAAGTGTTCATTTTCAAACATGAATTGAGAAACATTAATTCTTCCCTACACCCTAATAACAATGCCAATAGAGTATGAATATGCATGTCAGTTGTCATGTGCACTGTTTGGGGGCAAGGGTTTCTATTATTCATGAATAACATATAGTTTATTAAATTAAACACTGTAGAAGGCTTTGTAAATGTAAATGTAAATGTATTTGAGCTTATATAGCGCACAGTTACCCGCAGTGGGTTTCCCGGCGCTTGCTTAGGGAACCCGTCCTGGTATTCCCCTGTGAGATAACCCCGGCAGGGTATCCACAAGGTGAAAGCCAGGCATCCCGCCGCGAGGGGCCGTTGTGGAGATTAAGCAAGCTATTGCCCAGAGTCGCAGATTGTGAACCCGTGAGTCGAGAAGGCACCGGAGCGAGAATTATCGGAGCGAGAATTATCGGAGCGAGAATTATCGAGTCCGTGGAATTTTTAGCCCAAGACCCGCCGAGGCGGGGAATTGAACCCTGGTCCAGGGCCGATCTCAGCTTCCGGGTCTGCCGCCTCTAACCTATGCTTTGTATAGCACACATCCAAAAGTCATGTATTTTGAATTCCTCAAATGTGATATTAAAGAAAAAGCATTGCAATGCAATCAGTCTCACCTTTGGGACCTTATCTGTATTTAGCTGGGCAGCACATTAGCCTGGGTGCTGAAATATCTACCGTTCTTTAACATGGAGGGAAAATAAGCACCAAACTGCGTGACACGCCAGGTATGGGAACAGATGGAGAGAAATATTGCCTTTCAGCTGGAAATGGTATAGTTCAAAGCTCTGTTTTTAATATAAAATCAAGGCCTTCGGTGGTCATATCACTGAAAATACAAGATTTGATCAAAATGTTATTGTCTACCATGCTCATGGAAGACAATTTCTATCGACTGGAATCTAGAGAATGCTAAAGTGATTCCCGTATTTTACTGACCCCTGCTGGTTATTTTCTATCAAGAAAGTTAATTAGAGTCAGTTGCCAGAAAAATACAAAAATGAAAGTTCCTAAGCAGAAAGCAATTCTGGTATTTTACTGACCTCTGCTGGTCGTTTTCAATTAAGACAGTTAAATAGAGGCAGTTGAACAGAAAAAAATCCCTAAGCGGAAGCAGACAAGTCCTAGGGCTGATCTACAGTGCCCACAAAATACATACAGATATAACTATATACTAAAATATATACAAGAGGTCTTGAATGCACGACCTAAAAAGGAGGGAAAGTGATATAAAATAATTGCCTAGGATCACACAGTTTGGTTAAGCATAGAAGCTGGGATTTCACAATCTGCAATTCAGACACTTGATGTGTACACCTAGATTCCCTTACACCCACCTAACTACAAACCCCTCCCCAAACCCTGACCTCCACCTTGCTGTAATCAAATAGGTCCTTGGTCAAATCACATACCACATGTGTGGCCCCTAGGAAAATGTTTGTGAGTACCTATGCTTTAAATTATTGCTTCAAAGAAGAAGGGTGGCTGGGCCCGAGGGGAAGGAGGGTAGGCAGGGCCACACAATATGAAACAGAAGTATTTGCCTATGCCTCCATGCTATTTCGAAGTACACACTGGTTTATGTACAAGTAAACCACACACTGTTAGTTTACAAAAAACAATTTATGTTTTTCAATTTTGTACTTAGTTTACAGAAACAATTCGCAAAAAAGAGTCAGAACTAAGACCACTATCAACCGCACGTCTATAGAAAGTTGTGTTTTACCTTCTCCCTGTGTTTCAAAGTGTTTGTGAAAGCACCTTTTTTTCAGTAATGCACAAGATTGTATGGTCCATGTATTCATGTTCAATGTTTTAAATGTTTAAAATCAATGTTTTCTTATTCATTCATCATATGTTTGGGTTTTTTTCACATGTACAGTAAATGTTTTGTAATTTTGCATGGCTAAGACGTGCGGTTGATAGTGGTCTTAGTTCTGACTCTTTTTTGCGAATTGTTTCTGTAAACTAAGTACAAAATTGAAAAACATAAATTGTTTTTTGTAAACTAACAGTGTGTGGTTTACTTGTACATAAACCAGTGTGTACTTCGAAATAGCATGGAGGCATAGGCAAATACTTCTGTTTCATTTAAATTATTGCTTAACAGTTGATCAAAAGGATGCTTACAAAGTTTGTGGTACAGTGAGTGGATATATTGTTTATGATGACAGGGCAAATGATTGCCATTTGATCATACCAGATCGTGCCTCCTTGTAGGGTTTCTTTTTTATATATTTTTATTGACAATTTCATTGCAATAATTCATGATACAAAAAAAAAAAAGCTCATCATTTTACCTCGGTTTCCACCCCCCCCAACCCCAACCCACCGATGCTACACATTTACAAACAGTAATTTCATAACAGTGGTGCAGATCAAATTACTGACTTAATAAAACACTAAATATAAGGTGGAGAGTAAGACCTTGGGACATAAATAGGTAAAAAACAGAATACTTCAAAGTGCATAGTGCATGACTATCTCAGTTTCTAGATTCTATCCAGTCAATAAGTGGCCTCTACCTCCCAAGACCCTTCCTTTTACTATGGACCCCTTTTCTTAAAAAGATTGCATTTTCCAGGTTGCAAGTTGCTAGCACCCGGGTTAACCAGTGTTGAAAAACTGCTGGGTTCTTATCTAGCTATGCCGAAGCAATGCATAATCAAAAAATGGTCATGGCATTAAAAACCAGCTCCCTTCTTCTTGACAATCTTTCTCCTGCTGCAACTCCCAAAAGTATCACAGCTGGGGTCAGAGATACTTGAATATTTAATTTAGTGCTAATAAATTCTGTAATCTGGCTTTTGATGGATGTTAACGACATGCAGGTAGCAAAAATATGTACAATATCTGCCCCCTTAGTTAACACCCAGGGCATTGAATGCCTTTGCCATCCCCCATTTAATAATCCTACTGGGTGTGTAATAAAGATTAAAACAGGTTTTATAATACTGTACAAACAACTTTGAAAGATAAATACGTCGGTTAAGCCAAAGAAAAGGATTCCGAAAACTGGATTCAGGGATAGCCAATCGCTCTTGCCACTTCAGAGAGTGTTTATCTATATCATCCATCATTCGTTTACTGAGAAGGGAATAAATAAAACCGATGGAGGTTTTATGCCCAGCTACCAGGGCATCAACCAGATCAGACCTTTGGAAACCAATTGGGCCCGCTCCCTTGCGTTTTAAGAAGTCCCTGACCTGGAGGTATTAAAAAAATTCCTTCTGACTGATATCGAATTTATTCCTGATCTCTTGGAACTTCTGTACACCCATGGGAGAAAAAAAGAAGCCCACCTTATTTAGGTTTAAAGTATTTTATTGAAGCAGGGTAAGATAGGAAACAACAGGGCAAGAAAAAGATAAACCACAGGAGCCGCACATTCAATGCGTACAATACAGTAGATACAGCAAAGCAGTTACATCTCTTCAATAGGCACCATTCGACTCAGGAACACAGCTTGTGCGCCTGTGGTCACAAACAAATAACGGGGGGAGGGGGGTGGGAGGGGGAGATGGAAAGAGGAATAGAGGGAGGGGAGAGGAAGAAAAAAGAAAGAGGGGGGGGAAAAGAAAGGGGGGAAAAGGGAAGGGTGGGGAATCATCCCCGCTCCAAAAAAACTACTTAACCATCAAAACCCCCAAAACTACCACACCCCAACCCACCCCCTGTACTGTGCCATAACCTTCTGCTCTCCCCTCATAGCGACCCTCCAGCAATCCACCGCTATGCAATGCCAACCCCGACCAATCAGACAGGCGGATCCGGTGGCGGCGTCAGCCGTAACAACCTAAGATATCTAGGACAGGTGATCTCCCGAAACTCAGAACACAACAGACTATGGAAGGGCACCCACAGTTCCTCAAAAGCATCAGTATCCCCCAGGGCCACTAAGGACATCTTTTCCATGCCAAGGACATGCCACAATCTATGCAGCCAGCCGACAACAGTGGGGAGTGTGGTGGAGCGCCAGTGTATGAGAATGTTTTGCACTGCCGACCCCAGAGCAATCGCAATCTGTCTGCCCCTCCTAGACCTGAGGGGATACATCAACCCATTCGGTAAACCCAGTAAAACGTAAGCAGGGAACCTCGACAGCTCTATCTCAAAACATTTATCTACCTCACTCAGGACCTCCTCCCAGTAAGAAGCCAAAAGGGGGCATTCCCACAGTATGTGTGTTAGCGTGCCATTATTGCCACAGTTGCGCCAGCATGTCCCTGGTATAGCCCTATCCATCTCATGTAACTTCTCCGGAGTGCGGTAACAGTAGGTCGAGATTTTGGTGAAGGTCTCCGTGAGCCCCGTGTGATAGGCCGAGTGGCGTGAGCGGTAGGAGATATGGTCCCATTCCGTGTGACTCAACACTCGTCCGAGCTCCCGTTCCCATCGCTCCCGACCGGGATTGTGAATATGAAAGGGGGTGGGCTGCAACATTTTATACAAATCTGAGATCAGTTTAGCGTCCGATGTGCGGGTGATTAACCAACGCTCATACACCGTGATCTCCCGATCTGCCGTGTCGCGCACTTGGGGTTGCAACGCCCAGTGGCACGCCTGCATATATCTCATACGCTCCGCCTCTGGGAGGCCGTAGTCCCGCTGCAAGTCCTGGAAGGGGACGACCCCCTCGGGGCCGTATAGATGATACAAAGTGCAGCAGCGGGCCGCCCGCCAGCGATCGTAAGCACCGTGCTCCGTGCCGGGACCGAAGTCCGGATTGCCAATGAGCGGCGTAAAGGGAGAGGGAAAAGTAGTAAGCTCATTCCTAACAGCCACTGAGTCCCACGCCCGAAGCGGGACACGCGTCACGAAAGATGCGTAAAGGTTAGGGGGTCGATGAGCCCGCTTCAAGAATGGGACCTCCTGTAATGTCCTGCCCGCCACCGCTTGATCCTGGAACAGCCAGTGTTTGTCTGACTCCCATCGGCTCCATTCCACCAGATAGCGGAGTTGGGCGGCCTGGAAATATTTCCGTAAGTCCGGTATCCCCAGCCCCCCAGATTCGGGCGCCAGCGTCGCAATGCTCCTCTTGATCCGTGGTCTACGGCCCTGCCACACGAAACGTGCAATGGCCGCCTGGGTCTCCGCAAGCCACCCTGTGGGGGGCTGGAGCGGCAACGCCCTAAACAGGTATAGCACCTGAGGCAGGAGGGTCATCTTCACTGCGGCCACCCAACTAGCAACGACAACGTGCCCTTATCCCACCGACCTAGTTCCTCTCTGATTTTCGTGCTCAAAACTGCATAATTGGCCGTGACCATCGCCGGGAGGGAGGGCGCCAACAGGATCCCTAAATACGGAATCCGGTCCTTGGACCAGCTCAGAGGGTAAAGTCTCTGTAGTTCCGCTCTGGTGGCACTAGCGAGCGAAATGTCGAGGGCGGCAGATTTCCCGAGGTTCACTTAAAGCCCGCCACCTCGGCAAAGAGGTCCAGTTCTGCAATGCAAGCCGGCAGTGACCTCCGCGGGTCATCGAGCGTCAGAATGACGTCATCTGCGTACAGGCTAATCGCATGATGAAATTCGCCCATCTTGACACCAACGATGTCGGGGTTCTGCCGAACCCTTTGAGCAAACGGCTCCATGTAAAGGGCAAAGAGCAAAGGAGACAGTGGGCACCCCTGTCGCGTACCCCGTTCTATGGCAAAGGGCCGGGAGCTACCTCCGTTCACTCGGACCACCGCGGACGGGGACCGGTAGCAGTTGAAAATCAGATGACGGAACTTCTCGCCTATCCCGAACTTGCCCAAGACCTTCTCTAGGTAGGGCCAGTGCACCCTGTCGAAAGCCTTCTCCGCGTCTATGGAGAGGAGCATCCTTTCCCCGGGGATCCTGGAGGCCTTCTCAAGAATATTAGTCACCCTCTTTGTGTTGTCCACTGTTTGCCTGCCAGGCACGAAGCCCGCTTGATCCGAGTCAACCATGCCCGGGAGATGAAGTGCCAGGCGTGCTGCTAATATACTGGTGAACACTTTCAAGTCCGTGTTCAGCAACGAGATAGGACGGTAGGATCCACAGGCGGTCCTGTCCTTGCCCTGTTTCGGGATCACTGAGACCGTGGCCTGAAGAAATTCGGGGGGAATGGCACCCGGCTCCGCGAAGGTGTTGAAAAGGCGGGTCAGCAAAGGCGCCAGCTCCTGACAGAAGGTCTTATAAAACAGAGGGATAAAGCCATCCGGTCCCGGAGCCTTGCCCGGTTTGAGCCGGGATATCGCAGTGACCACCTCCTCGATACGAATGTCTCGTTCCAGATACCGAGCCTGATCCGGCGTTAACGACGGGAGCGGTACCGACTCCAGATATTCCGCCTCCGCTTGGGCGGAGGGGGCCTCACCAGTGTAGAGGTCTGCGTAGAATCTACGGAAGACGTCCGCTATTTGCTCATCTGCCGTGACAGAACCTCCGGTCGGGTCAGCCAGCTCCTTCACTCGGTGCTGTTGGTGATGCACCCTAAGCTTATTGGCCAAGAGCCGCCCGCATCTATCGCCACCGGTGTAATACTTGTGCTTCAGACGAAGCATCGCGTACTCCGCCCGGTCCGTGTCCAGGGCCGCCAAGAGTTTCCTGGCAGCTTTCAGCTGTCTCCAGACCCTGGGGGCCCCCGTTCTATGATGAACCTGCTCCAGCTCCCGCACCTGCCGGGTGAGCTCATCCCTCTTGAGCTGTCGATCCTTGTTCTCCGCCGAGGAGATAGCTATGAATTCGCCCCGGAGCACAGCCTTCAGGGCTGCCCACTGCGTCGCGCGAGAGGTATCGTCATTATCGTTCACGCGTTGGAAGTCCACAATGGCCGCGCGGATCTGGTCCACTGTCGACCGTCTGTGCAATAGCGTGTCCCGAAGCCGCCAGACCCCTCTCGGCCGAGCCACCGGGGGCAGATTGAAAGTACCCTCCACCGGCGCGTGGTCGGAAAGAGAGAGGACCCCCATATCAGCGTTCGAGGCCAAAGCGAGCATCGGACCCGACACAAGTAGATGGTCCAGTCGCGCATAGGACTTGTGTGCATGTGAGAAGTAGGAGTACGCGCGGGTAGTGGGGTGGAGGTGGCACCACATGTCATGCATGTCCAGCTCCTCAAGTCGAGTGCGAATTGAGCCCGAGAGCTCACCCAACTGGTGGCGCCGCTGCACAGACCTGTCCATAGCCGCGTCGAAAACTAGATTCAAATCTCCTCCCAGCACTATGTGCCTATCAGAGGTGGACACTACATCTTCCAGTGCCCTATGCAAAAATTGATCCTGGTGGTCATTGGGGCCGTAGATAGAGCCGACAGTCAGTACTAAACCCCCCACCCTGATCCTATATGCCAAAAGCCTCCCTTTCTGCTCCGCCACTTTGTGTAAGATCTCCCCCCTGAACCCCTTAGAGAACAGGAGCGCCACCCCTGCCGTTTTAGAGGCGCTAGAGGAGAAAAGCTGCGTAGGGAATTTGGGGGTACGCATTCTGGAACAGTCTTTAGCCAGCAGATGGGTCTCTTGCAGCAGGCAAACATCGGCCTGGGAGTTCTCCAACAGAGACAATACCGCCCGCCTTTTAACCGGATTATTCAACCCTTTCACATTTAGAGTGACCACTTTAAGAGCCATCAAGGAGGGGAATCATTGGAGCACACACAGATAGGCAAAGCCCAGCAAGCAAACATAGAGGCCATCTCACGAAGCCTCAATGCACAGCAACCACGGATATCTCTATGGCACAGTACAGTCCCCCGGCCCCAACACCCCACAACTAGAAGAACCCCCCCCTCCCCTTGGAGCCCCAACCGCTCGAATCCATACCACCCCCAACTACCAATCCCCTCACTAGCCCCCAAACTCAAAACATCCCCCCGCCGTTCCCGTTCCCACTCCCCGCTTCTCAAACTTTGCAAAGAAGACATTGTCCCAGTCCGGTCCGTATCGGACAAGGCCGTGGAAAGGCAGTCTAGTGGACGTCCAGCCACCACCTCCTGCACTCGCCATCCTGCCCCACCCTCCCGCAGAACCCCCGCACCTGCAATAAGAAAGGCTAGTGCAGACTCCCCCCGGAGTAAATTCAGGCCCTCAGGGCCACTTCGCCAGTCGCCGCCACTCTGGAGGCCTCCTGGATGGCGGCCGCCATGTCCGCCCGAATCGTGGGCGATCCCGGTCGCTCCGGCGTTGGGGAGCGCCTTCCCCCTGCTTGCTGCCAGCCGTCTCGAGTGCTTCGCCTGCGGCGGGGCGCCGGGGTGTCCGTATCAGATGCAGTGAGGCCCAACACCGCGCAAACGTCCTGGAGGGACCGGAGCTGGTGCAGTGTCCCGTTCCACCTAAAAATCAGGCGGAAAGGGTGACCCCAAGAGTACTGCGTCCCCTGCTCCCGGAGGAAGTCCGTGGCGATTTTGAAGGATTTTCTCTTCTGCAGCGTGACCGTAGATAAATCCTGATACAGGGCCACCGGGTGGTCTCGGAATCGGAAAGGCTGCTGTCTCCGCGCCTCGCGGAGGATCCGCTCCTTCAGGGGGAAGTCCGGCAAGAAGGCCAGGATGTCCGGGGGGGGTGCTGTGGCTCTGCGGGGGCGACCCACCCAGGGCGCCCTGTCGATGCGGACCTGAAAGTCTTCCGACTCCCCTAGAATTGCACGGAAGAGGCCCTCCAAGTAAGCCGTCACGTTCTCACCCTCCTCGCTGGACGGAACGCCACGGACCCTGATGTTATTCCGCCTGGATCGATTTTCGAGGTCCTCGGCGTGGGCCTGCAGCTCAATCTGTTGTTCCCGTAGCCGCAGGACCTCCTGCTGCAGATGGGTGATCTCCTCGTCTCTGGAGTGACCAGCCTCCTCCACGGTGTTGACCCGCTCCCCCAGGGAGTCCACCTCTCTCCGTACCTCGCGGACCTCCCCGGCCACCTCTTGCTTCAACGTTTGAAAGTCCTCCCGCAAGGAGCTGAAGAGCGTCTCAAGGAATGATCGTGTCACCGGGGGTTCTCCGCCTTCAGCGTCCCTGGTCGGGGCCGGGGAGGTCGTGGTGGGTTGATTCCCTCCGCTACGCAAGGCACCGCGCCCCAACATGTCCGGCAAAGTCAGATCACCCCTTCTTTGTCCCCTAGCGTTCGACATCTTGGCTGCACAGGGGGCGTCGGTGGACGACGCTCGGCAAAAGAGATCAACAGGGCCAGAGCAGCTACACACCGGTCAGGGAACACCGCCACACAGAGATCCCGAGCAGGGCCGAGCAGCCGGGCCGGAGTCCACAAAATGGCCGCCCGTTACTATCAATAGGCCAACGCCCAAGGAGTGAGGCCTACCTCCGTCTCAAGTCCAGTGGCGAGAGACACAGCCGGAGGGCAATCTCGCGGGGCAGGGGCCACCGGGGCCGGCAATCCTGGGGGAATATCTGCCCTGGGTGCACAACACCATTCCTCCACAACCAGTGTCGGACCGTAGCGGCCTCACGGGGCGAGCACCCTCAAGCCTCGGACCTGCGTAGCAACTCGATGCCGGCTCCGCCTCCGTTTACTCCTCCGTACAGCTCCGCTCTCATCAACCACCTTCGGTCAGCTCCGCTCCGCTCGTGAAGTCCCCTTCGACTCCTACTCCGACACCAAGGCACAGGTACTTCAGCGGGCCATTCACAGGCGGCAGGGCACACCGTCAGGGTCCCAGGCCCGGAGGTCTCGCGGCTCCCGGCTCACACACAGGCCGCCCAGCGGGCTCCGCCCCAAGCTGTTTCGGTCTGAATCGCACCTCCGAAGGGGCAATCAAGGCTCAACGATCGCTCCGCACCGCCACCGGGGTCTCCAGGCTCAATCACCGCATGATCCGGGGGGGAATCAGCGGTTACGAGCGGTGCAGGGTTTCAGGGGCCCGGGAGCTCTCGGCAAGTGCGACCTCTCAGCCCGCCATCTTGGCCACGCCCCAGCCCACCTTATTTAGGCCACATTTCACCCACCGTAAGATGTATTGATCCCTGAAAATTTCTGGGAGGTACTTATTGTTATTGAACATGGTGTACAAATGTTATCTCCCCAACCCATTTGGTTACAAACTATTAACCACCCTCTAAAAGTGTTCAGTAATGTCTTAAAACAAACTCTCTTGAAGTAATTGAGATCGATTTGCCCCCATAGGTTTCCCACACCCCTTCACCTATCAACAGCTCAACTGGGGAGGGCAAGTGCTCACATCCTAGTTGGGAGGATGGTTTCTCTTGGAGCAGAGGCCCTAAATTCTGTAGCATAGAGGCCCAATAACATAGCTTTAAGTTTGGTAGCCCCAGTCCACCTCTACCTTTAGGAAGGGTCAGGGATTGGCTATCCTCGGTTTTGCATATGCCCAAACAAATCAGGAGATCAATTCATCAAGACTTTTTAAAACCAAAAATGTCCAATCTCTAAAGGGATAGCCTGAAAAAAAGAGAGGATTTTGGGAAAAAGTCAATTTAATAACATTACAGCGGCCAACCAAATACAAATGCAGGTTATTTAACCTGTATAATTCTATTTTAGATTTTTTAATAAAAGGATCAAGATTTTCTATAATGATGCCGTCCAAGTCTGGGGTGATAGAAATTCCTAGATATACTGCACATATGTCTACTATGGTGTCCACCAGAGAGATCCTATTATTAACCAAAATTACAGTTTTTCCTTATTTAGCGAATAGACCGAGATACCCCCGAACTCACCGGCCTCCTTCTCTATCTCGACGAGTGCTGTCGATGGCTCGGGCTATATCATCAGCATGACCAAGTGTTTTTGTCTGCAAGCCACTACAGACCATGGGGAGAATGCTGATTGCTGAATGCTGATTGCAAGTTCGAACCCGCAAATAAATAGATCAATGTAGAGGGCGCATAGGAGAGGGGAGCATGTCACCCCTGTCTTGCCCCCTTTGAGATCTCGAATGGTTCCGACAGGTCTCCTGCCACTAACACCCTCGCTTCTGGTTTAAAATATAGGGCCTTAATAGCTAGCCAAAACTAGGGTCCTATGTTTACCCTCTTTAGCACCACCTACAGATAGTACCAGGAGGCCCTATCAAAAGCTTTCACCGCATCCAACAGGATCAAAGCCATATGGTCTCCTGTTACCTGGGCTGCATCAAATAGAGTGATTACACATGATGTGGTCAGTGATGCTTCTTCCGGGTATAAACCCATGTTGCCATCTGATTACGACATTGCTGATCACGGGGGATAGTCGAGAAGCGAGAATCTTTGAATATATTTTAGAGTCCCCATTGATCAGGGTAATTGGTCTATAAGATCCCAGTTCCGTTGCCAGTTTATTTTTTTTAAGAAAGACCACAATCTTGGCTTGTGACCACGAGGGTGGAGGGTTGTTTCCTTCAAAAATATGAATGAACAGCCTGATTAGGCAGTCCTTTTATTCTGGAGCCAATACCCTGGAAAAATCAGCAGGGTTACCATCGACCCCCGCAGCCTTCCCAGCAGCCAGGGACCTTCCTCCCAACATCATATGACAAATAAACTCTTGCTCAATAATCCGAGCAACTTTGAAGATAAAGGAACAAATACAACAGAAAACATTTCTGTAAAATCTAAGTCATGCAATTTAACAAATTATGCAAAAAAAACACAAAATGTGTTGAAATCCACATTTTTTGGGGCCAAATTCTTTTTGCAGTAAAAAAAGTAACCTGTAAACTAACATGCTATGAAATATTTATTTTTGCATTGTGCCATGTCGATGTACACCAGGGGAGTACTGTAGACTGTTTTCTGAGAAAGGTTGGGCTAAAGAGAAAGCAACCGAAAGCAAAGAATAGAAAGGTGCCACTGCAAATAGCTCAGAAACAATCCCACTGTCTTTGACAAAGGAGGCAGTCAGGAACCTCCCAAATGGCAGGATTACTGTGCGACTTGGTAGACAGGATAATGTACAAGGGCCACGCAATCCCTAGGGTCAAAGAAACCAGACAAAAGCTTTTGTACCCACCTGTCTTGTACTGAAATCAGAGGTGCTCTGGGAATATTTTTCAAAACCGAGTCAATGGAAACGCCTCATCAAAGCATTTGTTTCAACTTCTGGATTGTACTGCAGGAACAAAAAATGCAGCGCGCTTTGAAAAAATTGTTTAATGTTGGCACGCCCACCATTAAAGAGCTGGATAACAAACCTAAAGGTACAAATATCAGGACACATCTAAAAGTCAAAGGCACATATAGACAAAGTATATTTTATTGGTGACACACGAATAAAAGGAATAGACCAGTCAAGTTGTCATTGCTACCTATTTTTTTTCTCTGAATTTCTTGTGTTAATTTTTTTCTGCTTTTGCAACTCAGCTTACTCCATACCTCCACAGGATTTTCTGTTCAGCATACTCAGCCGGCATGCTCCCACGATCCGTACGAGAAGCGGTGTTGGTGGTCCTACCAAACCAGACAAGTACCCATTTCTGTTGGGGTCCCACCCCCCCATCCCTCCTGAACACTGATTATAAAATCTTTGGTAAAGTTGTAGACCCTGACCAGAATGGTTTATGCCTGTCAGGAATTCCTTCCTAAATCTATGCCGCCTCTTCATGGTTCTGGCCTGGGTAAACACGTTGGGTACCAATCGATGGGTTGCCTCCCTAGACATAGAGAAGGTATTTGACACCCTGGGATGAGACTGTCTACTAGAGGTCCTCAAGAGATTTTGAATACAACCAAAGTTTTTGATATGGGTCGCCCTATTATATAACACACCCCCTTGTTCAGGTGAAGACAGACAATGTCATCTCTGAGCTGTTTCAAATTGAATGAGGCAGCTGACAGGGCTGCCCCTTGTCCATGATTGGGGACCCCTTGAAGGGCTGCCCCCCCCCTGCACCACAGGGGCTGCAGGGCTTTGCGTTACGCCCCTGCAGTCAGTCTGGATTGTGGTAAGGGGCTGTATGGGGGAGGCCACAGAACACCATTCCAGCAGAGCACATGGGACTCATGCATGTTTAACAGTGGGAAACGACCTTTACAACGCAACATTTACAACGCACTACCATTACAACAAAACTTTTATAATGCAACATCCATTACAACGCATGCCATTACAACGCAACCATTACATCGCATGACACTACAACACATACCACTACAACGCATTTCATTACAACGCAGTCATTACAAAGCATACCATTACAACGTATCCAACACTTACCCTACTGTTGCGCCCCCTGGAGTTAGAATAGTAATTTTTACCCCTACACTATCCAATACTTACTATGCATGCATGTAATGGTATGCGTTTTAATGGTATGCATTGTAAAGGTAGTATGCATTGTGTTGGAATGCGTTGTAAAGGTATGCGTTGTAAAAGTATGAGTTGTAACGTCATACATTCTTAACATTTCAGAACAGAGCTCAAAATGCCAGAGTTTCCAATAAAAAAAAAATAATAATAACACACGCCAAGACAAAACGGATTACGAAATCTTGAAATTTGACTTTCAGTATGACTTACTCTCTACTGCAGCACATAAAGTAGCTATATTATACCTTTGTGGTATGTTGGTGGTGAAGGACCATTTTTGCTGCAAGACACTCCCCACCTGCAAATCTGATTCCTTCACTATCTCGCTGAGGGATCAGGGTTGTTCATGCCTTCTGTTAAAGACATTATTCTGTAACTATCAAGTACCGCTTCTACAAACATTAAATAAACGTAATGATCAACAACAGAATAATTAAATAGACCTAGTACCTATTAAAATATTATTATAGTTTTATTATACATCTAAAAAGAAAATATGTTTATGGGTAAATTCAGGAATCGGCATTGGGTAAAATGTATGTGTTTGACAGCGTACATTCAATTCATACTCAGAAAATAAAAGTTAACATTAAGTTACCACTGGGAATGCAATTGAGTTCTTTGTAGAAAGCATTATTGTCCTCGTTTCTGGTCTCTTCCCTAAACCTTACTTATTGTTGTTGTCTTTCATAATGTTTTGCTCATCTCTTCCGCCTTGCTGAGGTTGCCAGTATCTGCTACACTGGTTAGCATTAAACCTGTTGACACAAAATCTAGGTGAACCCCTTAAAGTAAATGTTTTTATCAAAAATGTTAGGATTGTGATAGGCTGGAGTGCTGGTATACCTGTTGTAAATTTCCGGATGAGTTTCATAAACTTTATACTGTTATTTCTTGAGGTGGTTGCCTAAGTACCCAGTTAACATTTTACCCATATTATAATGAAGTTCTACTGAGACTGGCCTCCTGTTAATTCATCCATAAATTCAGGAGGGAGACTCTTATTGTTAAAGATTTACCCATGCCCTTGCCATAGGATAATTTTGTGAAATTCTTTTTTTTTCCTCTTTGAAGAAGACTGCATTTCTGTATAAGTCACTTATTTGAAAAACTCCCCTTTTGCCTTCATGTCAGAAATACTTTCTTGGTGCTTCCTGAATAACATTGATTTTATATATATTTTTTTAGACCATAGTGGCAAAACCAGAGGGGCATATTAACAATGTGATTATCGCTTTAGCGGCCGTTTTTGGCTGCTAAGCGGCGATAATTCTATCGCCCTATTAGCAAGCTGTCGCTAACAGCAGTTAGCAACAGCTTGTAGGCGATAGCGAGCGGTTTGGGGCCCGCTTTGCATGTCAGCGATATTTTTTGCTAATGACATGCAAAATGGGCGTACCCAACCTGTTAGCGACTGAAAGCAGTCGCTAACGTCGCTATCGCCGATTAGCAAGGCAGGCGTAGCGATGGAAATATTTGTGCTAAGCGCGAATATCTCCAAAAACTAACGCCTGCTCAGACCAGTTCTTAGCCATTATATCCAATGGGAGTTCGATCTTATGGCTAAGTCCTCATTAGCGATAATGCGTGAATATCACTGGATTACCAGCGATATTCACGCATTTCGCCGCTAACGCCGGATATTTTATTGCTTTAGAGATAGACGTTGCTAATAGCACGTTATCTCTGCGATATTATTCGGCGATGCTTGGCGTTAAAAAAATACTCGCTAAGCCCATTTAGCGATAAATATCACTAGTTGTTGGTAATATGCCCCAGAGTTCTTTGTACAGGCACATTTTCCAGCAGTCATGGGCAAGCTTCTGCCCCCATTGCTGCGACAGAGGTCATGCGTACTCCCCTAGCAATGCATCACCGCTTGAAAAAGTCCTTGTGAATTTAAAAGAGAATCACTATGCTTTCTGGGGCCTATTCACGAAAATAAGTGTGACAATATGGCCGGAGATTTCCAAAATAAGAACTCCCAACTCATGAAATCAAACGCTTCCTTAAAATCCACTAAGACCATGGCACTTGGTCCAGTGAGTTTGTGCACATGAGCCAAGGCCAGTTGTTCACAACCGAGGCAATACCTTGCGCTGCAACTTGACATGAAGCCATTTTGACCCCAGTGAATTTGGGGAGTGGCTCAGCAGCAGTGGCATAACAAAGCCCCCAGCAGTGCGGTGGGGGCCCAAGCTCCAGGGGGGCCCGCAGAACAGCACCCTTGCCTGAGAGCTCCTGAGTGAGTAAAGAGGGGGTGCCCTCCATGCACATTGCCCCTCAAGTTTCGTTACGCCACTGCCCAGCAGACTTCCATTTACCTGTTCCTATTGAAGTACTGGATGGGAGAGATCTTTAAATAGATCAATAGGGGTACACCAGACATTGGAGTGCATGGCTTATGAGGGCAAAAGGTCAATATTGAGTTATTTCACAATACTTATGACTACAGCTGATACCAGGGCCAGAGTTACTTGGAAATTAGGTGTATGTAATTTGCTGCATTTATGATTATATTCGGTGTCTTCCTCTTCTCCAGTAGAAGGCGAAGGCTGTGACTTCTAGTTCTTGTGTGAGTGGTTCATTCCGTTGCAGTGGCACCTGCAAGGATTCCTCCATTTGATCGAATCCCATTCTTCTTGGACCGGTCATTGGCAGGGGACATTTCCACTGCTCCATTGGCTCATTCCTCCCCTCAACCCAATCCAAGGTGCAATCAGATGTGTTGCAGAAGCCTGCTTTTCCACAGTCAACCTTCAGCCTAGATGGGAGCACAACTAATATTCCAGCTGCACCACCTTCAAGGTTTGTTCGGATTCTGAAAGGAACTTACATTATTGCTGCACTCTGATTGTTTGGTGCATGAAGATCATGACTTAAAGGAGTTGTAGTAAATCGCACCTTTACGGTGAACAATCCTTATGATTGTGTCCCTGTCCATATGATTGTGAAGGTAGGCTGTGAGAGGGTCTTAATAAGAGCACCAGGAGAAAGCTGTGGGGTCAGAGATCGCCGGGGTCTCTACGCTGTGAAACAGGGGGACGTCTTCTTCTGGAACCTAGGAGTGGAGCTATTTGAGTATGAAACAATCAAGTTGAAGTCCCTCAAAACCCTCTATACTGCCTACAATCCTGTCATTGTTGTGCCTGTAACTTGAACTCATCATCTTCAACTTTATCTTCTAGTAGTTTGTTGAGTTTTTTGTGGTTGAATTATTTTTCCATGAACCTGAAGGACCTGGATTGTATTCTCCCCTCATGAGAATCTTGCTTCTGCTTCAGTTACTTAATCAACTAAGTGTTTCCGATCGTAGAGAAAGTGGTTGACATCCAGTTCCACAGCACTTAATTTTACACTCTAGCGATGACCGGATTTCAAGAATTGCTTGGATCATAGCTGCTGCTGATGTTTTGTCCATCTTAATTTATGTTTATGCCCAGTGAGTTGGGGGCCCATTGAGTGGAGGCAAGGACTTATCACTGGTTTGATGCAGTTATCAATTTTATCCTGCTGGAGTTTGGAGTGTTTCATAACCTTGGATATGGTGGTCTTTGTGGGATATAGGGCACGGAGAGGCACAGCTCTTTTGTCAGTAGTAACTTCCCTTGTCAAAGACTTTCGTCCTCTGAGCAGTGCATGTCTCCTTACCGCCGTTTCTGTAGTTTGCGGTTGAGTCACTTGATGGGCTATAACGTCACGTTGCTGATGGCCTTCACCGGGTCACCTCTTCAGGAACAGGTTGCACCAGCAAGAAGAAGAAGGACTGGTAAGTTCAGTCCATAACCCAACCTTTCACTTACTACACAGCTATAATAAAGCACTTTCTCCTATATTTCAAAGGCCTCATTATAAGGTACCCCCCCCCCAAAGCCTGACCTGGTTTGACATCTTGTCTGCCACAGCGTCTGTTCCCTCAGTTTTCCTAGCTTCACTGCACCCACTAATGGGGTCAGCACCTGGGGCATGTCCTCAGTTTTCATCAGCTACCCTTCAGGTCTTTTGTGGGAAGGTATCGCTAACTTGCATATATTAGTATAACAAATACATTATTCCATTTTCTGACCTTTAAAGAATAAAAAGCTGATTTGATGCTGGTGTCACTCAAACCCTTAACTACAATTAAAATGCAAACTTCAGTAACCAGTACTCAACCCACTGATTTATTTTACCTTCATTGCAGATTTTTAAGTTTAAATATATTATTAAAGAAGATAAAAGACAACCATCTTTAAAAAGAAACTCCAATAAAAAAATTGTCTAGTATTGTAAGAATGAAAGACTTTGCAATAGCGAATGTACGGTTACCAACAATAATTATACATATCAGCCACATGAAACATCGGTATAAAAAGTTAATAAGAAACAGGTAAGAAATGTTTATTGCAGTCTTGAAGGCCTACTTAAGTGCATATTTATTAATTGACAAAATATTAAATCTCATTAGGGAATAGCTTTGTTTTCATAACCTAATCTGTAACAGTGTATTGAGCTTGTGTGTGGGATTTGCACATGGTTAATTTATCTTTAATTTTGTTTTGTTCTTAAATTTGGACTGGTTTGCTTTAGAGATAAGAAGATCCGCTGATCCCATTTACACCTAACAGTTAACTGGTTCTTATTTGCTTACGATGTATGAGATGAGGAGACTTGGTTAAAAATATTTGGACTGACTTATCCAGTGGCACACATTGTGGTTAAAAGAGGAAACCATTGATTGCACACTCAGCAATTTAGACACCGGACCACATTTTACTCAATACCACTTCCTCTTTGTGATGTTGACACTAAGGGGCCTATAATGATGGAGGTCAGAAAACTTCCGTCCTTTGGTCGGAGGCTTTCCGACCCCTATCGCTGGTTTCAATTCCGACCAGCTGATTATGTATCAGCGGTGAGAATTGAATCAGGCCGGTCATTCCGACTGGCTTCCGACGGGCACCAGTCGGAACTAGCTCGTAATCACAAAAGGTGGGCCATTCCTTCATTGGGATTACGATGCATGGTTTTGCCCAACATGGAAACCATGTCAGAAAGCGGACCAGCAGGTCCCCTTGTGTGTGCGGCCTCAGGATGGGGTGCCTGCCACGGGGTGCAGGAATGAACAACACCTCCAATTTCCCTAAGGGAGCAGATATTACAGCCGGTTTATGCCCGTAATGCATGCTCCCATAAGGAAATGTCGGCATGCAACCGAACAGTGCTCGGTCACATCCTAATTGGATGGGTGGGACCGCAGCCCGGAGGTTGGTCGGGCCCATTTTGAGATGGTGTCAGGCAAACTGACATCGTCTTTGCCCCCAAAGGGTCTGATTACGAGCGGGTCAGTTAATTTGGACTCATGCTTAAACCTGTGTTTACTCATGGGTCTGAAATACAAATTTAAATGTATTTAACACATCTGATAATTATCCAATGAGTTAAATAACATAACTTTTGTTACATTTTGGCAGGTTAAACATGCCGAAATTTAGCGGGGAAAAGATCATGGGCCCAGATTTATGATTTTTTCCAAAAAATGCAAAAAGACACTTTGCTCCGCTGTGTGAGAGGGCAGGAATGCATATTCTTGTCCTCTGCTCTGCTGGTGCATAAAGTGCAGATTAGAGCCAATCCAGGCTTCCTCGCGCCATGATGCTAAGGTCCCTATGTTACAGGCAAGATTGTTTTTGAGCAGGAAGGGACACCTTCCTGCACGATAACAATCCTTAGACGCATTTTCCTCTTTCGAAGTGTGCTGTTCTGCAGCACACTTAGAAAGATGAAACAACAAGTAGAAATAAAGATATTTCTCCTCGTTGCACCCAGTGGTGGCTAGCAGGACTAAAATATGGTGGGACACGATGACGCCAAACTCACTATATAAACGGCACCTCCGGTGCAGCACTTTTCCCACAGTGTCCAGGAGCAAGAATGGATGGACTTCCTGCTCAGTGGAACACAAATCCAATCAATCCTGGAGTTGCTCTCATGCTGTTTTCAGCATCTGCTCTCAAGCTGTTTCCAGTAACCTAGCGCTCATTTGGAGGATGGGCCTGTGGCAGCAATTTATTTTATTTATTTTTATTTTTATTTATTTAGAGAGTTTTATATAACGCGAACGTGACCCTTGGGTATCAGAGCGCTTCACAGATACATACACATGAGGTAGGTTAGAGATAGATACAACTCGCATAACATAATCATACAGTGAATGAGGTAGGAAAGTATAGAGCTATATAGTAAACGTTTCACACTGATATGAGGTAGGTTAGGTATACGTCTATAAGGTATATATCCTAAGAATATGTACAGTGGTGTGGTAAAATTAGGCTAGTACTTGACATCGGGATTACATATTTCTATATAATTTCAGTCTGCGTCTATCTCCCAGGTTATCATATAAGTCATTCTAATTGCCTACTGTATTGTATATTGTATTCATGTACAAATAGTTCTGAATTGCCTTCATCTGTACATTCTTTCTCCAGGTTCAGGGTAGGTATAGTGCCGCTAGGTTGTCCCCAGTCTAACTAGAGACTTTCTCTTTCTTCCCTTCGATGTTCCGTTTTGGCACAACTATGACGCAGTGGCGGTGAAGTCCTTTCTTGACAATGTAAGGAATTTACTCATTAGGAAGATCTTAGCTTCCCTTTTGAATGTTGCCATGTTTGTAATTTTCCTGATATTTGGAGGGAGTGAGTTCCATATTCTGGGGGCTGCGCCCGAGAAAGCTCTGTCGTATGCCTTCTTCTTCCGGAAGATGGATGGCTTCAGCAGCAGCTCCTTGGCAATCCTGGCTGGTCTGCCTCCTCCAGATAGCTCAATCTTCTGGGCCAGGTATCTTGGTGTTTTGTAGTGGAGACTTTGTGGATAATACATGCCATTTTAAGTTGGATTCTGGCTTCGTATGGCAGCTAGTTTAACGCTTTTAGGTGTGGCGAGATATGTTCGCATTTCCCCGATCCGGCAATGAGCCTTGCTCCTGCATTGAGGCATGCTTTTAGTGGTGCCGTGGAAATTTTTGGTAGACCTGCTAAGGTTGTACATCCGTATTCAATCCTTGAGATAACTAATGATTGTACTGCCAGTAAGAGATCTGCTGAAGAGATGAATGGTTTCACTTTCCTTAAGTAGTTCAAGTGAAAGCGGGCATTTTTGCCATTGATTTGATGTGGGCTTTCATGTCTAGATTCTTATCCAATGTGATTCCTAATGATTTCGCTGAGTCCACTAGCGTAGCGGTGCAGTTTAGTGCTGTGATCAATTTGGTCCATTCCTTTGCCTCTGTGTGGTTCTTTGGTGGTGAGATTAATAGGAATTCAGTTTTGTGTGCATGTAGCTTCAGGTGATTACTGGTTAACCAGCTTAATGACACTTTTAAGGCCTCATTCATTAATTTGATGTCTTCCAGAGATGCGACCTTGATGTAACTCTGCGTGTCGTCCGCGTACATGTGATAGGATATATTTGCGTCTCAGAGAATTTCTGTCAGAGGTTGGACGTATAGGTTAAAAAGTGAAGGGCATAGTGTAGATCCTTGAGGAACTCCGATCGAATTCGGACATGATGGGGATAGCAGTTCCACAGCCCTAGGATTGCTTCAGCCCGCTCCCTACCCTCACTCTCGCACTGTACACAGCACACACTAGAGGCAAAATAAAATGGCATTATTATGCCATGTTATTTATTTCGGGTTGCCTGCAGCGTTCGCAGCTGGTGAGGCGAATTCCCTCTATTGGGAAGGCCAACAATTTGAATGCATTCCCAGGTCTACCAGTGCTGGTAAATCTGGGAATGCTTCAGAATACATGGGTGGATGTGTACGAATACCCACGCTCCACCCATGGAACGCCTTCCCGGCGCAGTGACTTGCACTGCCTTGCCTTACACCAGATTTTCCAAGCCACACAGGGTGCCTCTGCATGGCATGTTAAATCTCATTGTTTGTGTTGCCTTGCATGGCACAATGTGGACACCAAAAATCTGGGACAAATGTATGTACTGTATCATGTGGATTATGGTACATTAAACATCAAAATCCACATATTATGCCCCAAAAACTTGTATTAGGTATTATTTTTGGCCACCAATAAATAAGATACCCTGTGATATCAGTTGCATTAAATAGTACCTACACTTGTATTCAGGTCCTTAGGGCCTGATTTAGATCTTGGCGGGACAGCAACGAAGTGGGCTTTTTTAGCAGTCTTCCCGCCTGCCTACTTGGTGGTCTGCCAGCCTGATTTGGATGCTGGGGTACAATGGGTGAGAAGACTTTGCTCCCTGCCCCTTTGGTGGGGTGGGCTGCAGCAGGCAGAAAGCGCTGAAAGGGGGTGAAAATTCACCTTTTTTGGGGTACAGGCTGTGGTTTCCTCCCCTTCACCTTTGTCCAGGTCCCCCCTTTCCTGACGCACCTTGGCCATGACCGACCAGCACCCTGTTTTGACAGACTCAAAGGTAAGTGTATGTGGTGTGTGCAGGTGTACAGGGAATGGTGTGTAAAGTTGGCAGGGTCCAGTGAAGAATGTACAACATGGGGTCACTCAACATAACCTACATACACATATGGGACACATACACAACACATGTATGTAAAAAATAAAACGTCACCCCACCACCAAGGTCGCTCCCATCTTCACTCCGCCAACAGAGCACCGCAAGCCCAACAGGAGCATCCAAATTGGCTCGTCAGGATGGCGATGGAAGGCGGGTTGGCAGCACAGAAGTCCGCCGCTGTGGTGGTGTTCGGTGTTTCGCGTATACATCTAAATAATGCGGGCTGGTTTACGTCTACCCGGAGTACTGGAGTCCACGGCTGGCTAGCGGTCAGATCGCCAAGATCTAAATCAGGCACTTAGGGGCAGATTAGGATAGCGGTTTTTCCGCATCCTCCTGGCCGGCGGAAGCCACCGCCGGCCCGGAGGATACAGAAAAACCGCAGCGGATCAACCAAAGACCCACCGCCACATTAGGGTGGCTGGTGGGTCCTGGTTTCCGTCCGCAGCTTTTCCGCCGCGGTTGGCTTACAACCACGGCGGAAAAGCCCTAATATGGTGGCGGTGTCTCTCAGACACCGCCAGACATATTAGGATGCCCAAAGAGAAATGCTTTTCCACAACGGGTTTTCCGCCGTGGAAAAGCATATGGAGCTTCACTGCGGGGGCCCGTTGCGGGCCCCCTGGGTGAAGGGGGAGTGGGGGTGCACATGGGGGTACCTATGCATTTGTATGCAGTAATCGGAAGGCACCGTGCGGTGCGTGCCGCTTTCTGCATACAAATGCAATGTATGCATTTTTAACATTGCGGCGGGTGCAGCTTGAAGCCGCGCCCGCCGCAATGTTAAAAATAGAGGATGTGACCGCCAGGGTGGCGGTCACATCCTAATTGGACAGGAGGGAACTCCACAGGCCATGCAGAGGTTCCCTCCTCCTCGATGGTCGCGGACGGACTCAAGTCCGTCCGCGATCATAATGAGCCCCATAGTTTGGATATTCTGCAAAGATATGTAAAATGCATTTTGGAGTTACTTATTTTAGCAAGAACATTATCTAATTAGGATTATCTGTACACAAGTGATTCCAGTGAAATTATGATGTTTTCAACCGAAAGAATGCTTCTTTTTGGGATGTATTAACTCAAACAGTTATTTACACATAAAAAACACAATTATGCTTTAAGTAAGCTGTTCCCTATTTGTACGGCAGGGGGAACGGAAAGGATAAGGTGGGAGTGTGAGGAGGAAGGGCACAGAGGGATGAATAAATGAACAAAAGAAAGAAAGGACCTACTTTTTGTGATGCATTCTGCAGTATACAGTATTTATGTCATGTTTCTTAATTGTGAATAAAACATATTTGCCAAATAATCCATCATCGGCTGCATAATCTGCAGATTAAAAAAAAATGTTTTCAAACAGATTACAGAATTTTAGAGTACTACTTAAGGAATGCAGTTTAGCTCTTTTTTATAGTTGTGTTTCACCTGTTGGATAGTGTATTCCAAAGTGGGGCTTGAGTGGGGGGCAGTTTTAATCAGAAGGCAATCATATTCTCAGTGTACAAGTACTTTGACAATGTTCTGAGGGAGTGATTTTTCTCCTTCAACCGCAACTGGGTAATATTCACTATGGGGCCTGTTAACACAATGTATTTTGTAGTACATTTAGTAGCAAAGTACTACAAAAACCTACAAGTGTAGATCTCCATCTCCACCTCTCCTATCTTTTCTATGGGGAGATAAACACACATATAAGTTTATTACTTGGTACTAAATGTTGGAGGGAGCAGAGGAAATGGCTGGTAAAAGGGACAAACTTACTACTAATGGGAGATGTTTAGGGAGAAGTAAGGAGGGGTGTAGGGAGGGACCAGCTGGCAAATACTGTGTGGATATAACATTGTATATCAGAAATAACCGAAGTGTGTTTCTACAACGTAACTCAATGGTTGAATGATTACATTTGAGTTACCAACCTTCTTTTGGAAGTGGCCTTTATATTGCTTATAATTGTTAATGTGTGCCTATGTCTTCATGTGCCAAAAACAAGTATATTTACCAGCGACGGCCCGTGGAGGGAGTTACGGTGGGGCAGGAGGGCGGGGAAGGGGAGGGGCAGGGTGGAGGTTGCTAAAAACCGGCATATGGATAATTGCAGGTAAGTAAACAATTTAATTAATAAAACGAATTTCGTAGTGCGCCTTGCATCGCAAAATGCAATGCAGTGCGAGCTACGAAATTCGTTTTATTAATTAAATTGTTTACTTACCTGCAATTATCCATATGCCGGTTTTTAGCAACCTCCACCCTGCCCCTCCCCTTCCCCGCCCTCCTGCCCCACCGTAACTCCCTCCACGGGCCGTCGCTGATATTTACGATAATGATTTAACCTCATAGGAGCGTCGAACGTTCAGTGCCCAGTGCTGAACGTTCGAAGAACGAATGCTGGCCCGTCGGCCAACGGTCGTGCGCAGCACTGGCAAGGTAGTGCTCGCGACGACCGTTGGCCGACGGCAGCACTTAAGGGGTTCAATTTCAAGTTACAATAGTCTAGGACCACTGTTTTTCTGTACTAAACGAAACCCAGGTCCTTTTAGCTTTATAGGGTAACCCCATTTGTGATAATGGTACATCAAAGATCATCTTGCTCTTATAGAGAAATGGGAACTCCTCGAGTATCAACTCTTCTAGCGAAGTGAACTTTAACTCAGATATCTTGCCCTGTTAAAAAGACATATGGGGGGGGTGGCAGAATGTAAAAAAGCAGAAAATGGCAGCCTATCACCTACTCACCATCACAGACCATATTCACCCTTTCATTTCTCTTTCCCTTTATATCATTCCTACATTTTGTTTAGGGGAGGTTTAATTTAAAACAGCTCATTTTTTAGTCTCTTTACCAGCGGTGTTCAGAGAATCGTATATGGGGCTGTGTCCCTGAGATTCGGTTAACCCACAGTCTTCACTTCCTTTTATGTTTTTCTGTAAACTTTACACAGTCCCTATGAAAATATTGTTATCACCCTTACTAAGGACTCTCAATGTAGATTTGCGTTGCTATTCATACAACTCTTTCAAACTGAAACGATTTATTTAATGGTCCATAAATATATTTCAGCTGCGTTAGACTAAGAAATATGTTTAGCAAATTAATTTTACTGTCTATACTTGGACGTCGCAATCTACCATACTTGTCCTAATTAACTTTTGAATTTAGCACCAGATAAATGTATTTTCTACGCTGTTTTTCATTGCACTTTGTCATTGCTCTGTGATTTATTTGTTTTAGTGTTTTTTGCAGAGCATTTTTATAGTTGTATCGTTATGTGTATTTTATTCTGCTATGTTTTACTCTATATTTTTTATTTGAATTTCATTCTTGTTGATGTACTTGTATGGCCTAAAAAGCCAAATAAAGTAACTTTGATGATGATGAATGCAACATTGTTATTATTAAAATACAATTAAATAACTTTTAATAATTTCAGTACAACACCTTTAATCGTTATTATTGTCTAATAAAACATGTATTTTTTAGTTTGGGTGGAAATGTATTCCTTAATTTAAACTTCAGAAAAATATTTTTGATTTAATTTAATACATTTAAATTAATTAAAGATGTAATTCCAAATTAAGTTAATAATGCTGTGGAATTTCAGGAATGCGGCAATGTTAAAAATGTTTTCTCTCTCCCGCTTCCTTTACATTCTCCAGAATTCGCATTATAGACTTCCTGACACTTTCTTTACATGGATTGATGTGTTGGTCCTCACCTTGTTGTGGGCAGGCAAGCAACCTAGAGTTGCCTAGTGTACCCTTCGGAGGTCTAAGTATGAGGGTGGAATAGCTTTCCAGAATATTCGGAAATATTATGAAGCTGAACAGATCTGTGTGGTTACCCACCAAGCCTATCACCTCTGGGGGGGGGGGGTTTAAGCTTTCCGATTGGACTGACAGGCTCTGGGAAACAGAAGTTACACTGGTTGTATGGTGGCAAACTGAATCAGGCGTTATGGAAAAGATGGTTAGGACTCGGAGGATACTACCCAAAGAGATAGGGTTGGGAAAAAGACTGACCCTGGGTACACCACTGTGAGAAGGCACAATGCTTCTACGTGTGGCAGCCCTGACAAGTTAACAAGTGTGAGAGAAAATAGGATTTTTGAACCTAGCAGAGGTCTGGGAATCCAATGAGGTGGTCCCATTTGCTCCCATGCAGACAGAATACCAGGGGGCAGATTTACTATTACTGGCGCATCCCTGCATATTGGCAGGGATGCGCCAGTAATTGTGCGCTGCAGCTCCGCCACCCTTGATGCGCCGCATTTACAAAAACGGAACAGATGCGTCACGCATCTGTGTCGTAAAAGCGGCCAATTGCTGGAGTTGCGTCGCAAGCACGATGCAGCTCCAGCAATGATCAGGGGTGCCCTATGTGCGCAATGCTGCGTCAATCCTTACGCCTGCTTTAAGCAGGCGCAGGCTTTCGACGCAGCATGGGCCCAAAAGTGACTGAGTGAAATCTTGTAGATTTCACTCAGCCACTTTTGGGAGGCGTTCCTGTGCCGGAACGCCTCCCCCTGCGATGGTACGCCTCTTCTGGCGCAGGGCTTTACAACGTGACGCATCTGGGAGATGCGTCACGTTGTAAATACCCCACACCATGGCGCATCTTTTGCGCCGCCGCTGCGTCACAAAAGTCACGCAACGGCGGCGTAAAAGCGGCGCAAGGGGCTTGTAAATCTGCCCCTGATGCCTACAGCGCAATGGTTGAAATACGCTCAGTTGCGAGCTGCCTCCTTCACACTGTCCCCCAGAATGAGGAGACGGAGCAAGACTAACCATTGGAAATTAGGTTACTGGATGAACCAATGGGGGGGGAGTTGATTTTGCTAACATATGGGACTCTGATGAGAAACACACAAACCCCCCAGAGCAGTCTATAGGCTAGATGGTCATGGGATTATTGGGACTTGAATGAGGATGATTGGTGAGAGGCATTAATGTTTACAGTGAAGGTGACCATCCCGGTGACTCTCTGATTGATCCAATTTAAAATCTTACATAGTCTATTATACACTCACACTGCTTCATAGAATGGGCAGGGCTGGGGATCCCGATTGGCTTAGAGGATGCTATCAGGAGGACACGTTTTATAACATGCTCTGGAGCTGCCCTAGGGAGCTTGGAGGACACAACAGGGACACCATTGGAGCTCCAGCCTGGGCTTACACTGCTGGAAATATGAATATATATGGACCACACACACTTTCACAAGCTCTTAGTGAACTCAGGATGTATGGTGGCGAAATGTGACATAGCTAGGAATTGGGTCTCAGGGACATTTTCCCAACACCAAGACTGGGTGGTCGGTACGGAACATTGAAGAGTGATCGAAAGGGAAATGTATCATGGCAGGGGATGAAGTCAGAAATATGAGAAAGTCTGGGGGGTTGGTTCTCTGGGCTTGATTGAATGGTGTGGGAATGTATTGTCGTGCCATTCTAGTGTGCAATACAAGGGAAGAACATAGGTGAGAACCCTGGGTCAGGAGTGCCAGATATATGGAGAAGATACTGTAAAGCTTTGCTGTGGAACTGGTTTTTTGTTGTTTCCTGAACAAATGTGGTATTTACTGTGGTGGGGAGGATTTTTTAACATGTTATGTTTGTTTGTTAATCTTGCCTGGAAACTAATAAAAATGTTCAACCGCAAAAATAAAAAAGGATAGGAATTGTTTTATTGTATTCTATATTCAAAGTAAATATACACATAATTCATTTACAATAATAGGTAACAAAATATTTGTTGATTTCTTTAGTTAAATAAACTTATTTTTCTTTTCCCTATACTTAATGATAGGGAGATTCTACAGTCGGGTGGTGATGTCCCTACAGTAAAGTATAGGGAAAATTTAGGATGGAAGGGAGTTTGTTTGATGAACATGTTTTAAGTGGCTTTGCAGTAAAAAATTTAAATTGTAGAACTTCCAACGTTACGGTGCTATCTTCATCCTCATTTTTGGGGTAGTTTTATGTGCAGTATTAAGTTTGAAAATGGTGCTATTTTAGAGACAGTTCATTGAAATAGCAAATTAAATACTAAACAATACTGTTTGGTTATCTATATAATGTTGTAGCAAAGAATGTAGGAATTAAAAAGGGAGACTCTCGGTTCTTTTAAACACATTTGGGCTCTACAATGGAGAGATTGTTGAAGTTGTAATCTTGCAGGTGCATATAATAATGGGCCTGATTGGAATTAGAATGTTCTGGTTAAGTTTACCTTTCATGCATAAATTATTGAAAAATAATGGCAAAGATCAATGTCAGTGCCATTACGTAATTATTTGGCTGCTAAATTTACCACATAATTATGGATTTACTGCACTTGGTGCATAATTGGTCGACACAGCAGGATTCACCACATGACCTTGTCTTCAACGGTCCTTACGGCAAACCTGCCATTGGCAGCTAGCTGCTGCTGGGCATGGCCCACGTCCTTTGACCATAAGCCACAGACCCTGCACTATGGCAATGCCAATCCCCACTGGTCTACAGCCAGGCAATGATTTGTTTATCTTTTTTTCATTTTAGGGTTGCGGATACAAGAACTGGGTTTGTAGCTCTGACTAAGGGCAAACTTCGTGAACCAATGCGGTATCCACAATAGGATCCTGATAGAGTGAGCTTGGGTCCATACCATGGGTTGTCAGTATCAGGCTGTGATACACATACTGGATCTATGGTCTCCCGCTGGGATTGCTGAGACTCACAGATTCCGGTAGCACTGGAATCTGTGAATCCAGCCACTGAATCTGAGAATACCAATGGCACAATTTGAGTTGGTTTGATTTTTTTTAAATTGGGGGATTCTCCCCACATGGTAATTAGCATGTACTCACCATGCCCCCTTACATGGCCTTTCATATATTTTTTCAGGAAGCGAGGACCGAGTCCCCACTACCTACAATGGCAGCCGCAAATTTTCTCCCCATGTTGCGGCCAGCCAATCAAATTACTTTGGTTTTGTGAACCCAGGTTTGCTGTACAAAAATGGATGGCGGGAGAAAAAAACTGAGGTCACCAAACTGAATATGAATATTTTATTTATTTTTGAGCTACTCGAAGTAGTGATTCAGATATCTTTAAAATGTAACCTGTTCCTGTCCAACCAAAACACTTTTTAAACTCTATCTTCTTAAAAACTACTGAATTAATGTATACAAAATCAAGCAAAGGCACCTCCTTGAGTAATGTTCTAACTACGTGACAAATTTGATATAATTCTGTACAGACATTTTTTCAGTTTTGAAGACCACTCAATCCTATGGGAAATGTAATTTTTGGAAATCGGCACAAAACTTGAGAAGAAGAATCCGAACTGGATGTACTTATTTGAGAATGTTTCATACAGCTATAGCAAATGACTCCAAAGTGATAAACTGGGCTAAGCAAAATCCTGTCTGCACTTGACTCTGAGGGTAGTGAGTGCAAGTAGTCAGTCTTCTCAGGGAGGTAGTGCTCAGAACTCAGCAGTCAACCAACAGCCATAATAACTTAATGTTTAGCCCAGTGCTTGTGTTTATGTGAAACAAAGCCCTTTAATCACGTAGTGAACTAAATGCTACACCATTCATTTGCATTGGCTTATAAAGCATGGCACACTGGCTATGACCGTAAAACACAAACAATTGAAGAAGGGTCTGAGGGAAATTTAAAGACCTGCCCAGTTCGTATCCCCCTAACTATAATCCTAACAACAAAAAGAACCAGGGGTCTATAACGGAGCTTCAAGTACTCCGAGCTGCGGCAAAACTCCTACATAAGTGAGTTAGGCGCTAATAGAGCTATACAAGTCTCTATATCAGAATGTGTGCCAGGACAAACCTGTCGAAGGACCTACTGAGATTGTTGGTAAGACCCGTACAGAGATGTGTTGGATTCCCATCAAATAGGTATGTAGATCAAGTGTTCTCATTTGGTCATCCAAAAATGGGGTGGTATGTCTCTTGATCAATGAGACCCATCCATCGCCCTTACTCAATTGGGTCGCACCATCAATCGCTAAGGTACCCATGAACAAATGATAAAGATGGGATCGAGTGCAGTGCAAAAATCAAAAGATGTGTGAGTTAAAAACAAGGGGTAAAAGGATCAATAGGCGAAAAACTCTAATGTAATTTGTCCTTTCCCTCAAACAAACAAGAACAATGCAGAGGAAGCAGTCTAAACATATAACTGCATTTACAAGGCCAACATGTTTCAGCCGGTAGGGACAAGATCCCATGGCTTTCTTCAGGGCCAGAGTTCTAAGCATTAGCTACTGCATACATAAAGTGAACGTAACGACAGTCTGTAAAAGATATACATAAATAGTCCAAAATCGTGTTCCTCTGTACCAAACGGTGTCTCTTACATCTGAATAGTACAGGGAGTGTACCTCACCTCTCCTGGAACCTCCCACGAAGCCCGGGTCCTGCAATGAGACAACGCCGGAAAGAGCGGGGCCTCCTTTTTCCTGAGCTGGGTTCCAGGAGAGGTGAGGTACCCCTGTGAGCCTTTCCCAGGAATTGGGGTCCCTGGGGCCATTAATGGCTCAGGGAGGAAGCTATGCGACCCCACTTCCTTACAAGAATTGGTCCCAGGGGTGGACCCCCTCAGGCCTCTAATGGCTTGGAGAGAGCGGCCACACGACCGCCCTCCCCATTTTAAATAATTTTGGTAGGCTCTCTGGGGACTTTTGAGGCTCGGGAGGGAGACTCCATGGCCTCCCTTCCACTTTTGTAACATTTAAGCTCTGGGTATGGGCTTGCCAGAGCCTTTAATAGCTCAGGGAGTGGGACCATGTGGCCCCCTCCTCATCTAAACTAATTTAGGCGCCAGAGTGGGCTCCCTGGGGTCTAAGGAGGCATGGAGAGGGGACTGAATGGCCCCCTCCCCTAGCATGTACATTTTGGCCCTTAGAGTTGGGCTCCCTGGGCCTTTAATGGCTTAAGCAGGGGGACCACACAGCCATCATCCCCTAACATACACTGATCTTAATTAACTGGTTCCTTAATGGTAGAGAATATAAATCACATTTTTGTATACTCTTGTTCACCACTTGCAGTCAGTTGATTCAAATGTATGCTTTAATTCAAAAGAGCATGATCTATGCAAGTGAGTTTCTTTAAAAATAAACTGAAAAACATATTTGGGTATATTTTTCCACTTTTAGGATAATGTAAGAAAAATAATGGTGTTAAGTCTGCCAAGCAAAAAATCCCAACTACAAGAAGGCATTTTACAATGAATCCTTGAAGGTCGAAATGACTTTCCACCTTTTATATTTATTAAGAGAATCTTATAAAATTGCTTCCCTCAAGGTTCTGCCCTAAGTCCCACCCTTTTTAATATTTATGCAAAGCCATTGGCTGATATGGCGAACTCTTTTGGGTTTTTCTCTGGTATCATACGCAAATGATTCTCAGCTTATTATATCATTGTCTGAGGGGCCTGTAGATGGTGCTGTAAATTTCCAGAATTGTATGATAGCTGTTGCCTAGTGGATGCAGTCTAACTGTTTAAAGTTGAATGCCAACAAAACCAGACTTTTCTTGCTAGGGAAACATTCGCTAAAGTGGGGAGATAACTGGTGGCCTAATGTGCTATGGTCTCCTCCCAAACCCAAACCTGCTGTTAAAAATCTGGGTATCTGGTTCAAGGACTCGTTATCTTTAAAGCCATAAGTTAAAGCGCTCACTTCTGCTTACTTTGGCACCCTTAAAAGCCTCAAACTTGTCATTGGCTTCATCCATCCCCAGGTTCAGTCCTCAATTACCTCTGACCTCAACTACTGTCATGTTGTAACAGTCGGTACTTGGGTGCCACTGGCACGTAAAAAACTGGCTGCAAATTGTTCGAAACATGGTAGTGGATAGATTATTATTTCACCTACCGAAATCTTGTTCAGTCTCTAAGCTACTGTGTAAGCTGCATTGGCTTCTGATTGGAAGCGCATTCAGTTCAAGGCTCTGGGCGTATCTTCACCATGTAGAAGACTTTTCCATCCCAACACTGTCCTATCTGGTAATGTGCGGAGTTCTCCACAGTCGTAAGGATACTACATGTAAAACTGCATTCGTAGTTTCTAAAAAAAATAGTAAACTTACACCAAAAGTGTGTTTACCCCTGTGAACAAGGCTCCATGCCTCTTGTTAAGAGAAAACCAAAAACCAAGGAAAGGTGCAAGAGTATGATTATTAGGTTCACTGGTCGGACCTTTCGCCTTGAAATCTCTACACGCCATTCAAACCACTAAACAATAAAGCAGCTATAACACAGCTATGTTACACCAAAGTCCACGTACATGCATACATCTCTCAAACCTTAAAATTCTCTAACCCAACAAACTCCTCTCCACCCATGTTTGCAACTAATCTAACCTCCAACCTTTCCACATCAAAACCCCTTTTGCCACTGTTCCTCCTCCAAAATACACCACACAATCCCTTCAACGCACCATGATATGAAGAGGAAAGAAACGCAACAACTAAAAACCTTACACATCAGTGCAAGATCCATGAACAAAAAAATCTTCAACATTTTTGATCTACTCTCAAAAACCACACCCAAACTCATCTTCATTACAGAAACATGGCTCAGTGAAGATTTTGCACCCACATTCCATGAAGCCATCACCGCAAGAGTTTGGCATCTGCAACAAAAATTGTATTGGCAAAAATGGGGGAGGTCTGGCCGTCGTCAATAAAAAAATTCTCTAAAAATAACGGCTGCGAATCCTTAATATTAAGATGTAACCACCATCCAACTATCACTCATATTCCTTTCTCCTAATATACAGTCCACCATCCAGCAATGCACACTTTAAAGTTGTCTCAGTGGATACAGTGACCAAGGCGTATACATTCTATGAGATCTTAAAATAGGGGTTGAGAAGAAGAATCTAACCACAACCATAGCTTTCCGGCCCAACTCACTTGCCTGGACATACTCTAGATGCCATATCTACTCCCTCGGGACAGGCCACAGTAACATACAACTGCTCCATAACCTGGAGCGACCGCAACATTATCATCTTCAAGATCAACACACACACACCTTCTACAACTGGATTGCTGCTGCACTGGACAAACAGATTCAAATAAAGACCACATCTGTGGTTACACACAAAAAGAACACCACATGGATTATTGACAACATCAAAAAAAATTACTTAATGTCAAACCTTTCTGTCTCAGACCAGGCAGAGGTGCAGAGTCAGACATTATATCCATGTGGGATGACCTCAAACTTACACGGACAAGAACAGAGTGGCTGCACTATTGCTTCTGGATTAACAGCTGCATTTTACACTAACTCAACCACATGATACTGCAAAACTTCATCATCTTAGAATATGTGAAAATGTTCTAAAATAGATTGCTTCTTACCTCAGAGACAGACAAAGTGTAGTTTACGTACCATCTTCCACATCAGCTCCTTACACCCAACAATGTGGTGTCCCTCCGGGGTACATCATATTCCTTATATTATTCAATATCTACCTGACACCCTTACCAAACCTGTTTCAATCATTCAACACCACTTGTTATAAGTATGCGGATGACAGACAAATTATTTGAAGAATAGGTAGCCCAGAAGACCTCTACAACTCAAAACTTGACAACTGCCTTTGTTCTATAAACATGTGGATGATGAGAAACCACCTAAAGTTCATCACCACAAAGACAGAAATTAAGACCTGTGGACAATGGCAAAAATGCAAACTTACCACCATATGGCACGTGGATCTTGAGGCCCTTAAAACAGCATCAAGTTTAGTCAAAAACCTAGGGGTAACCATGGATTGAGACCTATCCTTGTTACCACATGTCAACACAGCACAAAGAGTGCCGTCTACACAATAAAAACACTGTATATTCTCATATCTTGGATACCAACATAAACTATAGCCATCCTTACCCACATAAGCTCCAGGCTTGACTATGACAATAGTCTATACCTTGGGGCAACCAGATCCATCCTACACAAAATACAACTAATCCAAAGTGCTGTGCAAGATTCCTTCTCTGTTTTCACCTAAGAGAACCTAGGTCTCCAGTCCTGGAATCACTCAACTGACTTCCTATAGCTGGAAGGACAGTATTCCAGGCACTCTGCATTGTCCACAGCACCTCCCTGGGTAAGGACTACTATACCTACAAGTTAAATCCAAGCAATGCAAACAGAACAGAAAATTGAGCTCCAGGTTTAAACCACAAATCCTCATACCACTTTACCATAAGGAATCCATAGGAGGCTCTGCTTTCTCAGTTCAAACTGCAAAGCTCAGGAACTCACTAACAGTCAAGATTCAAAGCATCCACAAACATATACACTTCAGAAGACAGTTGAAAACATGGTTATTTGCAAGATAATTACATAGTCTTACAACTCTGGAATTGATTCCAGAAAGATAATTGAAGGTTCAAGTTCAATATACAGTTTGCAGCCCTCAGAAATGTAAAACCTCAACCAACACATTACTTTCTATATCCAGTTAAGATAAGAATGGCTGACCTATGGGTATCCTGGGTATTAACATTAATATCAATTCATATATAGCTGGGTCCGGTGACGTAGTGGACAAATGCATCCACTGTAGGGGCCTGTGGTCAACTTCATGCTCACAGGTTCAAATCCCAGCAAGTCCACTCAGCCTTTCCTCCTTCTGAGCTCAATAAAACGTGTGCTGTTGGGTAACAATAAACGTCTGTTATTCAGTGCCAAGACACGTTTCTGGGTGAAGAGGTGCTTTACAATTACACATGTTATGTTATATATAACCCTTCTGGCCCATACTAATACCATAGCACTCAAAGTTTGGCAGCCAACTATAGCTTAATCATCTTACACTCACATAAGATATATGTGCTATGTGTCTTGTCCATCACCCAGTACTTTACCAGTCATCACCAAACAAACTGGCATGCAATGACTGAAGAAATCTGTCACATACTGCGGGCAAATCGGAAGACTCTAATCTAATCCATAACTGAATGTCCCAAACAAGCTACACACTTAACACTTCTTTATGTCTCACAATGACATCCACACTGGAGAGATAGTAGCAAAGATTATCCCAGAAGATATCTCTTTACCGTTTCTCTCTCCAACCATGCCTGCTCAGGACCAACAACTTTAAAGAGAACATCATGTGAGACAACCCCAGGGCGGGACTGGCCGTTGCGGGCAATCCCCCGGTACGCCGCAAGGATGGTGGCCGGTTTTGGGCCCAGAGGGCCGTTTTGTTACAGGGCCGTTTTTTGCAGCATAGCATAGCTGCAAAAGCGGCCCTGTAACAAAATCGGCCGAAAACCGGCCCCTCCAAAGAGCTCGGTCGCACCCCCAGGGGGCCGGCCGAGCACTTTGCCAGTGCCGGTCCTGGACAACCCAGTGCAGTAATCCGCTAAAAAGACTATGATAATAACAAATACAATAAAGGGAACTACAGATCTGCTATAAGCTGCCACCCTCCTGAAAACCATAAAGTGTGCATCTATATATCGCACCTTTTATCCATCACACCGCTAAGCGCTATGAACAATACCTTGATTTCTGCACCTTGGTGGATATCACACATGACATGGAAGCACTCCCCACATAGAATCATAAACTGAGAAAACACCCTTCCAACAACTTATCCTACATGGTGTAAATCGTTACCCATGTAGGCAAGCACTTTCAGTTTAACACCAAAACATATCAATAAGGAACTGAAAGGTGACTCGTCAACCTCTATGAAGGGCCTTCTTCTACGTGGTACCCTGTGCTGGTGCTTTTTCTGTAACCTTAGTCCATTTGAGATAAACCCATTTTTGTTTAAGTCTGCAGATTATTCAATGGATGATGAATTATTTGGCAAAATGCAGTAAAATGATAATTCTGGTTTATGCAGCAGTAGAATCGCAAAATGTTAGTGGATCTGAATACAACACAATACAATGCCAATCCCTCAAAAGGTTGGCATCTCATTAACAAAGAGGTAGTTACCTCTGTGAATATGTGTGTCTTTCTGGGATGGAGAAAAAAATGTGGCCGACGAGACTCCCGAAGTCATTCACTGAATGCTATGGGGCAGATTTACGTTTCCTGGCGCATCCCTACATATCAGCAGGGATGCACCAGGAAAAATGCGTGACACAAGTTTACCCTTGCGCCACCACAGATGCGCCGCATTTACAATGTGGCGCATCATGGCGCAAGGATAAACAGATGTGAGTCGCATCTGCCGGCGTAAGGTTGGCGCAGTGCTGGAGTTGTGACGCGGGCGCGACGCAACTCCAGCACTGTTCCAACCCTGCCCATGTACAACATGGTGTGTCAAGCCTTACGCCTGCTTCAAGCAGGCGCAAGGTTTTGATGCAGCGTCATCGGAAAAGTGCCTGGGTGAAATCTTGTAGATTTCACTCAGGCACTTTTCCGAGGCGTTCCTGCGCCGGAACGGTCCCCCTGTGCTGGAACGCCCACATGAAACCTGACGCAGGTTTCATGTGGTGCAGGGCTTTACAACGTGACGCATCTCCCTAGATGCGTCAAGTTATAAATAGGGCGCAACGTGGCGCATAGTGTACGCCGCCTCTGCGTCACAGAAGTGACGCAACGGCGGCACAAACGAGTCGCAAGGGGCTTGTAAATCTGCCCCTATATTTCTTATCTTTAAAGAAGCCCCTGTCTCTTTGAAGGGCAGGAACTGTCTTAAAAAAATAGTCTCCATTCAGTGAATGCGAATGTCATGGATGGAGAGGTCTGTAGTCCCTCGCAGACCTCCGTCCCCGAATTTGCAGCACACCGGCCCCAAATTACTTTAGTAAGAATGCACGTGCATAAAAGAATAAACTAACAAACTAACAAACAACTCAGAGGCGATTCTTGAACCGTGCAGGGAGTTCTAATGAAAAACAACCACGATGTAAATAATATTTCTATTATAAAGTCATTTAAATTGAGAATGCATAATGAACAGTGCCTAGCCTGTTATGGAAGTTATAGAAAAAACACAATCTTGGTCATATCACTTCTCTCCATGTTTGGCTCAGTATAGCTGCCTCTTTTATGTCAATTCCGCGCGTGCCATGCATCCTTGGTTAGCTGTTTACATTATGGGCAATGTTAATTTAAACTCTTAACAGCTGTTGCTTAATATCTGATCTTTTCAAAAAAGGCGCAGCTTTGTATTCGCCGCTGACTGTGAGGCCTTCTCAGCGTGGGGCAAAGAATCAATTTATGCAAATGATTTCTTTTGGTGTTCATCGCATCCTATCTTTAGACCCACCCGTCGCGCGCATGTCGCTTTAAAAACTGAGCGGGAGAGGAACGGATTATGAAACCGAAGGCGTGCGGGGCGGTCTCTAGTCCTTTAGAAGTGTTTTTTTCTCGAAAGTGGTGGGCATAGTGCGCGTCCCATCAGCCCTTGCGCCGCCAGGGTAGGGGGCATAACTTCCCTTTTACGCCACTGGAGTCATCCTAAATCAGAGCCTCCTAGTTGGGTATTTGTCGAGCGTGATCTCTATAATCCTGTTTGAGGTTCCTCAGGAAAACTGACAGGGGTTTTTGACCAAAACTTTTCACAAGTTTCAAGACATGGTTGGAAAGTTTCACACGTTTCAAGACATGGTTGCAAAGTTGCTGTAAAATAATCTAACAACGTTCAGAGGCAGCTGTACGAATATCCGTTCACAAATATGTTTGCGAGCAGTAAAGGTTTTTAAGAACTGACCTATGTACTAATAGGTTGGGTCTTAAAAATACAAATCAAAGTGGGTCACATCACCTACCTCATGAATATTAATGAAGTCGTTTGCAAATTGCGACTAATTATGGTTGAAGGTAATCACAGGGATAGTCGCCTGCTGGGGCCATCAGACCAAAATGCACCCCATTTTTCTTAAAGGAAACAGGACTGTGTTTAAAGAGAAAAGTTAATTTTTCTAATTGTTTAAGATTTTGCAGTGAATTCCCCTACCACTACCAACACCTCAACAAACATTCTTTTACATTTACAAACTGGAAGGGGTAACTAGGGAGCCTCTAATAGCTTCATCAATGCAGGGAGTGAAGTGGTGATATCCCAGAGAAAGATCAACACTTTTTCAACATATACCAAGATAAAGTGACACTCACCATGTGCCAGCATCCCCCATCCCTGTGCCTGCAGGAGCAAGCTACAAGCCAATAGCTCCATGGCCAAGGGAAAAATCAGGGGCGACAAGGGGCTTCTTTGCTTGTGCTTCTTCGAAATACATCCAAGATACCTGGGTCATATACGCTATACCCTTACTCTCCAGCATAGTCATCGGGTATTCCCAGCCCAAGGTATCAAATGCTATTTCAATATCTAATGATACCGTCACCTGGGTCCGAGCCACTACTGGGTTGATCTCTATCAAGCGAAGTAGCCGACAAATATTTAGGAGGGCACTATGAACCTGGATTGGTGAGTGTGTGCAAGGGCGCCAACCACAGGGAGGAGCGTATTGGATTGCAACTTCCCCAATATCTTTTAGTCTAGCACAATACCAAAGTAAAACAGCAGGCCTGTACATATACACTTCTGTATACATGTGTCGCACCTCGCCCGAAGGAAAAAACAAAAGTCCCACAAAGAGAGTCCAATACTTAGAGTATTATGCTCCATTGGTGTGCACCTCCACCGCTCCCGCTGTCTCCAGAAAGCAGTCTCCAAGACCAAAGTTCGATTTGTCGCAACTGTGGATTAGCGTCCCGAAATAGTATCAGTTATGGCACAGGCGCCGAGCATTAATGAACTACGCTGGATTCACGAGGGAACAGTTCTAACATGGGAGATATACTGAACAGTACAGCGTGATTATAATTCCTTACATCCATAGAAAATTGATCGAATGGCAAAAACGAGCCCTGATGAAGTCCACTATAGCTGGACTGTTAGAAGGTGGTTCTGACACTAGGGGCCGCACAGATTTTTCGCTTTTTGAGCACCTAATTGTTGAGCTTTTACTGTGGGGGAGCCTCATAATCTGGGACTCACCCACAGGGAACTCATAATGAAGGAGACTGCATGGAGATTTTACGGTATACAACGTTTAGCACGCATTTGTTACAACGCACTACCATTACAACGCAGGCATTACCACGCATACCATTACAACGCATTGCGCTGGGGGGCGCTCTTGGATAGGGAATAAGTTTAATTTTATATCCAACACCTTCCCTAGTGTCCACGGGGACTGGAGTTGGAATATAAAATTATACTTACCACTATCCAGCACCTCAAAGCGCTATGCGTTGTAACGGTACTCGTTGTAAATACCGCGTTGTAAAGGTATGCGTTGTAATAGTATGCGTGCTAACGTCATACATCCAGATTTTACTGGTGCCCCCTGGCGTGACTAGGCTGCGGCGCAGCAGCTGGAGTATGGGGCACCGTGCTGGTTACATGCAGACACGGGTGTACATGCGTGTGCACACATGTAGGCACTGCGCAGGGGAGATTCCTAGCGTGCGCAATTCAGGAGCAGCTACAGAGAGAATGGTGTGGCAGGACTTCTGCAGAATTGGGTGGTGACATGGAATAGGCTTTATACACTGGAAGGAAACATGCCAGGAAAAGTCAGTGTGTTTTACTGTGTTTTTGACTTCATTATTCCCTTATGGAAAGGTGGAATCCATGCTAGGGTAACTTCCACAAGGCCTACAGATTACAGACATGCAGTAAAGTCCAGTGTAGCGGATGTGAAAATGAGTATTCCGCAGAGTCCAAAGTCATATTTGTACTGCTTATGGTTTCTCCAGAAATGTCATATTTCTCTGAGTCCCTGGCTGGGGTCTGGCCCTGGCAGGTTAGATTACTGACCTTTATTCCCAGAGCAAAGATCTTTCCTCCAAGGAGAAAAGATAGGTGGAGCTACAAGCCAATCCATCAACTGCTGTCGCTGGGTGCCAGGCGCCAAGCTGAACCACAGTGAGGGCAGTGAGGGAGGAAGGAGTTGGGTTTCAGAGGCCATGTTGCCAGAGACACTGGACGGCTCCATTTTGAATAACCTGGAGAATGGACAAGAAGGAGGGAGCAGGGGCAGGGAAGTGACGTGTCGCTGTTTGATAGGACACATCGAGACTTCCTGCCAGACCCCTACTCAACTTTTAAAAAGTACTTGCACAAGAAGAGACGCTCTCTCTAGGGTGTGGTCAGCTGAGGCGGAAGGTGCTGGAGCTCAGCGCATTGGACAGTTGGAAGGAGGACACCCCTGACTGCTCCCCAGGCCCCTAACAGCGCCAGAAGAAGAGCCCAGGACCGGTGCACAGAAGAAGAGGCCTCTGGGCAGGGAGAAGAGAGGCGCAGGGAGTCAGTGAAGACCGCTCCCTGCAGAATGCATTCTCTTGGAGACCCGGAGGACGAAGGAGAGTGCTCCCAGTGGCTGGGGGCGCCACCAGGAGCGAGAAGACGCAAGAATGGGGCAGATTGGACCCCCAGGTGCTGAGATATGGCCCGCAGGGTCAAAACAGCGCATTCTTTGCTTGTGGTGGCCCCAAGAGGACGGGGTCACCACCACATGAATGTGCAGGTGCTGGGGGAGGTGCTGGAGAAGCGCAGTCTCCCCCTGCACAAAGAGAAAAGTCCAATCCTAAGTGTCTTGGGGATTGGAAAGAATAACCCCTCAAGGGCTCAGCCTGCATTTAACACCTTCTGGGCTGTAACTTTTGTTCTTCAGCTGAGGGTGAATTGAAAAGTGCTTCATGGAGTGAAGGGCTGAGGTGGTGGATGTCTGGAGACGGACATCCCCTGGAGGTGAAGAAGTGTAATTGCCCACAAAGGCTTTTACTAATGTTATTCTTTATAGAGAGACTGGAGTTCATCTGTTTAATGTGAAGTACATGATTAAGGTGGAGTCATAAGCAAAGTGGATTTAAGTGGCTAGACATTCCTGCTGGGGTATCTTACTGTATTTACTTAAACCTGTGATTTTATCTGTGATGCCTTTAGGGGCTGTATTTGCAATGCATTCTAATGATATCCAAATGTTATGAGTACTGTCACTCCAAAGTGATGCTTAAACATGTATTCTTGCTGCTGCTCTTAGGTGAAGAACCAAGACTGTTAGCCCTTAAGATGTAGAGGTGCATACTTTATGGTCAGTAGGAAATGCTCAGTCAGGGTAATGTGTCACCAAGGCAAGCGTACCCATTTTTAGGTTTTGCCTAGCCAATGCGTACGAAGTACGCATGTGCTAGGAAAAACCTAATGAGTATAGTATGGAGCTGGGAATCCGCCCCTGTCTTCCATTGGCTAGCTCCATAAATGGAGGCTAGCCATTGGAAGACACATCTGTCCGTCAATGCCGGACCAGATTCGGGGGCGTTCCCGAGATTTTTTGGCTTTTGTCTACGTCAGCCGAAAGCCTGTTCTCGGGAACGCCCCCGAATCTGGTCCGGCATTGCCGGCACCCGCCTGAAGGAGAAAGAGCCTCACTTACATGGCGTGGAGCGCTTTTGCTGACCTCTAAAGCCGGTGCCCACCTGGCATTGTCCCTTTGTCTCCCCGCCGCGGCCCCCGAAGCCGAGTTCCCCAACCGAAGGAAGCAGCCACCCGCCTCCAGCCAGGGCCGCGATGGGATTGGCCCAGCCGGCCGAGCCTCCGCCGCGTCATCGGGAGGAGGAGTGGAGAGCAGGAAGCAAGAGATCTGCCGGAAGATGTCCAGGTGAGTGCTTTGTTTTTTTGTTTGTTGCTTTATGTCCGTGTGTGTCTGTTCCCGCCCCCCCTCCTGCTGTCAGTGTGTGGCCGTTCCCGACCCCCTCCCGCTCTCCGTGCCTTTCCGCCCCCCCTCCGTTGCATTGTAAATGCTTTTTTATGTGCTTGCACCCATCGGTGTGATCCACCACTTCCTATGTAGGCGTCCACCCTGTCCAACCTTCCCTCCCTGTAAGCCTCCACCCAGTGCGCAAGCATATGCATGCCCCCCAATCTGCCGTGTCCCCCCCTTGCTATGGGTCCTTTCCTCTGCGCTCCGCCCCTAGCCACTCCACCCTCCAACTCTTCAAACTCTACTGGCTGATGCAACCCAGCTTGCTGCTGGCTAGGCCGCAGGCTCTGTTCCACCACTTGGCACGCTGTGCTGATTCAGAGGCTATCGGCTCCTGCCGCTTTCCACCCACACTAGAGCTGCTTCCTCTGCTCTGACGCGGACACGGGCAGTCAGGTAAGTTTTCTTATTTTTAAAAATTTTACTTTTTAACCCCCGCGCGAGCCCCCCCCACCCCCAAGTCCCCCCCGCACCCCCAAGTCCCGTCCCCCCCCTCACCCCGCGCGTGTCCTGTCCCCCCCCACGTGAGTCCCCCCCCCCGAGTCGTAAGGATCGGAATGACTTAGGATGATTTCTAGGTGCACGCGACAGCAGACGTTTGAATGGCAGGTTATGGTAACTATAGCGTAATGAGACAGAGTTCAGCGGATGAGGACCTGCGAGTTTCAGAGGAAGTGAATACATGTGTGGAAGAGCATTATAATATGGAGTATTGGCTTACGGAGAAGTAGAGCAATTTGACGAACGAGAGCCAGCGAATAGTGCAACAATAACATCTAGTGGTCAGACTGTATCTGTAGCTGAAGTACTGCGGGCAGTAGAACTAGGGTACTTACGGAGGAGAAAAGAAATATAATCACTCATGACTAGTCACTATATGTCGGTTTCTGTATATATATTGATGTCCTGGAAGGTGAAGACAATGGTGCAACAGTGAACAGTCAAAGTATGTTGGTATGCAGTACGGATACCAGTGGCTAGTATATAATATTAACGTAGAAAGAGAAGACGGACACAGGCGTAGTAGAGAGTGAGTTGTCCCAGTGTAACACGGGCAGTGATCACAGAAGGGGGAGATACTGATGCAACAATGACATCATTGATCGTCCCAGAGGATTTCTTTCAAGCAATTGCCCAAGAGACGGAGGACAGCATGGCAGTATGCTTGGACCCAACTGCAGAGGGCCCCAAGGTCTTGATAGCCTTTGAAGACATCTGTTCCAGGATTAGTAAGAACTTGGAACGAAGGTCGGTTGGGCAAGGGAATACAAAGACCCATAAATGGTTCAACAAGGAATGTTCGAGGGTCCATAGTGCTCTGATGAAAGCCATTAAACAAAAACCCAGAGATAAGTCCTTAGTGGCCAAGTTAAGGAGGGATTATAAAACCACAACCCAAAATCGTAAAAGTCAAATTAAGGAGGAAGCATGGAATAGCCTACTATCTGTGGAAGTCCTGAGAGACAGCAAAAAGTTTTGGGCCATTGTAAATCAGCCCTTTTTTTCCGACAATGGGCAAACGGATTTAGACTGTGTCATAGAAGACAACAGATGGCTAGCCCATTTTGGCAAAATCTATGAGTCTACAGCCCCTGCCTCAATTGACAAAACCAACGACCATACCAATCTGGTCATGGACTTTAACACCATGGAAGTTGAAAGGGCGATTAGAGAGACCAACAAACATAAGGCCCCGGGCCCTGATGGGGTACCAGCAGACCTCTATATACAGTACCCACAATTCTGGTCCAAAATTCTATCTAACGTTTTCAATGCTATCCCGACAGCTGGCTTCCCATCCTCCTGGTCTACCTCCATAATTGTGCCTATATTTAAGAAAGGGAACAGGGCGGACCCGGCCTGCTACAGACCAATCTCCTTGCTGGACTCTGCCGTCAAGATCTTAGGCAGAGTCATTTTGCACAGAATGGAGGATTGGCTGGAGGAGAGCGGGATCCTTTCAGACCTGCAGTACGGGTTCAGGGCACACAGAGGGACAATTGACCAATGCCTGAACCTTCATTTAATTATTAGTAAATACACTGTGGTGAAGGGGGGGTTTCTTTATTTGGGATTTATGGACCTATCCTCGGCGTTTGATTTGGTAAATCGTTCAAAATTATGGACCATCTTACACAACTCAGGATTGGACACTACTTTGGTTAGTTTTTTACATGATCTTCACTCTAATTTGTTTGCGACGGTTAGGACATCAAGGGACGGTAGGTGTACAGCAAAGTTTAGATCAGGGAGAGGGGTCAGACAAGGGTGCATCCTGGCCCCTCTACTCTTCAAACTGTACATCAATGCCTTGGGGAAATTTCTGAACCCAGCCACCTTGGATATTCCGCGTATGGGGGGCCTACCTATTCCGGTCCTCCTATACGCGGATGACGCTGTCCTCATAGCGCGGACTGGCATAGGGCTTCAAAAACTTTTGGACCATTTCGGCCAGTTCATGGAAGCGCTTGACTTAAAAATTAATACAGCCAAGTCCCATGTTATGGTCGTTGGCTCGCGAAAGAAAAATATGAAGATTAGATCTTTCAGCTCCAATAATTCACCAATTTCAAGGGTGCCCTCCTTTTGCTATCTGGGTGTCACTCACTTTTGACGAGAGAGGAACCTGGAAGCCACAAATGAAACTCAAGGAAAATGGAGTAATTAGATCAACAACAGCACTCCTGAGCTTTTCGAAAAAATTGGGCTCGAAACCTATGGAAGCAATGACCAGGATTTATAGAGCCAAATGCTTGGCAATTGCTTCCTACGGGGCAGACATTTGGGGCTATGTTCCAGTCTCAGGAATACAAATTGCCGAAAATAACTTCATACGGGCCCTGTTGACTCTCCCAAAATCTTCCCCCACACATTCAACGCATAATGAACTAGGTATGGGGTACGTTACTGATCTTCTAAAAATGTCCCCAGTACTTTGCTGGATCAAAACCTGGACCAATGAAGAAATCAGCCTGAATCACTGCATCCTTAAGGATTGTATATCTCTTGACAAAGCTCATACTATCCCATGGCTGGCATATGTTAGAGCGGCATGTGCGAGGCTAGGGCGTCCGGAAATGTACTCTCTTCCGCAACATCTCAAAAAAGAGGATGCAAAGTGGGTGAAGCAACATTTTCGATCTTTGTTGGAATGCGAAAGAGAATCGGCTGAAATCAGTAAACCTACAGTCAGATTACTTTTTCAACTCTCCACCACTACAGAGATGGAACCCTACTTAAAATATGTTACAAAGCCCTACCATCGATTTCTGCTCATAAGGTTTAGATTTAATTTGATCCATCTCATCCTTGGTACGCATACAGATTGGGGTACCCCAGAAAATTTTCCCCCTTGTACATGCGACTGTTTCTCAACACAGGACACTCTGCATTTGGTTATGCTGTGCGAGCACTATCTGGCCCCGTGGAAAAAATTTCTTGTGCCCATTTTAAAACCTTTAAATTTCGTTCAGGTACGGCCAGCATTACTATATTTACAGATGTTGAACTCAGTGCCAGTTGCTTATGGCGTAGCCTGTTTTTTAGTAGCTGCCACCAGACAGAAAAAAGTAAGAACTGCCGCATTATTAACTTATGAAAATTGACTGTTAGTATATACTCTGGTGAGATTTATATGCTGTTATCCTTAGGTGTTCCCTGTATCTACCAAATCCCTTCTTATTACGTCCCCTTTCCTTTGTTTTAAGTAGGAATGCAATCAACTCTCTTTACTTATTTAATTGTTTTTTAAAAACATTTTTCCTCTCTATCATGTATTGCTTTTATGGTTTTAATTAACCGAATAAAGTTTTTTGACTGACTGACTGACTGACTGACATCATTGACCAGGCTTTATATGATTTTTAATATAATGCGATGTTTCTTTAAGATTTCTATGATGCTCCTTTTGGTATGTCCACAGCATGAGCTATGAATGCAGCGTGGGCGGTCTTTGCATGCCCTCATGGTATTATTGTATAGCGCTATATTTATCTTTGAATCTATGCTTGTCATGTTGGCATAGTGCAGTGTTTACTTTGAAATGTTCTCCACGTGCGCTTTGTGTGCAGTTAATTTGTTTCCTGTGACTGAAGCCAGTAAGCCGTTGGGATCTGAGGATTACTGGAACAAGCGACAATTGGTTAAGTTAACTTCAGAACAGGTTGAGATTATGTCTAAAAGGAGAGATGGAGTCATGAGTGCTGATTGGGCACACTGGCTACAACCCTCTGTTTAAACCTCAGGTGAAAGAAATACTTGTTTGAATTCCACTCAGGGAAGCTCTTGTGTAAGTGAGTTTCTCCTGTTGGCGTCCACCTATGAGCTCGGTGGGTTCACGTGCCAGGAGAATGTCAAAGCAGTTTGAGGATTTAGTGCTTTCCTGAGCATTCACACGTGTCGTTTTAGTTTCTTGCTTTAGTTTTATTTCGGATCAAAAGGGAAAAGATGGTGTAATATAATGCGATGTTTGGCTGTGTGTGTGGGGGGCTCTGTGTGGGTGTGTGTGTGGGGGGGCTCTGTGTGTGTTTGGGGGGGCTCTCTGTGGGTGTTTGTGTGTGTCATTTGCGAGATAAAGCTAGTGGCATTGTAAATGACAATGCCATTTATTTATGTTAAAAAAAAAACATAAATAAAAATAATGTCAAGAGCAATGCCATTAGCTCTAACTTTCAACAAAGGCAAAACCATTGCATTGTAAATGCTTGCTAATGCTTGTTGAGGTAATGGGGGGACGCCACTGGGATGGTGCCAGTGTGCAGGGCCCTCGCTCCAGGTAATTTTCAACTAATTGCATTGGGGCAAGATGATGTACATACATGGGAGTGGTGGTACTAGACCCCACCCCCCTCCGGAAGGGGTGAAGATGTTATGCAATGTCACAAAGTAATTCCAACAGCTTATGTATATTTGTAAATTGCTGCATAGTATTGAGTAGTGTGTTCGTTTAATAAATGTACCCTTACTTTTATAAAGCAAAGTACAGACTGGATAATCAATTATTGAGTGTTATTTCTGCGCACTTGGAAATGGCGAATATTAGCCCACACCACCTCCCTTGAGTAAGCCTCAGACTGCTCTGCAACGCTACCCTCTGAGAGTCAGGCGCTACAATTGGGTGTTTGGTTCCTAGTGAAGGACAAATGTAGTCATGTTCTTTGTGCAGGCCTCACAGATGCTGCCTCGTTGTCCAACATGGCTGAAACGCGTTGGCTGCTTAGCTGTTTTTTTTTTTACAAAAGAAGAATAAAGAAACTTAATAATAACAAATATTGAACGGACCTAATTACTTTTGAATCTGACCTTGGTGGTGAAATCCACAGTTGCAACAAATCTTTTAGTCTAAGTTGAGGAGCAACAGTGGGTGATACAATTAGACATCTAGGGGAGCATGGCTTGGCTTAAGCAGGACCATGACGGAGCGAGTCCAGGAGTAGGACCAGCGTCCTTTCCTCATTGAACATTTCCAGAAGACGTTGAGGGAGGTGGGCATTGAAAGTGGCATGATACTCAATCGAAGGCCCTAAGTGCCAGGTGTTTTATTCCAGCAATCTGAGAGATGGCCGCTCACACTTCTTTCAGTTAGGGGGTGCCTCTAAGTCATCAAGTTTTTGTAATGGAGTTAACTTGGGTAGAGGGTGATCCCGAAGGAATCCCTCTATGTGGACATGGAGAGGGTTCTTTCAGGTCGGGTGCAAAGTCTGGTAGTAGTTTTGGAACGCATTATTAATGGCCCAATTTGAGAGCACCTAATGGCGATCTCTGTTGATCCTCCTTCACCAGCCAAGCCAGTAACCTGCCCGACTGATCCCCTTCCACATGGAGGGGCACAGTCTGCTGCTTGAAGTCGTGCCTCCCCAGCCTTTCTTCAGTCTCTCTATTCTTGGATCATTGATGTTGAAGCCGTTCAACATCAGTGGCCTGTCAAACCACCTCCATCATAAGGAGACATAACTCCTGTTCCAATGTCAGTAGCTCATGAAGCAGAACCTGGCAAACCCCCATGTGGTAGGAATACATTACCTCCATACGACCACTTTGTGGGCGTCACATTCCAGTGCCCTGGAGGGGTTGGTGCCTTTGTTAATGTCAAAGTATTAAAAAATAGATGCTGCTGTTGTTTCCCTAAAGGGGGGTATCTCCCATTGTTTCTGTTTGAAACCTCCAGGTTGGTTGGTATGGTAGGGCGTTGTTTGCCCCAACCGAGTGTCACTAACAATGACCAATGATCTGATAGGGTTCTGGCCAAATATTCCGTATGGACAATGTGCGTGTCTAGGGGTGAACTAATCTAGTGTGTATTCCATGTACCGGGGAGGAATATATAAAAGTTGAGTGTCATGGGGGTGTCTGAGGCGCCATGAGTATGAGGCTTACTCGTGTGTGAGAAGGAGAAGTACGGATGCTGGGAGAGTGGTTAAAGGGTGGGACAGACCTATCATGATTGACATCTGGGACACAGTTAAAGTTAACTACGCAGATACACGGGGCAGGAGGGTCTTTGAAGAGTGCTAGGGCCAGTGTGTCAAAGGAGGTGGTCTGATTAGTGTTGGGTGCATAAATGCCCACTAGTGTTAGTAGCATCCCGTCTAAATGGCCCTCAACAAACACGTATCCCCCCCACTCCATTAGCCTGATGCATATCCTCCACAAAGGGGACCCCCGGGGCCATCCAGATTAACACCCCTCGCACATTCACTGATACCATTGTGCCATAGACCTGCGCCTCCATTTCGCCTGAAGTTTGCGTGCCTCCCTTCATGTCAGGTGCGCTTCTTGTAAAAGTTCTAAGTAGGTGTTGCAGAGCCTGAGGTTAGCATTTACTCAGTATTGTTTTGTGGGGATAGCCATGCTGCACGTTCCATGCCAGCAAGTTATAACATGGGGTAGAGGTGTGTAGCGGTGTTCTCATGGCCTCATGGCGTAAAGTGTCAGGTAGCAGCGTGCCGTGGCCTAGCATATCATTCCGACCCCAACTCTATGTGCGATCCCCCCATGAATCCCAACTGTATCGAGATGCCTGTTGTTTATCTGGGCCATGGCCTGATAAAAGATGTATGAGACTCCACAAGCTAATCAATAACTTAACTGAACAGACCCACCCCACCCAATCCCAGTTCAGAAGGACCACATGTCCCCGGCTAAAACTACACATCCAGCTGCAACAAACATAAATACAAATTATGATATAAACCCTATTTCTGTTCAGTGTACACTTGGGGTGTGGTACACCGGATTGTAGAGGAGTCCAGCAGAGGGGGAGGGCCCGCATCGGATGTCTGAGCATTCGGCCCTGGATGGCCACAGGACACAATGAGTCAGCCTGCGTCACATGAATGACACCAGCCATCCTCCTCTCGCAATAGATATCATACGAGTTCACAAGATATCATCTGACAATCTTGGAGCCAGTTCCGGGCCTCCGAGCGTCTTTGTGATCTAAGTCTCAGAGTTCCAAGTGTCTGAGCTCGCCTCCGGGGCTTGGTCAGATCGTAAAGCATTGTAAGGGTTTTGACTATGGTGTAGGGCCACCTGTTCTTGGGTGGGATGACCACCCCTCAATGCAGGGCTGGCTTTAGGGCAGTGCGACTGGTGCAGTCGCTCTTGGCGTTGACCTGTGGAGAGCGCGGTGACCTCAGGAGGGAGCGTTGTCTTTATCAATAACTTATGATTGGAGAGAAGAGGGCCACCTTTGCCTGGCGGTAGTGAGAGAATCTGAGGAGGCAGTCCTGGGGTCTGGGGGTGTCAAAAATGATTGTCACACCAGGCGGCTCCAGCTCTAAAGCCGGCCCTGCCTCTATGTCTCCTGCGCTGTGGTCGGTGTGTCAGCCATCCACCTATGAATGGTTTGTCAGCGGTAGTAGGTGCTAGTCCTTTCACATAAAGCCATGTCATACATCTTCCGGAGAAGAGAAAAAATGGGAGGTATCCCCGTCCACCACCTTAAGTTCACAGAATGTAACAGGGCATACTTCAAGTTCGACTCCCGGAGTTGTTATTTGACTGCAGTGTAAGATTTGCGAAGCCACTAGACTTCAGCAGTGAAGTCCGGGTAAGCAGTGAAGGTATTGTTCTCACCTCTTATGATGCATAGCGCTGCATTCGCGTTCATTATGCATTATTTTTTATCCACCGAAGCCACTCGTGATTCTCACACTCTCTACGCTGCAGAGCGCCGTACTTGCGCTCGTTATCTTTTAAAGGTCACTCTCAGTGAACGCGAAATAGTTCACCTATCACCTGTTTCTTTGTTTTAGCTTACTGATCACAACTGTTCAAGCTCACCGTCCTGCATATGCACTTTATCACTGCACTTTTTTGTTTTATTCCGCTTTCCCATTTCTTTTCTTTCAAACATTCATCGTCTGTTAATCACTTATCGGCCACAGTATTTGCCTAATGTCTACATGCACCTGGGTCTACAGATGTATGATCACTAGGGGTGGGCGGAATTTGTGTAGTCGCGCTACGCATAGTTCCATGAAACGGTAAAAAAACTCCACGAGCAAGCAAAAGTTCTGCGAACATGCAGAATTGCTTATTCCACCTTTGCAATGCTTTTTTCTTGTTCGCGAACGCTGTTTGCGTGCTCGGGGAGAAATATCTTGCGAACACGCTTTTTGAAAGCTTGAACAAGCAAAACATTTTGTGAAGCCGTGGATCACAGAATTTTGGGCAATTCCGCCTTCTCCGCAGAATGCGAAATTACCCAAATTCCGCGAGCGGAACAGAATTTACCGCCCAGGCCTAATGATCACGCAACGTCGACATGAGAGTTATCATGGCACGACTGTTCCATACACTACAATTCAGTCACACCTCTTTATTCCACCTGGGTACAGGTGAAGAGATGCTGACCTATTGCTGGTTTACTCAATGTATCACTGCTCAATTCTTTACAGAAATTCCCCTGAGGAAGGACAATGACTGCCAAAAATGCATTGGGAGAAGTTGTGGAAATATTTAACATATGCTTTTAAATAGACACCATCGAGTTTCGACATGAAACATTGAATATCGTTTTATGAATAAAAACCTTATCAACTCATATTAAGACTACAGTACAAATTTTTGCACAAATGCAAAATAGACTTATTATATCGCGCTAAGTGGTCATCAAGCTGTGCTCAGGGGGGAGGTCTCCTAATATAGGATACGCTACCGTTCTACATTATTTTCAAAGCGCCAAGGGCCTTTTGTTCTGAACATCTGTAATATCAAGTCCCTGTTTCTGAAGCGAAGAAGTTATGCAATAACAGGTCACGGGTAAGCTCCCAGAGGTGAGGCAAAGAGAAAGGGGATAATGGACGGAGTGTTAAACATTGCAAGCACTCACTCGTAGTCAACTGATCTGGGTTTAATCCATCATCATTCTTTAGCTCACTCCGCCACCCCAGTTCCGTCCGGAGGTGAGGGTAATCCCGGCATGCGAAGTATGAATGAATGAATGAATGAAAATGATTTTCATTATGCTTGGCTACTCCGAGAGTGTCCCGGCACTCAGCATCAACGGCTCACACAGTAGAGCACACCTCAGCCTATACCCTAAAGGCTGAAGAGGTAGGTTTTTAATGATTTTTTTAAAACTCACTTCTTTCATTTGTCTCAGCTGCGGGTGATCAGAGCACGTTAAATCAGACACACATTATACAGAATACAGAATCAATGAATTATATGTGTGTAAATCAGCATACAGGAAATTTTACATATGACAAAGAGGACTACAAGGTGTAGGAGTCACATGTCATCCATACCAGTAGGCAGTATATTTAAGAGTGCTTGTTCTGGAGAAGCAGAACTCAAGATTTAAAACGTAACACTGTGGTTACGGTTTGCTATACTGATAAAAATGTATTTCTGCCCAAATGAACCCTATTTAGCAACATTAGGATAATGAAAGACGGTGGAAAAAACATAACATTCTAAACTATATCTTGCAATTTGCATGCAGCTCTTTGATGACAGGTCAGAGCTCACAGTATTATATTAAGATTTTAACTTATGATGGACAAGTAACAAAAGGATCTCTGTGACAAAAACAGAAACGCACTGAGCTATCCACATAAAATACAATTCTGTGATTGGCATGGCACATTCTTTGTAGCAGGCATAGGCATAGGTGTGCTACCTAATGAGGATTCAAAACTGCCACTAGAGAAAACACACTCACTCCAGCAAGTACATTAATCATTAGAAATATCTTGACATTTTTATTGTCTGAAAATTGCTGTACATACAAGAAACGTTGCAGCACGTTAATTTAAAACCATAAAATATTTCAAAACATAGCTCCTCCTAGCTCTGCGCCTGGTGCGGCTGCACCGGTCGCACCGCCCTGAAGTTGTACATGTGTGCAGCATAATGGTCTAGGAACAACCTTACAACAGGGGCCGTGAATCTGAAGGCCCAGTGAAAAGCCCCTAACTTACTTCCCTGTTCTACTGCCAAAATAAACAATACACGAGCTATGTCTCGCCAGCACTTTAGTTTATTCATGTTTGCCATACGGGTTTATGTGCCATTATGGTTCATTAATTCATGGAAATAAGTTGGCAGTTTTACTCTAGATATGGAATGTCTATGGTTTTTAATCATTAATAAAACATAAAAAAAGGTACAAGCTGTGCATCCATTTTACTGAAACAAACATGACAGGATTTTTTTTTCCCACTACAGCTTCACCGCCCACAGGTATTACAATCATTATGTGCTATTATATGAGCCACGCATTCAACATCATTGTTTTGCCCAAATTTCTTGGCATGTCCCAACTCATGTTGGGCTCTACCTTTAGTCCTGTACACAAATAGTATTCATAATTAATAGTGTTACAGGTAGTGGGGCAAGCATTGAATAAGACGTACCCCCAAAGCTTCTTTTTGATCTCATCATAACTTCTGAAAAACTGTTGTTTACTGTTTTGACACAATTTATTCACTGTGTACAATGTATATGCACTTGTTGATGATTTGTTCACTATAATTCATACAATCATGGTTCATATGTTGTTTGTTTTGCTTTTTCCCTTGCAAAAATCTCTTTTTGTGTGTTCAATGTAAAGTTGACTATGTATTTTTCTCTTGCCACAAAGTATGAATAATTCATGATTTTCGATAAATAACTGACATAAATCAATTGTCTGAGTTGACTAACAGTGTGGTTTACTCTTTAATTACATTAAATGTTGCAATTATGTGTATAGAGGCATAGGTAAATTTTTCTCCTTTGGTATTATATGAGCCAGGCACTGCGAGATTGACTCTCTAAGGATCACAGGCAGCCAGCAATATATTTCTCCGGGGTCGTTTAATTCACGAGCCTCACTTTGGACAAGAGTGTAGAAGAAACAGCAACCTATCAAAGCACTTCGAAGCAGGCATTAGGTAGTGCAGCGCCAGAGCGTAGTACCTGCTTCCAGTGTCAACTTAAGTATTTTGTGGCCTCAGACAAGACATGTTTTTGGGGCACCTGTCTTGAACAACTATAATTTTTTTTTACCCATTTTCTGCTAATTTTAGGCAAGATGCCAAACGATATTAAATCCTACCATAACTATCAGAAACACAAAAACAGCCAAAACATGTCTTTGCCGAGAGCCCAAAATCCTTGACATTTGGTAGAGAAAGACATGGTTTGAGGTAGACCAGTGCTTAATTTGAGCCAGTGGTTTCCGGTGCTCAGCACTGGCACTTAATCATCAACACTAGCGCCTGAGCACCAGTTAAGGACACATTCATTTTTGGTAGGTACAGGGAGCTTAAGTGATTCGCCGTAGAATCACAGGATGTTGAGCTGACGGCGAGATAAACCTGGATCCCCAGCTCTGAAGTCAGTTCTGGCCATTACACAACATCCTCTCCCCACTTGTAGGGTGTGTTGGGTCTTTGCTGGGTAGCACTAACAGGAGACATCGGCTGATCGAAGCTGCCTCCTGACGAGAGCCCCAGCACGTATTTTTTTTACAAATTAACAACTGTGGTAGACCTAGTCAAAGGGAGTAGTTTGAGATAGCGAAAAAGAGGTGATAGAAAAAAGATGGTGGTCCTCGGAATTGCCCACTTTGTCCAGGGTTTTACACGTCTCTCTCTGCTTGTGGCAGGAAATCGATAAGCACCACAGCTGCAACCCCTCACCACTTTGTAGTGCCTGTCTTAGGCAAGTGGAGAGGAGAGGAGTTGGCCTAATTGCTAAGGCGGTCAACCCCAAATCTGGGGAACTGGGTTTGAGTCTTGGCAACGACGCTGAACATCCTGTGATTCTGGGCAAATCACTTAATCTCCCTATGCCTAACAAAAAAAATGAATGTGTACTTGTGTAAGGCAACTGGTGCTATGTAAAGTGCTCTGATACCCGATTCCTACAGGTCAAGTTTGCGCTACATAAACTGTTAAAAAAAAAAAAGTAGCATCACATACCTGCCAACTCACACAGTATTACTGTGTGACACACAATTTTGGCTCATATCACACGGTCTCCTGGTGAGAACCCGATATCACATGGTGCCAGGGAAAACAAGCTAAAAAAACACAGTAAATAGTGGTTTTCCAGCTCGTTTTCAGAGGCTTTGAACTGCCAATATCTATTAAGGGGTGTGAAAACAGCCCAGGACATGGGCATGGCGCCGTGGCGGTACAAAAGGGGATGGTGATGGACGGAGCATCTGAACCAATCAAATACTCACACCCAGTCAACAGATCTGGGTTTAATCCATCACCGTTCTTTAGCCCACTCTGCCACCCCAGTTTAGACATGGCCATATGCAGATCAGTCTGACCCTGTGCCTCATGGGAACAGTCCAGCCCGAACTGCCAAGCCATGCCTTCCCTGGACCGGAAACAAGCTTCCTAGGACCGGTTTCTGCCATTACAGCCGTCTTCAGCCAGGCTTGCTTGAATCCAGTGGCAAAGTGAGCAAGGGACTCACGTCTGAGCATACCCTGCCAACTTATGGCGAACAAAGCGGTAACAATGATAACAACTCAAGGTGAAATAAGGCAATCAGCAGCACTGTGTACTAATGATAACAACTCAAGGTGAAATAAGGCAATCAGCAGCACTGTGTACTAATGATAACAACTCAAGGTGAAATAAGGCAATCAGCAGCACAGTGTACTAATGATAACAACTCAAGGTGAAATAAGGCAATCAGCAGCACTGTATACTAATGATAACAATTCAAGGTGAAATAAGGCAATCAGCAGTACTGTGTACTAATGATAACAGCTCAATCTGAAATAAGGCAATCAGCAGCACTGTGTACTAATGATAACAATTCAAGGTGAAATAAGGCAATCAGCAGCACTGTGTACTAATGATAACAATTCAAGGTGAAATAAGGCAATCAGCAGCACTGTGTACTAATGATAACAGCTCAATCTGAAATAAGGCAATCAGCAGCACTGTATACTAATGATAACAATTCAAGGTGAAATAAGGCAATCAGCAGTACTGTGTACTAATGATAACAGCTCAATCTGAAATAAGGCAATCAGCAGCACTGTATACTAATGATAACAATTCAAGGTGAAATAAGGCAATCAGCAGTACTGTGTACTAATGATAACAGCTCAATCTGAAATAAGGCAATCAGCAGCACTGTGTACTAATGATAACAATTCAAGGTGAAATAAGGCAATCAGCAGTACTGTGTACTAATGATAACAGCTCAATCTGAAATAAGGCAATCAGCAGCACTGTGTACTAATGATAACAATTCAAGGTGAAATAAGGCAATCAGCAGTACTGTGTACTAATGATAACAGCTCAATCTGAAATAAGGCAATCAGCAGCACTGTGTACTAATGATAACAATTCAAGGTGAAATAAGGCAATCAGCAGTACTGTGTACTAATGATAACAGCTCAATCTGAAATAAGGCAATCAGCACCACTGTATACTAATGATAACAATTCAAGGTGAAATAAGGCAATCAGCAGCACTGTGTACTAATGATAACAATTCAAGGTGAAATAAGGCAATCAGCAGTACTGTGTACTAATGATAACAGCTCAATCTGAAATAAGGCAATCAGCAGCACTGTGTACTAATGATAACAATTCAAGGTGAAATAAGGCAATCAGCAGTACTGTGTACTAATGATAACAGCTCAATCTGAAATAAGGCAATCAGCAGCACTGTGTACTAATGATAACAATTCAAGGTGAAATAAGGCAATCAGCAGCACTGTGTACTAATGATAACAATTCAAGGTGAAATAAGGCAATCAGCAGCACTGTGTACTAATGATAACAGCTCAATCTGAAATAAGGCAATCAGCAGCACTGTATACTAATGATAACAATTCAAGGTGAAATAAGGCAATCAGCAGTACTGTGTACTAATGATAACAGCTCAATCTGAAATAAGGCAATCAGCAGCACTGTGTACTAATGATAACAACTCAAGGTGAAATAAGGCAATCAGCAGCACTGTGTACTAATGATAACAACTCAAGGTGAAATAAGGCAATCAGCAGCACAGTGTACTAATGATAACAATTCAAGGTGAAATAAGGCAATCAGCAGCACTGTATACTAATGATAACAATTCAAGGTGAAATAAGGCAATCAGCAGTACTGTGTACTAATGATAACAGCTCAATCTGAAATAAGGCAATCAGCAGCACTGTGTACTAATGATAACAATTCAAGGTGAAATAAGGCAATCAGCAGTACTGTGTACTAATGATAACAGCTCAATCTGAAATAAGGCAATCAGCAGCACTGTGTACTAATGATAACAATTCAAGGTGAAATAAGGCAATCAGCAGCACTGTGTACTAATGATAACAATTCAAGGTGAAATAAGGCAATCAGCAGCACTGTGTACTAATGATAACAGCTCAATCTGAAATAAGGCAATCAGCAGCACTGTATACTAATGATAACAATTCAAGGTGAAATAAGGCAATCAGCAGTACTGTGTACTAATGATAACAGCTCAATCTGAAATAAGGCAATCAGCAGCACTGTGTACTAATGATAACAATTCAAGGTGAAATAAGGCAATCAGCAGTACTGTGTACTAATGATAACAGCTCAATCTGAAATAAGGCAATCAGCAGCACTGTGTACTAATGATAACAATTCAAGGTGAAATAAGGCAATCAGCAGCACTGTGTACTAATGATAACAATTCAAGGTGAAATAAGGCAATCAGCAGTACTGTGTACTAATGATAACAGCTCAATCTGAAATAAGGCAATCAGCAGCACTGTGTACTAATGATAACAATTCAAGGTGAAATAAGGCAATAGACAGTACTGTGTACTAATGATAACAGCTCAATCTGAAATAAGGCAATCAGCAGCACTGTGTACTAATGATAACAATTCAAGGTGAAATAAGGCAATCAGCAGCACTGTGTACTAATGATAACAATTCAAGGTGAAATAAGGCAATCAGCAGCACTGTGTACTAATGATAACAGCTCAATCTGAAATAAGGCAATCAGCAGCACTGTATACTAATGATAACAATTCAAGGTGAAATAAGGCAATCAGCAGCACTGTGTACTAATGATAACAATTCAAGGTGAAATAAGGCAATCAGCAGTACTGTGTACTAATGATAACAGCTCAATCTGAAATAAGGCAATCAGCAGCACTGTGTACTAATGATAACAATTCAAGGTGAAATAAGGCAATCAGCAGCACTGTGTACTAATGATAACATTTCAAGGTGAAATAAGGCAATCAGCAGCACTGTGTACTAATGATAACAGCTCAATCTGAAATAAGGCAATCAGCAGCACTGTATACTAATGATAACAATTCAAGGTGAAATAAGGCAATCAGCAGTACTGTGTACTAATGATAACAGCTCAATCTGAAATAAGGCAATCAGCAGCACTGTGTACTAATGATAACAACTCAAGGTGAAATAAGGCAATCAGCAGCACTGTGTACTAATGATAACAACTCAAGGTGAAATAAGGCAATCAGCAGCACAGTGTACTAATGATAACAACTCAAGGTGAAATAAGGCAATCAGCAGCACTGTATACTAATGATAACAATTCAAGGTGAAATAAGGCAATCAGCAGTACTGTGTACTAATGATAACAGCTCAATCTGAAATAAGGCAATCAGCAGCACTGTGTACTAATGATAACAATTCAAGGTGAAATAAGGCAATCAGCAGTACTGTGTACTAATGATAACAGCTCAATCTGAAATAAGGCAATCAGCAGCACTGTGTACTAATGATAACAATTCAAGGTGAAATAAGGCAATCAGCAGCACTGTGTACTAATGATAACAATTCAAGGTGAAATAAGGCAATCAGCAGCACTGTGTACTAATGATAACAGCTCAATCTGAAATAAGGCAATCAGCAGCACTGTATACTAATGATAACAATTCAAGGTGAAATAAGGCAATCAGCAGTACTGTGTACTAATGATAACAGCTCAATCTGAAATAAGGCAATCAGCAGCACTGTGTACTAATGATAACAATTCAAGGTGAAATAAGGCAATCAGCAGTACTGTGTACTAATGATAACAGCTCAATCTGAAATAAGGCAATCAGCAGCACTGTGTACTAATGATAACAATTCAAGGTGAAATAAGGCAATCAGCAGTACTGTGTACTAATGATAACAGCTCAATCTGAAATAAGGCAATCAGCACCACTGTATACTAATGATAACAATTCAAGGTGAAATAAGGCAATCTGCAGCACTGTGTACTAATGATAACAACTCAAAGTGAAATAAGGCACTCAGCAGAGCCACTGTTGACTAATGATAACAAAACAAGGTGAAATGGGGCAATCAGCAGAGCCCGTGTCCTATTGATAACAACTCCGGGTGAAATAAAGCAACCAGCAGAGCCCCTCTGTACTAATGATAACAAACAAGGTGAAATGAGCCAATCAGCAGAACTACTGTGTGTAAATTATAACAACTCCAGGTGAAATAAGGCAACCAGAAGAATTGTGTACTTCTGATAATAAACAAGGTGAAATGAGGCAATCAGCAGAACCACTGTGTACTAATGATAACAACAGACATGAAATAGACAATTAGCAAATCCTCTGTGTTGGTGATAAGAAGACAAAGATAAACACGACAATTAGCTAATGAGTACTAATGAAAATTAGTCAAATTGAAATCAGGCACTTGGATCAAGATGCAGTGTTTTAAGGATAAGAACCTAAAGCAGAACATGACAATCATCCATAGCACCTGTGTGCTAATAAGAACAGAAAGCAAAATAGGGAAATCAGATAAAACAACTGTGTACTTATGGTAAATAGACAACATGAAACAGAGCAATACGTCAGAGCAACTATGCCTTAGGCATAAGGGTGCAAAGCAAAACAGGCTATGCAGCTACAGACATTGTGTAGTATGAAATAGTAACTTAAAGTGAAATGAAATAGGGTACAGGTTTCCAAACTTTTCTATAAATAGAGCTACTCATGTTCACTGAAAATGGTTCTGAGCTGCTAATATTATTAGTTTTGTAACAGAGACCACATCATGCAAGATTACAATAGTGGACACCCTATGTAAGATTACCTGTAGAGATCACCTCACTGCATCAGACAGGGTTGCCAGTAGCAATGTGAAACCGTGTTGTCGACTTGGAATGTCTCTACATAGGTAATACATGTCAGCCACACCTGCAATGCCACTGGCACCTAGGTAAGAATATTGGTAATATTACAGGATTTATCTCTCTAATATCCGCTTTAAATATATTTTAAAACCCATTTTTCTCCACACTTCAGCATATGCATTCTGAAAATGCACACATTCCCATCACAAATTAATGACTTTTATTTTTGGAATACATATATGAATTCAATCAAACAAAAGCTTCTAATTTAACAGACTGAGCTGTATTCTGGAGAAATACTTACAGGTACCTGGATAGCTACCAGCAGCTCCCGAGCGACTAGCTGGAGAAGCCTAAAATAGGGCAATCAGCTAAAGGCATTGCATTCAAACGATGAAAACACAAAGCAATGGAGCAGTCAACATTTTGAGCTCTTTGACTTTTGACAAAATCACCACACACTGTAGTATTTAGATAAAAATAGCCTCTTCTATTATTTATATGTTACAGCTTCCTCTAAACAAATATGGCCGCTGTGTGCCATTCTTATTAGTCCACTCCAGGGTTACTTCTCCTTTAAGCTCTTTTTCTAGTATAGGACAGGTATTGTGGTGATGGTTAAGACTGCAGACCACAAGTCATGAATGATGTAATATGTGAGGTTACATGCATTTTCTACTTAGGTCACTGAACTATAATTGGCACATTTCTGTTTTTTTGTTTGCTTTCGAACCGTTAATGCTTATTGCTTTTGAACACCTAACTATAACAACTCTTTAAGCTTTGATATTTCAGTGATTTTCTGTTTATTTAATGTATGCCAAGATCTGATTACCAAAGCTAAATATAATGTCACAGGAAGTACCCTTTCAGGATTATATTGCATGCTAAGGCTGAAGGGTATTGTCTTGACTTATACTGGGTGCTCTCTTGTGTCTGGACAAAGCTATACCTCTGTGAAGAGCTCTAGTAAGATCAAAACATGTGGGTTGCTTTTATTAATTCCAGGGTGGTTTGGATGGTATTTTACCAATCAAAGATGTAATACTGTGCATGGAGTGGTAAAAGGCTTTTGTCATTGTTCAGCTCAGTGTGGATGGCACTACCTAATCTTATACTTAAAGACTTTGCAGTAAAAATTCCAAAAGGCGTTGTCACTTTGTAGCTCAGCATGCAAGGTATTGTACTAATACTTTGTTTCAAATTCTCTGCTAGAAAAACAAACATTTAAGGTGAGTAGATTCAGAGTGTCTGTGGTCTGGTAGGGTGCTCCATATAAAGGAGCTGCTCTACACTTTAGTCTTGGGAACTACCCATAGTTCCCTGTTTCCTTTTTGCATAACTTATGTGGCACTGTAAGTCTAAAAGGGTATTGTCTCTCTCTCTCTCTCTCTCTCTCTCTCTCTCTCTCTCTATATATATATATATATATTTATGTATATATATATATACTAGCAGCCCGCCCCAGCATTGCCTGGGGCAATGAGGCTTCAGGGCCAACCGCCCGCCCAGGCCCCCGCCCGCCCCGACATTGTCCGTGCATGCCCATGCACGGACACGGACCAGGCCCCCCTCCCGCCCCGACTACCTCCCGCCCCGACTCACTCCCGCCCCCCTCCCGCCCGACTCACTCGCGCCCCCTACCGCCCCGACTCACTCGCGCTCCGACATTTTCCTTTACTGTTGCCTCTTCCAACTGATAGCACTGCAAAGGTCCTTCTTGCCTCCCCCTGCATCACACAGTCTCGTACTGAACTTTCCCTATCCTTACCTGTGCCGCCGCTCCTCACTGCACACCCGCTCGTCACTACACCGCCGCTCCTCCTTCGTCGTCATCACGCACGTCGCGTCGCGGTCATCACGCACGTCGCGTCGCGGCCAGCGCTAGGTCCCGGCCGGCGCTAGTTTCAGGGGACTACTTTGTTTTTAAACTGAATTTTTTAAATTTACTTTTTTATTTTATTTATATAGCCTATGTCCATCTACACACCCTCACATTTTCATAGATGTATCGGGTGTCTAGATTGGCGCTGTGGTTCCCGAGTTTACCTGGCCAAAAGTTCTCTCTTTATAATAGTAGTATAGATATAGATATATAAATGTTATACTTTTTGTCTGGGATAGGAACAACGAAGCATAAATTGTTCAATTGCGGTTTTTTGATAACTGTAATGACCTTACATAAAATATAAATGTTATACTTTTTGTCTGGGATAGGAACAACGAAGCATAAATTGTTCAATTGCGTTTTTTTTATAACTGTAATGACCTTACATAACAAACTAGGCCATTAGTGGTTGCCTTCACTGAGTTCCATCTTAATTACAATAGCACTTTGAACAGGATGTCTTTTTTAAACTTCTACCGTATGCTAGGTGTGGAGATCATATTCTGCTTATTTGCACATGGGTCTTATTACTTTTGAATTTTAATCTGCACTTGCACGGTGATCCTTATCCTTTAAAAAGTTGTAAAATGCAGGTAGTAATTCTTGGTTTTTTCGTATTTTATACTTGTAAAGTTAGTCTAGTGAACCGGTATAAGAGAGAGAGCAAGATGTCCTTTGATGTGCCAGGCTGTTTCGAGGTGGGAGCCTCAAACTCTGAGACCCTCGATAGAACGGAGCCAGCTGAGAGCCTCGAGCAGGGGTGAGAGCCCCGGCAGTGGTGAGAGCATCGGACCCCGGTGAGAGCCTCGGACTGTGGTGAGAGCCTTGGAAGGGGAGGGACAAACGCCTCCGGAGCCCCAACCTGTTCCGTCGGAATCTCTACGAGGAGGGTGACCAGCGGGGAGTGAAATACAACCGCTGAAGAGCTGTGGGGAGCCGCGGGACGCCACCGGAGCTAAGGGAGCCACGAGAGACTGCGGGAAACCGGGAAATTGCCGGAGCTTCGCCGGAGCAGCACAGAGGATAAGGAGAGACTGTGCAGCCGGGGGCTGCCGGAGTGAACCGGGAGACAGAAGGCAGGGGGCACGGGAGCAGGAGAGAAGCTGTGTAGCAGAGGCAGGAAGCGGAGCTGGTGGAAGCGGAGTGTCTTTGCAACATGAAGTTTGATTGAGCTGAGAGACGTGGTCTGTGCTGAAGTACTCTCTTGTAAGAGCTTATGTTTGCGTGTTCTTCTGGATTCTAGGAAGGCTGCCTGCACCGTGCTGTTAACGGTGTATTACTCGTTTTTGGATTTGCGAGAAAAACTACTGACTAGATAGCTTGTGAATCAATCCTTGCCTGTGAACTGGTTTGTGACGACAGAACGCGGTGGCGTGCTATATTGTTTAATCACTGAAGGCAAGTCACCGCTCCTCCCGCCTGTCGTCATCACGCAGGTGTAGGTCATGGTCAGCGCTACGTCGCAGCCGCCGCTTGTTTTAGGGAACTACTTTGTTTTTAAACTTTAATTTTTTAATTTACGTTTTTTTTTATTTTATGCAGCCTATGTCCATCTACACACCCTGAGGATTACAACAATGTATTGGGTGTGTGGATTGGCGCTGTGGTTCCAGAGTTTACCTTGCCAAAAGATGTCTGTTCTCTCTTTATAATAGTACTAGCAGCCCGCCCCAGCTTTGCCTGGGGCAGAAAGTGGCTGGGGGCAGTACACCCGCTCCTGCCCGACCCCATCTCGTACCGACTCCCTCCCGCCTGACTCACTCTCGCCCCCCTCCCGCCCAGACTCACTCGCGCCCCCCTCCCACCCCGACATTTTCATTTACTGCTGCCTCCTTCTTTCCTCCCCTGCATCACAGTCTCACTTTCCCTTTCCTTACCTGTGCAGCCGCTACTCACTGCACAGCCGCTCGTCACTGCACCGCCCTCCTCCTTGTTGTCATCATGCACGTCGTGTCGTGGCCAGCGCTAGGTCCCGGCCGGCACTACTTTCAGGGGACTACTTTGTTTACAAACGTAATTTTTTTAATTTACTTTTTTTTAAATTTATATAGCCTATGTCCATCTACACACCCTGACATTTTCATAGGTGTATCGGGTGTGTAGATTGGGGCTGTGGTTCCCGAGTTTACCTGGCCAAAAGGTGCAAGTTCTCTCTTTATAATAGTAGTGTAGAGTATATATATATATTTACTGATTGACGTATCATGTCATAAGGAGTTACAGATGTGTCAGTATTGCTAACGTATCTGTAGGCGCAGAAATGACGCATTGCTGGAGTGTGTCACAAAAGTGATGCAACTCAAGCAATGTGGCCTTTCACATGGGGCAAGCCCCATATGAAAGGTCAAGGCTGAACACAAGGAGATGATGGGCGGAACACTGAAACGTTTTAGAAACCCACCCCCAGTCACAGATCTGGGTTGAATTCATCATTGTACTTAAGCCCACTTCACCACCCCAGTTCGAACCCAGCCATATGCAAATCACTCTTAACCCTGTTCCTCATGGGAACAGTTAAGCCTGACCTGCCAAGCTAGGGCTTCCCTGGACTGTAAACAAGTATCCTGGGACCGGTTCCGGGGTAATACCCCTCATCAGCCAGGCTAGCTTGAATCCAGTGGCAAAGTGAGCAAGGGACCCAGGTCTGGGCATTCCCTGCCAACTTAGGGCGAACAAAGCAAACACAAAGAGATGACGGACGGAGCGCTGAAACTTTTCAGACACTCACCCTCAGTCACAGATCTGGATTGAATCCATCATCGTTCTTTAGCTCACTTCGCCACCCCAGTTCAGACCCAGCTATATGCAAATCAGCCGTGACCTTTCACATGGGGCTTGCCCCATGTGAAAAGTCACATTGCTGGAGTTACATCACTTTTGTGACACACTCCAGCAATGCATCATTACTGCTCCTACAGATACGTCAGCAATACTGACGTATCTGTAACTCCTTGTGACATGATGAGTCATACAGTAAATATGACGCACCCATCATGTCGCAAGGAAGGCGCAGTGAAGGCTGTTGCATTGCTGTTTTCATGCAGCGATGCAACAGTTTTCATAAATAAGGCCCCTCTTGTTTTGTAGAAATCCACTGCAACCTCCAGACCTCCTGGACCCTGAAGTGACAAAGCAGAGTAGTGAAGTCTTGTGTCTCTGTTTTCTTTCTTATCCTTTTCCATGATTCTACCACTTGCCCTCATATTATAGCATATGTGGTCCCTAGTTAGCCCTGTAAGAGATGGAATAGAACATTGCTTCAATTGGATCATATGCACAAGGTTTGTGCAACCTGATATAACTGGAATTGATGGTTACTTTTCTTGTTGAATAACACCTTATTATTTGACTGATTTTCACATATATATTCTAAACTCTCTTTAGAGGATTATTTAGCTAAAATTGCAAAATGGCCCAAATGGTCTCCAACTCTAAAATGTTATTAGCGTCAAATGTAGCAAAAGACAAAAGCAGGCAGTATTCTAAATTAGAAAGGAAGACTCAGAGGATTGAAAGGGGAAGAAACAGAGACAAAGAGCAAATTTAGTAGAAATATGAAAGCAGAAGGAAGCGATAAGTGATAAGAGCATGTGAGCACTTTTTTACATTTTGCTTCCCTCAGCATGAAAATTGCCCTGTAAAGTTTTGTGAATCACTTTATTTGTTTGGATTTTGCTCAGAAGGATTTTTTCTTGTGACCCTTTTAATCAATTTTTCTTGGGGAGCACTGTTATTGGTTATACTCATCTCTCCTAAGATCATAAGCTTAAACATTTTAGGGCTCATGAATGTATGAATTAGCCCCAAAACATCTAAAAATTGAAATATTTAGGTAACATTCATAAATAATTACTACAAATAGAAAGGCTGTGTGCAAGTTTATTAATTGGGAATTGGATATTTAGAGGCCAGTTCTCAAAAGCATGTAAAAGTATGCAAAAGAGTAATCCTGTTATACTACGTCCTGTACTCATAAATGGTGTTGTGAATTGAACTCAGCATTTAGTTATGAGGAATGAGATTCTTGCTGTCACTTTTCAATACTTCGCTATATGGTTTAATATGTAACCAGAAGAAAAACGAGCTAATTCGTGCATAAGTAACCTACTCCACCAGACTTGCTCTTGTGTTTTATAGTCTTCCACTTTTCTGGAACAGAAATCCCCTGTGAGTCGTGTAGGATGTAGTTATATCCTTTCAGGATACTTTGTCTCACTTTGTATTGTATCAGGAAGTATTACAATGGGCATTAAGAATGTGGGTTGTAGACAATGCAGCTACCCAAAAAGATCCTCTGCCTTCTCGCACCCATGTCATTGGCCTGCTTTCTTTCCAATTGTGTTTTCTTGTTGATATGTTTAGGAGTTCCCTAAAATGCATAAAATTACACTTCTACGTAAATTGCACGCACATTGAATGTAAAGATATAAAAAGTTGGCTGCTAGTTTTTAATGACTAACATCCATTCTGTAACTTAAGATCCATGTTCTGATAATTTTAACACATGTTCTTTGCCTGTATTGCTACACTCTATTCATAAATACATGAGGAGAAACGTGATTGGAAGCGTGCCTGTATGTATTCATCTGTATTAATCTAACAGATGTTAATAAAATATTCGGTTGCTGTAATTTGTTCATGAGAGTTGCTGCACCAAAATATCAGGGCTTGCTGAACAAACATAAATCGCCCTATGACCACGGAAGATATCAGAGGATTGACCTCCCTTATACAAGGTTTAGCCCCTTGATAGGTTACTAGTTCTTTGTTTTAGACTATCAAATGGCAGCTAGTCAACAACAAGGCTCTCAGGATCCTTTCTATCTTTTGTCCTGAAGGTGCCTTCTTGACCCCTGAGATCAGGGGTAGCCTGGGCAGTGGGTGAGGAACCATCAGGCAAGCCAAAGGTGGCATCGTTTACAACAGCTTCCCCTAATTGACTCTAATTGACTCTGGGGGCCCCCTCTAATAGGGGGGCCCCCAGAGTGAAGACCCCATGCCTTTCCGTGGCGGCATCGCCGCCGCGGAAAGACACCTACAGACACCCATCATAATATGGCTGGCGGTGTCTGATAGACACCGCCACCATATTATTCCTTTTCCGCACCGGCCACAAGGCAACCGGGGCGGAAAAGCGGCGGACGGTCTTTCCGTCCGCCGAGGTCCCCCCGCCATTTTAGTATGGGGAACAAGTGTGGATGTCGGGCGGATTGCCCCCGCCAGGCTAGCGTGGCTACTGCCAGCCTGGCGGGGGCAATCCGCCCGACATCATAATTGGCCCCTATGTTTTCACATGGTATAAGTGAAGCAATATGAAAGGGTAAAGGCAGTGCATCGTAAAGGTGCAAGTTATAGTTAATGCCCCTCTCATATCTCTGATAGCCTGTTTTGGCATGGAAACTACATCATATGCTGATGATATGCAATTGAACTTATCCCTGGACAAAGACTTCAATAGGGCAGAACTTAATTTTAAGTTATGTCTGACAGAGGTCATCCATTGAATGAAGCTTAACCATCTTTTTTTTTTTTTTTAAAGTCCTCATATTGCGAAAATTCTATGTGTATGGAATTTCAGGTCTCTGCCTCTGAACTTTTGTACCGTCACTGCCCCTTGGTCTCTCTTAGTTGGGGAGTTTCCCTTATTTCGCTGTATCAGAGGAGTCCCTTTAAGCCATTTACATATTAACATTTCTGCTGTCGGGAGGAGGGGGAGCTAGCCACCTTGGCTACTCTATGAGTATTGTACTCATCAACCAGATGATGCTTTCGCATTAATCATAGGACCGTGTGTTCTGCCCTTACATTGGAGGTCAGGTAGTTTTCCATGATTTCCCAGTATTTATATCTCTTGCTAGCTTTCCCTCTTCTATCTAGTCTGTTTATCTTGAAGGCTGAATTCATCCACTCTCCATGTGTTGGAGGCAATGGCCCGATCCACCTAATACAAATCTCCCTCCTTGCTATAACCATTAATACGAAGAGTAGATTTGCCTCACTTACTGTTAATTTATGCCCTTCTGCTGTGTTACCGATCCCAAAGAGAATAAGACTTGTACTTACGTTTAGTTGTCTTTGGAAAATCGAGCTTAGAGTCTTACCAACTTCTTCCCAAAACTTTTCCAGGGATGGGCAATTCCAGAACATGTGGACATCGTCTGCCCTCTCTTCTCCACATTTAGGGCACTTTTTCACTCCTGTATTTTAAATTTTGATAGTCTTTTCGGTGTCCAGTATGCCCTGTGTAGTGTGTAAAGATGATTTATTTTCAAGGCTGCTGATTTTAATGTTGACCAACATTACTTAGGAGACATGTCGTTTTTAGCCTTATCTGAAGATGAGAAAGGTGAGTTAAATAAAGAAATCACAATCACTGAGGTAAAGGATGTAATAAGAACCTTGAAGACAGGTAAAGCCGCAGGTCCAGATGCTTTACCAAATGAGCTTTACATGATTTTAATGGAAACTCTATCCCCATATATAACGGAGCTGGTAAATCGGTCTTTCAAACAACATGACAAGCTGCCTGATTCTTGGAACGACGCGGTAATAACTATCATCTTAAAACCAGGGAAAGACCCTACAAAATGCAAATCCTACCGCCCGATATCTCTGCTCAACGCAGACTATAAAATATTTACAAAGATAATGGCAGCTAGACTGCGAAGACTCATGCCCCAGCTTATACACCCAGACCAGAAAGGCTTAGAAACGCCATAGATATTGCCATACTAACGAAGATCCCTCTTACGATACTGACTGTCGATGCCGCTAAGGCATTTGACAGAGTAAACTGGGCATTTCTGAATAAAATAATGACCAAAAATAATCTAGGTAACTCCTTTTTACATGCCATAGGAGAAGTTTATAAAACTCCAAGATCCAAAATTCTAGTTAATGGCAATCTTACAAATCACATCAGAATAGAAAGAGGCACCAGACAGGGATGCCCCCTTTCTCCCCTGCTTTTTAATCTATACATCGAGCCATTAGCAAACAAACTTAGAAACAGCAAGGAAATAACCCCCTTTAAACATCAGGGATGGGAAAAAAAGATTGCACTTTACGCAGATGACCTGATGCTATTCACAGATAACTATGCCAACTCTAAGCTAGCCATAGAAAACATCTTAAGCAACTTTGGAGAGGTCTCAGGATATTTAGTTAACCACACCAAAACAGAAATCATGACATGGAACACACACTTCAACAGCCCAAACGTCAGGCAAGAGATAAAATACCTGGGTATTTTAGTGAGTCAGGACCTAGACAAAATTCCACAGAATAATCTAAGCTTAACCATCTCAAACGCAACACAGATAAAACTGAGATCCTGCTAATGTTATGTTATGTTATGTTATGTGTCTTTTATAGCGCTCGGCTACTCCGAGGAGTGTCCCGGCACTTTTATTTTTAACCTGTAACAGAAAACACAACAGGGCAAAAGAAAAGAGACCAGAAATAAAAAAGAGAAGAAATCTAGAGAGCAAAAAGTCAAGTTTTAAGGCCCTTCCTAAAAGCTAACAGGTTGGAAGTGCTACACAGTGACACGGGCAGAGTGTTCCAAAGCTGTGGTGCCAACAGCCTGAAAGACCGGCCCCAATGCGTGCCCTTTTTACCAGAGGAACCACGGCAAGGAACAAAGACTCGGATCTCAAGGATCGGGCAGGATGGTAGAAGGCTAGCCTCTTTTGAAGATATTTCGCTCCAGAAGCATAGAAAGCCTTATGAGCCAAGGTCAAGGCCTAAAAACTATCTGCTTCCGGATAGGTAGCCAATGGAGTGACTGCAGGAGGCCAGAGGTACTGGCTCGCCCGTGGAGGCCAAAAATGGCCCGTGCTAATAGGAAAGGACAATCCCTTCAAGCTGAGTCAATGGTGGCCCGAAGTCGCACCAGCACCACCGAACACAGTTGAAGTAGCAAAAAACCTGGGAGTTAAATTTGATGCCTCACTCTCCTTTCGATCTCATGCCCTGATGGTGGCAGGGTCATGCTTCAACATAATTAAAACTCTCAAATAATTCTTTGATTTTATTCCACACCCTGCGAGGAAGACAGTAGCAGTGGCATTCATCCTGTCAAGACCAGATTACTGCAACAGCCTACTTGCAGGAGTAAATAAACACGTACTCAAGAGACTACAAGTAGTACAGTATGCTGCAGCTCATTTAGTGCTAAAACTACCCCGCAAATCTCCTGTTTCAGCAGGCCTTAAAACCCTTCACTGGCTACCCATGCACAAGAGAATCTTATTCAATGTACTTTTAATAACCTTCAGTGCATCTAAGAATCCAGGGCCAACACAGCTTTCAGCCAGGTTCACCCCCTACACCACAGCTAGGACACTCAGATCCTCATCTGCAAATCTTCTTAACCCTTTAGGTGCAAAACCAACAGTGGCGACTCCTCGAGGGAGTGCTGCGGGCGGTGGGGCGGGGCAGGTGAGGAGCAGGGTCGGGGGTAGTAAACTCTGGAATGTGGCCGAATTGAATGGAGTAAATAAATAAAACAAATTACATTGCGCGCTGCATCGCCGGTTTGACGTAGCAGCGCTTGCAATGTAATTCGTTTTATTTATTCATTTATATACACAACTCCATTCGCACAATTCCAGAGTTTACTACCCCCACCCTTCCCCTCCCCCACCCCACCGCCCACTGCAAACCAAAGGCAGTAAATCCGTAGCAGCATTGGGAACCAGAGCCTGGAACCTTATACCCACGCACTTAAGATTGATGAAAACAGAAACCCAGTTTAGAGAGGCCTTGAAGGCCTGGATCTTTGGATCCTCAGACGAACTTTGCTTATCACTTATATAGAGGTTGTCCTTGTCCACCTTAACTATCTTCCGCATAGCACCAGGATGCTCATTTCGGAGTGGCAGTTGCCCTTTATAAATACCCAATCAAATCAAATCAAAATCAAGTTAATGTACTCTGGCTAGTGAGTTGACAATGCTGTGTACGGAGGTGTGGGATTTCTAGTAATTTGAAGGTGTTGATGAACGTATAAATTTACCTGTATTACTACAACTTTGAAATATCTAATGTATGTGTAGTTTAAGTTTGGTTTGTATAGAAAGAATAAATAAAGTTACAGTAATTTCAAGCTCGTGCCTAAATTATAAATTTAAAGTAGAACTATAACTTTAGAATTTCCAATGTTTGTGTAGTTTAAGTTTGGTTTATACAGACAGAATATGTAAGTTTCCTAACAATAGCTAAGCTTTAACCTTTAGTTTTTTAATTGAATTTCAATGGTTTTTAGTTTTTAATAAAAAAAGTGTTTATAATCGTACAGTGGAGTGTCATTAAGTAGAGTGTTATAGAGTACAGTGGAGGACAGTGACATAGAGTGTAGTGTTGTACAGTGGAGTGTCGTGGAGTGGGGTACAGTGGAGTGGTGTAGAGTGAAATAGCGTAGAATGGAGTGGCATAGAGCGGCATAGAGTCAACTGTCTTAGAGTGGTATAGTGTGGAGTGAAGTAGACTAGAGGGGAATTGATAGTAGTGGTGTAGGTTGTAGTGGCATAGAGTGAATTGCTGTAGAGTGGAGTGGTGTAGAGTGGAATAATGTATAGTGGAATAAAGTGGAGTCGCAAAGAGTGAAATTGCGTATAGTGGAGGGGTGTACAGTGGAATATCATAGAGTGGAGTGGCATAGAGTGAAGTGGAGTATAGTAGAGTGGTTTAGAGTGTAGTCACATAGAGTGGAGTGGCATAGAGTCAAATAGAATAAGAGCGGTGTGACATGGAGTGGAGTGGTGTACGGTAGTGTAGAGTGGAGTGGCATCTAGTGGAATAACGTAGAGTGGAGTGGCATTTAGTGGAATGGACAAGAGTGGAGTGGAGTAGAGTGGAATACCTTACAATGGAGTGGCATGAAGTGGCATGGAGTGGCGCAGAGTGGAGTGGCATAGAGTGAAGTTGCATAGAGTGGAGTGACATAGAGTGGAGGGTGTAGAGTGGGATAGCATAGAGTTGAGTGGAGTGGTGTAAAGCTGAATAGCATAGAGTGGAGTAGCCTAGAGTGGCAAAGAGCCAACTGCAGTAGAGTGAAGTGGAATAGAGTAGAATGGAGTGGCGTCAAGTGCAATGGTGTAGAGTGTTGTAGAGTCGAGGGGTGCAGAGTGAAATAGTATAGAGTAAAGTGGGATAGAGTCGAGTGGCATAGTGTGGAATGGCGGAGAGTGGAGTGGCGTAAAGTGAAGTGGTTTATATAGGAGTGTTGTAGAGTGAAGTGGAATAGAGTGGAGTGGCGTAGAGTGGAATAGCATAAGGTGGGCTGGTGTGGAGTGGAGTGGCATTAAGTGAAGTGGCGTGGAGTGGCATAGAGTCGAATAGCATAGATTGAAGTGGAGTGGTGTGGCATGGCGTGGAGCTGGTGCCATAGGTAGAGTGAAGTGGAATAGAGTGGAGTGGCGTAGAGTGGAATAGCACAAGGTGGGCTGGTGTGGAGTGGAGTGGCATTAAGTGAAGTGGCGTGGAGTGGCATAGAGTCGGATAGCATAGATTGAAGTGGAGTGGTGTGGCATGGCATGGAGCTGGTGCCATAGGGTATAGTGGCAAAGAGTGCAGTGGTATAGAGTCGATTGACATTAGAGTGGTATAGAGTAGCGTAGAGTAGAATAGCTTAGAGTGGAGTGGCGTACAGTGAAATCGCATAGTGTAGAGTGCAGTAGCATAGAGTGGCTTACAGTGGATTAGCGTAAAGTGGAAGAGCCTACAGTGAGGTGGCATATTGGAGTGGTGTAGAGTGGAGTAAAGTGGAGTGACATAGAGTGCCATAGAGTGGAATGGCATCTGTTAGAGAAGAGTGGCATCAAGTTCGATAGAGTGGAGTGGACTGCTGTAGAGTGGAGTGGCATATCACAGAGTGGGGTGGCATGTCATACAGTGGAGGAGAATGGTGTGTTATGTTATTGACTATAGTTTAAAGAGACCTAGTGAAAAAATGACTGAATTGGTATAGTTGAAACTTTGCAGGAATATAGATTATGGTGTGGAAAGGGTCATTTTTAGTAGTAGATCGAATTTGGTCCAGTAGTATTCAAGTTATAAGGTACATTGCAATGAGAGATCAGTATATGACTTGGTAAAAAAAGCTCTTATAAAATTAAAAGGTAGCCATATGGTTTAGACCACAAATTAGTCTGAGTCCTCAGTTTTAAATAGAAATATAGTGTACTACTGCATTATAAATGAAGGACTGAAGCAGTTTAGTTAATTATGGACAGGTAAGGAAAAGTAGTTTTATTACTTTAGCATGCTAGTACTTGAAAAGTTCTGTGATAGTTACAGGAAAAACAAATTAAATATGTACAAATTTAAAAACCACTGTAGTACACTACATCTGTGAAATATAATGTATAACAGCCTATTTTTTTCACAAATGTAATATATATTTTTTAATTGTTGGAAGTACCACAGTACTTTCTAGATAGTACTGTGGTACTTCATAAACATTAAAAAATGTGTAAAAAATTGAAAATACACTTTAGTACACTATATTAGTGAAATATAGTGTAGTGCGGTGACTTTTTAACTTATCAAATAATTAATTTCTTTTTTTTATTTACCACAGTACTTTTACGTTGACCCCAGGATGGGGGTCCCGCTGATGTGGGGGGTAAAGGGTATCCCTTCTGTGCCTTGTTATATATTTTTCTTTTACTTTTTCAGAACAGGGGACTAAGCGACTAAGCCCCTGAGTCCTGTACTGGCAGCCAGCAACATTTTTCTCATGTTGCTGGCGGCCAATCAAAGTGTTCCTTCCAGTGTGAGTCCGACTCCCATAGGAGCAAGATAATCCAAGGGAAATAAAGCTCACTGGGCAAATCAGACTACTCGATTTTTAGGTCTCCCACCTGGCTATTACAGCGCGAAAGCGCTGTCTCGCCTGCGAGACCTATAGTCACCGGCTCTGCTTCCCAGGAGACAGGAGATGGGCACGTGCAGCATGCTGGTATCAGATCAGGTTGCGCGCTTGAACATGTGCTCACTGTGCCCACCTCCTGTCTCTCTTGCAAGCCTCATGCACTTCTCGCATGCAGTAATGGCCAACACACACATAGGCACTCCCCCCCCTGCTTTCGCTTTGCGTTACACACACGCATGCACACACACACACACACACAAGCGTACACACACACACCAAAGTCCCCCTTCCAAATCTTCTGATGTCTGAAATTGCTCTCTGGCAAAATAATGTTAAGTTGCATACAATCAAATTGTGTGTCAGATTATTTCAGCCCTGATCCGCGAAATATTGTGTTTGACTAACAGTTTACTTTTCCCGTTAAAGCTATTGTACCGAAGTGTCTGTGGCGTAACTATAAACAAATGTGGCTGCGCCCTCACTCACCGGGCGGGACTTCCCCGCTTCACTCCAAGCACGTCTTTCCTCCTCCAGCGGGTCAGGCTCGTCAGCAAGCGGGGCTCTCCTCGGAGCCCCACTGGCCCACACGCTTGCGTCGGCTGGCTTCCTTCACAGGCTCCCATCTGCTTTCTGTCGCAAGCTTGTTGTTGCTTTGGCGGCCTCCTCCCACGGCTTCGCGAGCCGCGCAGCACTTCTCCAGCACAGCGGCGAACCCCACATGTGCCGCCACTGGGCATGAGCCGCAGGGCACGCCGATGTGCACGCTCACGGCGTGCCTTTCACTTTCACTTGTGTTTTTTTTTATCCATTTCACAGAGAATTTACGAAGCGCTGATTTCTTGTTATCGCTATCTGGCTCATCTCCAGGAGTATTTGAAATCAGTAAGTTCTGCTCTTGAATCTTTAGGCCCAGTTTACATTGTTATTATTTGCTGATGATCTTTGTGATGATGAATCAAGCTATGGTTGATATGCAACAATTTACTAATAAAGTATCATTGTATTAGGTAACAAATCGATGAACTGGAATACACAAGCATTTCGAAATTTGGTCAGAAGAAAAAATAAAAAGATGTAGGGAGCCTTAACGGAGTTACATGATATAATTATTTGGAGATACTTTTTACTCCCTGTACTTGATGGGATCAGCAACTGACAGCAGTTGCCCACAAAGTTCAGGCTGGGTTCACAATATTAAAACCTTTTAACATCCAGTACATAGGAATATCCTGGCATCTGGTTATGAGTACTTTTTCAATCAAAAATAGTGCTAATCCTCTAGTTTTTAGTTCAGTTGCAGCGGGCATGGGGCACACTAATGTTCGGTTTAACTTAATTGGATGCCGTGGATTGAAGTAGTTTATGAATGTGTAAAAATTAATTCCTACAACGTTGCTCAGAATGGAGCTCGGTAGGACCTCAATTGCCCTCAGAGTAGCCAGGATGGCCCCTTATTGGCTGACATTGAAAAATGCTAAATCTGATTCCATTACTGGACTTACTGCTCCGGAAAGAAGTACAACAGTCCTCATCTTTTTTCTCTCGGTGGGTTATTACCTCATACAATGGAATTCTAAAATCTACTTAGGATGAATTTCTTGGAAGATCAGTGCGCTCTCCTTAGGAGAGCATTATACGTTCAATTACAATTCATAACAAATGAACTGAGTTTTACTCCAGACCCTGAGACTCTTAAAGATTTGGGTTACTGTCAGATCTTGTGGCAGAGACACAGCTTTAAAACAGGCAAGATACCTAATTCAACCTGCAAGACATAGAGCAAAGATAGGCAATGTGAGATTTCATTTGGGTAGTTACCATTGCTCTCATAACTGCCTTCGTTAAGGAGCAATTGGAATGCTAGAAAATGTGCACGTTGGATGTTGAAACAGTGCAACATATTCTTTCAATGTGGCCCGGGTAACATGAGAATGAAGTATCTCAGCATAATTTTATTGATGATCAATATTGGTATTATGATTTAGGCACTCTATTGTTAGATTTGTTACTAACCAGTGTCTTTTGGTGCATAAATATGAACCTATATATAGAGGGCCTTTAAATTGGGCTACTTCATCCCATTGTGTTGTTGGACTATTGTTGACATTTTGCTTCCGCCCACCACTGGATACACCATAGAGTAATCAGTCAACCCACTTTAACCATCGATTGGGTCCCCTCATTGAGTGACAACATTTTGCACCTTTACCTGAGCCTCTTCAGAAGGGGGCCACCGCAAGAGGCTTATGAGCCCGTTTCAGTACTTTGCTATATAATCGACATCCGTCTTGACGCTCGAACACTTACAAATGCCAGGCATTCCATCCACAGTCACTGTAATTATCGGGTTCAGATGTGATTTACAGATACAACTTCTGATAAAATGAACGCGGTACTCTCTGTATTAAAATATATGTATATGTCCACCAACAAGCAACTCAAAAATGCTGTACAGCAAACTTGATGCTGCGCTTTTCAAAGTCTCCGCAGTTCTCTAGCAGAATAAACAAGCATGTGCAATGCAATAGGTCTCGCATTTACGTGAGTTTGACCTATTGACGTTGCAAATAACAATGACTTTTTTTTGTTTTCGTTTTTAAAACATAAATAAAAGGCAGTGGCATTTACAATGCTAATAGCTTAAACTTGTTGTTTGTGTTAATGCACGTACAAATACAAAAAATAAAAAAAACAATATCATTTACAATGCCAAAAGCTCAAACTTTTAATAATGCTAGACCTATTGCAATGCAAATGCTTGTTTAATTGGGGCACCAGCGAGAGAACAGCTGACCTAGCTATAACTTCCCAGTGGCAACCACCAATGGGTTTATATATATTATATACATATGCAATTTAAGATACGTAGAATGGGTGTTAAAAGTAGAACATCTATAATTAACCCTATATACTTATAATACATAAGGTTCTGCAATCCCTGTATATAAACCTGTGTTTACTTTCTTTATAATCAGCAACTTTTGATGCACCCGGTCAGCTATTATAAAGAAATGACATCATAACTCAACAGAATTAAAGCAGCTGCTTAATGAAGGCTAATAAAACTTTTTTTTCCTATACACTTTGTAAAAGGGGGCAGATTCAATCGATAACCTTTCAGTATTGCCCGGCGTTAGTCGCCTCTCATACCATTCGATAATTATCAAGCAAAGAGGCAGGCGCTGGAGACTGGAAGGCAGGAAACAGAAGTTTATTCCGTCGGAGCAGAACACATCAGATCAGACAACAGGGTATCGTCTCGAGGTGCTCTAACCGTATCTCTGAGGCCTGGCCTCTTATACACAGGTTTATAACTTTATTGCATGAAACACATTCTTGTTAATACTTTGATGTACGGAAAGACATCCTCGGAATCCCCGCTTCAGGCTCGTTCCCACACATATCTACAGGAGAAGTCCCCACCCCGATCTCAGTAGGTGATGACTGTCGCGCAGCGGGACATTCCGCCGGTTCCCGGAATGTGTGCGGCTGATAAAATCTCATAGTCTTTGATCAATTGTAGCTCCTTTGAAGAGGGGCGACTTCTTACAGTAGGGGGCAATAAACTGCATCCGCAGGACTAGGTGATGGCCTGGGATCAGATCGGACAATCGGGCACAGAGGAAGGGGGTTTATCAAAGGATGTGCGATCATGAAAGGGATGGAGGGAGGTGTTAGCCAGGTACGGGATTTGGCTCTGAGGCGGGGTTGCGCTGAAGGGGTGGTTTATGGCCCAAGCATGTGAGATCGGGGGCTGTCAGTGCGCAGGGGATGCTTGTGAAGTCAGAGAGAGAGGGGCTGGTGATCGGCAGTGGGCAGAGAGGCCATGATACTCAAAATGGCTGCTGCTTACACACACGTAGGAGCCTGGAAAAGGGACAAGATGGTGCCGATAATGTTTACGCCGCAACCTAGATTTTAGCAGTCCTCCCTTTTAAACATATCTAGCCAGCTTGTCAATCTATATCTATCCCCATTATGTTACGGATTTCCACTTCATATGTTATGTTATGTTATGTTATGTTATTTTTATTTGTACCGCGCACAGCTGCCCCAGCAAAGGGGCGTCCTGGCGCTTTGAGAAGGTAAACATAACACAGCATTAAAAGCGGGCAGAAAGGAGAAGAGGCACAACAGATGAGCTAAACAAATAAAAAGGTCTTGATAGCCCGTCTAAACTGAAGGAGCTCATCGATGGCCCGGATTTGTGGAGGAAGAGAATTCCACCAGCTCGCTGCCAGGACTCGAAAGGAGCGGCCACCAATTCTGCTCAACTTAAAACGCGGGACCACTGCTAAGTACTGGCCTAGCGATCTAAGAGTGTGAGAGGGGACATAGGGGATCAGCAGTTTCTCCAAGATTTGTGGGGAAGTACCCTTGAGGATTTTAAATGCAAGGCAGAGAACCTTGAATCTAATCCTCTGCTGCACAGGGAGCCAGTGGAGAGAGCGCAGGGCATTGGACACCGAGCACCGCCTAGGCAGACCTGTCATCAGTCGGGCCGCAGCGTTTTGAACCCGCTGGAGCCGCAGAAATTCTTTCTGGTTAACGCCCGCCAGTAGGGAGCTGGCATAGTCCAGCCTGGACAGCACTAATATGCTTGGACCACCAGCTGTCTTGTGGGTGCATCAAAGAATTTGAGGATGGGTCGAAGTCCTCTGATGATGCCATAGCAAGAAGCCGCCACCTTCTTGGTATGACAGATGAAACTCAGAGAAAGATCAAGCCACACCCCCAGGTTTTTTATCTCTGCCGCTGGGAGGGGAGTCACACTCAACTCCGAAGGCCACCATTTGTCACCCCACAAAGCCACCTGTTTACCAACCACCATACTCTCCGTCTTCTTGGTGTTTAACTGGAGACAGTTGAAGTTCATCCAGTTAGCCACTTCCCGCAGACCATCACAGAACCTGGGAGCCTCCAGGTCTGAGTCCCCACTCAGTGTGACCGCCAGCTGCGTGTCATCTACGTAAGAGACCATGGTCATGCCCCACCGCTTGACGACCGCAGCCAACGGTCTCACATACAGATTGAAAAGGGTGGGACTCAGTGATGACCCCTGTGGGACTCCCTGGTCTAACGAGTAGGATGACGACTTACCGGGCGGGATCGCCACCTGGAATGACCTATCCGTAAGGAAGGATCGAAACCAGTGCAAGGCGGAGCCAGAAACGCCCACCTCCTCAAGACGCCGAATCAGAATCCCGTGCGAGACCGTGTCGAAGGCGGCACTGAGATCTAATAACAATAGTGCCGCCGTCCGACCGGAATCCAGCACGGAACGCAGATGCTCGACCATCGAGAGAAGGGCCGTCTCCGTGCTGTGACCCGCACGGAACGCGTTCTGGGTAGGGTCGAGAATGTTAAGCCTACCAAGATGGTCTGTAAGAGTGGCATTCACATGGGCCTCCGCTATTTTCGTGGCCCAAGGGAGAAGGGAGATAGGGCGGTAGCTTTCAGGTTTAAGGGGGTCAAGGGTCGCCTTCTTCAGAATTGGCGTGACTACTGCCTGCTTCCATCTGACGGGAACCACTCCAGAAGAGAGGGACAGGTTGATCAAGGACAGCACCGGGGTGCGGCAAACCGGCGCCAGGGTCTTAAGTTGGGCCGGTTTCAGCGGGTCTGCCGGAGATCCAGACTTGATTTTGGCGCTGAGAGAGTCAAAGACCTCCAAAGATAAGGGGGGTAAGATAGAAAGACATTCCCCCTCACCCAAGGTGCGACCAACCTGCTCTAGCATCAGGGAACCCATTGGAAAAGTGCGATAGATGGCTTGCACTTTTTCATGGAAGCTTTCATTCGTTCAGAGTCTTAGGGCAGATACAGTTCGCAAAAAGTGAGCACAGGGGCGGCAAGCATTGAACACCCAGGCAGAATCCACATATTATTACAATCATTATCAATATGATCATAAACAACCTCCACCCCCAGTCTTTTACAGCACTCCAGAACCAGCTCCCAAGCGACCATCCTTCTTGTACCTGATGAACCTCTGAGGAAAGTCTGTGGAGGTGTTCAATGGCCTTATAGACTGAAGGCGAATTGTCCGTTATGTAGGTGCAGCAGCTGGATCCAATGATGTGGCATGCTCCTCCACGATCCGCTAGAACCACATCTAGAACAAGGCGGTTCTGAAGGGCCACCAGGCGGACCGCCTGAAGCTCGGCTGTGTTGTTCGTGAGGATGCCAGCTGTAATGTTCATAGTCGTTTCAACTGCCTGGGTCAAATGTCGAAGTCCCTTCACTGCGGCCAGGAACTGTGCTCCGGTGGAGTCGGCTTGTTCAATGTCTCTTGCTCTTTTTTGTCGGTGGTGGTTTGCTGGAGCCACATAAGTCGGAGGGAGGATGAAGGCGATGTAGCAGGTACCTCCCCAGCCCTTTGGGAGCCAGGTGTAGGCTTTGGTACTGCAGATGAAGTACATGTTCGGGGAGGTGACAAAAGAGGGTGGATCAGCTGAGTCCAAAGTTCTGGTGATGTGGCAAGCGCTGTGGCCCACCAACTGTGTCCCGAGGCCATCGATGCATACAAGGCCTGAGACGTTGACGACAGACAGGGCCACAGTCAGGGTGGCAGCTGTTCGTTTCTGGAGGTAGGAGAAGGTGGGTCTGGCTGGGATGTTGAACACCTGCATTTCAACCCGTTCTTTGGCAGGGATGTCCATGTGAAAAGAGGCGTTGGATGTCACAGGGCAAAAGGGAGCAGCGGTTCTTCCAGTTTTGTTCAGCCACAACCCATGATAGAAGTGCGACACAGTTTTGCTGGAAGTGGCATTATCCCTGTAACTCTCTTGCAAGAGGATCAGCCAAGCAAGGCAGGAACCATGAACGGAGAAAGGTGAAAGGATGAAGGGGATGGAATGTCCAGTGGCATGTGGTAGCAACCCACAGATCCAGCAATTCGTGACATTGGCGGCAAGGTTGTGTTGGTGCAGCAACTGCACAAAGGAGTTGTTCCAGAACTCCTTACGCCTTTCTCGGAGTTGGGGTGAAAGGGAGATCAGGTAGTGTTCTTTCATGGTGGTAGGCTGTGCAGTAGTTAGAAATGTCTTATGAGCTGGTGCGCTCTCTTCCACAATCCAGAAAGTGGCCATGAGGAGGAGGCAAAAGAGAAGGGCAATGAAAAGGGCAATAGTCTTTGAGCTGTGTATTTTGTCAGTCTTTGGGTTTTTGTAGTGGATCTTCGGACGTTCGGTTGCTTCCATCATCTTCGTATCGGGCACTTCCATCATCTTCGTATCGGGCGCTTCAATCATCTTCAAGGGGCTCGGTAGCGGGCAGAGCCACAAACTTCATTTAGCCTCTCTCCTGGTAGCCTTAGTAGTGTTAGGCCACCGTTCTGAGATTTGTAACTTAGTCAGTGGTCTGCTTTGCCGAAGCTCCCTCCTTTCGACGCAGGTTATACTCTTCTCTGGCCGGCACAGTGGGATCAGGAAATTTTACCAATTCAAGTGTCTCTGTATCAGGGTAACAGCTCAGGGATGGTCGGTCTTTGTTCAGGAGTTCTTCTTGGGTGGCCACGACTTCGGTCATTGTCAGGGTCGAGGATATTTTCTTGCAGTGGTGTGCTTGCAGCCAATTTTGTTTCCACTCCACTCGAAGAGCTGTTCGGGTGGTGATCAAGACTTGCCAGGGGCCCATCCACCGTGGTTCCAGACTCTTTGCACGCTGGAAATTCCGGATTAGGACGAAGTCACCTGGTTGGATGTCGTGTCCAAGGCCCCTGGAAGCATCGGGGATGGTCTGCAGCACCTGTTGATGGATAACAGACAGTGTTTTAGTCAGATTAGACAAATAGTCAGACATTAGGACGTCCAGGACATCGTGAATGGATGTCGGTTTTGGTGCGGACCAAACGCTCATAGGCCGACCGAAAACGACCTCGTTGGGGGTCAAGTGGTGTTTGGTGGAGGTGGAACGCATTGATTGCAATGCTAGTGGGAGAGCGTCTGGCCATTTCAGTCCTGTGGTAGCCACTATCTTTGCTAGTTTTAATTTCAGTGTGGCATTGTGTCTTTCAACCAAGCCTGCAGATTGGGGGTGAAAGACCACATGAAACTTTTGTTTTACACCCAACCCCTTCAAGATGAGTTGGATAACTTCGGCTACGAACTGGGGGCCATTGTCACTCCACAAAATTCGGCAAAGGCCGTAACGAGGGAAGAATTCTTTCAGTAGTACTTTCGCAGTGGCGATGGCAGTATTGTCTCGGGTTGGATAGGCTTCTACCCGTTTGCTAAATGTGCATACGACCACAAGTACATACTTTAGACCTTGGAACCTTTCTAACTGGATGTAGTCCATCTGTAGGACTTCAAAGGGATGATCGGGGACCCCAAACCCTCCCCGGGGTACGACAGTTCCTTTCCCAGGGTTGTGTTGCAGGCATATCAGACATTGTTGGACCAGACGTTTAGCTGAGTCTGTGATCTTGTCATTGTGCCAATCTCTCGAAATGAGTTCGGCCATGGGGGCAGATCCTATGTGTGCAGGGAAGTGTGCCATGGTCAGTATGGGGATCAGGTATGAGTTGGGTAGTAACCATTTGTTCGTGTCTTTCGTCCGTCAGCAGCCTTCATCGTCTTTCAGTCCCACCCGTGCCCATTCAGTCAATTCGTGTGGTGAGCTGGCCAGTTGGATGTCTCTAATAGTTTCCCTAGCGTCTTTCCATTTTTCTGCTTGTGACCTGGTCACATACATGCGTGTCGTCGTCCTATTCTCGGCTGTGGTCCGGGCAGTGATGTCGGCCAGTGCATTCCCCTGCCCAATGATGTTCGTCACCTTTTTGTGTGCCTGGCATTTGATTACAGCAAGTTGTTTGGGAAGGAGGACTGCTTCAGTCAGAGCGGAGATTAGATCTCCATGTAGGATGGGTGTGCCGTGTGAGGTCAGGAATCCCCTCTAATTCCACAAGAGCCCGAAATGATGAACCACCCCGAAGGCATACTGGCTGTCTGTGTATATATTTGCTGTTGTCCCTGCTGCTAGGATACAAGCTCGTGTGAGGGCAATCAGTTCTTCTGCTGCCTGTGCAGATCGTTGTGTGATGCGGGCTGTCTCAACTACAGTTCGGGCTGTGGTAACTGCATAGGCAGCTGAGGTGGTGCCGTCGGGGAGTTTGATGCAAGAGCCGTCCACCCATAGCTCTCCGTCAGGATCTGGGAAGGAGGTGTCTCGGAGGTCAACCCTACTCCTAGTCTGTTCGTCCTTGAGGGTCACACAGTCATGTATAGGCGACACATTGGGGTTGTTTTCAGGTAAGGGTAACAGAGTGGCTGGATTCAGCGTTGTGCATCTTTTTAGTGTGATGTGGGGTGCAAGCAGAGTCAGTTCGTACCCAGTCAGTCGTGCACTAGTCAGATACTGCCTCTTAGTCTGGTTCAGGAGGGTGTCAACCGCACAGGGCACTAACACTGTAAGGGAGTTCGAGAGCACGATTCCCTCACTTTGTCGGGTAGAGACAGCAGCGGCAGCTACAGCTCGAAGGCAAGCAGGCAAAGCTCTGGCTACGGGGTCAAGAGTGGCAGAGAAGTAGGCACATGGGCGTTGCTTGGGGCCGATGGACTGAGTCAAGACAGACAAAGCGCACCCCTCCCTTTCGTGAGTGTAGAGGGAGAAGGGCTATGTGTAATTTGGGGTTCCTAGGACTGGTGCTGAACAAAGGGCATCTCGTAACTCTTTGAAGGAGGATTGGCATTCGGGGGTCCAAGGGAGTGGGAAGGGGACATCTTTAGCCAGCAGGGAAAGTAGTGGTTTTACAATGAGGCTGAAATTTGGCAACCATTGTCGACAGAAGGAGGTGGGACCTACCAGAGAGCGGACTTGTTTCTGGGTCTTAGGGACAGGGGTTTCTAGAATGGTCTGAATTCGGTCGGGTGTAAGCTTTCTCCCGTCTTTGGACAAGAGGTGGCCTAGGTAGGTCACTTGGGGTTGGCAGAATTGCAACTTCTTCTTTGAGACCTTGTTGCCATTTTCTGCGAGGAAGTGTAGGAGTTAGATGGTGGCTGTAACTGCAAGTGGGGTGGTGTCGGCCGCCAAAAGGATATCATCGACGTACTGTATCAACACCACTCCATCCGGTAACTGGACTGCATCCAGCTGTCTCTTGAGGGCCTGGCTATAGATGCTGGGACTTTCAGTGTAGCCTTGGGGTGCTCTACAAAATCTATATGAACAGGCATTTAAGGTGAAGCCGAAGAGGTAGCGGCTGTCTGGGTGGATGGGGATGGAAAAGAATGCATTCTTGAGATCAATTACAGTGAAGGTGGTGGCAGTGGAAGGAATCAAAGTCAGAATGGTGGTGATGTCTGAAACTACGGGGTACTGAGGTACAACTACTTTGTTAACCTCTCGTAGGTCAATGATGAAACGGTACGCTTTATCATCTCCTTCACCCTGCTTCTTTACAATGGGTAGGATAGGGCTGTTGCAAACATTGCTAACTATTTCCTCTACCACTCCTGCATCTACTAGGGACTCGATGATCTTTACCAATGCCTTCTCGCCCTCGGGCGATATCCGATACTGTGGAAGTTTTGGGAGTACTGCGTCCTGTCAAACAGTTATATGCACAGGGTCAATCATCATGCGTCCTACGTCCAAGTCAGTTTTGGCCCACAGGTACAGAGGTAGAGTGTCGAGTAGGGACAGGTCAGCATCAGTTATGGAAAACATGCGTCGTGTGGTACAAGGTCTGAGCAGAGTCGGGTTGTCGTACAGGATGACTCGAACTCCGTCCTGTGAACATCTAATGGTAGCTCGGAAATGTTTCAATAAGTCAAGTCCCATAATGGCGTCGGGGGTGTTGGAGGAGAGCAAAAACGTTGTGTCAGTGGTGTTATTTTCCAAGTCAAAGGAGATCGGTGTGGACAAGGGATTAGTGGAGGGCGTTCCATCAAAACCTATTGATATTATGTGTGAGCCAGACAAGGGTGCCCTTGGAATCAGTCGTTTAGATAACGCACTTTGTGTCGCTCCAGTGTCTACCAAAAATGGAGACTTCGTACCCAGGACCTTAGCGGTGATGTAAGGACCTTGCTGGTCAACATAGAGCTCGACTGGATCTCTCCCTTGCCCTTGGCAATTCTATGCAAAGTCATGGGTCTTTTCGCAGTCAGACTGTTGGCACTGGTTCTGTCGGGGACGATCAAATGTGTTCGGTCCGCCTGGCCTGTCGTTGTTGGTGTCGTTCGTGTACCCTCGTCCCTGTCCTCTATTTTTTGGCCCGCCCGCTGCATCTCTTGTTTCCCTGTTTTTGTTCATTTCTAGCAGGACTGGACACTGGGACTTCCAATGACCAAACCCTTTACAAAACGCACACTGGTTCTCATCTATGTCTTTACGTCCAGCGTAGGGTGTGGATGTACGGTCTTTAGGGGGTGGATTTCTAGGAGAATTTGATTGGTAATTTCCTTTGTACGGTTCCTTTCCTATAGTCACCCCTTGCAACAGTGCGATCATCACCCTTTCCTTCAGGTCCTTTTTCTTTTTCTCAGTCGCCCTATCGTTCTCGTTCTTTTGATGTTCATAGTACTGGGCCATCTGAAGGATAGCCACTGGTTTGAAGGCCGCCCAACTGCTCTCACTAGTCTGTAGTTTCTGTGAGACTTCCTGCGACAGACCTTTGACATAATTCTGGACAAACAGATGATGTCCGGTTGCAGTGGTCATGTCCTGGCCCCTGTAATCAGAAAACACCGTCTCGAACCGGGGGAAGTATTCTGATACGTCTTCCTGGGGATCCTGGCGGCAGGCCGTTACTATCGACCAGTCCACCTTCTTTTCTGGGATCAGGGTTTTCAGTTTCTGGACGATCTTGTCCGGGAGGTCTAAAATGGCTTTTAAGGGTTTCTGTCCGGGCTCTCGTTGTCTATCTATGCCATCGAGTTGTGACCAGGTATGTCCGAACAGCTCAAGGTGGTCGACTTTCCGGATTTGCTTCCACACATCAGCTGGCAGACATAGCCCCAAAAACAAATCGATGTCCACTAGGGTCATAATCGTCGAACCCAAGGCTGTACCTAGTTCAGTATAAAAGGCAGTGGGGTTCTTTCGTAAATCAGGTAAGGATTTTCGGAAAGTCTGGATGTCTTGTCGATCCCATGGTTGGTAGACCCAGTTATAAACTACCCTTCCTCTCGCATCTTGGTGATTAATGTCATCATGTGTTCCCTGTCCTCGTGGGGGAACCCAGTAGGGAGCGGCCTCCTTTATAGGCATCATTGTGTCAGTTTTTTCTGTTCGGGGTTCAGTCGCTACAGGAGTTGTAGTCTTAGTTTCTAGTCTCTGTTCAGTGAGGTGGCGGAAAACTTCAAGCGTACGCGTAAAGAGGTCCGTCACATCACACTCGCCTTCGTCTCCAATGTTGACTTTCCTATATAGAGTCGTTAGGCTCTCAGGACCTTTATCTTGGTATCTGTCTTCATAGGCATTGAGGGTGTGATAACAAAATCGCACAACAAAATGCCGTCTGTGGCTATCGGCATATGAATTGTACATATCCCTTACGTATTCTTCGCTCTCCTTCCGTTCCACCAGTGTTTTCACTATCTTATCGATCCCTGCTCGTTCATCTTTACTCAACCGGTTCATTCTTGTGGTATCTTTCTTTCAAGTCTCAAGGTCACCTAATGATACTGTTAGTGCTGTATTCGGAACAAGGGGCTCGGCCGGCGCAGAGGCCGTGACGACCGCGATCCTAGTACCATTCTCAATCTCATTAGGGGTTTGCGGGTGCTGTACTGGAGGTTGGGAGAGAGCATATGAGGGGGCATATAGATGATTGGGGAACCTAGTAATAAATCGTCGTTCGTTCGTTGTTTTGAAGGTAACTCAGGGTAGAGCGTAGAGGGTGTTCTAACGAAACACTGGCCCGAGTTTTCGGACTCTTGTTTCTGTTTAGCTTCCTCTCTCTCCTTTATCTCTTCCTCTAACTTTTTCGCTGCAAGGTGAGCTGCCTTTCGTAGCTCTTTCTTTGCTTTTACTTCATCTCTCTTTTTCCGTTGCGCTGCTTCTTTGCGCCACATGGCGAGACTATCAAGCATAGTGGGCGTTGTCTTATTGTTACGAAGGGCTGTTTCTAGAACGTCTATTTTATTATCATCAAAGGATCCTATCAGTGGCCACTGACTTCCCTGATCCTTCTTAGTATATTTATGCCATAGCTTGCTATAGGCTACCTCGACTAATCCGTATTTAGTGAACATGTCCTTATTAGGGGTGCTTTCCAGTGGAGCTGGATGGTTCATTTCTAATAAGCGGTCCGGGCTGAACCAACTACCAATCAGTGGGGAGAAGATAGGCATAACACATTACAAAGGGTGGACAAAGGTCCGCACTACCTATCCTTCACTACTTGCAAAGACTAGACAGAATATTTCTATTCTACGTTATTTTCAAACAGAGAATATCTCAAAAAGAACCAATTTCGAACAATCAATGTTCGGACAATCAATCAGTGGGGAGAAAAATAGGCACGACAGATTACAAAGGGTGGACAAAGGTCTGCGTTACCTACCCTTCACTATCTGCAAAGGGAGAGAGAATATTTCTATTCTTCCCCGTTTGCAGGCAGAGAATATCTCAAAAAGCAACCAATGAGCAATACTAGTATTTTCAGACAATCAAACAATCGTTTCGCAATTCGTCGTGTTGCACAACCTTACCCGGACCGCATGGGCAGTTTCTCGTCTTCCGCTTCCAGCGCCCGATCGTCCTCAATTCTCCGTTATTGCCGTGGCACTCCTGATGGTTCCCAGTCAGGACCGTAGATCACTCGAGAGAGGTCTGCTCGGAACCGGTGAAGTTCAGATGATCGGCTGCCAGACGAGGGTCTATCGAGCAAGAGCTCTTCCCAATTGTTGCAGCCGTTCACTCTGTTGTCAGGACCTCTCCCACTGGATCCACGTGTCGCTGATGGGCCCCACACTTGGGACGCCAATTGTAAAAGGGGGCAGATTCAATCGATAACCTTTCAGTATTGCCCGGCGTTAGTCGCCTCTCATACCATTCGATAATTATCAAGCAAAGAGGCAGGCACTGGAGACTGGAAGGCAGGAAACAGAAGTTTATTCTATCGGTGCAGAACAAATCAGATCAGACAACAGGGTATCGTCTCGAGGTGCTCTAACCGTATCTCTGAGGCCTGGCCTCTCCTACACAGGTTTATGACTTTATTGCATGAAACACATTCTTGTTAATACTTTGATGTATGGAAAGACATCCTCGGAACCTCCGCTTCAGGCTCATTCCCACACATATCTACAGTAGAAGTCCCCACCCCGATCTCAGTAGGTGATGACTGTCGCGCAGCTGGACATTCCGCCGGTTCCCGGAATGTGTGCGGCTGATCGGATCTCATGGGGTGGAAGTCTTTGATCAATTGTAGCTCCTTTGAAGAGGGGCGACTTTTTACAGTAGGGGGCAATAAACTGCATCCGCAGGACTAGGTGATGGCCTGGGATCGGATCGGACAATCGGGCACAGAGGAAGGGGGTTTATCAAAGGATGTGCGATCATGAAAGGGATGGAGGGAGGTGTTAGCCAGGTACGGGATGTGGCTCTGAGGCGGGGTCGCGCTGAAGGGGTGGTTTATGGCCCAAGCATGTGAGAGCGGGGGCTGTCAGTGCACGGGGGATGCTTGCGAGGTCAGAGAGAGAGGCGCTGGCGATCGGCAGTGGGCAGAGAGGCCATGCTGCTCAAAATGGCTGCTGCTTACGCACACGTAGGAGCCTGGAAAAGGGACAAGGTGGCGCCGATAATGTTTACGCCGCAACCTAGATTTTAACAACTTTACTTTTTAGCTGTACACTGTTCAGGTCAAGTTGAATTTAGGTTTTATTTCACGATCTGGAACTCAAACGAGGTCCACAAGATGAAAAAGACAGACATCACAACTAAAAAGTCATTTGCAACAGTATATAAAAAATAAAAAAATGAATAACTATGCAGTTCACATATGTCATTATATAAAACAACATTAAAACACAAATAGATGTGACATCATTTTCGATACAAATGTAAAAAAAACATTTAGAAATGTAAAATATCCCATGCAAAATATTTCATTAGGTGGAGGGAATCAACAAGTTTATGGCTTCAGCAGCTGTTCAGACATGATAATTTAAAAACCAAGCTCTCAATAATTTACAGCCATAGAGAAGCAGTGCAGGACAGATAAATAATACATGTTTTAAATCTTGAACACCATAATTACGGAAATTACATGTCTTATCGTTGTTAGCGGAATGAGACCAACTGTCAGTTATAGCTTTTAGCAGTAGAATATCCAAGTGGAACAGAGACCAGCAACATTTAACCCCATGGTCAATATTCCATGATAAATATTGCAGTAGCTCTCTTGGAAGGGAAGAGATGATTATCACTTTAAATTTTCTTTTTCCCCACAATATTCGGAATCTAAGCGAAAACTTAGGTTAGAGGAGGCACGCTTAATACAAGATTTTAACTGCTGCTGAGACCGGGAGCATAATTACTTCTGATTTAAGTTATATAAAATGTACTTTATTTTGGTTTAAAAATATATAACCATAAAAGTACAATAAAAAGATTCACAGAACAAGTTCCGAACACAACCTCATTATGAATGTCTGTTGAGTGTCCAACAATTGTACATTGTGACACATGCTGCAGTCACATGAAGACTAATTCTGTGATGCATATTCACTTAGACCTAAAAGATCAAAATGCTACATGACTAAAAGGTGATACAAACATAATTTCCAGAGTGCAAGATATTATCAAGGGGGTTTATCTCCGCTTTTTTGGCTTTAAAAGCCAAGAAAGCGGAGATAAAATTATCTCTCTATTACCTAGCTGTCGCTAACACCAGTTAGCGACAGCTACTAGGAAATAGCGGCCATCTTGGGCCCCACTTTGCATGTCAGTGATATTTATCACTAATGACATGCAAAGTGGGCGTGCCAAGATGTTAGCGACTGGAAACAGTCGATAACATCGCCATCTCCTATTACCAACTTTTGGAGATATTCGCGTTGAGCGCGAATATCTCCAAAAGCTAACACCTGCCCTGAGCAGTTCTTAGCCATGTTATCCAATTGGAGGTGGATAACATGGCTAAGAGCATTAGCTCGATAATGCATGAATATCGCTGACTTTTCAGCGATATTCATGCATTGCGGCCGATTTTTATCGCATTTGGATAAACCTTGGTAATACCAAGGTTTATCTGCGATAAAAATCGCCGCAGCTCAGCGGTAAATTTTTGTCTCTAACCAAGCAATAGCGATAATTATCGCTATTGCTTGGTAATATGCCCCATAATTATTAAAAATGAGCAAGAGCTATATTCAGGTTCAACGCGAGGCCTATTACACAAAGCAATCGCAAGCATTTGAAAGCAACAGGGGTGCAGCCGCCTTGCAATGTGCAATCATAATATGTACATACATAAATACGCTAAAACATTAAAATGACTTCTCATATTAAAACAATACAGTACACAGTTTCTTTTATATTTTAAAAAGTAACTTCCAACCATAATATAGGGGGTGCAAATATGACTTGTGTTATACTCACACACTGCACAACCAAAGAATCTGCCGGCTATGTTAAACGAGAAGCTTATTTGATCTAATACTCCAAGCCTATATAAGAAATCTGGAAATCACAAACACAATATGCTCCTTTGTGTCACACCTAAGTATCTTGGCGGCATCCCAATAATGTACTGTACCTATTACATTGCACCCCAGAATGATCCAATTTTTTCGAGGCAGGATATACATTGGGTAGAAAAAAGGAAATGATTTGCTGACTCTTCCAACTGCAACCAAAATGGACAGTGGGAAGGCACAGAGCCACTTTTATCCCATTAGCTAGTGAAGGATTTTAGCGGAAGAGTACCAATCCTAAACTTTAGATACAGACTTCTTGCCTGAGGGGGCCGAATCCTAACCAGATAGGATTCAAAACTAAAAGAACATTTATGAGTAAGGAGTTTTCCAGTGATACTCCCTGCTTTTTGGTCTTACCAAATTTCTGCCAGCATAAAATCCCAACAGGCTTGATTGAGTCTAGAGGTGATGCCTTTTGTCATTTGGGCAGGAGAATGCTAAACTTCCTCCATTTTAAAAAGTTCACACCGAGATTTTATTTTCCTAAGCCTTGGGGTGCAAACTCCTTTATTGACCGTAACCAACTCCACAAGAGCTTTGCTATAGGACTCCAGTTCAAGGTCGTCCAGAGCCGTACCCAGAATATCACGAGATTTGGTAGTATCACTTAGTCAATTCTCTTTAGCGATAAGTCAAGGCAAAGAGACATACTTGAAGGCAAATTAAAAAGCGTCCTAATAAATTGACGTTCGGTATGAGTAAGCATGGACACATCTACACATCTCCAAAGTAAAGAACCATATGTTGCCCTTGACGTAGCTGTGGCCCTGTATACTTCTAGGGCTGGTGTTACAGCTCCACAGGAAGTGGCTTTGTATTTCCTTCCTAGGGCTGACACCCTATGCATCAGGATACTTCTACTTTTCCCCAATTGTGGTACCCAGGACATATTATCTGCAAACCATACACCAAGATAATCAAAACCTTTTACTTGCTCCAGAGGCGCCCTCTCTATGCACATCCTACCTCTAAAGGAGCAGTGAGGGTTCATGCCATAAATTTCAACTTGGTGGTATTTATTTTCACGTCCCCTATGGAGGCAGAATGATGCAATGTGATCTAGCAATAGCTGGAGGCCAAGTCAAACCTGCTTAAAGCATAAATACCATTTCAGTAACACACAGACTTTCTTTTCCTACTTTATAGATCTCATAAAGCTCCTTAATGATGTCACGTCACTTCTCAAAAGACAATAACCCCAATGTATAACTGCTACGAGGCCTTGTGCAAGGGAACTCTTTAACCCAAATTCTAATCAGATTGCATGGGTAGCCACATGTGTATTAAAAGCATAAAGTTTCCTTAGAATGAACCTTTCTGTCTTATCTGAAAAATACAATTTCCTTTCATCCATTAGTTCAGTTGTGTACAATAAGGTTGAGGGCATTTTCACCCTATACACAGAAAGTGGATGCACAAAATGTCTTCTCCCTACTGCATTATAAAATAAATTCTTAGCCCATTGGCCTGTGATTTACCCTTACTGATGCTATGGAAAATATAGTTGGAGTCATTCAATTGACTCAACATAATTTGCCCCAAAAACGATAGGACTAGACTACCTCTAGTTTTTCTTCAGTAAGGGGCCAATTATGATTAGGATATTTCCAAAGATTTGGGTCCATAAATATCAGGCTCTTACTTTTAGATATTTTAATTCTCAGAAAATGTGCAATCACAAATTTATGAAGTGTCATTCGACTATTCAAGCCCTTGGGTGTTAGATCTAAGTCACAATGTCACCTGCGTATAGCAGGCAAAGCACCAGTTGGCCCCTAAATTTTGACAAATCGCCAGAACAATTGTCTAGATGAAGACTTAAGCCAGAAATGTAGAGAGAGACCAACATTGGGACCAGGAGACAGCCTTGTTTCAAGCCACTTTTTATAGGGATTACAGACGATAACCTTTTGGCCACCCCTACCAGGACTTGGCACCAGGTGGCCGAACATAGAATGGTAATTCAATGTAACAGAGTACCCGGCATACGAAGATCATGATATTTCGTCTACATCATGGGCTGATCAACTTTATTGAATGCTGTAGAGACATCAATGAAAGCTGCATATAATCGTGTGCCTCTAATTGTAACATATTTATCAATTAAAAGTTGAAGAGCAGATATATTATCCATCGTGGGATGGCTTTCCCTAAAGCCAGATTGCTCTACAGGAATTAACCTTTCAGCATCCTCCGAAGAGTGTAAATGGCTCAGAATAGTTTTCACAAAGATTTTAACTAGCGTATCCAGGAGAGAAATTTGTCTGTAAGTATTTGATAAATTACAGCACCCCTTTTTAAATAATAAGACTATGACACCCCCCAACCATGATGGGGAAATTATTGTAAGGGAGTATCAGTGTTCAAAAATAGGAGGCAAAAATTTCGCCCAATGTTTAACTTTGTTTTTGTAATAAAGCTTGGGACTTCATCCAAGCCCATCGCCCCCGGGTTTCTCATTGATTAAATGAAGTCCTAAATCTGATCGATTGAATGTGGCTAAAAGCTACTAGTTCCTATTTCAAACTAGGAAATACATATTAAATATGTGGAGTGTTCTCATCATTTTACACATAAAGCTTTATAATGTGGCTCCTCCAGTGCCTTTCCTTAATAGGAATGGGGCGAGACCTCACTCATATCCCACAGCAATTAGAAATAATTTTCCAATATTTTCTCATGTCCTGACGAAAGGCTGCCTCTCTAAGTTCTATCCGTTTCCAATCATACTCATCTTTTTTCAGCCTCTCTTTTAATCGTCTTCTTTCACTCTTTGGGAGAATTATTAATTTCCCTCTTTCTAATGAAAAACAGATAAATTGCATTTTAATTAACTTATTTATTTATTTATTCAAGACTAAAACTGGCTGCTGCAAGGCTTTGATATGGGCGGGCTTCTCTCTTTGAGCATCCAGACTGACTAACTGTTTCAAAACCTGGGTTTATTGAAATAGTATATTCATGTTCCAAGATTCTCCACTAGTAAAAATCTCTTCCAACAACCCTTTTAATCTTTTGATCAAAGCTGGTCTCTAATGGATTCTACCGGATATGTTCCCAAAGCTTAGATAAGGCATTATGATCACTAAGGGAGTTGTCAATAATGTTAATTTCCAAGCTAGACTTGAAAACTGGATATGAGGCTATAAGATAGTCAATTATAGAACACCCAGTAGCTGTCTAATGAATATATTGGTTTTGGGAGCCATAGTGATATCAGCCCTTTGAAAACCTAGCAGAAATTCATAATATGTACATGCATTGTGATACAAGTGATATAAGTGTCTTTTAAAAGGTAAACTGAGTTGACTGATCGTGAATTAAGACCCGTACAGTCAATCCAATTCCTGAAGTGCCCTAAAGTGATAATGATCAATGTAACTAAAAAGTAGCTGTACAATCAGTTCTTCATATCAGGGTTCCCAAAGTCTCTCTACCGCCCTTATCCTCATATATATATATATATGTAAACGTGTGATCAAGGCACAGTTTGTGTCGAAACGCGTAGGTTGAACTAGGAATAAAAGAAAGCTTGCTGCAAATTCCTGAGTGCACGTCCTGCTTACGAGCAACTTGTGGATTTATTGAAATTTTCGGCTGTAAGGTCCGACAAAATTACGCGCCACCTGACCAAGGGAAGAAGGATCTCGGAAGGACCCTTCCTGTTTCGTATATATATATATATATATATATATATATATATATATATATATATATATATATATATATATATATATTCACTGAAAAAACCATAGGTTTCACACCAGTTACAGTGGCGGCTGGTGGCATTTGAAAGTAGTGGGGCGGGCGTAAAATGATGGGCATACTGCACCGTTGCGAGCGAGCGCAGTGGGACGCATAATGTTGCACACTAAAGACTGACAGTATGACAGCCAAAAGTTCAATGACTCAGGAAATAACCAGACGTCCCTTCAGCCAAGCGCAGGCAAAGAGCTGGCATCGTTGACGCCAGGCAGTGTTTAATTTAACTGTGGGCTCAGAGTGCCATTTTAATTGGACCCCTCACTCCTACCATCGCGTTGTAGACAATCCCGGGTTCCTCTTAGGCATGTTCTAGGCACGCCAGACCATGGTTATCTGTTGTTTTCTCTGGGGGCAGATTGTTCAAGCCGCCTGCGCTAAAAGTTATAAATCATGATGCATATGTATTTTTTATTACCGTTACCGATTTTGCAGCGTGAATGAGTAAAGTGCTCTCGCATGGAAGACAACACACACACATACACAACAGACAACACTCAAAGAAATGTATTCAATTTCACACACGCATACACACAAAGTTCCATGTGACGGCAGCTCAAGGGAGGTGGACGCGTAAAACTGCCACTTAAAGAGAGCGCACAACATCATGTTGCATATTCTATCTGGTAAACGGTGGCATTTTCAGACTGGATTTCAAAGAAATGTAAAGCGTAGGGTCACATTTGAGAGAACCCAACACACATTGTGAAACGCGACTGCTACCAAGCAATGGTAATTACCTGGACTTCATATTCCAAGCAGTATAATGCAACTTTGAGAAAATGCCAAATATTTGTCATGAAAGAGACGTCCTTTTCTTAGAGTGACGTAGGCACACACATGAGGGAATCTGACAATGTTGCTGCAACAGGAATTACGTAGTAGAAACAGCGGTCTCGCAACTTGCACTGTGAATAAAATATGACACCGAGTTTACATCATGAAATAGTAATTATTCAGGAGTAAATGGCGGGAACCAGTGTGCTGCATGCGCGAGAAAAGAAAACAAACAATTTACCAGACATGGAGAGAATTCTTTTGATGCCAGTCACCACGGCTCTGTAACAATCTTTCCGATAATCGGAATGATTTAAAGAAATACCTGTTTAAAATGTACCTTAATGTTTAGCCTGTTCAACCTTCTCCTTCTATTCCAAGGGCCTAATTTAGAGTTTAGCAGATGCTGGCCGTCTGCTTAAAAAGCGGAAATGCTCCATCTGGCCTATTTGGAGTGCATGTTGTACACTTTAAATAATACTGAAGGGGCATCCTCTGACTTTTGGCCGCTGGTTCTGAATTCCTCGAAAAAACGACACTTCCTGTCCTCCATATTTCGAGTGTACATACATACAGTTTACAAAAGGCCCTAAGTCTTTACAATATCTCACTATCTTTCTACACGACAGAAGAAGTGCTCAGATGTAACCTTAACAAACACATCCATTCACAACAACACTCTCCACCAAACATTCATGCATACACGCACGCTCACATTCATGCATACACCCACGCTCGCACAAAACACTTTAGAATAAAAGAAAAACACACACACACTCTCTTACCTTACCTTGCTGCCGGTTCCGGTCCGCGCCACCTCTGGGCTCTGCTCTCCTCACATCACGTCACAGGCTCACAGCCCCTCTCTGCCAATCCTGGCGCCAGGGGGGGCACAGGCCTTCTCGCCCGCAGCACGCCCATTAGGAGGCCGAAGGGCTCCTAATGGGCATGCGCAACCAAGCTAAAACACAGGTGCGCATGAGTGGACACGGTGCGAAAATTGACCTTCCGTCCCCACTCATGCGCACTTGTGGACTGGTGCTGCATGCCCCTTGGCCTGGCCTGGTGACGTCTGACAAATGACGACAGACCGCCCACCCCCTTCAGGGCGGTCTGGCGTCATGCAGACAGTTGAGTTGAGTTCGTTCTTCTTCTCCGAGCCCTCGGCATCTTTGAACTGAATCACTTCAAAAGTTCAAAAACGGGCTGAGGGGGGGGGGCAACGCCCGAACGCCCATAATGGACCGACCGCCACTGACCAGTTATAGTTAGCTGGAAATTTTACTGACATAAAACCATTGAAATTCACACGTTATAGTTAGTTGGACTCACTATAACTTGCGCTCCTGCAATGCACTGCTGATGACGTCACATATTACATCACTCATGACATGGTCAGTGACATCACTCATGATCTGTTAGGTCTTGTCTTGGTTTTGTCACTACATCGATCATCTCCACACAGTCATGTTGTGTCGTGTCATCTGAGCTTGAGGGCAAAAGGGTAGCGGGATTCAATATGTCGCATCGCCTTATCTCTATGTGTGGCTGGAATAGCGTTAGTTCGTATCCTGTCAGTCTTGCTACAGTCAGGTGTTGTGTCTGTGCTCTGTTTAGAAGGACTTCCACGGCATGTGGCACTTGTACTATCAGGGGATGTCCTAGCACTATTGAATCACTTTGTCTTATGGCCAGGCTATAGCCGCAATGGATTTCAGGCATGCAGGTAAAGCTTGTGCTACGGGGTCCAATGTGCTAGAAAAATAAGCAAAGGGCCTGTTTCCTCCCGCTTGGTCTTGTGTGAGGACGGATAGTGCTGTTCCGTCACGTTCTGTCACGAACAGGGTAAAATGCTTGCTGTAATTTGGGGTGGCCAAAACTGGTGCTTGACACAGAGCTAATTTTAGAGCTTCAAATGCTTGGGAGTGTTCTGATGTCCAAGGGAGAGTTGTAGGAGTGGCTGCTTCCACTGTAGTTAACTGTATGAGTGGCTTGACTATGTGGGCATACTGAGGGATCCATTGTCTACAATATGAGGTGAGACCAATGAATGCACGCACTTCTTTTTGTGTCTTTGGCTGTGAAATCGTTGAAATCAATTGGATTCGTTCTTGTGTCAGTTGTCTACCCTCCTTGGACAGCAAATGTCCTAAGTAAGCCACTTGCTGTGCACAGAGGGAGACACCTTGTGACCTTTGTCTGTCAGGAAATGTAGAACTGTGAGAGATGCCTTTTCACAATCTTGTTCTGTCCTTGCTGTGATGAGAATGTCATCTACATACTGTATCAATGCTGTGTTGGTAGGCATATTGATACTGTCAAGTTGTCTTTTTAGTGCTTGGCTGTAAATGCTTGGACTTTCTGTATAGCCTTGGGGAGCTCTAGTGAACCTAAAACTCTGTCCTTTTAAACTGAACCCGAAAAGATATTGACTGACGGGATGTATAGGGATGCTGAAAAACGCATTCTTCAAGTCGATGACTGTGAAAAATGCAGCTTCGGGGTCTATGGCAGTCAATAGTGAGGAGATATCTGGGACCACTGGATATTGTGGGATCACACATTTGTTCAGTTCTCGAAGATCAACCACCAGTCGGTAGTTCGGGGGTCAGTCCTTTTGAGGACTGGAAGAACTGGAGAATTGCAAACATTTGAATCCGTCTCCACCACCACTCCATGGTCTATGAGTTCTTGAATTATTTTTAGTAAGGCTTGGCCAGCCTTGGGTGGAATCTTATACTGTCGTATACGGGGTAGGACTACTCCCTCCTTGAGTGTGACTTGGTGTGGGGTAATGTCCATGTATCCTACATCAGTCGAGCTTTTTGCCCACAGATGTTGTGGGATGTCATTTAGTCTGGGGGTCGAATTCTTTGACTGTGAAATGTCCTTTGAAATCTCGTAGAAATGATTTTATTCCTTCCGGTGGGCAGCATATTACTGCTCCTAGTTCTTTAAGTGTCTTAATTCCTAGTAAATTCTCTGGGCATGTTTCTGTAAGGACTAGGTCAGTAGTACGTGTCAGAGGACCCACTCCTAAAGAGACTTGTTCAGATACTTTGTTTATTATGGGTTTTCCTGAAAAGCCCAGAGATATATTATGTGAGCCAGAGAGAGGAACCTCTGGGACTTCCTTATGACTTATGGTAGTTCTACTTGCCCCCGTGTCTATGAGGAATTTTCTGTCTTGTCCCAGTAAGTGGGCTTCTACATATGGACCCTTTTGATCCACTGGAACTGGGATAAGGGGCAAGTCACTTTCTCTCTCAAGGCTGTCTCATGAATATAGTTCAAATTCGGGGTAATCTGACTGTGCGTACTGGTACATCTGCGTGGCAGCGGCAGCAGGCGTCTGAACCTGCGGAGGCGTAATAGTCTGAGGCTGCTGAGTGTTACCTGGTCTGGGAGTGTGAGGGCGTTCTTTCATCTTTCCTGTCGCTATGTTGTGTTTCAGGACTGGACATTCCCTCACAAAATGGCCCTGCTGCTTGCAGTAGTTGCAAGTACCTTTATTGGCCCACACATTACCTTTGGGGCCCGTGTTTACTGGTGCCGTCTGTGCAACCAATACCTTCATTTTCGTGTCTTTTACTCTTTTCTTTTCTTGTTCCTATTCTTCCCTTATTCTGCTGTGGTGGTACTGTAACATTTGTAACATTTGTGAAGGACTATTTGCTTGCCAGGTACTCTCAATTTTTAACACCCTATTTCTGATGGGGGGTAAGGCGTTGTCCACCAATTTAGATACAAAAAGATGGGGATATGCCTCGCTACTATGTGCGAGTCCACTGTTTATAGAGAAACATTTCTCCAACCTGGTATAATAATCACCCGTATCCTTGTCTGGCTTTTGTTTACAGGCAGAAATGGCATCCCAATCTTCCTTTTTCGTTGTCAATAATAGAGGCAAGACCTGTATGAGGAGACTGGGTAATTCCTTTACGCATTCACCAAGACCTTCACCTGGCTTTCTGTCTGTCTCTTCTTTTTCTAGGGCAGTCCACGTAATCTTTTTACCACCCACCTCCCAGTCCTTTTCCTTTAGTTTGTCGAATATGCCTGTAGGTAGAATTACTTTAAGGAGTATTATTATATCTGGATATGTGAAACTACCCATTTGGAGGATATCCTTCAACTCTCTATGAAATCCTCCAAGATCTTTTTCGTGAGAGGGCACCATTTTTTTCATTTCTAATATTTCTAACTTGGTGAGGGGAGTATACACATGTATTCGTTGCAATGTGCCATCTGGCTGTGGTATGGGGTGGACTTCTCGTAAGGGGTATTGGCCTATACTGTAAGGTTCATGATCTGATGTAGCTAAGGTAAGTTGCAGGTAACGGAGGCGCAGGTCCAGAATAGTGTTGATCAATTCCGGTCCCTGAGACCTCCATCTATCTGTCACTACTTCTTGTAACAATTTGTATAGCTTATCTGGTCGGTGAGAGTTATTCTCATATAAGGTAGCCAGGTGTTGGACCATATAAATACCTGCTAGCCATTGTTCTGTTCGGGGAAGAGCCAGAAACATTTGTGCTACTATATCTGGGCCATATACCCGGTGCTGTGATATCCAATGGGTGGCAGACCGGGCCAATTCTTTTTCGTGTTGGGTAAGGGGAGGCTCATTGTCAATCCATTCATCTAGGGCTCTTTCTGTGGACTGGAAAATGTCTTCCGAGGAAGGATCTAATCTTTTAACTTTCTGTGACACTTGCGGGGTTCGCCACTTGGAGCCATGACAATGCCGCGCTACACCCCGGAAATTCATCCTACCTAGTGTCGGACCCTCATCTTCCTCTGAGTTGTCTTCCTGTGTAACTTTCTCAGAGCGAATAGTGACAATTTTCTTAACCAATCTTTTAGTTATTTTGTCGATCTGATGTCCCAGATCTGATTCATGTGCCCCTCTGTGTATCTGATCACTAAGGTCTATTAACTCAGAGTCTACGCTCCCATTACCCGGGTCTAGTTCCCGGATCAAACAATTTATGATGAACCGCAGGAGAAATCCCCTGATAGGAACTTTTCTGTTCTTCATGACCTGGGCCAGAGTATCCGGACCTTGCCCTGTTCGTATGAATTCATAAACTCTATCCAAATGTTTTGTTATATCAAAGACCTTTTAAAGTTGACCCAGGGCTTGTCTTAATCTCTCTGATATCGTGGCCATTGGGCCATTACCAGGTTCGGGGTTGTAAGGACATCATCTTTATCCTCAGTCCCGTTCCCGGGCACTCCTAAATCAGAGGTGGAACCACCGGCTACTAGTTCAGGTGCACGTGTAGACGGGCGTGTTCTAGGCGTAGTAACATAATCGGGGGTGGTTCTGACAGATAGGCAGGGAGAAAATTGTCAGGGACAGTGGGAGATATTTTTACTGGTGATTTGGGATGTTCTTCTATAATTTCTTCTGACAAAACGGGATAAATGCCAGTAACAAGGGCGCTTCTCTCTCAATCTGCCTGTTCAGCTAAGACCTTCTCGCCTTCTTCCTGTAATTGCTTTTCTTTAGCCTGCTTCGACATTCTCTTACTTTTCTCAACTTTCCCAAGTTCTTCCTGAGCCCTCCTATGTGCCTCCTTATGCCATAACTCAATGGCTTCTATCTGTGAGGGCCTCGCCTTTCTTTTCCATAACTCTTCTTCCACTCTCATAATACATTCCATGTCCCATGTACCTGTGGCAGGCCACCTATACATCATTTCTAATTTCTCGGTATAGTCTACCCAAAGGTCTAAGAACAATATGGCACCCAGTCCATGTTTGTTATACATGAAATGTCCAGGCGTGTCTCTAGGCGGGACTTTAACTGGTTTCTCTAATACATTCTTTTTGGTGCCTATCGTACATAATTTGGAAAACAGAGGCATTTTTAAACTCAACCAATTATGGTTAAAAACTTGAAATATACAAAAATACTTTATACACTAAAGCATAGTGCAACCATACCGGTCCCACGAATGAGACTCGTCTTTACCGTGTTCCCAAAGGGAACCCGTCTTTATACATTCCCAGTTGTACTCACCGAGAAGCAAAACTTGAAGACCTGGTCATCGGACTCTTGACGCTTGCCCAGGAATGTCGGGGCTCCAAAGACCTCGGACTCGGCGCTCTCACTGGTCGGGCTCTGGGTTGGGACGCTCCGCTAGCTTCTTTACCACCTCGTGTGGATGATCAGTCGCAGTCCGTCTCCTCCTCGTCTCGAGGAAGTTAGCGGGAACACCCCGCTGTTGTGCACTTGAAGTCCGTCGAAAGTATGGAAGGGACAAGGACCTAACTTATATCGCCGGCGCGTAGGGAAGAGGGAGCGTCCCTCTTCCGGCGCCAATTAATGTGGTAAATAAAAACTTATTATTTACGCTGCTGGAATTTCTATAGTTATCAAAGAAAGGTAATACTTAAAATGAGGAGCAGAGTCCGTGGTCTTCGAGTTTTAGAGGGCTTAATTCCAGAACTCGAGTTAAGGGAGAATTCCTTCACCGAGCGGGTTCAGGAGTAGTCTGCTTTACTTGAAACATGACAGCACAATCAAAGGAAGGAGTTCCCTGGGCTTGATTCGATTATCCATGATGCAATCATACAGAAAACATTGCAGGCTTGTTCTCGTTTAAAGAATAACTTGAATCACATTTGTTAGACATAGACAAACATATGGCATCAATGTGATTGTGGTGACAAGTTACAGAGTTACTAGTGTCTGGGGATAGAGAATCGAGGCATTGTTACAGGGTTATTTCTGTCGGAAGGGTAAAGAGAACGAGGCATTGTGTGCTCCTTACTTCCACACAGGGGCGGTGATGTTTCACAATGGTATGTGTGTGCAGCTGGGAAGAAGGAGAATGGGCCGTGGTTAACTATTCTCTTCGTGTCTGTCTAGTGTGCTTGATCAGTTTTACTCTTTATTGTTGACCTAACCTGTGGCTGCCCCCGCAAGCTGAGGGATCGTTGATGAGCGAGAGCTGCTCGTTCTTTGATAGAGTTAGGGAGGGGGGGAATTTGACGAGGCAACCACCTAGCTGACTCCGTTCTGTTTAAGGGAAAATATCGAACAGGACGGAAACCCGTAAGATACATGATGGCTGGCCATCATTCTTTGCATGTGTCAGTACAACGAGAAGAAGACAGGCAAGAGGGGGTATATTAGGATTCGAGCTTGAAGTAGAAGAAAAAAACGGCTTGCCTGGTCGGTGTTAGGGTGGATAGGGTGCATGATGGGACACCAGGAAGAAAAGAGAGTTTTTAGTCAACTTTCCACATTAGAACACATCATCGATATACCGATAATATGCAGTGACATGCGCTTCAAATGTGGCTTTATGTGTGCACCTGAGGACCTGTTCCTCCCACCAGCCGACATGTAAACATGCATAGCTGTGGGAGAAACAGGCCCCCATAGCGACTCCTCTTAGTTGTTTGTATAAGGCATCATTAAAAAGAAAGAAATTGTTATGTAAGCACCAGTCAATTAATGCAATAATGACTTTACTATGTCCATAATATTCAATTGAAAGCTTGGATAAATAGTATTTGATGGCCTCAAGTCCTTGGCAGTGGTCAATGCTGGTATACAGCGATTCTAAGTCAAGTGTAATTAACAAAAGATCGTCCGACCATACTGCCTTATCTATTTTCAAAAGGAAGTCGCCAGTATCTTTTACATAACTGGGAAGGGTGACCACTAACTCTTGCAAAAAATAGTCAATATATTGACCAAGATGTTCTCCCATACTTCCTATAGCAGAGATAATGGGCCTCCCAGGAACAGGCGTTCTACCTTTATGTATCTTAGGGATAAGATACAAGATGGGGAGTTTAGGAACTTCATTATATAAAAATTTAAACTCCTCATTGGAAACGAGGCTTTCTCTTTTCCACTGACATAACAATTTGTAAATGTTTTCTTTAGCCTTATCAAATTCTTTGGGAATAGTTTTCTTGTAGCAAGCGGTATCATCAAGCTGCCTGTTAGCTTCAGCAATGTAGTCTGATTTAGGCCATAATACTACGTTACCGCCTTTGTCAGACTTCTTAACTATTATGTCACAGTTGTTACCCAGTCTCTTCATTAGATTTATGTATGTCAAGTTCTTAAAAAACATACTTCTTTGCCATTTGTTTTTCTTTACAGTATGATTCAATTTCTTTATGTCCGAAACAACCATATCGTGGTATGTGTCTACCGAATCTTTGGGCCTGGTAGGTATGAACACAGACTTGGATTTAAAAGGACTAAGACCTGCACCTTTCTGCGCGCAATCTATTTTGCGCAATCTATCTTGCGTAGACAGATCAACATTATCTAAGGTGACTGTGTTTGCCTCTACGTTGTTCCAATCATTAAGCAAGAGCACGACAGGGGCATATATATATATATATATATATGTATATATATATATATATATATATATATATATATATATATATATATATATATATATATATATATATATATATATATATATATATATATATATATATATATGGTCTGTCTGAAAATACTGCATAGTGACTAATGCTCTCTATACTAGAAGACAGAAGACAGACTATATATATATATATATATATATATATATATATATATATATATATATTACCTACTGGCGGTCGCCAGTAGGTATATATAGTTAGGATTTTTTTGAATAGGGATTTCCGAAAATTCTATGTTGAATAACTTTGGCGTTGAAGGACGGAATTGGCTGAAATTTTCAGGAAAATGGCACATTTTGTTTCTGAGCGTCCCCTGAAAGTTTGGGGGGGGTTTCGTGAAGTGGGGGCCGAGTAAAAAGGGGGGTCCCAAAACGTGTTTTCCCCATGTTAATTTCCATAGGGCGGTTGGACTCACTTTTAGCTCGAACGGCTGAATGGATTTTTATGAAACTTGGCAAAATTGTAGGGACTGGTAGCCCGATGTGCCTTTTCTAGGTCTCAAGATATGTGCTCCAGTGGATTTTGAGAAATTAACGTTCAAAAAAAAATATATATCTGTGACAGCGTCCCGGTTAGCGCCCCGGTTCGCGTACCAGACGCATAACGGAACTTTGCGTGGAGAAGCGGATTGGCTCCCTGGTGACTGTGAACATTCTAAACAGTTCGGAGCGGCCGCCATTTTGCCTCTCGGTAGGATCGAGAGACAAGAGGTGGAAATAAACGAAGGGGGAAATGAATGAAAGGGTGCAAGTTAGACCCCTCTTGAATCCCTAGGATTGATGATGGGGGCTATTAAAGGGCCCCGCCGGCAAAAAAATAAAACAATTTAAAAATTTGATTTTTCGCGGTGGGAGCGTTACCGGTAGCTTACCGCTAGCGTAACGGGAGTCCGCCATTAAGGTCTAATTTGGACACAAGATGGATGATAAACAATGCTGAGTTTGTGTAAAAGGGGGCAAGGGAGACTTATCTTGACCCCCTAGGTTTTGTGAGGGGGGATGGAGAGGCCTATATATGTCTAAAAAAAAAATTTACATTTTCACGCGGTTAGCCTCCGGTGCGCGAACCGGGTAGCGCTCCGGAAAGAGTAAATCGTGAAAATTAGTAAAGAAAAAGTTACATTTAAAATGTATATAGAGTAATCATAGTTAGGGTAGCTCTGAAATGAGCTTTTGGGTCTGTGGAAGATTTAGGTACTTATAAGTAGGTACCAATACACAGTCTAAAACTCTGGATGAAAACTCTGTTCCCCTCATCTGTGAAGTGCACACCATCTCCTCTGTAGATATCTTGCATGTGGTAACGCAAGTTATTGTTGTAGATGGCGCCCATTCCATGGTCTCTCATGTAAGCTGAAACAGACTTATTTACATGCTTCCTCGCTTTCTCAATTTGTGGACAAAATTGATTGGACCACCTCCATTTCTGTCTTTGGCATATATTGGAATATACCAAGGCAGTTTGAGGAAAAAGTGCCATCAATTGCTCAAAGGTGTCCTTTAAAAGCATTTCCATACCAACCCCAGTCAAAGTGCCCAAATCATTTCCTCCACAGTGCACTATTATGAGGTCAGGGTTTAGCAAATGCAAAAAGGTTTTCACCAATGGTATCAATTGGTGACATTTCAATCCTCTTTGGCCAATCCATTTGATTTCCACATTTTGTAAATTGAGGTTGTGTAAATTTCTGTTATCAGCATACCTGTGAGCCCAGTGGATCTAGCTATGTCCAAGAATCCAGACAGAAAACATGGTGAAAGGAGGTTCTGCTGTAGTCAGATGAAGTGTGGGAATGAAATGGCAGTTGGAACAGTAGGAGTTTGTAATGAAAAAAATTGTGGAGTTTTAGTGCTAATGATTCAGGAGCAGTGATTGGTGTTTTTTGATTGCTGAAAACAGAAAGTTAGGGTGCATGGATGTGCTCTTTGAAAGATGTAATTCGAATGGTTAAGAAAAAATCATTTTAAGAAACATTGCACTGGATAAGCAGGTGTACTGAGAGTTCAGAGCTCATTTGAAACATTGTTGTGTGAACTTGTAAACATGAGAGGTCTTTCAGGAGGTAGTTGCTATGGAAAAAAGGCAGAAAGGGCAGAGAGGGGAAGGGTGTTGATTTGAAAAAAGTGAGGGAAGAGTTTTGATTGGGTGACATGAGAGATATTACAGCATTTCTGTGCCATTGTTGGTTGCAGCCTCTGGAGTGCATACCCTTTGCTCTGCTAAAGAAAAATTGGTGTGTGTCTGAGACTATTTTGAAATTCAAAAAGCATTTGCTAAGGTGAGAAAAGATTAATTTAATTTAGATAGAGACTAGTATGCTTTAGGGAGAAAATTAGGAAGAAAGTTGTGTATTTAAAATGTTTCTTTGTGTCAAATGTTTTACAACAAGATTTTGTTTCTTTGAGAAATTGTAATTGGAGATAATGTGAAGTATTAGTACTGACAGGGTGTGCTTGTACATAGGAGCTGTGCTGTGTTTTCAAATTATGACTTGAAAAACGTTTTTATGGAAAAGCAATGCTTTTCAAATTTAAGAGAAGGAAAAAATGGTGTCTGCTTCTTTAAACAAATATTTCACTTGCCCCATGATTCAGAGAGAATAATTTGCTTACTTGATGTGTTTAAAAACGTTTCTTGAAGTCATTTAGGTTTCTTGATATGTACTGCTAGAGTTTCATAGCCAGCATGGGGCATATTTACAAGGCCTTTGAGCCACTTTCACGTTATTTTCCCCATGTTAAAAGTGATGCAAAAGTGGTGCAAGGGTCTTGTAAATACGCCCTCATGTGTGTTGGGGCATTTTAAGTCACTTCCCCATGAATGGGGGAGAATAATTTGCTTACTTGATGTCCCGGAAAAGGGAATATTAACTGTATTTATGTCAGGGGCGGAGCTACCAGAGGTGCAGCAGGTGCAGTGACACCAGCACACCGGGGTGGGAAGGGCTCAGCGCCAGCTGTGGGTGCTATTTTATTCTTTACATTGGGGCCCCGGCACACCTTCTTGTGCATATCTCGGCGTCACCTGTGACTGTGCACCCTGCCGAGACAAGGCAACAAAGAATGCCCAGCCAAAAGGAGGTGGGGAGCACACACAGCACTGAGACTGACAGACTCACACACACCACAAGTGCAGTGGAGTGGCAGGCTGAAAGCGCCTTGCCTGGGATCTGTGAGTGGGAACAAGAGACATCAGTCCTCCTCTGCTTTAATCCTATAAATTCCTATTGTCTCAATGCGACACACCGGTGTTGCTAACAGCCTCGGCCATAGTGAGGAGTCACATGCAGCATCCCTGAGCAGGGCAGCTCTGGGCCTTCGGCATGAAGAAGACACACAGCAACAAACAAGCTGCACATGTGCAATGCTTCAGTTCTGCTGTGTATCCCCTTCCCCGGTCTGCTATTACATCATACTGTGCATAGACGAAACCCGACATTCAGATATTCCTCTGCATACACATATCGTTGCATTTAAAGTGCAACGCTCTACAAATCTGCATATCTCCCTCAGCATTCCTGTGGATGCGCACATTTTTGTATTTAAAGTTGAACCTTTCTTTACAAACCTGCATTCCTCTCATCGTTCCTGTGCACCTAGGAGTCCTTACATTGGGCCCTCCCAGGTGGAATCCTGCTTTCCGAGGTCACCTGTTCACACCTGAGCTGCTGACGGTGCACTGCCTGTGGGCGCGAGCTGCGCCCTCCCTCTTCTTACGTTGGACCTGGGATTGTGATGCGCATGCATAAACGCACACCCGTCAGTGCCTGACGCCAGACAGGGCTACTGGGGGCTTGTGCACAAGTCACATGCTTTTATCTATGAGTGCGTACAGCGTTCCCCAGGAACCCTCTCGAAGGCAGACATGGGCAGTACAGCGCTTCCCACGCTCTGCCTCACAACCTCAGAGCTGAGTAAACGGACAGGACGTAAAATGCTTGCTTGAAACAATGATGCAAGCAGGAAGCCCCTCGTTCCATTCTCCAGTGTCCCACCTCTAGCACTGTATGCCCAACACTTGCTGCACTGCTGTAAATTCACCCCTAACACTCACGCTCACTGACTCCTATTACACAGGCATTTTTCATGGTGATAACAATACGTCTTTAAAGCATTTCAGTGTGGTGTTGCGGGCCACGCCTAATGCGTGCTACTTGGCAGGGCTGGAGTATTCATGTTAATTGCAGCGCACACGCGCAGTCTGGTTCTCAGTGCACATAGCTCTGGTTGCAGCGCACAGAGACCTTACACTGCCGCACATAGAGGAAAAAAATTAGAGGGAACATTGGTGATATCTACCATTTACTATCATGAACTATTTATTTTCGTAGTAAATCTTGTAGTAAGAGTCCTCTTTTATCTGTTTTTATATTTGGTGGAAACAAGCTGGGGCAACATTTAAAGCATTTTCTTTCTCTAAATCAGAAAATAGGCTAAACATGTGGTTGGATACTTTGCAAGTCGAATCCCCAACTAGTAGAATCTGTCTAACATCTACCTGGTCTACCACCTCATTTATGAATGAAAACCAAGCAGGAATGAGAGTATTATGCATTGGGTCAGGTGAAATGTATGCCTTTACTAATAAAACTATTGTACAGAACAGAGGACCCTAGTAATTAAGGATCGTGTGAGAAATAGACATACACTAAATAGTATGTATGACCTCTGTCCAGCCGGACAGGATTTTATTTATCAGCTTTTTTATATTAATTCATATATACAACATTAATACAAAAGTGGGCACAACCTGTGACCCACAGGAGACAAGACAAAACAAGTGACAAAAAGTTATGAAAAAAGCGCACAAAGCGGTCTGTACTATTATTCAGTTTTACAGACTAGAATACTTTTGTAGCAATCCATTGTTCTAGACATTTCTTGAATTCAAATAAACATATGGTGCATTAAGGTCGACGACGTTTCGATGCAGCTTGAGAATACATGCATCATCATCAGGACAAAAACAATGTATCATGTTTGTCTTGAAAAGTATTTCAACATTATCAAAGCAACTTTGTGTATAGTTATGAGTTCCAGACTGGTGTTCGGCGGTATTAGGTTAATACGGACTCCCCGCCAGAACCCCACCGTCCTGCCATCAAGCGAGACGCTTATATATCCCGTTCTTGGGATCATCGGACTGCCGCAGCAGCACGCATGGAGCCACTTATCTAACTCCCTGTAATTTCTTCCTGCCGGCAAAGTTGTTTTTGCATATCCATGCAGTCCGTATTAACCTAATACCGCCGAACACCAGTCTGGAACTCAAAAAAGCTGATAAATAAAATCCTGTCCGGCTGGACAGAGGTCATACATACTATTTAGTGTATGTCTATTTCTCACACGATCCTTAATTACTAGGGTCCTCTGTTCTGTACAATAGATTACTGCCCAAGGACCCTAGTGCTAATCCTTTTGGGTTTCCCTTGTCCCTCTAAAACAGAATTTACTAATAAAACTGGCTCTTCCATGATCTTACCCTGCACCGGAGGGAGTTTTACTGCTTGTGACAGATTTGAGGAATCTGAGAAACTACAATATGATTGCTTAAAATAGCTACACCGCCCTTGGCATGCCCCCTTCTAGAGGGGGTAGCTTTGCAACTGAGGACAAAATACCCATCCAGATAACAATCATTCAAATACCAGGTTTTCTGTATGTAGATCACATCAGCTCTTAAGTTATTAACAAAAATATTTTGTCAGGGTATTTCAACAAAACAGGCAGCATACCAGGAAACCACTTTTAAGCTGTTATTAAATGTGTCTAATAATCATGGGTCGCAGCCGACCATTACTGTTGAGGATACCCGGCAGCCAACTCCAACTACTCAGCCCATCTTCTATTTTTGGTGGGTACCCTTTCTCCTCAGTCTCTAGCAGAGACCCGTCTCCTACCTTCCCCCATTGATATTCATAGATGATCAAAATGTCCCACGTACTTCTCTTTATTCTCCATAGGTGATGCTCATTCTAGTCTCTTTACCCTTAAAATTCGGAAATACGTCATTGTTTGAACTGGAAGCCACTCCTAGTGTGGTTGGCAATGATGTATCCAAACAAAGAGGTTCTAAAGGATTTTTCAGAGAATATGTCTGCCACTTTTTAAAAAAAAGAGTTATTGCACTCATTGAATACCTTGAATTGAGGTTTTACCACTTGAGTGCCAACATCTGTAAGTAAAAGCTTGGAAGCATGTTTTAATTCAAAAAGCAAGCTCCACAGGCACAGGGGCTCTCCAAATCCCTCTTCTGAATATCAAAGTGCACAAATGTGTTTTTCGTACTCTCCTCTTCTTTGTTATCCTCCACTGAGTTGAGAAATCCCTAGAGAAAATCTTGTACATGGTCCGAGTTATTTACTAATCATTCCATCAATGCAAGAATTGATGACTGAATCCTTTCAGGGATTTAAGTGATTCAGAGTATTGGACAAGGTTCCTGGAAAATTAGAGGGAACTTTAGGTCTGGGGTAGCAGACGTTCTGACACCATAAATTACTTTTTGTTAGAAGTGCTACTAAAGAGATTCAGCATGGATTTGATAATATTACATGTGTGGGTTGCAAGTGATCAGGGGAGTATTGCTGTTCTCGCAAATTATTTATCCTATCAAAATTCACATCTGCTAATGTGGAATCTCCACTGGGAGGAAAAATTTCCTCTCCCTCAAGTGAGGGCACTCCTTGATACTGTTACTTGAGAGTGTCTGAAGCATCTCTTACAAGGCTGTGTTCTGGGAGATTGGAGTTAATAGAGGGATTAGAATGAGAGTCTTCTAGTTTAGCCACTTGCTGGGCAGTACCACTACCCTTCATGTCCTTTTTCTGAAAAAAGGCGAAAATGGAATTACAGTCTTTGACAGTATTAGATACACTGAATTGTTTCACAAGGAGTTAGATTTTGTTTTTTACATGCTCTTTTAGAAATCATTTTCCCAGACTGAAGCTTCCTTATTGTCATATTCAACCTGAATAGTTCAGTTACTAGTTGGGTACTCTGGGAAGCACCTACTATAAAGGCCAAGCAATATGTGAGGTGTAGGGGCATAAGGACTGACTCGGCCCTTCAAACCGCACCAAGTCACCAGCCGACAAGAGCAGCACAGCGCACCAACACCACAACCTCCCAAGAAGAAGTTGCAACCCTATCACAGCCGCTATCCTCCCTCAAATCCCTGTGGCCTCACTCACCATCGCCAACAATGAACCCACACAGAGGAGACCAGGAGAGCAGAAGCAGGAAGCACACCCGGTGGTGCAACTGGGTGGAGTGGTGACATTTGGGTGTTACTCGTCACTGCATGAGCACCTAGCCGCTTACACAGCCGTCTTCGCTCCTTCTTATTTGCTGCCCAACAATGCAGCTGCCCTTGGCTTAGCGTGATTCTCTTGCCATCTGGGAGGGGGAGGGATATCAAGGGGTCAGGGCGCCCAAAGAAACTTTCAGTCCGTCAGTCTCCCTTGCCGGAACTCCACTGCATTCACAGAGAGCAAATTTCTCCCTCGCACCGAAGCAGGCCTGCTGCTGGCAGCCTATGCTGTACACACCTTGCGCGCTCCCCTCCCCATCACTCCTGCACTCGCCACCCTGCTCCAAGTGCAAACCGAATGGGGTTAAGGATCCGGACAGGCTGCAGTGGTTAGCGACTAGCAGTAGACGGAGATAAATAGAGAGTGGGGCAGCCACAGGTGCGGAAGACGCCGAGGGTTCCAAGGACTTCAGGTTCCGACTGCGCGTCTCACTGCGCTCCCTCCAATAGTGCTTCGGTGCACATCCGTTGAGCTAAAGGAAAAAAAGACCTCCTACTACTCAATATAGCTGACTGCAGTCTACTCTACTGTGCACACTAACATACAGAAAGTAGATTTTATGACAAAATGCTTATTTTTAGCAATCCCTGGATAATAATAGAAGAGTTAGAATCTTTCTGCATGCTGCTACTGCGCCTTTTTTTAAAAACTGACTTGTATTTAACCGCTCCTAATATCATTGGGATAAAGAACGTGATGGATTAAACCCAGATCTTTTGACTGGGTGTGAGTGTTTGATTGATTCAGATGCTCCGTCCATCACCATCCCCTTTTGTACCGCTTTTGGCCGCCATAAGTGTGGCAGGGTATGCTCAGACGTGAGTCCCTTGCTCACTTTGCCATTGGATTCAAGCAAGCCGGGCTGAAGACGGCTGGAATGCCAGAAACCGGTCCTCGGAAGCTTGTTTCCGGTTCAGGGAAGACATGGCTTGGCAGTTCGGGCTGGGCTGTTCCCATGAGGCAGGGGGTCAGACTGATTTGCATATAGCCATGTTTGAACTGGGGTGGCAGAGTGGGCTAAAGAACGGTGATGGATTAAACCCAGATCTTTTGACTGGGTGTGAGTGTTTGATTGATTCAGATGCTCCGTCCATCACCACCCCCTTTTGTACCGTCTAATATCATTCGGCAGCAACTTTATAACTGATTATTTGATGTGTTTAATTTTGCCCTAGAGATTTTTCGTTTTTAATCTTCATGTTTGCAAACATGCTCTCTCTTTCATATGAAAGGGCTATGCACCAAGGAATTAAGTTATTTGTGGGAAGCTTGATGGTGTGACCATTTATTATAAGGAATAAAGTACCACCTGCTGTACATGATAAGGATATCGCAAGCCACCTCGGAGTTATAAGGAACTTGGCCTTCGGGCTCATATCTCTATGTGGTCATGGAACTCCTCGGTGACGTGCAATATCTTCATTATTTACGGCATGGGTACTTTCTCACATATACATTCACAATATTTTAATCACAAAATGTTAGCACATCGTTATTTTTGCTGGTGATAATATAAAATAACTGCATATGCAATAGATTTTTCCATGCACTATATACATTTGATGGTTGTGCACAAATATTTTCCAGGTAGGGTGAACACCAGGGCCCATATCATGAACCTTTTACCTACGAATCATTGTTTTCAGGTGTGTTCCATAAAAGCAATGTAAGACTACATCACCCAGGATGCATTTGATGATCGCACAAGAGTTCCGGACTAGAAACGGTGTCCGCAATAACCGACAAAAGAGGTGGTCTTGCCATTCCAGTAGAGTAATTTTGAGCATGTTTAACAATCTAAATGTAAAGCATTAACTTCTTGGCAGCTATAAAAATTCTAAGTTTAAAACAAAAAGATAGAAAGATATAACAGCTCCCTTTGTATAATCCAACATAAGGAGGTTGGTTTCTGTGGGCCAGATTCACAGAACTAACCTAAGACAAAATCATAAACTTACTTCTTATGGTATTCACAGAAGTTAGGATTTTGTCTTAAAACAGACAAGGCAGATTTAAGACAAAATCCTAACTTAAATCTGTTTTAAGTCTGTCTTAAGACAAACTTAAGACAAAATCCTAACTTAAGTCTGTCTTAAGTCTGTCTTAAGACAAACTTAAGACAAAATCCTAACTTCTATGAATACCAAAAGTAGTAAGTTTAGGATTTTGTCTTAAGTTAATTCTGTGAATCGGGCCCTAAACGTTCACAATGCAAGGTTGACACACAGGCACGCACACACTTAGAATAAACTACAAAGCAGTAATTAACTCAGATTAATTATATATTTTCAACGGACATGATGACGCATGCCACATGTTCTCCACAGAGAGGACCATCTTGACACTAGCTTGCCTTTTATTTTTCACCTGCATCACTTTCTACATGGCCCTTTTACATCTCAGGAGCTAATTATACACATAGATGCTACAAACTGGGCTGTATCTCTTCCAGCCCACAAACCCACACCTGCAGCCAACAAGTTCCTTATCTTCCTTACAACACTGATCTATCTCATTTGAATCTGAAAAGGCAGCTCATGGACTGCAAAAAGGTTAAAAGAAAGACCTCAGAACAAGGATTATCGCCACTGAAGACAAAAAGACATTTTTAACTTGCCCACTCGGTCCCCACCAAGCAAAAGATCAGTATTTGCAGCTCCCTGTGACCTTTCCTCCCACAGGCTTTTGATGTTTGGCTGCCTCACATTGGACATGCTTAATACACTTGGAAAGCAGTCACCAAACGTTCAAAATCTGCGTTGAATCTGCTCTTGATTCTGTTCACAACAATCCGCAAATCTATGAAGAAGTTGTTGTGAATCCAGCCCTGAAACATTATTAATTTGTTCCTAAAGTAATCTAAATGTTTAACTAAATTCTTGCAAATTTGGCTCCAAAGAGTGTACAAATGTATCCAACATGTAGCAGTAAATTCCACTTAAACTGATGCTAAACAAATCTAAGTCTGCACTACACAAGTTGAGTACTCCTGATCGAAAATACCACCATTTAGATAAACGAATGAGGTTTGGAACCAATCGTTTGTACTTCTGTTTACAGACTCACTCGTATGTTTGCACAAGAGAGCCCTGGAGGTCCTGGTGCACCCCAATGGGAGCAAGCGACCCAACCCAGCAGTCCCAAGAATGTTGAAAGGAAAATGACCTGCACTCATGTGTTGAGTTCAAAGGGGTTTACTGTCCGAAAGCAGCATTTTCTACCTATATGGCCTTGATCACAGAAAAGTTTGCAAACATCCTGAACCTTGTTCAAAAGTGCTCAGAAAACATGTGGAAATACTTAGGAGAGACATGTACAATAAAAAGGAAAAGCCACAATGGAAACTAGGATGTGTTGTAAATCATTCATGACTTTTATTAATACATACATGTTTGACTTTTGAACAAGTGGGACCTTTGTTGAGCATAGAGAATGAAACATTAGTTAACCCAAGTTATATTTTATATTACTCCTATTGTACAATAAAAATTTTACAATGTATAACCTAAGTGGCCGAACACATTAAGTCTAGTGACATGACTCTATTGTAGATCAAAGATTAGTAACATCCAAGTGGGCAGGTCATATGTGCAGCTATGCCACTGTATGGCTAGTCTCATAATTTTCTGAGTTGTCCCCTAAAATGTGAATTAATAAAATAGAAGAAAACAATTAAATCCCAAAACATCAACAAAAAAATCATTACAGAAAGAAGCTACAATAAAGGGAAACAGCAAATTGATTATAACATTCGAGACTTATGAAGGCATCCCATTGCCAAGGCCTTCAGTACTCAGACCGATCTGACTACAAGCTAAATTATTTTATTATTATTAAGATGCCTTAGGTGGAACACCCTATCCCCTTCACAAGGATTTCTCATTGCTCACCTCACAGAATTCCAATAAATCACTTGAATCCTTTACTCATTCTCCTACATCGCCCCAAAGACATGGACTGACTTCTCTCACAGTAGCAGCCCGTTCCCTGCCAAAGTGGTGGAGAGGGCTGGAGGAGGGAGTGGGGAAGGGCGTTCTGGGACATTAAAAAAATTAACTTACCTGAACAACAATACTGCCACCGCCCGCCGCACCGTGCTCTTTTTCTAGACACAGTCTTCCAGACTGCACTGCAGCCAATCCTGGCTGAAAGTAGCATCAGGATTGGCCTTAGCGGTGTCAACTAGCACTCCCAGGCAGACAGGGGCCCTGTGCCCGCTCTCTCTAGCCCCAGCAACGCAAATGGGCTGGAGAGAGCTTTACTGCACCTGAAGGTTTGGCCGGCCTGAAACGGCTGGCGAAACCCTCATGCACAGTGAAGGGAGTGCTCTACCACTCCCCACCAGCAGTGTCACCCTCCTGGACCCACCCCCAAGACTCATTTGAGTCCTGGGGGCAGGTCCAGGGGGATTAAAATGAAATGATAATAAAATGGGTTTATAACACGTTTTGCTATCTTTTTATTTGAGGGTGGTGGCGGGGGCGGCGCTGCTCCGCCCTAATGGTCAGGCCGCTGCTGCTCACTCACTTCTTGAATTCTGCATGAAGCTGAAGACCTGACGCTTCGTATAAGCATCATGGGGACCACAATCCACCTCACCTACCCAAGCTCCTGAATACCCGTTCGGGTGATTAGTGTGCTGTGTAAATCAATATACCATAACAATCCTGATGAACCTCATGCAAATACCAAGTCATTGGATATGTTTTGTCACTTTTGTTAATAGCTGGTAAATCTTCTAATATTATTTTCTTCACTGGGTGAATAATGGGCTCTAATAACTTTTTTGACATAGGTGTGTAAACATATAAAGACGGAATGACATGAGACATGTTTATCGGTAATTCTCTGATTTGAATCTTAAGGAACTTACTACTTAGTGACATTGTGATGGTTGAGACAACCTTTGCAACGGATGCATGTCAAGAAACCTTTTACTCGCAACCAGACATTTCCAAATTTATTTGAAAAACGCCTTGAAACCAACTCATCTCTAAGAGAATTTGCTTTTCATTGCATAATTCATAGGGTTCTAGTAGTAGTATGTCCTATTACATGATCACTTTTGGAAATACTCTAATGTATGAATAGCATTCCATGTACGTTTGGTGGCTGGTTATTACAGGTCGTAATGAATCTAACAATGCCTGTTTCACTCTGTTTTGTCAGCACTGAATTTCTTTTTGAGACTGCACCTGAGATATCCAAGCCTCGGATATCTCTGTAATAGAAACTATGGCATAGATTCATCAACCGCAATTGCGATCGCAAAAGGTGCGAAACAGCTATTGGGATCGCAATTTCAGCTCCCGCAATTCATTAACCAAAAAACCATCAAATTGCGAATTTGCAAACATAAATTCGCAAAATCAATGTGGAACCCCCCCTTGCAAATCTGTAACAGCGATTACTCACATTTTTTGCGAATTATTTTGCAAATTCCCAAATAAATCGCAAATCCAATGCATCAAAAATCGCAAATTGCGAAAAACACCAAAATCTCAAAATGCGAGTCGCAATTTAAGGAGAAGTCAAACCAGGTGGTAACCATGAAGTACAATTGGGGAAAATAAAAATCTCAAACAAGAAACAGGTGCGGGGTAAATCAAACACATTTAAGGAGACACAGTAGGAGCATGAGGACATTCACAATGCTAGGTCTCTACATCGTGGCAAGGCGGCTGAGGCTCCAGGCTGCAGACCGGAACCGACGCAGGATCCAGGAGCGCATCTTACGGCTGCGGATCACAATCCTGGGCCAGACTGAAGAGAAGGTCTACTTCAAATACAGGCTGAATGGGACAATGATAACTAAGCTCATCAGAGAACTTGACCCCCTGATGCAGCACCAACAAGGAGGACCAATGCCGTGCCCACCCATGTCCAGGTCCTGTGCTGCCTGCACCTCCTGGCCTCCGGAAGCTTCCAGGGGATAGTTGCATATGCAGGGGGGATATCCCAGAGCACACTGTCACGCTGCCTACGGAGTTTCCTGGACGCCATGCTGAGCCGGATACACCACTACATAACCTTCCCAACAACCTAACAGGACTTAACCCAAACAAAACTGGACTTCTATGACACCGCCCAATTCCCCCATGTAATTGGCTGCATTGACTCTACCCACATCCACATCTGTCCACCCGCAGAGACAGAATACATGTACCGGAACCGCAAGTCCTACCACTCACTCAACATCCAGATGGTCCGCAATGCGAAGACCATCATCACCGACATTGTGGCCCAATACCTGGGGAGCACGCATGATTTGTTCATCTTCCGGCACAGCGGCAAACACACCCTCTTGGCCAGGGGTGACTTTGGCGAAGGACATCTCCTAGGTAAGTACACATGCTCACATACAGTATGTCAAGACCATGTAGCTGCACATAACAGGTACTGACCCTCTGCTCCTATCCTTCAGGTGACAGCGCGTATGGCTTCCATGAGTACCTCCTCACCCCATACCTGAACCCTGCTACACCACAGGAACGGCGTTACAATGCTGTGCACATTCACACAAGAAATGTAATTGAGCGGACATTTGGGATGTTAAAGAGCCGATTCCACATCCTACACAAGACTGGTGGGGCCCTCAAATACCAGCCTGAGGTCTGCTGCCGCATCATGGCCGTGTGTGCCATACTCCACAATATTGCCACCAAGCAGAGGATACCTGTGGAGGTGTCTGGTAGTGAGTCGGAGGGGGACAACCTGCCACCTACACATGTGCATCATGCACGCGGGGAGAATCCTGCAGAAGGACTCAGGCGCTGCAACAACATCACACCGAACTATTTCTAGTGCACCCATACCCCTCACACAACACTGCACTCATGCATGCCACATGAAATAATGACATGAGGAAGATTTGTGTTCAAAATAAATTCTTATTCCTATGTTGAACAAGATCTAGATGTTTTTTGATTTTTCAAACAACATAACAACTGTATTGTGTCATACAGCCTCTTGTATGCAGAGCAGGCGTGCTTGCTACATCAGCATGGCACTGCTGCTAATGTTCAGTCAGTCACTGGCGCCTCCTGCCGGATGCACCCTGTCGCCTCTCCAACTACACTTTGGGAGTGTCCGACCGTGATGCTGCACTGGGCCTGGTACTGCGGTGCCTTTCTGGTAGCACTGGCACAGACAGGCTGCTCAGGCTCGATGTGCACTCACTGGCATCATCACCCCCCCTTGCATGGCCATGGCCACACACCTGTTGGTTTTGAACTGCGGTGGTGACCTGGTCCAGGGCCCTTACTACATCTTGGCAGCATTGCACCATTTGAATTTGCATTGCCAGTGACCTGCGCGACAGTTGGGATGTTGCGTTTCCTATCAGGTGGTTCGACCAGTTATATGCAGATAGCCGGGTCAGCAGCTGGCGTTGGTGTCGGCGGGTGATGTCCTACTGCGCCACCATCAGTTATCTGTTCTCCTTCACTGCAGCTGTTAGCTCCTGCACACTTTCTGTCAGCTGATTTATATTGCGTGCAGTCTTGTACAGCTGCAGCTACATGACTGCCATGTGCTGTGCCTGCTTGCGGTGCGCAGCTAGCATCCGGGCTTCGATTCCGAGCCCTAGTTCTTAGGCCTGTTGCTCCCTGTCTGCTTGTGTGGCCACGGTGTGCTGCTGTCTCAACCTGCTGCTTCCCTGTGACCGCAGAGTGGCTGTGCAGCGTTTCTGCCTCCTGGGTGGTGGTGGGGCCTGTTCGACTGCCCTGCGTGATGCCTGGGGTGGTTGCACTCCTCCTGTGGCTGCAGGGGTGGTCCTGTCCATTTGGGAAGGTGGTGGTACTGATGCAGGTGCAGGTATATGTGACGGTCTGGATGGCTCTCTCCCTCCGTCTCATCTGGAGTCTCCTCAATATGGAGTGCCTCGCTATCTGAGGTCTCAGCATCTGCAGCACCTGTGATGCGAATGGGTGCATGATTAATGATATGAATCTTGCACATGGGATGTTGCAACATGCATGCAGGTTTGCATTCCCTGACTGGATTTAGGGATATGTTTCACTTGACAGTTCTGGCTGTGTGTGGATATCAGGGAACATTGTCACACTACTGGTCCCACAATGCAATGGGGCGTTTATGATGCACAGGGACTGCATTACTAGGGTTATCAAATGGCCAGCTCTGGGGGCATGGGCATTGTTTGGGGACGGGGTCGTAGCTGCATGGCTCTTACCTTGTGATTGTTGTGTGGGTCTGGAGGTGTCCAGCTGAGTGACCCCCACGCAGGCTTCAGGGTTGATGTGTCCTCAACCAAGTCCTCCAGTGGTGTGTTGGCGGCAACTGTAAAGTCTCCTCCTCCCGAGGCCAGTCTCTCACCCAGCCTCTCCACTATGCGCTCCTTGGCACGGCCTCTGAGGTCATACCACATCTTCTTAAGGTCATCGATTGACCGTTGTGTCACTCGTACTGCGTTGACCTTCACCCTGATGCGCAGCCAAATGCGCCTTTTTGTCAGCCTCGGGCACCTTCCTGGAAAGCTTCCCAAAAAGCTTGTCATGGTCCCTGCTGACTCCCTCAATCAGGTACTCCAGCTCTTGTTCGGAGAACTTGATTTTCCTCTTCCTGCCCATTTCACTGGATCCTGCTGCATCCTGGGACATTGTGGGTTCAATGTTTGTACTGTTGTGGGGCTGCAGGGTGTGTCTCCTAGAGCTCAGTGCTGTGCCTCCTCCTCTCTCCAGCTCTGTGTTCCAAATGAGTAAGGGAACTGCCTACTTCTTGGTTGTGATGTCATCATTGTGCTCAAAATGCGACTTCCCGTTTTTGCGATCTCGCAATTTGCAAGATCACTATTTGCGATTTCGCTAATCGCAATTTCGGGTTGGGAAAACAGCTGATTCCGCGATTTTTTTGCGATTTTTTGATATTCGCATATGGCGATTGCGGCCGATTGCGAATCGCATTTTTTATGTGATTTTTTTGATACATCCAATTCTGCAAATTCCAATTAGCGATTCGGTATTTTTCGCAAATTGGAATTCGTAGAGTGGGTGCTTGATGCATCTGGGGGTATATGTTATAATCCCTTTAATTACTTTAAGTTGCGACTGAGGGCATCAAGAAGACTAAAGTCAGTAGAGGGATAGGTATGAAGATTAGTTTCAAAATGTCCAGATTAGAAGTCAATAAAGGACTTTAGAAATTTATATCATGCCCCCGGAGATGAAAATTACATGGTTCACTTGAAAATCTAACCATTATTTTTTCACTGAAGAAGGTAGGATTAGGATCTAAAGGTTACACAGGGAAGTTTAAGAATATACTTTATTCTTTGCAAATTTGCAATTTGAGCCCTGTCCTGAGATTTGTTTTGGATTGTAAAGTGTATGATCAATTACGTAAAAAAGAAAGTCTAGCATTAGGTTGAAGACGTCACAGGATGACCTCGACATTTTACTATAAACGTTTAAATGCAATGCAAATAATTCAATACAAATCAAAGTGAAATGAACTGGAGGCAGAGTATTTTAACACACTTTGGTTTCATATGAAATGTAGGTCGTTTTCATGATCAGTTCATGAGGGACAATCTAATGGTATGCAGAATTCTAAGAAAATCAACAACAAGCTATTGAAATCAGGAAACATTATTTTTTAGACACTCCCTGATCTGAATTCTATAGATCATTTCTTGGAAGACGTAAAGAAAAAACACAGCTGAATACAAAGAGTTCTGGTGGTGGCAAAAGGGAGAGTGTTAAATGGTGGTAATGAAAGAATTGGAAGTAGAACAGAATGTAGTAAGCATGGTTGACAAGTTACAGAACAGAGTAAATTAGAAAGCAGTGATATTAACTCAGATCAATTTTACAAATTTAGTGGACATGATGGTGCATGGCACATGTCCATCTCGACACTAGCTTGATTTTTATTTTCACAAGTTGCATAGAAAGAGACTGAGGCTAGAAAGTGAATTGAGGGAGTGGTGCAGTGATTAATATGTATCAGCAAGGCGTATTCATAGCAGAACTACATTTGCAAAAAAGGCACCAGAATGGCTGAATGTGCGGGTAGCAGCCTTTAAAAATGAAATCACAAAAGACAAAAAGTGCTACTTTGGAAAATGTGTTTAATGTGGCAGAGTAACAAATGCGTGTGACAGCTGCGTCAGTGATGATATGCGGGAATTCTAGGGTCTTGAAGATGTCTACTAGTTGCGCCTGGGTGGTACATTCTCAGTGTGTGACTTTGCCACATAATAGCACAGGTTAAAATGCTGCAAATGTGGCACATATGTTCGATAGGTACGGAGGTAATTTAGGCTTTAGTCACATTTTCTTATTTGGATATACACACTAGGCCCTTATTTTGTCAATTACTATAGGCTTCACTGTAACCAGGTCATTTCCAGGTTTCATTTTGGAAACAAATACCATGTGATGAACTTGTGCTGAGCTGCAAGTGCAGGTCTGATTCATGTGGGTCAGCTGTAATTTTTGTAATGTGGTTTTGTTGAGAAACTAACTACATGTACCTTCATAATTAAGCAGTGGTGGCTGGTGAAATTTGAAAGTTGTGGGGCGTAAGACCCAAAAATTTATTTATACAAGCAAAGCGAGCAAGCATGACGTTTCACAGGAGGTTTTGGTGGGGTTCTATTTCCAAGAATTGTTTTTTTTTATTTTAAGTGGTGTATACAGGTGCAATTTTCAGCACTGTTTCCATGATAAATGGATCAAAACACTGTTCTTATAGGCGTTTATGTAGGAAACCTTATAATATGTTTTACCTTTTGTTTGTGTAGCATATTATTTTTCAGTTGTTTATAACCTGCCTTGATTGAGAGCTTTGGAGTTGAGGCTGAAGACAGTGCGAGGTTCTCACAGTGCCTGTGAGTGGGTTAGAAAAGTGTTCGGAATACTCGCCAATCCAATCCTTAGCCTCTTTGCAGAGTGCACAGAGCAGTGGTCACACACTCCCGTTTCAATTGTGTGTCTGTGAAAATGTGCATGAAGGAAGTGTACAGCTGCCAAAATATTAATAAGGTAAACACCGGTGTAGTGCTTAGAGGTGAGTGGGTGCATTGTATGTCTGAGAAGTAGTAAAGTGAAGGACATGTGAGGAAGTGCATTCACAAGAGAGTGAAACAAGGGTACCGAAGAGCACAGAGATGACCTGTAAGACATGAAGACGGATGACATGTGGCGAGAAAAAGGGCGTCATACAGAGTGAACATATAAGAGTGATTGAGCCACTGTAGACCACTACCCATCCCACGGACCTCAGTAATATTTATTTCACAGACTGTCTTTTTCAGAAAACATTTTGAGTATTAATGATCCACAACAAATTTGTTGTTACTTATTCATCCTACGCATTTATCAACCTCTGGCAAAGCCAATAGTGCTGGCTGATTTTTGGTGTATGTCAGTTGTCGTGTTATATATCTCGGTGCAATAAACAAAGCTCAGAGAGGCAACGGAATATTGGTTGGTTGGCACACTTTGGAAATCACAGAAATGTATTTTATGTGTTCAAGCTCAGGAAATCTTGCTGACCCAGCTTTTTCTCTTCCGTTCTAATCAAAGCCTAAAACAATGCGGCTCCTCCCAGGTGGACATTAATAGGACATTAACCCTTGTCACCCGGGCTTCCTTTGGTACTCTACAGTAGCAGTCACTCTCAATTACCGATGGACAGACCCATTAATTCGAAGTGGACTGTGACGTTCTTGCACATGTAAAACACTGAGGGGCATATTTATGAGTTCTGGCGCATCTCTGCAAATCAGCAGGGATGCGCCAGAACAAATGCGTCACGCAAAACTACCCTTGCGTCACGGCGGATGCACCGCATTTACAATGCAGCGCACCGTGGCGCAAGGGTAGGCAGATGCGTGATGCATCTCATGACATAAGGGCGGCGCATCGCTGGAGTCGCGACGCGACTCCAGCAATGCTTGGTTGTGCCCTATACTTAACGTGCTGCGTCAAGAAATTGACGTAGCAGCGTCGCACAAGTGCCTGCGTGAAATCTTGTAGATTTCACGCAGGCACTTTTGCGAGGCTCACCTGCCCCGGAATGCCCACCCTGCGCCAGAACGCCCACGTGTGGCGCAGGGCTTTACAACGTGACGCATCTGCCTAGATGCGTCACGTTGTAAATGGGTCGCAGGGATGCACCATGTTACACCGCCGCTGCGTGACGCAACGGCGGAGTAAATGTGGCGCAACGGCGGCGTAAACGTGGCGCAAGTGCCTTGTAAATCTGCCTCTTATTTTAAAATGCTCCCTCTGCTTCCATTTCAAGATGACCAACCAATTACCTTTTAGGTGCTAACGCTGAAGCTAAGTAACAGGCAGCAACGGTGACTTTGCACCGCCACAAAATCCCTCGCAGGCAGTATGTTGTAACCCCACCCATTTCAAGCTCGTCCTTCTGTGAAGAGTTTGAAAAGGGTGTTGCTGCCCTGGGAAGTCATCGACAAGCAGCCCTGTCAGTAGAGGGCTGGTGCCCTACACATCTGGGGCTGATTGGAAAATACCACCCTGCTTCGTGTCATAAGTGGGTGGTCTTTTGAGACCCCTGGGTACTGTAGACCAGGGCTGAAGGTAGGTCAGCTCAAAGAAGCTTGCGCCGGGACACTCTTTTGAGTAGCTGTGTGCACTATAAATCCCCATAAATAAAAATAAATAAATAGACTTCAATGATTATATTAAAAAAAGGAAATTCAATTTGTCACATTCACGCTTGCACACTTGTCTGTCTGGAATGTCCCTGGCTGCCTGACTCTCCTGTCAGGAATGATGAGTCACAAGAGCCAGCCGGACACTCAGGGCGGCGAGGTCTTTAAATATTTTATTAAGTGTTAAGTGGATGGCAATTGCTGTTAGCAATTACCATCCACATAACCTAAAAAAACTGGGTGGGCGTGGCCTTGATGTCCTATGCCAGAATCCGCTGCTGTAATTAAGAATTTGTATTTAGAGTTTGGCAGACGGGATACTCCTTTACAAATCAGGCAGTAGGCTCCAATGTACTTGTAATACGGTGAAGGGGATATCCACCACTTTTGTAACAGAGTATCCTGTCACTAAACACTGAATGAGGCCATAGCTTTGGTATGTCATATGTTGAAATAAATGAAATGCTGCACGCCCTAAGAGTAGATTATGAAATATTTCTAACCCAGTATGGTGCTGCCTGAAGCTACAGGCCTCTCATTTAAAATGTATTCAGGGCAAGGCGAAAAGGCCTCTAAATCCTAAATGATACAAACCTATGCTCAAGTGTCCAAGTGAGCTAGAATGAATGCATTCTGAAAAGCAGAGAGCAAGTGGCAGACACCTGAGAAATATAAAAAAGGTCAATTAAAAAGCCAAAAAGCCAGGTCTTCAGCTGCTTGCGAAATTCAAGAAGAGAGGTGGAGACTCTAATGTATTGTGGGAGGGAGTTCCATGTTTTAGGTGTGGTGTAAGAGAACATCTGTCCTCCTTTCTGCTTCTGTATATGCTTGGGTGTGTAAGTTGGAGTTCTGCTGCGCAGACGTGACTCGGTGGTTGGTGGAAGGATATGCGACTGCTCAGGTAGGTGGGCTCTAAGTTGTGTAGTTCCTTGAATGGATGCGTGAGGCATTTGTAATGAATGGGTTTGTGTGTCAGGAGTCAGTGGAATTCATTGAGGTGTGGTGTGATGTGGGTTCTGTGCGAGAGGTTGGGTATGAGTCTGGCTGGCGAGCTCTGGATGGCTTGTAGTCTTCTAGTGATTGCTTTGTGATCCTGATGTAGAGGGTGTTTCTGTAGTCCAACTTACTGGTGACTAGGGTGGGAATTATAGTTTTTCTAGTGTTGCTTGAGAGCCATTTGAAGAGCTTCCTCAGCGTCTTCAAGGTGTGGAAGCAGGATGCAGCGATGGTGTTGACTTGTGCGGTCATGTTGAGTTTGTTGGTAATGATTATTCTAAGGTTTATGGAGTGTGTGCTATGTGTGGGTCCGAATACGGCCAGCCACCAGTTGGAGTCCCAGGGTGAGGTGTTCTTGCCGAAGATCAATATGTCTGAAAACCTGTGTTGAGCGTGAGACAATTGACTTTCAACTAGTTCGTGAATTCAGTCATGCAGGTGGTAAATTTGTTTCTTGTGTCTTATCCGTGGTCTGTGGAACCAATAGGTTCTGTTTCTGTACTGTGGATTGGGCTGAATCCGGACTGCGTGGCGTTAAGCAGCTAGTTATTGTTGAGGCACTCGTTGATTAATTTCTCTAAGATCTTTGCCGGGTATGTTAGGAAGAAGATGAGTCTGTAGTTCATGGAAAGCTTAGCTGGGTGAGCTGGGGCTTGACGGTGGCATTCTTCCAGGTGTCCAGGAATGTGGCTGAGTCGGTGGAGTCGTTTAGGATGGGTGTTAGTGCTTTGCTGATTGGGAGGAGTCCTTTCGTGAAGGTATTATGGGGGCAAGTGTATGATGGGGCCCCCAGAGTGAATGATCTTCATCGTAGCAGCAATTTTGATGGTGATGATGGCACTTCATGAGGTCAGGGTTCGCTCTTCAACCATGATGGGAAGTTGAGTTACGACGCTGATCAGGTCTGCTTGAGGGTTGAAGTTGCCAGAAATGGAGGAGATTTTGTTGCAGAAGAATTCTAAGAGCATGTTGCAAATGTCTTGCAAGAGAGTGATTTTGCTGGAGGCAGTAGGAGGCACAGTGAAATATTTTAGGATGGTGAAGATCTCCTTGCGATCTGCAAATTTTGTTTGCTACGTGTTCCATATGATTGTGGTAGTTTCTGAGTGCAGTGAGACTCAGTGTTCCAATAGAATAAAAGTCACATCCAGGATGTACGCAGTGTTAATTACATTTCATCATGCAAGATTGTGTGCAAGGTAATCAGACACCAAAGTCTGCAGGGCTAGTTTTAGTGAGCTAACTATTTGAACAACATTTATGTATGCTTCTGTCTACTTGTGTTAGCTCACTAAAGCCAAGATTACTGGCTTTGGTGATAATGGTGGTGATGGTAATGGTGGCAGCTGTAATGGTTGTAAAGGTGATGGTAATGTTGGTAGTGGTGGTAATCAGGGGTGCTTGTAAAGGTTATGGTGATAATAGTGGCTATGTAGATGTAGTGGTATTGATTGTGTTCTAGTGTATTGTTGGTAATGGTAGTAATTATGGTGGTATTGGTGTTGGTAATTGAGATGGTAATGGTGGCAATTGTGTTGGTGTTAATGATGTGGGTAACTGTGGTTGTTATAATGGGGTTGGTAGTGACTATTGTCGTACAATTGTAACGGTGATTCTGGTTGGTTATAGTGAAAATAATAGTGGTAATACTAGTATTTGTGATAGTAGTGGTGGTGGCAATGGCGGTGTAAATGGTATTAGTGGTGGTGGAAATACTGGTGGCAGTTTTGATGGTGGTGGTAGTAGGAGTAATAATTGGGGTAATGGATGGAGTGGGAATTGTGGTGGTGTCAATGTTGATAAATGGTGCAATTATAGTTGTGGTAACGATGTTAGCAGTGATGATTGTTGGAATAATGGGGGTGGTGGTGGTAATAATGGTGGAAATGGTAATTAATTAATGAATAATATATAGCGCACAGCTACTCAGAAGAGTGTTCCGGCGCATCAAAGGCCCCTGGAATAAACCTCCGACCCCAACTACAATTGCAGAAAAGGGAAGAGGGAAAAACAGAGAGCTATGGTCAACTCACATTATTGATTAAAAAGCAAAGTTTTCAGAAGCTTCCTAAAAGTTTCTAATTCTGTCATCGCTCTCAAAGAAGCGGGAAGCGCATTCCAGGCCTGAGCACTGAGAATCCAAACGAGGATCCCCAGCCCGGACACGAGTAATTCTAGGGACCGTAGCCAGATTAATCGAGGAGGATCTCAGAGTTCTTGAAGGAACATAGTGGGCAATCCTTCTACAAAGGTACCTGACCCCCATTCCATGAAAGGTTTTAAAGAAAAGCACCATGGCTTTAGTTTAAATCTGATTCTATTCTTTACCAGGAGCCAATGGAGCGCTCTGAGGTGGGGGGACATATGAGTCTTAGTTTTAAGCCTGAGAATGGTTCTGGTGGCGGCATTTTGTGCCACCTGCAGACCCTTGAGAAGATATTCTGGGAGGCCGAGATAGAGTATATTCACATAGTCCAATCTTGAAGTAATCAGTGCCTGTACCACAGATCTCCTGCAGTCTAAAGTCAAGAGTGTAAGGAACTTCCTCAGCATCCTGAGGAGACCAAAGCACGTTCCCACCATAGATTGGACTTGGACCTTCATAGATAAGTGATCATCTATCAAGATGCCCAGATTTTTTACCATTTGTTGTGCAGCGGGAGGTGGCGACATATCTTCTGGCCACCAGAGTCTCTAATCGTCTGGTGGTTGAGTACCGAAAAAGATGATTTCTCACTTTTCCTGATTGCATTTAAGCAGGTTCGATCTTAGCTATGCAAACACTTTTGAGAGACTGATTTTGATCTTGGGTCCCTCAAAACTCCTCCCATTGTCACAGGTGAAAAGGAGCTGTGTATCATCAGAGTATCATCACCGACATAATGCCGGTGGTGGCAGAAATAGTGATTGTTTTGGTGGTGGCCATAATTATGTTGGTTACAGTGCTGATAGTGGTGTATTGTAAGTTGTAATGGTGGTTGTGAGAAATTGGGGTGGTGGTTGACTGGCGTGTGAGCCCTGGTCAAATAGCAACCACAATCCTTGCCAGGGTGAAGCACAAGCCAACCCTAAGTTAACCTGTGCTCTACCCTCTGGTAGCTTGGCACAGAGCAGTCAGGCTTAACTTTGAGACAATATATAAGGTATTAGTGCAACACTTCAAGCAGTAATAAAGTGAAAACACCACACACAAAAAATCCCACACTACGTTAGAAAAATAGATTTTTCTTTAATAAATAAAGCAAGATCAAAACAACAAAAATTAAAAAGGTAGAGCCAGAGATATTTAAATTTAAAGGTTTCAGTGAAATTAGCACACAAAAGCACAAAACGTCAACTGTGGATATCTGGTTATGCCATACCAGGACAAAGTTACAAGTTCAGGCTGACTGCAAGAAGCGCGGGCCTGCTACAGGGGCCCAGTTAGGGATACTGAATATAGCAACTTAAATCCTGGTTTAAGGAGCATAGGGAGGATCCACATCGAATATGCATAGAGCAGCCGAAGCAATGTGCTGGTTCTGAGATGCAGCGAGGCTGCGATAGGAGGGCCTGCGTTGTATTAGAGGATCCTGTAAATGGGCCGTCCAATACAAAGTCCAGTATCAATGATGCAGCGTGCAGTCAGGAAGAACCATTGGTTTTGAAGAGCTGCAATGCAAAATTTGCCTCCATCGTCGAAGCTGCCGTTGACAAGGGATGTGAGGTCCTGTGCCGAGGATGCATTGCTCAGTGGTGGTTCTGAATGCAATGTGGGATGCAGATGCAAGGCGAGTCTTTGCGACATGTTAAGTACATGGAGCAATTGAGACGCTTCGGCTCTGCTTGGGGTTGTGCCGTGCAGCCGAGGAGATGCATTGGTTCAGCTGGATTCACAGAAACTGGCATAGCACTTTAAATCCACTTCAAGGGTCCAGGACTGGGGTGGCACCACTTGGCATGGTAGACTCACAGATGACAGAGTCCAGTTGCAGATGCAAGATGGTTGGAAGCCTGTTATGCCCCTGAGGCTTCAGATCACAAGGCCAGCCAACTAGCCCTTGGAGTCACTCTGGTTTCTTGGTTCAAGAGATGCAGGTCCAGCCCTAATCACCCAGGCAAGCGGGCAGTAGACAGCAGGCCAGCACAGCAGCACTTCCTTCACAGCAGGAGTCCAGCAGAGTGACAGTCCTTTTAGTAGCACAGCAGTCCTTCTTCCTGGCATAGTATCCACAGAGCCAGAAGCGTACTGAAGCAATGGTGTCTGAGGTCCAGTATTTATACACAGTTGTGCCTCTGAAGAGGGTAGAAGCTTCTAGAGGCTTGCCCCTGAAGTTCACAGGTGCCCATCCTTCCTATCCTGGATCCAGTCTAACTACAGGGGATAGTCAGCCTTTTTTAGGGAGACAAGGCACAGCCTATTCAAGTGAAAGTAGGGCTGGGTATTGTTTCTCTCTATTATCCTGCCAGTGATGGCCGTCCATTCAGACCTAAGCTCCCATTGTGTGTGGTTGTCTATGAGAAATACACAAAGCCAACATTTTATTCATACCCAGTCATTTGACCGAGAGACAAACTGCAAGCACCAAATGGCTAAGGCAAGAGAATGCCAACTTTTTAAAAGTGGCATTTTCAGAATTGCAATTTTAAAACAACCTCACCATAAGTTAGGATTTAAAAACATGAAGGAATTACCTGTTACCATTTGGAAAGTACCCTTCAAAAATGTAATAAAGTAATTCCAATGTTAATCTATGGGAAACGTAGGCCTTGCAGTAGTGGAAAACAAATGTAACAGTTGTTCACTAACAGAACATGTCAAATTTAAAAGTACAATATACAACTTTTTAAATACATTGCACCCTGCCCACTGGGCTGTCCAGGGCCTACCCTAGGGGTGACTTATAGATATTTAACTGGAAGGTTTAGGCCTGGAAAAAGCTTTACTTTTTCAGGCAGAAATGGCAATTTGAAACTGCACACACAGGCTGTGCGATGGCAGGCCTGAGATATGCTTAGAGGGCTACTGAGTGGGGGGCACAATCACTGCTGCAGGCCTACCAGTAGCATTTAATGTACAGGCCCTGGGCACAGATAGTGCCACTTCACTAGGGAGTTACAAGTAAATTAAAAATGCCAATCGTTTACAAGCCAATGTCACCATGTTTTTTAGGGAAAGAACATAAGCACTTTAGCACTGGTTATCAGTGCTAAAGTGCACAGAGTTCTAAGACCAGCAAATAATGAAGTCAGCAAAAACAGGCGGCCTGAAGACAAAACGTTAGGTAAAAAACACACCAAGGATGCCAGGTCTTACAGTGGTAATGTTAATGGTTATGTGGTAATGTTAATACTTGTGGTGGTAATGAAGGTGGTGGTGATGGTGCTTGTAAAGATGGTGGTTTTGGTAGCAATGGTAAGGGTTGCAGTAATGCTGCTTGTATTGATGGTGGTAGTAATGGTGTTGGTGATAATGAGGATGATGGTAGTAATGGTAAAGGCTGTAATGGCGGTAGTTCCTCATGAATTGCCATGGAAGCACTAAAAACAAAAGCGGAATAATACACCACACAGCCTATCACATGTGGAATGAGTGCACAACTCCTTGAGCCCACTGTATGTATATTTATAGGAATCACTAACAAAACATTTGTCTGACAGACAGCTGTCCTGTAAATGAAGAATAATGGTGTATGCACAAGCAAGTTGTAAGTAGTGTGGCAAAGAAAGTAAAAACTGGTAAACGGAATGAAAATGTGCTTGTGAGAAATTACACTCACATAAATTGTATAATTCACACAATTGTACATTATATAAACGGTTCTGCAGTGCATACAGTGGTGGGGTGTGGAGGTTGCATCCTGCCTGGAACATGTGCGTTCCTTTGCAGAGCGAGATGTGGTGCGCTGTAGGGTTCTGCAGGGCGTACAGTGGTGGGGTGTGGAGGTTGCATCCTGCCTGGAACATGTGCGTTCCTTTGCATAGCGAGATGTGGTGTGCTGTAGGGTTCTGCAGTATGCACAGTTGTGAGGTGTGGAGGTTGCATCCTGCCTGGAACATGTGCGTTCCTTTGCATAGCGAGATGTAGTGTGCTGTAGTGGTTCTGCAGTGCATACAATTGTGGGTTATAGAAGGCATCCTACTATACATATATATCTTGTGTTCTCTTGCAGGAAATAATAATATATTGTAAATCATTTTTTATAATCTTATGTCATCTTTCTTTGCAATTTTATGATTGTTGTTATTCATGAAAAGTAATCTTATGTGATCCTATCTTACAATTTAGGATTGTAATTATTCTCAAAATGTGGTTGACATGATTTTATTTTTATGATGGGATTTTCCTTACATCTAAGGAGTGGAGCAAGTTATGTAAGGTAATGTGATCTTTTCCTTGTGATGTAGGTTTGGGTACTTACCTTTACAGGAGGTGTGGAATCTTTATGTTCTTTCACAATGCTTCTTGTGGTTACTTTTGCTTCCTGAAGGAAGGAGATGTGTTATATCCTGTTTCTCCTAGTTCCTTGCTGTTCAGCTTGTGTGAGTGTGATGTAATAGAATTTTCATGAGTGCATGGTTTGGCTGAGTGGTCAGTTGGAATGATTAGGGTTGAGCAGAAGGATGCTGTTCCCGGCGGTACCTCTACCATCTTACCTGTAACTGAATAAAAATACACAATCTACACTGCTGGCTCCTGGACTGATTAAATACAAGGCCCTTTCTTCGTTGACAAAACAAATCACTGAGCCCTGCTATCCATCTCTGACCTCACTGTAAACTGTGTGATTGTAGTAATATCAGAAAACATCAAGGCTGTGGCAGGAATATCACTCGCAGTTCATGAGGATCCCACCAGGGGCAGCATAGCTTACATGACAACGAAGGGGCTTATTTACCAACCCCTTGTGCCCCTTGTGCGTCACTTTTAACGTGGGAAAAAGTGACGTACGATCTGCGCAAGTGGCTTGTAAATAAGCCCCTAACATTCTTCTGCTCCCTAGGCTGCAGGCAACTTGCAATTTCCAAGCATGCATTATTTATTGCACTTCTGCATTCCCTGTTCTTTTTTGTGGAAAGAGGACTCTGGGGGCGCAATACAAATGGAGCAATAAATGGAGCATTAGCAACATCTATAATTACTGCAGTTTTCTGCCAATGGACAGATGCCTTTGGGAATATACCGTGCATAATAAGTTGCAAGAGCCTGTAGCTGCATGCACTACCAAGACGGTGTATCATGGGCTAGGATCTCGCACTTGTTTGTGTCTGCAGTTTCTGGTGTAGGAGATGTGTGCAGTCACGTTTCATGCTACCCACCGAATGTTGTGTCATTGACTTGTGTGATTAGTATTGTGTCCATGACACCCCATTGAATTCAATGGGGAACCGGGCTCGAATCTTCCGGGAGGCTCAAGCATCCTTTGATCCTGGGCAAATCACTACGGGCCATATGTATCAAGGCCAAATGGGTTCGCAAACGCCAAAATTTGCAGAATTTCGGCGTTTGCGAACCCTTTTTTTTTGCAAAATGGTATGTATCAAACAATTTGGGTGCAAAATAAGGAATCGCAAAATTTGACATTCCTTATTTTGCGATTGCATTTAACGAATCGCAAATTTTGCGATTCCTTAAATGCAATGTATCAAGAAAAAAAAAATCCAAAATGCCCCTAAGGAATCGCAAATTACCACCAACTTCTAGTTGGTGGTAAGTTGCGAATTCTTTTTAAAAAGCCTTTTTTTAAAAAATCCAATGGTGCCATGTGACGCTCATACATGCCCTTAGGGCATGTATGTGCGCCATATGCGCACACATGTCATTTTCAGGGGTGCAGCATGGTGTTTTTGAGACACCCCTGCACCCTTGAAATTCTTCTCAATTTGCGATTAGCAAATTGCGAATCGCAAATTTTCCATTTGAAATGAATGGGAAAGTATTACTTAATTGCGAATTCGCAATTTGCGAATTCGCAATTAAGGAATATTAGGAAATCGCTAAAAAAATTCGATTTTCTTGATACATACCAATTTGCGATTCTGAATTAGCGATTTCTTAAAAATCGCTATTACAGATTCGCAAATTGGTACCTTGATACATATGGCCCGTAGTCTCCCCGTGACTAACAAAAAGAATTAAAAAAATTAATGTGTCCGTCTGTAATGCAATTGGTGCTCATGTAAAGCGCTCTGATAACTTCGGATCGAGTTAGCGCTATATAAAACTTCAAAAAGAAATCACATAAAGATTATCATCAGCTCATTCTTCAGGACCTATCTGTGATTGTAAAGTCCCTGCAATTCCTATTTCAACATTAGATGCTTTTAAGCAGGGGGCACTGGATCTGGAAAGACTAATGCATGTCTTCCCTTGGCTAATGGTTGGCTTAGTGACAATGGCTGGCTTCTGTATCATGCTGCATGGATGTGGCTTTTAACTGTATGACAAGAAACAGAATTTCTGGGCAGGATTTAGTGCACTGAACCATTAATGGCCAGATTACATTAATAGTACCAGTGTGTGAGCAAATTTGTAGTGGTGAGAGACTAATTTTGCACTGACATTTACACTAACCGCGAAGCATAACGTTGCATTTTCACTGGCTAATCACTGAAACACATTGCACTGATTGAAAATTACATTGAGCGCTGTTTGATCGAAGCAAATGCATGCAAACAATATACAGATCACCAGAGCCAAATGGCTCATTTACTCTCTTGACGGATTGTGATCTGCCCATTGATAGTACACATTTGTGTGTTAAATGCAGTATCTTCCATTACATGAAATTACTTATTGGAGTAATAACTAGACATTGAAATGGGCTTCTGCAACCATGAAAACAATTACGTTTCCTAAAATTTCTATGAGGGTGCACACATGTTCTGTATGTGGGAGCCCACAGAAAAATGAAAAAATATACACATTTATTATGTCATTATTTTTCAATAAAATGTCAAAGATTAACAAAAAGAATAATCAAAGCACTTAAAAAAATATTAACTAAAAATGCATGCACATCACAGTGCAATGTGCGAATCTGTGCAGTTATTTCTGGGTTACAAGCAAGCAGTACCCTAATTTGATCATTCATACAGGGAAGACAATATAACTTCAAAACGTTTCTGCGGCCAAGATAGGCATATTCCTCAACATTTCGGTCTTCTGTGTACTCGATGCCTCTTTCATTAGCACAATCAGCCACATTCTTTAGCCATTGTAATTGTGAAACCTAATCACCTAGTAATATTATAATGTGAGCTGCTTGTTGACATTGCCCAGATGTTTTGCTTACAACCCATTCATTTTCAGCAGCTAAAGAGATAACCGCGTACATTACTTATAGCTTTTGAAGCCTCCTTGTTAGTATACCTGTATGATAATGTAGGTCTGTTGGTTGGTTTCATCTGATTTATTTAAGGTCGTTTTTGTGGCGCGTCCCTGTGTGGACATCATGGTGTTCAAAACGTGCCTTACAGATCTCAGGCAGCATACCCAACCCGTTACAGGTTTAGTTACCTTCATACGGCAATGTGTGCAGGGGCGGCTCTAGGCTTATGGCGGCCCTGGGCAGGGAGCATAGGTTGATGCTTCAGAAGAGGGGGTCCTGGCAGGGCGGAGCGTGGAGGCCAGTGAATGGGGGGTCAGGGTGTTTGGAAGTGGAACAGAGCTGGAGGCCGCCAAATCCCTGCCAGGGGGCGGCACACAAATATGTATCCATCCTCAGAGGATTAATATATTAAGGATATATATTGGCGTGGTGGCCCCTGGGGTTTGGTGGCCCTGTGCAGGTGCACAGCTTGCACATGCCTAAGGCCACCCCTGTTGTGTGCTCCTGTTTGTTGCCCTTAGGTTCATTAGAAGGCATTGTTGAATCTTTAGTCATTGGAAGCAATATCATTTTGTTATGGTTCTCCTCACTTCCCGCCGTAACTGCTTATCACACCTTTTAGGCTTCACCCCACGTGATGCACTATTGGTTTAATTTAAAGTCTGCCCTATTTCCAGTATTAAGTTTGTTTTTTATCACAAGAAATAGCACAGTGACAGGTGAAGGCCACAGAGAGTTATAAGTCTTGCTATAGAACACGATGCTCTTGAAATGCACAGACTTTGCTAGACTGTGTTAACTGATGGAGTCTCATAGAGACATGAGGGTCAAATTGTCCATGTAACAGAGGCAGCACACGTGTCATCACATGCGAACTATCCTCCTATAAAATCACAGAAAACAACATCACACATTACACCTCATTTTTCTTCTTTATAAATTGTATTAAAACTTCAAGCAATGCAGTAATAAACAGTGATTTACAGTAGCACCAACAATTGACTACTAAAATTAGCAACAGCTAGAGAGATACTTTTGTTTAAAGGATCAGTACCCAGGTCACAGGGGTACAAAGAACAGCCCAGTGACTGCAAGCAGCAACAACGCAAACCAATTTTAGAGCTTGCCATAATCCCTTGACTTTAAACTTGATGTTGATGGTCATATTGTTAACAATGCCAAGAGGTGATCAATAGTTGGTCCCTTCTGGAATTTACCCAACACATAATTCTCCACAAGCATAATAGAGGACATTAAATGGATTTAGGGCCAGATTATGAGATTGACAGAGTGGGAGAGGGTTGCCATGCCACTGCCCTGCTCCCAGACTGCCAATCTCATCACCACAACACCTGCCAGATAACGAGTTATTTGTGGTCTGACAAGCGATGCTTCGGCGGTCATACGGCTTTACCTGTTAGAAAAGCACCACGATGGGAGAGCCAAAGCACATTCCTGCATGGCATTGACTATGAAGTCTATGCAGCGCAGGAAATAGGGCTGCATGCAGACAATGGGCCACACCATATGCCCCCTGCATGCATTCCTTGGCCCAGAGGCATCAGAGGGCCCTGTAGGGCCCTCTAAGTTTCATCACCAGCACAGTTTTCCTGGCTGGTTCACCACCATGAAAACTGTGGCTGTGAGGAACCTTATAACATACTTGGCGGTGTCACAGTGGCACCCCCAGAATATTTCTGGGCCAGAACGCCACACCTCCGCCAAGGGGTTCACAGATCCCCGGCGGTTGTGGTGATCCTGTGGTGGTAGGACCGCGGCACTCGTAATGCGGTAGTCGGACCACCAGTGCAGCTGCTCCCATCATGATACCATGAGTTTGGCAGTCCGATGGACTGCCAAACTCGTAATCAGCCTCATAGTCTCTGAGAAATGGAAACAACATTTTTTTTGAAGGTAATGGAATTGGAATGTCGCTGGCCTGATGTATGGCTATGTTGCTTGCCCTGCGTGCCAGAATTACAAATACTTGTTTTCCTGATTTTTGGTTATGCCGTACACTAATCATGTGTGCGCTGGCAGGCCTAGGCCCTGGTTTTTCACTATGATAGGTACTAGACCTTGTCCTGAACTGAGAAGAGTGCACCAAGAAGATCACTCTCCTAGTGACTAAGGGCTACCATTCCTGTCGTGAGTTTCTTACAGAGGGCATTGTGGTGGCTGAAAACCATGGTTTGGTGAATTATAGTGACACACCTTTTGACCTGTGAGACATGAATGCTTGCTTACATGCTCATTCATGGAAAGCTGTGCTGATCATGATGATCACAGAATCCTAAATGCCTACATTCTGTGTGTTGCACATATGTGTGTGTGCTCAGTTTTGATAGCATACCATCCCTAAGTGACACAGGCCTGCAAGTTCCATTTTGGACACATTTCAGCCTCAACCAGATTACAAGATGAGAGGAGAGGTTGCTTTCCCTAGACAGCATATGTATATCAATGGCATCTCTAACATAGGAGGGAGAACACAAGGAGCTATAGTGAAGAAAGAGGAGAAAGCCTTTCTTTGGAAGTGCCAGGGCTCTTCCTAATACATTGAACTGTAAATAACTTTGACTTCAGCTGCTGTTCTGTACATGGCCGCGGGGAAAGGTGAGGTCTGCAGTATATTTTGTCAGGGGAATGACTTAGACTTGTGTTTTTCTTCCTGATCTCAATGAGGAGGGGCCATAAGTAGCTGGATGCAGCCTGCTCATACCTTTTGTACGTTTGTGGGGGGCACCCCACCTTCAGACTGTCCTGCTGGGGAGCATAGCATTGCAGCAAAAAGGCATGGTCTACAAGGTTGTCTGACCTGAACACATGACAGGGGAAACATGCTAAACTGGTTCCGAGAAAGCAGACCTAGACTGCACATCCTGGTTACAAATATAACGATAGGAGCCATAGACTCACTAGTGTTTGTTGTTGTAGTCTCTTCTACTGAGGAGAGGTTAATCCACAGAATATTCAGGGACTACAAGGCAGACAGGGGTTGGTGTCGCCCCAGAGGTGAGCGTGCATCGCATGGAGTCCGATCTGAAGATGGAATTACTGGACTGTCCTAGGTAACACAACATCCTGCCTATGAGCGAGAGAAGAAAGGTCCAACCCATCAGGAGGAGCTAAACATGGAACGGTGTGCCATAATTGATCCGGGTGTAGGATCTGCCCAAAAAGGACTCGCTAAGCAGCTTCGTTGAAGGAATTGTGGTGCTGCTTGTCCAGTCAGTGCAATCTTTGTCATTTTTCACCTTCTTAGCTACCACTACACTGGGATCAATGTGCCTGATTAATAGTCATGCTGATGCTGGGATGGGTGTCCGCTGTTGGCCTATATGGCCCACAAGTGGATTGCGTGCCCATGGACTGCCAACATTTTCCATTACGTCAGGACAAGTCCTGAAAATCAAGTGATCTGAGACGTGCCCCTGTGATACCTGATGAATAATGAAGCTCATCTCCTTGAGGAAATAATAGACACAAGCAGTTGGTTTCATTTCGTAATGTAAGATCCGTCAGAGGAGTGAGCTAGTCTGGAACGTGCTTTCCACACCAGTCTATTTCCTCCCCACAGCAAGGTAGGGCAGGGATCCCAGAAGAGCAGGCTTGGCGCCAGTCCAGACCTAGCATCAGTAGACTAGACCAAAGGAGGGCAGCTAGGGGAAAGAGGTAAAATAGAAAAAGTTACCCAGCACTGAAAAAACGACGGAAGGCACCAAAACTCCATGAAAGGAAATTTTGAAACTGTCCCTATCATAATTTCCTTGTAAACTGAGGTGGTCTGCACATCAAGGAGCCAATGACCCCTCTTTCCTTCTATCTTCATAATAGAAATTATAAAAATGATATCACAGATTCAAAGATATGAAGATTACTTGCGTGGATTTGTGTGCCAAAGGACATGACATCTCATTACATGTACTGATGTAGAGTGATGTGTAAATATTGCTTGAGCTAGATGTTTTGATGAGTTACAAAACACTGGGAGATGATTTATTTGAATAACGGCCACATGAGTTGTGTCTCCTCACCTACTGACAATGATGCAGGCATATGACGGGATGACGCAATGTGCTTACAGATGGAAGGGTGGATGGAACAGAGCTGAGGCATTGAAAAGGTGGCAGACACTAAATTCAAGTGAACACCCCCCCATCACTACATCCTGTGCAACAGAAGATAAGGGCTTATTAGGTAGGCAGAAAAGGAAGGGGTAAAAGTTAGAACTAAGGACCAGGCCTCCAATCTGATCAGTGTTACAAGGCAGGAGACCAACCCCTCAAGCTCCTCCAACCAGATAAAATGCAGGAAAAGAACCATTTTTACTTAATTGACTTCTCACCGTATACCACTACAAAGCGAGCAAACCACAACTAAAATATAAGTAAAATGAATCAGTATTACATAATGTACATAAATGATATCAATTAAATATTTATTAATACATAAACAATTGATCATTAATTATTACTTTATTAACTTCCTACCCTATATCCTAGCCCACACCTAAAATATAACTCCGATGTAAAGGTATTACACAACTAACAGTAATAATCAATTAAATAATTGATAATAAATTAATAATTAATTGTTCATGAACTGTTACTTACCTAACTCCCCCATACCCCTACAAACCCAGCAGCCAAAACTTGAAAAATATAGGTACAAATATAATTATTACACACTTTACATAATGAATAATCAATTAAATTACTAATAATAAAGAATTGTTAATTAATTATTACTTAATTAGCTTCCCATCCTATACCCCTACAAACCTATAAACCTACTTTGATGCTATAAATTACTAGTAGCAATTAAACAAAAAAAGTATAAATCACTTAAAATTACAAACTAAAATTAAGAATATTGTTAATTAGACAAATAATAATAACAAATAAAATGTATATATGAATTTAAACACAGTAAGATAATTAGAGAACATTATTAACCATTTCCATAACATATAACATATTAAGTTGCAATGGTGAGTTAAACTTATGCATCAAATGTAGTATATTTCTATATCCTTCAAAATAAAACAATAAGGAAAGAAAATAGCAAGTATGTATATTCAAACGTCTTCCCAGTCACTGGTAGTCCCTGTGAATAGTAGGGTGTCAACAACTACTTTCACAACATTCAACAAGTGTATTTTAGGTTGGAATGTTGGACCCATCACTATCAAACAGATTTGGTATGTTAATTTATTCTTTATAAAAATTGAGCACAATTCTTTAGAGCAGTAATAGTAGAAATGCAGATGTTTAGGTTGAAGCCACATCTCTTCAGCTTTCCATATCCATTTCGCTCTTCTGTGAGGGCTTATATTGGTAGTATTGAGCGACTGCAACTTTCTATCACTACACAGTATCTGACTAATCCCCTCAACTGCATCATAAAAAAAGTTAAAGTACTACTTATGAACACATTTCTGCTGTAGTTCACACAATAGACTCAGTGTCTACACCCATGATTAATATTTGAATATTGGATCGTGTCTAATCTCTTCTCGGCATGGTCCTGTGGAGGTATCTTTTCTCAGTTAGTGAGCCACTGCATTCTGTACCTTTCTTAATTATGTTGTTGCTTGCTCTTCCTGTTTCTTTCTTCCGATCATTTGTAAAGCGCTCTGATACACGCACGGATCATATTTGCGATTTATAAAACTTTATACATAAATATATTAAATAAATTGTACTTTTCTGTGAGAACTTCTATTTGTAATATAGTGAAATGATAGCTTCATATATCCATTGTACTCTTCCTTGAGGACCTTTATTTGTAGTAGAGTGAACACACTTTCATCTATTTTGTACTACCTTATTTGAAGACCTCTTTTGATAGTATAGTGCAACATTTTTACATACATTAAAAGATATCTCCATAGGAATAAAACATTTTATCACTATAACTCCCCAGTGACTGCTAGTTTCTATTTGTATTAGAATGTCATTAACTAGTCCAATACCCAAGGCTGGGCTGAACTTGTGGTGTTTCACTCCTCAAAGTTTTATAAAAACACAGATAGATTCCGCCAACGTGCAGAAAATAAGCATGTTGCGCTGCTCATGTTGCAATTTAGCGCCAGTAGCGCGAGCAGCAGTGAAAAATCAACCTAAACAGCATCATGTGGTGTGCAACAGCGCAGTCATTCATGTTGCTTTTGCTGCAACTTGAGTAAAAAATGTACTCCAGCGGCAGCAAATCTACTCAAGAAGAAGCCATCAGACTGCGACCGCCCATGTTAGAAAATCATGCAAGGAGATGCTCAATCTCATTCGCCGGCTTGCATTTCTGGAACCTCAGGGGAAAAACATTCTTCCATGTGGCTATTGGTGGAATTTGTCCATAACTGTATGTTACAACAGCAATGCAAAGTTGCCAAATTCCCCTAATTCCCAGACTGAAACATGCTGCACACTCTGACTCATAATTATTAGCCAACTTTGGTGTATTTCTTTATTATTAAACAAAAATGATATTAAATAAGAAGCAAGAATATATAAGGAGATTTCTAGGTTGATGCCACGCACATTTAATTAACAATTCTCCATAAAATTGTTTAGGCACCTGTAGTGCCCATGGACTGCTAATTTTAAAGTTTAGTAGGGCATCATCAGCTTTTTCATAACACTTAAGACATTTACTTTAGGTTGGAATGTTGACTCATCACGTTCAAACAGCTTTGGTATATTTATTTTCCCTTTAGACAAATGAGCACAAGGCATTAGAGTAGCAAGAGAGTGTATCCAAATTTCAAGGTTGAACCTACACCACCACAGCTATTATGATTGATTTCAAGCAATTGTAACTGCCTTGAGAGGGACTTCTTGTAACAACTTGAGGAAATCCAGCAGGTTTGCAACCCATGCACTTCTTTACCGCAGACTGGTGTTGACATTGCATATATTTAGTGGCAGGTGAGGTTTTAATTCCGCAAGCTGAATTGGAAATTTTGGCGACTTCACAAAACTCATGTTACATAGATTTCTCACCAAAATCTGGCAACTGTGTAGTGTAATTTTTTTCCTGTGTGAGCAACGCAATGATAAAGGGAACTATGTGAGGCTTCAGAATGCAAGATGGTGAGCATGAGCAAGATTTGGTATCCCCAAGCGTGATTTCTGGGCTCTAGGAGGACTTCCGGTGAGATTTTATGAGTTTGGGTGTTCAAGAGCGGTTGCAGTCAAAGGGCTGCTCCCTGAGTAGATTTTCTACTTGAGCGGAAGCAAAATTTTTGAAAAAACAAAAAAAAGTTGTTGTATGATGATGGGCATGCCCTAGTATTTTTTTTTACCTTTTTAGTTTTTTCTCACATTCTTAAATTGATTGTGGGTGGACTGAAGTTGCTGTAGGGGCCTATTTTAAATTAACTTTTTTTAGTTTTTTCTAAGGGAAAAGGTTTTTACATTTTTGGGAAGGCTGAGGACCTGGAGTTAAAGTACTTTTTTCCTTTTTCCTGTGTGACATGAATTTTCTGCCCGGTGGTGGTACTCCAAGAATCTCAAGGGGTATTTATGTAACACTGTGTGATTCCAAGGAGTGTAATTCTACAAGTTCTGTCCAGGCCTAGCATATATTTATTCTGTACAAATAATCAAGGATGTTAGAGTTATCCATGAATAGTTGTGCAGTTGTCATTCTCTATTGGGCTGCACACTCTAATTCCTAAAAGGAAAGGTCTAATGGTGTTCATAGCAAATGTGATCTTGCGGAAGTTAATTTGTTTGTGATTGGCCTTGTTTGAGGGAAACATGAACCTAGCTGTGAAGCAGTGTTATATGTATTTTCTCAAGAAGTGAATGTTGTGTGCCCTTTGCATAACTACCTTCTGCAAAGTGTAAGTGGACACCCAGAAAGGGCTATAATGCCATTGTTCTCTTCTACGAGGACCGCTATTGTTTGTATAGTGCAAAAAGCTTCCATTCTCCATTGCCCTTTTCTGCAAGGAATTCTATTGGTAGCATTGCACAAGTGCTGCTTTTCATCTCCATTGTGAATTTCTGTGATGGCCGCTAGTGACAGTATAGAGCAACTGCATCTCTTCATCTCCATTGTATACTTCTGTGAGGACACCTGTTGGTAGTATAGTGCAACTGCAGCTTTCCATCTCTATCAACATTGTACTGTTCTGTGAGGTCCTCTCTTGGTAGAATAACGCAACTGCAGCTTTCCATCTTCACTGTATTCTTTTGTGAGGACATCCTTTGGCTTTTCTAGGGCCACATGTATCATATGAAGCCATGCTAAATATGCCCCCAGGAACAGTCCCAATAATGGGGACTTACCTGCAGAACTACATTAAGTGCATTAAAACCCATATCCATTTTCATTCCCTATTTCTCAGGTTACAATGTGGGCTTTATAGCTTATCTTCAACATACAGATACCCACAGTAATGATACATTTCTATGCAATGTTTCCACAATAGAATCAGCAATGCACCCAGACGAAGGGTTACAAACTGTGTAGCTGTCACTGAGGTTAGACAAATCTAGCATGACTTATGGGATAAAATAACTGCCATACATGATGAGGGTATTGCAGGTCATCTAGGAGTTCTGTGACAATACACGCTTGAAGGCCTAGGTCCTCATTTATGAACAGTGACGCATCGCTGCGTGAAAACAGTGATGCGTCACTTTTCACTGCGCCCTCCTTGCGACACCAATGATGCGTCATATTTACAGTATGATGCATCATGGCACAAGGAGGTACAGATACGTCAGTATTTCTGACGTATCTGTATGGCGCAAAAGTGACGCATTGCTTGAGTGTGTCACAAAAGTGACGCAACTCCAGCAATGTGTCCTTTCACATCGGGCAAGCCCCATGTGAAAGGGCCTGCGTCAGTCTTACGCCTGCTGTGAACTAGAAGTGGCGCAGTGAAATCTTATAGATTTCACTGCGTCATTTCCATGACCCTTTCTTGCGTCAAAACGCCCCCCTTGCATACATTATACCTGGCGCAGGTATAATGTGGCGCAGGGGTTAACAAAGTGACGCATCTTTGTAAATATGGCGCAACAAGGCACATTTTTTTACACCACTTGTGCGTCACAAAAAGTGACGCACCGGCGGAGTAAAAGTGACGCACTGCCTCATAAATGAGGCCCCTTGTTCTTTATAAGGTCATGCTACTCTTTGGTTTGGCAGAGGGTATTTTAAATCTTAAATAATATGATCATACCATCACTCATAACGCAAACCACATAGCTCCTTTGTGTCTTGGTCTTTCATATAAAACAGTAGTTTGGTTGCAGGCATGAAGAATGAAAGCAGAACCTAGTATGAAATTAAATAACAAAATTAAACAACCAAAAGCAGTTTGTAACTTGTTGCAAAAATATATTAAATCAATTTATTGTAAATGAGATTCCAAAAAGTGAATGTGCAGAATAAGCAACGAGATACTATTTTTCGTATAAAAACCTTTAATGTGCGACCAATAAATCTCTCCTTTCTGTTCATCACTGTTTGTTTTAGAACTACAGATCATAATTTAAACTGCAGCTGTAAATATGTTATGGGACTGCTTTTCACCTTAGTTGTTGGTTCTAGCAGGAGGCATTATGAGATCACAACTAAACGGTGATATGTTTACTAGGGGTGAGCAGTTATGTGATTTCATTATTGCAGGTGGCTAGAGCCATCACCAGTCGCCTGTATTAAGGACATTAGAAACAGGGTTTTATGCAGGGATAGCAGACACCCGTGTAATACATGGCAGGTATATGACTCCTACATAATATATACGCCTACAGTTTCAATGCCCTTTAAGCTGCATTGACCTTATGAGTATAGCAATCATACTGCAATTATACATCATTAAAATTATATATTAAAAATGTATCTATTTATATTATAAACTGCCTCTGCTTTATTCGCAAATAATCATCCTAGCAGCAGAAAAAATCCTTTCTAACACCATGGATATCATGCAATGGCGTCAGCAAAATATGTCCTCACTCAGCCTGAACGTTCTCCTAAATATCACATTTAAATATATTTGCAGTGAGCTCATTTTGTCCAGAAACAGCAACTTGCAATTTTCTACAAACAAATTACTGATTTCGTCCTGAAATAACAGCTCGTTAAAACACATTTTTCGTGCAAGTGCAAACAAGTTATTTCTAGTAAATAGACTCATTATTTTACAAGTGAAAGTTTTTCTATGACTAAAAATACAAGTGCTTTTCTTTTAAGTACCAGTTCTCCAAGCTTTGGTAATTCACACATTTTCTCATCAATAGCACCTTGTATTCTTCTGAAAATACACTAATCTGGCCTTCAAACACCTACTTGTATTTTAAGGAAAATAAACAAATTTTGTCTGCAACAATTAGTTGCCTGGTTCTTTAATATTGCTACTTTAATTTACTTTACTCCACCTGAACGGATACTGCGCCTCTTGAATGTCCCTTGGCCCCTTCCTGCATACATTGTCTAGCAAGAATGTGGCCTTAGTTACTTATCTGATGTATTGGCCTTTGGTCCTCTTTCAAGGTAGGTAACCATATGCCCGATGTCTGAGACAAAACTGAGTGCCTGATTTAGATGTTTGGGCTACTCCGTCACAGCGGTGACGGATATCCAGTCCGCCAAAATATAAATCCCAATATATCCCGTGAGATTTAAAATTTGGTGGATGGGATATCCGTCACTGTTGTGACAGAGTAACTGATCCACCACCATCTACATCACGCCCCGGAAACAAGATATATGTCATCATTGTCTCTCCCCCAAAAAGACTGAGTTCATTACTTCAAACAATCAGGGACTTGTGAGGGTCTCAAGGTGCTGGGAGGGCTGCTGGTCCCTCTGGGTGTAGGATCATTCAAAGAGCCAGGTCTTGCGGTCCTTTGTGACTTGGATTGCCTGAGATGGAGGTCTTGGTGGCGAGGTAGGAAAATGAACTTCTACCCGTTGCGGTCTTGTGGATCCTGGGGACAGAGGCTAGGGCGAGTTGGGTGGTAACGGAGTTGTCTGGTGTGTATGTGGAATGTGAGGTGGTGGTTCCTTGGTTGAAGTATATCAATAAAATGTTTACCTTAAATGGGCACCTTGATTTTTTTGCCAATCCCGAAACAATTACCAAGTCTGATTTTGTCTTGATATAGAAAGCCTTCCTGTCTAGGCATGAGGCTGAAAGAGAAAGATGTTCCTAAGCCCTCAGTCCAAGCATATTTACCCCTGAAAATAGTTCCTTGTGGTGAGCCCTTTCTTACCCTGGTATCCAACATCAGTCATCGCTTTTTCTTGACATGGTGCAGGTTGAATTTAGCACATCTATGTGTGTCAGTCCCAAAATGTGGAATTGGTCTAAAATATTTAGATCTATGTGTCTTCACAAGATATTCCTCACTTATTTTGCTGCTTTTATGTTAAGCCTAGAAGGATTTTATCATCCTCCTTTTAAAGGACAACATTTTAATCAAGTGCGATCAGCCGTGATGTTTTCTCAAATGTTAAATAATAAATTAACCACTGACTCTGTTGCCTGTTTTTTATTTTCTGCTATGGTTCTTAGACAGTCGTTTAATAGGTGATTTTATGGAATTGTGTTTTTTGCATGACTAAGCTCTTTTATGGATTTTGAAGTGAACTCGGAATTAAAGAATTAATGACATTGCGGAATATATGCAACTAAATTACTCTTGTACCAAAATTTTATCAGAGGAACATCCTCATCTATCCAGGTTCAGCACCACTTATCCAGTTCCAGCTGTAGATCACTCATGCACTTTCTGGCATATCAGTGTAAAGTCATATATGCATGGAATGCACACCTAACGCAAGGGATGGCCACAATATACCTTGGGTGGACTTCGCAATATGCCAGGACTAACCACCACATGCGAGAATGTGCACCATATGTAAGATGCAGACACCATGTCTGGGAAGTTCAGCATTTTGTATAAATGTCCACCCAAAACCAGGCATGCCTAGCTCATGGTGGGCATTTACACGGAATAACCATTGTGCCTGGGAAATTTTGCTATGTCCTTGGTATGCCCACTCTAGCCCACATTGACTGGATGGTCACTAAATGTCATTGAGAATCAATATACACGAGAGGCTGTTGCCATATTTCATGTATGTTCTCCTTATTTCATTTATGAGCACTAGATGTCAAGAATGGTTATCAGATGGAAAGGAGCCCATCACATTCTAGAAATGTTCACCATATGGCATGGTTGCCAGCCACATGACAGAGATGCCTATCTCAAACCATGAGTGGTCCCCATTGCCAGGAATGTCCACCAGATGCCAGTGATGGGCAACACACATTTGTAATGGTCACCATATACCATATATGGATTCATATTTAAGGAATGAGCTTTCTTATGCTAGGTTTGCAGGCCCCCTGTCAGGGATGGTCATCATTTGCCATGGATGGCCACTATTTAAGGTGGATGGCCACTGCATAACTGTGAGAGTCGACACAGCGCATGGATAACAAATATAGGGCAAAGATAGCCACCAAATGGCAATCTTAGGGCATGCATTGGAAAGCGTTGGTTCAGTTTTCCTGCCATTTTGTAGTGTGTCTCGTTGATGGTCAGTTTTCAACGTTTTAATGACTACAAGGTCGTTTGTCTCAATGAGCTGGGTAGCATGCATCACAGTATTCCACAATCGTTCTTTTAACCAGATGTACGCAGAGTGTTTGAAGAAGAAGGGAAGTCATTTGGGAACAGATTTACAAAGTCATTTTGCGGTTGCAAACCCTACTTTTCGCAAAATCAAAGGGTTTGCAATCGCTAAAAAGGCTGAATGTAAAATGTAGAAAGCCCTTTTCAAGTTGGATTAGTAATTCTGACGCAGTAAATGGCTTTCGTCATCCATTCCAAATCGCAAAAGAAGTTGACTTCAAAGAGGAGTCACCCTCCTCTTTTCAAGTACCACCCCTAGCCCCCAGTTGGGGAAATAACTGATTTGCAAAGGGGAAATGCCCTCCAGGAAAACATTCGACTTTGATTATTATCTTGGCAGCCTCAGTGGGAGCAGACAGTGACCCATGACTCTTCCCCCTGTTTTCTCAAACAAGAAACTTTTTTTAAAGCAACACAAGTTCCTTCAAAGAAAATTAGCTGTTTAAAAAAAAAGTTACGTATTTTAGAAAGCAAACACAGGGATGGTGGTCTGCTCTAACTTGCAAGCCACCATCCCTGCATTTTTATCCAATCTAAGTGAGTCGCAAGTAGTGACAAACATAATCCGTAACACAGTTGTACTTAGCCCCGTTCATGTGCTGATTCCCGCCCTTCAACTACCTAACTGCCTAATAATTTTACATAATATTACATATGTTAGAATTTTACATATTCTGAATGAAGCCCTTATCTATTTTGCACCAATTCATCTTCCACTTTATTAGCTAGGCCCTGCCGAGTTGTCAAACACCCCGGTAAACTTGTATTTAATACAAAACATAATTTTATCAATACAATCTATACATTGAAACACTATTCAGAAACCTAGAATAGAGGAAACAGAGCATCAGGTTCCTCTTGATGCTTTTTCTCAGCTTTTTCTCCCACACCAAATTCTCTCCTAGGCTACACTGCCAAGACTTGGGACTCTTCCCTAGCTAGGTAATTATCAATTTAGCCAATTGCCAGAGTGCATTCCCATTAAAGTTTTCCTGAAACATTCTAGGATCTGGGGATTAGGTCTGGGGATAAAGAACCCTTTGCCTTAAAGCTTGATGATTTTCTTTATGGAAGCAGCTGCAAGTCCCCACTCACTCCTTTTCTCTTAGGGGCCGATTCCGATCTGGGTCGGAAAGCACTCCGTCCGATCCGGAACCGGAGTGTTTTCCTACCGATCCGGACTCCGGCAGTCCGACCGAGCAGGTATGATGCGGCCGGATGCTGTCGGACTCGGTTCGGTCGGACTCCCATAGAAGTCAAGGGGAGCCGGTCGTACAACGTGTACATGGGCTCCCATTGACTGAATGGGTATGTCGCAAACAAGTGCGCCCCCTACAGTGGGTACGTGTTGGTGCCATCCGCACCGTACATGCCTATGTTGTGGAGACCCATTGGTCTCCCCCTGTGTCCGAAACGTAAGGCTGTGGGTCGCAGGAGGTCCGAAGCGGACCCCCAAAGTCAGCCTCCGGGAGCTATTGGGAGCCGGACGCTCTGACTAAATCCGGCTGTCCGAATCGAGCATCATACTGGCTTGGTTGGGGTTCGTCTTCATTGCGCGCCACGGTGTGCTTGCGACCAAGTCGGTCGGAGCGGCTCGGACCCGGTCGGACGCGGAGACGATTCGGACGGAGATCTTGCGCTTGTTCGCCTCGTACTACGGCATCCAGACACATGTACGATTTGTTCGTAAATTCAGGCTCCGAGTCGGATCCGCTGATTCTGAACCCTATTCGGTACCCTACCGACCGAGATCGGAATCGGCCCCTTAGAGTTTACCTGGGCAAGCAGGAAGGCATCAGTGGGTTCCTGCTGGTCCTTCCATGAGGCATGCCTTGGAGCCCTTCATCTCCGACATCAGGGGCTCTTCTTAAATTATTCAGATTTGGATCCACTTTGGATCACTGCTGCTGCGTCAGATACCCGAACTCTTTATAACCTTTTTGACAGAGTTCAGCCTATGGCTGGTCTTCACATCATTGATCCTAGTTTAATGTTTCTGGATCTATGTTTTAGATTTGACAAAGAAACCTCTGTCAAAAAGAGGGTGGAAGCACACTGCCTCCTATCCCAGCACCAGTGGTTAATTTTTAAAAAGTAAGTGCCGGGGCTCTCGCACAGAGGCAGCTTGCAGATGCCCATTTCTCCTGTTCGCGCCGCCTAAGACAGAACCAACTATTAACCATAAAAGTCAAGAAAGGATGTGGTGTCAGTCACACATAACTTTATTTCGAGGGTAAAAAACAACTGGCATAAAAAGTATTATACACAAACAAATTCATCAATAATTAACACGGTCTGTTATATAAAATACGATTTAAAAAGCAATTGACAATATAAGGATACAATTATAAGATAGTAGCCCTTGGTTCATAAAGAGTTGCTCCTAGTTTATAGAAAAAAAAACGTCTGCTTGTACGTGAGAGATCAAATTTAAGCAGTTATTCTCCTCTTATTTAAAGCACAGAAGTAAAACAAAGCCAAGCAAAAGCATGTAAAAGGATCCGGTAATGTCTTCAGAAAATGTAGGGCTGGGAGACATTGTCTAAAATTCAGCTTACACAGAAGAGGGTGAATGTATCTCTTTCTTTCATAAATATAAAATTTACAGAAAAATATAAAATGCAGGTCATTCTGCATAGACTGCATGTCACAAGGACAAAGTAGGAGTGTATCAATCACATATGTTTTCGATGGATGACCTAGCATCAAAGGGATGTAATTTAAACAAAATCTCAACATTATGTATCTATGTTGTAGATATGTAACAAGTGATAGGTAAGAAGAATTCATATTGTTCATGCTAGGTACCATATGATATTGTCTGACAGTACAGAGTTTAAAATTAGTATCAGATATCTTCTCATCAAAGTGGGCTAATAGCCGAGCCTTTAGATCTATTTTTGTTATTATTATGCATGAACTTGGGTGCCTGTATAGGTTATGTAAACCTATAATGTGTAGTGTAGTCTCAATATATTTAAGTCATTTTATTTTTCCTACGCCATCCAGGTTCAGGCAGTCCATTATAATGTGTCTAGTTAAGGCTAAGGTTTCCTTTCGCCACACTGAATGCCACAAAAGGATTGGGGCAATACGGATCTTGTCTGTAATGTATTGGACGTTCCGCTCAAGGTGACAAATGTAGTTGGCACAAGATTGTGGTAAAGTTACCAAATGTTTCAGAAAGCTGTCCTCCATACACTGGAGTTTAGAGATGTCAGATGTGGCCTAAATGGATGCCCCATAGGAGGCAACAGATACTGTTTTGCAGCATATATGTTTTTTAATAACCTCTAGTGGTTTAGTTCCCTTTTTTTACACATCTAAAGAGGCCTCATATTTTTTTTGCATTAGATTTTCTCTGTTTGCTATCATATTTCGTCAATTACTTTCCCTATCGATCATAATCCCTAGATAATTAAAATAATCCACCACCTCTAATTTTAGGCTTTTAATGTGCATTCTAGTTTTCTTCTGTAGTCTCGGTCCTGCCACAAGAACAAACGACTTGTTATGATTCATTTTCAAGTCCAAATTTTTCATAAATTCTACATACTCCTCTATGAGTTGCTGGAGTGAGTTGGGGGTACGTGCCCGCAGCACCGTGTCATCTGCATAGAGGAGTATTGGAACTAGGCTTAAATTAATGGATTGAACATCTGTAGTAGACCCTTATAAGGCGGATTCAACAGCGTTTGTGTAAAGGGAAAATAAAAAAGGGGCCCTTGCCTCACCCAGTGTAATTCTAAAGTGTCTATTGCATTCAACATTCTTTCCAATCAAGCACAACCCTCAGCCTCAGAATACATATCTTGGATACAGTTTATCATCTGGGACTCAACTTCCAAGGACTCCAAAATTGGCCATAACTTGGAATGCGTTACATAATCGAAGGTCGCTGTCAAATCCACAAATGCCATGTACAGGTGGCCATGCTTTGCCACTCTATGCTTTGTTATTATTGGATTTAAATGAAGGCACTGGTCCACAGTTCCCTTTCCTTTCCTGAAGCCATATTGGCTAAGAATTATTATACTCTTTTCCTCCGCCCAAGCCTCCAATCTATTTAAGAGTAACCAGCCCATCAATTTAGCTGTGGAATCCAGTAGGAGTGGGCCTGTAATTTTTTGGGACTGCCCTATCACCTTTTTATACATGGGGATTAAAACCGATTTTTCCACGAAGCTGGAACGCTTCTTTGTGCAATTACATTAAAAACATTTTTTAGCAATGCAGCATTGGCACCTAGCTTCTGGAATACTCTTGCCTTGGACATTAGAACCTCCACTGAATTCTCTAGATTCAGGAGGCTTCTCAAGACTTGGTTATATATCCAAGCTTATACCTAAAACCCAGTAGCTGATCAAACACATGGGGCTCCGGCAATATCCTAGGTTAGCGCCAAGAACTCAATCAGTGTATGTGCGCTCTACTAGAATTTGAACATAACATAACAGCAATGGGGCCCACAGAACTAGGGTATTTAAAAATAAATCAATCGGGACACCTTCTGGTCCTGGGACCATCAATCTTATAAACTCGTTTAGGTGGTACGTTACTTCTCCTTGAGTAAAATGCAGATGTTCTCCACCCTTTCAGGTTGGCAACAATGTTAAAGAATCGGTTGCCACCTCCGGTTTCTCAAAGACACCTTCAATGTTAGCTATACAGGCCTCTTCATTTACCTGAGTATCTAAAGAAGGAAGGGAGCATTAATTAAAGACAGAAATTCTGACTTATTTAAGGTGGCAGCAATTTGTAACTTGTCCTACAAGTCTTCCTTTAATGCTGTTAGTCTAGCTGTCCTTGATTTCTTATAAGGCTGCCTCAGGGCATTCACAAGATTCACATCTCTAGGATTGGCCTTCAAGGCCACATGGAGGTTTTTAAGTGCATTTACACAGTTCTCATCAAACCAGGTGGCCTCTTTACATTTTCCAGTAGGAATAGAATGGCGCAGATTATTATTAATTTCCAGTAGGATCCGCTCAAAGGCCAGTGGAATATCATTATTGTTTAAATTTGGATCAAGACAAGTTAGGATCTCTGGTGCCATTTTGCCTACAATAATCCCGGTGAACTTCATAGGGTCCACTTTTTCCCACTTTGAAACAACCTCATTTTTCTTCGCAATCATAGGTTCCGAGACTAGGTTCCTATGGGGTTCCTGACTTTAATCCGAAAGAATGTTAAAAGTGATTGCAGCATGGTCACTAAAAGCATTAAAATATATCCTTACATTAGTGAGATGGTCTCTACATGATTCTGAGACTATGATGTAATCAAGAGTTGAAAAATAGGAGCCAGTGTGGATTCCAATTGGCCTGTGCTATTGGAACATGGATTTATTATCACTAGGCCATTGCTTATTAATAACCTATTAAGCGTATTACCAAGGTTATTATGACAAAAATGGGGAAAAGGGTCCCATCCTCATTGGTCAGTGCACATACTAGTGAATTGGCCCTAGTACAAGAATATGCATTGAAATCACCCAGCGTTAGAATATCACATGGGTAATGGGAGTCATTCATCAAATTACTAATATCTTTTTCCAGCGGGTCCAGAATCACTGCTCTGTTACTGTTAATTGTTATAGTAGAAATTTATGACAATCCAATTACTACCTTTATGCAACTCACAGAGAAGGATGTGATAGTACGGCGAGTTATTTATAAAGGTTATTACCTTTAAAGTAAGTATATTAGAGATAAATGTTGCTAATCCACCTCTAGAGCGACCTGCAGACAATGGTATAGCCGGAGTCAGGAATGAGCGGCAGCCATTTACATGAATCTGGTCATCCTCCAAGGTTTCTTGAATACAAAGTATATCATATTGAGTTATCATGGTCAACCACTCAGCATTACTCTTTTTTTTGCTTATTTGCTGGTATGTTCCATAAGATGATTTTAACATGCTCCCTGTCATGTACCGGTTGTGGTAAACTCTGTGTCATGCACGCCCTATCACTCCGGACACACGGTAATACTTGTTATATATGATGAGACATGGGTACCATGACTGATCCGTTAGGTAGTTTTATATCAGGCTCAGCATGTCAATCACAATCAACCAAATCCCCCAGTACTGAAAATCTATTATTAAGGGATACTAGAGGATTTACATATGGGAGGTGTAGATTTAGTCTTGTAGTGTCTAGTTGAGGGTAGACCGGGGGGTTTATAAAAAAAAGCCCAACGGAAGGGCACGGATCTCAGAGTCACACGATGGAGTGGATGGCAATGATCATGCGCTGCCGGTCCATTTGGGCGGAGGGGCCACACCTCTCCACCCTGTGCCCCGTACGAACAGTGTCTGTCAGGCTGAACAAAGGTCACCCTGACAGACACTGTTCACTTTCAGTTCAGGCAGCCAGGAGCTAGGCATGCACATTTAGTGCAGGCTCCTGGCTGCCTGAACTAAACTTTGCTGGGCTGAGAAAGTCACAACTCCTGTAGGTGTGACGTTCTCAGCTCAGCAAAGGTTCTTGACGCCCTCCCCTCAGTGATGAGAGGTAGTGTCACTGATTGCCTCGCACCTGGGTTCTTCAGTTTTAAGCCCTGAAGCGCCCGGGGTCGAGTGTCAATCAGTTACACTTCATCACATAGTGGAGTGGGGTCAGTAGTCTCACTGACCCCACCCAGGTAAGTGTGTGCTTTGTTTCATTTTTAAATTATTGTTTGGTGCATGTATGTATGAATATTTGGGACAGAGTGTTGTGAATTAATGTGTTTGTGTGTGTGTGACCACGTTTGCGGATGCATGGTTGTGAGCATTTTGTGTGTGTGTGTGTGTTCCGTCCACCGCCCTCCCTCCAAAACTTACCGGCATCCCATGGCAATGATCTCATCAAATCGCCCACCAAATACTGGTCATTAAAGTTAAAAACAATACAATACCCTTCTGTAACTTTCGGGCCAGGTTCACCCAATTTACTCTTCTAGCCATTATGAGATATTAGTATAATTTAAATCTGGCACCCTAGGTTTTGACAAGCCAGTGAAGGACTGTACGCATTAGCTGCTCAATGGATTCCTATTGGTCAGATCTAAGTTTTGGTGTATTGGTTATCACTATTACACATGAGCATGCTGCTGGAGGGAGATCTAGCCTCACTTTTTGTTTATAAGGATGCTCCTCTTGATAATTTGATTGCCTTCTATCAAAATCACCAATACACCTCCTACCCAGTGGGCCACTTCTTGCAGCTGGAGCAGTGTAAATGGCCCTCTCCCCTGTTTGGGACTGCATTATGCTTGAAATAGTTGGCATATTGGGTATTTGTGATGGGTGTGATGCCTCTGGAGGTAACCTCAAACCAGGCATATTCACAGGGCAGAAAGCTTTTTCTGTAGGGTGGTCAGAATTAAGAATAGAAACAGGGGATAATCTTGGAGGTCTTAAATGTAAGGGTGGAGAATCCTGAAGCGAAGCAATGGAGGGGGCAGAATAGTTTGGTCCCGCCTGTAGTAGCTCCCATTGTTCAGTGCTAGGCATGTGACCCCCTGAACCCCCTGGGCCCTGTTCCCTCCCTATGTTAGAACTCAAGAAGTTATTAGAAAGAAAAGTCAGTGACTCCTCAATTTTTGAAAGTGTAGTAATGAGTGGTTGCACAGCAAGGGACAAAGAGAGGCATGCATCATTGTTGTTGGCGCTTGCAAATGGGCAGATTTGCAGAATCTGCCCCTTTGCGGCTACAATTTTTGCGATTGCATTAAAGGAATCGCAAATTGTGATTCCTTAAATGCAATGCATTACTAAAAATAATATTGTAATTTCTCTCTTCAGAATCCGAAACTACCTTCAAACTAAGGTTGATGGTAATTTTCTATTTCTTTGAAAAATGCACAGAAGTGCATTTTTTAAAGTCACATTTTACACACACACATGCCCCTGGGGCATGTGTGTGAGCAATATGTCTAAAAATTTCAGGGGTGCAACAGGGTATCCTTTTGGAGCCCTTGCACCCTTGAAAGTACATGCACAATTTGCCAGTACCTATGGAGTACTCACAAATTGATTCCTATGGGCCTCTCGGCCCATAGGAATGAATGGGAATCAATGCCTTGATTGTGACTCACAATTTGCGAGTCGCAATTAAGGAATTTTAAGGAATCACATTTTTTATGCGAATCCTACATGCATTGCAATTTGTGATTTCTAAAGAGTGAATCAGTAAAATTTGCTATTTAGAAATCGCAAAATGCGGGATTGATGCATGTGCCCCAAAGCTTATTCCAGTTTCTAGTACAGTTTGTTGACTGACATAATTGAAACCCCCAGGCCAGAAGATCAAAGATTAACTTCGTGGGTAGATTGAGCAGTACTTATTGCGGTTTTCCCGAATTTAATATGGGTGCCTTCCTTGCCCTTCCCCTTTTTATTTTGTCCAGGGGTTAAGTCAATGGGCTTCCTTCAGGAAGGTGTCCAAGGCAATATCAGTAGGATAGCTGGGCTTAATGGTTGATTTATGAGCTAACACAGTTAGCAAGGATCCACTTAAATCAGGGGTGGATCTTACCTCCTCCAACGAAAGGCGTCGTTCGGCTATCTCAATTTCTTTGCACAGCACATCCAGTGCCCTCACCAGGAAAGAGTCCAAGGTGTTAATGACTTTGCGCCCTGCCTCCATAGGCTTTGCTTTCCAATTTACCATTATTACTGGAGAAGGATGGAAGAGGCTCGGGCACCAGGCTTTAGAGGTGGCCCAGCCTCTTCCAGGCGAGGACAGGTGGGCGGCTCCGCCCTTGGCCCAGGCGCCACCCGAGCACGTCCCCGCGCGCTTCCCGTGCCACGTTGCAGTTACACGCTTAAGAGCGCAGTGGTTGGTGGGAATAATAGTTTCATATTGAGCAGCAGGGCTTCACAGCTTCCTCCTGATTTCACCTCCTCCAACGCCAACGCCTACACTGGCCGTGTTGCGGTGACGTGCTTAAGAGCGCAGTTGAACGGCAGTGGTTGGTGGGAATAGTAGTTCCCCACAGAGCTGAAGGGCTTTACAGCTTCCTCCTGGTTTCACTTTCTCAAACGCCAGCGACTATGTGGTGCAATGGCCAGAGCTGCAGACTTCAGAGCTAGGGAATCAGGTTTGAGTCTCAGCATTGCCTCAACATCCTGTGATTCTGGGCAAATCAATTAATCTCCCTGTAAATTAATGTGTCTTTAACTGGTGCTCATGAAAAGTGCTTGTGTTGATGATTAAGTGCTGGTGCTGAGCACTGAAAACCAGTGGCTCAAATTAAGCACTGCCCAGCACTCTGTTCGTCCCAATGCGGTATGGTAAATGCAGTGCATAGTAACACTTACTTCAGTGATAGTCTTTAATTTTTCACCCTTGTTTGTGCAGCCAGTGCTGTGTTTCTCTAGACACATGTTTCAGAACAGTTGTCCTTCTGTAGTAGAGAGTAACAAATTATTTTGGGGTTCTGCAAATGCTTGCCAAAGCCTTCTCAGGTCTCAGTACCATACCCTAGGTGCAGGTGCATCAACCAGAGCTCGTCATCTCGTTAGCTCGTTAGCTCATTAGCTCAGGTAGCCTTCTCAAACAAAAAGAGGGTGGGAGCACACTGCCTCACATCCCAGCGCTCAGTTCACCTCAATGCATTATGGTAAATGCAGTGCATGATAACTTCAGTGACAGTCTTTAGTTTTTCACCCTTGTTAGTGCAGCCAGTGTTGTGTATCCCTAGACGTGTTTCGGATAGTTGTCCTTCTTCACCAAACAGCAGCACTTCGCTTTGAGGGCAGTGTGCTCCTACACTCCATAGTTTGAAAAGGCTCCCTTGAGCTAATGAGCTGACGAGCTCTGGTTGATGCACCTGTGCTCAGAGAGTTGGGCTGGGAAGCATTTCCAGCACGCCCAAAATTATGTGTTGCTGTCTATTTCATCAGTGAAACATGTGTCTGGAGATAAACAGGCTACACCAACATGGGTAAAAAACTAAAGACTGTACTGAAGTAAGGTTTATCATGTACTGCATTTACCATGATGCATTGTTGCAAACTGAGTGCTGGGATATAAGGTAGTGTGCTCCCACTCTCCTTTTCAAAGAACCCACTGTGGCTGTCATTGTTGCTGCATAGTGTCCTTATGCAAGGCCTCCAGAGAGAGATTGAGTGATATTTCTTCTTTCTACATGGTCGATATAACATCTGGTCTCATCTTGACTTCTTGAATCCAGGTGTGCAACCATCAGATTTGAAGAAATGAGTCATATTTTCAATGTCTCAAGGTTTATTTTGTTCACTTTGGGTGAGGGTTTAGTCAATACATCCACTCTGCTTCTCTGTTAATGTTGATCCTATTGAGAGCCTCTGCGTCTCGTAAAAGATACTGTTGAGGCCTCTGCGCCTAACATTTCTCTCATAGTGCACATCTCACCTATTTGTGTGAGTGCCTTTCCCTGTGTCTACTCATCTTCAGCCACGGCTGGCAGTGGGAGTGCCTGACGTGGGGAGGGGGCGGGGCAGGGTGGGGGTTAGTAAGGTGTGGATTACGGAGTTTTACAGGTAAGTAAACATTTAAATAAATAAAACTAATTTTGTTGCGTGCACTGCATCAAATTTGGTGATGCAGTGCACTCAACAAAATTAGTTTTATTTATTTAAACGTTTGCGTACCTGTAAAACTCCGCAATCCATTCATTACTAGCCCCCACCCTGCTCCTCCCCCTCCCCATGTCACCGCCCTGCAGGTACTCCCACTGCCGGCCGTGGCTGCCCATCTTCTTGCCACTCACCGGACTGCCTGTGCATTCTTGGAAGCATGAGTGAACTCCCGACCACAGCCTGTCGGTTGCCTAGCTGGGGCAGGTAGGTTTAAGGTTTACCACTCCCAGTAGAACAGATATACTCCATTAAGATCCGCGCAGCCTCAAAAGCACGCCAGTTTACTGACAGATCACACTCACTTACAACATCGGGCTTGGGTCGACAAAGTGGCAGCTGTACAATGAACATCATTTTGAAATTCACTATTGGTATGTTCAATGGGCAGCCACCATCTCTTTGATTTGGAGCAACGGCATAGCGTGGGGGACCACAGAGGCGGTTGCCCCAGGCGCAAATTTCTTAGGGACATTTTTAGGGGCGTACGCTTTTAATAGGGGTGCAACATTTTAAAAGAAAAGTGGAAGGATACTTGCCTTGCCCCTAGGCGCTGGCAACCCATGCTAGACTGCTGTTTTAGAAACAATGGGGCATATTACCAAGCAGGGCGATAGGCAATTATCGCCGCTTTTGCAGCCGTTTTCGGCCGCTAAGCGGCGAAAATTCTATCGCTCTATTAGCAAGCTGTCGCTAACAGCAGTTAGCGACAGCTTTAGGCGATAGCGAGCGGTTTGGGTCCCGCTTTTCATGTCAGGGATATTTGTCGCTAATGACATGCAAAGTGGGCGTACCCAACCTGTTAGCGACTGAAAGCAGTCGCTAACGTCGCTATCGCCTATTAGCAAGGCAGGCGTAGCGATGGAAATATTCCCGCTATCGCCAAAAACTAACGCCTGCTCTGACCATTTCTTAGCCATGTTATCCAGAGGGCGATAACATGGCTAAGAGCATTTTGTCGCTAATGTGTGAATACCGCTGTATTCTCAGCGATATTCACGCTATCGCCGGAAAATTCATCGCTTTGGAGAAAAAAGTTGCTAGTAGCACGTTATCTCAGCGATAATTTCCAGGGATGCTTAGCAATAAAAAATTCGTTGCTAAGCCTAGTTAGCGATAAATATCGCTAATCGTTGGTAATATGCCCCAATATCTTTTTGGCAACCAATGAACGGCTTTTTAGAAAAAGGCTAGACAACTGTCTTTTTCATATCCCTAAAATAAACTTGTCCTCTTCAACTTCGAGACTTCAGAATTGTTTTAGGAAATAAAAGGATGTGTGTAGCATTCAGTCTTCAAGCCATCTCCATGCTCTCGAAGCATCTAACTTTTTTTTTTTTGCTTCGTGGCCTTACAGCGTCATTGATGTTATAATGCTTGTTTTATTATTCCTTCAAAGCATTTTCTATCAGTCTTCCAGATTCAGCCCTGAATGTTTCACATTGTCGAACTAGCTGATGGGGAGCATTTCAACCCAGATAAGAGTAAATTCCAGAGATAAAATAAACACATGTGTAGATTAGAAGCCGAGGAGACCGGTCGCAGCCACTCGAGCAGACAAAGCCTCTCGATATGGTACAGTAATCTTTCAAAAATGCAAATGAGTATCATGCAACTGATGGTGTGGGCCTTATCCAGGCAAAGTAAACTTGAGCACAATGGGCTCAGTCTTTTATGCTGCTTTTCCTAGCTCCCTGCAGTTAATAACCCTGTTGCAGAGATAAGCTTCTCTTACATTATTTGCTTGGTAATAGTCCCCGGTTTTGCACCTGAAAGCACATACTAACACTGTTAGACAAACACACATTTTGAGTGTGTGTGACTAACACTGTTACACACATAAACTTTGAGTGTTCGTGAGTTTAAATGTGTGCAATGCAATACCAGGTATGCTTTTCAGATATGTTGGGTGCTATTTTCAAAGGCCTTTTGGAGCACGTAACGTAAAGTAATGTCCTCTAGTACTCATACTGTTTCATGCCTTTCTGACATATCCTCTAAACGGGAAACATCCTTTACAACGCAACTTTTACCACGCAGTGCTTTTACATCGCAACTTTTACAACGCAAACCATTACAACGCATTGCGCTGGGGGGCGCTCTAGGATGGGGAATAGATTTAATTTACTATCCAACACCTTCCCTACTATCCACGGGGACTGGAGTTGGAATAGTAAATTAAACTATTCACTATCCAGCACCCCTCAACACTATGCGTTGTAAAGGCATGCGTTGTAAAACTTGCGATGTAAAAGCATGCGTTGTGATGTCATACATCCCTCTAAACATCTAAAACAGAAATAAATGTGAATATTCAAGGGATGATTATCCATGTACACTTAGTGAAATTAAAAAGGGCTGTGCACTCTTTGCACTTTTATTAATAGGGAGTATGACGTTTCGGGCTGATTCACCAAGGTATGTGACGGTACGTAAGAGTACTCCTCCAGTACTACTTCCTTCACCCATAAATGCTTGTGTGCAGCAAGCTCCATTCATTTAAGTGCACCTCCCTAAGAATCAGAAATGTATATTTTAACATACTTTACATGACTACCTAATTTGCAAAAAAAGTATTATGCTTATTCATAAGGCTCGTAATGTATTCACAAAGTTTGATGACCAAGGCATTTTTTTGCAGCAAATACAATTTAGAAATCGGGCTGAGCGAAATTCTCTTCAATGTCATTCTTGTTGTATCATCTTATTTCCAACCACAGATATTTCACATTTGTGATTTTCCTACAATTAGCCGGAGTTCAGTTAATTTTGCCTACGGTGTTATGGACAGGTTTACAGTATTTCCACCTCCATTTAGACTAAAAAACCATTCATTAATTGGTTATTATCAAACATCTTCTTCAGGATAGTAACTATTTGTGATTTTGGATCACTAATCCTCAAAATATTCTTTTATCAACATCTACCTGATGTCATATTTTCATTGATAAGATTCCTGGCAATTCAAAGGGTACATAGGGACAAATACATTAGTTTTCCGCTAGACCATCTTTACCACCAGTGTCAGCAACTAAAAATGTAATTTTATTTATTATATTTTGGGAAGGCATATTGTTTTGTATGTCAAGCCCAACTTAACTTCTCCAATCTCACTTCTTATTCTATTTACAAAGCCAATCCAATAAATTAATTTAGAATTCATCTTTCCGTTTGAGTAATGTGGTCTTGTTTCCATAAATTGGTAAAGACCCACTTGTTTAGCTTGTAACAATAGTGTCCCTGATCTCTACCTACCTATAGTCCTGGGACACTTTCCGAGTAGCCTTGTGCACTATAAGATCAGGCATTCATTCATTCATTCATAATTTTTTAAGTTTGATTTTATTTGAGAAAAAAGAAAATCAGAAAGGAAGGGGGAGAAGAAACAGGAAATGGGATATGAGAACAGTATACATCATACAGAGAAAACAATTGCAATTGCAAGGGGGAATGTACACTAAAGAAATATCACTGGGAATAAATTACAATAACAAAGAAATCAATGAGAAAAATGTACTCATTTTGTTGACTACTATTGTGTGCGGCTGTATCCATTTTTAAAAAAGAATTCTCAAATTGCCCGCATCCAACTCAGAAATTTAGCAGTTGCAATAACACACAGTTCATTAGTATTTGTGTGCAATATTCTTAATGCTGTAGCACTAGACCAGGTACCCAAATTTCTGGATAATGGTTTTAGCCATTTTTCTCGGGGAGCCTTGTAAGAGGGGCAAACAAACAAAATATGTGAACAAGTCTCTGCATGTTGTACACAGACATGGCATCCGTTGTCATTGGTGTTGTGCCATTTATGAGTAAATTATTTTATTGGTAGTGAGCCCGTCCGAAATTGGAAAAAGAGTCTTCAATCTCTTGGTCTATCTCTTGGCTTGGATATAACATCCCAATATGAGTCATACTGGGGGCTGGGCTTGAACTCAATGATTTGCCTGTCAGTGTTGAGCTCATAAGTTCTTTTCTAGTGTGGAAAGGGGAATTACTTTTCTAGGTGGGAGGGAAAATGTTTTCTCCACAGCAAAGTAATTTTACCCAAGGATAAAAAAAAGAAAAAGGGCATTTGCATGAGTTTTCCTACTCCCTGTGCAGACATTTGTCTTATTGATAACTTAGAAGAAATAGGATCTTGCTCCAAAGGCCATATAACCTACTGAGGATTACTCCTGGAGGAGGGGATCTCTGCATGCCCATTTCTTTTCACTTTTTTGTAAATTCGTCCCACAATGCTTACAGTTTTACAATAAAATATAAACTACATATTGGTGTGTGTAATTCCACTGACCAGATTCACACATTTATTCTACATATTTGTATTTTGAAGATCGCTTATATCATAGGGAACATTCAGCTGGAAACAATGGAGCGTGGGTTAGATACAGGGATCAAGATAGGCACGCTGAACAAGAGTACCTTAAATTCTGGTTGTGAAGCGTTGTGAGATCTTGTGTCAAGGATGCATCGCGCAGCGGTAGTCCTGAGGAGCTGGGAGGCTGTGATGCGAGGTCCTGCGCTGTCATCGAGTATGCCCTCAATGTGTGGCTTAAGATGTAAAGTCCTGCGGCGAAGATACATCACACACAGGCAGCTCTTAAGAAGCCCTGGGGCTGCAATGTGGAGTCTAGCTCTACGAGGGGCTTGTGATGTGAAGGCCTGAGTTGAGGATGTATCGTACAGTGGTGGTTCCGAGGAGAATGCAGACTCCGAGATGCCTCTGCTGCATCGGTTCTGCCCTCAGGACCACAGCTGGGCTGACAAAGCATATTTAGGTCCACTCTCCAAGGTCCAACACTTGGAGGGACAAAACTCACAGCTAGCAAAGTCCTGGTGCTGGGTTCAAGGTTGTTGGAGCATATTCTGTCCCTGAAGCTTCTGAGTAGAAGGCTAGCTAACTGGCCCTTGGAATCACCCTGGTGGTCCTGGAATCAAGACGTAGGTTCAATCCTTCTTACTCAGGCAGCAGAGCAGAAGTCCCTCTGGCAGAGAGTCTTTGACAGGTCCACGGGTGTATTGAAGAGTTTAGTCTGGGGGCCCAACATTTATACCTGCGGCCCACTTTGAAGTAGGAGAAGATTTTGTATATTTACATCCTCCAGAGGTGTTGGGAGTTTCCTGGCTCCCTGTCATAGCACCAGTTGTACTGGGGTCACAATATACCAGTATTTCACCTTTTGTGAGTGTGCTCTGGCAGAGCACACCACAATGTCGGAAATGCGGGATGCGCCCGCCAGTGTGGCGGGCGCATCCTAATGGGATGTGTGGTACCGCTGCACCCTTAGCGGGTGGTGCCATTTCCTGCTGGTATGGCTGGCGGACTTTGTCCGCCCGCCATACTAATGAGCCCCCTAATATTTTAACTACGGTCGGACCAGTCAAGTGGCAAGGTTTCCAATGAAGGGAAACATGTGAAAAACAGTTCATTTAGGGTGCCCACGGGGTCTGGCAATCCTGGAATTAGGAACACGGTAGATGCTGCAGTGAATCTTAGTTGGGAACCAGTAAGGCAGGTTCCTTTTCAATTATTGCAGCTTTGATCCGAGCATGTATCAGAGTTTCCAATAACAATCATTCCAAGGAGGAGTAAATCCAGACACTGATTTGGAGGGCCCGTGTCTGAGGAAAGCCCCCCACTAGTAGCATTTCATTTACAAGCCCTGGGTACATGTAGTACACTTCTAGTAGGGATTTACTAGTAAATTAAATGTGCCTGTTGGGTGTAAGCCAATTTTACCATGTTTAAAGGAGACAGCACAAGCATTTTATTACTTGTTAGGAGTGGTAAAGTGCATAGAGTCCTAAGGACAAGAAAAACGAGATAAGCAAAAATGGAGGAGTAAGGCAAAAGGTTTCTGCAAAGTCCACCTTAAAGCTGTCAGTTCAAACAGTTGTCTTGTGGGGTGCCATGCATTGCCATTTTCCCCTTGGAGTCCATCTTTCATCTTGTTTAGAGATCCAAGCAACTTCTTTATTTGACTCTGACAGGTATAATGCTTCATTGCTTTCCTCAACGGTGTGCATTGAGGGACTTTTGGTGTTGTTGTGAAACTAGAGGTCAACGGTTTAAATCCATCTGTATCTGACTTATCCCTTGAGAAGTTCCAAAGTTATTATTAGTAATGAGCACCACCTGGTTAGGTTTCTTTGGGATAAATTCTGAAAGAGAGTAACAGAGCATCCTTCAAATGCAACTGTGTTGGTTCTCCTGACTTCTCTAAATATCCTGTCTTTGAGTGCTAAAAACACACATTTGGCTAGGGTATCTCTAGCCCTCATCCCTGGCTCAATTTGAGAGTACACACTCAATGAGATATTAGTATCAGGATGTGAAAGGATTCATCTTTTTGCAGAATCGGTCTGAACCGGCCTGGACAGTATTTCTCTACATCCGTTCCTTCTCTATGTTATCTCACATTGCACAGTCTGACATTATCTCTTCTGGATCAGTCTTTCCAAAACCAAACATTTTTCTCTCAGGTCGTTAATTTCCGTTTCCATCTTGGCACATGAATCTTGGGTGGTCTCCATTTATTTGCTTAGCACACTTATGTCTTTTTCATTTGCACCCACTTTGTCCCCCATTGCTTGAATGTCCTTATTTATGTTAACTAGAGTGGCACCGACTTCAGATTTAAGAGACTGTAATTTCTTCAAGACCATTTCAGAAATGTTTTGATGAAAGTCTTAGAGGCAGCTCTGGAGGTCATCCTTGGCCAGTGGAGCCAGGGAGGTTGCTTTTTTCACCACCATTGTTTGAATAGGTGCTGATCCCTTGTAGGCGATTTGCTGGCTAATTTCAAGTTGGTCAGTGACTTCGCAGCATCACCCTAGCAGTCCGCGATACCTCTTTGGCCTCTTCTGGTCTGACTTTGGGTTCATGCTTCAAAAAGGCATTCATCTAGCAGAGTAATACAGAGGGTGGTGTTTCATAGAAAGCTCATAGGAGCTCTTCACCAAGCTGCCATCTTGGACTTGGCACAGGTCACACCTATCAGGAAAAGATGTTTAAGCTTTCCAGATGTCATCCATCTTTAAATTTCTTATGTGATATTTTAAAAGGAAATATATGCTCCATTATGTACCACCCTTATTGAAACATATTCACCCAGGAACATCATGTCAGAAATGTTGTCTATCACTATCTCAGTTCAGGAAATACATATTTTGTGTTCTATAGGTTGCAATACATTTATTTCGACTTGCTGCACTTGAACATGCCGGTGGAGAACTATAGAAGCCGAGCCTAGAAGAGTTCAGTGTGAATAAGAAGGTACTGCTTGGTTTTCTGTGGAAAAACTTCAACAACCAGCCATTAATGAGCAGAGAAAATGCCAGTAAGCATCTTACCACTTGCAAACAAATCAATTGAATGAGCAAGCAAATTTGGAGGGCCTGATTCACAGAACCAACTTAAGACAAAATCCTAAACTTACTACTTTTGGTATTCACAGAAGTTAGGATTTTGTCTTAAGTTTGTCTTAAGACAGACATAAGACAGACTTAAGACAAAATCCTAACTTAAGACTGTCTTAAGTCTGTCTTCAGTCTGTCTTTTTAGACAAACTTAAGACCAAATCCTAACTTCTGTGAATACCAAAAGTAGTAAGTTTAGGATTTTGTCTTAAGTTAGTTCTGTGAATCGGGCCCTGAGTCATTGTAAACAATATTAATGGCTTTATTCCTGCGGTAGTGCAGCCTGAAGCATTTGACAGGAGTTTCAACCATGGAGAGAATTCAGATGTCTTTTTCAAGGCAATGGAGGGCACTTAATGTGTAAGTGAAACTTTAGATAGCCAGCAAGTCCTTTAGTCAGATCTGTAAAGGGAGAGCCCATCTGTCCCCACCAATGGGTCCATAATTGCCTGAAACTCTTGTGGAACTGTAGCCATTTGTGACAACAAGACTCTGTTCTCATCCATTCGATGTCTTTGAGAATGCCTTTTTGACGTACCGGTTATCCTTTATCTACAAACTGTCACAGTGGATAAAGAGACCTATTTGGGCTCGAAAGTTAATACATGTTCCCATTTATTTAATATTATTTACATAACATGTATCATTATCTACATCAGAGTGTTCAACACTGACCCTGGACGGCCACATTCCAGGATTTATTTTAGGATATCCACAGACCATGTAAATGAATTCCATTTATTTTCAAGGCAGCAAACTTTATCCAGCTGAATGTCCTCAAAATTTGACTGGCATCTGGCCCTCGTGGGGACACTAATTTAGATCTTACAAAGCCAGTAAGAGCCTTGTGATTACCGTGTGTTTAACTCCTCTAGTAACTCACCCTTCAAAAAAATACCCTGATTATTTGCTGTGCTGTGAGCTGTCTGTGCAGAGTATTTCTATGAGCAGGTAAATGTGGTGTGTGTGAGTGTTTTGTGGAGGACTGTGCATTCCTTGGTGAAGAGGTTTTGTTTCTCCTCCATAGAAGATTCACCCTGTTCTTTTCTCCTGATCGTCCATGTCAATATGGCTCCACCATTTTAAAAAAAAGAGTTTTTAATTGTCTAGTTTATAATTCTGTAGGAATGCACTAACTTAGAGAGGTGAATGGAAAGATGGAAGAACTGAAAATATCCTTACATTTAGAAATGTATGAATCAATGGATACATTTTTCCAAGGACCAATGACAGTCTTAAAGACATGAAATATATCAAATCCATTCCAAGCCTCCTATGGTGTTTTAATTGTCTCTTGCATTTTCCGTCCATATTATAAGTGAATAGTTAAAGAAAAGAGAGGGAAAAAATAGAAAAGCAATTATAGAGTGTCTGGCAGCAAATTTTCGTTGTTGCTCGCGCCACCCATTGAGCCAGAAACGGAGCAGCCATTTCCTCTTTGGGTTTCCTTTGCATATCTGTTACTCTGAAAAAAACACACAATCTCCTTCAGTATCTGAAAACATAAAAAGGGAAGTGAAGTGGCTTCCATTACCTCCCTGCCAGCTAAAAATAGACGTTGAATGTGTGAAAGATGGGGCGCAGCATCTTCTGGCGAGTGTCACACAGTGCTGCGCCGCACTGAGGGTCATTCACAGCTGCGCTGGGATCAAGGCTATGTCAAGTCTTCGGGTCAGGAACCAGTGATCTGATGCTGCTTGGGAGCAAAAGGTTTCTCCAGAGGTCTGTAGGCTTCACAACGAGGAACACAGTGACTTTTAACTTAGTCAACATTCTGAAAGTGATTAGTGCTCTGCCTAATTTAAAGGTAAGATTTGAATTTGTCTTAAATTTGCCAAAATGTTTCTGGTTGTATGGCCACTGGGCATCAATAGTCCGATCACCTTTCACATAGTCCAGACGTTAAGGCTGGTGTGTCTGGATTGCAAATATATATATTAGCTGGAGGAGCAAACCAGCCAGTAGAATCCAGACAAAGAGAAAATCACAGCGCTCTCATGGTGGTAAGTGAAAGTAGGCTGTTTAATCACCACACCAGACACGTTTCGACCCAGCCGGAACTTGGTCACAACTCGACTGGGCCGAAACGTGTCTGCGGTGATGATTAAACACTTCATATTCATCTACCCCTGTGTGAGCACTGTGATTATCTATCTATCTATCTATCTATCTATCTATCTATCTATCTATCTATCTATCTATCTATCTATCTATCTATCTATCTATCTATCTATCTATCTATCTATCTATCTATCTATCTATCTACCTATCTATCTATCTATCTATCTATCTATCTATCTATCTATCTATCTATCTATCTATCTATCTTTCTATCTATCGCCCTCACTCTATCTATCTATCTATCTATCTATCTATCTATCTATCTATCTATCTATCTATCTATCTATCTATCTATCTATCTATATTATATATATATATAAACAGAGAGGGAGAGAAATTATTTTTCTATGGTCCTTCTCACCTAGCGCACCAGGTGCATGCCAGTTAAAAAATGCATAGTTATCCAGATCGCGGCACGTTGTAGTTACTAGTCTTTCTAGAAGCTTGCCCTTTCCTAATAGCTTTCTAGTAAAGTGAGGTTTTTGTTGCTTCTTTAAAGGGAAGCTGGTCTGAAATGTTTCGGTCTTGTGGCAAAGCAGTTCTGTTACTCAGACCACCGGCTATAGAAGATGTCCCCTTTTAGGTTTTTCTTTAAAATATATAGGTGTGTGAAGTTTTTTTTTTAGGACTTTGCCCACTGCACAAAGTTGATAGGTTCCAAAACAAATTAAAAAAAAAAATTCTGCAAAAGAAAAAGCAACTTTTTCAGAGAAATCTGTCTGCAAAGAAATGTTAAGTGACTGGAAAATTCACTCACATGTGAAGTTGTGCATGGATGACAAACTGCAACATTGAGAATTTGCAGAAGTTATTTTTACCTTGAAAAAGTTTTGCCTTCGGATTTATAATGTCACACAAACTTAATGTAAAGGGGTGTATCTCAGGCAGCTTCCTTTTGTGAGGATCTCAGATTTCTTGCTAAGCAGTATAGTTTGACTAAGCTTTGTAGGAAAACAGTACTTTCCCCAAATATAGCGATGTGCATTAGCAACATTTTGTTTAAATGCAACGCTATTTGATAGACGCCATTTTAAATTCCCTTTACATACTTCATGTATTGAAAGCCCTCTGCTGTGCAACTGCTGGTGCCAGTGTTGAGTGTTGAACTACCTGATCCGCCTTGTCAGCTTTGAGTGTATTTGGAGAAACAAAGATTTCCTGGAACCTGTAAAATTAGCAATTTACCATAAAACTTTGAGATCTTTCAGGAAAAAGTCAGTGTATAATTTGGCACAGTGATAGAAATTGGTATTTCATGGAGAGTAGCGCAAAGCATTGTGGACGTAGAGCTTCTACTGGAAATCACTCAACCATATGTCTAGATTTTCCTGTCTTGTGCACTGTTTCTAGCAAGCAGCATTTCAACTCCTTGTTTTAGTGTCACCATTTGGCAAGATTACGAGTTGCACACTACAGGGTGCAATTAGAGCATCGGATTATTATTAAATTCCTGAGCAGGTTTACAAATGTCCTGCCCATAATTGGGAAATACAGGCAAGTCCCATTATACCGGGCCCTTTCCTGCTTGTAATTCCCTTATTATGAGCCAGTTACTGCACACAAATTTACCCTGCCTTCAGCAGCTTCAGAAGGTAAAATTTGTGAATAAAAACCCATGTGGAATTACTGGGTGCAAGCACACCGCTCCACTCTAGGGGGCAGATTTACAATTACTGGCGCATCCCTGCATATCGGCAGGGATGCACCAGTAATTGTGCGCCGCAGTTTGCCACCCTGGATGTGCCGCATTTATAATGCGGCGCACCATGAGGCAAAAACGGCACAGATGCGTCACGCATCTGTGCCGTAAAAGCGGCTCATTGCTGGAGCTGCGTCGCAAGCGCGACGCAGCTCCAGCAATGCTCTGGGGGGCTCTATCTCGACAATGCTGCGTCAATCCTTACGCCTGCTTCAAGCAGGCCCAGGGGTTTGAGGCAGCATGGACCCCAAAGTGACTGAGTGAAATCTTGTAGATTTGACTCAGCCACTTTTGGGAGGCGTTCCTACGCCGGACCCCCCCCCCCTGCGATAGAACGGCTCCTTCTGGTGCAGGGCTTTACAACGTGATGCATCTGGGAGATTGCGTCACGTTGTAAATACCCCACGCCATGGCGCATCTTTTGCGCCGCCGTTGCGTCACAAAAGTGACGCAACTGCAGCGTAAAAGAGGTGCAAGGGGCTTGTAAATCTGCCCCTGGGTTTCTTCTGTAGAAACACCGGGCGACACAATTTATCATCTAAAAGTCAAGTTTGGAATCAACCATAATGTATTCATCATTCACCCAGGGAGGACCCAGCTTGCTAATATGCATCCAGTAGTGGTTCCCTTAGGAACTGGTTCAGCTTAATGGCAATTAATCACAATATAGCATGAATCATTGCTGGCAACATAACAATTCTATTTCTTTCGCTTTATACGTTAATAACTTTCCTTTCAATGCATCCTTGCTATACCTCAATTGATAACATATTATCAAATATTCATAACCACACAAGAATAATTTCGTTTTTGAGATTTAATTTCTCTTCACGCAGAATGAGTCATTGTAACTCTATTGCAAAATGATTAAAAAAAGAGTAAAAATAGTCTCTGTAACCTTATTGCAAAATGTTAAAAAAAAAAGGTCAAGTGCTTACATCCGGTGATTGCACCACATCGAATTCGAGCACACTCTACTGTAAATAGCCTGTAAGGGTGTTTCTCTATTGTGCTAATCCATCAACGAATTCTTTAAATCTGTTTATATGTTTGGATGAGAGATAGAATACGCTTTTCATGGGACTTGTTCCTAATGAAAGTTCCTTACATCATTTTGATTTTTCCATGAAGGGTAATTTTAAATTTTAAATTGTAAAAAAAATTGAAAATGCCCAAGGCTGCAACTGTCTTTTATGATTGAAAAAAATCGAAATAAAGACTTTTTGAATTTGAATTTGAATTTGATTTTTCCAGAAGACATCTTTGAAGCTGGCCTGTAAAGAAACTTCATCACTCAATTCTGATGGAAACTGTTTCCTTCTATTCTTGTTTATGTTTTTGTCATGCTGGGTCTCAGTCCCAGCTCATATCAGAAATGTGACAACTTCAGACTATAAATGCAATGCAAACAAATGATGGACAGAATGCTGAATAAATCAAACATTCACCCCCTGTCAAGAGATCTGGGTTAAATCCATTCTGCTTTTGGTCACTATGTCACCCTAGTTTAGACCCACCCATATGCAAATCAGTTTTAAACCTGCGCCTCATGGGAGCAGTCCAGCCAGAACTGCCAAGCCAGGTCCTCCCTTAACTCAGAATCTTCCAATATGCAGCTGGTTGCAAAAGGGACATTGTGGGGATTGGTGCTGACCTTGTGTAGACATTATAATCTGGGCATTAATAGTGTGAGTCCGTCTATCAGTAGCGATAACTGAAAAGTATGTATGCTTTATTGTATTAAATAATATAGCCAAAAACTGCACCAAACTACAGTTTCCTCATAGCTAGGCTTAGAGACTCGATCAACAAACCAGTCTTCCATGAATTGCAGATCTGACATTACTTTCCACATATCTGCACTCTTTGGTTCTCTTCATGATTAATTAAATTTTCTCTGACACAGTTGCTATTGAAGTTCAGAACATGGAATCACTCTGCTGGGCCAAGTCATTACTTTGGTGGCCAGCTGGAGGATCAAAAGCCTGCTCACATATTGCACTTTTAGTGAGTAATTAGGCTTGCTCCTAGGATAAAGTGGGGAAGGATTCTGCATGTTCTAATTGTGTTTCACAATGCAAAAGGGCTGGGAAATCTCCACCCCACAGAAACAAAAGAGAATAGCTGACCTCTGGAGTCAGCCAGTCGCTGTCCTTTGTAGTTTTGTGGGGAGAGGACCAGGCAGCTGTGACAGTTACAGGCAGGGCTACTTCCCAGAGAAGGCCTTTTAAGATACCACTTGATGGCCACTTTCTTGGAAATTCCCAAAATGCGCAGGAGGGCTGGCTTGGAGAGATGATTTGTCACTGTAAAATTGGGAAGGGTGACTACCTTCAAGACTCCCCACCAGTTGGTAACCCCTTTGCTGCGGGGTGTTTTCCCCCCGCTGTGCGGGGGCGTGGGGGGCGGCACGCGGCGCCGCCATGCTGGTGGCGAACTCACCTCGTCATGAGGCACAGCGGAGCTGCAAACATGACGAGCTGAGCTCGTCATGGCCACACCCATTTTTGGAACGTTCAGCACAGCGGGGTAATTATCCCCGCGTGCGAACGTTCCAACGGCCGTGACGAGCTCAGCTCGACATGAGTGCAGCTCCGCTGTGCCTCATGACGAGCTCAGCTCGTCACCAGCACCCATAAGGTTAAGAACCTCTGCACAAAGGAGAGTATTTAAAGAACAGTCTGGTCCTGGAGAAAGCTATGCTGGATGAATGCCCAGCTGAAAGTGGGAAAACACCAGACCCCAGCTGCAGGTCCGACTCAAGGGCTTCTGACTTCAGTTGGTGCACCGGGACTAAGATTTGTTTATCCAAGGCCAGTGGTGATGCTCCCCCTAGAATCCCTAAGGTGGACCTGCTCTGGGGTATCCTGTAGAGCTCTCATGGATCTTTTGTGGACTGTGTGTGCAGGAGTGTGACCTCCAGAATGAGGGTGACCCTGACTTCCTCTTAACCAGGTGGTCTGTAATTGACGAAAGGAGGCTTGCTACCTGGAGGATTCATGCAGTCAGGGGTGTTCTCATTGGGGTGCTTCTGAAGAAGGCCCTAGGCCTAGTAAAAGTGTCACACACCCAGGTAAGGGGACAGATTCTGTACCCAGAGGGAGTGCAGTATAAATCAAGCCCTGAATAAAGGGAAGATTTTAGAAGCTAGGAAGGCTAAAATACATACTCCCAGTGGCTGGAACGGGCCACCAGTAGTAAAACGCACTTCACCCCATCAAACAAAGTCCAATGGGGCCTGAAAAACCAATAGAAAAAGAGCAGTCCCTCAACGGACCGTGTTAGTCTGAGACATGAATATCTTCCACCCAGATCGCCAAATATATACCCTCGTGTAAGGCCAAGGTTCCTGAGGGTTGGCGCAAGTATGATGGATGTGACGCAACGGCAACCAGGACCAACTCAAGGGCAGGAACCTTTTAAAAAACACGAAGATGAGTGCCACTGCACTTTAATTGGATTTGCTCCCAGGGCAGCCAAGCCCCTGGGAGAAAAGCAGTGTGCTACCTCAGCCCACTATGACTGTGTCTGGAGGTGGGGTGGGGCACACAGCAGTCAGCAGTCCTCCAACACTGATACAGGCGGGAAAAAGCGAAAACTTGCCCCGCACCATATGGTGCTATGTAGGCCGGGAGAGGAGCCAGCAGGGTTCATACTGGCTTTGGCTCCTAAGACGGGCCAGGGCTGCCAAGAACTTGGGCGCTCCATGGAGGAGCAAAGGCTCCTGGGACGATGTCTCCTTTTTTTAACATAAAAATTAGAAGAAAAGCCATTGTATTTGCTGTGAGAGGAGATTGCCTGTCTAAACAAAGCAAACGATCATCTAAAGGCATGACCCAGTGGAACTTGGGCTGCTTAATTTGTATAATAAGTGTGTGGTGCCCAGGAGGGCAAGGGTTCATCACTGCTAAGGGGGCAGAGTCAGCGGGCCAGCCTGGATAGAAGGGGGCCCCTCTTATGACCCAAAGGGCCTTGGTCACAAAGTTTGGCCATCACATAAGTCTCCCAGCAGGTGGTATTGGTGCTCCTGGCTAACCTTCAAGCACTCCTGGATCTTAATGCATATGGTCTCTGGAGTGTGGGAAGCTCCCTATTAATGGGCTCAGGGGTTGTAATGCAACATGATAAGAGCAGAAGAAAGACTCAGGCACACAGTTTATTCAAATTGAAATGCTTTGCTGACAATGATAAAAAGTTAACAGTCAGTCCTTCCATTCATTCAAATATTTTATTAGGAATCACAAAGTTAAGAGTGCATCATTATATGTTGTAACAGATGCATTGAAATGCTTTAAACTGCTTTATTAGCAATCACAAAGTTAACAGGGAATCATTACATGCCAATGAGTGTCATTGTAAGAAGGTATCATCCTTAGTGATTTTAACCACATCGCTGCAGCGGTTATTTTTGCGCTACGCGGCTTTTTTGCAAAAGCCGCGTTAGATGACGAGCTCAACTCATCATCCGCACACGCCCCCCGTGGCTGATGACGAGCTGAGCTCGTCATCAGCATCAGAGGGGTTAATTGTATTTCATTTTTTATTATGAACAATTTCGGGGGGTTTTCATGTGGTGTCTAGTATAGGAGGGGGCATTGTGGTCATAGGATTCAGGGCTTGCTAGAGGTGTGGCCTGTTAGGAGGGCTTCACTATTAGCATTATCACTTGGCATTTTATGTATATTTGGAGATTAATGTGTAGTACTTAGTAGTGTATGCATACTTTTCCTTTTTATAAGTAAACACACTGGCTGGAATATAATGTTTCGGGTTGTTTGGTGTGTGCATGCAGACTGGGGTACTAGCCAACAGCACCTCCCCGGTGTAGGTCTTGGACTTTACTACTTGTAATTTCGAAAATGTGCAATAAATCCAAAACTTATATAGCAATCTGATCAAATGTGCTTAGCAAAGTTTTGGATCAGTCTCTTATCCAAACTGCTAACTAAAGGGTTGGGTTAAGGTTGATGTTAATTATAGGTGGTTCTGATTAAGCACACATGTATCAGAGGGTTTCATGAGGTTACAGAACTGAAGGTTTAATATGATCCCAATATATGACGAGAGGGCAGAGGGAAAAGAGTCAGTCCTAAGGATGAAGGCACTAGTTCCATAGCCCATGGTCCTAGTGGAAATGGAATCACTTTTATCAAGGCTTTTTTCTAAGTGCGGAATATGGAGAAGATTGGATCCAAAGGCTATAAATGTTTGATAAGGATCGCAAACAACATCTAATTTAATCAGGAGGGGCACCGTCTAGTATCTGACTTTAAAGAGGGGAGGAATCTTGACAGGGCGTCAATGATGGGAAGACAGCAAAGGATTAGTAAAATCAAATTCGTCTCCCTCTTCTCTTTTATTCTTGTTCTTTTTATTGCTCCTCTTTCTGGTCTTAATTATCTCGTATTTCCTCAATTTCTCTTTTTCCTTATCCAGCCTCTTTACCACCTTCTTCCCTGCCTTCTGTTCTGTCTTCTTTTTCTCATTTTAGTGGTTTTCCTCCTGTTTCTCCTTTGCATTTTTCTTCCCTGCCATCTTCTACTTCTTGATATTAGTCTTTATCTCTTCTTCTTCACCCATTTGAACTTCTTCTCCTCCATCTCCTATGCCTTTACAGGCTAGTGCAAGTGTGAACCAGCCTTGGAGCTCTGGGGTGAAACATGTTAGTAGTGTCTTTTCTCGGTGGGTTTGGTGCTGCAGTTGGTCTCAAGCAACCTCAGTTTGGCATTTTGGACGCGGTAAGGGAATTGTGTCATTGGCAATGGGCTGGACGGTATGATTGGCCTTATGGTTTCTAATCACGCTATTTCATGTCAATATCAGCTGAGGATTCAGCTGGGAATGAAGGAAACCATTGCTCTGCAAATTTACAGCATGGTGGGTCTTTTTTCCTTCTGTACCTGCATTTTGAAAGCATGCTACTCTATAGAGCTTGGCATTGGGTAGCTGGGATGTGTGGTAGAATGGAAGAAGCAGGTTCCATCACGTTGGCTCACCACCTTAAAGATGAATCAAAATAGTTCTGCATTATGATCCTAATGTGCTTTCTTATTTTATTGTAACTTTTGTATAATGCTTTTCAAGCCCTAGTAAGGTCTCCAGACATATTCTGGGTGAATGAATAACCAGCTACTGGTTTTGTTGTTCGTGCTTGGTAAATTTTAAGTTCTGTAGAGTGGTCGCCATGAGGTTCAGAAGCGGGCTCCATTCATTTTGCAGCAAACTTATGGCTGCCCCTAAGCAAGTGGAGAGATGTTAGAAACTTTGAGTTGCCTTTCTATACTTACCATATTTACCATTATTATTATATGATGGTTGAGTAAGAAGGTATCCTTCAGATTGTGTTTGGTAAGTAGGTGTGGCTTAGTAGCCTAGCCCATGGGGAGGCAGCACCCCTAATGAAAGGAACAGCCACTACATGTGCAAGGGTCCCAGGGCCACCCAGCAGCAACAATGATGTCATTCAGAAATTCCGCAGATCCAATACCTCAAGCTCCAGTGGCAGTGCAGACACCAGGCACTCATACATAGGTCCAAAGGTTCCCACAGGAGCAGTGATGCAGTAACTCTAGGGGGCAGATTTACGTTAACTGGCGCATCCCCAGGGATGCGCCAGTTAATGTGCGCCACAGTGCGCGACAGCTCCGCCACCCATGGTGCAAGGCAGGGAAGATGCGTGACGCATCTTTCGGCGTACGGGCGGCGCATTGCTGGAGTCATGTCGCAAGTGCGACATGACTCCTGCAATGCACAGGGGCCACCCCTACATTGCTTTGTGCATTACCTTTACGCCTGCTTCAAGCAGGCATAAGGAATTGACGTAGAAAGTGACTCAGTGAAATCTTGTAGATTTCACGGAGTCACTTTCCAGGGGCGTTCCTGCGACGGAACCCCCCCCCCTGCACCGCAACGCCTACATGAAACCTGACGCAGGATTCATGTGGCGCATGGCCTTACACCGTGACGCATCTCCATAGATGCGTCACGTTATAAATGCCTCGTAGGGATGCGCCACGTTTACGCCGCCTTGCGTGACGCAACAGCGGCGTAAACGTGGCGAATGGGCCTCATAAATCTGCCCCTTGGTGGTTTGTGGACAGGAAGGTTGGATATCCAATTGCAATGCATATAGGACTAATTACAGTTTTGAAAATTCAGGTTATTGAAATTGATGGTGTAATCTTTTCCCGCAAACAACATAATTCCTTTTTTCTGCATATCCCGGGATGCACTGAGTTGTAAAATGATTGCAGGAACTGAAACATGGCGTTGCTCCTGGCATGAAGATTACCCTGTCCCAGGTCGACATGTGTAATACCCCCACCCTCAGCCTTTGGTGAATATGTTACGTTGGTGCGCCCCCTGTTTAGATTGCTCTGATTGCCCCTCCCCTTAAATGCCCATCCACTGTATCTCTGTCGGGATCTGAAGAAGAGGTGATGATAACAAGCCTCAGTAACTGCAACAGAGGACCATCCAAATAGCAGAAGTGCAATACTCAAAATGAAAACATGTATCCATGGCTTTTGATCACCCACCTCTACTGTGGAGAAGTGTGGCTCAGGGGTTAGAGGCGGCAGACCTGGAAGCTGAGATCGGCCCTGGACCAGGGTTCAATTCCCTGCCTTGGTGGGTCTTGGGCTAAAAATTCCACGGACTTGATAATTCTCGCTCCGGTGCCTTCTCAACTCACGGGTTCACACTCTGCGACTCTGGGCAATAGCTTGCTTAATCTCCACAATGGCCCCTCACGGCGGGATGCCTGGCTTTCACCTTGTGGATACCCTGCCGGGGTTATCTCACAGGGGAATACCAGGACGGGTTCCCTAAGCAAGCGCCGGGACACCCACTGCGGGTAGCTGTGCGCTATATAAGCTCAAATACATTTACATTTACCAGAGTACATAATCACAGAAATATTTTTCAAGTGCATTCGCACACCTGAGGAGTCTCCTGGCACATGGACAGATATGGGCGAGTGAAATAGACCGTCAAAGTACTGGTCCCATGGACCCATATAGGGGTGCTGGGTGCCACCACAGTCCCACAGGGCCAGGTAACCTTACAAGGCCCACCTCTCACAGAATTGGAATCCAGAAACGGTTGGCACCACTCAGAGGCAGGCTGTTTCTTCAGCAGGGGTTCTTGGGCACACCCCACAACCGAGGCAGGCGGATGCTTCAGCAGGGGTTCTTGAGCATGCCTCTTAACCCGGCCCTCTCGTCTGTAGATTCAAAGGGGCAGATTTACAAGCCCCTTGCGCTGCTTTTACGGCGCCGTTGCGTCACTTTTGTGGCGCAGCGGCGGTGAAAAAGATGCGCCATGGTGCGGGGTATTTACAACTTGACGCATCTCCCAGATGCGTCACGTTGTAAAGCCCTATGCCAGAAGAGGAGTACCATCGCAGGGGGAGGCGTTCCGGCGCAGGAACGCCTCCCAAAAGTGGCTGAGTGAAATCTACAAGATTTCACTCAGTCACTTTTGGGCCCATGCTGCGTCAAAACCCTGCGTCTGCTTGAATTAGGCGTATGGATTGATGCAGCATTGTGCACATAGGGTCCCCCTGACGCAACTCCAGCAATGCGCCGCTTTTACGGCACAGATGCGTGCCATTTTTGCCCCATGGTGCGCCGCATTGTAAATGCGGTGCATCATGGGTGGCGGAGCTGCGGCGCACAATTACTGGTGCATCCCTGCCGATATGCAGGGATGCGCCAGTAATTGTAAATCTGCCCCATAGACCCTTAATTATATAAGTGACTCGTTTTTCCCCGATCCCTGTGGAAATACTTGTTGGCACAGAACCTCTTCGAGGCACGTAGGCTGAGACACCGAATAGAAAACACACTTCATTTAGTATGAGAGGAAGTGGTTATTTTAACTCTAAAAAAAGGACAGTGAGATGTTACTTCCTGTCAAGTGCTTTGCATTTACAGCCGTCCAGTAAATTATAGCTCTTTACTTTGCAATGTTTCCTCTGCCCACGCTAGAAGCTGCTGCATTTGCGCTGGCGGATGAGGCTGAGGACTTTGAAAATATACTTTTAATGACGTTTAAAAAGCCACGCTTCACTGAGATGGCCTTGGACACAAGCCCAGCAGTACCAGAAAGGAGGAGCTTGCTTGATGCAGGTGACTGTTTCCATAGCAACGCGTAAGGAAGTCGGATGCAGGGGAAGGAGCCTTCTCTCTGAAAGTAACAATCCAATGTGACAAGGAAAGATGTCCACCTCTTGTAATGCCTTGTATAAACTGAAATAAATCAAATAATTTTTTCAAGCTATGTGAATGGAACGCTGGCATTGATTTCCAAACACTGGCTGCCAAGCCCTCCCTCAGCTCCTCAAAAAATCTGTATTTTTACAGACAGGAATATGACACAGATTCCATGTAGGGGAAGGTATATTGCCGGGGAAGGTATGTTGCCGTTGCACACTTTTGTATGGCTTTAAGTTGGAAGAAATAGGTGCAGACTAAGAAGCAGGGACCTTGATAAATACCTAAGTAGGCCTCACCTCTTCAGGTATCTAAATTGAGTTTTTAATCATGTATATATGTTTATAACAACATAAACCTCCACATTGCTGTTCATCAACATCAACTTGTAGATTTCATCTGTTGTTAAACCTATGACAAGGCACAGCTTAAGAGGGCAAACCCCTTTCCACAATAGACTGTCCTTCCTCTCTGTCACTCACTCCATCACCAACTGCGAGTTAATAGTAACTTCACAACTGCGGCGACTCCGCACTTGTGGTGGATACGCCATACATGAATAGATAAGCCCGTCCTATCTTTTTATGTGCAGAGTTCCCCACCAGACCGGGATTCTCCGCCTGTGAAAAAGTACTATTAGCACATAGTTTGTGAATAGCAAAAATATAGTAAACTAACACAGAAGTGGACGTTTATCTTTGTGAATTAGGACCAAAAACCGAGCCCCCTAAGTTCAGGGACTGAATGTATGGCAAAATTATTAACTTTATGGTGCCCTCAAAAATCTTATTTTAACAGGTTTAAGCCTTTTGCCCAGTGTAATGCAAATACAAGCCAACAATTCACTTGGTCCCACCAGTGCTCCAACACTACCCACATAGTGGTTCTTCTAGTGCGCATTAGAAAATCTATAAATCACTCTTACTAGCAGGCTGGATAGGCAGCTCAAGCTTCCGTTAACGTGACCTGTCATCCATGTTTAGGTCTAGCTTGACAACACAGCTGTCTGCCTTATCTATTGTTACCAGTTCTTTAACCCTTTGCGTGCATCGGACAGCTGCTACGGTGGGCGTGTGCGGAAGACGGCCGGGGGGCCTTCCGACCCATGCCCCATCATAAATCACCCGCACTGCGGCGGAATTCGCACCACGGTGATTGGGTTAAAGAATACATAGGGCAGTCTTTGTCTCCAAGACAAGCATTTCCTTCTCTTCCAGTGCTATTGGTTTTTTTTTTTTTTTTTTTTTAAGTTTGAAGTTTATTAAAGTATAAAGAAGCAAAGACAGAAAATGAAGAAACAGTCATAAGTTATAAAAAACAAAAAATCTCTCTTACAAAAAAGTAGAACTGATTAACATATCTATACAGAAAAATAGGGTACACAATAATGCTCATGAACATAGGGGAATTGAGATATAACCTGTATAATAAAACACATAAGTGATATGAAAAAACATTACAAGCAATTAAGAAAATGCAATCACAGTGGTTTTTGGACTTCAACATTGCGGACTTGAGAAGTGGGAGGGATTCTGACAACTCTGGATAAATACTCGGTAAGGGGAAGCCATAAAAGATCACGTTTGATTGCTAGGGAAACGGGGGAAACAAAGTTAGTGTCTAGACGATGATTAAAACAGACTGCATTCCACCAAGCATTAAAGGATACATCTTTAGCCTGTTTCCAATGCGATGTAATATGGTGTAAGGCAATGGCTATCAAAAGGTCAAGTAATTTATGTTTGTGGGACGAATCGGTAAAAATGGGGGAAAGAGAACCTAGAAAAATATGAACAGTGGAGAAGGAAAAATGAAATTTGAAAATCTTTTGAAATTGGGACCATACCAATTGCCAGAAATGAAAAATGGGAGGACAATCGAACAGCATATGTATCAAATCAGCTGAAGGGCAGGGACAGGACCAACAAGTGGAGGGAGTGTCTGAGGAGAACGATGACAGAATTAATGGAGTAAATAGTGTACGGTTATAAACAAAAAATAAGGTTTGGGTAGTGTTAGCAGCTCTGGAGGTACTGTGAATCTTAGACCAAATTTTATCCCATAGAGTGAAGGACCAAATTTGAGACAAATCTTTTCCCAAGCCAACTCAACTCTAGATTTAGTACGCTCAGTAAAAGATTGAATAGACTTATAGAGAAAAGAAGCAGAAGGGGACTGATCGAGGGCATTAGAAACAGGAAGATATGTTATAGGGATAGTGTTGGTAGCAGGGAGTGAAGAAAGGTATTGGGTAAGGGAAGGAATCAGTGATAAATATTGTGTACGAGAAGAGGGTGGCAACGAAAATTGTGTTTGGAGGTCTTGAAAAGGAAGAGGTTGATTACCGGAAAGAAGTTGAGAGATCCATTTTAAACCAAGAGAATGCCAGGTTTTCCAATATAATGAGCGATTACGAATTTTGAGGTGTTTATTATGCCAAATAGGTTGGGTATGAGTAGAGGAAGCAGAAGGGTAAGAGGATAGTAAGTAAGGTTGAAGAAGAGAGCGGGAACGAGAGATAATGGGGGAACAAAGAGACGTTACATTAGAGGAAAAGGAAAGAACCTCACTAAAGTCAAAAGGATGAAGGAAAGAAGATTCTAACGTTAGCCAAAGAGGGGGATAATAAGGAAGATCTGAAGAGAGCCAACACAAGGCTTGCTTTAAGGAAAAAGCGTTATGATAAGATTTAAAACTAGGAAATTTGACTCCACCCAGGGATTTATCTTTTTTCAAAGCAGAAAGGGCTATTCGAGATTTCTTACCTTTCCACAGAAATTTTAGCAGAATAGAATCTATCGACTTGAAGTAATGGTCTGGGATGCGAATGGGAATCATGGAAATGGAGTAAAGTACTAGAGGTGCCAGCATCATTTTGATGGAGTCAAGACGACCCCACCAGGAGAGGAAGAGAGGATTCCAACGATTGATAGATGCAGTAAGTTTACTAGAAAGAGATTCGAAATTGAACTTAAGAGTGTCTGAGAGACGAGGAGCGAATCCAACACCAAGATATTTAATCTTAGAGGGCTGCCAGGAAAAGCCAGAAGTATCAAAGAGATGTTTTTGACAGAGAGGGTTCAAGGGCAAGATTTCGCATTTATCAATATTAAGACGGTAACCAGAAACATTAGAGAAGGAGGAAACTTGATTTAAAAAGAAAGGTAAAGTTGATTGAGGGTCTGAACAATAGAATAAAATATCATTCGCATATACAGATAGTTTAACTTGCTGTTGAGAGCCATAATGAAAACCAGAAATATTTTCATCAAGTCTAATCTTAGTTAAAAAGGGTTCTAAAGCTAAAACAAACAAAAGAGGAGATAGAGGGCAACCTTGACGTACACCCCTTTGAAGGGGAAAGTAATCGGAAGTCATACCATTTGCAAAAATTGAAGCATGGGGACTAGAATAAAGTAAAGAAATAAGAGAAATGAATTTAGGTGAGAAACCGAACCAACGAAGAGCTTGAAACATAAAGTCCCATCCTATTCTATCAAAAGCCTTCTCGGCGTCAAGAGAGATGGCAGCTAATGGACTAGAAAGGGAGGGGGCCTTACTCAAAATGTTAAAGAAAACACGAGAGTTATCTGACGATAAACGGCCTTTAACAAAGCCTGATTGTTCAGGGCCAATAATTTCTGGTAACAGAGGATCTAAGAGCTATAATTTTGGCGAAAATTTTATAATCAGTGTTTACCAGGGAGATGGGGCGATAGTTTTTATATAAGGTATGATCTTTGTCTGGTTTGGGAATTAAACAAATTAATGCTTCTTGAAAAGTTCCCTGGGAAGATCCGGAATCCACAAAAGATTGAAATAACAGGAGTAGTTTAGGGAGGAGAAGGGAGGAAAAGTGATTGTAGAATTCAATAGTGAAACCGTCAGGCCCAGGCGCTTTACCACGACGAAGGACAGAAACAGCATGCGAAATTTCAGAGAGGGAAATATCCAAATCGAGTGATTGAAAATCAACATGAGAGGAGAGAGGGGAAGGGATGTCTTGAAAATAAGTAAGAAGATCAATAGGATCAGGACTAGATTCAGGAGTGTATAAAGTTTGGTAGAAGGAAACAAATTGAGTTAATATGTCCTTATCTTTAAACAGAGAAACTCCAGCCGGACCTTGCAGAGATTCAATTTTTGTTCTTTCTTTTCGTATCTTGAGATAATTGGCTAGAAGTTTGCCCATTTTGTTTTGACCACCATAATAACGAAAGTTGCATTTAAGGAGAGAATTTGACGCTGCATTTGTGGTAAATTTATTAAAATCAAATTTGGCTGATATAAGCTCGCGAAGGGAAGATTCAGAGTTAAAATTATAATAAGCATATTCTAACTTCTTAATTTTATCCAAAAGTTGAGTTGACTTAGAAATTGATTGCTTTTTCTTTTGAGAAACGAAATTAATGATGAATCCCCTAGCAGCCGCTTTAAATGAATCCCACACCATGACAAAGGAAGATTCAGGGAGATGATTAAGTGTAAAAAATTCAGTGGTAAAAGCTGTAAATTGAGTGCAGAAATTGGAGTCAAGGAGTGAAGAGTTATTAAATCTCCAACGTCCTGAGTGAGGAGAGAAGGGAATAAGATCAATATCAACAAAGATGGGAGCGTGGTCTGAAATTAAGAATGAACCGATGTCTGAGTGAAGGGCAAGTTGTGCTAGGGGTTTGCTAAGAAAGAGGTAATCAATACGAGATTGGGAGTGATGGGTGGGGGAATAAAATGTGTATTCTCTAAGGTCAGGATTACATAATCTCCAAATGTCAACTAAAGCGTTATTTCGAATAGATGCAGTAAATTGGGAATGCATTTTGGAGGAAACAAACTTAACTCTAGAATTCCTGTCTAAAAAGGGGTCTAGGACTTGATTGCAATCACCACCGAAAATAACATATTGTTCATCAAGTGTAACAAGTTTGTCAGAAATAGCAGGCCAAAATAATTTATCAACCCCTGTAGGAGCATAAACATTGAAATTAACTATAGGTATTTTATCTATAAGAAGATTTACAAGAACCCAACAACCATTAACATCACATTCTTGAGATATAACAGAAACTGTTAACTTTTTATGACACAATATAACAGAACCATTTTTCTTACCCAAGGCAGGAGAGTGAAAACCATGTCCCACCCAGCAACGTTTGAGTTTGACAGCCTCCTTTTCCGAAAGGTGGGATTCTTGGAGGAGGGCTACATCAGCTTTAAGCCTAGTCAAATGTGTTAGAACTCGTTGACGTTTAATGGGGTTATTTAACCCCTTAACATTCCAAGTAACTACGCGGAATATGAATCAACAATAGAATGATATGAAAGAAAAGATGGAATAAAAAAAAGTGAGTCGAGAAGATAAGAGAGTAGTAGCAGGAATGTAAAAATAGAGTATGTAAGAGAAATAAATCAAGAGAAAATAGTGAGAATATAGTAAGGAAAAGGGAGAGAAAAGAGCAAAGAAAGGAGATAGTAAAAGAGAACAGTAGAAAAAATAGAAAAATGTAAGAAGAATGTAGAAACATACCAACAGATACAGAACGAAGAATGAGGGGTGACGACGCCAGAAGAAGACGACATCGACAACGGAACACACGCCACCGAACACCTGAGGAACCAGCAGAGGACCGAATTGAAGGGATGCATAAATACACCGGGGTGAAGAAAAGGGGAAGGGGATCTGTAAGAAGACAAAAATTAAGAGGGATGTTAAAGAGATATATGAAATATAAAATATAAACTGCACAATACTAGGGCAAGATATATTCAGCAGGGAAGAAGAAACAAAAACAAGATACGGTAGGGTAACAGAAAGGCAAACAAGTTAGTCTAGCATGGTGAAACATGGGTGTTTAAACAGCTCTTGCAGTGTCCATGCTGTCGGTCTCATGATGACGAAGAAACTCTTGAAGGACTTGTGGGTCTTCGAAAGTTGTTGTCTTATCTTTATAGGTCACCTTGAAGAGACATGGGTGAAGCAGTCCAAACCTGGCATCGAGAGCTCGCAGTCGTGGTCTCAAATCAAGGAATTGTTTCCGACGATCAGCTGTCACTTTAGCTACATCCTGAGAAAGAAATAATCGGTGACCTTCCCATATAACTTGTTTTTTAGCTTTTGCTGCTGAAAGTACTTGAAGGAGGTCAGTATATTGTAAGAACAGCATGATGACTCCGTGGGGTTTGGTGGAAACTTTAGGACCAAGTCTATGTGCACGCTGAATGTTAAGTGAAGAGGAAGGAGGAAGATCCAACATTTTCGGTAGAAAGGTTTGGAAAAAAGCAGTTGGATTGGATCCTTCTGTAAGTTCAGGAAGTCCATAAAGGCGTAGGTTATTTCTATGATTACGATTTTCCAACTCCTCTGTCTGCCTTCTCAGAAGAGAGACATCCTTCTCCAGCAGCGAAATCTTAGAACATGAGGTCTGAAGAGACTCCGTGGTTTGTTCCACCAGAAGAACCCGCGATTCAAGAGTGGACCATTTGTCGTGAAGAAATTGTAAAGTCTTAGTAGTCTCAGCCATGAAGGGTTTGAGCGCACGAATTTCCTCAAGAATAAGATCCATAGATGCCGAATGCGACGAAGAGCCTGGGGAGGGAGGATCCTTTTTTAGACGTTTTGTTGAAGCAGGTTGTAAAAGCTTACTTGAGGGAGTAGCTTTAGGAATTGCCCCAGGGGTTAAGTCCGGCTTAAGGGGAACAGGATCATCCATGTTCTGAGTCGTGGAGTCAGAATCTGAGGAATGACGTGGTTTGGTCTTAGAAGCAGTAAGCTTGAGGGTACGCAGTTTCCCCATAAAAGGCAGGGGGGAAAATATCAGTGCCACCACAGACCCCAGGAGAAAGATTTTATAAATAATATGCGAGGGATAAGCCCTGTGGTGCGGCACTATTGAATGCGTTCAGGAAATGCGCCCAACAATGCTGAGAAAATGTTGAATTATGCAGATTGGTAGTTGTACAACACACTGCTCCTCCTCAGGAGAACTTCCATAAATATTGTGCGCAAATAGAACATCTCAGTAAGTCAAGAAACAGTAAATCCAAGCGCATGGACAAGGAGAGCAATGAAGAGGATACGCAGTATATCCAGCAAGTCAATATGTTAATGGAATCAATGTTCGTGAGGAAGATTACTGCAGTGTCAATGCGCAGTGAGAAACTCTGTGGTAGACTTGCAAGTGTTGCGCATGTTGAACTACGGTGGAAAGAGGCGCCATTCAGGAGGACGAAACGTGAAGTGCTGAGGCAGAGTTAAGGTAAACGGCGCTTGCACGTCAAAATATAAAAGAGGAAAGCTGCGGCTGGAGAGGCATTCTGCAATGTGTTCAGACTATTGAGGCATGAGGCAGACAGTAAAAAGTCTTGTAGAGAAGACAATGAGGCATAAAAGCGGCAATTGCCGCTCGAGGAAAAATCGCGGCAGAAAGAAAATGGCGGCCGCCGTAATAGCAAACCGCGTCACTGTGGAAAGGGGCGCATGTCGCTGGAGTAGAGGAAAACGGCACAGATCCTCCTGCTCACCTCATGTTCCGACACCAAAATCTGTGTGTGGTGTCCGTAGTTGTCCGGTACAAGCGGAGATAACTGCCGGCGCCGATGCTCGGTCAGCGGAGCTCCGACATCAAGCCGCCATCTTGTGCGGCGCTCAAGCCACGCCCCCAGTGCTATTGGTTCTGATGTATGATTCCACCTCCTAAGGAGTCCCACCTTTGCAAAGTATGAAGTAATATTTTAAAGTTCAAAAGTACACTGACTTGTCATACATTGAATGTTTTATCTCATAGATGCATTACAGGAAAAAACGATGGTTTCTGTATTGTTTTTCAATGCAACAGTTGTTTAATGTTTTAGCCAGGATTATTGACTTTGCCAATGCTTCTTCTTACCAGGGTATTGTGATTAGCCATGAATCAAAGCTACCGGGTAATAGGGACTTCATTTCGGCAAAGTTGGGACAGCAACACTCTTGTGTTATAAATGTGGGAGTAGGCAGTGAAGGTGCACTCTGATACAGACATGTCTATTTTGTCGCAGCCATATTTGATTCAGAAGTTAGGCTGCTTTCGTCATGAGGCCTATCCACTGAGGAACAGGGAGAAGGACATAGGACCAGGGAACAGCAGTTGCAAAACTAAAGGGTGTATCTGGTGGCTTAGTGGACTAATGCATCCACTGTAGAGGCCTATGTTCAACCTCCTGGTCACAAATTCAATTCTTAGCGGGTCCACTCAGCCTTTCATCCATCTGAGGTCAATAAAATGAATACCATTGAGTTGAGCAGAAATAAACATCTGTTATTCAACCTCAAGGTACCCTTGGGTGGACTTGCACTTTACAAATGCACTTTATGTTATATGCCCAAAAAGGAATTATCTAAAAATTTGTGTTACATATTTATTGCAACTAAGCAACCAGTGTCACATTTTCTAATAATAGATGTACTCGACAGAAGCTTTCCAAAGAATTAACAAGCTAGCTATTAATTCTCAATCACAATGCATTGAAAGTAATTATGCAGTCAGAAAGGGTGGGATTCGCAAGATCAGACTGGGACTACAAAATTGGCTTTTTGTATGCACCAAACTCAAATTGTAATTGGGTAATTCATTATGTTTGCAACTACATCGTGAACCATCATTTGAAAGTGACATGTTTAGGGCGTCCTTTCCAAATAGCAATAAAAAATGGAATATATTCATGTTTTGCGACCGAAATCTGGGTGCAAAACATTGATGCTGCACTGACTACACAATAGTAGCTGTAAACCATTTTCAAACGGGAATAAGTCCCCTCAGCACCTCTTCCCCTTTGTGAATGTTGACAAAAAAACATTTCTTAAAGGTAGGCATGGCATGGACCACTGCCTAGGCTTAAAAATGTGTGTAAAACTTTTCAATTTTTTTTAGATGCCTTCCGTAATCCTGTAAGGAAAACGGGCTGCACTTAAACAAAAAAAAATCTTTATATAAAGCAATCACAGACATAGTGGTCTGCTGAACCCAGCCGTCCCCTATACCTGTGAGCGAATCATAGTGGACTATAATTTGCAGCCTACCGTAATAATATTCAGGAGGTAGGTCAAAGTGCAACCCACTACTTTTCGGTACTTGGTAAACTGACCTATTAGTACATAGGTCAGTTAGCAAAATCCCAAACTGATCACAAAAATACCGGTCGCGAGTCTCCTGACCAGTATTTTGAGACAAATGTTTAATGCATCTGACCTGCAGTGCTCATGCGCTCTCGCAGCGAATAAATGTAAAGAACGGACATGTGTATATGAAATAATCAAAAATGAAAAAAAGAAGCAATTGTGGTGTGACAAATGGAATTCTGCCCATAACTTAAGATGTGTATTTGTAATGCACACGTTCACCCGCGGGTATCTTGGTGCTGAATAACAGATTTTTATTGTTACTGAACTGAATGGCACTCATGTATCGGCCTCAGAAGGATGAGAGGCTGAGTAGACCTGCCGGGATTTGAACCTGTGACCATTAGGTCAAACACTGGCCCCTACGATGAACGCATTAGCCCACTAAGCCACCAGACCCGGTAAAACAGGGTTATTTCAGGCAATAAGTTATCTCGTCTAATTGCCGATAATGTCGACTGAATTTCACCCCATGGTCACCTTTGGGTATTCTTTAGTAAAGTAGATATTTGACCTATAGTACTGCACCCATTAGCGTTGTTTCGTGGTTTAGTGCAGTGCCACTCGCAACCCTGATATTGCCAGTATCCATGTCTTAAGGAAGAATGTGGCATCCCACCAAAAAATGAGCATGGGGGGCACAAAAACCATAAACCAAAAAAAAAGAGACTGAAAAGTGGGTATAGGTATAAACATGTAACCTGCAGGAACAAGCAATTACAAAGGCAAAAGAGCATTCGCTGTGGAACAAGAAGGGGGATCATCAGACCATAGTGAATTAAAAAATAGAGCAAGGCTCTCCACTATGCAGCAAGTCTGATATTACAAATGCCAGTGTGTATCTGAATCAAATCTGCTCTGTCGACATGGCAGGAACAGACAATCAGCAGAACAGACTGCCTTATTTTTTCAGTGAAATGTTTCACCAGATCCTCTGATAGCACGTTTAAGGCACTGTGTACCTTTTTACAGCACAGTTGTCACCAGACAATTATGTCAGAATCACTGAGAGAGGGGATTTGGCTCCACCCACTTGTTTTGAGCCAGAAGTACATGTTTTGGTTTAAATTTCTTTTATTGATTTTACACAAGAAGAGAACGAACGAACCATTGTGCTCAACAGTCATCGGGTGACAATCCGGCATATTGCTGTCATGTATTTCAGGCGTGAACAAATAACGAAAAGGAAAACATACCCCCCTCCCCCCAACCCCCTCCTCCTCCTCAAAGGAAAGTCAACCCGACAAAATAAAGGAAAGTACGCCGGACGAAAGCCCAATCCCCCACAGTTTACTGAGTGGCGGGTGTAACCGAGGCAAGTGTTGAGGGAGGATCCGCCAATCTTAACAATGTAAAATATTTGGGACAGGTGAGCTCCGTAAATTCGATGACAAAAGCACGAGAAAGTGTGCCCACAGGTCCTGAAAGGAAGCCCCGGGGTTGGTTAAAGAAAGAGAAATCTTCTCCATCCCTAGAATGGACCATAATTTATGAAGCCAGCCTAGGCACGTAGGGACTGTCGTGGTACCCCAGTACGTCAGGACAGTTTGGACTGGCCCACCTAAGGTTAGCACTATCAGTTTGCCTCTCCTAGATGTAAGCAGGAAGGTGATGGTGTTGGGGAGGCCCAGGAGAAATCTCGGGATCTGAGTATCAAAGTGGGAGTCGACCTCATCCAGGATTTGTTGCCAATATGTCCCCAGGATGGGGCAAAATGCACAAGATGATGGACGGAATGTTGCACATTGGCTAAACATTCACTCTCAGTCACAGATCTGGGTTTAATCCATTGTTATTTTGCTCACTACTCCACCCTAGTTCAGACATGGCCATATGCAAATCAGTCTTGACCCTGTGCCTCATGGGAACAGTCCAGCTCGAACTGCCAAGCCATGTCTTCCCTGGATCAGAATCAAGCATCCTAGGACCGGTTTCTTGCTATCAGCCGTCATCAGCCAGGATAGCTTGACTCCAGTGGTGTAGTGAGCACAGGACTCACATCTGGGCATACCCTTCCAACATAGGGCGAACAGCAAAACTTACATGGTGATGAACGGATTGTTGCACATTGGCATAACATTCACCCCCAGTTACAGATCTGGATGTAATCCATCGTTATTTTGCTCACCACGCCCCCCAGTTCAGACATGACCATATGCCATGTCTGAACGGACTGGGCAGTCCCACAGTAAGTGGGTAAGAGTGCCTGGTGAGCCACAGGCTTGCCAGCACAATGAGCTATGTGAAGGGTTACCCCTGTGAAGCCTCACCGGAGTTAAGTACCATTAGGTGGCCAACTTAGTGGCCGATTCGATAGATACGACATTGCGGGCCGTGTGACAGGCCAGGTAATAAATAGCCTTCCATTCCTTCGATGTAAGTTCTCTGCTCAACTCCCCCTCCGAGCTCAGCTGACCAGGGGATTTTTTAAACTATAATTGTAGTGTTTTGCATGAATCAGCGAAATGGTGAATGTTTTTACTGCAATGGTGTAATCTAAATTAATCATATTTATTAACTTGTTTGCAAGTAAGTCTAAAATGAGAATTGAAATACCTTTGTATGCAATTCTGTTACCAATAATTCATGAGACAGGAAGGAGTTATCAAATGTCTCTCAACATTTTCTGTGCCATCATTCTCTACGGCCCCCTCTTTACAACTCACCTGAGACCTCCAGTCAGATTACAGGCCTTCTTCTTCAACCCACTGGCCTCAAAGGCTAAGAGAACTAAGACTTAGTCGCCATGGCTGGGTTTCAGCCAGATGGTAGCCTTCGATTTAGCAATGCATCCCAGGCCATATTTCTGTGGTAGAGTCTGATGGAACATAGACAGTGATGGAGCCGCACACCAGCAGCATTGTGGCAATGGTCCACTCCATCCATTGTCGATGCTACCCACTCTTGGACCTAACTAAGGTCATGGAATTTTACATATTGAAAAGGAAGCAAAGGCAGTCCTGGATGCCTGTGAATCCACGCTTTGTGGCATGAAGGAACCACCATCTTTAGGCCTTGTCTCCATGACAGCTACCTGCTTTATGGTGTCTCTGGGAAGTCTGTGGGCTAAGATTTTGAAGACGGCGAACATAAAGTGCTGGTTGAGTGGAGCCTGCTATTGTGGTCAGTCTTTCCTAGCTTTTCCACCACTCAAGATGCTAAGCTCTTTCACCAGCTCAATCTTAGTGTGTAGAAAACACAACTTCACAATATTTTGGGAGGAACAATGGACATCATTTAGGGTCGCCAGGCGTCCAACCTGCTACTCCTGGCTTGCCTCCTGCAACTCCCAGCACTGACCTTTGGGCCCTTGGCATCAGATAAAGTAAAGAGGGGTAAAACGAGATATCAGAGTATGAAACAGGTGAACAATCGCAGATAGACACAAAGGTGACAAAGAGAGACCTCAGGCAGAGAGAGGCAAGACCTGAGAAAGGGACTGACAGTATTATACAATTAGAATAGACAGAGACAGATGAAAAAGAGATAGCTGAAAGAGATGACAAGAGGGGGAGAGACAGGGGAGGCAATAGTAATAAAGGGACAGTTGGTGATAGACAACTGAGAGGCAGATGTAGGTAGGTGAGACTTGTAAGAAAGATGCGGCTCGGAGATGGATAGGTAAGGTCGGTTATAAAGAGGCAGCTGAGAGAGAGTGGGGAGAAAGGTGAAAGGTAAGAGGCAAAGAACTTAACAAGTCCCAAAGTTCAACTCTTGAAGAAACCCTTTAGTGTATAGCCCTAACAACTCGAAATGCCAAATTCGTAGAAAAATATACAATCTTTAACTATATTAGACATGTAGTGAAAACACAGGAATAACAAAAATTAAAAATTGAAAAAGCTTTGTGTGTTGTTTAAAAATTGAGCAATTTATTACAAATCATTAAAATCGATGTTCAATAACATCAGTACAGTGCCATGAAAGGTAAGAGGCTACTGAGAACAGTTGGTTAAAAGAGAAGGCTAGGCAGAGGGTGTGGAGACAGTTGAGAGGTCATTGAGACAATGATGCGAGAGACAGCTTAAGGAAGGAGATGAGAAGATGGGTGTTAGAGTGAGGTGTAATACAGAGATAGGTTTGTTAGGCAGGAGGAAATGTGGGGAGCTGGGCAGGTATGAATGTAATGGCTGAAAGAAGGGAGACAATTGAAAGAGTGGTGATAGACTGGCAGAGCTGAAAGGGAGACAGGGGCGTTATACAGTTCAGCAAGAGACATTGTGGCAGTTTGGAAAGAACAGCTGAGGGACAAGTAGGCAGGAGAAAAGGTGAGAGATACAGTGGTGATGGTGATATTGAGACAGACAGGTGAGAAAGAGAGTCAAAGGAGCAAAACAGGTGAAAGAGAGAAGAAAAAGAGACAGAACCGGTGAAAAAATCAGGTGAGAGAGTGGGACACATGCAAACTATAAGGAATTCAGGGAGGGAGGCACAGTTAACAGAGAAAAAGAGACGGGAGTGGTGAGGAAGAGACAGCATCAGGTGAGAAAGACAGATGAGCAAGATGTGACGCGGGCCGAGGAGTCAAAGTCAGACTGGAGAGAAGACCGCAGGGAACCCCTACCGGCGGCGGGAACACCAGAAGCACCACAGACAAAGCCAGTGAAAAAAGATGCGCGACGATTGGTTGCGTCTTTTGAAAATCGAGAAGGAGGGTGGGGCAACCAAGGAGGTCAAAAGACCACAACTGAGCAGCACATTGTAATTCACCCACCCACACCAAAAGAATGCAGTTGTTGCAGCCGTAAGGACAGTGGAGAAGGGCGAGGCCAGAAAGATACCCAGAGGAAAGAGTAACCATGGTAGAAGAGCTGCTCAAACAGTATCCTTGGTGGAGAAGGCGACAGCAGACAATGAAAGCCAGAATAGAAGAGATGCTCAGACATTGTCCTTGGGATGCCAAGGCAGGGGCATGGGGCGCAGGTGAGTGGTCAGCAAGGGTCCATGGAAGGGGAATGGCGCTTCTGGCCCGGGCTGGGTCTGATGGCCACCCACAAGCTCGGTAGCAAGGGAAGCCTAGAACCCGCCGAACCTTAGACACCTGCAAAAGGTGCCATCACGCAGAATCAATGCTGTCAGCCAGAAATAGACGTAAAACTATTGGGACAATGGTTTGATTGATAAGTGTGAGATGCAAATAACAAACATGGGTTTCGAATGACCAACCAGTAAGTTGCAAAATGTATGATCCATGCTTTGAAAATAAACTGCAGCCTTTATGCACTACAAACTGTTGTTCCCTGAATGATTTGAAAGGGGGGATGATGCATTGTATGGCCAAGAAGGAAGGGGTGAACTTGTACACCTGGGAGGGCTAGTAACAAAGAAGACAGACAGCTGAGAAACAGACAATGCGTCAAAGGTCATATGACATCTTTTCCCATGATTTCACTGTGGTCAAAGGACACGTGATTTGACTTCTGCTACCTCTAGTATTTTGGTAAAAAAGAGGGTGGTGATGGACGGAGCATCTGAACCAATCAAACACTCACACCCAGTCAACAGATCTGAGTTTAATCCATCACCGTTCTTTAGCCCACTCTGCCACACCAGTTCAGACATGGCCATATGCAAATCAGTCTGACCCTGTGCCTCATGGGAACAGTCCAGGCCGAACTGCCAAGCCATGCCTTCCCTGGACCAGAAACAAGCTTCCTAGGACCGGTTTCTGGCATTCCAGCCGTCTTCAGCCCCGCTTGCTTGAATCCAGTGGCAAAGTGAGCAGGGGACTCACGTCTGAGCATACCCTGCCAACTTATGGCGAGCAAAGCGGTACAAAAGGGGGTGGTGATGGACGGAGCATGTGAACCAATCAAACACTCACACCCAGTCAACAGATCTGGAGTCAAGTATTTTGGTGGCAGGAACATGGACACCTATTGATAAAACTGCTTGTTTCCTGAACTAGTGGAAAATGACAGTTCATTCAGTTCAGGTTAGAAATTCCATCACCTGGTTCTCAGATTAAAAAATGAAACATACATGTTCAATGGTTAAACTTACATTTTATATTAATAGAGGCCAATCAATAGTACCACATACAAGACATTGAAACAATTCACCATTTAAATGTCTTTATGAACTCAAGCCTTTTTAGTATCCATCAGCCTTTTCATAGAGGACCAAGCTGCCCATCAGGGTGACTGTTGCGCTCTGTAAAAGTATCATTAATTCATTCATTCCATGGTTCCAGGTTCCCAGTTTTGCTAATCTCAGTCGAAATGCAATACCAGCATTTGCTTAATCTTCTTTCAGTAAATAAAGTAGTGCAGGTTTCTTTAATGTATCCTGATTTCTTTTTTAAATGTGGATTAGGAATGTACATTTTTGCAGCCAAAAAACACATGCACGCAGTAATATAAGGCGGGTCATGCCGTTTTTTCCTTCTAAACAACATCTACTGTTCCTTTTACAAGTCCAAATTCGCAAGTCAGTTACCTGAATGAGAGGTGAGGAATGCTGAAGGGTTCTCTGAACTATTATATTAATTCCTATTTGTAATAAAAAAAAATCCTGTTTGTAAAGCGCAAACATATCACCCCTCAAGGTTTCAAGGCGCTGGGGGCCATCATGAAGATTAAGTGAGCTATTGCTTAAAGTCACATGATGCTGAGCAGAGCTGCCGTGAACCGTAAATCCGGCTTTCCGGAGTCAGCCACTCTGGCCGCAGCGCCACTCCTCCCTCCCACTGTTGTGTCTTTTTAGGGTCAAATTCAGGCGCTTTTTGTGGCCCATTTGTAAATAAAAACTGTACAAAATCACTTTAACCTTAATATTCTAATGTAGAATTATGTAGTCTTGTTAATGGGCCTGTGTCTAACTTCTTAAAGGTCTACATCTGTATGCCTACACTCCTGATCCTTTGATCTAGAATGCAATGCTGCAGCATTCATGGAAATTGTGTAATGGAATTATTCATTGTAGGGCTGACAATCTTCACATTTGATCCAAAATGTACCTGCACCTCGCTCTGTTTTTCATCCTGTAGTGTGCAGGTATCTTGCACCTTACATCTGCCTCCTCTTTAGTTATGCCTTGACTACAAAACAATAAAATGTTGAAATAAAAAGGGATTTTAATATCCTATGTCAAGCCCAGATTATAAAATGTAACTTGGTCATTCTTCAACGGATGCTGTGCATGGAGCCAATTTATTTGGTGTGCAATACACACCATGAGATATCCGTTCTTAGAAAGAATAGCTGTGCAAAGAAATATTAGCAAAGGCTTAGAGAGCAGAAGTGACCTTTCGATGCAGCCGGGGTTAACCATATGCAGATTAGCCCATCGGGGTGGGTAAAGCGGGAGGGGACTTTGGACCTCCTCAATATTTAACACCCCAAGTGAACTCGATTTGATAGCTACCTGTCACATTTCAAATCCCCTTGATTCATTACTTTGAAGGCTGTCCATTTTAAATTAAAACAAAAAAAAAAGATTAGTATGCGAATATATCCAGCATGACACAAAAAGCATAGGTTGGTAAGTACATTTTTCTTGTACCATTTTTGAGTGACAGTTTCAATTTTTACGATTGATGTTTTTCGCAGCGATGACTGTCAATATCCATACAATGATATTGTTTTATGTAGTGCCTCGTGGAACGAGGTTTGCTTGGGTGAGCTAGGTCAAAATGTATCATTTAACCTTCTCCCTTGACAAGACTCCTTTGGCCATGGGCACTAAATTTAGCACCAAACAAATAAATGACTTACCCACAGATTCATCATGGTCATGTTTTACGAGTCCTTAATAGCGAATTTTAAGGATTAGCTATTAAAGACTCGCAAAACGGGATGCATGTAGAAATCACAATATTTTATGCGATTTCTACTGCTTCCTTATTTGCGATTTGCTAATTGCGAATCGCAAATAAGGAATGGCTTTCCCATTCATTCCTATTGGCCTAAAGGCCCATAGGAATGAATGGGGAGCCATTCCTTATTTGCGATTCGCAATTAGCGAATCGCAAATAAGGAAGCAATTTCAAGGGTGCCAGGGTTTCCAAAGGACACCCTGTAGCACCCCTGAAATGGTAATGTACACTGGTGTTGCGCACACACATGTCCAAAGGACATCTGTGTGTGTAACATACAACTTAGAAAAATGCACTAAAGTGCATTTTTCTACGTTTTTGCTATTTACCATGTAGTTAGACTTCGCTGTAAATAGCGGCCCCAGATTGCGAATTCGCAATTTTTAAATGGTTCATGAATTGCATTTAAGGAATCTCAAATTGAGATTCCTTAAATGCAATTAATCGCAATTTAGAGATTTCTAGAATTGCGATTTTTGCATTTGGGATGATGAATCCCAAATGCAAAAATAGCGCTCGCAAAGGGCCAGATTCTCTGAATCTGGCCCTTTGCGAGCCGATTTTGGCTTGCTGAATCTACCTGTTAAAGTTCAGTTAAGTCCTACCTTTCCTTACATTGTCACTTTATATTATGCTCTAAAAACACCAAAATGCAGCCTTTCTGAATTATTTTAAATTTTTCGCAGAAAAGCAGAACAAGTGCACTGAATGTCCCACTGGAATGTTGGCATTCCCATTCTTTGAAAGGCAAAAAAAACACACCAGCGGCCCCATTACCAATCGGCCGTTAATCCCAAGTAGTCAAAAACGGACCAGCCGCTGTCCGTGCAGGTAACAGCTGTTCAATAGTGTAAGGGGGGATTTCGAGGGACAATGCAGAGGGAAAATTAATTATTTATTTAACTTTCCCTCTGCATCGTCCCACGAAATCCCCCCTTACCCGGCCCCACAGCTGTTACCTGCTCGGACCATAGCTGAAACTGACTTCTCCAATGAGTAGCTCCTGAGCTACAGGTTGCTCTCCGGCTACCTAAAAGTAGCTCTCCTGTGTGCAGTCCAGTTTACTACATTTTAAGGTTTTACTTGACTGACTTAATATATGTATACCAAAATTGAAATGCGTTCACTTGGCACAAAAAAGTGTGTTTTTTTCTGAACTTGTAAGTTTGTCTGGAGATAACTGGTTGATTTTCCAAAATATATATAGAGCTCATATTTAAGTGATAAATCATGTGTCACTGAGGGAAATAATACTAATGTTTGTGGCAGGGGTTGCTATGGCGGCTATGTATTACCCATATAAAGGCATTCCAAATTGCAAAACCTTTTTATTTTGCTCCTGGCAACCCTGCCTTATGTGATGCATTGAAGTGATCATTACTGGCAACTCTGTGCTGAGGTGACCACTACCAGTATTCTTCCATAAGGTGGCCACCAATGTAATCCTATCTGGTGCAGTCATTATTACAATACTAACAATATTAGTAGCTCTGGGTGATTTTCATTGAGCATTAGTAGCTCTTAATACAAAAAAGGTTGGACAGTGGCGTAACGACAGTTGAGGGGGCCCTCCTGCGGAGTACATGGAAGCCCCCTGCAGCCCGGGGCCCCCGACCGCGAGGGCTGCGTGGGCCTGTGTTACACCCCTTAGGTTGGATACCCCTGGTCTAAAACTTCTCGCTTTCCCCGAAACAGGATTACATGTGGTCCGGTATTTCAGGTCACATACCCAATTTCAAAAAACAGTCCGAAATATTCCTGGAAAATGGACGGGAAATAGGGAAAAGCTGTAAAAATTGATGCAGCAGCTCTGATTTTTGCATGTTATTCCCATTCAAGATAGCAAAACCAGTACCATCCGAAGATAAAGGGGGGAACATTTCAGATCAATGCATGACAGTGATGCTGGATCAATATTACATCACTGACCTCATAGGGATTGTGAAATCCAAGCATCACACAAAAAAACAGATGTAGCAAATGAGCCACGCCTAGACATTCAGAGAGCCGTTCAGGTGTGGTATGAAGCTGGTGGTGCATTTGGAGCACACTGTTGCAGATCTATTCCAAAAACATTGATGTGACAGCACATTTTCCATCGGAATGGCTGCTAAATTTGCACATGAGCAATTTTATTAAAAAAACTATATAGCACTCTAATGACACTGTGTGGAAATTGGGCCCCATCAAATGTAACAGCGAGGTAAAGTGTTTGTTTTTTTTAGTTTAGAAAGCTTTATTGAATAAGAAATTCAAAGTAAAACATCATTACAGAAAAGAATGGCAGCAAAAAGAATTAGAAAAGTATTAAAATGAGATCATTTAAACAACAACCTTTTTATAGGTATTTTGTTATGAGGGAGGGGGGGGGAGAGAAAAGAAGGAAAGAAAAGGGGGGGAGAAGAAAAAAAAGGGGAAGCTAGAATATAAACCAATACTTAACATTTCTGTAAATGCAAAACAGCAGAAAACATCATTGGAAGAAAGAAATAAAATATAAAAAATCAAGAGACATTTCTGGAAAGTAAATCAGTCAACAGCACCCACAACAAGTCTCTGTTGATTAATAAAGGAACAGTGGTGGCGAAGGCACGATCAAGCCTATGATGATGACATAACAGGTTCCACCAAGCATTATATGAAATCTTGGATGTATCCTTCCAGTTGGTAGAAATTATCTGAAAAAAAATTGCTATAGAAAGATCTATAAATTTACGAACATTGCAATGTACATTCCATATAGATGAAGAACCACCCAAGAAAATGTGTGCAATCTCAAAGGGAAAATCAGTGGTTAAAATAGTATTTAATTCTAACCAAATGTGAGACCAAAATAACTTAACTTACGGGCAATGAAAAAACATGCGTAAAAAATCACTAGTCTCATGAGAGCAAGACCAGCATTTTTTAGAATCAAGTAACTTGAATTTATATAAATCAGAAGGGGTAAACAAGAGCCTATTGTAAAAGAAGTAAAAAGTGTGTTTGGTATTGGCAGATCGGGAAACTCTATGTATGTTGGACAAAATATTATTACCCCCTGAAAAGAAAATTCTTGAGCTAGGTCTTGTTCCCATAATAGCTCAAGATTAGATTTAATCCTATCAGTAGTGTGCTGGGAAAGTATTTTATAGATAGCAGCAGCTCTGAGAGGGGCAGTAAAGTCTGGTGGGGATGAGAAAGTTGGGGGAATGGTGGTTAGGGAATTATTTTGGGAGATGATACAAGTTAGAATATGCTTGAGCAGGGGATATTGGGAAGAGTATGCATTGGAGAGATAGAAGGTGTCACAGATGTTAGAGAAAGTTTTCAAGGAATTATCAATAGTAAAATGTTTGTAAGTTATAATACCTTTATCAATCCATTCTTTCCAGAAAAGCGCTCTGTTGTTGATCTTTAGGAATTTATTATACCAGATCGGAGTAAGAGAGTGAAGACCAGCTTGTGAGAAGAAAGAGCGAAACAATGAAACGGCTAGTGCTTTGGAGTGTTTAAAAGTGGGGGTAAGTAATCGTTTCGGAGGTTGAGATAAACGAGTAGCAGTAAGGAAGGAAAAAGGAGCAAGCTGCGCAGGTTCTAAAGAACTCCAGGCCGTTCGGGAAGGTGAAAAAGTATCTATTAAAAAAGACCAGATTTGTTTAAGAGTAAAGGCAGAGTGAAAACGAGAAATATTAGGAAAATTGCCCCCACCCAAGTCTTTGGGTTGTTGGAGGCGAGAAAGAGAAATCCTAGCCTTACGATTATTCCATAAGAATTTTGTTAAAAGGGGATTAATGGATTTGAAGAAATAGTGCGGAAGAGAGATGGGGAGCATTGAAAGTTAGAAATTAACAATAGGAAGTAACATCATCTTGACAGTTGCAAACCTCGCCCACCAAGATAAGAAAAGAGGGGACCAACCGTCTATGAGTGAAGAGACTTTCTTAAGTATATCTTTGTGCTTAATTTTGATAGTTTCACTAATTTTTTTTAGCATAAAGAATACCTAGACATTTAATATTGCTGGGATTCCATTCAAAGCCAGAACCCTGAAACAAATGAGAGAGACAGAATTTATTAAGGGGTAAAACTTCGGATTTATCTATGTTCAAATTATATCCAGAAACTAAAGAGTATTCCTGTAATTAAGAAAAAAGTGCAGGCAAAGAAGTAACCGGATTAGAGATATAAAGTAAAATATCTTCTGCATAAGCAGTAAACTTAATCTCAACATTCTTTTAAGTGAAGCCAGTATAAGAAGATGAAAGCTGTATCTTTTCTAAAAAAGGTTCTACAGCAAGGACAAAAAGAAGGGGTGAGAGGGGGCAACCTTGCCGGGTACCTATATAAAGGGAGAAGTAGTTAGATTGTGAGCCATTAACCCAAAATGAAGTAGAAGGATCAGAATACAGCAATTGAATATAATGAATAATGTGGGGACTGAAACCATGCCATCTCAACGCTCCAAACATAAAATCCCAGTTTACTCGATCAAAGGCCTTTTCAGCGTCTAATGTAATGGCTGCAATAGAGGAGTGCATCTTAGACGCAAGGTGTGTAATGTTAAGTAGGGTTCTCGAGTTGTCAGTAATAGATCTACCTTTAACAAATCCAGACTGATAAATATTTACAAGACGAGGAATGACATTATTGATACGAATGGCTAGGATTCTGGCATATATTTAACAATCTGTATTAATAAGGGAAATGGGCCGATAATTTTTGCAGAGGGAGGGATCTTTATATTTTTTAGGAATGAGGCAAAACATTGCTTGTATAAAGGATCCCCTAGATTCGCCCTTGGCAAGAAAGTAGTTAATCAAGGAGAGTAAGTGCGGTATCAAAACATTTTTAAAATGAAGATAGAAGCGCACCGTAAAACCATCTGGACCAGGTGTTTTGTCTTTGGGCAGAAGAGTAATGGCGTTAAGAATTTCCTTTTCCAAAATAGGAATGTCCAGGGATGAAAGATCCACAGGGTTATCAATGGATTTGGGGATGGACTGAAAGAATGAATCAATGTGTGCAGGGGAGGGACTGGATTCTGGGATATAGAGGGAAGAGTAGTACTGAACAAAACAGTCAAGGATTTTAACATCGGCGGACTTGAAATTCCCTGGGAATCAGTAATGGCTACAATTTTAGATTTTTGCTTTTTAATTTTAAGATAGTTCGCAAGTGATTTGCCTGGCTTATTACGCCCGCCATACATTTTGGCATTTCATTTGAGAAGGTTACTGGAAGCAGAGTTCCAAGAGTGCTTGTTGTATTGCATTTTGGCTTAATAAGAGAAGAGAATGTATCAGAGGAGTTAGTAGTAAAATAGAGGTGTTAAAGATCTTTAATTTGTTTAAGGATTTGAGATGATTAAAAGAGGGCTTTTTTCTTCTGTCAGGATAAAAAATCAATAATACAACCTCTAGCAGCAGCCTTAAAGGTGTCCCAGATAAAATGAAATTCAGAAGTAGAGTGAAGGTTAGTGTGAAAAAATTATTTCATGAAAAGCGTAAAGTGATTGACAAACTAGGAATCTATAAGGAGAGAGTTGTTAAAGCGCCAGTGCCAAGAAGCAGGAATAGGCGAGGGGTAATCCATGTCCAAGATAACGGCGGAGTGGTCAGAGATAAGGATGGAGCCTATTTCTGAGTTAGTCATAAACTGAAAGGCATGCTGGGTGAGAAAGATGTAGTCAATAAGGAAATATGAGGCATGCACTGGAGAAAAAAAAGAAAATTTAAGAGAGTCAGGGTGGGATATTCTCCAGGAGTCTATAAGGCCCCTGGAAGAGATTACTTTATAAAATGATTTTTGCATCTTATTGGGAATATACTTGGTTTGTGATTTTCTGTCCAAAAAGGGATCCATTAGCTGATTACAATCACCACCCACAATTAAATCTTCTGTTACATGGGAGGAAAGAAGTGAAGAAAAGTCATTCCAAAAAGTAGAATCAATACCGTTAGGGCCGTAAACATTACAAAAGGAAAGCTGTACATTGTTAACAATGCAATCTAAAAACAGCCATCTACCAGTAGTATCAGGAAACTCATTAAGTAACTGAACAGTCAACGATTTGTGAAACAAAATAATAACACCATTTTTGTTGTTAACAGCTGGGGAGCAAAAAGCTGCTCCCACCTATTGTTTACGCAGTGAAGACAGGTCCTCTACAATTAAATGCGTTTCTTGCAATAAAGCAACTTGACATTTCAATCTCGCTAGATGGGATAGAACACGTTGTTTTTTGATAGGATTTGGAATACCTTTAACGTTCCATGAAATAATTCGAAGACCAGTCATTTATGAAAGTAGAATGAGAGTAGGCAAAAAAATGTAGAACCTTCAGAAAAGATCAGGAAAAAAGTGAAAAAGTTTAAAGAAATGATAAGAAAGAGTAGAAGGTACATAGAGTAGCGAATGAAAGGACGGATAATCCGTATAAGCTCTACTAAGAAAAGGAACCAGAACAGAGCAAGAGAACTATAGAATTCATAGGTTATATAGGAAAGAGATAAAAGAGTGTTGCAAAGAGTGGAGAAGGAGAGTGATGCCGAAGAGAAGAAGGAGAAGAATGAATACCCACCTCAGAAACATGATAAAATTAATAAGTTGAAAAGGAAGGTAAAATGCAAAGAAATGTAAAGGGAAGAAAAGGATAATGTTGCCAGAGAGGCAAAAGAGGGAGAAAAAAGAAAGTGAAGAGAGTTAAAACTGAAGAGATGACAACAAGCCAAGGGGCCTTAGTCATGACAAGGAACCAAAAAGGCGTAAATGACATTATTGAAGAGAGGGGGGACGGCAACACCATAACAACCACACCACTGAGGAAGGGCACTGAGAAACATAAGTCGCAATACAAAGTCAAATGAAAAGGAAGGGATGAAACAGTCCAAAACATGGGGAGGAAAGACAATAACACCAGGAGAAACAAGAAAAAACTAATTCTTACCAGAAACAGAGGGATAATTCGACTGGAAACATCAAACAAATAGACAAATGGATGGTATATGCACAAGTCTTCGGCAGAAACACAGGGAGACCTAAAAGACGGATGAAAGGAGAAGTTAACAAAAATGGACATCAAATGCAAAACCTAAGGAATAAAAAGAAAGCATATTAAATCAGTCATTGTTTCCCAAGTTCCATGTGCTCCTCTCGATGTGTGTGAATAAACTTCCGGAGATCAGCTGGATCATCAAAAGAGAAAGTTCTGTCTTTATAAGTCACCTTAAAGAAACAGGGATGTATGAGACCATAGCGGTCGTTCATAGATTTTAAGGCCGGTCTGAGGTCAAGAAATTCTTTACGCCTGCTGGCAGTTGGTTTGAATACATCCTGACAAAAAAAACTTTGTGACCTGACCAGTACATTTGTTTGTGTTTCTTGGAAGCCGATAGGATTTCCATCAGATAAGAATAAAGCAAAAATAGGCAATGATGCCTCTTGGTTTGGTGGATGAAGATGCATTTTGCAGACCAAGTCTCTGTGCTCTTTGAATATTAAAGTCTACTAGTTTTAATAGACCAACTATCTGCAAGACCTGAGTTTTCTGGAAAGTGATCATGTCAGAGCCTTCGGAACCCTCCGGAATACCATAAATTCGAAGATTATTGCGCCGGTTCCGATTTTCCAAATCCTCAGTAGATTTCTTGAGTTGATGAACCTCCTTGGTAAGGGTCTCCACTTTAGCTATGACATCCTGTGCGTCACCCAGTTTGTGTTCTACATCAGAAAGTCTCATATCCAAACCGGACCTCAATGCGTTGAAGGGTGGTGGTAGTGTCAGTCATAAAGGGGCGGAAGGGTCACAGTTCATCCATGATGTCCTCCAAGGTAATAGGAAGAGGGGACTTGTATGGAGAGGAAGGATTTTTTTGAGACATTTACTAGTATTTGCAGAAGAATCCTTCCGACCACCAGAAGAAGTCCTAGCATTACCATGCAACTTATTGGAAAGCAAAGGGTCCATGTTGAAGTGGTAAGCAAAAGAGAGGCACAGAAGAAAAAAAAAAAAAAACGAGTCACAGTTGAGGTAAAAGTAAGATAACTGTCAGGAGTCCACACGCCTTGAATAGGCAGTAATGAAAATAGGCTGAAAAAATGTCTCCCTGATACGAACCGCCAAAGAAAAATCAGGCGCACATATATGTAATGTAAAGGTTCATGCAACAAAAATTAACTGTGTTGAGCAAGAACAAAATGGTGACAGTATAAAGTAGCAGCAGGGCAAACAAATTCCTAGGAGATTAGGTAGTGTAGCATTAATACCATTCAGAGATTTGCAGAACATCTCCTGGTATTATTCACCCAATTTGAGAAGCTATGCAAAAAGAAGATGCAAGGCCATATAAAATTTGTACACACATCCATCTCTGAAGGAAATCTCCAAGTGCACAAATAACAAAGGTGACAGTCTGAGGCAAAGATAATGCGCTTTAGGAACAACAGAGTATATAGAAGAAATACCTCAGCAAAATAGGAAATCCCTCAGCCAAATAGGAGAAAGAGGTGCAGCAGTTAGAAAATAGTCCCCAGGCAAACAAGAAATTAAATACAGTTACTTGTGGTATAAAGATTCCAGCCAATGCCAGACACGATGCGGGTCATTTTGACGCTATTTGCAGAGCTCCGTGCATCAACGGAAACAAAATGGCGGCCGCAACATCGAGGATCTGCAGGCAAGATAATCCTACTGAAAACGGGTCACAGAGTCATTAGAAGAAGTCGGAAATTCGTCCACCAGCTCCCGGCCAATTCCGACCAAAGTGTATGAGTTTTAGGACGGCTGCGACACCAATAAAGTGTCCCTTCGCGGGCCGCTAAGTCTCGGTCCGACGGAGCTTCCTCAGAGTGCGGCCATCTTGCTGCCGCGGCTCAAGTGTTTTTGTTTTGATCCTATGAAAATCTGTGTTGTCACACTTCAGAATTACAAAACAATTAGCTTCATTTCTGCTTTTCTACCTGTTGATATAGTTTAAAGTATATAAAACAGTTCAATTGCAGTTATTTACACTTTCTTGTTTGCTAGGAACAAACTGACATTCTACCGCCTTTCCTTTCAGACTCTCCAATTTTAATGAATAAGCATCAATTTGTTAGAAGACAGTGTGGGATTTGACCTCTGTCTTTGAACACACAGCAAATGAAACAAAATATATGGGCATCTTTAATTCTCATTCACCTACTGAACCTCAGCATAGTTAGCTTCCTGCTTCCACAGCTATGATGCATGGGCTCCCCGAACATATACTGGCCACATTCCTGAGGCATAAATGAGCTCTGAAAATACCATCAAAAAGACATAACAATAAAACAAATAAATGCAGAAAAAATCAAGATAAACAAACCATTAGGAAATGAGTGTGGTTGCCTAGGGTGGGGAATAAAGTATAATCTGAACGTTTCCAGGCGGTCTTTAGCTGGTGCTGCACCCTCCAAACTCTCCCCAGCTTTAGCAAGGGTCCCCAAGGACATAGGGTCCCTTTTGAGTGAAAGGAAAGAAATGTTAGGGTCACGCGAGTGGAAAAACTTGTTTTGCCAGTAAGGTGTGGAATTGCTAGGTCTTTTGCTTACTGCCTCCTTGGAGTGCAGCCTAAAACTCTTTTTATTTCTCGACATATGTATCCAAGCACTACTTTTTGCTTCCATCCCCTGATATGATCAGCTGACCTCGCTAGAGAGTGATGGTCTAGAAGTACCCTAGCAGTGGACAGACTGTTTGCCTGATTCTAGTGCCCATCAAAATATCTAATATAGTCCAATCTTCACATGAACATAATGTTTCTTTCTACTGCTTTGTATCCTCAAACTGCATGCTATCTCAGAAACATCCTCTGTCTCTAAAAATAAATACTGACCTTCTCTTAAAATGTCTGATTGTCTTCTCTCCTTTTTTTCTTTCAAATGGCCCTTTCCTACTTTTCAATCTTTAGCATGACTCATCTCTCTGAGCACAACCTACTCTGTCACATACTTGTTCGCCTTAATCTCTATTATTGTAGTTCTTCAAATTACCCACAATTCATTAACAGCCTCTCCTCCTGCCTCTGAAAGTGAAACCCCCACAACCAAACAATTCCTAATCTCATATCTTATCTATTAATTCCACAAGCCGCCTGTATGAGCTCACATGTCCTCCTCTACAAACTAATTATTACAACTAACTCCGAATAATTTCATCCACCACAAAGAAACTGGAGTGAATGTATGGAATAGTTTGCTTGAGCACACAAAGACTAATCCTAGTAGCCACCAATAACCAGTTATAAAAAAAAACTAACTAACCTCTAACCTTAGTTTCTGAAGGAGTATGCTGCCCACTATAAAAGCTCTTCAATGCCTCATCAGGGGTAATGAGCATTATATGAATGCAATTACAAGTAATAGTGTCTGGTTTCATTAATAGTGATTCTGATATTACTGTGCCTTGTAACTGGGCCAGTTGTAATGGGGCACAGAGAGCAGATGGATGAACAGCTTTGGTGAAAAATGTGGTTTGGGGTTCATAGGGTTGGAGACTCTGGGCCATATTTATAAAACAGATCACACAACACAGCAAGTCACCTTGCTGTGCTGTGTGAAAAGGAAAGGTCAGGAATGCACCATATTTACCATTATACAGCATATTTGTATCATTTCCTAGTGTTGGTGCACTTTTGGCTGCCTGTCACCAAAACAGGCCCCATTGCATTATGCTGCAAGGGTGGCTGCGTTTCAGGCAGGATAGTTTTTATGCAGGGAGGGACACCTTCCTGCACAAAAACAATCCTCAGAGGCATAATTTTCCTCTTGTTATGTCTACTGCAGAATGCAGCTCACTTAGAAAGAGGAAACAACGAGGAAAAAACAAAGATGGTTCTCCTCATTGCGCCTCTGGTGGGGAGGTGTACAATTCTGACATATTCCCAGGTGTACCAATGTTGGTAAAACTGGGAATGTGTCAGAATCTATGGGTTGATGCGTTGTAATACTCACGCTTCACCCATGGCACGCCTCCCTGCCACTGAGTAACGAAAGGCAGCTATTTTAGCTGCCTTGCGTAACTCAAGGGATATCAAGGCACTCAAGGCCAAGCAAAGTGGCCTTGAGTGACTTTATAAATGCCATTTACGTTTTGCGCTACTCTTGCGTTCCCTTACGTGGCGTAAGGGTGATGCAAACCCTTGATGAATATGCCCCTATGTGTCATCGCCCACTAGTGCATTCTGGGACAGTGGACGGTTTGGCTCACGTTTCATTTTAGCTTTGCTTTTATGTGATGGAGCCTCCCTTGTTCCTGAAGAAAGTGTGTGGAGGACTTTTGCTGTGGTTTAACCATTCCTAGTTGGGCTGGAGAGAGGAGCTTTATTTGTGTTTCTTGTTTGTAAACAATTGGACAAAGCTAGGATGGAATGATCTTCATTCCAAAAGGATCCAGAGCGGAGCGTGCATTTTGGAGTTTTGAAGAAGTCAAGGTGGGTGAGTCTGTGTTCCTCAGCAGGTGCTGTACCATGTTGCTTTGAGGGTGACACATTAAAGTGGCTTGTGGGACAGGTTATCTTTGTTGGAGTCATGAGGGATGGCGAATTATTACTCATTTTGCATTCCTACTTCTGGATGTAGAATTATGTCCCAAGTACTTCCATTTGGGGATTTTGTTTTCTTTTAGTTGTCTGTGTAGTACTTTCCTCTGCGACAAGATCTTAGCTATATAAGAGATAAAGTACCCCTGACAAAAATTATAAGGATACTTCATGTCACTGAGGAGTTCCATGACCATGTAATGGAATGAGGCTGAAGGCAGACTTCCTTTTTAGAGTTATGGAACTCTGAGGTGACTAGCAATACCCTTATCATGTACACCAGGGATACTTAATTCCATGTAATACATGTTCACACAATCACCTTTCCCGCAAACCACTTAAAACCTTTCATATGAAAGAGTGAGCAGGTTTGCAAACATGAAGAACAAAAATAAAACCTCTAGTGCAAAATTAAACAAATCAAAATCCTGTTAGATTTATGCTGCAAATAGATATTAGAAACAGTCCATGCAAGTATTAGTAGCTCAAAATGTATGGAAGCATGTAGAAAGACTCCAGCGTTTCTCTGTGTAAGGAGTGCAAAAAATAAACAAAGCTGGCCTGATTCACAAAGGGACTTACGACTCTCCGCGCTTGTGATGGAATCTACGCACAGAGTACTGCGGTGTGGCGATTGTGCCTCGAGTGCAGAAACTCTGCCCTTGTAACTATAAGAGAATCGTAAGTCCCTTTGTGAATCGGGGCCATTCTCTCTGCTTGTCATTGTAAACTATTAAAAGAGATAAGGAGAAAGAAAAGCAATGTTCTATTTCTGTTGCTTTAAACAGCTGCTTCAATTATGCTACGTGATCTGACCTGCCTTTCACCTCAGCTGCTGGCTTTGACAGCAGGCATTGTGATGTCTGAACTCAACAACTGTAATAACTAATAATAGTTGAGTTCTGACATCTTTTCTTGATAATCAGTGACTGGGTGCATCACAAGTTGCCGTTTATAAAAGAGATAAAGTACCCTATGTCATACATTATAAGGATATTGCAAGCCACAGAGGTGTTCCAAAAGCTTATATAGGATCAAGGTCAAAGGCTGAGATCCTTTATACGGTTATGGAACTCTGAGGTGACTTGCAATATCCTTATCATGTACGCCAGGGGGCACTTTATCCCATATAATACATGGTCACACCATCACCTTTGCAAAACAACAATTGATGGACAGAATGCAGAACAATGTCATACATTCACCCCAGTACAGAGATCTTGGCCTAAAGCCATCGTTTTTTTGCACTCCACACTAACCCAGTTCAGACATGGCCATATGCAAATCAGCCTTGACCCTGTGCCTCATGGGAACTGTCCAGCCCGAACTGCCAAGCCATGTCTTTCCTGGACCGGAATCAAGCATCCTAGGACCAGTTTCTGGCTATCGGCCGTCTTCAGCCAGGATAGCTTGACTCCAGTGGTGTGGAGAGCAGGGACTCACGTCTGAGCATACCCATCCCACTCGGGGTGACAAATGCAAAACAACAATTGATGGACAGAAAGCAGAACAATGTCATACATTCACCCCAGTACAGAGATCTGGGCCTAAATCCATCATTTTTTTGCTCTTCACATCACCCCAGTTCAGACATGGCCATATGCAAATCACCCTTGACCCTGTGCCTCATGGGAACAGTACAGCCCGAACTGCCAAACAATGTCTTTCCTGGACCGGAATCAAGCATCCTAGGACCAGTTTCTGGCTATCTGCCGACGTCAGCCAGGATAGCTTGACTCCAGTGGTGTGGAGAACATGGGACTCACGTCTGAGCATACCCATCCCACTCGGGGAGACAATTGCAAAACAACAATTGATGGACAGAATGCAGAACAATGTCATACATTCACCCCAGTACAGAGATCTGGGCCTAAATCCATCGTTTTTTTGCCCTCCACACCACCCCAGTTCAGACATGGCCATATGCAAATCAGCCTTGACTCTGTGCCTCATGGGAACAGTCCAGCCCGAACTGCCAAGCCAGGTCTTTCCTGGACCGGAATCAAGCATCCTAGGACCAGTTTCTGGCTATCAGCCGTCTTCAGCCAGGATAGCTTGACTCCAGTGGTGTGGAGAGCATGGGACTCACGTCTGAGCATACCCATCCCACTCGGGGTGACAAATGCAAAACAACATCACCTTTCCCACAAACCACTTAAAAGCTTGGTGCCTCTTTCTTTCAAATAAAAGAGCAAGCATGTTTGCAAACATGAAGAATACAAATACAACCTTTAGTGCAAAATTAAATACATTCAAAACCTGTTAGATACTTGTTGCAAACAGATATTAGAAACAGTTTAATACAAGTAAGTTTATAACAAAAAAGCTGAGGCAGTTTGAAGTCTGTAGAAACTTGCAGAAAGATTCTAGCTTTTCTCTAGCTAAGGAATGCAAAAAATAAATGTATTCTCTCTGATTGACGTAATAAGCTATTAAAATAGAGCAGAAGAAAATCAATGTGAAATTTGATCCTTTAAACAGTTGATTTCATTATGCTCCATGACATGACCTGCCTGTCACCCTGGCTGCTGGCTCATGCACTGTGACATCAGAACTCAACTATAATAACCTTATAATAGTCGAGCTCTGACATCTCTGTGGTCGCTGAATAAAAAGAAATCAGTGAATGCCATTTATACAGGGATTACATAATCCCATGTGTTATAAAAAAAAATGAGAGACTGCTGTTTATACAGGTACTAGCTGTACCCGGCCACGCTTTCCTGTGGCTCAGTCTGGTTAAATGGAAGAGAAAGAAAAGAGTAAGCGCACATTTCTAATATGTTTAATTTCACAATGCTTATGGGTATATAATATGTTTTGTCCAACTCTTCCCGCCCCCCTCCACCCACTTCCCGGTATGACGTGCTAATGTTGCAAAGTGAACAAATTCCCCCCCCCCCTTCCCTCCACCCACTTCCCGGTCTGCCATCCTGACACCAACTGCCCATCCTAATCTATTTAGACTATTGTCTCTATGCGTCCTTCCTTAATGTTGCAAAGTGAACCAACCCCTCCCTTCACCCACTTCCCGGTCTGCCATCCTGACACTAACTGTCCATCCTAAAATATGTAGACTACTGTCTATATGCGTCCCTTGCATTTGTTGCGCAGCAACCAAATCGATAGGGTCTGTTTGGCCTTTCGATTAAAAACACGCGTGTATTGGCCACGTGCGTAATCGAATCCAACGTTGTGTGTATATATAAACACGTGCTAATGTTGCAAAGTGAACCAACTCCTCCCCCCTCCACCCACTTCCCGGTCTGCCATCCTGACACCAACTGTCCATCCTAATATATGTAGACTATTGTCTCTATGCGTCCTCCTTAATGTTGCCAAGTGAACCAACTCCTCCCCCCTCCCTCCACCCACTTTCCGGTCTGCCATCCTGACACCAACTGTCCATCCTAACATATGTAGACTATTGTCTCTGTGTGTCTATTGTAGTTGCTGCGCAGCAACCCAATCGCTATGCGTCCTTTCTTAATGTTGCCAAGTGAACCAACTCCTCCCCCCTCCCTCCACCCACTTCCCGGTCTGCCATTCTGACACCAACTGTCCATCCTAATATATGTAGACTATTGTCTCTATGCATCTATTGTAGTTGTTGCGCAGCAACCCAATCGATAGGGTCTGTTCGTCCTTTAGATTAAAAACACGCGCGTATTTGACACGCGCGTATTCAAATCCATATGTTGTGTATATATAAACACGCGCTTATTCGATTTCAACGTTGTGTCAACATTTTTTTGTGTCTGTTTGTGCTTTCAATTAAAAACACGCGCGTATTCAACACGCGCATATTCAAATTCAACGTTATGTACATAAAAAATGCGCATATTTGAATGCAACATTGTGTCAAAATTTCAAAGCAATCGGTGAAGAACTTTCGGAGATTTGAGATTTTGAACAAACGAACAGTTACATTTTTATATATAGAGAATACAGAATTCCATGTATTATATTAAGACTTATACTAACCACAGGTGAAATATTATTTGAAAATGTTAAGGGTCCCCCTTGAGTTTACCGAAAACAACTGCATCTGACTCAGATTCCCCCCAACAAACATCCCTACAGCAAGGTCCATGAGTCATAAGGCATCAAACAAACCCCATTAGAGCATTATCAAACCAAATGTGGGCACACCACAACTTTATTGACATTAAAAACCTTCAATATAACAGGATATATGTGCCTCTGATGTGGTTTTAAAAGCTTCAATTCAGTACCCAAAATTGCCTCATTAAATGTAACCTAAATGGCAATGTTGAAACTCGCTGTCCTCTCCACCACAGTGCAAAGCTTTCAGACAGTCTGAAAAGCTACACATTTACATAGTTATTGTTCAGTAAAGCTATTACAGGTATACAGTAATCCATGCACATAATGCATACATTAACAATGCCTGCTCTAAGCAGGATGTTTATGAAAGTCTTTACTTATATAACTGACAGTGTTCTAGTAGATCTGAAAAGCAGCAAATCATTTTTAAATACATAAATGTTATTTATTCTATTCTCTTTATTTGTACTTCACGGGTAGGTAACAGTTAAACCACATTCAAGAATTATTGGCATTATAAACAGTGGATAAATGGCACAGTCTAACAAGAGGTGGTGAGTTCCTGAGAACCTTCAAAGGTGATGGTTTCATCCTGTGCTTAATTTGTGCCGGTGTTTGCAGTGTTCGGCCCTGGAACTTATTTCTCAAGACGGGAACATTTTTCTGACATTCCTCCACATGATGATGCTGTCACTTTAATGCTAAGCACAGCACAAAATTAAGGTATTTATCAATTCTTAACATTAAAAAGAACATATGATACCAATACACCAAGGTTGTTCTTACAAATAGTCTCAATTGTCACATTTGTGGCATTTGTAGGAGTGTGGCGGCTCTCGTGTTGAGTCATTACTGCATTTCTCAGCTCTATCTAGGACAGTGGATACTGCAAGCTGTAGTGGCCTTCTGAGAACTATCTTGGGCCCTGGCCATTAAGTTTTTTTTTTATTGAACACTGGTTTGACCTACATAGTTACCTGTGAACCACGGGGCAGTTGTCAGTGCACGAGCAGACCATGTGTGTTGAGCTTTGTATGGAAAATGAAAGTGCTCTCCCTTTTTAGGTCGAGCCTTGACAGCGCTTGTGCTGTCAGATGATCTGTTGTATGTACTTTGTGGGGTCTGACTCATTCCATTTCTTTGGATTGGCTTTTGTCAGTGTCATTTAAATATCGTAGCCTCCAAATGGCTAATGGTTGGTGCACGTCCCACCTCTTTTTTAAAGTTTACTCCGCGGATCGAACACAGGCGCGTGGCCGGCATTCGCTTTGCTCATGCTGATCAGGAACTCACTTGTCCCCACGCTTGTTTTTATCGTCCCACTGTGTGCGTTCGTGTTTGTCAGGGCTCGTGGGATCAGGTCTTACCAAGCGACCAGACCCAGGTTGGCCCGCTACAGCCTTCTCTTTGTCTCAGGGTAGACTGACTAAATTAATTCAATCCATTAAGATCCAATCCGCTTCCTGCAGATAGGAAGGTCAAGTTGTGAACGTTAGACCTCTAGTGATCATTCACGCTTTAGGAAATGAACAGTGCACCAGCCGTTGACATTTGCGCCACGTATAGTGAACACTTATGTTGGCCTTTTTCTTGCTGCTGGGGTACAGCACAGAGTGCCCTTCCTCGCACTGTAATGAAAGCTCTGGAACCCTTTTCAGGTCTGCTGTGACTTTCACATTCGAGTTGTTTTTTGTTTTCAGTACATACATTGGATATGGAGTCCCTTTTCTACCTCCATATGTCCTCCCACCCTTTCAGGCCCGGTCCTGAGGGAGAGACGTGATTGGCTGCAGGCCATTTTATGTTGCTCTCTCAGATCGTCCACCGCGTCTGGCAGTTCTTGTGGCCCTTGTGCCGCTGGCTGCTACTGCCCTCACCAGGCATCGCTCCAGTCTTGTCTTTCACCTCCATTCTCTCTGTGCCAGTCTTGGTGGCAACATGTCCAACTCTAGCTTGGGCACCATGCAGAGGCTGGTGAAGGAGCTCAAGATGGAGGCAGGGGAGGAGCGGATCAAGATGAGCGGAGTCTGGGTTTACCCATGCACTTGTCCCATATATTTATGTACCATAAGACGTAGCATTTGCCCTGCAGTTAGCGGGCACCTCTTGGTAGAGCATGGTTATCTCGCTCTTCTCATCTACTGCTATAGAGTGCATCAGTGGAATGTTTGAAGGCTGCTTCTCCGGTTTATGGAACAAAAAGTGAATTACTTAGCTAATATTCAAATATACCTAAAGTGGATATAGGAAGCGCAGTCCTCTTTCTATAGCGAGCCACGGGTATAAGCAATACACCCATACTTTATTTTAATTCAGCGCTCATCACGGATCAGCTCTGTTTCCCTACCACGCCATGTCCTGAATTAATCGACCAGCCACACGTGGCCTCGCCCAGGTGCTGTGATGGGACATCCTAAGATGATGTCTGCTATATGTCCATAATAGTGCAGACGGCTTCCATCTTGGTTCGTGAATCGTGACTGCTAGCAAACTCTCCCAGTCCTCCACTGTCCCCTGCAGAGCATCTGTAATGTGTCCATCTCTACATGACACACACAGACATAGCATAACATCTCTCCTTGGGGAACTCTTCACTTTCTCTTTGGGCTAACTTAGTAACACAATCTAGACAGATACACCATACCACATAATTACTATCAGCGTAATTTCATCTACGCCACACACTTCGACGCCACAAAATTCAACTCCACACATTTCCATTCCACACCACATAATTCGACAACAAACCACATATTTCAACTCAACAACACAATTATACAACACACCATATACATGCAATTCACACCACAAATTCCACATAATGTCACAAAAATCAACAGCACACCACATAATTAAACTACACAACATACCACTCCACAACACAAAATACCATTCCACATAATTCCACTACATCACATACAATTCTACTACACATTATTCAAGTACACTCAATATCACATAACTACTATCCACATATTTCCATATTTCCACTGCACCCCATGCCACATAATTCCACTACACAAATCCACTCCACACCTCACAATTCCACCACACAATTTTACAGCTAACAATTCCAATCAAACCCACATAACTCCACACCATATACATCCAATCCACTCCAATCTAAAACACACAGGTAAACCCATTGTCATTTACAATGCTAATCCCTCTAACTCTCACAAATAAGAGGCTAATTTGCATTGTAAATGCTTTTTACCATGCCTTTACATGCAGTTTCATATTCACAGCTTACATTGTGCCTCAGGAAACGCCCACGGTTTCCACACGCACAGCCAGTGCTTAAGGAACTCCTGTGTATAGTCTTACAAAGTTCCCAGTTAGCATACATCACACAGTTCTAACATTACACAACGGAAGAGGATGTGGATGGAGTAAGGGCCAGAACTTCCGACTTTTGAAGTGGCAAGCCAGGTTTGAGTCTCAGCGTCTACTCAACATCTTGTGTTTCTGGGCAAATAACAATTTCCCTGTGCCTGAAAAAAAAACTAATTTATCCTTGTGTAATATAATAGATGCTCATGTAAAGCTCTCCAATATCTTCCAGTTCTTGCTATATAAAACTGAAAAATAAAACGCTATTCACATAAAATGAATTTCTGAAATGCCCATTTAACACACATAGGCAGTTTCTTAAATGACTCAGGTATATAACACAGCTGCAACTTCCATGATGCCCCAGTGAGGAATGCACACATTTTCCATGATGCCCCAGTGTTTCATGCACACATTTTCGAAGACACCACAGTATGACATGCACATATTTTCAATGAGGACCCAGTAAGTACACATTTATGGTTTTGAAAAGGCATTCAATTTCAGTTTCAGGGTTATGGCATGTAATGTTATCTTGTGCAGTGTTCCACCATGCCATGTTATGTTGACAGTTTCTCGACCAGAGCACATCTCTCATTGGTCTGGCCCTGCACAACTTTACACTACTTCCTTGTCTTCTCCCACTAGTAGGGTTTACGACAGATCAGAGCCTGATGAATGCATCAATGGGTATTATGTGTAGCAATGTATAGCATGTCTAGTTGTTTCAAAGTAAAGAACCTCTGGCTGTACCAGGTAGGGGTGGGATTTTACTTACTCCGGCAACATTTTGCACAATAGGTTAATTTCATTTTATACGACATTTGTGAAATTTCTTGAAGATTTAAATACTGCAGTTTTGCATACTTTTCACTTGTGGATGAGTGGTTTAAGTTGGAAATTTCTCAATCAATCAATCACACATTTATATAGCACAGCAAATCACCCGTGAGGGTCTTGAGGCGCTGGAGATGCTGCCTGCTGCATGTTGGTTTGATCATTCAAACAGCCAAGTCTTGAACAGGCATCTCTTCTGAATCGGGAGCCAGTTTAGTTTCTTGAGAACAGGTGTGATGTGGGTTTTTCTAGGGAGGTCAGGGATGCATCTTGCCTCGGAGTTTTCTATTGTCTGGAGTCTCTTCAGAAGGTGGCAGTAATTCCTACATAGAGTATGTTTCCGTAGTCCAGCCTGCTGGCGATAAGTGCCTGTAGGACTGTCCTTCTGGTGTTGAACTGGAGCCACCTTAATCATTTTCGGAGCATGCAAAGGGTGTAGAAGCAGGTGGATGAGATTGCATTGACTCCCGAGAAAAAGCCACAAGCCGAAAGCCACTGCTAAAGGACTTTACCTTTTCTCTTGCCCAGTAGGAGCCTGACGCCCTGACATAGCGGACAGCCCCAGAGACTACAACTCCCAGGGGGCATTGCGGCAGGGAGACAGTCACACACCAGATTCGCGCCACCCGGCGCTTAAAAATCCGGCGGGCTTACCGCGGAGCGGGACGCCGGAGAAAAAACCACAAGCCACTGCTAAAGGACTTTACTTTTCTCTTGCCTGGTAGGAGCCTGACGCCCTGACATAGCGGACAGCCCCAGAGACTACAACTCCCAGGGGGCATTGCGGCAACGAGGCTGTCACGCACCAGCTTCGGGCCACCCGGCGCTTACAAATCCGGCAGGCCTACCGCGGCGCGAGACGCCGGAGAAAAAACCACAAGCCACTGCTAAAGGACTTTACCTTTTCTCTTGCCCAGTAGGAGCCTGACGCCCTGACATAGAGGACTGCCCCAGAGACTACAACTCCCAGGGGGGCATTGTGCAGGGAAGAAGTCACGCACGAGCTTCCGTACTTGCCCGTCAACGCCCGGAGGAGGCTGGGCTGGGCCGCGGCTCTTGGACTTCCAGCAGGACATCCTAACATGTATACTCATGGTAATTTATGAAATTTTGATTAGTGTCGCGATTGTTAATTAGTTTATTTGTAGCAGGGTATACATTGGAACTGCTAAGAGCCATATTGCTTATGTCCATCGTGCTCTGCCGTTTGCTCTGAAGTGTTGGGCTAGAGTAGCTAGTTGTTTTATAAGTTCGCCTAGGAGCTTAAAACTAACACCAGTGGTGCTTTGTTTATGAAACTCTTTGACTAATAGCTGTTTAATAAAAACGGAGCAAGGGGGTTAACTGTGGATATTAATATGGCGAAAGGAAAACTTCATACCTCCGTCCCTGGTCAAAAATCAAAAAAGGTTCCTGATCCCAAGTACATCTTTAATGAAATACCTGACGGGTGCGCTGGGCGTTCTAGAGAAACAAATTACTAATGTGGAGGAGGCCTTAAACAAAGAGTTGCAAACCCTGACAATTAACCGGAATGCTAGGACACCCACACATGACCAGCAGAAAGGGGGGATAGTATCCCTAGCAACAAATGTGGGTCTTTCTAATGGTTCTAATGGTTGTGTCCAGTCAGTGAGTGACGAAATTTCTTTAATCGATCTTGACGTCGCAACATTACCCCCACCAAAACGACCATGCAAATTTAAGAAAAAAGAGACCCCTATAGAATTACCTCCACTGATACATGAGGTTTCGATTACACCAAAAACCCCAATTTTTAATCCTGGGTTAAACGTGGGATAGGATTCCACTGTTGCTATCAAAGCTAAAGAGCGCACATCTTGCTCCAAAAATAAAAATAAAAACAAAAGCAAAGGTCAAAATTCTAACAGTATGCCAGGGATAACAAATATGCTTACCCAGTTAACTTCTTTTGTTAAAGAGTCCATTGGCACCCTGGTTTCGAGATTAGAAAAAATTGAATCAGACTTGGCATCAATCTCGAAGTCCCTTATGGAGGGTTTAGATAATAACTGTAACCAGAAAAAGGGCACTGGTATTACCACACGCAGAGTGCAGATTACTGACAGAGAGAGAGAGTCAGCTCATTTTCAGATCCCATGTCAATGACACCAACCGCCCCTTGTGGAGAAGTGTGGCTCAGGGGTTAGAGGCGGCAGACCCGGAAGCTGAGATCGGCCCTGGACCAGGGTTCAATTCCCCACCTCGGCGGGTCTTGGGCTCAAAAAATTCCACGGACTCGATAATTCTCGCTCCGGTGCCTTCTCAACTCATGGGTTCACACTCTGCGACTCTGGGCAATAGCTTGCTTAATCTCCACAACGGCCCCTCGCGGCGGGATGCCTGGCTTTCACCTTGTGGATACCCTGCCGGGGTTATCTCACAGGGGAATACCAGGACGGGTTCCCTAAGCAAGCGCCGGGAAACCCTTTGTGGGTAGCTGTGCGCTATATAAGCTCAAATACATTTACATTTACATTTACTACAGCCTCTTTCAAGGCCATCGAGGTGAATGGGGGAGTAAAGGAGGCTAGTGATATGAAAGAGGGTGGTTTACCCCCATCTGATAATGGTCCTAAGTTAAGAAACAATGTGTCTAATGCCCAGGAACCTTTTTCCAACCTCACTAGTCTGAATCTTCCACCAGCCGCTGTTCCTTACACCCTAGTCCTGACTAATGTTCCCTCGTCCCCTGGGGTCGATAAGGAATCCTGGGTCTCCTTGAGGAATAGAACGATTCCATGCTTAGGTGTTAAAACAGGATTGACAGGGAGATGTTTTCAGCATTTAAAATGGTGAAACGCGTTCCGTGGGTGGGCCCCCATAGAAAAACTTAAAAAGGGGATTGTGTTGTTTTGTCCCTAGGATCACCTCCATTAGTTCAAGAAATATTACCTCGAGGAGGTGCAAATGAATTTACGGCTGAGGGCATAAAAGTTTTTCCCCCGGGGTATTTTTATTGGCCAAGAATGTTGGCGAGAAACACTGGTAGGCATAGTAGCCCCCACCAGAATAACAACTGGAGTTACAATTTAGAAGTATCAAATAGGTATGAGCCTCGTATGTCTTTTTATGATTTTATTTAAAATCGAATGAGGTATTTTGACTGAGGTATGAGCCTCTACATTCACTGGAGTAGGTCAATTGACTCCAGGATAGTGATGGACATCAAGCTACTGTAGTTGACTGGGTTGAGGATCACGCTCCCCATTAAGAGCACTGTTTCGGTGGTTGAAAGTTTGACATGGACACAAGATAGCGTAGTGGATCGCCAAAACGGATACTCTCTGAGGCGAGGTGGAAAAGATCTCGAGGTCCTGAATCTAAAGATTATGTCCAAGGCTAGAGACCACATTTTAGAGTGCCTACGCGAAAGGATCGCGTATAAGGATATACTGACTACGTATTCGCAGATTGTATTGTTGATACAAGAAATGCTGAGTCGTCCCCATAAGGCGTTACCCAATAATAAGAACGGTTGGTTTGATACAGCATGTACCAAGGCTTATTCTGCACTAAAGGCTGCTTTAAATAAAACAGATAGGGATTATGAGGAAATCAGGGGGTATAGGAAGGCATATAATTGTGCCAGGAACAAACGAAAGAAGGATATTAAAGATCAGCCTTGGCAGAATCTCTACGAAGCCTCTCTTCGCAGGGATTACTCTTATTTCTGGCAGGCAGTAAAGGCACCGTTCTCTGCTAACAATGGGAGAGCTAGAGTAGAGGTTGCAATTAGTGAGAACTGCTGGGTAGACCTTTTTCTCCTAGGTCTACGGTAAAGAGGGTAAAAACGTTATAATTTCACAAGACCCATTAACCTCGGATATTGTTACCCCTTTTCTCCCGATTGATATTCACTTCACTCATGGCAAAGTTTTGATGGCCATAAATGAGAGCAAAGGCAGAAAAGACCCGGGCCCTGATGGGACTCCGATAGACCTGTATAAACTTACAACGGAAGTTTGATCTCCATTGCTAATCCGAGTGCTCGCAGCCTGTTGTGCCGAGGGCTTTATTAAAACGTGGTCGGAGTCTGTTATTATACCAATTTTTAAAAAGGGGGATAGGGAAAACCCCGCTTGTTACCAGCCTATATCCCTCCTAGACTCATTTATGAAAGTTGCTGGAAGGGTCATTCTTAATAGACTCCAACAGTGGGCCGAGGACAATAATATCTTAAATCCAGTCCAGTATGGATTTAGGGAGGGTAGGGGAACCGTTGAACAAGTTTTAAATTTGTCTTTATTACAGGGGAAATATACTCATGCAAAAGAGGGGAAATTGTTCGTGGTATTTGTTGATCTTACAGCAGCTTTTGACTGTGTTGTCAATAGCAGGCTATGGCAAATTTTGGGGGGCCTGAAGGTCGAGTCCTCCCTGGTGTCATTTTTGAGGCAATTATATGCATGAGCCCCAGCCAGGGTGAGGTACGGCCTAGAGGGAGAATGTACCAAGCCGTTCCGCGTGGAGAGGGGTGTCAGACAAGGTTGTGTACTGGCCCCGTTCCTCTTCTCATTATATACTAACGTCTTGGAAGAGGAACTGGTGGCTAGGGCGAGAGATTCTCCACAGGTTAATAACAAACAGATTGTCTCCCTTCTCTACGCCGACGACAGGGTTTTGATGTCAAGAACCCAACTTGGCTTACAAAGGGCCCTTACCACCTACATTGACTTTATGGATAACAGGGGTTTGAAGCTCAATGCTAAGAAGACCTATGTAATGTATTGTGGTAAGGGAAGGAATAAACAGTGTAGCCTAATAGTAGAAAATGGTAAAATTTAATCTACAAAAAAAATTCCTATCTAGGTATCCTGTTAGAGGATACAGGATCTTGGAGATCTGTGATTAAAAATAGGACCCTCCTTTATAAGAGATCAACTGCATCTGTGAAACTTTCCGCGAAGAAGAAGGCCCCCGGGAATCCTATTAAGAATGTATCAAGCTAAATGTTTAAGCATAGCTACGTATGGGGTGGGAATCTGGGGGTTTATGACGTTCCCTCTATCCAGGTAATAGAAAATGCTTTTTTGAGATTAATATTAGCTGTCCCTCAAAGTTCGTCGGTTTTTAACTGTCACACGAACTGGGGATATCCCATATTGCCGATGTGATTAAAATGCAACCCATGTTACTTTAGCACAGAGTCTGGACGTCGCCCTATTTAGTGTTCAATAGAGACATTATAAAAGACTCCGTGGGATTAGAACTATCTGGAAAAATTCCCTGGTTGAATTATATAAGAAAGCTGTCTAATGATCTAGGGAGATCAGATATTTATACTAACCCGGATTCAATGTGCACAATATCTAGAAAAGAGCTCAAAGCTTTTTGTTTAAATCACTTTGAGTCTCTAAGAATTGGGCTGGAAATTAATAAATGCACAGTGCTTCGGCACCAAATGACATTGGCCTGAAGCTCTATCCAACCATACTTAGTATGGTGCCTAGGTGGTTACGATAGATATGTCCTGACCAGGTTCAGGTTCGACTGTTTTCATCGTCTAGTATCTTTCCCAGCCACAAACGATTAGTCTAGGCAGCTCTGCCCAAGTCCGTGTGATAATCTATCTCCTCAAACTACAATGCATGTGATTTTTTTTTTAAATGTTATGCTAATGAACGTGCAAGATGGATTATCCCTTTTTTAAAGCAAGGAGCATGGCGGCAATGTCGTCCGGCCTTTTTATTCTTACAAATACTTGAACATGTGTATGGTATTGGAATCATGACTGTTTTTTTGAAATGTATATTAAGAAAAAGGAGAAGCATACATTTTTAACTGTTTTAATAATTGTAACAATCTGTGATTTATGGGGGCAGCTGGTTTTGTAATGCACTTTTAAAAGATACAATGTACATCTGAATTGTTTTTGGTATTTTTGCCTTTTATGATTTTATCTAGTACTTAAAATCGAATAAAGCATTTTCTGAATCTGACTTGTTTCTTCATGCATAGCTTGCTATCCAGGACGATGCCGATGTAGTGGGCATCGTCTGTTGGGGCGGGGGGTCAGCTGAGTTCTGCAGACCACCACGTGTTGTTCCATGGTGAGGTGTTATTCCCAAACATGAGGACTTTGGTATTGTCCATGTTGAGTTTGAGACAGTTGTCCTTCATCCAGTCCATGATGTTCATCATGCATCTTAGGAAGTTGGCGTTGGTGGCGAAGGGGTCGTCGGACAGTGAGAGGAGCTGGATGTCGTCGGCGACAGAGATGATGTTGAGTCCGTGCGATCTGACAGTGTCAGCCAGTGGGGTCATGTAGGTGTTGAAAAGAGAGGGGCTGAGGGACGATCCTTGGGGGACTTCGCAGATGATCTTCTTGGGCTCCGAGGTGAATGGTGGGAGACAGATCCTTTGTGTTAGAGGGTGAGGTACGAGGTGATCCAATTGAGGGCATCTCCCTGGATCCCAAAGTGGTGGAGTTTGTTGATCAGGATGTGATGGAAGATGGTGTTGAATGCTGGGAACAAGTCCAGCAGGATGAGTGCATTCAGTGCATCCAGGAAGGCTCTGATGTCATCAGTGGCTGTGATCAGGGCCTTCTCATGCTGTGGTTAGCTCAAAATCTGGATTGGAAGGGGTCCAAGAGGTTGTGGTCTTCTAGGTGTTGGGTGAGTTGCTGGTTGATTGCATTCTCAAGGACTTTGGTTGGATAGGGGAGCAGAGAGATGGGCTGGTAGTTCTTAAGATCGGCAGGGTCGGCGGATATTTTGTTTTTGGAAGGGTTCACTTCCAAGTGTTTCCAGTCCTCCGGGAAGGAGGCCGCGGTGATGGGGATGTTCATGACCTTCCCGAGGTCATTGCTGTTTGTCTTGAATCTGAAGGTTGAAGATGTAGCGGGGACAAGCGTCCGTGGGTGCTCCAGAGTTCATGAAGTTCATGAAAGAGGTGGTGTCTTGCGTGGTGAGGAGATCCCAGTGGGTGAGCAGGATTTCGGGGTTTGTGCTCGTGGATGTGATCTGTTTGATGCTCTCGGCGGCGGAGGGTTGATGTTTGAAGTTTTCGAAGATGGCCGAGATCTTGTCGTGGAAGAAGTCAGCAAGGTTGTTGCATAGTTCCAGGGCGGGTGTATGGAGTGGTAAATGGTGGTCAAAATACATTTTCTCTTCAAACCAGCACCCTGCTACTATCTTGCAAGAATTTTGTAATCAAGTTTAAACTTTAGGGTACAAAAGTAAAATGAGGCACCAGCAAACCACATATGAAAGTATACGCTCAATTTCGCAAAGTTTTTGTGAAATTTTAGACACTACGCCAACATCATCCACTATTCTACTCTGGAAATACCCATGGCACTATAACGGCATTAAATTGAGAATACATTTAATTTTCCTCGGGAAGAACCTCTGCAACGTCTATGTGCCCACGAAGGCAAGGTCTCTGGCACAACCTGGCAATACCAATGGCATTACTTTGAAGGTATAGTCTACACTTACTTGCTCTCTTGGATCACTTATGTCACTATCTTGCAGCACACATGACACTGCTCCTGAAGTCCTAAAGATACCATTACGGCAGAACCTGCCAGAAACTCTGGCAGCACATTGGAAGGTGAGCAGTATCCCTGATACATACGCATAAGCCCTGGATCATGAGCAGTAAGCCACAGCATAATGAGCAGCTGCACTCATGTCATACTGCACATCAGCCTTGACAGAACGAGCAAGAACCTAGGCAAATGAGTAACAGGCCTATCAAAATGAGCAACAGGTCTGGCAAAACGAGCAACTGGCCTGGCAATATGAGCAACTGGCCTTGTAAAAGGGGCAACAGCCTTGGCAAAGTGAGCAACAGCCCTGGCAAAGTGAGCAACAGGCATGGCAAAATGTGCAACAGTCCAGGCAAAATGAGCAGCAGGCCTGGCAAAATGAGCAACAGTCATGGCAAAATGAGCAACTGGCCTGGTAAAAGGGGCAACAGCCTTGACAAGTGAGCAACAGCCCTGGCAAAGTGGGCAACAGGCATGGCAAAATGAGCAACAGTCCAAACAAAATGAGCAACAGGCCTGGCAAAATGAGCAACAAGCCTGGCAAAATTGGCAACAGGCCTGGAAAAATGAGCAACAGGCCTCGTAAAATGAGCAACTGGTCTGGCAGAATGAGCAGCGTATCTAGAAAAATTGGCAACAGCCCTGGCAAAGTGAGCCACAGGCCTGGCAAAATGGACAACAGTCCAGGCAAAGTGAGCAACAGGAATGGCAAAATGGACAAAAGCCCTGGCAAGATGAGCAACAGGTATGGCAAATGGACAATGGCCCTGGCAAAATGAGCCACAGCCCTAACAAAATGAGGTCTGGCAAAATGAGCAACAGGCCTGGCAAAATTAACAACACGCCTGGCAAAATACGTAACAGGCATGGCAAAATTGACAACAGCCTTGGCAGAATGAAGCCTGGCAAAATGAGCAACAGGCCTGGCAAAACGAGCCACAGGCCTAGCAATATGTGTAACAGCCCTGGCAAAGTGAGCAACAGCCGCCCTGGCAAAATGAGAAAGAGGCCTGGCACAATGACCAGCAGCCCTGTCAAAATTAGCACAGCCAGAAAACGGGATGAGAAACAATCATGGCTGACTATATAGTAATGTGTACATAATAAACAGCGTGTGCCGCAGAGTGAAGCATCCCAGACACTCGGGTGACATCCTTCTCACATTAAGTAGCAGAGCTAGAATGTTGAGCAGTGACGCTGGTACAAGAGAGGTATCTCTGGGACTGACAGCTGCCACCGTGGCACATAAAGACCAGCTGCCTTGCTTGATCTTGATACACAGAGCAGCAGCCCTGGCCGATTGTCTGCTGCTCCAGCACAAGGTGGACCACAAACAGCATGCATTGCTCATAGCACTCTGGCACATAGTGCTGCCGGGTGGCTCATGGCCTGCAGACCTCCATTTACTCAGATGTCTGGCACTATGAGAACAGCCAAGTAGCCGAACTGGCACAATGACCCCTAGCTGTGGCGCAGCGGTCAGTCCCCATGGCATAAGGCAGGTGGATGACAAACAGAGCAGCCGAGGCCTGCTGGAGCAGCATCACTGGACCTATCGACAGCCATGACCTATGAAATCAACATCTGTGACTGCCTGGGCCACTGGGGAGCACCACTAGATTACACCGGCCTCACGCAGGAATGCCTGACCCACAACCTTATTCAGTTCCTTGGAGTGTTTAAGTGGCATTCCAGCAGCATACCCGATTGTTTTTTTTATGTCCTAGAACATTAATTTTAATGGTTTGTTTACTTGGAAATGGAAGATGATGGAAATGGCATTTGCTGCACCTTGTTTAAAATTGTTGTTATTCTCCTAGCGCCAGATTTATGCAGGATATTTTCTGCTGTCGCACAGTGTTCTAGACAGGCACGGTTTCTCTTGTAACATTAATATTTTTCTTGTTTTGCTCCCAGTGTCCCTGGCACAAAAATGTGTTGACTGAGGTAGAGGAACAATGTGCTTGCGTCCCTGGGGCCATCTTAGAGGGTTAGCTAAAAGTTCCCCTTTAACCTCGAATCTGAAAGCCATGTCTTTTCAGCCTTCATTTAAGGAAAATCATTCACAAAAATATTCCATTCCACAACCGCAGCAGACCTTAAAGTATTATTACATTTTATGTACACTCCCAAAGAAAGGCGAGCAGGGGTGATGAAAGTGACAAGCCACATCACTGTACCCTTCCTCGCATTTCTGCGCTCTCATTTGTTTTGCAGATATATTTGGAAGAAGCACGCATGGGAAGGCAAACTGTGTAGTTATATTTGTATATTTATTGCACTCGTTTCCACACCCTAAAAAACTCCCGTGGGACGTAAGGGCTGGTATTTTGCAACGTGGGACTGGTATTAACAAGTCTCCTGAGCCTGCTTTTGGTACCCGCCCAGGAACTTCTGTCTCGCTAATTGAGGTTGTCTCTTCCCGCTGTACGTCTCAATGCACAACGAAGCCTTTGAAACATATTGCGCGTGGTAATAGGTGCACTCAGGCCTGAATGTGTTATTTCATGTTTAACGTCATATTTCCGCTGTTTGCACATGCCAAAGACATTTGGGGCCAGATGTATCAAGATACACTTTTGCGACTCTCAAATAGCGATTTTAAAGGAATCGCTATTTGAGAATTGCAAAATGGTATGTATGCAGAAATTCGCTATATTTTAGCGATTTCTTAAAATTCCTTAATTGCGATTAGCAAATTGCTAATCGCAATTAAGGTATAATTTCCCATTCATTTAGGAATGAATGTGAAATTATTCTCAATTTGCAATTCGCAATTTGCTAATCGCATATTGAGAATAATTTCAAGGGTGCAAGGGTGTCCAAAGGACACCCTGTTGCACCCCTGAAATAAGCATGGGTGCACATGTGGTGCACATACATGCCCTAAGGGCATGTATGTGCATCACATGACACTTTGAAAAATTCAAAAATTAGCATTTTTCAAGAAATTCGCAAATTACCACCAACTTGAAGTTGGTGGTAATTTGCTATTCCTTAGGGACAATTAGCAATTTTTTTTGCATCATACATTGCATTTAAGGAATCGCAAATGTTGCGATTCCTTACATGCAATCGCAAAATAAGGAATCGCAAATTTGCGATTCCTTATTTTGCACTATAATTTGCTACATACATACCATTCGCAGAATTTCGGCGTTTGCGAATCCATTTGAGCTTCAGACATCTGGCCCTTGGTCCCAGCAGACACGTCATGTTATTTTTATTCAAAAGTGAGGAACTAACGTTGCGTCTCAAAAAAAAGTGCTGACGGTTTTTACTTGGCACAATCATGTCTAAATTTCATTCACCACACTTTTCGTTAGCATTGCAAGGCATATTACAGAAGATAATTCCTGATCTGAGCAAAAAACGTGACAAAAGGAGATAAAACAGGGAAGTAAAGGCAGAACTTTGCACATTTGCTATCCCCCGTTCCTAGGGTTGAGCCTTCGAGAGCGTGTGTTAGCGCATGTATCTCGTTTGCGAGACACTGTTGTTAACAAAGAGTGCTTGGAGCCCGCCAGTTGCCTACCATTGTTTGGCTTGCGTGGCACTCTTCTTTGCAGCCTCGTAATTTATCAAGGCAGGCATAACATAATTTTCGTTCTTCTCTATGGAGCAGGGAACAAGCACTGATTGATTCAACTTAATCAGTGCCCGTCCTCTGCTCCAGATGCGATTGTGGTAGAGCCCAACAATATGGCCAACCGGATGCTCTCCAGAGAGCAGCCCCAGTGACCGGCATTTTCGGAGAACAGTTGTCTCCCACCGCGGACCAGTTATTTGCCTGGCCGCACTCGCGCTCCCGGTTCCATTTCAAGACGCGTGATGTTAGTGCACCCGCCTTGAAGGCATCCGGTTGGCCATATTGTTGGGCTCTATTCAGATCCAGCAGATTGCACCTTGATTCACTGCCTTGGACCTATGCCATATTTATGTTATTCTACTCCAAACCATGCAAATAATTGCAGAGATACAGACTTGCCTATACTGAGTAATCCCAAGACTTGGGACTTCATTAAAACTCGACTTTACAAACCCTGAAGATTGTGCTTACCAGCGCTTCCACAGAATCTTAAACCAACCTCATCTTGAAGCACAGTGACCCCACTAAGAATCACGTGGGCTCGCGCGCCCCAGCTAGAAGGGCCTCCCTAACTGAAGCCAATACCTTCCCGGACCACCACCTTGGTGTTATAAATAATTATGTTCAGGCAATATTAATTTCTTGTCCTGATGATGATCCCATGATATCTGAGCTAGGGATCGAAACGTCGATCTTAAAGTAATTCATACATGTACTTATATAATACTATTGTGTGTATGAATGACTCCAGGATACACTGCTAATGTATATTTAATGTCAGTGACCTGCTAGCTCACTTTGTTTGCCTGATAACTTTCCTCACTTACCTTTACCCTCTTGCTCTCCCCTTTTTTCTGTATGGCACATGACTGTGCCCCAATTTAACCCTTACCGCTTGGGTTAATTGCTGTATCTTTGACATCATAAACAATTGAACCAATAAACATTCCTTGGCCGGCTGGTCAAGGAATCTTAGACTATATATGATTCCATTGTGATCTATATATATCATTTTTCCCTTATTCTTGTATGCTCAGGACCACTTGTTGTTTTGATAAATACTTGCTACCCATGGTCCCGAGTGATTAAATGGGTTCCCCTTGTCCTCTCTAACCACTCCAATCCAAAACAATCTGCCTCACTTTAATCTGCCCCACTCTAATCCAGAACAGTCTGCTCCACTCCAATCTGCCCTACTCCAATCCAAACCAAACTGCCCCACTCCAATCCAAACCAATCTACCCCACTCCAATCTGCCCAACTCTAATCCAAAATAATCCGCCCACTCCAGTCTGCCCTTCTCAAATCCAAAACAGTCTTCCCCACTCCAATCCAAAATAATATTCAAACCATCTCTCCCCAATCTAATCCACCCCACTCTAATCAACCAGATTCCAATCCAAAACCATCTGCCCCACACCAATCTGCCCCACTCCAATCCAAAACAAATGTTTCCCACTCAATCCAAAACAATATGCACCACTCCAATCTGCCCCAGTCCAATCCAGGCCATCCCTCTCAAATCCAAACTACTTACTCCAACCCACTCCAATCAACCACAACCCAATCCTCCAAATCCACCCCACTCAAATCTGCCTCAATCTAATCTTTCTCACTCCAATTTGCCCTACTCCAATCCAAAACAATCTGCCCCACTCCAATACAAAATAAAATGTTCCCACTCAATCCAAACTAATCTGCCCACTCCAATCAGCCCCACTCTAACTTGCCCCACTCTAATCTGCTCCACTCCAATCTAAAATAATCTTCCTATTCTAATCCACCTCACTGTAATCCAAAACAATCTGCCCCACTCCAATCCAAAATAATCTGCCCCACTCCAATCAACCCCACTCATATCCAAAACAGTCTGCCCCACTCCAATCCAAAACAATCTGCCCACTCCAATCTTCTCACTCCATTCTGCCCTCCTCCAACCCAAAACAATCTGCCCCACTCCAATCTATCCCACTCTAATGCCTACCACTCAAATCTTCCCCACTCCAATCCAATCCACTCCGATCCAAGCCAACCCAACTGAACCCACTCCATTCCAATCCACCCAACCCAATCACCCCACTCCAATCCAAAACAGTGTGCTTCACACCAATCTGCCCCACTCCAATCCAAAACAATTTACTCCATGCAATCAGAAACAATTGTCCCCACTCCAATCCAAAAGAATCTGCCCAACTCCATTCTGACCCACTTTAGTCTGCCCCACTCCAATCGGCCACACTCCAATCTAAAACAATCTTCCCACTACAATCTGCCCACTCCAATGCAAAACAATGAGCCCACTCCAATCCATCCCACTCAAATCTTCCCCACTCCAATCCAAACCAATTTGCCCGACTGTAGTCAGACCCATTCAATCTGCCCGACTGCAATCTGCCCACTCCAATCCGCCCCACTCCAATTCACCCACTCCATTTGCCCCACTCCAGTCCAATCCACCTCACCCTAATCCACCCACTCCATCCTAATTCACTCCACTCCAATCCACCACATTCCACCCCACTTCAATCCAATCCACCCCACACCAAACTAATGCTCCCCAAACTAGGCCAATCCAAACGACCTCAATCCAATCAAATCCACCTCACCCAAATCCAATCCTCCAAAATCCACCCCACTACAATCCAGTCTACCCCACTACATTCCAAAACAAATCTGCCCCACTCCAATCCAAAACAACCTGCCGAACTCCAATCTGCCCATTCCAATCCAAAACAATCTATCCCATTCCATTCTAAAACAATCTGCCCTGCTCTAATCCAAAACAACCTGCCCCACTTCAATCAGCAATACTCAATTCTGTCCCACTCTATCCAAAATAATCTGTCTCACTCCAATCTGCCCCACTCCATTATAGTCCACCCCAATCCAATCCCAATCCAGTCAAATCCAATCCGCCCCACTCCAATCCATCCCTCCTCACCCCACTCCAACTCAATCCAATTCACCCAAATCCAGCCAAATACAATCTACCCCATTTCAATCCACCCCACCCAAATCCAATCCAACCCCAGACCGGTACACCCCACTCCAATCCAATCCACCTCACCCCACCCCATCCAATCCACCCACTACAATCCAATCTACTCCAATCTACCACACACCGATCCAAGTCCACCCCACCCCAATATAATCCACCCCGACCCATTTCAATCCACCCTACTCCATTCTGAGTCACCCCATCCAGTCGACCCCACTCCAATCCACCCCTCTCCACTGCAGTCAAATCATCCCACCTCGCTATGCCCCAAACCAATCCACATCACACCAGACCACTCAATCCAATCCATCCAGCCTGCTACACTACAGCCCACCACACTCCAATCCACCCCTCTCTAGTCCACCCATTCCAATCCACCCTGCTCCAACCCACCCTCTCCAGTTTGGTACAATCCACTACCTACACTGCACTCTAATTCACCCCAGTCCTAATCACCCTACTCTATTTCAATCCACCCTCCCCAATCTAGTCCACCTCACCCCATTTCAATCAACCTCAATCCAATCCACATCAGGTCTACTCTCTCCAATCCAGCCCACTCCTCTCAATCCAGCTCACTCTACCCCAATTCAATCCACTCCAATCTACTCCACTCCAATCCACCCAACTACTTCAATCCACTCCAACCCACTGCACCCTGTTCCACCCCTCTCCGCTCCAGTCCACTGCACGTCACTCCACTCTACGACACTGCACTCTATGACACTGCGCTCTACGACACTGCACTCTACAACACTCTCTGCCACACTCTCTGCACTGAACTCTACTCAACTCTGCAACACTCTACTCTTCCTATTCCATTCTACGACACACTACTTCAAGAAATCCAGTCTACAACACTCTACTCCCCTCGCTCCACTCAAGGATGCTCCACACCACTCATTTGTAGCCATGCTGAACAGCAGCCATACTGGTGAAGAACATGGGAAAACCACATTGCCAAAGCCAATAGCTCTTGTATAGGCAAGACCTAATAGCTTTGCCAATGCTTGTTATATTTTTGCATGCAGTGGTGGTATAACACAACTATGGGCAGCGTATTGAATATGTGTTTCAAAAAGAAAGAGTTTGGAGGATGCATGACTATAACCTTGCCTCAGTACTTCCGGCCCTCCTACAGAAAAGTGTCTGTGTTTCTTTGCATTGTGCTATTGATGCAAGCATGGTGAAAAGCTGTCTTTGACGAACACTCCCCCTAGCCCAGGCTTCTTCCTTGTACAGCTTATAATGATGTTAAACCTCTGTAACCTACCTGTTATCCAGGGCCTTCCGGCCTGTCCACACATGTGCTAAAAAATAATAAACAAGAATTTTAAATGCCCTTTAAAAGAATGTTGCATGGTAATTTGAAGAATTACAAGTAAGTATCATAGGAAAGAATACATATTTGTGTGGAAGCAAAGGACTGTAGAATAATATTGGTGTGGGTTAAAGGTCAGGTAACAGTTACACTAGCAAGCCTGACCTAAAAATCAATGCATGTTAATGGCTGCCCTCTTACCATCTGTACTGCTGCCAGAGAAAAACAACATAAATTATCTAGTTATCTAAGACGCTTTAATAGCATTTCAATGTCATATGTGTGTGCCCCTGAAAGTTCAACCTCTGCCAGCTGGATAAATAATGAAAGTAATTACAGCTATGTGCAGAGCAAGCACTTTTTTGTGGATGCACTCAACATCTGACCAATCAAAACAAGTACTCCTGGCCACCAACAAGTGATCAGAGCCAAAGCCCCTCTCTAGTAATGCACACATACTTGTTTGGCGAGAGATGTGCTGTCAAACCAGATGATAAAAGTGCTACAGGGATAGTGTACAGAGCATGCAGCTCTGTAGAATAACCAGTGTGTGTCACCTGTTTCTACTTTGGGTACAGTTCCAGTAAGTGATTTCCATCTGGCTGCTCATAACTGCATTCGATCAAATTTGCCTGCAGCTCCCCATGGAGATTAGCATTTTGAAGCCAGTTCCAGCAATCCGTCCCCACAGGAACAGCATGGCAAGGTAAAGAGCTGGGAAGAGGGCTAGTAAATTATGCTGAACAGGGTTACCATTGGTAAAAAGGATAAAAACTCCAAACAAGCTGGATGTTTTTTTTAACCTTATTTGCTGAAGATTGTCAGTGATATTTGTTTTTGGTGACAGTTTGAGAGGCTCCTTCCCCCCAGCTTGCAGATTAGGTGAATTAAGGTCGCTCTTTGGGTGAGCCCTGAGAAGGGAGCTCACATTTGCCCAAATGGGGTATCCTTCCTTACCCACCTTACACCTGGCTGGAGGAAGTTAATGTATAGTGTTTGGGTGTCAAGATACTTCCAAAAGAGCCATTTACTGGCCACTCTTAACCTAAGTCATCCTTTGCAGACATTAGTCTTTTTGGAATGATGATACATGCTTGCTAACTGTACCTGTCACTCTTACAAAGGGTTACTGTTAGAAATGGGGGTCTTTAATTGGCGGAGGTAGGTACCTTTGACCTAGTAGGGACCTTTGCTTCTAGTCAGGGTAAGCGGGCTACACTCCTAAAATAACCCCTGCTCACCCCCTTGGTAGCTTGGCACGGGCAGGCAGGCTTATCTCAGAGGCAGTGTGTAAAGCCTGTGTGAACACATACAGTAATACAGTGAAAACACTACAAATAGACACCACAGCAGTTTATATAAAAAGTAATCTTTACTAGACTTAACAAAAGACCAAACAACAAAAATCCACAATACAGTAATCAAAAATATGACTTTAAAATAGTAGAAATAGCTTAGTTCAATGAAGATGGTAAATGTGACACTTTACTCTCAAAGTACCTTCAATGCGTCACGCAATACAAATAAAAGGTTCGCAGGGAAGGTGATGCGTTGGTTCCTTGCTTCGGGGGAGGTGATGCGTCGGTTCCTTACTGTGATCCGGTGCGATGCAACAAGATGGCGCCTCGATGTGATGCGACTATCCGGTGCGATGTGACAAAATGGCGCCTTTGATGCGATGCAACTATGTGGATGCGATGCATGCATGCCCGACGGCCGTGTGGCGAACTCGGTAGACTCTTGAGCCGTGATAGGCCCTGCGACAGGCTTCTCTGGTGATGCGATTGGACCTCTGCGGCGGTGACAAGCTTCTCCGGTGATGCAACATGCTTCGTTGGTAATGCGACAGCTATTGCTACGGCGGTGACATGCTTCCTCTTCGTTGTGTCGAGTTTCCAGGTCCCAGGGACATGCAGTCTCCAGAGGGCCCAAAACAACAGCAGGCACCTCACTGCAGGTAGAATTCCCAACAAGGAAATTCAGGGGGAGCTGGTGGTGGAGTCTTTGTGATCCTGAGACTTCAGAACAGGAGGCAAGCTCAGCTCAAGCCCTTGGAGATCTTCCTCAATATAGTAAAAGTCCACACAAAGTTCTTTTTCTCCCTTCCTTGGCAATAAAGTAACCACTGCAGGCCAACCCCAAACAGCAACAGCTCAGGGGCAGTAATCTTTCTTCAGCTTCTCCGGTTCTTCTCCTTGGCAAAGGGTTTGTCTTGATTCCCAGAAGTGATCTAAAGTTCTGGGGTCTGGGCCTCAATATTTTTACTGCAAAATCCTTTGTTCTCTGAAGTCAGAAAGTGTCTGTGCCCAGCCAAAACCAGTTCTGTCCTCCCTGGTGCAGATTCCTGGCAGGAGGTAGAGACAGCATTGGTGAAAGCAGACCTGGCCCATGTAGCTGAAAGGAAAACTCACCCCCTACTCTCTGTTCTATGAAGGTTCAGGTCAGTGAAAGGAAATCTCCTCCCCCTACTCTCTATTCACTGCAGGTCCTATTCAGCCCAGCCCTGGTCCATTAGACTGCTGGAGCCAAAGCCCTCTCCTGCCCCTGTCACTCACAAACCAGACATGGAATACACAAACCTAGCAGAGGCATGCTAGATGGTTAGGCAAGAAAATACCTACTTTCTAAAAGTGGCATTTCCAAACTCAGAATGTAAAAATCACAAAAACTGTAGATGTATTTTAACATTCTGAGTTCAGGAATACTAAACATTATTTTCCCCTCTTGTTCCCTTGGTCAGTTATGATTATAAGATGATATAATCAAACTGCCCATTCTGGCCTATAGGAACAGATACAATGCAATAGTGAAAAACGGAATTGGCTGTAATTCACTATCAGGACATGCCACACACATCAGGGCATGTCCTACCTTTTACATACAATGCACCCTGCCTTGGGCCTACCTTAGGGGTAACTAATATGTAGAAAAAAGACGGTTTAGGGGCTGGCAAATAAGTGCACTTGCCAAGTCGATATGGCAGTCCCAGACTGCACACAGGCGCTCTGCAATGGCAGGCCTGAGCCACACATTACAAGCTGCTTCTGTGGGTGGCACAACCCGTGCTGCAAGCCCACCAGCAGCATTTGATTTACTGACCCTTGGCACACATGGTGCACTGTTCTAGGGTCTGACAAGTAAATCAAATAAGCCAATCGTGGAGTCACTAATCCATTACAACAATTTACAATAGGGAGCACTTGCACTTTGGCACTGAATATCAGTGGTAAAGTGCCCAAAACATGTAGACAGCAGCAAAAACATAGCAAAATATAGGAGGCAACAGTGAAAGAATGGAAGGGAGACCCACATCAATGGTGCCAGGTCTAACAGTTACATATATATAATCACCAACATTTTTTAATAATTTAAAACTGATATTTGTGAGGGTTATCCCATCTCATATGTCTTTTGTCAGTTCTCAATGTTCCAGTTTGTCAGGAGTGAATATGCATAGTTTCCTACTAGAAAAGCTCAATGAAGTGTCACCTGCACTAGAGCAGAGGATCCAGCGACTCCAAACCCTCTTTGAGGATAGAAGATTAACTCTATACCCTGATTGGCCGACTCTTTGCAATTGTACAATGCACTGGTTGATGACTAATCAATGCCCCTCTGCCAACCGCCCACCTTTGTTACTATAACAATCCTTGAACCTACAGGGACCTCAGGCAGAAGAACTGTATTGAAACTGTGAAGACTTTTTGTAGTCTACTTTGTCTTGGCTTGAAGTAAGCCAAGACGCTGCTGAAACTTTACTCGTATTCCTTGCTTCTGATACCTTTGCCCAGACTGGAGGCAACCAACAAGAACATGAATCATATGGAGTCTAGCTCCAAAACTCCAACAGAGACCTTCAAGTTGGTGTCTCACGGAATACTGAGATTCAACAAAATATGTAGTGTAAATGTAGTGTATCTTGTATAGCGCACAGCTGCCCCAACAGGGCATCCCGGCGCTTGCTTAGGGAACCCGTCCTGGTATTCCCCTGTGAGATACCCAGCAGGGCATCCGCAGGGTGAAAGCCAGGCATCCCGCCGCGAGGGGCCGTTGTGGAGATTAAGCAAGCTATTGCCCAGAGTCGCAGAGTGTGAACCCATGGTTCGAGTAGGCACTGGAGTGAGAATTGTCGAGTCAGAAGACATTTTGGACTCAAGACCCAGCCGAGCCGGGAATTGAACCCTGGTCCCGGGCTGACCTCTGCTTCCAGGTCTGCCTCCTCTAACCAGTGAGCCACCCTTCTCCACAGAATATCGAGGCTGAGTATCGAAAGGTAAGTAAGTCCAAATTTTCTATACATCACTCCACTTATATGCATCATGACTATATATATATATATATATATATATATACATATATATATATATATATATATATATATAAATATATATATTCACTGAAAAAACCATAGGTTTCACACCAGTTATAGTTAGGAATTAGCATTTAAAAAACCTATTAAATTCACTGACAAAACCAGTTATAGTTAGCTGGAAATTTTACTGACATAAAACCATTGAAATTCCCACGTTATAGTTAGTTGGACTCACTATAACTTGCGCGCCTGCAATGCACTGCTGATGACGTCACATATTACATCACTCATGACATGGTCAGTGACATCACTCATGACATCACTGATGACACCATCCTTGTGACAGAGTGACAGACCTAATTTCAGTGTAATGTAACGCTTGAAACAAATATTCAAAAATAGAAACAAACATTTTCAAAAAAATGGAGATACCCAAACCAGTAAAAACAACAAATTCAGTAATTCCACCATCTATATACTCATCCACTCATTCACCAACAGTTCTATATAGTCACTCATATATATACTCACTCATCATATGTAGTGATACACCTATACATCCTGTTACACATCAGCAGTCATCCAAAAGTTACTCACACACATACTCACACATGCACATAAACTATTGAACATCCATTTATTTGCATATACATTTATACACACACTACCACCTTACTTCTAAGGAAACTTACACATACTTACTCTCTTAAACAATCACTTATAGAAACACATACTTATTTAAACAGGAACTCCTACAATCTCTCACTATATATACTATACTCACTTATATACATCAATACTCACATATACTAGATTAAAACATATGTCGTTAGTAATGAAGACACTAGTGAGACAGTCATTCACTCACTAACACACACATATACACACTCGTCCACCCATACAGTCCTGCACATATTCTGTCTTCAAAACACATACAAACAGTGAGTCAGTCACCAACCCCTGCAGCCACTTATACACAAAGAGAAACACTGATACAAACATTTAAATATTTAAACAATACTCGCTAATATATGTATTCACTAAGATACACTTAATAAGCCAGTTAACCAACCAATTTTTGTTAAAAAAAACATCCATTTACACACTTATTTAAACATTTATTCTTCCATCGACCTTTACAAATACATATATAAAACAAATTTATTTTTCAGAAAGACACACATTCACTGGATGGTGTCATCAGTGATGTCATGAGTGATGTCACTGACCATGTCATGAGTGATGTAATATGTGACGTCATCAGCAGTGCATTGCAGGCGCGCAAGTTATAGTGAGTCCAACTAACTATAACGTGGGAATTTCAATGGTTTTATGTCAGTAAAATTTCCAGCTAACTATAACTGGTTTTGTCAGTGAATTTAATAGGTTTTTTAAATGCTAATTCCTAACTATAACTGGTGTGAAACCTATGGTTTTTTCAGTGAATTTCAAAGGTTTTTTAAATGCTAATTCCTAACTATAACTGGTGTGAAACCTTTGGTTTTTTCAGTGAATTTCAAAGGTTTTTTTAATGCTAATTCCTAACTATATAAGACCTGAAAGCCCACCAGGAATCTCCAGTATGCGCCAGGGGACTGCATTGCAGAGAGGTGTAATGAAGCCACAACCCTTTTTACACCTCTCTGCAACGCAGCCCCCGTGCATGTTTGTAGAGGGGGGACTAATTCCCCTTGCATACTGGGGGTCCCTGGATCATATCTGCCCAAACACCGATATTCCGAACGATTGTAAATGACTTTTCTTGAGAAACATTTGGATTTGGATTATCATGTCCTATACTTTGGAATTTTTGAAAGACTGACTTTGAGGATGCTATAAATTACTCAAGTCTGCCCGAATTGTGTGGGTAAAATTGATACCTAGTCACTTTTAATAAGAATATACTTATGTCTCGTCTAACATTTGGAAGAAATATCTAGTTATATGACAACGGGATACCGACATAACTTGAAGGAAATAAGAACGCCCTGAAGAAGTTCTGTTGTACAGAACGAAACGTTTCGGCTGGCGGTGGTACATAAACTTAAGGAAAATAAAAGCATTTGAATATACACCAAGATTCAGCGCTTCAATAAGTACTCTAAGTGATATGATTTGATTGGACTCATTGTGAAAGTGGTGCTGTGCCAAACTTTGGAATATTCTCCACTACTCTCTACTACTTACTCTCTCCTACTCTCTACTACTCACTCTCTACTGCTCTCTACTACTCACTCTACTACTTACTCTCTACTACTCTCTACTACTCACTCTCTACTACTCTCTACTACTCACTCTACTATTCACTCTACTACTCTCTACTACTCACTCTGCTACTCTCTCTACTGCTCTCTACTACTCTCTACTACTCACTCTCTACTCTCTATTACTCACTCTCTACTCTCTACCTCTCTACCTCTCTCTTCTTCTCTCTCTACTAATCTCGACCTCTCTACCGCTACCTCTCTACCTCTCTACCTCTACACCTCTACCTCTCTACCTCTCTCTACACGCACACATATAGACATATATGCATATATATATGTGCATATGCATTTATATATATGTATGTGTATGTATAAAAAAAACAACTAAACATTTTTTTTTCTAAACAGCTACTTTTAAAACTGTCATTCTTTTTTCCCATGGTACGCTCCCGGGTACGCTCACCCGTGCGCGTACCGGGCGCTCCCCCCGCGAAAATCAAAAAAAAAAAATTTTTTTTTTTGCCTTGCGGGGCCCTTTTATGGCCCCCACATCAAACCTAGGGGGTCAGGGGGGGTCTACTCTGCCCCCTTATGTTCATTTCCCTCTTTGTTTTGGCCACCTCTTGTGTCTCGATTTTACCGAGACACAAGATGGCGGCCGCTCCGGACTGTTTAGAATGTTTACAGACACCCGAGAGCCAATCAGCTTTCCTCGCGCAAGTCGCGTGGCGCGCACGGTACGCGCACCCGTGCGCGTACCCGTGCGCTGCTATAGATATATATATTTTTTTGAACCTTAATTACTCAAAATCCACTGGAGCACATATCTTGAGACATAGCAAAGGCACATCGGGCTACCAGTCCCTACAATTTTGCCAAGTTTGGTGGAAATCCATTCAGCCGTTCGGGCTAAAAGTGAAATCGACCGCCCTATGGAAATTAACATGGGGAAAACGCGTTTTGGGACCCCCCTTTTATCTCGGCCCCCGCTTGACGAATCCCCCCCAAACTTTCAGGGAAGGACCGGACCGCCATGAGACCATTTTCCTGAAAATTTCAGGCAGATTCGTCAACCGGCGCCAAAGTTATTCAAAATAGAATGTTGAGATTTAACATTGAAAATTATCCTAACTATAACTACCTACTGGCGACCGCCAGTAGGTAATATATATATATATATATATATATATATATATATATATATATATATATATATATATATATATATATATATATATATACATATATATATATATATATACATATATATATATATATATATATATATATATATATATATATATATATATATATATATATATATATATATATATATATATATATATATATATATATATATATATATATATATATATATATATATATATATATATATATATATATATAAATATATCCAAGCTACCAAGTACCCAAACGTACTAGGAGCACCCGGACCTCAGCTGCACACAAGGAGCTTTAAATGGTAAGCACGCCTCCAGGACAACGATTCCTTTCACTGTTCAAACTGCCCTGGATTCCTGTCGCGTTTCGGAGTGTCCCCACTTCTCTTCAGAGGCTTTGGCAGTTTCGAAAGAGCGCGTGAGGCACCACCCCCTTAATTGCATTGATGCACGCCCTGGATGGGATTAATGGGACTTGCAGTGCCTCACGTCGCGCAAATGTTCAGCTGGCAACCTTTCAATCCTACAGATAGGCCTCGCTGTGAGGGATTCATCCTAATTGCACAGGAGGGAACGCCGCAGCCCATGCGGACGTTCCCTCCTACTCAGGGCTCGCGGACGGACGCAAGTCCGTCCGCGATCGTAATGTGCCCCTTAATGTGCTGATAATTCTAGTTTTGGGTTCTACTTCGGGTGGTTTAGCTTTGTTCTCAAGCATACTTGATCTTGACTTATCCTTGACTTTGTTCCTTGCTTTAGTTAAGACCCACTCTGGGTACCCCCGCTTTCTGAATCTGGAAAGCATTTTAGTCTGTTCTAGCTCAAACAGTTCATCTGTGCTACAGTTTCTTCTTGCCCTCAGTAGCTCTCCGCATGGTATGCTCCCTTTGAATGTATCCGGATGAGCACTGAGGGCATGAAGGAGACTATTTGCTGCAGTTTTCTTCCTGTGCAGTTATGTACCACTAAACTGGGCAGGAAGGAAACTGCAGGGTTGTGGGAAAGTGGGGTCCATCAAACGGTGGCTGAGAAAAAGGGAGGGGTCCACAAAACACGTTTTTCCCATTCATTGTCCCGTAGGAACTTTAGACACAGCTACAACCCATACTGCTAAATGAATTTATAACAATGTTGGCAGAAAGCTAGATCTTCGTCTAGGGAAGAGTGCTTTTTTGATTTGGTGTAAATCTGTTTAGTATTTTTTTTAGCAATTAAGGCTCAAATACTTTGTATATATCACGTTGTGGATGATCTACAAGGCCAACAGATCTCATAGTGAGATCTGATTGGCTGCCACTTCAACAAGGAAGTGACGGCAGCTATCTTAGGACTCGAGACCCCATCCCCTGGGCCGAAATCTATAAAAAAGTAGAGATGGACCTTGCAGGCTCCCTCCTTGAGCCTTAAAGGCCCCATCCCCCAGGGGTGAAAATAACTTCAAAGGGAGGGAGCCACACAACCCCCCTATGTGTGCCTTTTATGGGCACAGGGACCCCATCCCCAAGGGCTGGCTCAGTGACTGTGTTGTGGGGCACGCCCACCCATGGGATATAGTAGTTTCCATGCCCACACCAGTGCGGGCAGTGAAATATAGGTTTGCTTTGGTTTGGCAGGAGCATTTTCTAAATCTCCTGCCAAATGGGATCCAAACATTCACATTTACTCCCAGCTGGAGGCAGATTTATAGATGCTCCCGCTGGCTGGCTGGGAGCAGAGTTGTGCTCTGTTCCCATGCCCGTACTGATGCAGCAGGGAAACAGAACACATATCGCCCCGCCTGGAGAGAGCATGAATAAAGCAGCTACAATGAAAGCAAGTGCAAAATAGCTCAGAATAATATAAAGCACTATTAATGCTATCATAAATACAATCCATATGGGTAAAGCGAGCTTCTGTTATGTGCAACATTGACCTTATACCATACACTTCATGGGTAGCCGAGTTCATGTTGACTAACAACCACAGATAAAAGGACAACCTCAACTGCACACGGTGTTCAATCTGTATGAACTGTTCAGAGTAAACCAAGGGCCTCATTTATGGGGGTTTGGCATAGGCAGTGCAGCAGGTCACCTTGCTGTGCTGCCCTACGCCAAAGTGAAAGGGCAGGAATGCACTGTATTAATCCAATATGGTGCATTCCTGCACTTTCCCTCTGTCCTGACGACGTCTGGACAGCCTAGTGCAAACGCAGGCAGCCGGGCATCCTGGTGCAAGGATGCCTGTGTTGTCGGCAGGATTGTTTAACCCCTTAAGCACTGCCGTCGGCCAACGGTCGTCTCGAGCACTACCTTGCCAGTGCTGCGCACGACCGTTGGCCGACGGGCCAGCGCTCATTATTCGAACGTTCAGCACTCGGTGCTGAACGTTCGACGCAGCAAAGAGGCTAAGTGCAGAAAGGGACATCATCCTGAACAGAAATAATACAAAGAGGCATGTTCCTCTTTTTAAGTGTGCAGCAAAATGCAACACACATAGAAAGAGGAATAAACATGGAGAAATAAAGTTATTTCTCCTCATTACCCCTCATCTCAGGAGCTATAAGGATTTGGCGCTACCCCGGGTTTACATGGTCTTGTGAATCTGGGGAATCCTCAAATTCCATTGTTTTTGCAGGGGAACACCTACTGCAACGCCCATGGAATGCCTCTGCAGCACAGAGTAAGGCAACGCTGCGATTTGTGCTGCCTTGCCGTACTCCATATCTATGGGGTGATTCAAAGCTTTATAGATATGATTTCAAGGTTTGCCCCACCAGAGAATTACAAAAAATGACACTAGGGTGGTGCAATGGCCTCAAAAATATGCCCCCAAGTTCCTCCAGATACTCAAGCCCTGTTACATAACTAATCTTCTAATATCTTTTTTTAGTTCAAAATGTTAATGCTGTCACTAAGATATTCACCTAACTATAATGTCGCTGGCTGTAACCTTGGTTTTTTCCAGTGAATATATATATATATATATATATATATATATATATACAAAATTATTTTTATTCATTTAAATAAACAAACGTTAAACCTTTTTTATAGTAGGAATACTTTATTTATTCTGTCCATGCAAACCAAACCTAAACTAAAGTACATAGGTTACAAATTGTTTTCATGGTGCGAAGATGTGGTGTTGGGAATAGTATATCTATACTTCCTCAATATACACTTACCTTTCAATATTTTGTCCCTTAAGATGCTGTCTGTCCACGATATTCCCATATCACAATATTTCTATGCTCGATATTCTGTGGTACAATCTTTCAAGTATCCTGAGCCCACTGTATCCTTCACTTCAAAATGGAAGCAGCCTGGTGAGAGTTCAACTGTTTCAGGACCCAATGCTCATGAACATCTGCTGAACCCCACCACCCCTGCACCCACAAGGGTGAAGTGCTGTCAAAGAGATTAACATTAGGTGGTAAAAATGGTGGTGAAACAGACGGCCCAGTATGCCCCTTGATTTACCACCTTTTGTCATTTTTAGCATCATCTCCAGTGCCCTATTGGCCCTGCCGAGCATGGAGGCCTGGCACACTGTTGGCAAGCAAGCTAGATGCCTCTCAGGATCTTTGTGGTCTATATTGACTCAGCCTCCCGTGCTATTGGTCAGTTCTCACCACTGAGGCCAGCATCCCTCCATCAGTGTTTAATTTGAGCCAGTGGTTTCCGGTGCTTAGCACCAGCACTTAACGGTCAACACCAGCACTTTTGACATTGTACCACATGGTGCCACAGTCTAATTAAAAAATGAGTGCACTGTAAATGTGTATGTCTTGTAAAGCGCACTGCTACCCGGAGGCGTCCTGGCGCTATAGACCGCTGGGGAACCCGTCCTGGCTTTCCCTGTGAGATGTTCCCTCCTGGGTATCTCCAAGGTGAAACCAGGCATCCCTGGCGTTTGTGGGGGGCTGTTGTGGAGATGAGGCAAGCTAATGCCCAGAGTTGCCAAGTGTGATCCCTGGTAAGAGTAGGCACCGAGGCGAGAATTATCAACTCCGCTGACTCTGGTTCACGACCCTGCCACATCAGGAATTGAACCCTGGTCCAGGCCGTCCTCTGCTTCTGGGTCTGCCACCTCTAACCAGTGAGCCACACCACTTCCACTCAACAACCTTTGTTTATTTAGTCAATATACATTAAAAATACCTGCTGCCGACACCATTCTTATAGTGTTGAGCACCTGGAATAGTGTGAATGTTCACACTTTTAGTAGTGCTGGTTAGCAGTTGTGTTGATACTGTTATTGACAGCACTGGCAGGGGCAATGGATAGTACAAGCTGCAGTGGCCTCCTAATGAGGGCCCCGGCACATGTTTTTTACAATCAAGAACTACCCTGCATCCTACCCCAACACCCATGTATGACCTTCAAACTTTGTATGCTTGCCTTGCAAGTACCGGTGATACTTTTGTTGCCCTTGTATTGTTGTTTCTTTCCTTATTCCAATGTTTGTGACAATGGTAGCATATCCTAAAATGACAACTGATGAAGTAATACTGTCACAAAAGGTTCCTCATTGTGCAACATAATTCGACTGTCTTGCCACATAATTTAGGAAACCCATCCACATAATTAGCTTTTCTGCTGCTGCATACCAGGCAATGACAGAAGGGCTGGTCTGACAGCCAGTGTGTGGCCAGTTTTTTTTAAATCTGTTTGTGGGCTGTTCGGTCGTTTTTTTACTATTTCTTTCAACCACAAACTTTGTCCGCAGAAAGCACAAATATAGAGTGACTCTCATACAAATATAGAGTGACTCTCATAAAATGCAAAACACCTGTTCAACTTTTCTTTACAAGTTCAAGACGGCTCCAATTTGCAAACGGGAGGCACTTTTTTTTAGCTATTTAATTCACTAACGAGGCAGGGCCGCTTTTATTTTGGTGCGGGACCTATTTTATGTCCACCCCTGTTCTCATGTAAATAAAAAAAACTGGTTCCCAGATAAATCGCTCTAGTGCCATTGGTGCAAATTCAGGCTTTGCAATAACCCAGAAATAAATAAACAAGTGAACGTTTCTCTATAAAGCACTGGCCCCTCGCCGATGGTCTACGCCGGTATGTTTCACCCTGACCAGAATGGCTGCAGTCCTTGTCAAGCACACGTGTCGCGTCTCCCGCCACCTGCAGGACTCCGTCGCAATCCCGAAACCAGCGACATTTCTCACGTAACATCTGGCAGCCGAGAGATATCTCCGCCTGGCACCAGTCCCAGAATATTATGGGCTGCCGGTTCGCAGCCAAAAAGTCGGGAGGGGCAAAGTCACAGCGTGTGATCTTCAAGTGGGAAGAGAAGCAGGAACTTGGAAGCAGCGCGCGCGAGCTTTCCAGCTGCACAGACCCCGCGTTTTCTGTTTGTGTGATGCGGCACACGAACATTTATCCCCACCAGGTAAGAACTTTGATGTGCTCGCACAAAGCCGTGGCCCACCCACATAAAAAACTTCGAGAAGTGCTGTTTTGTGTAGAAATCTTTGAAACTGAAGTTAGGCTTCATCTCCTGCTGCCAGGAGAGAGACACTTGCATCGCAAATAAACAACGTTTTGGGACTGCCATTTGGAATAGATGGCCCACTCTTGTTTTCACAATTAGCCTAACATCAGAGGTTTGCATGCTTGTAAGCACCTTTTATAGGTCGAGGCTGGACAGCGCATGCACTGTGCTGGGAGGTATGCTGTATGGCAGTGGTTACCAAACTTTTGGCTCCTGAGGACCCCCACTGAGTCACTACTGGAAGCCGGGGACCCCCAAGCAATTTATATGATTTAAATTTCAAATATTAAAACAGTAACTCGAAAAAAAACACACGTGTGCACACAAAATAAATACCCAAATACTAAGGATTTTGGGGGCAGATGTACGACCATTTCATTTAGCGCCTCGTAATGGGTGACACATTGCGAGTGGCAAATTTTGAGTCGCTAAATGAAATGCAACAGTGTGTTTGGGATTCCCAAAGGGGTCGCAAATTGCGAGGCTCATTAATTTTAATGAGCCTCTCGCAATTTGAAAATCTATAGGGAATGCCAGCCCTCCCAGGGATGGTGGCCTTCTGGGCTCAGCAGACCACCATGTCTGGGACCACTTTTAAATAAATCAGTTTTTTTTTAATGCAGTCCGTTTTCCGTGCAGTTAAAAAAAAAAAAAAATGAAACGTTTTCGTTTAATTTTGCATGCATTTGCAAAGGGGTAGGAGTTCCCTGTGGACCCCTTCCCATTTGGAAATGCATTACTATCTACTTGAAGTATATGGTAATTGCGGGTATTTTGTGACCGCAATTGTGGTCGCAAAACATTTGTACATGGTTTTGAGACTCGCTATTTGAAAGCGAATGCCCCTTCCAAATATCAAATCGCAAAACCTATTTAGCAAGTCGCAAAAAAATTGAAATTCGTGAATTAGGCTATGTACATGGCCCAATAGGTTTTTGCATGCGCAAACGGGTTTGCAAACTTGTTGCGCATATAAAAGCGGGTAGTACATCTGGCCCGTTGGATTTTATATTGAAGGAATTTGCAAAAAAGAAAATAAATTAATGGGAAGGTTGGTCCTGCATCTTCGTGACTAACTTTTTAATTGTTGGTTTTATTTCTCAGTACAAGGCTTTTTAGAAGCATCAGGATAATGAATGACTGGGAAAAAACATTAGCAACTAACTGGTACCAATCAGATTGCAAGCAGCTCTTTGATGACACTTATGAAGTGCACAGTAAGAAAATAGTCTCTGTGACAAAAGCAGTAACCAAGGACCTATGCACATAAAAGACTGCTTTTTAAAATGCATGTTACACGTTCTTTGCAGTAGGCACATTAACCCTCTGTGCTACATTAGTTAAGTCAAAGCTGCCACTAAACAAAACTCTTATCTCTCTCCAGCAGATACATTAATCACTGGCATTATTTTGACACTTTTATTGTTGCTCTAAAGCTGCTAATTATTACAAGAAACTTTGCTGTGCTTTTAAAACTGCTGCCTACGGACCCCCTGCGAATGTGTCACAGACCCCTGGGGGTCCGCGGACCCCAGTTTGGGAAACACTGCTGTATGGAATAGAAGCTCCACCCATTTCCCCGCCCACCTTTTTCAATTGGCTCCTGTTACAGTCCTTTCAAAATCGTTGCTTTTCATTCATGAATAGGCTTATTAGTCTCCTACTTGGTACTGCCTTGTCTGCATTTGTAACCTCCCATAATGGCTGGACTTTTTACTTGTGTTGTTACACGGTCTGCGTTATTTAGTCAGTGAGCACTATTTTCTTTTAATGGTCTTTCCCTATTCCACCCACGAAGTCGCAGCATGGCGTCTGCTTTTACATTGTTCATATTAATGTATTTATTTTTGTAATTTGCAGCTCGGTCCGCTTTCGGTCGCGCTTCTTTATTTATGTAATTTGCAGTGCGGTCGTATTCACTTTACCGGCCGTGCCTTTTAATTTATTATAACTTACAGCACGGTCCGCTTTCACTTTAGTGGCCGCGCTTCTTTATTTAATTAAATTGCAGTGCGGTCCACTTTCACTTTAGCGGTACAGAAACAGGCTTTCTTTATTGGGTTTTTTTGTAAGTGAAAGCTCCCCATACCGCCCTTTCACTTTAATGTTGGCTGCGCCCCTTTCTTTAGACGCTGCTCACTGTACCCTGAATATGGTGAGCAGCGTCTAAAGAAAGGGGCGCGGCCACTATAAAAGTGGTGTCGCATTTACAAGAGTTTGAGGTATCGGCATCAGAAATCACAAGGCCTTTTATATGTGTGCTGCTTTTAAAAACACATAAATAAGAGACATTGTTATTTACAATGTCAATAGCTTAAACTCTTGCAAATGCTAGACCTATTGCAATTGCTTGTTTTGTACAGCTATTACAAACATGAGCATCAAGGTTTGCCCAAGATTACACATCGTGGATGTTTTGGTCCAATAGGGAAGCCAGGGGTAGACCCTGGTAGCAAAATCAGCTCTTTTTAAACTATTTTCCATAATTTCTCAACATTGTAAGCAGATACTGTTAGCCTTGTGCCTCTGAGGTTCACAACTTCCCCTTATCACTCAGAGATAGCACAATTTGCAGGAAGGCACTGGGAAATACGTTCAAAATTCAGGCACTTTTATTTTATTTGTATTAATTGCTTAGGTTACCATTGTAAACTAATAACCAGAGACCACCAAATATTCAACCCAATTGCCCACTCATTGGCAAATTAGAAGCAGAGGATTCAATCAATCTATCAATCAGGTGCTGGTATAGCGTGGCTACTCACATGTGAGAGTGTCAAGGCGCTGGGGGTGGAGGGGCTTTTGGTCCCTCTCAGTGTAGGATCATTCGAAGAGCCAGATCTTAACCCCTTCGCCACTGGCGGGATTCCCCCCTTGTGCTGGGGGGCGCGTACAGTGCCCCCATGCTCATGATGAGGTCAGCTCGTCATGAGCTATGGCGCTCCGGTGGTCATGACGAGCTGAGCTCGTTATGACCGCGCCCGTTCCAATGGAACGTTCAGCACAGCAGGGGAATCAACCCAGCGTGTGAGCGTTCCATCTAACGGGAGTGGTCATGATGAGCTCAGCTCGTCATGAGCACCGGAGCGCCGTGGCTCATGACGAGCTGACCTCATCATGAGCGCTCAAGAGGTTAAGGTCCTTCTCGAATTGGGCACGCAACGGGGATTGCCTGAGGTGGAGTGGCAGGGAGTTCCAGGTCTTGGTGGTGTGGTAGGAGAATGATCTTCCACCGGTTCTGGTCTTGTGGATCCTGGGGACGGAGGCAAGGGCAAGTTGGGCAGAATGGAGTTGTCTGGCGGGTACGTGGATTGCAATGATTGATTTTGGAAATGTGCTGAGGGACAAATTCTGATAGGAAATACTGTACTTGAATACAGATATGTCAATTTATTTTTGACATAGCTCTCACACATAAGCATAAAGGCGCTGATTCACAAAAGCATTTATGAATACAGGAAGTAGTATTACAAGAGTACTCTTTTAAGTAATCAGTGCTTAATTTGATCCAGTGGTTTCCGGAGCTCAGCACCAGCACTTAATCATGAACATTGGGGCTTATAGAACAAACTCGATCCAAAGGTATTGGACTGCGGACACATTCACTTTTGGTAGGCACATGAGTTCTGTTTTATGCAGTGCTTACAGTTGAAATTGGCTGCTGCAAGCTGACTCCTCATGAGAGCTCCGGTAATTTTTTAAAAACAAATTAAGCACTGTATGTACTCTTACATGCCATTGGGAATCAGTCGGAAATGTCAAACGCCTTATTTATGAAAAGTGAAGAACAGGCTCACTACTTTCTGTTTCCTGTATTTATACATGAACATTCCCTGCACATGCCCACTGTATTCCCGTTTTAGATGTTTTGGAGCTAATTTACAAAAGCACAAAAGAGTACTAAAAGAAGAACCACAGGACTACTATTTTACATGTTCCAAAATGTCTGAATAGTGCCTAAGTGCCCTTCTCTGGTAGCACACAAACATATCTTAAATTTGCAAAATTGACTCTAACCCAACTTATATGACTCCTTTTGCAAGCCTGATGCACTGTGGACCAATGTGTGTCACTTTTGAGGCCCTGGAATGGAACACTCTAGTGTATGTCTAAAACATACTCAAAACCTCATTCGGCTCTAAAAAGCACAGTAGCTCCAAGACACTCTGCCTTATAATAGCAAAATATCACTTTACCGCCACCTTATTAGCCAAGACCCTTGGTTCCCAGTGGCGTAGCCAATGTGTCATGGGTCTTAGTCCAAGGAAATGGGCCACCTGGCTGCAGTTTGAATTGCAAAATACGGAAATTATAAGGGCTCATTGGGCCCCTTAGTCATGTGTGCCCTGGTGCCGCTGCACCTGCTGCACCAATGGAAGCAGAGCCCATGTTTGTTTCTCTCTTTCATAAAATAGACTTAGGATGCACCTCCTTCTGTAATACATTAACAAATAATTACTAAGACCTCTTTAACCCTATGGTATTGAGAGCTGCAAATTATTTTCCATATCATATTGAACGTCATCATATTGAACGTGATGTTCCCTGTCTATTCTTGTAGTGCAGAATGCTCCTCCTTCATTCTGAGGCGTGCTTTCCTTGTATCTCCCTTACACCTCATCCCTGATCAGGGTGTAGCTAGCATGTTCACAGCAGGTGCATAAGTGCCAGGGTTCAGGGATACTGGAAGCTAACTATACTCCAATTATGCCTTAGTTTTACTACTGAAGAAGTGGTGAATGAGGCTTACATCTTTCCTTGAATTAGGGCCTCTGGCATTCTTCCTACACAACTGGCCTTACTCTCCACCTCTTACTACTCCTGTCCTTTGACCCCCACCTCCGCCTCCGCTCAATATATATAAATTAGCAGTTATAGTAAGTTAGTGCAACAATGCCCATTAACTGTAAGAACTGTAGATAGCGGCTCTTTTCACTCACCTCGACTTGGGAAAATGTATTTGGATTATATTCATAGTTGGTGGTTTGTAGCTGGGGATCATTATTGCAGTACATTGGACTTAGGTTAACAATCTCTTATTTTGAGGCCAATGAAGTGAACCTTGGGGGTTTCAATTGACTAAAGATGGTTCTTATGATGCTATTTATTGATGATGTTCCATTTGGTGATTATATTGTGTCACGTTGTAAGTTTTAATTAACTGAAAAAAAAGTTTTACCTTACCATAACTTAGAAGTTCCTTCTGAAAATGTTATAGTTTTTCTTCAGATCAATCTATATCTCTACCATAGTCCTACTTCCTTGGGTCCCTAAACAAAATGCAGCTCAATTTTGTACCTCTGTTGAAGCTTTGCTACAAGATTCTATTAAACCTTTTGATCTAATTACTCACTTCTTCAGCATTTTAAATATATTCATTGTCTCTGACCTTATTCGGTAGTGTATAGTGCCAACTGTCTCTAACATACTTACAAACAGGTCTCCAATAGTGGGTGCAAATTGTTCAATGACCTTTTGTCACCTGACTCTCATCTTGGGATTTGACCTAATATACTAATAGGTTGAGTCACAAAATGTCCATTCGGACTAGGATTCAAAACGACCTGCCTAAAGAATAATCATTAGGTAGGTTACTATTCTCAAGCCCTGTGATTGGCTACTGACACCCAGAGGGTGATGTGCAAAGGACCACTGACATCTGTGCCTAAATGGGAAACATTTTTCTTGATCAATCAGGAACCCTTAACTGGACAAGTTCTGCTTTTAGAAAAATATTTTACGGTTTGAAAATAAATCGAGGCTAGATTGCCCTGGTCCCTGGCCGCTCTCTGCTCTCCACCAGGCTCTGACATGATTCCTCAAGGAGTAGCAGTCTTGGGACAGTTTCCCTTTTGATTATCAGATACCAGCCAAACTCTTATGTCTATTTCTGATCAATGTTTTGTGACTTTTTTTGTGTGAATTGTAAATCACTTATACGTGCCATTGCAAATTGCAATTAGGACGGAAAGACGCTACTATAAATCCTCCTAATTGCGATTTTGGCTGAGCCGCTAAACCCAATTTGTGAGCTGGAAAGGCATTTCTGGCTTGCAAAAAGGGGATTGGTAACTGGTAAAAATATTGCAGTTGAAAACCTTGGGATTCTGTGAATCGCTGGATTTGTGAACACAAAAGGGTTTTGGACATCAGCCCCATGTTTTACACAATAAAAACTCAAATAAGACTCCTTTCTATTTTTTGCCAAGTGTTTCTGTAAGAAAGGGCATTTTTATTTGGGGTTTGCGAATGTCCACCTCAAGGAATAGTAGCACTCCTGCCCAGGTGAAACCTCAAAGTCACTAAATTAACCTGAGCTCAGTCCCATGGCAGCTATGGCATAGAGCAGACAGTCAGTCTCAACTTAAAGCAATGTGTGAAGTTTTTATGTATTACAAAACAGTAATAATGTCAAAAACACAAATAAACTGTAATGGGCATGAGGCGGGCAATTTTTTCATGCAACTAAAGCGTGGTAGTGCAGGGTCATTTACAGACAACACATTTTCCATTGAAATGGCCACTAAGTTTGCACAGACATACAGTTTTACTGATAAAACCATATTGCACACAAATGGTAATATGTAGAAATCGTGTCTCGGCAAATTTGTTCATTCACGCATCACCAAGTAAATGTGTCCTGATTTATTTTGATCATATTAAAATCTTTGTTTCCATCACACTTCAGAACATGTGTTTCATTTTGCTTTCTGAACAGCTCAATGTGTACAGTTCATTTACAGGTATTTATACTTTGCTGTGTGTTGCACAAAAGTACATCCTACAGCCTTTACTTTAACACACTCTATACCCCAGCAAAAGTGTCACATAATGCACTCTGCTTTTCCTTTTCTGACTGCAAAGTGAGAGGATTTTGTAAACACCAATCCACATTTTAAAAAGCAGAGGTTTATAACAGTTTATCAAAAGGCATAAAGCATAAAAAAAAGAAAAAATTAAAAAAGCAAGTGAGGGCTCCCGTGCTTGTTTAAAAAAATAACCTCCGGGTGGGCCAAGTTGCGGGGGTATATAATCTATATAGGAGGGTGCGCACTGGGCCTTCTGCTAGGGGTTATTAAAGCCCCAGGGACAGCCCCTCCCCGAGGCTATTATTATTATTAATGCGGGCAGGCCTCACATTTGACTTGTGTCACTGAAGCGCCTGTTTGGAGTTTCATCGGTCTACTAAAAATCATTGCTCGTAACCTACAGTTTGGGAAACACTAGTATAATCTATATTGCAACTTTTCTCAATGCCAGTTACAGTGTAACCAGTGGCAATGTCATTTTGGGCCTAACCACTGTGGGACAATGTCTTTTAAGTGTCACACATGTTCCACTCTTAAATATTATGCACCCTACCTTGTGGGCAACAATTTGCACTTCAGGTGACTGATTAATATTCTAACTCCAGATTTACTAGTTGTTAAAATATGGATTTTAACAGGTCTTTACAGCAGGATTCAAGTTGCTTCTCTCAGGCTACCTAGGGTAGGCCTGAAGCAATGCTTTCCCCGCCACTGTAGTAGACAGAAGAATAGGTGCTGCAGTCAACAGGTGGCCTTTAACTTCCAACCCTGGGTAATAGGCACATCAAATAAGTTAATTAGTGATATTCATGTTTAGGAGTGCAAGCACTTTATTACTGTTTAGCAGGGGTAAATTATGTAGAGTTTCAAGTCCTGCAACAATAGAGGAGAAAATCTAAGGGGACCTTACAGAAACTTCAGATTTCCTACAGTTTTGTCTGAGGTGTGTTCAGGCACAAAATTATTTAATTTGGTGTATTATATGACTTTAGGCTTGCAGGTTATTGTATATTTCATTGCTAGTGAGACAATGTGTGTCTGGACCCATTTGGGGATTTCCTTGTTTTTCTCTAATTTGAACAACCAGTAATGTTGCCTCTTTATATATTTATTTAAGGAGGAACTTAAGCATTTTCAAAAGGCTTGCTGCATAAAACAAGCTAATGATACACAACCATTAGTGTATTGTATGATGATGGGGGTTTTCTGCGGGGGCAAAGGCGGCTGTGCAATGTTGCAAAGTTTTTTTCACTTCGCCCCCTCCCGGTCAAAAGATTTATTTTTGAGCTGTATGTATGTGTGTTGTCTGTATACATATATATTCTATACAGAAAGGTTGCCCTAACGAAGCCGCCATACAAGGAAGGCTTACCGCACTCAAAGCCACAGGTAGTCGGCTGTCAGCATGTCACAGTCCTTTATAGCAGCCATACACGTTTCGAGCTCAAAAGCTCTTGTTCGCTGGCAAAAAGATGAGAAGTGAGCCAGGACGTTGTGAACTCATTTATTAAATTCATGAGTCCTGCCCTTGTGGGCGTTACCACAGGCATACTGGTAACCGTAGTCCTGATATGCCTGAAGACTCACAGTTCGTTAAGGCAAGTGCACTGCACATTTAATCATTTATATATATATATGCTTTACTTGGTATGACTACAATGACATAGGACCACCTAGTTATACTACAGTGTTTCATGCCCCCGATCTCCCACTCACACATAACCATAGCATTGACACTTAGAGCGCCATTCACCCGTCATACACCCTACAACATCCAAAATTAGGGACCGCACAGCAAGTTCTACAACTCACTATGACAGCAAAACATACAATGGTAAACAAGTACTTAGTATGCAGCCTGCGATCACACCGCACTAGCGGTACATCCAAGGTAGCACCTGTTGAGACATTACGCACAATATAATCAACAGGAGCTGAGTAGCCCAGTAAGGACTAAGTGCATACACCACAAGGTAGGAACACATACACTGGCGGCCAACGGCAACCATGCTGATATAGGGTCCAGAATAGGAGTGGGGTGACGAAGAAAGAAACACGGATTAACACAACTTGGTCTACACAAATAATTTTTTTCCCACACGAACACTTTCCCTGTTTAATTTTGGTTAAACATGGATGTACCATCCATATACGGGCCAATCCATCGTATCATTATGTTTAGGAGATACTTAATTGTGGCATATAACGATTGGGGGTACAATGAAGTTGATTCGAACTCTTAAATTTATTTTTGTACGCTGTTTTAAAATGAACATTTTTTTTATGTCTGGTGTGACGACAACACTTGATGTTTAAGCATGACTAATCACTTCACATGCAACAGACCTCTTCTATGTCCTTTGTAGTGGAAATGGTATCCATGACAACTCACGTTCACTGTACCAAGTAAACCACATGTTTGTATATAAAGCACTTCACTTTGTGAGGACAGATGTTGTGAGGAAGGCGGTTGAGTGCTGACAAAACGCGTAAAAAGTCCATTTCATGGAATAAAATTTCTCTTTGATCAACTTATCCCACGGAGTCAGCACCTGTCTTTTTACAGTACGATTCAGAATTGGAATATATATATATATATATATATATATATATATATATATATATATATATATATATATATATATATATATATATATATATATATATATATATATATATATATATATGTATTTATTTAGGTACTTACAGTTAGAACCACCTTTTTCCACAGAAAAAGGTTTTTTTGTTTTGCTAATAACTGTGGCACCATTAGACAACTTTTCATGACATTTTTTTAAAAGTGACCTACTATGCAGAGTTCTGCATGGAACGTTTTGGAGTGGTTCGTCTAGTGCTGGCCAAGAAAACAAAAAGGGGGGGGGGTCCGAAATCGATTTTTCCTATTTTTAGACATGGCTACAGGCTAAACCGCTGAACTGATTTACACCAAATTTGTGAGAAAGCAGCTTTTGGTCCAGAAATTCCCTGTTTGTAATGTGGTGGGAGTATGTTCTGTTGTTTTGTAGTTATTAAAGAAATAAAACTTTGCATATCTTGAGACATGTATCCTCAGTGGATCTGCATGTACCCACAGACTCAATTATATATTACTTTAATTTAAAAAAAAGTCATACAAATTCACAGAAAAAAAAAAAAGGTTACAGGGACGTTATAGTTACGTTCACGTTTTACCCAAACAAATCCGTGGAAATTCAACAGTTATAGTTATACATATAGTATTACTTATCTGAAGAAACTATAACTTGTGGGTTAAGTTACTTTAGGCCACAAGTTTTAATTTCTTAACATAAGTGTACCTGTCAGTATAACTAAAATCGCTGAATTTCTATGGTGTTGTGTGGGTAAAACATTGACCTTACTATATCATTCCTGTAACCTTTTTTTTTTTTTTTAGTGAATATATATAGATAGCAACTTTAGGCCCAGTGAAGGGCGGAAACCGATATGTGTTGGCCTGGGAGATGACTTTGTATGTGCACCTTGCTCTTCAAATGAAGGTCACTTTTGAAAATATGTGAAAAATGAAAAATTAATAAAAGGGTGAAACTTAAAGAGGACGGTGTCTAATGAGGTTTTGTGCCGCCGTATCACAGGTTGTAAAGGATGACAATGTTGCATGTGCCATCATATCGAAGCGATGCAGAATGCGCACTTTGATCAAGGTTTCTTACTTCTCAAATTAGAAAAATTTCTAGAGCATAATAGTGCATATAGAGGACTATTGAGTGCAGTGCTTAATTTCTAAAATAATAAGTGCCAGGGACCTGACCAGGAGGCCACTGCAGCATACCCCAACTGTTGCCTATGCCATCACTGCCAATGACGTTACTTCTAACCATCTCTATCGCCTGCAAGTGGTACAGTTCAGAATATTACCGGTCCCTAAAGCTAAAGGATTGGCTGAGGGGGGGAGCAGATACTAGTAATTTATAAAGAATATTGTATTCATAAAAAGCTGTTGTTCAGTTTATTTCTAAATTCGACATGCAGCGCCACCATGTGGCAGACTGTCATAAGTGATATGATGACCATGCACTGGAAACCAATTAAGTGCTGGTCCTGAGCATCTGAAACAACCGGCTCAAATTAAGCATTGATTCAGTGGCATCACTAGCTGGGTAGACTGCTATTGCATGATATTGCCTACTGCACAGGGAAACGTATGTAAAAACCAACCCAGTGATAATGGTCTTTTATCATTTTTGTGCATGGTTTTTCTAAATTACTGGAAATTGCTGGAAATCAGGAACGTAGGGGTCCATTAGGGTTGGGGGTGTATCGCCACCGACCGGTTGGCGTGGCGATCTGTCTGCGAAAAACCTCTGCCTGCTCTGCATTTCCCCACTGCCACATTACCATGCAGGGGGGACCCCGGCGGACGGAAAGACCGTCCAGCGGTTTTCCGCTTGATCGCAGAGTCGACCGGGCAGAAACTCTGCTAACATGGTGGCGGTGTCTGGGAGACACCACCATCTATATTAGCATGTCTGCAGGGTTGTGCCTTTCTGTGGCGGCAATGCCGCCACAGAAAGGCAGGCGGTTTTACGGGAGTGGGGGGTGTACATGGGGGGTACCTCCCTGCAGGTCCATGCACAACATAGCAGGCACTGCGTGGTGCCTGCCATGTTGTGCATGGAAGTGCACAACATGCCTTCCTGGCATTGTGCGGGCGGTGCTGAGTGCACCGCCCACCACAATGTCAGGAATGCAGGATGCGCCCGCCAGTGTGGCCGGCGCATCCTAATGACAACGACGGGACCCCCGCAGCATCGACGGGCTTACAAGGTCCACCCGCCATCCTAATGACCCCCCTAGTGCTCAAGTACTGAACAATTCCACAGTGCAGAAAAACTTAACTAAGGGCAAAGTTGCAGGGAAACAAAATATATTTCAATTTTCCAGATTGGATGTGTTAGAATCAGTGCTTAATTTGTAAAAAAAAATAAGTGCCAGAGCCCTTGTCAGGAGGCCACTGCAGCTTGCACCACCCATTGCCCCTGCCAGCACTGCTAGTGACAGTACCAATACAACCACTAATCACAGTCCTACAAGTGTGACAATTCAGTATATTCCTAGCTTCCAAAGCTATGAGAATTGCTTTGGCGGCAGGTATTAGTCATTTCTAATGTGCATTGATTTAATCCCTTTAATGCGGGTGTGGGCCAATGGCTGACTCCTGCACTACCTTCCCAGTGTGTCTGTTGGGCATTGACCGACACTGGGGAGGAAATAAAGGCCCCTCTGCACCAGAGGGATTCATTTATTATTGCGGTCAATGGGGGACTTCTATTGACCTTGGTTTGATCCATTCCTGCTACAGACACTTGTCCCAAGTGCAATGTTTTTATTGGCACAAGTAGGGTAAGGCTAGGTGGTAGGATTCTTCTGGATTATGGAAGTTTCTATCGCAGAAATATAAGGAAAATGTGTGATTTCAGGGACCTATGAAAGGCACACTACCCTGGAATCAGCCAGTTGTCTACTTTAAAAAAATGTCTGTGGTTCTTAGGTTTGTATGGGTGGCCCCACAGCACAGCCACAAATACTGGGGCTACCCTGATTGCTTATCTGACAATGTAGCACTTTATTGCCTTTTTGGGTCATAGTCTTGTGGCCCACCCAGACGAGTGGGGTGCCTTTCTTCTTGGGGGCAAGTAATAATTCAGAGTGGTAGGAAATATGTGTGTCTCCACAGATTCCAGATCTTTCTATCACAGAAATGTAAGGAAATGTGTATTTTTACCAAAGTTTGCCGTTTGCAAACAATTCTGGGTAAAAACAACATGGTTAGAGCCATGCAAATCACCTCACCCTGGATTACCCAGGAGTCTAGTTTTCAAAAATGTGCAGGTTTGCTAGGTTTTTAAGGGGCCAGCTGAGCTAGGGCCTAAACTCCACATCTACCCAATTTGCAAACAAAGGGTCAGTTTTGAGTGGAAAAATGTCATGGGCACTAGGCCTACCCACACAAGTGAGGTACCATTTGTATCGAGAGGCTTGGGGGAATGCTGGGTGGAATTTGGATGTTGCTGCATTTGTGCCTTCCAAATGTAAGCCAGTGTGTAAGCAAGAATATATATATTTTTTTTAAATACCCTCTAAATCATATGTTAGTAGGGCACCCACAAATTCAGAGATGTACAATTAACAACTGTTGCTAAAGTCCATATATTTTGCCCATTTCAGAAATACTTACGTTTCCTTGATACCCATTTTTCACTCTACATATTTCATAATAGGAATCGATCTAAACTTGGTACACAACAAAAAAACATTGTTCAGTGCAGCTCAGTTGTTGGCTCTGGGTACCTTTGGTTCTTAGAGAACCTACAAACCCTCTAGATCCTTGCAACCAGAAGGGTCTACAAGACGTAATGGAATATTGCTTTTTGTAAATCAACCATTGTGACAAAAAGTTACACATGAAACCGAAGTCACTAAAGGTAGTTTTACTTACTCATTTTCAGTATTCCTTTATAACAGTTAGTCTATTTGAGAAAACCTTGAGGGATCTACACATATGACTTTTTGCTGAATTCAGAATAATGTCTTACTTTCAGAAATCTATAGCTTTTTTGCATCAACCAAAGGGTTCACAATGGTTTTCACCACAAACTGGAAGTAGATTGAGAGCACAAAAAATAAGATAAACGGGCCACCTCTGAACAATACCAAAACGGTGGTAAGCAAGCATTTGCAATGCCATCGGTCTCACCTTTGGGACCTTATATGTATTGAGCTATGCAGCACTTTAGCCTGGGTGCTGAAACATCTACTTTTCTTTAACATGGAGGGAAAGTGAGCACCAAACTGCTTGACACGCCAGGTATGGGAACACATCGAGAGAAATATTGCCTTTCAGCTGGAAATGGTATAGTCCAAAGCTCTGTTTTTAATATAAAATCAGTGACTTCGGTGGTCATATCACTGAAAATACAAGATTTGAAAAAAATATTATTGTCTACGGGTGCTCGTGGAAGACAATTTCTATGGGTCGGAATCTAGAGAATGCTAAAGTGATTCTGGTTTACTGACCTCTGCTGGCCGTTTTATATCAAGAAAGTTAAATAGAGGCAGTTGCCAGAAAAATTTAAAAAAAGAAAGTCTCTCAGCTGAAAGCAATTCTGGTATTTTACTGACCTCTGCTGGTTGTTTTCTATCAAGACAGTTAAATAGAGGCAGTTGAACAGAAAAAAAGTCCCTAAGCGGAAGCAGACAAGTCCTAGGGCTGGTCTCCAGAGTCCACAAAGTACATACACATATAAGTATATAATAAGTATGTACTAGGTATATAATAAGTATATACTAAAGTATATACAAGAGGTCTTGATTGCTCAACCTAAAAAAATTGCTTTTTGTATTCAGCTCTGCATGTACCTGAAAGCTAGGAAGATAGTGACTTTAGCACAGCAAACTGTTGATGCCATTTAAAGGATATATTTTGCATATTTTCTCTGTCCCCTCCAGGGGAATCCACAAACCTGAGTACTTTTAGAATCCCCTTGATGATGGATAAAACAGACACAAATGTGGCGTGGATACCTTATGTGGAAAAAAAGATGTGGAGCCCTAAGAGCGAAATACACAAATTAGACAAAAAAAAGGGCTCAGCTAGGCCTGTGGGGGCATGAAGGGGAGGGGAAGCAGCAGACTAGGGGTTAATAAACAGCTGTTGTTGTGTTCATGTCTAAACTAAACGAACAGCACCACCATGTGGCACACTGTCATAAAGTGTCAAGGCTGCAATTAAGTGCTGATGCCGAGCACTTGAATCCACCGTATCAAATTAAGCACTGGTTTGCACAGATAGAAAATTATTTCAATAGGCAATGAAAAAATATTTGACAATGCCTAAAAAACTTTGTTCAGAGGAAGGTGAGCCCGGAATCTTTACTGCTGAAAAAATATTACACTCGCCAGATTTCCGCAATGTAAACACATTTGACACTGGAGTTTCCAATAGGTCAGAAGTGTGAAATGTGCATAGATTATTTCATATAGTACTCTAGAACAGTAACATTGGTTAACATTGACGGGGTGAATAGGCCATTCCATTGTGGTGTCCTACAATACCCTCGCCCAAAGTACCTGCATGGGAATTGGAACGGCAATCACACATGTGCATGTATGCACACACAATGCCAGATATTCCACACACTTTCTCACTGTCGCTGTCTCTCTCACTACAAGCACACACACTATCTCTCACACACACTGTCATACAGCCCTCTGTATGGCCACTTGCCATGCTAACCGCAAAAAATATCTCAAAACTCTTCTCTTTGAAAGAAACTTGTATTCAATTATTTTTCTCCCACCAGCACTTGACTACTTTTAATTTTTCCCATGCCCTCAAATGTACTTCTGTGTTGTTTGTTTGTGAACTGTACTTGTGTGCACCTTAATTCCCACTTACATCGATTAACTGCTCTTACTTCTCCCAAGCTGTATCTCTAATGTACTCCTGCTATAAGTGTTTTGTTTTGTACTCTTGTAAAGTGCTTTGATGCCTTCGGGACATGTCCGCATTATATAAAAGGAACAAACATATATATAATTTAAAAAAAGACATTTATTGCACGTCACACACATTCCTTTTTGACAGACATTCTGACACTTACATAGGTTTTCTCTCTTGGGCTCTTGCATGCACTCAAACGAGGGGAAGCCTGTCTTGGATCTTACAGCTTTCTTTCCCTACAACACAGTATTTTGTGGGCGCCATAAAATGGCGGGTTAATTATCTACATTGCGGCCTGCGGGGGGACAGGCGTCTACCGTGTCACCGGGGTGGGCACCGCCATTTTAAAAAGCCTGTCTTGTGCTGTCATGTACCAGGTCATTGGGATCACGGCGTTCCTCCCTGAGTCTGCAGGGAATGAATTCCCCCTGCTAGCAAAATCATTTCACTATGGGGCGCATGCATCAATGTAAGGTTTTGCGATTCCTTATTTGCGAAAAATAGGGAATCGCAAATATGGATTCGCAAAACGGGATGCATCAATTTATGCGCATAATTTTTGAGATTGGGTAAAAAATCTCAATTTTTACTGAATCGCAAAAATTATGCGAATTCTAATTTGCGATTTCGCAATTCCCATTGATTCCTATGGGCCAAAAGGCCCATAGGAATCAATGGGAATTGCGAATTCGCAAATTGGAATTCGCAAAATGTTAATGAATTCCATGGGTGCAGGGGGAGGTCCAAAGGACCCTCCCCTGCACCCCTGAAATGTATTTTAAAATGGATGTTTCACTCACACATGTCCTAAGGACATGTGTGTGTGTAACATGACAGTGTTTAAAATGCTAATTTGAGCATTTTAAACATTTTTCGCAAATTACCACGAGGTTCACCCTCGTGGTAATTTGCCCCCCATAATTGCGAATTCGCATTTTTTAAAACAATCATGCATTGCTTTTAAGGAATCGCAAATTTGCGATTCCTTAAAAGCAATCGCATTTTTGGAAATCGCTAAAAATAGCGATTTTTCCAAAAATGCTTGATGCATAGTAAAAAGGTATTTAGGAATCGCAAACGGCCGATTTTACCGAATCGCACCGTTTGCGATTCCTAAATAGCTTGATGCATGTGCCCCCTTGACCCTATCACTGACTTATCATAAGGAAAGCATTACCGTATTTACTACCCATGTCATGTTCCATGTACAGTCAGTTATGACTTTTAAATCAACACCACTTTGCCTTCTGGGACTTGTAGTTTCACATTTAGTATTGTGTGTTGGGCTGAAAAATAGGTGGATAGTCAGACCTATTAACTAATACATCAAATCTGCCTCCAGATACATTGACCTGGGGCCACTTGGCAGGGATAAGAGCTGCCCAACAAAAACTGATTTATTTATTATCTTGGGCTGGAGGAAAGAAGAGCTAGAATTTTGCCCAAGACACCACTGAGACTTGACAACCAAAGAGAATGAGAAAGCACATATACCTATTTACTTTCAATGTGTTTTTGGTTTAAACGTGTCTGTACGCAGGAATCAAGTTAGCAGTGATGGGCAAATACTGTACCACGGCAGTAAGTTTTGTACCTTACAACTATCGATGGATGACTGACCCTTTCTCTTTTCTCCCGGGTCATCCTTAGCACTTTGATAGCTCAGGCTGGTTGACAAATACTGCATGATCCGGTAGCAAGTGAGTCAATTTAATGTATGCTTTGCTCTTGCGGCTCCTTTAAGGGATGGAAGGAGCCAGCATAAGCCTGTGTCTGTTTTCATTGGCTTTAGAGAGTTATTTATGCATTTTTATATAGCGCAAACTTCACCCGAAGGTGTCGAAGCGCTTTACAATAGAACCAGTTACATTACATAAGGACTTGATGTGAAACAGAAACTCTAAACTCACTAAGAATGTTAGTAAGTACATACGTCTACTATAGATACTAGTGGTTAGAGTTACATATATACAAGTTGCAAATTTCCTCAAGATAACATTTTAAGAAAAGATGAAGCCATTATGGTCGGACGAATGGGGCAGGCTCAAGGACCAAACACAAGAGCAGCCAGGATGGCAGGATCAATATATTGGCTTACATGCTCGCCCTACTATCCCCGGGTTCAAGCCACGGTGCTTCCCTTTCCCTGTTGAGCCAACGCTGCAATGTATAATTTTAGGTGGAGCAGTGAAGACCCACTGTGAGGCATAGGGTGTAACCCCCAATCACATCATGGGAAAGGAGGTGCTTCTGTTACTCTTCTGTACAGAAAATCAAGAACAGCTATCCAAAAATATAATCTGGAGTAAGTACTCTGTTTGAAATATAATTTGCAATAACCTCATTGCAGTGGGTGTAGATGTGTGTTTTGCATGTGTAAATAGTGTAGCACAAACTTAGTCAAAAGTCAGTGAACAAATGTGCAGGGTCAAAAGACTTTCTATTATTAACTCCAGTGGGGCACTATTTTTGTAAACAATTTTTGAGGAGAGGATATTAATGCCAGACAATATTTTGACCACGATATTTCAGTGCAATACTGTGACATTGAGGGTAGTGAAAAAGATGTGCCAAGATTATGGATGAAACAGTGTAAATATTAATATGATACATATTTTGAAGGGGTATATGAAACTCTTAGTGGGCAGGATTAGAGGGAGTGGAGACCTAGGTGGAGTGGGCAATGGGATAGGGAGTAAAGGAGGAGGGTAGAAAGACATAGGATTATGGAAGAGATCAGGACTGGACTGGGAACAGCAACCACCCATGGCAGATTGCTGCTCGACCGGCCCTGGCAGTGGGGGGTGCTAGCAAGGAGCACCACTCCTGCTTTTGATACAGGGGGCCAATGCTGCAACAAAGCTGCAAAACCAGCCCCCAGTGACAAAACCGGTCCCCACCCCTCCGGCCCACCGGGGAAATGCCCGGTGCACACTACGGCCAGTCCGGCCCTGGGACAGATTGAGGCAGCTTTAGACTGAACATGTCAGAGTGCATGAGGCTCAGAGCTGAGCAGGTAAGTTCTGAGAGCTAATTAAAGGCAAGCATGAGACTATTTCAGGAGGGCACACCAGTAAAGCAAGGCAGTATGGTGAAAGGAGTGATCACAAGAATATGTTCATGTGGAATTAGAATCAGCGAGGAAGGGGTAGCTTGCAAAGGGGAGAGGTCATTCCTGTTGAGAGAGAGTTTCAGACAAGCCAGGTGGATAGTCTGTGATCAATTTAGAATCAAGATTAAGCGTTTTTATGGGCTTGGCAGGAGAGAGAAAGTCTGTTGTTGGGAGGATGTAGGTTCTAGTTGATGAAGAACAAAGAGACTGGTGTTTGCAAAGTCAATGACTTTACTGAGGGAAAGAGGACATTTCTTGTGAGATCCACAAGCAAAGTGCTGCAGTATTCAAATTTGCTCATGACAACATAACTTGGGATTGGACTGCCAGTATTGATTGGGAGGAAACAGTGGATCTTCCAGACATTAAGTAGTTCATATCTATCTGCAGTAGCAGTGGTGGAAATAGCAAGTGTAAGCGCAGTTTTGTGTCGCGTAGTACTCCAGGGTTTCTGCCAATTGATGAAGCAGTAAGTATATCAGCGGAGGGAGTAAAGGTAGAAGAGGGTCGGCTGGAAGCCGCTGGAAAATATATGACTTCTGCTGGAGAGCCATTTAATATAAGTATAATAAGTAGAATAATCAAAGGGAGTAAATGAAGTTACCCATTGAGGAAGAGAACAGTGAGAAAAGGAAAGAGCCCAAAACTGAGCCATGTTAGAGACCCACTGAAAGATGGGTGAGTGGGAATCGTGCAATGCACTATGCGGCAAAGAGAGCAACAATAGAACCTGTCCAGAGCAGATACAGCATAATTCAAAACATTATATAAGTGTTATGTAGGATAATGTAGTCCACTCTATAAATTGCAGCCTATAAACCGAGGAGGAGAAGCATAGATAATAGATTAAGTGGTGTGGGGTAATAATGTAGTCAGAAGTAATAGAGAGCAGACTCCCTGAAGTGAAAAGCCTGAAAACTGAACAGGGGCAGATATAGTAAATTATGATCTGATAGGAAGCAAATAAATCTGTTGGTCCCCAGGTGCTCCATAACTTTAGAAAGGAAATCAAGTTGGGAAATAGATTGATCGCCTAATGGAAAAAAGGGTTAAGCCATTTTTTTGTCAGGAGTTTTTGTACTAAGGCAATATACAATATGAGAAATTCAATTATTTGTTGAAGGAGGTGAGGACCCACTTCAAATATTAATCATAATCCATGCCAGAGTGAACCGCAAAAGTCACTAAAGAAACCAGTGATTAACCCTCTGGTAGCCTGGCTCAAATCTGTCGGCTGTTGTCAGGCTTAATTTAGAGGCATAGTGCAAAGTATTCATGCAGTTCTAAAACAGTAATAACGTGAAAACACCACAAAATAAAAATCCCAAATAACTAGAGTAAATAAAGGGACAACAAAACAAGAAAAATCCAATAAGTAGACTTGGATATGTAAAATATTTAAAGTTAGAGCCAAAAGCAACAACCGCGGTTCAACCACGGCCGGCAATGGGAGTACCTGCAAGGCGGTGACGTGGGGAGGGGGAGGGGCAGGGTGGGTTTAGTAAGGTATGGATTGCGGAGTTTTGCAGGTAAGTAAACATTTAAATAAATAAAACGAATTTCGTTGCACGCACTGCATCGCATTTGGTGATGCAGTGCACTCAACGAAATTTGTTTTATTTATTTAAACATTTGCGTACCTGTAAAACTCCGTAATCCATACATTACTACCCCCCACCCAGCCCCTCCCCCTCCCCACGTCACCGCCCTGCTGGTACTCCCACTGCCGGCCCTGGCTGCCGCGGTTATCTAGTCATGTTAGACTGGGTTCAAGTCAAACGTTAAGGCCAACCACATGGAGCCTGGGTTGGATACAGGGATAAGGCTTGAAAGCTTATCTTCTGACTTAGAAATATTTATGGAGAGAAAGTGGCTGTTGAAAAGACTGCGGGGGCAAGCTGCAAACTGGATTCGGAGCGAGGCTCGACAACAGTGGGTTGCTGAAGAGCATGGTTCTGGTGCGGTCATCAACAAAGGTGGGAAAGCTCCGGGCACACAACGTCTGTGCTGGTGGAGGCATCAACTTCATATTGGATGCTGCTTGGTATCAGTTTCGATAAAGCTCTCTATGTTTGGACTAAGAAACTTTTCTCCCTCTGTGGGGCAAACCAGCAAGTTAAATCTGACCGACGATTTGATGTCGAAATCTTCAGTTCCACAGCGGTCCCACTCTCCCGTCATTTCTCCTGAGGAAAAGTTGGCAAAAAGTTTTGAAGTCCCAGCTTTTGCAGTTTGGTCAGGAAGAGTCCTGGATCTTGGAGGGGCTACTGGGGTGAGGGGAGGGGTGGTTAGGACTCACTTCAGCTGGGCAGATCCAGCTGGAAATGGTCAGCTGGGCAGTTGCAAGGAGAGACCCCTGGAAGTGCGATGTGTCTCAGGTGCTCAAACAGAAGGTTGACCCTTGGATTCACTCCTGGGGTCCTGGGTTCAAGGCAAGTGGGCCATGTTTTCCTTCAGCTTCTTTAGACAGCAGGGCTGTCCTTGTTCTTTACATGTTCAGGAACTGTATGAGGACAGGTCTGTGGGCTCCACGGTTTTGCCCAGTGTCTGCCTGTGGGTGGAGGATAGTCCTTTGTCTACCCCAAACTAGTTCTGGTTGGGTCATTCAACTCCACTCTGAGCTTGGAGCCTGGCTGGCTACAAGGACAAAGGATGGGTAGGTTCAGGTGTGAACTGCATCTGCCAGTCTCATGATAGGCATCCTTTGAAGTCAGGAAGGGGCTGAGTAGAGCCCCAGGCTATCCTGCTCAGGAGAGGAACAGCCCTCCCCACTCTCGAGGTCCTTTGTCTACTGTCTGGGAGCAATACACATAATAATTCAGGGGAGTTTCAGGGGTCTATTGACATTGAACACTAGCAATAACGCCTTTCAGGTTTAGGCAGACAAATGAAAATGTTCCAAACATGTAATTTCCAAAGTAACAATATAAAATCAAACCTTCCCTGTGCTCCAGGAGTTTTGTCATGCACAAAACATATATCACCTCCTGTGTGATCAACATTTTGTTGTCCTCCCTTGTGCAGCTTTCTGGTCAGCAGCATGTTCTTTAATAGAAACATGTTTGGGGCTAAGTGGCATATTGTGCTTTTAACAGGGGACTAGAATTTCCAAATTATTTCTTGCCATTAGAACAGCACTTCCATGCCAGGGAATTATTTTCCAACATTTTACATCCTTGGTGTAGTGCAGTCTTATTTTGATTTCAATGAACTAAACCTGGCTGTCATAGTTGAAATGAATGGTGTGTGTAACAAAACCTCTAGGCTGGAAGAAGTGTTTTGGTGCTGAAACGGTCTCAACTGGCATCCGGATGGGGCACACCCATATGCAAATCAGATTGTGTCCTATTTTGAGGTCCAGCACCCATCGGTTTGCTAATGTGGGCAGGGTCTTAAAGCCCCTGCAACCATAGTGACTCCAAGTCAGGTGTAGCAGCTTCAGAAGGTATCGGCGTCCAGGGCTAGACTGGGAATCCAAAGCAGCTCTGCCAATTTGGTCGAACCAGCCAGAGGACGGATGGGGGGAGGGGGTTTGCACTGCCGCTTTTGTTACTGGGGGCCAATATAGCAGCACCGCAGCAAAACCGTCCCCAGAAACAAAAGTGCCCCCAACTCTGGAAACCCGGCTTCACCCTTCCAGGCCCCTGGGAAACGCCCAATGCCCGCTTCAGCCAGTTCGGCCCAGTCGGTGGCCTACTCAGCAGAACATTGCATTTCGGGATGTGTAGTTTGTTTTTAACAATGTGTGTAGACTCATTAAAAACAACACGGGTAAGAAGCAAGGGCTTCCTGGATGTATCACGTGTGCCTACGAACATTTTCCAGTTATGTGCAGCAGAAACTGCACAAAGTACAATTTGCTCAGTGTTTTTAGTTTATGCAAAGCAGCCCTTGGCTAGGTGGACTCCCTCAGGAGTGGTGTACTGTAAGCAAAGGGCGATTTCCCAAATGTGAATGGAAATAAGAAAGAACTTTCAAGCAACTTTAGACAACCTTTTCAAATCACACACATTAGCTGTTAGCCAGGGTTGTCTTTAGTTCTGTGACTGCGTACAGTAAAATATAGCCACCAGGTAAGTACTTCTCATGTGTGTCTTTACAAGGTCGTGATTTGATGCAAGGTAGTCCCCATTGAAATATCTGTTGGAAGAACACTTTAAGATATTGCTACATTTTTTTGTGTGCAATAAGTGAGTATATTTGCAGCGATCTTCAGTTCCCCTGATTCGTGCATGAGTAGCTCAGCTGGTCCAGTTTTTAGGTCTCGGCTAAGCGCGCTGAAGCGCGTTCTCGCCAAGAACCTATTGTCGGCGTGTGTGCTTCCCAGGAGACAATCCTGGCCGCGCGCATCGCCTTGGAGGCGAATTGAAACGCGCACGCGCACGCGCACGCGAACGCGAACGCGCTCGCTATGGGCTGCTGCTGTCGCGCATTCACACAGACACACACACACACACACGAGCGCCCATGCACGCACGCACATACAGACACCCCCACAAATACACACGTGCACACACACACGAGTGCTCCCCCCCCCCTCGCACACAGACACACACACAAGTTCACCAAGACCCCGCCAGCCCTTTTTAACTTACCGGGCCAATCTCGGGGGACTCCACCGTTGCTGCTCTTGCCAGCTCCTTTCACGGGGCTCCCTCTTGGTCAAGGGAGCCCCGCAACACTTGCGTAACCTCCTGCTGGCGGCCCCGGGGCTCTCCACCGCTCACAGGAGCCCCGGGACGCGATACGCATTTAGTCCGCCTGCCTCCTCTTCCGGTCCGGACACGGCCCCACCCCCGTCACAGGCAACATTGCCTGACTTCCGGTGCGTGCGCCAACGGAGACACAAGACTGCAGAAAGGTGTGTTTTGAAGGAAGTTCATGTTACCCTTATTTTCTAGTCTTTTTTGTATGGTTTGTTAAGTGCAGGTGCAGACTTTAACTTTCATTTATATTCTTTGTTAGCAAGTTCACTTTGGTGGTGCACGTGAGCCGCCGTCCCCGGGAGAATTCCAAAGGCTTGCGCTCATTTACATGTGAGAACAAGGCAATACAAGGATTTTGCAGCAGTGCTTTACTCTAACCAGCTTCGAGTCATGCGAATGTTTACATTTCCAAATGTGCCACAAGATTTTATGAACCTCACTAAAAAGGGATACCTTAAAACATTTTACTGATTATTCATTTGTTTAAATTAGTTGTTTGAAAATAGGACAGCCACAGCACATGACCCAAACTTTATTAAATGAGGCATCGTGGTCTTTAGTAAATTAGCACGGAAAATCTGAGAATATTAGCGAAATATTCCTGTTTTATTTGTAGATGCATGTAGGTCATGATTTTATTTTTGTTCTGAGGTTTCTTTTTCTGTTGCGACTTTTTGAAACCCATGTTGCATCCACAGCCAAGTGTGTGGTTGATTTATTTTTCTTTTTTTTTAACATTGCTTTTCTTTGAAATGACTGATTTTGACAGTGTTTTTGATAGTTGCTTTACCTTCTAATTTTCGGCACTCTGCTGTATTGACCCCCTCTTTTTTTCACTTCTCACAACTGTCAGTCTACTTGTACACAAGTTCCATTTTGCAGTGTCAGTCAACCCCAGGGAGCATTCATGGTGCATGCTCTGCTTTACTTCAAGCTGGCTAATGTGGTATTAGCATTAGTGCTGGAGCAGTTTTTTCTTTCATGTAAGTTTTTTTGTGCACTTGGTTCCTGCAGAGGTCAGTTGCGCTCCTAAAGGTGTCAGCCTTATGGCTGCACCTGTGCCACCTGCAGTGCCCACCCAGTCTCACCCCTGCATGCACATCTTATAAGTCTGCATATACATGCGTCGTCTTGACTTTAGCAAACGTGTGCTTCCAGTCTAAAATGATTGGAACATGAAGGCTGGGAGACAGTAACCGGCCATTTCAATGTCGCTCTCCTAAAGTAATATCATGCGGTTTTACGTGTGCTCTGCAGTAATACATGTGTATTTATTATTTCTATAATGTGTTATTGGAGCACATTTCTCGTCACTGGCATGGCATTTTTTAGTTATTGCAGGAACATTATGGGAGTAGGCGTTCTTCCTACAGACTGCCATGTGGTGGGCTTTCACATTAAACAGCACTGGGCCTGTTCTCTGCCCATGCCACCAGTACTGACTGGGCTTCTTGCTGTGGCCAGTGTTGGGCATTCACTAGCCTTGCAAACGGCAGCTGCCTGACCTCTTGCTACACACAAAAAAGGAAACGGGCCAGTCGTGGTCAACAGGTGGAAACATCTATTCTAACTTGCACCCATGAGTTTGTATTACTGGTAGAATGTAATTATTGTTTCCAAAAAGATTTCCACAAATAATATATCTGAGACATTTTTAAAGTAGTTTCTTTTCGCTGTTCTGCCATCTTCAAGTGCTGTAAATAGTTAAATTAGGTGATACTATATTTCTCGAACTGACCTATGGGGAGCTGAGTTTACAAGCTGGTATTCACATATTTGACCTTCCAGTTCACACCATATGTCAAAGGTGATCGTAACCCTCTTTGAGCCTACCTGGAAAACAGTTCTAGCCAAAATGGCCTATTTAAAATGTTGACCTCCTGACCTTTACATGCCTTGGCTGAATTATTGACACACCAGTTGCCTGTTTTACAGCTGTCTTTTCACTTATAGCTTACTGTACTTCTAACCGGACAGTCCAAACCCTAACAGCATCATCTCATTGGACTCGATAGAGTCTTGGATTCCAGTATCAGAAAGTCTCACACCCAGAGGAATTATTATTTTTTAGTTATGGGTTAAAAAAGAAAATTATACAATTAATGACCCAGATAGTCTTTTTAAAACTAATCCAGAGAAATTAAAAAAGATGGCCGGTTTATGTAATTTCTTGGTGGTATTTAATTAGTGTGGACTCCAGAAAGCAGTGGGGCACTTTCTGTAGTACATGAAGTTATCTGGTAGAATCTCCTGGTCAAAAAGGGGTTGCACAAACATTTCCTTTTCACTGCTCATTGAGGTCCAACCAGGGCCTCTTTTAACAGCCCCCCATAGTTGACTTGTTCAATGCAAACTTATCTCATTGTTGGGATGTGCAACGCGTAGTGTGGAGACCACCGTAGATCGGATGATGCTTACCTGTGACATAACCTGTGATGTAATCTGTAAGTTACGTAGTTGAACTTGAGTGTGAAGTGAGATGGTAGGAAGGAGCCAATAATCATGCTTTAAAGGAGGCTAATGAACACACATTTCCTTTGATCGATCATTCAGGAGCTTTCAGGGGAGAGTGTGCTATGTGTAAAAGTAATAGTAGTGCAACGCGTTGCCCATGTCACTGTGGGATGGAGTAAAAGCTTGAATGGTGAATGGAAGTCCTCCAGTGGGAGGAATGCAATGGTTCTGGGGGAAGAGGCTCAGCACCATTGAGAGATGTTCATTTCATCTGGTCTTTGAAAGAAAGCTTGTAGTTCATTCTGAAGCCAAGAGATTTGGTGCAGGGGGTGGCTTTGGAGACAAGCAGTTGAGGTTCACACCGGAGAGCAGTAGTTAATTTGTAAGACAATAAGTGCCAGTTGTGTTGGTGATTTTATGGAATTTCAGAGATATTCCCAGGTGAGGTTTTACATTTGACAAGATATGATGCCTATTGTGCAGTGGTTAAGACGGGTGGCTCTGACAGGAAGCTGTGCTGAGTGGTTCGATTCTTGACATATTCAAATGTGATGAGTAATGGTATACCCAGTTATTATTCACACAGCTCTGATGATGCACCTCAGGCACGGGGCTGACGCAGTTATTATTCACATAGCTCTGATGATGCACCTCAGGCATGGGCTCACAGCTGTTATTTTTCACACAGCTCTTATGCGCTCTCTAATACTCTTTACTAAAAACTCTCTCCTACTCACTATCAACTTCTCACTCTACTACTTACTCTGTGTGTGGGTGCTAATGCAATAGGTCTCGCAAATGCAAGCGATGAAGCTATTGGCAATGTAAATGACAATGCCATTTATTTATGATTTAAAAAAAATTATGAGCAATGCCAATAGCTCTACCTTTAATGCTGCCGAGACCATTGCATTGTAAATGCTTGTTTTACTTTGCCAACTGGTGCTTGTGTTCCTGATTATATAGTTGAATAAACAGAACTACAAGCCCCAAAATGCAAAGCAGATAGCCTATGCTGGATGAGCTACTCATGCACAGCCCTAGCAAACTTGAGAGCTCTGGACACAAGGAATTTCACAACCTAGGGCTAGATGTAGGTAAATAGGATTTACAGATTCTAAAATACCAAATTTTACCGATTCGGTATTTTAGAATCGGTAAATGCTATGTAGGTAATAATTCGGTACAAATTACCAAATCGTTAAGATTCGGTATTTACCGAATCATTGCCATTTATTCCTATGTGCCTGGTGGCCCATAGGAATGAACGTCAATTACCGATTCGGTAAAAAAGGGAAAGAGTCAAGGGTGGCAGGGTGTCACTTTGACACCCTGTTGCACCCCTGAATAGTGCTTTTGTGCACATGTGGCACACATACATGCCCTAAGGGCATGTATGTTTGTCACCTGGCACAGGTGTAAATGCACAGATTTGCATTTACAGAGGTATTAGTTATTTACCACCAACTAATAGTTGGTGGTAAATAACGAATCCTTAAAGCACAGAAGCACTCTTCAAAGTGCTTCCTACATTTCATTTACCGATTCGGTAAATACCGAATCGGTAAATGATGATTGGGTAAATACCGATTCATTATTTACCAAATCCTCCACTACATCCCAAATACCCAATACCGGTCGGTAACGTTCGAAATTCAGTAATTTCGTCTGTCACCGACCGGTATTGGGCCACCTACATCTGTCCCCTAGTGCTCAATGCACTAAGGGGGAGGTCACAAAAGATAGTTGCAAACTGTCTTACTTTTTGTGACCTGTCTTTGATGTGTGATATGACCCTGTACTAATGGATCACATTACAAAAACTCTCAGTCAGTGGAGGTTCGCAGAATGACTCCCTAATGAATATTGATTAGGCAGAAGCCTACTTGTGACTACCTATAAACACAGGGATGGTGGCCAGCAAGGAATAGCAGAAAACCTCCCATGTATTTTCATTCACAAATGGTAAACTTTGCATTTTTAATGCAACACATTTTTTTTTGTTTTTTTAAGACACTAGCCCTGCTTCAAGCAGGCAATGATCCCTTGGACCTGATTCCATAGGTCCCCCAAGGGGGCTACTAAGGAAAAATTGACTCAAGTGGACACTGTCCTTTTAATGACTCACTTGTAACCTCCTGTGAGGTGTCAGTCACTGATCAATAATTTATAACCACAATTGTAGTGGCACACCATTGATGCATACCCTGGTGGTCCATAAGTAGGAGGAGATGCCCCTTTCATGTCCTCTCCTAACTACGATTTGCAATGAATTGCAAAACCCATTTTACGAGTTGCAAAGCATTAAATGGGTGCTGCAAACCCTGGGATCTCACAATTTGCAGAGTTTGTGATCACAAAATGTCTTTGTACTGCTAGCTTCTGTTGTTCTGGGACTGTAGTTATTGGTTGTTTTTATCATCTCAATTGGACTGTCACACCTGAAACCAATGATCGAGACTAGACGAGCCCAGGAAGCATGGTTTCCTGAAGACTTGGTCCTAGATGTGGGATTACTCAGCATCACTTTATTAATAAGGATCGAGGGGCATATTAGCAAGAGCAATATCGCCGCTTTAGCGGGACTTTTTCCTGCTAAAGCAGCGATGTTTTTATCGCCTTATTAGCAAGCTGTCGCTAACAGCAGTTAGCGACAGCTTTTAGGCAATAGCTACAGGTTTGGGGCCCGCTTTGCATGTCAGCGATATTTATCGCTAATGACATGCAAAGTGGGCGAACCCAAACTGCTAGCGACTGAAAACAGTCGCTAACACAGCGATCGCCTATCAGCAAGGCAGGCGACGTGATAAAAAAATCGCGCTAAACACGATTATCACTATAAACTAACGCCTGCTAAAAAGTTGATTTAACTGAATAGTCAATGGGGGGGTGGACTATCAGATTAAGCCCCCATTGGCGTTAATGCGAGAATATCGCTGTATTTCCGGTGATATTCTCGCATTTCCCCGCTATCACTGGATATTTTAGCACAATGGAGAAAAACGTTGCTAATAGCATGTTTTCTCCGCTAAAATATCCAGCGATAAAAAAATAGTCGCTAACCACGTTAAGCCATAAATATCTCTATTTCTTGCTAATAGGCCCCCAAGTTTTCCAGTCCTGGACAATTATTTTACAGACCATTTATTTCAGGCGCATTGCTTTAATTTATCAACTGATTAAAATCCAGGACTATACTCCCAGCATGCATTAGGTTGTTTAATGAAAAAACAGGCCAAGGTGTTTGGAAACTTGTTGACAAGGAGTCACCTGGTCACTGTTGGCAGAGGGTAACCCTTAAGGCAAACCATAGACTTGATTTACACTAAAGCAAACCCCAAAGCAACAATTTGCGCCGGTTTGCACCACTTTGTTGACCCAAATCCCACTCAAAATGTTAGAGAGTCTGCCTCTTCATGTTATATGGGAATCGGTGAGGTATTTTATGGTGATTTTGCAGCAACGTCACTCATGTGTGGGTTCTTCAGTGGCTTCTAGATTTGTGCTGGAGAAAAAGAGCCTTTTTTGGAGAGCTCGCAAATCTGTTATGGTACTTACCATATTTTGCGGCGTATAAGACAATTTTTTAACCCTTGAATATCTTCTCAAAAGTCGGGGGTCGTCTTATACGCCAGGTGTCGTCTCATGCAACTTAACGTTGTGAGGAGCTGCGCACATAGATTGTGCCCGCACTTTTACTGCGCCATAAGCGGTGAGAGAAGTGAGCCTCACATGGCATTCTGCCCTTTCCTTCCGCTGTGTCAGATTTTCAGAAATTATTGCTACAACATTTAAGGCTGATACTTTATAGAATCGTAGATTTTCTTAGCTTTGAACTTATTTAAGACATTTTTAGCACACATTTTTGCAAAATGTAGGTGACTTGAAATGAAAACAATAGCAGTTTGATTACGGAGGATCCGTTGTGATAGGTCCATAGTGGTTAGCTAAATAGTCTATACAGAGCAGTCCACAATTGATCCTAAATAGCAGTCACCGGTTATTACAGTTGCTAGTTCGGTAAAAACGACCTTCCCTTTTTAAGCTTCAGCAGGATGTTTTTTTCTATTCCCCATTTCTAGATGAGATAAAAGCAGTTTATCCAATCACTGATGTGATGAAAACATGTTTTAGTTAGATTGAAAAAAAATAGAGATTTTGGCAAAATCGTAATTGCATTTACAGTTATAAAATTTCAAAATGCTAATCAAATTCTAATATTATTGGCTATGGTACTTTCTATACATGAATTATATCTCTCTTTTAGGTCATCTTAAACATAATGAATTACTTGAGTTAATCTGCCCTTAAACAGTAGTTTGGGCTGCCTCATTATCACTTGGAGTAATCTTGGTTCCAATGTTGATCTGATCCTTGGAGCTAAGGGTTCACTCAATTACATAAATTAGATTGTGGGAATCAGCTACTCCTGCCATGTCCATAAGATAACTGTAATATCTCTGGTAAAATCCCTGTTATCAATACCCTAACCCTTTGCAACATGACAGAAGGGTGCGCGTTGGAAGAGGGGTAGTCTTATACGGCGAGTATAGCACAAACCCTATATTTTAACAAGAAAAGTAGGGAGGTTGTCTTATACGCCCAGTCGTCTTATACATCGAAATATACGGTATGTTTTCAACAATTCCGTCTATATTTATGTTTATTTTTTGCTAATTTTTTTCTGTATTTATCCATTTTTATTGTGTTTACTGTATTAATGAAGCTGTGTAGTAACAGGAGTGAAAGCCATCCAAGAAAGCCTATTTTCTGTAGTTTACTGTCTGAATGTATCTGTAAAAATCAGTAAAAACTGAAAACTGGCAGCTCTACTTGTATTTGCTCCTTAGTACCGGCAAACATTAACATTGATCAAAGTATAGCATAGTAATACAATATGGACTAGGCTATAAAAGACTAAAATGTTCTCTTGCAATCCTTCTGCTGGTTTTCATCATCGTTTACAAAATTGACTTGATTATTACTCTTTTCCATCACCAAAGTCAGGGTGTGTCCCCGTCTCAGGCATACACTACCCCTGAGGCAGGCAATCTCCACTCTGGTAAAATAGTTCAAAAGATTAAACTCCTCCTTCAAAACACCTGTGAAAAAACTGGTTATCACTGGTTCAAAAACCCCAGTAAGATGGCTGTAGGTTTAATACATTCTAACAATATGAGAGGCAGGGTTAGGAGGCACTCCTTGTCCCCTTACAAACACAGTTCAACAACAAAGAAGTGACTGTTGGCGCAACTCAAAAGGGAGGGCTAGTGATTGCAACCAACAATAAGAAAATAAGAAAAGTGTGTGCTTTAGTGGAAAACCTCTTTTGTTTTTAAAAAAGAACCCTCACTCACCAACCTGGTTGGTGACATGCTTCATCATAGGATTCCCACCGGGAAGACCGAATGTCTCCCCGGTGTGCTGCAACACCTGTATTTACAGTGGAGCTGTTTTTTTTCGATTGTGTAGTTATGAGGTGATTGTGAATGGTGTTTTAAAAGAAAGCAAACTAGTTCCAAAACTAACTTTAATAAAGGAACAGTAAGCGATCATTAAAAGCAAGTGAGGCGGACATGGGTTGGTTATAAAACGGAACCAACTGTATCCTAAATGTGCAAGAAGATCGACATGTTTCTGCTCATATGTGCCAATTAGGTTGAGCTTTCATCAGGAGCAGAATAATGTATGTATTCTGCTGGTCACGTAAAACAATTAAGGGGTTGAGGTGTATGAAATGAGTAGACCACATTTTGAAAACATGGTCAGAAAGTTAGATGGTTAATGCACCCGCAGCATTAACTAAGATAGTTTAGTTTGTTAATTCACCAGCACCAATGAACTGTGGATAATGATAAATTACAATAGTTTTTTCTTCTCCTGGCCATTTTATATAGCGCACACCAGGCTCCCAGAAGAAGAGGAGATACTTACACAGATCATTTTCACAGTAGCAAAAGTATTGTGAATGTGAAGTGATGGCCATGGAACAATATAGGATGTGTGGCTCGGTTGAGATCAGAATGGTGGACCTAAGGTGTTTTGGGTACGAGTAACTGAGACAGCGGTAAACAACACACAGTGCATGCTTTTATTCTTACAATCACATTTTAGTATTTTTTTTTATTTATTTACTTATGTATTTATGTGTGTGGGCTCTTGGTATACGGCTCCACATAGCCTTATGGCTACACCAAGGTACTAAACTGTGCAGTCAAATTAAGAAATATTGAAAACAGGTTGCGCCTCTACAGACCTTAGTCTTAGGGATAACGTTTGAGATTCTGTTGCATACAGGATAACTTGAACAATATAGGTATTTTATTCTGGGAAATGAAATTGATAAAGATAATGTAGAAATCAATGATTGATGATATTAAGGACTAAATTAAATGGTTGAAATAGGAGGGTATCTTTAGCTTCAGCACTAAGATTGAGTCACTTCCCAATGTTGTCTTAGCTATCCCTAAACAATGTTTTAAAAGTCCATGTAGGAATTAATGGATGAGATATACAAGTTTTTAATTAATAAATCTACACACCAATATCAATGATAAAAAATATTTTTAAGTTCAGGGACAAAATAGTCCAATATTGGAAAGTGTTATTAATAATCTGGCTCGTCTCTCTAGGTAAGCGGGGTTTTATAATAAATTATATGTCTGTAATGGCACAGAATCTATCCATAAAATGATTATATATGAATTTTATTTGCTTTCTATGGTGCTTCGCGTGTATCATCTTGCACACTTCAGAGCACCTTATGCCATCTAAAGACGAACAACAGGAAACAGCCAAAACACATGGACACATCTTATACAAAATGTTTGCAACCCCGTATGCTGTGACCTACACTAAAGATTACTGAAAAAACTACTTAAATTACATAAACTCCTTACAAACTGCTGGTGACATGTCCAGAAAGACCAGATGATGAGGCTTTGTTAGCTTTTGCAAGTGTAATATTATTTTTTGTACCCTTTTCAGTTTCTCTTCCTTAAAGTACCCTTCTATGACAATTCTCTTGGTTCTGTGTCACAGTACTGATGGCATTAGAAGGTATCAATGTGATGACCAAAATCAAAAGGGATTGGACTACATTCTACTTCTGTTAATTGCCCTGGAGATGATGTGTTATCTCTTTCATCCCTAAGGATAAACAAATCTTTTACCAAGAAACCTTAGAGATGACCCATCTTCAGCTAAGGTTGAGTTGGAAGCTGTCAGAAGATGTAACCAAATATAAAGTGTGCAGATGAGACACTGCCAATAAAAGTAATTCAGCAGTTAGCATAGCTACATAGAGAACACTGGGCACCAGAATGGGTAGCAATGGTGAGGTGAAAGTGCAAAGGGAGCAATAGGAGGCACTGATACCAGTGGCATGGTTCTGTTCGCGAAGAGGGCCTACAAGGGCCATGTGCAGTAAAGTGGAGAGAATGTCTTTGTAAGTGATTGGTAGTAGAACCCATAAAGTCAGTTATTTCACAAGGGAAAAAGTGATACTAATGTAAAACATAAAGAGGCACTACATACAGTGAAAGGCAGTCTAGGAAATCATAAGTGAGCAGGCAGAGGAACCACAGATATTGTTTGGAATGCAGGCAAAGAAGATGTTTACTTGTGGTGGTGAACCTGACAATTCTGACATCATGAACTTTATCCTACTAAATCAAACCTTGAGGACATAGAAGTTGACTTTTGTAAACCTGGCAATTTCAAAGCATGCTTGGACATTCCTTATTCATCCTTGTGTGCCTATAGTCTAACTTGAGGTAACTATTCGTTATACCTGGTGTGTGTTACCAGGGTTCACACACAATTTGTCAGGACCCAATATGGACTATGGTACAAACCAAAAACGGTGGTTTCACCCAGAGACCACCTGGTCCAAAGTAAGTATTGACATGTGTGATTGGTTTTGTGCTCAATTTGTTCGTATATATTTATAGGGTGAATGAATCCCCAAATTATATTCTGGCCGTCATATATGCAGAAAAAGTATATTACTCGTTTGCGGTAGTCTTTTCTTGTATATTTGAAGACATGTGCAGGGACAAAGAACAGCCGACACATGTTTCGCCCAGGGGCCAGTAGGCCAGGTCTTTCTCAAGGCAGAGCTATCTGAGTTAGTTGGTTAAATTACAATTTTTAGTCTGAAGTGGCAGAAGGAACATCTTCTGCAGAGTGAATATTCTCTGCAGTCTGAAACTTGAGGTAACACATGAAAAATTATAGATATATCATATTGACAAAGCAGCAGATGTCCACCAAAATTGTTTTTTAACAACACAGCTTAGCTGTAGGAATAAATCGTCGTTCCAGAATTCACATTGGGGTGAAAAGTAGCTTCATGCACAAATGCTTAGGTGGATGTGGGGGTGCAAGCAAGGGAGAGGGAGGTGCAGCACAGTTGTCTGGAGGATTGGTGGAAGTTCAAGTAGTGGTTAATTCTGGTCCTTCTTTGTATAGGGATTTGTAGCTGTGGATCAGCATCTTGAACTGACATCTCTTCTGAATGGGGAGCTAGTGGAGCTTCTTGAGGTGGGGATGATGTGGTTCTGCTTTGGGAGGTCGAGGATGAGTCTGGCCACTGCGTTCTATATGGTCTTCAGACTCTTCAGGGGGGGGTGAGGTGATTCCTACATAGAGTGCATTGCCATAGTCCAGCCCCCTTGTGACTATAGCTTGAGTGACGGCTCATCTAGTGTTGGCCGAGAGCCACTTGAAGATCTTAAGGAGTATGCAAAGAGTGAGAAAGCAGGTGTAGGAAACTACATTGATCTGAGTTTTGAAGGTGAGCTTGTTGTCCTGGATGATACCAAGGTTGCAGGCATGGTCTGTTGGATTGGGTGAGGGTCCTAGTTCAGAAGGCCACCAGGAGTTGTTCCACTGGAAGGTGTTGTTTCTGCAGATCAGCATTTCTGTTTTGTCTATGTTGAGTTTTAGGCAGTTTTCTTTCATCTAGTCAGCAACGTTTGTCATGCACTTGTGGAAGTTGGCCATTGTGGTAGAGGGGTCTTTCAATAGTGAGAGGATGAGCTGGATGTCTTTGGCATAGGATATAATGTTTAGTCCATGGGTTCTGACCATGTTGTCCAAGGGGATCATGTAGGTGTTGAACAGTGTAGGGCTAAGGGACGAGCCTTGAGGGACACTGCAATGATGTTCTTAGGATCTAAGGTGAAAGTTGTTAGGTGAATTCTTTGGGTTCCTCCAGTGAGCAATCAGGCAATCCATTTGAGGGCATCCCTTTGTATTCCAATGTAGTGAAGCCTCTTGATAAGGGTGTGGTGAGATATGGCTTCGAAAGCTACTGAGAGCTCAAGGAGAATCAGGGTCGCCATTTGGTCTGATGTCAACAGTGGCAGTGATCAGGGTGGTTTCAGTGCTGTGGTTAGTGCGGAATCCGGAATGAAAGGTGTCCAGAAGATTTTTATTCTCCAGGTGTTCAGTGAGTTGGTGGTTGATGACCTTTTCAAGAACTTTGGCGGGAAAGGGGAGCAGAGAGAAAAGATGGTATTTCTTGAGATCGCTAGGGTTGGTGGATGGTTTCTTGAGACTTCTGCATGTTTCTATTTTTCAAGGAAGGCAGTCGTGTTGATGGATTAATTGAAGATGGTAGTGAGCTTGTTGCTGATAATCTTGCTCCCAAGGTTGAAGATGTGGTAGGGACAGGGGTCCTTGGGTGCTCCTGAGTGGACGAAGCTCATGATGGCTTTGCGTTTTGTATGGTGAGTTGGTCCCATGTGGTGAGCAGGTGGTTGGGGTTTGCATCTGTGGGGGCGAGGATGCTTAGGATATCAGCAGCAGTCGGTTGGGGTTCAAAGTTTTTGTAGATGTGAAGATCTTCTGGTAGAAAAAATCTGCCATGGTGGTGCAGAGATCCTGGGAAGGAGTGATGATGTTTTCAGTGACGGATGTGTTGGAGAACTCCCTGACAATGTTGAAGGATTCTTTGCTGTGGATAGAGCTGGCTTCAATGTGGTCTGCAAAGTCGTCTCTTCCAGGAGTTGGTGGTATTTGTTGAGGAATGTCTTGAATGCAGCTCAGTCTGAGGACTTCTTGCTGGCGCACCATTCCCTTTCAAGGCATTTGCAGTTGCATTTTATGGTTCTTCATCAAGGTAGGATAATGATGAACATCAGAAGCTAATCATGTGGACATGCTTAAAATATTTAAGACAGATTCTGGAGGTAAATTGACAGAATTTGTGGCAAATGCTACTACATCGAAGAGGATTTTGTGAATAAATTAGCAAAACTAGGTTCTCTGTACAGGCCACCCCGAAAGTACACCTACAGGGTGGAATTGCCATGGTGGTAAAAGTTGTTCCATGGCACTTGGAACAAATTTGACTGATCCCTCACGGTTAGCAGAAAACAAGAATGCAACCACAATGAACAGTGTTTTACACTGGGGCAGTTGACGTATATGAAAACTTAAATGCAGACAGCACTAAGGAATCTGATAGGAATACATACATTTTTATTTCCTGTAATACTTTGTTCTTCCCTGTTTTAAGGGTAATGACAAAAGAAAAACTGTCGTCCACTGTTCAATGTTAGACAAGAAAATGGAGTAGCGTGTCATTTATTTATTTATTTAGTCAATTTGTGTCGCGCGTGAATCACTTCCAAAGGAGCATCCTATCTTTAAGCTTTCTAGGCACTACTTAAACGGTATTCTGGTGTCTTTATGAGTATTGTGCTTGAAATGTTTGTCAGTTTCAGCGAAAGAATCGGAGGAAAAATAATGTTGTACATGAATTTTGTTAGCCTGTTTTTCATATAGTGATACCTTGATAAAGTAATGTTTGAGCCTGAGGTGGCGAATATTTGAAAGAAGGGAAGGGATAGGGGAAGGGGGTGGGTTTGAGATTTCGATCCAACAAGAGATGAACACAAAGACTAGAATAGTTTTAACTACAAATTGTTAGTGTAGCGATTGTGAACATTAAAATATAAACCAGACACTTGCAAAGTCCCGGTTAAGAAACAAGATGCTCTTCAAAGCAGGTGTTAATGAGATCACATAAAACTAGTTTAGCGTTTAGAGCTTACAGACACAAAAACTATTTGTTTTGGATCAGTTTAATTTGTTTTGTATGGAAAGGGCATGTCAGATCTAGTGGTGATAGGCTTTAAGAAAAACATTATTTTTGAAGAAATGAATAATAGTATGGCTTATTTGAATTTTAATCATGTAAAGAAAGAGGGACACGCTGCTAATAATTCGAGTTCCTGCGGCAGGGAAAAGAACATCAATGTACAAAAACCTGAGGCAACTGCAATATTTACAATCTATGATTGACAGACAAAAAGATACAAGAGGGCAGACAGAAAAATACATGCAGGGTGTGTAACACCAAATATTTTAATATTTATTTAACATTTAGTTTCTCATTATTCTATATAACAAAAATATTAACAGAAAAACCTTTCAAGACAATATATAATGTTGTATAACCTCAAAGCTTTGCAATACACAATATACTACTTTCGTATCTGCATTTATTCAAAACCACCCACACTTAAGAAGCAGAGTACATACGAAATATGTATATCAGCGGGATGTCATACAAAGAAATATATTTGATTTTGTGAGCAATTGGTGAGACAATCAAGGTGTTACTCTGTTGGATGGATTTCTTTTTAGCAAATCTTCTTGTGGCTTGTGTTCAATTACCCAGTCCACACCCTGCATATATTTTTCTTTCTGCCCTCTTGTATCTTTTTCTTTATCAATCATAGATTGTACATTTTAGTTGAATGTTACAACACTGTGGGTGACACGTGCGATCTGGGGCAGGCAAAATATAAGAGTTTATAACACTTATGCACATAAAAATAGAGAAGTAAATATATTTATATAGGTCCTTGGAAGTGCCATAGGAGGTGCAGCGGTGGGCCAAAGTGCCAGCTTATACATAGATCTAGCACAATATGTACATCTTCAGCCATTCAAAGAATAAATGCAGAAAGCCAACATGCTGCATTCAGAGGGTCTGACAAAGATTTTGCAACGTTTATGTTTATTGTTTGCCTTGCACAAAAGTTAGCAGGAGGATACATCACCAGCATTCATTGAGAACAAAGCGCGCATGAATCCTGTATGGCATTGCTAGGGTTAGATTGTTTGGGTTAAGTGTTAGCTCATACAAAGATGAATAGTAGAAAACATTTGCAGCATTCCTAAACAAAAACACAGAAGTCATGTGCTGTATCAAAAGGTACAATAAACAGGTTGCATTGTTTATGTTAAGTGGGTCTTGGTCAGACCTCTATTACCACTCCAGTCTAGAAAAAACACTAGCACCGCACACAATAAAAGATCACAGGTTACTCTCAATCTCTTAAAAAAAAGCAGCGTGGAGCAAGAACACTGCGCGTATATTTTACGTCTGGCTAGACTGCTTTAGGTATTTGCCCGAGCTTATATGAATACAACCAAAAATCAGTGGCGCCTGCCACAAACAAAAAGTGGTGGTGCGGGTGGATGGGGTGCGGGGGCGCAAGAGTGGGAACACGAGGGGGTAGTTTAATAATAACTTTGAAAAAAGGAACACTGACTTGAAGCTCCAGGCCCCCTCCTGTGTCATGCCTTGGTGTTCTTCTTCCTGATTGCATCACAGACTCCCTGTGCAATCCCTGTAGTGCTTTTGTGCATTGAGAGCAGAACAGGGATTGGCCTGAGTGGGCTGCTTTGACGCCCTGCTCAAGACAGTGAGTCTGTGCTGTTTCTCCGATAGGGCTGTTCAATTCAGCCAGGTTGGAAAACCTAAGTGCGCATGTTTGTTTGGTCAGCCTGAGACGGCTGGCCAAATAGACATGCGCACTCAGTTGTGCACAAAACAGTCCTCATCCCCCTTCCATGGACCGCCCCCACCCCTAGCTAAGCATGCTGGCTCAGCCAGCAGGTGAAAAATAAAACAATGATAGAGTATCATTTTATTTTTCACCTGCTGGCTCAGCCAGTGGGGCGACCATCCTCCGCCATTGTGGAGGAGCCGCCCCTGCCAAAAATGTAAACGGCACTATAGAAAATCAGGTTTTGGCTCCGCCCTTCCTTATCTATCTTCTATACAGGCTTCTGATTGGGCAGCATACAGTTTCAAATACAGTTGGAAGGGGCAATGCATAGTGTAACCCTGGTATAAATACTGTAGAATGGGGTCTTCATTGACAATTCTGTTAGAAAGGCAATAGGAAGGGGCTTTACGACGTGACAAGGAAGGAACTTTTCCTGTTTGAAAACCGAGGGACCACCTCCCTTAGACCTCTATTCCAGGAGGGACTAGAGAACGCTATTTTTCATTGTGTACATTTTAATTTTTATGTTTAGTCTTTAGCAGCCAGTGAATTAGGATGGTGCTTTACCTTTAAAAGTTCAAACACTAGCTGGACGCTGATTTATGTAGTGTACGTATGTTCTTTTTTAAGTTATAACTCAACCTTCTCCCTGAATAATTTTTAGCCTAATGTGCCATTGTACATGTGAGTCCAGTGTTAAAGGGCTTAACTTGTTGCTCAGTTTGGGTTACAGGTAGAAGACTCAAGTTGTCACTAGAGCAGCCCAGTAGCCATAGACCACCCCAGGGCCCCTATTCCCCAAACCAGAGCTCCCATTTCCAAATGAAAAGCAGTAAAGGTGCATTTCTAATTCCCATTTCTGCCAGAGGAAAGCAGTCCTCCTAGAGGACTCCCTGTTGTGGCCCCTCAAACTCCAGCAGGTTCAGTCCTATTCAACGCTGAAAGCACCAGCAACAGACCATCACTCTACACGTGCCAACAGCAGCAGGGTAAATTCAATGATTCCTACTCCTGGGGTAGCTGTATCTCTGGGCCTAATGACATAGGGGCACACTGAGTATACCTGAGAGAGGTGCGTATTCCATTAAACCAGCCATGCCATTGTGGTATGTTCCTTTTTTCACCACTAATGGTGGGAACATCATGTATTGCGTTGACGGCGGTCAGGGTGTCCCTAGAGATGCGACGTTTCATTCCACTGAACAATGACAGTTTTGCTTGCGTCTATGCTGACCTGGTTTATCTAGGGAAGATACAGTGCTCTTGGGTGCATGCATGAATATGTGCTCTTCAGCCAAATGTGTAGTATAGAGATCTTCCCTTGTTGTGATCTGGCTGCTCCAGTCAAGCTCAGTGTAGGGCACATGAGTCCTGCATGGAGAGGGTAATTAGCTGCACATCGGCACAATTTACATGCCAACACAGGCAAGCGCCTGGATACCCTCACAGGTGATTAGTCACATTCTACAAATACTGATTGATTGATTGATTGATTGATTGATTGAAGCCGGAGTGCCTTCAGGTCAGCGCACTGTGATTGGGATCACCAGAGGGCAGCCGCTAGTAGAAACAGCCACAGAGCTGTTCATGTGGGGATGGAGGCAGAGTCCCAGAGCAGAAGGTTTGTGTCTGCAAATTCCAAGGAGTCCAGGTGAAGTTGATTAGGACTCTAGTCACTGTATAGCTGGTGCTAGGTGATGCTAGACAATAACCAGTTATGCAAATCCTATGAGGACCAGTGATTCTTGCTGGAGGTTAGCGGGTGTGGTGACCAGCCAGTGGTCACTGGGCAAGGGATCTTGAAAGGAAATACGTCACCAGCTTGTTTCATTAATGTCTCCTTGATCTTTGCACAGCCTCATTAGGGGATGATGCTCATTAACAGAAGAAGTGAATTCCACGTGGAACAACTGCTACAGTGTTGTTTCAAGAGTAACTCATTAAATATGTGCACAGTCTGCTGTGGACATGGCTCAAATAAAACACAAGGTAAACTGCTAAAGCCCTTGGGGTGGAAAAGCAAACACCCTAAATATCAATAGCATTCTCACACACCTGCAAGACTCACAGTTGCATACTACTGGAAGCAGTATGACACCTCTCACAAAGTACCAATCACACATTACCAGACACAGTCTTGCAACTCAAAACACACAAAAAAATCTCACCAATGGCAGCATTCCATCAACCATTAATGTAGCAGCCACACATTACCAGAATCACTCTACCCCTCACCCACAGGCAGTCACACCCAAGAGACAGTATTTCCGCACCCTCCACAGAGTATGTATATGGCATTCTTATAGTGAAAACTTAGACAAAAAGAAGCAGAGCTCTATATAGGATCATATTTAGACATTTGTCAACGAGTGATAGGAGAGGTAGCTGGCTTGTCCATAGTTAAGGCATTGTGATGTAGTGTTCTTTAAAGGCGTGTGTCTAAAACTCTTCTCCAAGTTGTCAAAGAGTTGGGGCGGTCCTGGTGGATAGAGGGATGTTGTTTTAGGTCCTGGATGAATAGATGGGAAAGACCCGCCTTCTTGTTAACTTACACTTCTTAGTCTGCAACGTGACGGTGTCCTAGTTGCTGGTGTGCCGAGAACCACCGGAGATGGTGGGCTTCGCTGTAAGATAAGATGGGGTGCTGGTTATGAAGGTTTTGTAAAAAAATCCATCTGGTTTTAAAGATGGTGTGGTCCATCAAGGGGAGCAAATTTAGTTTAATCAGTATGGGAAAATGTGATCATACAAGTGAAGCAGTCTCACTCCACCAACAGCAAACTCATACCCATCATAGACTACCAGTCACACACTACCAACATCTCAATCATACCCCTCACAGACTAGCAGTCCCACATTTCTGGAACCACTTTCACACGGCTCACAAACTAGCAGGAAAGCCAGTAGGTCTGGCTGATAACTGAAGGTGCATATTCTTTAATTAGTGAGTTTGTGTGGCGTTCTGGCTCAGCGAAGGGAAGGGAAGAATGCAAGAATGAGTAAATAGGTGGATTATTAGATTCATGGGTGCAAGAATGAGTGACTGGTTGCATGGATAGTAATTGACCGAGTGCATTGACCTTTTGATGAGTGACTGCATAGATAGAAGCATCCGAAAACTTTCAATTGCAAGTGGGATAAGTTGCTTTACCAGTGCTTGTTTAATTACTGCAAATACTTGCCAGGTAGTATGCTATGATCCACAAGAACTAAAAAAGGACCAGTAGGCATGGATCCAAAGGGAAGGCTAAACTCATGGTATTGGGATAAACGACTCAGAGGTCTTGCATTTCTACTTCTACATATCTGTCCAATAGCTGAGGCCTTCTATTGACATAATTTTCTCCGGCAGTGTTCGTAGGTGCAGAGACAGTTGAAGGATTCCATCCAGGCATGTATTGCCATGGCTTGTGTTTGGGAGACCACTATGTCAATGAGTGAATCTCTGAGTTAACAATACATCAGACTGACAGGACCAAAAGACGGTGGATGATGTGTCTTCCATCTTTGTACACGTCGACTCATCAGCTGGTGCATGTGATAGTGCGTCTCCTGCACTCGCTTTCTCTATAATTATTGATGCTTTTGAACCCCCTTATAAGCAACTCATCAAGGATTGAAAGTCGTTTTCAAAATTTCCACAATTTTTCATCATCAAATCCTACTTAAATTTGAAACCATAAGTGATAAAAAGGATAACAAGGCCCACTAGTATCCCTTTCCTTTCTGACTTTCTGAAACAACCTTTAACCTGTACTTAAGGGATACTTGTTGGTATGTGTGTGTGTGTGTGTGTGTGTGTGTGTAGGTAGTTATAGTTAGGACCTACTTTCCATAGGAAATCCACAACATTCTATTTGGAATAACTTTGGCACCGGTGGACGAATCTTCATGAATTTCTCCAAGAAAATGGCCTGCTTGGTTCCGCTCCTTTCCTGAAAGTTGGGGGTGATTCGCCAAGTGGGGGCCGAGAAAAAAGGGGGGTCCCAAAACGTGTTTTCCCCATGCAATTTTCCATAGGGACCTTTTCACCAGAGCTACTGCCCGAACGGCTGAACGGAATTACACGGAATTTGGCAGAGAGGTAGAGGTCTGTTTGCAGATTGTGCTTTTTGTTAAATGGTGTAAATCCGTTAAGTAGTTTCTGAGAAAATTGCAAGTAAAATCATAGTGATATCTAGAGACGGAGTTCAGCACGCGTACAGAAATCTCTTCAACTACGAGCGCGAGCTGCATGCTGATTGGCTGTGAACTGTCTGTCAACACTCGAAACCAGGAAGTGTTGGCGGCCATCTTGTGCCTCGCTATAACCGAGTCACAAGAAAACAGTAAAGCAAAGTTGAGAAATAAGGGAAGGGGGTAGGCAAAAAAAAGTCTGACCCTGTAGGCTTGCTCAGGGGGTCGTACATTGATGTTTAGGCTCTATTTTTTATTTTTATTTTTTTAAGGGAAAATCGAGGCGTATGCGTATGGAAATACGTACAATTACGAGCAAAAGCTGCATGCTGATTGGTTGTCAATACTCCAAAACAGGAAATGTTGGCAGCCATCTTGTTTGTCGCGAGAGCCAAGTCACAAGAAAACAGTAAAACAAAGTTGAGAAATAAGGAAAGGGGGCAGGGTAGAAACATTCTGACCCTATAGTCTTGGTCGGGGGGTGGTATATGGATCTTTAGGCTCAATTTTTATTTAAAAAAAAAATAAAAAATGGCGGGGTACTCGTGCAGTACTTGTGTGCGGTGGAAAAGGTGAAAAAAAACTAGGGGGCATATTACCAACAACTAGCGATAATTATCGCTATGTTGGCTTAGCGGCAATATTTTTATCGCCGAGCTGCGGCGATTTTTATCACTTAGGAACCTTGCTATTATCAAGGTTTACCTCCTAAGCAATAAAAATCGGCCGAAATGCATGCATATCGCTGAAAAGTCAGTGATATTCATGCATTACCGAGCTAATGCTCTTAGCCATGTTATCCACCTACCATTGGATAACATGGCTAAGAACTGCTCAGGGGCGAATATCTCCAAAAGTTGGTAATATGAGATAGCGATGTTAGTGACTGTTTACAGTCGCTAACATCTTGGCACGCCCACTTTGCATGTCATTAGTGATAAATTTCGCTGACATGCAAAGCGGGGCCCGAGATGGTGCTATCTCCTACTAGCTGTCGCTAACTGGTGTTAGCGACAGCTAGGTAATAGGGAGATAATTTTATCTCCGCTTCCTTGGCTTTTAAAGCCAAAAAAGCAGAGATAAACCCCCTTGATAATATGCCCCTAGAAGTCAGTTTTGTTTATTAGGTCTCGGGGGGGCAAATTACAGGGGCAATTTTTAGAGCTATATTTCTATGACAGTATGTAAAACTTTCCGTTTTTTTTTTGCTGCATCAGTTGTACTCTTTACCATGCGCTGCCGTTTGCAAGTGCACTTTTTTTTCTTTTTCTTCAAGTTCGCCAAGCAAACCTCTCCTGATTTTAGGTATTAAATTTGCCGCTGTCTTTTCCCGGGTCATTTGTGTTATCCGGTGCAATACTTTTGTAATATATTAATAAACATATTGTATGTATATTTATTTGAAATGTAGTGTAGAGGCGCCAAACGTTGATTACATACCGTTCAACCGCCATTTTAGTAGTTTTCCTCCATTATTTTTATTATACCTGTTACTTTCATTTTACCCTGAGCATATTTTCTTTGTGATCAATGAGATTTCGTGCCACAGATACCACGGTGTTTGTCCTTGGCCTCCGATCTTATCAGACTTGGTCACACATATACCTAGAAACTAATTTGAAGGACGTAAGGCACAGGAATTAAAACACGTGTTGGTCAACAAAAAAACATTATTAAGATTATGCATTTATCATGTGTGGTAAATGCATACTAGTTGTAAAAGCATGTGTGGAAAAGTGATATGTGTTCTAATGGTTTTGTGGTGACGATCACGCGTGCTTATGTACCAGGTCTGGGCGTGGTGGATTCTAGGATACCAGGAGGAGGGGCACGCGGCGGCACTCATACAATATAGAAGTAATATTGGATTTTTTAAACTTAAAAAAAAAATATTCCACAATTATCCTAGATTAAGTCTTCTGTTAGTATGTTCATTAAATACATGAATATAGGTTGTTAAACAACTAAAAATATTCGCGTCTTTTTTGTGCGGGGCGCTGTACATGACGTCACATTGAAGCTTTGATGCAACGCGTAACCTCAAAGCGTATTCGTAGCGTATGCTGAGAATGATTAGCAGTACAAACTATGGTGCTTTCACTCTCTCACTGTCAAATCAGAGCACAGAGCGCGCTAAGAGAATGGTTAGAAGTGGTCACTCATTAGAGATCCAATTCAGGTGTGTGGCTTATCCACAGTATCATAACGTTATTTATTAACCTGGTTAAGTTTGAGGTTTGCATGAAATACTGTGCTATAGGCAGATATGGATGTTTAGGTAGCGGTTATCTCCATTAAGCTTGGTTATTATCATTTCATATAGGTGTCTGAGGGAGGGAAAAGAAGTCTATGTGAATGGCGAGGATTGCACAATAGTACCAGATCACTCCTTAATTTGTAGACACATACAATTGCATGGCTCTTGTATACAAGATGCGCCTAAGTTGGGCTGAGTTTTGAAAGGTAGTTCGACACCTGCTATCATAACAACGTTCAGTTTACTGGAAACGGGAGTTATTTACTTTGAAATAATGGAGATTTTTGTGCAATGTTAGCAGGCATCATTTACATGATTACGGTAACTGAGCGTGTGGTTTGATTAAAAAAAAGTTGTGTTAACTCCTCTGCATGGGAAGCTGGATGTTTCCATCTAGCTGTCGATTTCGACCTTGAAAGCAGAGTCAACCAAATGAGTCGTATACGAGCGCTATTGTCTCAAAAAGAGGCCACTCTTATATCTGGTACAGAAACATTTGTCCTTTATGTAGCAAACACCCGCACAGAAGTGCATGATTTATTAAATACAGATGTGCTCTTGAATTTTGGGGAGTTAATTTAGAGTATCTTTAATGTGTCCTTGACCACGGGGTTACCTTACTTTTTTACAGTTAGAAGCAGTGGCCTTGTGACTTCTGTAGAAGGTATATTTGGTGTCTTTTGTAAGCATGGGCGCAAAATCCGTTCCGCTCGCGGATTTTGCAGATTTTCGGCAAATTCGCGATCCGCGAATTTCCGCAAATTTGCTGAAAATTCGCAAATCCGCGAGCGGAACGGATCCGGGGGGCAAAAGTTCAAGCTTCAAGCTTGTAACTATTTTAGAATGGCGCTGGCAAGCTGCCAGCGCCATTCTAAAATAGTTACTGAGTTAGCTTCAACAGGAAGCACTAATTGATAAAATGAAGCAGGTGCTCGAGTTTAACTGAATTCGAGCTTCAACTATCTTTAAACGAACTCCCTGATCCAATAGGTTACAGGCACCAGCGACAATAATTGGTAAGTCTATGGTATAGGACCTTGTAGGAAAAATATCTGGTAGTAAAGCGAAGGTTACCTGATAAGATAAATGAGTTATTGATTATGGGCCCACGTGAGTATTGGTAAAATTATAGATGGGTGACCTGCGCACTCTATCAATGCCTGCCAGTAAGAGGTATGACAGTCCTCTTTTGATACCCATGTATCTGCACTACGAATAGTTGTCGTTTTCTACTTGGCTGTTTCAGTTGATCAAGCCTCAGCTGAGGTGAAACGCGTTGTGAATAAACAACAGGTATCTGAACATCGCTGTGTCTGACATTCCTGAGAGTGAGCTGATTTGCTTCTTTTCTGTGATATATATATATACATATGTATATATCCAACACTCCGTCACTCGTTTCGCGCTCTGGAGTCACACCAGCCAGGATACCAAGTACACGGACACGGACCAGTTAGGTGATTTCGTTATTTATTTTCTAGTGCAGGTAGTCTCATGACGTTTCGGATCCAAGAGCCTTCTTCACATGACAATATTCTCGTATATGGTTGGCCCTTATAAAGTGCCAGTGATAGGTTCATTGTCGTCACATGAGGGGGCTATGTATGGACATAGACAACATACTATTTTACTATGGCAGTTGTGATGTATAAAAGCATTAATTTGATGCTATTTGCAAATTGCAGTAAAATACCAAATTAGCAACAATTGACAGTCCAAAAATGCATTGAATTAGACTGTCGACATTTATAACATTGTGGTTAAAATGAGGTGTCACAGTTAAATACCTTATGTTTATAGACTGTAAAAATTCAATATTTTCACATTTCTGGGTACAATATTATTGTTTATAGTGCCAAATCAATCGATATAAATTGCATTTTGCTGTATGCTAGACCAACAGGTATATAAATATATATATATTGGTGGTCAACAAAAAAACATTATTAAGATTATGCATTTATCATGTGTGGTAAATGCATACTAGTTGTAAAAGCATGTGTGGAAAAGTGATATGTGTTCTAATGGTTTTGTGGTGACGATCACGCGTGCTTATGTACCAGGTCTGGGCGTGGTGGATTCTAGGATACCAGGAGGAGGGGCACGCGGCTGCACTCATACAATATAGAAGTAATATTGGATTTTTTAAACTTAAAAAAAAAATATTCCACAATTATCCTAGATTAAGTCTTCTGTTAGTATGTTCATTAAATACATGAATATAGGTTGTTAAACAACTAAAAATATTCGCGTCTTTTTTGTGCGGGGCGCTGTACATGACGTCACATTGAAGCTTTGATGCAACGCGTAACCTCAAAGCGTATTCGTAGCGTATGCTGAGAATGATTAGCAGTACAAACTATGGTGTTTTCACTCTCTCACTGTCAAATCAGAGCACAGAGCGCGCTAAGAGAATGGTTAGAAGTGGTCACTCATTAGAGATCCAATTCAGGTGTGTGGCTTATCCACAGTATCATAACGTTATTTATTAACCTGGTTAAGTTTGAGGTTTGCATGAAATACTGTGCTATAGGCAGATATGGATGTTTAGGTAGCGGTTATCTCCATTAAGCTTGGTTATTATCATTTCATATAGGTGTCTGAGGGAGGGAAAAGAAGTCTATGTGAATGGCGAGGATTGCACAATAGTACCAGATCACTCCTTAATTTGTAGACACATACAATTGCATGGCTCTTGTAAACAAGATGCGCCTAAGTTGGGCTGAGTTTTGAAAGGTAGTTCGACACCTGCTATCATAACAACATTCAGTTTACTGGAAACGGGAGTTATTTACTTTGAAATAATGGAGATTTTTGTGCAATGTTAGCAGGCATCATTTACATGATTACGGTAACTGAGCGTGTGGTTTGATTAAAAAAAAGTTGTGTTAACTCCTCTGCATGGGAAGCTGGATGTTTCCATCTAGCTGTCGATTTCGACCTTGAAAGCAGAGTCAACCAAATGAGTCGTATACGAGCGCTATTGTCTCAAAAAGAGGCCACTCTTATATCTGGTACAGAAACATTTGTCCTTTATGTAGCAAACACCCGCACAGAAGTGCATGATTTATTAAATACAGATGTGCTCTTGAATTTTGGGGAGTTAATTTAGAGTATCTTTAATGTGTCCTTGACCACGGGGTTACCTTACTTTTTTACAGTTAGAAGCAGTGGCCTTGTGACTTCTGTAGAAGGTATATTTGGTGTCTTTTGTAAGCATGGGCGCAAAATCCGTTCCGCTCGCGGATTTTGCAGATTTTCGGCAAATTCGCGATCCGCGAATTTCCGCAAATTTGCTGAAAATTCGCAAATCCGCGAGCGGAACGGATCCGGGGGGCAAAAGTTCAAGCTTCAAGCTTGTAACTATTTTAGAATGGCGCTGGCAAGCTGCCAGCGCCATTCTAAAATAGTTACTGAGTTAGCTTCAACAGGAAGCACTAATTGATAAAATGAAGCAGGTGCTCGAGTTTAACTGAATTCGAGCTTCAACTATCTTTAAACGAACTCCCTGATCCAATAGGTTACAGGCACCAGCGACAATAATTGGTAAGTCTATGGTATAGGACCTTGTAGGAAAAATATCTGGTAGTAAAGCGAAGGTTACCTGATAAGATAAATGAGTTATTGATTATGGGCCCACGTGAGTATTGGTAAAATTATAGATGGGTGACCTGCGCACTCTATCAATGCCTGCCAGTAAGAGGTATGACAGTCCTCTTTTGATACCCATGTATCTGCACTACGAATAGTTGTCGTTTTCTACTTGGCTGTTTCAGTTGATCAAGCCTCAGCTGAGGTGAAACGCGTTGTGAATAAACAACAGGTATCTGAACATCGCTGTGTCTGACATTCCTGAGAGTGAGCTGATTTGCTTCTTTTCTGTGATATATATATATATATGTATATATCCAACACTCCGTCACTCGTTTCGCGCTCTGGAGTCACACCAGCCAGGATACCAAGTACACGGACACGGACCAGTTAGGTGATTTCGTTATTTATTTTCTAGTGCAGGTAGTCTCATGACGTTTCGGATCCAAGAGCCTTCTTCACATGACAATATTCTCGTATATGGTTGGCCCTTATAAAGTGCCAGTGATAGGTTCATTGTCGTCACATGAGGGGGCTATGTATGGACATAGACAACATACTATTTTACTATGGCAGTTGTGATGTATAAAAGCATTAATTTGATGCTATTTGCAAATTGCAGTAAAATACCAAATTAGCAACAATTGACAGTCCAAAAATGCATTGAATTAGACTGTCGACATTTATAACATTGTGGTTAAAATGAGGTGTCACAGTTAAATACCTTATGTTTATAGACTGTAAAAATTCAATATTTTCACATTTCTGGGTACAATATTATTGTTTATAGTGCCAAATCAATCGATATAAATTGCATTTTGCTGTATGCTAGACCAACAGGTATATATATATATATATATATATATATATATATATATATATATATATATATATATATATATATATATATATATATATATATATATATATATATATATATATATATATATATATATATATATATATATATATATATATATATATATATATATATATATATATATATATATATATATATACAAGAGATTCCTCCCCAGCTTGCTCTGCGCTCGCAGACACCGCCTCCACGCCAGCATAGAATGAGGACCGGATCAGCGAAGTCAGCAGATGGTAAATTTATTGATTTAAAACAGAACCAGCAACGCGTTTCGGGCGGAAAGCCCTTGATCACGCTGCAACATGTTTACAATCACTATGCTGTTTTGTAAGTGTATGCAGTGATATTGACCCCGCCCCCTGGTGGCGCCCACCATGATCATGTGACACATAATAAACAGTGAAAACGCACTATCGCTGATACTTTGTTGCCATTGCTGTCTAATATACAGAAAGTCATATCTGGTTAAATCCAGGAATTCATCCGAGTCAATAAAAATATATTCAATTATATTAATATTTAAACATATTTTTTCATGTTAAAATACGAATGAAAAATGTATCAATTCTGTGCAAATGAGCAATTTCGTGTGTATAGCAGCAGAAATATAAAGTGCGTAGAGAAAAAGTGCATAAGTGATGAAGATGTGATAAAGTGCAGAGGTTAGCGGAAACATATGGAACTACCCATGGAATAGTAATCAGCAATTAAGCACCATATCTAGATGTTTGCATAAATAAATTCATCAAAGTAATCCTATTCCGTAATAAGTTCTATTGAAAAGTTCAAAATAAAAAAAACAAGAACCTTTTTTCCAAGAAGCTAAAAATGACAATATGTATAAATAAGACCATATTTCATATATATACACACACATACACTCTCACCCACCACCCCACACAACCAGCCCGTTGTAACCGTACAGTGAATCTGATTGGATTGCGGAGCAAAATATGTCAACCAGAAACTATATATACAAACCTAACAGTAGCTATTTACACACCCATATAAACGTACAAAAATTCCAAACACTCCCATTTCTATTTACAAATGTTGGTATCTGTGCAACTCCATATATACATTCCATTGTGCAGTCTCAAGTTTTGAATTCAATATAGTAACAAAATTTATACAAATTTCCCATATAATGAAATCCCTGTACAATTAAAAATTGCCTCAAGGTATCATAGAACTATTGTACATGATCTAGAAATAGGGTTGTATAAAAATATTGATGCCATATGCTTGAAAATTGCCAAATAAAGTGCATGGATTGTGTCACCATAGGTGAGTATTGATATAAACTTCACCAGTTGTTACAGCAGATTATGGGACAAGATATAAAGACAGGTACAAGAAACTTCTAATAGGGAACCTAACTAGAAGAATTATATATATTTTACAAGCAAATGTCCCACAAATGAGAGGAGCGTCAATAGCTGGTGCCGGCGGCAAGGTTCGGGACACCCTCGCAGTAATACCTTTTAGCAAAAACGTCTCAAAAGAGAAACACGCCGCACACTACTCCGTTTGTTGAATTATTGGTTTATTTTCTGTAGGTTCCCCACCTACGCGTTTCGGACATGAAGCTGTCCCTGATCACGGTACAAACAATAGTCCATCATTGCTGTTTACATTAAATACCTGTAGACACCACTTGGCGATTATGATGCATTGTGGGCTCAGTAGTTCTATGGATCAGTAGAATTCCAAACCATGCAATGTGAGTTTCCGGATCCAAGCATTAATGCGACACAACTTAAACTCTATTAAGTATTGATTTTTTTTTTTTTTTTTTAAATATATTTTTATTGCAGGAATCAGTACAACAATACAGTAACGACCAGCATCATATTATAGCCAACTTTTACCAGATATAGCCCACCGACCCCCTTCCATAGCATTGCTATACAGCCAAGCAGCCCATTTCCCTGGGGTTGGGCGGCGAATGTAGCTGGGGTCAGTAGGATGCGGAAGCTGGTCCGGATAATACACTGTTCGTCCTCTGCTTTTCTAAACAAACCCCAACCCCCAAAAGGTACCCCCCCCTCAAACTCCCAGTCATTGTGAAACTCCCCCCTCCCCCCCCCCCCCACCATCAGCGCCAGGGAGCTTATCACTTTAGGATCCACTGCTTGACCCACGGGGAAGGTAATAGTGCTGTTAATGCTAGTGTCTAATGGGACTCGGGTCTAGTTGCTTCTTCGCTTTCGGAGTCGCTGGGGGCACAATAATCCCTGAGGGCCTGCACCAGCGTTTCCCATTCTAACGCGGCCTCCTGCGCCTTCTCATTGCTTTGCCTCCAAGCCAACTGATATCGCAGCGCGCTCTCCCCCGCCGCCCATTTCAAAAGTTCACTGTGCCATCTGCCGCCCGCAGGACCAGCACGTGCCTTCCAGTTCCTGGTCACCTCTCGTTTAGCAAGTAGGAGCCCCAGGTCGATAAATTTACTGGTGATTTTATTCCGGGGGGTATGGGGGAACCAGTGCAATAGCCCCACCGCCGCATCGAACGATAAGTGCCTCCCCGTCACCTCTTCCAAAGTCGCCGCCACCTCCTGCCAGTAGGACGTCAATCTTGGACAGGCCCATAACATGTGTAGGAGGTCCGCCTCCTGAGCCGGGCACCTAGGGCATTCCGCCGAAGCCGTGGCAAAATAACGCCTGATCTTAACCGGGGTCAGGTACGCCCTATGGAGAACATAATAGTGGACCAGTTGGAAACGGGCCCTACGTGTACCCTTCCATGCTCGCCTCACCAGCTGGGACCAGGTCGTCTCCGGGATCTCCCTACCGATGTCCTCTTCCCAGCGGGACTTCAGTGCGGTGAGAGGGACCAACCCCTCGGTAATCAGCCTGCCGTAAAGGCAAGTGACCACCTTCACTGTGCCCGCCGACATCATTACATACTGGCACACCTGGGACAATTGAGGTTCCACTAGTCCGTTTTGCCAGTGCGCCTGGATCACTCGCACAATGGCCGAGTGCAGCAAAAAGTCGCCCCGGGAGATCCCAAAGCGGTCAATGAGATCCTGAAAGGACAGGAGCACTCCGTCCTCATACAGGTCCCCGACGAGCTGTAAACCCGAATCCTCCCAGTCCGCCAGTCGTGACCAGTCTCCTCCGTGGGGGAGGGCCGTCAGCATCCCCAATGGAATTTCAGGTGCATATGGGGTCCGCAGGTGACCTCTGTTATGAGCCCGATTCCAACAGAGTCGGATAGTTCGCTCCTCCATCGACAGGTCCCGAAGGACCAAACGCTGTCGCAGCGCGATAAAGGAGAGGACGTGCCTGGCCATACCCGTCCCTCTACCGTCTTCCGGGCCTCTGAACTCCCTGGCTATCTCCCGGGTGTATGTCTGGAGCTGCGCCGCTAGGTAATACTTCTCGAAGTCCGGCACAGCGAGCCCCCCCTCGTCCTTCGGCCTCATCAGGGTATTGAGGGCCACCCGCCGCCGGCCCGTGCCCCAAAGGAACCCGACCACCATGGAACGCAAGCGGCGAAACGTAGCCGGTGGGACCCAGATCGGCAAAGTCCGAAAGTAATACAATAATCGGGGGAGCGCCACCATTTTGAGCAGGGCGACGCGTCCTGCCACGGAGAGCGGCAGCGTAGCCCAAAAGTCCATGCTGCCTCGGAGTGCTCGTATGCACCGGGCAATGTTTCCGTCTAGGAGGTCGGGCTGGTCGTGGTACACAAATACCCCAAGGTATTTAAAGCAGTCGGGTTCCCATCTGATCTCCTTACTTAGCGCCGGAGTGGGGACACCCCTACGCATCGGGAAGAGGCAGGTCTTAGACCAGTTCACACGTAGGCCAGAGACGTCTCCGAACTCCGTAAGCGCTAATTCCGCTCCCCGTAATGCGTCGACCGGATCCTCCAGGAAGAGCAACAGGTCGTCCGCATAGAGCGAGACATAATGCGGGCCCGCCGTTGTCCGTAAGCCCATATAGTTGGCTCCCGAGCGTAGATGCATCGCTAGTGGCTCCACCGCTAGTGCAAAGAGAAGCGGGGATAAGGAGCACCCTTGCCGCGTGCCACGCTCCACCGGATACCGCGATGAAATCAAAGGGCCCGCTCTAACCCTGGCTGAAGCGGAAGCGTAGAGAACTGCTGTCCATTTGATAAATCCTTCCCCGAGGCCGAATTTCCGCAATACCGCGCTTAAGTAGTCCCACTCCAGGCTATCAAAAGCATTCTCCAGGTCCACCGACAAAACTACCGGGGACGGGGCATCCACGAATGGTTCCCCAAGCAAGCGAAACAACCTTCGGATGTTCATGGTCGTATTTCGCCGTGGGATGAAACCGGCCTGGTCCTCGTGTACTAGGGAGCTCATATGTCCTAACAGCCTCGAGGCCAAGATGCTGCTCAATATTTTGTAGTCCACCGTCAGCATTGAGAGGGGACGGTAGGACCCCGGGTCAGACGAGTCTCGGCCTGGCTTGAGGAGAGGAACCACCAACGCCTCACACATCGAGCCGGGGAGGCGACCCAGCCTCTTCGCCTCTCTGTAGACCACCAGTAAACGAGGGGCCAGGAGGTCAGCATAAGCTGCATAGAACTCCACCGGCAGGCCATCTAGGCCCGGGGTCTTGTTCCTCGCCATCCGTTTGATGGCCCCGCGGATCTCCCCCAAGCCGATGTCAGATCCCAGGGCGTCTGCCACTTCTTGTTCCACTGTGCGGAGTTCCAGCGGGCTAAGATAGTTATCAAGCCGGTCTGGGTCACGCGCGGAGCGACTGCGGTATAAGCATTCGTAATAATGCCGGAAGCAATTAAGAATCTCCGGTTGGGCGCACACCTCAGTCCCATCCGCCCTACGCATCCTAGTCGTCGTTTGGGACTGGCGCGCAGGGTTGGCCAACCACGCCAGTAACGCGCTCGATCTGTCGCCCTCCGCTATAGATCGGACCGTGTAGGCCTTATAATCGAAACAGCGGAGCCGTTCGACCTCCACCGCCACCTTCTCCCTCGCCTCTACCGTTTGTGTTTGCAATTCCGGGTGTCCGGGTCGGCTAGTTTCGAGCTCGCGGAGCGTTCGGTCCGCTGCGTCTAGATCAGCCAGGATAACACGCCGCATGCCCACCCTCTTAGAGATACAGTACCCCCTCACCACCACCTTGAAAGCGTCCCATTCGAACGCCCTAGTACTCGCGGAGCCGCCGTTGGATGCAAAATAATCCGTGATTCTCTCCCCTAGGTCTGCCTTGAAGACACCGTCCTCGAGGATCTCGGGGCGCATCTTCCAGGTGGGTACCGCCGGCGTCCCAGGGAACCAGCGAATGTCCAGCAGGAGGGGGTTATGGTCCGAGATGGTCCGCGATAAATACTCCGATCGGGCCGCTGCCGAGACTAATTCGGACGAACCAAGAAAGCCATCCAGTCTGACATGCAGCTCATGAAGGCTCGAAAAGTACGAATAATCTCTAGACGCGGGGTGCTGCGCCCTCCAGATGTCCGTCAAACCCCAGCGGGTCTGCCAATCTTGACGGCCCTTAGCCGTCCGCCGGACCGGGGAATCGGGGAGCGGGGGATGCGAGCGGTCTATGTCTACATCTACCACGGAGTTAAAGTCTCCCCCCAGCAGGAGGGGACCGGCGAAAAAGTGAGCCAACGAGCCCGATAACCTGGAAAGGAAGGCAGTCTGGTCTACATTAGGGGCATACACACAACAAACATTCAAGTCCCTCCCTCCCAGCGTGCCTGATATGGCCACGAAGCGCCCCTCCGGGTCCAACACTGTCCTCGTGACCTGGAAGGGGACTCCTGCCCTGATCCATATTAGCGCCCCCCTGGCATAAGCAGAGTACGCTGTGGAAAAGACCTGCCCTCGCCACCTACGCTGAAGCGCCGCCCCTTCCGCCTTGTTCAGATGCGTCTCCTGCAGCAGCGCCATTTGCACTCCCCTACGCACTAAATAAGCGTGGACCCTGTGACGCCTGGACATAGTGTGAAGCCCCCTCACGTTCCAAGTAATACATTTCAAGTTAGCAACATCAGCCATTGTCCCAGAGTGGTCTTGCACAGTCTCCCCGTCCGGGTCCCCACAAAAAAAAGGACATCAATTCTCCCAGCGCTGACGGCGGCCATTTTCCCCAACCAGATCCAAACCCCCCAAAAACCAACAAAATCCCCTCCCAACCACCCCAGAACAGGACCCAAACTGCGCCATCTAGATCCCATCCAAACTTCTATGAGGAACAACCCCAAAAACCCCACTAGTCCCACGGTCGCCACCGTCGGAAGGCCTTATGGGCCAGGTGCGGGCTGAGCGGAGGCAGTGGGCCCTCGTCGCCCAGGCCACCAGGACTATAATAAGCCCCCCCCTGTGTCAAAATCTTTCGGGGCAAGAGCAGAAGCCTCCCAACCCTCCCTCTCCCATTGTCAGCAATAGAGAACGGCAGCCGCCTCCCCCCTGCCGGGCCCCCACCCAAAACAAGGCAACCTATCCCATTACCCTTGTCCGTCCAAAAGGTCCTCCACCGATTTCGGTGTGATCACCGGTGTGTGGGTACTGTCTGCCACTGAGTCTTCCGAGTCCGATGGTGCCCCCTGAGCACCCGGGTTGTCTTCCTCCTCTTCGATGTCTTCGCCCCTCGCTCCCGACAGTTCCGACAGAACTTCCAACACTCCCCTCCGCTCAGATGATGTCTCCGCTGTCGAGGGCCCTCCCGTGCGGCCGCGGCGGTTCCTGACCCTTTTAGAGCGCCTCCTTTGTTCCGGCTCCTCCGCCTGATGGGTCGAGGCGTTATAACCATCCTTCCCCGTTCGGTACAGTTCGAGCCAGTCACAGACCTCCTCCGGGGTGTCGAAGAACTGGGTTTTGTCGTCGACAATGACTCGGAGCCTCGCGGGAAATAGGAGTGAATATTGGATGCCCTCACTCCTGAGTTCACGCTTAACCGCCAGGAAGGAGAACCGCTTGCGCTGCGTCTCGTAGGTATAGTCAGGGAAGATATTCACCTGACTGTTTGCAACCTGGAATGGGCCATTGTGTCTGGCGGCATTTAGGATCAGATCTCTGTCCCGGAAATGGAGCAACCGCGCCACCACCGGCCTCGGGGCTCGTCCCAGCTGTGGGGGCCGCGCTGGAACTCTGTGGGCCCGTTCTAGAGTGTAAAAGGAGGACAGGCCCTCCGGGACCACCGTGTCTCGGAGCCAGGTCTCCAAGTAGCGCACCATATCGCCTTCCTCGATCTTTTCCGGCAGGCCCACTACCCGAATGTTATTCCTCCTGTTTCGGCCTTCCGCATCCTCCGCCCTCCGTTCGAGGGTCTCGATTCGGGACATGGCATCCTTGATCGTCGCAGCCAGGGTCCTCTGCGCCGGTTCGATAGTCTTCACCGTGCTCTCCACCTCCTTGACCCGGTCTGAGAGTTTACCATGGTCTGCCCTAAGGAGGCCCAGGCCAGTCGCTACCTGGGCAATGTCCTGTTGTAGAGCCGACCGAGTTGCCTCTATGGCTTCCAGTACACGGTCGAATTGTTGCTGGAGTGGTGCGCCACCAGATCGTTTAGGATCTCCATGCTCTTCCTTGTCCTGGGCCTCAGAGTCCGAGGCGGCCTGGCTGGATCCCTTGGCTCCTTTAGGTTTCCCCATGCTGCCAGGGGTTCTCTGCAAAGGTCCCGGAGTAGGCGTCTCCGTGTGCAAGTGTCCAGCACGACTTTCCCGGGATTTCGCCCTCCAGTCCGGAATGGGCGACCTCCTTCTCCAGAGCCTGTGGAGACTCCGCCGTTTCGGCTCACGCCACCGCCACAGCGTCTGAGGGCACCGATAAGGGGGCGGAGACACCCGTCTCCGAGTCGGGCAGGCCCGTTCACCCACTACAGCTCTGGGGCAAGGGCCACCAACTCCCCCGGTTGTCCTGTGGCGCCCGAGTGTCGCGCCATCCATGTAGTCGGGGTGGCCAGGAACTCGCAGCTAGTTGCGGAGTCGTGGTGCAGTCCACCGCCTGGACCTGAGGGCACCCGTGCCCGGCGCCCTCTAACGCGTGGGCACCCGCCCGGTCGTCCAAACGAGTATGGTCCCGCTGTGGAGGGTCCGATCCAACCAATGTCCAATGCCTAAAGCCACTGAGGCTGGTGAAGCCGGGTGTCGGGCGACATCCGCGAGACCTCCTCAACTCCGTAGGTCCGTTCAAGGGGACAAAGGGGTCCGGGCGCCATATTGGGTCGTCCTCCGTCACTCCGCAAACTTCGGCATTTCTTCAAAGCCACCCCCGTCCAAACTCCACTAGGGCCCTCGGCAGGGTGTCGTCGCCTCGCTCAACCGAATTCGGGGTCTGGGGTGCCCCTCAGCCACCGATGTTCAGGATAATTTCGGGCTTAGTCCCGGAGCCGAGCTCTCAGGCGACCATCGCCATCGGCGCCCAAGCCACGCCCCCACTCTATTAAGTATTGATGAAGGTGAATACCAGTGCGCAAATTATTTGTCCAAAGGACTGTTAATAATAATGTGGCTGGTTTGGCTCACATTGTATATATATATATATATATATATATACAATATATATATATATACAATACAATATATATATATATATTCAATGAAAAAACCATTGGTTTTAGGCCATATATAGTTAGGAATTAGCATTTACAAAACCTTATTTTACTCGCATAAAACCATTGAAATTCCATATATAGTTAGAAGCGCTAACTATATATCGCGCACCCGCAATCCACTGCTGATGATGTCACATATTACATCATTCATGACATGGTCAGTGACATCACTGATGACATCACTGATGACATCTCAAATGACATCACTGATGACATCACTGATCACAACATCCAGTGATTGTATGTGTCTGTAAAGTTTAAATATGTTTCACATATTGAAGAATGAGTGGATGTATAAGTGTCTGGATGAAGAATTTAGTAGGTGCATGACTGACTGTATGAGTGAGTGATTAAATGTGTCTCACTGAGTGCATGGGTTAGTGACTAAACTGTCTTAATTTGTGCATCAGTATGTTTGTTGTTGTGTAAGCTGCTGCATGTGTTGATCAGTAGCTATAAGAGTGGCGATATGGGTTATTGATTGGTTGCCCAAGTATTTGAATGGGAGGCTGAGTGTGTGTGTGGGTGGCTGGGAGGTGCGTGACTCTGTGCATAGATGTGTAAGCAGTTGATTCACTAGGAGTATGAGTTCAAGAGTGCATGTGGAAACAGCTATATGGGCGGTTGACTATGCATGGGTGTGTTGGTGAGTGAATGGATTTCTCATTGCTACATGTGCAAGTAAGTACGTATGTAAAACACAATACATGTGAGAGTTGAGATATATAAATAACTGAACATAAGAGCCAGTGAATGTGTGAGTGGCTGTATCGATCACTGTGAGCTTGTATCAGGGATTATATAAGAGAATAAATATGTGTTATTATATGTTTGAATAAGTAAGATGTGTATAACTTTATAGTTGAGGAAATGGAGGTGTGATTGATTCTTTGCATGACTGACTAGGTGTGTGAGTAACTCCATGGATGAGTGACAGTCTGTGAGTGTCTGTTTATACTGAGTGTATGTAAGGTTATATTAGAGTCTGAAGAGGTTCATTGTATTATCACATAAGTGATGTGATCAGTGATGACAAATGAGATGTCATCAGTGATGTCATTTGAGTTGTCATCAGTGATGTCATCAGTGATGTCATTTGAGATGTCATCAGTGATGTCATTTGAGTTGTCATCAGTGATGTCATTTGAGATGTCATCAGTGATGTCATCAGTGATGTCACTGACCATGTCATGAATGATGTAATATGTGACATCATCAGCAGTGGATTGCGGGTGCGCGATATATAGTTAGCGCTTCTAACTATATATGGAATTTCAATGGTTTTATGCGAGTAAAATAAGGTTTTGTAAATGCTAATTCCTAACTATATATGGCCTAAAACCAATGGTTTTTTCATTGAATTTTCAAGGTTTTCTAAATGCAAATTCCTAACTATATATCCACTATAACCTATGGTTTTTTCTGTGAATTTCATTGGTTTTTTAATAGCAAATATGAAAAGCTTTAAAATGTCAAGTACGTGATAGATAAAAACATTTTCGTATTTATGCACGCTGATGTGCTTTGAACGCTGCACCCCCCCCCCTCCCCTCTTTTGTCTTAGTAGTACTCTCTCTTTGCAGATACTGAAGGGTAGTTAACGCAGGCCTTTACCACCGTTGTAATCCGTCGTGCCTGCTTGTCTCTCCATTTGATTGATTGTTGTCCAAGCATTTACTGTTTTAGAATTGGTTCTCTTTGGATCATTCTCTATTTACAAACAAGCACAAAGTCGCAATACTCTGTTTAGTCTTTGCAGATAGTGAAAAATCGTGTAAAAAAATAAAAGTAATCGAGCAAAATCAGTAGGCCACTAATTGGATCTCTTTTTGACCTCGCTAAAATAGAAATATTAGGAACAACCCTTCATGAGAAATACGAAAATAGTGAGATGAACTGAGCTCCACACCATGAGGGCTGCAAGACAGCTCGGCTCCATCACCCATCCCGCACAAAATAACGACAAGCCCTATGCAAATATTAAAAATATAGACAACACACCAGCAAAGAAACAGGGTAAAACATTTTATTAAAAAACTATTTACATAACGTTGGTTTATAAGATGATGTCAGTAGTGGACCGATGTGTGAATAGATCGAAAACAGCACAAGGCTCCAAGATCCGGATGGCAAGCTCCTGGATGTTGGGTGCCATAGTTTAGAGTTCTGAATTTCAGCCTTTTTCAATGCCTGTGCTTTGTTGAATCAAAATGGCGGCTTGACACAAAGCTGACTCAAGCGTTGCTACTGATGCTATGCAGACCAAAACTGGTTTTCAGTTTGTACATTTTTCTAGATTTTTCAATCCAAGTTTGGTTGACTTTGTAGAACGATGGCTTCAGATTTTCAACATACGGTGTGGTGGCGCTGACTGGGAGGGGGCGCTTCGCTCCTGCCCCCTCCCCAAGTAAGATTTTCATACGTGAAAGTACGTTAATGGTTTTGGTCCCTGAGATGCTTCGATGTCACTACCATTCTCAAATAGCATAAGTTCTGGATGTTGGGTGCCATAGTTAAGAGTTCTGAGCAGTGCTTGTAACACTGTCTGAAGCTTATTTCCACCTACTGCAGCTTCACTATTCTCAAAGTAAGTGAGTGTCGTTTGTGGACCTGACTGCATTAGAAAACAATGTGATATGTTACCTTCCTAAACAGCTTGACGGAGGCCCCTGAGGGGCGGTGTGATGGCCATGGACTCGGAGAAGACGCTTGGCTCCGACACCCTCCCCAAGTCTTATAGCACTGGTGTAGCCTGAGATCGCCCCCGACATAGGCGGCCGGCTCCCGGGGTCCGGCGGAACTTTTTGCCTTTTGATGACTCTTCAATTCTGGACCTTGCCCCACAATCCGTTTGACCTGAAGACAAGCTGTAGTGGGGCGCCCCTTTATCGTTTTAGTTGCCATTCCGCCCGCTTTTGCTACACTGTGCCTCTTCCGCCATTCAGCTGTTTACCGCCCGCTCTTGCGACTACAGCGTCTCGCTCACCATGTAGTTGAGATGCGCCCGCTCTTGCGCTGCAGCGATAGGCGGCTGCCACAGGACTCTCAAAATGGCGGCCGGCTCTTCGGTTTTGGGCCTGGTCCACTAAAATGGCCCTGGGACACCTTGGAACTCGGACGCTTGTCTGCTAGGGCTTGGGTCCCATTCTCGAAAAGCGTCCCCTCAGCCGTGAAGATTCTACAAAAGTCTTGGGGGCCTCCGACTCCCGCAGGCTTCTGGTGGGGACCGGCTGCCATGATTGCTCGTGGAATGGCCACGACGGAGCTACGAGATGGTAGTGGTCTCATGCTGACGCCAGCTTTAGTCTGAAACATCCAGAAACACTATAGACTACCAATTCGATCAGTTCCGGTAGCGCCCCAACATGACCCGGAAGAGAAGAACTTGCCCTCCCCTCTTTGACTGATGGTTCTTGTTGCCTGTCCCCTCTGTTGTCATTTAACAGAACTTTTTGGACTGCTGAAAGGGGTTGTGTTCTGAACGCTGGTTGGTGGAGACATTTAGACTATATTGTTGACCTACGTTGTCGCGTAATGCGTTTTATGACACGCCGCGTTAGCGCACCCGGAAGTGATCCGAGGCGCGGCGCGCAGCGCGTAACGAAAGCATAACAGGTCATGTGACTTGTTAATAAAACTTTTCATTGGTTCATTTTACTTTTGTTAATTTAATGATGAAAAGCTTGGTCATATGACCTAAAAATTACGCTTTTTATTATTTTCGAACAATATTTTTTTTTCAAACACATGTTATAATATTCCAGGCTAATGTACTTTCCCGGAAAATTTACAACTGTCTTGCAAGTAAAATATATTCCTTTTTCGAGAAAAAGGGCGTTTCTTCCTTCCATGACGGAGCCGTTGAGTAAAAGAGATTCGGCCTGCTGTCTTAGTCGCCGATACGCCTGATTATCAGATTCTTATCGATCACTTTATGTTGCAGACATGAAAAACACAACTGCCCTTGACCATTTATCTTTACTGCGTTCCTACATATTATACCTTTTATCCGTCGTGTAATTGGACTGCTTTATTTCACTTGCCTTTTACTGATTCGAAAACAGTCACTAAAAGTAAAAACTTTACAAATGTAAATACTACTACCGTGTTTTGTTTTAAAAACCTTTATTGTGAAAATGTCAGTATACAAATACGGGCCTATAACCACGTGGGCCGGCCACGGAGCAAACTGAAATTGTATATGATGAGGAGACATTTACATTGTAGAAGAACGTAATGAGCGGGCCATTAGGTGACAAGAACAAAGGTGTCTAACAGTTGCGGAATCGGTGGACGTACATTTTGTAATTAAAATACGACAGGGCCACTTACAATAACATTTTCTAGATATACATTTGCGGGCAAGGAGTTACGAGTCCCATTTATACCGGCGCCATTTTGGGCGAGGCCGGGCAGGTCCAAGATATAGTCAAAATGTCTCCACCAACCATCGGCCAGACCAGAACCCCTTTCGGCCCTTTATGCTACAAGATGGTGTCTTCCATTCAGAAAATATTGGTGGCAGCATTTTGAAAGGAAACAGAAACAGCCGTTCTCCTAGTGAGTTTCACATTGTTACATTTAGGAAGAATGTTGAAGAGTAGTATGTGGAAAATCTGAAGCCATTTTTCTACAAACTCTCAATCAGACTTGGATGGAAAAAAAAACCTGAAGAATGTACAAACTGAAAACCAATTTTTGTCTGTATAGCACCAACAGTAACGCTTGAGTCAGCTTTGTGTCAAGCCGCCATTTTCATTCAATCAATAGCGTCCCCCTGCACACATTCAGGGACCTGGTCGTGTCTTCAGATGAAACGCATTGTAGGAAAAGAAGCAGAAAGGAAAAGGAAAAAAGTTCCGCCGGACCTAGTGAAGCTGCAGCAGGTGCAAATAAGCTTCAGACAGTCTTCAACTTACTCTGATTCTTATAATAAACTTCAGATAGTCTTACAAGCACTGCTCAGAACTCTCAACTGAGGCACTCAACATCCAGGACTTGCCATTCGGATCTTGGTGCCTTGTGCTGGTTCCGACCTATTCACACATCGGTCCACTACTGACATCACCTCATGAGCCAACGGGGCACCCCACGCCGACTTTCGGCGCAGCATTGTAGGATGGCCACACCAGTGCGGCAACTTGCTGGACACAACATCGGGGCCATCCAGATCTCGGCGCGTTCGACTCACTGTACCGCAACAGTGACCGCAACTCAGCTGGACACGCCGTCTTTCGGCGCAGCATTGTAGGATGGCCACACCAGTGCGGCAATTTGCTGGACACCACCTCGGTACCATCCGGATCTCGGCGCGTTCGAGTCACTGTACCGCAACAGTGACCGCAATTCAGCTGGACACGCCGTCTTTCGGCGCAGCATTGTAGGATGGCCACACCAGTGCGGCAATTTGCTGGACACCACCTCGGTGCCATCCGGATCTCGGCGCGTTCGAGTCACTGTACCGCAACAGTGACCGCAATTCAGCTGGACACGCCGTCTTTCGGCGCAGCATTGTAGGATGGCCACACCAGTGTGGCAATTTGCTGGACACCACCTCGGTGCCATCCGGATCTCGGCGCGTTCGAGTCACTGTACCGCAACAGTGACCGCAACTCATCTGGACACGCCGTCTTTCGGCGCAGCATTGTAGGATGGCCACACCAGTGCGGCAATTTGCTGGACACCACCTCGGTGCCATCCGGATCTCGGCGCGTTGTGCTGCCTTCGGCCTATTCGCACATCGGTCCGCTACTGACGCCGCCTCACGTGCCAACGGATTTTCTACGCTTTTTGTAGCCCTATGCCGCATAACAGGTCATGTGACTTGTTTATAAAACTTTTCATTGGTTCATTTTACTTTTGGTTTCCTAAAGATGGAAGGCTTGGTCATATGACCTAAAAATAACACTTTTCATTGGTTTAGAACATTTTTTTTTCCCAAACGATGAAAGCCCCACCTTGTTTCTGGATCATTCAGACTGAAGCTGGCGTCAGCATGAGAGCACCACCATCTCGTGGCTCCGTCGTGGTCATTCCGCGAGCAATCATGGCAGCCGCTCCCCACCGGAAGCCTGCGGGAGTCGGGGGCCCCCAAGACTTTTATACAATCTTCACGGCTGAGGGGACGCTTTTCGAGAATGGAGCCCAAGCCCTAGCAGGCAAGCGTCCGAGTTCCAAAGTGTCCCAGGACCATTTCAGTGGACCAGGCCTAAAACCGAGGAGCTGTCCGCCATTTTAAGAGCCATGTGGCAGCCGCCTATCGCTGCACTGCAAGAGTGGGAGCAACTCAACAACATGGTGAGCGAGACGCTGTGGCCGCAAGAGCGAGCGCAACTCAGCTAGATGGCCGCCACCTGGGGAGGCCCGTTCACGCCGGCTCCCCCACGCCCCCCCCCCCCGGGCCGCCGCACGCCAATTTTCGGAGCAGCATTGTAGGATACCAAAACCAGTGCGGCAGTTTACTGGACATCACCTGGGTGCCTGTCGTACATGTTGTGTCAGCCATGTGACACTGGACACAGACCGCTACTGACGAGGCCTCCCCCCGCACCACCCGGGACGCCCCACGCTGTTTTTCTGTGCTGCATTGTAGGATCCCTAAACCAGTGCGGCACCCAGGCGACATCACCTGGGTGCCGTCCAGAACTCTGCACGTTGTGCTGCCTTGGGACTATTCGCACAACAGACCGCTACTGACGAGGCTTCCCCCCGCCCCACCCGGGACGCCCCACGCCAATTTTTGGAGCAGCATTGTAGGATCCCTAAACCAGTGCGGCACCCAGGCGACATCACCTGGGTGCCGTCCAGAACTCTGCACGTTGTGCTGCCTTGGGACTATTCGCACAAAAGACAGCTTCTAACCATTGTTGCTTTTTGTGTTGAGAAATGTTTAAATGTTTTTAGTTTTTGTTCCGTTCGTTAAAGTTAGTTGTTAATAAAGTTTTATAACCTTACTTTGTTGGAGTGTTATCTATTTTTTTAAAAACGGGTGAATGGGGCCTTGAATCGGGTTATTGTCATGTGTGGGCTTTGGAAGTGTGCTGCTGCAGGATCGGACATTTCAAACTCAAATGCACGTTCTTTTTCTTACCTTTCCGAAGCATGGAGCGCAATAGCAGGCAGAGAAAGGGTGATGCACGTGTTGAACACTACCTGACCTGGCAACTTGCTGGCAGTGCCCCCCCGCCCGCTCCTGAAAGAGGGCACACACACACCGCCGCCCCGAGCACTTCACAAATCTTTAAAAGACCATGCGCTTGTTCATGAGGCTTAAATGGTTTATCACCTCTTCTAGAACCCCTGCATCGACCCTCTGACGTTTCATGGAAAAATTACCATGTAACACAATACCAAGCCCTGTCAGCTGAAACCCCCAAGGAATCGTGGGGCATATTATCAAGGGGGTTTATCTCCGCTTTTTTGGCTTTAAAAGCCATGAAAGCGGAGATAAAATTATTTCCCTATTACCAAGCTGTCGCTAACACCAGTTAGTGACAGCTAAAAGGAGATAGCGACCATCTTGGGCCCCGCTTTGCATGTCAGTGATACTTATCACTAATGACATGCAAAGTGGCGTGCCAAGATGTTAGCGACTGGAAACAGTCCCTAACATCGCTACCTTCTATTACCAACTTTTGGAGATATTCGCGCTAAGCGCGAATATCTCCAAAATCTAACACCTGCCCTGAGCAGTTCTTAGCCATGTTATCCAATGGGAGGTGGATAACATGGCTAAGAGCATTAGATCGATAATACATGAATATCGCTGACTTTTCACCTGCCCTGAGCAGTTCTTAGCCATGTTATCCAATGGGAGGTGGATAACATGGCTAAGAGCATTTGCTCGATAATACATGAATATCGCTGACTTTTCTGCGATAATAGCAAGGTTTATCTGCGATAAAAATCGCCGATGTGCGGCGATAATTTTTGTCTCTAAACAAGTTAGAGACAAAAATTATCGCTAGTTGTTCGTAATATGCCCCCGGGTTTTTGCTTGCAGAAATCGGGAGGCGGGAGACTAGCACTGAAATCAGTACTCACACGCCTGAATCAGGAGGATTGGCATGTCTGAATTCTCTACAGCTGGGGCCATAAACTACATCCGCAGGGTTAGGTGATAGCCTGGGACCAGCCTGGCATCTAAAATGGCTGCCGTGCACGACAAAATTGTGGCATTCGAAAAAAGGCAAGATGGCGCAGCCGCTGGAAGAGATGTATCAACATATATCAGCCTCCTCAGCCACCCTCAGGAAACATAGGGGATTAGGATACGTCTCCCGCACCCCCTTATACCTAGTACTTTAATTAACGAAGCACAAAATGGCGAATTCCCGTTTCGCTACCAGTTTGCGGCCCAGTTCGCGGCCCGTGAAGCGCTTCTACCGTGAAAAATCATTTTTTTTTTATTTTCCCCACGGGACCCTTTAATAACCCCAACAACATTCCTAGGGGGTCAAGAGGGGGATACCTTGCCCCCTTTCATTAAATTCCCCCTTAGTTTTTCACCTTTTCTTCTCTCTCGATCCTACCGAGAGACAAGATGGCGGCCGCTCCGGACTGTCACGCAGCAAAAAAAAAAAAAAGCTCACGCACAGCCGCTGGAAGAGATGTATCAACATATATCAGCCTCCTCAGCCACCCTCAGGAAACATAGGGGATTAGGATACGTCTCCCGCACCCACTTATAACTAGTAATTTAATTAACGAAGCACAAAATGGCGAATTCCCGTTTCGCTACCAGTTCGCGGCCGCGCTTCTACCGTGAAAAATCATTTTTTTTTTATTTTCCCCACGGGACGCTTTAATAACCCCAACAACATTCCTAGGGGGTCAAGAGGGGGATACCTTGCCCCCTTTCATTAAATTCCCCTTTCGTTTTTCACCTCTTCTTCTCTCTCGATCCTACCGAGAGACAAGATGGCGGCCGCTCCGGACTGTTTAGAATGTTGACAGACACCGGAGAGCCAATCAGCTTTCTGCGCGCAAAGTTCCGATAAGCGAAAAGTAAGCGGACCGGATCGCTGCCCAGAGCGCTGTTACAGATATATATCTTGGTTTGAACGTTAATTTCTCAAAAACTACTGGAGCACATATATTGAGACCTAGCAAAGGCACATCGGGCTAACAGTCCCTACAATTTTGCCAAGTTTCGTGCAAATCCATTCAGCCGTTCGAGCTAAAAGTGAGTCCAACCGCCCTATGGAAAAATGAATGGGAAAAACTCGTTTTGGGACCCCCCTTTTTTCTCAGCCCCCCCTTGACGAAACCCCCCTAAATTTTCAGGGGCTGCTCAGAATCAAAATGTGCCATTTTCCTGAAAATTTCAGCCGATTCCGTCCACAAACGCCAAAGTTATTAGACATAGAATTTTCAAAAGTCCCATAGAGAAAAAATTCTAACTATATATACCTACTGGCGATAGCCAGTAGGTAATATATGTGTGTGTGTGTATATATATATATATATATATATATATTCCTATAATCTTTTCTCTTCTTGTGGGAGTCAAAGAATGCAGTGGCATTCTGTTTTGTGTTCTGCGCCCTATCCTTGGAGTACCTGTTCACCTTTTTCACTAGTAATAAACATCTAGATTTTAAATACGATGATCCCGGGGACTCGCCCTATTGCCAGCTAGAGCAAAACTGTTGTTTTTCTATTAATCATTCAAACAAAGTGGTTCACGGGGGTAAAGTGATTGAAGCTAAGGCCTGTCACGCAGTGCCTACTATCTGCCTGTATTTATATGTGGTGAGCACCTGCACTCATTATTAAGGGCCAATTTTTGTCATCAGACTTTGGTCAAGATAAAGGGAGATAGAGGCATAACAAGAAGGCATAAGGATGAAGAGAAAGAAAGGATAACAGTGACAAAGAAAGCAATCATAAAAAGATCCCGAAAGGGTGAGATAAAAAGTCACAAAATAAAATGTTTAGTGTTGAAGAATGAGACACGAAGTGGAATCAATGCTAGGCAGCACTGGTATCAAACAACTGGAGCATTTGGCAGGCCCGTGGTGGGCTTTTAAGAAATGTTTTGGGGGCTTGCACTTATTTTTATTTATTTATGTTTTTATTTATTTATTAAAAAAATTAAGCATTACAGCTATAGCGCCAGCAGGAAGAACACCACATTTCACTACAGGCATCAATGTCTGTCCCCATGAGTGGGGGAGGGGAGGACGAGAAGTTAACTTCGCCTTGTGCAGCAAAAATCCTTTGATTGCTACATGTCTGAGATTGCCTTTTTCACCTCCACATCTGGATGGAAAAATAATCACAGTTTATGTAGATTAGAATAATGTTCCCGAAAAGCAAAAGCATTTTGGATAGCTGAAAAGATGTTCTGATTGCTAATTACAGTCTATCCACATGTGAACATGTAAACACACCGGCATATGCTGTTTCTTTACTGTTTTAGATCTTACGTTTTTGCTTACTAATTACATTTACCAGTAATTAACATTTTACCTCTTTGGAAATTTTTCTCGGCTGACAGTTTATGTGTTTTTAATTAATGTGGATTTTGAGCATCACTATGCCTTCCCAGCGTGTTTATAAGCACCACACTTTTCATTCCATAATAAGTTCAAGTAAGTGAAGAAGAACGTGTTAATTTACAGACTGGTAAGGTTATCAAATTGCCTCATTTTCTTTCCTTTACCATTTCCAAAAATACCATGCATGTGCAAATGATACTAGTTTGTGTGACACTTTCACTTTTGTTTTGGGACAGGAACTAATGCATAGGCCCAGATTCACAGAATTCAGGGCCTGATGTATGAAAAGGTTTTACCCATTCTGTGTCTATGGGAAAATGTGTTGGTACATTTGGGCCTTAGATCGTACATTGGCACTGCCTCGCAAATGAGTGGTTCATTTACGCAGTACGGATGCCATGGACCCTTGTGCAAGGATGTAAATTGGCCTTGCTGACTTATCCAAAATGTCCTCCACTCCCATTCCATGTTAGACTAATCATGAACCCAAAGATATTTGATCTGATCACACTTGCACTTAAGTCCATTCAATGGCTTCCGCTGAAAATACACTCCTTATATACCCGACCTGTTACGTATAGACACCAGTACTTTCCACCTCATGTTGTTATGTTGTGTTAGAAGCTTATAGAGCGCCTAATTACTCCATTTTGAATGTCCCTGCGCTAGATTCCCACTTAGAGCATCAAAGAAACCTACCAGAATTAACAAATGGCCTGAAGATTGCCTGAAGAAACATCTCCTTATCGTTCAAAAAAACCCAATCTGCATTTACAAGAGCAGAACCCTAAGAAGCCAATCTCTTCTCCGCCATATTTCAGAATGGTCTCGACTCTCAATAGGTCACTTTCATGAAATGCTCCCAAGAAGACATCCACCCGCATCAGATTTGCTTCTTCCTTGCAAACATTCAAACTGAACCTAAAGGAACACCTACTGAATAAGCTTAGGTCCTAATTCCATAATTAAGATGATTTCCTTCTCCTTGTCTATTATAGCCTTAGAGCCCGACATAGTGGGCTCTTACGGCCATTAAAGGCCTGCTCCAGCGTTAAAGGGCCGTGCCAAAGGTGAGGGCCTTTAGCAAGGGAGTGGGCCTTTAATGGCCAGTAGAGCCCGCTATGGAGGGCTCAAAGGCTATTAGAACAGTCCGCCCCTAGAGGGCAGAATGTTCTAATTTGTATTAACAAAGGCCTCACAGAGCCCAAGGGGATTTCAATCCCCTCAGGCTTTAAGAGGCCTTTGTTCACAGTAACAGCTTTGAAATTAAAAAACATTGGGATGTTGCTCTATGGACTTCTACCAGCCATAAGAAGCCAGGAGAACTCAATTGTTTTCAATGGACCTCCCAACATTCCAGTGTTCTAATACTCCTTAGTGCTTGACATACGGACTATCTTCACAGACTCTTCCTGCAATATGATGCACAGAGATGTTGTCTATAGACGTTGTTTCTTTCAGTTTCATAACCTGGACACTATTCTGATTGCTGTGAGCCTTTTCACATTTACGATGTCTATTGTTGCGCTTACACAATTTTATACTTGATCCGTCTGCCAAACTTCACTGTTCCCATGTTATCCCTCTAGTTATAGCACTCTACCACCCCAGCTGGGGCGATGAAACATCATATTAAAAACTATTAAATAAAGTGAACAAAATAGGGCAAAGCACATTGGAAAATTGTGGTTGGTGCTTTGTGGAGAGGTAGAGGGACGAAAAGAGGAACAAGTTGGCACCCCTTGAGAGTAGGTTGCTCATCAAGAAAGAGTGAGGAATAAAAGGGAAAACTTGTTCCACCCAAAATTAGTATATTTAATCTTTAGCTTCAGTTTTATACTTTTTTCTTTGCTCATTTGTCATTCATTCATGAATTTTCATGTAAATCCCAAGTATCGGTATAGTTAATTTATTTCTTAAAAATGTGGAGGTAAAATGGGTTTTATGTGTTGGCATGAAACAGCTTCTGGTGTGTCGGTAGCTGCTGTTTGCTGTAAGCCTGAAGAATTTCAGGTATTCGACATCCCATAGTTTGCCATGAATTGTACTCATCTACCCCTGGTTTGATTTTCAGGAGGAGAATAAAAGATGGACGACGGCATTGAGACTTTGAAAGATGAGGAGGAGGAGGCTCTGTGGGAGAATGTGGAGTGCAACCGGCATATGCTCACCCGCTATATTAATCCAGCCAAATTGACTCCATATCTGCGGCAGTGTAAGGTCATCGATGAACAGGATGAAGATGAGGTTCTCAACTCCCACATGCTGCTCTCCAAGATTAACCGATCAGGTAACAGTCACTTTTGGTAATATCTGATAAACAGTACATGAAGGGCCCATGATATAGGAATGATTTGTACACAAGTACAATTTGTGACATAATCAGGATCAGGTCTACAGAAGCTCCGGGAGTATGGATCTTCTCTGTTGAAGCACATAACCATGGTGTTTTTAGCATGGTAGCTATGTTATCATTTTTCTGGTTGATTTCGCATTACTACAGGCATAAAATATTCAACCAGAAATTGATAGCTGCTACTATTTCACAGAATCTCTTCACTGGTTACAGAGTAAGCCCTTCTCTGAGCCACAGTTATGATGCTACCGGCAATAGAAAATAAAGGTTGCGAGACGGATATGTAGAGCCACTGTTCACCATAATATCAAAATTTTAGTATCAATCACCACTTATAGGGACTTTACAATATCGGCTACTAACATATAGTCAAGGAGTGTTGATTACTAAATCTAAACTTCTCTTTGTATACTCAGCTTGACCTATGGAGAGAGTCGATATTGTGGAGTAGACAGGTGTGATCAATTAAATGGACCTCTTTGCTATAACATACAACCTCGGGAGACATGGGTACTTAGTTACAATTGGTTGAAGGATCCTAGCACATTATATATAATTTCAAGGAGGACAGAAAATAAAATTTCTAGAAACTCAACAGCAACTTACACCATGAAAGCAGTGTAAATGCATTACCTTACAATAGTTTTTAAATATTCCTGTTGCCAATGGTTGAGTGGGATACATAGATGGGCTCCATCCAGGGACTTTGATACAATGCTGTTGTATACTGCTATGCGATAGAAAGCTGTGCACCATTGAATTCCATTGAGTTTATCGAATCAAGTATTTAGTAGATGAAGTTAGTAGTAACCTAAGTACAAAATCCAATATTTACTAAATATAAGCAAGTACATTTTCGGAAATTGATGCCTGGGATATCATGGGAGAAGGCCAATGCCTAATCTCGTAATGCACCCACATTTTCATTATTTTCAGCGAGTGGGATAAAATATTTTCGCCTGTCGATCACATTGAAGATCAATAACAAAATGTGTGCATTGCAGACAACTTTTTGCAAGTAAATGTGAGCAAAATATTTGGATTTGGATAATGCAAGTGAATCATCTTTTTTACATTGCAAACAGAAGGGTATATGTAGGTAATTTCCATTTTGTGATTCTCAAATAGCGATTTTTAAGGAATCGCTATTTGAGAATAGCAAACTGGAATGTAGGTAATAATTCGCAATTTTTTTGTGAATCTCTAACATTCCTTATTTGCGATTAGCAAATTGCAAATCGCAATTAAGGAATGAGTGTCCCATTCATTCCTATGGGCCGTAGGAATGAATGTGGATACATTCTCAAATTGCGATTTTATGTGAGAAAATCGCAATTTGAGAATCGCAATTCAAAGGGTGCCAGGGTGTCCAAAGGACACCTGTTGCACCCCTGGAATGTGCCTGTAAGTACATGTGGCGCATATACATGCCCTGAGGGCATGTCTGTGCACCACATGGCACTTTGAATTAAAAAAAAATAGCATTTTTAAAGGAAATCGCAAAATACCATCTACTTGAAGTAGGTGGTATTGAGATGGTATTTTACGATTCCTTATGCCAAAATCACAATTTTGAAGGCACCCCTACATAGCATTTAAGGAATCGCAAAATTGCGATTCCTTAAATGCTATAAGCAAAATAAGGAATCGCAATTTTTGTGATTCCTTTTTTTGCTAAGTGCCACCTACATACCAAAGGGGCGTTTGCGATTCGCAAACGCCTACCTACATATGCCCCAGAGAGACATGGGAAGAGGGTACAGTTCTGTGCTGCTGGCAAATCTTGTCTGTTGCTATTTGTATACCCTTTTGTCACAAAAAAGGTGTTGTATACTTTTTTTCCCAGTATTGTATCTATTCTCCATTTTTTTTTGTTTTAAGAAAGGGACATATCAAAATATGGCATGTTGGTGTCATGTCACGATAAGGTTACAGTACAACAGGGCCGTATCTGTGCTCTATGGAATGGCAATGTCAATCTGATGAGCAGTTTGACAGCTGGAGACGTGTACACCTTGGCGGTATTAGAGAGCCGCAAGGATCCACGATGAAAAAACTGATTTCGATTTTTAGTTACAACCATGGAACTAATAAAACAAGATGGTCACAAGCTGTGAAAATCATAGAACCAATTTATTCTTGACACCCTCAACACAAAGACAAAATGGTGAGTGTTGAAGAAAGGACGGTTTAAACACATCAGCAAAATAAGTTATGTTTTGGTCACAGGCAAGAGAGATTTATCCAAGAATGAGGTATGGCTAGTACCTGGTTCTTATCTTAAGCAATGTGGCTTCTGATCTAAAAGCACTGAAGGACACTATGCATGTTCTCGTCTTTCTACTACCTCCTTCCCTCTAATTAGTTTCAACAAAACTGTTTCTTAAGCCTCTACGTGGGTTTTCTTTGCCCAAATGTTGGGCCATTGGATCCTGTCAGCTTGAGGATTCCTGTAAGTTACATACATCTAATCTGAGCTGGTGGTTGCTGGTGGGGCACACTGGCACTCAGTTTTGGCAACTAGCACTTAGTTTTCCTCAGCTGAAATGTCCAGAGAGCAAGAGATGGAAAATGGACAAAGGTGAATGAAAGAGAAAGTGAAAGACGGGAAAAACATCACAAAGAGGGAAAGCATGAGCCTGCAAGAGTGAGATAAATGGGCAGGGAATGTGTGGTTGTCGGTTAAAGAGGCATGAGGTGGATTCCAGACTATGCAGCCTTGGCATTCAGCACGCGGGCATCTGAGCAGAACTTTGGGCACCAGCACTTATTATTCTACAAATTAAGCACTGCTTACATGAATTATTGTTCATGCAGTTTAACTCACCTCTGATTTTTCAGTGGTGCAATTTCATTAAAATCATATTGTAGCCCAGAAGAACCCACAGACTCTCTGCAAACCCCCACCACCACCTTGGCATCACATGTTGTGACATTCTTTGCAATGGGCAATAATGTGGCATGGATCTTTTGTTCAAAAAAATGAGAATAAATGTGTAATCCTGAAGCATGTGTACAGAAAGCACGAACACCCAACCACTACAAGAAGCAATCGCTAAGGCCATATTTACTATTAAATCATCACTATTTAGTATGAATAAGCCAAATAAGTGGCAAACACTCCAGTGGGGTTGCAGGCAGCAACCATGGGGCACCGTAAATAACTTCACTGTACCTAAACCTAAAACATACATTTTTTATACAACACTGGGAAAAACAATTGTTAAGATTAGGGATAGTCCAAATGGTGTTACCTGTAAGTTCAGAAAATGAAACAATTGAAGCCCATTTGTCACTTAGGTATTGGCTGGAAACGGTCAGTTAGACTAGTGTTGCAGAAGTTCTAAAACGTGAAGACCCTTCATGGAGAAGAGGCCTGTCTGCAGCATCGGAAGCCTATTTGGACTGACCATTGGCTGTGAAAGTTGGACCAGCTCCCTCCTCAGCTTATCCCTGAGACAAGTTGGGTAATCTGCCTCCACTGCTTCCTTGCTAAAGGATGATCAAGAACCTGGAAATGGAAGCCCTGTAGTATCCTAAAGCCTGTGAGACCCAACCCAAGAGGGCACATTGACTGCAGTGGATGCTTGGGAACCTGGGAAGCCTGTGATTTTTGCTACTATTTTATAGTCCGTTCTAAGAAGAGGCAAAGACTACTTGCTTTTTCCTTCCTGACTTGTCGGAATCAAAGTCAACACAACCCCAACTGTAGATGTTTCTGAGCAGTATTTTGGTGCCACCCAAAATCAGCAGCAAAATAACTTCCACACTTCTGACTTCAGTCAGAAGACCTAATTGAAGGGATGTGCATTAGCTAGCTCCAGCAATTCCCCTGGGCCGGAGTTTTTTAGTTCTCTTTACAATCAATCAGGTGTTTGTTAAGCGTGACTACTCACCCGTAAGGGTCTCAAGGCGCTGGGGCCAGGGGGGGTTTGCAGCTTCCAGTCCATCAAGGAGGGGGTCTGTCGAAGAGCCAGGTTTTGAGGTTTCTTGCGAAGATGGGGAATGATGTTATCTGTCTGAGGTGGAGGGGAAGGTCTTTCCAGGCTCTGGCCGTGAGGAAGGAGGAGCGGCCTCCCAATCTGGTCTTTCTGGTGCAGGGGACCACGGCGTAGGAGAGCTGGGCTGATCGTAGGGTTTTTTGGGGTGCGTGGAATTTGAGTCAGCTGTTCAGGTATGCTGGTCCGGTGTTGTGGAGGGCCTTTTGAGCATAGGTTAGCATCTTGAAGATGGGGAGCCAGTGGAGTGTGCGCCAATGCTGGGAGATGTGGCAGTGTCTTGACAGGTTGAGAATCAGTCTTGCGGCGGCGTTTTCATCTTCTATGAGCTACAGCCACCTAAAACCAAGTTCATGGAGCCAGGTAAAGCTAATTTTGCTGACCTGAAGCCTGGGGGGGCGAAAAACAGATCACCAAACACGAAAAGTCAAACAGAATATGTCATGCCCCCATGAGCGGCATCTGAAACCTTTGATGGCATGGAGGTTTTTTTACTTTAGTTTACCTCTTCAGCACTCTCGGTGTTCTGTCATCGAAGAATGCAGCTCCACCTGTCATGCTGATGAACTTGGTTGTACAGAAAAGTGACAAAGTCCAAATGTAACTTTCCGTGCCAAGCCTAACCCACCAACCTCATCATACCACATGCAGTGGCAGGTTAGAAGAATTCTTTTCAGTATGGTCCCACTCAAAAATGAGTCCTTTTTCCACCATTTTCTTACTTTCACTGAGTCTTACTAATATTTTCATGGGTTTCCATTTTAAGAGTTACTCCTATTGAAACTAATTATTGACACATAGTCTTATTTGTCCCACCTTTGTCTTTATCGTTTGCCCTTAGATTATTTAATTAGTATTAGTAGATTCATTGTCTTTTGTTATTTGTTTTGTTTCTTTAAAATGGGCCAAAAATACATTTCCAAAAAGGAGCCTCCTTTCATATGCTATGCTAGGGCTGTTACAAATTCAGTCAGCTTCTAGTTTCACAAATTAACCCAGATATATGTAAAGTCATGCACCGACAGTACAGCAATTTAAATATAATTATAAAGACGGTAGGAGATAGCTGCTGGGGGAGATACTTTGAATGCATCTGGCTCTTTTAGTACAAAACAAGCTTCTAAAATAAAAATAAAATATATGAAATGCAGGTCTTGGAAGCAGAGCTAGAGAAGCATTGCTTCCATCTAACAGGAAATTGGCACATCCGTATTTAGAACGCTTTGCTCATTTTAATCACCACGAGCAAAACAGACAATACCAACCCTGACAAAATTCACAGAATGATGAAAAAATTGAGTAAATGGCACAAGAGCATAACATATAACGAAAAACGTAATGCTAACTGGCCCGATTGAGCAAAAATGTAGTCAGCAAAGAAGGTACAAATAGTGTCATTCAAAAGGAGATACACTTTGAAACTAACTGTAAGTGCCCCAAAATGGCAAATACATTATTATTATTATTATTATTATTATTAATAATTGTGTTTTGTTAAGCGCAAACAACCCGGAGGCCTCGTAGCGCTGAGTATAGTCTGACTAGTGTGAGCTGAAAAAAACAAAGATTAGATAAAAAGAAGAGTTTTCAGTTCCTTCCGGAATTTCAGAAGTTTAGATTCACTGCGAAGGGTAGTAGGCAAGGAGTTCCAAGCCTTAGCGGCGTTCCAGGAGAAAGAGCGCCCGCCCCATCTGGTACGTTTGATTTTGTTCATGGTGGCCAGGAATGCTGTGCTAGATCGCAGTGATCTGTGCGGGAGGTAAGGGGTCGCTAAAGAGCAGATCATTGCTGGTGCGGTCTTGCACATGGCCTTGTGCATAATGCACATAGATTTGAACAATACTCTGGCCTTAATGGGAAGCCAGTGAAGTTTCTTCAGCGCCGCTGTGCCTGATTCTCGCCGGTTAAGGCCCAGCAAAAGGCGGGCTGCCGCATTTTGAGTAACCTGGAGCTTCCTTGTTGTAGAGGGAGGAGCCCCGAGGTATAAGGAATTCCCGTAGTCCAGGCGGGACAAGATAATGGCTTGCACCATTATTCTACGGGCTTGAGAAGGAAGGAGTGGCAGCACCTTCCTAAGCATGCGCATAAGGCCAAAGCAGGTGGTGGACAAAATGGTTGCTTGATGTGTGAAGTTTAAATTTGCGTCCAACCAAATGGCCAAGCTCTTTATTTGGGTTTTAGGTTGGGGCGGGATGCCCATGCATGGGGGCCAGTCCGGCAGAGGGCTAGAAATAATTGATACAGAACTGAGCATATAGCCATGAGACGGAGTAAAAAACGTGAATGTCCAAAATCAATGCCAATGACCGCTTGTTGATTAATGCTGCAGTAGCAAAGCAATGTCCAAAGGGTCAATGAACATTTTTGACAGCACTGACTGCTACATTGCAAGTTTGCACCAACGTTTGCACTGACAAAAACGGAATTTGCATCTGGTGCAAATCTAATTTTGCACCGATCTGCAAATGCCATTTTAACACGCCGGTTAGCCAGATCCGTTGTATCCATTACATTGCATATGCTTTAGAGGGAAATTTGGTCGACCCCTTCCTCGTGATTGGATAGCCATGTTGACTTTCTAAATTCCCTACTCAAGAATCAATGACTTTCCTCGCTATACTTGTATTTATTTGTTTATTTGCAACTTTATATGAAATGAAATTAATGAAATGAAATGAAATGAAATGAATGAAATAAAATGGAAATTTACAGAGCGCAAAACATTCACCCGAAGGTGTCAAGGCGCTGAACAAGACCCAAAAGAGTATCAAAGTGCTTTACAAAGGACCAGTTCATTCTTCAAGCAAGCAATTTACAAAGCAGTCAGGTGTTAAGAAACATAAAAGTGTTATACACATCTATATAGATTTTATCCAACTGTCACACACAATAAAAAAAACTTGCAGAAAGATAAGGCCCGATTCACAGAACTAACTTAAGACAAAATCCTAAACTTACTACTTTTGGTATTCACGGAAGTTAGGATTTTGTCTTAAGTTTGTCTTAAGACAGACTTAAGACAGAATCCTAACTTAAGTCTGTCTTAAGTCTGTTTTAAGACAAAATCCTAACTTCTGTGAATACCAAAAGTAGTAAGTGAAGGATTTTGTCTTGTTAGTTCTGTGAATCGGGCCCTTAGAGATTGCTGCCAAGTGGATATATGGTGACTGTCAAAACGGAGAGTAAGATGGACAAGCAGGCACAGTTTTTCTTATGAATACTGCTACAGGGTTATCGGTCTAGTTAGTGTTAGGGCGCACAAGGCAAGGCATTGTCTCTGAGTGATAGGTGGGGCTGAGCCATCTCCGAACCCAATCTCCATTGCAGAAAGATAGGGTGGTCCTATAACCGGTGGGCCGCTCAACACGGAGTCTCAGTCATGTTGGTCTGTGGTGTGATTTTTTCTCTAAGGCCCAATGTCCCGGAAGCAGACCACTCTAGAAAGTTATCTCCACCCCTCGCAGCTGCCGACGGGTGAAGACTGCTTCTGCTTCCTGCTCCGCTCCCCATCAGCACATCAGTTTTCCGAGGACTTCCTGTGTGAGTTCTCCGCTGCCTCTCATTGCTCATCCAGTCACCACGGATTGAAGGCGGCCGCCGCTTGATCATGTGCAAGTGATGGCTCGCCACAGATGGTGCTCCTGTTCCAATCCAGATGGTGCTAAGCTCTATGGTGCACAGGACAGCATCAGTGCAACCCCTAGGGACATCAAAAATACCTTGAGATTACGGGAACCCAGTCGCTAATGTGAGGGAATCGCTCTGCCAGGTTGCCCATGCTAGGTAGATCCTTATGGGTTGAGGCACGACGGGGACCAAACTACATCACATGAAATGTCCCTAGACATCCTCCCATGTCCCCACGGGTCTGTCCTGGTAGGTGATTTCACTTAAGCTGCTTTGGTGTCCAATGACATTCCACCAGCCAAGCTCAGTCTCCAGAGCTCCAAGGAGGGGCCTGTTGAAGCATTTAGGTACCCTAGTATTTGGACTCAAAATATTGAGGATTCCTAGGGAGAGGAGAGAAATCAAAATGTTCTGCTTGTGACGTAACAAAGGGCTAGGAATGTGAGTATATACTGTATGGACTGTCAAGGTTGTTGCATTATACCTGCGGTGCATGGGGTGTCATTAATGAGAAGTGGAGACTCACCCCCACATGTGAATCTCACTCACTCAGGAAAGGGAGCAGAAACACCCCCAGACCAGGATCGCCCATGTTGCGACTCAAACCAGTGAGGTGCAACTGAGTCCTACCACAAAGAGAAGCTCTCGACCCACATTTGGGCAAACCTGAGAAGTGTCTCATGTGGGCTGGGGGCATATGGTTGGTCCCTGTATTGACAAGTTAAAAAACACCTGGATTAGAAGATGCCCCAGAGTTAAGTATCAGTGGCTAGGATTAATTGAACATTCCATTTATCATTGTTTGTTCTATTACAAAACAGACCACATATACAACTGCTCTGCATTCTGTCATACATAATTGTCATGGGAACACAGAAAGGGCCAGAGATGCATGCGCACCCTCTAAATATTTTTTTTTAAACAATAATTACACTCAAATAAGGTATGAACACAGAGTGGACACAATTCAGAGAGCCACACACCATTAATAGAATTGCTCCAGCACTGACTGGAAAATGTACTCAACAATTAATATTGTGATGTATACTTCAGAAAATGTCCAAAGTTTCCTCCTTAGCTCAACAATAGTAAAATCATCTGGTAAGCAAACTGGTAATAAAATAATACACTACAGTAAAATGACATTGTAATTCTGAATTTAAAATAATTTAACAATAAAGTAAAATATTTAATCTTCAGAAGAGAGGATTTGATAGGGTGTGATGTTACTGTGACGATGTACGGGGAGTGGCTAACAATAAGCGGATGTGGCTTAAGGGCTGGCACGGTCGGCCGAGGAAATGGGTTCGAATCTCGGCAGGGATGCTGAAAATCCTGTGATTCTGGGCAATTCATTTCAACTCCCCGTGCCTACCCAAATGAATGCGTTAGTCTGTACCGCAGCTGGTGCTCATGCAAAGCGCTCTAATACCCCTGGGTCGAGTTTGCGCTATATAAACCTAAAAATAAAAAAAGATAGCAAGTATATAGACAAGAGGTAATTTTTTTTTTTTTAAGTTTGAAGTTTATTAAAGTATAAAGAAGCAAAGACAGAAAATGAAGAAACAGTCAGAAGTTATGAAAAACAAGAAATCTCTCTTACAAAATGGTGAAACTGATTAAAATATCTATACAGAAAAATAGGGTATACAATAAATGCTCATGAACATAGGGGAATGAAGGAACAGCCTGAATAATAAAACGTATAAGTGATATGCAAGAAACAGTAGATGCAATTAAAAACATTACATGCAATTAAGAAAAATGCAATCACGGTGGTTTTTGAACTTCGACATTACGTACTGGAGAAGTGGGAGGGAGTCTGACAATTCTGGATAAGGCAAACCCCTAGCACAACTTGCCATTCACTCAGACAAGAGGTAATTTTTAAGGGTAGAAAAAGAAACCATAACTCCAGAACAGCAAAGCAGCCATAAAGTTCACTCCTAGTGCTGCCTCCCACTGAAGAGAATGGAAGCTCTTCAGTTCCATACTTCAAACAAACCTTGCTAAAGTAATGACTGCATTAGTGTTGTGATGGTCCCAGCACCACAGCAGGGGCTGGACACGATGATCCATGGGGTTTCTTCTGATTCTATGGCTATCTGGCTCTGTAATCATCACCAAGCAGAGATTGCAGCAAAAACTGGTCTCCATGTCTAATGGAGGAGTTGGAGAGGAGCACACAGAGTAAGGGAGGGAGGGAGGCATAGCAGGTTAGATTAGATGAAAAGGGAAAAAAACATAAATAATTTTGTCTCTTAAAAAATATATTGCAGGCTGGAATCGCATTATGAGCTCAAGGACCGTTTTATGTTGTCTGTAATGAAAAAATGGAATAATGAAAAATAGAAATGTTCTTGTGGTCAGTACCCATGACGCCTACTTTGAGCTTGGAGGAAGAGGTTTGTCTCCATCAGTGACATTTTTTTTTACAGTATATACTGTTAGGCTGCACAGTAATATTACAACCAATGATCTAGCATCCATCATATACAGCTTTGAATCAAGATACCATTTTAAAAGAGACCATGATCATGAACCAATAGCCTCAACCACAATTCGTTGTTGCATTTAAGTGAGATGTCGCGACCATGTGTTCTGGTGCACGTTGTAGGCGAGCACTGTTAGCGGTGGCACATTGTGTGGGACTACCTGCAGCCTAAGATATCAGAAGCATCAGAATATTGCCTGGAGCTGTAGAATCTCCTAATTGTATCCACAATTTCTTGAAATGTTTGGAAATTCACACAGGTTTGTGTAAAATAACAGTTTAAAAATCTTGCAAAATATGATTTGCCAGAACTTCAAGTGAAAAAAATCACCCCAGGGAATACCTTGTATACAAAAATTAAATTTGTGTAAAAAGTAAGAAAGTAAAGCAACATACATGTCATACACTGAGCACATTGTCTGTGCAAACCAGTCTCCCAATGCTGCAAATTATCGAAAGTCGCCTTTTGCAATATTTCAGGGAATTTTGCGAATTCTGCTAGGATAATTAAAATTTCGCCAAGGACAAGCCAAAGATTTTAATTTCTCTCGTGTTTATTACCCCAGTTAAAACTTTGGCGGAAAAACCTGTCTGCCTCACTAGTGAAAGAAGATTCCCTCATTTACAGGTACCAGCAGATTTTTTTCTCCAAGCTGGCTTCCACTGTCATAGTGGAAATACTATGTGAGTGCAAGGCAACCATGCTTGCCTAGCATGGTGGAACTGTCGCAAAAAAATTTATGTACTGGAAATGTATACCCACAAGAAATGTACTCCTAAAATTTGGGGAACAATGCTATGATCCACAAAACACATTTCCTGACATGCTGAATGTTTTCTCATGGGATGTCGAGGACACCTGTCTAAAGTCTGGCTCACAAGCGCCATGGTTATAAGATGCACCACTAAAAATGGTGGCGATCTGGTGGTTCGGCAATCCTAAATTCGGTGTCCAATGTGTTACCATTGTTGGCAGTGTCTGCAATATATAATGGTGTTCCGGATGTCAAGGCTGGTACTGTAGTAGCTTTACCTGGTGGAAGGCCACATTTTCCCTCCCTTAAAATAGGATTGGGAGTGTAGAAAAAGGAGTTCCTTAATTTTTTCCCCGAAATCATTTTACTGCCCTCCTCTAGATTGTGTCCTTTGTCGTACTCGTATCTTTCTTTTTTTGTTTTACTCCAACATGGTGTTTATATTTTAGATCTCAGTCTTAAAATATGTTGAAGGTAGGGCCTCAAATGTGTGAGAAAGGGGCTGAGTTGAGATGCTGAGGTGGAAAAATATGTTGTGGAAGGTGACGTTCCACCTTTGTCAAAATCTGAATTTTCAAAAATCTTCAAATGTCAAATACTGAGCAATCGCTGCACAACTGGATCCCCCTGAACCTTTCTGGTCTCCCTTAGTTGTTCTCAGTCTTAAAATTTTAAGAGCCTTACTGAGCCATATTTTGGGGCAACAGCAGCTTTTGTTTTTTACAGTTCCTGACTTGATTATCACAGTTTTCTAAAGTTGTTTGGATGCCTTCCCTAAGTTTGAAGAGAAGAAACTGGCCAAGCAAATTTTATGAAAGCTGAATTTATGTCTGGCCTGAAACAGCATTTTTTTAAACTTTATTTTCATTTTTAAAAAGTTAACAATTTGACATCAAGAGTAGCACATTTCTGGCACAGACTAGATACATCAGATAAACATACACATTTTTAAGGTACATGTCAGGCATAATAAGAATATAGAGCGGGTTAACATAGCAGCAGTGTGGATGTAAAAAATTAACATAAGCAATGTTGTCTCCAATAAATTCCGATGAGTATGCATTATGCACAGGCTCCCGGGAGAGTCCTCTGACAACAACCATGCACACATGTCACTCAACACAGGAAGATAGGGACTGTCATCCATACCCACATCGTACTCCGTATCCCTCAACCCTGGCCTTGCACGTCTAATAAGGAGCCAAGTATTTCAACTGGCTTGGAGTCCTCACCCATCACCTCCCGGTTCTTCCATGCCCTCCCCTTAATACCGCAGGTGAGTCAAATACTCCTGATACGGGCCTATATATCTCATGGGCGTCCACGCATCAGATTGTGTATTTCAATATGCCATACCAGTATGCCATTCTGTTAATGCTAGGAGAGGCCCCTTCATCCATCGCATTGCGATCCGGCACCCCACCAACAAGCGGCCTGGCGCCACCAACCGTCGCCCTGCCCGTTCATAACCCAGGAGAGCCACCAGTGGTGTGCACACCAATGCCTCCCCTGCAATCTCTACCCACACCTTGAATATCATAAGCCAAAAGCGGTGCACTCCAGGGCAGTGCCATGCTATGTGAGCAAAGCCCGAGTCCTCCAGGCCACAACTTGGGTAGCGAGAGTCCTTCCTCAGACCATATCTGAATAATCGGCCCGGTGTACAATATACCCGGTGAAGATATTTAAAATGCACAAGTCATTGACGGCCATTCAGCGATATAGTGCTCACTACATAACCGCAGTTACCCTACTGTTTATCAGTGATAACTATACCAAGTTCATTCTACCAGTCTCAGTGAACCTTAGGGATTCCAGGCCGCCCTGCGAGAAAGCTTATAATGTTGCCACAGCCCATATGGGCGTCATCACCTGTAAGAGATAGGAATAGGCAGGCACTTCCTCTGGGTCCACCAAGGTGTCATCCAGCAAGCTCCTCATCGCTTGTTGCGCCATGTGCTAATGGAATTGTGCTAGTGTAGCATGCGTATCACTCTGCCCACTAATCTTGACCCAGTCACGGATCATTTAATTATAAAAAAAAATCCTATTTTCTGTATCCGAAGTTCACGTAGAGCCACCACCGCTGAAATTAAATACCAGTATCCGAAGTGGTGTCCCGGTGCTGGGGGCCCTCCGGAAGATTAAGCGAGTTATTACGTATACATGGTGCCGGGCTGACCTGCCGCCGGTGCCAGTGATCGAACCGTGAGCCCCACATTCTAACGTCAGTCGCCCTGGCCGCTGCGCCACACCTCTTCCACTGCAGAGCCTCCGCCGCTGCCCGCCCTCAGCAGGAACCACCTGCGGCACTCCAGGGGAAGCCGCGGGGAGTAAAGAGAGGTTGTTTGTTGTAGAGCCGCTAATTTCTTCAAAAGGTAACGCGTGGTGTCCACTGGATCTATTATGTGAAATCAGCTGACTGGTTTGCTAAGTAAGAAGAGGGGCTGCAATTAAGGGGACGCTCTATCTAGTTACAGCCAGAGATGCAGTAAATCCAATTGTCTGTACAGCCCGTAATAAGGAAACATGCTCTGTGCTGCCCCATAGTAAGCCTCCAGGTCTTGTGCGTTTAGGCCGCCTGCTGCATTAAGGAAGAGCGAGTGTCTTCCACTGCACAGAAGGCTGTTTGCCAGCCCACGCCAACGTACCAACAAAGAACCAAAACATGGCACTCTGCAATAGTATCGGAATGTTTGCGAACAAGTAGCTAGGAAGTGCTATAATCTTCATGATGGCTATGCGACCGCAGAGAGAGAAGGGGAGGCAAATCTAGCAATGCACTGCCTCAGTAAGGCGATGCATGGCCTTCTCATAATGTTCGCTTATCACTACCTCTGGGTCCGTATGGACCCGCATTCCCAAGTAGAGAACGGGCTCAGTGGTCCACGCAAGTCAGAACTCTGCTTGTATTCGAGTCGTAACAGCAGTAAGGGGAAACTCCACCCCATATCTGTGGCACAGTGCCATAAGTGGCAAGCTTAGTGTGCAGAGTGTAATGAAACTGTGAATCTTCGTAGTTGGGTCCATAGGCCACCGCTAGCAGTATGTCAAAATGGTCTTTGCACCACCTTGTCACCACAAATTGACCCCCAGTGTCCACACACACCACCACAATGTAATCCCGGAGCATCGGCTGACCCAAACTAAAACTCCACGCGTGTGCGTGGTGAACCCCGTGGCATAGCATTCTCCTCTCATATGTCTTAATGTGAGCAGCCCATTGTTGGTAGCCAGATGTGTATCTTGAAGCACAGCAACATCTTCCTGATGCCTTTGAAGATATAATACCACTTTGTGAATTTTTCAACAATTATTCAGGTGTATACCATTCCACATCAAGAAACTCAATCGCGACATTTGCCCAGCAGGCGCATTAATACTTTCCTCCCCACTAAGAATTATCATACCTGATCATGGAAAACCAAAACCCCAATCCAATACATACATGCACCTGGTTCTGTTCTAGTCCTTGCCATGCGAATATTTGAATACTTTGCCCACCTACCTCCAACCACCCCATGCCCCCCAACAACTGACACAACAAGACACAACCCACCCATACCCCTCCCATAATCTTAAATATTATACCCCAACAATACCAATGTGGTACACACATGGAGGCAGATAATGCCAGCCAAGCACTCACTCAGCAGATGATCACAGGAGGGCTGTTTCAGGAAATGAATTGCACCCATCGTGTGGCAGGCAATCGTAAGTATATACCTGTACACCACGTCCACTCACTCGCTTTGTATTCCATTGAATGTGCCCGAGCCCCACACAAGAACTGGTAGAGGAACACCCCATCCATTCACCAAGGAAGCTTCCCACATGGGACCAATCCACAGCATCAGTCTCAAGTAGGATATGACAAAGACATAGACAGCACACTTAAACATAGTATACCTTGAAAGAAAATGGCACTTAGCCTTGAAAATGCCACAGGATCAATGGGACAGTAAAGATCAGCCTTGTTTATCAAGTTCATGGGAGGATCCCTGCTCATCCTCCTCCAACTCGGGGAACGCCGTCTACCACTCACTGATTCATGTTGCTTGAGGAACTGCTGCACCCATTTGGGGGTCACTAAAAATCGTAGTCTTCCCCTCCACAGACACTCACAGGCGTGCAGGATAAAGGATTGCTTAGTCAAGTTTCAGTTCCTGCAGCTTATGTTTTACTGGGAGGAATTGTCTTCTCACTTCCTGCGTACAATACGGGAAAACAGAAAGTTCAGTGCCCTCATATCTGAGAGAGTGTAGAGATTGGCCCAGCGATGCATCGTGGTCTCTATAGTTGAGCAATCTCACTATAATGGGGCGAGGTTGGGCCCTCTGCACTAGCCACAGAGACAATGAACAGTAAGCATGCTCCACCATGAACATATCTGAAAAAGTCTGACATCCTAGCAGTTCGGTGAGAAGGCGCCCAACAAAGGTCTCCGTGTTGCCAACATTCGTAGATTCTGCCAGACCTACTATGTGACGTTTATTCCACTGTGAACAGGCCTCTAAGTCCTCTGTCTTGGCCTGCAAGGTCAATAATGCCATCTCTAGCTGCTTCTGTGCCCCCGTCGCTGTGGCCTGCTTGTCTTTGGCTTCACAATATTCCCCTCTCTACCATATCAAGGCCATCCCCTTGTTTGTTGATGTGCTCTGACATCTTGTCTATTCTGTAGGAGAGGGCATCTATCTTCCCGTCGATCTTGGTGTGGCTTAGTTGCATAGTCATTAGGATTTGGTGCGACTCATTCCTTATCTACGGCCCGCAGAATCCGCACCAGTCTGGGGTGCTGCGGCCCCTCTTCACAGAGCCTGGACATTTTGCGCTGCTCAAACTGGAATTTGAATTGGCTTTTATCAGTTTTCCCTATTGTGGGCAGTGTTCTGTGGACCCTAGCGGTGGTAATGTCTTGAGTATGTGTGCCACTGGGTATCAGGTCAACAGATTAAACAGTCAAGGACTCTACGAATCACACTCGGCGAATGCACCCACCAGGGGAAGATGACAGTTGTCACCTTGAACTAGGGATGCCCCCCCAACGTTGCTACCTAAGGCTCCACAATGTGCAATGTATTCCAGGTTTTGTGCCCTCTCTCAAGCTTCTGGCAGCTGGTGGCACAGCAGTCCCCACTCAGCTCACTGTCCCACCAGGCTTGATACCTCACCCATTCAGGAGCTCCATCTATGAGTATTGCATAGACAAATGGCCGCAGCTAAGCCTGGCAGTGATCAGCCCCAGTCAGAAGGACAGACAGCTCCTGGTGCCCCCAGCAACTCGTGGTAGGGTGACAATCTCTGCCCCAGAAGTCAATGTAGGCCAGGTCTCCTGTCCTGCTCCACCCAACGCCACCAGCAGTGTGGGGCCGATACAGCCCTGATTGTAGGCAGCAAGCTGCAGGCATCAAAATAACCACAGTACCTGGGGTTTAGAACAGTGCTTCACCACTAGCAGACGGGCTCTAGGCCATGCCACAGCCCGTGACAATTTTGCAAGCCTCCTGCGCCGCCTAGCGCCGCAGAATCTTGCATCCCACATGACCTGGCCCCTAGCAAGGCACAGACATCGGGCCCAATGTATCTGGGCAGAGAACAGGGTCAAGACTGATTTGCATATGGCTGGATCTGAACTAGGGTGGCAGAGTGAGCTAAAGAACGATGATGGATTGAACCCAGATCTGTCACTAGGGGTGAGTGTCTGAAAAGTTTCAGTGCTCCACCTATCATTCCTTGTGTTTTGCAATGTATCTGGGCAGCAGAGGCATCACCAGCAGTCCAGAGCCACCACCACCTTGAGCGGCTCCCCAGGACATCAGGGCTTTCGCTCAATGCCAGCAGCAAGGGCCAGTCAGGTATTTTTCAGTGCCAGGTCTAGGCGCTTTCCTTCTGTTTTTAGCTTATGTATTCAAGTCATGTGTTTTTCATATGTATTGAATTGTCTAGTTATATCTGAGAGCATGATAGTGTATGGTATGACAGGAGTTGTGTGTTTGATGATGTTTGAGTGCATGTTTTGAATTTATTTGTGAATTTATTTTTTGGGCTCTTATATCACACCTCAAAAAATTAATATATAAAAATATTATTGATAAATAAAAAAAAGTAAGAAAAATATGAATCCATGTCTAGTGGGACAACGTATTTTTTGATGGTTGAGGTATCACCTGCTAAATGATTATATGTTAAGGAGAGTTTCCATGTTGTTTATCTATTGTACCCTGCTTTCCTCTCCTTACATGCTAGGATCCAGGGAACCTCTTGTCTTTTGCATAACAGGCCTAGTGTGCACCGTGCCCCAGCTGAAGGGTAGGCCACAAGATCCCTCTCGGAAATTTCAGGATCCGTAAACTCTGCGATGCATGTGCAGTGAGAGTGGTGTTTTATTAAGCTCTAGCTCTGACACCTCCTTAATTTGTTAAAGAATAAATGCAGGGTCTAAACCTTTTCTCAAGAGCCAGCGAATGGCACTGGTGAATGTTGGGATGTGAATACCAAGGATGTCCAGTCCTGATTTCACCTTATTCCTCTTTCATCCACCACCATAAGCTCACTGTTCTTTTATCTCACTCTTATGGGTTCTTTTTCATCCCTATTTTCTCCATTTGTTACTGTTTGCTCATCTTACTCTTCGCCCCTCTTTCAACATTTTCTTCCTTCCTCTCTTGTTCTGGGTCAAATTCTGATGATGAAAAATAAGTTCTGGTCTACCAAGATGAGTGCTGGTGGTTCCCAGCTGCATGCACTGGTCCGAAATAAGCACTGCTGCTAGAGCTCATATCAATTATATATGAAGAGAAAGAGAGAGTCGCAGTAGGGGATCCACCCTTAGCCATTGTTAATTGCAGGTGTTATTCATATTTTTGATCAATCCATGCTTCAGCCATTTGCAGGTAGCAACTGTCAGTAACTGTGTGTGACATCTGGTCATTTCATTGGGAGAGCACGTGTATGCGCTACGTGTATGCGCAGGGCTTTAACTGGGCTGGATGCTTCTGGTGCTGGGCCCTGCAGGTGCTAAGCATGAGCAGTTCTAAAAACAAGCATTTGCAATGCAATCGGTCTCGTCTTTGAGACTTTATATGTATTCAGCTATGCAGCACATTAGCCTCGGTGCTGAAACATCTACTGTTCTTTAACATGGAGGGAAAGTAAACACCAAGCGGCATGACACACCAGGTATGAGAACACATGGAGAGAAATATTACCTTTCAGCTGGAAATGGTATAGTCCAAAGCTCTGTTTTTAATATAAAATCAGGGCTTTTGGTGGTCATATCACCGAAAATACAAGATTTGAAAAAAATATTATTGTCTATGGGTGCTCGAAGAAGATAATTTATATGGACTGGAATCAAGAGAATGCTAAAGTGATTCTAGTATTTTACTGACCTCTGCTGGTCGTTTTCTATCAAGAAAGTAAATAGAGGCAGTTGCCAGAAACATTAAAAAAAGAAAGTCTATCAGCAGAAATCAATTCTGGTACTTAACTGACCTCTGCTGGTCTTTTTCTATCAAGACAGGTAAACAGAGGCAGTTGAACAGAAAAAGTTGAACAGAGGCAGTTGAACAGAAAAAAAAGTTCCTAAGCGGAAACCGGCAAGTCCTAGGGCTGATCTCCAGAGCCCACAAAGTATATACACCTATAAGTATATAATAATAAGTATATACTAAAGTATATCAAAGAGGTCTCGAATGCTCGCCCTAATCAGGTGTGAGGACGGGTTCCTATCCAGCTCTTCATTTTTGCCTTCACCCTGGGCTTGAAAATAAATCTTCACTCAGGGCTACTCCCAGCCATCACCAGCCTTTGATGCTTCCTTGGGTAGACTCCTTTGTTATGCATGCTGCCACGAAGGAGCTAATCAGAAGATACCATCACAGGCTAGTGATATGAAAGTGCACGCAGGCGGGATCCGCGGCGGGGTAGGAGGGGTGAAGCGCAGAGAGCAGGCTCTAAATTTAACAGGTCTGAAGTGATAAGGCTGCTGCACAGGCAGCTGCTGCCAAGCCTCTAGACATTTTTTCAAGCCCACAATAAATAAAAGTACTTATTTTGCAAAGAGTTTTATTTAACGTTTCTAATGGGGTGGTATAGTTATTTCACACTATCATTTTTACAGAATTGAAGCATCTTCACTATTATTTGCCACAAAGTCATTGCTGTTACTCATTCATCTTCTGCAGATAACAACCATTAATAAAGCCAATAGTCTGGGCTTGTTTTAAGTGCAATCCAGTTGGTCAAGTATATCTCTGGATGCAATAACAGAAAAGGAGGCAGCAACATACCAGTCAGGAAGCAGAGATTTTTTATCTTACATGTATAAGCCATACCTTTTATTACATAGGTTACGCCCCTTTCAGTGACCTCCCCCCCAGTTTTTTCAACCCACTTAAAGCCCTTTGTGTGCGTCTATGTACTGGTACAGTCACCGGCAAAACAATCTGTCTCTGCCCACTACCATAAACTCTGCATGGAGCTGTGAGATTGGCATATAGGGACCAAGATATGTCGCTACCCTAACACACAGAAACAAAGAATGGCCTCTTCACAAAGATAGAGACGGGAGCCGCATCTTTGGTGCTCTCCAGTTCTAAGTGCAGTGCTTAATTTGAGCCAGTGGTTTCCTGTGCTCAGCACCGGCACTTAATCAACAACACCAGCACTTTTCATGATCACCAGATAAGGACACATTCATTTACGGGGCGATTAAGTGATTTGCCCAGAATCTCAGGATGTTGAGCAGATGCTGAGACTCGAACGTGGCTCCCCAGCTCTGAAGCCTGTAGCTCTTTCCATTATGCCACATCCTCTCCCCGCTTGCATGGTTAGTAGTTGGGGGTTGGGTTGTTTTAGGCGGCGCTAACAGGAGGAATGGACTGGTGCAAGCTGCCTCCTGACGAGAGCCCTGGCACTTTTTTTTTTTTTTTACAAATGAACCACTGTCTGAGTGCCACCCCAAGTGTGTGTGCCATGAAGCGTGCTCTGCATCACTGCCTCCTGAGCTCTGCAAGTTCAAAGGGGTGAGTGATGAGCTGGTGAAGATGCTGGGTGACCTCTGAACTCAGCCCTCCTGCACACCGACGACCTATGTAGCGATGAGGCTGGCGTTCAGGCCGCTGGGAGGTGTTGAGTCCAGACATGTTCCACATACCCAATACAGACCTTGATGACAGCAGCACATCTGTGGAGTTGCCCAGTGCCTGAAGCCAGCCTGGCTGCCCTTCAAGCAATGCAGCTGCTCACTGGACTGCGGTGGAAACCCCAAGGAGCGCAACAGAGTTAACTTTCAAGGAAGCTCAGTGCTTTAAATGGGCCGGTACTGTCCAATACTGAGTCCCGGCACTTTTTTTATTTATAGAGGAGAGTACCTGAACTTCTCAAGAGAAATACAATGCTTTTAATTGGAGAGTATTTTTTTCATTTCAAGCGCTAAGGAAGCTCATTCATAAACGATATGGTTGCCTCCCTTGATGGCGTGCTATGCTTCTCCCTGCTGTGCATGGCAGAAATTTCCAAGATGTGTCTGGCATGAGAAAAACCAAATAGCACCACTAGATATTCATGAGAGGGCCCAGTTACACAAGGAAAGCATCACAATACAAGGGCCCTTTCAAGTGAGCATTTCTAAACTAAACTTAAGTCTCAACAGCTAAAGAAAATGTTCAATTTAGATCACATTTAAATAAAGTCATACTTATGATACTGACAAATTTTTACATTTAAAACCCATACTACTTTACTCCTAGGATGTGTCTGTGGCTCACGAATGCTGTCCAAGTACGAAACAAATGGTCTCAGAGGCGAACACATGATTGCTGGTTACACGTTACAGTATGGCTGTTATATACAACTTAGGGGACAGTTTGATTGATGGCTCGTTGCTAGCTTCAGTCTTGCTGTAGACCAAAGCAATTATTTACCTTCAGCCCTGCCTCACAAAATGCTCCTCTGTTATCTTCCTGGCAGTACCCCTGGCAACTGCATATTCTTCCCTCGTCAATATCTGGACACTGGGTACCACATGTCATTTAGTGGGCTGCCCACATGGGCATTTTAAGACACTACACAACACATCACAGTTTACCCCCTTCCCCCATTTAAGATCGAATATAAAAAGAGGCATATAAAAAAATATACAAATGCATATATCTCTATATTTCTCCACAAACGCCAACATTCAGTGTGCTTTCTGGTTTAAAAAACATCTGTCTGCATAATAAGCAGCCCCGAACATGTCTCAATTATGTTATCCGAAGTCTATGCACACGTCAAGCAATTTATTTGGTCTACTCCTTCCGCTATGTTTGCATGAAATCTGTAAATACTGTTTTCAGTGCATCCCCTGTCAAGGGAGACCCAGGAAAGTCTAAAATGATTGACTGGAATGCTTTTGTGGGCGATTCTGTCCTGCATCTAATGTCTTAACTCCCTATTTTCATGTAGGAGGGGACTTCCTTCAAGATGGTATTTCAGAGGTATTTTATTAAAAACAAAAAAATCACAGGGCATATATTGCATTTGGTACCTGACCATACTGATTATCCGTAAGCAGCACTGGAATCATATTTTCCAGGGGCGGTCGCTGTAATCCTGCGCTGTTGTGCAGCGGGGTGAACTCAAGCATGCGCGGTGATGGATGTGCCCTATCTCAATTCTTCAAGTTAGAGGCTGTTCCTGTTGGGCTAATGCGGTTTCACATGAATTCATAGGGTGTCACAAGCACTCAGCTTCACACTGCTGCCCGTACGCTGCAGCAGCACCACTCTCCGCAGGCGGGGCGTAGCAGGTGTGGACCAATTTGCATATATATTGGATATTTCCATTAAAAAGTACATTGATTTGTATAATCTGGGAGTTGATGATCAGGTGGAATTGCTGAGTGAGAATTGACCCATTCGCGAACAGTTCAGCGCTTTTCAAAATTCCCTTTATCCTAAGCTTTGGCATCATGCCGGCTGTTTGAAGCTGACTGACTACATGTGTAATTACGAGGGAATTACTTAAAAGAAAGTGAAAGAGCATTGAAATTGAAAACTTCAAGATGACTTCATTCAAAAAGGGATCCAGTTTTTCTTGGTAAATGATTTAATCTGTCGACACGCGGGGGGGGGGCACCCACATTTTATGAAGTCACAGCCATGGGAAAGGAGCTATGAGCCTGCATTTTATTAGCAATTAGTGGAATGGTATGTTGGCTATAGTACTGTAAGTAGTGTACACAGCAGCAGCATCCCCAGGTAGGTATCGGAAAATGCAGGAAAGGAGAAGATGAGCCGCCAGGCATTCCCCGGCTGTGCTCCTAGGATCTGGATGTTGTCCAAGTCTGGAACAACCAGGATCCATCCATGCTCCTCTTACATGAGGAGGGCCTCTCTCCATAAGCATTCATTCCTCATCTAAGACTGACCACCTGTCTGAAGGACCAGCCGTGAAGAGATCTGACGCCCTCCCTTCTGTGCTTGGTGGATCTGATAATGTCTTTATGATGTGCATAGTTTGGGAGGTTTGTGGTGCATCCTACATTTGGCAATACCATACTAGCCATCAAACCTGTGCCCCACTGCATGCATGGGGGTGTTATGTCAAGGGAGGCCTATTCGCCTGTATTAGAGAAGAAACACCAGGAACACAGCACAAAATTGTGCAACCTAAGAAGTTATCAGAGCATAGCTCTTGATGTGGCAAGGAAGCAGTAAGAAAACAGGTGAGTACGGAAACAAAAGTGCACCGCACAGCATAGTATTGTCAAAATACAACAGTCAGGCATTCCTAGACCAGCCCAATATTCAGACACTCACTTACCTGCAAGCAACATATATAGAGGAACAAATGGAAATACAGAGAACACATGCAGACACACATTCAATCACTGGTTGTATGCACAAAGGCACATCTGCATACACAAGTGGGTGGGTGATGCACACATTGAAGGACTGTGATAGATGAATTCATGATTGTGAGTGATTAGATGGATGATTAGATAAATGTTTGCCAATGAGGGAGATACTATGATTAGAGATATCTTTGCAAAGCTAGATTCACATGTGATGTTCTCTCCTCTAAGTTGGGGTGCCCATAGGCAAGAGCTTAGCATGAAAATAAAGGAAACCCTAACACTACTGAGAGCCATCCCTATAGAAGGCTAGTCCAGACAATATCTTTGAATACGTTTTGATTAAGTGAGATGGTAGGAGGCTCAATAAAGCCCACATCTGAATCCTTGTCTGTGATGTTTTGGTTCAGTAGCCCAAGCGGACATCTTGGCTCATGTCCTTCTTTTCCTTGGACGCCTCTTGTTTTTGTCCAGATTACAAAAGTGGTACCCCCCCCACACACACACCTGCTGCTGCTTCTGTTTTTGAAGAAACCAGAGAAGAGACCTTACACAAGACAGGGATACAAGAGACACTCAGAAGAGGCTCTTTGCTAGAAGGGAGTGGGAGAAGAAAGGAGTAGGGTTGAGGGTACAGTGAGAAGGGTGAGATGGTATGGCGAGAAGGGGAGGCTGCAGGGGCAGGAGAAGAGTCACGGGTAGGAGAAGAAACTCACTACCTTTCAGTGGGGTTCCTAAACAACAGAAACCTTTTTTGAAAGCCTATAACGAGGCCAAGAAGCTGCCGTGGGGTTGGTGCCCTTATAAGAAGCTCCAAGAAGAGGCAAAAGACTGGTACTCGGTTCCTTATAATGAAATCTTGCTTAAGAAAGTGGGATAGCTCAGTGAGTTGAATGCCTTATTATTAATATTACAGAATATTTGTAGAGCGCACAGCTACCCATATACAGGCTTCCGGCACTAGCAGCAAACAAGTGAGAGATCGTGAAGGATATACTCTGCTAGGGGAGTGGGAACTTTTTATTTTGCTTACCTAGCCAAATCGTTTCAACCTTTGGATGGAATCCCACTTTCCCTGGTGTTTTTCCTGTAGCTTGAAGTCCTGGATGGCATCCAGCTGCAGGGAGCTGTCACTCCACTCTATGGCCTTAGCTTGCCACAAGGCCGGACAGGCCATTTATTCCTCCAGGCATTTTTCCAGTGGACTGCAGCACATGGAGGCTGATTTTCAAAGCCCAAGGTTAATTGTAGCAGGCAGAGGGAGACTTCAAGAGAGAGAGAGAGAGAAAGGTAGAGCGGGGAAAGATAGAGAAAAAGCAATCAGACAGACAGGTGAGAAAGGAGATGAGGCGAGAGAGAGATAGAGAGGCAAGAGAGAGAGAGAGAGAGAACGGATGGATGGAAAGAGAGAAATTTCAGGAGGAGATGAAGTGATTTGAGCATTTTTGCCATGGCTGCTTTTGGTTTCCTGACCCGTTCATGCTTGCTGCCACCGGATACATCAAGTCTTTCTCCTTCCTTGTTGCTGGAAGACCCCCCCTTGGACTTCCGGCACCAGAAAAGGTGTAAAACTCTGCTTGTCCAGAAACAATCGCGGCATGTGAAAAGGTACCTGCTGCAGCTTAGAGTCCCTTTCATCAGATTTAAACAAAAAAAGCAGTTTTGCACTTAGCAAAATTGACTACGTTAAAAAAAAGTTGAAAGCTGTTAGGCTTGAAAATTTCTGGCGGCCACAAGTTCGAATCCCAGCAATGCTGAGCAAGCACTTTGTACTCCCAAGGTCGGCAAACAGGCAGTAGCGGCAAGGTGGTGGGATGTGCGATGCAGTGCACGCAATGAAATTCGTTTTATTTATTTATATGTTTACTTACCTGTAATCCTCCATAATCCATAGATTACTACCCCCCACCCTACACCCCCTCCCCACGTCACCGCCTGGCAGTTACTCCCACCACCGACCGCTACTGCAAACAGGCTACCATCAGAATGGGCCACAGGAACATATTATTAGCAATACATAAAATCAGCACAAGTGTGCAACATGAAAATACATTCTTATAATTGTTAAGTGTTCTATTGATGGAAGAGATGGAACTCCCATCAGTGGAGCATTGACATGATGGGACGAGATTGTGTAGGATCTGCATTGGTGAGAAAGCTGAGGATGGCAGTACTCTGGCAAGGACATTTCTTTAGTACTCATGTGAAATCCAATGGTGCGTGTGGACCCACCACTGAAAACATAAGTGGCGGCGCTTCCGCTAAGGCGGAGGAGCATCGCCCCACTGCTTTTAAGTAGCATAAAAAACTAAAAGTAAAATGATAATAACTGAACTTTATTATCATTTTATTTTTTCTTTGATGCGCCAGCTTTGCGGGCGGGGCTGAACTGCTCTGCTAAAAGAGCAGGAGGACGAGTGGTGATCTGTCTAGGGCCGACCAAACAGTCATGCGCACTTTGCATGTTCTCAACCTGGGTGGAGAACATGCAGAGGCCCCCAGTCCTCATCTGAGCACCGAATAATGGTGCTCAGACCAATCCCAACACTACATTCCATTATTGTGATTGGCTCATGGGAGTCTGGGTGCTTCCTTGTTGCTCTGTTCCTGTTCCAGGAGAGACGACGGTGGAGAGAGTGGCGAGATCCGGCGAGGATGTACGTTTTTCTTTTTCTTTACCACCTTCCCCCCTGCCCTCCACCCTCCCACCCCCGATCTGTGGCAGGTGCCACTGAAAAACATTTCTATTACCTGGTCCATGAATATGAAAATAAACCATTTTGTGTTCTTATTGCTCTTTGTGATGGACATCCAGACTTACAAACTCACAAGGTGCCACCTTGTGTCACAAAATATCTGCTCCCGGTGAAGAGACATTATCATAGGGTGGAACCAGGGCTTAAAGTGGGTAAAGCAGGTGCTGAAATGGGTCCCTATCAGGCATTCCATTTTTGCCCTCACACTCAGGGTGAAAAAAATCTTAACTCTACAGCAGTACCACCCTTCACTGCCTTTGATGTAACTTCAAAGAGACTCGTTATAGTTCTTTCAGAGTCTCATCATGTTAGAACTGAAGAATTTTCAGCCGAGGAGGGAACGATTTCCGGAGTGTACAGGTTTATATAGAAAAGCAAGAATTCATTAGGAATGTCTTTATCTTTAAATAAGGAATCCCCAGTTGATGACTTAATCAGTTCAATCCTCGTTCGTTCTTCCCGAATTTTTAAATAATTGGCAAGTAATTTCCCCATTTTGTTTTGACCACCATAATAGCGTGCATTACATTTCAGTAATAAGTTCGAAGCAGCATCTGTGGGGAATTTATTAAAAGAGGTTTTAGCTTCAATAAGATCCTTAAGGGAGGATTCGGTATTCAAGGAATGATAGGTAAGTTCAAGCTGTTTAATTTTAGCTAGTAAGAGAGATGATTTAGCCTCATTAGCTCTCTTCTTTCGTGAGACGAAATTAATAATAAAACCCCTAGAAGCTGCCTTAAAAGAATCCCAGATCGTGACAAAAGAAGATTCCGGAGTTTGATTAAGTATAAAGAACTCAGAAGCAAACTTAGAAAATTCTGTACAGAAAGTGGAGTCAAGGAGCAAAGAGTTATTAAATCTCCATCTGCCAGAATGAGGAGAAAAGGGAATGAGGTCAATATCAACGAGTACTGGGGCATGGTCAGAGATCAGAATAGAACCAATATCAGAGTGAATAGCATGTTGAGTGAGGTATTTACTAAGGAAAAGATAATCAATACAGGATTGGGAGTTGTGGGCATGGGAGTAAAAACTATATTCTCTAGGATCAGGGTTACAAAGTCTCCAAATATCCACTAAAGCATTGTTTTGAATGGATTTGGCGAATTGGGAGTGCATCCTCGAGGGTGAGAACTTAACCTTGGAATGACGGTCCAGGATAGGATCTAAAATCTGATTGCAATTGCCACCAAAAACAAATTCAACATGTTTTAAAGAGAGAGCCCGTTAGCACTGGTTGGCTGGGGTAAAGTGCTCGGAATCCTAGGGCCAGCAAAAACAAAGTCAGCAAAACAAGAGGATCGCTGTAATATTCACAGTCAACAAAACAGACAGGTTGGGCCTGCTTGGCAAGTGAACTTTCTCTGTCCCATCTAACCTCCGGCTATGTCTCTAATTCAGCCTATTCAATTTTGTTTGTCATCATGGAGCTTGACTTAACTGAATGGGTAATAAAATATAATGCAGTTTCAAACAGGGCCGCCTAAAGTATTTCTTGCCCAGGCCCCCCCCCCCCTGACCCTGGTATCAAACTTATGTAAACGTTTCATTCCTTCTATATCTTTAAATCTCAATAAAAATGTCTTTAAAAAGTCATGTTTACGCTGCTGTGCATCCTTACATAGGGCGTGTTTATGACGTTTCATATTTTATGATGTCATGGCCCATAAAGAGCAAGACCACTATATGTGATTTCACTGATTGCCATTTGAAGGGTTGTTACGGGAGATCAGTACGTCACTACTGCAAGTTACCCAACATTGGTCCATTTGTAACAAAATATGTATCTTTATTTGAGATAATGTTCAATTAATGCTAGTGATTTCCCTTGCACAGACTCTATTATTTAATAACAATAAAAGTGCTATTGGAAGAGACCTCTAGATTTGAGAAATGCTGTCACCCTTGCATTTGAGCTAGTAATTGTTCAAAACTAATTAAAATAGAGCAGACAGAAAGCCTTCGGGTATGCCTTTTCCAGTTTGCAGATAACTTTGCTGTTTTTTGTTGATGCTGAGATACTCGCTTGGGGGCCTGAAAAATGTCACGGCTTGAATTAAATTTATTTGATGTTAGCTTCCTAATAATAACAATTAGATTTTTATTTAGTGCTTAATACAACTGAAAATATTCCTAAGCACCATAATAATTGTTACCTGCCTATAAACCCATATAATAGTTCTCCAGTTATATGTACCTCGGAAGGATAAGAGGCAGAGCTGTTCCTGGCAGAGTGCAAACCTATGACTAGCAGATCTGGACAGACAGCAGCAAGTGTTTAACTCATCAAGCCATTTCCTTGGTGTTAGATGCATTGCTACCTCATTATCAATGATCATGGAATATTTGGATGAGAACACAGGATCTGAAGGAAAACAATCATTTTTTGTTCACTTCTCAAGCACTGATTGCCACAAAATGTGTCACTGGACACTGTTGAGCACCTCGGTAGAAGCTCCTAAGGAAATGTCTTTAGTACCAACATCAATAACATGATCATACGAAAGTCAAGCCTATCAGAAGTAAAGGGCCTGGGTGGAGAGGTGTGGTGCAGCGGCCAGGGCAGCTGACTTCGGAGCACAGGGTTCATGGCTCGATCCCCGGTGTAGCTCAGGACCATGTGACTCTGGACAATAGCTCACTTAATTTCCACGACAGCCCCCAGTACCTTGAGACCCGTAAGGGTGAGTAGTTCGCGTTTTACAAATACGGATTAACATTTACATTAGTCTTTCAATAGACATACCTAATCTTTGTATGAATTTGAATGCATCTTTGGGTCTATGAGTAACAGGGAGATCAGATGAAAGAGAAGTTGAGCTACATTTAAAGAAAACACTGTCCTCTCAACGTTTCTGTATGCGTAAACCTCAAATTGAAATTTAAAAATTGCCAAACATATTTATGTATGTATGTGGTATTTCTATATATAATCAACAAGAGAGAGAGAGATACTGAGTCACTCTTAGACCCCCTAGTAATAATCTTAGTTAAACAACAAAAGTGTGGGGACAATAACACAGAAAAAGAATCAGGAAAATAATCACTTGTGAGTTAAAAGAACCCTCACTCACCAACCTAGTTGGTGTCATGCTTCATCATCGGGTTCCCACCAGAAAGGCCGAATGCCTCCCTGGTGTGCTACGACGCCTGGTTACAGTGGAGCAGGTATTTTGTGTAATCCAAGTATGATTATAGGTAAAATCTAATTTAAAAGGTGGCCAGTTCAACCAAAACTAACTTTATTCACAGTGAACTGGGCACTATTAAAGATGTTAAAGAGTCCGGCTAAATTGACCAGACACATCCATGGTGCAAATAAAAGAAGTTGTGGTCAACATGTTTCTGCCTCCATTCGCTGTTTGCGAGGCTTTGTCAGGACCAAAAATCAAAACCACCAGGGCGATATGCACTGGCTAAGGTGCACCCTAATCTGCGGTGTCAGAAACCAGTAAAGACTTACGGTTTTTAGTCAAACCTTCAACGTTTTTGAAAGCCACGTGTATCTGTAGTCAAGGAAAGAAAACAAACACACAGAAAAAAATCAAGTTGCACAAACAAACATATATTAAGTTAGCGGTACTTGAATATTCATAGGAGTGATCAAGCGCAATCTATTATATAGTAAATAGTGTTCTTTAGTATGCCACTAGAACTATAATGTGACAGATTGATATATAGTACTATGTGTAAAGAGGAACAAACTCTTCACGGAAGGCCTGCGCTCTTCTTTTACATAAAACTCTAAGGTTTTTCTTCATATTTCAACATTTTTAAATCACATCATTTAATCCATGAGGCTGACGTTCAGTTGTGAACACTGTTTATTTATATCATGATTCTTATTATTTTTCTTCATAAGTAGTATTTCGTTCAATATACAATATTTTCTTTCATCACATTGCCCAATGCATTTCGGGTCAAAAAAAAGTAGTGACCCTTTGTCAGGGGCCTAAAAATAGCAAAAAACAGGACCTTAGCATTTCAATTCATCGTCAAATAATATGGATAAACATTTGTAAAAGTGAAGAAATTCGGAAAGAACAAAGGTTACACGATTATAGTCACTTAAAGTGCAAAAGGTTTAAGAAATTCGGTGTTCAATACTTGAGAGGATTGTGCATAAAGATCATGATACAAAAGTGCTCAAATGTGAGATGATTTGTAATGGAATTTGGTGCTCAATACTCGAAAGAATTGTGCATAAAGACCGTCATGCAAAAGTGCTCAAGTGCGAGGTGACTTGTAACGAAGAGATCGTGATAAAGTGCTGGAGTTACCGGAAAAATGCTTAAGAATCTCCGGTTTTACTTACTCGTGAGAAAAAAGAGTAGAGTGTAGGTGTCCTCCGGTGTTGATTAAGCTGCCGCGATCAAATGCGGCGTGTAGGCAGTTCTTAAAGCGACCGTGTACACGGTCACGTGATTTACGTAAAATGTAGAGTTTACCGTAGCGGCTAGCGCTAAATAGTGGTTCCTAAGTAATAGGCAGCTAAAAGTATAATCAAATGGTATTAACAAAGAAGATTACGAAAATATTAGCTGTGAATGTGTGTTACCTTCGACAGCAGTAGTCATGTGATGGTAGTCACGTGGCGTGAGTAACGTGGTGTTATACAGAAGTGAAGGGCCGGCAAGTTCTGTTGTGTGGCGTGTTCGAACAATAAAGTTGTGCAGTTGTGAATAATGAAGTAATACGATTGACGATTACTTTGAATACACCAATGTTAATTAAATTAATACATCTCAAAAACAAATTCTATATGACATGAAATCATGTACATTTGAATACTTAAAGATGGAATTTCAATTTTTGTAAAATGCTCATAATTCACCACAACAAGGGTTAAATACCTCATCATCATTTCAAAAAAGTGTATCGTGGTTTTCACATTATATAAAGTCGGGAAAGACGTATACCCTGTTATTAGATGTTATGCATTTATAGGAAACATGCATATTCAATCCTGTCATTAAGCCCCGAGGCTGTAAACTGTGAAGTTTTTTGATCCAAAAGAACTCTGTTTGCTATCTCAGTTTTACTGGATCTATGTCGCAGCGTTGTTTCACCACTTCCAATACCGTGAATTTTAGTTGTGAGATTTGGTGTCTTGCTTCAAGCCAGTGTGTTGCCACTGTTGATGTTTTACTTTGTGCCCGAATATTGCTCTTATGTTCAGGAATTCGCACTTTTATTTTGCGTTCTGTCTGTCCAACATATCATTTTCCACAGGGGCATTTGATAGCATATATAGTATTTTTAGTATCACAAGTGCTGTTGTGATATAGATTGATTTTGTAGCCCTTTGTTGGGTGCAATAGTATGTTACCCTCTATAACATTGTTGCAGTGTACACAATTTAGTCACCTTGACATCCCTTTGAAGGTTGTTTTTGATCTTCTTGGCGTGGTTAAAATCTCTTTCAAATTTTTAGATCTTTGATAGGCAAATGTTACATGTTCACTGTATAAATCGTTCAAGTCAGGTTCTGTGTTTATCAAGACCCAATGTTTATTGACAATTCTTTTGATTTTCAATGCGTCGTTGAAATATTTTAGGACACATACTGGTTTATTCTCAAGAATGGTTGAACTTGTGGTCAATAGTTTATTCCTAGGAATTTTAGTGACTCTCTTGATTGATTTTTCAAGAACACTTTGAGGGTACCCTCTTTGTTGATATTTCTGAATTTGTGATGTGAATATTTGATCCAGTTTATTACTATCAGATGTTATCCTTTTGAGTCTGATGTTGTGATGTTGGTAGATGTTTCTTTAAGGTCTCAGGATGGAGGCTTTGAAAAAGTAAACTTGAATTTCTATCTGTGATTTTTGTATGTACTTCAGTGTCCAGTCTCCAATCGATTATATTGACTCTTACATCAAGGAATGGCATGGTTTGATTATCAATACTGTATGTGAATTTAATCCTAGGATTAATGGTATTGATGATGTTTATGTTTATGTTCATTTCCAGTTTTTCTTTTGTACCTTTCCATATGACGAAGATATCGTCGATATATCGTTTAAACATGATAACATTCTCTGTCCAGTTAGGATTGTTTAAAATATGATCTGTTTCAAATTTGGACATGTATATACATGCATATGATGGTGCTCCTCCAAAGCCCATGGATGTGCCATTGCATTGGTTAAAAAAGTTTCCTTGCCATTGAAAATAGCTATGAAATAAGGCGAATTACATTAGTTCCAATATGAAATTTTTTTGAGAGTCTTCTAGATCTTCTTGGAGCAGTCCCCATTCTAACGCTTCCAAACCTTCCTGGTGAGGGATTGAGGTGTATAGAGCAGTTACATCAATCATACATAACCAGTATTCTGCTCCATGATCAAGTGTTATTTCTTCCAATAGATTGAGGAAGGTTGTAGTGTCTTTCAAGTATGTGCTGCCTTTTTGAACTATAGGTTGTAAGAACCTGTCAATGTATTTGCCTATAGGTTCGGAAATGGATCCGCAGGCTGAGACGATAGGCCTGAATGGTGGATTTGTGCTGTCCTTATGAATTTTAGGAAGCATATATAACTTTGGTCATCGTGGAAATTTGGTTTCAAGAAATGCATGAGTCTTTTGATTGATCCACTTCATTTCCAATGCTTGATTGATAATGTCTTGTAAATTTTTTTGATATTCTTTAGTTGGGTCATTTTCTAGTGGACTATATGTAAGTACAGCTTGAACATGTTGATTTACTTTGTTGTTATAAACGGCTGTGTCCATTACGATCAATGCTCCCCCTTTATCAGCTCGTTTTGACCCGAAATGCATTGGGCAATGTGATGAAAGAAAAGATTGTATGTTGAACGAAATACTACTTATGAAGAAAAATAATAAGAATCATGATATAAATAAACAGTGATTACAACTGAACATCAGCCTCATGGATTAAATGATGTGATTTAAACATGTTGAAATAAGAAGAAAAACCTTAGAGTTTTATGTAAAAGAAGAGCGCAGGCCTTCTGTGAAGAGTTTGTTCCTCTTTACACATAGTACTGTAATTGATAAGGCACGGTAGGCACCGTGCAACAGACCTAGCGCCTTACTTGAAAAAGAAAAATTTCAGAATCAACCGGGATAATTTCGAGTGCAGTAGGACAATATACTTAACAATACAGATTGATATACCACATACTTAAGAGTAGGGAGGACTAAGCACTAAGTGAATATTATGTTTATTGAGTACCTAGCTCTGTTTCTTAGCCACATATTGTGCGTAGACAAAGGTGCCTTAGTCAGATGTGCCAACCCGGCCAATGCCAAAGGTTTAAAAACATGACTTATAGAACTTGACTGAACAAAGCATACCGCTTGCTAATATCGAAGGTTCATGACGACGCAAGCTCAAAATTACAGAGAAATGCAGGAAAAGTGAGAGAGAAGGCTTACTTAGGATCTCCAGCAAGATTATCCCATGGGTCCTGGTGAGGGGCGGGGACTTATAGTCACACTCTGTTCCCGTTAAAAATAGAATACAACAGGTTAGTGTAAAGCCGCATTAATCGCACTAGCATGTCGCGTGAACATAAAGCAACCGCTAATTACTACACCAAAGTCCGTCACCCATAGTGGACCTATATGTTCCCAGACTCAGGACCCCGAAGATAGTGCCTTGTGGAATTCCTGAGGTTTAAGTAACACATCTCACGTTGCATCCCAGTACCGGGCCTCAAGCGTGGTGTCGTCATAATGTTGCGACGCTTGACACCTATTTGGCAACTAGACCTGTACGTTTTGAATCTTGGACCTTGAATTGAATAATTCACACTTTATTGTGCGCTCGTGAGTAGCACGAATGTCGGTATAGCAATCACTATTAATAATTATTTTGCCAAACAGGAAGGACTTATTTACTAACACTACTTCTTACTGCATAAATTATAGAGAATCGCCATTATCATGCCGCACAAAATGAATATGTTTCGAAAGCCGGGGTTCTTTAAAGCCAATCAAATAACATCCCAGCTTACAGGCGAAGAAGTTCAAGTCCCACACAACTACATTATTGATACACCAGGACAATCCTTGGATGCTAGAGGTAGAAAATTCCCTCTATGCACCAAGAGTACTACCAGCATCACTGTGCAAAGATTAAAACTTGATGAATTGAAAATCCCAAGTTTCATTCATTTACTGTGATTCTTCCCAGAACAATTAGAGATCAGACAATTCAGTGGTTTGTATCTACAAGAAAATAAGCAGGAAAAAAGGGGGGGACCAGGGAATAGGTGGCAATGCCCAATAGTACGGTCAATCTGTCTGTAATTAGACAGACTGCTATCAAAGATGTTCACAGTATTGTTAAGGGTGTATGAATTCACACCCTGCAACAACCATTGGCACAATAAGCTTTAACAGCACTTACACCATTACTACCAGTGACAGCATGAATGATTCCACGGACAATACAACAATTTCATTCCTCCCCCTTCAATCTGACATCTGCTCAGTCTCCACGCTTGGTGGTTCTCTTGGTGGTTCGCAGATATACCCTCTGAATTTGTTCCTGTCTCCTCAAACTCTTCCCCATTTTTGAGGACACCCCGATGTACATACACCGCCCTCTCCGTCAACATAGCTTTATCCATATCTTTACACCATGCTTGCAATGTAGGCGACTCTCCTGAACCCCATCTCCTCGCAATATTTTGCTTAGCAAACATCAGCCCCAATGTTACCCAATCTTGCGCAGGATGACTCAGATCATGTTGCTCCCACATATTTAGCAAGCATCTCTTTGGTTCTGGAATCAATGACACCTCCACAGTTTGTGATACAGTCCTCATTACCTTAACCCAGTAAGTCATAATCTTCAGGCACTCCCAAATAGTATGATAGAAAGTACCCTCTTCCCCACAGTCTCGCAGACAAAACTGATGTGAAGCCGTCCCTATTTTGTAGAGGGTCATTCTAGTATAATATGTACGGTGAAGTATCTTGAGTTGTACCAACCTTAGTCTTGAAGGTATTGCAACCTCACAAGGGGACGATAATGCCCCCTACCAATCTGAGTCATCGAATTCCGCCAAATCCATGGACCATTTTTGCCTAAGCGCTAACATGGGGTCAGGTAAGTTGTTAACCAACTTACACTAGGTGAAGGAGGTGGCCCTTTTTTGCATATACTCAGTCAACAATCTATCTTCTAGAGGAGTAGTTTCCGGTAAGATGGTGACCGAAGATAAAACTTCCTGCAGTGCATATTTGATCTGTATGTATCTGAAAACTTTCTGAGGCTGCCAGCTCGTATTGGGGCCTTAGGTGTTCAAACAAGACCATCTCGCCCTGTTTCCAGAGATTACCTACCACTGATAAGCCTATCGGATCCCATTTGATCAATCCTTTACTATTTCTGAGTCGCCCAAGCCGTTGCGATTCCCAGAGTGGTGTCATTTGCGTGATGACCCCCGCCATCCTAACTTGGCATGTGCTGCATATCATATGCTAACTGTGTGTGCTGTTGGCCCAATTGATAGTTTGGATCTGCGTATATTATAAAGCACTGACATGACCCCATCCTCTCCCAGTCCTTGCCTATTCGCCTGGAAAGCCGGGTCTGTCTGGGGAGCATGTATCCAGTAATTCACTACTTTCAATTGAGCTGCCCAATAGTACAACTGTATATTTGGAAGGGCTATACCGCCATCGTACCAGCTCCTGACCAACTTATCTTGTGCAATGCGCACTGTTTTTTTCCCCATAGCAGCCTGGAGACTTCTGTTGCTATCGTTTTGAAGTAGCTCAGTGGCACTCTAAACGCGGTTTTCTCCCAAAAATATAAAAAGCGCGGAAGCGCCATCAATTTAAACAGCGCTGCCTTACCCATCAGTGTCAGCGATAAATTGCACCAGACCGTTGTGTCACGCCGAAACCGCTCCATGGGGGGCCTAAGATTTTTCTGCAAAAACTCATCAGGCTTGGGTGTTGCATGAATGCCTAGGTATTTAATGGGAGCCTCTGTGATCTGAGCCTTAGCCATTTCCCTCTGGTATTCCCTAAATTCACATTGTTTATTACGCAAGGTTCTGGATGTTTCTGGTGACGGGTCTTGTGCGTGCTGAGCCGTAACTCTACTTAGTTCACATTCTATAGCGTACAACTCTGCTTGTTTCAAAAAAGGAGATGGCCGACCACGGATTACCATTTAATACGCCTCCCAAAGAGTATTGCTGGATTGAACTGAGGAGGCGTTTTCCTGAAAGTAATGACGCGTTGCCGTAGCAATGTCTTTTGAAATTTCAGGGACACGCAGATACCCTGGGTACACAGGGTAGACACTGTTGTCTTGCCTTGCGATGGGTTGTGTGAGTTAATGGTAGCGGAGAGTGATACGAAATACCTCTAGGACGGATTTCAAAATTTACCACGTTTGTAAGGCTATCTGCAACTTCAAAAAAATAATCGATTCGGGAGAGGCTATTGTGTACCCTGAACTGAAAAGTGTTTTGTTGTGCGCTCCGGATGTCTATATCTCCACACATCCGTGAGCCCAAGGGTGTCTAAAAATCCCTTCAAACGAGTAGTGCCTGTCGTGTTCAATTTGAGGGGGGGTCGCTCCTGGGTTCTATCAATTATAGCATTAAAGTCCCCACCAATTAGTACTTCCCCTGCTGAAAGATCTAACAGAAATGTGCTAAGTGCTTGGAGGGCCACCGTGTGGAGGGCTGGAGGGATGTACACTGATACTATATTGAACTGTTTCCCTTCCCACTGACATGTATAGCTGCAAATCGACCCTGGTCATCTGTCCGAGTCTGCGGTATTATTAGGGGAAAGTGTTTACGTACTAAAATACCCACACCCCTTGAACCGGAAGAGAATTCAGACTGCACCACCATTTCGAACCCCCAGCGGTTCATTGCCTTGCAGGCCGAGCCTACCAAATGTGTCTCTTGCAGCAGGGCCACTGCAGGGGCACACCTCTTCAAATATTGCAGAACCAAACCCCTCTTTATCTTATCTCCTAACCCGTGCACATTCCATGAAAGCAGAGACAATGGAGCTATCGGGGATACCAGGGACGTCTGTGCGCTAGACTCGTGTTGTGCCTGTATCATCTCCTATGCCATGGGCAACATACTTTGTCAAAGGATTACTGCTATAGCTTATCCAAAAGACAATCATGAATAAGTAGTTTGTCATATTTGCCCTTGTGAACATCAGAACTAGAAACATGAAATTCCAAAATAACATTCCCCCCTATCCTCCCCCCACCCTGCCTCCCTGCTTGATGGACTCAAAACTACCTGCCACCCCAACTGTGAAGAGTGCTTAGTACCCTTCCCATTAACCATTTGGCAGGGGTGAGAGCAGACTTCCTTCTCCCCCCATAGCCCCCCCAAACCTGTAACAACTGCAGTCTCCCCCAATATCCATGCGACCAAGACGGTCATATTAAGTAAGGATACATTGTGTTTATCATGGTTGGTCCAAACCACCGTAGACAGTTAGAGAAGGTCTTGTCCATTAGTGGACCTGCATATCAGCACCACAGCAGTCTCCATCAGTAACAGTGTGTAAGTCCCATAAGGTCAGTAACACAGTCAGATGCCTACAGTGTCATTGTTATGTTCCATTTCTTCTCTGCGTCCCTTGAAGTTACTTCACGTTCAGTTGGGTAGTCTATTCTTGTTCATCCCCCATCTCATGGTGTCCACCTCGCTCGTCACCACCTCCAGATCTTCCCATTCGGGTGGCCTTTCGCCATCCCTCCAGCCAGTCCTGAACATCCTCCGGCAACATGAAGAACGACTCATTGCCTTCAGCTTCTACCCTAAGTTTGGCGGATACAGCATGGAGTACTTGATACTCCAATGATGGAGAATTTTTTTAACTTCAAGAAATCCTCTGCGTTGTTTTTTGACTGTCGCAGTATAGTCTGGAAATATGGTAATGATTGCATTATCTATCCGTAACGGAGGAGCAGTGCGAGCAGCTTGCAATATTGCATCCCTGTCCCTGAAGGTGAAAATGCGTGCGAGTATCTGGCGTGGCGGGCCCTGGGTTTCGGCCTGCCCCCTGGGACCTAGTGCGCCCTTTCAACAGAGAAATATTTGGACAGACCACATGACTGAAGGTGAATTGTGATTAAATCCTCAACAAACAGGTCAAGGGCTGGGCCACCTGCCCGTTCTGGCACACCAATAATGCGAATGTTATTTTTTATGCGACAGCCCTTCCTGGTACTCAGCTTCGCCGCCATTAATTTATTGTCCAACAAGGGGTGGTGATGGACAGAGTTTCTGAATTAAGCAGAATACTCTCACCCAGTCAAGAGATCAGGGCTAGATCCAACACCGTTTTTTAGCTCACTGCACCATCCCAGCTCAGAACCTGGCTATATGCAAATTAGTCTGTTCCTGTCCCAGTGCATGATGGGAACAGGGCAAACCAAACTACAAAGCCAATTCTTTCACTGGGAAGGAAACAAGCTTCCGGGGACTGGTTTCTGGCATTACAGCCGTCTTCGGCCCGGGTTGCTTGAATCCTGATGTGCAATGAGCAAGGGACTCACATCTGAGTATACCCTTCCACGCTTATGGTGGACAAAATAATTAAACAACAAGGGGTGGTGATGGACAGAGTTTCTGAATTAAGCAGAATACTCTCACCTAGTCAAGAGATCAGGGCTAGATCCAACACCGTTTTTTAGCTCACTGCACCATCCCAGCTCAGAACCTGGCTATATGCAAATTAGTTTGTTCCTGTCCCAGTGCATGATGGGAACAGGGCAAACCAAACTACAAAGCCAATTCTTTCACTGGGAAGGAAACAAGCTTCCGGGGACCGGTTTCTGGCATTACAGCCGTCTTCGGCCCGGCTTGCTTGAATCCTGATGGTGCAATGAGCAAGGGACTCACATCTGAGTATACCCTTCCACGCTTATGGTGGACAAAATAATTAAACAACAAGGGGTGGTGATGGACAGAGTTTCTGAATTAAGCAGAATACTCTCACCCAGTCAAGAGATCAGGGCTAGATCCAACACCGTTTTTTAGCTCACTGCACCATCCCAGCTCAGAACCTGGCTATATGCAAATTAGTCTGTTCCTGTCCCAGTGCATGATGGGAACAGGGCAAACCAAACTACAAAGCCAATTCTTTCACTGGGAAGGAAACAAGCTTCCGGGGACCGGTTTCTGGCATTACAGCCGTCTTCGGCCCGGCTTGCTTGAATCCTGATGGTGCAATGAGCAAGGGACTCACATCTGAGTATACCCTTCCACGCTTATGGTGGACAAAATAATTGAACAACAAGGGGTGGTGATGGACAGAGTTTCTGAATTAAGCAGAATACTCTCACCCAGTCAAGAGATCAGGGCTAGATCCAACACCGTTTTTTAGCTCACTGCACCATCCCAGCTCAGAACCTGGCTATATGCAAATTAGTCTGTTCCTGTCCCAGTGCATGATGGGAACAGGGCAAACCAAACTACAAAGCCAATTCTTTCACTGGGAAGGAAACAAGCTTCCGTGGACCGGTTTCTGGCATTACAGCCGTCTTCGGCCCGGCTTGCTTGAATCCTGATGGTGCAATGAGCAAGGGACTCACATCTGAGTATACCCTTCCACGCTTATGGTGGACAAAATAATTAAACAATAAGGGGTGGTGATGGACAGAGTTTCTGAATTAAGCAGAATACTCTCACCCAGTCAAGAGATCAGGGCTAGATCCAACACCGTTTTTTAGCTCACTGCACCATCCCAGCTCAGAACCTGGCTATATGCAAATTAGTCTGTTCCTGTCCCAGTGCATGATGGGAACAGGGCAAACCAAACTACAAAGCCAATTCTTTCACTGGGAAGGAAACAAGCTTCCGGGGACCGGTTTCTGGCATTACAGCCGTCTTCGGCCCGGCTTGCTTGAATCCTGATGGTGCAATGAGCAAGGGACTCACATCTGAGTATACCCTTCCACGCTTAAGGTGGACAAAATAATTAAACAACAAGGGGTGGTGATGGACAGAGTTTCTGAATTAAGCAGAATACTCTCACCCAGTCAAGAGATCAGGGCTAGATCCAACACCGTTTTTTAGCTCAATGCACCATCCCAGCTCAGAACCTGGCTATATGCAAATTAGTCTGGCCTGTCCCAGTGCATGATGGGAACAGGGCAAACCGAACTACAAAGCCAATTCTTTCACTGGGAAGGAAACAAGCTTCCGGGGACCGGTTTCTGGCATTACAGCCGTCTTCGGCCCGGCTTGCTTGAATCCTGATGGTGCAATGAGCAAGGGACTCACATCTGAGTATACCCTGATACCCTGAGAAGCCCTGATCTTTGGACTGGGTAAGAGTGGTCTGCTTAATTCATACACTCTGTTCATCACCACCCCCTTATCTGAATCGTTTTTGGCCACTATAGGTGTGGCAGGGTATACTCAGACATGAGTCCCTTTCTCACTGCACCATCAGGATTCAAGCAAGCCGGGCTGAAGAAGGCTGAAATGCCAGAAACCGGTCCCCGGTAGCTTGTCTCCTTTCTGGTGAAGAATTGGCTTGGTAGTTTAGTATGCCCTGTTCCCATGATGCACTGGGCCAGGGACAGACTGATTTGCATATAGCCAGGTTCTGAGCTGGGATGGTGCAGTGAGATAAATAACGTGATGGATCAAGCCCTGATCTTTGGACTGGGTAAGAGTGGTCTGCTTAATTCAGACACTCTGTTCATCACCACCCCCTTTTCTGAATCGTATTTGGCCACTATAGGTGTGGCAGGGTATACTCAGACATGAGTCTCTTTCTCACTGCACCATCAGGATTCAAGCAAGCCGGGCCGAAGAAGGCTGAAATGCCAGAAACCGGTCCCCGGTAGCTTGTCTCCTTTCTGGTGAAGAATTGGCTTGGTAGTTTAGTCTGCCCTGTTCCCATGATGCACTGGGCCAGGGACAGACTGATTTGCATATAGCCAGGTTCTGAGCTGGGATGGTGCAGTGAGATAAATAACGGTGATGGATCAAGCCCTGATCTTTGGACTGGGTAAGAGTGGTCTGCCTAATTCAGACACTCTGTTCATCACCACCCCCTTTTCTGAATCATTAATTTATTGTCCGTCATGAGCTGCTGCACTTGTTTTTTAAGGGTGGTTGTATCAGTCGTCAGTGATGCCGTAGTATTTTCAACCTCCGTTACTTTGCGGACATTTTATTGAAGTCAGCGCGAATTAGGGTAAGATCCACTGCCAAAGTGCCAATGCGTGAGTCCACTTTGTTTAGAATAGTCATAATGTCTTGCCAAGTCACCTCCTGTTTGTCCTCGACACTTGCCCCATCTGGAGAAGGAGTATCCTTGGATGATGGATCTACCTGTGCTTTCGCATATGCGTATTTGTCCAACTTAGACTGGTTAAGGCCCTTCAGATTTCTGGTGCTCATCGTGGTGCCTGGTTACACGATTCCAAAGGCTGTAAGGGGGCCCCAGGAGCGCCAATCACCGCCGTCTGCTTGCGGGCGATAGAAGCCCATGCGGCCTGTCGGGTTTCTCACCCTCGCACTAACCCCACAACCTCTCCTTACTCTCTCTTCAAACCAGCGCTGTCCCCAGAAAAGTAACTCATGAGTGCCACTGCAGCAGGTAATACACTATTGGGACTCCGCGTTCCATGGCCTCTTACTGTCCACCAAAATGGCGCTGATCAGCGTGTCTCCCTGACACCCTACTTAGGAGGAGACATGCAATGTCATTGTTTACTCCTTGCCGGTTTAAAATCTCGTAACACGGCGAATCAGGGTGCTATCAATTAGCAGGTAAAAGTGCGAGGAGTCACAACAGGGGGGAAAGCGGCCGACGATGTTGTCAGCTTCCGTCCGCTCCCGGCAGCAGCACGAGGCATCTGCGGCCTGCGGGGCAGCGGTGCAAGTCAAGTTCACTGCTCTTACCGGGTCTTTGTCCCAAGAGAGTTGGAGCCTGGAGGATGTTGTGCGCGCTCCCCCCCGGTATGCCCGCTCCCACACCATCTGCCTCAAGCCGCTCTCCGTCCGCAGTTCCGCCCTCCTCAAAAGCCGATTCGCCACCGCCGGAGATACTCACAACTTTGGGCCCCGGCTCACTCCTCCGTTCTCTGCCGCTGCTGCAAACATCGCCGCCAGCTCCTTAGTGAGCCTCTTCGTCGAGCTTGGACTCGGCCGCCTGACACTCCGGGCTTTCCGCCACCTGAGCCGTCAATAAAAGGCGGGAGGGCTGCGGTATCAGTGAACTGATTGACAGGGCAAAATAGAGGGATTAGGAGCCTCTTTAAGCTGCGGCCATATTCTTCAGCTGCAAGCCACACCCCTTCCACACTCTGCATTTTTAATGGTGTAATACAGAACTCCAAGGGATAGTGTCATTAAGTCCCTGGGTGTGGGCCCACTGTTGTTCCTTCTCGAAATGTGAAGTGCTCTTATACCTTCGGGTCTAGTTCGCGCTATATAAAAAACTCCACAGAAAATGGTCAGATGTTAAATTTAAAGGGAGCTCACCAACATATGGAGACTACTGAACAATGTATCAATTTTCACGGGTTCCTGGTACAACCATAGATACGTGCAGGCATTTGGCAGTGCTGTAGGACTTCCGTTCCAACATTCAAATCCTTGTAGTTCTTTTACTTTCTGTTTAAATTAATACATTTTGACCTCAGTGAGTGGAATGTTTACAAGCATCATAGCTTTCTGCCTTGGTCTATAAAGGTACCTCCCTCATTAAAGCTATCAGTCGTGGCTCATGACTGTAAGTCATCGAGAGACCCTTTAACAATTGGTGTGGCTCTTAGCACAAAGTTAAAATTAGGGATCACGGGTTTATGGTATTTACTTTTTTGACATTTCCATCTGTCTTTATCCATATTTTGGTTTTGCTAATTTTATCCATATCTATTTAAGGTTTTGTGAGAAAACGAAGCTGAAACTATATTTCCACAGTTATTTAACCAATAAATGTATTCTATTACTTGAATGCCTGACAGGTTTCAATGATATGAACACCCCACAATTGATGAATCAGTACACATATGAAAAAATGAAAATTTTAGTATCGATCGTGTGCTTATCTGCTGCTGTTTAAGCCTCATTACTAAAATGTCTTTCTTTTCAATCCCCCTTACCTCTTGAATACTCACATCGATTTCACCTGGCAGTCTTTTAGAATCACTCAAAAACCAACCCATTTTTCATCTTTATTTGCGTTTAAAATAAATATAGACAGGTAAATAAATGGTTTTCTGTCTCTAGCTTTCTTTACAAATCAGTAAAAATGGAAAACAGGGAGCCTAAATTTCTATAACACAATGAAAAGATAAATAAACAATGACAATAATTATGGTAATAAACGCTCTAATAGTTATAATGGTAACAACAAACATAGCAACTTTATTTTTTGCATTTTTTATTCCATTTATTTGAACTTTTTAAAACATTTGCATACTGGTTGGCTTCTAATAAATAAAACAAAAATCAGTGGAGCTTGCCCATTAACTGAAGTGAAAAGCAGGCAACAGGCCTTATCAACAGAAATGCAAAAATGTGATGAAACTTGTTGAAGGGAAAAACAAAAAGTGAAGAAGTAAAATATATACTTCCCAGTCCTACACTTGTATGAATCGGGGAATATCCTTTTCAACGCACCTTTTACAACGCATACCTTTACATCACAAGCCTTACAACGCATGCCATTACAACGCATTGCGCTGGGGGGGTGCAGTAGGATAGGGAATAGATTTAATTTACTATCCAACACCTTCCCTACTATCCACGGGGACTGGAGTTGGAATAGTAAATTAAACTATTCACTATCCAGCACCCCTCAACACTATGCGTTGTAACAGCATGCGTTGTAAAACCTGCGATGTAAAAGCATGAGATGTAAAAGCATGCGTTGTAATGTCATACATCTGTATGAATGAATTAAAATACGATAGATTTTCTCACCCCCTCCTAAGCCTCCTGTTCAGGGTAAATAGTATAACATGAGCAAACAGAAGGAATGGTAAAAAAAAAACATTTTAGCTTTCTACTTGGAAATATTTTTTAAAAATGGTAGATAGAAAATTATTTTTGTTACACATTGGTTTAACAGATAGATTCATATAAGCACGTAACAGTGCACCCTTATGAGAACGCAGAAAGATGAATAATGGAGAGAGGAAAAATATATTCCAGAGTGCAGGAAGTGCAATTTTGCAATTATTCTAGTGATCACATGGTATATGTTCTTTTCTTCAATGGCCTACACTGAAACACGTCTGCCAATGTTTCAGTTCTGTGGGGCATCCACCATCTGTGTCTTTATCATGACCACAAACATACAGTTCTGGATTATCTAACAAGTAGGCATCGACCTCTGGGCCCCACTCCTTTTTTAGGACCCTGAGACAACTGATCAAAATAATATTGATCTTGAAAGAAAAATACAATCAAGCTTTCTTAATTATTGTTTCCAAAAGAAAGAAAAAAATGAGTCAGTTCAAAGAAACGAAAACTTTACAAAAAAAGACTCTATAGAGAAAATACTGTATTAATGTAATGTACCCATTAACAACAAAGTACATAAACCAGAGACATCAGATTCGCATAACAGTTTGTCTCTTAAAAGCTCATCTTCTGGCAGTTGTCAGTTTGTAAACAAACCCGCTGCATTGGGTATTAGGAGATAATTTCCGAGGGGGGCCTGAAATTTCATCTGCCTAGGGACCTCCCCAGGGTATAATCCGACACTGCACACATATGATAATGGCAGATAAAATATGTACTTTCAGTTCCCTTTTGAATATACCCAACCCCATTCTTTGCTTAGACCTTTTAGCCCTTGTTTTTCGCTCGATCTGCCTTCCGGATACAGTGTCATGTAGTATAATGTGTTCTTTTAGACACTTCATTATGCAGCTTTTGATCAAGGAATAAAAACATTATTTTCAACATTATCTTGTAGAACCAGCTTAACACCCTACTTAATTTTTTTCACTCAACACGCCATTAATTTATGTAATGCACCCTTCAAAGACAGATGGCACATAGTTATTAATACTAGTCATAAAATCTTGCAGTATTCTCAAGTGTACATTACAACAAATATCATTTATTTTAGATAAATATATCAGTTTTCAATCACAATTACGCTGAAAGGCAAACAGAACGAAATTACTATTAACTTATAACAATAGCAACATTATTAATGATGAAAGAAAGCAGAACACTAGCAAACGGAAACATTAATGAGAATGGCACATCAGTACAATTATTTTCTCAGCATTCCTTTTAGTTTTGAAAGATAGCTACCACTTTTGACTACCTGTTCTCAATGAGCAATACACTGCTTACCCTTCAATAACTCAAATTACCTAAATCTATTCATGACTTCATTTTCAAGAAGCAAATTAGTTTCAAATAGTTGGTTCAAAGTGATATAATACTATCAACCCCAAATGAGCATGTGCACTTTCCCAACATGCAAGCCTCAATTTCCAAACAGGAAATACATGTCGGCAGAGTATCAAGCTCCATGCCAGAGCAAATGTAGCACATCTGTGCGATTCAATAAGAAGGAAACAGCGACCATATGCCTACTGCTTTAATATGAATTAATTCCTATGTTGGGGGAGGGACAGGACGAGAGGACATCAGCAGTGCCCTGGCTCACCAGTGCTTTTATCAGCGCATTTTCCTGCAAGGGTCTTAAAGTGCCCGCCAATGGAAATGTGAAATGGTTAATTCCTACTATTTCAGGGCTAGGAATACAGCTCTATCTCCGTTTTGGGAAAGTGTAGGGAGAACTATGATTCAATTTAGCATTGTTAAATTAGGTAAATTATTTCGTGTAAAAAATAAATCTAAATACATATTTAATTTTAACCTAGAACTAATAAAAATGCCATGTTACAATGCATTAACCCATCGGATTAAGTATGTGTAAAATATTTAAGTAATTTAAATGTATTCATTTAATTTATGAGTATTAATAACAACCATTTAAACAAAAAAATTCACTCCACTAACTTTCACTTATTTAATATGTAGAATTGTATTTGTTTAATTACTATAATTTATTTTTAATGTTTAAATGCATTGAAACGTAAATTTATTTTTTTGATTAAGTGTTACATTAACTTTTAAAATAATAATATAATTTAATAATTCTATGTAATTCAATTTACATATATGGTATTCAGAAATTCGTAAAAAACATTGATTCCTCTTGGAGAACAACGCATTAATCAAAGAGTACATTCTAGGTTATCCCCAAATCTGTTTCAGAAGTGGAAGCAACTTGAACCAAAAATGCTGTCAATCTAATTTCAAAGACAAACGGTAGACTCAAGAATGTGTTTTTTAATAAACCAAAAGGCTTCTACATGTGTCACAATTGCTCTGTCTGTAAATGATGGGCAAACCAAAGACCACCATAACATTCAGTAATGGATACAAACACTGAATTACATAATGGAATAACTGCAACTGTACGTTCATAAACTATATGCTATTCAATGACCTTGTAACGTATACTACATGGAAGCTCAATAAGACCACTCAAAAACCAGGAACCCTACCGTAACATACATAAATCATATACCCACCTGCCTCTGGCAGAACATTACATGAAACAACTATGAGCACAAAGGATCGTTCAGGAATTGAACAACTGCAACCTTCGTGGTTCTGAAAGGAATGATTGGACAAAAGACTATCTCATTCAATCAGATATTCTTTTTTTTATTTCCAAACTCCCTAAGGCATTGTTATACAAAAGTGTTAACACTTTTAGGCCATTGAGCAATATTTGTAAATGCTAATATCTTATAAACTATTGTATTGATTTATATTACATCCAATATCATACTATGGCTAAAATTCTATTCTCATACCGATAAAGTCTCTAGGCCTGAACAAAATTTTCCATGGGCACTAAAATTAGAGGATGCTTCTTTTTCACCCTCTTACATTTTTTAACCTGCACACATCTACATGAAATTTGTCTGACCTAACCTTAGCTGCCTAGGATAGTGATCTGCCAAACTGTGTGCACATTCCTACTCGGAATCAAAAGTTCTAGGTAAATCAAAACTATATGTATTTAAAACCTACTGGCAGTTGCCAGTAGGTAGTTATAGGTAGGACCGTGTTTCCATAGAAAAAATGTTTTTTGACCCACCTATATCTTTGGCATAATTTGACGAATCTTTACAAAATTTTGATTCTTGTTGTGCATGGAAAGTTTTGGGGCAATCCGTCAAGCGGAGGCCAACAAAGGGGGAGGGTAAAAAAAGTGCATTTCCCATGTTAATTCTCATAGGGGTTGGATGGAATTACACCGAATTTGTCAGAAAGGTAGATTTGGCTACCAGATCATGCTTCCACTCATTTGTTGTAAATGCGTTCAGTAGTTGGTGAGAAATTTAAAGAAAACTATTTCGCGTATACTAATGAGCTTGTGCAGGGAAATGCAGCGCTCTGATTGGCTGCCAACATTTCAGCCAGAAAGTGTTGACAGCTGTCTTGGAACTTGGCTTCAACCAAGTCCCACAAAAAGACAGGGGAAAAAATAAAAGGGGACAGGGTAGGAATACTCTACCTCCATGCCTTGATCTTGGGATTTCCCTGAAAACCCACCGCAGCATAAACGCATTTTTTTAAAAATTCACAGTGATTTTCACAAAATATTCACGAATATCTCAGTGAATTAGTAAAAACAAAACAAGCAGGAGCTCCTGCTCTTGTTCTAATTTAGCCTCCGGGTGGGCCAGGTCTCAGGGGCATGCGTGGATTGTTAAAAAAGTGGAAGTGGAACACTGGGCTACCCTTCAAGGGTTTAAATATGCCCCTGGGACCACCACCAGCCGGGGCTAATTATATTAAGAAGTGGGGGGCCTGGACGGATACCCCTGGGCCCCGGGGACCACCACCTGCATGGGCTACTTATTGAATGCTTGGGGGCCTCATGGACGCCCGAGCCCTGAGGACTACTACCTCCCCAGGGATTTTTTCTTAAAGAAGGAAGGGTCCCCCTCCTGGGTTGTTCTCGGCCCCGGGAACTACCACCTCCAAGGGGCAGGTCTGTAAAAGAAAAAGGAGAGGGGACACGCCGCTCCCCTCCGGGAGCCAATAATGGCCCTGGAGACAGCTACCCCCCAGGGCCGGCTCCTGCTATGTCCCAGTGTGGCCACCCCACGGACATAGCTGTTTGCTTTGAATTGCTCCCACCAAGTCAGAGCAAACACTCCACTCCCATTAAACAGGAACTGACAAAATCCTCTCGTTTGCTAGAATTGAAGGTTTTGTCTGTTTTGGAAACAGCCAAAATGTTTGCTTTCAAACAGGGAGCTGCATGTTTAGCAGCTCCCTGGCTGTGAGAGCAATGCCAGCTCTGGCAGGACTAGACGGGAGTCGGCAGGGTCCTCAGGGCCTTCAGACTCCCCTGTGTGGACCTGGGGAAAAAGAGCAGAAAGATGCTAAATAAAGCTGAGAAACAAGCAGAAAGAGGTAGAATAAAGGACAACAACAAGCAGAAAGAGGCAGAATAAAGGTCAGCAACGAGCAGAGAGAGACAAGATAAAGGTGAGAAACGAGCAGAAATAGGCAGAGTAAAGGTCAGCAACGAGCAGAGAGAGGCAAGATAACTGTGAGAAATGAGTAGAAAGAGGCAAAATAAAGATCAGAAACGAGCAGAAAGAGGCAGAATAAAGGTCAGCATTTAACAGAAAAGGGCAAAATAAAGATGAGAAATGAGCAGCAACGGCAGAATAAAGGTCACAAACTAGCAGAAAGAGGCAAAATAAAGATCAGGAATGAGCAGAAAGAGGCATTCAGACACTGATGCACCCGCTCACAGACCCACACACAGACTCATGCACATGCTCACGGACCAAGTCAGACGCTTCTGTGCCCACTCACAGGCACACACAGAGACTCACGTATCCAATCACACCTATCCTCAGAGACTTATGCACCCACTCACATACCCAAGCACCGACTCACATACCCACTCAGACACTCATGCACCTACTGACAGATCAACGTAGACACTCATGCATCCATTCACAGACCCACTCAGACACTCCTGCACCCACTCACAGAGCCACAGGCACTCCTACACCCACTCACACAGCTATATAAACATCCACAGTCACTCACACACCCACTCACAGACCGATACAGTGACTCACACACCCACAAAACAAAAACAAGCAAAATGTGGAATTCACAAAATTATGTGAATTACTACAGCATCTTCTAGGCCTGGTTGGGATGTAGTAACCTACAATGACGTACAAAGACATTATTAGCATAACATAACATGGAGAACATACTTTCACTCTGAGAGGTATCCAGGTTCTAAATAATCAGTTTATTGTTCAATGTTATGAAGTAAGCATAATCAGTAATCCAGCTTACATTAAAAAGTATATTGCCCTGGGATTTGCGCGAGTGCGCGATTCCAAATGGCCGCCGCACTGTGAGCTCTCTCATTTTTTCGCCCGTTTTTGACAAAAAACAACGATTCCCTGTCCAAAAATTGGCACAAATGTTGTCGCTGGCTTAGTTATGCTTCCACTTACCTGTGGAGGTGTTTGTGCTTTTTTGATCGATGGAGGTGGTGCTTCCAGCTTCATGGTTCCTTCTCCCTGCTTTCCACAGAGGTACTGCCTGGATTGTCTGTCAGGGGGGTGGAGTATACTTCAGGAAAGGGCCTGGCTTGGGCCTAGCCACACTCACAGTCCTGTTTAGCTGCTGCACCAGTCCTTTCTTTGTGGAGTGCTTTACATTATTTTTCTCATTTATTCTGACATTAACTATTCACTCATTTTACTTCAAAATAAGCTAATTTTCGGGGGCATGGCTTGGCCAGCGATGATGACGGTCGTGTTGTAGGTGCACTCCGACCAACCAACTAAAATCCTGTCAATTTATCTTGCCTCTAGACTTCCCTAGTGGTGACTCTAATCCCAGAAAGTTCACTGTTCCTCTGGGTGACTCTCCAATATCAGTCGGAGCCTGGAATCTGCAACGGCAGTGCTGGTGGAAGTCTGGTGATAAGTGGGGCCTAGCGGGAGACGGTGGGGATTGAGTGGGGGCCTCCCGGGATTTTTTCTGTCCGGCAGCGTGTGCCTGGGGGTCTGCGCGACTGGTGTTGTGTGGCCGGTGGGGGCGGAGCTCTCGGTTTTCCGGCGCCAATGCTTGTGTGTTCCCCCCCTCATGATGGCGGCCCTGGAGGAGGCTGAGCTGCAGGGGCCAGCGGGCAGAAAACGAAGGGACTGGTGACGGCAGGTTGCTGTGACTGCCTCTCTGGGCTGGGAGGCCTCGGCAGAGCGGCCGGAATTTTGTGGAGCTCCGGGCGGCCGCCGTGACCTACCTGGACCCAGGTTTGGTGTGGCAGACAGGAGTGAGCAGGCGCGGAGTGGGGGGTGCCCTCCCTTTCCCCTGTGGTTATCCTTTCCTGGAGGGCATCGGCCGTGGCCCTGGATGAGCTTGGCGTCCGGGTCGGGCCGCAGTGGCGATAGGGAGTGGAGGGGTCCCTTGATCCCACGGTCGGTTGGCCCCTCAAGTTGTCTTGCGGCGGACATCCAGGCGGCCTGGTCATAGCTGTACCTACTGTGGGGTAGCAACTCTGGTGGGGCCCGAGGTTGATGCAGCCCTCCTTCTAGTCGCAGCCAGGCCTCTCAACAGTGTGCTAGGGGCCACGAGCCTTGCTTTGGTCCTTGCTGGGGCCATTCCCACACGTCGGTGGCTATAGTGGAGTGGGGAGTGGCCCTCCAGGACTGAGGCAGAGGCAATTTGGTTATAGCCTAGGGGGCCTCCCGCGACAGACTCGGCCCACCTGAGGCTCTTGGGACAACAACTACTGGTCTAGAAGACATGCTGATTGGACCCGCGCCGCTTTCCACGTTTGGCCCACTGAGGGATGGGCCCCAGAGCTCGGGGGCACCCACTGTATTAAGATGACACAGGATAAAGGAGGTGGAGGTCACACCAAGTAGGGCACCATCGACAAGTTCACGGGGGCGAGCGCTGCGGCCAGAATAGCAGGGCCGCAGAACCAGGTCCCTGACAACGCTGCGCTCATGACGGCCATTACCCGGTCCAGGGACATGCTGGACGCCAATATCGGGGCCGTGGGATCGGACGTCATGTTGTTGCGACAGGACTTGAGGAATGCAGTTGAGCGCATCACCGGGACGGAGACTCGAATTTCAGAAGTAGAAGACGACATCACGACCCTAAAAAAGCAAGTTGCAGCCATGGCGAAGATACAGAAAGGTCTGGCCATACGCGTCAAGGATGCCGAAGGGCGGACCCGGCGGAACAACCTACACTTCGTGGGATTCCCGGAAGGATGCGAGGGAGACAACGTGGAGCGATTCCTGACTCGGTGGCTGGAGGGTTGGCTACCCCCGGATGCGCTCTCTCACAGCTTTGTGGTAGAGCAGGCCCACAGAGCTCTCATGCAGAAACCTCCTCAGGGAGCTCGCCCGCAGCCAATCATCGCCAAATTCCTGAACTATAAGGACCGAGACACCATCCTGAAGCAGGTGGGGCCAAGACCTCTCTCACCTGTGATTATGCAAATATCCTTATCTGCCCAGACTACACACGCCTGGTGCAGCATCAGCGACAATCCTTCCTGGCAGCTAAAGCGCTCCTCCGGGACCTCATGCTCCAATATGCGTTGCTGTACCCAGCCTGGCTGAGGGTCATCTACAGGTCTCGTACGCTGTTCTTTGACTCTCCAGAGGAAGTCTTTAATTGGATGGATAAAACTGTGAGGGTGCGAGTCCACACACCACCGGGCAGGGATTCTGATTCCTCATCGAGTGAGGTGGTCCGATGAGGCCTCCGGGGCCAGCGAGGAAGTAATAGGAGGTCACGGTCCAGGTGCAGATCTTGCTCTGGCTCCACTCTCCGGCAGAAGGGTCCGTCGCCGGAGAAGCAAACATTGGTAGAATGACCCTTGGGCCCAACGGAATATGGGACTTTGCATTTTGTATCTGGATAGCCCCTGGCTTCCTTAGCATAGTTAGCTGGAATGTGTGCGGGGCGCTGGATAAAGTGAAGCGAGGGGCGTTCCTTCAGTTTGCCAAGAGGGCTAGAGCCGACGTGCCCCTGCTCCAGGAAACACACTTGCTAGGCACAAAAGCTTTATGTCTGCAGCGGTTTGGGTATCATCAAGTATTCCACTCGGGGTTCACACTGGTCTCGCGGGGTGTTGCGATTCTGTATCAATGTAGGGTTCCAAATGTACATGGTCGGATACACAGGGCAGGTATATTATATTACAAGGTAGGGTTGGGGGTGACATGTTGACGCTAGGCAGTGTTTATGCTCCACCGCCGCTGCAGAGGTCCCTGGTGGAACAGCTCTTAACGCTCTGGGGAGACATGCCGGATACTCTTTCTGTCGTGGGAGGGGACTGGAACGACCTGATGGAGCTGGGACACAACAGGTGGAGGAGCGGGAAGACTGGCGTGGCGGGTGGCCCCTCTACTAAACTCCACTCCTTAGCTACACAACTTGACAGGATAGATGTGTGGAGACACATGCATGGCCCTCGTCGGGAGTACACCTACTTCTCAACAGTACACAACTTGTTTTCCAGGTTAGATTACACTTTTGTTCCAATGGAGCTCACGCATAGGATAATGTCGGCAACCATTCTGCCAGGAGCCTTGTCAAATCACTCGCCAGTGGCCCTTACGTTCCGGATAGGCCCGGGCAGGCAGCCACTTAGGTGGCGAATGTCGGGATGGCAAATGCAGGAGGAGGAGTACAGGGAGCACTTGACCAAGGAAATATATAACTTCCTAGTGATTAATGTAGGGTCAGTAGAATCTCCAGCGACCCTCTGGGAGGCACAAAAACCCAAGCTGCGAGGCGTAGACATCTCTTGGTGCGTGGCGGCGCGGAGGGAGCGGCAACAAGACTTGGTGCGTTCGGGAGGCTGACATGGAGGCGCTGGAGCACAGGGGTCGGGAGGCAGACGGCGGCTCCGCTAGAAGACAGCTGGTGCTGGCTCAGCAGCAATACACCCCGATACTGATGGACGAAGCACGACAGGCCTGGCTGGCCAGGCGTAGTCGGGTATATCAGTGAGGGGATAAATCAAGCAAGTTGCTCCACCGCCTGTGCCAAGGTACCCTGCACGCCCAGCCATTGTCCCGAGTACTGGACCCGGAGGGGGCACTTATCCTTGAGCCTCCAGCACTTGCGGAGAGTTTTGCGGCGTATTACGAGGAGATCTATGCGCCCAAGGAATGTCACACGGAGGAGACTATTCAGCGGGTTATCGATGACCTTCCCCCCAGGAGCATTTCGGACGTAGTGTGGGAGCTGCTAGATAGACCCCTGTCAGATGACGAAATGGGCACGGACCTGGGGGGGGGCTAAATCCCGGGAAGGCTCCAGGCCCAAATGGCTTTCCATGTGAATTTTTTTTTACGGTTTTTCATGCAGCTGGGCCCACATTTTCGACCGGTAGTAGAGGAGGCGCGTGAGAGTCGCTCACTTCCCTCGGATTGGAGACACGCGGAGGTGGTGGTATTTCACAAGCCGGGCAGACCCCCAGAGAGGCATGCGTCCTACCGTCCTATATCCCTGCTCAATGTAGAAGCCAAGGATCTGTCCAAGGCCTTGGCCAACAGGCTTAAGTTGCACATCACAGACTTGGTTCATCCGGACCAGGCCCGATTCATGCCCCAGAGGGCGCCCTGCCATAACATTAGATGTGCGCATGTCGCAATATCGGCCTGGGAGCAGCTGGGGGAGCCGGCAGCATTACTGTTAGCAGATATGGATAGGGCCTTCGATTCCCTGAGTTGGGCGTACTTGTTTGCCTTGCTGCGGCGCCTTTATCTCTGCCCGCGTTTTCTGGCCTACCTGCAGCTGTTGTATACAGACCTCATGGCATCGGTGCGAGTGGGGGTGGCAATTTCTCTCTCCTTACGGAACCAGTGGGGCACGCGGCAGGGCTGGCCCCTCTCCCCTTACCTTTTCGTGCTCGCCATGAAACCCCTGGCGCCATAGGTGCGCATTGATGCTCAGCTCAAGGGGTTCAGATGGGTGCTGGGTCTCACTGATAAGACAGCACTCTAGGCGGATGATGTCCTGTTCTTTCTTACTGATTTAGATAGGTCGGGCCGAGACTGCTCCGTATCTTGCAGATGTTTGGTGAAACCTCCAGGTTCTATATGAATCCGGGTAAATCTACATTGTGGGTCCTGGGCGGTGGACGGCAGGTGGGGGACTGGGCCTCGGCCCTCCGACTGGCGTCGGGGGGGATGAGGTATCTAGGGTTATACCTGTCAGATATATCAGTCGCATCTAAAGACCGTAATCTGGCCCCGGTGTGGGAGCGTACACGCGAGGATTTGAATATGTGGTCCCGCATGCCCCTGACGATTTATGGCAGGACGGCCATTTTCAAAATTGTAGCGCTTCCCCGCCTTCTATATCAATTGCAAAACCACCCCTACCAGATTTCGCCCCGCTGGTTCCAGCAGGTTAATTCAGTGCTGGTTGGGTTTCTATGGGAGGGGGTGCAGTACGTGTGGCCTTGCGCACATGGAGCGTCCCAGCTCCCTCAATCAACAGTTGGACCACTTACCTTCTATACACGGTACCGACCTCTACCGTTCTCCACCGCCGGCTGCTGGGACCAACACGGTCAGCTCCAAAGGTCCGCCTTCCGGACCCCGGCGCAGGATCATGAACCGGGACCACTCCCGATCAGCAGGGTGGGGCAGCGCTGCGAGAACCAAGCTAAGCATCAAAGTGGGTACCCAGACCCACCGTGCCGACCAGAGGGTCCCTGGTCTTCTGCTACCCACTTACGGGTGAGAAAGATCCTTTCCTTAAGAAGTCAGACGGACAGTGGAGAAGAATAAACAAAGTATTTTATTAGGCCACAAACTCCCATATGAGAGGGCCCTGTCCGACCTCACCCCTAGGAGTGCGCCGAGAGAACTGACTCATCTCATCACAGCAATACATTATAACATGGTACAGCAAAGTAAAACACGCCCATACTGGAAAAGTGCTGGACCCCGGAGAGGGTGAACAATGGCCTCACACAAGAGGCATCTGCACCTGCAATAGCAACATTTGGTTATCTCTGCCCAAGGCCGCAGAGCCGGGCCTCAGCATCTCCAGCGCATGGGAACATTACTGATTAGGTCCTTGTTATTAGTTTCAGTCACAGTTAGCTAAGAAATGAAAACTGCTGCATTCAGGGTTTTTCCTATTCCTACGGGAGGGGGGAATGAGCAAGTGCGACTCGCACGCAGAGAGAAGCACCCAAAATGGTGGCACACAAGCTAAGCTAAGAAAACTGAATAACATCACACGCATAAATGAATAATGATATGGAGAATGCAAACGTAAATGCATAAATGAATACATCATTAGTTAGACACATTATGCTAACTCAAATGTAAATGTAAGTGGGCGGGGCATCGGAAAATGAAACCTATCATTGCGGATGACCCTACTTTTTGGTTCAACCTTACAACAGAGGTACTAAAAATTGGAATGTCCCTTTGATTGTGGCTGGTGACTTTAACGTTATCTCTGATCTTTTACTGGATAGTTTGTCTCAAACGAAAGTCATCCCTCCAAGTTTTATTTTGCTTTAAAAACGTTTCTTCAAACTACTAAGTTAGTAGATATATGGCGTCTTCATTTCCCTATGGATAACATTTTTACTTTCTTTTCTAATCCACACAATTCACACTCTAGACTTGATTATATTTTAGTTACAAGACAACTTATTAACTCTATAAAAACCCCTATGATGGGAAATATTGATGTTTCTGATCATGCCATGATTTCTTGTATTTTAAATCTCAATTCGACATTTCCTAAACAATCTAGATGGAGAATGAATTCTGGCATAGCGCTGAATGAGCATAACAAACTAAAACTCTTAACTGGAGATGTGTGGCTCACTGGTTAGAGCGGCAGACTCTGAAGCAGAGATCAGGCCTGGGACCAGGGTTCAAGTCCCGACCCGGCAGGGTCTTAAGCTCAATGTCCGTGGACTCGATAATTCTCACCTCAGCGCCTACTCTAATCATGGGTCCCACGCTGCAACTCTGGGTAAGAGCTTGCTTAATCTCCACAATGGCCCCTACAACACTGGGATGCCTGGCTTCACCTTGGGGGTGCCCAGGAGGGGCATCTCACAGGGAGAGCCAGGAAGGGTTCCACAGCGTTATACAGCGCTGGGACGCCCAGTTGGGGCAGCTGTGCGCTTTACAAAATACACTACATTTACATTTAACTACCATTAATGATTACTTTCAATTGAATCCTGAAGGTTCTACTTCTTTGGTTAATCGATGGGATTCTCTTAAAGCTTATATTAGAGGAGCTACTATTTCTAATATGGCCCATGAAAATAAAACCTTCAATGCAAATATTAAACGTTTGGAAAAACGAATAGCAAAATATGAACGGCTCTTTATTACTTCTAATGATCCGAAATACAGGCATAAATTACCAAAGTTATGTTATGAGTTTAATACTATTCGGATCCGATCCCCTTACCGATGATGGATAACGATGAGGCAAAGGAACTAGGGGGCCCCATCACTTTAGCCGAGATAAGGGGGGCAAGTAAACACATGGCACGGAACAAAACACCAGGGGTAGACGGGTTAAAGATAGAATTCTATGCCAAATTCATAGATATACTGGCACCCAGACTGTAGACGGTATACGCGGAAGCGAAACAGGTGGGGTGTTTACCTGAGTCCATGAGAGAGGCACTAGTGGTGCCGCTGCTGAAGCCGGGCAGGGACGCGTTAGACGTGACCTCTTAGCGCCCGTTGTCTATGCTAAAGGTGGACTATAAGATCTTGAGTCGCATCCTGGCTACCAGGCTCCTGCCGCATATGACCACCCTGGTGCATAGGGATCAAGCGGGATTCATCCCGACCAGGAGCACTTCGATGAACATTCGACGTTTGATCCAAGTCATAGATGGCGCTGAAGCATTAGCCCAGGATCATGTGGTATTGGCAGTTGATATCGAAAAGGCGTTCAATAGCCTCGAATGGGAATACCTGGATGGAGTGCTGTTGAAGTTTGGGGTTGGGGAGGGGTTTCCGAGTTGGACGAGGGTGCTTTATTCGTCGGCAAAGGCGCGAGTACGACTGGGGCCTATAATATCTTCGGCATATCCGGTTTGTAGGGGAAAGCGACAGGGCTGTTCGCTGTCTCCTCTGCTATTTGCTTTGGCGATGGAGCCGTTGGCAGCACAGGCACGATCGGGCGCCGTGTATGACGGGATAGCGCAAGGGCCTGAGTCGCACTTCATATCACTAATACGCTGATGATCTGTTATTGTACCTGGCAGATCCGGGGCGATCTCTAGAGGGTGCAGTGGACATGCTGAGCAGATTCGGGCGGCTGTCAGGCCTCAGGGTGAACTGGACTAAGACCTGTATATTCCCATTGCGGAAGAGTACGCTCTGCTCACAGCTTACAAGAGAGGTGGTGTGGGAACCCTCCTGTTTCACTTCTTAGGGGTGCGCATCTATCATGAGGCGGCGGACCTCTTGGAGGGGAACGTGGAACGTTGTATTCGCGCGCTGAAGGGTTGCATGGACTTCTGGCCCTCCCTCCCTCTGTCTGTGTTGGGTCGGGTGGCACTGTTGAAGATGGCGGCACTCCCGCGGCTACTCTATTATTTTCGAACGCTACCGGTATGGATCCCGCAGAGGTTCTTTAAAGAGTTGAAGACATTGGTGACCGGCTTACTCTGGGGCCACGGACGACGCAGGGTAGCACTGAATACTCTGACTAGGCCCAAGACCGAAGGGGGGATGGCCGTCCCTGACTTTGAGTTATATTATCTGGCGGCACAACTCCAGGTATTAACACAGAATGTGGCCAGAGAATTTAGGGGTCCTGACCATGAACGGGGGATTGGCATCAAGAGATATGTTTTGTCTTATATCATAATGCAACAGAAACTGGATGTGAAGGAGCTTACGATAGAGGAAAGGACGCTTAACTTGTGTTGGAATAGTAGCTTAAAGAGAGCAAAAAGGGACCGGCCATATGCACCGGAGATACCGCTGGGAATGTTGACCGCGCTACCACATGGGGGCGATTGGTCCCAATTGTTGACGTGGGAGGAGCTGGGCTTGCAGGTGGTGGGAGACCTCTATATTGGTGGGACGTTAGTCCCGTATCAGACGTTACAGGAGCAATTTGGCTTGCCGGACGGAACCTTCCTACTGCACGCGGCGGTGGTGGCAGCGATGCAGCAATACTGGGGGGGAGGGCTGACAGAGCCGGAGGTGACCATGGCATGTCAATATGTGGTGATGGCAGCGGGCACCGTCAAAGCAGTGACTTGCCTCCATACCAGAATGCTGAATGAGGGACAGGCGCCCCTGTTGGCACTAAAGTCGCGATGGGAGGTCAGCATAGGCAAACCCATACCGGATACCATCTGGAGCCAGGTGTTGCGACGGACCTGGAAGGGAACGAGGAACGCACGATTTCAGCAGGTGCATTTTTTCATTGTCCATAGGGCGTACCTGACCCCGGAGAGGTTGAGACAGCACTTCCAGGTGCTTGACGCCATGTGCCCGAGATGTTTGGCGCCAGAGGTAGATCTGGATCATCTACTGTGGGGATGCCCGAAGTTGGGGTAGTACTGGCCGGAAGTGGGGGAACTCCTAAATGCTGTCACGGATAGGGAGGTAGACTTTGATATGGCGGCATGCCTGCTCCTCTGGTTCCCGCATACTAGGAAGACTAAAATAACGAGCAAATTTATTGACTTGGGGATCATGCTGGCACAACGAGAAATAACTTGGCATTGGAAGTCCAGAGAAGGCCCGTCAGTGAGGAGATGGCGGAATGAGCTGTTGAAGTGGTCGGGCTGCGAGAGCGTGATCAGGATGCGACAGGCAACTAGGACTGGCAATGAGAAATGCCTGGAGCTGGCGAGGTCCTGGGAGATAGTGGTTCAAGCGCTGCGGGACTATATGACGGACGATGCAGAGGGAGAGTAGAGATAGGATAGAATTCCATGTGGATCGAATGTTTGAGTGTGGATCCTGATGGGTGGCGTACCTCAGCGTTAGGAAGGATTGTGGGTGCCCGCATTAGCAGCAGTTGAGGGGGGAGGAGGGTGGGGGGGGTGTTCATGGGGTAGGTGGTTCAGCACCGCTGAGCAGTCTGTTAGACCCAGATGGGTCTGGAAGGAGGTGGACAGGAATTGTTGGGAATGAACAAGGATGCAGCCTAGGGCTCGACGGTGCTGGGGGGGGGGGCGGGTTTTTGAGGGTTAAAAGCAGATACTACACGGTACAACTGACCTGACGCCCGAAAAGGGCACACACTGAGGCATCTGCCGGGGAACGGAAATTTGGCGCGCCGCCCAGCCTCCGGGATGTGGGCTAATTGGCTGTGTAATGTATTTCTATCATTTTAACTGTCGAGATGCCAAAAGTGTACTGGTTGGTCTATTTTGTGGTCTTGTTTCTAATTCTGCAATAAAAATATATTTACAAAAAAAAATGAGTTTAATACTATTCTTAGTACAAAAGCGGGTATCCAACTTTCTAAAGCTAAAGCTAAATGTAGTTTCAATGCAAATAAATCTGGAGACTTTTAGCGAATTACCTTCGTATTAAAAAAGACAAAACCCAAATCACTTCCATTCATAGCCCCACTGGTAAACTTGCCTTATCTCATAAAGATATTGTTAATGAAATTTTTGACTGTTATTCTAAATTATATAATAAACCTGAATTTAATGAAGATTTTTTAGTAGACTCATTCCTATCCTCATGTGATTTTTTAGTAGACTCATTCCTATCCTCATGTGATTTACCTAAGATTTCTAAATCAGATAAACTTGGATTAGACCTACCCATTACTAAGGACAAAATTCTATCTGCTATAAAATCTCTCAAACAAAATAAATCTCCTGGTCCTGGTGGTTTGCTGGCAGAGTTTTATAAAGAATTCCAATCCCAACTCTCCCCTTTTTTGCTTTAACTTTTTACATCATTTGCTTCATCAGGAAGTACATCAGGTTCTTTTACAGAAGCTTTAATTATTGTTCTTCCTAAACCAGACAAGGGCCCCACTCTTGTTTTCTAATTATCGTCCTATTTCTTTAATAAATCAAGACTGTAAATTATATGCTAAAATATTGGCCACATGTTTATCGCCTATATTAGACTATATTATTCATCCTGATCAGTCAGGGTTTATGAAGAATAGATACTCAGCTTATAATACAAGAACTCTGCTACATGTTATTGAACAAGGTCAGACATTAGTTAGCTCTTCAGGACTCATGGCTTTGGATGCTGAAAAAGCCTTTGACAAACTTCATTGGCAATTTTTATTTCATACTTTAGCGTCTTTTAATTTTGGTGATACTTTTATCCGTATGATTTCAGCTTTATATTTTGCTCCTACTGGCCGCCTATTTATTAATGGCCAAGTTTCCACTCAATTCTCCCTTTTCAGAGGTACACGTCAAGGATGTCTCCTTTCTCCACTATTGTTTTTAATAGGTATTGAACCCTTTCTTGCCTCTATCAGAAAATGTGATACTATTACAGGAATTAAGGTTAAGGATGTTAATATTGAAACCTTAGCATATGCTGATGATGTACTTTTATTCATCAGTTATCCATTATCCTCTTTCCCTTCCTTAATAGACATAATTGCAAAATACTCTTTGGTATCTGGGTATAAATTGAATACTAATAAAACATTTATTTTTTCCCTTTAAATGTTTTTTGTACTCCTGATATGATTCCCAAGCATGAAATTATTTGGAAAAAAAATAAATTAAAATATCTGGGTATTTTACTCTTTTAATCTATAAAATCAACATTAACTTTAAACTGATTTTGTTTTAAATTATATCAAAGATAAAACATCTAAATGGTCTTCATTGCATCTTTCATGGTGGGGAAGAATGGAATCTATTAAAATGAATGTTGCCCCTAAAATATTTTACACTCTCGCCTTGATCCCCATTCAATTTTCATTAACATTTTATAAAGATATTGATAAACTCCTTTCCAAATTTCTTTGGAATAATAAAGTGCAACGTATTAGTCATAAAAAATTAAAAATGTCTAAATGTAATGCTGGTTTTGGTATTCCAGATTTTCTTCTTTAACATAAAGCGTTTATTCTAAAACAAAGTGCTATTTGGTTTAATCATTCCTGTCTACATAATCCTCCTACCTGGTTCCCCATTAAAAAATCCATTGTGAATCCTTTTCCACTTCCCACACTTTTAACAATGTCTAACAAATCATCATTTTTCATAAATATCCTATCCTTAAATCCACCAAAATGATTTTCAATGATATTGATTCAATTTTTGAACATCCCATGTCCATTACTGATGAATTATCTCTATGGTATAGCAAAGTTAATAAACTAAATATAAATATTAGTTTTTGGTCTTCATGGATTAAAGCTGCTATTTTTTATCTTAAAGATGTTTATTCTAATAATACTTTTATTTTATTTCAAATGTTACAAACAAAGTTTGGTTTAGCTGATTCTGACCTTATAAAATATGAATATTTAAGTAATTCGATTTTGGATTCCTTTTCCTAAGCTATTCCATCTAATATTCATGCTGATTTATCTATTTATATTCAAACTATATCATCCAATGCTCATGGTGTTTCTATTTTATATCAAAAATTGTCCAATAATCTAGGCAGTAACATAAATATGATTGCAACGTTTTAGAACAATGAATTATCACTTTCATTATCTATTGATAGGTGGGAAAATATAGGCATTTCTAATATATCTGGATGGTTACCTGTCTCACTTTTTCAAACTAATTCTTATATTTTATGTAATTGCTTATGGACTCCATCATGATTATTTCATGCTAAACTTCTTCAATCTGATACATGTTGGCATAGCAATTTATACCCCGGATCACTACAACATATGCTTTTTACTTGTCCATTATTATCCAAATTCTGGACAGAAGTATGGGACATTCTTAAGAAGATTCTTAATATTCAAGAAGACGTATGATATAGAATGTTAATTTGCAAATCTGTAACCTTGTCCCAAGATTTAATTGATCTTGAATGTAAACTTTTTAATTTCTTAATTTCAGCTGCATTAAAATCAATTACCTTTTGTTGGAAAGATGTTTCAAAGTTATTAGTTCATGCTTGGTGGTCCAGGGTTATTTTTACAAGAAGAGGTGCGCATTTATCCTTGTCTGGGGTTTGTCAGAATTCTATTTCTTATTATCTATTTTGGACTCCTATTGATATATATTTATCAAATTAATAATATCTTCTTGGCTTCTCCCCTTTATTGTTCTATTACTATATATATTGATATTGTATAGTAGCTCTTTTTATCAACTATTAAGCATTTGATATTATATGTTTCCCTCCCCTTCCTTCCACCTTTTAACTTCTCTATGCATAACTTTACCTTCTTTTATTGATAATAAATTAGCAATTGTTGTATCTTTAGTATTTTACTAGATCTTTTGCAATGTTAGTTTTTTCTGTATGTCTTGCTTATTGTTTATTATGATACATTTTCAATAAAATATTTTGAACTTAAAAACTACATTGCCCTTGTAAACCCCTCACTGCAGAGTAAATACACTTTAGCTATATAAGAAAAAGATGCACACATTCCTCAACTGTTTCAAAAAATGACTGGTTAAGTAAACAGGTCACAACGTTGACCCCTATTTCAGCAACTAACCAGAACATCCCCTATGACTATGGACTTTTTAATTATGCAGCAATGGGGAATAGATTATGCTGCAGGGAAGTGTTAATTATGTAGAAAGAAAATGCTAATTTTGCAGTATATTTCATGGACAGTTGACCCCCACCAAGGTTTATACACACGTATTTGATTTATCCAATTTCTATATTTCACAGTAATAATAGATATTTAGACAGAAACTTCCCACACATATGAATTTCGAAAAAGAGTTGATCGTAGATTTTTCCGTTTTCTTTATTCAAGTTCTTAGTTAAAATTCACAGAATTGCTTGTTGCCAACGCGTTTTCACATCCGCGACTTCTTCAGGGCTCACAGTTATTGTTTCTGACAGAATTCCTAGTTAGCGTCAGCCACCTTTTAATCTCTACGTGTTCTGGTCTGATATATTCACATTGATTTATCCGGCGTGTACCCCTCACGACATTCAGTGCAACATAGGGAAAGTACCTCGTGTTCTTTTATTCGGGCTAAAAGATTAGTGTCTCGTGGCCGGCGCTAGTCTGAGTATAGGTGAAACTCCAAACGTCCTGGACATTCCATGATATATGTTTTAGTGACTTTGTCACTTTTAGGGGGTGTATATGGGTCGCATCCTCGACCGTGTCACACAAGGAATCATCTGCTAAATAGGCACTTACCAATAGTGAAAATCTGTGCTGGGCACTATAGTTCTGACCCTGGAGCGCTTTTGTGAAATTTAATTTTGCAGTATATTTCAGCTTTTTATGGGAGTATTAGTTTGGTATTTTGTCATTATAACACTCATCGATACCACCTGGACAAGCGTCACTCAAACCAGTTTAACACCTGAATGCAGCAATAAGCAATTGAATGAGGACCAGTTAACCTTTGCAAAGGTTAACTGGTATTCCACTGTGCAGTACAACTTCACAGTTGGCAATATTTTGGGTATATTTTGGTCCTTTTAAGCCAAAAACAATTGTTTTTGTTGACATCTTCAATCTTTTCAGCAGGTGGTGGATCATGGCACAATTGTAGTAAATTCATAATTATGTGGAAACAGTGATTAATTTGAGCCAGTGGTTTCCAGTGCTTGGAACCGGCACTTAATTGTCAACATCGCACTTATGACAGTCTGCAACATGGTGGCACTGTTTGTCTACGTTAGGGATTCGCACAATCACAATTGTTTATCGATTCAATATACATTGAAAGTAAATAATCCTTACCGCCTATGCCATTCTTATAGCTTTGGGGTCCTGTAATAATCTCAATTGTCACTCTTGTAGGAGTGGAATGGTTAAGGGTTGTGTTGATACGGACATTGGCAGCGCTGGCAGGGGCAATGGGTGGTGCAAGCTGCAGTGTTCTTCACGTATATTTTTAAAAAATACGCACTGTGCGGAAAACACAACAGAAGCCAAATGAGCAAATTTGAACACAAGTGCCAAGTCGAGGCACTGTTACATCACGATTATGGTCTTGGTAGATGTCATAGTCAGCCGTGTAGTATCAAGGTACCCGAGGTGCACCTCATTGGTCTGTTGAGGTTACCTGTTGTTCTCCAAATTATGTTCATAATTTTTGTGCTGTTTCTGCATTGCTGCAGGTCGCCTGCTGGACATCCTGCACACAAAAGGCCACCGGGGCTACGTTGTGTTCTTGGAGAGCCTCGAATTTTACTACCCAGAGCTTTATAAGCTTGTCACTGGAAAGGAGCCCACACGAAGATTTTCAACAATCGTCGGTGAGTTCAGTAGCTCTTTTTTCATTTATTTTATTTTACGTGCACTATTTATGCAGCATGAACCTCCCACCATTGGGATACAGAACATTTGACTTGGGGCAAGGATTTACATAAGAACATGTGTGGGTTACAGCTGCAGAGGCAGATGGAGTACACATTATACTCACAACAGTAGGGAGATTTATTAAGGGTTTGTGTCGACATTGTGTGTGCTAGTGCAAGTTGTGCAAAGTAATTTAAGGCAGACGGTGTTCTTGGTAGGATATTTACTTCCTGGCTCAAAAAAAAAAATTGTGCTGCTTTGCAGCATTTTGCATCTCTGGGGCATTATGTGGGTGGAACTTGGACGTTACACCGCATGCATCAATAGGTCTTCATGCAAGCCTGATCTCCTAATATAGTTATACTTGGTTTCCATCTAAAATAAAGGTTCCTTGAAGCAGGTGCTAACGTGAAGACCATGACGCAAAGGTTGTTGGTGGGGCTAGGCAGCCTGTTTTTGCACCAGGACATGGGATGAAAGCAGCAGCAGGGTATTTTAATGAATATGGCTCTGAGCCGCTTACGTCCCTTTGTGCAATTTAAAGCAGTAACTTTGGTTGCGGCGCTGTGCCAACAACAATAAACATGCCCACAGGTCTTGGAAAAAATGTTGGGGGGCTTCTAGGGGACCATGAAATGGGGAGTTTGATAGAAAAAAAAGAGTATCCTGAATTCTCCTCTTCAGGTCAGGAGACACGAGGTCAATCAGATCTAGAAGGGAGAGATGTGATACCATGATTGTATTTATTGTATGTGCTTGTTTTTTTTTTTTTATTATTTATCAATGCATACGCGTAATTGTCATTTTAACTCTACATTATTATTTATAGCCAATTTATTATATGCATTGATTGATCAACTGCGGTTTCTGTTTTATGTCTAGATTGAAAATAATAATAAAAAAATATAGAGAATATAGAGATGTAGGGTAGGGTAAGGCCAAAAAGAAGAAGACCTTTCTTCTCATCTTCCCATATGTTTCATGCTTGTAAAAAGAAGCATCTGGAAGTTCAGATTGACCTGATGGGCAAGAACAAGGAGTGGACTGCAGAGCCTCACTAGACCTTCGCTCCTTGTGTACGTCAATAAGAGAAATGCTTTTTGCATATCGATTTCCCATTGGCTACTGTAGATTCCAAGACTCTGTGTTACATTAGGTGATACTTTTGTTTGCAGCAGGTAGCAGAATTCTAAAGAAAACCTTAGACTATCAGAATGAGCTTTCGCGACCTTCCAGTGTTTGCCTCGCTCCTCGACAAAGCGAGACGTGCTTTGTGGTATTTGCTCGCGGCTTTATTTAAGTATAATACACCCTGTGAATGGAGGCAGCATGTGCGATAGCACGCGCACACAGTCCCCTCTTGAAATCACAGAACGGTTGTTTGCAGCGGACAGCACGTGCGTGGACCACCCATTCCTTGTGCCGTTTTCAGAAGTGAAAAGATATTAGAACTTATCATTTCAAAACAACATGATGCAGCACACCTCAAATGTGCAAAATGAAAATAAACAACTGCTCGCGTGTCATAACTCAATTTGAAAAATGCCTTTGTAAATTCCCTTGCTTAATAATATTTGAATTTGGGGTATTGTTTTGTCCAGAAATGGGGCTCATTTTTAGGTCTGGGTATAGACATTAGCTTTCTGGAAGACCTCATGTCATTAATTCTCTACAATGAAAAGTAAAAAAAAAAGTGGACGTGGGTTCAACTCCCTTCAGTCGTTGGCTTGTTTGGGGGCACTGCCTGCAGGAAGTGGCTCTGTGGGTTGTCGATCACAGCCCCTGTTTTTTTTTTATTTAGATGTTTACATTTGTTGTACATTTTTCATTAGGGAGGAGGAGGAGGAGAAAAAGTAGTTCTTCTTTGGCACCACTCTTACAGTAGACAGTGGATGTCACCCTGCAACGTGGCGTAATCCCATAGTGCTGCTCCTGCCTGCTTAGAACACCCAGCAGCATGCTCATGGCTCGCCTTCTGCTGCTTCCAAGCTACAAGTCACATATCGAGCATCACTAGTGGCTCCTGTGATGCTGTTGTGCCAGCTCCTGCAGGGGCGGCTCTAGGCTCATGGTGGCCCTGGGCTGGGAGCGTAGGTCGGGGGGCCCCTGAAGAGGGGGTCCGGGCGGGGCGGAGCGCGGAGGCCAGTGTAGAAGGGGGGTCAGGGTGTTTGGAAGTGGAACAGAGCCGGAGGCCGCCAAATACCTGCCAGGGGGCGCCACGCAAATATGTATCCATCCTCAGAGGATTATTATATTAAGGATATATATTGGCGTGGTGGCCCCCGGGGTTTGGTGGCCCTGTGCAGGCGCCCAGCTCGCACATGCCTAAGGCCACCCCTGGCTCCTGCCAGGCACTCAGAATAAAATCAGAGGGCCTCATTTACAAGAAAATGCCGCAGCACGGAACCGCAAGCCCTTTGGCTGCGCCACGCTGCAGCACTTTCAAAGCGCAGGGACGCGTCATGTCTACAAGGATATGACGGATCCCTTTGCTCTCCCCAGTGCTGACACACAATTAGCTGCCATGTGCCAATGCAGGCACCATTGCACCATGGTGCAAGGATGCCTGCAGCAAAGGGGATGATTGTTTATGTGCAGGAAGGTGGCTTCCTGCACATAAACAATCTGAAATGGCGTCGTTAAACGTCTATGTGTGCTGCATTAGCACACATAGAACTTGTAAAACTTAATTTTAAAAAAAATGTATGTGCAGGAAGGACACGTTCCTGCACATAAACAATCATAAGAGGTGATTTCCTCGTTCTATGTGTGCTGCGGAATGCAGCACGCATAGAAAGAGGAAAAGAAACGAGGAGAAATTAATACATTTCTCCTTGTTGCGCCTCCCTAAGCCCCCTGGCATTCAGACGTATTTCCAGGTTTACAATTTCTCGTAAATCTGGAAATGTGTCACACAGAGTGGCTTTTCCTGCCCTTGTAATTATGGGAAGCAAAATGTGGCTCTGGTGCATCACACAAATTAATGCACCAGTAGCGCAAGGGGCTTGTAAATAAGCCCCAAGGTGCCTGACTGCTCTTCTTTTTCAGATCTGCTTTTTAAGTTGAAAGGCAGACCTATTGGCATTGTTAATTGATTTTTTCACAGTGGTGCTGTCCTCTGCAGATACCAACTATACGTCTATAATACGTATATGGTCACTTGGACCTTTGGGCCCTAGGATGACCAATGGTTCCACCTGATTACTCAGAGCTATGATTGCCAAATCTTCAGGTTCCTCTGTCTTCATAAGGGGTGAGTGTCCTATTTCCTTGCCTGGTATGATAGCTGCCGATATGCACTGATAACATGGCACATATACATGCCTTTTTATTCTGACAAATGGTTTTCAAAAAATGTCTCAAAATGATGTCAAGTATGGAAACTGTTTTCAGAATATTAAAAAGCCTGTGTACCCTCAAGTACTAAATTATCATAAAATGTATTAATTGATCACTTCCTTATAATCAATTAGTTACACAATATAATTCACCTGGTTTAAACAGTTTAAAAAATAAAAATACCATAAAATGTATTTACCATAGGTAAAAGCTCAGCATTATTAAAAGATCTTTTATATTACAAATTTGTTCTCTAGAAAGTAGAGGCATCTAAAACAAATGCGGAGAATGGTTTGATTTTACTTCTCCCATTAAATCTCTACTTGTAGGCACACAGTCACTTTTCTTCTCTCACACCAGTCTGTTTTAGTCCCACCTATATTCTCTGCTCTTGTCATGGTGGCTTAACCCCTTCCACACTCATGACGAGCTGGGCTCGTCATGGTGTAGCCTCCTCAAACACTGATGACGAGCCCAGCTCGTCATGAAATAAAGGAATACAGCGATTCCCAGCACAGGAGGGGAATTGCCTTAGCAGCCATGGGGTTAATTCATCAGCTTAGGTGCTATGTGAATCATCATATTATATCCGTTCTCCCAGATACCTACCATCCGAAGTTTTTCTAGATCTTACAACAGACCAGTAGCGGCCCATGGAGGGAGTTCCATGGGGCGGTGAGGCGGGGCAGGGGAGGGGCAGGGTGGGGGGTAGTATACACCGGAATATGGATGAACGGAGGTAAGTAAACATTTAAATAAATAAAATTAATTTTGTTGCGCCCTGCATCGCACAACGAAATAGACTTTTTATGTAAGAGAGAAACTAGGGTTAAGTGGCAAAAAAGACAAGAAGGAAGCTAATCCTTCAATTAGATGAATAACTCGCAATATCGGAAGGTGTGGGTTGGAGCAAAGGGTGAAGAAAGACTAGCCTCATAATAAATTCTCAACACCCTCCTTCAATCCCTCTACATGCATTTTCTATTCAGTAGTGACATCCCTTCAGGTTATGTGTCAATGTAAGCATGAATATGTGTGGATTGGAAAGCTGTTTTACTTCCTTTGCCCTCCTCTATATAAATGGCTAATTTGGTTTTTCTTCAGTGCCTGATGTGTGCCTCTGGTTGCAGGGTGGGCACTGGCACTAATATTTAGGGACAGGGGCTAATATTTTAATCACCAGGAGCAAGAGGAAGGAAGACATAACAAGAGATGAAGGAGGAAGAGATAAATAGAAAAACTGTGACAAAGGGAGAAAGCTGGGATGAGACAAAAACAGATTGAGATATGGAGACTCAAAGTGTGAAGTGGTAGAAGAAAGAGTGAGGAGATGTAAACAAGAGTTGGCAACCTTGGTATTCGACAGCATTTGCAATCAGCAGCACCTGTGTTTGGCTTCAAAGAAACCATTGGATGCCTGCACTTTAAAAAAATTAAAGAATGTTTTTTTTTGTTTCCAGTTGAGGAAGGACATGAGGGTCTCACCCATTTCCTCATGAACGAGGTCATTAAGCTGCAGCAACAAGTGAAGGCCAAAGATGTGCAGCGGTGTGAGCTCCTGGCCAAGACACAAAAGCTGGAGGAGGAGAGGAAGCAGCAGAAGCTTGTCAATGTGGAGCTGCTTACTTTCCAGGAGAGGTACAACAAGATGAAGGAAGAGAAGAACATCTACAACGATGAGCTGATTAAAGTCAAGGATGACAATTACAACCTGGCCATGCGGTATGCCCAGCTGAGCGAGGAGAAGAACATGGCGGTCATAAGAAGTCGAGACCTGCAATTGGAGGTGAGCGGCATTGGAATGGGGATGCAGGAAAAGGGTGAAGAATAACAAGAGATGTTTGTGTCTCCAAGATATCCCAAATACCAGATGAACACATGGTAGATCCCAAAGAACTGTTGTATGCAGTAGAAATGCTCTGAACAGTAGTTGTGTTTTGGTCAGTTACCATACACAAACAGACAGAAATGTCAGAGAAGCAATTGAGGTCCCTTTATGAGATACATGGAATTAAAGGGGGAAATATACTGGGACCGGATTTACAGATTGTGGGCTTTTTCTCCATCCCAATGCCAGGCAACATGAGTTTAAATTCCCAGATTAGGGATTATACTGCTGGTTCCGAAGTACTGGGCCCTTCACCGTACCTGCATACCTGATTTTGGGAACATTCCCGTAGGCATTTTACACCTTGTGGAAAATATCCCTAGACGTGCCTGTGGTCTATCAGGGTGCAGTAATGATTCAACAAAACCTGGCCTGACAAGTTTATGATAAATAAAGGAGTACGTCAGGGATGTATTCTTGCCCCTTTTCTTTTTAATTTTTATATTAACGATTTGGATGCAGCTCTACAATCTATACAGGCTGACTGCCCCAGAGTAGGAAGAAGGGGCATCCCTGTGCTGTTATACGCGGATGACGCGGTTTTAATCTCGCGTACGGAGAAGGGGCTTCAGGCACTTTTAACTGCTTTTAATCTCTTCATGTCTGATAGGGATTTAATGGTTAATAACTCCAAGTCCTATATAATGCGGGTTGGCCAACGCCCAAGAAAGAACTTTGTATTTAAGCTTGATGACAGCCCCATTCCGGTAACAGAGACTTTTTCCTATCTGGGTGTGCTATTTGACTCGAAGTTAAGTTGGGCCCCTCATCTGGCGAAGAAGAAAAATGATATGTTGAGGGTTAATGGAACTATCCTTAATCTTGCGAAAAAGATAGGAAAGAAACCAATATCTGCAATGATTAAGTTATATAATGCCAAGTCTGTAGCGACGGCGGTATACGGCAGTGAATTGTGGGGCTATGTGTCAAATACTCAATTACAGGTTATCGAAAACACCTTTTTTAAACGGTTACTATGTGTTCCTTCGAGTACCCCGAACCTTGTTGTGCATGAGGAGTTAGGGACACCGTTTTTATGCGATAACCTAGCACTGAAGCCCCTGATCTGCTGGGTCTCGCTTTGGCTTAACACAGAGATACCACTCACCCACCAGATTGTACGGGATGTAACATCTCAGGATAGTTGTATGCGCATCCCCTGGTTAAAATACTTGAAATTCTGCTTTGAAATGTTGGGGTGCCCTAAACTGTTCTCCCACCCGAGTGGCATTGTGAAGGGGGACATAACAGCGGTCAAAAGAGCTTTTTTAAAGTTTAAACTGGCGGACAGAGAAAATGTGGAACTGCTGAAACCAAGTGTCAGAAAGTTTATCATGCTAAAGTCGTGTGGTGGAATGGAGCCCTATCTGGCTTGCGCCTTTAGCTCACATGAAAAGTTCCTACTGACTAGGTTCAGATTCAACACTTTTCAGCAGCTTTTAATAAGACCTAAATCAGACATTTTTAGCAAACATGTAGCTCCCTGTGGCTGCGACGGGAAGTCTCCTCAGGATATGCTACATTTTATATTTTTATGTAGGTTTTATGACTATCCCAGACGTTACTTTCTTGTTGATTTGCTGAGAACATTGGATTTTAAACAAATTAGACCTGCCCTCATGTATTTGCAGCTCCTACACCAGGATTGTGTACTCCATATTTTGTCGTTTTTAAAACTTGCACTGAGAATAAGAACTTGCTTAGATCTATGATCAGGACCAGTAGGACACTTTTGCTACCCAACAATCATGATGATTTTTAACGATATTTGTGTATAACGTGTTTTTTTTTTTAAATAATGTATTGTTGCAATTTTGATAATGTAATCAATGCATGTACTTTTTATGGTTTGAAATATTAACCGAAATAAAGTCTTATTTGATTTGATTTGATTCAACAAAACCTGGCCGAGTATTTTCGCACCCAGTAATTTAAAGTGCAGAAACATCGGGTCACTTAGAATCCAGTTAGGTAAAATACAGCTGCAGATGGCTCAGAATACAAGCCTTGAACACTACCTAGAAAGAGAAAGTTTAGAGTCGTTTGAAGTCTTAAACAGTTGCATATTTTGCTATATCAAGAAACAAAAATATTATCCTGCAACACTATTGAGTGCTGGATATTGACTACCGCTGTATTATCAAGCTAAATATGTAAATTTATTATAAAAAACAAATCTAATCATCATGAAGATGAATATATAGTCATGGTACATAGATGTAGATTAAAGAATAGTAGATATATACTTACCTATCAACACTTACCTTAGCTATCTAGCCGTAATCAATATCCTGGATATGATAGTATTGTAGGATGATTTTAGATGGGGGATTTTGTGATAGAACATCATTTTAAACATCCACTAACAAGAGATCAAATTTATCATGCCCAGACTTTGAGAACAACTAAGGAATTTTAGTGGAAACAGAAAATAGTGTTGGCCTAAAACAGATTGTAACTCAATTTTTAGAGGCAGCACTCTGGGCTTTGTATGTTATTTGCAGATATATCAAGCACCACATTCACTACCTTCAATTTCTGGCATTCCTGATCCTTGATCAAGGGATGACAAAGCATGGATGCTCCACAAATCTGGACATCACCATGTACCCCTGCCTCACTGATTAGCACAGCCTATCCATATAGGCCTTTTGATAAAATAGAGGTACAGAATGTGACACAGAAATTTGTGATACTCAGCCTAGTATCAAAGTTTAGTTTCACATATTATGGAAGCCACACGTTTCTAATACTTTTGAATACTGCACATACCTGCAAAGTATTCTCTACACAATGAACCAATGAGTATGATGGTGACAATTAATCCTATCTCTCAATTTAGCAAATGGACAAGGACAGACAGATTGCATTGCCTACAGAATATGCCTATTTTTCAGTTGGAATTTTTAGATCTGTCTATTCAACTAAGTTTTGAGTGTGGGTGGTCCAAGTACTTTTGCAAATACTTTTATATTGTTCTGTTTCTTTTCCGTGTTTTTGAATTGTAGATTGACCAGCTAAAGCACCGTCTCAATAAAATGGAGGAAGAGTGTAAACTGGAGCGAAACCAGTCCTTAAAACTGAAAAATGACATTGAGAACAGACCCAAAAAGGAACAAGTGTTGGAGTTGGAGCGGGAAAATGAGATTATGAAGACTAAAATTCAAGAGCTGCAATCCATCATCCAGGTAAGTGCAGAACAGGAACCCACATAGGTGGAAATTCTAAATCAAATAACATTTCCTACCTTACAAGATTGAAGGGACTCATTGTGAAAACAGTGATGTAGTATTGAGAGATGATACTTGTAAAACATAATGATCACGGCACAGAAAGGACAGATATGAAAAGTCTATTGATCTTGACATTAATCTGATAACAACCTGTATTCATACAAAGTGCATAAACAAGCTGTTCCTCAAGCAATTGGAAAATTGGTGGCTCCATTAATAAAAATAAAGTGCTTATATGGTGGATGAATGCAGAGATTTTCAGATTAATTAAACTAGGAAGAATATATTCCATTTCACCGCCACAACTATTGTCATGAACTAATGGTGACCACATATATGATATCACTAATACATCACAAATTACATCTATGACATCTCATATTATGACATCACTGAGGCTTATCATCTCTCCTTCACTATAGAGCTCAGCCATAGGCTGAATCCAATATATTTCTGCACATGGCCTACAGATGTGGGCAGCAGGCTTTTAGCACAAGATGTTTCACAGTTTCCCAGTAGCCAGAACCCACAGCGTAAAACATCAGCAGTGCCCAGTAGTAGACACTGGGTGAATGGGCATTTTATTTTCTACTTGAATTGCCCTGGACCCAGCTGCCCCAGACACCAGAACCCACACGATATAGTGAAAGGCTACATCGAGTGGACTCAAGCTACGCATTTAGTTCCCGGCCCCCAGAACCTAGTGAGCATGAGTTAGGGCAATAATCATTTGGGCTTTGGCACCGGACATGCCCTTCAAACCCAGTCTACTTGGTGCCAAAACCCATTGAGTAAACAATAATACAACAGCACACGGTTATGGTATACCCCCGCCTATACACCATTTGTCCCAAATATTATAAACTGTGCTCACTCTTCTGGATCTTGGGACTTCGTCAGCCCTGAAGAAGTCCCAAGAAAATAGGGACGAAACGCTTAGGCTGTTCATCTCGGACATGTCGTCTTGTCATATTTAAAGATTGTTAATAAAATTAATGAAAAGCAAATTTGAAAGAGTATTTTGCAGTATATGTTGGTTTGCTGTCAAGAATTGAGTTGTGTAAACAATACATTGTGTTAAGAGTACCTGGATGTGCAAAAGACTTCTCTGGACTCACTAAAAATTCCAAATTTGTGCTCCTCACTTTTGTTTAGCCACTGAGTAAACAGACCTGACCTTCAGAAATGCACAGTCCAGTCACCCGATGTGAACTTTTGCCACACTGTAACTCATGCCCCATCACTGTCCCCAGCTATACTCCCACCTCCATGGCCTCTGGGCATTCTCATCACCCTAGTATCGTCTGGACACCACCTTTCAGTCTTACACAGCTGGTAAAGAGCTCTGGTTGTGATTATCTACCATCCGTACAATCAAAACGTTGCCCCAATGGTTGTGGGAAAGAAGGAATGGACTTTGATTTTTCCCAGAAAGCAGTCAGTCTAACAATAGTGCCCACTTTGCACAAAAGCCCTCTGCCATGGTGTACAGCAAGTACCCTTATCTAAGGAGCTACTACTGCCCGGTAAATTATAAATAATACACACACACGAGCACACACACACACACAGACACAGACACAGACACACACACAAATAGATTGAAATATGTTATTTCATGTGCAAATAGCTGTTTGAAAATGTTGTTTGCCTTGTAGCCAAGGTAGACTATATTTGTTAATCTAAATGTTTTAAGTCTTTCGCAGGTTTCTTCCTAAAGTACTTGAGAACGAAAACACAATTGGTCAGATTCAATTCGCAAAGCAAATAGTCAGACAATGTAAACGTGCAGACCTATGAATGAGTGAAGATTTACTAGTTTTTCCAAGTAGAACACCTGGAAAGCTGTGCCAGGCACAGCTGTACATGTAAACCCATCTGTAAATTCCTTAGAGGTGCAATTGGGGCCATGTTCAGGTGTTAATGTTCATTTAAGGCCGAAAATGACTTTGCGAATCATTGTGTGCATCTGTTGAGTTTTTTTACTCTCTTCAGGTAACTTATTGAAGTGCAGGCTCTTGTAGTTTGGTCACTTCTGCATTTTCCCAGTGTTCAAACAGGCTCAAGTTCTTTAAGATCTGGCTAGTTTCCAAGGGGCACATCATTCACATCACCCACAGCTCTGCAGTTAATCATCTTCTCAGACATAAAACTAAGTTTGATGAGCTAAGGACTGTTTTAAAAATGCATAATCTGTCAGACCATCTACTGCAATTTATGTGCAGTTTAGAGGGGTAATAAATCGTTTTCACTTCTTCCTAGTTGAACTTTTGTTCACTGCTGATGCTAAGGCCCACATTTCGAAAGAGCTTGGTGTAACTTTCATTTGCTCTGCTTTCTTCTATTTTTTCATAGTAATATTGAAATGTTATTAGGTTATTTCTAACACCAGAAAGTTTACATAAAATGAATCCGGATGTACATTCTAAGTTAGTTTGAACCTATTGCTGATTTGATCATATGCTCATTTCTTGCCATAATTCTTCTATCTTTTGGCACAGAGTTTCTCCCCAAATAAACTGTATCTTTAAAACTAATGTACCATTCAACTTCACTAACACATCTTCCAAAGAAGCTTATCAGAAGAATGGAATTGCCGTTCTTACAATGTTATCATATTTGACCATTTATTGGTGGTAGCTTGTCAACAAATTTTGAAAAACTGGAAAATACTTTGAATGTTACTTTTCAACTATGGTGATAGCGTTTTTAAAGCCAAGGTCTAGATAGGGCATTTGTATCCCTCAGTTCATATGCAGTCAAACAGAACGTTTGTGGGACCTTATAACCTTTTTTCTCACCAAATTTTGGTCAAGCTTTCTTTTCAATCGACCACGTACCAAAGCAGAGTCCACGCCACATTGATATCATCTTCACTTCCTTATTTTAAAATTGTATCTTACTTTTGAATTGTTTCACTAGTTTACACATGTACAGTTATATGTTTATTGAAATAAGTCTTATACTCAGTATTATATTCGATTTCCTTGCCCCTTTTCCTATACTCCTTAAACTATACCCATTCCCCACCCCTGTACTTCCATTCCTATCTTTCCTTTACTTTTATTCTACATATAATTTAATATGTCAGTACATCTATTTATATATTTTTTTTATATATGACTATTTCTCTAACTCATATCAGTACATTTAAATAAATTCAATAAATTAAATAAAAGGTAAAATTAACTTCTGCATATGTTTAAGTATTTCAATTAAACACAACACGATTTATAGCCACAGTGAGTAAGTTGTGCCGGGTATGTACTTCAGCACAGTTTTCGTTGGGTGAGGATCCACACATGGGGGCAAAAAAGGGTGCTGCTAATCTTACAGTGAATGAAGAATATTATCTGAGCTTCAGGGTTGCCATGGAGTTGTACTGTTGTGATCCCTTAAAAAAAATGCAAAGTGACCATCACTTACAGAATGAGGCAGTGGTGCCTCATGTCTGATTTCAGTAACCTCAGTGAAATTCAGTCCAGTACAAGGGTCTTCAAACAAGGGGGCAGGACCCCTTAGGGAGGCCTTAATTGATCGCAGGGCGGGCACTAGCTCTGGCCAAAAGAAGCATAATGCTGATAACAGTGCTTTGTTTTAAGCTGAAACAGATGAGTAGCAGTAAGGCACTGTGTAATGGGCCATCAATAAAAAATGTTGTCATTTATATCTGGCTGGAAGTATGTGCCAAAAGGTAAGGAACTCAAATATTCCTCAACACCCCTACCTTCCATTTCTGATTATCACACTGAGGATACTTCAACATGTTAGGAAGGCATAGCTAACCAGAATATTATGATTGGCAATCATGTATCTGACTGTATTTGGGGCAACAGAACTTAACTGCAATGTTTATTTAAACATTGACTATTTAATAGAATAATTGTGAAAAATTCTGGGCGGCCCCAATGATTTTTGTTTTATACACTTGGGGGGGCATGGCATTAAAAAGCTTGAAGACCCCTGGTCTAGTATATAAATATTAATAATAATCCAGGATTTGTAAAGCATGGCAAATCACCCATGAGGGCCTCAAGGCGCTGAGTTATAGGCAGGGAAGACTAAGTGATTTGCCCAGAATCACAGGATATTGACGCAGAGACTTGTACCTGACTCCCACCGGCTCCAGCCGTTATGCCACATCCTCCCCCCCTCTCCAGTATATGGAGTGCCACAGCACTGAAAGGATCTTTTTTTCGTTCTTGAAATAGGATGGACTGATCTCCAAGAAGCACCAGGGGTTTAAGAGAGCCGGTAGGTTTGTACAAAAACATAGGAGCAAAGAAGTGTGAGTGTACTTGCTAGTGTGCATTTGTGTGTGTGTGTGCTCTGGTTAAGACCCAATCACAGAAATCGGGAATAGAGGGGGTGTTTTGCAGACAAACATCCAAATACAATTGTATTATTCTCTTCTACAATAACATATTTATGTTTATCGATGCCCTTCTGTGAAACCGTAGAGTTCCCACATTTTGCTTCCCCAGAGCACCAGGGCCATTCGAGTAAGGTTTGCGCGAGCCATGTTATAGCAAGTTCCACATTTACAAAGGTTTTGCACCTGCACAAAGTAATGCAAAGCAACTCAAAGTCTTACAAGGGATATTTACTTTCCAAGGCAAAATGTATTTTGCATAGAAGGTGCTTTTTTTCCATCCAAATGCCGCTTTGTGCAGCTTCATGCCAATCAGTGTCATGGAGGTGTTATGCAGGTGTAATTTAGGTGAATCTGCAGAAGCACCCATCTTTTTTTTTTTTTTTAAAATTTTTAAAACCTTTATTTTCAACTAGTGCACACAGCTATTCAGCCTTACATCCCGGAGGCTAGGCAGCAATGCGAAAAGCAGTAAATCAGAGTGCAAGAAACAGAATATCAGAACGAATGAAGGTTAAGTTTTTCAGTTATTTGTATCAGAAGAAAAAAGGGAGGAAAGGTACAGAAAGAGGCGCCGAAACGGGCACTAAGAAAGAAGGCAACGAAACCAATGTGCAGTGAGGCCTAGACGAGGAGTCGGTCAAGCACAATGACCACAGTTATAATCAGAACAATAGAGATACTAAGAACGGTGGGAGAAGGAAACACAGGATAATAGAGATATCTAACCGTCAGTTGGAATCATGGGCTATGGGGACAAGTGTTCTTCCTGTGGAGCGGGTTCTGGAGGTATGCAAATGTCACCCCTATACTCATTGCAAGCCCCCCACAATTTCTGCCATTTATTAGGTTTACCCCTGGCAACATATACAGTCTTTTCCCGGAACATACACCAATCCATATTGGCCTTCCACTGTACCACCTTCGGGGCTGTTGTTGCTCCCCACATCTGTGCAATGTCCCGCTTCCCAACCATATTCCCAAGGGTCACCCATTGGGTCTGGGCAGTGTTGTAATCTGTCGGCCCCAGATATTTAAGAGGCATCTTCGGGCCTCTGCGTGTACTTCCACCCCGGTCACCTCGCTCATGATCATGTGCACTCGCCGCCAATAGGAAGCTATCACGTTGCATTCCCAAATGATGTGCATGAAGGTGGCGAGAGCACCACAACCACGCCTACAGAGACCATCAGCAGAATGTCCCATATGTATAAGCCTGGGGCCAGTGACATAGACTCTATGCAAGATCTTTAGCTGCACCAATCGAAGACGGGAGGGGATAGCGACCTCCTTGGGAGATCGATTCAGAAAAGGGGGTGGTGATGAACAGAGTGTCTGAATTGAACAGACCACTATTACCCAGTCCAAAGATCAGGGCTTGATCCATCACCGTTATTTATCTCACTGCCCCATCCCAGCTCAGAACCTGGCTATATGCAAATCAGTCTGTCCCTGGCCCAGTGCATCATGGGAACAGGGCAGACTAAACTACCAAGCCAATTCTTCACCAGAAAGGAAACAAGCTACCGGGGACCGGTTTCTGGCATTTCAGCCGTCTTCGGCCCGGCTTGCTTGAATCCTGATGGAGCAGTGAGAAAGGGACTCATGTCTGAGTATACCCTGCCACACCTATAGTGGCCAAAATCGATTCAGAAAAGGGGGTGGTGATGAACAGAGTGTCTGAATTGAGCAGACCACTATTACCCAGTCCAAAGATCAGGGCTTGATCCATCACCGTTATTTATCTCACTGCCCCATCCCAGCTCAGAACCTGGCTATATGCAAATCAGTCTGTCCCTGGCCCAGTGCATCATGGGAACAGGGCAGACTAAACTACCAAGCCAATTCTTCACCAGAAAGGAAACAAGCTACCGGGGACCGGTTTCTGGCATTTCAGCCGTCTTCGGCCCGGCTTGCTTGAATCCTGATGGAGCAGTGAGAAAGGGACTCATGTCTGAGTATACCCTGCCACACCTATAGTGGTCAAAATCGATTCAGAAAAGGGGGTGGTGATGAACAGAGTGTCTGAATTGAGCAGACCACTATTACCCAGTCCAAAGATCAGGGCTTGATCCATCACCGTTATTTATCTCACTGCCCCATCCCAGCTCAGAACCTGGCTATATGCAAATCAGTCTGTCCCTGGCCCGGGAGCTTGTTTCCTTCCCAGTGTAAGAATTGGCTTTTGTAGTTTGGTTTGCCCTGTTCCCATCATGCACTGGGACAGGAACAGACTAATTTGCATACAGCCAGGTTCTGAAACTGGGATGGTGCAGTGAGCTAAAAAACGGTGTTGGATCTAGCCCTGATCTCTTGACTGGGTGAGAGCTTTCTGCTTAATTCAGAGACTCTGTCCCTCACCACCCCTTGTTGTAAATACTCCTTGGGAGATGACACAGCACATTGCCAGTCCTCGTCGTCGATCTTTATCCCGTCCCGCACCCACTGATCTCTCACCCCCAGGAGAAGATCCGTGCGAACATTGATCAGCTTCTTGTATGTCAAGGAGATAGCACTGTCCGGCATGTGGCCATCCAGTACTCGATCCTCCAAGGGAGAACTGTCTGGAATCACCTCACCCTCCGGCATGGCGGATAATAGTGCGTGTCTCAGCTGAGCGTACCGAAAATATTCCGTCCCACCCAGCTGAAACTCCGACTGTAGTTGGGCAAAAGACTTTACCTCCCCTCGCAACATCATGTCCTCCACCCTGGAAATATCGATCAAGTCCCACCTATCAAAGCCTTTAGTGTGCCATAGTTTACCCAGTATATCAGAATCATAGAGTGGGGTCACCTTTGTAAGCCTGTCTTTCCACCCCTGCGCCTTTGTGATCGCTCTCCAGATGTGTACAGCAGTTTTCGTTGGCCCAGACATCCGCCTATCAAGAGACCTCGTATATAGCGCCCTATGAGCACCCATCTTTTTTGACACACATCCTGAACTGCAATGATAGCCACACCATGCTTTGTTTGAAAAAAAGAATGCCTCCATGAAGCAGCTGCTTACATGTAGAAATTATTTCATTTCTCCAAACATTTCCTATATTGCACATGTGCTGCACAGCATACATACAAAGTGTGGAATCTTTCAGAGTTTGTGTAAACATAGGGTGTGTTTTGTACTGGAAGGGCATCCTTCCCCTACAAATCCTACGATAGATGGCATGCTCACACTTCTGCTCCATTGTGCAGATGTTGTGCATGAGGGTAGGCAGCCATTATACTGTTCCAGTGCAGGTGATGACAGAAGCAGCAGGTCATTTTAATTAAAAATGCTTCTGAGCTCCTTTCTCTCACTTGCACTACGCAATGCAGCAAATATGTGTTTTGCGCTGTGTCAAAAGATTGGCACTTTTAGGCATCTCCTGAAGTGACCAGACTTCCATTGTCTCAAATGTGTCCCTTGATAGTGAAGCCTTCAAAAGATACCGCAATAAAATTGTGTTAGTGTGATAATTGTGATGTATTATATGGTATGGTTGTGCGACCTTACCATGTATATACACTCGCAAAACTCTCTAGGGTCCAGTCAGGTTTGTATGTAAAAACCTTTAGCTTAACCCTGGGTAGCTATGGATTCAAGCAGCAAGGCTCAAACAAAGGATCTAGTGGGAAGCATTTAGAAGTACCAAAGGAGCATTGGTAACTGTAAAATTTAGAAACTTTTGAAAAGTTTGAAAGACTTGTGTTTGGCAACTCCAGCCTGAGTGGGGGGTACAATTCCAACAGGGAAGCAGTCAGGGGGACAATAAGTAGTAGTTGTAATGTTACCTGGTTATCAAATCAGTCTCAAGTCAAGTTCCACACTGTACATCAAGACCGTAATAGAATTCAATGGAGAGGTCCTGATACTAAGGATACAGGATGCTGTGGATGAGGAAAAATTCTCTGGTTGCTGTGCGGGTCGATGGGGTTTGTTACGGTCCTTAGTTCATGGGTAAGTTGGGGTGACTTTGGCCACTGGGGTTGATGTCCTTCAAAGTCCTCTTTGAGCCAGTAGAAGGGTAGTTGTGGCTGGGCCACCGATCTCCATACACAGCGAGTCCCGCAGTATCCTTTGGTGACAGCTGGTGTTCATTTCGGTAAACAATTTGGGCTCAGATGACATTCCTGGATCTAGCAGACTTGGGTCTAACTTTCTGCTGTCAAGGATCATCTCTTGGGTCACCCAGCAGCAGTGATTTGAATAATGTGGCAACTGACTTGCTGGAATGGGCTTCTTCAGTTTTACCGGCCATGGTGCGGTTTTCAAGGGGGTCAGCTGACTGACCCTTAGAGTCACTTCTTTTGTATGGGGCTTAGGAATTACTTTTCGAGGAGTCAGGGCCATAGGTACAGTTCTCTCTTTGCTAGCCCAGGGTGCGGCAGCTGCAGCCCAGCAGTCTTTGCAGTCTCTCTTGTCGGGTCCAGGGGTCACCAGGTCAGTCCTTCTTCTGTCCCTCCTCCAGTTCCATCGTGATCTGAGGTTCAGGGTGCCAGGAGTGGCATATATATGCGATCACTAGCCAATGGGCTACCATTACCTCCACCCTTTAATGACTTCCGGCTATGTGTTGCATCTAGAAATCCCAGAATGCAATATTCTGTCCACCCTCAAGATGTCTGAACGCTTCTTTGGATGTTAGGAGCTTGGTAGCCGCCATAGAGGTTTGGCTACCTGTGGGCTACACACCCATGGGAAAAGCAGTTTGATAACCTGTGTCTCCTCTCTGTTACCACTGCCGGCCTGTCTACCTGAACAAAGGGGCAACCCTTCAGAAGTGTGAATGCCATTTGCCCACCAAAGGCAGATTCACCTTTGAAGTTCGCCTTCTGGACCAAAACCCGAGTGACTTCCTCCAAGGGTCAGGTAAAACCTCTCTCTGTAGTAGGCTTCTATTGTTCCTGAGCCTGGGAGTCATTCACCAGGAGGGAAGAAAGTTGTCTAGTGGCCAGCCACCGGACAAACTGGTCAACAGAGTGGCAACTTTCTAAAAGCTGCCCTTCCTCAAAAGTGACATTAAATTTGACTTGGGCATCAAATCGGGTTTAATGCCACAATAAATAAAGTCCCCTTTTAGTGGTCCCATGCAAAAGTTAGCCAGACTGAAACTCAGCCGGTAGCTCTGTATTAGCCAATGGAGCTACTAACATTTCCACAGCAAAATTGGCAATTTGGATGTTTTGGTGTTAGGACATATTAAAATTATATGTACTACTTAATGATAAACAGATCCCTGTCATAGGGCTCGGTAGGCCTTCCTTAGGGGAGTCTTACATATATTGTTAAGGGAAGTCGGGGCTTTGCCATAGGTTTGAATGGCAAAGTCGAACTAGGAGTGTTACCACTGACCTTCCACTTTGCAGTGGCAGGCTGGGAGTCATTTTGTACTTTGTCACACACAGGGTGGCACAACCAGTGCTGCAGCCCTGGGGGGACACGCTGCCCTACATACACTAGGGACTTTTAAGTAAGGCAGCTTATGCCGATTGGGGGTGGCTGATTCAAGTATATTTTGTAAGGGGTTAGGTCTCTGGCACTGAGGACTGGCTAGCAGACCTCAGTGCACAATCAGAGTCAAAAAAACAAGCAGCATGAGTCCCAAAACTTTGGGTGGGATCATGCAAAAATAGGAATTTCCTTACAGTCAGTCTGGTGCTTTTGACAAGCTGTGCCGGTAAATTTTAAACCTCTTAATTCATATAGTCTCTGTCTCACATTCGCTAAAGTCTCTGTCTCACAATCGCTACAGCATTTGTCCACACATTGCTCTTGTGAATATGAAAAATGCCACTAGGGAGGATGAACTGATTTGCTACATGCAAAATCTAAGAAAATTCAGGGTTTAAACAGATTTACCATTCTAGGGCGTGTCAAAGGTGATTGAGATCATGACTGGGATAGGTGGATATGCTTCTGAAAGGGACTTTGCCACTAGGTCCTACAAACATTGATGTGCAGCCGTGGAGGAAAAACTTTACAATAGGATAATGTGGATGTCAATCTCGCTGATACTGTGAAAACACATTAAAATACCACAGTGACAAACTTGTTCTGTCACTTCCACAATAGAAGATGCCTGCCTTTCTCTAAGGTTATTTGGAAAACCCTCAGAAAGATCTTAGGCTAGCTTTCCCTAGCACTGTACTTGCTTGCCTGGGATGATGTATCTTATTGAGCCCAAGCACACCCCTCCTTCTGACCCCTCTTGCAACTTTACACATTTTGTTAAAAATCACATTGAAGCAGAGGGCAGATTGGCACTTGCGTGCACTTTGTTTGTTTTAACAAGTTCATTTTTACCCTTTGGGCGGCTATACTTTATCATGTGATCACGCATGCTCCCCATTTTGAACAAAGTCCATGTGGTAGAGTCTTATACACATCCTATCTGTTTGCTGGTAGACTGCACTTTATTGTGAGTCCATGGTTACTCCAGTAGGTTTCCACATATTATAATGAACCTATTGTTGTCTAGGATAGTCAAGTAATGCAGATCTGTTTAGTATGCCTGTTAAGGTTTTATATGCATTTTACCTATTTGATAGACACCTTTGTTTGATCTTATTTACATTTGTTGCAGTTGATATGCTCACATGAAACATGGTGTTCTTTGATAAAGTATCTGTCTTTTTAATTATGTTTCTTAATGTTTAAACTTTGCAATGTTTTTAATTAACCTAGCAATAACAATAAACTTGAAACTTCACACAAAAACATAGCAAAATATGACCTGCTGTTTGCATGACATAAGGTCCTCTTTCGGGCTAACAAGGTCCTTATGGCATGGTCCAAGTCAATTGTGGGGACTTAGGGACAACATTATTTCAAACTCTCAAGATTGTGCCATGAGGGATATCCTTGCTTACAACAAAATCTGCTTTCAATATTCTATAAATAAATGTTCTCCTGATTTTAGGGTACAGTTTGTTTACTTTGTAGATTACAAACTGATAAAATATATTTGCAAAGTAAGCTATTTGTTTGAAAATGGGCTCTTCCACCAGACTCCTCTGTCTTCAGCTTATTGACTCCAGACTCTACTCTCTACTAACTTGACTGACTCCCCTTCTACATGCATCACTGTTAATAGTCTCCACTGAAACCTAAGGCCACTGACCTAACATCAGTGACTCATAACGTCAGTGATCCATAACTCAACTTCGTCAAATAGTAAACTAATCACAACACAGTCTAATGGGATTTCATTTTAGAGACTAAAACCCTGGCTCTTGTTATAACATATCACATATAAATTGCGTCTAGCTTTCTGATCATCCCCTTGCAGATCTTCCCTTTTCCCAGCCTTCAGCCTCCAGCCTCGCGATCTATGCTGTCCCTAATTTATAAAAAACTAAATTCCAGGGCCCTCATTGTAGGCCACTGCACCTTGCATCACCCATAACACCTGCCAGCACTGCCAATAGCAGTACCAATGCAATACTAACCCTCACACTCCTACAATTGTGACAATTAAGAATATTCAAAGTCCCCAAAACTATAAGAATGACTTCGTCTGCAGGTAGTAATCATTTCTAAAGTATATTGAATGAATGCATAACTGTTCATTTATAAAATTAGACAAGCAGTGCCACACAGACCGGTGGAGAACATGCCAAGTGGACATGACGGTTTGGCCAACCCAAGACTGACGGCCAAACCGTCATGCGCACTTAGAGAGTGCCCACCACTCCACCCTGCTCTGTGTGCACTGTGAGTACTGAAAAAATGCTAAAAAGATGCTGTTATTATCATTTTATTTTTCCTGTGTGGCGATTCTCTTGCACCTTAGTGGAGGAGCCGCCCCTGCTCGGGATGATTTTTATTGAACATATGTAGCTCTTATTAAAGAAAAGGCTGAGGACCTCTCTTCTATACTTTTGAGCTATTGTTTTACAGTTCTTTTCTACTAATCATTGCCCCAACCCCTGAACTTCTACGAAGACCTGCAGTTTCTTTATAGCTTTTTCCTGTCTTGCTCCAATCTTTTGGGGAACTTTACGGAGCCTGTTTGAGTTGAAAAAAATCAATAAATTGCCCCTGTTAGTGATGCTGTATGGTACTGCACTCCCTTTGAATCAAAGACTTGCTTTCCAACACTAACCAAGGTTTCTTCTCTTGTCTCTCCACTTTACCTCCACCTTTCTCCTGTATTTCTGGTCTGGCGTCACTCGCTGCAGGCTGGGAAGCGCAGTCTGCCAGACAGCGACAAAGCCATTCTCGACATCCTTGAACACGACCGCCAGGAGGCGCTCGAGGACCGCCACGAGCTGGTGAACAAGATCTTTAACCTGCAGGAGGAACTCCGCCAGGTGGAGGAGCTACGAGACAAGGTGAGACAAAACATCTGCTTAAAAATCATAATAGCCTTTATTATCTTAATGTTCCAATAACTCACTTGCAGCCTGATTCATCAACCCTATTTGCGCTCGCAAAGGGCCAGATTCTGAGAATCTGGCCCTTTGCGAGTGCAATTTTTGCATTTGGGATTCATCATCCAAAATGCAAAAATCGCTATTTAGAAACTCGCAAATTTGCGAGGAATAGCATTTAAGGAATCTCTATTAGAGATTCCTTAAATGCTATTCTTGAAACATTTTAAAATTGCGAATTCGCAAATTTCGGCCGCTATTTACCGCGAGGTCAAACCTCGTGGTAAATAGCGAAAACTTAGAAAAATGCTTTTAAAAGCATTTTTCTAAGTTGCATGTTACACACACACATGTCTTTAGGACATGTGTGTGCGCAACACTTGTTGAAATGTGCATTTAAGGGGTGCTACAGGGTGTCCTTTGGACACCCCTGGCACCCTTCAAATCGCTATCTTATTTGCGATTAACAAATTGCTAATCGCAAATAAGGAATACTCCCCATTCATTCCTATGGGCCTTTTGGCCCATAGGAATGAATGGGGAGTTATTCCTTATTTGCGATTAGCAATTTGCTAATCGCAAATAAGGAATCTGTAGAAATCGCATTTAATTTTGCGATTCCTACATAAATCCCGTTTTGCGAGTCTGTAATAGCGATTCCTTATGAATCGCTATTTCAGACTCGCAAAACGGGGCTTCCATGAATCTGGCCGTTGGTCCCAAGAGGCTGGAATATCACTTTAAAGAAACGTATGATGTTGATTTTTTTTCTCAAATTTTTTTAATGATCAATAAGTGAAAGCCCATTGTGTGATATATGTTTAGGAGGACCACTACACTCCAGGTCATTCCGGACTCAGTTTAAAGTCCTAGGTTTTTCGTTGATAACTCAATGCATTTTGGATGTTGTAGTCTTGTTTTGCTTCCTTTGAACTACTTAGACAAAGACACTTGAAAACAATGGTTTGCATGTGAAAAGTTCAGGCTTGGAGAACATCGCTTGGAGTGAGGAGGTTGCCATACTCATGTTGTTGCTAGGGCTTGCTGAGGGCCTGTTGATTAGTATATAGATTTTTTTTAATGTATTTGTTTATGCATTGCACATGCTTTTGGGATTTGTGTGAAATCTACCTTGCAGGTGTTGCCGGCCAGTGAGCAAGTATTATTAAAAACGGCAAATTCAAATGAAGTACTGAATTAAATTGAAAAACAATTATCAATTGCTTTTAAATTGGACCCTAACAGCGATAATCTGATGAGCGATCACTGCTTAATTTCAGGCTGCGGCAGCTCCTCCGCCATGGTGAAGGAGCATCCCCCCCCCCCCCCACCAGCAGCAGCCCAAAAAATTAAAAATAAAACATTAATAAACCGTGTTTATTATCTTTTTATTTTTCTCCAGAACATCGTGTCTAGGGTGCAGGGCCATGGGATGAAAGGCAGAGGAGAAGTGGATGGTGCACTGTTGTCAGTGTGCATGATGGTTTCTCAGGACGGCCAAACCGTCATGCGCCCCGAAGCTGCCTCCAAATCAAGCTGTGTTACTGGGTTGGATAACAGCAGGGTTAGGCTTCCAGTCTACCTAGAAGTGCAAATGCTTCAGCCAATCTTGATGCTGCTGTCAGCATGAGAGCAGTGTCAGGATTGGCTGCAGGGGGTTCTGGGAGCCAGTTGTGCGTGGATACAGAGAGGAGCGTCGGTGGGCAGGTAAGTTCTTTTTATTGGGGTTGTCCATCCTCCCTTCCGTCTGCCCGCCACTTTGCAGGACACTGGCCCTACTGACTTTGGAGCCCTGTGGTTTCTATGCTCCCTTCACTCTAATGCTCCTGTAGTGAAATAAGACATTCCTGTTTTTGCTGCGCACCAAAGATGCAGGAGGGATGTGTTCACTAAAAAATTAACAGCGCATTAGTGAACGGCAGAATGGCTGCTGAAGTAACCGTTCTGTCTTTGACAGCGCATGTGCCACCTGACCTGCACTTCAAGTGACTGTACTCGATTGCTGAGAGATGTACGAGAGATCTATGGACCCCCCCCTTTTCCGCCTTTCAGATGGAGCCCTTGTTGGTGGCTCACTCACGATTTGCCACCTCTTTGCCAGTGCGCCTCCTGATGGCCTCTTTGCCTCTGCAACCATACACATAACATGGTGCAGGTGAAAAGTCAAAGCGATTCCCTTATTTGAACTGGGTCATGACGACTATGCAGATAAGAAATTCTCCCATCAGGGGCAGCTTTAGGCATGTGCACGCTGTGCACCTGCACAGGGCCACCAAACCCCAGGGGCCTCCACGCCAATATATATCCTTAATATAATAATCCTCTGAGGATGGATACATATTTGCGTGGCAGCCCCTGACAGGGATTGGGCGGACTCCGGCTCTGTTCCACTTCCTAACATCCTGACCCCCCCCCTCCTGAGATCCGGGGGGCTCCACCCCACCTGGACCTCCTCTTCCGGGCCCCCTACCTACGCTCCCTGCCCAGGGCCGCCATGAGCCTAGAGCCGCCCCTGCTCCCATTAAATTGTATTACAGAAGGGATTATACAAGCATCTGCGGCCCCTTCTGTAATACTACAGTGCCCCCGGACCACTATATGTTATACAACGCCATACTGTCACATTTTGTGCTGCAAGTCTCAAGAATCTACTGGACAATCTTTTTTTACCCTCCTTGGCCCCTGCTCTTCCAGTTCCTCCCCCCCAAAAACTCATCAAAGACTTTTTTCATCCCCTTGCCTAGTATTCCCGTATTAATTAATTTTATTTTAGGCTTTTGAATTCTGTATGTGATTACAATGGTAACTACATGATTGCCTTTTTAGTTATATGTATAGGAACTCAAACCTTGATGGTTTTCTTAGTTTTACTTTTTAACGTGATAATTGCGCTAATGTTGATACTCTATAGCAATGGTTTTAATTAACTGCGCTAATTGAATAAAACCTTCAAACTTTCAAGAATCTGCTCAGATCAGTCAGTCAATATTCCTTTATTGCATAATTAATTAAAATCATGACAATATATGTACATAAGCTTAAATATAAATCACGTTTTATCAAAGGAGCGAGCAAACTGTAAAAATTGCAGTCACGAGTATGAGCAGGCTCAAGGATATAGCACATGTATAGGCAAAATTCTAATAAATAACATACAAATTTCAGATTTGTGACCAATGCCTATGGCTAGAAGCCAGATCATTGGCGTCCAAAAGCACAGCTGTGCAAACAGTGCATGTAATGCATATAGTCTTAAACGCGAGCCTAGGTAAAATTGATTTTAAATAAATTACATGAAGGTTTGGGAGTCATACATACTTAAGCTAGCTTTTAACTCAACCCTGTGCAAAGTAGTTTAAATGTGCAAAACAGTGCATAAAGTGCCTGTGGACTGTAGGTCATAGGACAAGTTACTGTCTACTCATGCACTGGGAGAACGACTAGTAAAAACAGTTAAGGGAATCTGCTCAGATGTCATGGTGACACATAAAATTGGTTATGTTATTCTAGATTTTCCCAAAGCTTAATTCCTGGTTGTGTTAAAATTTAGTTCAAGTATTTGATTTAATTTTGTAGGCATCACTCAAATGTTGTTGTTGTAATAATTATAAAATGTGTTCCTTTTTCTCGATGTAGTTTTGATGAATTGAATACAGGCAAATACCAGAAGGAGTATTTTCGTTTTTATTGCAATGCTGCCTTGATAAAGTTGACATTGGATTTATTTCTCGATTCAGTTTATTTCATACCTGATGTGTGAGAAACTGGAACATTTGGTATAATGTCAGGCCTTTCAGTGAAAGGGATAAATAACAATCCGGATTTCATGTTTCTGTATCCCTGAGATTGTCTTTTTATAGCTAACTTGAATGATCCAAATTCAGAAACATTCTATTAAGGATCAGTCACATTTACAGTCACAAGCTGAGAAGGTTGATGCCTTTCTCAATAGCCCTGACTAAGTCAGTGGCGACCTCTGCCTTTCCTGCAGGGGGTTATCTTTATTCAGAATTTTCTGCAGATCTTCATTTCCTTGCTTTGCTGCTCTTCATCTGTTGGCCTCTGCAACAGGAGGGATTTCAGGAATATGATTTCCTGCAGTTCCCTCAGTCGGCTGTCAAGGATTCACTAAAAGGAGCCCTATATATATCAATAATTAGAAGGAATTTAGGATAAAGGTGAGTGGTATCAGGATGATGGACAGCATCATTACCCAGCCTGATTTAGGTGTAACTCTAGGATCAATGTGTCAACAGGTGGGAATAAAAAAAGGTACTTCTAGCACATTTGTCTGACTTAGAAGGAATATCATTAGAATGGGAGTTTTCCTGCATCGTGACACACCAAGCCGCCTTGAAATCGAATCACCTGCATTTGAAGGTTTAATGAACTCACACGTATTCCGATTTTTAGGTAATATCACCATGTCCCATTTCCTACAAATATATGTGTTTTTGGTTGCTTTTGTACATTCATTCCTGACTTGGAGATGTAGATACTTAGTGGGTTACCCACATTTGCAAGGTGGAGTGGTGTTGTAATCTTCCTCTCTTCCCCCTTTGGTACTTTCTTCTCTCCCCTGCCTCTTCCTCCCTCTTGTAACGTTCCCCTAGAGTTCACTGTAGAATGTTGGATAGCCTGTGAGTTGCGGAAAGTGGATGACAGAATAAAGGCGCTTGTACTCACCATGCTTCAGAGCACTTCTTTATTGCAACACTGGCGACGAATTGGCGAACGGGGCCTTCTATGCTGGAGCATACTATCAGGGTGATGTCAAATTAAATTGATTTGACGGAGCACAGGTTATCCCTTGGGAAGATGAATTGCCAAGGGGGCATATTGTATTGACTCTGTTCAATACTGTAATGCCACAGAGGAGGGAGTGCCATGAGACACTGGGGATGTAGTATTCTCATGCAGCCCTATTCCCATGTTAAGTACCAAATCTGTCTCAGACAGCGGAGGATTTCTTTGGACATTTGAGTGGCCCCACAACCCCACTTCCCCCTCTGAACAGACCACCAAACAGAAAAAGTCAAGTGCCCATATTGGCAGGGCAAAACCGCAATCGGGCACACCTGGCCCAGGAAGAGAGGCAAACGCCTTGGGGTCTGTTGATTTTGAGGAGGTATATATTAGACTTTCAGTAATCATACATACCCATCAAAGTCATATAAGCCTGATCAGAGACCGTCTGGATTTAATAGAATCTCACCTTGCATCTACGCTCAAAACGTACACCCCACTTGACACTGAGACTATTTGCCCTGCAAATCTAATTGTGCTGGATGCCACAGTGAGGCGACCTAATAGTATGGTGGTTAATCATCGTCAGGAACTAGTAATCTTACAGCCTGTGTCTTATCATCTGCCCTGGTGTGAGTGGCCTACAAAGCATTTGGGAGTAAAGCATATGGGGGGGACTGTTCTGCAGCTGTAAGTCCATCATGTATATCTGACCCTCAGGCACAGACTCCTACCCTGTTAAGCTCTCCTCCCACCCAATGTATTACACAAGCTCTGTGCCCCTCCTCCTCAGGACCATAGAGAGTCACTTCCCTCCGCCCAAAGGCTGCATCTCGACCTCTGACCCCAGGGGTAGAAGAATCAACTCATGTACTTATTCTCTATGTTAAATATTGGTACTCTTCTAAAGGGGGGCTGGGTGGTCATGAATGTGATAATAATATTATGGTTTGATGGGTGGGATGGTTAAGTTAAATTTCAGTTCTCGTGATATCGCAAAGCGTTTGATCCGAGGCTTGCCTTCAATAGATGTACAGGGTTTAGGAATTAAGGTGCTACAACTTGGCTTTATTTACCCTCTTAGAGTTGTACAAGTGAGATGGGGTCCTCTTCTCTCTGTTTTGAAGGCTTCACTCCCCTATTAGGATTCCCATGTTGTCATTACAGTTGAGTAATAAATTTCAGCCCTGGAAGATCTGGGTTGTAATGATTGACGTAGCTCAGTTGCTGGGACTCCTGTGCGGTTCACTGAGTGGTCTGTCAGTGATGGGGGGCAAACATGGTCTCAGTTACTGAAGATGGTCCTGACCTCATAGAAATTAGTGAGTGGATTATCACTGGACTGGGTAAAAAAAGGGATAATGGGGCCTGAATAAAATAAATCTCAGACATCCAGATTGTGGGTTTACAGGAGTTGTGGGATCCAGACCATTTGTTTTACCTGGATCAACTACACCTATAGCCATAGGTAGAGCAAAGGGCGGTTTGCTCACTGTAATATCCCTCATTTGTAAAGCGCACTACATACCCGCGAGAGTCTCAAGGCGCTGGGGGGGGGCTCTACTGATAGAACAGCCAGGTCTTGAGTATCCTCCTGAAGGTCAGCAGGTCCTGGGTCTGTCGTAGGCTTAGTGGGAGGCTGTTCCATGTCTTCGCGGCAAAGTGGGAGCAGGATCTCCCACCGGTGTTTGTTCTTCGGATGCATGGGACGGTGGCGAGTAAGAGGTCGGCGGAGCGGAGCTGGCGGTTGGGGATGTAGAAGGATAGCTGTCTGTTGAGGTTGGCTGGGCCGGTCTTGTGGAGTGCCTTGTATGCGTGGGTGAGGAGCTTGAAGGATATCCTCTTAGGGTAGAATCCAGTCATGGTAAGCTACTGGTTGCTCAGTTAGATTTTGAGGGTTTACAGAGTATTTAGTTAACACATTTTTATAACGCTTTTGGGAAGGAACCCGCCACTGAGCATTTGCAGGTGCTAAGATCCTTTCTACAAGCATTTGAGCAGAAATTTAAGTTACCTTATTCAGTTTGGGTAGTTATAATTGTGAGACCCACTTCGATGTAGACCAGAGCTGGGGCATTCATTTTGAGCACTCTGTTGAAGGAAGTATGCTTGATGACATGCTTGCAGACTTTAACTTGATGTCTACTACAAATCGCTTAGAAGGAGACATTATTCCTACTTTTAAGGGTAGGGGTGCTGATACTGTGCTTGATTGATTATATGTTAATTTCAGCTCACTTAGCTCAGTTTGTGCATAGTTTTAAGGTTCATTGCTCTGAGTTTAGTGACCATAACCGGCTTAGATTATTTCTGGAGTGGGGTAAGTCATTTGATTCCAGCATAAACATGGGCACTATGAACACTGACATTGTACCACAAGACCAGGCACAGATTAAGATAGAGTAAGACCCTACTTCACTAATTTTTTAATAACCTATATCCAACTTGTGGCTTCAATATTTATTTCTGTATGAAGGACTCCATGAATGATTAACTTCTCCTGAGTCCTTTCAGTAGGATTAGCCAATGGATTGTAAATACCCTTAGGGATACTGGTAGTAAGAGGGTAGTAAGAGGGTAAGCACAGGGGAGAGGTGGTTTTATTCCTGCTGTTCCAAGCCCATCAAAATCTACTAATGACAATAAAGAGTTTCCCTTGAGATAGGGATAAGAACGTAAGCAGAAGAAAGGAATATAAGCAGGCCTTGTTATCTCGGAAAAGTCAAATTAAAGAAAGAGTATGGGAGGAACTCTTGGACCCTTACATACTAAGTAACAGTGGAAAGTTTTGGCAAATTATTAATCGCCCCTTTTTTCGGGTGTAGCAAACAGCATAGTAACATGAGCAAATATACCCATAAGTATGGGTTAAGCATTTCTTAAGGATCTTTGGTAGTTTAGCGGAGGTTCCTTCAACACCACCCACAGGCTTTGTGAGGGGGCATCACTCTATATGTTTTACCGAGCAAGAAGTTATGGAAACCATGGCAAAGAATAAGGCACCAGGGTTTGTGGAACCCGCAAAGAACTATCGAAAGAAATCTATTAGCCAGATCAATAGCCTCTGTCTTTGATATTTCGAAATGACTGGGAGGAAAGCCCATACAGGCTATGGTTAAAGTTTATTACAAATTGTTCATCGCTGGCTACGGGATTGACTTATGGGGCCACCAGGAATATGGAGAGATTAGCATGTGGAAAACTACTTCATTAGAAGATTGTTGTCAAACCCACAGTCGATAGCCACTGGAAAAATTCACGAAGAATTGGGGCTGGAGTATATCTCTGAAACGCTGTCCCTCACTCCTTTAGTCAGATGGTAAAAAATCTGGTCAAGCTCAGAGTTAGGGTTGAATCACTCTATTATCAGGGACGGTCTTTCCTTGGAAAAAGGCCACACTATCCCTTGGCTTCATTATATTAAAGACTCTTTTGAGAAACTGGGGTGGTCAGCCATATATGGATCACCAAAAAGGATTATTAAAAAAGATTTATCCTGGATTAAAAAACATTTCATATTAAGAGGCAACGCTTATAGAGAAGCTAGAGAACTTCTGAACCCCTCTGTTAGGGCCCACCGTTTGTTAATAACTGGTACTCGCTTGAAGCCTTATCTGAATGTGGTTACTATTCCCCATGATTGCTTTCTGTTAACCCGCTTTAGATTACATGTATTACATTGGCTCATTGGGGAGCGACAAGGCATACATAATCTGGAAGACCATGGGGCATCGTTCCTGTGATAATTTTTCGATCCAGGACACAATGCATTTTGTTACATTTTGTGATCATTACAGTCCCCTGCGACACAACTATATTTTACCATTATCTATACTACTATTATAAAGAGAGAACTTGCACCTTTTGGCCAGGTAAACTCGGCAACCACAGCGCCAATCTACACACCCGATACATCATAGAAAACGTCAGGGTGTGTAGATGAGTATAGGCTATAAACATTTTCAAAATAAACGTTATTTAAAAAGATATATTTTTTTAAAAAGTAGTCCCCCAAAGTAGCGCCGACCACGACGTGCGTGGTCACGTCAGGAGCAGGGAGCGTTGGACTGAGGAGCGGAGGCAAAGGTAAAGCAGCTGGGGCAGGGGGCAGGGGTCGGGGCAGGCGGGGGCCGGGGCAGGCGGGGAACGGGCCGGGCGATAGCTGCACTTATCATTTCTCTCGATGTGTGGATGACGAGTCAGTGCAGCTATCGGCACCAATTGCAGCGCTATTGCAGAACATAACTATTACTAGAAATACCCAGGGTGGGTGGATGAAGGAACCCGTGGAGAAGTGAACGGATGGAGCAACGAGTGTGTGAAGGAATGTTTTAATGAACATCTGAATGAATACATATGAATGAATGAAGCAACATGCGAGTGTCTGCATGTATCAATCTGTGCGCTAATGATTGAAATAATTGCCTGCGTGAATGAATGTGTTAATGGACACACATGAACATGTAAATGAACCAGTGTGTGCACCACGCTAACGAGGGGTTCCAGCATTCTTAAGGGGGTTCATTGCACAACCATAGTGCAAGAGATGCCCACCCACCTGAAGCCGAGGGGTGGCCTGTCTCCAAGGTCATGACCTTGAGGATGAAGGCTCGCTGAGGAGGACGGAAGTGGAGGACGTGGGGTGACCTTCTGTAATGTGACTGGTGCTCACGTAAAGCGCTACAATCCCTTCGGGTGGAGTTAGCGCTATGTAAAGCTGCAACAAACATACAAAGTACCTGATTTAAACCTGATACATGCCCCCTCGCCAGTAGCAAGGCCAGGGGGCATGTGGCTCGGATGGCATCAGGCGGGCACCTCGTAAATAAATAAATGGAGGCGAGGGGCTCCCCCCGTGGCCCCCCTTCCCTCCCCGCGCCCGACACCCCCTCCTCTCATGCACCTGCTGGAGCTCGGTGGTTCGGGGCTCGGATACACAGCCTGCTGGCAGGATGAATGCCCAGTCAGTCAGACTGGCTCGGGTGACAACCGAGGGAGGGAAGCTCATGACCAATACCCGGATAGCTCCCCGTGGGGTGAGTGCCAGGGCGGCCCTAAGAAAGTACACACAACCAGAGGTACATGCTACAGGCCAGCCAGGCAGACGCACACAGCCAGAGAAGAGGTAAACACTGCAGACAACCAGACAGGCAGGCACACACAGCCAGAGGTACACACTGCTGACAACCAGACAGGCAGGCACACACAGCCAGAGGTACACACTGCAGACAACCAGACAGCAGGCACACACAGCCAGAGGTACACACTGCAGACAACCAGGCAGGCACACACAGCCAGAGGTACACACTGCAGACAACCAGACAGGCAGGCACACACAGCCAGAGGTACACACTGCAGGCCAGACAGGCACACACAGCCAGAGGTACACACTGCAGACACCCAGACAGGCAGGCACACACAGCCAGAGGTACACACTGCAGACAACCAGGCAGGCACACACAGCCAGAGGTACTCACTGCAGAGAACCAGGCAGGCACACACAGCCAGAGGTACACACTGCAGACAGGCAGGCAGGCACACACAGCCAGAGGTACACACTGCAGACAACCAGGCAGACACACACAGCCAGAGGTACACACTGCAGACAACCAGGCAGGCAGGCACACACAGCCAGAGGTACACACTGCAGACAACCACACATGCAGGCACACACAGCCAGAGGTACACACTGCAGACAACCAGGCAGGCACACACAGCCAGAGGTACACACTGCAGACAACCAGACAGGCAGGCACACACAGCCAGAGGTACACACTGCAGGCCAGACAGGCACACACAGCCAGAGGTACACACTGCAGACAACCAGACAGGCAGGCACACACAGCCAGAGGTACACACTGCAGACAACCAGGCAGGCACACACAGCCAGAGGTACTCACTGCAGAGAACCAGGCAGGCACACACAGCCAGAGGTACACACTGCAGACAGGCAGGCAGGCACACACAGCCAGAGGTACACACTGCAGACAGGCAGGCAGGCACACACAGCCAGAGGTACACACTGCAGAGAACCAGGGAGGCACACACAGCCAGAGGTAAACACTGCAGACAGGCAGGCAGGCAAACACAGCCAGAGGTACACACTGCAGACAACCAGGCAGACACGCACAGCCAAAGGTACACACTGCAGACAACCAGGCAGGCAGGCACACACAGCCAGAGGTACACACTGCAGACAACCAGGCAGGCACACACAGCCAGAGGTACACACTGCAGACAACTAGACAGGCAGGCGCACACAGCCAGAGGTACACACTGCAGACAACCAGGCAGGCAGGCAGGCACACACAGACAGAGGTACACACTGCAGACAACCAGACAGGCAGGCACACACAGCTAGAGGTACTCACTGCAGAGAACCAGGCAGGCACACACAACCAGAGGTACACTCTGCAGACAACCAGGAGGAGGAGCGACAGGAGGAGCGGCGTACAGGCGGGGAGGAGCAGCTGAGGATAGGCGGTGAGGAGCAGCGGACAGGCGGTGAAGAGCAGCGGACAGGCGGTGAAGAGCAGCGGACAGGCGGTGAGGAGCGGCGGACAGGCGGTGAGGAGCGGTGGACAGGTGGTGAGGAGCAGCGGACAGGCGGTGAGGAGTGGCGGACAGGAGTGGTGAGGAGCAGCGGAGGACAGGCGGTGAAGAGCAGCGGACAGGCGGTGAAGAGCAGCGGACAGGCGGTGAAGAGCAGCGGACAGGCGGTGAGGAGCGGCGGACAGGCAGTGAGGAGCGGTGGACAGGTGGTGAGGAGCAGCGGACAGGCGGTGAGGAGCGGCGGACAGGAGTGGTGAGGAGCAGCGGAGGACAGGCGGTGAGGAGCAGCGGACAGGCGGTGAGGAGCAGCGGACAGGCGGTGAGGAGCGGCGGACAGGCGGGGAGGAGCGGTGAGGAGCAGCGGAGTACAGGCGGTGAGGACCGGCGGACAGGCGGAGGTAAGTGAAGCAGCCACGGGTGCGCTCACGGGGCGGGCGGGGGCCCTGAAGCCTGATTGCTCCCGGGCAAGGTCGGGACGGGCTGCTAGTTTAAAGGAAAGGGATTCTGGCAAGTAAGGCCAGCCCTGATCTATCTTCAAACGCTAGTGAATCCTTATGTTTGTTTCAACATGGCTAGCTTTCTGTCAGGTGCCCTTAGATGTAGGAAAACAAGTCTGAGATGTGGAAGTCAGTAGTGAATTCGAGAAGTTTTTTAATTTGGATTTTAAGATTAATTAAAGTTGTTTATTGCAATAGTTTTAAACTTATTTATTGCCTCTGAATTGTATACGTGTGATGCTTTTATGGTTTTTATTAACCAAATAAAGTATTTCTGTCTATGACTATGTCTGTGAGTCAGTGTTCACCTGGTTGTGGTTGAACGGAACAACATTGGTGTTCTGCTTCCTTTGCTGTTGTGCAAGTATTTGAATTTGAATTTAATATAATAGCTAGATATCTCAATGCATGTTTATGTATAGATTCATCTTAAACGATTAACGTGGGGGAGGGTCCTAGGGAATGTTTAAAGACCAAGCCACAGACTCTTTCCCATATACAACACTCTTTTCAACAAATAAATTTGGTGGTCTACATGGGGGAGATGAGACTAAATTACCAAATCACACAAAGAGTACTACAAAGACCCTAGACGCAAAAAGCAAAGACCTTTGCGAACAGTAGGATTTCCATCAATGATCAGAGTGGTCAGTGTCATCATTTGGATATCCTTCCTTTCCACCACTACACCTCTAGACCACAGAGGAGAGTCATGTGGATCGGTTTTGGGCCAGGTCACAAAGATCACAACGGGAGCAAGTAAAGAAGAGACCACTTTTTCACATATTAATAAACATCAACAGTGGATGATGGATTTTTTGAGCAATAGAATTTGTTGTGCAGTGCGTGTTAGTGAAGTTAAAAAGGAGAGGTGCCTTTGCAGAGTGGTGGAGAAAGGGGCAGTGGCCTCAGACCACCTCTCAGCAATCCCACTGTGTGGGGCTTACTGGAGGTAAAAGGGGACCTTGTTGGCCCCTAAGGACCCTCACCAGCGAAGGGGACTTTATCCCCTATACAACAGCTCTTCAGAAGTAAGCATGGGCGAATTTTGCGAATTTGCGATCCGCGAATTTGCGGTTTTGCGAATTTGAGATCTGCAAAATTCACGAATTTGCGGATCTTTGGATTTTTGCGTGTTCGCTGGGTTTTTTTGCGTGTTCGCGGGGTTTTTTGCGTGTTCGCGGGGATTTTTGCGTCTTCGCGAGCTGCTTGCATAGCGAAGTTACCCATGCAGTCGTTTATGGGAGAGGGAGAGAGAGAGAGATGGATAGATAGATAGATAGATAGAGAGAGAAAGAGAGGGAAAGAGAGAGGGAGAGAGAGAACGAGAGAAAGAAAGAGAGGCCGCATCTCTGAAGGGCCAGATTCCTGAGTTGCCCCTACAGAACATACAGCTTTTTATTTTTAGCAAAATGCATATGAAAATTGTGCTGTAAAGGTCTCTTTTAATTTAACCCCTCCTGACAACTCAAAATGGGTGTATTTGCCATCCTTTCCCTTCTTCCTGTTTTTTATATATGTAAGTGCTTCCTGATGAGGTTTAATTCCTTGGACAGGTGCCTCGTTGCCTACTTGTAACTATTCTCTGACCCTGCTTCAAGGGTCAGAGCAGGGTCAGAGAATAGTTGCAAGTAGGCAACGAGGCGCCAGGAAGCAATTAGCAGCAGGTGTCCAAGTTGAATTTAATTTGTTTGTAACCCTTTTGTAAAAGGTTACAAAGAAATTAGGTTCAACTTTTGCACCTGCTGCTGTAACCCTTGCTTGGCTGAAAATTCGTCCCCGCTGATTCGCGGATTTTACCGCGATTTCGCAAGATTCACGGATCGCGAAATCACGGAAAATCCACAAATTCGCCCGCGATACGGATTTTACGCCCACCCTTAGTCAGAAGGCGCATTTGCAGAGTGGTGGAGAAAGGAGGCAGGGTCTGGTTGCGAGTTGCCGCTTTTTTTTCTTCCATTTTTTAGGAAGGGGGGCCTCACACTGACTAATTCTCAGAAATCCCAAGAGATTTTATTTAGTGATAATAATATATTGAGTTATAGTGGAGTTATCCACAACTCCATTCACCGGTCGTTCGAACACAGCAGTGGGTGCCTCCGTCAGGTGGGTGAAACCTTCTTGCCTCGCTAGCACAGTAAACACACGGAGCACTTCGGGACAAGTCAACATGATGGCTTTATTTCGGCAAATGCATTTCGGTTAATTGTACCTTCTTCAGTGCCAAGCCTCTAGTTAGTCCTCTGCTCAGCCCCCAAATTTGACATACTTCTAAGCACCTCATTGGCGGGGCTTCAATCAGTTCAAAGCGGCAGTTCCTCCAATAGGACACAAGAACGGAAGCAGCTTGAACTCCATGTTCCATAATGCACACTGACTAATTCTCAGAAATCCCAAGAGATTTTATTTAGTGATAATAATATATTGAGTTATAGTGGAGTTATATATAGTTATATCCCTGTTACTCTCATTTTAGCCAAGTATAGCTTCATGTTATGTATGCCCTCTGCCAAAATCATCAGCTCCTGCTTCCGACTATATGCTTAAAAAACCTTGTCTACTCCCACCCATTTCCACCACCCTCTACGTACGTTCAGGAAAAAGGCTTTCTCTAGAAGACTCATATTAAAATAACAATCTCTGCTATGAGATTGAAGATAACAAATAGATAGGTCTTCCACAAGACAGTGCGCGTGCTGAAGCACGCGATAGATAAAGCACGCAATAGATAAAGCATATTTACAGTTGAAGCATAACTTGTCAGAAGCATGCTAAAAGCAGAAAGGCCATACTCTGAACTTTAGCTCATCTTCTAGCTCACTGCACTGATGAAAATTGATGTTACTTTCCTAGATCAAATCCTCTTAAAGATACAGCGGAAATATATGTATGTGTGGGTGTGTGTGTGTGAGTATGTCTTCTTTGATGTGTGATCTATTGTAACAGTTTTTTTTTTAAATAAAAGGAAACCTCAATTCAAAGAATTATTAGGTCTATATATTGATAATTTGTTTACTTTATGTTACGCTTATTCTCAAAATGTAAGGTGATCTAGCTGCCCCTTCCAGGCTACATAAGATTATATCATGCCGATATATCAGTTTGGAACCTCCACTGTGGGTTTGACATGTGTAGCATTTATCTGGCTTTTGTGTCTTTCAAGTTGAATGTTACACTACTGAGTTTATTGGAAGCAGAAATAAAACCTAGTATGAATGGGCCATTAATGGGCTACATATGTTGAACTCTGATTTAAACTATGGCCCGAATTTATGAACATTTTGTGCCACGAAAGTGATGAAAACAGGTGCAAAGAATTGAATTAGGATTTACTTTCCAGCGCAAAACCTTCTTTGCTCTGGAAAGTTTGCCTAAATTAAAGTAATATAGTGCTATGTGTTATTTTGTGCTACTTTTTGCATCAAGGGGCATATGCATAAATATATAGACTTATTGATAGATAAATAGGGCTATATTTCACTGAGTGTTTCTAAGTGAAAATTAAGTAGATAACGAGAGCGAAACTTGATGTCACTCAGAACCCTCCATCTGTACATCATCATTCCCATGCATCTACCTATGGTTTTTTGCACAAATTCATATCTAAAAAAACTGAACAGAGAGCTTTGCATCAAATATTTATGCTTCCTCGAGGCAAACTTATCTTGGAGAAACACTTTCTTTTCTTCAAACTTTTCCAACATTTCATGTGCTCTACTGTACGCACACGTACAAAGTTGAAAAACTTTTAAACTATGTTTAAGCATAGTATTCTGTGCTAGGAGGCTATCCTTTCAGTACAAAACGTATGCTAGAGTTTACACATACACGCTGGAACTATGGTGCAATTTTGTGTGTCTGGCGCAAGGCTGCCTAAGTTGCCCCAGCACAGGACAAGAGTGATACAGTGCCCCATTTTAGCAGAAATTAATATGTTTTGTTATCTTCCTTTAATGGCACGCAGCACAGTACCACAAATATGGTTTAAGATTTAGAGGACAGACTCTGGAGTAGATGAGAGGCGTGTGAGAAATTGGGCTGTTGTTTGAGGAGGGTGTGAGCGGTTCTCAGGCAACAGCCACAATCCCTGCCATGGTAAAATCACAAATTTAACTTGTGCTTAACCCACTGGTAGCTTGGCACAAAAGCAGTCAGGCTTTATTTAGAGGCAATGTGTAAAGTATTCATGCAGCACACAAAACAGTAATAAAGTGAAAGCACAACACAAGACAAATCCCATACCAATTTAGAAAAATGGAGTACATTTTAGTAAATCATTTTTTCACCAAAACGACAAAAATCCAATTAATCGAGAGATATGCAATTTTAACGATTGAGGTAAAAATAGTGCTTAAAAGCACAATGCACCAACTGTGGTTATCTGGTTGCGCCGGACTGGGACGAAGTCACAAGGTCAGGCTGACCGTGATGGAGTGTGGGCAGGATATAGGGACCAAGATAAGCCAGCTGAGAATTGCATCTTGCATCCTTGATGCGGGGCGGTGCGCCATACAGCAGCAGTTCTGAGATGTGAAGGGAGGCCCTGAGTATAGATACATTGTGCAGCATCAGTTCCAATGAGTGATGTGCAGTCCTGCGTCAGTTTGCGTTGCACTGCGTCGGTCCTGATGAGGGGCTGTGAGGCCAGGTCCATGCCAAGCTGCTCCATGCTGCACCAGTTCAATGAAAAGCTGCAATGTGATTTCCTGCTTCAGGTTGCTTCATGATGCCCTGATTCTGGTGGGGCCACAGCTGGACTGGCAGACCACCTTTAATCCAACTTCCAAGTGTCCAGGACTGGGGAGGCACCACTTGAAGAGGTCAGGACTTACAGCAGGCAGAGTCCAGGTGCAGGGTACAAGGTGGTTGGAGCCTTTTTTGTCTTGAGGCTCTGATCAAGTGGTCATCCATCTAGCCTTGGAGTCAGCCCGATGGTCCTGGGTTTAAGGTGCAGCCCCAATCCTTCTTAATCAGGCCTCAGGGCAGCAGAACAGTCCTTCTTGTAGAAGAGCAGCAGGTAGCAGAGCAGCTGGTCATCCCTTCTTGCAGCAGAGCAGCAGGGCAACAGATCAGTCCTTCTTCTGAGTCCTCCACAGGTCCAGAGTGATCTGAAGAGTGGGTCTGCGGGTCCAATATTTATAGCTGCTACCCACTTTGAAGGAGAAGTTTCAGGAGTTTCCCCCAGCAGAGGAAGTTCCTGCCTCCCTGCACTGGACCCAGTCTGTCTGGTACACAATAGACTAGTGTGAAGTCCTTTGTGTGTGAGTTGAGCCAGTGCTTTTGAAGTGCAAGTGGGGTAGGTGACAGCTTCAGCTACCTCTATCAAGTCAATGACGACCCATCCTGCCAACACCATACCCTCTATTGAGATGCTGTCTAGGAGGAATACACAAAATGCCACCTACACTCATGTGACCCAGGAACAGGTTGCAAATAGTTAGGGCAAGGAATTTCAGCATTCTAAATATGGCATTTTCAGAATTATGACTTAAAATTCAACTTTACCAAGAGGATTTTAAATTACAATTCCTCAGACACTAAACTTGACTTTCCTTCCTGCTCTCAATTAAACGTTAGCACTTAATACATGTAAAAAGTAACCCAGGTATCCTATGGGAACTGTAGGTCTCATAGTAGTGAAAAATGTATTTGGGAGTTTTACACTACCAAGACATGTAAAACATAGAAGTACATGTCCAGCTTTTTAATTACAATGCACCTTGCCCTATGGGCTGTTTAGGGCCTACCTTAGAGGAGACTTATATGTATTAAAAGGGAATTTTAGGCTTGGCAAATGGTTATATTGCAAAGTCGAATTAGCAGTTTAAAACTGCAGGCAAGCTACACTGGCAGGACTGAGACATGTTTTACAGGGTTACCTAAGTGAGTGTCACAGTAAGAGCTGCATGCACACTAGTAGCACAACTAAGGAAAAAAGATAAAACTATAAGGGTGAGTATAGAACTGCCTAGAGGATGCAAAAAACTTTTTTTATTGGCTTGCTCTCACTGGCAGGATTAAAAAGAGCAGTACAATGAGTAGTATAGATGTAAAACTACTCAGAGTTCAGGTCAACATGTTTCAGCCATCCGATCAATATTATGTAGCATTGGCTTCCTTCAGGACCAAAATATGATATTTAAACTAGTGCTGCTGCTACATAAGCTGTAGTGAGTAAAATATAAAGATAATACAACACCAGTAATCCTGCGCGCCGATATCAGGTATCACTGGGAATATATGTAAATATGAGAGAAAACAGGGAAAGAGAGAAAAACAAAAACATCACACATTTTGTTGTACATCTGCTACTAACATATTACTAAATATCATATTGTCAGAAGCCAATAATATTATATTTAAGCAATTCACACTTACCCTCAAAAGTAGGATAAATCACCTCACCTCTACCTGGCAACAGCTCAGGGAAGGGGGCCCTGCTCTGTAGGGACAAAATTCAACGTCACACCTAGCCATTGTGTAGGTGGACCTTTATAAGTATTCAAGTGTGTGCATAATAGTATACTGTGCCCAACCAAATTTGAAGATTTTAGTTTTTTTATGTACAAAACAACAAACTTAAGGTTTAATTTAGTATGTTGGAAAATCCAACTATGTTCCCCAGCTAACAGTACTCAAACGGTTATTCCTCATAGTGCTGCTGTACCATAAGCTCAGCCATGTGTCGGAGTTAATTCTGCAGGCATGTCCATGGGTGCACTCCTCTTTAGGACCAATGGTCTTCCTGAAGACCACACTGAGATTGGTGGTGGAACATTCATTGGAAGACTGGTGTGGCCTTCACAACATGTTTTTAAACCATTGAGCAAATACCAGAGGCCAGATTGATTGGTACTACAAAGTTTCCTCATTTTGGGTGTACATTTGCAGTAGCGTCATTTGATGGTGGACATTCTGCCAGCAGTGACGGATATTGTGGATGTTTTACCAGACTGTTAATGTAATAGAAGAATTCTACACATGGAGATTAGTTGTACTTTGATGGAAAAAAACACTAGTGATAATTAAATGTTATGTGTAGGTGAGTGACGCTCAATTTCACAGAGAAACTCCTGTCAAGTTCCCCACCACAAAAAAAAGAATGCAACCCGATTAGGGCCTGGCTCGGCTATTGATACATATTTGTTAGCTGAGCATTTGATAAAGCAACAGCAATTGCCGTGTTTTTTTATTTTATTTTTTGTTACATAATTTTTATTGAAGATAAAGAACACAGAAATACAAATATAATATTTCGTTCTGATAAATATATGAGTATACAGTTATATAATAATAAAATCTGTGAACAAGTGAGCTAAAGATATGAGAACAGAAGATTGCATACATTTGTAGCAACACTCTTAAAAAACGACTAATAAATAGCACATAAGTATTATAGGACTGAACTTTTAACTTAAAAAATACTGTGTACCTGTGAAAATATGGGAGGGTAAACTATATTTAGAAGATTTTATTATAAAAAAAGAAAGAAAAAAGAGAAGGGGTATGAAAAAGTTAGGAATAGAAAGAGACGAAGATAGGGAGAAGAAAAGAAAAAGAAAAGAAAGAGAAAGTATTGAATATAAAAGATGAAATTATAGAGATGGTGAGTTTGATGACAGATAAGTAGTGAACGGTAGCCATAGTAGATCAGATTTAATCTGTAAATGAATTGCAGCATGGGATACCGAAGCAATTCTATGCTCATCACAGATTAAATTCCACCAGAGTAAAAAAAATAACTTAGAGTTGTCTTTCCTGGATGTTAATATAACCTTAAAAGCAACAGCAATAAATGTGTCAAATAAAATTGACTTGGAGGAAATTTGTTCAAAATCCTCAGACAGAGTACCTAAAAATACAATATGGATCTTAAGTTGAATTCTATACGAAAAAATCAATAGATATTTTGACCCAACAGTTTTTCAAAAAGCATGAACCTTAGGACAGTAGTAAAGTAAGTGTATTAAAGAACCTTCAGCAGTAAAACATGACCAACAAGACGGTGAGAGTGATTTGTTGAATTTATGTAGAAGAAGGGGAGTAATACCAACACTATTATAAATAAAATATAGGGATTGTGTGATATTTGCAGCTTTGGATGTCTTGAAGATTTTTTGCCATAATTTATCCCAGTGAGAGATAGACAGTTTTTGGGATAAATCCTGTTCCCATTCTAGCTCAATATTAGATTTATTCAGGGTGTAGATAAAGTCTTATATATGAATGAGGCACTTGCAATAATGTCATGAGATACTTAGTATAAGGGTGTATCTGATGTGAATTAAATTGGAACTGGCTGAGGGATAAAATTCTGGTAACAACTCTGGAGTTGAATACATGAATCGAGTAGATTAAAGTTCTCTTGCAATTGATGGAAAGGCAGAATCACATTATCAACCATCATTTGATGGACATAAAAAGGCCCTTTTCTTTCCAATGTTTGAAATAAAATGATGTATGATGAAATTTGATGTATTTGTTATACCATGGTGAGGAGGTTAGGAAAGATTGATATGTGTCAAAATATTTAAAGAAAAGTGTATGTAAAAGGTAATGAGAGTATTTCAAAATTGGATATTTCGAAATAAAAGTACAATTGGCCATGAATACAACATCCTGTAATGAAAATTAATTTAACAATGAACATTCAACAGTGACCCAAGAAGGTTAAGGTAAATCTTGACAATCTTTGGACATAGCATAAAATTGACGAATCAAAAAAGCATTAAGATACAGTCTAAAATTAGGGAATCAAACCCCCTCCTCGGTTTTGGGACAAATTAATTTGGATAGGGCATTGCGTGCACGTTTATTATTCCATAAAAACTTAGTACATATAGATTTATTCCGTGTAAAATAATAGTTGGGGATTTTGAATGGTAACATTGACAATGTGAAAAATACCTGGGGAACAATCATCATTTTAATCGTATCTAGTCTGCCCCACCAAGATAAAAATAAAGGAGAACAAGAGGTCAAAAAATTGGTAATTGTAAGTTTTAGAGCAGTAAAGTTATGGGATAATGTATCACGGATATTAGATGAAAACCATGTTCCTAAATATTTAATTTTATGAGGGCATGGTGGAATCAAACATATGTCAATAACATGAAGAATTTAAAGGTAATATCTAAGTCTAGGAAAAATTTCATTTATAGCCAGAAACACTAGAGAATGATGAAATTTCATGTAAAAAGGGGGTTATAGAAGAAACAGATTTGGACATATAAATAAGAATATCATCTGCATATGCAGAACGTTTAATTTGGTGGGATTTCATTGTAAAACCAGTAATAAGGGGGTTATTTCTAATTCATTCAAAGGAGGGGTTCCAAACATAACAAAAAAAGTAATGGGGACAGAGGGCATCCCTGACGTGTACCTCTTTGCAGACAAAAATATATGGGGAAAAAAGACCATTAACAAAAACGCATGCTTTTGGATCTTTATATAATAATTTGACACATGAAATAAACTTTGGTCCAAATCCAAACCCTTGTAAAGTGTGAATCATGAATTCCCAATTTATTCGATCACAAGCTTTTTCCGCATCCAAGGATAATGCGGCTAAGGGAGAGGGATATTTTCCACTAAGAGTGAGAATATTGGAAAACATTCTGGCATTATCAGAAGCTAAACTTCCATTGACAAAACCAGCCTGATCTGGGTTAATGAAAAGAGGAATAGCTTTCTCTAATGGGGTAGCCAAAATCTTTGCAAACATTTTACAATCATAATTGATTAGTGATATGGGACGAACATTTTTAAAGAGGGGTCTTTGTCTGGTTTAGGGATGACAATAATAAGGGCTTCTGAAAAAGAACCACAGGCCTTAGAATTGAATAGGAATGAATTAAACAGTTCTAATAATTTAGGGGCAAAAATTGAAGAAAAGGCTGAAAATAATGCAACTGAGAAGCCATCAGGGCCAGGACCCTTGGATTTTTTCAAGGATTTGAGAGCATCAGATATTTCTTGCAGAGAGATATCCTCCTCCAGTGGTGAGAAGATATCTGGGAGAGCTTTAGGTTTAGGAATATTTTGGAAGAAAGATACAAAATCTTCCAAGGAGGAATTAGTAGTTTCTGTGTATAAGAGATTATAATATGATTGTAATGTATCAATAATATCAGAATCACATGTGAGGAGTTTATTGTACGTTTCTGAGTGGAGAGGGCCAATATTTTTACGTTCTGATTTAATTTTTAAATAATTCGCTAACATTTTTCCTGCTTTGTTTTGGCGTCCGTGAAATTTCGATTTAACCTTAAGAAGAATGTTACAAGCATCCACCGTGGCAATTTTGTTTAGGGTGGATTTAGCTTTAATTAACTCTCGTAGTGAAGAGGAGGATTTGGATGAAAAATATTTATGTTGCAAGGTTTTGATTAGTGTTAGGGTTTCTTTATATATAGCACTCATTAGCTTTTTTTTCTTGGAGGAAAAAGCAATAGTGAAGGCTCTAAACAATGCTTTAAATGCATCTCAATTATTGTGAATTGAGGTATCTAAAAAGTCGTTAAGTACAAAAAATGCATTAATAAAATATGTTGCTTCTGAAATAAAAGTACGATCTGATAAAAGGTGACTGTTAAAATGCCAGTGACCTTGTTTGCATGTAGTGATGGATATATCAATAGAGGTAGAAACGGGAGCATGGCCAAAAATAAAAATAGAACCGATTTCAGATGAGTGGAGGCAAGGTAATAGTGATTTGGAAATTAAAATATAGTCAATACGAGACCTTGTATGGTGTACAGGAGAAACAAAAGTAAATTCTGAGGCATCTGGGTTACATGTTTTCCATGCATCGAATAAAGAACGAGATGAAATGGCAGATTGGAATGATTTGTTGGTTTTATCTGGTTTAAATTTACATTTGGATTTTCTGTTTGAAAAAGGATCTAACCAATTATTGAAATCACCACCAAGCACCACATTAGAGTTAGATATAAATAATAGTTTAATTTTTATAGAATGCCAAAATTCCGGATCCGGTTCAACAGGATAATAAATATTAAAAAAGATAATTTGTAATTTGTTGATGAGAGTGTCAACCAGTGCCCAACGACCATTAGAATCACATTCTGACGATAATATTTGGGCATTGGTAGACTTATGAGACAATATAGCAACACCACCATGACTTTCAGTAGCAGGAGAAAAAACGATTACTTTAACCCATTGGTGTTTCAGCTTAAGAGCTTCTACATCATTACAATGGGTTTCCTGTAAAAAAGCAATGTGGGCATTACGTTTAGCTAAATGAGACAATACCTTTTGACGTTTGACAGGATGACCAAGACCACGCACATTCCACGAGACCACATTAACCATGTTGTTGGATTGGGGGGTACATAAGGAAACAGGAACACAAAATTGCATAATCAACAAAAAAAGAGAAAGTTGTTTGATATGTGGTGAGGAAAAAGCATTGTTAGAAGTAAGACAATTACTATAAAACATAACTGAAAGTGAGAAGAAACGATAAGAATGGAAAGGAAAAAAGGAGAAAAGAAAGAGAAGAAACAGACGAGAAGAGCAAGTGAACAGATCAAGGATTAACATCCAGATCTGTAAAGAGAAGGAAGACCGAAAAAAGTGGAGCATAGGGACACCGAAGGGCATGGACCACAGTTATAGATACAAAGGAATAGAGAAAATAAAATGAGAACCTTGTGAATAAAAAGAGAACAAATAGTCAGAGAATATCAAATAAGCAAACTTTTGGAATCAAAATGGTGATCCTGAAATATAAGAGAAGTCAAACATTTAAATCCATGCCTTGGGACAAGAGATTATGAAGAAAAAGTTTAAGTTTATCTGCAGCATCAAAGGAACGTGACCGAACATCACATGTAATTTTACAAAGGCACTGATGGAGAATTCCATATTGGATGTTAAGTTGTCTCATCTGAGGGCGTAGAACAAGAAATTCTTTGCGTCTGGCGTTTGTTGCTTTGGAAATATCTTGAGATATAAAGATATTCTGGCCTGACCAAATAAGATGACGTTTAAGTCTTACAGCCTTCAAAACGTGCATAAACTCAGTGAATTCCTAGAAAAGCATTATGATTCCATGTGGTTTGTTAGCAGTTGGATAAAGACGACCCAGCCGGTGTGCTCTTTGTATATTGAGGGGGTTTGACGATGACTGAAGATCCAGTAGCTCTGGAAGGAATGTCTGTAGAAATGCTACCATGTCAGTACCTTCAATATTCTCCAGAAGTCCATAAAGGCGCAGATTATTTCTACGATTGCGATTTTCAAGATCCTCTGTGTGGATTTTAAGCTTGTGAATTTCTTGTTCTAATGTTGGAATCTTTGAAGAAACATCTTGTAAGTTGCTGACATGCTGTTCAAGTTCCAGAATGTCTCCCTCCATAACAATCCATCTCTCCTCAAATTGCTTTAACTTTTCATTAGTCGTGGACATAGAAGGTTGAAGACCACATACCTCTTCTAATATAGAGTCCAGAACTGGATTTTGAGAGGAGAGAATAGGAGAAGGCGGATCATTTTTATGTCTTTTCGGCTTTGTACCAGAGGAGGAAGATCTAGCAATATGAATGTTACTAGCCATTGTGAAGATACTGAAAAAATCGACTTATAATGCACAGCGTTAGATGAATTTGTCTCAAAAATATAGTGAGGAAAATATTTGTTATATTGATAAGGAAGTTATAGTATCATAGTTCTCAACATGTGTCACATATTAGAATAAAAATATTGAGCATTGGTGACATGATAGGAACCTCCTAGATATCATAACAAAAATATCCCAGCAGGTATATACTGAGGAGAAGAAATTACCCCGTTGCCACAAAAAATATTGACACATGGTCATTAAATGCACCTTTATACGAAAGTCAACGGCCAAATGTTGCTCCAGGTGAAGGATACAAAAGAAACATTATTTGAGCCCGGACGCTTAGATGTAAACAGGCAGAAAAAGAAGAATTTGCTGTGATACAAAATGGCGGGAGCACTGAGTGATGTTAGTGACTATGGTGATGTTTCTGTGGTCTGGTTCCTTCTGTTATGGGTTGTCACACCAACCACTATTCAGAAAAGTGCTCTGTGATATGTCTCGCTTCTGACAGTCTACAGATATCACCTGGCATTGCAAGTAAACAAAACGCCTTTACTGTAATGCAAATAAGAGTAACACTTGTGGCACAATAAAAAAGTGTCTATTCTTAGACCGGGGCTAGCATTGTAAATCCTTTTGCAGTTTTGAGCATTTGTAAGTTGTTATCTGAAGCTCAGACGCATGGTTCTTGAGAGAACGGGCGAAAAAAGGAGAATGTGAGCGCCGCGGTACAAAATGGCGACTCGCTGTGGTGAAATCACTGCCAAGGCGTAAGGGCTCGCACAATGATAGAAGATGCACACAAAGTGGTACCGAGACTCACCGCACCTTCACCGAGCCATGACCGCCGTCCAGAGGCAGGAATAGCAACTAAATGAGGCTCTTTAGAGAAACGAAGTCCAGCGTCGATGCAGAGCCTACACCGGGTCAGCCATGACGCTTCGGCGCGCAAGCCACACCCCCTGCAAAAGGGGGACCCAAACTTATTTCAACTATGTTTTTCAGGCAACATTTTCTCTGGATGAGATTTTGCTTTACAGTAAGGCAAGTATACACCATTTGAGTTCATTGAAATTACTATAAAGTGGAAGAATGTGAGTACCAAAACAAGGAAATTAATATTTTTGATTTAGATGCTTGAAAAGCAATCAATTAGCTTTGGGGGGTAACCTGTATACTCACTGATCATCTTTATTTTTCACCAGTTATTGTTGAAGTTATATCATGCTTGCCAAAAAGGTACTAAGAGATTGAAGATTTCTTTCGGATCCCATCTGCCTATCCTATGATGCTATGAATGAATGAATGAAAATAAACTTATATAGCGCAACTTAGCCCATCGGGCGTCAAGGCGCCTAACCAAAAACATAATCCTAGGTCCGAGAGCGTGTCTATGGGTAGGCCTCGATGAAGAGCCACGTCTTTAAGGATTTCTTAAATAGTGCTAAGGAAGATTGTGTTTTAAGCCCAGAGGGGAGGGCATTCCACAGTTTAGGGGCCACAGAGAAAAAGGCCCTTCCACCCCATCTGACTCTGTTTGTCTGAGGGATAGATAGAAGGTTCTTGCTAGCGGAGCGTAAGTCTCTACTGGGGGTGTAAGGAACCAGAAGGGAACTTATAGCTTCAGCACAGCCACCAGACAGAGCCCTGAAAACCAGGCACAAGATTTTGAAAGAGATCCTGGCCTGGATCGGGAGCCAATGCAAGCTCTTCCTGGCAAGAGTGGCTGAGGAGGTGTTAGAAACATCCAGGACAAATCTAGCAGCCGCGTTCTGGATGGTCTGAAAACGTTGGATAAGGCCTTTATTAATGTCTGCATAAAGCGAGTTGCAGTAATCCAGCCTAGATGTAACTAAAGCAACCACAGTCTGTTTACGGGCTTGGGGGGAGAGGAAATGGGAGATTTTTCTAAGAATCTTAATAACTCCCTAGCAGGTGGACACAGTTCTATTGACCTGCTGTGTCATGGCAAGCGAGGTGTCGATAATCACGCCCAGATTTCGGGCGGATTTCGAAGGCAGAGGTCAGGCTCCAAGAGAAGGGGGCCACCAGTCGCTTGACCATGTGTCTTGATCCTTACCGGAGATCAGGACCTCGGTTTTCTCTCCGTTCAGCTTCAGTGAATTTAAGATCATCCAATCAGAGACTGCTTGCATGCAGTTCCTGAAGCTGAACGCAGAGGTACTCACCGAGTGGGAGAGGGACACCATGATCTGGGTGTCATCAGCGTATGACACCACCTCCACCCATGCAATCTTACTAGCCTGGCAAGTGGGGCCACATAGATGTTAAAGAGGGTCGGACTCAAGGCCGACCCCTGTGGGACTCCACATTGCACAGGTGTGGCAGGGGAGAGGTACTCTCCTAGCTTGATCCTCTGCTCTCTTTGGTTAAGGAAAGAGGTCAGAAGGCTCAATGCTAGGCCCTCCACCCCCATCTCCCTCAGACGAGCTGTTAAAGTTGAGGGAGATAGGGAATCAAAGGCTGCGGTCAGATCGAGCAGGACCAGAAAAGTAGTCTAGCCTCGGTCGACCTTAGATCGGATGTTGTCTACCACTACCATAAGAGCCGACTCGGTGCTGTGAAATTTCCGGAACCCATGCTGAGATTGATTCAGGAACCCAGACGCATCGAGGAAGGTAGTCAAATGCTGATTAAGATGGGATTCAAGCATTTTTGCTGGGGCAGGCAGCAGAGAAATTGGTCGAAAATGTTTTAGGGTTTCAAAGGTCTCTAAGTCCTTAGACCTACAAATGGAGCAGGTGCTGGAAACCCTGAGGCATAGTGTTTCCTTTCAGTACTTGCAGTAGTGTCGAGTCCCCAAAGTCAAGGGGGAACAAATGTCAGCATTTACACCCAGCAGGTGCATTTGTCAGGGTAAAGAAACTCAAGGATTTTTGAAGTCTACATCCTAATCAGATATTATCCTCAGATATCAAGATTTTTATAATACCTCAGGCCTTGACTCTACAATGCAATAATTGTGCGAAATAATACGCATACAAACAATTACTAATCTTTGTTTAAAGGTCATCAAAATGTTTACAACAATGTTTATCTGGAATGGAAGATACAACAGTGCAACCATCCACCACCATGCAGGGCTGTTATATTCTACTGTGTACAGCAGTGTAGAGCTGTTTGGAACACTAGACACACGTCTAACAATGTACTAATCAAAATTCTATAATCAATCTTCTTTCATCGATCAGAGTGTATTAGTCAGTCTCATTAAGTTGTCCTAGAGAGATATAGATTGATCTAATAGTATTGTTTATCCTGACATCCAAATCATTGAAAAAAAAAACAAAGATACAATGATACTCTTGATTAACAATAATTTTCTGAAGATATGCAGATAGCTAAACCATAAATCATAAAAGGCATGTAGTTGATTGATAATGAATTTATGAAGTGGATATGAAATGGAAAAGCTCTCAGAATGTCTCAAAGTATCAACAATTGTGCCTAAATAGTTTAGTGTAATGCTCTCCTGATTCAATGAAGAGTTCCCTCTAAAGAGTGGTATCACCTCAAAGGAAGTCAAAGATATGGCATGATCATCAAACCGAAAGTATTGTGGCAACAAAGCCACAATAAAGTTTCTTGCAGCTGAAAGTGCCTTTTGGCAAGTGAATGTTGTATGGAGCATGGGCATTATATAAGAAGGCACTCCCAAGATGACCACTGCATTGACAGTCGTACTGCTTCCTGAGGGTTGTGGTTTTGTCAACTCTCTCACCTAATCAACAAAAGCACCCGAAAAGAAAGAAAGAAATCAAGAAAGATTAAAATGGTCCCAACCTGGAATTCTAAGAGGCCATGTCAAATCACAAACCAGGCTATCTGAGGTGCTTGTAAACCCTATGGCTTAATAGCCATTTTGCAACCTTTTCGGGTACAAAATAGAAATGTTCAAATATTTCATGATACACCCATCAGAACTGGCTATCAAAAACATGGCTTTTTAATCAGTTGATTTAAACATTGTTTTGTAAAATGAATAATGTGACTCAATTTTTCCAAACTTTCATTGAGCAGGATTGACTCCCACACCTCTCTAGGAATGCTCAGTTTCTAGAAGCAGACATTAATGTTTTAGAATATTCTATGAATTTCCACTCAAATCTTCCTGTGAAACCTCTAGCATTTTCGACATTCATTGGGGCCCATTATAAGTGGCCTGGAGCAGTATCTCTATGTTTTGGTGCCGCTTTGGGTCTTTCTAACATTTCTGGTATCTCCGGGTCCAGAATAACTGGGTCCATAAACTCGAGACCCGATAATTCCTGGACCGGAGACACTGGACCTGGAGACACCAGGTCTGTCATTTGGAGCAGAGCTGTGGGGACCGCCGGCATCTTCTGGGCCGAGCCCCCACCTGTGTTTTAAAGATAGCATAAGAGAGGGGGAAACTCTTTAGCCTCACCTGCTCTGTTCTCCTCTTCTCAAAGTCTTAAGCATAGCCTTCCAAACATTTGCCACCTGATCTAATTTATTTGGGTCCTTTATTTCCCACAGAAGAGGTGAAACCATACAGATTTGTGCACGGAAAGTCAGGGTTCACATGTTATTGCTCATTCTGAAGTAAATCACATGTAATCCTCAGATTTATTTGCATGGATGCAACCAGAAATAGGGGATCTAGTTCTCTGATTTCCCCGCACATAAATCAGGGTACCTCATAATGGGGCGAAAGTGTTTGAAAGTTTAAATGTGAAATGGAACATTTGGTCCCATTGGTTCAAAATTTCATCACAGGGGGACAATCACTCATATCTTGCAAGGAAGCATTGTGCTAATTTGCTTTGCTCCTTCGCTCGCTCAGCGTTATTCAGGATAAGGGTAAGCATGGGTATATTTTATTTAACTAATCCTTTGCACAGGGAACAACTCTGACACCTTCCATCACATACTGATAAGATCAATTTCAGCCAGCAGCCATGCAAGCATGAAATAGGTTTAGAATCAGCATCATCAGGGAAAGCTTCCCTCAAAAATAATGACAGTTTGTCAGCAAACAGAAGGTTTGCACTGCATTTGCTTTCCACACTATTCAATATATCACACATGTGAAGTGTCTCCTTGCAGAAAGAAGATTACTGACTGTAGGAACATGAAAAGAAATACAGTGCATCTAGCAGAGTGGTTCTAGTTCAGAATGTTTTTGTAACGTAAGAGGCTGACACATTCATGTTAACACCATAGCAAACGCCTTTCTTTAGTAGTAAAGAAATACTACACAATAATATGCTTCTCTCACTTGTCTGTGCTCTATATGTGGACTTGCAATAATTAGTAAATGTGTAACAGTGGCCAGTGTAGTAACATGAAGTTTCACTATTCAGTTATGCATCTATTTATTCTCAGTATAATCGTCTTTAATATTCTGTGTACTGGCTAACCCATATATAAGTAAGAATATTTGTTTTAATTATCATGCCATACCTCAGTTTTTGCAGTTTCTAAGCATTGTAACTAACAATTGTCACTATGGGCCGGATGTATGAAATGCAAAATAGCGCCTCGCAAATTGCGAGTTTTTTGCGACTTGCAATTTGCGAGGCGCGTTTTTGGATGTACAACAGTGTGTATCATGCTGTTTGCGGTTCCCCATGGGGTCGCTAATTGAGAGGCTCATGAATATTAATGAGCCTCTCGCAATTTGCGACCCCATTGGGAAATGCAGCCTGTTTTCTTGAAAAGAAAACGGGATGCATTTAAAAAAATTTAAAAAAATGTTGTTTCATTTTTTAAGTGCAGGTAGTGGTCCCTGGGACCACTGCCTGCCCTTAAAAAATATTTTCCCTTGCATCTGCCTTTTGTGAGTGCATTACCACCCTCTTGAAGAGGATGGTAATTTGCGGGTGTTTTGCACCCGCAAATGCGGTCACAAAACATTCATGCGTGGGTTTGTGCTCGCTTTCAGGAAGAGAATGCCCCTTCCTAATAGCGAGTCACAAAACCTATTTATCGAGTCGCAAATAAATGCCGACTAACTAAATTGGCTTTGTACATGCTCCATGCTGTTTTTGCATGCACAAACGGTTTCGCAAACCTGTTTGCGCATGCAAAAAACGATCATACATCTGGCCCTAGAACCTTATTTGATGGTAAGCAGTAAACTTATTTTATTTATTAAATTTCCCATCCTTGAACATACATTTGAATGAATGAATGAACGATTACCTTTCATATAGCGTGCAGCTGCTCATTGAGTATTCTAATGTTTGGCAATAAAGAACAGGCCGAAGGGTGGCCGAACAGTCAGGTACAATACATTCCCTTAAAGTTTGAACAAGTACGATTTCAAGGATTTTTTCAAAGTTACTCCATCTGTAGTGGATCTCAGATGGACAGGCATCTGATTCCACATCTTTGTGGTCATGACCATGAAGGATGAGCCCCCTCTCCGTTGGTGCGAAGTGTAAATGGGGTAGGTGTCTCCCAAGTGTTTGGTCGGACGTCACGCCCATACACTTGGGAGACACCTACCCCATTTACTCTTCGTACCATTTTCTTAGCCTGACATGGAGAACTTGTGAAACATGTCTCTGACATGCTAAGCCCTGAAGAATTCCCCTGTGGGACGAAACGCGTCGGCTGTCAATTGTGTGCTGTGAGTTTAAGAAACAACCATTGAATAAAAGAATAAAAAATACAAAGACTTTTTTTCCAGAAAAACAACTTGCAACGTTATTTATCTGGGGGATACCATTTCGATCTTATTTGTGATGGACTATGGACATTAATATCCATTGACTATTAATCCACTTATATAGTTGAGTGCAGAACCATTTGTGTCTGACCTTCCAGGTAGGTACTCATTGATCTTCTCCTTCAAGTAGACGAGTCCAGCATTGTGAAGGGCTTGAAGAGTCAGTGTAAGCGTTTTGAACATAATGCGCTTGCAGACCAGTGTAGATTCTCTCAAAAATGAGAGTCAAAGAAATGTTTGGATGGGCCGCCATGTTCTGTACAACTTACAGACATTGTACTAGCTAGTCGGAATTCCCAGGTACAGAACACTGACACAGTCCAGTCCTGACAAAATCCGAGCCCTGACCACTGCGACCTGCCCTTCTTGTTGAAGAAATTTAAGCATTCGTAGTATCCAAATGCAGGATTTCACTACTGCCGCAATCTACGCATAAACGCCTAGATTTCTTGCCATCTCCATTGCGAGAGACTGAAGCAAGTTACTACTGGACCAGGCACCTATCCACCGTGGAAGGGAGTACAACCCAAACAACAAGATCTCTGTTTTGTCTGGGTTGCATTGCAGCTTCTTTGACCTAAGCCAGCCATATAACGCCTTCATGCAGAGTGACGAAAAACTTGACCAAAAACGCTAGTGGTGTCATATATACCTTAAAAAAGAGTGGGGCTCAGGAAGCAGCCCTTAGAAGCCCCCCATTTCAAAGTTTTTGTGCTGGAGTAAAAGGGCTTCATCCAAACTACATGCTCTCTATTTTCCAAAAAGGAGCCCAGCGAGCCTAGAGCTGAACCAGTAACCCCCAAGGTCTCCAACCTATGTAACAGGATATTGTGATTCACTGTGTCAAATGCTGCTGATGAGTCTAATAGTACCAAGGCAACATTGAATCCTAATCCAGGCCCGCAGAGATGGATTCATAGGTCTCCAGTAATGCTGTTTCTGTGCAATGTTGTGCCCTGAACCAGATTTGGAACTGTGCAAATGATTGCCTCACTGCGAGAAAAGCTGTGAGCTAGCGGTTCACCATCTTTTCCAGAATCTTGGCAGCTGCGGGTAATAGTGAAACCTGTCTGAGGTTCACTGGAACTTCAGGGTCGGCATTGGCCTTTTTAAGTAGGGGGCTTACATTTGCCCTCTTCCATAAGCCTGGTACGACACCAAATTGAAGGGAAGCTGAAAATAGCTTATGGTAAGATGGGGCAATAGCATCAGCAATTACTTTCAAAACATGCAGGGGAAATGGATCATGGGGGATCCAGATCTACAGCTTGAGAATTGGGCCTTCAGTTCCTCTATTTTGGGAGGTTGGAAGAGAGTCCAATTCATCTTTGTTGTTGGCCCTCAAATGTCTCGAGACCTCATGTCGGGATGCAGACTGTTAAGGGACAGCAAGTTGTTCTGAACTTTGATGATCTTTTCGTCAAAAAAGTCACTTAGTCTTGTGCAGAGGACTTGATTTGTCTCAAGAGGAGGGGGCCTTCATCTTTGGATCCATTAAACTTGCTACGACCTTAAAAATCTCCTTCCCATTCTTATTGGCCTCTTCAATGCATTGGGAATAGAAAGCGGTGCGAGTTCGCTTCATGTTTTTCTGATGTGAATGTTTGTAGCGTGCTTTGTCTGCCTCCCTATAGTGGCATCGCCAAGCTCTCTAGCTTTTTACATGCTATTCCCGCAAGGGCAATCTCCTGCGAAAGCAAACAGATGGACTGGGCAATAGCACCCTTAAAAGAGGACACAATCGGAGTCATTGCACTGGGATAACAAAGCATTGGAATATTCTTCTCTGCAAAGATTCAGTAATTGACATCAGCCAGTGACAGTCTACCACCCTGCTTTAAAAAACATACATTTCTTTTTTATCAAACTGTGTTTTCTCTACATGTGCAGGTATATCTGCCTGGCTTAACAGCCGGACATTGCAATCTCAGAGATCCACATAATGAACCTCTAATCAGGGATCTCATTTGCCCATCCCAAAACATTTCCCTTTGTTTTTTTTTTATTTTTTTTATTTTTAAAAACCTTTATTGACAGTTATGATTATACAGTAGCAAGCATACAACCGCCAGGGCCGGCTGACACCAATATTGACAAGTGCATAGGATAATTCAGTTACACAGCGCTTCAGCCGGCAACCCGAGGGTCCGGCGGCGATTGAGCAAACATGTCACATCTATGCATTTTTAGACACAGGAGAAATAAGGTTTTTTCTTTTTTGTTTTAAAAAAGGAAACAAACAAAATAAATAAGGAAGAAAAATGTAAATAACTATCGAGGAAAAACAGGAATTATACACACGAGCGATCCCTCCGGGAGGGGGAGAACCGCATCTAAAAGGATCTTATGTATCAGCAGATGAAGCTTAGAAGATATAAAGAACATTTCCCTTTGTTAGCTTCTCCAGGGCATAGACTACAGCTGGTTGTGTAATGGCCAGTCCTTTGTGTTGAGCCAGTGGTGCTCATGTGTGGATTTCAGGGATTGCCATAGAGTGAATGGAAGTAAACACACCGGAGTTACCTCATTTCACTTCTGGACTCTTCCTATGCTTCATACTCCATGTGGTTAAAATGCATGATACAGATTGTTCCAAATAGATTAACTATCCACATGCTTGCATCATGCTGTCTATTATATAGCAGTAGCTGTCATACATTCTTGACACAAATACACTTCCCAAATTGGCTACTGCTCTCATGCACTCTGTTCCCATCCATACCCCAGCTTTAAATGTTCTTCATGTCCTGTACCTCACTCCTTGTTTCGTCAACTTCACACCTTGGGACACAGTAAAAAACTATCAAAGTACAGCTCTGGTCCTTATGCACACTGAAGCACTACCCATGTAGGCACATGACCTATCCTAAGCCCTCCCACAGAGTACAGTGCCAGCCATCCATAAATGCGTTTCTCTGGCACTTCAGGAAATTCTCTAACTAAAATGGCTGAGCAGATTTCACACCATTTTGACATATTTTGGCCAAAGATAATTTGTACTGCAAAAACTGCTCTGTTTGAAGTTCAAGATAAAAAGTTTTCTCTGAATTTCATATCTCCAACCCCCTTGAACTCTGATTTAAACTATGGCCCGAATTTATGAACATTTTGTGCCACGAAAGTGATGAAAACAGGTGCAAAGAATTGAATTAGGATTTACTTTCCAGCGCAAAACCTTCTTTGCTCTGGAAAGTTTGCCTAAATTAAAATAATATAGTGCTATGTGTTATTTTGTGCTACTTTGCATCAAGGGGCATATGCATAAATATATAGACTTATTGATAGATAAATAAGGCTATATTTCACTGAGTGTTTCTAAGTGAAAATTAAGTAGATAACGAGAGCGAAACTTGATGTCACTCAGAACCCTCCATCTGTACATCATCATTCCCATGCATCTACCTATGGTTTTTGGCACAAATTCATATCTAAAAAAACTGAACAGAGAGCTTTGCATCAAACATTTATGCTTCCTCGAGGCAAACTTATCTTGGAGAAACACTTTCTTTTCTTCAAACTTTTCCAACATTTCATGTGCTCTACTGTACGCACACGTACAAAGTTGAAAAACTTTTAAACTATGTTTAAGCATAGTATTCTGTGCTAGGAGGCTATCCTTTCAGTACAAAACGTATGCTAGAGTTTACACATACACGCTGGAACTATGGTGCAATTTTGTGTGTCTGGCGCAAGGCTGCCTAAGTTGCCCCAGCACAGGACAAGAGTGATACAGTGCCCCATTTTAGCAGAAATTAATATGTTTTGTTATCTTCCTTTAATGGCACGCAGCACAGTACCACAAATATGGTTTAAGATTTAGAGGACAGACTCTGGAGTAGATGAGAGGCGTGTGAGAAATTGGGCTGTTGTTTGAGGAGGGTGTGAGCGGTTCTCAGGCAACAGCCACAATCCCTGCCATGGTAAAATCACAAATTTAACTTGTGCTTAACCCACTGGTAGCTTGGCACAAAAGCAGTCAGGCTTTATTTAGAGGCAATGTGTAAAGTATTCATGCAGCACACAAAACAGTAATAAAGTGAAAGCACAACACAAGACAAATCCCATACCAATTTAGAAAAATGGAGTACATTTTAGTAAATCATTTTTTCACCAAAACGACAAAAATCCAATTAATCGAGAGATATGCAATTTTAACGATTTAGGTAAAAATAGTGCTTAAAAGCACAATGCACCAACTGTGGTTATCTGGTTGCGCCGGACTGGGACGAAGTCACAAGGTCAGGCTGACAGTGATGGAGTGTGGGCAGGATATAGGGACCAAGATAAGCCAGCTGAGAATTGCATCTTGCATCCTTGATGCGGGGCGGTGCGCCATACAGCAGCAGTTCTGAGATGTGAAGGGAGGCCCTGAGTATAGATACACTGTGCAGCATCAGTTCCAATGAGTGATGTGCAGTCCTGCGTCAGTTTGCGTTGCAATGCGTTAGTCCTGATGAAGGGCTGTGAGGCCAGGTCCATGCCAAGCTGCTCCATGCTGCACCAGTTCAATGAAAAGCTGCAATGTGATTTCCTGCTTCAGGTTGCTTCATGATGCCCTGATTCTGGTGGGGCCACAGCTGGACTGGCAGACCACCTTTAATCCAACTTCCAAGTGTCCAGGACTGGGGAGGCACCACTTGAAGAGGTCAGGACTTACAGCAGGCAGAGTCCAGGTGCAGGGTACAAGGTGGTTGGAGCCTTTTTTGTCTTGAGGCTCTGATCAAGTGGTCATCCATCTAGCCTTGGAGTCAGCCCGATGGTCCTGGGTTTAAGGTGCAGCCCCAATCCTTCTTAATCAGGCCTCAGGGCAGCAGAACAGTCCTTCTTGTAGAAGAGCAGCAGGTAGCAGAGCAGCTGGTCAGCCCTTCTTGCAGCAGAGCAGCAGGGCAACAGATCAGTCCTTCTTCTGAGTCCTCCACAGGTCCAGAGTGATCTGAAGAGTGGGTCTGCGGGTCCAATATTTATAGCTGCTACCCACTTTGAAGGAGAAGTTTCAGGAGTTTCCCCCAGCAGAGGAAGTTCCTGCCTCCCTGCCCTGGACCCAGTCTGTCTGGGGCACAATAGACTAGTGTGAAGTCCTTTGTGTGTGAGTTGAGCCAGTGCTTTTGAAGTGCAAGTGGGGTAGGTGACAGCTTCAGCTACCTCTATCAAGTCAATGACGACCCATCCTGCCAACACCATACCCTCTATTGAGATGCTGTCTAGGAGGAATACACAAAATGCCACCTACACTCATGTGACCCAGGAACAGGTTGCAAATAGTTAGTGCAAGGAATTTCAGCATTCTAAATATGGCATTTTCAGAATTATGACTTAAAATTCAACTTTACCAAGAGGATTTTAAATTACAATTCCTCAGACACTAAACTTGACTTTCCTTCCTGCTCTCAATTAAACGTTAGCACTTAATACATGTAAAAAGTAACCCAGGTATCCTATGGGAACTGTAGGTCTCATAGTAGTGAAAAATGTATTTGGGAGTTTTACACTACCAAGACATGTAAAACATAGAAGTACATGTCCAGCTTTTTAATTACAATGCACCTTGCCCTATGGGCTGTTTAGGGCCTACCTTAGAGGAGACTTATATGTATTAAAAGGGAATTTTAGGCTTGGCAAATGGTTATATTGCCAAGTCGAATTAGCAGTTTAAAACTGCAGGCAAGCTACACTGGCAGGACTGAGACATGTTTTACAGGGTTACCTAAGTGAGTGTCATAGTAAGAGCTGCATGCACACTAGTAGCACAACTAAGGAAAAAAGATAAAACTATAAGGGTGAGTATAAAACTGCCTAGAGGATGCAAAAAACTTTTTTTATTGGCTTGCTCTCACTGGCAGGATTAAAAAGAGCAGTGCAATGAGTAGTATAGATTTAAAACTACTCAGGGTTCAGGTCAACATGTTTCAGCCATCCGATCAACATTATGTATCATTGGCTTCCTTCAGGACCAAAATACGATATTTAAACTAGTGCTGCTGCTACATAAGCTGTAGTGAGTAAAATATAAAGATAATACAACACCAGTAATCATGCGCGCCGATATCAGGTATTACTGGGAATATCTGTAAATATGAGAGAAAACAGGGAAAGAGAGAAAAACAAAAACATCACACATTTTGTTGTACATCTGCTACTAACATATTACTAAATATCATATTGTCAGAAGCCAATAATTTTATATTTAAGCAATTCACACTTACCCTCAAAAGTAGGATAAATCACCTCACCTCTACCTGGCAACAGCTCAGGGAAGGGGGCCCTGCTATGTAGGGACAAAATTCAACGTCACACCTAGCCATTTGTGTAGGTGGACCTTTATAAGTAATCGAGTGTGTGCATAACAGTATACCGTGCCAAACCAAATTTGAAGATTTTAGTTTTTTTATGTACAAAACAACAAACTTGAGGTTTATTTTAGTATGTTGGAAAATCCAACTATGTTCCCCAGGTAACAGTACTCAAACGGTTATTCCTCATAGCGCTGCTGTACCATAAGCTCAGCCATGTGTCGGAGTTAATTCTGCAGGCATGTCCATAGGTGCACTTCTCTTTAGGACCAATGGTCTTCCTGAAGACCACACTGAGATTGGTGCTGGAACATTCATTGGAAGACCGGTGTGGCCTTCACAACATGTTTTTAAACCATTGAGCAAATACCAGAGGCCAGATTGATTGGTACTACAAAGTTCCCTCATTTTGGGTGTACATTTGCAGTAGCTTCATTTGATGGTGGACATTCTGCCAGCAGTGACGGATGTTGTGGATGTTTCACCAGACTGTTAATGTAATAGAAGAATTCTACACATGGAGATTAGTTGTACTTTGATGGAAAAAACACTAGTGATAATTAAATGTTACGTGTAGGTTAGTGACGCTCAATTTCACAGAGAAACTCCTGTCAAGTTCCCCACCACAAAAAAAAGAATGCAACCCGATTAGGGCCTGGCTCGGCTATTGATACATATTTGTTAGCTGAGCATTTGATAAAGCAACAGCAAATGCCGTGTTTTTTTCGTTTTTTGTTAAATAATTTTTATTGAAGATAAAGAACACAGAAATACAAATATAAGTTTTCGTTCTGATAAATATATGAGTATACAGTTATATAATAATAACATCTGTGAACAAGTGAGCTAAAGATATGATAACAGAAGATTGCATGAATTTGTAGTAACACTCTTAAAAAACGACTAATAAATAGCACATAAGTATTATAAGACTGAACTTTTAACTAAAAAATACTGTGTACCTGTGAAAATATGGGAGGGTAAACTATATTTAGAAGATTTTATTATAAAAAAGAAAGAAAGAAGGGAAGGGGTATGAAAAAGATAGGAATAGAAAGAGACGAAGATAGGGAGAAGAAAAGAAAAAGAAAAAGAAAAGAAAGAGAAAGTATTGAATATAAAAGATGAAATTATAGAGATGGTGAGTTCGATGACAGATAAGTAGTGAACAGTAGCCATAGTAGATCAGATTTAAGCTGTATATGAATTGCAACATGGGATACCGAAGCAATTCTATGCTCATCACAGATTAAATTCCACCAGAGTAAAAAGATAACTTTGAGTTGTCTTTCCTGGATGTTAATATAACCTTCAAAGCAACAGCAATAAATAAGTCAAATAAAATTGGCTTGGAGGAAATTTGTTCAAAATCCTCAGACAAAGTACCTAAAAATACAATATGGATCTTAAGTTGATTTCTATACGAAAAAAATCAATAGACATTTTGACCCAGCAGCTTTTCAAAAAGCATGAACCCTAGGGCAGTAGTAAAGTAAGTGTATGAAAGAACCTTCAGCAGTAAGACATGACCAACAAGACGGTGAGAGTGATTTGTTGAATTTATGTAGAAGAAAAGGAGTAATACCAACTCTATTATAAATAAAATATAGGAATTGTGTGATATTTGCAGCTTTGGATGTCTTGAAGAAGAGTTTTTGCCATAATTTCTCCCAGTAAGAGATAGACAGTGTTTGGGATAAATCCTGTTCCCATTCTAGCTCAATATTAGATTTATTCAGTGTGCAAGTGGGTGTAGATAAAGTCTTATATATGAATGAGGCACTTGGAATAATGTCATGAGATACTTGGTATAAGGGTGTATCTGATGTGAATGAAATTGGAACTGGCTGAGAGATGAAATTCTGGTAACAACTCTGGAGTACTGGAACTAAAATGTTATATTGTTGAATACATGAATCGGGTAGATTAAAGTTCTCTTGCAATTGATGGAAAGGCAGAATCACATTATCAACAATCATTTGATTGACATAAAAAGGCCCTTTTCTTTCCAATGTTTGTAATAAAATGATGTATGATGAAATTTGATGTATTCGGTATACCATGGTGAGGAGGTTAGGAAAGATTGATATGTGTCAAAATATTTAAAGAAAAGTGTATGTAAAAGGTAATGAGAGTATTAAAAAATTGGATATTTCAAAATAAAAGTACAATTGGTCATGAATACAACATCCTGTAATGAAAATTAATTTAACAATGAACATTCAACAGTGACCCAAGAAGGTTTAGGCGTCCGTGAAATTTCGATTTAACCTTAAGAAGAATGTTACAAGCATCCACAGTGGCAATTTTGTTTAGGGTGGATTTAGCTTTAAATAACTCGTAGTGAAGAGGAGGATTTGGATGAAAAATATTTATGTTCCAAGGTTTTGATTAGTGTTAGGGTTTCTTTATATATAGCACTCATTAGCTTTTTTTTTCTTGGAGGAAAAAGCAATAGTGAAGGCTCTAAACAATGCTTTAAATGCATCCCAATTATTGTGAATTGATGTATCTAAAAAGTTGTTAAGTACAAAAAAATTCATTAATAAAATATGTCGCTTCTGAAATAAAAGTACGATCTGATAAAAGGTGACTGTTAAAACGCCAGTGACCTTGTTTGCACGTAGTGATGGATATATCAATAGAGGTAGAAACGGGAGCATGGTCAGAAATAAAAATAGAACCAATTTCAGATGAGTAGAGGCAAGGTATTAGTGATTTGGAAATTAAAATATAGTCAATACGAGACCTTGTGTGGTGTACAGGAGAAACAAAAGTAAATTCTGAGGCATCTGGGTTACATGTTTTCCATGCATCGAATAAAGAACGAGATGAAATGACAGATTGGAATGATTTGTTGGTTTTATCTGGTTTAAATTTACATTTGGATTTTCTGTTTGAAAAAGGATCTAAGCAATTATTGAAATCACCACCAAGCACCACATTAGAATTAGATATAGATAATAGTTTAATTTTTATAGAATGCCAAAATTTCGGATCAGGTTCAACAGGATCATAAATATTAAAAAAGAGCATTTGTAATTTGTTGATGATAGCGTCAACCAGTGCCCAACGACCATTAGAATCACATTCTGACGATAATATTTGGGCAATGGTAGACTTATGAAACAATATAGCAACACCACCATGACGTTCAGTAGCAGGAGAAAAAACGATTACTTTAACCCATTGGTGTTTGAGCTTAAGAGATTCTACATCATTACAATGGGTTTCCTGTAAAAAAAGCTATGTGGGCGTTACGTTTAGCTAAATGAGACAATACCTTTGGACGTTTGACAGGATGACCAAGACCACGCACATTCCACAAGACCACATTAACCATGTTGTTGGATTGGGAGGTACATAAGGAAACAGGAACACAAAATTCCATAATCAACAAAAAAAGGGAAAGAAAACATCGTTTGATATGTGGTGAGGAAAAAGCATTGTTAGAAGTAAGACAATTACTATAAAACATAACTGAAAGTGAGAAGAAACAATAAGAATGGAAAGGAAAAAAGGAGAAATGAAAGAGAAGAAACAGAGGGGAAGAGCAAGTGAACAGATCAAGGATTAACATCCAGATCTGTAAAGAGAAGGAAGACCGAAAAAAGTGGAGCATAGGGACACCGAAGGACATGGACCACAGTAATAGATACAAAGGAATAGAGAAAATGAGAGCCTTGTGAATAAAAAGAGAACAAATAGTCAGAGAATATCAAATAAGCAAACTTTTGGAATCAAAATGATGATCCTGAAATATAAGAGAAGTGAAACATTTGAATCCATGCCATGGGACGAGAGATTATGAAGAAAAAGTTTAAGTTTATCCGCAGCATCAAAGGAACGTGACCAACCATCACGTGTAATTTTACAAAGGCACGGATGGCGAATTCCATATTGGATGTTAAGCTGTCTCATCTGAGGGCGTAGAGCAAGAAATTCTTTGCATCTGGCATTTGTTGCTTTGGAAATATCTTGAGATATGAAGATAATATGGCCTGACCAGATAAGACGAAGTTTAAGTCTTACAGCCTTCAAAAGGTGCATAAACTCAGTGAATTCCTAGAAAAGCATTATGATTCCATGTGGTTTGTTAGCAGTTGGATGAAGGCGGCCCAGCCGGTGTGCTCTTTGTATATTGAGGGGGTTTGACGATGACTGAAGATCCAGTAGCTCTGGAAGGAATTTCTGTAGAAATGCTACCATGTCAGGTCCTTCAATTTTCTCCAGAAGTCCATAAAGGCGCAGATTATTTCTACGATTGTGATTTTCAAGATCCTCTGTGTGGATTTTAAGCTTGTGGATTTCTTGTTCTAATGTTGGAATCTTTGAAGAAACATCTTGTAAGTTGCTGACACGCTGTTCAAGTTCCAAAATGTCTCCCTCCATAACAATCCATCTCTCCTCAATTTGCTTTAACTTTTCATTAGTCGTGGACATAGAAGTTTGAAGACCACATACCTCTTCTAATATAGAGTGCAGAACTGGATTTTGAGAGGAGAGAATAGGAGAAAGCGGATCATTTGTATGTCTTTTCGGCTTTGTACCAGAGAAGGAAGATCTAGCAATATGAATGTCACTAGCCATTGTGAAGATACTGAAAAAAATTGACTTATAATGCACAGCGTTAGATGAATTTGTCTCAAAAATATAGTGAGGAAAATATTTGTTATATTGATAAGGAAGTTATAGTATCATAGTTCTCAACATGTGTCACATATTAGAATAAAAATATTGAGCATTGGTGACATAAGAACCTCCTAGATATCATAACAAAAATATCCCAGCAGGTATATACTGAGGAGAAGAAATTACTCTGTTGCCACAAAAAATATTGACACATGGTCATTAAATGCACCTTTATACGAAAGTCAATGCCCAAATGTTGCTCCAGGTGAAGGAAACAAAAGAAACATTATTTGAGCCCGGACGTGTAGATGTAAACAGGCAGAAAAAGAAGAATTTGCTGTGATACAAAATGGCGGGAGCACTGAGTGATGTTAGTGACTGTGGTGATGTTCCTGTGGTCTGGTTCCTTCTGTTATGGGTTGCCACACCAACCACTATTCAGAAAAGTGCTCTGTGATATTTCTCGCTTCTGACAGTCTACAGATATCACCTGCCATTGCAAGTAAACAAAACGCCTTTACTGTAATACAAATAAGAGTAACACTTGTGGCACAATAAAAAAGTGTCTATTCTTAGACCGGGGCTAGCATTGTAAATCCTTTTGCAGTGTTGAGCATTTGTAAGTTGTTATCTGAAGCTCAGACGCATGGTTCTTGAGAGAACGGGCGGAAAAAGGAGAATGCGAGCGCCGCGGTACAAAATGGCGGGTGCCCGCGACTCGCTGTGGTGAAATCACTGCCACGGCGTATGGGCTTGCACAATGATAGAAGATGCACACAAAGCGGTACCGAGACTCACCGCACCTTCACCGAGCCATGACCCCCGTCTGGAGGCAGGAATAGCAACCAAACGAGGCTCTTTAGAGAAACGAAGTCCAGCGTCGATGCGGAGCCCACACCGGGTCAGCCATGACGCTTCGGCGCGCAAGCCACACCCCCTGCAATTAGCAGTCTTGACCCAAACTTATGTCAACTATGTTTTTCAGGCAACATTTTCTGTGGATGAGATTTTGCTCTACAGTAAGGCAAGTATACACCATTTGAGTTCATTGAAATTACTATAAAGTGGAAGAATGTGAGTACCATAACAAGGATATTAATATTTTTGATTTAGAGACTTGAAAAGCAATCAATTAGTTTTGGGGGTAACCTGTATACTCACTGATCATCTTTATTTTTCACCAGTTATTGTTGAAGTTATATCATGCTTGCCAAAAAGGTACTAACAGATTGAAGATTTCTTTCGGATCCCATCTGCCTATCCTATGTTGCTATCAAAGGTCTCTAAGTCCTTGAATGACCTAATGGAGCAGATGCTGGAAACCCTGAGGCACAGTGTTTCCTTTCAGTACTTGCAGTAGTGTTGAGTCCCCAAGGTCAAGGGGGAACAAATGTCAGCAGTTACACCCAGCAGGTGCATTTGTCAGGGTAAAGAAACTCAAGGATTTTTGAAGTCTACATCCTAATCGGATATTATCCTCAGATATCAAGATTTTTATATTACCTCAGGCCTTGACTCTACAATGCAATACTTGTACGAAATAATGCAGATACGCATACAAACAATTACTAATCTTTGTTTAAAGGTCATCACAATGTTTACAACAATGTTTATCTGGAATGAAAGATACAACAGTGCAACCATCCACCACCATGCAGGGCTGTTATATTCTACTGTGTACAGCAGTGTAGAGCTGTTGGGAACACTAGACACACGTCTAACAATGTACTAATCAAAATTTTATAATCAATCTTCTTTCGATCAGAGTGTATTAGTCAGTCTCATTAAGTTGTCCTAGAGAGATATAGATTGATCTAATAGTATTGTTAATCCTGACATCCAAATCATTGAAAAAAACTAAGATACAATGATACTCTTGATTAACAATAATTTTCCGAAGATATGCAGATAGCTAAACCATAAATCCTAAAAGGCATCTAGTTGATTGATAATGAATTTATGAAGTGGATATGAAATGGAAAAGCTCTCTGAATGTCTCAAAGTATCAACAATGGTGCCTAAATAGTTTAGTGTAATGCTCTCCTGATTCAATGAAGAGTTCCCTCTAAAGAGTGGTCTCACCTCAAAGGAAGTCAAAGATATGGCATCATCATCAAACCGAAAGTATTGTGGCAACAAAGCCCCAATAAAGTTTCTTGCAGCTGAAAGTGCCTTTTGGCAAGTGAATGTTGTATGGAGCATGGGTATTATATAAGAAGGCACTCCCAAGATGACCACTGCATTGACAGTCGTACTGCTTCCTGAGGGATGTGGTTTTGTCAACTCTCTCACCTAATCAACAAAAGCACCCGAAAAGAAAGAAAGAAATCAAGAAAGATTAAAATGGTCCCATCCTGGAATTCTAAGAGACCATGTCAAATTACAAAGCAGGCTATCTGAGGTGCTTGTAAGCCCTATGGCTCAATAGTCATTTTGCAACCTTTTCGGGTACAAAATAGAAATTTTCAAATATTTCATGAGACACCCATCAGAACTGGCTATCAAAAACATGGCTTTTTAATCAGATGGTTTAAACATTGTTTTGTAAAATGAATAATGTGACTCAATTTTTCCAAACTTTCATTGAGCAGGATTGACTCCCACACCTCTCTAGGAATGCTCAGTTTCCAGAAGCAGACATTGATGTTTTAGAATATTTCCACTCAAATCTTCCTGTGAAACCTCTAGCATTTTCGACATTCATTGGGGCCCATTATAAGTGGCATGGAGCAGTATCTCTATGTTTTGGTGTCGCTTTGGGTCTTTCTAACATTTATGGTATCTCCGGGTCCAGAATAACTGGGTCCATAAACTCGAGACCCGATAATTCCTGGACCGGAGACACTGGACCTGGAGACACCAGGTCTGACATTTGGAGCAGAGCCGTGGGGACCGCCGGCATCTTCTGGGCCGAACCCCCACCTGTGCTCTAAAGATAGCGTAAGAGAGAGGGAAACTCTTTAGCCTCACCTGCTCTGTTCCCCTTTTCTCAAAGTCTTAAGCATAGCCTTCCACAAATGTGCCACCTGATCTAATTTATTTGGGTCCTTTATTTCCCACAGAAGAGGTGAAACCATACAGATTTGTGCCCAGAATGTCAGGGTTCACATGTTATTGCCCATTATGAAGTAAATCACATGTAATCCTCAGATTTATTTGCACGGATGCAACCAGAAATTGGGGATCTGGTTCTCTGATTTCCCCGCACATAAATCAGGGTACCTCATAATGGGGCGAAAGTCTTTGAAAGTTTGAATGTGAAATGGAACATTTGGTCCCATTGGTTCAAAATTTCATAACAGGGGGACAATCACTCAGATCTTGCAAGGAAGCATTGTGATAGTTTGCTTTGCTCCTTTGCTCGCACAGCGTTATTCAGGATAAGGGTAAGCATGGGTATATTTTATTTAACTAATCCTTTGCACAGGAAGCAACTCTGACACCTTCCATCACATACTGATAAGATCAATTTCAGGCAGCAGCCATGCAAGCATGAAATAGGTTTAGAATCAGCATCATCAGGGAAAGCTTCCCTCAAAAATAATGACAGTTTGTCAGCAAACAGAAGGTTTGCACTGCATTTGCTTTTCACACTCTTCAATATATCACACATGTGAAGTGTCTCCTTGCAGAAAGAAGATTACTGACTGTAGGAACATGAAAAGAAATACAGTGCATCTAGCAGAGTGGTTCTAGTTCAGAATGTTTTTGTAACGTAAGAGGCTGACACATTCATGTTAACACCATAGCAAACGCCTTTCTTTAGTAGTAAAGAAATACTACGCAATAATATGCACCTCTCACTTGTCTGTGCTCTATATGTGGACTTGCAATAATTAGTAAATGTGTAACAGTGGCCAGTGTAGTAACATGAAGTTTCACTATTCAGTTATACATCTATTTATTCTCAGTATAATCGTCTTTAATATTCTGTGTACTGGCTAACCCATACATAAGTAAGAATATTTGTTTTAGTTAGCATGCCATAGCTCAGTTTTTGCAGTTTCTAAGCATTGTAACTAACAATTGTCACTATGGGCCAGATGTATGACATGCAAAATAGCGCCTCGCAAATTGCGAGTTTTTTGCGACTTGCAATTTGCGAGGCGCTTTTTTGAATGTACAACAGTGTGTATCATACTGTTTGCGGTTCCCAATGGGGTCGCTAATTGAGAGGCTCATGAATATTAATGAGCCTCTCGCCATTTACGACCCCATTGGGAAATGCAGCCCGTTTTCTTGAAAAGAAAACGGGATGCATTTAAAAAAGAAAAAAAAAATGTTGTTTCATTTTTTAAGTGCAGGTAGTGGTCCCTGGGAACACTGCCTGTCCTTAAAAAATATTTTCCCCTGCATCTGCCTTTTGTGAGTGCATTACCACCCTCTTGAAGAGGGTGGTAATTTGCGGGTGTTTTGCGCCCGCAAATGCGGACACAAAACATTCATGCATGGGTTTGCGCTCGCTTTTAGGAAGGTAATGCCCCTTCCTAATAGCGAGTCGCAAAACCTATTTATCGAGTCGCAAATAAATGCAGACTAGCTAAATAGGCTTTGTACATGTGCCTTGCTGTTTTTGCATGCACAAATGGGTTCGCAAACCTGTTTGCGCATGCAAAAAACGATCATACATCTGGCCCTAGAACCTTATTTGATGGTAAGTAGTAAACTTATTTTATTTATTAAATTTTGCATCCATGAACATACATTTGAATGAATGAATGAACGATTACCTTTCATATAGCGTGCAGCTGCTCATTGAGTGTTCTAATGTTTGGCAATAAAGAACAGGCCGAAGGGTGGCCGAACAGTCAGGTACAATACATTCCCTTAAAGTTTGACCAAGTACGATTTCAAGGATTTTTTCAAAGTTACTGCATCTGTAGTGAATTTCAGATGGACAGGCATCTGATTCCACATCTTTGTGGTCATGACCATGAAGGATGAGCCCCCTCTCCGTTGGTGCGAAGTGTAAATGGGGTAGGTGTCTCCCAAGTGTATGGTCGGACGTCACGCCCATACACTTGGGAGACACCTACCCCATTTACTCTTCGTACCATTTTCTTATCCTGACATGGAGAACTTGTGAAACATGTCTCTGACATGCTAAGCCCTGAAGAATTCCCTGGTGAGACGAAACGCGTCGGCTGCCAATTGTGTGCTGTGAGTTTAAGAAACAACCATTGAATAAAAGAATAAAAAATACAAAGACTTTTTTTTCCAGAGCAACAACTCGCAACGTGATTTATTTGGGGGATACCATTTCGGTCTTATTTGTGATGGACTATGGACTATGGACATTAATATCCATTGACTATTAACCCTTTCGCTGCTGATGACGAGCTCAGCTCGTCATCACCCACGGGTGTCGTGTGCTGATGACGAGCTGAGCTCGTCATATCTGCACCAGAATCGCAATTTGCAGCACAGCGCAAAAATCCCCGCAGCAGCCATGTGGTTAATCTACTTATATAGTTGAGTGCAGAACCATTTGTGTCTGACCTTCCAGGTAGGTACTCATTGATCTTCTCCTTCAAGTAGACGAGTCCAGCATTGTCAAGGGCTTGAAGAGTCAGTGTAAGCGGTTTGAACATAATGCGCTTGCAGACCAGTGTAGATTCTCTCTAAAATGAGAGACAAAGAAATGTTTGGATGGGTTGCCATGTTCTGTACAACTTGCAGACATTATACTAGCTAGTCGGAATTCCCAGGTACAGAACACTGACATAGTCCAGTCCTCACAAAATCAGAGCCCTGACCACTGCGACCTGCCCTTCTTGTTGAAGAAAGTTAAGCATTCATAGTATCCAGATGCAGGATTTCACTACTGCCGCAATCTACGCAAACGCCCAGATTTCTTGCCATCTCCATTAAGAGAGACGGAAGCAAGTTACTACTGGACCAGGCACCTATCCACCGTGGAAGGGAGTTCAACCCAAACAACAAGATCTCTGTTTTGTCTGGGTTGCATTGCAGCTTGTTTGACCTAAGCCAGCCATGCAGAGTGACGAAAAACTTGGCCAAAAACGCTAGTGGTGTCATATATATACCTTAAAAAAGAGTGAGGCTCAGGAAGCAGCCCTTAGGAACTCCCCATTTCAAAGTTTTTGTGCTGGAGTAAGCTACATGCTCTCTATTTTCCAAAAAGGAGCCCAGCGAGCCTGGGGCTGAACCAGTAACCCCCAAGGTCTCCAACCTATGTAACAGGATATTGTGATCCACTGTGTCAAATGCTGCTGACAAGTCTAATAGTACCAAGGCAACATTGAATCCTAATCCAGGCCCGCAGAGATGGATTCAGAAGTCTCCAGTAATGCTGTTTCTGTGCAATGTTGTGCCCTGAACCCAGATTTGGAACTGTGCAAATGATTGCCTAACTGCGAGAAAAGCTGTGAGCTAGCGGTTCACCATCTTTTCCAGAATCTTGGCAGCTGCGGGTAATAGTGAAACCTGTCTGAGGTTCGCTGGAACTTCAGGGTCGGCAATGGCCTTTTTAAGTAGGGGGCTTACATTTGCCCTCTTCCATAAGCCTGGTACAACACCAAATTGAAGGGAAGCTGAAAATAGCTTATGGTAAGATGGGCCAATAGCATCAGCAATTACTTTCAAAACATGCAGGGGAAATGGATCATGGGGGATCCAGATCTACAGCTTGAGAATTGGGCCTTCAGTTCCTCTATTTTGGGAGATTGGAAGAGAGTCAAATTCATCTTTGTTGTTGGCCCTCAAATGTCTCGAGACCTCATGTCGGGATGCAGACTGTTAAGGGACAGCAAGTTGTTCTGAACTTTGGTGATCTTTTCGTCAAAAAAGTCACTTAGTCTTGTGCAGAGGACTTGATTAGTCTCAAGAGGAGGGGGCCTTCATCTTTGGATCCATTAAACTTGCTACGACCTTAAAAATCTCCTTCCCATTCTTATCGGCCTCTTCAATGCATTGGGAATAGAAAGCGGTGCGAGTTTGCTTCATGTTTTTCTGATGTGATTGTTTGTAGCGTGCTTTGTCTGCCTCCCTATAGTGGCATCGCCAAGCTCTCTCTAGCTTTTTACAAGCTATTCCCTCAAGGGCAATCTCCTGCGAAAGCAAACAGATGGACTGGGCAATAGCACCCTTAAAAGAGGACACAATCAGAGTCATTGCACTGGGATAACAAAGCATTGGAATATACTTCTCTGCAAAGATTCAGTAATTGACATCAGCCAGTGACAGTCTACCACCCTACTTTAAAAAACATACATTTCTTTTTTATCAAACTGTGTTTTCTCTACATGTGCAGGTATATCTGCCTGGCTTAACAGCTGGACATTGCAATCTCAGAGATCCACATAATGAACCTCTAATCAGGGATCTCATTTGCCCATCCCAAAACATTTCCCTTTGTTTTTTTTTGGTTTTTTTATTTTTTAAAACCTTTATTGACAGTTATGATTATACAGTAGCAAGCATACAACCTCCAGGGCCGGCTGACACCAATATTGACAAGTGCATAGGATAATTCAGTTACACAGCGCTTCAGCCGGCAACCCGAGGGTCCGGCGGCGATTGGGCAAACATGTCACATCTATGCATTTTTAGACACAGGAGCAATAAGGTTTTTTCTTTTTTGTTTTATAAAAGGAAACAAACAAAGTAAATAAGGAAGAAAAATGTAAATAACTATCGAGGAAAAACAGGAATTATACACACGAGCGATCCCTCCGGGAGGGGGAGAACCGCATCTAAAAGGATCTTATGTATCAGCAGAGGAAGCTTAGAAGCTATAAAGAACATTTTCCTTTGTTGGCTGCTGCTGAGCATAGACTACGGCTAGTTGTGTAATGGCCATTCCTTTGTGTTGAGCCAGTGGTGCTCATGTGTGGACTTCAGGGATTGCCATAGAGTGAATGGAAGTAAGCACACCGGTGTTACCTCATTTCACTTCTGGACTCTTCCTATGCTTCATACTCCATGTGGTTAAAATGCATGATACAGATTGTTCCAAATAGATTAACTATCCACATGCTTGCATCATGCTGTCTATTATATAGCAGTAGCTGTCATACTTTCTTGACACAAATACACTTCCCAAATTGGCTACTGCTCTCATGCACTCTGTTCCCATCCATACCCCAGCTTTAAATGCTCTTCATGTCCTGTACCTCACTCCTTGTTTCGTCAACTTCACACCTTGGTTCAGAGTCAAAAAACTATCGAAGTACAGCTCTGGTCCTTATGCACACTGAAGCACTACCCATGTAGGCACATGATCGACATGTTGTCCTCTCCAAAGCACTCCCACAGGGTACAGTGCCACCCGTCCATAAATGCGTTTCTCTGGCACTTCAGGGATGCCAAGTGCTATGTACAATTTCAGTACAATACAGTAACACGACCATAGAATGATTGAAAACTTGAAAATAATGTCCAGAAATTCTCTAAATAAAATGGCAGAGCAGATTTCACACCATTTTGACATATTTTGGCCAAAGTTCATTTGTACTGCAAAAACTGGTCTGTTTGGAGTTTAAGAAAAAATGTTTCTCTGAATTTCATATCTCTGACCCTCAGAGAGACGTAACAAGGTTTCAGAATGCCATTTGTTGCTGGAAAACAGTGGTAGTCAAAAGTACAAACACACTTCCTTCCACCAATCCACAGCTTATACATACCATCCATTCACAAACACTTACAAATGAATGTAATGATTCACAAGCACACATCCTCCCACAAACTGACATCCAGCCATTCATTCACAAGCACACACTTGTGCACACACACTCAACCATTCACAAACACACATGTGCACACACACTCAGACCAACCCATTCACAAATACACACTGGCCCATTGACAACCCACATGCGCAAATACACACATAATAATATATGCGCAGATGCACCCAAACATTCAATAAAGAACTTATCGGGCTGTGGCAGTGAATGCAGGACCACTCGGTGGCAGGAGGGAGAAGGACAATGGCCCAGGAAGGAGCTTGGGACTCTGGGGAGATAAAAGAACTGAAGATCCCAACGCCTCCTCTCATTGGCTAACCTCAGGCAATGAGAGAAGAACCTTCCCAAACTCCCGATATACTTGAATGGGTTTGTGCGATTTGCGGATCCCACCTACTGTGTGAGAGGTTAGGAAAGGGTGGTCTGAGGCACCATTGATTGCCCTGGGCAATTCAGGATTCAAACCTGAAGCTCAGAGGGCAGACTCAATCAGTGAATCTCGCCCTCATCATGAGTTTGAGGGTAAACTGGCAAAGCTTTTTTGTGGCTGATAATTCAGTGACATGTTTAGCCCTGCAATCCTTGGCTTAGGGTGCCAGCAACCTTCACCTTAGCACATGTAAAGCACCTGGCTGCCTGATCCTCACATGAGTATCAGGAGGCTGTCCTTTTGTCAGTCTGCCAGAAACTGATGATGCTTTAAAAAAAAGTGGGAGTGGGAGCCCCGACGCCCTTACAGATGGATCCACGCTGAACAGATGAAGGAGAGTATGGTTGCCACTATCATTAGACGTTTATTAATGTGATGCAAGTAAAGCATATTATCGTATCATTTACATAGTAATACATTCTGGAATATTCGCGCTCAAATGCTTCCAATTTATAATCATGCCGCGGGGGAATATAGAAGTTGTCATTTCACATCCCCTGTTGTGCAATTGTGACTTGTGAAATCCACTCGCAGTGTTGAAAATGAAGTTCCCTAACCACAAAGCCGCAACATTGTCCCTATATAGAATCTTTACAACAACACTTTATTGAGCAACCCTTCCCATAACCTTGCTTTGTCTTGAAATTAAAATCTTTGCCAATTTAGCCCTTTTTTCTGATGATCTGCACAGCCACAAAAGTTTTCTCATGCAAATACTTCATGCTGATCCGGCAGAGACGCAATAATCTATTTTCAGTTCAGAACTCGAATGTGTGTGGGTGTGTTTGTCTGGTTGTTAGGACCCAGAAGCCTTCTTAAATCCTGAATCCAGACACTTTTTAGGTATGTATTTTCTGCTCCTTTGCCATAGATTTACTTTTCCTGAGTGCAAACAAGTATGTGCTAAGCTTCCCCTGCACACTAAATCATATTCCGGTTTTCTGTGGCCTTATTTGTTTTTTCTTTCCATAACACCGGAGTGGGGGCAGTGAGGAATACCAGTCCACCATGCAAGTTTTAGTGTTCTACCTGTATGAGTGTAGACCTGGAAGGCCCATTCTAGTGTAATAACTTCCTTCAAGTAACGAAAACACAATCTTTACATGCCCTGGGAAACTGCACCGTGCCATGCTGGTCCATGTGAAATCAGCATTAACCAGCACAAAAGGGTCCATAAAGGAAGGTTACCAGAGGGCGCTATATCAGTAGGGACTCAATTTTGCAGGCCTGCCTTTGATCCAACCACCTAAAGTATTCTGCTAAACTCAGGGGTTTTTCTGATACTTGAAATCAAACTGACTAAAGTACTAGATTACAATGGTTTGTAAAAGGAAAGCCAAGGAGTGGAACATTGTGTTCTTAGGGATATTGGGTCATTTAGTAGCCTTCCTGAAAAGGCTTCATGTGTTTTGCGTCAATGTATAAGACTGATGCGGTGGCGTTAAATGACAATTCATATTGGCCCCCCTTCAGTCATGTCAAAGTGACAGTGGTGATACTCTCTTACTAGGAGGCTTTTTTATAATTAGTCAAATTTGTACTTAGGTTCTAATGTGTATTTTTGCATGTATGCTCTTCATGTGTACACATCTAAACTTAAAGCGTAAAATATAAATGATGGTCTTTCATTCACAATTTGTCTTTGCAGATATCATCCTAAGTGCCACTTAAATCATACCATTGCGCAGTTGTGGCACTTCTGAAGAATTAGGGGTTTACCACATAATCCTGTATCTGCCATGATATTGAGCCTAGTTTCATTGTAAAAATCCTCAACACACTTTTAGCCCCTGTTCCATCCAAAAGGAAGCCCTCCTGTCTCTCTGTAGTGTACTCAACAGCACAGAGTGGATGGGTGTAGGAAAATAAGAGTGGCAACCTTAATTCTTTAAGGGAGTACCAAATTGCTTTCCACATAAGTATTCAAGTGCCCATTCAAATAACACTCTACACAGTTTCAAGCCAGGATATAGCTGTCTACTATCCAATATATTCCATCACCAGTGGCGGTTGGAAAGTACGGCAATTAGAGAGGTGGGGAAAAAGGGTTAATACATTAAAAAAAATACATAATTACAATGAAATACACAAAATATATATATTTTTTTTAACTTACTGTGATTTCCGGAGACACATCCTCCTTGCTCCCGTCGTCTTCTTCTCCTGACATCACGTCCAGCGTGGCTAAACCAATCTTGGTGCTGGATGAGAGCAGTGCCAGGATTGGAGGGAGCAGCCCCTCTCGCCGTTCCTAAACACACGGTAGGCTTGTGTAGGCTCTCCAAACAGCTGCCTAGGACAGCTGAGTTGAGGGGTTTATAGTGTGCATGTGAGGCTGGCCGTCTCAAGATGGCCGGCCAAAGGGACATGCACACTCTAAACTTGTGCACAGTCAACCAACCCACCACCGCTGCCACTCAGCAGACCCCGCCCCGTCCTGACACTCGGTTCAGGACAGGTTGACGGAAAATAAAATGGTAATGAATTAACTTCTGCTGGGGCATTTCTGGGGCAATTAGGTGGGGCAATGATCCCCCGCTCAAACTGAGTATAAGCCTACATTCAACAAACTTTGAAAACACAATTATTCTCCCCTTTTTGTATTAACCGTTACCACACAGAGCCAAATCTTAATAAAACAAACATATCAACCTAAATATATTTATTCCCACAGGCATGCCTAAGTCCACAGTTACAATTCTGAAGCACATGTCCCCATTCATGCAAAACACCCAATTCTTTCCACCAATGACCTCAATACGAGTGACCTGGAGCTGTATTACACTATGTTGCGCGTTTTCATTGTTTGCGCCAAGCGCTCCATTCAAAAGGGGGTCCCTGAGCAAACAAGGAGAGTGTACCATTGAATACTTTGCTACCAGGGTAGCCGCAAAGTCATGCTGCCCTGAAGGCAGGGGATTCCAGTGAAATGCGGAGTGGTTTTGAAGCAGCCGCTCAGAGTTTTACTGTACAGGCGGCAACCCGCCTTCACTTTAAAGATGGTTGAGAGATCCTACCAGGAGGTTGCAGTGAGTGACTGCACTCACCTGCAACGGAATGTCTAGGAGTCCAAAGGACCCCCTTCACCCTCTTGAAAGGGCTGCCATCAGGGCGCTTTCTGACAGTGCACCACGTTTTAGGTGGCACACTATCTGTGCGCCTCCTGATAGCTTCTTTGCCTCTGCACCCACATCTTTATTAGGGCGTGGGCGCCGAGCCAAAGACATTCCCTAATTTGCATGGTATCACACACCCCATGCAAATGAGGGAATGCCCTCTGATGAAAGCTAGGGGCATAGCTTGTTCAGTAAGATTGAGTGGATGTGAGCTTCATATTTTCAGACAATCAGTCTGGCATATAATGTTTGAATACATTATAGGACAAGTAGAGTACATGATACATGAGAGGGGCCTGAGGGGCAGTGGTAAAGGAGAGGAATGCAAATTAGTAGGAGTACTAAGAGAAAAAATACAATATTTTGTAAAATAGCCAATACTTTTTTGGACTTTCAAAACAGAGAGGGAGAGAGTGTGTGTATATGAAGACTTGCTGGTCAAATCCGACTGGCATTTCACAGTACCCAACTGAATGCACATGTACCCAACTGTTAATTAGAAAATGCATTTATTGGGGAGAGTTTAACACCTTAAACACCCCCAATCCTCAAGCTACGCACCCGATGGTTGCACAGGGCTATATGTGCGCAAGCACTATTTATATGTCAGTAGATCCACACAAGTGTCTGCGGCCCCTTCTGCAATACCGGGGGCGTGGTAAAGCAGGAGCAAATGCATGTTGCACCCCCGGGGCACTTTGTATAATACGGGTTCTGGTGTTTTGGACCAGTATTTATGAGGCACAATAAACCCTAACCACTCTCAAAATCTTTAGGGTGCAAAAAATAACACTCAATCACGAGTTTGCCCCCAATAATGGGGAATAACTTGCAAATTTGATGCTTACCGTGCCACATTCAGATGTACCGATAATTACTGGGCATTTCCCTCCGATACGTTTCGGCAGGTTTGACACTTAAGGTAACCCCAACAGTGAGCAATACATAGTCCACATTATAACCATTTGCCGCGAGCTGATGCAGGAGCGCCGGCAACTACTCAGACCAATTTTCAACAAAAACCAAATACGGTTGTGCAGACAAGCGGTGCTTGCAAGGTTCTCTGTCCAAGATACTCAACTAAGCTGCTGTCTGGTAAACTTTTTAATTGCAGCTGACCTACATTTTAAAAAAAAGTGCACACACCCGTAACAGTGTTTTAAGCATATAATGTAAAGTTTTTTTTTCTCCACACCCAAGCCTCAAAGGAAACTACTGAAAGGTTAACTATGCGACATACTTTGCACAATCCAACGGAAGCCGAGGCAGCACTATGCACTTTAAATCGGCGCATCTCGGTCTGTCATCATTCTGAAGCCAAGACTTTAATAAGGGGGGTACTTTTATCTCACGGACTGCCACTAATATTCGCCGGCCGAAGTGAAGAAACAAGATTATGGATTACCGAGGCCGGGGGTGTGGATCTTCTTCCCAATCTTAACGCATGTTTTTGTTTAACTATGGCTATCAGCTTTTTTTATAAAGAAAATTGAGGTTTTATTGTTTATAATAGTGGGTCAATCATTGTAATGGTTTTAATTAACTGCACAATAAACTTATTACTTACTTACCAACAGTGAGCAATGACTTGTAACAGGCATCACAGACTTGGACGCATCCTTTCGATTTATAGTAATAAAGTGAATATCTCTTACATATTTAAGAGTACTGCATTCCCCTGGAGGCAGCCCTGCAAGACTAGGCCTGTCGGACGAAGTTCTTATTAAAACCTTTGTGATGCATTTTGCTGTTTAAAGGTGAGAGGACGGATACCCGCTGCAGGACACTTTCATCGTTGCATAGCTCATTGATGCAAATGGTTTCGCATTCAGACTGCCAAAAATGCAATTAGTTTTAATTTAAGGACTGCAGAATGTTGACGTCAGACCTGAGCACAGGTCCTTTCTTTAGCTCAACCTCCAACTGCGGCCCAGGCAGGCAAGGACTCTGTAAATGAATACCTTTTAAAACCTTTACTTCTATCACGGCCTATTGCTGCCCATCCCTCCTGCACTTGCTTTTTTTGAGCATCCCTTGGTCTTCAAATCTGACTGTGCCTGGACCAGTTTCCCCTGTTAGTCACCCCTCTTGTGTATCTTAATATCTTCATATTTGAAACGCTTTACTTCGATCTTTAGGATCAAAAAAGCAACATACATTGCACAAAACAAATATCATATAAATACAAACACACACACATAAAAAAAAATTAAATATAATTTCCCCTCCAAGACAGGTACTTTTTGGGACCAGCCCCACCAACAGCTCTTACAATAATGACTTATTTTTTAGCTATAATTTGAAAGAGCAAGTGCAAATACATATAAAATACTGCTTCCTAATAGAAAGAAGTTAATTAGAAACATATAAAACAAGGTTGTCACTATTTTTAAACATAGACAGGGGTTTTCACAAGCCATTATTGTAAAATAAAAATATTATAGCCTTAGCTATTTCAATTAAGATATTGCTTAATATCTTCAAATTAAGATATTTCGTGTTTGGATAGCAAAACACACACGATGATGGACGGAATGTTGCACATTGGCAAAACATTCACCCCCAGTCACAGATCTGGGTTTAATCCATCGTTATTTTGCTCACCACGCCACCCCAGTTCAGACATGGCAATATGCAAATCAGTCTTGACACTGTGCCTCATGGGAACAGTCCTGCCCGAACTGCCAAGCCATGTCTTCCCTGGACCGGAATCAAGCATCCTAGGACCGGTTTCTGGCTATCAGCCGTCATCAGCCAGGATAGCTTGACTCCAGTGGCGTAGTGAGCACGGGACCCACATCTGGGCAGACCCTTCCCACATAGGGTAAACAGCAAAACACACAAGATTATGGAAACCGGTCCTAGGATGCTTGATTCCGGTCCAGGGAAGACATTGCTTGGGGGTTCGGTCGGTTTGGATGCCATCTGATTTTGTTAGCACTTTTTCTTAGGACCTGTTGCTCCTTGTTTCCTATTTCCATTTTAAGAAGTGTTTTTCTAGTGGTGGGACTTTTTTCGTTTTTGGTTAGTTGGTGTTTTTGTCAGGTTTGTCAGCATGGGCACTCTGGTAAAGTTTCTCAGCCTCTATCGTGAAGGAGTTTTGGATTCACGCAAGTTACCAATTTTTATAGTGTTTGTGGGGTTTTCAAATCTTTAAGTCTCAGCAGAGTTGGCTGGGAAATGTCCCCTGTGAATTAATTCCAGGAGAACTTTTTGTAGCATTTTTGCTAAATATCATTAATTTTGCCTCCATAAATCCCCAGCTCAACCTCCATCATCCTTTGCCTGATGACTATCTCCATCATATTCCTCGGGTTTACTTCGTTTCGAGTACTGTTTTTGCAGTGTCTTCCTGGACAGCTAACCCTAGGCAGCTATAGAGCTGGCAGATTGAGTCATGCATTCTGGTGTAGGAAGCTGCTAGGGTCTTGATTTCTTGGATGGTTAAAAAGAAGAGTGATACACAAACCCTCCAGCATATCATCTTCTGCATAAGATTTGTCTTCGTCGTTGGCATCCGTCACTCCAGCTATCTGTCCAAAAAGCAGTTTTCTTGGATGGGTGGATTTCAAAAAGAAGAGTTAAACACACACCCTCCAGCATCTTATCATATGCATAAGATGTGTCTTCATCGCTGAGATGCATAAGATGGGTCTTCATCCCTGAGATGCATAAGATAGGTCTTCATCGCTGAGATGATTAAGATAGGTCTTCATCGCTGAGATGCATAAGATCGGTCTTCATCGCTGACTTTCCGAACCCCAGCTGTCTACAAAAAGAAGTACTCTGCTTGATCTACAGAGTAAAGAAAAAGGATTCTGTGTCTAGACGGAACCACTCTGTTCATTGGTCTTTACCATTAGATGTCTTTATGGGTTTGGTTCTCACTTCTTGATGGATACATTTATCTGGTACCAAACACTTTGCGATCTCCAGTAAGGTGATCGGCTTCTGCTAGTAGCCCCCAAATATAAAGCATCTAATTACCCTTCCTCTGTCCCTGCTTCAGGTCTCGTCTGTTCCCACCTTCAGGAAAGCTGCAAATACCTGTTTTCTGCTTAAATTCCATGTGACACACTGGGAATAAGTCCTGCACCAGTCCATGGTGTGTGAAATATAGAAACATTAATATGGAAGTAAAACAGGGCTTTTCTCCCAGAATTTTCCCTTGAATAAGGTGTCCACAGGGGGCGTCACATATTAGGCGCACAGTCCCGATCTGGCCCATAATGCGCTGTTAAATATTTGCATCTGGCAGGTGCGAACTTGTGCTTGCACCGGCAACACAGCCTTAGCGACAGTGGACTAACTGTTTGAACCTTGTGATCCACCTTTCACTGCCTGAGGCAGATCCGGGCTCAGGGGTCGATTGGATGGCGGTGAATCCGCATCCTCCGGGCCGGCGGAAGCCACCGCCGGCCCAGAGGATGCGGATTCACCGCTGCGGACCTCCAAAACACCACCAGCCACATTAGGATTGCGGCGGGATCAGCAGCGGACGGCAAGTCCATCTGCCGCTGATCCGCGGGATGTTGTCCGCAATTTGGTGGCGGAGTCTGCAAGACACCGCCAGCCAAATTACGAAGGGTGAGGAAACATGCTTTTCTGCGGCAGTGGAAAAGTATGTGTACCAATGCTTCTGGGGGCCCGTTGGGGCCCCCAGGGTGTTGTGGGGTGGGGGGTGCACATGGGGGGTACCTATGGTACCCCCCTGCATATGCATGCACAAAGCGGCAGGCACCGCGCGGTGCCTGCCGCTTTGTGCATGCATATGCAAAGCATGCAATTTTAACCTTGCGGCTGGCGCTGCTTCAAGCAGCACCCGCCGCAAGGTTACAGATACGGGATGTGACCGCCAGGGTGGCGGTCATCTCCTAATTTGCATGGAGGGACCGCTGCTGCCCCTGTGGACGGCCCCTCCACCTCCGCAGGTCCGTCCGCCATCCTATTGAGGCCCAAAGTTTCCAGAGGAAGCAGGGAACCCTGCAAGAAGGTGCAATGGGTGACAACCCATCTGCGGGTGCCATCTGAGGAGTCCATGGGCTGCCCGTGCTTCCTTCCTAAGGGACGTATTAGCTGTGCACCACCTCATATGTTGAGCACATTCAGTGTGCATCTTGACAGCTTCTTTGCCCTGCGCCTGCCTCTATAATACAGCTCGGGCGCAAAGGTAAATGGGCCGTGCTTCCATGCAAATGAGTTTCTGTTGCCTTTGGATGGTGCTTGTGAATTTTTTTGTGTTGGGTGATCATTACACAGAAAAGACTGAATGAGCATCTGCTGCACCTTCTGTAATACCAAAGTAACCTTAGACCACAAAAAGCGAGCGCAAATACTAAGGGTGGGCAAAGAATTCCGCTCCATTGGCGAAGTTTGCTGAGTTTTGCCCACTTCATGCGGAGTTCCCAAAAACTCAGCGAAGTGACGCTGCACAGAGTAACGGTAAGTTGGCGAGCCCTCACAAGAAAAAAAACGCACACTAGACCTCTCGGTAAGAATTCTCAATGCGGGCATTCACGACATGTAGTGAAAATCCACAGAGCGTGGTGGTGGAGTTTTTACGGCATTTGGCAGACTTCCGCAGAGAAAAATCCAGCAAACGTCGCCCAGCCCTAGCAAATACCCACCTTGCCCCAGAAGTACAGTCTGCAACACAACCCCAGATATTTTCTTAACAATGGTAGTATATAATATTTTGCATTTTAATGTGGTACTTGCAAGGTCTTTTTTTCTGTATGTTGTAGTCATGTTCACAACATGAGAGAGGTGTGGCGCAGTGGCCAGGACGGCTGACTCCGAAGCACCGGGCTCACGTTTCGATCCCCGGAGCTGGTGGTAGCTCAGCCCAGCACTATGTAACTCTGGGCAATAGCTCGCTTAATCTTCCTGACGGCCCCCAGCGCCTAGAGACCCTTAGGGGTAATTAGTTCGCGCTTTACAAATGCTGGGATATTATTTATTATTATTACCATTTCTTGGCTGAATTGCACTCGGCATACCGACCTTGGAAGAATGAAATACTATTTTAGTCCTGTTAGAGTTTGAATCGATGTCCTACATGGTACACACTTGTTTCAGAAGCTGAGTATTAAGTTTACATAATTCTCTGAATAGTATAAGGAGCTTTTGTACGTTAAGAATACTCCAGTGATATGTGTCACACGTTCGGAACTATTTCAAGTAAAAGTTGTTTTGATCTGCACCACTTCTGTCTTGTGATTTGAATTTATTGTGTTTTCCCCAAAGTCCATCACTTCCAAGTTTTGCTCAGTAGCTCCTAGTGGGATTCAATGTATTTCGTTTTTGTGGAACATTTGATTTCAGTGCCCCCTGCTGCTTAGTGCCATGAAGCCCTGTGAAGAAGCCATTTCATCTCTACACAAAAACAACTCCCAAAACAACAGCAGATGCCATTTGTTTGCACAAGTCGGTTTTACTTATCATGGTGTCCTCTGATTAAACCCTGCACATTGTACCCTGTGGCACACAGGTTGCACATTGATCGCTGCTGCGGGTGCATCCTTCCACAGACCTGTTTTAGCACGATCTGTGTCCCGTGCAGAGACCCCACGAAGGGCTTTTAGCAAGCTAGAAACAGACTGTAATCAGGCTTGGAAAGCTCTCGGCCCCAAGGCTCCCACCGGAGCTGGTGAGTGGGAGAGAGCTGCAGAGGACACCGTGGGCCTAAAAGTCAGGGGCAGCAAGGTAGCAATTCACTCCGAGGGAGTCTAATGGCCACAGCGTGGAGTTCGAGAACAGAGCCAGCAGGCGAGGCACAATAACACATTAAGTGCAAAAACAAAATATCACAAAAGCACTGGTAGACTGTTCGAAATTCTATATATAAAAGGATCGAAAGAGTAATGTAGTTGGTGTTTGTCTAAGGCACTACTGCAAGCAATCCTGTTTTGTATATGTACACCCCACCAATCTTGCAAGAAGGCCAGGCATGGGTGTGGCATCTTTTATGGTGAGGGTGAAGGGCATCATAATGTGCAGTTTGGGTGCACAGGTGCCAAGTGTTCCTGGTCCATGCTTGATGGGGTGCTCCTGCCCATGTTTTTTTCTTCGAATTCTTGGACCAGGAGGACTGTTTTGTAATGGAATAAACAAGACTACAATTCCCAGAAGTCAAAGAAAAAGCCTGGATTGGATAAGGGACCTGGTAAAATTGGAAAGTTCTGTGTGCATTTTGGAGATACACTTCCAACTAATATAAATGCATTGATGATGCTGGCAGAAAAAAGAGCAATGGACCCTTCAAAGTGCTTTATGCCACTCTAAGACTGCCTTAAAGCGCTGAATGGTGAAATAGATGGAAAGGAGAAACCAAGAGTGAGAACAGTACGAACCGAATTAGAAGGAATGAGAATGTAGCTACTATAGCCTTAGAGCCTGTCATAGTGGGCTCTACTGGCCATTATAGGCCCACGCCAGCATTACAGGCCTGAGCCGAAGGTAAGGGCCTTTATCAAGGGAGCAGGTCGTTACTAGCCAGTAGAGACTACCATGGAGGGCTCTAAGGCTCTTAGAACATTCCGCCCCTAGAGGGCAGAATATTTTAATTTGTAAACCAAAAGCCTCAGGGACCCTGTGAGGCCTTTTGTTCACTGCAAAAGCTGTGAACAAAAATTGGAATGTTGGAGCTCCGGGCTAAGAATTTGAAGCCAGGAGCACTTCATTTTTTCAATAGAGCTCCCAACATTCCATTGTTCTAATATAGCCCTAGAGCCTGACCTAGCAGGCTCTACCGGCCATTAAAGGCCCGCTCCAGTGTTAAAGGCCCAGCATCAGGATTGGCCTGAGCGACTTCGATTTGCGCTCCCAGGGAGACTGGGAGCCTGTGACTGCTGTCTCCAACCCAGCAATGCAGTTGGGGGTTGAGAGAGCTTCAGTGCACATTACTCCTTGGCCTGCCCAAGACGGCTGGCCAAACCATCATTTTCACTGAATCATGGTGCTCACCACTTTCCGTCCATGACTGCCCCTTCCACCCCACTCCAATGCAACCAAGACTCAACCAGGAGAGAAAAATAAAATGACAATAAACTTGGTTTATTATAATTTTATTTTTAAAGTGTTTGAAGCTGCTGGCGGGGAGGGTGGCGACACTCCTCTGCCATAGTGGATGAGCCGCCTCTGAGCGTATTAACAGAACAAATACAGCTCTAGTTCGGATGACACAGTTAGAGCACAAGCAACAATCCAGACAGCGGCAGCTCCTCCGCTAATGCAGCGAAGCTTCACCCCACTGCTCTCTGAGCAGTGCAAAGGAAAAATAAAATTATAATGACAGAATGCTATTATCATTTTGTTTTTAGCATGGAGCTTGGAGCTAGGTTAGGGCCGGGCGTGCTGGGCGCATATCAGAGGGAGGAGTGGTTGGTGCACCATAAGAGCGCATGACGGTTTGGATGGCCAAACCGTCATGCACACTTAGCATGTTCTCCTCCCGACTGTATTGCACAGCCTCAGTGGAGAACATGCAGAGTCTCCCACTCCCTGTCTGAGGCCGCTCAGACCAATCATGACGCAGCTGTCATGCTGGTGACAGCAGCATCGTGATAGACTAGCGGAGCCTGGGTGCTGCCGGGAGCCAGAAAACAGGGAGAGGCGTGGTTGGCGACCGGCGACCAGCAGGTAAGTCTTCTTTTTTTTCTTTTTGTCTAACATCCACGGTTTAGTGGTTACGCACATCACTGATAGTTTAATCTACCCAGAATTAGTGGCACATCTGGTACAGCATTTGAATTAATATCCTTGCCCTAAAGCTGGTGTCTCCAAACCGGTCCTAGAGGGCCGGATCCATGCCAGATTTTTTGGACATCCCCATTGAGATACATGTAGCTATTTAAAAAATCTGGCATGGATCCGGCCCTCCAGGACCCGTTTGGAGACCCCGGCCCTAAAGGATCCACACCAGTGCTTTCATTCGGGTAGTTCTATACTGACTGCCAGTTTATTAGACCCTATTCAGTGATGATTTCCTCAATGTTACCCTGTATCTAAACACTCTGTTGATCTAGCCAAGAGAAGTTCATGGTATTTCGTGTCACTTATTTATTGATCCAACTTAGTACCAATCTCTCTTCTTTTTTTATAATTTGTACGCTTGTGTCCTCCTTACAATGTGGTCTCATTCTTGGCTGGTTCTTTGTTAGGTATTTCTAGCCAGGTGCAATTACATCATCCACATATCTTTTTTTAATTCTGAGGACACCCTGCCAATTTTAGTCCTTGTAGAAAAATACTAGCATGTTTGTTTTAGCCATGCACTGCATCTGTCTTGTTTTGCACATTCAGGGCCACCATGATATTGTAATTTACAATAGACATTACGGAAAAGAAAATAAGAGGTCCTTTTAAAGAATTGGACAGGGATTTCTTACATCAATCTAGGCGTCTCATTGATAATTTACACTCTTTTCCAGTATTTGGAGGAGAAGGAGGACCTGGAGTTGAAGTGCTCAACGCTAGTCAAAGACTGTGAAATGTACAAGCACCGCATGACCACCATCATGATACAGCTGGAAGAAGTCGAAAAGGAGCGAGACCAGGTATCGTTAATCGTTATACTATACTATTGGCTTTAGATTGTGGCCTGTTGTCTATTTCTCCTCTGGCCCATTGTATCAGTACAGTATTACACAGAATTCCACAAAATGGCTGCTTACTTACCGGCACTCTTTTTGATTTGCTATATGCCCTTGCGGTTGTATGTCACATCAGTGTTGAAATATCCACCTGCTGATATAACATGACCACAATATTGACTCTCTCAAGATAAGTGTAAGAGTCAGGATAAGTGTAGATGTACTGTTACTAAGTCCACTGTGATGATATCGTTGGAGTCAATATTATGGTCACCAGTAGCGCCTAGCATCTGGGGGGGGGGGGCGAAACTCCCTTGACCAATCAGGCCACTGCTCCCATGCTGTGAGAGCAGTGCCCTGATTGGAGGGAGCGCCCTAACTCAGAGCTCCACAGCACCCTGGAGGCCTGTTCCTATTCTAACCCATCTGTCTTAAGATAGCTGGGTTAGAGATGTTTGAAATGCTTATGTGAAGCTGGCCATCTCAAAACGGCTGGCCAAAAAGACATGCGCACTTTATACATGAGTGCATAAGTGCATAGACAGCCCACCCTCCTCCATGCTGTTGTCACTCAGCAGCGACCCCGACCTCATCCTGATGCTTGGCACAAGACGGGGATGAAACTTAAAAGGGTTATAAATTACTATTTTATTTTTCATGGGGTATTGGGGGGATTTTAGGTGAGGTGACCCTCTTTCGCTCCAATGGAGAAGCCACCCCCTGATCACAGTACATCTGTAGGCTGACATTTTGACTGCCATATTATGGCCCCACATCGGCCTTCCATTCCCCTTTTCTGTGTTTTTCTTTGTTCTTATAACGTAACTATTTTGCTATGAGGCATAAAAGTCCCTGAATCTATTTATTGTTATGTCATCTTTCAAGAAAAGCTCCAAAAAGAGCAGTGTAACTAGACTTTCACAGACAGAACCCTTGAGACGCGATAATGAACCTGCCCGTTTACGGGTAAGAAGTTATAGCAAAGCTGTAAGTTGTTACCACCATACTAAAAACTGCATTAATGCCACCGAGTATAGCTGTTTCTATATCAGCTGTTATCATCTTAGATACCATTACTTTTGAAAATAACATCCGTTAACATTGGTACTACCCAGCATTTTTACATCCTCTCTTTGGCAGTTTTAAGATTCCAGAAATCTGGACATTACAAAGAAGTGTGGTATTCTCCACTATTTCTATTTCTAACAAATTTTGTAATACATGAGTGGAGTAATAATTTCAAGTCACCTGATGGCATTACTTACATCTAAAAATTAGACTGCACCCAATATATCCTTCATGTACAAAATGAGGAAATAAAAAGTGTTTTAAGGACTGGGAATCTACTATGGGGTGTATTGTCTTTGAGCAAATTCTAACAATTACTCGTAAATGTCAATTCAATGTGGCAGGGACTTAGGTAAGTTCATCAAAGGGTTTGCAAAAAATATATTTCTGACTGTTTAAAAAATGCACAACATCCCCCCTGCAAACTTAGGCCTTGGTAAAAAAGTGCATCGAATGACAAGTGGAATAGGCAACTATGTTCATAAAATTCCCCCCAAAATTGTGTGCTGGTGCTTGGGCAAGTTCTCCAGGATAACAGGTCTGGGCACGGACTACCTTAAAATTTTAGACACCCCAAAATGTACCTCAATCAGAATGCCCAAATTTTGCAGGATAAGAGACAATGCTAAACATCAATTGCATGAGCCATTGTGTCTATGCATCAAGGTACCTCCCAAAAGGCTAACAATCTGGGAAATACAAATTATTAAGTAAATGGGCCCATCTCAATAACTTAGTTATAGATCAAATAAAAATTAAGGGGTTTTATTACAAATTCAAAAATAGGTGACACAGAGTCAATGCCATGAAGTCTCTCAATATAAAGTTAGACAGAGAATGCAAGATCAGAAATTAATATAAGTTCCGAATGGGCAGCAAAATATAGAGATTCAAGGCATCCCAGCAGAACATTAAAGGCTTCTGGCTCACCACCAAAATCAAGGGCTTTTATACATTATTTTCACTTATGTAACTACAGGATCTGCAGACTCATGGTGGGTGTGAGTAAATGCATCATTTCAACAGCACACCATACCACATGAAAACAAACATGATATGATCTTAACAACTAAGCACTGTCTCACCACATGAATACTTATTCAGCACCCTCTGTGCTAATATCCGTTGATGCTAGAACAAAACTAGATACCTTCTCCAATTGCATCTGGTATGAACGAATAGGCACAGTGAACCAGCGGAAGGACCTTGGAAACGTTGTGGTTGTAACTGAGCTGGGGAAAGATCACCAAGAGCAGCAAACCAATAACATTATAAAAAAGTCATTACATTTCAGCTTCACTGCAGGTAGTGGGAGGTGGGTGGGGGTAGGGGAAAACATGAGTGAGAGAGGTGACCTCATTTGGGGAAAGATGACGTTCTTACCTAAATTGTGGGCTTATTGTTAATAATGCACAAAAATATAAATCCACAAAAACTCTACATATGGGAGAAGGTAAAAAATTATTCACAATATGATTGGAAATAAGTTTTAAACATTGGAATGTTGGAAACTCCTTTGAAGGTGAAAGGATGTTGTAGAAGGCAACCAATCAGTGGTAACAGACCTCTGTTCCAGCAGTTCAATCTTTCTATTTCTCTTCTAGCTATTTAAGTTAGAAACTTCTGCATTCCATGGGTAGACTGTTCCAACAGCATTGTAGTCCATAGCCAGGGGGCATTACCAGATGATAAATGTTAATTTTATCGTTAGAGGCTCTTGCACACAGCTCAGATGTAAATAACTCAGAGGAGGGCAACAGGAATAGCACTCTCCAAGCCACATGTCTGTGTTTTCCAGAGTTAAGTTCAATCTGAAAATAACTATAAAAACCCAAGCAAAATTGAGGTATGGTGTACCATTCAGCATTGCATAACTTCCATTTGCAGTTCCTTTAATTAACTGATGGCAGAGACAAGAAAAACATAATTAATCACTGGATGGTGTCGAGCTCAAATAGGTAAGCAACTTTTGGGTTGCAATCTCTGGACCACCTAACGTTTCACCTCCTGAAGTGCAAGGCTTAAATAAACAACGTGGCTTATACAGGCAGTGCAAATGCCAAAGGCAGAAATTACCAGGTAGTGAAGATGTTGGGGGGAACGCTTCCTTCCCTGGGTCAAGGTTCAATGTGTATTGGGTTGCAAGTCCAGATTTCTAACCACCTGCTTACTACCAGTATTTAGCCTGATTCTGTGAACTTTAAATCTATTCCAAAAGACTATCCGAAGAATGGATTCATAAAGGAACTGACCAAATGCATATAAAATTGGTTACATGCGGATGCTAGGAGTAAAAGCCTTGTTTCCTGATTCCATAGTTTCCAACTTGATGACCGCAGCATAACAGGGTTGGGAGGGCGTTTTCCCCAGCAAGGCCAGAAATACTCTTTCCCTGGGAGTGTCTTGGGAGCCCTGCTTAGATTTTGAATGAGGTGTGTATTACCAGTAGATTTTTGTAAAGTGGTAAAGCTGAGATACAATATCAAGCCTCAAAGCTTCATGGCTAAAACTCCCTTACTGAGCCATATTTTGGTCAGTTCGCTTCAATACATTTTGTAAACCTTAGAAAAACACTGTCTCTGGCAAATGCTTAGTACACTGAAAAGTAGAGACACTGATAATCAAGTCAAGTCAAGTCAAGTCAACAAGACTTTATTCGGTTTTGATTCAAACCATAAAAGTGCATTTACAGTGTTAACAAATTTAAAACATATTAAAACACACAATAATTAAAATACATGAGCAATTAGTGCAAAAGTGCAGGGTACAACAAATTTCATAAAAAGTAAGTTCATTTAGTACAGATAGAAAAATCAACAGAGATACCATCATTGGTCCAAACAATTTCTCATCTTAATGGACAATTTTAAAAATTCAGTAACTTGAAGAATACTGTCACTGTGCAAAAGCTGCAAGTACAATAATGCTGGTCTGATTTGATTAAAATTGAGTTTCTTTAAAAGATTGACAAGATAGCTTTTACGGGGATATTCATAATATTTACATACATTGTTTCCCTGCGGTTTCGCCTAGATATTTGTCATTTGATCCACATTGCCAGAATTACCATTCCCTTGGCCCAAAGACTCCTCCCGTCAATCACATGCCTCTAGCCTGAGAGCAAGTCAAATCTATTCTGTGTTTCCACCATGAACCCATTCCTGTTTTGATTAACAACATTGTATAGGTATGGTGGTGTTGGAGCCAAGGGCTGAGGTTGAAACAGTGGCCTAAAATTCCTGTGTCTAGCAGGGGCTTTAATCAAGTGAGTATAAAAATATCCAAGTGGACGGACACTAATGCTATTTGCATCGGACAATAAAGATGATGCTCTCAGTAAAACTGTTGCCACATGTTGGGGATGCCTAAAATTGATAACAATACAATCCCCATTGTTTAACTTTTTAGATGGGCCAATCTAGTTTACCCTTCTCACTGAGAGTATCTGAATATGCTGTTGGAAATCCACAATTATAATTCAACCAGGCTACTGCTTTATTTTTTAATGAATCATGAGTTTCCCCGCGCGGCTGGACAGGATGATCTTCTATAGTTGGAACATTAGTCAAGACAGCCACATAAGGTGCGCAGTCAGGTGGAAGATTGATAAAACGGCTTCTTCTTATTTGCCTAAAATCTGACCTACCATTCTGTTCTACAGATGTTATCACAGTCAGGTCAGTTTTTGGAGGGGGTTTAAGTGGAGTGTTCTCTGCTACAGTAACTTGCTGACAGATCTCCTGTGCCAGCTCCCTCAAAGGGCCGTGCCCTGTTACCACAGCCCTAGAACTGACAGACGGGGCCACAGGCTGGTGTATTGATAATAGGCCACCTAGTCTATCTACCTATAGGGCTAAGGTATCAAGCTTACTTGACAGGGGTCTAAGCAGCTCTTCAATTTTTACCATCATTCTCCCTTCTAGGGTACTTAACAAGAGAGGAAGTTGTTCAATTTGTATTTTAAGACCACCCTCATTGTTTCCCTCAGAAGGACAAGAGCCTGTGATAGGGCCATTACTAACTGATGTAGCTGAATCGGCTCTTTTTTTATTATGCTTCCCCCCCTTTTAAGCTGTAGTTTTCTACAATTTCTCACCGGTCTCGTCACTGGCTGTACCAGTTCAATTTCCTCAGTGGAAGTATCAGGGCAGTCTTCATGTATCTCTACATCACACAGCGGAAATAGCGCTGCAAACGGAGACTTTCTGCCAATTTCGGCCGCCATTCCCCTCGCCAAGCCACGGGACACGCCCACTTGCGAGGCCAGGCCCCCCCGCAACAAGTATTTAAAGCGCGCTGACCTAATAGCGTCGCATGTTAATTTGTGGAACCTCCTGAGGCTCAGCCGGGAGTAGTGAAACTGATCGCAGCATTTCTTTTTTAAAACTGCACTGAACTTGAATTTTAAAGCACTCACTCGCTTCCTGGCACCAGATCTTCTTGGGCAGGCACTCCACACACAGCGGAATTAGCGCTGCAAATGGAGACTTTCTGCGAATTTCGGCCGCCATTCCCCTCGCCAAGCCACGGGACACGCCCACTTGCGAGGCCACGCCCCCCGTACCCGTTCCCTTCGCCACCCATAAATATGTGCATTTAGCGGAAGCACAGCGGACGAGCGCAGCGGGCGCGACGTTTGCGCGCCGAAGGCGCGCTTAAGGCAAGCTCGTCTGCGCTCGTCCGCGCCGAGACCGGGCTAAGGGCTATACCCCCTAACTCCCAGCGGCTGGAACCCAGGTACTGTAATGCTGAAACTTTACACAGTCTCAGACCCCCTACTAGAGACTGTTCGGAACACCCCTACTATGCGGAAGACATGCCACAAACCTGTCCAAAATGTAATTTGTCCCTTAAACCAAAACCGTCCCCACCTCCAACTCACGAGTACTCTATGTTCCTGCTAAATTGCAGATCCCTGCCTAAACATAGAACGGAACTTGCCCTGCTTCTTGAAGAACGCAAGCCGGACATAGCGTTTCTGACAGAAACGTGGCTTGCTTCTGATTCGGACCCTGTTCTAGCCTCCGCCCTCCCCCCAGGTTTTCAAATCATTCGTCAGGACCGCCCTGTGGGGAGAGGAGGAGGCGTCGCAATTATATACAGCGACCAATTCCACTGCCGAATAATCACTGAAACCATCCCTGACTGTGAAAGTATAGCCTTCAGTATCGAACTTTCCCCCAATCTCTGCTTCTCGGGAACGCTAATTTACCGTCCCCCTGGTCCGCCCAAACAGTTCCATAACCAGCTCCCTCCTATTATGGCCGACCGTGTTAGCACTTGTGCTAACTTCACTTTGCTAGGAGATTTTAACTTTCATTTTGAGGCTGTATTAGATCATACTGTCTCCACTCTTTCAGACGACCTAGCCGCCCTGCAACTTAAGCAACACGTCAAATCGTCGACTCATGTCAAAGGCCATCTGCTGGACCCCATCTTCAGTAACTGTGCAAACTTGGTTACTGGGCCCCCAATTCCCCTCCCTTGGACGGACCACTTTCTGGTGCCTTTCACCTGGACCGTTCCTAAGCCCCCTCCAATTGGCCTTACGACAAGATTCGCCAGAGCCTGGCCCCGCCTTCCAATTGATGACTGGACGCTTAAACTTGCTAACAACCAGTCCCCCCAGATAGAGGACCCCTGTTTAGCCAATCAGGCCTATGAAACTTGGATCACCCAAACTTTAGATGCCACCCTCCCTAAAAGCAAAATCACGCTCAAACGGCCTCAAAAATCTCCCCCCTGGTACTCAGCGGTTCTCAGGGAAAAGAAACGCCAATGTAGAAGAACAGAAAGACGTTGGCGCCTAGACTACTCCCCTGCAAGCAAAACTCTCTATCGTAACTCAATCAATGATTATAAAGCGGAGATCAAAGCCTCCCAAACCGTATACATCTCGAACAGAATCACTCTGGCCAAATCAAAACCCAAGGAAATCTTTCAGATTATAAAAAAACTTTCCAAACCCCCAACCAGCCTGTACGAAACCAAATCTATAGATCATTAAAATGATGTAGCAGTGTTCTTTCATCAAAAAGTAAACAAAATTTATTCATCTTTCCCCTCCTCCACCACCGCTTCCCTCAACAATCTCAATACAACCATAACAAATTTCACCTCTCAATCATCTCCAACCCTGACCCATTTTCCCCTTTTTCATTCGGTATCTATAGAAACCACAGCTCGGAAAGTGAAATCTGGGTCTCCGGAAGACCCAGCCCCGCCAGAGGTCTTAATGTCAGCTTCTCAGATTATTCTGCCAACAATCATGGATGTCCTCAATGCATCCATTACCTCTGGCACGGTCCCCCCGGGTTGGAAATGGGCCATGGTCCGAGCGCTGCTAAAAAAGCCCAATTTGGATCCCCTGGACTGGCAACTATCGGCCCATCTCCCTACTCCCATGGGTGAGTAAAATCTTGGAGAGATTTATCAACTTCCATCTGATAAACTTCCTAGAAAGTAACCAACTACTAGACCCCACCCAGACAGGTTTCCGACCTAAACATGGAACCGAATCCGCCCTACTTATGGTCACGGAGGAATCTAGAAAAATCCTGGATCAAGGAGGATCAGTGGCAGTGATCCTCCTTGATCTCAGTGCGGCATTCGATACGGTCAGCCACAACACCTTGCTGGACCGTTTGTCTAATGTTGGAATCAAAGACAAGGCCTGGCTTTGGCTTAAGTCCTTTTTGACGGACCGATCCTTTCAAGTCTTTGATGGGGAGTCTGTATCCTCTAGTAGACCACTAAGGTGCGGGGTCCTCGTTAAGCCCGGCACTTTTCAATGTCTATATGATGCCGACGATACTCAGCTGGTGGTCTCATTGGCGCAGGAAGCCGGCACGCCAACATCAGGCGGACTCAGGGATTGCCTGATAGAGGTCAAGAGTTGGATGTCTTCATCCTCTCTAAAATTAAACGGAGACAAAACGGAGCTGATGCTCTTGGGACCCTCCGATCCCAGCCTCTTTAAATCATTATGGCCCCCATGTCTAGGCACCCCTCCAGCACCTAAGGACAACATCAAAAGCCTTGGGGTGTGGCTAGACAGCGCTCTCTCCTTCAATACCCAGGCCACAAAACTCTCGGCCACCTGCTTCGGTCTCCTCAGAATGCTAAAAAACATCTTGCCAGTTCTTCCTTTCAAGGCCAAGCAAGTGGTTGTCCAAGCCCTCATACAGTCACGCCTGGATTTTAATAATGTTCTTTACCTTGGCGCTCCTGAGTATACCCTACACAGACTGCAGACGGTACAGAATTGCGCGGCTCGCACTCTGCTTCAGCTTCCCCGCAGGCAATCAGTAAAGTCTGGACTGATCAGCCTGCATTGGCTGCCAGTACGTCAGCGAATTCTTTTTAAAGCGATGTGTATCGCCCATCAGGCATTCTGGGACTCAGGTCCCATGATCACCCACGACCTAATCACCCATTATCAGCCCAGCAGAAATCTTCGTTCTAGCCAGACCTTTTTGGCCTCGACCCCCAGAATAAAAAAAGCTAGATCTGGCGGAAGGACGTTCGCCTATAATGCCACAAGGACTTGGAATTCCCTCCCCCTCCACCTCAGAGCTGAACCCAACCTTTCATCCTTTCCTAAACAGCTAAAAACATTCCTATTCCACTCCCCTCTGTAATTCTATGCGGTCCAAACCTCCTCCAAGGTTTCCCTTAGCTGGTTCCTCAGCGCTTGGACGCCCACGGGCAACAATTGCGCTTTATAAATCCACCAAATACAAATACAAATACAAATACATGAACCTGAGCTGTAGTTAATACAAGATCCCTATTCCTAAAAATCAGGGGTATTATAATTATCAGGCATAGGTATATCCACTGCAGCAAAAGGCGCCTCTAAGCATGGGCGAATTTTGCGAATTCGCGATCCGCGAATTTGCGGATTTGCAAATTCGCGATCCGCAAATTCGCGAATTTGTGCGAATGTTTGGCTTTTTCCGTGTTCGCGGGGCTTTTTGCGTCTTCGCGAGCCGCTTGCATAGCGAAGTTACCCATGCAGTCGTTTATGGGAGAGGGAGCGAGAGATAGATAGATAGATAGATAGATAGATAGATAGATAGATAGATAGATAGATAGATAGATAGATAGATGGAAAGAGAGAGAAAGAGAGGGAAAGAGAGAGGGAGAGAGAGAACGAGAGAAAGAAAGAGAGGCCGGATCTCTGAAGGGCCAGATTCCTGAGTTGCCCCTACAGAACATACAGCTTTTTATTTTTAGCAAAATGCATATGAAAATTGTGCTGTAAAGGTCTCTTTTAGTTTAACCCCTCCTGACAACTCAAAATGGGTGCATTTGCCATCCTCTCCCTTCTTCCTGTTTTTTATATCTGTAAGTGCTTCCTGATGAGGTTTAATTCCTTGGACAGGTGCCTCATTGCCTACTTGTAACTATTCTCTGACCCTGCTTCAAGGGTCAGAGCAGGGTCAGAGAATAGTTGCAAGTAGGCAACGAGGCACCAGGAAGAAATTAGCAGCAGGTGTCCAAGTTGAAGTTAATTTGTTTGTAACCCTTTTGTAAAAGGTTACAAAGAAATTAGGTTCAACTTTTGCACCTGCTGCTGTAACCCTTGGTTGGCGGAAAATTCGTCCCCGCTGATTCGCGGATTTTACCGCGATTTCGCGAGATTCGCGGATCGCGAAATTGCGGAAAATCCACAAATTTGCCCGCGAAACGGCTTTTACGCCCACCCTTAGGCGCCTCATCCTGTAGTAGGGGAGCACTACCCCGTCCCAGAGAAGCCCTTCTTTAATTGTTAATCTGGTTAACCTTTTTCACAAGAAAATTGTCCATGGTACCCATCCCAGAGGTAGGTTTATCTACTTTACCTCTAGACATCACGTTTGCTCACTTTAAATCTCAAAAAACAATTAAATAGTACAAACTCCAAACTGAATTGATACAATGCACTTTAAGCAAAAACACCCAGAGTTACAACATTAAAGCTTACTTCTATGATTAATGTCCTTCATAGCGGAGCCAAAGTCTAGGGCCACAGAGGGCCCGCCCTTTGCCCGGGCTTAGCCCGGCGAAGCCCGCGCGTGTCCCGCGATGCGAGGGCCCCCGCTGGTTATGAGCGCCTCCGGGCGCGGACAGGGCGTCGGCGGCTTCCTGCCGCAAGTGCTGCTGGGACCTGTAGCCCCCCCCACTCAGCGGCAGCACCAGATGTCAGGAGGCTAACGGCGGCGGGGAGAGACCGATCCAAATGCAGGGAACCGGCTGCGCGGAGCCCAACACGGAGAAAAGCAGTCCCCCGCAGTCTGCCAGCAAGATACGATAATCCTGCAGCAGTGGCCCCCGCGGGTAAGTACCAGCGTTTGATGATGACCCCCGCTCTGTCAAGGGCCCCCGCTGGTTATGAGCGCCTCCGGGCGCGGACAGGGCGTCGGCGGCTTCCTACCGCAAGTGCTGCTGGGACCTGTAGTCCCCCCACTCAGCGGCCGCGCCAGATGTCAGGAGGCTAACGGCGGCGGGGAGAGACCGATCCAAATGCAGGGAACCGGCTGCGCGGAGCCCAGCACGGAGCAAAGCAGTCCCCCGCAGTCTGCCAGCAAGATACGATAATCCTGCAGCAGCAGCCCCCGCGGGTAAGTACCAGCTTTTGATGATGACCCCCGCTCTGTCAAGGGCCCCCGCTGGTTATGAGCGCCTCCGGGCGCGGACAGGGCGTCGGCAGCTTCCTGCCGCAAGTGCTGCTGGGACCTGTAGACCCCCCCCCACTCAGCGGCCGCGCCAGATGTCAGGAGGCTAACGGCGGCGGGGAGAGACCGATCCAAATGCAGGGAACCGGCTGCCCGGAGCCCAACAAGGAGCAAAGCAGTCCCCCGCAGTCTGCCAGCAAGATACAATAATCCTGCAGCAGCGGCCCCCGCGGGTAAGTACCAGCGTTTTATGATGACCTCCGCTCTGTCAAGGGCCCCCGCTGGTTATGAGCGCCTCCGGGCGCGCACAGGGCGTCAGCGGCTTCCTACCGCAAGTGCTGCTGGGACCTTTAGTCCCCCCCACTCAGCAGCCGCGCCAGATGTCAGGAGCCTAATGGCGGCGGGGAGAGACCGACCCAAATGCAGGGAACCGGCTGTGCGGAGCCCAACACGGAGCAAAGCAGTCCCCCGCAGTCTGCCAGCAAGATACGATAATCCTGCAGCAGCGGCCCCCGCGGGTAAGTACCATCGTTTGACGATGACCCCCTGATAATCATACTTTGCAGAATTAGGTAAAACACCGAAAAATATCTACTGAAATTCTGTCAAAAATAATCACTAAAAACAGAATGATATTCCTGCATTGCAGCCAAGGTGAAAGATACAAGGCAAAGGAGTGTCAGATCATTAATGATGATTCTACAGACAGTACTTTCTTGATGGATGTTCGAGAATGGTCTGTCAAATGACTCAGAGATAGAGGTAATTATGAAATTGTATTTTGCTTAGACTAGAATAAAGAATGAAGAAAGGTTTTGGCAAAATCTGAAATAATTTCCTTAAACATTATGTAGAACCTGTTGTATTGAGAGAAAGGATTTTTTTCATGATCATGAATTCTCATTTTTATCCCTTATCTGTGTAAATTCTTGTCTTGCCCGACCCACACAAAATCATGGCGGATCATTTAACTTTTAAAATCTTTTATGTCAAAAAAATAATGAAAGAACTTAGATGTAATATAGATGTGATATAATATGTGTACAAATGAATGTGCTTTACAAGAAACAGAGATGTGGCTACTAAAAAATGCTCCTTTGTTTGACTAATTATTGTTTTAATGATAGAGCATGTCACTGACTTTAAGGCTGTTAGGTACAACTTAGTGTGCAATAATTTTGTTTAAATTGCTACTGCTTCACATTTGCCAATATCAAGCTTTTCACACAACACTGACTAGCATTAGCCAAGTCTTTTATTTCACCTGCCAAAACGTCCTTGTATTTCATTTGATGAAGTAGGTGTATATTTATTGTTTATCTTAACGATTGTGATCATGACTTTTGTTTTTCCCACCTCACCGCAGGCCTTTCGCTCTAGAGATGAGGCCCAGACTCAGTACTCTCAGTGCTTGATAGACAAGGACAAATACAGGAAGCAGATTCGAGAACTGGAAGAAAAGAACGACGAGCTGAGAATAGAGATGGTCAGGAAAGAGGCTCGCATTGTCAACCTTGACTGCAAGCTGAGACGCATGTCCAAGGACAGCTGTCTTGATCAGGTAAAAATTAATTTGGATGAACTGGGATGGGAGAGGACTTACCTCAAACTATCTATTATGGTCTTGAATTGCCAACCTCAGTGGTCTTGAATCATCCAGGCTTATTGACCTTGAATTATCCAACCTTAGGTATCTTAAATTAATCAATATTTGTAAATTTGAATTATTCAACCTTAGTGTTCTTGAATTATTCAATTTTAGGCATCCTGAATTGTCTGAACTTACTGTTTTGGTGTTTTTTGCAGTTTTTATGTAGCCCAGCATGGCCAAAAGGTTTTAGTCCTCTTTACATGAGAACCAGATTACATTACACTAGTACAGATGTTTATATGGCGCAGGGAGGTTAAGTGATTTGCCCCGAATCGCAGGATGCTGAGTGGAGGACAAAACTCGAGCGATGGTTCCTCAGCTCCAAATTGACAGCTCCTCCCCTTCTTGAACTATCCAGTCTTAGTGGTCTATAATTGTTCAGTTTTAGTTGTAATGAACTATGCAACTTCAGATGGGTCTACAATTTAAACAGTCTAGCAAGCACATCTTTAAAATATAATTCACTTTTCCAAATGTACGTCACTAAGGATCAGCAAAACACAACCTGAAAAGGCTTTCAGGAAAGGACTTTCAAGGGTGTAGTCTTCTTCCTGAAGATGTAGGTTTACAACAGTTATCACAGGACATTCATTAAAAACTTGAAAACAATTAAGCAAAAAATGAAGTGGCATTCCAACAATGAGCCAGTGTTATTAATAAATAAAATGATATCATATTAAAATGAGTTACATTGTACTCACCTTTCTTCTTACTTAATGCCAAATCCAACTTCTATTTTGTAGGACATTTAGCTGCTGAATAACCAGCACCACTAGTTTATTTCATCCCCTTAGTTCCTTGTGATAGCAGCAGAGGGTGACCTGCAGCTTTCCTGTACCTCTCAGTGTCTCTACCCACTCGATAAAACCTAATTTCCAGTTGCTTCTCATGTTTCTCTGTTTCAACCCTTCCATAGTGTTGCCTATATGTGGAAGGAATGATAGAATCCTCAAATCAATTTATTTAGAGAATTAATAACCAACCTTTCAATAGTCTCAGGTCCACAGAAAGCCAGATTCTCTTCATCAGCCAATCACATTCCTTAAAAAATTTGATAACCCGAAATCATGATTATGGAAACTGTGATTTTAAATGGCCAACCTATGCAAAGGATTAACCTTTCAAGCCTATCTATTGCCTTTTAAAACACCAACATCTCCAAAATACTGATCAGATTTACACCAAACCTCAATAAGCACACAATCGTATAAAGTATGGTGTAAATAGGTTCAGCAGTTTTTGCTGTAGCAGTGAGCAAAATTTCCTGTGGGAGCTGAAAACGGAAAACACATTCTGACCTCCCCTAACCTTTTTCTCGAATGGGCAAACTGTGACCAAGGGAATGCCAAGTTTATACCAGAAAAATCCTTTTCAATGGAAAGTGCAGCCGAATCTTAACCACACAGAGGAGAACTAAGGATATGAGGAAGTTAGGATAGCTTCGGTTATAACACCTGAATGTATCTCTAAAGAAATATCTCACAACATTTCTCACAAAGAGTCCAAATTCTCTACTATAGCCTTATAGCCCGCCGTAGCGGGCTATACCGGCTATTAAAGGCCCGCTCCAGCATTCGGCGAGGGCCTTTCACAAGGGAGCGGGGCTTTCATAGCTTTAATAGCCTCAAGCTCCGAGAGGCCTTTGTATAAACAACATTGGAATGTTGCTCTGCGGGCCTTTACCGGCCCGTAAAAGCACGTAGCACTCCATTGTCTGCAATGGAATGTTCCACATTCAAATGTTCTAATATAGCCTTATAGCCCGCCGTAGCGGGCTATACTGGCTATTAAAGGCCCGCTGCAGAGTTAAAGGCCTGAGCCGAAGGCGAGGAACTTTAACAAGGCAGTGGGACTTTAATATAGCCTATAGCCCGCCGTAGCGAGCTATACTGGCTATTAAAGGCCCGCTGCAGCGTTAAAGGCCCGAGCCGAAGGCAAGGGACTTTAACGAGACAGCGGGACTTTAATAGCCGGTATAGCCCTGCTACGAAGGGCTATAAGGCTATTAGAAAAATTCTGCCACTAGAGGGCAGAATGTTCTAACAAATTAAACAAAGGGTTCTCGAAGCTCGAGGGGATATAAATCCCCTCGAGCATCGAGAAGCCTTTGTAGAACATTGGAATGTTGCTCTGCGGGCCTTTACCGGCCCGTAGAAGCAGGGAGCACTCCATTGTCTGCAATGGAGCTCCCAACATTCCAATGTTCTAATAGGGATTAAGGCAGATCCTTTGTATTTGTTAAGCCCTTAACAAATCTGTTAGACAAGGTGCATGGTTTTCCCTTTGCAGAGCAGCATCTTAAAATCTCTCTGCATGTCACCCATTGGGCTTGTGTGTGTTACCTTTTTTTCAGGCATCCCTGGTCCTCAGGCATCCTCAGGTGCCAGGCCCTTCGATAATCGCTATATCATGTTCCCTACAATATCAGTGTTTACCCCTGGTTTAGCCCATCAAATCCAAAAGGAAATATGTTCTTTTCAGAGAAAAGGAGAATTGGCTGTTGTCTCTCACTCCCCAACCAGTGAGTGATTTTTCTCTGTTAGACAGGGAGTGTTAGGAGTCAGAAAAATCTCGCTGAAAATCTTTTTTTTGAAGGTGATGATAAAATAGAGCTCAGCACTTTTACCCCAAACAAGTACTCACACAATCGGTATTTTTCTGTCATATGACTGTTTTGCATAATTTTTCTACAAATCGTGTGTATTAGAATGATCATAATTTTTATAAATAACTCAGCAGATGGTCTGCAAATAGGGGAGATTGTCAAATAGGCCAAATCCCATGTAATCAAATGTCCCTGGCCTATCCTGTATGTCTGTGCCCTACATGAAGTGCCTAAATGTTGTCATTCATCTAACATTTATGGGCATTTAAAATAACTAAGCTTAAATTATGCCAAGACATGTGTAGTTTATCTTTATACTTTTGGTCACTTAGCTGTCAGAATCCACCCTTTCAACAACTCCACTCAGCAACCACTCCATGTGTCTAACCCAGCCCTGCACTGGCGCCATATATAATTTTATTTTTAATGATATTTTATCATCTCCTGGTGCAGCCACAGTTCCAACGCCAGCACCAGAAAATAGAAAATGTTCCTTCGCGGACCTCTTAGCTTGGACGGTGCCAGAAAATAGGAGTTTCTATACTGAAAACATCAAAATAGAGCACATGTTTGTGAGCATTGCCAACCAAACAGACTGATTCCCAATGCCCCATGCCAATTATGCACATTTTCTAATGTTAAAGGTAAACAAGCAGTCAGGTTTGCATGTAATCAGGCCAGTCTTACATATAACTTGCACCGTTCTCTTACAAAACCCTACCACACATGATAGCAGATTTGTTAATGTGAAGTGTTGCTGAAGTTCAGTGGTGAGGTGCAGTGGGGATACTATATGTGGAGCCTGACATTAGAACTGCTGAGATGCTGCAGTTACTGACTGGGGTGCATCATTGTAAGCTGTGTATTTTTTCAGTAGAGGCAGAGCTGGGGTTGCTAAGCTCAGAATTGACTTGCATTGATGTATTTGTGTGTTTCCTCAGATGGAATAATAGAGGAGGTGGAGGTGATATCTGGAATGCATTCAGCTCATATAGGAGGATGCAAGTTCCGGAACAACAGTGGGTGCTGCTGGATTAAGGGGCAACTGTACATCTGTTATCTTATAGAATAGGGAGACAGGCTATGGGTATGGCTGAGGTGCTTTTGAAGAACTGTGTTTTTCTCAGTGCTAGGATTGTAGGGATCTCTGTAAATAAAGGCTGAGATGCATTGGCAGTGTTGTATGTTTTCACACTAAGGAATGGCAGGGGGAGCTCCTGGGGAAGGTGATTAAAGTTGAGAAGGTTACTGAGTCTGGATGTTGTCACTGAAGTGGCATTAGCTTCTGTGGATTATGATTGAGGTGTTGTCGAAACTGCCTCTGTGAGTGACCATGATGGAATAGCAAGCTTGCTGCAGTTGGTACAACTATAAGAGTCACAGTGGTTTGTTAATGTAGCCTATCAGCCCACTGACAAGGTCTATACCGTTTGTTAAAGACCCTGAAACTGAGTTATAGTCCCAAACCGCAGGCGAGGTCCTATAACGAGGGAGAGGGCCTTTAACAATCGATTAGTGCACAGCAGGGCGGGGGGTTAAAGGCTATTAGAACATCCCACACACTAAGGGTAGAATGTTGTGAAATGAAAAGGGACAACATTAAGAGAAACATTGAAATGTTAGAGCTCCGGGCTTCTACCAGCCATTATAAACCCGGGGTTAATCTATTGTCTACAATGGAGCTCTCAGCATTCCGATGTTCTAATCTATGTAAGACAGTAGCAGGGGGTGCTTGATTAAGGTGCACTGTGTATTTCTGTCAGTGCTGGAACAGGTAGTGGGGCGGTTCAGATCAGAATTCAGGAGGGTTGGCTGAACTGTACATGGGTTTCAGTATCTCAGTAGCAATGAGTAATGCAGGTCTGGATGGAAGTGCATTGGAAGGCCTTTGTGATTCATTGCTGGGATTGCCCGTAGACGGTATTTTGGTATTGGGATGCACTGGACGAGTTGTTTGAGGGGCTGTAATTTTGTTCAAGGAGAGTGTTTAGGCTCAGAAGGAAAAACTGTGTGTAGGTCCTAAGCTTGCAGACTACAGCAAAGGATGCTGTAGTTTAAGATGGCGATGTAGGGAAGGGAAAGTAGGGAAATAATGAATGTGGCCTGTAGATTGATGTTGAGGTGCACTAGCAGAGATGAATATGGTGTACAGTCAGGAAATATACAGAAGTGGAGCATTCCCATAGTAGAGGTGCATTGGCAGAGAAGTTGTGGTTCCTTGCACTAAAAAGGAGCTGGAGATGATGTCACAAAGCATGTAGCTTCAAACAGGGACCAGCAGAGCCCTTTTTTAATGTAATAGATACTGACAGAGATTTAGGGCACTTGCAAGGAAACAGTACTCGCTAGATCAAGGCTCTCCAAAGTCGGTCCTGGAGGGCTGGATCCATTCCAGATTTTTTGCATATCCCCATTTAGATAAATGTAGTTATCTTAAAATCTGGCATGGATCCGGCCCTCCAGGACTGACTTTGGGGAACCATGCACTAGCTAATAAAAAATATCACAGAATTTGGAGAATCGATAAAAGCAGTCATCGTGGGGCTAAATGTAATCGCATAGTAGCAAAAACTGTATCCTTTGAGGAGATTCTCATATACTCTAGGTAAATGTCTCCATTTTACTGGTGTCTTTGCAAGGTGGTGCTATAGCTGTCAGTGGAATGTTTGTCACGGGCATTTTCAGTGACCCTTATTGTAGCTAACAGTAGTGTGTATTCTGTCTCTTGTTGGTCAATACTATACAGTGAGTTAAGTGGAAATACAAGTCCCTATCATTGTGAAGCAGAATTCACCAAGTGTTGGATTGTTCACCCACTAATAGGGAACGTGAGCTGGGCTTAGACCGTCGTGAGACAGGTTAGTTTTACCCTACTGATGATGTGTTGTTGCAATAGTAATCCTGCTCTGTACGAGAGGAACCGCAGGTTCAGACATTTGGTGTCTAAGGCCAAAAAGTAGGACTGGCTGAAATTGACAACCATGACATCAGGCTAGTAGGCAGCTATGTTGCACTGACTCTTGCTGCTCTTATGTTCCAGCATGTACAGCGGAGATAAAAGAGGTTTATCATTAGAAACATTGATAGGAGATGGCTAGGGTATAAGGGAGAGATGAAATAAGAGAGAGAATCTCATAAAAAAGATGGAAGGTACAGGGAGAAAGGATTGAGAATGTGAGATGTGCCGGTGACAAGATGAGGGAAAGAATTGCAGCTAAGAGGTGAAGGTGCTGGTACTCAGGAGGTCAAGAATGCAAAACCTGGCAAGGCAGACTCAGTTTTCCATTCTCCCAAGCAAGATACATTTGAGTGCCTAAATTTTGGTAATATAAACATAACATTTGAGGACAGATTTACTAACATTTTGCATCCTGGGTGCGCCACTTTTTTTGAGCAACCACAACAAACTATTTTATTTGTGAGGTACAAAGCCATGCAAATTGGAACTGAGTGACCTTGTTTGGGATTTTTCCCAATAAGTAACACAAGGCAGCACCTAATGCTGCATTAGGGAGGCGTTCCATAGGTGGAGCATGGACTTTCCCATGCATTGATCCGTAGATTTTGGCGCTTTTCCAAATTTACTAAAGCTAGTAATCTAAGGAATGGCTTAACATGCTGCGCCAACCCAACACAGGTGTAACGAGGAGAAATGTGTTTGTTTCTCCTTGTTTCTTCTTCTTTCTATGCGTCTAGGCATGTTGCATTCTGAGGCACACATAGAAAGAGGTAAATGCCTTTAAGGATTGTTTTTTGTGCAGGAAGGTCCCCCTTCCTGCACAAAAATAATCCTGCCTGTAACCCAGGCACTAGTCATCGCGCGCTGGTGCAAGGCAGCACACAGGCCCATTGCACCAGCTCTGAGCGACAGTAGAAATGGGTCATATCTCAGTCGATGTGGCGCATTTCTGCTGAATCCCTTTCACGCAGCGCAGCAACTTTGCTGCGCTGTCCTGTAGTGCGTGAAATGTCAGTAAATCTTCCCTGACATTTACACTGCTTAGAAACAACATGAGCGCAGTATGGAGCATTATATGGAAACTTAGGGGCATATTACCAACAACTAGCGATAATTATCGCTATGTTGGCTTAGCGGCAATATTTTTATCGCCGAGCTGCGGCGATTTTTATCGCTTAGGAACCTTGCTATTATCAAGGTTTATCTCCTAAGCGATAAAAATCGGCCGAAATGCATGAATATCGCTATAAAGTCCGCGATATTCATGCATTACCGAGCGAATGCTCTTAGCCATGTTATCCACCTCCATTGGATAACATGGCTAAGAACTGGTCAGGGGCAGGTGTTAGCTTTTGGAGATATTCGCGCTTAGCGCGAATATATCCAATAGTAGGTAATAGGAGATAGCGATGTTAGCGACTGTTTCCAGTCGCTAACATCTTGGCATGCTCACTTTGCATGTCATTAGTGATAAATTTCACTGACATGCAAAGCGGGGCCCAAGATGGTCGCTATCTCCTACTGGCTGTCGCTAACTGGTGTTAGCGACAGCTAGGTAATAGGGAGATCATTTTATCTCCACTTTCTTGGCTTTTAAAGCCAAAAAAGCGGAGATAAACCCCCTTGATAATATGCCCCTAAGTTATTGTTACTATGTATTAACTTTCCTCATACATATTTCTCGAGGATATCTTCAGACCAGACTGGATTGTAGGGTTTGCTGGGTGGATGATCCCAGCCCTGGTGCAATGCGTCCAATGCTATCCAACTAGTTACTGAAATCATCAGATACTTCTAGCCAACATTTCCCACCATATTTACAAACAGCTGAATGCATTACACTGCCCATGCTGCCTTTCCCTAAAAAATAAACAATTGCAAAATTAGGGGGAAAAAATTATACATTGAGCCTGACTGCGTGTAGTTCAGCATTACAGATGTTCGTGCATTTCGCATATTTTTTTCTTGCGGTTACACTTTTCCGTATATGTTTCTTCCCACAGAAAACCGGTCTGAGTTGAAAATGACCTGTGACAAACGTGAAACTTATCACTGCACGTCCACAAACCACCTTTTGCTTAAAAAAAGGCTCACGCCACTTCATTTTTATTCGCAAGTTGCCACTTGAGACACCAAGTACATTTTTCCTAAAGTGTAATTTCAATGCCATTTTCAATTAGATTATCGATATTGCAAAAGAGGAAAATGCATTTCGATCAACTCCTTTGTGTAAGGTTTAAAGGTCTGAAGCAGGAGCATCATGTCTAAGTGCTTTTGTGCTCCCCAAACAAGAAGGCATGAGCTGAATCATGGGTTTTAATTTACATTCAGCAAAAGAAGTCAGTGGTAATTTACTCATGTATTTTTCTGAAGCCTGATCAGAAGTGAAATCATTTCCCTATACTAAAATTTCAAAGCCTGTCAGATACACTTTATTATAGCATGAAAAACAAGTAAAAGGAAACCAGAGGTCACACAGAATGCAATCCACTAGAGAAGGCGCATGTACGTAAGAGCCACATTACGCCCTTTCTTACATCTGTCTTCCTAATTTATTTGGTTTATTATACTCTCTGTTTGGCTGTTCCCGTGTTTCTTTTATTTTCAGATTCAGCACAACTTGCGTAATTACTTCATTAATGGCAGAGAATAACAAATGATTAGCGAGCAACAGTTTGATTCCAATTAGCAAAATGCTCATTTCTTAATGAAAGTGATTTGTTATGTGATTCAGCATTTGAAGAAAGGTCAGGTTTAGCTATTCACGTCTGAACAGATCTTTCAGCTGAATACCTATGTTAAGGTAACTTTAGGTATACAACTTACTCAGGCAGAAGAACACTAAAAAAGCATTGGCAAAGCCAATTTTCTTGATAGAGTGTATTTTCATATAGGTACATAAAGTGCAAATATATATGCATGCATACTGGCAGACCAAGATGTTTATAACACTCTATGCTCACAAAGACCAAAACATATGCATACACGGATGTAGACAGAGAGCACTTATACAAACAATCATGCATAGGAACATCACATGTGCAGATTCACACGTATGCTGAGAACACGCAAGGTACTTCACACAGGTTGAAAAAACTCACAGGCACACATGCACGCCGGCCTGCATGGCTGTCAGTTGGCTCCAAACAATGCAGTCTACCTTCAGCTAGTGTGGCTTTTGGCTCAAATGTATTTTAAATACCAGGATTTTAAAGTCCATATCTATTAAAGTAACAATAAAACTGTAAGATCACAAATGCAAAGTTCTGGTGGCTTAACCCCCCGAAGTAGCTGAATGTGTCGAATATGAAATGCACCATTTGACCGGTATGGACAAACACAAATAAATACATGGATGTGTAAAAGCGAAATGGTGCACCCGAAGATATTGTAGTCCAGACATTTCCAATTGTATTCCGAATTCTTTTTATTCTTCCATGTGATTGATAAAATCATTTTCCATACATAGTAACATCCAGCCAACGTGTTTCGTTCCCAAACGTTTTTTTTAACTTCATCAGGGCTCAAATTTGTTCATATCCTTTATACTTCCAAACTGGAGTTCTTGTAGATTCAATCTCACAAATTCTTTAGGTACTTCAAGAAATGGTTATCAGCAGGTGGCCCTCATAGTCATGAATCACATCCATCAATTAGGTATATTCATCCTGTACTGTTCAAACAAGATGTTAGGCAATAGTATCTCCCAGATGGTACCTTGATACGTATCGCATCGCCACTATAACGTTCGTCAACAAATACATGGAGGGCTTGATCAAAAATACAACAGAGGTCTCTTGAGTATTAACATTTTGACCTTTTTTGTTTGTTTCCTTGCTTGAAAAGGAATTAAATATGTTTTCGCATTTTGCAACCAAGTACATGGGGATAATATGGATATACATGTTTTTTTTTTATTATCTTACTTTGAATGACAAGCAGACCATCTTCATTGGCCTGTGTTTACATTTCGTCACATTATAGGTCTCATGCCATAAAACTTTGTTAAAGGACAGGATCGAATTTAAGTTTATGAGCACTTTGAAACTAATGAGCTGTCACCACTAGTCGCTGTACTACAGGTAGTACGAAAAGGCACACGCCTTGCTCAATTGGTTTTGTGAAGATTACGGGGCATATTACCAAGCAATAGCGATAATTATTGCTATTGCTTGGTTAGAGACAAAATTTTACCGCTGAGCTGTGGCGATTTTTACCGCAAATAAACCTTGGTATTACCAAGGTTTATCGCAAATGCGATAAAAATAGCCGCAATGCATGAATATCGCTGAAAAGTCAGCGATATTCATGCATTACAGAGCTAATGCTCTTAGCCATGTTATCCACCTCCCATTGGATAACATGGCTAAGAACTGCTCAGGGCAGGTGTTAGCTTTTGGAGATATTCGCGCTTAGCGCGAATATCTCCAAAAGTTGGTAATAGGAGATAGCGATGTTAGCGACTGTTTTCAGTCGCTAACATCTTGGCATGCCCACTTTGCATGTCATTAGTGATAAATATCACTGACATGCAAAGTGGCTACTGCAGTTGTGTCACAATGTGGAAGAGCCCTACGCTCACCCAAACTTGAATGTTGCTACCTAACTGGCAAGAGTGGAAGGTGTGCATTGATCTTGAGGCTTGGAGCAACTTCATCTTGCCAGGGAGTTATAGAGGCGCCACTACTTATACACTTTTATTAACCAAACAAGGCCTAAATTTGATACAGTGTTCCGCTTGCAACCCCTGCAGTGACCCTCTTGCCCCTAAAACATGGTCCCATTTCTTGAGTCCAGTAATATCCCAAACCCAGGAACTGTGGGGTACCAGGAGCTTCACAAATAGATTTGTTGGGAACTCCAGCCCAGAACTGTGTGCAATGATGCGTTGAGATGGCCGGTGCGGTGCCTCTACCACCAAACTTCTCAATTGATATTATGTGAAGTGGCTAACCTTCCTCAGCAGAGAAATCTGAAAGTACATATTTTTAGCAATAAAATATGGCTGGCAGGCTATAAGACATTTATCTAAAATAACTCCTCTGCTCTCCCCCCTGCATTTTAAGTCTATAGGCCAGAAAAAGGACAATCAAAGAGTTGTGGAATGGTCTTGCAAAGGCTTTTCTGCTTCAACTGAACTTTGTCAGAAACGTTTCCCCTTTGGGTAGATTAGTCACACAACAACAGTTATTACCCACTCAATTTCATATATGGATATAGTCTAGACCAATAGACAAAAACAATAGGTGATAGGTATTTACCAAAAAATATACATTTTATTCCAAATCATTAAAAACAGTGCATTATCAATAAAAACAATTTATACACAAAATTACATATAATAAAGGGAAATATACAGAAAGGAAAATAATTCCAATTAAAAGAGTAATAAGAAACGCTAGTTGGAACGATGTAAATCAAACTCCAGTAAGTGGTATTGTCGAAAAAAGGAGTAGTTCTGTCCAATTAACTTAGCGTATCCACACTCATTGTAAGCATCGACGCGTTTCGGTTATGGCACTTGTATTTATATAGCCAACACCTTCTTCAGGATAAAATTATTTATACTTCCCACACAATATATATTTTTTTCAAATCTGAAATAGAAAAAAGTACATTTCCATAAATACCTTATACATAAACAATGTATCTTTCCATAATCACCTATAGTCCTATATCCATTACACAACAAAAATTCATTTGTTCATTTCTCATCACATTAGTCATATATCATCTTAAACATTGATCGTCTATCCAAGATCATTCCTTTAATAGGTATAGACACTGTATCATCCCGGTCTGAATTAAATGGCGGGTATGTATATATTTTAGTTGTCAAATTTGCATCCTCTTATACGCCTGATACTAAGATTACTCATTGCTATGTACATACTTATAGCAATTTGTATCAGGTATCAATCGATGATGGTAAACAATCTTATATCTAAGGTATGTTATAATTACCTTATCAGGCGATATAAATAGCCCTCAACAGTGCTTCTTATCTGTCACAAATGTGTGATCAATAGGATAAAAACATCAATAGAAGGTCAAATGACCACACACGTTCCTCGGCTTTCTATGGAAAAGACAACAGAAATATTAGCATTTTCAATGGGTATTTAAGCCATCAAAAATAAGCAGACAACCAAATAAGTGTCATTATTTTAAATTGGGTATCTAAGGAATCCTCACCCGGATTTTCATAATATTTCACAGGTTAAAGAGGTATAGCTTGATCTTTTCGAATACTCTACATTCTTATTCCATTGTGACGTTTAAATTTTCCTGATATATAGCCACAATATCTGTCATATGTTATGCAATACATCTCTGTGCTCTGTTCTAGTTACATGACTAGAGTCACAGTGTATGGGGATTCTATAAGGCTTGCAAAAACAAACAAAATAGCCGTGGAACTATATAAGGGTTGTCTATAGTAGTCAGGGACCTTTAAAGAACCCACCAATTAGCAAATCAGTACCTAGTATCGACTAGGTCCTTGCATAAAAATATGCTACACAGTCGTAGTTGAGAGTAACAATAGTGCTTCTTAACTCAAGTTAACACGAGGTTCTCTACTTGTCATAATCCTCCTTCACTTCCAGCTAGGCTGCCTGCAGCCTGAAAAATTAGACAAATTTAAAGGGACGATTATTAGTATACGTCGCATTCTCTATGTAGTCGGGCATAGATCGTATTTCTATCACCCATCATACCTGCTATTTTCTCACGGACGGGATACTCGTCTGACGCTCTCGTAACAGAATGCCGACTCCAAAGACGCCATTCTTCTATTTATATAGTAAACGTTCCCGCGTTAAACAAGGTAACGGCTCTATGTTCTAGGTTCTGGATCCAGGTTAATTACTTCCGGGTTACCCTCCACCTAGTCCGACAGTCAGAACTAGACCTAAAGGTAGGACTAAACCTTGTCTACCTAGACGGCAAAGTTTACAGCCGAACTAGTAATGACCCATTTAGCGTATACGTATGTTATTTCATTCCACATTAAGTCTTCCTGCATATGACTTTAACGCAATCGCGTAATTTTGCAAAACACTATTTCAAACCTCAATTTAAAGAAACAATTAATAATGACATTTACAAAAGAAACTTTTTTTTCTTTTAAAAAACGATCAACAGTACAAATATTCTCTATTAAATTGAAGTTGTACTGATACAACATTGCAATAGATAAACATAATAGATGAACATATTCACTGCACATAGGTTGCTATATGAAAACTAATAACATAGTTTTGACATGTCCAAAAATACAATGCATTCCATATATTAAATATACATTTTTTATGAATAGAAAACAACATCATGATAATATACGTACAGTATGGTATATATAACTATATATCAATAACGCTTCATCGCATCACAGTATCATAATATCATAATGTCACATATATGTGATCTCTCTATTTTTTCCTATTCGTTAGCAGTCCTATGGGACATGTTACATACATAGACAGAGGACTGTATCTAATGCATGTTCATCACTTGATATTGTATACAGTAACAACAATTTACTAAGATGTTCTTATTGCTCTTTAGAGTTCAAACCCTTCCTTACTGTGTCTAAAAGTGAAATGTACCATTGTTCTCAGGCTTTTCGTTTGGAGGTTATGTTGCCACCTCTATTGCCAATTTTAATTTTTTCCAAGATGAACCATGAGAAATCATTCTCACTGTGGCCAGCTTCCAGATAATGTTCTACCAAGGGTGCTGTCACCTTTTTTGTTTTTATGGCAGATCTGTGCTCTTGAAATCTAATTCTCGCCTCTCTCTCTGTCTCCCCCACGTAGCCTAGACCACACGGGCATAGAAGAAGATACACAATATTGCTACTCCTGCAACTGTTGAGGCTTTTGGATTTCAGTGTTTGATTGTTATATTTAAGTTCATTCATCTGTAGACATTGAGGGCAAACATTACATCCTCCGCATCTGAAGTTACCTACTACTACACTATTGTCCAAAGTTCTTTGGGTAATGTGGGCTTCTTCTCTATATTTATGGACCAACAGATCTCGTAGATTTTTATTTTCATTAAAGGCAAAAATCGGCTTTTCAAGTTTAATCTCTTCATCGTGATTAAGAATGTGCCAATTCCTATTGACCACATTCTTGATCTGATTACTAAGAGTGGAGAATTGGCTTACAAAAACCACTTTGTTTAGAGGTTCTTTCTCACAGGTTTCTTTGTTCAATAAAGCTTCACGATTATAAAACCTGGCCCTCTTCATAGAATGTGAGAGAAGTTTACGTGGATATCCTCTATCCTTGAATTAGTTTTTTAGGGCTTCCGAGTGTCTATAAAAATCCTTAAGGTCAGAACAATTCCTCCTCAGTCGGAGGAATTGGCTGAAGGGGATGCTTTCTCTCTGGGTCTTAGGGTGAAAGCTAGAAAAATGAAGGAGCATATTTTTTGCTGTAGGTTTAGTAAGAAGTTCCACTTCAAGTATCCCTTTGCAAGCTTTGATTGTTATGTCCAAAAAAATCTACCTTTGAGGTACTATAGCAGGACGTGAACCTTAAATTAGGATCACCCAAATTCAGCCATGATATAAATTCTTCCAGAAGCTCAACAGAACCTTCCCAAATAAAAAAGATATCGTCAATGTAGCGGTACCAGCCCGCTACATTTTCGAAAAATGGGGCTAGTTCATTGTAGATGTGTCTTATTTCAAAATTACCAACATAGAGGCAGGCCAGACTAGGGGCACAGGTAGCCCCCATGTTGGTCCCCTTGAGTTGTTTAAAGTAATCATTCCTAAATAAAAAGATGTTATTCATAAGGATAAGTTTAATACATTTTACAATGAATTCCTTATTTGCTCCACCTAGGTCCTGTGCTTCCAGAATATTACTAATCACATGGACAGTGTCCAGCTGGGGAATATTAGTATAGAGAGACTCAATGTCTAGTGTAACCAGACACTGAGTCTCGCCACAAAATTCCCTTCCTTCAATGAGTGAAATCATGTGAGCTGAATCTCTAACATATGATTTCAGATTGCACACAATAGGCCCCAAAAAGTAATCCACATATTTGCTAATAGGTTCAAGCAGAGAATCAATGCTGCTTACTATTGGCCTCATCGGGGGATCTTCTAAGTTCTTATGGACCTTTGGAAGTCCATAAATGGCTGGGGTCCTAGGATCATTGTTTCTGAGGAACTTAAATTCTTCATCACATATCCAATTGTTGTCTTTGGCCTCATTAAGAAGATCCAGACAATTCTTGGATACCTTGGAGATACTGCTGGCTTGGACACGTATATAGTGTTCCTTTACTTCAAGAAGATCAGTCATCCTCCTGTTGTAATCTTCAGTATTAAAAACAACCACACCACCGCCCTTGTCTGCAGGCTTAATAGTGAGTGCTGTGTCATTCTTCATGGAGTTAAGGGCCAGTCTTTCGTCTTTACTGATATTATAACTATTTGGTTTGTTGGGTCTATCTAGGATATTGTGGATATCACTCTCGACCGCTCTTTCAAAGGCTTCAATGTTATTGCCTACCATAGAGAGTGTCGGAGTAAGCTGCTTCAACTGAAGCCTGCATCTTTCGAAAGTGGCAGGAAAATAATCATATGGGGTCAGTTAACTCCTTTCCAGAGCATTACCAGTTAGTTGCATATGCCAGGTAATGCCTTCTGCATGTTGGAAGCAGGGTTGGACTGGCTTATAGGGAAACCAGGCAGTGCCCCAGGGAAGGGACTAATAGTTCAGTGTGTGGGCCTGTTTTTGGAGGTTTGTCAGCCTGTTTTATTGTCTGGTGGACCGGTTTTTACTGTTGATTTTCCTAATATTATCACAAACATTGGCTGTAGCAAGCACAAATGTACGCAGCCTCCCATACCTTTCCAAACACCAATACACATTGTGTTTGCAAGTTCACAACTGCCCAATTTGGGCCATTTATTAAGCTCTCTGATTAACTAATGGGGCCATTTTTATTATGGTGTCTGGGCCTATTTTCTGGTTCAGTTTGACAAAGGTTAGAAGGTCAGGGTGTGAACAGCACAATACAACTCTTAGCTGTCCACTCATTGGAGAGGTCGTTGGGGCTAAACTTCACACATCTAGATAGTTGGTGATAGGCTATGACACATGTTTTTGGGAGAGGGACTTATTTTTTATCATTCGACTTTTACCCAGACAAAGAGAGAGAAGGGGAGCAAAAGGGAGAAAGTATGAGGAACACAAACTTAGGAGAACAGTGACAAAAGGAGACAATAAGGATGAGAAAAATGCAAAAGTGAGTAGAAAAGTCAGTACCATGGCAAAAGAAGGAGGCAGGAGGTGGAATCAATACCAGTCAGCCTAGATATTCAGCAACACTCATGGCATTTGGCAGCATCTGTAGCAGTCTCTTAAGGCCAGCATTAAACGTGCCCTATTATCATATTGGATAAATAAAATCTGACACTCAGGTGTTCGGAATTTTTTTACTGTGATAATTTTCCCCTATTACGAGGTTTTGACGGCTAACAAGTAGATTTGGGTGCTTAGTGCATCAAAATTTGCATGTTCTAGTAATTAGAAGAAAATGTAATGGGGTTGGAAGCACACACCTTTGTTTTTGTGAAGTAATCAAGTATTTACAGCAAAAGAATTTTTAAAAATCAGCACAATGGTGCAGCAGTGCAACCCTCACTGTCTAACAAGGGCCAATAGTCATACAAGATGAATGCTACCAGAAAGGTCGTAACACTGCGCACTGTTCACAAGTGGTCACTAGGTGACCCTCTAGGTCATTGAGTACAATTTAAAGACTCCATGTCCAAAATAAACCACATAAAAGCAAACATACTTGTAAGTGTAAATCTTTACATGTAATTTGTGGAATCAAAAGTTAATTTAACATCACTTTTTGATTGAATTCATGTGTAGAACAAAGTTAGATTCATAGCACATTTGTCTTCAAAGAATTCACATATATACAGATGATCAATTCTTTACAATGAATTTTCTAGGGGCCCAATGCATTATGGGACCTGAGAGTCCCTTCTTCAGGGGTCAATCTATAAGGAAAGCAATAAGCAAATGTCACTTGACATAATTGCATGAACACACAGCGGGATAAAAAACAGCAGGAAGTTACACGGAGGTACACAGGAGATCACGATTAGGTAATAATGTCACCATCAATCATTGCTATAAGAGTCAAACAACCGCGTATAGCCCATGTAGATAACACCTGTAGACTCAGCATGTCCAGGACCGTGGTGATAATAATGCAAAAAAGGAAAGTCAATAGAACCCTTCACCTCATGCGTAACAAAAAGTAAACAGCATCATGTGTAAATCTAGACCCCAAATCAACTCCAATAGTAACCCTGTGCTATTAAGCGTACCTGACAGTCCAGTGGAATGAACTTCTGTAACGTAAATACAAATGCCACTGGTCATGAATAAACAGCGCTATACAATGGCTGTGTAATGATGAACACCTACACATCAATATTCTATTCTATGTACGCACCTGAATGGCCTCCGGAGAGGCAGACAATCGAGTCTTTCAATTCTTTGTCAACAAAAGTCTGTTCTGGTTTAATGCTATGAAGGGTATAAAGGATTTGAGTCACGCTGGAAATATAAACGTGTAGCGGAGCTGGTAAGCTCGTGGTATCTGCTGGGGTTAGGTAATGCACTCACCTAAAAGGAAATCCTCAGCGGCGAACACCTCGCTATATTATGGTTCTGTTGTTTGCGCAAGTCCCCAGTGGAAAGGGAATAACCATCACTATGGAGCCTTCTTGAAAAAGGCATTGGATTAGAGCTACAGTAAAAAGAAGGTGAATCCTCGGTCTGAAACTTAACTCACTGGTAAACCCGCAGGGAAGAGAAACAGCCTTAGTGTCGCCTGTATGGAGAACGCTACCAGTCCCGCGTTGCTCATTATCAAGCCGGCGCTGCTGGCAACTACATGAAAAGTGAAAAAGGACTTGCGCTGCTATTAAGCCAACGCCATCTTAGAGTGGTGTCTGAACTGGTGTAGTAATGCCGCATTGAGTTGTAAGGAAAACTAGGAGTTCGACTTAGAGAACTGGTGATCATGATAGCAAACCAGTGATCAAAAACTATCTAAGTGGTAGCACACGAACCAACTATGTGGCGCGTTGATAGGAAACAAATATCACATTGTGGGAGATGGATTATTTTACAGGAAAGTGACTGATGGAGAAGGTGAAAAGCACGAGCGAACATATAAGCAGTGTGTTGTAGGAGAAAGTGATAATAAATTCACCGAATGAGTGATTAAGAAATGAAGAAAAATTAGTTATGAAATAAATGACGCATAAACATGGTAAATTTCCAATAAGGTGCTGTGGTTACAAGATGTCAGCCTATGGCCTGCAAAAACCCATGCAGGGACAGAAAGATAATCAAAACATTACAATACATTCCAGTACATACAAAATACACAGTAATATACAAACTAGACACAAAGGACAAGGTGCATTAACATACGGACAATGATCATGTAGAAAAGGATCACAAACATGATGAGCGAAGGATACTTAGGATCCTTAGTATAAGTCCTGACACATTTCTGGAAATAGTCATGAGGGTCAGGCAGAAAAATGTACATACTTTACAGAAAACAGATCTGTTTACACAACAGCTATTTCCAATGGCAACAAAAGTTTTTTGTTCAATTGACGGGCACATCGATGGGCTTTTCTGGAGCCCCGGCATATGCCAATACATATATGTCTCAGTATGAGTTTGACCACATCATTTCCAATAAAACATGGTGGGAAAAACTTCCCCTCTACTGCAGATATATTGATGATATCTTTTTGTTATGGCAGGACACTGAGCAATCACTCACCAACATGATCAACACTCTTAATGATTCGAATCCACATATACGTTTAACCTTCAATATCAGCACGGATTCCATCCATTATTTGGATGTTCAAGTGATCAAAACACACCTGAACCAATTCCAAACCGACAGACCGCAATAGCACCCTTTCGCATACCAGCTTTCACCCAAGGGGCCTAATCAAGAATTTACCATACTCCCAATTTATCAGAATTCGCAGGATCTGTTCAGATGCTTTGGTTAGCCAGGTGAAAATGCAAGAATACTCACAGAGATTCCTCAATCGAGGTTATCCCGAGCAGACTGTGCAGGAGAGTTTTCAAAAATCCCTCCTGAAAACACGCGATGAGTTGTTACAACCTACCATTAAGAAGGACAATAAACGCATGGTTTATGTTTCTAAATACTCTACTGTTTCCAAGTCTGTCAAACAGATCATTGTTAAGGGTTGGGACCTATTGCAGACCGAGGAAGACTTTCAGGGTATATTTAAGGAGAGACCTTTGTTTGCCTATACTAAAGGGCCTAACTTACGCTCACTTTTAGCGAGACCCACCATCACAGAAACGACTCAGCCTTTTATAGGAACCAAAAGCTGTAACAACTATACCCATTGTAATAATGTGACCATTGGGAATACTTTAACACACCCCACACCAGGCAAGAAAATACACCTAAAGCACAATACAGATTGCAATTCGGCCAATATAATATACTGCATTAAATGCCCTTGTGACAAAGCCTATATAGGTAAGACCACACACAAACTCAAGGTACAAATTACTGAACACAAGAGTCGGATTCGAACCAACAGTACCACCTCAAGTCTGGCAAGACATTGGGATGAAGCTCACCACATGATTTCCCAGCTGCGTGTACAAGTAGTTGAACAAATTAGGGTTAGATCTGGCCTAGATCGACAATTCTTGCTCCGGTGCCTACTCGATTCACGGGTTCACACTCTGCGACTCTGGGCAATAGCTTGCTTAATCTCCACAACGGCCCCTCGCGGCGGGATGCCTGGCTTTCACCTTGCGGATACCCTGCTGGGGTTATCTCACAGGGGAATACCAGGACGGGTTCCCTAAGCAAGCGCTTAGAAACCGCTCGGTGATTTGCGCTATATAAATTCCTGTACATTTACATTTACATTTACATTTAGATATCAATAAGCTATTATTACAGAGAGAGATACACTGGATTCAATCACTGGGAACCATGCATCCAGTGGGTCTTAATGACCGGCTAGATATGATCTGTTTTCTGTAAAGTATGTACATTTTTCTGCCTGACCCTCATGACTATTTCCAGAAATGTGTCAGGCCTTATACTAAGGATCATAAGTATCATTCGCTCATCATGTTTGTGATCCTTTTCTACATGATCATTGTCCGTATGTTAATGCACCTTATCCTTTGTGTCTAGTTTGTATATTACTGTGTATTTTGTATGTATTGGAATGTATTGTAATGTTTTGATTATCTTTCTGTCCCTGCATGGGTTTTTGCAGGTCATAGGCTGACATCTTGTAACCACAGCACCTTATTAGAAATTTACCATGTTTATGCGTCATCTCTTTCATAACTCATTTTTCTTCATTTCTTAATCACTCATTCAGTGAATTTATTATCACTTTCTCCTACAACACACTGTTTATATGTTCGCTCGTGCTTTTCACCTTCTCCATCAGTCACTTTCCTGTAAAAGAATCCATCTCCCACAATGTGATATTTGTTTCCTATCAATGCGCCACATAGTTGAATGGTGCGCTACCACTTAGATAGTTTTTGATCACTGGTATGCTATCATGATCACCAGTTCTCTGAGGCGAACTCCTAGTTTTCCTTACAACTCAATATGGCATTACTACACCAGTTCAGACACCACTCTAAGATGGCGCTGGATAATAGCAGCACGAGTCCCTTTTCACTTTTCATGTAGTTCCCGGCAGTGCCGGCTTGATAATGAGCAACGCGGGACCGGTAGCGTTCTCCATACAGGCGACACTAAGGCTGTTTCTCTTCCCTGCGGATTTACCGGTGAGTTATGTTTCAGACCGAGGATTCACCTTCTTTTTACTGTAGCTCTAATCCAATGCCTTTTTCAAGAACGCTCCATAGTGATGGTTATTCCCTTTCCACAGGGGACTTGCGCAAACAACAGAACCATAATATAGCGAGGTGTTCGCAGCTGAGGATTTCCTTTTAGGTGAGTGCATTACCTAACCCCAGCAGATACCACGAGCTTACCAGCTCCACTACACGTTTATATTTCCAGCGTGACTCAAATCCTTTATGCCCCTCACAGCATTAAACCAGAACAGACTTTTGTTGACAAAGAATTAAAAGACTCGACTGTCTTCCTCTCCGGAGGCTATTCAGGTGCGTACATAGAATAGAATATTGACGTGTAGGTGTTCATCATTACACAGCCATTGTATAGCGCTGTTTATTCATGACCAGTGGCATTTGTATTTACGTTACAGAAGTTCATTCCACTGGACTGTCAGGTACGCTTAATAGCACAGGGTTACTATTGGAGTTAATTTGGGGTCTAGCTTTACACATGTTGCTGTTTACTTTTTGTTACGCATGAGGTGAAGGGTTCTATTGACTTTCCTTTTTTGCATTATTATCACCACGGTCCTGGACACGCTAAGTCTACAGGTGTTATCTACATGGGCTATACCCGGTTGTTTGACTCTTATTGCAATGATTGATGGTGACCTTATTACCTAATCATGATCTCCTGTGTACCTCCGTGTAACTTCCTGCTGTTTTTTATCCCGCTGTGTGTTCACGCAATTATGTCAAGTGACATTTGCTTATTGCTTTCCTTATAGATTGGCCCCTGAAGAAGGGACTCTCAGGTCCCGAAATGCATCGGGCCCCTACATAATTCATTGTAAAGAATTGATCATCTGTATATATGTGAATTCTTTGAAGACAAATGTGCTATGACTAACTTTGTTCTACACGTGAATTCAATCAAAAAGTGATGTTAAATTAACTTTTGATTCCACAAATTACATGTTAAGATTTACATTTACAAGTATATTTGCTTTTATGTGGTTTATTTTGGACATAGAGTCTTTAAATTGTACTCAATGACCTAGAGGGTCACCTAGTGACCACTTGTGAACAGTGCGCAGTGTTACGACCTTTCTGGTAGCATTCATCTAGTAATTAGAAGGCCTTTTATCCATGGTAAATGTTGGCAGGTTTGGACTGAAGAAGTTTATTGATGGACATTTGTGGAGTGCGATAGAATCCCCAAAAAGAATAATTATTCTAAGTGTGGTAGCAGGAGTTACTGCACATACTGGCATTGAACACACCACCCATTGTGAAGGCCCAAGAAAAGCTTTTGTAACTTATTGTTTTACAAATTAAGGGCTGAAACAAATAAAGAAATCAAGGAGGAACAATGGACTTCATGTACAAAGGTGTTTCGTGGTCAAGAGACATGCATCTCGCAGAATCAAAAGCTAGGTGATTGCAAAATACTTTTTTAACCTCATGCGTGCGAGCGCAATTCCGCTCGTACGCTGAGATTTTTTAAATCGCATGTTACGTGACGATCTGGGCTCGTCATCAGCGTGCGAGGAGGCTACGCCATGACGAGCCTAGCTCGTCATCAGCGTCGAAGGAGTTAAAATGTATCTAAACCCTTTCACGAAATGGAAAAACCTTTTCAACTAGTGAAAGGGCTTTTGTGATTCATTTCGAATTATAAATATGGTGGGGGTTGTGAAAGAGGAGTCCCTCTTATATTTGTAATTTACAATGAGGTGTATCACTGTTTTGTAACCAAAGTTGCGGTTGCAAACCATTAATCAGTTACTGAGTCTCAAGTAACTGAGGGGCATATTATCAAGGGATTTATCTCTGCTTTCTTGGCTTTAAAAGCCTAGAAAGCAGAGATAAAAGTATCTCCCTATCAGCAACAGAGTGCTAACATGCAAATTCGCGTTCCAGAGAAAAATAATAGGAGAAATGTTGTTTAGCGACATTTCTCCTATTAGCAAGGATATCGCTAACCCTGTTAGTGATAAAAAAAGCAGCGCTAACCGCGGTTACCGCTGCTTTTTTTACACCTGGTATTTTCCTGACTTAGCCATGATATCCTATGGAAGGTGGATATCATGGCTAAGTTTGTGAGCCCCTATCATCAAGCTAACGCCAAACTTCGAGAGATTATCTTTGGTTTTCAAGCGATAATCTCTCATTTGGCAGTTAGCACGAGGATTTTTATCACTTCTGAGATAAGCATTGCTAATAGCACGCTATCTCAGTGATAAAAATCCATGCTACCCGGCGATAATTATCCTAGCGCTAAGTGCGCTTAGCGATAATTATCGCTAGGGCTTGATAATATGGCCCTGAATCACAAAGGAAAATATGCTCCTATGGGGCATATTCCTCTTTGGGAAGAGTGTAGGCAGTCTCAGGTGAAGCAAGAAGTGATCTTGTGCTGACCATCCTGGCTTGAAGCTGCTGTTGGTCATCCATCAGCTTGCATTTAGGGCCAGATGTACGACCAAGAAAATAGCACCTCGCAAATTGCTAGTTTTTTGCGACTCGCAAATTGCGAGGTGCTATTTCCTATGTACAACAGTGTATTTCACACTGTTTGTGATTGCCAAAGGTGTCGCAAATTGAGAGGCTTATGAATATTAATGAGCCTCTCGCAATTTGCGACCCCATTGGGAATGGCAGGCCCTCCCGGTTATGGTGGCCTACGGGGCTCAGCAGACCACCATGTCTGGGACTGCTTTTAAATAAAGAAGTTTTTTATTGGAGCCATTTTTCCTCAAAGGAAAACGGGATGCATTAAAAAAAAGAGTGAAACGTTTTCGTTTGTGTTTTTTAAGGGCAGGTAGAGGTCCCTGGGACAACTGCCTGCCCTTAAAACATGTTTTTCCCTGAATTTGCAATGGGGAAGGGGGTCCCCTGGGGACCCCTTTCCTTTTGGAGTGCATTACCACCCCCTAGAAGAGGGTGGTAATTTGCGAGTGTTTTGCACCCGCAATTGCGGACGCAAAACATTCATACATGGGGTTGCACTTGCTATTAGGAAGGGTGCGCCCCTTCTTAATGGCCATTCTCATAAGACTAATTTGCGAGTTGCAAAAAATTGTGAGTCGCAAAATAGGCTTTGTACATGGACCGTGCTGTTTTGGCATGAGCAAACGGGTTCGCAAACCCATTTGCGCATGCAAAAACGGGTGTGCATCTGGCCCTTAATCCTTAATGCTGTTGCTTTGCCCCATTGTTGGCTCTCAAAGACTTTATTTGTATGCTGTGTGACCACAGGGTGGATGCTTAAGGATGGCGAGCCCAGCTTTGCACTGTGCCTCACTGTCTAGCAAGACATGCCCACCCACAGAATGTTTTCACTCCCTTGTTGCTTCACAGGCCCTTAGCTTGCTTGCAGGCAACATGGGGTGGCTGCCTTCTTCCAGTCACCATCCTCCCAGGTTAGTGTAAAGAGTTTTGCCCGAGGCCATAGGCAGTCCATTCTTGCGTTCTTAGGTGGTCACTTGTGGGGAGATAGATGGATGCATCCCAATTTCAGCTTATTAGGTGGTAGAGCCTCCCACCATGCCACCACGGTTATAGCTTTTCACTTGAGTCTAATAGAGCAGGCAGTGTCTTCTCGTTTGGCAAGGAGACTATGCACCATCAGGCCTCACCCTGCTCAAGCCAGACCCACCAACTCTGTTATACTTTTCCAGTTACAGTTTTGTCCATATTCTCGGTTTGCTCAAGGGGCCCCTGCTGCTGCCTCCCCTCTGCATTCTGGCCCCATCACTAGGCATGTGCCTTGACACCTCATCTCAACGCGCCTGCTGAGATTGTAATTGATTCTCCAGAGCTTGCCTTGAAGGGGCGTATGTGCTCCAGGTCACATCCAGCAGAGCTGTCTACTTTTCTCTCCTCTACCAGACACTCATTTGGGAACCCAGCGGGGCAGTTTGTCATCCCTTCAGCATATCTGCAGCAGGATGCCCCTTGTGCAAAGGAGATGGCCACCAAGTTGTCTTTCTTGTGCTTGGTAGATCACCAAATTAGTACCTCCCAGTTCATTCTAGCAAATGCTTTTTAGCAATTCAACTGAAGCTCACCCCTTGCTAATGTTGATGTACTCTGATAGCTCGGATATCTTTGTACACTTCTGGGCTCATGCTGCCTTAGGAAACCAGCGGGGAGAACAACTAAAAGTGCATGTTATTCACTTGGGCTCAAGGCAAGGCCCCGAAAGACACCCAAAAACGTATTCATACAAGGTGAAAAAGTGAAGGCAAGGTAAACACAGGAAAAGCACAGTAATGGAGTATAGAGCAAAACAAATATTTGGAAACCGCAATGGTCAAGGGATGAAATGAAAATATAAGTACAAAGAGAAAAGGGGGAGAGACAGAAAGATAGTAGAATAATGTTGGAATTAAAACAGATGAGTCTGAAAAATAACAGTCAGAGCTGAAGAGTAAGAGGCAGTTCCAATAGAGGAGTTAGAAGGAAATACACAGAAGGTAGGGAAAGACAGAAGTCCCAGTAGCTACTTAGAAAAGAATGTTGAGCCTTCAAGAATGCTTGGGATGCACAGAATTATGGAAACAGTGTCACTATATGCCTAGTTGAGCTATTTCATTGATCCCACTTGGTTTAATGCTTTATCTACCAATAGCCTGTAAATAACAATAATGTGTGCAAGAGAAGCAGACAGTGAGGGGAAGGCAATGGATGTGGAGTATTATTCGGTCTTCGTCGGCCTCTGACTTCATGTACTCTTCTTTCTCTTCCTATATTCTGTGTTCAGAGCTTACCCAGGAATCTGGCCATACCCTACAACCTTCAGAACACTGGACGGATGAGTCCCAGAATTAATGGGCAAGAGGCAGAGTACTCCTCCACCTCAGAGGAGTCACCAGAAGACAACGAATTCTTCCTCACAGATCAAACAAAAAGACAAAGATTAATGAACATTAAAGGACTACAGGTGAGAGTACCTACAGGTTTCCTGAGGGTTCCCCTGCAGGAATCTTAGTATGGCAAGGTGTACCTATTATATAGTTTGCTCTATTGGTGGTAATCAAATGGCCACGCAGCCGAAGGGTAGGAAGACGAGTGCTTCAGATGACCACTAACTATAGACTCTCCGCGAAAGTCCAAACTTCATAGCCAAGTCAGTATTTTTAGAATATCTGAAACTGCTTTATTTTTCCAGTCTAATACTAAGTAGTTGGAGGGCTAGCTGTCATTTTTCTAAGGCCAGATGTGGAGATACATTATTTTCTACTCTGGATTTCTGTAATTTTCAACTACTTCACATCACAGCCTCCGCAGGTTTCTTCGTTGTTAAAGAGTGTTTGTTTTATGACTTTCAATTCAACATTATTTTTCAGCTTTTTAGAGTTAGTCATCGAGGATTATAGTTTTTCACATTATCTACTGCATGTGACAAGTTACACTAGTTGGCATCGCTAAGCCATTTTTTTAAAGAAAAAATCATTTTAGGTTCTTAGGATTGTATGCCACTACACCGAGGTCAACAATGACGAGCTGGAATAATATTGCATCTACTTCATCAACTAACCACTATGTTGTAATGTAAATATCTATTGGCTATTCACCCTTGGCAGGTAAGTATAAGTGCTGTTAAGAACAATCTTTATATACTTACCTTTATATACTTACCTTACAATGTATTGGTAGGTCGCTGTCAAGGATACAATGCAACTGTCATGCAATATATTGCACTCTTCATATCATACCACCACCATTCTGAGACAGGTGGATGTATGACATTACAACGCATGCTTTTACCACGCATGCCTTTACAACGCGGTTTTTACAACGAAAACCTTTACAACGCATAGCGCTTTGGGGTGCTGGATAGTGAATAGTTTAATTTACTATTCCAACTCCAGTCCCCGTGAACACTAGGGAAGGTGTTGGATAGTAAATTAAACTTATTCCCTAGCCTAGAGGGCACCCCAGCGCAATGCGTTGTAATGGTTTGCGTTGTAAAAGTTGCGCCGTAAAGGCACTGCGTGGTAAAAGTTGCTTTGTAAAGGATGTTTCCCGAGACAGGTCCATTAAATATGGCAAAATTCCAACAATGAAGCAGATGAGAGTCATTCTCAGCTTCCAGCTATCAAATCTATAATGTGCCCTTACTCACGGCGATTGTGCACAAATAGCTAAATCATGTTGTATTTACTATGTACCTCGATCATGTGATCCTCTGGGTGATATGGACTCTGAAGCTATCTCATAGCCACTGTTTCCAGAATCTTGTTCACTGTTGGATGAAATGCACTAAGATAAGCCCTTTATGCCTCTTAAAGATCCAGACCTAATGTCTCCAATAACAGGACTTGAAAGATGTACATTCTGATGTGTCCACGAAGATTTGCAGCCTGTCCCTTCCTGCACAAAAACTATCATTAAAAAATTACTTTTTGAAACTTCTTTGTGTGCTGCATTAAGCAGCGCACATAGAGGTTTCAAAATGCTATTTCGGAATGTTTATGTGCAGGAAGGTTCACCTTCCTGCACATAAAAATTAATTCCCCTCAATGCAGGCACCCTTGCACTATGGTGCAAGGGTGCCTGCGTTGGCGCTAGGCAGGTAAATTAGCGCCAGGCTGAACCGTATTCTTGTAAATACAGTGGAGCCCTGAGTTTCATAAGTGGCGGAGAGCAGCATTAAGCCAAGGAAGCTAACGCTGCACTCCACCACTTCCTTGTAAATATTCCCCTTAGTTTGCAGAGTTACAGAGTCACACTATCATTTAAGGTAGAAGGATGGTTCAATTTTCTAACAGCTCAAGTCCTACAAATGGGGAAAGGTTCCGACTTAAAGTCCATATGGGGCAATTCCATTAGCCTAGAGCTAAAGATATAATGAAAAATAGAAAGGGTTCGGCCAAGAAGGTCTTAGTCCATCAGCTACTGATTGTGGCATCGACAAACAGTCCAAAGTAAAATATCAATCAGCATAGCATCCGAATCTCAAGTAGGAACGAATGGAAGTTGTTGTGAAGCAAAAATCAAAGCAGTTCTTTCCCACGACTTTGGAGTTTAGAGTTTTTAGCATCACACAACCATCAAAAGACTTGCACATGTCCATGTTCACATTGTTTCACCTGAGATGGTTGAAACATCAACCTGATTTCCCATGCTAGTCAAGAAAAATGGAAAATAGTGAGTCCACACTAACCTAGTGTCTAATAAAAGATACAAAGTAGTCTGCCCATAGGCATATCTGAAATTCAATTCACACAGGTATATTTCACTGTGAAAGTTAAAGAAACATTTAGGAATGTCAGGGGGAACACGTGTACTGGACAAATAAGTAACATTTCACTTGAAAAGAATGATGCATTATATTAAATCAGGGGAAAGGTTAGCACTAGAGAAAATACATTTCGAGAAGGCCTTTAAGTTAGAATCGCACGTTTAAATGAAAAGAGCTTTAAACCAGCATCAAATATAGTGAAATTAAATGAATTCAAATAATGAATATGTATTTTTTCACAAATTATTATTACATGGAAATGGCTAACGTTAGAAATAGCCTACTACCACATTTTTTACAATATTCATATACATGCATGTTTTTCTAGTTTCATCCTACAAAATTCATTTTTAATATTTCATACAGTATAGAGTCTCTAGTATCATATTAGAAAATATGAAGCTTGTAATTGATTGCTACACATTTTTGCACCGACTTTTCTAACTGGTGCATTCTCTGCAAAAAGCATGGAAAACCCTAGGGGGCATATGTAGGAAGCCGTTTGCAACTCGCAAACGCCGGAATTCGCAGAATTTTGGCTTTAGCGAATCGCAAACGGCGTTTTGGTATGTATGGGCCACAAAGCAAAATAAAGAATCACAAAAATTGTGATTCCTTATTTTGCTCAAGCATTTAAGGAATCGCAATTTTCGCGATTCCTTAAAAGCTTTGTAGGGGTGCCTCGCAAATTGCGATTTTTGCTTAAGGAATCGCAAAATACCACCTACTCCAAGTAGATAGTATTTTGCGATTTCCTGTCAAAATGCATTTTTTTTTAAATTCAAAGTGCCATGTGGCGCACAGACATGCCCTTAGGGCATGTATGTGCGCCACATGTACTTACAGGCACATTCCAGGGGCCCATAGGATGAATGGGACACTCATTCCTTAATTGCGATTCACAATTTTCTAATCGCAATTAAGGAATTTTAGAGATTCGCAAAAAAATTGCGATTTATTACCTACATTCCATTTTGCAATTCTCAAACAGCGATTACTTAAATATCGCTATTTGAGAATCGCAAAATGGAAAGGACCTACATATGCCCCTAGGTCACTACACTAAGCATCACAATTTTCAAGACATGTTAAAAAACAGCATAAGCATTACATTCATTATCACAGCTCATTTATATTCATATGTGTTGCCTTATAAATGTGTTTTCTTTATTTCATGTTTTCAAGTACGCTTTTACGGTACTGTTACTACACATGTCTCTGTATCATGCGTCACTGTGTCTAGCATGTGCAATGTGTACTTTCAACCTTTCGTGTCTTCTGTGTATAAACATGTTGTGTATTATGATTTTTGAAATCATCCTGCATCCCCAGGACCTTCCCTCCCAACACATGTAACAATCCCTTGGGTTTCTTGCTGAGCAGATGATGAATGAAGTTTCTATTTAATAGCAGTCCTATTAGTGGTAAGCTTGAGGGTTGTAAGATTTGAGACCACACAGTAGAGTTGCTAATGGTTTAATTTGAGATAAATAGGTACACACGACCAACCACAGGCAGACCAGCATCTACAATCCCACTTAGAATGCAGTTCATTTTCCCTGGAAACAGAAACCTATTACTTGCAAGAAATGCAGAAGCTGGCATTCTTTAAATGAACAAACCTACTGAACACAACAGTAAGGTTTAACACTCTTCCAACAGGAGATCAAAGAGAGATAAAGTAAAGTAATGTTGTCTTTGACTGGATTCAAAGAAAGAACTGGTGTCATTGTATGATGTCTGAACAGAACACTGTGAGGCCATGTTCTTTGTCAGCCACCTTCTTTTGTATCACTTGCTAACTTTATCCAAACCGAGGTGGTATTATGTGAAAAAGCAGCACCCTTGAATGCTCATGACGAGCTGAGCTCGTCATGAGCCACGGCGCTCCGGTGCTCATGACAACTTCAGCTCGTCATGAGCCGTAGAACGCACGCATTCGGGGATAATTCCCCTGCTGTGCTGAGCGTTCCACGGGAACGGGTGTGGCCGTGACGAGCTCAGCTCGTCATGAGCACACGAGCGCCGTGCCTCATGACGAGCTCAGCTCGTCATGAGCATGTGAGCGCTGTGCGCGTCCCCTCCCCCCCCAGCACAGCGGGGGATTATCCCCCGCAGCGAAGGGGTTAAACATTATATTCAGTGACCTCAGTCAACCATGGATCTCTTAAACGTTTAGTTATGTTAATTGTCTTATAAAATAATTCAGCATGACAGGTTTGGATCATCTGTATAAAAGGCAACTGGTCTGCACATCTTATAGTGCTAGCCGTAGACATGGACAACATGAGTACCTGAAGGACATTCATGGGCAATCACTCTTCCCGGCAGGGATTGGACGTTGATAAGACTATGTGGCCCAATTTAAACAGAGCTTCAAGTAGCTTTTCACTCCATACAGAATGCACTCTAAAAATTACTTCAAAACATAGGTGAGTGGGGATGGTCTGGAATGTCAAGAGGGAATGGTGTGCCCAGAATCCTTTTATTCATGTCTGTATATGCTATCGCTTTGTTTTTAGATTCAACGGTCAAAGTCCCCAGTTGTTGGTGAAAGCCGAGCTGCAGATTTTCAACGTAAGATTTAATGTCCATTTCATTAAGTCATTAAACTGAATGTGATTGTATTTTGGTACGTACCAGCTATTTTAAGCATCAGTTTGAATTTACAAGCTGTTTGCTGAAGGCCTTGTACCCCCACATATATCCAAAGTGAATTAACAAATTCATTGTGAATCTCAGTTGCTTAAGCATCAGTTGGTAGCTTACATTGTGGTCATTGATCGTGATGTATCACCAAGCTGTACTTTATATTGAATCTAGCTTCACATTGGATTGTACACTGTAAGTAGTATTTATAACACACACAAATGCCCATATATATATATATATATATATATATATATGTATATATATATATATATATATATATATATTCACTGAAAAAACCATAGGTTTCACACCAGTTATAGTTAGGAATTAGCATTTAAAAAACCTATTAAATTCACTGAAAAAACCATAGGTTTCACACCAGTTATAGTTAGCTGGAAATTTTACTGATATAAAACCATTGAAATTCCCACGTTATAGTTAGTCGGACTCACTATAACTTGCGCGTGCAATGCACTGCTGATGACATCACATATTACATCACTCATGACATGGTCAGTGACATCACTCATGACATCACTGATGACATCATCCTTGCGACAGAGTGACAGACCTCCTTTCACTATAATGTAACCCTTGAAACACATATTCAAAAATAGAAACTAATATTTTCAAAAAAGTGGATATACCCATACCAGTTACAACAACCAATTCAGTAATACCACCATCTAATACACATCCACTCATGTGTATGTATATGGGTTATTAGATATTTTTATTAGTATCAGTATGAGTGTCTATATGGTTTGGTGGGGGTATTACTTAGCACATAGATGCATGAGTGACTGACTCTTTGTTTGTATGTGTTTTGAAGACAGCATATGTACAGGACTGTATGGGTGGATGAGTGTCTATATGTGTTTGTTAGTGAGTGAATGACTGTCTCACTAGTGTCTTTATCAGTAACTACATATGTTTTAATCTAGTATATATGAATATTGATGTATATAAGTGAGTATATGTGAGAGTAAGAGATTGTAAGAGTTCCTGTTTAAATAAGTATGTGTTTCTATAAGTGATTGTTTAAGAGAATAAATATGTGTAATTTTAAATAGAAGTAAGGTGGAAGTGTGTGTATAACTCTATATTCAAATAAATGGATGTTCAATAGTTTATTTGCACGTGTGAATATGTGTGTGAGTAACTTTTGGATGAATGTCGGTGTGTAACAGGATGTATAGGTGTATCACTTCATATGATGAGTGAGTATATGTATGAGTGACTATATAGAACTGTTGGTGAATGAGTGGATGTGTATATAGATAGTGGAATTACTGAATTGCTTGTTGTAACTGATATAGGTATCTCCATTTTATTAAAAATTTCAGTTTCTATTTTTGAATATGTGTCTCAAGGGTTACATTATAGTGAAAGGAGGTCTGTCACTATGTCACAAGGATGGTGTCATGAGTGATGTCACTGACCATGTCATGAGTGATGTAATATGTGATGTCATCAGCAGTGCATTGCACGCGCAAGTTATAGTGAGTCCGACTAACTATAACGTGGGAATTTCAATGGTTTTATATCAGTAAAATTTCCAGCTAACTATAACTGGTGTGAAACCTATGGTTTTTTCAGTGAATTTAATAGGTTTTTTAAATGCTAATTCCTAACTATAACTGGTGTGAAACCTATGGTTTTTTCAGTGAATTTCATAGGTTTTTTAAATGCTAATTCCTAACTATAACTGGTGTGAAACCTATGGTTTTTTCAGTGAATTTCATAGGTTTTTTAAAAGCTAATTCCTAACTTTTTATTCATACTCATACCTATGTGTTTTTTAGTGAATTGCTAAAGTATGTTTTTGTAAAAATGAACACTATAATGTATATTGAGATAATATTTTTAATTTAAAATATTTTTTTTTATATTTCGCTTTCGGTGCGCGCACCGGTGCGCGTACCGTCAGCGCACTAACAAAAAAAAAGAAAAAAAAAATGAAGGAGGGACTGTGTAATAGATAGTAAGACAGATAAAAAGTGTAAAAGGAAGTAACTGAGAAAAGAAAAATGAATAAGGGAGCAAAAGAAAGAAGAAATAGGAAGAAGACTAAAGCAGAGGTTAAGGGAGATTGTAAATGGATGTTGAAAGTAAAAAGAAGGACAGTTAAGTATGGGAATGTCAGGTAGTGACGGAATCAGAGGAAAAGAATAGCAGTGATTGAGGGAAAGTAAATATCAGTGAATATAAGTAAAGAGGGGTGAAAGAGGGTACATGTAAGTGAATAAGGGTAACACATGGGGAGTAATAGAGACAAACAAGAGAGAGAGTAAAAGTAGGACTGTCACAAAGGGACTAAGTGAACCAGTAAAAAAGGTAAGTGAAGGAGTGTGCATAGGCAGAAGTACTGAAAGAAATTGAATGTGGTCGGAAGTAAACATGGAACAAAAGAATAAGTGAGGGAAGCAAAGTAAGGAAATAGGGGTGCGGTAGGGTGACAGAAAAATAGTGAAAATAAAACAAAAGGTGATAACAAAAAAGATTTTGTAAACACACTTACCATATAATCAATGCAAACTTGTATCTATGAAAGATAAAAGAAAAAACACGTTATAATTTCTTAAAAATATATAATAAAATAGAAGCAACAGTTCATGAGGTTTAAAAATCTACAAAAGTTTACTAAGAAATGATGCAATAGTGAAGGATACAAAAACAGAAAGAAAGTAATGTAGAAAGAGAAAAAAAAAGGAAAAAGAAATAGAAAGAGAACAAATTCCTAAAGGTAAATAAGATACTAAAAGAATGTAAGATATCAAATCAAAATCAGTAAAGATAAGAAAATAAAAGAAAAATGAGTGAAAAGGAGAGAAGTCTGATTGAGAAACTATAAATAAAAAAGAGGAATAGAAGATGATTGAGAGTGAGTGAAGTAAAGTAACAGAGTGAAGGGATGAAAGGAATGAAGTTAGTATAGAACGATGGATAAAACAGGAGTGAGAGAGTAAGTACACAGAAAGACAAAAGGAAGAACTAAGTGAACTACAGTACAATGGATGCGAAAGAAAAAAAAAGGAGAAAAAGAAAGAGAAGGTTAGGAAACTAAAGCAGTGGTACTGTGAGAATATGAAAAAGATAAAAAGTGGTGGAAGGAACAGAGGAAATGCAGACAGTTCCTATTAGATTAAGAAGTTGTGAATGAAGTGCACTAAAGAAACAGCGATGAAAAAAGAGTGTAAATTAGTAAAGAGAGGTAAATAAGGGTGAAAAAGAAAATGAGTATAAGACAATGTGAACACAATATAAATTACACAATGCAAACTACACAATAACTTCTACAATATGTTACATTATTTATTTTTGCTGTTCTCAGAATATATTGAATTTCACTTAAATTAGTGAGATCAAAGTCTTCATCATATAACAGCGGGAAAAAAAAACACAATCTAAAAGATTGTGTTTAAAAAAACCCATTCAAACATACATCTCATATAAGTACACTAATCTTTGATTCACTTACTTTTCCGTGAGACCAAATTGCAGATAGTGAAGGTCCTTTTGGTGGAAAAAAGTCTGCTGTGCTCTATAACTTCCATTTCATCGACTTCCTATGAAAAAAGATCTAACAACATCATATGTTACACTTTCCTCACGGCCAATTTGTGTCACATATATCAGTATTTTTTACTTTGAGATCCACTTAAAGTATCTACATGAGATTGCAGATAGTGAAGGTCCTTTTGGTGAAAAAAGTCTGCTGTGCTCTATAACTTCGATTTCATCAACTTCCTATGAAAAAAGATCTAACAACATCATATCTTACATTTTCCTCACGGCCAATTTGTGTCAGATATATCAGTATTTTTTACTTTGAGATCCACTTAAAGTATCTACATCAGATAAATAATTTCAAATATTAGATTAACTAACTAACTAACTAACTTTTATTAACTATTCCCGTCTTCAAAGGCCAATTCCCTTTACTAAAACTTTGGTTTTAAAAACACTAGATAAGAATTTGTAGAGTCATAAGGCAAACGTTGTTTATAAGTTAAATGAGAATCATTGCAGTAACTCCATCCATTTTCAGATTTTAAGTAGCATGTATAATGTCCTGAGGTGGTCGAAGATCCATCATGATAAATAATAGCTTCAGTTGTAAAGGTCCTTCCAGAAATTGATAACTGAGAAGCCACAAAATTTTTGATAGAAGTTGTCAATTTAGTTCCATCAGGTCTACATCGTTGGAAAACTAAAATAATATACTGCCCATACCTTTGTATAAATAATGTGGACAGCATTGTACAGTTACATTGGGTACACACCATATTATGATCTGCTGCTTTAACTAGATTTTTAAAAGACACTGATTTACAGTCTGGTAAAGTCAAATATATAAATCTTTCAGTGTCTATTGTAGTAGTACTTGATAAACTACAATTGTGGCAGTCATGCTGCCATTGATAAGAAAGACTGAAAAGATTATCTACATCTACACCTTCATCTTCCAAAACACCAAACATATACATTAAAAATTCCTGACAATCCTGCTGAATGTTCTGTGAAAATTTATCTTGACCAGAACACAAATCTAAAATATTTCGAATTTCTGTTACACTTTCTATTTGTGCTGTAACACTGCTACATTTCTGAAACACAGAATTCAATAAACCACACAATCTTTGATCCCGATTTTCAACAATCTGTTCTTGTAAACTTTTAAGAAAAAAAACAACATTAACCACTACATTAGCATAGCAGTTGACACCAGAACTGTTTTCAAACTGAAATCCAACAACATTTTCTCCACAATTCTTTTTCTTCCTGTTTTCAATTACAGTTTTCTCTACTTTTTGTCTTTTTGCAACTACCTCACTACAATTATCCTCATTTCTTCTTTTTCGGCCTACCACACGTTTTTCAAACAGAGGATATTGAGGCAAATGTGGAGCATACTCTCTTCTTAACCTATTGTATTCTTTAACACAATCTAGATCGGCAGAAATCTTTGTCTCATCACACGCAATCAAGTACAATCCTGATAAAGTTCTGACTCGAGATAATGCCACATATGCCATACCCTCTTTAAACACAGATCTTCCAATGTTCACCAATGCACTATCTACACTTAAACCTTGAGATTTATGAATTGTCACTGCATACGCCAAACAAACAGGAAACTGTTTTCGGCGAACATATAAGTCTTTTACAAGTAAAAATCTAGCAGAACAACGACTTATTTGTTGTACTTGTTCAATGCCATCAAATTTTATTTTTAAAAATTCAATTCCATCTCTATTTCTGTAATTCACAAAATCAACAACATAACCCATTGCTCCATTTACCAGACCGCTTTCAACATTTAAATTCCTTCTCAAAATGATACGACAATTTAAACACACATTCAGAGTCTTTTCAAAACCAGCTGTTTTTGAAATACTTTTCTCCAATGAATGCAATTTAGTTTTCAAATTTTCTGACAAAACAATTGTTGCACCCATATGCTCTATTTTATCTATTGCTTCCAGTTTCACAATCTCTTCATTTTCTAAGTCTAACATTTTTTGGTTGAAGATGGAACATTCTTGCAGAGTTGGCATCAAACATATCCCAGATTTCTTCTCAGTCATTTTTTTAAAAATATTCTCTGGAAGAATGTTTTCATTTGGATACAAATTTGAAATTAATAGACTATGCAAAGCTTTTTTCCCTTTCTCAGTCATTTTTCCAATTCTTACATCTTGTAGAATATTTTTATAATCTTCATCCTTGGCCTGTCGCATATTTTGAAGCAGTTCAGCATATTTAAAATTTAGCCATATATTAACATTTCCAATGCTTCCAAGGGACTTCCTGGTATCTTCATGCGTGAGCATTTTAAACACTGGTTGTCCTTTTACTGGAGTCAACTGCAATAGATCTCCAAAAACAATAATGTGTTTTCCTCCAAATAACACATCATAGTCTGTTTTAAGAATTTCTTGCATTCTCAAATGCACAAAAGCAAGCATTAGATTTGAGACCATGCTTACTTCATCTATGATAAGAAGTTTCATTTTCTTCAAGACTCTTGAAACTTCAGAACACGCATCTCCAGATAGCTTGTTGTAATGCAATTTATTATCATGTTCAACTGGCAGCATCAATAAACGATGTAGAGTAATCCCTTTAATGTTATGTGCTGCCAGACCAGTTGGAGCAGTTACAACACAAGACAGTGGTGAATCAGTCCTTTTCTGCAGATAACTTGCAACGGCTTTAATTAGAAAACTTTTTCCTGTCCCCGCTTCTCCACTTACATACAGTCGGACAGGGTCAAATAATATACATGAGCACTCTTTTTTCTCATGTCTGAATCCATGTTCAATCTGCTCTGTGACTTCATCATATATCTTTTTCTGCTCAATGTTTAGTTGCGTTACCAAATCTTCTAAGTTAACTCCATCCTCTTGAGCTTGTTCCATAGCTCTTTCCACCTCATCCATGGCAGTGGCAGCTTCATTTTGGATAATTGGTCCTCCTAGTGGATCCTGGCTCAATGAAGTAGAACTCTGACTATCTTGAGAACTGTTTCTAGCTATCTCTTCAGCAATTGTGGTTTCTTGCTCCATTTCTTCATTCAACATTTGCAGATAATTTAGAAAAATAGGACATTCTATGGTATCCTTAGTTGCATTAAAAGAGTCTTCATAACAGAGAAAATCTCCAAGTAGTTCCTCTTCTGTACGCCATGGCTTAAAGAGTTGCAAAAGAGCTAAATAGTAAAATTCTCTTTTGTCTGGAACTTCACAACTCAATTTTCGATGATTAATCAAATGGCCTTTTTTCTGCTTCACTAGACATCCTTCATAGCCAATGAGTGCATATTTTCCATTATTGATATCTTCTGTGATGTTCCTCTTATAACTGTAGTTTTGAAGAACTTCATACAAACATGTGTTCTCAAGGTGAGTACTTCTATTTGGATAGTATGTATCCAACATATTTGTCTTCAAAATATCTGTACTGTTTGGTTCTTTTTCCGCCAAATATTCAATTTCTTGTACAGATTTCAAAACTCGGTTTCGTGTTGCAGCAAGACCAAGACTCACCCAAATGATTGTTCTTGATTTGGCATAGAGACTTGCTGATGATAACCGATCAGAACATTCATATGCTCCAATTTCTCGATGCGACAACATCTTCAGACTGAAACTGTATAATTTCTTGCTTAGACTCTTTTCATGTGAAATGTCCTCCCACATTTCCTTCAGTTCTGTCTTTTCTTTTTTGGTGATGTAAGATGTCACATATCGAGCCACAGCAATAGAGTTGTCAGCAACGAACTGAATATCCATGTTAGCATTCCACATGGACAAAATCACTGGGTTGTAATCGTTGATGTACTTAGATTCTTCATTTCTTTTCAAATTATATGTGTTTTTGGGAGATTTTCTCGTCACAGTATGTCGTAGAGATGACATCAAATTATTTACTCTTCCCTTAGAAATCACTGGTCGAGGAAATGCAAAACGACATTTCGTGTAGTACTTTTCCTTGTTTTTAAATTTTCGACGACAGTACTTTCCACAACGATGAGATTGAAAACGTAAAACTTGTTGCCTTAAATTGTTTTCTTCAGTAGATTTTGGAACAGCACATGTTGAATACTCTTCAATGAAACTCATCACTGTTTCATCTGAATCTGATCCAAATTTGGGTGCATCTTTAATCCACAACAACATATGTATATGAGGAGCACCTCTCGCTTGATATTCCTTCCTCCAAAAGAAATCCAAAACCTCTCCAAGGGGAGGATTTTTTTTGTTGGTAATAAAAGACATCATAGCTTCAAATCTATGATTAAAATATCTGCAAACATTCACTGGATCTAAAGAACACAGTTCTCCTGGTGTTTTCAATTCTATATTTGGTATGTTTTCATTTGCCTCTCGTAGAAATTGAAGTAAATCGTCCCATGCATACTCAGCACAGCTAAGAGTGAGGAACCATGTAGGAGTTCCTAAGTTTCTTAGCATACATTTCAATTCTCCATGACGACGAAACCAATACTCATTGGTTCCACGTTGACATGCCATGAGATTGATTAGCTGAGATTCCAAAATACTGTCTTGCAGATTAACTTTCTCCATAAAGTCCCTTGCACATACATTTTGCAAATGAGGTCCACTTTTTAATATATGATTAACTGCATAAGAAAGCCCAGACAAATCACTTTCAAACAGTAGATGAAATAAATATGGAATGCATTGACGAAACCTTGGATCTTCTGCATATAATCTTAGAGTCCGGTATTCAGCTGCAGGAATTTGAACTGGTCGATCATCATATCGTCCACCACAACCTGTTGGAAATAATTGTGGAAAACAACGAGCTTCCAAACTTTCTTCCCATACACTAATGGGACTTCCTTTTGCTGCCTTCATTTGAAACAAGTCAATTGCATTTCCCATTACTTCTTTGGAATGCAAAGGATGAACAGTATAATGTTCATATATTTCTTCAGTTCTAGACACATCAACTTTTTCAATTTGACCAACTGAAGAATCACTATCTTCTTCTGTAGCTGTTTCCTCTACTCCAACACTTACATGTTTGTAGTACTCATTGTTTTTAACTAAATACAACGTTGCCTTCTTGACTTTTTTAACATCCACTAAATCTTGCCAAATTTTCTTACTCTTTGTTGGAACCCCATTAACTAGAATAACTAAAGGATCTTCTTCTACTCTTTCTACACCAATTGTATTAATATTTTTCTTTACATCTAGAGGCAAATAAACAACTCTTCCCTTTAATCCTCTCAGTAAATCTGATGGAGGCAATTTCCCTGTCTTAGGCTCCATGCGTACAATAGCCTGAAAAGGATGGACACATTGAATCAAAATAGATTCATAAGTATTTAGATCCATCAATTCAGAAGGAATATCTATCAACTGAAGATTATTATAAACTGCTCTTGCAGGCATTCTATTTTCATTTAATTTTTTCAAACAATAAGTGCAAATACGCTGATCCAAACTCAAATCAAAAGAATTCTCCACCAACAAATAACTTACAAAATCCTCCCATTCACTATTATTTTCCAATTCACTTTTTGCATATAAATCAACTAACCTAGTCTGAATTTTATAATGAGTCCGTCGACAACACACACAAGTTACATTAGGCCTCTCACTTGATTTCACCTTAAACTTGATAATTTCCTCATCAAACTTTTCAATACTTGAAATTTGTCCATTATCTTCTGCATTACCATCCATTACTATATCTATTTCTACACTGTCCTCTTTGTTCCCAAAATAACAAAACTCAATTTCTTCACAAATAGTCTTCACATCCACTTCAGATCCATGCAAAAGAGCACTATTTAACTGTTTAAGCTTAAGTGCAGGACTTTTTGCATAATACAACTTCCTCACTAATTTCCTTACGTTATTATGATGCACTGCTAACATCCTAAAATGATGAAAAACACTCCGACAAACTTTTCTAGAAAGACATGCTAGTGAATGCCCTTGCAAACCTGTGCTTTCTCTCACTCTGCAAGGATCTAACTCTTGCAGGATCTTCATTTTTTGTTTGAGACTTTTTTTACTATATGTACGTAAGAAATTTCGAAGCAAATCAATTGATTCCTGTCGCACACTACAAATACTACTGCATTTCCATGTGTACACTGGACCCTTAGTACGTCTCCCTAAAACTTCATCAGCTAACACCTCTTCTGCATCTCTAGATACAAGTTTCTCTTTTTCCATCACACAACTATCTTTCACCTCATATGCACGACCACTGGTGTCAACCGCATGCACCAAATCATTTTCCTGAAAGTAACTCTCCTCATTAAAAAAAGGCTCAGAACTTGAACTATGCATCCATTCACCAGAAAATACTTCACAAAAATTACTCCGATTAATAATTCTTTTCCATCTACTGTTCGATTTGAAAACATCCATTGCCTTATTAAGTATCCTAATTCTATTGATTATTAAAATAAATAATTTTTTCTTAACTTCAAAAGCCTGATCAACAATCTTTTCTACACTTTTCTTTTTCTTGTAAAAAGCAGCTTTTAGTTTACTTTTCTTTTCATTTTTTAGCAAATTTAAAACTACCCTATTGCGAAACATTCGCCTACGAATGTCCCTAAAAACATTTACCCTTCTATTGCTAACCATTCTCTTCTCTCCTGGTCCAATGGAAACATTTTTTGTGGGCTTCTCTTTCCTTTTTAGATTTGTTGACTTTTTCTGTATATTCACATTAGCAATTTCATTTTTTTTCCTACGACATATGTTGCGAAGAAAAGACTTAATTGGCTTACCAGAAGCTTTTCTGGTGTTTTTTGAAGTAGTTGTTGAAGAGGATTCCATAAACTCTGTTGTTGATGTTCTCCTTTTCCGTATGGTATTTTTGATATTTCTTTGCCTTGAAGGCATTTTTGCTTCCTTTTCAGAAGTTGATTTGAATCTGTTGTTCTGTTAAAAAAACACATGAAAGACCACTATTAGCAAACAACAAAGTAATGTTAAAAAGCAAACAATATAAACAATAAATTGCAACATATTTAAGTTTATACAATAGCAACTCATGGCTTTATTTTTAAAGGCCTTGCGCCACCAGTGCGTCACTTATTACCCATGTTTAAAGTCAAGCATCAGCTGCACATGGCATTCATAAATAAGGGCCAAATGCAAATACCAATCAATTGCACCCAAAAATCGATTTTTCAATAACATGTAAGAAACACTGCGCAAAACCTAAGTACAACCACTCAATATCATCAAACAAAGTCAGGGTCTGATTTATAAAGGCCTTGCGCCACCAGTGCGTCACTTATTACCCATGTTTAAAGTCTTGCATCGGCTGCACATGGCAATCATAAATAAGGGCCAAATACATATACCAATCAATTGCACCCAAAAATCGATTTTTGAATAACATGTAAGAAACACTGTGCAGAACCTATGTACAACCAATCAATATCATCAAACAAAGTCAGGGCCTTATTTATGAAAGCCTTGCGCCACCAGTGTGTCACTTATTACCCATGTTTAAAGTCATGCATCAGTTGCACATGGCAATCATAAATAAGGGCCAAATACATATACCAATCAATTGCACCCCAAAATCGATTTTTCAATAACATGTAAGAAACACGGCGCAGAACCTATGTACAACCAATCAATATCATCAAACAAAGTCAGGGCCTTATTTATGAAAGCCTTGCGCCACCAGTGGGTCACTTATTACCCATGTTTAAAATCATGCATCAGCTGCACATGGCAATCATAAATAAGGGCCAAATACATATACCAATCAATTGCACCCAAAAATCGATTTTTCAATAACATGTAAGAAACACGGCGCTGAACCTAAGTACAACCACTCAATATCATCAAACAAAGTCAGGGCCTTATTTATGAAAGCCTTGCGCCACCAGTGCGTCACTTATTACCCATGTTTAAAGTCATGCATCAGCTGCACATGGCAATCATAAATAAGGGCCAAATACATATACCAATCAATTGCACCCAAAAATCGATTTTTCAATAACATGTAAGAAACACGGCGCTGAACCTAAGTACAACCACTCAATATCATCAAACAAAGTCAGGGCCTTATTTATGAAAGCCTTGCGCCACCAGTGGGTCACTTATTACCCATGTTTAAAATCATGCATCAGCTGCACATGGCAATCATAAATAAGGGCCAAATACATATACCAATCAATTGCACCCAAAAATCGATTTTTCAATAACATGTAAGAAACACGGCGCTGAACCTAAGTACAACCACTCAATATCATCAAACAAAGTCAGGGCCTTATTTATGAAAGCCTTGCGCCACCAGTGCGTCACTTATTACCCATGTTTAAAGTCATGCATCAGCTGCACATGGCAATCATAAATAAGGGCCAAATACATATACCAATCAATTGCACCCAAAAATCGATTTTTCAATAACATGTAAGAAACACGGCGCTGAACCTAAGTACAACCACTCAATATCATCAAACAAAGTCAGGGCCTTATTTATGAAAGCCTTGCGCCACCAGTGCGTCACTTATTACCCATGTTTAGAGTCATGCATCAGTTGCACATGGCAATCATAAATTAGGGCAAAATACATATACCAATCAATTGCACCCAAAAATCGATTTTTCAATAACATGTAAGAAACACTGCGCAAAACCTAAGTACAACCACTCAATATCATCAAACAAAGTCAGGGCCTTATTTATGAAACCCTTGCGCCACCAGTGCGTCACTTATTACCCATGTTTAAAGTCATGCATCAGCTGCACATGGCAATCATAAATAAGGGCCAAATACATATACCAATCAATTGCACCCAAAAATCGATTTTTCAATAACATGTAAGAAACACGGCGCAGAACCTAAGTACAACCAATCAATATCATCAAACAAAGTCAGGGCCTTATTTATGAAAGCCTTGCGCCACCAGTGCGTCACTTATTACCCATGTTTAAAGTCATGCATCAGCTGCACATGGCATTCATAAATAAGGGCCAAATACATATACCAATCAATTGCACCCAAAAATCGATTTTTGAATAACATGTAAGAAACACTGTGCAGAACCTATGTACAACCAATCAATATCATCAAACAAAGTCAGAGCCTTATTTATGAAAGCCTTGCGCCACCAGTGCGTCACTTATTACCCATGTTTAAAGTCATGCATCAGCTGCACATGGCAATCATAAATAAGGGCCAAATACATATACCAATCAATTGCACCCAAAAATCGATTTTTGAATAACATGTAAGGAACACTGCACAGAACCTAAGTACAACCACTCAATATCATCAAACAAAGTCAGGCCTTATTTATGAAAGCCTTGCGCCACCAGTGCGTCACTTATTACCCATGTTTAAAGTCATGCATCAGTTGCACATGGCAATCATAAATTAGGGCAAAATACATATACTAATCAATTGCACCCAAAAATCGATTTTTCAATAACATGTAAGAAACACGGCGCAGAACCTAAGTACAACCAATCAATATCATCAAACAAAGTCAGGGCCTTATTTATGAAAGCCTTGCGCCACCAGTGCGTCACTTATTACCCATGTTTAAAGTAATGCATCAGCTGCACATGGCATTCATAAATAAGGGCCAAATACATATACCAATCAATTGCACCCAAAAATCGATTTTTGAATAACATGTAAGGAACACTGCACAGAACCTAAGTACAACCACTCAATATCATCAAACAAAGTCAGGGCCTTATTTATGAAAGCCTTGCGCCACCAGGGCGTCACTTATTACCCATGTTTAAAGTCATGCATCAGCTGCACATGGCATTCATAAATAAGGGCCAAATACATATACCAATCAATTGCACCCAAAAATCGATTTTTGAATAACATATAAGAAACACTGGGCAGAACCTATGTACAACCACTCAATATCATCAAACAAAGTCAGGGTCTGATTTATAAAGGCCTTGCGCCACCAGTGCATCACTTATTACCCATGTTTAAAGTGATACATCAGCTCCACATGGCATTCATAAATAAGGGCCAAATGCATATACCAATCAATTGCACCCAAAAATCGATTTTTGAATAACATATAAGAAACACTGGGCAGAACCTATGTACAACTACTCAATATCATCAAACAAAGTCAGGGTCTGATTTATAAAGGCCTTGCGCCACCAGTGCATCACTTATTACCCATGTTTAAAGTGATACATCAGCTCCACATGGCATTCATAAATAAGGGCCAAATGCATATACCAATCAATTGCACCCAAAAATCGATTTTTGAATAACATATAAGAAACACTGGGCAGAACCTATGTACAACCACTCAATATCATCAAAGAAAGTCAGGGCCTTATTTATGAAAGCCTTGCGCCACCAGTGCATCACTTATTACCCATGTTTAAAGGGATGCATCAGCTGCACATGGCATTCATAAATAAGGGCCAAATGCATATACCAATCAATTGCACCCAAAAATCGATTTTTGAATAACATGTAAGAAACACTGGGCAGAACCTATGTACAACCACTCAATATCATCAAACAAAGTCAGGGCCTGATTTATAAAGACCTTGCACAACCAGTGCATCACTTATTACCCATGGTTAAAGTCATGCATCAGCTGCACATGGCAATCATAAAAAAGAACCAAATGCACATACCAATCAATTGCACCCAAAAATCGATTTTTAAATAACATATAAGAAACACTGGGCAGAACCTATGTACAACCACTCAATATCATCAAAGAAAGTCAGGGCCTTATTTATGAAAGCCTTGCGCCACCAGTGCGTCACTTATTACCCATGTTTAAAGTCATGCATCAGCTGCACATGGCATTCATAAATAAGGGCCAAATACATATACCAATCAATTGCACCCAAAAATCGATTTTTGAATAACATGTAAGGAACACTGCACAGAACCTAAGTACAACCACTCAATATCATCAAACAAAGTCAGGGCCTTATTTATGAAAGCCTTGCGCCACCAGTGCGTCACTTATTACCCATGTTTAAAGTCATGCATCAGCTGCACATGGCATTCATAAATAAGGGCCAAATACATATACCAATCAATTGCACCCAAAAATCGATTTTTGAATAACATATAAGAAACACTGGGCAGAACCTATGTACAACCACTCAATATCATCAAACAAAGTCAGGGTCTGATTTATAAAGGCCTTGCGCCACCAGTGCATCACTTATTACCCATGTTTAAAGTGATACATCAGCTCCACATGGCATTCATAAATAAGGGCCAAATGCATATACCAATCAATTGCACCCAAAAATCGATTTTTGAATAACATATAAGAAACACTGGGCAGAACCTATGTACAACCACTCAATATCATCAAACAAAGTCAGGGTCTGATTTATAAAGGCCTTGCGCCACCAGTGCATCACTTATTACCCATGTTTAAAGTAATGCATCAGCTGCACATGGCATTCATAAATAAGGGCCAAATACATATACCAATCAATTGCACCCAAAAATCGATTTTTGAATAACATGTAAGGAACACTGCACAGAACCTAACTACAACCACTCAATATCATCAAACAAAGTCAGGGCCTCATTTATAAAAGCCTGGCGCCACCAGTGCATCACTTATTACCCATGTTTAAAGTCATGCATCAACTGCACATGGCAATCATAAAAAAGGCCAAATAAAAATACCATTCATTTGCACCCAAAATCGATTTTTAAATAACATGTAAAAAACACTGCGCAGGACTTATATACTAACATACAATTTCACTTCTAAAACATAACTATCTGCTTCCAAATATTCTCCATAGAGAAAATAAATCTCTATCTAAATTAAATGAATCATTACTTACCTTTAGAAATGCTTTTGGAGATTGAAAACAGTGTCAGACACACACACCAATTTTTCTTTAGCAGAGGAAAAGGTGTGCTCTCAATACACTGAAACCAAGACTGGCATAGAAAATCTCTATCTTTGTACACATATGCCTTAATTCAACCAATGAAAACTCTTCCCTCACTATTTTCAAACCAACACCCATCCCCCTCTCAAACCTTTCTATCTGTTACCATAGCAACTCCCTCCTAACTGAACTGTAAGGTTCAAAAGTTTATCTTACAATGTTGCAAATTAACTCAGCAAGGATGTTTGACCTGTCAATACAGCAGCCTATACAGGGTATTTTTGCTTTTGGTGACTTTTTTTAAACCATTCAAATTGCTTCTTTCACACAACATAACCATACACCCTAACTTTCAGTTTTCAACTATCTGAATCCACCAATCATTGCTAGTGATTCAAGAGCACAGAAACTCCACAATTATTTTTTTGTGAACTCCTACTGTTCCAACTGCCATTTCATTCCCACACTTCATCTGACTGGACCAGAACCTTCTCACATCATGTACTCTGTTTGGGTTATTGGACATAGCTACATCCACTGGGCTCAAAGGTATGCAGCTAGCAGAAATTTTCATAACCTTGATTTATCAAATGTGGAAATCAAGTGGATTGGCCACAGAGGATTAAAATGTCACCAATTGATACCATTGGTGAAAACCTTTTTGCATCTGCCAGAACCTGACCTTATAATTGTGCACTGTGGTGGAAACGATCTAGGCACATTAACTGGGGTAGGTCTGGAAATGCTATTAAAGGACACCTTTCATCAATTGATGATACTTTTTCCCCACACTGCCTTGGTATATTCCAATATATGCCAAAGACAGAAATGGAACTGGTCCAACCAATTTGGTCCACAATTTGAGAAAGCACGGAAACATGTAAATAAATCTGTTTCTGCTTACATGAGAGACTATGGAATGGGTTCATTATACAATAATAACTTGCGTTACAACATGCAAGACATCTACAGAGGAGATGGAGTGCACTTCTCAGATGAGGGGAATAGAATATTCCTCCTGAATTTAAGAATGTGTATTGGAACCTACTTGTAGGTACCTAAATCAACCACAGAACCCAAAAGCTCTTTTCAGAGCTACCCTAACTCTGATCATTCAAAGCGTTTATTTTTTCTAACTTTTTTCACTATTTTTCACCAAAGTACGCTTTCGGGTACGCTTAAAGGTGCGCGCACCAGGCGCTACCCCCGCGAAAAATTAAAGAATTTTTTTTTTTTTTTTTACGTTTATGAGCCTCCTAAGCCCCCCTCAGAAAACCTAGAGGGTCAAGAAGTCTCTACAGTTCCCCCTTCTATCCATTCCGAACATTGTTTACCCTCCATCTTGTGTCTCGATTGTTCCGAAACACAAAATGGAGGACTCCCGTAACGCTGCCAGTGCGCGTAAAGGAGCGCGCACCCCTAAGCGCTCGTTAAAAAAAGGTGGGAAAGTAATTTACGGAAAACCCAATGGAGACACTTTCATGAAATATAGAATACGCCCTACTACATAGCAGTCCCTACCATTTGCCCAAATTTGGTGAAATTCCATTGAGACATTTAGGCTACAGGCCTGTCTAAATATCCTGAGGTAAATTACATGACAAAAACACACTTGTAATGTTAGAATTTACAACCAATTAAAAAGTATCTCTCATTTTCTACGATTATTTCCTGACGTTTGATTGGTTAAGTACAACAATATATATAAAAGAAGAGAGGGAAACACAGCCATTTTGACTACTGCTTCCTGAAGTACACTTGAAAACAAATTTCACTGACAACTTCAACTAATTTCTCTAAGGTAACTTCTAATTATGGAAGTATATTGTACACGTTAAATTTATTTCTTAAAAAATATTCTGTTAGTGATATGCTATCCCTCTTTAATAGTTAGAGATAGAGATAGACTTCTCTGTAATAGTTATGGATTGAGTTAGGCTTCTCTGGTATACTAGCTCTACTAATATAGTTAATTTATATGCAATTTTCAGAAAGAAAATGGAAGGAGAAAATAAGGCAAATGATACTGCTATCAAAGTAAAGGTGGAAAAACCAGAAGATGAAAAAAAAGAAGTTGATTTCATGGATGACTCTTTGGATGAACAGTTTATAGAATGTTTGGAAGAAATTGAATCATGTACATATAATTATGAGGAAATTCCGGACAATATTATGTTAGAAATTTTATTAAATTATGAAAAAGAATCAGAGGAATAAATTTATCTTTAATAATTTCAATTGTTTCAGACAATATTCTTTTTTATATGTAATTCATGAAGTATTACCAAAAATGTTTAAAATATAAAGTGAGACTTATAGTATACTGTTCAACTATTTTTCTGTTACATAGTAAGTTTACTCATAGTTACTACCTTTCTCCCACTATATTATCTCATATGAATATTTTACACCTCATTTTCATAAGTGAACAGGACAGACTACTCATGATCCCCTAGAAATTCTCAGGGAGTGCTTAAAAGATCTGTTTCTCCTTTCCAGACAGACTATATTATGAATTCCATATACCACAAAAAATACAATAACAACATGCAAGATGTCTACAAAGAAGATGGTGAACATTAAATTTAAGTCTCTTCATTAGTACCTACATGTAGGTACTTACATAAAATAAAAAAATAAAAAAAAAAAACAATTCATAAACATACAATTTTTGAAGTGATTATTTTTCCATAGTACCCTCCCCGATACGCTCCCCGGTGCGCGCACCAGGCGCTTCCCCCGCGAAAATCGAAAAAAAAAAAAAAAATTTTGAGGCCCCGCGGGGCCCTTTAATGGCCCCCATATCAAACCTAGGGGGTCAGGGGGGGTCTACCCTGCCCCCTTATGGTCAATTCCACCCTTTGTTTTTGCCACCTCTTATGACTAGATTTTACCGATAGACAAGATGGCGGCCGCTCCGGACTGTTTAGAATGTTTACAGACAACTGAGAGCCAACCAGCTTTCTGCGCGCAAGTCGCGTGTCGCGCCCGGTGCGCTCCCCGGTGCGCGCACCCGAGAGCGCCTATAGATATATATATTTTTTTGAACGTTAATTTCTCAAAATCCACTGAAGCACATATCTTGAGACATAGCAAAGGCACATCGGGCTACCAGTCCCTACAATTTTGCCAAGTTTGGTGGAAATCCATTCAGCCGTTCGGGCTAAAAGTGAAATCGACCGCCCTATGGAAATTAACATGGGGAAAACGCGTTTTGGGACCCCCCTTTTATCTCGGCCCCCGCTTGACGAATCCCCCCCAAACTTTCAGGGAAGGACCGGACCGCCATGAGACCATTTTCCTGAAAATTTCAGGCAGATTCGTCAACCGGCGCCAAAGTTATTCAAAATAGAATGTTGAGATTTAACATTGAAAATTATCCTAACTATAACTACCTACTGGCGACCGCCAGTAGGTAATATATATATATATATATATATATATATATATATATATATATATATCGATACACGCTCGCTTTTTCAGAAGAAAGCAGACGGCACTCCAAGCTGGTGGTATTTCGTTCAATTTTTTGGCAGACCCCCTACCCCATAAAAAGACAAACGCGTTTCGCCGTGAAACGGCTTCCTCAGTGTCAAGGTGAATAACAAAACACGCCATTATATCTCCACCTCTTCATTATCATCAAAAGAGGACTAAACCAAAAGCTAGTTGGAATTGTGGCAGACATCTTGTAATGTATAAGTATATGTTTTTTCACATTACTACACGGAGAATGGCGATTGATAAAGTGCTCGTGCAATTAAAAACAACGGGGAAACCCCATGTAATTCTTTTGTTAGATATATGACTTGCTCAGAGAAAAGAAAGGTAAAATATATATATATATATATATATATATATATATATATATATATTCATTAAAAAAAGAAAAGGTTAAAGTGTCATCATAGTTAGGTGTTTAACTGAGATAAAAACTAATGTTTAAAAATAAAAGTAACTGAAATTCACAACATATAGTTTACTGAGCTAACTGTAACTTGTGCCCCCGCCATGCACTGCTTATGATCTCGCATACCACATCATTGATGACATGTTAAATGATATAATTGATGACGTCATTGATGACTTCTCAAATTATATAATTGATTACATCACTGATAACATCATCCAGTCATTGAGATAGCTCCATATAGTGTTTGTCCACTTGGAGTAATGCAACATGCCAGTGGTGGTTCATTTATATGAGCAGAGGGGGCACACCTTTGTTCTTTTTCTGCCCCCTAGTTGTGCTTTATATTCTATAATTAAGAGTCAAAAATTCTCTCTGCCAGCAACTGCCTCAGGCTCTCTGCTATGCAGACATTGACTTCAGGCAGCGAATACAACTCGCAAGTCAGGTTTAAGGCAGGCACAAATCATGCACTCTGTGCATGTGCCAGCAATCCTGAGGAGCTAACAGCCTTGAGGCTCATGACATCACCAGCTCGGCAAAGCCGTTGTATTCCTTGCTGAAGGATCTTCTCTGCCAACAAAGTTAGCCCTGGGCGTTGTCGGCTTCATATCTGCAGAGGCAATGGCGACACGTCAATCACAGTTCAGTAAGCTTCACTGTTAACCCCACCCTACCCAGTCCTGTGACCAACCAAACAAGGTGAGATTAAAGTTAAAAGAAAGAAGCTGTGCCATGCTTCCTCATACCTCCTGTAAAGGAAATGTAAACATATATATTTCCAGAATAAAGTGTTCAAAATGCATGTGCCTGTTTCATCTCTCAGCAGGCCATTAAAGCGATTAGCTGTGTTTAACTGTGTCTGTGCCCTCCTGCCAGACATTAGTTTGTAGTTTGTGGCTGGAATCCCGAAGTGTGTGATAGCTCCGCTCAACCTTAACGGGCTGTAAACTGTAACATTTAGTTTCCTAACAGCAGCCAAATTGACAGGACATGTGAAATCCTTCACTGAAAGGTGCATGTTAGTAGTAATTAATATGTCATCAGAACCCAACGTTTTAAAGCAACTGCTCCAAAGCACATAGGGCCCGATTACGATGTCGTGCAGAAACTATCCGCCTGATTCCTTGTCGGATTCGGTTCCAACCGACTCGCGATTGGCGGTTCCTCCCGACCGATTATGATGCTTCCGAAAACTGTTCCGGAAGGACTCTCATTGACTCCTATGGGAGCCTGTGTACCGACCGACAAAACAGGGTATGTGAAGAAAACCTTGCACCCTGTGGCAGGCACCCCATGGTGCCAGCCACACAGTGCATGGTTTTACAGGGGGTCCCTTGGGTACCTCTACTGCCCCCAACCAGAGGCCTCAGGCTGAAGAGGGGCATGCTAGGGGCCCTCAAAGTCAGTTTCCGACAGCCTTTTTGTGTTGGACCGACCGATTTGGAAAGGCTGTCAGAATCTGACATCGTAATTGGTCGGTCAGAAACGCTGTCTGAAGAGCTGTAGAATCACCTCTGACTGACTCGGATTCTCCAATTGCCGGTCTAAACCGAATCAGAATGATGAACAGTTCCCCTTCCGACCGCGAGCATCGTAATCGGTTGGTCAGAATTGTTACTGATGGAGTTGGGCGGATGGGTTCCGACATGTTCTAGGAGAATCCGACTGTCGGTCGAAGCCTTTCCGCCAGACATTGTAATTGGCCCCATAGTGCAAATTACAGGTGGAAAGTATGAAATCAGTCTGTAAACGCCTTAGCCTTCCACCTACCTGAGCATCAAAAACTGAATGTCATAATAATACAAAGATTTCTCTACACTGCTTAATAGCACAAAGATTTATCTACACTGCTATGAAGCACAATTAGCGTAGGAGCAAACATTACCTAAACAGTGACTAATTATGCAAAAAACAATGAGTCACAGCAGATGCACTCCAATTTGCTTTTCAGCACTCATTTTCACATGAGGAAGGACTAGTGTACAGCTGTGGCTTCATATGGTGACAAAATGCTGCATCTGCTTGGCTGCAAATGTGACCCTCATTGTATGGGTAATGTGGTGCTTGAATCCTAGAAAATCCTTTCTGACAGCAAGAACATGATGCTTGGTGTTGATTTGCTCAATTTTAAATGTAGTGCTGGGTGTCAATAGGGCAGACATCATGAGGCAGGCTCCAGGGATGCCTGGGCTGCTGACCACTGGAAAATAGAATGCGGAGGATGTGGTGATGGGATGGTGAGGGCAGTCTGAACTAAACAGCAAGGAGTTGCCTTCGAGAATTCCATTTCATATCCACCATCGGTATGTAAACAAAACATAGGTTAAATTGCCTTTTTTATTTGGGGTTAGACTACTTACACCTTAAGTGACACCACAGCTAACATCAATCAACATTATGTGTAGAGCACTGACCTAAACAAGAAAAGTGGCAAACAATACGCGCACACATCAGGATGTTGTGGTTAGGGTGTGTGCAAACCACTAAAGGCCTTCCTTGTACATTCATAAGACAATGCAATGTAGGTAACTGAGCTTCAAAGGTATCTGCTTGAGATGGATGATCGGGAACTCCTGTTATAAGCCACACACCACTATTTAATTTGTATTTAAAAAATGAATCAGCACCAGGGCTTAAATAGTATGTTGCTGCAGCCCGGCACTTCCCTCTGCCAGCAACAATAATGACCTATTTTATGACCATTCCTCAGACATAGCCTCTATCTCAATGCCAATGGAAAGTACAGTGCTCCACATATGAGCTATTGATGAAGCAATGTATAAATATCAGTGTGTGTGATATAATATGCCATATATATTTTATTTCAGTGATGGATTTACCCTGAGTTGTACCTTGTTTGGTTTAAGTAGTTTGTCCCACGCCGATTTTCCATTGCTTTCCGGTATTTGGAGTCTAACGTATAATTAAATTAGAATGTACCAAAATGGAAAGTAAATACAACTGGACAGTTCTTATAAATTTTTGGAAAGATTTCTAAATGTTGCCACCTTAACTAGCGGGTCACATACCTGCCACTGAACGAATGTACAGGAGGTTGCAGGGGAGGGCTGGCATTGGCCTCTATAGATCAAATTAGCCAATGGGAGGTAGAATGTACGGCAAGACAGAGGCTCTCTTTGTGTGTAAGTGCAATGGTAGCTAATAGGGAATGAGGGTGGGGGAGGCTGAGTGCCGTGGATCGGCACTCAGATCAGGACAAGGAGCCTGTGCATATTCCCTACTAGGCTGTCCATTACAGCCTAGTAGGAAATATGCAAAGTGCACATGACTGCTTGGCCGGCCAAAATGGCTGACCGAGCAGTCGTGCGAACTTAGGGCTCGATTACGATGTCAGTCGGAAGGCATTCTGACTAAATCAGAATGGTTTTCGACCGATTCAGATTCGGGGAGTCCGACTGATTACCATGGTTCCAGAAGGGAAACAACCTTTACAACGCAACTTTTACAACGCACTACCATTACAACGAAACTTTTACAACGCAACATCCATTACAACGCATGCCATTACAACGCAACCATTACAACGCATGACACTACAACGCATACCATGACAACGCATGTCAGTACAACGCAGTCATTACAACGCATACCATTACAACACATAGCATTACAACACATAGTACCCTTACACTATCCAGCACTTACCCTACTAATACACCCCCCTGGAGTTAGAATAGTAATTTTTACCCCTACGCTATCCAGCACTTACCCTACTATTACACCCCCCTGGAGTTAGATTAGTAATTTTTACCCCTGCACAATCCAGCACTTACCCTACTATTACACCCCCTGGAGTTAGAATAGTAATTTTTACCCCTACACTATCCAACACTTACCCTACTATCCAGCACTTACCCTACTATTACACCCCCCTGGAGTTAGAATAGTAATTTTTACCCCTACACTATCCAGCACTTACCCTACTATTACACACCCCTGGAGTTAGAATAGTATTTTTTACCCCTACACTATCCAGCACTTACCCTACTATTACACCCCCCTGGAGTTAGAATAGTAATTTTTACCCCTACACTATCCAATACTTACCTTATATGCAATGTAATGTTATGCTTTGTAATGATATGCGTTGTAAAGGTAGTATGCGATGGAATGGAATGCGTTATAAAGGTAGTTTTAAAAAATTTGTTGTAATGGCATGCTTTGTAATGGTATGCATTGTAATGGATGTTGCGTTGTAAAAAATGCGTTGTAAAGGTATGTGTTGTAAAAGTATGCATTGTAACGTCATACATCCGTTCCAGAAACCATTCGGTCGAACTCCCATTGACTTCAATGGGAGCCTGTGTTCTGACCGAATAGACAGGCTTGCATTGAAGAAAGGGGTGGTTGTGGAAAATCTTGCACCCTGTTGTGGGCACCCCATGGTGCCTACCACACTGTGCATGGTCTGAAAGGTGGGTCCCTTGGGTACCCCCACGGGCCCCATTCCTAAGGTTTCCCGGTGAAGGGGGCCTGCTACAGGCCTCCAAAGTCAAGTTCCGACAGCCGATCAGTGTCGGAACAACCAATTTGGAAAGCCTGTCCGAATCCGACATTGTCATCGCTTGGTCGGAAATGCGGTCCATAGACCAGTACGAGTCGGTTTCGGATGACTCGGTTCCTCCAAATGCCATCTGGAACCGAGTCGGAACCGGCTTGGAAAGTCCGAACGCTGTCCGAACATCGTAATCACTTGTTCAGAAAGCTTTTCAAATCGGTCGGAAAGACGGGTTCTGAATTGGATTCGGCAGACCCGAATCCGATTTGGTGCTTTTGCGAATGACATCGTAATCGGCCCCTAAGGGTGCATAATCCACTCCTCTCCCGCCCTGCCCCACCCTAACCCAGCCGCAGAAACCAAAAATAAAACAATAATAACCTTGTTATTATCGTTTTATTTTACCCCTTTTCACTGCTCTAAAAGCAGTGAGGCGACTCTCCTCCACCTTAGCGGAGGAGCCGCCACTGTGGGGGTGAGGTGGTGAGGTTTTTTGAGTTGTCTGTCGGTTGTGTTTGCTGAAGTCTTACTGCCCTTGTTGGCATAAAGTGTGCATATCATTCACATTTAGCAGTGTTGGTAACTGAGCCATTTGTGCAAAAATATGAAAGGGCTGCTTGAAAGTGTGCTTAACTTTCAGCTTTATGAAATATATACGAAATGCCTAACATTTGTAAAATTAGTTATGAGGGTTAAATGTTTTATAAACACTTTGTAAAACATATAGTTGAGATGAAAGCACTGCCACTCTGGACATAGCCAGCATGGTCAGGAAGCACTGGGAAGCCCTACCCACTGCAGGAGAGAACCCATTTTTGGGGATAAATCAATCGGTGCTTCACTGTGCTTTTAATGTTAACTCACTGTCTGCTTAGGTGGAAGTTGTCCAGCTCGAACAGGATGGCATGTGTCTGTACAAGTAATTTTATTATTATTGGTATGGGATGTACGGTATCATATGAGTTACTTACTTCCTCAGCCTACTTGCCGGTTTTGCTTTTTATGATCAAAAATGTGCACATTTTTAAGTCACTGATTTTCATGATGGTGACAACCGAAATTACATCGCACAAACTTTTGTCTGATCATGACCTTACAATAAAACCTAGTGAACACTCCCCCTTCACCAGTTACCTCTTTCACTTCTCTAAGCCAAAATTAATTTAGCCCGCCACTCCAAAAATGCATACGTGCTGGTGTGAAATCAAATAGAAAAACATATTGTTTTCTTTCATCCTTTCTGAAGCTTGAATCAATATCCTAAATTTTTGATGGAAGAGGCTTTTTCAATTGTTTCAGTGAAACTGAGGTCACATACATGTATTTTATGAAGATTTAAGAGATCTGCTGCAGTACGTTAAAATAACATCTGAGATTTGGTGTGATATAGATGCATCTTTTGGGCATTTTTAAGAAAAATTCCATGTGGTAGAACCGTTTGTGCTCCCTTGGGACAGTTGTGCTTGCTAACTACACTCACACATGCAAATTAATGATTCAGTTTTATGCCCACCACTTTGAAAGTTCACCAGCTGCCACTGGAACATGCTACATCTATGACCATTTTTCTACCACCAATCACATTACAATGGAATATTCTTTGGCCACTTGCTGCACACATAGCATATTATTCATTGTTTTTTTGTTTTTTATATAGCGCAAACTAGACCCGAGAAATCAGGTATCAGAGCGCTTTACATAAGCACCAACTTTGTTACAGAAGGACACATTCATTTTTGTTAGGCACAGGGAGATTAAATAATTTGCCCAGAATCACAGGATGTTGAGCGTCGTTGCCGAGACTCAAACCCAGTTCCCCAGCTCCGAGGTCGACCACTCTAGCTGCAAGGCTACATCCTCTCCACTGGTTGATCTCATTAGTAATTTATTTTTGACAATATTGTTATTTAAATATAATCAATAATTTCATCAATGATGTTGTTTAATATGTCATGAGGGTTGTAATATGTGAGTTCATAAGCAGTGTATGATGGGGGTGCAAGTTTTAGTAATTACTTACCTGCAATGTAAAGTATCATCATGTAAAGTTACTAAAATCGATCTTCAATGTACATGCCTACAATGTAACAATTGTGATGTACTTACCTGCAACGTAAACGTTGCACACCATTCATTGAACCTCCGTCAATACCCTCTTCTCTCCAGTGACAATTGGGCACTTGGGCATCCTCTAACTGATGCATTATCACATTGTTCCTCTTTCTTGTCATAGCCCTAAACCTGTAGGGTGAAGTCCCAGCTGAGGCTGATCTACCTTATGGCACAGCCCTCCTTTTGTTACCTCCTAAAAACGTTTCAAAAGGGACTACTTACCTTCGACTGGGACAGGTTATGACAGTGTCACCCTCCATGATCAAATCCTACATTTTTTTCTGCCTTCCATAAAGAATCGAGCCTTCTGGAGTGCTCCCCCTTCTTCCAGCAGAGGTCAGAAACCAAACACCTTTCTAATTTGTTTTGTTTCTGTATTTTGATATTTGGGGACCATGCTGTAGGGTGGGCCTGCTATGTCACCTGAATAAGTGGCCTGAAAGACTATAAGCTTGTGCCAATACCCATTTATTTAATCCTGGTTTCATTTGACGGCCATATGCCATGCAAAGTAAAGTCTTGCTACTTTAAAGGAGCTGTGCAGATCTTAGTCATAGGTTTGGTGCTACGTGACGCGAGGTCGTTTGCCATTGCACACTCATCCACGTCTCTAATCAAAATGTAATTTGCATGGGAAAGTTCATTATCGCAGTGGAGAAGTGTGGCTCACTGGTTAGAGGAGGCAGACCTGGAAGCAGAGGTCAGCCTGGGACCAGGGTTCAATTCCCGGCTCGGCGGGGTCTTCAGTCCTAAAATGTCCATGGACTCGACAATTCTCGCTCCGGTGCCTACTCAATTCACGGGTTCACACTCTGCGACTCTGGGCAATAGCTTGCTTAATCTCCACAACGGCCCCTCGCGGCGGGATGCCTGGATTTCACCTTGCGGATACCCTGCCGGGGTTATCTCACAGGGGAATACCAGGACGGGTTCCCTAAGCAAGCGCTTAGAAACCGCTCGGTGATTTGCGCTATATAAATTCCTGTACATGTACATGTACATTTACAGCTATCTCCATCACTTTGAGTCCTGTATCCCCATTCTGCATTACCGACGCCCTCGCGTACATAGTAAAACGGGCCATGGGCTTGTAGGATTGTGAGTCCTATTGTAAGTATAGAATTAACAGTCTAACAATGAATGTACCATGCTGCAAGGCTTGGCCATAACGTGTGGCTAGTTGCCAACTGTTGATGCCACTGAAGTGAGATTAGTTGCCATAGCTATTACCTTGCCCAGTGTCATCACAGTGGTTTCCAGCCTTTCCTGGTTTTCCATGGAATAGTGCGCCGCATGCTGGGACTTTTCTCCTATTTAAGTATGGACCTACAAGTGCCGTCAAGCTCAGTGCTAAAAATGGGAAAGTAGAAGTGCAGGTACTCCGTATCAGAGTACCTGCTTGTTTCTGAGAAGTGCTGGTACTCTCCAATGAAAAGTATTACGTCTGTCTTGAGAAGTGCCTGTACTCACGCTCTCAAAATATAAAAGTGCTGGTACTCCATACCGGACAGTACGGGCCCATTTAAGCACTGGTCAAGCTTATGAATATTCAGCAGGTCCGGCTAAGAGTCAACTCCCTCACACAGTACCAGCTCACGCCTCGGTAACATTTAAATACATTCCACTACATCGGTGACTTAAATTCTTCATTGTCTGGCATTCTTGTTAATATGGTTCCTGAGTGGACCACAGTGCGCTAAATGTGTTCTGAAGCATGCATTAGACCCCTCATCCCCGCAGTAACAACTAAAGGAAAATGTCATGCCATGAATACCTTTAACACACAGTGACCCGCTATCACTATTCCAAAATGAGGCCGCGGGCTCTTTAACCTCTCTGGTCCCCTTTAACGACGGTTCTCACATTCGTTCCAGCTTTTTAAATGCTCACGCGTTCGTCTTTAAAGTGGTAGCCGTGCCCCCATCTTTCTTTTAATCTTTTCCGCCTTTCTCCCGGCTCCCCTTTGACCTCACTGACAAGCGGCGGTCGCAGGGTAAATGTTTGAAAAAGATTGGTGCTGCGGCTTAATGCGCCTCTATTTCAAGCCCTGTCCTGCCGCAATCCCCATGAGAAATTAGTTCGGTGGTCTCAATCCATCAGTCGTCGTGACACAGTTCGGTGGTGCTGTCAGGCCTCTGACGCGGGGCCGCGCTGGAGTGGCAGGAGCAATACCGGGTGCTCCTGAGGAGTTTTATGAGAAGCCTGTGAGAAGGGTTGCGCAAAATAATCCCTCCGCCGTGGCAGGCGTTATCCCCTGGCCTTGCGCCTCGCTTTAATAAACATTTAAGAAGCTATCCGGTGTGAAGCAGGGGGGGGGGGCAGAGACAATGTGGAGTGATGGTGTCTCGTGGGCCTCCAGGCACAGCTGGAACAGCTGTCAGTCAATAAATAGCAATAACCTGGCAACCAATAGCGTAGGTAGCGAGGATGCCAAGGGCTCTGGTTCAAGCCTGTCACTGCCTTTTAGCACGTAAAGTGCAGTAATTAGTAGGGCTAATAGGCCCCGGTGTCCCTACACTTGCTGCACCAATGGTAGCTACACCCCTGGTGGAACAGTCCTGGAGCCCACTGCTGACGCGATAAACTTGCGTCATGTGTCGTTCCATAAAAAGCGACCCTCATAAGAGCAGAAAGCAGATGTAACAGAGCTCCCTGCGGGCCACAGTCAGACACACTCGGAGAACCCTGTAGATAATCCAAGATGTGGCTTGTTGAGCTTTTACCACCCCTTCCCCAAACAGACAGGGTTCTAAAAGGATTGACGTGCTTTGATTGATTGACCCAGTTATATTTGTTAAGCGCCCTGATATACCATCTATTCCTGGCGCTAAGAATGCAGCCTGATCAGAAGTATACTTTAACCCCTTCGCTGCGGCGGAAATTCCGCCGCAGCGCTAGGGGGTGGGGGGCGAGCGGCGGCCGCATGCTCGTGACGTAGCCGCTCCGTCACGAGCCGCGGTTGAGCTGTGCTCGTGACGGAGCGGTTCCGTCATGGCCCCGCCCGCTCAATAGGACGCGCCGCGCAGGCGCGTAATCAGCGCCGCGCAGTCGCGGCGGCAGGGCCATGACGGAACCGCTCCGTCATGAGCACAGCTCAGCCGATGCTCATGACGGAGCGGCTCCGTCATGAGCATGGGAGGGGTTAAACAAGCCATGTTTTCAACCTTTTCTGGAAGAGTTCGATTGTGGGGGCCACTGTCCACTCTACAGGAAGAGAGTTCCAACACTTAGCTGCTAAAAAAGAGAATACTCATTCTTCTGATCTGCTGCTACGGACCCTTTTTTATTCGGAGTTTTATATAGCGCAAACTTGATCTGAAGATATCAGGTATCAGAGCGCTTCACATGAGCACCAGTTGCATTACATAAGGACCCAATCATTTTTGTTAGGCACAGGGGGATTAAGTGATTTGCCCAGAATCACAGTATGTCGAACGTTGTTGCTGAGACTCGAATCTGGTGCCCCAGATTTGAGGTCAACCGCCTTAGCCGTTAGGCTACATCCTTTCTCCCACCTTGGGAAGTAGAAGATTTTTGTTAGCAGATGACCTGAGTGTGTGAGATGGACAATACAATGAACTTCTCTACTGGGTAGAAGGGGCCAAGATTGTTCACGGTTTTGTAGGCAAAGCAACAGAGATTTGAATAATATATACCCTTTTGGATGGCTGGGGAGCCACTGAAGGTCTTTTGAATGTGTCATGACAGAGAAACAGGAAGGAATGTCAGGTAACAATCTGGCTGCAGCATTTTGGACTATTTGGAGGCAGTGGATGATTTATTTGGCAGCCCAACTAAAGGTGATTGGCGTAGTCAAGGCAGGAAATAATGAGAACGTGTACCATGAATATCGAGATTCAATACTGATCACACCAAGCATCTTGTGCAACATGCGCAGGAAATAAAAACCTGTTGCTGCTATATGGTTGACATGGTTTGTGAACAAAAGTTTGTTATTCATGAGTACACCTGTGTTTCTGGCTGAGTTAAACAGTGTAGGGTGTAGCCTAGTCCTCTGGTCACCAAGCTGGTGGCCAGGATAAAGCGTCGTGGCTGAAGAAGAGAACCTCTGTCTTGTCCCAGTTTAGATTAAAGCAACTGGCCCTCATCCAATCAGCGACGGTTTCCATGCAGCCTTCAAATTTGTTTTGGGTGTCAAGAATGCTGGAGGAGATGGGAATTAAAATGTTGCATGTCACCTGCATACAAGTTGACCTCACAATCCAAACTCCTAATGGGCGAAGATAAGGGATAAAAATAGATGTCAAAAATGTGGGGCTAAGGGATGACCCTTTCAGTGGGGTGACTGAGGAGGAGAATGGAGCAATTTAACCACATGGCTGCTATGCGTTTTCCCCTCCTGTGCTGGGAATCGCTATTTTACTTTATTTCATGACGAGCTGGGCTCGTCATCAGTGTACGAGGAGGCTACACCATGACGAGCCCAGCTCGTCATGAGTGTGGAAGGGGTTAAACTGCAGAAGAGAGGTCTATGAGAAAAGAATATAGCCATTTGAAAGCCTGCTTACCAATGCCAATGTGCTGAATTCTTGAAATAAGAGTAGGGTGTGAGATGGTGTCAAGTCTGCAGAGAGACCCATTAGGATCAAAGCGGCAGGTACACCCTGGTCCAGTATCATCAGGAATCGTAAGAAGAACTGATTACATACTATGCATAGAAAAGAAACCAAGTTGGGAAAAATCTAGGATTTTGCTCTTTTCCAACAAGTAGGATAATTGAAGATTATCTACCTTTTCCAAAATTGTTGAGGGGTAAGGAAGCTGAGCAGTTGTCCAGTAGTTAACAACCACAGTGGACTCTTTCAATAACGGGATAGCTTGGGCTGTTTTCTAGGAGCTAGGTATGAATGTTTGTGTTAGTGAGAGATTCAACACATGCGTTAAGCTATTCTATTCTATTCTATACTATTCTTGGCATTTGTAAAGTGCATGGTAATCCACAACGGGCCTCCCAGCCCTGGTGAATATACCATTATCCATAACAGCAATTAGATAAATAGCAACGTTTTCAGTAGCTTCCTAAAACTCAGCTCGTCTTTGGTGTTACATATCTTAATAGGCAGTGAGTTCCATATTTCAGAAGCCAAAGAAGCAAAGGACCGACCACCACTTCTTGACTTATGGATTTTGGGAATTGCCGAATAACCAAAGACAGTAGATTGCATGATCGTATTGGGGATATAGGGCCATACCAGATGTTGTAGTAGCCGCGGGCCCTTATTATGAAGAGCTCAATGAGCCATACAGAGCGCCTTGAACTGTATACTCTGTTTCGACAGGTAGCTAATGTAGAGAGGCCAGTGCGCTTAATACAGAATTATTATTTAGGGACAAGGGAGTAGCCAGAAAAAAAAATACCCCCCACTTCGAACCAAAGCTATTATGGCACCAAGCAAACAAAACAAGTCATCACCACGGTTCCCAGAAGAGTTCTCTTGTTTTCTCTTTCAAAGCATCTATCCATTTATCTTTTCATCCTTCCATCCACCTGCTGATATCCATAATTTCATTTTGCAATTAATTCATTCTTTCATCCCTCATTTAGTCTTTCACCATTCTGTCTTTGCGCCCATGCATATCCAACCTGTCCATACATCTCCAAACATATCCATCCAATCCATCTATCCATTTATCCATCCATCCTTTCATCCATCCATCCTGTCAGTCATTCCTCCATCCACCACCTTTCACTGATCCACCCATTCTTTCTCTCACCCATTCTGATCTCATTCATCCATCTACTTATCCACCCTTCCACTCATCCATCTACCCACCCTTTCAGTCACACACCGATCCAGACTTTCACTCACTCATACACCCACTCACCCACCCTTTCACGTTATTTCCGAGCCTTGTCTGCTGAGTTGCAGACCGGATAGGCCCATCAATAACTCCACCTCTGTCATAGCTGCTAAAGCGGATGGTTCACTACGCCTGTGTACAGGGATCTTTAATAAAATGTGAGCTGCAGCATTTTGTACAACTTGAAGTCTTGTGAGAGCTTCTAAGATAAAGGGGCAGATGTATCAACATCCGTGTTTGCGATTCTCAAATAGCGATTTTTTGAGAATCGCTATTTGAGAATTGCAAAATGGGATGTATTTAAAAATTCGCTATTTGTTTGCGAATTCTTACTATTCCTTAATTGCGATTAGCATACTGCGAATTCGCAATTAAGGAATACCTTCCCATTCATTTCTATGGGCCAGGAGGCCCATAGGAGTGATTGCAATTCGCAATTTGAGAATCGCAAATTGAGAATAATTTCAAGGGTGCAAGGGTGTCATAAGGACACCCTGATGCACCCCTGAAATGAACATGTGTGCGCATATGGCGCACATACATGCCCTAAGGGCATGTATGTGCGCCACATGGCACCTTTACAAATGCCAAAAAGTGCATTTGTAAAAGAAATTGCAAATTACCACCAACTTGAAGTTGGTGGTAATTTGCGATTTCTTAATGAGAAATCGCACAACTTGGGTGCTTGATACATAGCATTTAAGGAATTGCAATTTGTGATTCCTTAAATGCTTACTCAAAATTAAGGAATCGCAAATTTTGCGATTCATTAAATTTGCGATGCAATTTTACTTATACATCGCGTTTTGTGAATTTTTAGTCAGAAACGCTGCTTTTTTTCCAATCGCAGCGTTTGCGACTAAAAAAACGGTTGATACATATGCCACAAAGAAAGTTAACATAGTCCAAAGTTGACATAACTAGTGCTTGTACCACAAGTGTTTGTGAAGGCAGAGGTAACAACTCTAAACTCTTACTAAGCATTCTCAGTATGCCAAAATATTTGGTTGCTAGCTTTTGCACTTGTACCTCCAAGGTAGGTTTGTTATCTGCTGTTTTGGGAGTAGGATGGCTACCTAGGGATTCTGATCAGTGCATCGCAGACCAACGATTAACCCTTTCCGTGCTCATGACGGCTCCACGCCGTCATGAGTCACGGGCGGCGTGTGCTCATGACCGCGTGGAGCCGTCATGCAACTGCCGCTCCGCCCAAGCTCAGCCTAAGCGGAACTAATTCCCCGCCTGTGCGTGCGAATTATTGAGTGAGCGGGGTCATGACGGCTCCACGCCGTCATGAGCACACACCCCTCATGACTCTTGAAGGCGTGGAGCCGTCATCAGTACCCGAGCACCGGTCTCACCCCCTAGCCCCGCTGGCGCCGCAGCCGAATTCGTGCCGTTGCAAAAAGGTTAAGATCATTGGAAACCACCAGCAACTCAGTTTTATCTCCATTAGAATTCAGGCAGCTAACTGACATCCATTCTGAAACATCATTCAAACACAGCTGAGTGGAGTCTGCGTCGGTTTCAGAGGTGAGGGAGGTGACCCTCTGAGTGTCATTCACATTTGGCACTACCGAAAGGCCATGTGAATGTGCAAGCTTAGCCAAAGGGCAAACATACAAAATAAATAATGCGGAGCTTAGCCAAGAGCCACTTTAAAGAGTGAGGTTCTGATAAAAAAATGCTCCTTGTAGGCCTGGAAGTCACTGCCATTAAGAAATAATTCAAACCCTTTCTGGACCTGGCTAACAACTCTTGCCTGCTCCGACCTCTGTAATAAAGTTGGATGTGATACGGTATCGTACGCTGCGCTAAGATCCAACAGTATCACCTCAACCGACCTACCTACCTTAACAGAGCGGTGCGAACGGTGCCACCGCTCTGGGTGCTTAATTTTGGGGGGTGCCATACTTGCAAGTTTATTATGGTTTTAAAAGCACCTGCTGATGCATACCTTGCCTCCAGCAATTTCCAGGCAACAATAAAAATGTCAAGAGAACTCTTGTGATTAATGGACCTGCTGTAGAGAGACCAGAGTTTTATCTACTGGAAGTTTTGACTGCTCATAAAGTAGCGCAGAGGGTTACAATGCCTGCTCTAAAGAACGTGCATCATGCGGATCATAAAGTGCATATAATGTAAATAGGCCAGTGGGTTACTGCTTTTGTCAGAGAGAGTCTTTTGTTACTTGCAGTTTATAAGTTAAAATCCTGATCTAGAACAGTGAGCTATTAGCTGTCATCTAAGAACTGCATGAAAACTGCATGGTAAGCGTAATGAAATCCCCCCCAGTTTTTCATTATCCTATTGTTTCAAAAAGTGTTCATTTGGGTAGAAATTGATTCTTATTATTAAACAGAACCTCCAACCAAGCACTCCTAAAATATACTGCTTACTAGTATGGATGACATGTCACGTCTAAACCTTGTAGTCCTCCGGCTTATGTGATATTTCCTACACACTGATTCACACACATATGATTGTTTGTCTCTGTGTAAAGTGTGTTTGATGCAAAGTTCTCTGACACCCTACACTGGTATGAGTGGAGCTATAAAACAAATTAAATGCATCTGAGAGAGGGAGTGGTTAGGGAGACTCGAGGGGCACTGTTAAAAGGTGGTAGTGAGGGAATCCTTGGTGGAGGTGGTTATTCTGGAGAAGTGTGGCTCAATGATTAGAGTGGCAGACCCTGATGCAGAGGTCTAGCCCAAGACCAGGGTTCAATTCCCCGCCTTGGTGGGTCTTGGGCTCAAAATTTCACGGACCTGATAATTCTCGCCTCGGTGCCTATTCCAATCATGGAGTCCCACTCTGCAACTCTGGGCAATAGCTTGCTTAATCTCCACAACAGCCCCCACAACGCTAAGGATGCCGGGCCTCCATCCTGGGGGGTGCCGAGGAGTGGACGCCTCACAGGGAAAGCCAGGATGGGTTCCACAGCGGTATTCGTATAAGCGCCTTGAGACCCTTGAGGGTCAGTAGTGCGCTATACAAGTATCAATTTACATTTTTTATTAGGGGGCGGCACCAGGACTAAAGCCGGCCCTGTACCTTTATGAAGGATTTTTCACAATTCTTCCATACCAGCTAAGTGTGCGCATCCTGGCTGAAAGCCTGTTTGAGTAAAGTGAAGCCTATTATATTTTTCAAAAATGGCGATAGCTGTTGGTTGACAATCTTTTCAAGGACCTTACTTGCCCCAGGCAGCACGGACATCCGCCCGTAGCATTCAGTGAGTGCGGGGTCCAATGATGGCTTCTATAGTAAAGGTGTGATATTGTGCCACTTTCAAGAAAGTGGCACTATATCGCTCTGGAGTTATAAATTGAACATGTCTATCAGAAAAGGGTAGATACCAAATTTTCCTTGATTGAATAAGAAGAATAGAGCGCAGTCCAGTGGGGAGCCCTACTTAACTACTTTCATTAGACCCTAACACATTTTCTTTCCTAATGGAGGGGAAGGCAGTTAAGGTTTTATTGGCTGAGTTACCAGGCAGAGTGAAGCAGAAATCTCAAACTGTTCTGCTTTATCTGTGAAAGTAGCATATATAGCTGTGACTTTATTTAGAACGAACCTGGCCAGTTCATTACAACAAAACTCAGGAGGAGGCGTAATGAGCATGTTTGTGGGATTCATGAGCGATTTGACTATCTTAAATACCTCCTTAGCTCAATTGGATGCACTATAAATTTGTCTGGCATAATAGGTAGTGCGCGCTCCTTCTGATAGCATAGTGTTGTTTTTTCACTGCTTTATTAGTTTAATTGACTGCTTGCGTCAAATGCTTTCCTCAAGCTTCATTTCCATCATTTTGCACACTTTCTGAAGTTCAGGTAAATAGGTATTGAACCAGGGGGGATGTCCACACGACCGGTCCCGCTTATGAATTCTGAGCGGTATAAGCTTATCTAACGAGGACTTAATCCAGTCATTAAAAATCGGACTCACCTCGGATATTTAGCCCTTTATCTTAGGTTTAGTGTTTTGGAGGGTGTGCTCCCAATTGGCAAAGTCCAATTTTGACCAGCAGCTTGCTCAGTAATGAGCTTAAGAATAGAAGATGGGCACAGATCAGGCAAGGACTGAGAAGTGATGGTGCGCGTAATAGTCTGAATGTGATCTTGGCTTGGTAGATGAACCAAGATGGGGCCTGAACAGAAGACTAGGGGGCAGATGTACAAGAAAGTGACGCATCTATAGAGATGCGTCCCTTTCCTTGTGCCACCCTAAAAAATGCTTGCTCCACCATGGATGCTCCGTATTTACAATACAGCGCACCATGGCGGAAGGATTGACAGATGCGTCAGAAATTCTGACGCATCTGTTGGGGCAAAAGTCAAGCATTGCTGGATTCGTGTCGCAAAAACGACACAACTCCAGCAATGCATTTTGTGGCCTATTCCCACTACACTGCGTCACTCCTTACACCTGCTTCAAGCAGGCGTAAGGTTTTGACGCAGTGGCGTCCTAAAAGTGACGCAGTGAAATCTTGTAGATTTCACTGCGTCACTTTTACAAGGCTTTCTTGCGTGGGAACGCCCCCCTGCATACATTATACCTTACGCAGGTATAATGTGACGCAGGGCTGTACAACGTGACGCATCTCCCTAGATGCATCACGTTGTAAATAGGGCGCATTGTTTGCGCCGCCGTTGCGTAGAAAAAAGTGACGCAATGGCAGCGCAAAGAGGCGCAAGGGGCTTGTAAATCTGCCCCTAGGTGCTTAGTGCTATGTCTTGTAGGGGGGGGGGGTGCTGTGACAAGGTCATCATAGATTTTAGAATTTTCTCACTGAATGCTCACCACAAATATTTTGTAATGGTTCAATTGGAATAATGCCAGATGAAGGATTGATATATTTCTTCGTGATAGCAACGCTTTTTGTGGAGAATGTTTATGCAGGAATAATAAGATTTACGTAGCTAAGAAGTGATTGGAAACAATTTTGTCTGAGTTTTTATACTCTTGCCTCCAGATGTGTTTTTATGGGTTTCCAGGAACATTTTACCTCTCTTAATTGATTGTTGTACCATGGTCCAGAAGTATGTTTGCAATGGAATGTGCTAAGTCTAGAAGGAGCTATAGTATAGAGAGCTGTGGTTATCCATGCATAGGATTCTGAGGCCAAATGCACAAAAAAGTCAGTTTGCTGCTTTCTAATTGGGATTTTTTGTGATTTGCAATTAGAAAATCACAAACATCCATGTATAAATGTGTCTTAGTCACAGTGGGTCACAAATAGACCTACCTCATTAATATTCATGAGGTAGGTGTCGCTTTGCAACCCATTGGCAATGGGCTGCACTTACAGGGATGGTGGCATGCTGGGGACAGCAGACCACCATGTATGTGATTGTTTTAAAATAAAATAAAAATGTTGTAATGCAGCCTGATTTCCTGGAAGGAAAACGGGATGCATTTCAAAATTAAAAATAAAAAGCTACATTTTCATTTTTTAAGGGTATTCAGTGGTCGTGGGACTACTGTCTGCTCTTAAAAAATGTTGGCACCCACATTCACAAAGCAAAGGGGTCCCTAGGGGACTCCTTACTGTTTGCGAATGGGTTACCACCAACTTGAAGATGATGGTAGTGGCAAATGTTTTGCAACCGCATTCCCGGTCGCAAACCATTCCTTCATACCAGCGCGACTCACTGTTAGGAAGGGACGCCCATAAAATGCCCTTTACTAATATGTTTGGTATATGCCAAAAAACATTTTTGTAAAGAGCCTGATGGCAAAATGCTTCATACATCTGTCCCAATGTCTTTAGCGGTGGGCTGAGGTGCTCATATCATGGCCTTGGAAAGAGTGGTTTGGGAGGCATGGTCTCTTTGGTGGGATGTGTGTATAGTGGCCGAAGGACTCTGAGTCACAATGTTGAGAGGTTGTGTAAGTTGAATGGAAATTGTGCATTGATCAGCCAGATAATTGGCAGTGACACCTAGAGCCATGTATGATGGATGAAAGCAAGGTCTAATTTATGGCCTGCTCTGTGGGTGCTTACGTTAACTAATTACTTGAATACAAAAGTCTCAGGGCTTCAAGCAGATTAGTTGTTTCAGGAAAATTATTGCTTTCCAGATTGAAGGTGATATCCCCAAGGATCAGAAACTTAGCTGTTTTAAATATATAGCGGCGATGGTTGCTAAGAGAATATTGAAATCCGACAGTTCAAACCTTGTCGTAATTGGTGTAACAAAGTTCCGGAGCTGGGCGTGGGCCCTACGCAACATAACGGGGGGGGGGGCAAAGTAGCTGTGTATTGATCAAATATGGGACGTCTAAGCAGGGGATGGAGTTCGAATAGCAATACTTTGGTTCAGAAGTTTGTTTAACTCTCGTAAATTAATTGACGAAGATTAAGCCTTTTTGCTGAGTGATATATAAAAAAAAAACAGCACTAAGTCCCGTACCACACTAGGCCAACGCTCCTCCATAGAAAAAAAATAGAGTTATGGAAACCCACTAGGAATAATATTTAATTATTTAAATCATTAAAAATATAATATATGTATATTTTATTTTTATCTTTTTAATTTACTTATTGGTTCGACCAATAACATGATCATACACAAAACAGAAATCACATTACATATAAAATTCCATCAATAAAATACATGCACAATAGTATAATGTAGACAATATTCCATCAATCATAACTAACATCCAAAAGATGAATTACAAATTAGTCACATCATCCACATTTAAAAGTTGTGATATAACAATATAAAATAGAATAAAAATTAATTTAGGTAAAGCAAATCAGTACCATTATTTCTCCATCATTTCTGGATCTGGAAACCCCTTCTAACTACACACTGCATTTATGCCCGAGCATCTAAAGTGGAACTTATTTAACCACTTTAGATCTCTACCACCAGGCGTAAAGAATATATCTGGATAAGGTAAAAACAAGCCACCTTGTTGTATCAGTGCTAAATACGCAGAGGGCATCTGAGGGGCGAGTAAATGACAGCCGCATACAAGCGGGAATAATCCATGTTTTCCTCAAGTTGGCATATGCCGGACGGAAAAAAACAGAATGCTCCATAGTTTCTAAGGAGGAGTTACAAGACGGGCACATAGAAGTTACAGTGGCATTTTCCCACTTACTTTTCATAGCTTTCAAAGGTAAGGTGCCAAGTCTAAATTGTATATAAAGTGTTTGTACTTGGGGTGGTTCAATATCATCCATGTAAATATCAAAATTAAAACAACTTTTGACATTTAAAAAACATGATGTTAGAGTGTCATTTGCCCTGGGCTCAGTGCAAGAAGAATCAATACAATTCCAATAGGTTGCTTTAAACTGTGGTATTATATTATTTGTGAAAGACTATGGGTCGCCCCACATATTTCCCATCCCCAGTCTAAAAAGCCATTCTTTAGTTTGCCCAAACCAAAGCAGGCAGCCTGATTTGCTTTGGAGGATTAATAATTCCCCGTAGAGAGCCTCACCCAACCCTTTAGCTCTATGTATGAGAGATTGGACGAAAGGTTGAGCGTTTGACTCTCTTTACAATAGCACAATCAAACAATGCTGAAGAGTCAGCACGCTTTTCTGGATTTGGGGGGAACACGCCAGATTGTCACTAATTCTTGCACCCAAATAATCAAAAGCATTGACCTGTTCTGATAATTGAGTGAGGAGCCTCACTTTGGTGGATTTATAGGGATTGAAAACCATAAACTTTGTTTTTGAACAATTAATTTCAAGGCTGCAAACTTTACAGGTTGTTGTAAACTTGGCTAACACATTTTGGAAGCCCATTGGAATTTTAGATATGAGCACCTTGCCATCTGCAAATAATAAGGATGGTATTGACCTGCCTCCTAATTTGTGTGGGTCACCTCCACAGTCATACAGCTCAATTATTAGCCCACTCATAAACAATGTAAACATGGTTGGGGCCAGCACACAACCCTGACACACTCCTTTCATGATGGGTATATTGATGGTTAGACTGTCATCAGGGTTCCATCTGACCTTAGCATAATTATCCTGATGTAACAGAAGTAGAAGTTGAAGCAAGCTAGGGGGGAGTCCCAAATCCCTAAGGGTGGCCCCGAGTTTAGCATGGTCTATGGAATCAAACGCTGTTTGAAGGTCAACAAACACTACATATTGGTGACTCCTCTGCAGTTAACATCCTTCCATACAAGCAAAAGAAAACGAAACACCAGACCAAGGGTGCTTTTAGAGGCTCTAAAACCCACCTGCAAATTCGAGAGTGTGCTATTGTCCTCTATCCAGCTTTGAAGATGTAAAAGAATCATTTAGTTAAAGATTTTCTGGGACACATCAATAAGACTAATAGGCCTAGAGCTTGCAGGGTCCCCTTGTGCCCCTTTTTTAAATATTGGGAATATTTTGGCTCCCTTCCACGTTGCTGGGATATCACCTCCACGACGTGTGATGGTATTAAATACTATGTGGTGCAAGGCGCCCCATATGTTGGGTTCAGATTTATAAAGATCTCCTAGTAAGCTATCTAACCCATGAGCTTTCCCATTTTGTAGTGGGATGATTGCATACATAGTTTCCTTCAAAGAAAAAATTACTGCCTCTAAAACATTGAGCTTTTTATTGCTGGCCTCAACTTGCTCCACTACCTCACCCGCGGGGTCACAGTCCTTCTCAGAATATAATGCCTGAAAGTACTCTTCCCAGAGATGTGGTTGAATATGAAAAGCTTCTTTGCTAACCTGATGGGTTACTCCTTTAGAAAAAAGTTGCCAGAATAACCGACTGTCCTTCTGCCTGAATGCCTCAACTAGAGTAAGCCGGTTATCTATTTCCCAACCACGTTTAGCCTCGGCTTGCGTTCTCTTGTAGAGCTTTCTTTTATTAATTACGTCAAGCTGAAACCCTGCTTTTACTGCTGCTGTAAGTTCTATCCTAAATTGCCTACAAGTCTCATTATACCATGGGGCATTATTGCACTTAATCAACGTTAATATATGTAAAATGTTATGTTTTAAAAAAATTCTTTCATTATAAACTATTTTAACAATCTGTTTTTAATTTATAAATGAAACTAACATTATTTTTTATTAACTGTCATTAAATTACTTTTAATTAATTGTACACATAAGTTTCAATAAACAGTATTACCATAGTAAAAATATTACTTTAGGTGGAAAATATTTTTTTTAATTAAACTTCAGAAAAATATATTTTTATTTAATTTATTATATTTAAATTAATTAAAGATTCAATTAAAAAATAAGTTATAAGTATTGTAGGTTTGTTATTTTGTTCTACATTTAAAATAAATATATATATATTTAACATAACATTATTTCTACTAATTCATTCTAAAGTTTATTAAACATTTTAAATTTTACTCATACATTACCATCGAGAGAACTCTACCCTGACTGTTGAATCGTCCTGTCGAAGGTATAGGAAAACAGTTTTAAAAAAAAGTTTATTCAACTCCAAAAACAATGTAGTAAAAATAATTTTATGCTGATTTTAATTTCAATTAATTTTAGATGTTTATTTTAAATGTAGAACAAAATACACAAAAGCTACAACTCTATAAACTTAATTTTAAATTAAATATTTAATTATTTTAAATATAATAATTTTAAATTAAATAAAAGATATTGTTTGAAGTTTAAATTAAAAGATACATTTGCACATACATTTAATAAACTATAACTTTTGTATTATGCATTATTAACTATTAAAATTGATGTTTAATAGCAATTACAAGTAATGTAAATATATTTTACTAAAAGTTAATATTACATTAGTTTATGAACTCAAAAAGGTTGTTAAAATCTTTTGTAATTAAATAATACATTTGTTTTCATTTTAGCTTTTTTTTTTAAGTGAAATATTTTTCACTGTTTTAAATTTAACATGGGCTTTATTTATTGTCCCTTCCAGCATTATTTTCCAATGGAGAGTGTTACAGTAGCAGTTGTGGCCATGTGTGGTGCTGGATTTACTCCAGTTCTGAGTTGGAGTAATTTGCTACTGTTTTCAAGTCCCTTTTTGCCTGTAGTAATTGAAGAAATACAGTTTGTAAATGCATTTAGCTTAATCTTTGGTGGGTGTGTATCCCTCCATAAAACCCTTGCTAACCCTCTCTAAACCCCACCTAGTTCCTCCGTAAACCTCTCCCATTAAGCAGTCAATATGCCTCTCCTCATGGTTCTCCCCCATTTGCAACTAAGGGGCTGATTACGATCTCGTTAGGAAAGGCTTCGGACCAAATCGGTTCCGGAACTGTTTCCGAATAAATCAGGTTCTACAAGTCCGACTGTACATCGTTCGGTCGGACTACCTTTGGCTTTGATGGGAGCCTGTGTTACGAACCAGAACACAGGCTCCCAATAAAAAAAAAAGCGTTGTTAGGGAAAACCATGCACCCTGTGACAGACACCCTATGGTGCCTGCCACCCTGTGCGTTGTTTAACCGGGGGGGTCCCTTGGGTACCCCCATGGACCCCAACCGGAGACCTCAGGGTGAAGGGGGAATGCTACAGGCCCCTATTCTGACATCCGTTTATTGTCGGGCAGACCGAATTGGAACAGCTGTACGAATTGTTCATCGTGATTGCTCATTCGGAACCCGTGACCATAGATTTGTATGAATCAGCTCTGAATGACTCGGGATGTCCGAATGCCATTCAGAACCGACTCGGACAGCGGAAACGGTTTTCTTGCATCATAATTGGTCATCCTGAAAGGTGCCCAATTCGGTCCAAAACATATGTTCCGAATCGGATTTGCCAAATCCGAATCCCATTCGGAGCCTTTCCGGACGGCATCGTAATTGACCCTTAAGTTGTATATTTACATATGTGAAGATCTCCCCATAGAAAAGATAGGAGAGGTGAAGGTGGAAATTTACACTCAAATGTTTGTGAATAGCATTTTGTGTTACTTTACTACTCAACATACTAGAAAATGCATTTTGTGAATAGCCCCAGAATGTGTATTGGTGGGTAGTTCTAGAGCATAAAAACTAAAAAGAACATTCTGGGCTGGTAGTTTCTTTTGATTGTATTTGGCTATTTGTAAAATGCTTTCCACCACAGACTGCTCAAGTTGCCATGTGGAATATGTAATTGTAATTGCATTTATATAGCGCTTACTCTCCCTGACGAGACGTTGAATCGCCTTTCAGCGTTAGCACGCTACTCTGGAATCCAAATAGGATTAGTGGTGAATTAGTATAGGGAGATTTGGAATTAATTTGAGTGGTGGACATGTGAGTTTGTTATTTAGATTGAAAAAGTATAGTGGAGGGATAGAAAAGGTAAGGGTTTGTATTTATATAGACCTCGCTACCCCTGATAAGGCGTCGGAGCGCTTTTCGGCAGGTAGAACGCTACTCCAGAACCCAAGCAGGACTAGTAGAGAATTAGTATAGGGAAATATGAAATTAATTTCAATGGTCGACATGTGAGTCTGTTTATTGGATTGCAAAGGATAGTGGAAGGATAGAAGAGGGAAGGGTCTAGAAGGTGTGTCTGGAGAATATAGCAGTAGGAGGAGGTTTGGGATGAGTAAAGAGGAGGTGTTGGAGGAAATAGTCAGAGAGAAGGGTTTAGAAAGGCTTGTTTGGGTGATCTGAATAGTAAAGGAGGTCTGAGTTGATGCAATGAGGGGTAGAGGAGGGAAGAGTCTAGAAAGGGTTATTTTGGGGATCATAGTAGAATGGGGCTTGGGATGAGTCAGAGAGTGGAGTTGGAGGATATGTTGAGGCAGGTATAGGGTGAGAAATAGGATGGTGCATTAGAGAGAGTAGTAGAATGAGGTTTGGGGTACGTCAGAGAGTGGTGGTAGAGGATATATTGAGAGAGGTATAAGGTGATAAATAGGCTAGAGCACAAGAGAGAGTAGTAGAATAAGGTTTGGAATGAGTCAGAGTGGAGGTAGAGGATATATAGAGAGGCATAGGGTGAGAAATAGGGTAGTGCATTTTAGAAAGTAGTAGAATGAGGTTTGGGATGAGTCAGAGAGTGGAGGTAGAGGATGTATTGTGAGAGGTATAGGGTGAGATAAGATGCAAAACAACAGTTGATGGACAGAATGCAGAACAATGTCATACATTCACCCCAGTATAGAGATCTGGGCCTAAATCCATCATTTATTTGCACTCCACATCACCCCAGTTCAGACATGGCCATATGCAAATCAGCCTTGACCCTGTGCCTCATGGGAACAGTCCAGCCCGAACTGCCAAGCCATGTCTTTCCTGGACCGGAATCAAGCATCCTAGGACCGGTTTCTGGCTATCAGCCGTCTTCAGCCAGAATAGCTTGACTCCAGTGGTGTGGAGAGCCTGGGACTCACGTCTGAGCATACCCATCCCACTCGGAGTGACAAATGTAGAGGATGTATTGTGAGAGGTATAGGGTGAGATAAAATGCAGACAGTGGAAAGCAAAAGGACAGAACTGGAGCTATTCAGGCCAAAACATACATAGAAACGTCCAACATAGTGCAAAAAACAGAATCAGAATTTGAAAGCGCTACGATACACATGAGAGATATGCCCATCACAAACACTGGAATCTCTATCATAAACACATCTCTCAACGTCACTGTTAGCTCACCTCCCCTGCTCTGCAGATCAAGACAAAGACAAGGCCACCGTGGAGCCCACCCACGTGCCAACAGGGCACACCCATGCCTCTTATCAGGGGCACAGAGTATACAAATACAGAGCACTGGCACCCCAACACCATGTGCACCTGCGATCTCGAGCCTTTGTGTGGATCCAGTGACCGGGCCTTGGGCATTTACCGGAAAGGGCCTTGGATTAACAGCGCCCCTCACACCTGCCAATCACTCTCACATCAAAAGTGGACACACAAATTAGCCTACAGGTGGAACGTGCCACAAGTGAGTGGAAGTTACCAAGTACAGAAAACAGACTACACCACTGCTATCTGTCCAACAGCAGACCTGAAATTCTTAATTAAGATAGGTTACGCGTGGACTCAATTGACTGACTGGTATAATATGCCCCATGGTATACAACGCTCCAAGCACAAAATACAGGCATCCTCAACACACACGCCCCACGCCTTTGCACTACAGTACTACACCATCCAGTGGTTAATTTGTAAATAAAATAACTGCCGGGGCTCTCGTCAGGAGCCAGCCCATTTCTCGTGCTAGCGCTGCCTAAAACAGAATTTTGGCCGAGCAGGAGCTCACTGTAAATCAGCAAACTCACGCCTCACCTGCCTCATTTAGAGGTGGTCGTAGCAGCAGGTCTTGGGTGGTAGAGTTTTAGCTGCCTTTGCTCTCAGAAACTTTTGACTGGTGGCCCACACACCACAGGGCCATCGATCAATGCACATCTGAAGGCCTTGCCTATCTAAGCTGGTCCTTCTGATTTACAGTTTATACCACGGAATCCTGGTGGTCTAGTAAAGAAACTGAGGCAAATAATAGATGTGCACAGAGCAAAAAACCTTTAGCATGCCTGGACAGTTTGTTTCTCAAAAAACAAGAAATGTTGACAACTGGGGCCAAAATAAAAATGACACCTCCTTGGCAATTGGCTCGGCTTTCAGAGCAACCACCGTACCCCTGGTTGCTCACAAGGTAATTAGATCTCTGCCATTCAGGCAGAGAGCTCACAATACGGTGGGTGCCGTGGGGTGCCCCACATCTTGTAGAAGAGTCTCTGTAGGATCATGAAAAGGTCTACACTGTGGTCTAGCAATTTTCTGTGGCACCTCTTTCCAAACTCATACTAGTTAAACCTGACTGCTCTTTGTTATGAACTGGTGCACAGGCCTTGCAAGGGAAGTTACAAGTGTGCACCAAAAGAGGAAAGGTGGGAAGTTACACTCCTTAGTGCTACTTGCTCATACCCTAAGAGTGGCTGTCCTGGGCAGCTGTGCATGTCGCTGTTTGTGGCCCTCTGGCATGTGTTTAGGGCATGATCTGCATATGTTTGCCTCCATGAGTGCATCTGTCTTTCTGTGTCTATATACAAGTTTGTGTGTTGGTATCTGTCTGTGGTTTTATATGCATTTATGTGTACCGGGTCTGGTAGCTTAAAGCCGGATCTGGTGGCTTAGTGGACTAATGCATCCACTGTAGGGGCCTGTGGTTGACCTCGTGGTTACAGGTTCAAATTCCGGCAGGTCGAATGAGCCTTTCATCCTTCTGAGGTTGATAAAATGAGTACCAATGAGGTGGATGACAATAAACATCTGTTATTCAGTGCCAAGATACCCTTTGGTTAATGTGCACTTTCAAATACACATGTTATGTGTATTGGAATGCCTGAATTTGTTTGTACATTTGTACCTGTTTTTGTATGTTTCTACACACGTGTGTCTGCCTGTATATTTGAGAGTGTGTGTGTGCATAGCCTGTGCATGTGTTTGTGTATTTAAATGTATGTCACTGCATACATGTGCCTCTATGAGTTCATATATATCCATCTGTGTCTCTGTGTGCATGTGTTTGTCTTCATGTGCTTACCCGTGCGTGCATGTCTTTGTTTTCAGGCACATATGCATCCCTGGGCATGTTCATGTGTGTGTGCCGATTCTATTTCCCTTGTTATGTCCTTCCCTGGAAATGCTGTGTGTTACATGGGATCGATATGATAATAGAGAATGCAAGACCAAGGCAATGCAGGTAATAAGAAGCGACCATGAAGACCAAACGATGAATAGAAAAGCATTGGCAAAGCCCATACGTCTGGCTGCGTGTTAGTAGTATTTGGCAATAGTTCGGCAACTGTGTGTGATGCCTCCTTCTGTCTTAGAAAGGAAATCCCATAATAAAACAACATCTGATTGAGGCCGGCGGGCGCGGAAAATGTGGCGTACAGAAGCCCGACTACCCGGCGTCGCTCGGGGGCCAAGGGCTTCTGATCGAAGCCGGCGGGCGTGGGAAATGTGGGGAAACAACATATTCGGCATCAACAATTTGCAATGTAGGAGTAAGGCCTTTGTCCTGAACAGTCTGCATTTGCAGAGTTAAGCTCTTCCCTCAAAGAAGAGTGTTACCAAAAGGAGTCTGATGATACTGTTTACATTGTAAGCAGCTCTAATCTAACAAAAGAACTACTTGAGTACCAAAACTCAACCCAATGGAAACACTAATAGGGCAATTTAGCTAGCCACAATGTAGCCATGTCCTTGATGAACAGCCCATTCAAGCAATGGCAGACCACGATACACACATAAAAACCAATGTCTGAAAGGAGTGGACCCAAAGCCCACACTCTCTGGTGAGATGAGGTCTCCCAGACAGCTAAATCTGTCTATAGCTAATCTTAAAAAGCATTCGCAGTGACAATTTTGAAGAACCCTTATAATGAACTCTAAAAAAAATCTTAAAAGATGTAACCCTCATACTAATCTGAGGACACACCATAGGCTGCCGCGGCTCCGGCAGGCAAGCGCGGTGGGGCGGGCGGGGTAGTGCGCAGGGGGGTGGGGAGTCAACAGATGACGGAATAGGGAAAATAAATAAATAAATCCTATTCCGTCATTTGTCGACTCCCCCCCACCCCGCACCGCCTCACCACGCCTACCTGCAGAAGTCGTGGCTGACCCCAGGCATAACACCAATCAGAGTGTAACTCATCCATGACTTTAAACTAAACCTTACTGTTAAACCTGACTCTAAAATTAGCCATGACCCTGGCAGACCACTTACCCATAGCTACTAAGTTTAACCTAACTTTGACCCTAACCCAAACCATAACTGTACCCTAATCAAAATATAAAAGTTAAATATAGTCATATTCACAATCAACCAAATTAAGTTTAGCTCTGACCTTAAAGATCCTAACTATCCCTTTTTCTAAACATAGACCAAAGACTACAACGCTATATCATTAAAAATGAAACTTTTTCATGCATTTTCTTTCTTTTCTTTTACTCAAAATAAACAACTTTTCTTGTCACATTTCTTAAATATTATTTTGTTATTCTTGTTTCTTCCTCATATTTTCCTCATTTCCACAGAGGGACTATAAGGGTGATGTGCCCAATCAGTCACTCAATCAAATCTTGTCTTAAGCATTTTGTCTGAAAGAATGGTTTTGTGGCACCTGTTGTTGCAAAATTATGTTCTTTCATGTTGTTATGTTCACCTACATTTTAGGAATGTGAAAATGTTTACAGTCTGTACACACAAGGGCCCAGATGTATGAAACCATTTAGCATTTCTTAACAGGTCGAATCACTATTTCGCCTGTTAATAAATGCTGAATGGCCTTTTCAGATGTATAAAGGGCCAAAACCGGTTGCAATGTGCGATTTCTACCTAATAGGAATCGCAAATTGCGATCACGATTTTGCAATCGCAAATAGGGATTACCTATTTGTGATTCCTAAAGCCCATGTACGTAGTATTTCCAAAATGCGAATCAGGCATTTAGGGACTGCTATTACCATCGACTTGAAGTCGATGGTAACCATGTGCAAAATGTAAAAATTGCTTTAAAAATGATTTTTTAAAGTGACATGAAGCACGCATATGCCCCTAGGGAATAGGTGCATTTACATGCACACTAGGAATGTTGGGGTTCCTCCACGGGGTCCTTAAGCCAAGAGACACCCTTGGCTTTTAATTTCTTATATTCTGCTTTTTATTAGGAAATACAAATTCAGGAAATACAAACCATTTCCTATTTTGCCCATAGACAAGAATGCGACAGCATTTCCTATTTGTGACTCCCTAATTGTGATTTCTACTTTGTAGGAATCGCTATTAGGGAATAGCAAATTTAGTACATATCCTTTTGCATTTCTTAAATGGCAATTCCTACTGAGTCGATATTTAAGAAATATGGAATCGCTATTTAAGAAATTCAAGCCAGAAGCTTTGTACATCTGAGCCACGGTGCGTTACTTTTCTGGGAATCACTCTAGCTTTTGAATGGTTTCATTTCTACACACTGTGTGATTGCGTGAACACTGGGCCCTTTAGGTCCAAGTTAAAAAAAATCTTTGTGTTAAAATAATAGATTGTGTTTAATGTATTCACTAAAGTTGTTTTAACCACTGAGCTCTTAACTCCCTGTTGAGAATGTCCAGGGCTGAACTGACCGTAGGGGGCTACGGGCATTTCCCCAGTGGGCTGCCAGGGTGGGGGCCGGTTTTGGGCCCCTGGGGGACTTTTTTCACTACAGGCCTGAATATCGGCGCCTGTAACAAAATCGACCGAAATCGGTCCTCGCAAACAGCTCGGCCGCACCCCCAACCCCCAGGGGGGCCAGCCAAGCACTTTGCCAGGGCCTGTTTTGGTTCCCAGCCGATACAAAAGGGGATAATGGACGGAGCGTTTGAGCCAATCAAACACTCACCCCCAGTCAACTGATCTGGGTTTAATCCATCACCATTCTTTAGCTCACCCAGCCACCCCAGTTCAGACATGGCCATATGCAAATCAGTCTGACCCTGTGCCTCATGGGAACAGTCCAGCCCGAACTGCCAAGCCATGTCTTCCCTGGACCGGAAACAAGCATCCTGGGACCGGTTTCGGATTCATAATCCTCATCAGCCAGGCTATCTTGAATCCAGTGGCCAAGTGAGCAAGGGACTCACGTCTGAGCATACCCTGCCAATTTAGGGCGAACAAAGCGATACAAGTACTTTTACCCGGCATGTATTATTACCAATCGGTAAGACTTTAATGACGACTTAACACTTCACATTAATTCACAGGTGTTCGACTGGGTCACCATCGCGGATTTGCATATATTTTAACCGTGGACCAGATTACTACACGCTATGTTTTCTTCATGCACAGTTTTATTTTTTCACCCACTTCTAATTTTCCGTGCTGCGGAATACCACCGGATTATGACTGATGTTCACCATTATAACTCACTTTCACTGTTTTTTTTGGTTTTGACACACAGGTTAACCATTCACCACGGCAAGAGCTATACTTGCACATCTTCAACTCACCCGTGTTACGCATATACACATATCGTTTTCTGCTTTTAAAATAGTGCCAGTTTACTTCCGTATCACTCATACATTTCTATTTATGTTTCATTATAGACCAAATGTATTTCCCCTGACGAAGTGCTCTAGCACGAAATGCATAGGGATTGGGATTGAATTTACATTGAAAAATCTTCTGGATTGTACATTGAATCATATTAACCATGTTACTGGATATCTGACTGTGATGCAACCGTTGAACCAGACAAATGAATAATTAATGAATAACTGATGAAGATTAAACACGTATAGATTATTTGGATGTGTATGGATTTATTCAGAACACAGAGCATCAAATTTCCTTTAAACCATTGAAGACAGTTTTGTCACACAAAGGAGTGCGTTTGGGCACATTGTCACGTTTACCAATGTATTTTGTGTCATAACTTTAGAAAGTTGCCACTCTGTTGCCAAAGTTTTCTTGCGACCATTTGTGATTGCTTGCTACTCTGTTTCCCATGTTTTCTAGTGACCATTTGCGATTGCCGGCCATGAGACAGTTTTATGCCCCTCTGGGGAGATATGTGAAGGACTCATTGAAAGGGCACAATAGAGGCCTGAGGTTGGAAGAGGCATTACCTCACCCTTGCAGGAAGCCAAACAGGGTGAGAGCCCAAAGGGTGAGCTTCGATGGGCAAATGGTGGACAACACGCAAGGGGCTGCTCTTTTGTTCTAGTAGACAGGTTGGCATTGGGAAAAGAAAGGGGTAAACAATTGCCAAACCAGTTTTCCCATGGGCGCCTAGCTCTCAGGTAGCCAAACATCTACGGTTGGCTTTTAAGCTCCTAACACTGAGCAAGGGTTCTGCCTTCTTGGGTGTGGGCAAAATATTGCACTCTGGGATAACTAGATGTCCCACTTTCCTAGAAGTCATCATCAGGTGAGAAGGAACCTGGTAAGCCATTGGCTATTAGTCACCTTGTCCTAGATGACAAGCTGGGTGGCACAAAAGTAGCACCCTTCACAGCCAGACCTCAGATCACATCTGCACTGGAGAGAAGACTGAAGAACTGCTGTTCTGTTCCCAGGACCCCGCAAAGTACTCCTGCACCCAAGACTTGGCTGTACCTGCTGATCCTTAAGTAGCAAAGAAAGGAATGTGCCTATGGTGCTGTCATTCCCGAGCCCCAGACAGAAGAGGTGAACTCCAATAGTCAGTTGCATCCAAGTCTGTTGGGTCTGGGAGAGTCATCAAAGTGCAGTTTGACCGACACTATCCTCACTTAAAGGGAATCGCTGGTTTCACTGTCACCGGAGTCAGTGGCAACTGGTTTTTGGCTAGACTTTACCTGGAGTTTAAGGGACATCGACCTCTGTGGCCAAAGTCACCACACTGCATTTATGGACCGGATGGTGGCCCCAGAATGGCCCCCATCATCTGCATCAGCATCACTAGGGTCCTTAGCATTTTCAGCATCTTGTATCCTTTGCATCAGGGCCACTTCAGTGATGTGTATGACGGTTTGCCCATAGAGCCTGAAACTGGACTGGAGGCTGCTTGGACTGGAAGGTAACCTTCCTGATAATCCTTACTGGCTCCTTTAACTTGCTCCCTGCCTGAGTTGGGTGCCCAAGGTGGACCAGAGTACCCGAACAGAACTTTGTAAAAAGATTTCAAATGTTTCCAAAGTAACTGCTAACTGCGATAGCTACCAATGCTTGTTTTCATTTTGGGTGAGAAGCATTGATTTAAAATTTGCTTAGTAATTTATATCTTTAGGACCCTCTAACGGATTTTGTTCATTTTGGTGACTAAAAATGTATAAAAATAAGATCTATTTTCATAAATTGGTTTTGGAGTTTCTTTGTGTTGGTGTTTCTTTCGTATTCAATTCTTTTGGTACTTCTAAGTGCTTGGCATTTGTTCCTTTGTTAAAGCCTGGCTGCTTGAAACCACAGCTACCCAGGGTTGAGCTAAGGTTCTACAAAGGTTAAAGTGACATTAGAGTTAGGAGAAAATATCAGTTAAAACATTAATGAACCTAAAAAACACTGACATTTACCAGTTATAGTCAAGTAACTATAACTCGAGCCCCTGCCATGCACTGTGTTGGCATCAGTGATGCAATTTCAGATGTTGCATTACTGTTATCAATGATTAAGCATGGGCAAATTTTGCGAATTTGCGATTCGTGTATTTGCGGATTTGCGAATTCGCGATCCGCAAAATTCGCGAATTTGTGGATTTTTTTATTTTTGCGTGTTCGCGGGGTGCTTTGCGTGTTCGCGGGTAGTTTTGGCATGTTTGCACGTGTTCGCTGTTTTTTTTTTGGGCGAGACCGTGATGCGCCCTCTGGTTCATTACTGCAACCCTCTCGTTTTTTATGCCCTTCTGCCCTCTGTACCACTCGTTTTTGTGCCTTTCTGCCCTCTGCCCCACTCGTGTTTGTGCCCTTTTGCCCTCTGCCCCACTCGTTTTTGTGCTCTTCTGCCCTCTGCCCAACTTGTTTTTGTGCTCTTCTGCCCTCTGCCCCACTCGTTTTCGTCCCCTTCTGCCCTCTGCCCCACACGTTTCTGTGCCCTTCTGCCCTCTGCCCCACTCGTTTTTTGTCCCCTCCTGCCCTCTGTCCAACTTTGTGCCCTTCTGCCCTCAGCCCCACTTAGAATGGCGCCGGCAAGCTGCCAGCGCCATTCTAAAATAGCTACAAAGTCAGCTTCAACAGGAAGCACTAATAGATAAAGTAAAGCAGGTGCTCGAGTTGAAGGTCAAATTAAGTTACACAATCATTAATCACCCCTGCTTTACTTTATCTATTAGTGCTTCCTGTTGAAGATGACTTTTGTAACTATTTTAGAATGGCTCTGGCAGCTTGCTGGCAGCTTGCCGGCGCCATTCTAAAATAGTTACAAAAGTCAGCTTCAACTTTTGACCCAATCCGTTCCACTCGCGGATTTTGCGGGAAATTCGCGAATCTCGCGGATTGCGAATTTGCAGAAAATCCGCAAAATCCGGGAGCGGAACGGATTTTCCACCCACACTTATCAATGATGTTATAGAACATGTCATGAGTGATGTAATATGTGATGTCTTAGCCTTTGTTTTTTTCAGTGAATTTCTCATATTTTTTAATGAAAAATTGGATATAATATACCCAACTATAACTTCACTTTAACTTTGTTGTTTTCAGTGAATTTTTACTTTTTTTTTAACGTAAGTAATATTTTTTCACCAAACCTTAGTAGAACTACCCTGAGTCGCAGGTGGCAACCCTCTGCTGCGCATGGCCATTGGTCATGCAGAGCGAGAGGTTGGCTGCAGGGCCTAGCCTTCCTCCATTCCCTGCACCAAACACCACCATGAGTGGCCAAGACATCTTTGCTGGCCAACAACCATGGTCTTCCAGAGCCCCATGGCCCAACCCTTTTTTTGTTCTCGGAGCTGCAGTACTTCTGGTAAATTACACAGGGTCGCGATGAGCCCGCGGTACTACAGCGGTACCACAGAACAACAATTTTTTATTTTACCCCAGGGGGTATTCCTCTGACAGCAATTCCTTCGTATTTAACTGCAGAGGGTACCCTAACCTGTCCCTGTCCCCCTATTCCTTATGCCTCAACTTTCTTATGGACAACCAATCAGATTGCATGTTTGACCTTGTGGTACCTCAGTAGGTAAGGAAGAAGTACTGCAACAGCATATAAAAATTCTGAACAAATTAACAGTAAATCATAAAACGCATGCTTTCAAAGTAAAGATCCAGGAGCAGATTTACAACCCCCCTGCGCCACCAGTACATCACTTTTTGTGACGTACTGGAGGCGCGCTTCACTTCTCCATATTAACAAGAAGAGGAAAAGCCACCCTGCATGACTTTTCCTCTCCTTGTAAATATGGCCCCTTCGCACGCAGCACTTTGTGTTGAAGGGGCGTTCAATGGGTGTTCCTAAGCAACACCCATGGAACGAGACACATTCTCAGATTTACGAGGAATCAGGAATCTGGAAATGCTTGTTAATGCTACGCCTCCCCAAGGGAGGCTTGGCGAGGCGCAATGAAGATACATTTTTAATTTCTCCTCGTTTATTCCTCTTTCAAAGCATGCTGCATTCTACAGCACTCATTGAAAGAGGAAAATGCCTGTAGTGATTGCTTTTGTGTAGAAAGGTGCCCCGTCCTGCACAAAAACAATCTCCCCATGACGCAGACATCCTTGTACCATGGTGCAAGAGTGCCTGTGCTGGTGCATGGCTGCAGTTTGTACACCAGTGCAGGGGAGAGCACAGGAATGCGACATATTATTGTAAATATGTTGCATTTCTGTGCTTCGGAAGTGCCGCAGCATGGCGCAGCCACAGATCTTGCATTGCCGTGCTGAGGCACTTCCTTGAAGATCTGCCCCCAGTTTTCTGCCAAATTTGGAGTAATCCCGTTCTGCTGTTTTGGCTGTAGCGATGTTTAATTTTCTTGTGGGAAATTGAATTGGGAAACGAGATTTGGGGACCCTCTTTTTCTCGGCCCCCGCTTAACGGACCGCCTGAAACAGTTCACAAAGGAGCTGATTTGGCTTAACCTTTTCTGTGGAAAGTTTTGTGAAGATTCATCAAATGACACCAAAGTTATTAGCAAACCAAAAAATCGATTTCATATGGAATATAGGTATATGTGTGAGTGTTTGCTTCACTGCAGCAGTTCCTCTGAAAGCACAGAGAACACCACTGTGTCACCAGTGATGGATGGTAGACCTCCAGAGTGACAAACATAATGTCCACCATTGCCCCAATGGATGGGTGTGCGCACACCAAACACTAAATTATCCTCTACATTTATTGCATAAGATAATAAGAAGTAGTCAATATAAATGGATGTTCTTTCAAACAGGCTACCCGTAAAGCAAACTATTGGCATGCCTCATGGCGACCTGAGAATTTTAGGTACCTCTTCATACAGAGAGGGACTTGAGCTATTACATTCAAATATAAATATTCTTTAAACTCCAGGTCTCCTTTATATAGCCTTATAGCCCGCCGTAGAGGGCTATACTGGCTATTAAAGGGCCTCTCTAGCGTTAAAGGCCCGAGCCGAAGGCGAGGTCCTTTAACAAGGGAGAGGGACTTTAATAGCCGGTATAGCCAAGCTACGAAGGGCTATAAGGCTATTAGAACATTCTGCCACCAGAGGACAGAATGTTCCTACAAAAAAAAACAAAGCCAACAAAGCCTTATGGGAGCTTGAGCTGATTGGAATCCCCTCAGGCTCCTTGAAGCCTTTGTTCACAGCCAGAGCTGTGGACAAAGAAACATTGGAATGTTGGAGCTCCAGGCTTATATCAGCCATTATAAGCCCGGAGCACTCCATTATTTTCAATGGAGCTCCCAACATTCCAATGTTCTAATCTTTCTTATATACCAATAGATCGTAGAGTTGTGTAGTCACCCCTACATGTTGATCCTTTAAAAACGGTTCAAAACATACTTTTTCATTTCTTTTCATTTGTATATATCAATATTTCACTATAATAATATATTTCCCCCGTTGTCTGAGTTTTTTTACATTAATATGGGGATCTTCTTATAGATTTTGAATTGCTAATCTCTGGTCATTAGTGAGGTTATTAATGCATTTGATTACCTTGCTTCTCAGAGTTTTCAGGTCTCAGTCACCGCTTTTTGAAACACATCAATTGCATTAGTTGGAAAGTTGGGGATAAATATGGACTTAGGTTAGAAACCAGCGCTACCATTGAAAAATGCTTTTATTATTAACTGATTTGCATAGATATGTACAGAGTGATGGAGGATACATAACAGCTAACAATGTAGCGAGGATGAATATTGCCATCGAGGGGCTCTGATGACATTGTTAACCACAAGGCTATCTACACGTAAACTATATTTCGTACACTTTATATTTATATAGCATGTATATTTTGTATATTTATGTTTAGTGCTTATTTTGGGATACTTGGCTTAAAAAAGTAGAATAATGCACAATATTGTTTTAATGTCTGCAAACAAATCCTTTTTAAAAAATACACCTTTTGGTAAAAAGTAGAGATTGTAGTAGGTATTCTCTTCAGAGTATAAGTAACAATATGACTTGACTGGAAATAAGAATAGTGGAATATGGTCAGGTCTAGTGGAATTGTGCAATTCAGTGGCTATGGATTTACCATATAATTGTATATTTACAGCACAAGAAAAAGTTTAGGGATTTTACCAAAAATGCAGGTTTTTGGTCCGATGGATTGAAATAATCTCACCAAAGAATTTGCACAAGAATTTGACTGTTCTTGTTGCGAAATCTAGATAACTGTGTCACATTTTCTCCATCGCCACATAATCATTGTGTTCCTAACAATGGCAAAGTTCGGCAGAGTGATATAGGGCTGTCATTTTGATAGAGTGGAATTAGTATTTCACAGGGACTCATGAAATATTATTCATGTTTTATAATTTCCTGTGAAAAAATAGAGAATAATAGCTGCAATAAAAACATCCAAACATAGAGAGAGTGTGTGTGCGTGTGTGCGTGCGTGGGTGTGTGTGTGTGTGTATGGGTGTGTGTGTGTGTGTGTGTGTGTGTGTGTGTGTGTGTGTGTGTGCGTGCGTGGGTGTGTGTGTGTGTGTGTGTGTGTGTGTGTGTATGGGTGTGTGTGTGTGTGTGTGTGTGTGTGTGTGTGTGGGTTTGTGTTACTATCCTTGTGGGGACTTGGGTATGATAACACACTCACGCTGTGGGGACTTGATTGCACTGTGGGGACCTGAACTCAGGTCCCCACAAGGTAATGACCTTTAAATGATAAAAAATGGCTTCAGGAACATCTGTGTCAATTTTTACAACTTTTTAAAAAATTGTCTTGTGGGGACCTGTGTTTCAGAAAGTGTGTTTATATTTTTGCTCCCTCTGCCCCCATAGACAGGAGGCGGTACTGCAGTCTTAAACACACTTTGCATTTAAACACACTTTGTTCACCAGGAACACAAGTTAGCAGCAGAAAGCACAGATGTTTGAAAGGAAAAGCTGCAAAACCCGGGGTTAAAACATTTTTCATGCAAAGTAAAATTTTCCCCATTTAATAAAGTAAAACTTTATTTACATGAAAACTCTGAATTCAGACTATTTGAGTTTAAAAATTGTTAAACATTGTTACAAGCAAGTTGGATACAATTTGAATCCCAGATTACATCACTATTGTGGTATGATCCTTATCTGCAATTAAATAATGATGGTGCATTAAAACATGATACAATATAACTGATTGAACGTTTTTTACAAATTTGATTACATTATAATATGCACTTTGGAATACGTTCTTAAGATGATGGCTAGATGAGTGAGTGCCTAGAGTTGCATTGTGCGAACAGCTATGTTCTCTCAGATGCCGAACTGCAGTAATGTCATGCCTACAGCAATGGGAAGTTTAATTTTAACAGAAAAGCATGTTCTTAGAACATTAGTGACATTCCTAAAAAATATATTCAAATATTGCCATAAGTTGAAATTACATTTAATTGAATTGCTTAATTTTAAAACTGTTCCTAATGCTTTACAAATTAAATCAGCTTCATTCCCATAGATGGGTGAAGAACAGTCATATAACAAGCATTGGCAAAGCCAACAGGTGTCACCTATGAGACTCTGCTATCTATCAACCGTAGTGAAGTAGGTGCAGAGGCTCAGACTCCTGGTTCACCCTAACTAGTGGGTATGTTTTAAAAGCCAACAAAGGGGAGGTGGATAGGAGACCAAATCCCCCGCTTGCATTTGGGCTCACAGTGCCCTTACTACTGCATTGGCACCCACACTTATTACTGTTTGGACTTAGTGCTTCAGCTAAGGTGCAAAGTTCTGCTGTAAAATGGGCACCCTTGTGTTGATGTCCACTTCAATTTGCCCTTCCTTTGTATTCAAATATAGTTTGCCTTCCAAGATCATACTAGTTTAACTACAACATACTGCAGTAGCATAGGCTGTGCTCAACCACCTGCCTTATAGGTGAGAAGGTGATCAAGTCGGAAGAGTGGAAACGATGTGGCGTTATGCTAGAGCGGCAAACTTCAAACTCAATTCTTGACATTAGCTTGACATCCTGTGATTCTGGTCAAAATCACTTAATTTCCCTGTGCCTAAAGAAATTGTACATGACTTAACTGGTGCTCATGTAAAGTGCTTCAAAGTGGAGTGACACAAGCACAGCACTGGTGGGAATGAGGCATTTACAGAAGTATGTGAGAAGTGGCTTCTGTTGCTTCACCATGAGAACTTTTGTGTTGGTTAAGTCTATTAAAGCAACCACAGCCATGGGTGAGGATGATATAGACTACTGATCAGGTCTTGAGATCTGTCATGAGGTAGCTGCAGCCTGTTACACATCAGTACTAGACCTACTGAGAAGATGAACTGCATGTGTGTTTATATTCCTTCCTCTTTCCTTCAATTGGGAATGTTACTATCATGTGTCTGGAGAAGAAACCCAGGCAGGGCTTCAGGACAATGACCCTTGCACATAACACATTTCCCATTAACAAGTGAATAGGCCGGTGCACCTGAACCTTCTGAAGTTGATTCCACTCCCATAGTGGGAGATGGGCCCTGCTGGTAACAGCACACCTCTGGAAAGAGAAGCAGTGTGTATTGTGTCTGACCTAGGACCTTGAAAGCAACTAGTCAGGGAATGAAGCATCCAAAACAGAGGGCCTCACTGATCAAAAACATTTGCTCACGACATAACATACTTCAATATCAAAATGTCTGGACAACATAATTGCTGTACACAACTGAACTATTTTAACTACTCAAAGCCCTTACTATGACTATACACTTATTCTGTATAAAAATGACTCAATCTTGGAGAGCCTCATACTCCACCCAAGAGACGAAAGGCTTTTACTGCAGACATAGGATGCATAAAGTATGGACAAGTATATCACATTAAGGGGGTGAAAAGTGTCTTGATTAGAAGTGAAAAATGTATTTGCCATAATATGTTGTCTATGATCATATTGGTCAGTAGTTGGGAGAAGAGATTGTGGGGTTTGCTTAACTGCAGACTATAAAGAGTGTTTATAGGTTTTGGAGGCCTATCTTTAGCAAGGAATCTAGCATACGTATATTGGAATTGACGCATGAATGTTGCAGTAAATAGACTGTCATTTAAGGAGGGCAGTACTTTTTAAAACGAGGGACTACACTTAATATTTTGGGTAAGCCTAGAAAATTATTGGTATACATCTAAGAAGAAAGAGCCATAGGTATGGATATGGGTGCGGGCAGAAAACAGTAGATGTGTGTCTGTTTTGGAATGTAATTGTGCTTCATTACCTACAGCTCATACCCTAGCATAGAAATAGTCTAAGTTAGTGGCTAAGCTGTAGACATTATATTATAAATATTATATCTATTATAAATACAGACATAATTTGCTCACATTTTGATCATATACTCGTGTGACATTGAGGGGGATTCAATCAACTTTGCCATATAAAATGATTTATGTGTCAAACATTGATGTGAGTGCAGCACCACATTCTCTGCTCTGTGGTCACAAACCCACTATCAGGGTGGGAACAGTTCAAAGACAACTGGAATCCACACAAAGCCAGATCTACTTAACTAATGTATCCTGCATTTGCATGAAGTGATACCACCAAATGAAACCAGGAGCAAACAATGGGTATACGGTAAAGCCTAGGATATTTCCTGACACACATCATTTCTGCAAAAATATCCACTTGACACAGCTTACCCTTAGTCTCTTGACATTATGTTGAAGTTTGTACTGGAGGGCTTCGTCGTATATAAATTTCACAAAAGACACTATTAGCTTGCCTTGGCACTGTCGTGCAATGCTTAGAATCGCACAAAACAGACATGATTGGCATGCGACTCTTTGAAAATATGGTGCTTTACTATTTTTCCTGTTTGTCCAAGGGAGTGCAACGGAATTTTACAAATGTTTATATAGCACTGTCCCATGTTTAGTTTATCTAGATCACTGGGTGGCACCACAGCTCTATGTTTCTAAACAAGGGAGTACTTGTAACAACAAGAGAGTCAGGGAAGGAAAAGAGACGCTCCTATACCCCTTGAATAATCATACATCAAACAACAAAGGAGCGTCACTACTGAAGTGACTTTAGGACAAAACTGATTAGTTTGTCAGCAAGTGTACAAGTACAAAAGAAACCATGTTCGGTTCTTAAAAAGGCCCTCACTCACCACTAGTTGGTGACATTCTTCATCATTGGGCCCCACCGGGAGTGGCCGAATGCCACCCCAGTGTGCTACAACGCCAGAAATACTGCGGAGCTGGTTCGTGAAGGGGAAGGGAAGGGTTTAAAATGGCACAATTAGGTCAAAAAAGTATTTTATTAGTTTGCCAATTGGACGGTATAAAAACAGTGAAGGATAAAGGACCAAAATTCAAAGTCCAAGTTTATCCCTATGTGTGGTGGAAAAAAAGGGAACCGCCATGGTTCCGCAAGGCAGTCCTTTTCCGCCCGCCTTGCAGAACCCGGAACCAGGACATCATTGCGGTGGTACCATGCAGGCACCGCCGTAGTGATTAACATGAGCCCTTCCACCTGTCTTTTTGCGGCGGATATCCCGCCGCAAAAAGACAGGTGGAAACTGGCTTTGGGGGCCCGTTGTGGGCCCCTTTTGTGGGGAGGTGCACTGGGGGGTATCCATGGTACCCCCCTACATTTCCATGCACAAAGTGGCAGGCACTGCGTGGTGCCTGCCATGTTGTGCATGGAAATGCACATCGTGGCATTTTGAAACTGTGCACAGTGCTGCAGCCAGCAGCACCGTCCGCAATGTTAAATGACCAGGAAGCGCCCCCCAGTGTAGCGGACACATCCTAATTGGGCTGGGTGCGTGCGGCGGTCCCATCACCATTATGATGGCGGACAGACTGATGTCCACCCACCTTCATAATAAGCCCCTTAGTCTCTGCACCCAGATTTGAACATGCCTATAATCAGATAGTAATCCAGTTTAAATGTGAACATCATTACCTTCACACACTATATGTGAGAATACTTGAAGTTTGTATTTAAACACTACCACTATAGAGAAGTAGGTCCTGATTTAGATTTCACAACATTGATGGATATCCCGTCCACCGAAATGTAAATCCCATAATATTCTATGGGATTTATATTTCGGCGGATGCAATATTTGTCACTGTTGTGACAGAGTAGCCCTTCCACCGAAATCTATATCAGGCCCTTGAACACTATTATCTTTGCACACTATCTTTGTGGGGACTTGAACATCCTAATAAACATACACTATCTTTGTGGTAGCTTGAACATCCCAGTAACCCCACACTATCACTACTGGGACATGAGCATCCCTGTAACCACACACTATCTTTGTGGGGACTTGAACTTGTTAGTAATCACACAATTTTTGGGGGGAGATTTGAACAATATATTCACACACTACTATCTTCGTGGGGACTTGACTAAGATTAATGTCACACACAATCTGTGTGAGTTCTTAAACAGTCCTATAATCACGCGCTGTCTGTGTGGGACCTGAACATCATTTACTTCACATGCAATCCTTTTGAAACTTGAACATCCCTATAATTACACACTATGTATGTGCAGGGTTGAACATGCCTATAATCCCGGTTTGAATGTGAACAATCTTGCCTTTACATGCTATCTGTGTAAGGACATGAAGATTATTTAAACACTATCACTGTTGGTACTTGAACAGTTCTATAGTTGCACACTATCTCTGTGGGTACTTGAACATAATAATCATAATAAACACACACTATCTTTGTAGCAGCTTGAACATCCCAATAACCGCATGCTGTCTCTGTGGGGAGTTAAGCATCCCTGTAACCACACACTATCTTTGTGGGGACTTGAAAATCCTAATAAACACACACTATCTTTGCGGCAGCTTGAACATCTCAGTAACCACACACTATCACTGCGGGGACTTGAACATCCCTGTAACCACACACTATCTTTGTGGGGACTTGAATATCCTAACACACACTATCTTTGTGGCAGCTTAAACATCCCAGTAACCACATACTATCACTGTGGGGACTTAAGCATTCCTGTAACCCCACACTATCTTTGTGGGGACTTGAACATGTTTATAATCATACAATTCTTATGGAGATATTTGAACATCATATTCACACACTATCTTTGTGGGGACTTGAACATGTTTAAATTCTCTCCATTTTTATGGGGAGATTTGTACATCATATTCACACACAATCTACGTCAATTCTTGAACAGTCCTATAATCATGCACTATCTGTGTGGTGACCTGAACATCATTTACTTCACATGCAATCTTTTTGAAACTTGAACATCACTATAATAACACTATATATGTGCAGGGTTATATATGCCTGTAATCCCTGTTTGAATGTGAACAATCTTACCTTTACATGCTATCTGTGTAAGGACATGAAGATTATTTAAACACTATCACTTTTGGGACTTGAACACTACTATAGTTGCACACTATCTCTGGGGGTACATGATCATAATAAACACACACTATCTTTGTGGCAGCTTGAACATCCCAATAACCACATGCTGTCTCTGTAGGGACTCAAACATATCACTAACCATATACTATCTGTGGGGAGATTCGACTATTATATCCACACACTATCTTTCCGGGGACTTGAATATGATTAACTTCACGCATAATCTGTGGAAGATCTTTAACATTCCCATAATCACACAGGGCCTGATTCACAAAGGTAAACTTAAACATTGGTGAAAGTTTATGACATTTTGTAATTCACAAAGCAATTTATTGAGCAGTATTTTTAAGACTCTCTACCTTTTTATGTAGGGAGTCTCTGCCCCGAGTGCAGAGACTCCTCAGTCATAAAGATACTACTAGTAAAATTCCATGGGAATTTCGAAAAATCACAAACTTACTCAAAGGTGTAAGTATACCATTTTGAATCAGCACCACAGTATCTCTCTGATACTAAAACAGCATTACAGTCACACACTCTTTATGGCGACTTGAACATTATTTTCAACTACTATTTTTTTGGTGACTTGAACATGATTACCTCCACACAAAATCAGTAAGGTCTTGAACATTCCTGTAATAGTTTCGATCTCTATGCGGATTAGAACATCATTATCTACATATTTGTGTGGAGACCTGAATATCGTCTTCATACACTGTCTCTGTGGGAACTTGATCATTATTACCTTCTCACACCATCTATACAAGGTCTTGATCATACCTATAATCTCACACTATGTCTGTGGGAACTGTGAGAAAGTACCATTTATTTTTCTTGCATGGTATGCCCCCACTTTTTGCTGAATTGCTGATGTGCTTTGACTAAGTGTGCCCTGGGCTCCTGCCAATCAGGTGCCCAAGGTCTGTGTTCCTTCCCTAAAACTGTATTGAAGCTAAAACCCAATTGGCATCTCTGGCCACATGTCAGCCCCTGGTAAATGGTACCCTAGGTACCCAGGGCATTGTTATGTTATGTTATAGTATTTTTAAAGCGCAAACTGCTACCCGAAGGTGTCCTTGCACTGTCTATACGCAACCCAAAGAGATATAGATGAAGAGCCCGGCATTAAGCGTCAAAAGGCCAAGTTTTTAAGGCTTTCCTGACTGCCAGTAAATCCAGAATGTTTCTAAGATGAAGTGGTAGGGTATTCCTAGCCTTGGCTGCACCTGTTAAGAAGCATCGACCTCCCAGGCTAGCTTTTTTAGAGATGGGGGCAGATACCAATATTGCTCCCAGAGAGTGAAGTGGTCTATTGGGGACATACCACTGAAACTGTTGCTTCAGATGTTCTGGCCCAAAACCATGAAGAGCTTTGTAAGCTGTACAGAGTGATTTAAACTACACCCGTTTCTTAACGGGCAACCAGTGAAGTCTTCTGATATCTCCGGAGACTGAAGCATATTTAGCTGTCCCTGTGAGCAGTCTGGTGGCCGAATTTTGTAAAAGTTGGAGTCTATGCAGTAAACGTTCCTGAATGTTTAGGTAAAGGCTGTTGCAGTAGTCCAACCGCGACATAGTTAATGCCGTCACTACTGTTCGTTGGTTTTCCTTAGGTAGAAACTTCAAGATTTTCTTGCATGTTCTAAGAGCAAATGTAGTCGCTGAGACAACTGCATTGACCTGGTCCTCAAAGTTGAGTTTGTCATCAATCAGGACAACCAAGTTCTTTACTTTCCTCATAGGAGTCGGAAGTACCCCCAGCGAATCTGGCCACCAACTTGGGGTCCAGAGCGTTGGGTCATTGCCAAACAGAATAACTTCTGTCTTACCCGAATTAGGTTTTAAACAATTTTGGGTCATCCATTTACCCACTGCTTCCATACAGTCATGAAATCTTTTGCAGTCACCGTCTCTTGCCCAGGCAGCAGGGGCACCACAATCTGAGTGTCGTCTGCATACAATGTCAGAGAAAAGGATTTGATCAGGGGGGCCAGCAGGGACACGTAGACATTAGAAAGCGTGGGGTTAAGTGAGGACCCCTGCGGAACTCCGCAGGGCAGAGAGAAGGGTTTAGAATAGGGGTGGGTGGAATTTGCGTAATCGCGTTACGCAAATCTCTGCGAAATGGTAAAAAATATCTTGCAAACACGCATTTGAGACCGCGAACAAGCAAAATAAATTAGTGAAGTCGCGGACCAGCAGAATTTTGGGCAATTTCGCGTTCTACGCGGAACGCAAAATTACCCAAATTCAGTAAATTCCGTGAGCGGAACCGAATTTACCGCTCATGCCCAGTTTGGACCAGAATGCGCCGAGCAAAACTGTTTGCACTCTGTCGGAGAGGAAGGACTTCAGGAGATCCCAAGCTTTACCTTGGATTCCACAATCCCACAAATGGTCCAGCAACAAGTCATGGTGGACCGTGTCAAAAGTCGCAGACCGGTCCAACATAATCATTGCAGCTTTGCCTCCCTGATCGAGAGCGGCCATAATTTCCTCTGTTGATTTTAAGACAGCGGACTTAATACTGTGTCCCTCTCTGAACCCGTATTGCGTTGGATCCAATATTTGTGCCTCTCGTAAGAATGTACTTAGTTGTGCATTCATGCCTTTCTCTATCAATTTAGCTGGAAGGGGGATGTGCGAGATCGGCCGGAGGTTATTGGGATCCTTTGGGTCCAGATTCGACTTCTTGAGTAGAGAAAGTATTGAAGCAGTTTTTCAGGCTTTAGGAAAATATCCTTCCTTAAACATTGAGTTCATCATGGCAGTGAGCGTTATAACAATGGGTTCAGGGGCTAGTTTTAACACCGCCACCGGGCATGGGTCATAGGGGAAACCCGATTTGACTGACATCAGTGATTTACAAATGTCCTTGATGGACAGAGGTGTGAACTCTTCAAAACTCAGATAGAGACCCAACCAAGCTTTATATTTCTCCCTGACACCAAGTGTTCCATCTGTCCTTGGCAATTTAAATGTGGTAAAAATAGCCTCTACTTTACTACAGAAAAAAAATGGCTATTTCCTCACAAAGCCCTTGACTTGGAGAGACACTAGGTGTGCCAGGGTACGCTAGGTTGGTGACTATTTTGAAGAGTTCTTTAGCTGAGTTTATTGCAGAATTATTTGGTTGGCAAAGAAATCTTTCTTAGTTGTAAAAAGTAGAACTTTATAGGCCACCAGGCTTAGTTTATATGCCTCTTTTTCTGCGATGTTGTATCCCCTCCTCCATTTCCTCTCAAGCAGTTTACACTTTAGTTTTTGATCTTTCAGCTCCTGAGAGTACCATGGGGCGAGGCGCCGTGCTCTATTAGAGTAAGACTTTTTTAGATGCTAACTTATTGCTAGCTACATCGATCCAGTTAGAATATTGAGTAGTCGCCTCTTCAATGTCTACAGACGAACAGAATAGGGTAGAGTTCAGCAGATCTTCTAATTCTTTAGCCTCAATTGTATTCCATGCTCTTGAGATCCTTTGCTTCTTAGTTAGTTTACCCATCTCATGATGATTGGAACCAATAAGCTCAAAGCATACTGCCGCAAGGTCTAACCAGACCAGGGGCAGCAGACCTGTAAAAGTAAATTGCTGGTTGTTGGAAAAGATCCCATCCAACGTGTGCCCTGCCGTATGAGTAGGCCCCACTACATGCTGTTTAAACTCAACGCTTTTCATGAAGTCCAAAAGATTCACTGTATCTGGGTCTGTGTGTGCCTCTAAGTGGAAGTTAAAATCTTCCAGTATGGTGTAGGAGCTGGAACGAAGCCATTTTTCCACCAGATTTCCCACCAATGTTCAAAAAAAAGCCTCTTAAGGCCAGGAGGTCTATAGAGGAGAGTACCTTTGAAAGTGGCCTGATAGGAGTATTATAGGCAGAACTCCAATGCCTCACAATCTGGGATGGATGCTGTTCCAAAAGTCACATTGATAGAGGTGTGGTAGATAACCGCCAGACCCCCCCCCCCCCCTTTCCTCAAAGGCCTATTTAAGGTATAGCAAGCATAACCTGGGGGCGTAGACTTCACTAAATCTGGCCCCGATTCCTCATCAGTCCAAGATTCTGTGAAAAAGGCTACCATTATTGCCTCATCCTCAATTAGTCTGGCGCACTCCAGACTGTGCTTTACCAAGGATCTAGCACTCAACAGAATGCACTTCAGCCCATGCAATTGTAAGGTGTCTTTCTTATTCCTTCTTGTATGATTACAGGAGTTAGCAGGTATGTAAAGTAGGGCAGGTAGCACCACATTACACTTAGGGCATGTAGTAGAGCAGGAGGGAACCTCCTTATCAAGACTTATATGTGGGCACCCCACCTCTCCAGCCCTGCCATTAACACTGCTTAAGTAAACACCAGAGTATTGTTGTATAATTGGCTCATCAGCTCCGTAACCTACAGGGGTACTGGCGCTGAGTGCTGGTCGTGCACGGTCGGGCGCAAACGGTCTTGCCCTTGGCGCGCCTTCAGCGCACCAGCGGTGCGCCCGCTGCACGCACGAGCCATCCTTTCCAATTATACCGTCAGGGGCAAAAAAGACTAGCCCGCTGACCGTACTTCTCCCAAAATGGCGGCCCGCTTTGCCCAGTACAGCCCCCCGGTCTCAGCCGGAATCGAGCACCAGGATCCCAGAGTGCCTTCCCAAATTTAATAGTAAGTACTGTTTTTAAGTATTAAAACAGTCTCTAGCAGCATGTGTGCAAGGTAGCAAATTTTAGCAGCAGTCAAAACGGACATAAAAACATCACGTAAAGGCTAAAAAACTCATGGACACGAGGTAATTTATAAAACAATGGTAAAAGTAACAATGGTAAAAGAAAACTTTCTAAAAACATTGCAGCATCGTTTTTCTCCTGGCTCAAGCCTCAGGAGCATATAGAGTGACGCACCCGCACCAGCCCTTCCAATTATACCGTCAGGGGCGAAAAAGACTAGCCCGCTGACCGTACTTCCCCCAAAACGGCGGCCCGCTTTGCCCAGTACAGCCCCCGGCCTCAGCCGGAATCGAGCACCCGGATCCCAGAGTGCCTGCCCAAATTTAATAGTAAGTACTGTTTTTAAGTATTAAAACAGGCTCTAGCAGCATGAGTGCAAGGTAGCAAATTTTAGCAGCAGTCAGAACGGACATAAAAACATCACGTAAAGGCTAAAAAACTCGTGGACACGAGGTAATTTATGAAACAAAGGTAAAAGTACACTTTCTAAAAAGACAGTAGCAACGTTTTTCTCCCGGCTCAAGCCTCAGGAGCATATAGAGTGACGCACCCACGCCAACCCTTCCAATTATACCGTCCAATTTTGACCAGGGAAGACCCGTAAGGGCTGCAGCACTTATTGTACCACCATTAGGGGCCCTGCACCCTGACACCCACACACTGCCTTTGCAGACTGAGTGTCCTGGTGCAGAACTAAACAAAGAGTCTACATGGCGCACATCTCTGTGTGCCATGCCCACAAACCCACTGCCCCGGCATACATCAGTCACCCCTCTAGCTGGGTGCTCTATGCCAGTGGTGTGGGCACAGGTGCACAAGCCCTGTGCCCCTACAGTACCCAGGGCCATTCCTGGGCACTGTAAGTGCAGTGATGCCATTAAGAGTATATGGTGCTGGGAGGTTGTCATTATGAACTCCACAGCACCATAATGGCTACACTGAAGACTGACAAGTTTGATATCAAACTTCTCAGCACATTAAACCCACACTGATGCCAGTGTGGGATTTAATGTAAAATGCACTACAGAGGGCATCTTAGAGATGCCCCGGAAACCTAACCTACAATCCACGTCTTGTCTAAGAGGCTGCCTAGGCTGCCACACAGCAGACATTTTGCTGGACTCCTGGGTGGAGAGCCCCCGCACTCCTGGGCCTGCAAAAATGCATATCCTGGGCGAGGTGCTAGGTCTCCTCCCCCAAGATGGGCAGGGGGAAGCTTCAAAGGCATGCCGCCTTTGTGAACTTCTCAAGCCAGGACCCGCGAATCCAACTCACTCTGCATCCACCGAGCCCAGCCTGTGCCCAAGTGGACAAAGACCCTGAGGACGACCCCCTGGCGATTCTGACCTGGAATCCAGTGCCCAAAGACCCTCCTCAATGACCCAGACGATGCCTGCAGTCTCAGAACCAGGGACCCCTCCGACCGCGACCAGCAGAGGGTAAGATTTCCTGACGTCCAAAGACACCCCGGTGCCCCCCGGCCTCCTGTGCCCAACTCCGGGGTGCCTACCTATCCTCCAAGATCCCAACTTACCCCTTAAAGTGTTGGTCGCTCCAGAAGATCCTCCATTCCTGAGCCTGCATCCTTTGTTCCCTTTTTAAAATCTCCATTGAATAGCATTGAGCGCCCGATGGCTCAAAACCACCCTGAACCCAACTGCCCGAGTGCCCCTGGTAGTGCAACCTTTGTCCTATCCTACTTCCCCCTTTGCCCTGAGCAAGTGACCAGGAGCCCAGCTCCCACAGCCGGGTGGGTGGCCTGCTAGCCAGCAGCCACCAACCGAAGGCCCCCTGCCTTTTTTGGATAACATTTGGCCTAACTACCTCTGCATCCGGCTGCCCCTGTGCCACTAAGGGTTTCCAACTGAACCTACCTGAACCTGGGAGACCCCTGAGTCTATGCCCAGAACCTTAACTCTGCCAGTCGAGTACTTACCTAAAAGCTGATAACTCACTTTTCTTCCATAGGCTAACATTGACTGGTTAAACTTGGAAATTCTTTAAAGTGTGGAGTTTTGGAACTTTAAAATATTCATCTAAAATCAGCCGAACTACGAATTCAGATTTACTCACCTGTTATCAGGAGAGACCTTAGAGCTGCATCTTTAAGTCCAGTACTGACCCTGAAAAATAATTCTAACCGTACTTACCAGTAACTTAAATTTCCTTCCATAGGATATCATTGCCTGCTTTTTGCTGAAAAAGTTTCGAAGAGTCGATTTTTGAAACTTACAAATATTCTCTAAAAATCGTGCCAACGATAAAAATTTAATTACTTGCCTTTTTTAGATAGAGGTCCCAATGCTGAACCTAGGAGTCCAGCACTGGATTACAAAAGTAACGTGAACATACTTTACCTGCAAATTGAATTTCCTTCCATAGGAAAACATTGGTAATTTCAACTGAAAAGATTTTTGTGTCAACTTTTAAAATACATATGATTCCTTAAAAATCACTACTGTAACCAAAACACTTTTACTTAACTGTTTACAGCTCATGTCACGGGACTGAATCAAGGATCCAGTCCTGTGGTTAGAAAAGTAATCCACAAAGTAAATAATTGCTTTTAACTAGAAATTCCCCTTGAGCTGAATGTTGCATTGTGTTTGAAATTGTGTTGCCTATTGCAACAAACTGTAACTATTGCATTCAAAAAGTATATTGCCTATTTGAAAAGTATTTAACTGAAGTAACTCATCCCGAGAAAGTATATTTTGATACCTGTTGGTTCTAAAATAAAACAACTATATATTTTGATATAAAACAATTGGCCTAGAGTACAGTAATTGAGTGTGTGAGACCATTTGCTGACTGGGTGTGTACAACAAATGCTTTACACTGTCCCCTGATACTGCCTTACTGCTCGACCAAGCTACCATTTTAGAGAATAAGGTTATATCTAACTTTAACAAACACACAAGGGATACTAGAGGTCTATCATGGGCTCAATATTGTGTGTCGATTCCAAAATGACGCATGTACGAACAAGTGTCTAATCGCAAAAAAAGATGAAATGTGAGAACAAGACAGAAAATACTCCCATCAGCCCACCATTTGGCGGAAAATCGTCATCTGGGATTTTTTGTACATAAACTGGTATCCATTAGGTCTCTGACCTGATGATATTGTGAGGAGACCTAAAAACAGATCCTCCAGTGACGGAAAGAGTGTATGAATAACATGGCTAGATGGGAGAGGTTGCAGTGAAAACAAATGGTGAAAAACAGAAAGTGAAATAAAATTACCTAGTGTGATGCCAAGGCAAACTACTTTATTGGGGGGGTCATCACAGAGGTAATGTTAAAAGCAACAGTATGTGGATAGTATTCAAATATTACTATCAATCAGATGGATCTGGTCGACATGTTTCAGCCTGTAAAGGCTTTCTTCAGGACCTATGATATGAGATACTACTGCAACAAATACTATACAAGTTGACAATCACTTGATAGAAAAACCACAATGTGGGTGCCTACCGTGTACCATCTAGTAGGTCAATGAATTCTCACCCAAAGTATTTATGGGGAAAGGCCTCACCTCGCCTGGCACTCGCTCAGGTCTAAAAAGAGGCCCCGCTCTGTCCGTCGGTACCCCGGGCTTTAACTGAGCCGAGGCGAGGCCTTTCCCCATAAATACTTTGGGTGAGAATTCATTGACCTACTAGATGGTACACAGTAGGCACCCACATTGTGGTTTTTCTATCACGTGATTGTCAACTTGTATAGTATTTGTTGCAGTAGTATCTCATATCATAGGTCCTGAAGAAAGCCTTTACAGGCTGAAACATGTCGACCAGATCCATCTGATTGATAGTAATATTTGAATACTACCCACATACTGTTGCTTTTAGCATTACCTCTCTGATGACCCCCCCCCCCCCAATAAAGTACTTTGCCTTGGCATCACACTAGGTAATTTTATTTCACTTTCTGTTTTTCACCATTTGTTTTCACTGCAACCTCTCCCATTTAGCCATGTTATTCATACACTCTTTTCGTCACTGGAGGATCTGTTTTTAGGTCTCCTCACAATATCATCAGGTGAGAGACCTAACAGATACCAGTTTATGTACAAAAAATCCCAGATGACGATTTTCCGCCAAATGGTGGGCTGATCGGAGTATTTTCTGTCTTGTTCTCACATTTCTTCTTTTTTTGCGATTAGACACTTGTTCGTACATGCGTCATTTTGGAATCGACACACAATATTGAGCCCATGATAGACCTCTAGTATCCCTTGTGTGTTTGTTATAGTTGGATTGGGGGATAGGATACCTTGTAGGTCTTTAATCTAGTTTCCCCTATAGACCCTCCCACATAGTTGTTTTTTGTTAGTATATCTAACTTTAGCCTCTGCAAAACCTCTGGGGACTGTGGACTCTGTGCACACTGTACCTCACTTTGGTGCAGTATATATAGAGCCACTTTCCTAAAGGACTTGAACATCATTATCACACACTATGTATATGCCGTTTTGAACAATCCCATAATCATATACTATAGCTGCCAAGGTTTCAGAATATGTATGACATGTTCATAATTTCAGTGTAATTATGAGTAAAATTTCAATGACTTTGAGAGACAGTTTCTCGCAACTATCTATACATTTAGGTACTAGTATAATGAAACTAAAAAAAAATTTTTGTCCTAGTTTTTAAATATGCCATCATGCAACATGCAATGAGTTTATAATAGAGGTAGGCATAACTTGCATAATTTGCTGTTGCATAATTACCCCAAATTCCAGCTAAATTATCCAACATCACACAGAATGACGTGATGAGTTTAACCATTCATTTAGTGCTATTTTCCTAGTGCAAAATGCACTCGTGTGTCCAAAATGGACCACAGGATGCATTTTGAGCTATGAAAATAGCGCTAATTGCAACAGAAAAGGAACAGCCAGCAGCAGTTCGCGATAGGCATTTTTGGCCCAAATGACTCTAAATTATGCAAGTGGATTAAGTGGGTTTAATCACATAATGTTTGGTAGTTTCACATCACAGTAGTAATGCAAAATTACTGAAACTACTCTGATTACCCTGACGTAAGTAAAATTTCACCCAGGACTAGTATATGCAGTTGTGCGAGTGATGATGGCTTTTCATTCTTATTTCCTTCTGGGGAGACTGTCGAAAGGCTGGCTTTTTTACCTTAATTATGTCATGGTATGTTGGATACATGTTATGTGTGAGCTATTTGTGAGATGTGTCGTTATCAGGGGGATATGCAAATAGAGTGATCATCAATTTTGACTCTGGTAATGTATACTTCACAAAACGATGATCCTTTTATCTCAGTCGGATGATGTCCCGTACATATATCCCAGTGTGCACATACATTCTTCCTGTACTTCACTCAAGAAGCATGGGAAGCTGATAAGTGGGGAAAGTTTAAAGGCCCTTACGTTTGTCCCATGCCAGTGTTCTATGCCCGAAACTCACTTCAACTCTCCAGGCAGAGGGAGTAAATGCAGTCCTCGGCCTCAGACCAGACCAATAAACGTAAAAACATCGCCAGTCAGAATGTGTCTGATTGTGGACACTGATCTCAATTACTGGATATCGGAATAGGCTGACAAATATTAGATCATATATATAGTTCTTTGTTACATACTTAGCAACTTCTAAGCGCTGAAATAGATGCAGGTGCAGCACCTTCAACAAACATCAACCATGCTACCTGGCCAGTCATGTGTGGCCTCGCAAACTATGCACTCTATGAGACAGAAGGAAGTTCTACTGTCTGCTTCAACACTTTTTTGCTGATGTGCAAGTCGAAAAAACAATTATGTTAAGCACTTGGATTTCGGAACGGGAATGGCGAAAAAAGTTAAAGTGCTTGGGGGCTTTAACATTATCGCCTCTTTAGCGGCAGGAAAGGGCATATTATCAAGCCCATTATCTTTAGCATCATGAAACCACTGTCCTTTTAGCATCAGCATACATAATGTTTGTACAATGCAATGCTGCAGGTTTTTGTGTGCATATGAATCAAAAAAGTGGGTGCACAATATAGGTGTGAGCCACTATTAACCTGTGTGCATATGTATTCATTGCGATGAGGGTACAAAAACGAGAAAAAATGTTATGCGGACAACTAAATGTGCTCCTTAGTTGCTCCATGTTATGTACATTAGGTCATGAATTTTAGTGTTCCAATTTCATGCAACATGGAGAGTTGTTCACTCACAATATTTTATGAATTGGGTATGCCAGAATGAAAACTGATTTTAATGTAATGCAGACTCTTTAGCTTCTCGCCGGAGTATCGCGCCATTATTTGTATTTTCTTCTACTTGTTTAAAATAAAGATCCAGGACATAAACGTGTAGGAATGAGAATAGCTTAGAGGAAACAAGTCCCGACCAATGCAACTGTTCCTATTGACAGTGAGAACCCCAAGCAGCGCTTAAGTTAGACCAGCCAGCCCAGCCCAGCCAGCGACGTGCAATGCACGATCGCGCATAACAAAAGACTGATTAGCACGAGCAGAGGCCAAGGCTCTGAAAGTCCCTGAACTTGCTGAACACCGGCTGGGGGAAGGGTCCGGCTGCCACTGAGCACACCTTTACTTTACAAAGCGGGCAGGCAGTGCAGCAGCATGGTGTCTGATTGTCTGGTGAATCTGACAACAGCAATGATGGGGCCGAGTCAATAGGCTCTCCCAAGTCGCGCTGGGACCTTTTTATGCTCTCAAGAAGTAGAGAAAGTAAAAATTTCAAGTGGCCTGCCAAACATTATATTCACCAGGTCACTTATTTGTAATTTTAACACTACCTAGTAAATAAACAAAGCTTCCCTCGTGCGCAAGCAGCAGCTGTGTTTGTAGTAAGGCTCAGAGACAGGAAAACGACTTGGCAATGGTTTAATGGAGATATTTCATTGTTTTGAAATGGGTACATTTTTGATGATTTTCGAATAACTATCATAGCTGTAGCGGTTGATTTTCTATATTGGCTTTACTAAATCCCCCTGGAGAGAGCGCCTAGCCTTTCCCACCTGCTCCTTTTCTCTTCAAGGGGCCAAGAGCGCTGGTGAATTATTATTTACCAAAATACCTGCGTGGGGTGGTGGAATTGGGAGTGGAGGTTGTCCTAATTACAATAGATTCCCTTGGCATTTTTCACATTTAAACAAAAGTATAGATGGAGTGAAATGGGTTACAGAGAAAGCCATGTAGGGAAGAAAGAGAAGCAGGAGAAGTCGAGGTGGAAAATAGAATATGAAAATTAAGATCCATATAGAGGGGAAAGACAAAGAAGGAGGAATTGTAAAGACGTGAAAAACTTAGATCCTAAGAAGAGACTTGATAGTTAGGCATGAACAAAGTGTATTTTACACTTACGTAATTTACATCATTTTGAGATATTCGCATTACACTTTTTATGTCAAATTCCCCAAATTACTCCGTTATGCCACTTTGCATATTTACACACCATTTGTGGGAAAAGGTTATCGCACGTGGGTAGCTGCTTTTCATGGTGCTATCGTTTTTTTGCACTATTTTTTGCACGAAATGCACTTCACATCAAAAATTGATGTTTTGGACACATTTTGAGCTTAAATATAGCATCAGATAACATATTTGCACTTCAAGTAATTTTGTATAATTTCACATCATTTTACTGAAATTTCACATAGGTACATGACAGCAAATTTCACACACACACAGTGATGGCACAGATAGTGAAAACCAGGACCTGGTGAGTAAAGAGGTAGGTGCACATTAAAGGAAAGGGAAGGAGCTACTTCAGGGAGAAAGAAGGAAAGACAGGAAACAATAGATGTGTGCGATCCAACAAACTAACAGGAAGATCCGTGCCAAGGGTCAGCTCTGGCACTAACCCCCAGATTCATCAGATTCATCATGGTCATGTTTTGCGAGTCCTTAATAGCGAATTTTAAGGATTCGCTATTAAAGACTCGCAAACGGGATGCATGTAGAAATCGCAATATTTCATGCAATTCCTCAGCTTCCTTATTTGCGATTCGCTAATTGCTAATCGCAAATAAGGAATGGCTTTGCCATTCATTCCTATGGGCCTAAAGGCCTATAGGAATGAATGGGGAGTCATTCCTTATTTGCGATTAGCAATTAGCGAATCGCAAATAAGGAAGCAATTTCAAGGGTGCCAGGGTGTCACCCTGTAGTACCCCATAAATGGTAATCTACACTGGTGTTGCGCACACACATGTCCAAAGGACATGTGTGTGTGTAACATACAACTTAGAAAAATGCACTAAAGTGCATTTTTCTAGGTTTTTGCTATTTACCACGTAGTTAGACTTCGTGGTAAATAGCGGCCCCAGATTGCAAATTTGCAATTTTAAAATGGTTCTTGAATTGCATTTAAGGAATCTCAAATTGAGATTCCTTAAATGCAATTAATCGCAATTTAGCGATTTCTAGAATTGCGATTTTTGCATTTGGGATGATGAATCCCAAATGCGAAAATAGCGTTCGCAAAATGCCAGATTCTCAGAATCTGACCCTTTGCGAGCCGATTTCGACTTGATGAATCTACCTGTAAGAGCCCATGCATTAGTTGAGCCATGAAAATATTTGACATGCGAATCATGAAACAACAATAAAAATATAATAAAGTCTCTTCAAAATGTGCTTTTTAACATACTGAGTGTTTCATTTTACATTAGATAATTTCACCAAACAGAGAGACATTTATTAAAAATGATAATTTTTTAACTTGAAATTATAAACATTCTTGCCCTCCAACCTGACGTCAATGGGGTTAGTGAACTATGAGGCAAGACAGTTGCCATGTGCACCACCTATATATGACTTATTTGAATTATATATGAATAAACATTATAGTCTATTACACCAAGGACAAGAGAAGTTTTTGTACAGTGCGCATTCTGAACTCCTGTATTTCAAGGTGCTCTCATATGTTATGTTAATTGAATTTTGAAATAGCGCACAGCTCATCCCCAAAGGGACATCTCGGTGCATTAGCAGGCAGGAGATGAGAGAGCATCATGAGAGCTGCTTGTACAGAACAGTCATGCTTTGAGTTGTTTTTTAAAACTGGAAAAGCTAGAACATGCATGAATAAACTGAGTGAGTTTATTCCAGTGAAGCGGTGCAAGCTAAGAAAATGCCTGGCATCCATATTTTGACATGTGAAGGCATCGAGGATGCAGCAGATGCTGCTTTTTTATCTTAAATTCCTGTAAGTGAGGTATGGGGTAAGTCTGTCCTGAATATAGTTTGGGCCTAGTCCGAACCTAGATTTGTAAGTGAGGCAAAGGAGTTTGAACAATTCTGTCTTTTTGCGAGGAGCCATTGGAGTGCTCGAAGTGTGGCGGGTAGCAGAGTGCGTGGAGGCATATTGTAAACCATTTGGACAGCGGTGTTTTGAACAGTCTGTATTTTAGCTACCAGAGATTTATTTACGGCAAGGAACAGAGCATTGCCATAATCCCAGAGGCTGATGAATAATGCTTAGATTAGTGTCTTCCAGGAACACAGAGGGAGCCATTGAAAGACTTTTCTAAGAAGGCTCAGTGTCCCAAAGATAGTATTGCAGGCGGAAATGATCTGGTCTTTCATGGACAAGTGTCGTCCAGAAGTATACCCAAGTTCCTAGCTGTTCTGCTGGTCACAGGGGCTAGATGGAGTTTGGCTGGCCACCAGTCATTCAACCAATAGAGTTGGGCAATACCAAACAAAGTAATCTCTGTTTTGCCTCCATTCAGTTGAAGACAGTTATGGGACATCCAAATGCCTATTTTCCTCACAAGCGACAAATCGCTGTTTGACATTCTCAATGTCATGCACGAATGGGATAACCAGTTTGGTGTCATCAGCATAGGAGAGTATTTCAAACCCACTGGACTTCACCAATTGGGCTAGGATGCCACATATATGTTAAAGAATGTGGGCCTCAACAAGGATCCCTAAGGAACCCCCTTGTCCAAGTGGATGGTTTTAGAGTGATAGTAACCTACAGAGACATTCTGGACCCTTTCTGTAAAAGTCCTTGAGCCAATCAAGGGCGGTGCCCTGGATAAGAATCTGTTTACACTTTTGTATTAGAGTAGAATAAGACATTAAATCGAATGCCACCAACACATCAAGCAAAACCAACATGGCAGGATTTCCATCATCAAGGGATAGCCTGATAGTATCTGCGACTGCAAGAAGGACAGTCTCTATACTGTGGGAAGGACTGAAGCCTGATTGAGAGGCATCCAACAAACCTTAAGTCTCCAAATATGAGAAGAGTTCTTTGTTGACATGAGTTGCCTGATCTTTGCCCAATAGAGGATGATGGGATATGGGGCGGGCGAAAGTTAGCTTGGTCACTCGTATCTGCATTTATTTTTTTCAGGATTGCTGTAACCTGGACTGCTTTCCAAAGTCGCGGAATAGAGGCTAGAGTCAGGGACTGGTTGCCTAGAACTGTGATAACTGGTGCGAGAAAAGAGGAGAGAATGGCAGCGATATGCAGGGGATAGACAGAGATCAGAAGGAAAATCTGATTTTGTATAAATCAGCAGGTCATGCGTCTTGGATTTAGAGATAGGCTCAAATCCTTCTAATATTACTGATGCAGTTATTTGAGGTGGTTCATTGGTTTGGAAAATATCTAGTTTATTAGTCACTGAATGAAAGCTATTGTAGCTAGTTGTGAAGTAAGTATGGCCATTGAACAGGCTTGTGGTTTGGCAAAGTATAAGATTTTAAATAATTCCTTAGAGGAATTGCTTGCTTGCTCTATCTGGTTGACAGGGAAATGCCTTCCGGCTGATCTTATTTTACAGTGGTAGGCATGAGGGGCTGATTTATGTGTTTGTTTCTCTGTATTTGTTTTAGTAGCGCTCCATTTACGTTCTAGTCTCCTGCAACTTTTTTTGTCGTTTTTCAAATCAGCTGTGTACCACAAAGCGTTGAGCCTGGATATTTTGGCAGAAAGTGGCTCATGAGGGCAAACAATATTAAGTGCATGTAAAATGGTGTCATTAAATTGAGCTGATGCTGAGTTTATATTCTGCAAATGGTCTAAGATGTGAGCAGAAAAAACAGATTGGAAAGTTTACACAGTAATCTGTTTCCATGTTCTCGAACAAATAACCCGAGGTGTAGTTTTGGCATACATGATCATGGTAGGAACCTGAACACTTATTAGGAAATGGTCAGTCCAGGTTAGGGTTAGGGAAAGTGGAGGATCAGCTTGAAGAGACCTGAGAGTAAAAACATTAGATCCAATGTGTGTCCTGCTGAATAGGTAGGACCGCTCTTGGTCAGGTGACGGTCTAGCAATTCAAGGTCAGATACCAATGTGAGTATGTCAGGGTTGGTGACTGTGTCGGTGTGATAGTTAAAGTCCCCGATTAGGAGGAAATTATGTGTAGATGGAACGTAAGGTGCTAATCGTTTCTCTAGTTTTTGACTGAACTCTTTCTTTGGGCCAGGAGGGCAATAAACGAAGGCAATAAACTAAGGTGCAGAATGCTACATATGCAATATTTAGGAAAAAGGAGGCTTGTCTAAATAAAATATTTGTCTATTCTCACACAATTTGCTCAAAGAAGACAGCTTGGATTTATCCCACGTTTTGGGATAAACTTTTTGCAATGCAGCCACCAGGTGGGTATCTCTTTCTCTCTCCTGTTTTTTACATCAACGTTTAATGTTTGTCTCTAATACCTAGCACATGATGTTAGAGTTTAGGTGGGAGGCAGAAGCCACGTGGTGGCTCAGCTGGTTGTGGGTTTGAGGGTACATGAGGACCTCGAGTTGAGGCAGAGCTGGTCATATGGCTCGAGCCTTTATAGACTTGACCACCTCTATGAAACCTGCAGGGTTTTGAAGAACTGACATGGTGATAGATGGATATGCAGGAAGAGCAAAAACTACAGAAACAGACAGGATGGCAGGAACAGTCAAGAAGAGATGGACAGGTACAGCAAATGCAGAGAGAGAGTAAATAACTGGGGAAAGGCATGCAGATAAAGAAAATACAGGGAGAACAGAAGTAAATAAGGGGAAATGGACAGATAAGGAGAAAACATAGGGAGCACAACGACACAGTCAAAGTGTTCTGTACCAGATACTAGTATCTAATCTAGTGCTGATTTTTTTTCTTTGCATATTGGTACTTGCTGCATTTTTAATGGAGAAAACATAGTGAACAATAAAATGATGTAAAGAAAAATAACAGGGCTGGATAAGCTTTCTCTGCCTAATAACTAACAGCTTAATGGTACCTAAAACTGCAGAGGAAATGTAAGACTTAAGGCAAACACAGGATGAAGAAACTGTAGAGGAATGATGGACAGATAAGGGAACTCAAGAGACCCAAATGGTGATGGAAGTTAATGGCATGACCTATTATACCTGTTATACCAACTGAACTGCCCCAGCATATTGGACAAGCTCAATTCTGCACCCAGCTCACAAAAAAAGTGGCAACAGGAAACCCTGACTATGATAGACTAACTGATCTTCTTGACGTGGATGCAAAATACTGTGTATCTCCACTTCAAACTCCTCTACATCATGAACTACATCCTGAGTGGCACTGTCGTCTACCACCATGCGCCAATTTCAATAGCACCATAGCAAATATTGTCAGCTCCATGATCTTCAACTCAACTGCCTTTATCGTCCTCAGTGACCTCAAATACCAACTGGATGACCTCGCCAATCTCAATACGGCCAACATCTTCGAGGACCTGTACAACCTCGGACTTTCTCAGTGCATGGAACCCCTACACATGCCCATCAGACAACTACTGGACCCCATCTTCAGCAAACTCACTGTACAGAAGCCCACACCGATCAACTTCAGTATAGTCATTCCATATTACTTAGAAACACCATCACAAGATCGGCATTTCACCTGTCGGTTGTCCATGACTTCTTAATGCATCTTAAAACGCAGACCCACCTTTGGGGAGAGATTGCTTTGGTATCTGTTGTAAGGTAAGGAATCTTAGTGACTGCAACATGATTAGCATCACACACTATCTCTATGAACTTGAACATGAATATACTAACACATTTCTGTGGGGTCTTGGGTATTGCTATTATCACTCATATTCTCTTTGGAGACCTGGGCATCACTATCATCAGACACTAGGTTTGTGGGACATGGACATGGCTGACATCACACATGATCTCTACAGAGACTTGCCACCCAAATACCCACACAAACACAAAACCCTAAAAGATGAATCACCACCCAACAACCCATACCCATCCTAAACCCTAAAGGTACCCTTGGCACCCAAAGCCTACACCCATTATAAACCCTAAAAATTCAACTGCCACCCAAAAACTAATATCCACCATAAACCCTAATATATCCCTAACCATTCAAAAACCCATACTCGCCCTAAACCCTAATAATTCCCATGCCACTCTAAAACCAATACCCAAACAAAAAAATTCCTTGCCACCCAAAAACCCATACAAACACTAAGCCCTAAAAGAATCATTACCACTCAAAAAACAAAACCCAAGACAAACCTCACAGCCCTAAAACCCATAACTACACTATACCCTAAAAAATTCGGTATCACCAAAAAAACCATACCCAACCTAAACCATAGTTTCCCTTGCCCCCCAAAAACCCACACCCACTCTAAACCTTAAAAAGTCTGTTGACACCAAAAAACCCATGCCCACTATAAACCCTAAAAAATCCCTAAACCCTAAAAAATACATTACTACCCAAAAACCCCGTACCCACCCTAAACCCTAGAATTTCCCTTGCCATCCTGAAACCCATTCACACCCTAAAACCTAAAAAAAACCATCACCTAAAGACCCATAGCCAGCCTAAAACCTAATAAATCCCTTACCACCCAAAAACCCATACCCACCCTAAACCTACAAAATTCCCTTGCCACCCAAAAAGTCATACCCATCCTAAACCCTAATAATTTCTGTGCTGCCCAAAAACCCATACCCACCCTAAAAAAAACCTTATCACCTATAAACCTATACTCAACCTAAACCCTAAAAAATACCTTAACACAAAAACCCAGGCCCACCCTAAACCCCAGAAATTCCCTTGCCACCCAAAAACACATTTACACCATAAACCCTAAGACAAACCTCACAACTAAAAAACCATAACCACCCTAAACCCTAAAACTTCCTTATCATCGGAAAACCCATACACACCCTATACCATAAAATTTCTATTGCCCCTCAAAAACCCACACCCACCATAAACCTTAAAAAACCTCTTGCCATCCAAAAACCAATACAAGCAATAAACCTTACAAAATTCCTTGCCACCAAAACATCGCACACACCTCCTAAACAATATAAATACCCCTGCCACCGAAAAAACCCATATCTATCCTAAACCCTAAACAATCACTTAACACTCAAAAACCTACACCGATCCTAAACCCTAAAAAATCAATTGCCACCCAAAACCCATACGCACCCTAAAAAATATTCTTGCCACCCAAATACCCACACAAACACAAACCCCTAAAAGATTAATTACCACGCAAAAACCCATACCCATCCCAAACCATAAAGGTTCCCTTTCCACCCAAAACCTATGCCCACCATAAACCCTAAAAAATCCCTTACCACCCAAAATACCCATACATACCTAAACTGTAAAAAATCCCATACCTCCCAAACACCTATCATCACCCTAAACCCTAGAAATTCCCTAACCACGTAAAAACACATACCCACCCAAATCCCTTAGAGTTCCCATTCCATTCAAAAACCCATACCCACCCCAAACCCTTAAAAATCTCTTACCACCCAAAAACCCATAGAAATGCTAAACCCTAAAAATCCCTTGCCACCCAAAAACCCATAGAAATGCTAAACCCTAATAAAATCATTATCACCCAAAAACCCATACCCAATCTAAACCATAAAATTTCCCTTGCCCCACAAAAACAAACCACCACCCAAAACCATAAAATTTTCCTTGCCACTCAAAAACTCATACCAACTATAAATCCTACAAAATCTCTTGCCACCAAAAATCCCACACCCGTTTTAAATGATAACAATTCCCCACGTCACCCATAAAACCCATACCCATCCTAAACCCTAAAAAATCCCTGAACACCCAAAACCCTACACCCACCCTAAACCCTAAAAATGCACTTGACACCCAAAAATCATACCCATCCTAAACCCTAAAATAGGGAAGCACCTACCTATTTATGTAAACTGGTCCAGAAATACTTGCCCTCCCGCACTCTTCGGTCTATGTCACAAGCCAAATTTGTTGTCCCCAGGTTCAAACGAGCACGCTTGGGCGGACGCTCATTCACTTATTTGGCCCCAGTTCTGTGGAATTCTCTTCCACTCAAACTACGTCTGGAACCTAGTTACCTCCAATACCGGAGGGGAGTCAAAGCCTGGCTTTTTAATCAGTAGCGTCCACAGTACTCTTTGTTCAGTTAAACAGATCCAAGGCTCCGGGAAACCCTCAGGGTAGCTGTTGCGCTATACAAATGTAATAAATAAATAAATAAAATAGCTCTTACCAACCCTCAACCTATACCCACCCTAAACCCCAAAAAATCACTTTCCACCCAAATACCTATTTCAATCATAAATCTAACAAATTCAGTTGCCACCCAAAACCCATACACACCATAAACCCTGAAAAATACCTTACCATTCAAAAATCCATACCCATCCTGAACCCTAAAAATTCCCTTGCCGCCCAAAAACACATACCCACCCTAAACCATAAAAATTCCCTTACCACCCAAAAACCCATACCAACTGTATATCCTACAAAATCTCTTGCCCCCAAAAATCCCACACCCATTTTAAATGATAAAAATTCCCCACGTCACCCATAAAACCCATACCCATCCTAAACCCTAAAAAATCCCTCAACACCCAAAAACCTATACCCACCCTAAACCCTAAAAATTAACTTGTCACCCATTATTCATACCCATCCTAAACCCTAAAATAGCTCTTACCAACCCAAAACCTATACCCACCCTAAACTCCAAAAAAACACTTTCCACCCAAATACCTATACCCATCCTAAATCTAACAAATTCAGCTGCCACCCAAAACCCATACCCACATAAACCCTGAAAAATACCTTAGCATTCAAAAATCCATACCCATCCTGAACCCTAAAAATTCCCTTGCCGCCCAAAAACACATACCCACCCTAAACCCTAAAAAAGCCCTTCTCACCTAAAAACCTATACTCACCCTAAACCCTGAAAAATACCTTTCCACCCAAAAACCCATAACCACCCTAAACCCTAAAAAAGCCCTTATCACCTAAAAACCTATACTCCCCCTAAACCCTAAAAAATACCTTACCACCCAAAAAGCCATATCCACCGTAAACGCTAGAAAGTACCTTGCCACCCAAAAACCAGTACGCACTCTAAACCCTAAAAGATGCCTATATCACCTAAAAACACATTTCTATTGTAATTTGATGGCATAACCTTTTTCCAGAAACAGTAAGAAAGCCAATAGCTTTAACTTGTAGTTACATTCAGGTACAAATGTTGACTGCATGCCAATGTTTGTGTTTTAGAAAAAAGATATATTTAAAAGCAGGTCCTTTATAGTGCTATTGCCTTCTTTTTCTTATAACATGCCCTACTCTTTATAAGATCATCGTATGAGCAGCAGTTAAAAGTCTTTCTGAGCATCAGTCTTTCCACATCATGTTGTTCTTCCCCAAGTCAACAACATATAATCGTACAGTTTTAGGCAACCATGGTAATTCTATAGTCACATGCCATCTCTGTGGGGACCTCAAGATCTCTATAATCACACTATTTCTGTGGGGACCTAGGCATGGCTATAATCACGCACATTCTCTTTGGCAAACGTGGTAATACCATAGTCACACACCATCTCTGTGGGGACTTGAGCATTCCTGTAATTACATGCTTGAGCATCATTAGCTTTGCATTCTCTATATGGGTCTTTGTGAATACTGATAAGTAGTAAAGTTAGACTTTTGTCTAAGTTTACATTGTTGAAACTGAAAAGCAGAAAAGTTAGATTTTTAATTTAAGTTTACCATTGTGAATCGGGCCCTATTTTAATGAGGACTTAAACTCAATCATCTTCATGCAGTATATCTGTGGGGACTTAAACGCTATAATAACACGCTATCTTTGCGGGGGCTTGAACAAAACTATAATAAAACATTATCTTTGTGGGGACTTGAACATCATTATAAAAACATATCTCTCTGTGGACTCGAGCATTCCTGTAATCAAACGCAAGCTGTTTCGACTTGAAGCAGCAGGGGGTGCCATGAGGCATAGAGTTAAGATTGAATTGCATATAGCTGATTCTGAAGTGTGGTGGCAAAGTGAGCTAAAGAACGATGATGGATTCAACCCTGATCTGTAACTGGGGGGGAGCGTCTGAAACGTTTCAGCGCTCCGTCGATCATCTCCTTGTGTTTGCTTTGTTTGCCCTAAGTGTGGCAGGGTATGCCCAGACATGGGTCCCTTGCTCACTTTACCACTGGATTCAAGCTAGCCTGGCTGATGAGGGGTGTTAGCCCGACACCGGTCCCAGGATGCTTGTTTCCGGTCCAGGGAAGACATGGCTTGGCAGTTCAGGCTGTACTGTTCCCATGAGGGGCAGGGTCAAGACTAATTTGCAGATAGCTATGTCTGAACTTTGGTGGCGAAGTGAGTTAAAGAACCATGATGGATTCAACCCAGATATGTGACTGGGGTGAGTGTCTGAAAAGTTTCAGCGCTCCGTCCATCATCTCCTTGTGTTTGCTCTGACTGGACAGTAAAAGGAGTTTTTAAAGTGAATTATGTGACAATGTAGAATGTTGTTTTTTGCAATACACAACAACATGTAAATACCTGTAAATTAACTGTATACATCTTGCAGTTAGGAAAGCAGAAATTAAGCACTGTATTGTAATTATGAAGTGTGCGGGAAACAGAGATTTTAATAGGATTAAAACAAACCAAGACACTTAATTGGCCATTCTCAAATGATTCACATATACCCAATTCCCGCACAGTATCATTTGTGTGCATATGGTTTTATCAGTAAAACTGTATGTGTGTGCAAATTTAGTGGTCATTTCAATGGAAAATGGGCTGTCTGTAAATGACACCATGCTACTGTAAGATGCTTTAGTCACATTACAGAATCACACTTCCTCCTATCCATTTAAGTTAGATGAGTGTCCTGGAAGGTGGGGTGCTATTTATAGCCTTCCCCACCAGTAAATTCAGTACCTCAGATTTGGAATTCATTAGGTATGATAAATTGCCTTCATTATGATTCTGTCCCCCAAAATTGTACATAGAAAATGTATTTCGCAAAATGCAAATCTGTCATTTCATGCTATATTTTAGTTTGAAATATGTCCTCATAGACATATGATGTTTAAATATGCAAAGTGAAATAATGGTGTCATTTTGGCAAATTTGCACAACAAGCATAATGTGAAAATCCAGAAATTACAGGAATTATGCCACTGTAATTTAACTTTTGCCCAAAGCTAGCCTGATTTCCGTGCTGTTTTGAGCTGTAGGCCCCACCAGTGATAGTGTTTAATTAAAGTAGCAAGGTTGTGCTGAGCCCTAATGTAAGCAGAGAAAATAGGTCTGCCAATCATTGCAATGGTGGTAGAATAATAGTAACAATGAGTCTAGTAAGCCCCTGGTCCATTAGGTCACTTCACCTGCTGCATTATTGATAGTAAGTCCTGTGTGTTTCTTTAAGAATCCAAAAAGCTTTCTACTGCCAACATAAACTACATTTCTGGCTTCATTACACTCCAGGTTCAATTATTTTGCTTTAAACACTGCGTTCCCAATATATATATTCAATGTAAAGTTCAAGCCAGCATATACAGCAAGTGTGAATCTGCCTATAGCTACTACATTTTCTTCTAGAGAGATCAGAAACACTTATTCCGGTCTAGAAACCCTTTTCCTGCACTGGTAAGTAGCTGCAGTGCACCCCAAATATGTAGCAACATGTAATATGCTGGTGCCGTGTCTCTTCATAGAACATACTTTAAAGAAATGATTTGGTTAATAGTACCAAATCGTTTGGTTTCTTTCCCTAATCCTATTTGTTTAAAAATATTCAACTTAGAATGGCAATAATTAACGGTAGTAGAATGTGTTACATATTTCATGTATTCATTTACAGGTTGCAATGAAATTAGCACTTTGCAATTTGAAATCGTAAGTTTTGGCTGATCATTGGGTGTGTACAATTGTCACATACATGTAAATTCCGTGGACGCTGAAATAAATACAGTGCAGACATAATGTGAAACATATGTAGAACCCCATCTTTCTTTTTTTTTTTTGCTGAATGTTCCTTTCCGTTGCACTTTCAAGTCCAAAACCAAAACGTGCTTTTAAGGGATGGGGGTGGGGGAGGGGAGAGGTGCTCCTTTCATTCCACAGCTCGTAGTTCAGCGCTTTGAATGTGACCTCTGCCTCCAGGCCGAGAAGTCAAAGGATGCAATCTGCATACATTCACACCTGAATGCCGGTCACTTAAGGTGCTTCCATAGAAACCTTTGTATTGTTAATGCGGCGCTTCTGCTCCAACAGCTACTGACGGCAGTGGGACTTTGAATGTCTTTCTTTTGTAAAAGCCAACTTGCAGGACCTGCCTATGTCCTTGTTTAGTAAAAGTAACTTGTTTGTCCTTCGTGTCTCACAGCTTTGTTTTTTGTCGTATTACAGACAAAATAAGAAACGAGGGGAGTTCCTAACATTCTGAAATGTTTTCTTTACGTTTTTCTGATCTGGGCAGCTAAAGCCTTTCTCATTTTTTAGCCGGGAAGAGATAGAAGGGGGAATGCTGCATTCCGTTCGGGTGGGACAGTGCTTAGTGTGAAATAAGTGACACAACCACAAGAATCTCAAGACAATAAAAAAAACGCCATGGTTTGGGGCACTCGGGCAGCCTTCAACCCCCATGAAGTGCACTGAGCACACACTCATTCCACTGGGGGCCAAAGTCTAGGGAAACTGGCAAAAACTTTAATTATGATACAAGTGCATCGTATTCAAATTATTTGATGATGTCTGCAGGCCACGATACTAGAGTATCGCTGCAGAGCACTGTCTGTATCTCATTCCTGGACTAGCATAGTGTAGCTCCCAAAAAGGCACACTGTGAAAAAATAGCACACACAAATATGACAGTAACTAAAACACCAGCTCTATATAAGCATGAGGCAAATTAGTTTGAAATGATGCTTTGCTTTATCCTGCAGTGGGGATAGGCCAAAAAGATAACTTACTAGGCTGAGAGCCAGACTACACTGGGGGATCACTGATGGGTAAAATCCTGATCCGTACAATGTAATTAGGTAATGATGGCCCCTAAACGTGATCTGTTTAACTTGGGCTGTGCACGTCATGGTAAGGAATATTATCATTACTAAAACTATTTTTTTTTCACAGAGAAAACAGTGTCTTTTTGATGCAGCTACTCTGCCATAAAGCATTCACCAGGGTGAAATTTAAATTACACTGGCATAATTCACATAAATTTGGGAATTTCGGGCCACATTTCTTGCTTGAGATTCCCAAAATGATGCCATTACGCCACTTGCGGTACAAAAGGGGGTGGTAATGGACGGAGCATCTGAACCAATCAAACACTCACACCCAGTCAAAAGATCTGGGTTTAATCCATCACCGTTCTTTAGCTCACTCAGCCACCCCAGTTCAGACATGGCTATATGCAAATCAGTCTGACCCTGTGCCTCATGGGAACAGTCCAGCCCGAACTGCCAAACCATGCCTTCTCTGGACCGGAAACAAGCTTCCGAGGACCGGTCTCTGGCATTCCAGCCGTCTTCAGCCCGGCTTGCTTGAATCCAGTGGCAAAGTGAGCAAGGGACTCACGTCTGAGCATACCATGCCACACTTATGGCGGCCAAAAGCGGTACAAAAGGGGGTGGTAATGGACGGAGCATCTGAACCAATCAAACACTCACACCCAGTCAAAAGATCTGGGTTTAATCCATCACCGTTCTTTAGCCCACTCTGCCTCCCCAGTTCAGACATGGCTCTATGCATACAGTCTGACCCTGTGCCTCATGGGAACAGTCCAGCCCGAACTGCCAAGCCATGCATTCCCTGGACCGGAAACAAGCTTCCGAGGACCGGTTTCTGGCATTCCAGCCGTCTTCACCCCGGCTTGCTTGAATCCAGGGGCAAAGTGAGCAAGGGACTCACTTCTGAGCATACCCTGCCACACTTATGGCGGCCAAAAGCCACTTTGCATAATTATACACCGTTCGTGGTAAGCATTTACTGCAAATGGCGCAATTTGTTGTAAAAAACTATTACCTAAGGACAAGAACAGCAGAACACAATTGGGTGTTGTTTGCGGAGCTTATGTTTAAATGCTATCTATCCTGGTCCAAAAATTGATGGAAGGATGCATTACATGCTAAAATATAATGCAAAACTTTGGATATTTTCACATGGTTTTGTTATAATTCCATGCATATCCACAACAACAAAATATGCAAATATAAACATATATTTTTCCAATGCATAGATAGTTCGTAGGAATATGTTTGTTCCTATGTCTTTTCCACCTTCAACACTGCACATGGTGTTGTACAAACAAAGATATGCTACACTGACAAAGTGAGTTTTCTTGGCTTTTAAAGGAATTATATGGGTTTTCTGAATCTTCTTTAACACATAGTGCCTGGTTACATATTGCACTGTACTCATGGAGTGGATACTCTGCACCTGTAAGCACAGTGAAGCTACAAGCTGCCAATACCATTCAATTACAAGTTCATGACTACAGTATGGCGAATAATTTGTAAACCCATTTAGTCAGGTGGAAATTCTACATAGAATTTCAAGTTCTATGTGGAATAATACTCACATTTAGCACCTGCTCTGATGCGGCATGCAGGGCCAGTGAGGAATTCGGGAAGGGAATGGGGCAAGGGAAAGGGAACAAATATGTTGTCAACATTACCTGCTCCCCCTAAGTACAATAGGATGTGCTAATTTGGGTGGGGATTTAGGGGTGAGGTGAGGATAGTCTTGCAGCTCAGCCTCAGTTTTCTTTGTACCAGACAGACATTCTGGTGGGTTAATTCACTACGGGTAAATTTGGGTCTTGTGTTCCTATACTTGTGTTCCTGCAGCAAGGAAATCTGAGTCTGAGAACACGAGGCCAGTTGCGATTAGGTAGAACAGTATTTTACCCTCACTGCTGAACCTATATTAAGGGCTATACAATAGGTGCAGCATAGATCATCAAGAGTCCTAGATAATCTTAGTTATTTTAACAGGTATAGAACAAGCTTCCAAAAATACAGAGAAAGAACATTTTAGACATTAGTGTTGCAAGTGTCACTTCACTTACAGGACAGGTACAACACAATGCAGTATTCTCTCACGGGAAACATCCATTACAACGCATGTCGCTACAACTCATGCATTACAACCCAATATAAGGTAAGTAATGGAGATTTTTTTTGTTTTAGGGTGGGTATAGGTTTTGGGGAAGATGGGAATTGTAATATTTAACCCTACACTATCTAACACTTTCAGTACTGTTGCACTCTGGAGTGGGAATAGCAATGTTTACCCTGACACTATCCAACACTTACCCGACTGTTGCACTCACTGGAGTGGGAATATACATTTTTACCCCCACACTATCCAACACTTACCCTACTGTTGCCCTAAAAGTATTATGTGTTGTAACCGTATGCGTTGTAAAGGTATGCGTTGTAATGGAATTCATTGTAATGGTAGTTTTAAAAATGCGTTTATTGGCATGCATTGTACAATCATGTGATGAAATGGTAGTTTTGCTGTAAAAACCGCGTTGTAAAAGCATGCGTTGTAATTGTTTGCATTGTAATGTCATATATTCGTGTACAGAACAGGGGATTGTAAATAAACTGTACATTTCTCTCACACATATACAATAGGTACTATTCAGTTTACACCAATGCATGCTCCAAACACACTGAAAGGTTGTACCACCATTGGTAGAACTGCAAACTTCTTTCTTGTATAGACAGAATATGTACAGCACAGGTTAAAGAATTGTTACTTCTTTCACGCACAAAACAAATATAAAGCTTGGGCAGTGGCAGTGCAAGCTTAGTTATACTCAGCAGAGAAAGCTTTTCTCTCTGTCTCTCACAGTACATGCAGGAAAAGTCCATGTTTATCTCATACACACCCGAAACACTATCTACAAATGATATTAGATATGGATTTGCACCAAAACCCATGGGTGGTTCCATGGGAATGCCACTATATCACCCATGGAATGCTACCTTACCACAAGGTAGCGCAAATTGGCAGGGAGCGCTAATTTTCATTACTTTTGGCAACTTTTCAACAGAAATTGGGTTTGAACTGGAAAGTAAATTCCAACACAACACTTTGCACCACATCTGCATCACTTTTGTTTGAGGATGAAATGGGGCGGTGCTCTCCCTGTGGTAAAGTATATAATGAACATGTAAAAAGTTTATCAAGGTTTAAAAAAATGTATAACATATCTTTGTTAGAAATTAATATACATTAAATTTATTTATATTTTTTAAATTTAGAGCAATATAAAAAACTCATATCGCTATCAACTTAATTTGGAATTAATAGTTCCCTCGTCATGTGTTACGTACCTCACATATTATATCACTTATGAAATGTTCTGTGACATCCTTGATAAAATCAATGATGGATGACATGTGAAATGACATAATTGGTGCCAAAATTCTGCATGATGAAATGTGAGTTACAGTTTCTTTAGTTAACTATTTCAGTTTGAATTTCAGTGTTTTTAGAGTTAATAACATCACTTTAGTTTTAGTTTTTTACTGTGAGTACAGACATATCTGACCTTTGATTTGATCTAGCTGATGTTTCCCTTGCTTTGGATGCAGTTGCCAGAAGCAGGGCACCAGGACCAGATGGCATTCCTGCAGACAAATTTAATCAGGAAAGAGCAAACTGGTGCTGGTATAGCCTCTCTCTGTCAATCTCTATTGCACACAGAGCCCCAATACCTGACTCCTGAAAAGAAGCGGAGGTCATCCCAATAGAAAGGTGATAGATCGCTCCAGTGTAATTACAGGCCAATCAGTCTGATCAACTGCATACAAATATTTTTGCTTGTTAGTTTTGGGCAAAATACAGGAGTGGGCTATAGAAAATGACATCATAATTCGAGGCAGGTTTTCGAAAAAAATATCCATGATGGACCAGGTTTTTTGCTTTCTCCTTCTGTATTGGAGGACTGTGGAGATCGGTGAGGGAAGTATTTATGTTGCTTTTGTCGATCTTAAATCATCTTTTGACTTGGTCCCACGCACAAAAGCTATGGCAAGTGCTGGCTGACATGGGTATTCCTAAGAACCACCTGAGTTTACTGATTCGTATACATGAGGAAAATTATGCCCAGGGGTAGCCAGGGCCAAGTATCTGACTGGCTCCTCATTAATAAAAGAGTCTGCAAGGCTGCGTTCTGGTGCCACCTTGTTTTCTCTATTTCTTAATGATATTGTTAATTTTTATTTCTAGTTCACAAATTGATGCCCCTTCTCTGGCTGGTACAAAGACAGCTATACTGCCATTTGTGGACAACACCTTATTGATCTCTGAGACACTCCAGCACACATTATCCAGTTTCAAGGAATTTTTTCTCTGCTCATATCTAGAGATCAATTCTGTTAAGACTATTTATTTGTCCTTTAAAAAACATAAGTCATTCAGAGGCAGATTAGAGCTGTGGGGTTTACCACTCGAGAGGGTAGATGTTATCAATTATTTAAGTGATACTCTATCTTCCAACCTCTCACGGAAACCCCAGGTGGAACTACTGACACTTAACCTTAGCACCAGTGCTTCAGATTTATGATGCCGATGATGCCTTAGCGGAGCAGCTGCCACTGTTGAAGTGGCTACACTAGTTTTCTAAGCCACCAGACTAAGACTATCTGTTTAAGTCTTCATAATACCTATAATCACAAACATCACTGTGGAGACATGCTATCTCTGTGGGGACTTGAACAAGTCTATAATCACACACTGTCTCAGTGGGGTCATGGGTATCAATATAATCAATCAAACACTACCTTTGTGGGGAATTGAACGCTTTCTCCGCGTCTAGCATAACCATTCCGAGTGGGGTGGGGGCAGTCGAGGCTACATCAAATGCAGTCACAGCAGTATTAATGTGAGTAGTGGTGTCTCTCCCCACCACAAACCCATGTTGTTGGCAGTTCACTAAATCAGGCATAATAGGGGCTAGACGATTAGCGAGAATTTTGGCAAAAATCTTGGCATCAGTGTTTATTAATGAGATGGGCCTGTATGAACCTCGGTCATCTGGTGGTTTACCTTTTTTTAGAAAAAAAATTATTTTAGCAGTTGTCCAAGATATTGGAGCACTTCCTGTTTGACCTACAGAATCTATCACCAAGTGAAATAGCGGTATAAGATCTTTCTCGCATATTTTGTATAGTTCTATAGGCAAACAGTCTTCTCCCGCTGCCTTGCCTGAGGGCAGTGCTTGGATGGTTGCTTTTATTTCAGTAGTGGAGATCTTAACACCAAGTTGCTCGATTGTTTCCATTGGAAATCGATTGGGCAAAAATGTACTTAAATAGTTTATAATTTCTTCTTGAGAGGGTAGGTGATCTGGAGTATATAAGTGACTATAGTATTTAGCAAATTGCTCTGGTTTATTATATTCAGTTGAGTCTGACCCTTTTATTGATTTTATAATTGTTTTAGCTTTTTTATCTGCTACCTTTTAGGCCAAAATTTTACCGATTCTATCGCCCCCTTCATATTGGGCTAGTTTATATCTATGAATTTTAGAGCTAAATTTCTCCCTGAGAGTCTTTTTTAATGCCGACCTCAATGAGACCAATCCTAATCTCAGTTCTTCTATATTTGTCCTCCCTTCTGTAGCAGCATCGATCAATTGTTGTTCAGCTAAAAGAATATTAGATAAAGTTAGCTTATCTGCCCTCCGTCTTTCAGCATTTTTCCTTAGAATGTATTGTTGCACATAGCCTCTGATGCTGCATTTACATGCGTCCCACACGAAATTAACTGAGGTTGAGTGACAAGTGTTATAAATTCATTTATATGTCCTTTGATACCCATGATAAATTCGGCGTCTGTAAATAGATACCTAGGGAATGTAAACTGTCGGGGGGATTGCTCTTTGGTAAGGGTTTTGAATTCGAATAGTATGGGATTATGGTCTGATGTGACTCTCGGGCAGAGTTCTATATTACAATTATCCACAATTCTATCTGTTGCCCATACCATATCGATTCTGGAGCAAACTCTGTGGGGGGCCGAATAATATGTATATCCTGCTATGGTAGGATGTTTAATGCGCCAAACATCTTTCAAATTATGTAGCCTACCCAATTCTACTATAGCTGCTCTAACTCTGCGCATCCTTATCGTGTTAATTTTACTTGTGGAATCCTTCTTATAATTCATAACGCAGTTGAAATCTCCCATTATAAGTAGTTCCCCCTCCCACTCAAGTAATTTGATGCTTAGTTTCTCATATAGTTTGGGTTCGTCAACATTAGGGCCATAAACCAAACAAAATATATAGTATTTTTCTGCAATTTGCACCTGAGCAATTACCCACCTTCCCCTATCGTCAGCAGCGGTTTTAGTAATAACCATTCTTATATGCTTCTGTTTCAAAATGGCTACTCCCCGGATTGATGCCCCTAGTGTTGAACAAACGACAAGATCGTAGCCCATTTGAGATAAAAGTTTACGATCTTGAAACCCAATATGGGTTTCAGAGATAAGTGCCATGTGTGGGCTATAATCACAAACATCACTGTGGAGACATGCTATCTCTGTGGGGACTTGAACAAGTCTATAATCACACACTATCTCAGTGGGGTCATTGGGTATCAATATAATCAATCAAACACTACCTTTGTGGGGAATTGAACATGACTGTCATCACACACTATTTCTGCGGGGACTGTGGTAACGCTATAATCACACACCAACTCTGTGAGGACCTGGATATTTCTATAATTACACACTACCACTGTGGGGAGCTTGACATCTCTATAATTATAGACTATTTCTGTGGGGACCTAGCACCCCTATAATCACACACTATCTCTGTGGGGACCTGGGCATCAATATAACCAATCAAATGCTATCTTTGAGTAATTGAACATGACTATCATCACACATATCTCCATGGGGACCTGCCATCCCTATAAACACACACTATCTCTGTGGGGGCCTGGCACCCCTATAAACACACACTATCTCTGTGGGGGCCTGGCACCCCTATAAACACACACTATCTCTGTGGGGGCCTGGAACCCCTATAAACACACACTATCTCTGTGGGGGCCTGGCTCCCTTATAATCACACACTATCTCTGTGGGGGCCTGGCACCCCTATAATCACACACTATCTCGTTGGGGAACTGCCATCCCTATAAACACACACTATCTCTGTGGGGACCCGGCATCCCTGTAGTCACACACTATCTCTGTGAGGACCTGGGCATCCCTATAATTACACACTATCTCTGTGGGGACCTGCACATCACTATAATCACACACTATATCTGTGGGGACCTGGGCATCAATATAATCAATCAAGTGCTATATTTTAGTAATTGAACATGAATTTCATCACACATATCTCTATGGGGACCTGGCATGTCTATAATTACACTCTATCTCTGTGGGGACGGGGGTTCATATACTTTAACTTTGTGGGACTTGAATATGACTGTCATCACATACTATCTCTTCAGGGACATCAACATGTATATCATAACAGACTGTCTTTAGAGGGACTGGAACTTTACATGCATCACACACTTTCTCTATAGGTCAATAATCACCATCTTAGTGGGATTCCCTAATCATGCACTATCGCTTTGGGGACCTAAGCTTCAGTATAATCACAACATATCTCAACATCACTTGAACATGACTGTAACTACACACTACCTGAGCAGGCACCTAGGCATCATTATAATCACATACTACCTCTGCAGGAGCCTCAGCATGACTGTTATAACAGCAAGCACCTCAGCATCATTGTTATAACACTCTCTATGTGGGGCCCTGAACATGACTGTAATCACATACTATCTCTGCGGAGATGTAACATAACAATAATCACACACTATCTCTGATGGGACTTGAACATGAATATAATCACACATTTTGTCAACGGGGTCATGAGAGTGACTATAATTAAGCGCTATACGAATTCTGAATGAATGTCAGAATGACTCATCGTACACTTTCTCTACAACACTTGAACAACACTATCGTAATGCTCTCTATGTGGGACTTTAATATGGTTATAATCACACACTATCTCTGTGGGGGTCCGGGCATTCCTATAGTAACACACTATCTCAGTGGGGACTGGAACATGACTATTATCACACACTATCTCTGTGGGGCCTTGAACATTACTATGATCACACACTATCTCTGTGGGGACTTGAACATTACTATGATCACACACTATCTCTGTGGGGACTTGAACATTACTATGATCACACACTATCTCTGTGGGGACTTGAACATTACTATGATCACACACTATCTCTGTGGGGACTTGAACATTACTATGATCACACACTATCTCTGTGGGGACTTGAACGTGAATATGATCACACACTATCTTTGTGGGGACTTGAACATGGCTATAATACCACACTATCTCTGTGGAGACCTGGGCATTCCTATAATCAGAAACTATCTCTGTGGGATGTGTGCATTACTGTAATAGTGTTATTTCTGCATGAACTGCAGCATGACTATCATCGTACACCAAAACCACAATATCTGTAGGGACTTAGGCATCAATCTAATCATGCAATAACTCTGTGGGGGCTTGAAAATTATCATCATCATACACTTACTCTGTCAGCTCTAGAATATTATTTTAATATCATGCCATCTCTTTGGGGACTATTAATGCACAGCCATACGTAGATGGTGCCAATTGGTGAGGTTGATGAAAAACAACTAGGTGGTCAAATGGCAACTTGGTTTTGCCATCTGACCCCATTGCAGGATCTTAAGCCTCTAAATTTATTTAACTATGTGTTGTTTTCATATTCCTTAATGTTTGTGTGCACTCAGTAATAGGCTAAACATCTGTGAATCCCTGTCCATGCACTTTATATATAAGATCATTTTCCACTGTTTATTGCATTATTAGACAAATCTCTGTTCTAGGTGCACCTAGGACATAGTGACCTATTCAAATCTGACTAAAGTATCATGTTGTGTATGTATGGCACTGAAAAATAGCATTCATCTATTAGATAATGAGTGTATTCAATCAGAAATGAGAATTATTGAGTAGGTCCCCACAAGGATGGTAACACATGTCCAAGTCCCCACAATGATGGTTCTGTGCGCGTGACTAAATAACAACATATTTGTAAAATTGAAGCAGGATCCTGTATTATGAATTTTTTCTTAACATTTTTCTGTTATTGGTATATTTTTAAAACATTGGGAAGGGTTAGTCCCCACAAGGCTGGTGAAAACACATAGTCCCCACAAGGATGGTAACACGTGTATGTGTGTGTGTGTGTGTGTGTGTGTGTGTGTGTGTGTGTGTGTGTGTGTGTGCACGCTGTGTGTGTGTTGAAGAGCTGGGGGTGCTAAACAAAATTTCTATGGAAAAAAAACCCTCACATTGCTTTAACCTCCTTAGAAAAGGATAAATCCAACGGAGATCTTAGATTCCCAGATTTCATAACATACCATTCTGCCTTTTCCTTAAAACAAGCTAACCGCTGGCTCTCCTCTGATCTCTCCACATCCCCTTGTGGATACAAATAGAAAAATCTTTTATTTCCCCCTTTGATTTTCAGGAGATTCTTGCTCTCACTACTAATATCTCATTATTTCCTTCTCCTACTATTTCTCACTGTGTAAACTTGTGGTTCCTCTCCTACCATTATCATATCCCTCACTTAATTCCTATCAACGACAACCCATTTAGCACAATAAATCATTCCGAATCAAGATTCGCAACATTTATTGGAAAAAATTGCATTATTGGGGTTCTCAATGGATCTCTCAACTTCTACTCGACAATGAACCCCTTTCGTTTACTGACCTTCAAAAAAGATTTTCCTTACCAGTTAATTTATATCACAGTACGATCTTTTATAACCCTCTCTCAATCAAAACTTGCTTATGCTACCAAATATTTCCAATCCCCCTGCAAAATGTTGTGCGCTTTCTTCACTATTAGATACCTCCCCTTCTGCATTATTTATAAGACTTTACAATTACCCTCAGATAGACTAAAATCAAAGACCAAACTAGCCTGGGAAACGTTTTCTCGCAATGTTGGCCAACTGAAACTTGGGATAAGTTAGACTTATGGTCTAAGCTTCCCAAAACGTCTTGAGATGCTAAGACCACACAAACTCTTTATTTTGTTTACCAACAAGTGTTATTTACTCCAATGACGTTAGCATCATTTTCCTCAAAAACTTCCTCTACTTGTTGGTCCTGTCCCTGCTCTAAAGCTGATTTAAAACACATGTTATTTGAATGCCCCCCTATTCATCATTTTTGGCTGCTAGTTTGGATACAAATTAAGAACATTTTCAAAGTTAATGTCCCCTTTTCTTTAATCAATATATTTTTAGGCACCTTGTCACCCCAATGGCCACAGTCACCATCACATTTTAAGTTGCTAGATCTATTGTTAGCTGTTGCTTTTCATTTAATAACTTCACATTGGAAACAAGTTGATAAAGTTACTTTTAGATCCTGGTGGAATGCTGTATGTTTTCACTAATGATGTCTTTCCCACATGTTTAGCGATTAAAAGAGATTTTTATGGCTTCCAAAAACCAGATACTAATCTTTATCAGCCTCTTCTGTTCTTAAAGTTATTACTGTTTCTGATGATATACATAAACCACCTTAACCTCACCCTTTGTCTTTTTTCTAGATGCTTAGTATACATTGTACACTCACATCTCTTCCAAGTGTATTATTCTTTCCTGATTGTTATGCTTACAGTATAGATAATTTATCATTCAGGTTCTTACTTTATTAGTAGTTTATTACTCATGTTCTAATTTTTACATAATAGAGTAATTATATATAGCCCCCCTTTATCCCTTACCTTTTCTTGTTTATATAGTACGCATGTTTTTCTCTTTATACACAGCTTGACAGTTAGAACCTTTGTATATTCTTTTTCCCTCATTATTACTATGTTAAATATGTAGTCATTGTTTCGCTGTTCTTTTTCTTGTTGTTCCCCACAAAATCAAACAAAAACAAAAAGAGCTTTGGGTAATAATTTTTGCACAATTACCTTACTAAACTAAACTTAAATGATGGCAAGCACTTGGGGCAATGGTTGCCCTATTAATTTATTTGCCATCAATGTCAGAACATAAGAGACTGCTGGGGCTGCCAATAGCACCAGCTCGCCACTATGCTGATAGATTGATAGAGAGCTAGACAGACAGACAGATAAATATATAGATAGAGACTGCTTGCTGTGCAATACATGGTTTGCAAGGTGGTCGTGCGAGTTATGGATTATGTAACTAAACATAAATTGCTAGTTTCAGTGGGTCTATGTTTTTGATTCACAACCACAACTCAATATGAACTGTGGATTTTTAGCTAGCTATACTTCACGTTAACCTTTGTGTTTTTCTAGTGATTTCTTTTTTTAATGTACAACATGCAACAGTTCCCTGTGCTCAACCCATCTCGGGTAGCTAAAGGGGAGTTGGCCGCAGGCTTGGCCTTTGGACATGCTTTTTGCCTCACCACAGTGGGCAACTAGCCCCCGCGTGCTGCTATTGCTGTCGGCCACAAAATACTTCTTGCACTTGCAGAGCAAGGGTTGAGCCACAAGACCCGACTTATGGCCAGATCTTGTGTGTTTTTTTAATTATTTTTCTACTGTTCCTTGGACACTGGAGCAGATCCATAAACCAGCTGCAGGTCGGAAAAGAGTCCAAAATCCGTTGATAGGTATTCGCAGACCCTTCACTTAGGTTCCCAGGCCTTGAGGAGCTGCTTTGTCAACCAGAAAACCAGCCTCACTGTCCCTGAACCCTGCAGTAAATCTGCCTTTTTTTGTTTCAAATTGTAACATTGGGGCCACCTCACCTGAGCCACTGGGTCAAGGATACTCCCCCTGCATTCTCACTCCTTCATTGTTTTTCTAAATTAAGGAATCAAACCCATGTATTGTAATAAAGTCCATTTTTTGTTCAGATTTGTTGAGCCACTCAGGAAGCTTCATACCTGCAAACCTGGCCTAGGTCTGCAGGCTTGAAATAGTCAATGGGAGAAAAAACTCCCTCTTCTCGTTTAAAATTCAAATTTTTTTAATTTAAATTGGGGTTTGCAGATGGCCCACACTCATTAGTGAACTAAAATTCAGGGCCCGTCTTATACATTGTGCCCCTGGGGCACAAAGGGCATGTGCGCCAAGAATAGTCCCAGCACTCCGTCCATCATCTTGTTGTGTTTGCTGCCTTCGCCCTAAGTAAATGTAAATCCGTATTTGTAAAGCGCGAACTACTCACCCTTATGGGTCTTATGGTGCTGGGAGCTGTTGTGGAAATTAAGTCCGTTATTGCCCAGAGTCACATGGTGCTGAGTTGAGCCCTGTGCTCTGAAGTCAGCTGTCCTGGCTGCTGCACCACACACCTCCACCTCTTTGCTGGGTATGCCCAGACGTGGGTCCCTTAATCGCTGTGCCACTGGATTCAAGATAGCCTGGCTGGTGAGGGATGAAACCCAGAAACCGGTCCCAGGATTCCTGTTTCTGGTCCTGTGAGGACCTGGCCTGGCAGTGCGGGCTGGACTGTATTCATGAGGAACAGGGTCAAGATTGATTTGAATATGGCTGGGACCGAACTGGGGTGGAATAGTGAACAAAAAAATAATTGATTAAACCCAGATCTGCGACTGGGGTGAGTGGTTGAAATGTTGTTTTCAGCACTCCATCCATCATCTTGTTGCATTTGCTACAGAGACCAGCGTGCCTTTAGGAGCCCACTGAAAGTGCACCACAAAAGTTGGCGCACTTTCAGTGCACATCCTAAAGGCAGCCCTATGCGTGGAGAAACACAGAGGGTTGATGTCAGATATCTCCCTGAAGGCTGGTGAAGGTATTCACTACACCCTTCAGCAAAGAGTTCACTAATCCTCCTTAAAAGTGCAGGAGGGTTGCTGCTTGCACACTAAATAATGGAACAGCTTTTGAGAAGCTGCTCTATATTTCACTTGAATGTGCTCCACCCAGGGCAGTGCAAGCCCATGACTGCCCTGGGGTCAGTGCATTCATTCTAATATGGCATACTTTACTTGTTTGCGCAGGACGCCCCTTTTGAAAGGTGCTTCCTAGCTCGAACAATGAAAGTGCACCGCATTCGTAATACGATCGCATTCGTAATACGTAATTCAACAGTTTAACTGAATGGTTGTCTAAATATGGGGCCCATAGAAGTCACTTTTCTAGCAATAATTTCTTGAAAACCCTGAATGAATTTACACCATCAATGATGTCATTTAACATGTCATGCGTGATGTAATATGTGAGACCTTAAGCAGTAAAAACTGACACGCAAATTATGGTTAGCTTACTGAACCATAACTGAAAAATGTCAGTGTTTTCTAGGTTTTGTTCTGTGAACTTAGTTGCACTTTAAATTTGTTTATTTCAGTACATTTTAGAGATTATTGAAGCCTAAATGATGGTGCCGTAAGCAAACATAACCATGATTTCACTTTAACCTTTTGTTTTTTTCAGTGAATATTTTGTTTTTCCAACCATATTCCACATGAACCTGTTTTTTTAGAGCTCAATCTCTGTTCACAGCTAATCCTCACTTAAGTTAGACATTTTGACTGTGCATAGTAGGGAATGGCTACACCTGCGCATAACCTGTAGAAGGCAGCTTACCCATACTGCACATTGGGTTTAGCCATGTGAAGCTGGAAGTGGCTGCAGATCATGACTATAGTCAGGCCCTGTACCCTGGCTGTACTTGTGGTTGCGTAGCCAGACCCTGTTCCTTAACCGCTGTTGTAGCCAAACGCCACTGTGCATGTCCTTCGGACAAACCTTGCCCCCCAACCCTCCATACGTGTCCTGCCTGCTCCCCAGCCATGTGCAGTGAAGGTGGGGCAGGTTCCTGGCATCCAACCTCATCTGCACAACCCTTGTACATTGCACAGCTGGCTTCCAGCCTGTCCCAGCAACCCACTCTTGGCGGGCCCTACCCCCAACTGCACACCGTGTTTGTCCATATATCCATATATATATATATATATATATATATATATAAGTGGTGGGCTGTGCCTCACCATTGACAGGCATCTGACCTTCAGGTGTGCGCAGTAAAGTTGAGCCGCAGGGCCTCGGATTTGTATGGCCATTAGTTTTGCTCAACTGGATTTGCTGCACACAAAACATTTCATAGTACATTTGCTAGACAAAGGAAGTTGGATCTTCCTTAGAAACGTGAGAGAATCTATGCAATTCTTTCTATAATTCTGGAGAAAATATAAAGGTTATTTTCAGAGTCGCCAATGTATTTTGTTTTTTTTCCAAACTTTTTTTTTAATTGTAATCCTCTGTGGTACAGATTCAAACCACCAATTTACCGCATGGGTTTCCCGTCACTTGCATTATAGGTTCACAAAGTAACCATAGATCATACAAACGCCAAAGAAATTTAGTCTTTTACCAATCCCACAAGCAGCAAGAGCCAACCCCTTGGCATGCAAAATGAGGATGGAGCCAGGCCCTGCCCACCAATCCTTGCAAACATCTTACCCCGACTGTGCATGGCTAGTGTGGGTTTGCACACCACCTTCCACGGGTGCTCGATACCCAGTGCTCCTTGCCATCGAGGACACTGAGGGATCAGGCCTTGGGTACGTTTTGAACGACTAATACAGGATTCATGGCTCTGGGACCAAAGCCACAGATTCATATTACAGGCTAACATGCAACAGTGAAGCTTGCCCTCATTTTGCAGCACAAGACTGATGAAGCTTGTTGGTTTTGTGCATTTATGGCTCGATTGGCTCGACTGGCGGGTGGCGTGCTGGAACCTACAGCGGATCTGCGAATACCGAAGTCTGATTTTTTCAAAATTTCTGCTATGAGGAGGTTTCTTTGGGATCCCCCCACAAGTCCCTTAGGGTCTGGATGTGCTCACTGTGCCCCCTTATCTGCCCATTTTCACTGATTTTCAGGATGGGGTGGGACACAGTCCCCATGTCCTGTAATGGCGACCCCAATATTTTTCCCAATACTGTGGCCAGCCAATGAGATTGTTCCAGTACCACAAATCCTCTGTGATTTAAAAGGCCAGATAGTACTAAATGTTAACCTCTTCATGCCTAACCCGCACACTCGTTTAAACAGATTTAGACCAACCAAAGAAAAACACATTCCTTGATTTTCTCGCTAAATTTGGGGTGATTCCGTTCAGCTGTTTTTTTCTGTATCAAAGAGCAAACTATCCTATTGGATTTAGAAGGCATAATGGTAACTCTGGGACCTCTCCATTTTCATGGCCTCTAAAGTGTGCACAGAGGTTTGGGGGACTCTTGGGGCCATATGTATCAACATTCCGTTTTGCGATTCCTAAATAGCGATTTTTATGGAATTGCTATTTAGAAATCGCAAAATGGTATGCATGTAGAAAATCGCTTCTTTTTAGCGATTCCTTAAAATTCCATCATTGCGATTAGCAAATTGCTAATCGCAATTAAGAAATAATTTCCCATTCATTTCTATGGGCCAGGAGGCCCATAGGAATGAAGGGGAAATTGCGAATCGCAATTTGTTGATCTCAAATTGTGAATATTTTCAAGGGTGCAGGGGTGTCTCAAGAACACCCTGCTGCACCCCTGAAAATGACATGTGTGCGCATATGGCGCACATACATGCCCTAAGGGCATGTATGAGCGTCACATGGCACCTTTTGATTTAAAAAAAAATGCTTTTTTAAAAGAATTTGCAACTTACCACCAACTAGAAGTTGGTGGTAATTTGCGATTCCTTAATGGCATTTTGGAATGTTTTTTTCTTGATACATTGCATTTAAGGAATCGCAAAATTTGCAATTCCTTAAATGCAATCGCAAAATAAGAAATGGCAAATTTAGCGATTCCTTATTTTGCACCAAAAATGTTTCATACATACCATTTAGCGGAAAAGGGTTTGCAAACGCCGGAATTCTGCGAATTTCGGCGTTTGCGAACCCATTTTGCCTTGATACATATGGCCCTTGGTTACTTGTTATATAAACGATATTTCAAAGGGCAACTATAAAAACTCATATTTCTCTGTTCGCTGTGAAATATAGAGTCTTTATCCCACTTTATTTTACCCAATAAAAACACCCACTGCAATATTTATGGAGTAACATTTTTCTGTTGCCCGTTTGAGCTCGTTTAGGAAATGGGTGTTAGGTATGATGGTCTTATGTACAGCGCCTGTTTGAAAGTTGCGCAAGCCATTTAAGGTTACATTCTGACAATGTAATCCTAAAACATTCCACTCCAAGTAAAGCCTTTTTATTCTCTTTAGCATGCCATGTAAACCAAATGATATATCTATATTAATACCTAACCTCCTTCCAGGCTTTTTGAATATATCCTTGCTCGTTGCAGAGTCTTTAAGGCGATTGCTCTTTAATCTGGATTTTATTTTTAAGCATGCTGCTTTCAATATCTCAGTGTGATGCGAATTTCCTTTTTATTCCCAAGCCCCTTTTGCTTCCAGCAATTGAAGCCACGTTTAAGAAGAGCTTTGAAATGCTCTATTCATCCTCTGTCGACGGTTTCATTTTCCAGCAGCTAAGGTGCAGAAGTTGGGAGAAAGCTGCCATCACTCAGAGGTTTCTGACAATAGCATGATTCATATATCTCTGACCATCGAATGCTTCGAAATTGACTGGCCCATGAAATGCTGCCTACATTATTAACCAGGTCATATTTCATGTACTGTGATCCATGTCGTGCTTCAGGCCTTGCTGACCATGTGGTGTACTATGATCCGTGTCAAGCTCCATGGCTTGGCAGCTATGCCATATGTCATATGGTACTGTGCATTCCAGGCGCCATTCTTTACTGGCCCTTTGCATGTCCCTTCGTTACTTACAATAGCACGCTATATGTATTACATACACGTAAGGGTAGAGGATGTGGCCTAACAACTAGGGTGGTCGACCTCAAATCTGGGGAGCCGGGCTCGAGTCTCGGCAACGACGCACAACATCCTGTGATTCTAGGCAAATCTCTTAATCTTCTTGTGCCTAACAGAAATCTAAATACGCCCTTGTGTAATGCCGCTGCCCGCGTCCCCCACAGGGGGACATCAGCAGGGCAGCCCCCTTAGTCCCATTAGTCAGAGCCCCTCGCCCTCCGTCAGTCCTTGTAGAGGGGGAGGCTCGGGCAGTTCACCTGCCCCTCCCCCGGCCGGGTGCACCAGTGTCGTGCATCCGGGGGAGGGCGCATTGGGGGCGGGCCGGGTACTTATGCCCCTGCAGCCCAGCATGCGACCTCTTTGTCGGTCGTCTGCCCTATAAAGCTCTGGAAAAAAACTGATTCTGTACATGCCTTATGAAGTCCATGTCCACAATAATCAGTTACATAGGAGCAAAAGGAGCCACATTTGACTTGGTTTGTGGCAGAAAAACATGGATTTAGTTCAAATGGTTTGGACTTGCAAACATCAAGCAGGTGAGGTACACCTCAGGGAATTGACATTAATTTTGGCACATCATTGAGACCGTGTCCATGGTGCTGCAGACATGCGGGTGCTCTTGGATGCAAGAGGGTGTCCATGCCAGAACCGCCTTGAAATATTGCATGAAAGCCTTGGAGCCTGAACTAATGGCAATGCACCGGTCAAGTCAAGTAAACCACATTTCATCCTAAGAAGAGCACTTACCGCTGGGGCAGATGAGGCTGACAGTGAGCCTTTCAATTTCATTGATCTTCTGTGCTGAGATAATGCTCTCTGGGCCAATTTAAACATGCTGTGAATCATCACTCTTTCATAGGACCCTTTTAAGAGCATCTTTATGGGTCTCCTATTTGCTTGTTCTGTCACACATGCCAGGATGTGAAACTCTGAGAGAAATCGACAGACGGTCCTTCCTGACTTTGTATGAAAACCATCAAGAGGTAGATAATATTAAAACTTTATAGAACACATATGAAATCAACAATCTTGCACACCCATTACTTAAAATGTTGAAAAAGGATGCCCCCTAAAGTTGACATCTGGTGTCCAAATTCTAGCTATGGAACTGTATGTTGCCTTTCGGCTGGGTGTACGCTATAGAGATACCCATATACATGCATGCAAACAAAACAGCATGATGCATATCTGAAAACATACATGCATCTGCTGTTTCATAACAGTAAGTAGGATGTGATACAATGGGCCCGATTCACAAAGGTAAACTTAGACGTCTAAGTTTATGAGTTATGGAATACACAAAGAGCATTTACGAGTACTATATCAATGTCCGCACTTGAAGCTTTTACTTGTGTCAAAACTCACACAAATGAATTTCTGCTAAGAAATTGTTCCACACAAACCTTAGTGCGAGAGATTTCTTGGACTGAAAGTGGATTTTACTAAGGTTTTTCACATAAAACATACTTTCAGACTTTCTTTTCTTGAAATGTACATTTTGCATCCTATGCAAAACTGGCAAAGCTTGTGAAGTTTGAAAAAAAGTCCTGAAGTAGAAACACTGTACACCCCTATAAGTGCAAGCAGTAATTCTGTTCCCATTTAGTTCCCAGTTCTTTCAGAAGGTATGATTGTGTAGATTTCTTTAAGGGTCAATTTTACATGCAATAAAAGAAGGGCAACAAAGTAACTGATATCCTCTATTATGTGCTAGATGGATCAACCTAAGAAATTTCTTGTTATTTATCACCTGCAATTTGTTATATTCTTGGAGACTTCAGTGGCAGATGGAGTAAAAATGGATCTCAACAGAGTTATTGGATCCTCCAACTATTTGCTACTAAAAATTCCAAAGACAAAGATGGTTCATACTGGGGGAACCCTCAACGATGTAAATGTATGCCACCTAAGATAACATTATTTTTATGAGACGATTGAAGACTAGGCTTATCCGAAAGATACTACTAAATTTGTGAAGGATACTTAAACTTGTGTCAAAGTGTGTTGCAGCAGATAATTCTTTGGCACCATCCTTGGTAATTGTGCACTTAAGAAATGTACTTACTATAACCTAACATAGGCTCCTGCAAGCATTTCTTCAAGAACTGATGGTATTTGACTTTACCAATGTCTTTGACATTTAGAATATACAAAAGATAAATCATTAGAGGCATCAGAGGTTGTGAGGATGTTATGACATTGATATATTTACTGGGCTGCTATGAGATTTGACAAACTCCCATTGGTGTTGAATGTTACTTCCATCTTTTCCCAATTTACATTCTGATCATTCATTGCCCCGAAGAGTCAATCCGATGTTGCTTGTCTGATAACACCAAAGAACTCACCCACTGGGGTCACTGGAGTCACCATTTCATGTGATATGCAAATCACTCAAGAACAGCCTTTGCAATTACACCTCCACCAATGGCACCTCCTCCAATTGATATTTCATAACTTGACTGAAGGTTTTTTTGGTTCATTTCATATAAAAGTTGTCTGAGGTCCTCTGTCTTGCTATACATGAAAAATCTATGAGTGGAAATAATAACAATTATAGGGTCATTAAGAGTTTTATTAAGTTGGAGAATTGCCATTAATTGGCATTTTAGCTGCCCCAGAACATTTGCACTTCCACTGCCTTATTTACAGGTGCGGGGGGCTGCAAGGCTTCCATTGGCGGGACCATCCCTAGAGGAGACCCTTGACCTAGCATCCGATTGCCTACCGGCATGCCAGGCGGTCCCACAGCCCCAGGCAGGGAAATCAAACAATGACTCGCGATACACAGGGAGTAATTTCACTATTGTTTAGGGCTGTTCATTTTTCAAAAACAGACTCTAGGTTGGCAAACTCTTCTGTCTTCCGAGCAACTTCCACAATTGTGGCGGCTTGAAGGCAGTGAGATAACGGCAGGCTGTCCTCTGCCGGTGTCCTAGTGGAGTCTAGGTCAAAACCGATACTCAACTTGCAGGCTGACATGCTACTTTGCAAGCCCAAAATGGGCCTTCAAGTCTGTGTCTAGGATTGAGTTCGGGTAAATTATTTCAGAGTAATTTCATATTTTCTATACAACACTTTGCCTAATAAATATTCTTCACACTTAGGAGAAACTATAATGATTTTTTTGTGTTACATTATTTAGTTTTTTTTAAATGTAAATAAAATCCAGAAAATCACATCATAGAAGTATCCACCAACTGAGCTCAAATACTTACATTTACAAAGATTTTAAAATATTTATTCTAAAAAGACTAATGTTAATGAAAACCTTTTGTTGAAGAACAATGTCAGGAGCCTACTGTTGTGGGGCAAGATTGTGGCACTTATCTCTGATGCTAATCCACCACCTGCCTGACTGAAGAAAAGTCGTGCAAGCAGACTGGTAACATCCACGTTTGTTCTCAGCCCAGGAAAAATGGGGTTAAGGAGGAAAGCAAGTGACAGAGAAAAACACTAGTGTTGGTTCCACCATTCTGGTCTTTTATCAGTGCATATTCAACTCTCAACCCCAGGTCAATACTATGGTTCTCAAGAGTAGTACTCTTAAATGAAGCACAGATAACATATATTAAGATATTCTCACAAATATGTGAGCTTGTTGGTAACTACATAGAAACAATGCGCTCTTACCTGATGATTAAATAATGGGGCAGTTGACAACCTAAGAGAGTACCGGAAACCCTGCCCAGACTCAGATTTTGAGAATAAGCAAAAAGTAGTAAACATACTCAAAAGTGTAAATAACTCAAAAGTATAAGTTACCTTTGTGAATCAAGCACATAATGCTGATGAATCCGGTAACTCCTGTTAAATGATGGATTTGCAATTTGCATAATTATACTTAAGAACATGTTATTGTCCTGAAATTAATTGCAAATTACACAAATTTCACACACCCCCATTAATGATGTGATTGTTAAGGGTGAGCATTCTCTAACACAATTAATTTAATTACAGTTTTGTTCAAACAATCAGTTTTCACACCGATACTTTTATTTCCTATAATTCCTGAAATTACATATTTTATTTGTCTTAATTGCATGCCCCCTCACTCATTTGCTTTACAAAAGTGATGTTATGTATGATATATATATATACTTTGTGTTTTAATTTTGCAAAACAAGGAATGATTTCTTGTTTTAGTAGTCTTTAAACTAAAATAAATTTACTAGGAACATGAAAGCCGTTCAAAGTTTATTTCAGTAATAAATGCAAGTCCGCTGTCAAAAAAGGACCGCGTATGCCGTTGAAATAAGTGTGCTCGAGCAAGACTCAATGGCATAACTTAAATCTTGTTCATATCCTTTTTTCACACTTCATCACGACAAAAGTCACCCAAATCTTCCGAAAAGAAACAGAAAGAGGGTACAATGGTTCAGCCTAATTGTGTTTGCATGTATCCTCACATGCACAATCACAAAGATGCACACACATTTGGTAAAGTTGCCAACCAGACCTTTCGAGGGTTGGCGAGGAACACATTTCTGTATGTAGAATTAACACTGTTGTTTGAGCAGGGTACCTGATCACACCTAGTGCCAGATGTAGGTAAATAGTATTTACCGATTCTAAAATACCGAATTTTACCGATTCGGTATTTTAGAATCGGTAAATGCTAGGTAGCAAAAAATTCTGTAAAAATTACAGAATCGGTAAGATTCGGTATTTACAGAATCGGCATTTACCGATTCGGTAATTCCCATTCATTCCTATGGGCCTGGAATCCCATAAGAATGAATGGCAATTTCCGAATCGGTAAATATTGAGTCAATAAAATGGGGGACACATTCAAGGGTGCAAGGGTGTCACTTTGACACCCTGTTGCACCCATGAATCGTGCTTGTGTGCAGATGTGGCACACATACATGCCCTGCATGTATGTCTGCCACATGGCACAGTTGAAAATGCACTGATTAGCATTTTCAAAGGTATTCCTTATTTACTGCCAATTTAGTTGGTGGTAAATAACGAATCCCAAAATGGGAAAAGCACTCATTAAACTGATAAGAACAGATACTACACTTGATCTTGGCCAAAAGGCCGAGAAGCGATTGGGAAAAGCACTCATTTGAGTGCTCCCTACCTACATCCCAAATGCCCAATACCGGTCAGTAACGGCCGAAATTCGGTAATTTCGGCCATTACCGACCGGTATTGGGCCACCTACATCTGGCACCTAGAGGTTATTTTCAGTGGTATCTCTGTTTGGATGGGTGTATTACCTGGTTTCACATGTTCTCACTTTTCAAGTTTTAGGTGTATGTGCTGTGTGGGTAAGGGACTGGGATAGACTATGTGGGAAAAGGGTAAGAGCTTTTGATCAGTGGATACATTGGCGTTTCTGTGTCAGTTTGCCAGGGACAAGAGTTTCCAAAGCTCTTACTCCACTCTGCGGTGCCTTTCTGCTTTGAGGGGAGAAAGAAGTCTTAAAGCCAATGTCCCATAGCCAGGTGTACACACATCCGAATTGGATCACAAAGAATGCTTGTAAGAATAGATAAAGTCCACAAGCAAAATGACTGAGCCCTCACCATTTGAGTTTGGAGAAAGTTTTGTTGCAGATTTATTTGGAAAGGTAATGGGTTAACTTATGGGTGATCTCAGGGCAGCCAGTGATCATATGACCCAAGCTGACTGCCTGCCTGATTAGCCAATAAGGGCCAGGAATACAAAACATCTGTTCCTGAACAAAGGGAGTTCACCCCATATCTGGGTCTCATAGTCCAGGAACAGAACTCATGCGCATAGGTGGAGCATTACCAGGCAAGGCACCAGTAGCTTAGTCTTACAACTGCCCATGGAAATAATGGGGCACTGTTATTTTCATCCCGGGGCCATGCCAATATGACTCCTCGGGTATTGGCATGAAGCCCCTATGGGCTCTTTCTTGTGGGTGCTTTTCGCATCAACGTCTTTTAGATCGACCTGTAAGTCAACATGAAACACATAATAAGAGAAAATAAGCCAGTACAATTCTTGCATTACATTGGGAATCACCAACATTTTAATAAGGGCAAGTGTTAGGGTGAGTTTAACTGGAGAGGATCTCTTAATGAGGATAAAGCTTGGACCCACTGGATATTTATTGAAAGACCCTCTCCCTGGAAGTGACATAATTGGAGTCATGTAGCTTTGCTCCCCCAACCCCATCACGCCATGAAGGGGAAGAAGCAAATGGTGAAGGTGTCCAACCTGAAAGGGGAATTCTGCACTAAACTACTGCTTGTCCATGTTGTTGCCCTGGTGCAACGCAGGCAGCTGTATATGTTTTATGTAAGGTTATGTGGTTAGAGCTTGTTGAGTTACAGCTTGAGTATCCCAGTGTGGAAACAAAGGGGCATGATGTTTTTTCCTGTCAGTTCTTTGGTTTGTCATTGGTGCATACCGAAGAATAGATGTTTGTTGGACCTGGATCTGTCTCTACGGTCAGCCTAATGTTTTGCTTTTTTCCATCCATTTTTGAAGAATTTGTTTTTGTTGTTTTGTTGGCCTTAGAACTCTGTGCACTTTACTACAGCTAACCAGCACTAAAATGCTTGGGTTCACTCCCCTCAACATGATATAATTGGCATAGATCCAATTCACATATTTAATTTACTTATGAGTCTCTTGTAGAGTGGTATACCATATACCCAGGGCCTGTAAATTAAATGCTTCTAGTGGTCCTGCTGCACTTATTGTGCCACTCACTTAACTTGCCCCTTAAAAAATGTTCTATACCTGCTATTGCAGCCTGAAGGCAGTTTTACAAAAGCTATTTGACTTGGCAAAATTACTCCTTTGCCAAGCCTTAAACACCCCCAAGGCAGGCCCTAGATAGCAAATAGGACAGGGCGCATTGGAATTAAAAGGTTGGGCATGTCCTCTGAAGTTTTATATGTCCTAGTAGTGAAACACTCCTAAAATTCTTTTTTTACTACTGTGAGTCCTACCTGTCCCATAGGATAACATTGGATGGGCTTATTCCATTTAATATGTGTTAACTTTTGATTGGAGACAGATAGGCATTTCATGTTTGTTATCTATGAAATTGTAGTTAGAAATCCTCTTTAATGGTAAAGTTGAATTCTAAATTACAATTTTGAAATTGTAACTTTGGAAAGTTGCCATTTTCTTGCTATTTGGTGCTTGTAGCCTATTCTAGGTCACATGACTGGGCGTAGTGACTGGGTGTAGTTGGACTTTGTTAATTCCTCCATGACAGTCACACAATAGAGAGATGGGTGGCTGAGCTGGGCATAGCCCCACTTGCAACTAAATAGGTTGTGCCCTGCCTTCACACAAAGTTCTTGTCATCACTGCTTTGTTCATGCATGCAGCTTGGAGCCAGGGTAGGGAAGTCAGGAAACGTCAACGACTTCGAAGGGAATCCTCTAGAAACTTCTCCTACCTCAAAGAAGGCACCATGAATAAAGAGACTTGCAGACCCACTCTTCAGTTCAGTTTCTGGACCTGCTGAAGAACTCTCAGCTGCCAGCCTGTTGCTACTGTGGTTTCCACAAGACTGCTTTGCTGCACCTGGCAGGACTTTGATGCCTGGAGCCAGTTTTGAAACCTCAGAGGCCAGTCCTGCTGCTGGAGCCCTGTTTCAGCACTCAAACCCAGGGCTACTAAAGTGACTCCAAGGACTAGTTTTCTGGCCTCCTATTCAGAACCAAAGGGACATAACAGTGCCCATCATCATGAACCCACACCTGGACCCAGCCTCAGTGAGTCCTAAACCCTCAAGTTGTGCCCCTACAGTCCTAGACCCTAAGTGGTAGTGGTAAAAGTTCCCAGATAGGCAAATTAGTGGTCCCTGCAGGGTGCGCACGTGTGCACCGTAACTTCTCCGAGTGCACAATCATGAGTGTGAAGTGTGCATGCTTTACATATCACACGCAAGACTGTTCGCATAATTTTATTCCATAAAAAGGGAGTAGCACCAACAAAAGAGCAGCTTCGGTGATCTCATGTGAAGAAGCAGGCCACCTTGAAAGATGGGAGAAGCAGTTATGAATTCCTCTTCCACAGCCCTGCCTGGGGGTTGCAGAGAGTCACAAAGAGGTAGCAAGTGGCTCTCGTACAGGCCGCTTGCTGCCTAGGTAGCAGGAGCGGTGTGAACATCAGCGGTGTCTCTGATGAATGTATTTTTTTAGGTCCTTGCACTAATTAGTATTACTTGGCGTCCAAGGGCATGGTGTGCGGTTTGCTTCATTCAATTGTTCGACTGAGTATAACTTGTACTAATCTTTCCTTTAAAGTCTGCTATAGACATTGGTAATGTTTAACAGCGGATAGGTAATGCCGCAGAGATTGCTTCTGCTATTCTTGGCCTACTATTCCACTTCTGGGGTGATAATTAAAAAGATAAAGATGAGCCAGCTAGCTTACTCTTCTTGCATCAGTGCCCATGCCCCTCTGTCTCTGCAATTTTAGTCCTTGTACACACTGAGCCCTGAAATGTGTGCCATCTAAATCATGCAGCAAACATCACCTAACATATGATGCAGTCCCTTCAAAATATAAAAAATGTACCTTTCTTTAGCATGCAGAAGTTTGAAAAGAATATGGTACATTAAAGCATTTCACTACAAAAGTGAGTTTTTAAATGTGAACGTAGAAGCATTCTTGCCTCTCCCTCACCCTGGCAACGTGTTTGTGAACTGAGAGGAAAATAATTTGTCATATGCACCCTGTATGTGGCCCACATTCTTATAAATAGAGCAACATTATAGCAGTCAAGGCTGGCGCCACTAGAGAGTGGTGATGCGGGCAAATGTGTGGTGGGTGGGGGACACACTAAATAAAGAAAATAAGAAATATTGAAAAAAATACTTACCTGCTCGAACATCCTCCGGGCTCTGGTCCGTTTGTCATCTTGTCATTTTCTCTACCAGCGCGGGACCCTCAACAACTCCCCTAACCAATTCTGCATGAGAGCAGCACCAGGGTTGGAGGGGCGGCCTCTCTCGCCGCTCCCAAGGACACTGGAGCCCTGCAATTGCTCAAATCCAGCTGTCTTAAGACAGCTGGGTTAGAGCTTTCAAAGTGTGCATGTCTGGTTAGCAATTAAAAGATGGCCGGCTAAAGGGACATGCGCACTTTGAAAAGTGATCAGGCAGCACACCCTCCTCCCTGCTGCTACCATGAAGCAAGCCTCGCCCCATCCTGACACTCGGTTCGGGAGGGGGCATTTTTGGGAATATTGGTTAGTGGGGTGACTCTTCTGCACTGAAACGGAGCAACCGCATCTGCATTACTGTCTATTAAATCAAACAAAATGGCTGCCTCGTATTCCGAACTAACCTATTTGAAAGTGCTTTATATGCGATAATGAAGAAAATGGAGGATTGCTGTAATGCAATATTTGCCTAATGTCACACTGTTTGGTTAAGGGGGAGGACAGGAATAATCTCAGCTTTTTAGGTCTCCCTTTCAAAAAACCAGTCAATAAACGAGTATCTTTTATTCTCTCCCTTTATCCTAATTTGTTAATGCTTTGTTTTTAACTCTTCATGCATAATTTTCACATTGCTTATAAACCACTGGAGAGACAGGCGTGCTGTGCAGGTTAAACCAATTTATTGAATGCTAATAAGGAAACATGTGAGAACATACCTCTTAGGCCTAAACTACAACCCCATGTACCTATCACATGCATTGTTGGTTTCTTGGCACACATAACATTGGCTGTAGTGCACAGACACCTTAAACTGCTGCACACAGGAAAATATTTAGAGGGAACATTTCTTGGGACTAAACACTTTTGGGGTAAAAACTGATCTAAGAACTGATGGAAGACTGGGGCCAACCTGCTCGTCTATCTGCCCACAGTGCATTGCCGGTTGGCCTGACTTTGAGGTAGCTTCTGCTAGGTTCTTCTACTCAGCAACAAATCCTGTGAAGCCGTCCTTGCTGGAGATTTTTGACTTCCAATAAAGAGACTAATTCCAAATGTAGAAATGTTCTCTCCATCTTCGTCCGGCAGCTCGCTGATGATGATGCCTCCTCCAGAGACCCCACCTGCAGCTTGGCCCTGCTGAACTTTACCTTCTCACAAATGTTTCTCCAAACCTTCATTCACCGACCGGGCCCAATCCACTTCTTGTATCTGACCCATGGTCCATCGTGGTCACCCATATTTTTCAACTTTGACCCGGTCTCGCATGACTAGATGTCCACGGTTGGCGCTTTGATCTTTTAGCACTAAATTTAGCAAAAAACTTTAACATTTCATAACTCTAGTTCTACTGATTGGATTTGGGGCGTTTTGGTGTCAAATAATTTATTAAATTTTACTCTAGTTTTCTAAATTGGTGTGAGATTTTTGTTGTGTTGTGTTTTCACTTTATTATTGTTTGTGTGCAGCATAAATACTTTATACATTGCCTCTTAAGTTAAGCCTGATTATTTTTGTGCCAAACTACCAGAGTGTTAGGCACTGGTTGATTTAATGAAATTTTGTGGTTCACCATGACAGGGATTGTGGCTGGTGCTTGAACAGGGGTCACCCCTCCACCATTCAACCAACAACTACAGTTTTCACATTATTGAACATTATATTGGAAGAAGCCCTTATGTTCCAAATATCCAATATTACCATGATGTGTATGTGGCTTGAGTCTGCAGTTGGAAAGATACCCTGGTAATGCTGATTATGCCTTTTTATGAGTCTTTATCGTGTTCATATTGAATGGTGTGTCTCCGTGCTTGTGTGCAACCCGGTTGCTGTGTGAATGTATTGACTTAGATGCATCTACTGCTTTCTTAATATAGTTTAAAGTGAGAGGTGTTGAACTTGTCTTCCTCTGTGTTTCTTGTCATGCCATGTATTTCTTGTTTTCCCACAAGATGTTGATGTATTTTACCTTATCTTCTTTTTTGTCTTCCCTGTCTCTTCTCCTTGGCCTGGAATGTGTGATGCATGGTAGAATGTTGAATGTGCCATGTGCCACTGAGTGGAAGACTGGCCCTTGGAACTAGCGACAGAAGAACACAATAGAATATATTATTTTTACCTTCATACGCTCTATGTACAATGCCTAATTTGTGTAAAAAATCATATATGTGCTGGGGAATTGTTTTTTTGGAAGTCCACCACTGGCACTTCATCGAATACACAGGCTGTCTAGTCTCAATTTCAGTGTGAGTTCCTTCTTTCACTATCTTACACTTTCAATCTTTTTAGGTCTCACCTAGACAGCACATGCACTGTCTGTCGAGGCATGCTCTATCTACTGTATGGGCTTTCAGCATGCCCATCCATTTTCATTTGTTTGTTCATGTGCCTTTTGACATTTCTTTCGTTGGTGAAAAGTTTACATTTGTCCCTCCTTTTACTTTTATGGGCATGCCATGGAGACTGGCCCAGTTACATTGATCATTTCATTATTGCCCATATATGTTAGTTTCGGCGCACTACGCACTACTTTTGCCTGGGCTTGTTTGGCTTTCCAAATACGCTCAGCTGATGACTGCAAATCATGTCCTTATCTTGTTTTCCACTTTCTTTCGTTTCACAAGCACTTTTTCAGCCAAGGCTATGTTGTTTTTCATCCTAGAACATTTTTGGTTTTATTAGTTCAAATGTATAAACCTTAAATAATATACTTATTTAATGGAAGTGTAGCTGGAGACGATTGCTGACAGTAGGATCAACCTAATTACAATTGACAGCGTGATTATTTGGATACGATTAAAGAGGGTACACATGTTGGTATTGCTCCATTTTATGAAATTGAAAGCAGCTTTAAGTTGCGCGCTCTCAAATTGGGATGCTTTCTTTTAGGTTTCAATTGTTGATGAAATAAAGCCAATATCAAGAGATGCCTCTCCGTGCTCTCCTGTATGTAATGCCAGGTTACTTAACAATATATCCTGCAAGTAGACAGTACAACACCACCTCAGCCCCACCTCAGCATCAGTGCAGCACCACTTCACTACCGGTCAGCGTGACTCAGCACAACTTCAGCATCACCACCGGAGCATGACTCAGCAGCACCTGAGAACCACCACAACAGCACAGCATCACCTCAGCATCACTCAGCCCCAGCACAGCACCACCTCAACACCAGTGCAGCACCACCTCAGCACATGTACACCATCTCAGCACCAGCACAACACCTCCTATGCACCAGTGCAGCATCACCTCACTACCAGCGCAGCACTACCTCGGAATCAGTGCAACACTACCACCTCAGCATCAGCGCAGCACCATCACAGCATCACTCAGCACCATCACATTATCAATCAGCACCAGTGCAGCACCTCGTCAGCATCACTCAACACCACCACAGCACCACCTCAGCATCAGTGCACCACCACCAGCGCAGCACCAAATCAGCACCAGCCCAGCCTTACCACAACATAAGGGCACCACCTCAGCAGCAGTGCAGCACAAACTCAGCAGCACATCAACACCAATACAGCATTACTTCAGCATTAGTGCACCACTACCCTAGCACCAGTGCAGCATCACCTGTGCACCAGTGGTGCACCAACTCAGCATCACTCAACACCACCTGAGCACCAGCACAGCATCATCTGAGCACCACCTCCACACAAGCACACCCCTACCTCAGCACCACCTCAGTATCACTCATCACCTCAGCACCAGTGCAGCACCACCTCACCACCAGCACAGCATCAGTGCAACACCACCTCAGCATCAGCACGGCACCACCTCAGCATCAGCACAGCACCACTTGAGCACCAGCATAGCACCACCTCAGCACAGCACCACCTCATCACTGCACCACCACTGCTGCACCACCTCAAATTCAGCACAGCACCATCTCAGCACGGCACCACCTCCGCATGAGTGCACCACCACCAGAGCAGCACCACCGCAGCACCAACGCAGCATCACTTTAGCATCAGGGCAACTCCACCTCAGCATCAGTGCAGCATCACCTTAGCAAGCAACAACTCAGCATCACTCAGCACCACATGAGCACCAGCGCAGCACCACCTCAGCACCAGTACAGCACCACCTCAACATCAACACAGCACCATCTCAACATTAGCACAGCACCACCTTCGCATCAGTGGAGCCCCACCTCAGCACCTGAGCAAACCCATCAGTGCAGCACAAACGCAACACCACTTCAGCATTAGCGCAGCATAACCTCAGCACTACCTCAGTATCAGTCTGCACCCCATGAGTACCACCTCCGCACAAGCACACCACCCCCTGAGTATCATTCAGCACCACCTCAGCACCAGTGCAGCACCACCTCAGCACCAGCACAGCACCTGAGCACCACAACATGACCACCTCAGCATCAGCAAAGCACCATATCAACATCAGCACAGCACCACCTCCTTATCAGTGCACCACTACCAGTGCACCTCCAACTCAGCATCAGCGTGACATCACCTCTGCAGGAGCGAAGCACCAACTCAGCACCTGCGCAGCACCACCACAACATCAGCACACCACCATCTCAGCAACAGCATCAGCACCACCTCCACATCAGGGTACCCCCACCAGCACAGCCCCACCTCAGCACAGCCCCACCACAGCATCAGTGCAGCACCACCTCTGCACTAGCACAACACTGCCTCACAGCAGCTCAGCACCAGCACAGTACCTCTTCAGCATCAGCCCAGCACCACCTCAGCACCAGTGCAGCATGCCTCAGTAGCAACTCAGCACCAATGTAGCACCTCTTCAGCATTAGCACAGAACCACCTCAGCACTAGTGCAGTACCACCTCAGCACCAGTGTAGCACCAACTCAGCATCACTCAGCATCACCTGAGCACAGCACCACATGTTCACCACGAAAGCATCACTCAGCATCACCTCAGTATCCCTCAGCACCACCTGAGCACCACCTCCGCTCAAGCACTTCACCACATGAGCACCACCTCAGTATCACTGAGCACCACCTCTGCTCAAGCACTTCACGACCTGAGCGCCACCTCAGTATCCCTCAGCACCACATGGTCACCACATCCACACAAGCACATCCCCACCTCAGTATCACTCAGCGCCACTTCAGCACCAGTGCAGCACCACCTCAGCATGGTCACAGCATGAGCGAAGTACCACCTGAGCATTAGAGGAGCACCAGTACTCAGCACAGCAGCACCTTAGCATCAACACAGCACCATCTCAGCACAGCACCACCTCCTTATCAGTGCACTGCCACCAGTGTAGCAACAACTCAGCACCACCTCAGCACCAGTACAGCACCACCTCAACATCAACACAGTAACATCTCGACATCAGCACAGCACCACCTCTGCATCAGTGCAGCCCCACCTCAGCACCTGCGCAAACCCACCAGTGCAGCATCAACACAACACCACATCAGCATTAGCGCAGTACTGCCTCAGCACCAGTGCAGCACCAATACAGCATCACTCAGCATTACCTGCGCACCAGCACAGCACCACCGGAAAACCACCAAAGCATCACTTACCACCAACTCAGCATCACTCAGCACCCCTAGGAGTCACTCAACAACGCCTGAGCGCCACCTCTGCATAATCACACCACCACTTCACCATCACCTCAGTATCGTTCAATACCACCTCAGCACCAGTGCAGCACCACCTCAGCCCCAGCACCAGCACAGCACCACCTCAGCATCAGTGCTGCACCTCCTCAACACCAAAGCAGCACCACCTCAGCATCAGTGCAGATTCTACTCAGCACAGCACCAACTCAGCATCACTCAGCACCAACTGAGCACCAGTTCAGCACCACCTGAGCACCAGTGCAGTGCAGCCATCTCAGCACGACTCAGCACCACCTCAGCATCGCTCAGCACCACCTTAGCACAGCACCACCTCCTCATCAGTGCACCACCACCAGTGACAGACCAACTAGGCATCAACTAGGCGCCACCTCAGCACCTACGCAGCACCACCTCAGCATCATCACAGCACCACTTCAACATCAGCAGAGCACCATCTCAGAATTGGCACAGCACCTCCCCCTCGTCAGTGCACCACCACCAGTGCAGCCCTGCATCAGCACCAGCACAGCACCTTCTCAGCATCAGCTCAGCATCACCTCAGCATAGAAGCAACTCAGCATCACTCAGCACCACCTGAACACCAGCTCAACACAATCTGAGCTCCAACGCAGCAGCACCACCTTAGCATAACATAGCACCACCACAGCATGACTCAGAAACAGCACTCAGCATCAGCAAAGCACCATATCAACATCAGACAAGCACCACCTCCTTATCAGTGCACCCCTACCAGTGCAACACCAACTCTGCATCAGCGAAGCACCACTTCAGCACCTATGCAGCACCACCTCAACACATCACCATCTCAGCAACAGCATCACCTCCACATCAGTGCACCACCACCAGCACAGCCCCACCTCAGCACGAGCACAGCCCCACCACAGCATCAGTGAGCACCACCTCTGCACTAGCACAGCACTGCCTCACAGCAACTCAGCACCAGTAGAGTACCTCTTCAGCATCAGTACAGCACTGCCTAAGTAGCAACTCAGCACCAATGTAGCACCTCTACAGCATTAGCAAAGAACCACCTCAGCGCTAGTGCAGTGCCACCTCAGCACCAGTGCAGCACCAACTCAGCATCACTCAGCACCACGTATTTACCACGAAAGCATCACCAGGCATCACTCAGCACCACCTCTGCTCAAACACTTCACCACATGAGGACCACCTCAGTATCACTGTGCGCCACCTCAGCATGACTCAGCACCACCTCAGAATGACTCAGCACCACCTCAGTATCACTCAGAACCACCTCAGCACAAGCACACCACCACCTCAGTATCAGTCAGCACCACCTGAGCACCACCTTCACACAAGCACACCACCACTTCAGTATCATTCAGTGCCACCTCAGCACCAGCACAGCATCAGCGCACCACCATCTGAGCAACAGCACAGCACCACCTCAGCATCAGCAAAGCACCATATCAACATCAGCACAGCACCACCTCCTTATCAGTGCACCACCACCAGTGCAGCACCAACTCAGCATCAGCGCAACATCATCTCAGCACCCGCGAAGCACCACCTCAGCACCCGTGAATAACCACCTCAACATCAGCACAGCACCACCTCCACATCAGGCACAACCACCAGCACTGCCCCACCTCAGCACCAGCACATCCCCACCACAGCATCAGTGCAGCACCACCTCAGCACTAGCACAGCGCTAACTCACAGCAACTCAGCACCAGCACAGTACCTCTACATCATTAGCACAGAACCACCTCAGCACCAGTGCAGCATCACCTCTCCACCAGTGAAGCATCAACTCAGCATCACTCAGCCCCACCTCAGCACCAGCACAACCCCACCTCAGCAACAATTCAGGACCATTGAAGCACCACTTCAGCATCAACACAGCACCACCTCAGCATCAGCGCACAGCACATACTCAGTACCACCTGAGCACCGGCTCAGCAGCACCATCACCTCAGAATGACTCAGCACCACCACAGCTTGGCTCAGCGCCACCTCAATATCACTCAGCATCACCTGAGCACAGCGCAGGGCCATCACCTCAGCATGACTCTGCCCCACCTCAGCATGGCTCAGCACCACCTCAGTATCACTCAGAACCACCTCAGCACAAGCACACCACCGCCTCAGCACCACCTCGGAATCAGTCAGCACCACCTGAGCACCACCTCTGCAGAAGCACACCACCACCTCAGTTTCATTCAGTGCCACCTCAGCACCAGTGCAGCACCACCTCAGCACCAGCACAGCATCAGCGCACCACCATCTGAGCATCAGCGCAGCACCACCTGCGCATCAGCGCAGCTCCACCTCCGCATCAGCACAGAATATCAACATCAGCACAGCACCATCTCCCCTTCAGTGCACCAGCACAACCCCACCTCAGCACCAGAACAGCCCCACCACAGCATCAGTGCAGCTCCACCTCAGCACTAGCACAGCGCCACCTCACAGCAACTCAGCACCATCACAGTACCTCTTCAGCATCAGTACAGCACTGCCTAAGTAGCAACTCAGCACCAATGTAGCACCTCTACAGCATTAGCAAAGAACCACCTCAGCGCTAGTGCAGTGCCACCTCAGCACCAGTGCAGCACCAACTCAGCATCACTCAGCACCACGTATTTACCACGAAAGCATCACTCAGCATCACTCAGCACCACCTCTGCTCAAACACTTCACCACATGAGGACCACCTCAGTATCACTGTGCGCCACCTCAGCATGACTCAGCACCACCTCAGAATGTCTCAGCACCACCTCAGTATCACTCAGAACCACCTCAGCACAAGCACACCACCACCTCAGTATCAGTCAGCACCACCTGAGCACCACCTTCACACAAGCACACCACCACTTCAGTATCATTCAGTGCCACCTCAGCACCAACACAGCATCAGCGCACCACCATCTGAGCAACAGCACAGCACCACCTCAGCATCAGCAAAGCACCATATCAACATCAGCACAGCACCACCTCCTTATCAGTGCACCACCACCAGTGCAGCACCAACTCAGCATCAGCGCAACATCATCTCAGCACCCACGAAGCACCACCTCAGCACCCGTGAATAACCACCTCAACATCAGCACAGCACCACCTCCACATCAGGCACAACCACCAGCACTGCCCCACCTCAGCACCAGCACATCCCCACCACAGCATCAGTGCAGCACCACCTCAGCACTAGCACAGCGCTAACTCACAGCAACTCAGCACCAGCACAGTACCTCTACATCATTAGCACAGAACCACCTCAGCACCAGTGCAGCATCACCTCTCCACCAGTGAAGCATCAACTCAGCATCACTCAGCCCCACCTCAGCACCAGCACAACCCCACCTCAGCTACAATTCAGGACCATTGAAGCACCACTTCAGCATCAACACAGCACCACCTCAGCACCAGCGCAGCACCAACTCAGCATCACTCAGCACCACGTATTTACCACGAAAGCATCACTCAGCATCACCTCAGTATCACTCAGCACCACCTCTGCTCAAACACTTCACCACATGAGCACCACCTCAGTATCACTGTGCGCCACCTCAGCATGACTCAGCACCACCTCAGAATGACTCAGCACCACCTCAGTATCACTCAGAACCACTCAGCACAAGCACACCACCACCTCAGTATCAGTCAGCACCACCTGAGCACCACCTTCACACAAGCACACCACCACTTCAGTATCATTCAGTGCCACCTCAGCACCAGCACAGCATCAGCGCACCACCATCTGAGCAACAGCACAGCACCACCTCAGCATCAGCAAAGCACCATATCAACATCAGCACAGCACCACCTCCTTATCAGTGCACCACCACCAGTGCAGCACCAACTCAGCATCAGCGCAACATCATCTCAGCACCCGCGAAGCACCACCTCAGCACCCGTGAATAACCACCTCAACATCAGCACAGCACCACCTCCACATCAGGCACAACCACCAGCACTGCCCCACCTCAGCACCAGCACATCCTCACCACAGCATCAGTGCAGCACCACCTCAGCACTAGCACAGCGCTAACTCACAGCAACTCAGCACCAGCACAGTACCTCTACATCATTAGCACAGAACCACCTCAGCACCAGTGCAGCATCACCTCTCCACCAGTGAAGCATCAACTCAGCATCACTCAGCCCCACCTCAGCACCAGCACAACCCCACCTCAGCAACAATTCAGGACCATTGAAGCACCACTTCAGCATCAACACAGCACCACCTCAGCATCAGCGCACAGCACATACTCAGTACCACCTGAGCACCGGCTCAGCAGCACCATCACCTCAGAATGACTCAGCACCACCACAGCATGGCTCAGCGCCACCTCAATATCACTCAGCATCACCTGAGCACAGCGCAGGGCCATCACCTCAGCATGACTCTGCCCCACCTCAGCATGGCTCAGCACCACCTCAGTATCACTCAGAACCACCTCAGCACAAGCACACCACTGCCTCAGCACCACCTCGGAATCAGTCAGCACCACCTGAGCACCACCTCTGCAGAAGCACACCACCACCTCAGTTTCATTCAGTGCCACCTCAGCACCAGTGCAGCACCACCTCAGCACCATCTGAGCATCAGCGCACCACCATCTGAGCATCAGCGCAGCACCACCTGCGCATCAGCGCAGCTCCACCTCCGCATCAGCACAGAATATCAACATCAGCACAGCACCATCTCCCCTTCAGTGCACCAGCACAACCCCACCTCAGCACCAGAACAGCCCCACCACAGCATCAGTGCAGCTCCACCTCAGCACTAGCATAGCGCCACCTCACAGCAACTCAGCACCATCACAGTACCTCTTCAGCATTAGCACAGAACCACCTCAGCACCAGTGCAGCATCACCTCTGCACCAGTGAAGCACCAACTCAGCATCACTCAGCACCAGCTGAGCACCAGCACAGCACCACTTGAGCACCACCAAAGCATCACCTCAGTATCACTCAGCACCACCTCAGCACCACCTCCGCACAAGCACACCACCACCTCAGCACCACCTCAGTATCAGTCAGCGCCACATCAGCACCAGTGCAGCACCACCTCAGCATGGTCACAGCATCAGTGAAGCACCACATGAGCATTTGCGCAGCACCACCTCAGCATCAGAACAGCAACATCTCAGCATCAGCACAGCACCACCTCCTTATCAGTACACTGTTACCAGTGCAGCACCAACTCAGCATCAGCACAGCACCACCTCAGTATCGGCACAGCACCACCTCTGCATCAGTGCACCACCACCAGCACTGACCCACCTCAGCACCAGCAGAACCCCACCTCAGCAACAATTCAGGACCAATGCAGCACCAACACAGCACCACCTCAGAATTAGAACATCATCACCTCAGCACAACACCAACCCAGTACCACCTGAGCACCAGCGCAGCACCATCACCACAGCATGTCTCATCACACCTCAGCATGATGCAGCACCACCTCAGCATCACTCAGCACCAAATCAATATCACTCAGCATCACCTGAGCACCAGCAGAGCACCATCACCTCAGCATCACTCAGCACCACCTCAAAATCACTCAGCATCACCTGAGCGCCACCACAGAACCACCTCAGCCTCAGCACAGCACCACCTCCTCATTGGTGCACCACCACCAGTTCAACACCACTTCAGCATCAGCACAGCAACCCCTCGACACCAGCACAGCATCACATCAGCACCAGCATGCACCACCTCAACATCAGCGCAGCACCATCTCAGCATCAGCGCAGCACCACCTTCGCACCAGTGTGCCTCCACAATTGCAGCCCCACCTCCGCACCAGCACAGCCCCACTTCAACAGCAATTCAGCACACACACAGAACTAATTCAGCTTCAGTGCAGCACCACCTCAGCATCATTTAAGCATCACTTCAGCACAGCACCAACTCAGCATCACTCAGCGTCACCTGAGCATCAGCTCAGACCCACCTAGCACCAGCGCAGCCCACCTGAGCACCACAGCAGCACTCAGGCCCACCTCAGTATCACTCAGCATCACTTAGGCATAACCTTCGCACTAGCAAAGCATCACCTCAGCACCACCGCTGCATTACTCAGCACAACCTGAGTATCATTCAGTGTCACCTGAGCATCGCCTCTGCACCAGCACACCATTACTCAGCACCACCTCCGTATCACTCAGCACCTTCTCAGTGTGCACTAGGAATCTGGCATCATTTGATTCTCCCCTAGTGTGTATCCGCTGCTTGTGTTGTAATTCAGGTACTATTTCCCAACCTTCACCCTCCTGTTGTTTATGTCCCTCCATAACAAAAACAGCTATAACAAACAAGCCATAGAACAGGCAGGAAGAAGTTGGCAGCATTACAAAGACAAAAAAACTAGAAGTCATTTTTTATGTTAATCATTTTTTTAATTGGTTAGTTCAGTTGTGCATAATGTCTTCTTGGTTATAAATAAGGTAACAAAAATGCTTATAACACTTTTCTATTATAACTTTTCAACATGCTGAAAAGCAGCCACACTGCTTTACAACATAGTTTAAAGACATTGGCAAAAACCCGCTTCCCCTGCTTGGGCGGGTGGACTGGTGTGCACAGCAAGAAAGGCCGATCTACAAGGTCCGGGTTGTCTCTTGAAGCATGGTTGAGTATGGGGGAAGTAGCTGGGACAATTACCTTGCGGCCACGCCCATCGATAAGTCTGTTGGTGTTTCCTTTGTACTAAGATATCATGCAACTTCATGACCTGTACCATGGTTAAATGCTGTATCACTTTCGACTGAACCAATGTGTGTGTCTTGTACTTTCTGTGAAAAACTTCATTAAAGTCTGTTTATCAAAGAAAAAGACACTGGCAAAGCCAATAGCTCTGGCTAAACACTTATAAGGTCCCAAAGGCGAAACCTTTTGGCTATGCTAATGCTTGTTTTCTCTCATACTCTGGTGTCTAGTTCATCACTTTGCCTGTATTTTCCAATCTTTCTCTTCTTTCTCTCTTTCTCTATCTTGCTCTGGGTCAGAGTGATGATGAAGTGCCAGTCCTCAAAAAATGAGTGTTGCTACCCACCAGTACAAGTTAAGCTCTACCCACTGGCTTTCCTAGGGGTTTGGGGCGATGCAGATGGGGCCTGTGCTCACGTGCATGGCTTGGCCTTCACAACCATGTCAGTGGAAGAAACTAACCAAGCCACACACAATCACGGGCACAAGAACCTTTGACTCCAAAGCATTCATTGTTTGAGGCAATAGCAGCTTACAAAATTAATAATGCTTAAATATGGCTTCATATGTATGCGTATATGTGATTCTAGCAATATATCTGTAAAGAAATAGCGTGCAGTCAGTTATGGGTGGGCCCACCTGTTTTATGTTCCCCCTCCTAAGAATCACTCCTAAAGACAAAATTGGCACTGAGTCCATAGGGGCAGATTTACAACTGCTGGTGCATCTCTGCTAATCAGCAGGGATGCGCCAGAACAGTTGCGACACGCCAAACCACCCGTGCCCCACCACTGATGCGCCGCATTTATAATGCAAAAACCACAGTTGATGGACAGAATGCAGAACAATGTCATACATTCACCCCAGTACAGAGATCTGGGCCTAAATCCAATGTTTGACATTGTTCTGCATTCTGTCCATCAACTGTGGTTTTTGCATTTGTCACCCCGAGTGGGATGGGTATGCTCAGACGTGAGTCCCATGCTCTCCACACCACTGGATTCAAGCAAGTCGGGCTGAAGACGGCTGGAATGCCAGAAACCGGTCCTCGGAAGCTTGTTTCCAGTCCAGGGAAGGCATGGCTTGGCAGTTCGGGCTGGACTGTTCCCATGAGGCACAGGGTCAGCCTGATTTGCATATGGCCATGTCTGAACTGGGGTGGTATGGAGTGCAAAAAAAAACATGGATTTAGGCCCAGATCTCTGTACTGGGGTGAATGCATGACATTGTTCTGCATTCTGTCCATCAACTGTGGTTTTTGCATTTATAATGCGGCGCACCGTGACGCACGGAGGGGTAGATGCGTGTCGCATTCCCCAGCGGAAAGGCGGTGCATACCTGGAGTTGCGTTGCTAGCGCGATGCAGCTCCATCAAGGCTCGGGGTGCCCCTGTGTTTAACATGCTGCATCAATCCTTATGCCCTCTTCAAGCAGGCGCAGGGTTTTGACGCAGCATGGCAGTAAAAGTGACTCAGTGAAATCTTATACATTTCACTCCGCCACTTTTCCGAGGCGTTCCTGCGCCGGAACGCCCCCCCCCTTTGTGCCGGAAAGCCCACAAGTGGCGCAGGGCTTTACAACATGATGCATCTCCCAGACGCGTCACGTTGTAAATACCCTACTGCAAGACGCTGGCTTTTCATTGCCGCTGCATCACAAAAGTGATGCAACAGCGACGCAAATGTGCCGTACAGGGCTTGTAAATCTGTACCATGATATCTATTTCAGGGCCAATATTTCACTTGTAATACATGCTGTGTATCATTGATGTACCCTGGTTCTGTGCTAGTCAAGCCCCTAATTCCAATGTTTCATATATCTCCCTCAGATGTAGTACAGGAGAAAAATGATCCTTTAGAAAAATAAATAGCATTTCTCTCTCTCTTGTGTCTGCAGCTGTCCGGGAGCATGAAGAGGACAGGGTCGAAGTCAGCAGCAGCCACACGGACACCACCTCCTCCCACACAGTGTCGGTCAATAACTCCGGAACCTCCGACGGCAGCGGGGACGTCACCAAGTGTGTAAGTATCCTTCCGGTCAATGCAGAGGCTTCCTGCGGGCAGAGGCCGGTGTCAATTGGGCCCAGGGGCTGTGGGCTGACTTAAAGCGGAAGAGAAGTTTCAGATGGAGGAAGCAGGCTGCTTGCCAAGTATTGGCTTAGATTCTGCCATCTGGGCATTGCCCTATTTTTGTAAATGTTTGGCGACGAGAGAACAGGGAAAACGGTCTGCTGCGCAGACTTGGCCCTATCTTTGACATCGAAACAATGGATTGGCCTGTTTACGTAATTTCTCAATATGCATCGACCAACGTAGGCGTAATGATGCGGTCAGTGCCTTGCTGCCTGGCATTGGAAAGACTCGCTGGCTCCTTATTTTGTGACCTGTGGGGTCCTTGTTCTAGAGCATGGGTACTCACAAACTTTCTCTCGGGGGGCAAATTTACAGTGTGGTTTGTGTCCGAGGGCCACACCGTTGGGGGCAGGGTATCTGGGGGAGGGGACGGGGGTAGAGCAACAAAAAAAACTGTGACCATGAAGTTGATCACAGGTCCCTGCAGCGGACGCCTTCGTCCGCTGAGCCACCAGACCCGGCATACACACATATCTCTCTCTCTCTCGTTCTTTCTCTGTCTCTCTCTCTCTCTCTCTTGTTCTTTCTCTCTCTCTCTCTCTCTCTCTCTCTCTCTCTCTCTCTCTCTCTCTCTCTCTCTCTCTCTATCTGTCTCTCTCTCTCTCTCTCCCTCTCCCTCCCTCTTTCTACCTCTCTCTACCTCTCTCTCCCTCTGTCTCTCTGTCTCACTCACTCTAACTGTCTCACTCCCTCTGTCTCACTCACTCTGACTGTCTCAAACTCTCTCTGTCTCCCTCTCACTCACTGTTTCCCTCTCCCTCTCTCTCCTTCCCTCTCCCTCCTTTCCTCTGTCTCCCTCTCTCTCCTTCCCCCTCCCTCACTCAGAGGTCTCCCACACACTGCGGTCTCCCTCACTCTGAGGTCTCCGCCCTCGCTCTGTCTCCCTCCCTCGCTCTCCCTCTGTCTGCTTCTGTCTCCCTCTCTCCCTCTCCCTCGCTCTCCCTCTGTCTGCCTCTGTCTCCCTCGCTCTCCCTCGCTCTGCCTCTGTCTCCCTCCCTCGCTCTCCCTCGCTCTGCCTGCATCCCTCGCTCTGACTCTGTCTGCCTCCCTCTCTCTGCCTCGCTCTCCCTCTGTCTGACTCTGTCTCCCTCCCTTTCCTTCCCTCTACCTCCATCCCTCTTCCTCTGTCACCCTCTTCATTTTACCCTGCCTGTGTGTGCAGCTTCCAGGCATACTTACACTGCCACATCCCAGCACTTCGCAGGTCTTTAAAAGACCATTCACATGTTAATGAGGCTTTTTTCACCTCTTAGCACCCCTGCAGCCCCACTCTGACTATGGCAGGAATCGCACGGCCCCCACAGAGCAGCAGATTCTCTGAGTCACTCTGCCAAGGTGCTTGCTGACACTCTTTTGAAAAAAAAAATTCAAACACGGGTACGATGTCTGCTTGGTCCGCGGACCGCCAGGGAAGGCTTGCCGGGCCGCTGGAGGCCCGCGGGCCGTACTATGAGTACCCGAGTTATAGAGGCTTGCTGGCCTCTTGACCTATGCCCTTAGATGTCTCTCTAGAGCATTGGTTCTCGCAAACATTTTCCAGGGGGCCAAAAAGTTTGCCTGTAGTGTGATCGAGGGTGGCATTGATGGCAGGTGGAGTGTGTGTGTGGGGGGGGGGGGTGTAAGGTGGGCATAAGGGAAGCAAAGCCTGTACATAAAAGGCTGAATTGCACATTGTGAAGCAAGAAATCCTGGGATCAATCCCGGCTTCCCCACTTGACCAAATTGTGTGATCCTAGGCAATTGTTTTATTTCACTTTACTTTCTTTTTCTTTATTATCACATATAAGAGAGCATCGAGCTACAGGGCCTGAGGGTAAGCACTGTAAGAAAGCTTCTCTTGTGTTTTATTTGCTAAACTATAATGTTATCCATGTACAATAGGAACCCTGACAACTCAGATGGTAAACATAGCAACTGACTTGCCTCTTAGTTTACTATTTGCGATGTTGCTAGGGTGGAGGGGAAGCATGCATATTTCTAAATTCATCTTTGCAAACTATCAATTTAAAGATAAAAAAATCTCAATGCACTGATATAATCAAATGTTCCAAGACCAAATGCTTCTGGATGGTAATGAAATGCACTTTTTTAGTTTTGTAAAGACTATCAGATGTTTGCAGTTGCAACATGTCTTTACAAATGGAGGTGTTCATAAAATTAAGTGGTGCAAAACAGCATAATTACTTCCTTTAACTTCAGTTAAGCTGTAAATATTTCTCAATGCTAGTGCTGAGTAAAGAAACAGCAGTCCAGTGCTTCTGATGACCAGGGGGCCGCATGAAAAGGTCAGGAAGGCCGCATGCGGCCCCCGGGCCGTACTTTGAGCATCACTGCACTAGAGGGACCAGACCTTAAGCTGCGCCTGATCCTCTAATGCTCCAAGATTGGATATGGGCAGTTTGTGATTTTTGTATGTTTCTGGAAAACCTCTTTTCATGTTGCATTAATAAGATGTTGAGAACTTGTTTTATCATCTCCATTCCTGCACTCTTGCGGCATTCAGCGACTTGGCTCCATTTGATGGTCGAGGCGCATTAGCCACTGTTTAGGATCTAAAAGAAGTGGAGAAGTGTGGCTCACTGGTTAGAGCACGCAGACCCTGAAGCAAAGGTCAGACCCGGGACCAGGGTTCAATTCCCGACACGGCAGGGTCTTGAGCTTAAATGTCCATGGACTCGATAATTCTCGCTTCGGTGCCTGACCTAATCATGGGTTCATACTCTGCAACTCTGGGCATTAAGCTTGCTTAATCTCCACAACGGCCCCCCCACGGCGGAATGCCTGGCTTTCACCTTGGGGATGCCCTGTAGGGGCTATCTCACAGGGAAAAGCCAGGATGGGTTCCCAAGGCAAGCGCGGAGATACCCCTTCGGGGGTTGATTCAGGCACTATATAAGAAACATAATAATAATAATAAAAGGAGAGAGTGGAATGTTTGGTTTTGCACAGGGTGCACAATCGCAGTGGTGCTGAAGCTGGCAGAGGGCCTGCGCTATTTCCATGGTAGCTGGGGATCTCTAAATACCACTGGGAATAAAGGTCCCTATTTAATTAAGGTTGTGCGGATGCTGGTGAACACAATGATGCAGAAGATGGCACGTGCCCACACTTGCTCTTAGGGGCATCAACAGTGGAAGGGAAACATACACAACATAGGCACTTATTTAATAAAGATTGATGTGGGCACTAATGAAACCCAATATGAGGCAAAATACTGCATCTGTTTACTAGCCATTTTTGGCCCACAGGATTCACCAGGGGCCTCATTTATGAGAAATGACGCATCGCTGCGTGAAAGCAGCGATGCGTCACTTCTCAGTGCGTACTCCTTGCGACATTCCTGATGCGTCATATTTAATGTATAACGCATCATGTCGCAAGGAGTTACGGATACGTCAGTATTTCTGACGTATCTGTAAGCGCAAAAGTGACGCATTGCTGGAGTGTGTCACAAAAGTGACGCAACTCCTGCAATGCGTCCTTTCACATGGGGCAAGCCCCATGTGAAAGGGCCTGCATCAGTCTTACGCCTGCTGTGAGGCAGGCGCAAGATTTTGACGCAACTGCGTCCTAAAAGTGACGCAGAGAAATCTCATAGATTTCACTGCATCACTTCTACGACCCTTCCTTGCGTCAATACGCCCACCTTGCATACATTATACCTGGCGCAGGTATAATGTGGCGCAGGGGTTTACAAAGTGACACATCTACCTAGATGCGTTACTTTGTAAATATGGCGCAACGAGGCACAATTTTTACGCCACTGGTGCGTCACAAAAAGTGACGCACCGGCGGCGTAAAAGTGACGCACAGCCTCATAAATGAGGCCCAGGTCTTTATGATGGCTAGTAAATTGACAATGTATTTTGCCTCACATTGCACAAAATAGAAGTCTGTGGAGTAGATTCACAAGAGCATTTCTGAGTATAGGAAATAGTTCTAGAGAACCATTCTTCTACGTACTGATATATACATTTGTGAATCAGTCCTCAAACTTTCAACTCCCTATTAGTAAGAGTGAAAACAGCGCAAAGTCCTTTCGATTTGCTCTAGTTATATAGGAATCTTCCCAGAATATACCAATTTTATTCTCCTGTTAAATGTTGTGGAGCTAATTCACACAGACATGTAAGTGCAGTGCTTAATTTGAGCCAGTTGTTGCCGGTGGAGGCCACCAGCACTTATTTTTCCACATCTGAGGTTTACCGAGTGCAAGAGAGGGAAAAACACAAAGATTGGAAAGATGGAGGAAGAGAAAGACAGCAAAACCATCAAAAACGGAGAAAGCAGGAACCTGCAAGAGTGAGATAAAGGGGCAGAGAGTGTCCATGTAGGTCTATAAAGGCATGAGCTGGATTTAGAGCTACCAGCCTTTATATATGACCCACCAATGTTTTAGTGCCATTCCTGTAGGCTTCCGAGCAGAACTTCGGGCACCAGCATTTTTTCTTTCAGAAGCTAAACACTGTGTAAGAGTACGTAAAAGAATACTACTTTACATACGGTAAAATGTCTTTAGGCTAGGCTCCCTATTTTCCTTATATATTTACATTTTTATTTCCATGCAGTCTGGAAAAAGCCGCAACATCAGCGTCAGGTCTACAAACCCAGAGCCTCCAGGAAGTGATTCCATTCTTCGGCGTCACATGGAATATGCCACCCCACGCAGGTAGGACACCGCAAAGGGAACAGAGCACCTAAATCACAGGCATGACTTATATGTGTGGTTCATCAGAAGGGCAGTCTCGACCCAAGGTTCAACTTACAGGTTATAAACAAGAGAGCAATTACTCCATTCAAAGACTGTGAAAAAAGCTACATGATGAAGCCAGGGTCTCTAAAATGGTTGGGTGATCAATGGACTGTACTGGTCTCAATGAATATGGGATGGTACTGTACTGTATTCAGGGCCGGACTGGGAACCAAAACCGGCCCAGGCAAAGTGCTCGGCTGGCCCCCCCTCCCCACTCGGGGGGGTTGGAGGTGCCGCCGAGTGCTTTGCTAGGGCCCTGCAACAAAATCGGCCCCCAGAGGATCAAAACCGGCCCCCACCCTTGCGGCGCACCGGGGGATTGCCCGGTGCCCACTATGGCCAGTCTGGGCCTGACTGTATTCTACTGATATCAGTATAGTACTTTCAGCGACCCTCTCCGAGGCATAACATGGATTCTCAGTGCTATGCTTTGTTTATTTATTTATTGAATTTATATGGCGCAACAGCTACCCAGAGGGTTTCCCAGCGCCTTCGATCTGCACTCAATTAGGAAGGGACACTAGACTGTTGAATCCAGTAAGGGCTTACTGATTGAATAACCAGGTCTTGATGCCTTTTCAGAATTTTATATAGCTCGGTTCCAGCCACAGTGGAAGAGGGAGCGAATTCCATAAGGCCGGAGCCAGCTGAGCGAAAGAGCAGCCGTCCATTCGCACTCGTTTTTATTATTTATATAGCACTTAATTTTCCTGATAAGGTTGTGAAGTATTCCAGTTTGTACTGTATTCCACAGTACTCTTCGGAGTCTGTGGTTGAAAGGTTGTTGTTTGTAGAGTGGCCTGTATGGAACATGTTGGTAAGGCACATGCGATTCGATCAATGTAGTGGAAGCATGCTGCACCTGCGCATGAGCGTGAGATATGCAACGTGTGTAGGAAACAGAGGCAGTTTTACATGCAGGTACATGTCATCTACAGATTGGACATGTATGCTAAAAGCGCTGTTCACAGTGCTTAATGTAAGCCGGTGGTTTCCGGTGCTCGACACTGGTACCAAATTGCCAGCACCGGGGCTTATGACAGCCTGCCACATAATGGTGCTGTCTGGCTAATTTAGTTATGAGCACAAACACAGCTGTTTATTAGCTCTGTTTACATTTACAATGACTAATACCTCCTTCCTAGGCCATTCTTATACCTCTGGGGGCCTGGAATAGTGTGAATTGTCACCCTTATAAGAGTGTGATGGTTAGTAGCTGTGTTTGTACTGTCATTGGCAGTTGGCAGGGACAATGTGTGGTGCAAGCGGCAGTGGTCTTCCGACGAGAGCCCCGGCATTAATTCTTTTAACAAATTAAGCAATGAGTCTGTTCATGTGTATTGGTGGAGTGTGGTGGTATATATGGATTCTTCCCAGCAGTGTTTACACCCTACTTATTAGAAGTACCATTAAACCATCAGGCAGTTTAATAATTAATACAGTAGGAGATACAAAAAGACTACCCCTCCAGCAGATATTGTTGAGCAAAGTAGGAGAATATATGAAGTCAAACTGACTGAGGACTGTTCGGCCTTGTTAAGCCATATTAGACCATAGCTAATAAATAAAAGACTTAGATCCGCCCTAACAAAGGCAAATTTCTTTTTACTCTCCCCAGGTTAAATTAATTTCCAGTGAGTGCTGGTGACTAAGGTTCCTGTTGAGAGCTTGGCAGATACAGAACATTCGTTACATAGCAGCAGACACCCCATCCGCCATATTTACAGTGTTGTTAGAAATGGCGATATCCGGTTGGCTAAGGCTTACGCCAAAGCCAGGCAGAAACCACCATTCTAAGTCAGGGTAAGGAAGTCACCCGCCAAAATAACCCCTGCTCACCCCCTTGGTAGCTTGGCACGAGCAGTCAGGCTTATCCCGGAGGCAAGGTGTAAAGCGCTTGCGTGCGCACCCAACAACACCAAAGGCCCACCACAAAGGAAACTCCACACAAGGTTATATATAAAAATAGCCTTTGAATTATACCAAGCACATTAGGTAATAAATACACACTTTACAATGTGCCATAGGCACGGGCAGAATTTACAGGGGATTATATATACAGGACAGGGCCACAGGGACCACAGTCAGGAATAAGTACTTTTAGAACTAGCACTTGGTAGAATTAGCACTTTGTAGGAATAACGCTTAGAACATAGAACATATAATAACTAAAGCACCAATAACAAATGTAGCATGCAACCAGTAACCACTGGTAAGAGGTAAGTACCACCTACGCAACCCTAATCACCTCAGGAAAATATCACGCAGGGAACCATGAACTCACTAGTATAACTATACTAGGAAAAACAACCTCCTAAGCATAAACATACATTTTAAAGGTGTAGGTAAGAAGGCATTACAAAAAAGCAGGTAGTCACAAATTGTGCAGAGATCACAAAGGGCCAAAAACATGTACTCCACGCAAGGGCACAACACCAGAACTGTCCCCCAGGCCAACTGGCCTCTCAGGGGCTGAAACGCCCTGTGTCCAGAAAAGTCAGGGAAGGCTGCGCAGGCAGCCAAAGAAGGTTGTGCAAGGGTTCCTTGGGGGGCCTAAACATAGCAGCGGCCCACCAAGTGCTGGGCAGCTGTTGGACTGCGTATGGGCACCAGCGTGCCTTCTGAGCCTCCTCTGTGAGCTCCCAAATGACAAAGATACCCCTGACGATGCTCGTGCCTCCTAGGCTGTGAGGGAACAACTGGGGGCCTCCAGAGCATCAGGGGCTCGAAATAACTGTGCCCCAGGATCGTTGGAGTCCCCCTCTGGGGACTCGAAATACAAAAATGCCCCCTGAGCCTTGGGGGCTCTAAATAACAAAAATGTCCCCTGAGCCTCGTGGGCTCTAAATAAACAAACTGCACTCACTGTTGGCGGGGCAGGTACCGACAATGTACCTCGGGCCCCACCTCCGTCTTAGCTCGCAGTTTGCCGGCAGCTCCTCTTTCACCCGGTCCCTCTTCTGGGACCGGGCAGGAGTTCACCGAGTTGCTGGCGAGGCTCTTGCCGCGTCGGGTGGAGGCAGGGTGGGCTCCCGTCCTCCTGCTGCACTCTCCCCTCGGTATCTGGAGGAACTTGGGGGGTGATTACGATGGCGCCCGCAGCCTGTAGGTGGCTGTTTCACTGTCATCTCAAAGCACTTCTCCACCTGCCATATTACGATGGCAGGCGGTGTGCTAGCAGACACAAAATCCGTCTGCCAAGGGTCCGCCACAGGAAATCATTACGATTGCTTGGTGGACCCACCAAGCATCTCTAAAATGGTGGGGATGCCTAGCAGGCACCGTCCCCCAGATTAGGATGCTGCATCCCCGCCAGCCTGTGTATGGTGGTTCAACTGCCATTCACAGTCTACCGGGGACTGCCTTTGGGGCCTGTTGAGGGCCCCCCTTGTCTTGGGGAGGAAGGTGTGCACTGGGGGTCCAGGTGGCAGGCACCGCATGGTGTCTGCCACGTAGTTCAGGGAAATGCAAACAGTGCATTTCGGACATTGTGGCGGGTGCTGCAGCCAGCAGCACCCGCCGCAATGTCAGAGATACACAATGTGACCGCCACGGTGGTGGTTACATCGTAATCTCATGTGCAGGACTGCCGTATTACAGTTGGCCGGTCCCATGACCCGGTATGATGGCGGACAGACGGAAGTCCGTCCGCCATCGCAATGAGCCCCTTGGTTTTTTCTGAACAGTTGTATACAAATTGAACACCGTGTGCAGGATAGGTTATGGTTCATAGTGAACATGACCTCGGCTACCCATGAAAATATGATGTAGGGTCAATGCTGCACATAAAACAAGCTTGCTTTACCTATGCGGGTTATATGTATGATAGCAGTAGTGATGCTTCACATTATTCTGAGCTATTTTGCACTTAAACTGTCATAGCTCTAATGCTATACCGGTTTATAGAGCAATGTGTACAAATGAAGTATGGATAATATCATCAGTGATGTCATCAATTATGTCATTTGTGATGTCATGAGTGATGTCATAAATTATGTCATAGGATATGTCATGAGTGATGTAATATGTGAGATCATAAGAAGTGCATGGCGGGGTGCAAGTTATAGTTATCTGTTCGAAGTATAACTGAAGACTTTCTGTGTTTTTTGTAGTTCAAAATGTTAATATTATCACTGGCATATTCACCTAACTATAATGGTACTTTAACCTTTGTTTATTGCGGGGAAATTATAAGTTTTTTTTTAAGCACAAACAGATCTATTTATCAGACCTAACTATAACATCTCTTTATCCATAGTTGTTAACTTTGAATTTCTAGTTTTTTTTAATGTAATCTCAAATTTTACTACTATATGTAAAGTCAACACCTGCAGCGCTCGGCCTTCGCTCATGTGCAGCGAAGGGTTGGGCACAGGGCCTGACCACAGTCCAGGCCCTGCGGCAAACCCTTCACCACAGGCAGACAACACCACGCTGCTCATAGCCTTTGCCCAGGCCCTGTGGCCACCCTACCCGAAAGCAGCCAACCTCCCTACAGACAGCCAACCTGACACTGCGCACAGCGGTTTGTCACATGCAGAGTGGGATTGGCCACAGGGCCTGCCAGCTGTGTCCGACTTCCCAAAGGCATCCAACAGCATGCTGCACAGACTCTTCAGTGCCGTGGGTGTTTGCCACAGGGCTTGACCTGTTGCCAGGCTCTGTTGCCAAACCTCTAGCAGGCTGCTTACCCCACACCATGCACAGCCTTTGGCGTGCACAGTAGAGAGTTGGCCTTCGGGCCCTGACGACCGCAACCCCTGGAGCAAAACATATATATTAAGGAGAAGGGTGGGCAGCCTCCTCCTCGACCCCTAATTGGCCCTGGGGAGCCCAGCCCCGGGCCAGTTTATTAAAAAAGGAAGCGGGGCGGTGTGGCCTCCCTCCCAAAGACTTAAAGGGCCCTGGGAGCAAATACAATAAAACAGGGGAGGAGGGTGTGCAACCCACTCCCCAGCCTTTATAGGCCCAGGGTACCCCATCCCTGGAGCTGTTCATTCTATTAAAAGAAGAAAATGGCTGGGTGACCTCCCTTCCCGAGCTTTCTCGGGCGCCGGGGCCCCCAACCTCCCAGGGTCATCCACTTTTAAAAAGGGAGGGGGCCACGCAGCCTCCCTCCATGAGCCTCATTTAGCCCCAAGGAACCTATCCCCCAAGACTGTCTGTTTTTTTAAAGGATTTTGTTTTTTTAAACAGGAGCTACGAAATTGCTCCAGTCAGTTGGGAGCAGACTTGTATTCTGTTTCCCTGCCCATACTGATGCAGGCAGGGAAACAGAGCACATATTGCGCAAGCCTGGGACGCAGATGGGAATCAATAATTTTGGAATATCTTTATTAATAGCTTCCTAGTGTCATTTCGATTGTTCAAACCCCAAGGCCCCCATTAATGTCTGTCTACGCTTGCCAAATAGTGGGACTCATTCAACCGTGTTTTTTAAACTAACTATTAAATGCTAGGCTGGTGGCAAAATGCCTCCTCGAGCAACCTTAACTTTTCCCCACATGAATAGCCTACAAGATGACTTGTGAGATGTAGGAATGTTAACCCCTTGGCTGCTGGGGAAAATTTCCTGCTGTGCTGAGGGGCGGCACGCACAGCGCCCCGGTGCTCATGACGAGCTCAGCTCGTCATGAGCTACAGTGCTCCTGTGCTCATGACGGGCTGAGCTTGTCACGTCCACACCCGTTTTAATAGAACGTTCAGCACAGCAGGGGAATTATCCCAGCATGCGAGCGTTCTAATGGCCATGACGAGCTCAGCTCGTCATGAGCACCGGAGCACTGTAGCTCATGACGAGCTGAGCTCGTCATGGGCATGCAAGAGGTTAAAACACACCCCCAAAACGTCATTGTGCATTTTCTCTCAAGCTTCTCAAATGTATCAAACGCCCCTGATCTGTATGAATGAGCTAGCTTGCGAAACCCTTTTTCGTCCTTTTTCCGCGCGACTGTTATTATCTCTTGTTGGAGCCTCAGAGTTCTCAATAGTGGTAAAATGGACTTATCCCGTTTTGATTTTAGATCTTTTTAGTGATAAAGTGTACCCCTGAGTGGAGGATCTTCTCATCATATTCAAGATTTAAATTTCATGAAATATGTTGGCAGGTTGAAGTTTGCACCATAGGCCTGAAGACCAACTTGTTGCATCACTTCTGACACACAAGTTATGTTAAACTGATTCATCTCAGTGATTCCAATTTGAACAGCATGTGCAAATACTTACACATAAAAATGTCAAAATCAAGAAGAGCTCACGTCCCATTTTCAAAAAGGAAGCAGAGTTTTTTGGAATCTTGGACGTTTCCCAAAAATATGTTATGCAATTCAGTTGTTGAAAGAAGCCCTACTCCAAATGGAAGAGACTGAAGTAGACACTTGGAATCTATACCTTTGCCAATATTCTGAAATATAATAGACATTGAATCACTCACAGGGTTGGGAAGACATATAAAGTATGGGAGACTGGGATCATGCAGGTACCACACTGACCAGGACAGATTTCACTTGGCATCCCCATTTCCAGGTAAGGCTGAGCGCTTCCATGGTTACTTTTAGTTTGCACTCATTTATTCCCATGTGCACCTTGTTGTTTTCTGCCTTTCTGATTCCCCATGACAATAGCTTCCTCTTAGTTTACCTCATTGTTCATTGGTCCTTGTGATTGCAACCCAAGATCACCCGTCGAGATCAGGCATACTTCTCTATATCTTTCCTAATTTTCATTCACTGCCTACCCATACCTTCCCAATGCAGATTCTTCGTTTTAGGTCTTGCATACTAGACCATGCATGCGCTGTCGGTTGAAAAATCTATTGTCATCTTAAAGTGAGTTTAGAGCCCACCCTTTGCTTAATACTGGTTGGTCTCGTAGTCATTCTCTTTTGCTTGCTTCTTATTTGTCAACTTGAGTGACCTTTATTTCACCTTCATGTGTTTGTCACTCCCCAAGGTTATCACTCATTCCTTCCATGCTCACCTTTTTGATGCTACAGTTTTTTTTCAGCACTCCTCCTGAGTGCATGAGTTTTCCAGCAGTATCCCTCAAGTACTCTCCTTCTCTGCTGCACTCATGCTGCTCTTTCCCTGTCTGTGTTTTTCCCCGTCCCCATGTGCACTCGCCTTCATCTGCTTCTCCTCCCATGGGTTGCTTTTTTGCACATACGCTTCCCCTGCGAAAGCTCTACATTGCTCTCTCTCTGGTCTGTTGGTTTCCAGCTCCATGTTCCTCTCTCTCTGTTTGTGTCCTTTCCCTCACCCTCTGTGTTGCTTCCTCACCAGCTTCCTGCATGTTGCTTCCGCCTGCCTCCAATGCTGATTCCTCCACTCTGCTGCTGCTTCACCACCTCTCCCTCTGCGATCACAACCCACATCTGTGTTGCTTCCCCCACTCATGTTGCATCCCCATACGCTCATGCTACTTTTTTTTTTTAATTCACTGATCCAAATAGTTTCTTTAAACAAAAAGCCAAAAAACACTTGTTTTAATTTGCAGGTGTGAGCACATTTGGTGCGTGCATTTATTAAACAACTTTTTTTCTCTTATTTTAACCATGCTGCAGGGCATTGGGAATGCCGCGCTGAATGACTAAAAAGAATAGGCGAGACCTATAGGCTTGGCCAATGCTTGTTGTGTTTTGCTCACTTATTGGTTTCTGGACTCCTTCTTTAATGCACATGTGTTTAAAGTGCCTGTTCCTCATGCTCCATGTGCTGTGTCCCAGTTTTTCTGAGTTGTGCGTCTGCCCTATGCCCCAAAATTGTCGAAAAAACCTCCTCTTGCTGTGTAAAGTGCCTTTGCATTATCTTCTTTTAATAGACATCTGAGAGAACTTCTCCTGGCGCCATATAAGCAAAGCTGACCCCTTGCTGTTGATCACTTTGTTTTGTTCTGTTCAGTGCTTTCCATAAAAACGCTATAAGAAAGAGTAAATACTTTACCAACCCACTAAATGGTCACTTGCTTGGACGCCTGTTGAGGCGCACATTAAAGGCAGCCACGTATAATGCAGCAATACTTACACAAGAACATTAGCATTACAGTATAATCACATTTCCAATACAGTAGTTATTGTTAAAAAAAAATCCCATCGCTATTTAACTCCCCAGGCACAGACATTGCTCTGGCAGTCATGAAAGGCAACGTGGGGCGACGCTCAAAAGAAGACTTATTTTATGTATTTTTTTTTCTTTAAAAAAAATATATAAACAGAAAAGAAACACCATGTGTCCTGTCTGTTTACATCTGAAAAATGACAGTATTTACACCAGCCAGGAATTCACAAAGGGTTTCCTGGCAGGCTTAACTGCTTTTGTGACTTACATTTCCCAGGAGTGCAGATAAAGCCATAGTGGTAAGTCCTGGCAAGGGCTGGGAGGCGAGTGAAGAAACTAGGGCAATTTTTGGTATTCTCAAAAACTCCTGTCGTTACAACCCTGAAAATAGTCATAGGTGTACTAGCTCTTCTTCCCAGATGGACTGGGGGACAGATCACCCCAAGGTTTACTGAGCGTGTAGAGGAAGGGATTTCTTCACAGGGAAAAATAATACATAAAAAAACCAAAAACAAAGGGGCATATTACCAACGATTAGCGATATTTATCGCTAACTAGGCTTAGCAACAATTTTTTTATCGCTAAGCATCGCCTGAAATTATCGCTGAGATAACGTGCTATTAGCTACAATTATCTCCAAAGCGATAATTTTTCCGGCGATAGCGTGAATATCGCTGAGAATACAGTGATATTCACGCATTAGCGACTAAATGTTCTTAGCCATGTTATCCACCTCCCATTGAATAACATGGCTAAGAACTGGTCTGGGCAGGTGTTAGTTTTTGGCGATATTCGCGCTTAGCGCGAATATTGCCATCGCTATGCCTGCCTTGCAAATAGGCGTTAGCGACTGCTTTCAGTCGCTAACGGGTTGGAAACGCCCACTTTGCATGTCATTAGCGATAATTATCGCTACCATGCAAAGCGGGCCCCACACCGCTGGCTATCGCCTACAAGCTATCGCTAACTGCTGTTAGCGACAGCTTGCTAATAGGGCGATAGAATTTTCGCCGCTTAATGGCCAAAAACGGCTGCTAAAGCGGCGAAAATTGCCTATTGCCCCCCTTGATATTTTTGCCCCAAAATGTGCATTTACACAGCGGGCTTCATTACTCATGTGTTTCTATCAGTGGCAGCTCCTCTGCTATGGCGTCACCCTTTCCCCTGCCAGCAGCCTCAAAAGGTGAAAAATAAAATGAAAATAAAACAGGTTTATTATCATTTTTTTATTTTCAAGTTCTAAGGGTCGAGTCTTGGGGGCGGGGCCATCGTGGGGCCACTCACAGAGGGGGAGTGGCGGGCACTGCTGTCAGTGCGCATGCAGCCGCTGCCGGTAGTGGGAGCACCGGCCGGCCAGGCGGTGACGTGGGGACGGGGAGGGGCAGGGTGGGGGTTATTAATGTATGGATTACAGACCTTAACAGGTAAGTAAACATATATATAAATAAGACGAATTGCGTTGAGTGCACTGCATTACCAAATGTGATGCAGTGCGTGCAGGGGAGTCTGGGAGCCCGTGCTGCAGTGGAGCCAGAGAGGAGCAAAAGAGTGGCGATGCAGCAGGTAACTTACTTTTGTTTGTTTGTTTTTAGGTCTCGTGGCATTGAACCGCGCAAAGCGCTGTTTCACCAGAGATCTATTGTTAGGGATTCTGCTTTCCAGGAGAGGGGACAGGAGCTGGCCGCGCACTCGGAATTGAGCGGGCCACGCGCACGTGAACGCGCTCGCTGTGGCCAGCTCCTGTCTCCTCTCCTGGAAAGCTGCCACACAGCCACACCTCCCCCTGCCTGCATGTGCGTTAAACAGAGACACACACACACAAGCGCACCTAGGCACACGCACACACACATACAGAGACCCCCGCCCACCCCCCGCCGCACACACAGAGACACACACACAAGCGCACCTACACACACGCACACACACATACAGAGCCCCCCCACACACGAGCGCGTACACACACACACACAAGCGCACCCCCCCCACATGAAAGGCCCACTTACCGCCACTCCGGATTTCAGCCGCCACCGCGGGGCTCTCCCTCGGGCATGGGAGCCCTGCATCACCAGCACTGCTTCTCTCCGTGGGCGCGTGCGCGGGCTTCTGAAGACGGAAGTCCCGCCCCACGGAAGGTTTTGGTTTCGCTCACGGCTTGTTCTTCTAGGAGCCTTCCAGCAAGAAGCTGACGAAGACGGACCAGGCTCATGATAAACATACTCCGGCTTTTTTTTGTGATGGTGTGAAGTTTGGACTTTGCTTTAATTTCATATATATTCCGATGTGTCCACTCGTCCTGCTTGTTCTTTGGCCGACATCTAGCTTTCCTTGTCGTTGCTTGTTCTTTTCTTTTTCGGATTAGGTGTGTGTGAGCCATTCTGAATGTCACATGCTTTAAATTTTTTACCGAATTTCAGGCCGAGCGTATGTTGAAAACTTACGTTTTTTGCTATTTATTTACTTTTATTGGTTTGAGTCACTACGCATATTGCTGGGGGGAGTTTCTAGTCTGCACAGTTTCCATTACTTCTGTTGTTCTGTGGTGTAAAGAAGTGCTTTTGAAGCAAGACCCTGCATTGATTTCTCAGTGATGTCTGAGAGACACAGGAATACATTCGCGGATACAATGCTCAGGCGGCTTCCAACATATTTGCTGTTATTTGGGGCGCGGTGAGCGGGTGCGCTGTCTCGGCCTCGTACAGGTGCTGTGTCCCCCGGTGATCATACTTCACGCCGCTGAACTGAACCGAAGAAAAATGCACCGCTGCCCAAATTTGGCAGTTCTGGGGGCAATCACCACAGCTGGACCTCTACAATCCGATGGGCCCCTTCATCTTGCAACGCGGTCGCCTCTTTGGTCTTTAAATACGGGCTCCCACTACTCCACAGGGCCTACAGTCGCTGGCAGCTTTCAGCGATGATGACCTGTCATCAATAGCCGCCGCGGAGCAGGGAAAATACGGGCCAGCGCCGGAGCAATAGACCCACATGTCCGACTCCATGCGCTGCTTGTCTCGCCCCGATACCCTCTATTTTGGCAATAATGTGATCTCCTGTATTTCTTGATGCTCCTCTATCCATTCCTGGCAGTCTCAATATTGTGCCTCCTCCAGTTTATCCTATGGTGTTTGTTTGCCACCATGAAAGGCTCACCGAGCACAGAAGGATGAAAGTCTGACTCAAGCCAGTCGGGATTAAAACTCGTGGCGTGCAGTTGTGATATTTAGATGTTGAAAACGTGATGGTATTGACACCTTAGGATTTCCCCCATTTTTAAAATTCATTTCATGTAAATACCCACAAAAAAGTCAGTTTATACTGACTTTTTTTTTTGATGCACATAAGTACACGAAAATGCCTGCACACTCTCGCAGAAGATCTGAACAGCGTCTTTCAGCACACGAGGGACATTTTTGCCGGATGGACAGATGTCAAGGAGGTAGGCCGTAGCCACAAAAGTGGTTCCCATTGTCCAATGTCGGAAATATGTTAAGGAAGCAGACGGGTCGTTGTTTTTTAATTTTTTTATTTACATGCTTAATAATGGCTGGCCCGCTTAATGAGACACACAGCTCACCCAACTCGAAACAAGCATTTCCAATGCAATAGATCTCGCATTTATGCAAGTTTGAGCTGTTGCCATTGTAAATGACAATGCCTTTTATTTATGTATTGGTTTTTAAATTTTAAATAAAAAGCATGGACAATTACAATGCCAATAGCTAAAACTTGTCATTCCTTTCCTCCACATATTGTTGTCACTTAGCGCCCAAAGGCGGATTTAGGACTTATGCAAGCTATATTAGCACACCAAGTAACATCATATTGTCCCTTCTCGCCATGCTATGCACCACCAGGTGTTCATTTATACACCAATTCAAAGTTTGAAAAAAAATTGATGCAACGCATTGTCACACACAATGCCAGTAATTCAAACTTTAATGCTGCGAGACCTATTGCATTGTAAATGCTTGTCCTATTTTCTCGTCGCCCATCCCGCTACTCTGCCCTGCACTAGCTTCAACTGGTTTTTATTCTATATAAAATTGCTTATAGCTAGACTAGGATCCCTTAAAAGATGTCCCATGACATCTCCATTAGTAGGTCTGTATATTGAGTCTGGGCCAGCTTTGCAGGTGAGCAACACTGGGAATAGTTGTGAATTCTCGAAAGTAGAAAATCTGCTCTCGATCGTACAAGTGGTTTTACATGCGCAGATCTACTACTTTTTTAATGAAGTGGCCCCACATTTCAAGGGCACCTAGAAGCCCGCTCTAGAGCTGTGGCTCCTAGTCGTGCAGATGACCTCGTTCCTGTAATATATGCTTGTGTATCTGTCAATGTTCTATCACATCAGAGAGTGTCTTTAACCCCTTCACTGTGGCGGCTATTCCGAGTGGCGGGCGCATGCTGGTGACGGAACCGCTCCGTCACCAGCGTCGGTTGCGCTGCGCTCATGACAGAGCGGTTCCGTCACGGCCCCGCCCGCTCAATAGAATGCTCAGAGCAGGCTCGGAATCCGCGCCGTGCAGGCGTGCCGAGTGGACCGTGACGGAACCCCTCCCTCATCAGCACAGCGCGACCGCGTCTGATGACGGAGCGGTTCCGTCATCAGCAGGGGAGGGGTTAAAATGTAATAACAGTACATTTGATTTGCTAACACAGTGATGCTTGACAGTTCGCTTTCAAGCAAGAGCAGTAGAATTGCTAATATTTTCTCACTTTTTGTGCAGCCTAACCGAAGAGGACAACACCAGCACGTATTGTGATGGCTTGGAGTTTGATGGTATGTTGGTTTCCAGCTTGTCTTTTGCTGTCTGATGTCAGTAATCTTAGGAGTAAATAGAAGTGTGATGCATTCATTTCTTTATAAAGTTTTATATAGCGCGAACAAGAACCTGAAGGATATCAGAGGGCTTTACAATAGGATGAAGGAAGTACATAAATACACAATTGCCAACAAGTAGAGGTAAAAAAAAGACAAAACAGGCTTAATCGCAGATTCCATGAGGCTGCGTGTGTTCTCTCTAGATATTCATTCACCCTGAAGGCCTAGATTTAGTAAGTATGGTGGACACTCGCGTGGCCATGAGAATTTCGCAATTTTTTAATGGCAAGTAACTCAACGTAATGTTTTGTGTTTATTTGTACTATGTAAACGCCTACGAATTTTTTTCTCTTATTTACAGTGAGGAGTTCTAACATAGCCATTCTAGTACCACACTTGAGAAATATAAACACAGTGATGTATATTATACCATAGCGATAAGCAGGGCTACATTTTAATGATGCTATTTTCGAAATTTACAAATTTGTCACTTTGCAAGCTTCACGTAATTTCGCACGATGTGAATTTTTTACTTGCTGGAAACTGGTTGAAACATGTCCCCTGCCATCCCAGATAAGGCATTTAAGCAAAATATGCCCTAACATGAAGCTTTAATGCACGTTACTGGCAAATTATATTTTGTCTTATTCATGTAAGTTTGCATAATTTTGTCAATTTTGCAAAACAAGATTTATGCAATTTTTCCACATTTCTACTAGCACAGCATAAGTTAGCATGATAAGGCATAAACGTGCATTGTACCATAACAAATAGCACTGCGTAGAATAGCGTAGCAGAGTATTGTGCCTGGTGGCATAATATTACATAAAATAGCCTAGTATTACATGTAAAATAACATAGCACAGCAGCAAAACATAGACTAGCATAGCTGAATATGCCAGAGATTAATGTTGCATTACATGTCATACTGTAAATAGTTTGTTATAGCACAGCATTTAATGCAACATAACCACAGTAGAACATAACAGAGCACAAAATAAAATTAGAATGCAATGACCAGAAAATTGATCGTAAAAAGAGAAAGTTGCCGAATAAATTCAATTTTTAAAATCTCTTCACTTTTAAGGCTTCCAAGCACCATGCCTGGAACACCCCCTTGATAAAAAAAAGAATGTAAAGCAGCGCAAAGTGAAACTTTGTTTTTCTTTTTTGATGGTTTCCAAATGCAACCTTGTGTTACTTTGTGATACTATCCAATGCAAATCCTCAGGCCTTCCTGGAAAAAAAATCATGGCCTGTGGTCGGGTGATGTCACTTCCTGTGATGTCATTAAAGTGAACCGGTATGTAATGTCACTTCCGTCACCCCTGGTGTTTTGGTGAATCGCTGTCTGCCTTGTTTATAAGGCTTTATATGATGTTCGGTCCTCTGTTGTAACAAGACTTTTTCTGTGGCATCAGCACAGAGATTCTTTTGTGCTTCAATATGTCACTATCTGCTGCGGGGTTGTCTCTATATTCACTGCTAAACATTAAAATGTCCTACCTCTAAAACTAAAAAGCATTAACAATATTCCTAATTTTACCAAACTCTTGAAAACGTGGCTTTTCCCTGTCACTGTATAGGCGTGGTGCTATGCATCCTGGTACTCCTGTTTCATCTGCAACCTGAAAGCCAGCACAAAGAAACCGTCTGGTGATTGCAAGCGCTTTTTTAAAAAAAAATCCCAAAATAAAGAAATATTCTCTACCTGGATACTTACCGCCTGATTCATCATGCTCCGTTTTGCGAGGCCCTAATAGCGATTCATAGCGAATCACTATTAAGGACTCGCAAAACGGTATTCATGTAGGAATATGCAATAAAAATGCGATTCCTTACAATTCCTTATTTGCGATTAGCTAATTGCTAATCGCAAATAAGGAATAACTCGCCATTCATTCCTATGGGCCAAAAGGCCCATAGGAATGAATGGGGAGTATTCCTTATTTGCGATTAGCAATTAGCTAATCGCAAATAAGATTGCGATTTGAAGGGTGCCAGGGGTGTCCACAGGACACCCTGTAGCACCCCTCAAATGAAATTTCACACAGGTGTTGCACACACACATGTCCAAAGGACATAGGACATGTGTGTGCGCAACATGCAACTTAGAAAAATGCATTTAAAAGCATTTTTCTAAGTTTTTGCTATTTACCGAGAGGTCTGACCTCTCGGTAAATAGCGGCCCGAAATTGCGAATTAGCAATTTAAAAATGGTTGATGAATTTCATTTAAGGAATCTCAAATAGAGATTCCTTAAATGTAATTCCTCGCAATTTAGCGAATTAGCAATTACCGATTTTTGCATTTGGGATGATGAATCCCAAATGCAAAAATAGCGCTCGCAAAGGGCCAGATTCTCAGAATCTGACCCTTTGCGAGCCGATTTCAGCTTGATGAATCAGGCTGTTAGTCATTTGAAACATTGGTTTGTCTCGCTTTTCCAAGCGCCTTGAGGCGTTAGTGAAGCGCTCTGCCCATAAATATCCTCATTGGCGAATGATACAACGCCGCTCAGGGTTGGTTAACAATAAACGTGCTGTTCAGCGTAGATATAGCACCAAGCATATCAACTCTTTTCTCTTCTGTTCTGTGGAAGATTATTTCCAGATTCCATGCTAATGAATTTTGTTTCTCTCCCACTGAGCTGACACATATTGCATGCTAACAGTGGGTTGCTAACTGCAGTTATAATGTGTCAGAAAAAGAATTGTGCGGGTTCTTTATCTGTTTAAATTAACTTTTCCCAAGGTTTAATTCACAGAATAATACATTATGGAAAACAGTCCCGTTGGAAGCGTATGAAAGAAAGAAAAAGATATGTGGCAATCCCTTTCTGCCTGTCTAATGTATGTTTCTTTAAATATTCTCAGGTCCCTATGGCTCCAGAGGTACAGTCAGTCTTGGTGCACCCATAGCTGGATGTATGTAATCCTTTACAGGTACATGCATCAATAATTTTTGCAAGCGCAAGCTGTGCCATTCGCAGAAATCGGCCGTTTGCGCCCGCAAAAAGGGCATTTGAGATGCATGAAGGGTCAAGGCACTCGCAATTTGGGAGTCGTAATTAAGTAATGTTTAGGAATAGCTATTTGTATAGCGATTCCTACATGCATAGACTTTTGCAATTCCTTAAAGGGGATTCCTTAATAATCGCAATTAAGGAATCGCAAAAGCCTACCTTGATGCATGTGCCAGTTAGTGGCGAAAGAGGGATGTGGAATATTTTTTTTTTGTTTTAAAGAAGTAGTGTTCGGTATATTTCTTTCCAGTATTCTATTTTTGCTCTTTTTACCCTTTCCCTTGAGGGTGCTAATGTAAAAACAGATTTAAAAGAGAGTGAAGGGTGACAGCGGTGAGTTTCCTCAGACGTGCCGAAAGGCAGTCTGCGTAGGACTCATTACCGGAAGTCCCGCTGAGCGCGTCACCGGAGGGTGAAGCCAAGCGGATGAAAGCGTGTCAGTGCTCCTGTATAATGCTCAGGTCAGGCCGGGTCCCAGGGGCACAGCAGCGATGGCTGACTCATGCCTGCTGCCCTCAAGCCCTCCCGTTAGACGGCTACGCCATCTGAGGTGACGCGGCTCTGATGTGACAGGGACGGGCTGTGAAGCAGAGCTCCTCCGACCTGAACTCCGCCACCTCAGCTGAAATCCGATACATGTGGCGCCCTCCAAGGAGACCTGCACCTGTACTTCCATTGACTGACACCTCATAGCGGTCTTCGGCCTTGAGATGTCAGTCTTTACAGCTCATTTTCACACACAAAACGAGTGCTCAGACCTGCCACTTGTCACAGCTGGGAAGGATAATTGGAGGGAAGAAGCTACCCTGTGTCATACGCTTATGGAATTCATTACCTGTTTCGCTTTAATGTTCTTAAACTAGACATATTTTTGATAGAAAGTTGGCAAACTGCCTGTTGTGTCCTGTTGGACACAGTTGAATGCTTTGCTAGCCACTCCCTCGAGGGCTGGCCCACACACTCACCTACACCCATCCAACACAGGTGCTACCAATTAGGGGCCCGGCTAATAAAGGAGTCTGAGTGCATGTACTCGTGGCCATTACCAGTAACTACGATCACGGTGTTGGTGTCTGCTCATTTCCTCAGCATGTGGGCCTAGAGCCCACGGATATCACACTGGCGACGAAGCGGGTCTGTCCCCGTGTGCCTGCTGTGGGGGCCTGCGGCATTCCTGCTGGGCGGTCTGTGGCCGTGCTTCCACCATGCTGCCTGCGGCGGTCTGCTGCTGGGGAGGGTGCCTGTGATTGCCTGCAGCTGGCGGTTTTTCTGCTGGCGGGAGCGGAGTGACGGCTCGCGGGGCCGGCCCCGAGGTGATCGTGGGCTCTGTGCTGCCACTGCGGACCTCTGCCGTGGAGGAGAGGCGTGCTGTCCCTGCGTCATGTGCAGTGGAGCTGCCGTGCCACCTGTAAAGTGCAGCTCAGAGTACTGGCTGGCGCCGATGCACGATGGCTTGAAGCGCCTCCACAGCCTTGCTTCCGGCGGTCGCCGTGCAGGGGTCATGTCTTTCTGCCTGCCATGAATGTGTGAGTGGTTGCCGTCCCTGTGCCGACTTCTCTGAGGGCCCTGCTTTGTGTGCGGTGAAGTTAGTGCACTTGTAACGTGGCTGCCATACCAGGCACTGACAGCTGGTGCACCTATTCGCCCATGCCGGAGAAAGCAGCCTCACCTGTGCAAGCCATGCCGCTGTAGGGTGTGAAGCGGCCCGAGAGAGCTACCAATTGTCCCTGCATCGGTGTATGAACTGCAGTGTCCAGTATTGTTACCTTGTCTCGTGAGGACTGCGTGTTCTGGTAGTGTGTGGTTACCAAGAGCACCAATCACTCCTGCACCCTCATTTCTATCTTGTATGCCGGTGGCTACCTGTGAAGACTTGCCGGCTGTTCCTCTTTGCACCACACCCTCAGTTGTTCGAGCCCCACCCTCTTGCTGTGGTTCGAGTCTCCTGGGCGGTGCTGAGGTGGCAGGGCTAGGGCCGCGTGCTGGGTGCGGTGATGAGGGGATGGGACCGTGGCAGGATGAGAGCTGCTGTAGCCCGGACAACGGAGAGGTGATTGAAGTTCCACCTAGTTGCTGTTTTACTTTGCTACACTCCCCGTAAGTGCTCGTAGACAAATGACTGGATTGATAGTCCTGAGTGTAAGGACTAAGTTTTCTACTCATGCAGAGTAAATGCTTGAAATAAGAAGCGTGAAATGTCAAGATTCGTGTGAATACATTTATTATAAGTCAAACAATGGACAGTACAGTAAGGAAGTAGCCAGCCGACACGTGTTTCGTCACACCGTGAGGGAGATGTGACTCATCAGGGCATGTGGCTAAGGAGCGGCGGCGAAGTGGCCCGTCCGCCTGAGCAAAAAGGGCGATGAAACGCCAAAGAGTGGTTGCCGGGTTGGCCAAAATTAGCAGGGCCAAGTGGCGTCCTGGGAAGGCGGCTGGGTTATGGAGGAAGAGCGCACGAAATAAGTGCGTCTATCGGCGTTGAGATGGCATCCGGGTAGTGGATTAAGAAAACATGTCAACGGACTGAACAGTTTTTTGTATTTTATTGGCAAACTTGATGATATATATGCTGGGGGGAAATCTCGAATCAAAAAAATGCAGTAGCCTGAGTTTCATCAACAATGTCAATGAGCTCGATGAGAGGTTGAACAGTTGAAGCAGACTTTGATCCGCTCGCACTGCACCGTTGCACCAAAAGCTACGGAGCATCCCTAGCATGAGCCACGTACCTATATGTGTCCACTCTGCACCACAGCCAGTCTCTGTGTTGTGCTTCGATGAAGAACTGCTCTTAGAAGAGCCTTCACTTCCAACATGTCCAGCTCTGGCACTAGTTTCTGGAAATGTTTTATGCTGGCCATTCATGCAAAGCAAGGTGCAGCATGTTTAAAGTTCATGGAGTGGGGGCAGTAATGTGCAGCTCGTAGAACAATGCCATTATGTCAGCTGGAGGTGACGGTGCCATGCTGTTTTCTATATGATCATCAATGTCTTTCTGTGAGATATACATACTTGTCCCCAGAAGCTTTGCATACCTGTGATGGCAGTAGTGTTAAGGGAACAGGCTGAAGGGACTAGCTTTAATCTTGCGCCTATGGACTTGTGCATGAGTAGTAGATGAAGAGACAACAAGTGCCAACAGGTGTGTTGGCTACCTGCAGAGGAGGACGATCCCCTGCTACATTCTGTGTGAGCCACACCCTTTGTGTACCTGTCAGTACACTCTTACATGACTGTTGGAATGTTTTTTTACTGCCGTGACCATTTACTCCTCCCAAATGATGTTGTGGCCTACGGCAGTACGAGCGGCGCCACCTAGTAGTGAGTGGCGCATGTTTCTGTACACCGTTTGTAATCTGTATGTATTACTACTGAGAGGTCCTACACAGCCACTAACGGATGAGAAGGGTGTTGTGAAAGGCTGCTGAGAAAGGCACAATGGTAAAGACCATTTGTTACAGCCTCCAATTTCAAGGAGATACACAGCTTGCTGGTCTAGGTGAAAGCTGCCTGGCATATGGTTCAGATGTAGGTGGGAATTGTGGAGATTATATATTGGCAAAGTGACTCCAGGAGGGGAAAGGCTGGAAAAGAATGTTTTGTTTGAGGACTGTTTAAAAGGGATGCCAGTTCCTTGTATTACGTGATTCAACCAATCAGCTCGTGCCTGGAAAAGAATGGATTACTTCTGATGGGGTTTTCACTTTATGAGTACATAGTAAGGTACACAAGGGCCTGGATTGGTGCATGCGGAATTAATTCATTTACTTTCTGACATCGCCGGATTGTTGAGGATGTGGGCATATGCCTCTGGTGGCACGTGGCCACCGCTGAAAGAGAGCCATGGAGATTCCCATGATCTTGGTGGCAGTTTGCCACACCTGTAAATGAGAAGCGAGTCCTGGTCCCGAGTTGCCGGGATACTTTATCGATGGGATGATGGGTATGGACGGCACTACAGAATGGATCCTATTTGCACTGTCTTCTTTGAGCTGGCTGGCGCATCTTGGAAGCCTCCCAGTCCTATTGACAGGACCAGACCGGGGAGTGGTCTGTGACGGGAGAAGATGCGGAGTCCTGAGGATGTGACGGAGTGAGCAGGAGTCCCCTGTGAGTTTCCGTGGCCTGTCGCCACATTTTAGGGCATGTATATGAAGGGAATGCATTGCGTGGCCTGTCGCCCCTTTTTACGAGTTACTTCATGGCTGCCATCCCATCATTGGCCATGTGCATCAATATCATCTAGGGGTTGTTAAATGACATGAGTGGAATCCTGCACCATGTACCGATCCAGTTGTCTAGCTGGCATACATCCTGTCCTGGTGGTGTGTGCATGTTTGTCCAGGTTACATCTACCCTTGAAGTTGTGCGAGTGACTAGGCGGAGGCTCTGAGGTGGTCTTGCGGCTGTCTAGATGCGGACAGGTGCAGACCCAGTGCAGCCCATAGGCAGTCCCGTGGCAACTCATTGCAAGGGCCTCCCCAAGCGTGAGTGATGGATTTTACTTTGCCCCACCGGCGGATTTCCGAGGTTGTCATCAATGGATTCATGTGCTTACAATAAGTTTCACTCAGCCTCTCGATGCACCGATGTAAGAACTTGACAACATCAATCGTCTCACAGCAAGAGTACGCTGGACTGACTAACATAATGTTGGGGAACTGTCAGTTAACTGATGCAAAGCTGGAGGGCCGGACTTCATCAGCACGGTCTGTGTCCAGATGTACTTGGTTAAAATAAGGACACGTGCCAAGATGCCCGGGTGCTTACAGCTGCAGCATTCCACCGCTGTCTTGCACTGTGAGACATTTAGTTGTTTTTACTTGTTTTTCCATTCCTTCCCATAGGTTGGGCTTTCGTTTGTTGTTTTTGTTTTTCATATGATTTAGGAGGAATATTGTGTCCTGTTGGACACAGTTGAATGCTTTGCTAGCCACTCCCTCGAGGGCTGGCCTACACACTCACCTACAACCATCCAACACAGGTGCTACCTATTAGGGGCCCTGCTAATAAAGGAGTCCGAGCGCATGTACTCGCGGACATTACCAGTAACTACGATCACGGTGTTGGTGTCTGCTCCTTTCCTCAGCATGTAGGCCTGGAGCCCACGGATATCACACTGCCTTTGCTCTGTTTTCCTGAATGTGGGGTCAGTTTAGTTGGTTTTGCACTTTTGAGTGAGTTTACTACTTTTATGTATTCACAAACTGCACGTTTGTAGTGACTTACACTAAACCTCGCACGCTGCCACTCCCACAAGGACTACACCCTTTGTATGCGGTTGGAAGTAATTGTCCACAGCTTTATTGTTCCACTGGATTAACAACATAAGCCCCACAAAAGCTTTGTTTGGGGTCATAAATCATTCAGCCTGTTTGTGTATCATAAATCAATCACTGTCATTGAAAATGTCATCAATGTTTAAGCATCAGCATAAATCACGCCATAAAGCTAATCATGTCAACATAAACCATGCCATAAATCAGGTAGGCAGGAACATTGCTGGCTTGTCATGCAGTCATAAGTCATGTTGTAAATCATTGTGATGTTTACCAATGAGATTGGAGCCTTTGAGTTGGAGTTTGTTTTCAGTGTGGGGGTAATGCCACAGCCTATTTTAGACTTAACTCGCTACCTTTACCTGCTTGGTGTGGTCTGCTATCCTGCAGACCTGGGCTGTGAGTACAGTGTTTCATGTACCCCCCAGACTGCCTTATCCAGCCACAAGGCATCCTAAGGTACGTAACCTGGTCTGCCACCCTGCCCAGGTCGGGTGTGGCCTTTTAAATCCTCCTTAAGCTCATCTCTTTTAGCTCCTTTACTGCCACACTGTCCGCGGGTTTATGTCCTTGGATAACTCCTAGATATGTTATGTTGCTGTCAATTGCACACCGCCAGTGCCATAGCAGCCTATAGGTTGGCCCAAAAAACCTCTGGTCTGGCACCTGGTAGGTGCACCCCATTGCTGCTAAAGTATTCGGGGTGCCTCAGGTTAATCAGGCCTGCCAGATGGCTTCCCACCCATTAGCACTGCAGAACATGGCAACTACTATGTTGAGCTTTTTGCAGGATTTGCCCAGGGTCCTGGTTGACCAGGCTCCCCTCCATCTTTGCCTGGGAATATTTTCTGACCATATCAGACTGGTGCTGCTGAATAATCTGTAACCATTGTTAGGTTTCTTCTGATGCGCCCCATTCTTTGTGCAGCTTCTCCAATGTAGCCCCCTCCTGGTCCCGACGCATTCCAGGCAACTCATAATATCCTACCTGTCCAGCCTGGGGAGGTCGGCACCCCCCTTGGCTCCACCAGGCTTGGGTCCTCTGAACAAACAAATGTCCTACAGCCAACACCATTGTGTGCTTGGCTCCTGCTAAGACAAACAATGTCAGCTTGTTTTGCTGCTCCACTGTCCCTTGCATGTTTGTTGGTTCCCGGCGCCCAGGTGGGGTGGTAGAGGGGTGTGTTAAGAGCCTCTTTCTTGTGGGATCCTTACATAGCTTTTGTATGCCATGGAATGCCAACTCCCTAGCCCCTGGATGCTCTCTATTGGGACACCCAGACTTGCTGCTGTCGTCGCTGCCCCAATGGGGAAGGAATGTGTGCTGAACTTTGATCTGGCAGCTCTGCCTTGCCCAGCGCATTCTTCATCACTTTCCAGAATCGAAATTTGCTTAAGCATTCCCCATTGCTGTGACTGAAAGGTGGGCCTTCCCCTGCGGGCGTATTGCCTAGTACTCACGCATCCAGCGTACCGTACATAGGCTCTGGTTGGACAGGCACTGAAGCTTTATCCAGGTTCCCCTGGTTTGCTGGTCTGTCTTGGACCTCCTCAGTAGTATCTCGACTTGCCATGCGCCTAGCCGCATGTCCTGCGCCTGAAGGCAGTCCTCCTGTGCCTCGTTTTTGGATGGGGCTACCAGCTCGCTAACCCTCAATGCCCCAAAAATGCCAATGTAAATGCTGATTTAAATATTGTAAGTTCGAAGGTATCTGCACAAGTTGCAGCCAGGACCCCTACCAGTCATGCTAGTGTGTTGAATTCACTGGCAGCATTTTTTCTTGCCTTTTACCTTCTGGTCACTGCCAACATTTCAACGCTGCACTAAGGTAAAGAGAGCCAGTGGGTTCCTCCCCGGTGGCAAGCTTTGAAAAAACATGTGCCATTGTTCCTAGGGGGGGGGGGGGGGCCTGAGGCCATGATTTTGTCTTTTTCTTTTCAAAAGGCCATCTCACAAACAGTTCTGCTGCCCCTGCAGTTCTTCTGGGGTCCATGAAAGATTCTAGCCCGGTGATCCTCTGCATTGTTTTTGCGTATGTTGCATACCACTGTGCTATTTTGGGGGCTACAGTGTGCTCTATCAGCTAAGACAGGTCACATCTGCCAGGCACCAGAGTTTGTCTGGGAAAGGGTAACAGTCTTCCATTGTGGACAGCCTCTTGAATTTGAGAGAGCCCATCTGCTTGAGAAATATTGGCCACCTGGAAATGCCTCACCTTCAACTCCAGGTTGATTGTTAACTGCAGCTTTACCATGTACCTTAAGAACTTCAGCACCTTCAGGCACATAGCTTCCCCACTGATGAAACTAAGTATGCACGATTGACTGAGTTAAATAGCTATCTATTGTTTTCACACGACTCTGGAGATATACTCCTTATTCTGGGGGAGCAAAGTTGTCATGTTTATGCTGTTGTCAGAAGCTGAATCCCTTCTTGTCTAATCAGGGAAGTTCACTCCTCCCTGTTCATTCGAGAAAGTTTCCAGTGACATCTGAGCTAGCTGGCAAACCTAATTAAGTCTAACATATTCAATAGAGACCTAGTCGACCTCAGTCCTACGTCTAAACTATCGTTTATGTTATTCCAATGCGCAGAGCCTATTGGGAAAATAGGAACTACACTACAGTTGTGTGTACCACAGCCTGGTTATCTGACCATAGCATCAGCTTCATGTCTTGCCACTAATATGGGGAATAGTTCTAGGAATGGTATGTTCCTGGTTAGTCTCATTGTGGCTCATTCCTGGGGCCACTTCTTGGTGCACCAGCTGTCCCCAAAGATTACCCCAACGTCAAAGCTGCCTGATGCGTCCATGCACAGTGAGATTTGCCTGTCTGACACCCAAACTTCCTTCTATATGAGCACACCATTGTAGTCTTCTAGGAAGGTCAACCAGGTTTTGAGGTCCTGCTTTGCCCCGGACCGTAATTTTGTATGGTGGTGCTTCTTCTGTAACCCCCTAGTCAGTTGGGTGAGGTGCCTGGCAAATAGTCTGCCCGCTGGGATCACCTCTGCTGCAAAATTCAACCTTCCTATAAGCTCTTGTAGCTCCCCCACCATAGCTTTCTCTTTGCCTACCAGCGCCTTGATCCCTCTTGATATGTCCTAAACCTTGTCCTCCAGTATTAGCCATGTGCTGGCAGTGGAATTTAACTCTATGCCCAGGAAAACCATCTGTGTTGCGAACCCCAGTGTTTGTATGCGGCCAGTGGGACACTCAGCTTGTCCGGTAGTCGCTGGAAGGGGTATAGAAGACTTCTCCACTCCACCCCTCAGCCTACCCTCTAAGAAGAAATCGTCCAGGTAATGGAGCTTGCCCCCTTCAGGGTTCCTCTTGTGAAGTGTGCATTCGAAGAATGTACTGAATCGTTCAAAGTATATGCATAATATGTAGCACCTCATTGGGAGGGCCTTGTCAAAATATCTTTCTCCTTCAAACATGAAACCCTGAAGGTGGTAGCATTCTGGGCACACTAGTAGGAGCCTGAACGCAGATTCAATTTCCTTCTTTGCAATCCAGGCCCCCCACCTTGACGTGTGCAATAGATCGATTGCATCATCCACTGAGGCATACCCTACTGTGCAATCTTCTTGGTTGATCCCATCATTTACTGCCCCCACTCCCACGGAATATTAAGTAAAGGTGGGAGGTAAAATCCTCTTTGCCTATGTAGTTCACAGAGTTTAGCCACTCCATGCTTTGCTTGGAGTGCGGAGTTTGGCAAAAACCTCACCAACCGCTGACAGAGCAGAGTTTACAGGCGCACTACTGTTATTACTTATTACTGTTTACCAAGTGGGTTCAGTCCCGTCACAGGGCGAGAAACCCCCGAGCACAGGGCACACACCCCCTTGGTCACAACCAATCACTCAAGAGAAACTAGATTCTATCAGTGGTGGGAGAGCGAGATAAACTTGGATAAGTGGGAGGATCTCTTAGTCTTAGCATGGAATTGGCTATGGGAATTCTCCATCTTTATTGGTTTATTGGGCCATCAGTAACTACCACAATAGTTTTCCATTGACTCGGAGAAGACTTGCCAGTAGTTCATTGGTTGTAATGTCCCAGCAAGTGCAACTGAGTCATGTGCTTGCTGCTCCGGATTTCTTTCAAGCGTACGTGTAGCATTTACTCTTTGCTTATGCAGTGGAGCAGTGAGGTAAGATGCACAACTAAATTGGTCATATTCATCACCTTTTTACTATGGAACGGTTCTCTTTTTTCCTTGTGTCCACAACGTTGTGATATGTATTGTCATTTTATCATATGTATAGCACAGTAGCAATTTTAGGCTTCTCGGCGACCTGTCTAGAATGTCCCTGGGTGATGCCTATTAGTCTCTCTAAGCTGATTGACCACCAAGGTACAAAAGAAGATGTTTGGCTGTCAAAAACTGAATCGCATGATTCATGCACATGTAGGGGCGGCCCAGTGATGCCAGCACACTGCCTCTGGCTCCTCGTGCATTACTACATGCCGCGTCTGGTTCACACACTCTTTCACCATCAGAATTATGTAATTTCTGAGAATCCTAGGCAAACATGTCAATGCCTTTAAACACACCCATGCTGGTGACGAACCCCAGCCGTCACGCTCCGCAGTGCTCTTGTGCGGATGACGGCTGGGGTTCGTCACGGCCCCGCCCTGTTCTTTTGTCTACTGCACAGCGGAAAAATTGCGGCCGCAACGAAGGGGTTAAACACACCACGTTTCCTCACAATGATGACCCGGTAGGCCAAAAATGTCATTTTCCCACATCGTTGTCTGTCGACTCCCCCGCCCCGCCCTCATCCCACCACGCTTACCTGCACCGGCCACTCCGGCGTGCTTCCCATGCTTTAGTGGGGGCAGAGGTTGTATTGCTTGTGGTTGGTGTTTCTAATAGGACAGGTGTGGGCCGCCTTCTGAGTGGGTCCTGCAGGGGTGTGCTTGCTGCGCTTGCCTGGCCCCCTAATTCAGTTCCCGTTCCTCCGGAACCCATGGACCTGCTCCCTCCATTTGCGTCTGCCTCCCCAGAATTGGAGAACAGCAGTGGCACAAGCGATTTCAACCATGACGGTATAATCGCACTTATCTGCTCACTTTTTGCCGTTTTGTTTCTCTTGCTGGTACTAGGTATCACCATCAAGGCAGCTGTCCTAGGCTCCTTGGCCTCCTTCCTGTCGATAGCTTTCTTGCCCCCTCTGCAGCATGCTCCCATCCCCTGACCTGCTTGCTCTGTCCGGTGCTCCAGGTGTGCAGCTCTGGTCTTGGCCTGCCTTGTTCGATGCTCCTCTTCCTTCTCGTCACCGTGCCACTCATTCCAACAGTGAGGGACTCCGGACACGGGGGCATCTTGAACGGGCTTCACTTACCCTCAGGGGTAATTTTGAATTCCGCTCCACCCTACCATTGGCTGGCAGGATTCTTGCCTTTTTCGTACTTTTTGGAACATCTTTACCCCATGCCTCCCCCTTGTTGTGGGTAGGGGTGCAGGGGCGGCCTTAGGCATGTGCAAGCAGTGCACCTGCACAGGGCCACCATACCCCAGGGGCCACCACGCCAATATATATCCTTAATATAATAATCCTGTGAGGACGGATACATATTTGTGTGGTGGCCCCAGGCAGGGATATGGCGGCCTCCGGCTCTATTACACTTCCAAACACCCTGACCCCCCGCCGCCCCGCCTGGACCCCCACTTCTGGGGCCCCCTACCTACGCTCCCTGCCCAAGGCCACCATGAGCCTAGAGCCGCCCCTGAGGAGTGTCATATCTGGCCTCTTTTTCTGCCCCCTCCGGACCCACCACATTCCGGGCCTTGGCATGGTTTACTCCACTGGCCCCTCTATGCCCTCCTTGGGTGTGAGCCTCTGCCCTTCATGTAGCAAGTTTCTACCTCTATTATTTTCTATGGGAGGGTATTGCAGCACAGGTGATTGGCTTTGTGTATTGCTGGACTCACTCCAAAAGTGCAAGTTACTCCAGACGTGCAGTTTGTGAATACCGAAGAGCAGTAAACTTACTCAGAAGTGTAAACTTACTCCAAAGTGTAAGTTGCCTTTGTGAATCAGGCCCTACCTACATCTTTTGCTGGAAGCCTATCTATTTAATATAGGCTAACTCAGAACGCTTCCAAGTTATTTAGGGACCCCAGCCTGCAAACAATCACCTCCCTCCTAGCTGAAATAGCACATAGTTGACAGTCTCAGCAGAGAGGCCAAGGACGAATGGAACGATGGCATGCATTGCTATATTGCTTAGCCTGTGCTGAAGTACTTTAGTATCAAGTTCCCTCGTACCTGCGCCCTAAATGCACAGCCTCATTCTGCATTGAGATTACACCTGTTTCCATGCCCTGTAGGAAATTCTCTGCTGAATGAAATCTGCCTGTTTCCCCTGAATGGGAAAGGACATCACCTTGACAAGGTGTTAATGGAATTGAAGAACACTTTACTAAAACCAATACCCCATTACAGCACCAATGGATTTTGAATTACTGATCTTGTTTAAGAATCTCATTCTCGATAAATCTGTCAAGAGCACAGGTCACAGGAAGCTTCCAAGGGAATGCTGAGTCAGCAGACGTGCCTCGGTTGTAATGGGCGATGATGGCGCCGATCTAGTTCTGATGACTGCACAACAAATGTGATTTAATGAGGCATCCTCGCACGGGAGCCAGTGGGCCAGCGGGTGTCAGGTTGACCTTGCTAAAACAGAGCACTTCTTCGGCTGCTTACTTGGGAAATGTTCTGTGACACCCAACTTCATTTCAGGTGCAGGTCCTTTTAGGAAAGTCTTTGCTGTTCTACTTTTTATCTGGTAGAGAATTTGTGCCAGTAATTTACTGAATATCCTCACCCTGTTGGCTCTGATCCTTAAGAAGTATTTTTCTATTCTGCTCAGGGTGTTAAGTGCTGTTAATTGCCTGCACTGAATTTATGGACCCTGCCTAAAGTGAGGGCACACATTGGTGAAGGGCAGGTGTTGCTGGCTAAAAGATGTATAATGAGGCTATTTGCATCTGTTCTCCAACCTCATCTCTGCATACGGGCACACATTCTGACTGCCATGGTTTCCCTTGTGATCCAACTCCACATTTTAATAATAATAATAATTCTTAGTTGTAAAGTGCAAACATATCACCCACTTAAGGGTTTCAAGGCGCTTTGAGTTGTCGGGGAGATTAAGTGAGCTATTGTCCAGAGTCACATGATGTTGAGCTGCAGCTGGGGATCGAACCGTGAGCCCCATGCTCTGGAATCAGCCACTCTGGCCGCTGCGCCACACCTCGCCACATTTTCACAAAATGTATGACCCAAGTTAATGTTCTTCTAATTTGCTGAATTGTTCCCATAATCCCATAGAAATTGCTAAAAGAAACTCAAATTCTTCTACATGATATTACAGCGACGGACAAAAAAAACCTTTCATGAAATATAGTCCAAAATCATGAAGAATGGGCTGCATCAGCTTGTAATACCCATTGGAAAGGCAGCATTTACAGATCTTATTAGAAAACAAATGTAATCTTTGATTTTGAAAGTGCCCCATTAGAGCATGCTCAGATAGCCGGGGTGGACAATGTCGAGCTTCTAGCCCTGAATCCCCCAAATTTATCTGGGATCCGTAAGTGCTTCCTACTGGTGTTTGAGGAGAGAGTGGAGTAGGCCAGATTCAGGTTGTTAGCACATGTCAAGTGGTTGTATGTCAGGATATCGTGCTTAATAATATCCTGCCAAAATATCATGTCCAGATTATGGATCACAATAACATCATGAGGGTAAGTATTTATAAGTTTGTATCGATATTGTGGGCCCGAGTCACAGAACTAACTTAAGACAAAATCCTAAACTTACTACTTTTGGTATTCACAGAAGTTAGGATTTTGTCTTAAGTTTGTCTTAAGACAGACTTAAGACAAAATCCTAACTTAAGTCTGTTTTAAGACAAACTTAAGACAAAATCCTAACTTCTGTGAATACCAAAAGTAGTAAGTTTAGGATTTTGGCTTAAGTTAGTTCTGTGAATCAGGCCCACTATTCCTCACTCCGCATCTATATACCTGGAAGATATAGGCTAAATACAGTCGGTTCTGTACACCAGTAGGATACATACAGATTACCAAAAGATGCATTATCAGTGGCACAAATTTGCCTTAATTGGCTTAAAATTGATGAGGAGTGAAGTAAAATCTGGGCACCAGAGAGGAGTGAATTCACGTTAACATAGTCCATCTACTCTTTTTATAGAAGGGTCCCTTTTTAGGTCGAAGCCTCCATTGCAGGGCATGGCCCTGCTGAAGGCAAAGACCTATTGTGAAAAGGAGAATTTCAGTACAGCGTCAAACCACGCCCCCTTTTTCTATTGGCAGGCCTCTCGAAATGGAGGCCTGCCATTGGAAAAAGCTCCTGTTTAGCAGATTTGTCTGCTCTGGATCCCACCTCTCGAGGACTCCATGACCTGCCTTACGGTAGCACGACAATATTTTCAGAAATATTGCCTTGGCAACCATGAGGCAGGGCAGGGAGTCCTGGAGGGGCGGGATTCAGTATCCTGTTTCCTCGGCGGTGGAGCAGGTAGGGGAGAGGCGGTGCTTGTTTTTATTGTGGCGTCACATTGGCTTCCCAGGTTAGAAGGCAGTTTTGAGATCTTCTCCCTTTCCATGCTTCATGTCAACCAACAACAAGTCCATAGGACCACTGACTGGGGAATTACGTTCCCAGACCCAACGCTCTTTCACTGGTAACAGGAAACATCTGTGGGCGGTGTCTAGCCCGAGATCTACTTTCGTTTCACGAAGTGCTGAGAAATGGCTGGCGAAAAAAAGACCGGTTTCTATTCCTCACGGTGGCTACAGGGCACTGATTAGCATTAGCGTTGTCAAACGTGCCAGGTGTCAACTGACTGCACGCAATCAAAGACTACTACCATTCTATATGGTGTTCTTAGGTCTCGTCTATTATATTCCGCAAGGAATAAATAGACGAGAGTATTGGGAGCAAACCAAGGTCTAAACCATCGTGGATTTTGTTGAGTGCATGTGCTCCTGCACACGCTTGCCATTTGCTCCCGCCTGCCTCCAAGAGCTTCACTTCAAAGGCATCCAGTCCCCCGCCCCCTGCTTCACACTTCACGGCCGCCAGGCCATGTCTCACATTTCTCCTCCCCCCCAACCTCCCCACAGCAATGCTTCACATTTTTTTATTTCCAGAGTTTACAGCTATCTTTATCTCAGAGCCACAGGCGCAGCTCAGGACATTCAGTAGCTTGCTTGCTGTGCACGAGCCTCAAAGGCAAACAGTAGGGGGAGTTAAATCTTCTCAGGCAATAAGACTAGGGGATCTGCTCGCGGGTAAGTCTAACACGTTATCTATTTCGTCAACCGTCCTTCTCCGCCTCACTGAGCAAAGTCTGTGCAACGGACCCTGCTTGCTGAGTGTGGAGAACGTGATGCTTTTGAAGCTTGAGATACTCGTGTGAGCACAGTGAGCTTTCGTCGTTACCTGACTATCTTAAGATACAAATAATGTAGCTTCTGAGTCAGTGTAAAATACACAGGCCCAACCAACAAGTGTATCTTTGGTGCTCAGCGCCCAAGTAATGACGTACGAGACGGCCCTGTTATCGCTCACTTTCTCCAGATCACTTTCTTGCATTCAGCAAAGAGCGCCCAAGCTTTCAGCAACAGGTCAGTATGTTGTGACAAAGGCGCAGCAATTGTCCATCACTGGCAGAAGTCTCTGTCCGATGCCTCTATTGATGGAAACTCTCGTTTTTGCCCAGCGTGCGCTTTGCGGTGGCCCTGAGTTAGAAGCAGTAATGGTGGTACCTTATTTGAACAAGGGAACGATTGAATATATAGTGCCTTCTGCAGATTTCAATCTCTCTCGCAACTTTTGTTTAACACTTTGTGTGCAGTTGTTAACTTTTAATTATGTGTTGCTACTTTTAGAAATGGGTACATTTTGATGCGTTAAGTGGAATTATTGTGTGTATTATATATGTATTTGGCCAGGAACTCTGCCCGTAAAGTTTGCGACATAATATTGGTTATTTCCTATCTTTGTAGCTGCACTCTTTGCCCCGGGGGAAGCCAGCGAAACCTCCCCACACTCAAACTGCACCGTGCATGGCTGATATTTAGAGAGCCACAGCGCATGCCTACTTACTGTTGCGTGTGTTTCCTTCCTAGAGAGAGAGCGCGGGCGCACATTCACATATTTTCATTATGATCACACACTAAGTGCACAGGTGATATAATGATTAGCTTGCTCTTAAAATACCGTTGTGAAAATATGTGTATTGGTTCTAGGATGTTTATATGCAAAATAGTGGACATGCCGCCAACTTCAGACCCTGAATGGGCAAGAATACAAATATTTGCACAACTGTCGTAGGAAGTTTGCACCGATTTTTACACCAACTGAACAGTGCAAGAACGACACTCGTCGACCAGCCGGTGCGTAAATGCGTTTGGTTCCGACGATGGATGCAGGCGTTTTTTTTAAGTGGCAAACCCGTGCCAATTCGTTAGTGCTCCCACTGGTCAGTGCAAATGGTGGTGCATCATTTACTCGGCACTGGCGCATTTATGCAACACGCATAACCATTTACTCTTTTTTGCCACTTGTTAATGTATCCGAAATGTATTTAGCTCTCTAACGCGTCGCTTTGCAGCTACATCTTAAGAACTCTTTGGATCTATGTCAAAACACTTCAATGAGCCAATGAGCATATCTGACTAGTGAGCAGTGCTTGAAATAGAGAAATAGAAGTGCAGGTACTCTGAACCAGAGTACCTGTTTGTTTCTGAGAAGCGCTGGTACTCTCCAATTAAACTCCGTACCGGGCAGTACAGGCCCATTTAAAGCACTGCTCATGAGAATTATCCAACTGCTCGTATGACATTCTGAATAAGAAACATTTGTGATGTAATCTGGTAGATAGTTTGTATTTTATTAATTGAGGTGATAATAACATTCACTGAGTTGGTACTAGCTGTTCTTACAGACCTAGACTCGCTGATTAAAGTTATTGTTGAGAAGTGGGCAACACACACTACACACAATACCACTCAGTGCCACATAATTATATGCTACATAATTACACTGCACTCCATGCAACATACACTCTAAACAATACCACTCAGTGCCACATAATTACACACCAAATAATTACACTCTACTGAATACAACATACACTCCAGACAATACCACTCAGTGCCACATAATTATATGCTACATAATTACAATGCGCTCAACGCAACATACACTCCAAATAGCACTCAGTGCCACATAATTACACGCCACATATTTACACTGCACTCAATGCAACATACTCTCCAAATACCGATCAGTGCCACATTACTACACGCCACATAATTACACTGCACTCAATGCAATATACACTCCAAATACCACACAGTGACACATAGTTACATGCCACATAATTACACTCTACTGAATGCAACACACACTCCGCGCAATGCCACTCATTGCCACATAAGTATATGCTACATAACTGCACTGCACTCAATGCAACATACACTCCAAATACCACTCAGTGCCACATAATTACACCCAACCACACAATTGCACTCTATTGAATCCAACATACACTCCACACAGTACCACTCAGTGCCACATAATTATATGCTACATAATTACACTGCGCTCAATGCAACATACACTCCAAATGCCACTCTGTGACACATAATTACACACCACATAATTACACCCTACTGAATGCAACACACACTCCACACAATACCACTCAGTGCCTCATAATTATATGCTACATAATTACAATGCAACATACACCCCAAATACCACTCTGTGCCACATAATTACATGCCACACAATTACACTCTACTGAATACAACATACACTCCTCATAATACCCCTCAGTGCCACCTAATTATAAGCTACATAATTACACTGCGCTCAATGCAACATACACTGCAAATACCACTCAATGTCACATAATTATAATTAAACGGCACACAATTACACTCAACTGAATACAACATACACTCTTCATAATACCCCTCAGTGCCACATAATTATATGCTCATAATTACACTGCGCTCAACGCAACATACACTGCAAATACCACTAAGTGCCACATATTTACATGCCAAATAATTACTATATCTATCTATCGCCCTCACTCTATCTATACCCTCACTCTATCAATCTATCTATCATCCCTCACTCTATTAATCTATCTATCACCCTCACTCTATCGCCCTCTATCTAGCTATCTATCGCCCCCTCACTCTATCGCCCTCACTCTATCTATAGCCCTACCTCTATTGCCCTCATTCTATCTATACCCTCAAACTATCTATCTATCATCCCTCACTCTATTAATCTATCTATCACCCTCACTCTATCGCCCTCTATCTATCTAGCTATCTATCGCCCCCTCACTCTATCTATCTGTTGACTTCACTCTATCTGTCTATCTATCGCACTCACTCTATCTATCGCCATCACTCTATCTATCGCCCTCACTTTATCTATCTATCGCCCGCACTCACTCTATCTATCTATCTATCGCATCACCACAGCATCACTCAGGGGCACCACAGCATCACTCAGGGGCACCACAGCATCACTTCGGGGCACCGCAGCATCACTATGTGCTACCACAGTATCAATCTATGCATCCATTCAACAACAACTGGTTCAAATATGTTCTATCAATGTTTCAACTTTATTACAAATGTCACAAAAAGATGTTAATATTTCACTTCTGTTCTTGGATTTTCATCACAATAAAATACACTGAACAAACTTTTGTAAATAACTTTTGTGAAGATTAAGCTATTGCCATTATAAATAACAATAACTTTTATTTAAGTATTAATAATTTAGAAAAATTAAAAGAAAAGACATTGTTATTTGTAATATTAATACATCTAACTCACGTAGAAACAACACATATTGCATTACAAATGCTGTAGGTGTCACATTTGCGAAAGTTATAACTATTGGCATTGTAAATGACAAAGCTATTAATTCCGCTATTTTCAAAACCAACACCTAAATAAAAAATGTCATTTTCAATACCAAGAGCTCAAACTTTCCTAATGCGAGACCTATTGCATTGCAAATGCTTGTTTCTATAGGCGGAGAAGGGATGGAGGTATTTGACGGCTGTTTGGATGAGTAAACACCATGGGCCCGATTCACAGAACTAACTTAAGACAAAATCCTAAACTTACTACTTTTGGTATTCACAGAAGTTAGGATTTTGTCTCAAGTTTGTTTTAAGACAGACGTAAGACAGACTTAAGTTAGGATTTTGTCTTGAGTCTGTCTTAAGTCTGTCTTAAGACAAATTTAAGACAAAATTCTACCTTCTGTGAATACCAAAAGTAGTAAGTTTAGGATTTTGTCTTAAGTTAGTTCTGTGAATCGGGCACCATGATCTTATTGATTATCTGCAGACAGTTGTTTTAGCTCTACTAAAAGAGGTTCTACTTTGCTGTCTCACCTTTTGATGTGTGAGGCTTTTGCTGTGTTGGGAGAGAGAACATGAGTGGTGAAGATGATGTGGGGCTTTCCAATTGAGTGACAGTGGTTGCTCCCTACCACCCATAATCAGCAGTGTACAGTATTGATCATAAAGATCTTCTGTTTCTATTGAACCATCACGCCCTTTGCAGTGTTTATTGATTTATTCTCTGTGCTTTTTCTTTAGATGATAGTTACTCTTGCGGACCCCCGTCGCTGAACTCTTCCTCATCTTCTCATCAGTCGGAGAGCTTGGACAGCTTTGATATTGATCAATTTAACTTCATGGTCAAGAAGTTCTCTCTGCAAAGGTATTTCTTATATGCACCAAACGCTTCAAACTATAAGGGTATTGTCAACTGAAGGATTCTGTCCTAGCCTCACTCTTATGATCTCAGAATGCAGGTTGAGCACTTTAACCGCATCGCTGCGGAGGCTTTTCCCGCTGTGTGCGGCGTTTTTTAAAATACTGCGTTACATGACGAGCTCAGCTCGTCAGCAGCATACGAGCGCCGTAGCTGATGACGAGCTGAGCTCTTCATCAGCATCGAAGGGGTTAAGGGGCAGATTTACAACAAACTAACACAATGCGGTACCGCAAGTCATTGTGCTGCGCCACGCTGCGTTAGTTTGGAAGCACAGGGATGCGACATATTTACAACAATATATTTTATCTCGATGTTTCACTCTGGGCTGGCGCACAAACTGCTGCCGTGCACCCACGCAGGCACACTTGCACCATGGTGCAAGGATCCCTGCGTCACTGGGATGATTGTTTATGTGCAGGAAGGGTTCCCTTCCTGCACATAAACAATCAGAAATTTGTGTTTTACAACTTCTATGTGCGCTGCACTAGCACACATGGAACTTTTAAAACGTCTTTATTTAACGGATTGTTTATGTGCACGAAGGGAGACCTTCCAGTACATAAACAATCACCAGAGGGGATTTCCTCTTTCTATGGGTGCTGCAGAATGCAGCACGCATAGGAAGAGGAAAACAACGAGGAGAAAAGAATACATTTCTCCTTGTTGCGCCTCCCTACGCGTCCCTTGGGGAGGCGTAGCATTCAGACACATTTTTAGATTTACAATTTCTCGTAAATCTGGAAATGTGTCTGGTTCCATGGGTGTTGTGTAGGAACAGCCCCAGCAACACCCATGGAACGCCCCTTCACACAAAGTGCTGCGTGCAAAGTGGCTGTATTTACAAGGACAGGAAAAGCCACGCAGGGTGGCTTTTCCTGTCCTTGTAAATATGGGGCACGAAAAGCGCTGCCGGTGCGTCACAAAAAGTGACGCACTGGCAGCACAAGGGGCTTGTAAACCTGCCCCTCTTAGTTCTGCGGGTTGTTCATACTGCTATTACCTGGGAAAGAATGTTATCGGAGCAGATGGTTATGCATATACACGTCATGGTTATTACAATAAATATGGCTCCATAGCACATGATATTTAGAGCTCTAATAAAGGTACATTCACACACTTATTACTACAAACTCCATTGTATTACCACAATGCAGCAAAACTGACATGAGAAAACAACTGTCTAGTGCCTCACAGATTATATCTTTTGACTCTCGTTTGTTCTCCCAAAAACTGTTGATATACAATTATTATTCTTAAATGCAAATTTTCGGGATTGGGGGCCATGTGTGAGTCCAAAAGTACATGACCCCTAAAATAGAGATAATCCAAGTCAAATCAAACTTACACAAGACAAGGTTGAAAGTCCTTGTGCCATGCATCTGAAAGAAGGCAAGGGCACATTTAAAGTTATAGAGAAAGCCTCCACTAACCACACAAAGTGGACTTGTAAAGATACAGCTAAGCTTTGCTACTTCCCACAGGACCTCAGGTACAGGAAGAAAGCTTATTTTTAAAGATGCAGCAAAAACAAGACTGTAAAAGTACTTGAATTTAGTGTACTGTGCAAAATGCTGAAGGACGCATTTTTAAGTAGAGCTGCACAGAGGGGCGAGAAACCATGTCCAATGTGCAAAGTACAACAAATGAAATGGATTTGAGGCCTGGTCATAGCAGCTTGAACACTTTTCTATGTTAAATACAGTTTCATTATGTCATTTACAACCAATTCATGTTAACTGAACAAACTTTATTTGTTAATTCTTAATTTACATTGACAAAGGTAACAATTACTTTACATGGAGAAACAACTCTTCTTATAGTCAGGAAGCCCTTTCAATGCAGTTTTAACTTGCTGCACATATTTTAATCTCTGGTATCCTGGTATGTTTAAATATCTTTTGTATAAACAAATACACATAAAAAATAGAATGGTAAAAACAACACACGAGGATGCTCTAGTTAGGGGATGAAGTCCTTTTCGATGTTGAGGGTCCTTCGGAGCCAAGAACCCCTCCTGTTACATCCAGTATGTCCCACACAGCTTGAATGCGTGATTGCTGCAAGTTGGTCGGAAGCCCCACCTCCTTTCTCCACCACACTGCAATCGCGATTACTAGTTAAAAAAAAAAGAGACTTTGTTTTTTGCTTCCTGGCAGTAAAGGTTTAACTTTTTAGTAGCTGAGCAGTTGATCTCAACCTTTTTTAGTTTTCTTGGTAACATTAGCTTTGAAGGTCATATCAGAGTCAATAGAAGGGCAGAGTGAATTCACATTGTATTTGTATTTGTATTTGTATTTGGTATTTGTAAAGCGCATATATCACCAGAAGATCTCATAGCGCTTGCCAGTGTTCACGGCAGGACATTTACTTGACTGAGCTAAGCAGCCAAGTTTTGAGTTGTTTACGAAACGTCTTGTGATCCGTCTCCAGACGCAAGGTGTTCCAGGTTTCTGGTGCCACCCAGGAGAAGGATCTACCCCCATTTCTGGTGGTCCAGATCTTTGGCACTGTCAGAAGAAATTTGCTGTTGGACCTGAGAGATCTAGCCTGTTGGTATATAGTGAGTTTTTTAGCTAGGTAGAGGGGTCCTTTATATAGTGAGTGTCTTATGCACCAGGCAGCACAATTTAAAATGGATTCTTTTTTTGATTGGGAGCCAGTGTAGTGTCTTCAGACTAGGTCCGGATGGGGAGCACGCGGGCAGGTTGAGGACCAGCCTGGCTGCCGTATTTAATTTTGCACGACTTGGAGCTTAGCTAGGAGTCCTACATTTATGGAGGCAAGTAAAGAATTGCCGTAGTCCATACGGCTAATAATCAGTCCCTGCATTGGCAGTGCGTTAGGTTGTGCATTCCAAATTGGTTAATCACTATTGTATCTGGACTAACTAGTCCCACTAGCTGTGAAGATGAATTGCATCACTGAAAGATAGAGTTTCTACACAAACTCTGCAGAGATCTATTCTGCATCCCAGTGACAGAAGCAGTTGTATTGCTGAGTCCCGTGTGATTTCCAAGGCATGGGGCAAAGAGGTTCTTGTCCCCAGATGGGGAAGCCAATGATAGGCCAAGGACTCGTTTTTTTTAACTACGATCATTCTCTTACTCCACAATGAGACTTGTTACTTGGAATGTAGTAGGCCTCAAAGGTGCATGCCGCCTGCGTGAGACACGGTACTACCTCTGTTAGAACTCCAAGGTTACCAAACTGTGGCCTCAAAACAACTCTGATCAGATCAGAATGCAACTGTGGGCTTCTCATTTGAAATGTGTTTTGCAGGTTTAAACATCAAGCCACATCTTCAATGAAACAACATAATGCCAAGGGGCATAAGTGCATACATGAAATGTTCAAAATCATGGGCAGGGTTTCTGGTATGCTTTTAAAAATAATTAACAACTGATAAAACACCCCAAAACGAAAATGTACTTTCAGCAGAAACCGGAAAAAACCAGCATCAGGGCTGTGCCACTTTTATGGCGCTGCTCTGACGCAAGATTATTTTCGGCATTTACTAAGCCTCGCAAAGCCACTTTAGTGGTTTTGCTTAGTTTAGTTAATGCAAAGTCACTCAAGACAGCACATACTTTGCACTGGGAAGACGTTAAATGGGTGTAACATTGGTGTGAAACTTAAAGACGCAGACAATTCTGCAAGTAATGAGCACTGTTCCCTTGGAAAGAAGATTATTTCCACAGTATTTTAATGATTTTTAAAGTTTTAACACATCGTTAACATTTATTTCAAACTTTACATAAATCCTATGTATGTTACATAGTTCCATATTTCATTCATATTTCATAATAGTTCAACATACATTTTAACATTTTCTATGTTCGTAAATGTGTTCTAATTAACGCTATTACATTTCATAGCATGTCACGTTGTTTTCTCAATAGACCTATTTACAAAAAGACGATTCCAGAAGAATCTTTATCTTCATGAGGATCCTATTCTGAGGCCGATGCCCAATGCATTTCGGGAGCTAGTCCCTTCATCAGGGGCGATATCCTATAAAGATGAGTGTAAATCATGTGAAAATATCAATTAACATATCACTTCGAATACAGAGTAGAGGCACAGTCACTCATCTTTATAGGATATCGCCAATCAATTGTTTCATGTGCAGGAAGGTGTCCCTTCCTGCACATAAACAATCATTAAAACATGCTGAGTTGCAACTTCTATGAGTGCTGCACAAAACAGCACACATAGAAGTTTGAAATTGCCATTTGTCATTGTTTATGTGCAGGAAGGGACACCTTCCTGCACATGAACAACCATTCCCCGCTACGCAGGCACCCTTTCACTATGGTGCAAGGGTGCCTGCATTGGCGCTAAGCGGCACAATTTAGCGCCAGCGCTAGGGGAAATGCAGGGGTTCGCCGCATTGTTGTAAATACTACGGGGCACATTTGCAAGCCCTTTCCGCCTCTTTTACGCTGCCGGTGCGTCACTTTTGTGACGCAGCGGTGGCACAAAAGATGCGCCATGGTGCGGGGTATTTACAACATTACGCACCTCCCAGATGCGTCACTTTGTAAAGCCCTGCGCCAGAAGGAGGCGTTCCATCGCAGGGGGGGGAAAGGCGTTTTGGCGTTTGTCACAGCATTGTGGAGATAGAGCCCCCCACAGCATTGCTGGAGCTGCGTCGTGCTTGAGACGCATCTCCAGCAATGCGCCGCTTTTATGGCACAGATGCGTGACGCATCTGTGCCATTTTTGCCCCATGGTGCACCGCATTGTAAATGTGGCGCATCCAGGGTGACGGAGTTGCGGCGCACAATTACTGGCGCATCCCTGCCGATATGCAGGGATGCGCCAGTAATTGTAAATCTGCCCCTTAGTATCCCTGAGTTTGGAAACTGTCAGACCGGGGCATTAGCAATCTAGTTTAACGTCATGCTCCGACAGTTTCCTTGTAAATATGCCCCGAGTTGTTCTCAATCCAAACGAGTGGCGCAATGTCATGTCTGAACCATGGACTCGACGGTGCCTCGCTTAACACCGTGGTAAAAGCTTCCATGCCTATTATTACAAATCCGTGATAGCAGAGGTAGCCTGTTTTGAGAAATAGTTCAACTATTTATCCTCAAAACATGCAAAAATAGTCTTAAGCCATAAAACTTCAATGCAGAGCTTCTATTCAACGGTGCACACACATTCATCGCAGTGAAATGGAACAGTAAATAGGAAACGCTCCCTATAAAATGATCCGAATACTTTATCTGATTAAAATGTATGCTTGTCATTTCTTCTTTCATAAACAGTGAAAGATAAAGATTAAATTAATTTACAGCAGATTGTAAATAGTCCCTTGATTGCTCAGTTTCTGAGATTCAAATAATGTACATTCAAATGTTGTTGTTGCCTTATGTTGAGGGATTTGCCACTAGACACTATGGGCCTCATTTATGAGGCTGCGCGTCACTGTTACGCTGCCGGCGCGTCACTTTTCGTGACGCACCAGTGGTGTAAACAATGTGCCTTGTTGCGCCATATTTACAAAGTATCAAAAACAAATTGCCAGCAAGGGATTTGTTTCACACTTTACTAAGCAGCGTTAAGGATCTCTATTGAAAAGAGTTTTGTATCCTAGCTGCAAACATCAGTTGCTGTGTTATTTAGACAAGTCCAACTACTCGGGACAGTATACAAAATCACAATGTAAGGCTACCACACTAGCCAAACAAATAAAGAAAAGCAACACAAGGAGATTATGTTGCAAAAATTGTTATTATTTAGAAACAGTTCATAAGGGTTATTCATCAGTTAATAGAATCAAACATAAAAATTCTGATGTACAAGGAAAACATTAATTGGTCCAAAAGTACACGAGAATACGTCCCAGCTATTAAATAAAGTACAATGGCTACTGCTAAATTCACAGTAAGGCACTGAACGCAAGATGTCGGCAATAGCAGAAGTGGACGTGAAGGCCGACGTTTTGGTCTTATCAAAATTAATTACAAGACCATCATCAGGACAAATTGTTGGGTATGAGCTGATGACCCCTAGAAAGTAACATAATATATCAGTCAATGACAATGTTCGATATGTGTTGCAACATAATTAACAGGAAAGGCATTCTAATTTGATTACTGTTTATGTTTCCAGAAATGGTTTACGCCAGAAGAGATACTGGCCAATACTCAGCTCTCAATTTTGACCAGGACGGTGTGGCGTCGCTTATATGTATGGAATTCACAAAACATTTTCTTTCAAAGACAACTATCTAGTAATCCCACCTTTAGACTTGAATCAGAGATACTATCCCTGAGTCAAAAAGGACATATAGGTGGCTGGCTCAGCGACAAGGAGGCACTCTTTCTCATCAATAAATCGCCAACTGTGCCAGCTATCTACATCCTTCCAAAGATGCACAAACATGCCACAGTACCACCAGGGAGGCCTATAGTGTCAGGCTGTAATTCCATTCTTAAGCCTTTGGCTCAATATTCGGACTTCTTCATTAGACCTTTTGTAGTTGAATCAGAAACATATATTAGAGACACCACTTCTGTAATCAACAAACTTGAAAATCATCACTTTGACCCAGAGGAAGAACTTTTAGTTTCAATGGACATTGAAAGTCTCTATACGAACATCCCCCAAAAATTACTAATAATTGAGGATTTATTAGATTCACGCATCAGGCCTGATAATGTACCCACAGACTTCATTATTGATTGTATACGCATTTCTTTATGTGAGAATTTCTTTCTGTTTGAAAAAAACTACTATCAGCAACTGAAAGGAGTTGCTATGGGGGCAGTATACGCCCCAGACATAGCTAATATCTATGTCTCTGACTTTGAGCAACAATATATCTATCACCATCTCAACCCATATCTGGCCAACATTTCCTGTTGGCTAAGATATATTGATGATATCTTTTTAATCTGGAGAGGCAGTAACGAGTTACTCTGTGAATTTCATGGTTGGCTCAATGGTCTGAATAACAACCTTAAATTCACTTTGGAGAGTAACAATTGTGCAATTAACTTTCTTGATATCACCATTAAAGTGGATGATGACAACCTGCTCTACACAACGTTATATACCAAGCCCACAGCAAGGAATACTCTCTTGAAATTTAACAGCCATCATCCCAGAGCGTTACGAGAGGGATTGCCTTTCGGTCGATTCCTCCGCCTGAGGAGGAATTGTTCCAAACGCACAGACTATTTCAGGGAAGCACGAATCCTCAAAAACAAACTGAGTGATAGAGGCTATCCGAACAAATTACTTAAAGTCTCTTTGAAAAGAGCCTGGTACAATAACCGTGAACTACTCCTTAAAAGGAGATCTAAACAGGATAATAATCCCCTGGTTTGTGTTACGACATACGGCACAATCCGTAATCAATTGAAGAAAATGATTATCAAGCATTGGCCATTGCTTTCAGGTTGCCCGGAACTCAGAGATAAGCCGCTTTTTGCTTTCAAACGTGGCCCTAACTTAAGAGACAAGCTGGTCCATACGTATGAAAAACAGGAGTCTACTCTGGTTGACAACATGAGACAATATGTACCTATCACTGCCCACTATAGAAGTAATAACTGTGCTGCGTGTGGCTCAACTTCCAACATGAAAGACTACACCATAAATGGAAGAAAAATCCAGATGAGACACTTCTCCAATTGCAGAACCCACAATGTGGTGTACTGCATTCAGTGCCCATGCAACCTATTATATATAGGTAAGACTACACAGATGGTGAAGCAGAGAATTCTGCAACACCAATCCAGGATCAGATGTAAGGTGGAGAATGCTCCTCTAGTTGACCATTATGTGGAATTCAAACATACTGAGAAAGACATGAAATGGTGGGTCCTAGGGGTGGTTAAACCCACTATTAGGCAAAAAAACACTGATAAAGCGTTGACGATGAAAAAAAATAGGTGGATAGAAACAGTCAACAGTGTTAAGAAGGGATTGAACTCCTCTACTGAATGGCATTCTTTAGCATGCCTTAACTAGACTGGCGCTTCAGGAGAATTTCATTAGCTAGGTTTAAACAATGCTGTTTCACTGTCAGTAGAAGTATTGCTTGTCTTCATTGATCTGGGCTCAGATATATGATTGTTCATCTCATTGCAATATGTATGACTTGCATTTTGATCTATGTATACCAACATGAATGTTGACACTGTTTAGCTATGCTAGTTGTGACCATTTATTGCATTGATATGTATTAACCACTGCACTGAGAACGTGACATGTTCTCGTTGATGAGTTCTGTATCAGAATGTGCGCGCCCAAGCAGGCGACAGGTTTCCAAGAAAAAAATCTATATCAATTGAATTATGATGTATGTGCTCAATATGATTGTCTGATGATTTGTAATTCCAGGACGGAGGTGGTATAAACACACCTGGCGATGAAGAGCACAACGATGTAATACACTTTATATGTTACCGATCAAGTGCTTCAATACGCAGTCTTTGTAATCCAACCACGTCTATTAGCGTGTATATAGATTAACTCGCAGTGACTCGTTGAGATTATTGTTTAAACTACTGTGTGCCCTTAGTATTCATGCAGGACACCATTATACCTACATACGACCATTGCGCACAATTTCGTTTTTACATCTCCAACATGGCGCCAACGGCGCACGTTATATTTCGCAGGTCATGCGACTCTATGATCCATCTGGACGTATTGCAGTTTCATTGAAGATTGATAAGGTGACGAGTATAGAGCACCATTATCTATTGGTTGCAATTCATGGAGTATGAATAAGGCGTTTTACCATAACATGGGAACTCCTTTATTTTTAAACTGACATTTACTACTCATCCGTGTTTGCTTATTATGCGGCATGTTGAACTTTACTCCTAAAATGGCGTCGCTTTGATGCGCCTTCTATTTCGACTACAAAGTCAGGTGATTTAGTTGACCAATGGCCAGTCTTGACCCTTTTTAAAAGAAATGTCCCGGGGCATATCGGCTTGATCGCTTTTCCGTGATTTGACCGGCATAAGCACGTTTCCTGTGACCCCTGGGTACAGATATACGAGTAAGTACCTGCACGTCGGGAATATCGACATCTATCTATTTGGTAATAACGCGATGATGTTATTTTGCTAGTATGAGTACACGGCCATCTGAAAACTATGTCTCCATAATCTGGTAGTCTATACATGTTAGTAATAACGAGGAAGCTGGTGTAACTTTACCACTAAACTCGGCTCCATTTATACCCAGCCGCCAAACAACTCGAGTAATCACTTGCAATTATGCAGTGCATTTATGCCGTGCAGTGCACTATTTAACGATGTGATTTAGTCCAATAAGCTGCCTGTATCGTTTAATTAAGAATCTGTACACTGCAATTTTCGTGACGGAACAGAATAGAACTTATGATATGTAAAACGTAGTCCGTCATTGGCATGACTTAGTCTTACTATTTGTCCTTAGCGTTCAATGAACGGAAAGTGCGTCAAGGTATCGCACAGTGTATTTCTTGTCATGGGACGAAGGATAACGGCTTCCTTCGACATGCACGATGTACCTAGTGCTCTGCTTGGTTAAAACCCAAATCTGACTAGGTTATCTCACAGAGTAATGCTCACTACCGTGTTCATACATTCATAGTAAGCCATCCTCCTTTTTGCACCCACAGATATTCTGGAAGTTCTTTATGAATTTAAAGGGCATCCTAGAAATGAAATAACTTGATCCCGAATACTTACTTGAAATCAATCAGGTAAATAACATCTTGGTTTCAGACAACTGTTTTTGCACTATGTTGTTTTTTGGAGGATTTCCAATTTCGATTACTCTGTCTCTCATAGTGAAAACCTGTCATCTAGGATATCAAATTAAGGAATTCCCCCAAATGTGAATGTGGGATACAGCAGGCTTTCCCTCTTCTCTTTCCAAGTAAGTCTGACCATGTGTATAGTCAAACACTGGAATGCCAGAGAAACCCTATGGTATTTATTTGAGTTACCCTAGAGTCCATGCATTATACTGTACAATTAGGAGGTAATATGTATTTGTAGGCATGCTAAAGTGAACATGAATAGTAAACTGTAATTCAAATGTCTTTGAAAGAAAATGTTTTGTGAATTCCATACATATAAGCGACGCCACACCGTCCTTGTCAAAATTGAGAGCTGAGTATTGGCCAGTATCTCTCCTGGCTTAAACCATTTCTGGAAACATAAACAGTAATCAAATTAGAATGCCTTTCCTGTTAATTATGTTGCAACACATATCGAACATTGTCATTGACTGATGTATTATGTTACTTTCTAGGGGTCATCGGCTCATACCCAACAATTTGTCCTGATGATGGTCTTGTAATTAATTTTGATAAGACCGAAACGTCGACCTTCACGTCCACTTCTGCTATTGCCGACATCTTGCGTTCAGTGCCTTACTGTGAATTTAGCAGTAGCCATTGTACTTTATTTAATAGCTGGGACGTATTCTCATGTACTGTTGGACCAATGAATGTTTTCCTTGTACATCAGAATTTTTATGTTTGATTCTATTAACTGATGAATAACTCTTATGAACTGTTTCTGAATTATAACAATTTTTGATACATAATCTCCTTGTGTTGCTTTTCTTTATTTGTTTGGCTAGTGTGGTAGCCTTATATTGTGATTTTCGAAACTGTCCCGAGTAGTTGGACTTGTCTAAATAACACAGCAACTGATGTTTACAGCTAGGATACAAAACTCTTTTCAACAGAGATTCTTAACGCTGCTTAGTAAAGTGTGAAACAAATCCCTTGCTGGCAATTTGTTTTTGATACATTATCCGCCCAAGCTCGCAAGGGTTTATTGGGTTGCCCCCCCTCTCTTCACATATTTACAAAGTGACGCATCTAGGTAGATGCGTCACTTTGTAAACCCCTGCGCCACATTATACCTGCGCCAGGTATAATGTATGCAAGGGGGGCGTATTGACGCAAGGAAGGGTCGTAGAAGTGACGCAGTGAAATCTATGAGATTTCACTGCGTCACTTTTAGGACGCCGTTGCGTCAAAATCTTGCGCCTGCCTCACAGCAGGCCAAAGACTGACGCAGGCCCTTTCACATGGGGCTTTCCCCATGTGAAAGGACGCATTGCTGGAGTTGCGTCACTTTTGTGACACACTCCAGCAATGCGTCACTTTTGCGCTTACAGATACGTCAGAAATACTGACGTATCTGTAACTCCTTGCGACATGATGCGTCATACATTAAATATGACGCATCAGGAATGTCGCAAAGAGTGCGCACTGAGAAGTGACGCATCGCTGCGGTGAGTCATTTCTCATACATGAGGCCCTTTGATCTTCCACTGTTAAAACAAGCATTGGCAAAGTCAATCGGCCTGGCCTTGGCATACAAGCAATGTGTTTTTTTTTTAAATAAACACATACGATATTGCAAAAAAAATCTAAACTAACAAAATTTCAAAAAAATAAAGGAGAACTCCTTTTTCAGGCAGCTGTGCAGATGTGATCAGGCAAAGTACAGTCAATCACAGTTCAAGACGTGTCACATGCTGTTTACTCTGTGTTGAAGCAAAGAGCCCAGTGCACAAAGAGGTCTAACACAAAGTCCCTGTATGTCTACATGTTTGCAGTTTTATTATAAATGTTATGGAAATAACGAGGCTGGTGAGACAGTGGCTAGACATAAAACTCGCTATTAACGTGTGGCCCAGCAAACTGATAAAATGGCTTGGATCAAAGGTAAAGAATGACCATGTTCTGGAGAAACATAAGTTTATGGCTCATGTAAAAAGCAGGAAAAGGAAACCAGGGTCGAGAATGCAAATGTCAACATTATTTCCCTGGTCTAACTCCAGAGGAGTGGAAATATTATTTTAATCATGGGAGCAAATTGGATCATCGAGTATTTTTTTTATCAATTTAAGTTATGAACTGGTGTGGGTGGCTGCAGAGATGTTTGAAATAATGTGCATGCCACTGCAATAAACAGATCAAAGTATCTAAGCTATACCTTATTTTAGTGTGCCCAAGGTGCACAGGTCTGGGGGAAAAGTTGTTTTAGCTGATGCTGCTGCATGAAACGATCATGCTTATGACTTTAAGAAAAGTAGGAGAATGAACTGACTACTGATAATACAACTTTATCAACTGGTAACGCTAATGTCCCTGCTAATAAATACATGTTTACAATTGATTCAGGGCAAACATAGTGTTAAGGTGTATTCATAATCCTAGAACCCTTGCGAATATGGCTTCCACAACAATTCTTTTAGAAGAAAATAATGTTTTTGTTTAGATAATTGCACCCAACGAGCTCCTCGTTGCCTCAGTAGGTCAAACACACACTTTCTCATGTCAATAAGATATGAATGCATATTTGAAATGAGATAACTGAGGCACATGTGAGAGCAAGGCATTCAGTGTACTATAGGAGCATTGGATATCGTTGAGGGGCAAATTGTGGGATACATTGTATTATAGCAACAGTTGTGCTTCGGGCACGCGACGCAGAGGTAATGTGTAAATTGAGACGTAGCTTGTGCTAAGTACAATAAAAGTTCTTGGGAAGGGCAATTCCATTCCAAGAATTTCAGTGCGAAAAAGGGAACTATGTTGATGTTTTGACCCTGTCATGTTATGTAGGGGGTCATAATCAGGACAAGACTAGAGTGGTTTCTGTTTCTATTGGTCAACGGGGCAGTGTATCATCTATCTTCTGAGACACCATCAAGAATTCACTAGTTCATCTCAATTTCATCATCACACGCGTCTAGCTGAGTGTGGGTCATTGTAGTTCCATAGGAAAGTGTATTGAGGCCGGTGCATATATAAGACGCTGCTTATTCCTTAAACATGTGGCCACACACTCTTCCCTGAGCTGGCTAGAAAAAGCCTTCTGCCTCCCCAAAAGACAGAAGCTACATTGCCACAAGAACGGTTTTATTCTTAATAAAAATACCCCCAACACACTAAAGGAGAACAATCTAATATTTTGTACTGGGCAAACTAATAAAGTAGGGAAAACCTTGAATGTGGGAGGGACCCCAACCTGTACAGTAATGACATACTGTAATGTCAGATTAAAGAAAATGGGGAGTAACACAGAGAAGGCAACTTTCCCTTCCAAACATAAATTAAGAGTGTGAACCTGCAACAGCTAGAGTCCTGATGATGACCACAAGAATGGCGACCAAGGGTCAAAACATGTGGATATTCTAAACAGAGAGAGAGGGATAAATAGGACAATGTATATGAGAAATAGGAGACACCAAGATTATCTCCTACTGATGCCTGCTATATTATTTTTAGGACAGGGCGGTAAACTTCGCTCCTCTGGCTGAGTTTGCAGAGAATTGCCCAGAGCGCAGAGTTTGGCAAAAACTCCGCCAACCATGCGTTATGGAGTTTTTGTTGCACACGGCTCACCGACATTAAGTTCGCAAGTGAGAAAAAAACATTGCTAGACTACCTCCTGGCAAGATTTCTCCATGCTGGCAGTCATGGCAGGTCGCTACCACTCGCATTGTGAAAGTTGCCGCTCACGTTGCGAAAGCTGTCACTCGAGTAGGAAATCTTCTCGAGCGGTAGAAATAAGCAGCACCCTCTGGTGTGCTGCATGAGGCTGTTCGAGCTGATTTTACAGCACGGGGCAAGCTCCTGGTGCAAAAAAATCACGGGACTCAGTAGAAACCTGCAGAGTTTTTAGGTAACTCCATGGAAATCCACAGAGAAAAACTCTGTGAGTTACGCCCACCCCTAACTATTATATGCATACTTTAGGGTATTGAATTAAGAGTTTTTTAAAGACACTGGCCTCAATGCACTCCAAGGGGGCTGCCTTAAATGCAGCTACATTTTTAATTTTAACAGTGTTTTTTATGAAATTATTCATAATAGCTCTCACAAGATGTTGCCACTTTCACTCAAACAAAAGTCTAATTTATATGTAAGATAACGTAATGTATAAAAGAAATCCGTATGTGAAAGGGAAATAATAAGTAATGTTACTATTTTCTTCTATTTCATGTTCTGTTTCTGAAAGATATTGTTGAAGACAATGATACAGAAATTATTAATGTGTTAAAGAAATTCAATTTAACGCCTTAACCGCAGTGGTTTTTCTGTTGCGGTGCGGACGTTCTATTAGGTGGGCGGGGCTGCGTCGGCCATTGGCTGACGGCAGCACTAGCGAGGTAGTGCTCCCGTCGGGCAACGGCCAACCGCAGCACGCAAGGGGTTAAGGAACAAAGGATCAGACAGACAAGCTCTATCTTTGACTAATGAGCAAATAATATTGATTCACAACAAGGTGGGGAGATCTTTCTTACATACAAGTAACTAGATCTTCGATGCCGGGTTACATTGTCTACATCGCTTTGTTACAAATCTTAAAATCAACAGGGCTAAAATTGCAAGGTAAGAAGGGGCTCATTCTCTGCTCATTCCAGAAGCTGGCTAGACAATGCCTTCTGGCGCCTCAAAAGACTGACGCTACACTGCCACGAGAACGGTTTTAATCATAATAAAAATAAAATGCTGCCAACACACACAAGAAGAGCAATCTTACACCAAACACTGGGCAAGCTAATGAAGGAGGGCAAATTTAAACTGTGTGAGGGAGCCTAATCTGTACACTAATGACATACTGCAATGTTAGATTAACGAGAATGGGTAGTAATAAAGAGAAAGCAACTTTCCCTTCCAAACATAAATTAAGAGTGTGAACCCACAACATCCATAATCCTGATGATGACCCAAAAATGCTGACCATGGGTCAAAACACGTACACATTCTAAGGGGGGGAAATCGATAGGATATTATATGTAAGAAACAGGGGACATCAAGCCTCCCCCCCCATGCTTGATATATCATATGCACACATTGAGGTATTGACTTTAGCATTATATAAAGAGAGTAGCCTCAGTTCACACCAGTGGGACTGCATTGAAAGCAACTACATTATGAATGTTAACATGAAAGTATTCATAATACATCTCACGAGGTGTTGTTACTTTCCCTCACGTAAGGGTCGAATTTAAGTCTAAGATGACATGTAATATGCGATAGATATCCATATGTGAATGAGAAATAATTAGCTGTGTTACTATTTTTTTCGACTTCCTGTTCTGTTTCTGAAAGATAACGTTGAAGACAATTACACACAAAGATAAATGTGCGAAAGAAATGTAACTTTGGGAAAACAGGGTCAGATAGACATACAATTTGACAAATTAGCAAATTACATTGATTCACAACAAGGTGGGGAGATCTTTCTTACATAGTAATAATTAGGTCCTCCGTGCTGAGTTGCATTGGCTACTCCCCTTTCGAACAAAATAGAAACTGAGCAGGGCTAAAGTTGCAAGGTGAGAAGTGGTTTATTCTCTGCTCAGCGAGAAAGAGGAAGCTATAAAGTAAAAAAAAAAACAATTATAAAATTAACATGCAAACTAAAAATCTATGGGGCATATTATCAAGGAGGGCGATAAGAGATTATCGCCGCTTTAGCGGCCGTTTTCGGCCACTAATCGGCGAATATTCTATCGCCCTATTAGCAAGCTGTCTAACAGCAGTTAGCGACAGCTTGTAGGCGATAGCGAGGGGTTTAGCCCCGCTTTGCATATCAGCGATATTTATCGCTAATGACTTGCAAAGTGGGCGTCCCCAACCTGTTCGCAACTAAAAACTGTTGCTAACATCGCTATCACCTATTATCAACTCAGGCGTAGCGAAGGAGATATTCGTGCTTAGATGGAAATATTCGCGCTAAGCGCGAATATCTCCAAAAGCTAACGTCTGCTCAGACCAGTTCTTATCCATTATATGCAATGGGAGGTGGATATTATTGCTAACACCCTATTGGCGTTAATGCGTGAATATCGCTGTATTCTCAGCGATATTCACGCATTTCGCCGCTATCGCCGGATATTTTATCGCTTTAGAGATAAACGTTGCTAATAGCACGTTATCTCTGCGATAATATCCGGCGATGCTTGGCGATAAAAAAAACTTGTTAAGCCCATTTAGCGATAAATATCGCTAGTTGTTGGAAATATGCCCCTATATTCTATATAAATAAAAAGGTTGGTTCAAAGCAACCACCCAAAAAGAGGCTGACCATATGCGTAAAGTTCCCCATCTATTTTGCGAGATTCCTTCAGTATACCAATGCCAAACATTCCACACAGCAGAATTGGGGACTTGTTCAATATGTTTACACAGTGTGCTTGGTTTGACGAAAAAGCAAGCATTGAGCACGAAAGTCCTGTGATATAGGCAGATAATTTAGAATTACCTTTGACTGCTTTGGATCAGTGCTATGCCACCGCAGTTTTAAAGTTATTGTTTTTCAGTTTTGTAGAGTATTTGTGCACTGATCTAAAGGGGGATAGTAGTTTTTGAAGTTTAAATGGGAGGGCATACCTGGAAAAAATATATGCAGCAAATTAATCTCAACAAATTCTCACTAAACCTTTTCTTACATTAAAAGTTATCTGCAAAATGTTTGCTACAAAAATGTAATCTGGGACACAATTTACTAAAAATCAGCCAGGAGAATTGATTCCTTTGCACAAACTTTGCAACATTTCATAAAATTCCATGACCATTTTCTGAAATGTGCAGGTACTAGTAGGAGATGGTAAGTTAATGATAGCCTTTTGCTGGGACAGTGAAGAGGTCCACCACAGCTGAATCTTCTGGGTACAGCATTACTTTTTGGTTACAGGGTATTTTTGCTCAGTATTGTTGGCTCGCACAAGTTGGGTTATAGCTTTCCATACACTACATTAGTAGTTAATTCTTTTAGTGTCCCTATCAAAGATGGTGATACTCCAGCGTCTATTTTATTATTTTCATAATTTTCTGGTGAACATTCCCTCTAGCACATTCTGCACACAATGCTTTCTATGGCACAAGTGTAGAGGAAGAGTAGCCCTGAACAAGTTGCAACCCCCTGCGGAGAAAGATGGGCTTGGTGCCCCAAACATTGAGCATCACTGCTTGGCAGAGCAATAGCCCACCTGCTGGCTTGTGGGACACCGAGGAGCTGGGGATTGCCCCCAGGCACAGAGCACAGCGGATGGTGTCGGAGGTGTTTCTCCCTCAAGGAACACCCCCGCCGATTTGTGGCTTGTTGCGGATGGCCAATGATAGCTTTGGGAGGAGCCTGCAGCTCATGATGGACATGACTCAATAGGCCCCTGGGATCCGACTGAGTGCCATACAAGCATTTAGAGAGCGGACCAGTGGGGAGGGGTTGGGGGATGGTCACCAACTGATAACCTTTGCTGACTAGGGCCCTCTCCCCCACATTGCAAGACCACTTAGTCTCCCTTAGAAGGTCCTGGGAGGGTGACAGAGGCCACAGGTTAACCCAGAAGATGTGGGACAGAGTTCCCGTGGAAGGTCTCCTGCAATTCTCGGTTCCAGTAAATACACCACAAAATCCTACATAGGGCATTTTTCACCCCAGCCAGGCACCACAACATCTTCCCTGTGTCTCCATCATACTGCCCTCGTTGCAACATGGCCAGAGTGGACATGTTGCACATGTTTTGGAGCTGCCCACTGGTCAGCAACCTCTGGCTAGGTGGAACAGACACCCTTGCCAGAAAAAAGATCCGAACTGAACTCAACTGTGTGACTAGCAGTGTGCTAGGGCTTTAGAGATGCAGAAGTGCATGGAACCCATGAACCACTTTATCGATTTGGCACTACTACTACTGTTGCATAGATTGCTCGCTATGCCCTGGAAGACTAGTTCAATGCCCGGGGGGGGGGGGCATTGGCAGGCAGCAACAGTTAAGTGGAATAAGGATGAAGCTTTAACGTTGGGATTTGATGCAGGGCCCGCCACATCTGGATGGGCGCCATGGGCGGCCTGCCTACTATGGCTGTATGTTGAATATCTTCTCCATCTTCCTTTTTATTCTTCACGCCTGAAATTGAACTGGCTCATTGTTTGAAATGTTTATTGAATCTGTAGAACATGTATTTGCTGATTACTGCCAAGGATATGGGGCTCTTGTTACTGTCTGTAAAGATGGTACTGAAAAGATTGTATGCAGTGATATAACCGTTGTTCCATTGACAATACAATTCGATAAAGATGGCTTGGAAAAAAATAATAGTAAATCCTTTAGGATTCCATATAACAGATGTAAGAATATAGATAACACAAAAAGAATATAATTTGCATTTCAGTCAACACACTACTATAGGTTACCATTGTACACTTTTAAGAAAAGTTGGTGATTTTTGCAAATTGCAGTGTTTGGTTTGGCCACATGTATGAGGGTGTCATGTTCTTCTATGTCCAATTCTCCCATCAGACCTTTCCGGCTCTCTGTTACATCCGTCGGACGCATTAGAAGCACCAGTCACCCTGTACAGCACACCACACTGAATGGAGACATACTAATACAGGATATCACCCTGGTGGGTGGCAATGAAAAAGGAATCTTTATCAACTCTGTGAAGCAAGAATCAATGGCAGAAAAGGCTGGTCTGCAGGAGGGACATCAGCTCTTACAGGTGAGTCGTTCCCTAAATCTTCTACTTGTTGCTCGCCTCTGTCTCAAAGCAGGACCAGTGAGTACTTGTCCAGTGGTAAAGATCACCACTAAATGAGAACTGGGGGCTGTTAGCTTTGTGTTTTTTCTATGATAGTACATATATATCACAGTACGTAAATGTGATTATAGGGAAGGCATGTCTAAGGGTTTAACAATTCATGTAGATAAAAAGCTCCCCCTTCAATTTCTGCCCATACCACCACTCTCTGACTCATACCAAACATCTCAGACTTCACTGGCCTCTAAAATTCCCTTTCCAAACTCTTCCCTACTTTATCCAAATTATCCAGCTAACAGGCACACATAACCACATCTCCCAATAGCTACTTACTTCTTCCCTTTACTAATCCACTACCATTAATCTACCCATCTCAAAATTATACAGTAAACGTATGAGATTTTAAGAATTTAACCCACACTCCACAATGAATCCACTCAGGAAAAAAAATGGCCACTAATCTGTTAACTTTTATCTCTAATCTTTGGTTAAAGCCACTCGCATCAAAGCACTTCAATGCCTTGTATGGGGTGGTAAGCACTATATAAATACAATTTACAGTTATAATTACATGAACTTCCCACAATTCTTATGAATACTGCAATTACTCAGATACTGGACTTTCACACCAATTTAAAGTGGTAAACTTCAGCCAGTTTTACAGGTGCAATGAAAACGGTGCTAATGATGACTTGCAAGAATACGGTACATCCATGTTAAGCCCTAATAGTGGCGGCTGGAGATTTTGCCAGGGAGGGGGTTGAGCGGGCCACATACGCACACATATGCACTCACTCACTCACACCCATGCATTCACAAACGCGCACACACACACACCCATTGACAACAAATTCATACATTTATATGTACACACACACATGCATCAAACATTCAAAACATAAAACTTACCCGCCCTACACTTCCCAGGGAGGAAATCCGCGGAGATCCGAGGAGAGTTGGAACTGCTGCCTCTTCTCATTGGCCAATGAGAAGAGGCAGCAGTTGCTCATTCGCCAAAGAGTTGGATGGGGGCGTCAGCGAGACTGTTGACACCACCACACTCTGTGACAAGGTGTTACTGAATGACACACAGCCCAGGGTGGCTTAAAACCAGTGCCGGGGTCCGAGGCAATCAGGGATGATCCTGCTCGTCAGGAGGGGAGGGCCTTGAGGCACTTTTTCCAGGCTGAGGAGGTCACGCCCACAGAGCTGTGAAATCCTCAGACTGGCAAAGTTTAGCTCCGGCAGGTCAATGCATGCGCATTCAGCACATGTCCAGCTCCTAGCTGCCCGACCGGAACAAGAAGAGGGCCTGCCAGGCTAACCTTTGCTCAGCCTCACTGACAGTCTTCTTTTCTGGAGAAAGATGAGTTCCTCCACCTGAACGTATGGGCCGCAGCTGAGCCCGAAGTAGAAATATTGGCACCAGCAAGAAAACAGTACAAAATTGAAAGCAAAACTATGCACTTGCTATGCACTTGTATAGAAGTAGAAAAAGTAGGAAGCTCTGTAAACTACAGACAGGCCAATAATTTACTATACGTTTCTATTAAAAAAAAAAATTGTGCACACTATCTACACGATATATACATTAGAAAAAAATCAAGCTATTTTTCAGCTTACCATGAAGTACTCTTAAGATTTACATACCGTGAATATTTGTTATCGTGCTATTAGAATCCCTGAATGGGTTTACTGCATAATAATTCACAGTGCCCAATATTTAGTATTGTATTACATGTAAATGGAACATTTGTATGCATTTCAATTACTGAAATCTGTACTTTATGACATTGCAAAACCTTGTGATGGTTTGTTTATTAATATTATTATAGGGACAAATATTTAGGAGCATGCAAATGACTTTGATGACCCTCTCATTTTTATTGGTTCTAAATCTCAAATGTGTTTTTTCTTTTTGGCAACGTTCGTGAGACTAATCCCGACACAAGGAGACCATACCATCAATTGACCACGGTGATTCTTAGGGTTACCTTCCTTGAGTGTAAAAACACCCCTTGACAATAGAAGAATCCAAGGAACTATCCAGCTTGTATCTCTGGACTTGCAGTTTGCCCAGAGGTACTTGTGTATTCCACTGAAGTTAGTCCTAAGGATTAGTGTGGTAACCAGAGTCTTGGTGACAGTGCAGGGATCCCCCACACACTGCCTTGCAAGCACAGCAGTGTGTGTGGGGAGTCCTGGAGATTCTTCAAGATTTGCACATCTATGGCTTCAATGAGGCAGCTGGTCTACCAGACACAAATGGGACGTGGGCATGGCTATACCACTGCCCTGTCATGGCCGGACAAACTTCTGCCACCAGCCGAGCAGGAGCCTGGCAGAGTAGTGCCAAGAATTAGGTCTAGGTGAAGGTTAAACTACCACCCAGGACTAAATAGACCCTTAAATGCCAAAAAAGATCACTAATCCAAGTCAAACATGGAGGGATCTCCTCAAACTGACTAAATGGAAATTCCAATTATTGACATCCACCAACCTGTGGAAAACCACCATTAAAATGTAAATACACAATTACGGATTACAGTTTGGGTAATCCTTCTCTGTGAGCACTCGATGTGCCCGTCAACCAGAGAGGATGTGGCTAATTGGCTAGAGCGGCCGACTTTGAAGCTGGGAAGCTAGGTTCGAGTCTGGTGGTAGGCTCAAACATCCTGTGATTCTGGGAAAATCACTTAATCTCTCCGGGCCCGATTCACGGAATGAATTTTAGACTCAATCCTAAACTTACTACTATTTTGGTATTCACAAAATGCACTTACTACTTTTGGCATTCACAGAATGAACTTACTACTTTTGGTATTCACAGAAGTTAGGATTTTGTCTTAAGTTTGTCTTAAGACAAACTTAAGACAAACTTAAGACAGACTTAAGACAAACTTAAGACAGACTTAAGACAGACAAGATAGACTTAAGACAAAATCTTAACTTAAGTCTGTCTTAAGTCTGTCTTAAGTTTGTCTTAAGACAAACTTAAGACAAAATCCTAACTTCTGTGAATACCAAAAGTAGTAAGTTCATTCTGTGAATACCAAAAGTAGTAAGTGCATTCTGTGAATGCCAAAAGTAGTAAGTGCATTCTGTGAATATCAAAATAGTAGTAAGTTTAGGATTGAGTCTTAAGTTCATTATGTGAATCGGGCCCTCCATGCCTAGAAATAAATGTGTCCGTCTATAATGCAACTGGTGCTCATGTAAAGCATTGAGTTTGCGCTATATAAAAACAGCAAGGAAAAAAAGTTTATAATCTGTATGTATGCATCTATCCAATGTTTGTTGAAGCATTAAAATCTGCAATTGGAATACATTCCCAATGCTCTAAAGTTAGAAACCAAGTAGAAGGATGGAGGGACAGAGAGGCTGGCTTGGGGGGTGGACAGAAGAGCAAAAATATACATTTGTGTGGCCTACATGTGCAAACTAAAATATAAAGGGCTTCATGTATCAAAGTATTTTGTGTTCGCGAACGCAAAAAAGGCTTTTTACATGTATCAAAACCCATTCTGCGATTTGGTAACCTGTTTCTGAATCGCAAAATGGGTTTGCGATTGGCTATTAGGAAGGAGCGTGTTTAGGGCATCCCTCCCTAATACTGAATCGCATCACTATGTAGGAATGTTTTGTGACCGAAATGCAGTTGCAAGACATTTGCATTTTACCACCTGCTGCAAGTAGCTGGTAACCTATTCGCAAATGGGAAGAGGTCCCCAAGGGACCCCTTCCCCTTTGTGAATGTTTGTTACAGCATTTCTTATGAGCAGGCAGTGGTACCAAGGACCACTGCCTACTCTTAGAAAATTAAAAAAAAACTTTTCATTTTTGTTTTTGAAACGCATCCCATTTTCCTTTAAGGAAACCCATTTGTATTTAAAGAAAAAAAAGATTGCTTTATTTAAAAGCAATCATGGGCAAGCAGGCCACCATACTGGTGATTTTAGCGATTCCTAGGGAGTCGCAAATTGCGATCTACCTCTTTAATGTTAATGAGGTATGGTGATTTGGTACCCCCGTAGGAATCGCTATATGAAACTCTTTCAGTTCCATACATTGTATATCGCGATTACCTAATTGCGATTCTCAGAAATGCGCAACTAGGTATTCGCAATGTAGAATTTTGATACAGGTAGCCCTTGATGCTGTCACGTTCCATGTGCACCCATGCTGGTGAATATACACCACACATGCTACATCTAAAGCTCCTTCAATCCCTCTTCTCTTTCATTATTTTTTTCAGCTTGAAATGGAATCTTGCAGAGCTCTGGTACTTTAATAGGCACAAAAAACACAGAAGAAATGCAAATAGGCAAATTACTTCAGCTAAAGTGAAGGGTTCATTGCAAGAGCAATGGTCTGATTAGCCCATGCCCCGCAGGCCCTTCTAATGTGCCCTAATCATGGTGCTGCATGTCTTCCTGAAAATGTGATAAAATACACCATGCCTTTCATCCCCGCAGCTGGAAGGTTGCATCAAAGGTGAGAAGCAAACCGTCCCCCTGGACTCCTGCACAAAGGAAGAGGCCCACTGGACAATCCAGAGGTGCAGCGGATGGGTCATTCTGCACTACAAATTCAACTATGAAGGTAAAGCTACCGGTTACACCCTGCACTAAAGGCAGGTTTGTTGCTTGAGGAGGTCATACCAATTGTGCCAGTACAATTATGTGGTAATACTGAACCCAGAATTAACAATACTGCATGGTAATACCGCATACCAATTCCTCAACCTCACACTCCACAAACACACTTACTCCAAACTTATCCACTCTTAACACAAACACCACCTTCCTTGCCCCCTCTCTCATACTCACAAACATATGTTTTGCAAACACCCATATTTCTGGCATCTGTTACCTACACAATTAGGACAACTTCATCAGCACACAGACAAGGCTCACACCACCTCTATTCACATTTGAACATTCACATCAGCTGATCTCTAATGACCGCAGTACCATTCACCAGTTTTATCATCCAAAAACATACCACATTGTCCCTGGTCTTTTCACTTTCTCCCATCCACATTCAAAAAGTCTCTGAGCACTTTTCATCTCCACCCACCCATCCAACCATACTTAATTTACTGACTACCTGGACACTGTAGCAAACGTCCTGGATAGCTTTGCTAATCTCATTCCATCCACTTTCACCACTACTAATGATAAGATCTACATGGACCTTTCCTCCTCCCTCAACTCCCACATCTCTGCACCCACCTTAAGTCTTGGGAGAAACATGAATATCATCCGAATATATGACGTTACAACGCAAACAATTACAACGCATGCTTTTACAACGTGGTTTTTACATGGCAACTACCATTACAGCGCATGATTTTACAACGCATGCCATTACAAAGCATTTTTTTAAACCACCATTACAATGCATTTTATTACAACGCATACCATTACAATGCATAATACTTGTAGTGCAACAGTAGGGTAAGTGTTGGATAGCGTAGGGGTAAAAATTACTATTCCCCCTCCAGTGATTGCAAGAGTAGGGAAAGTGTTGGATAGCATAGGGGTAAAAACTACTATTCCCTCTCCAGTGAGTGCAACAGTAGGGAAAGTGTTGGATAGCATAGGGGTTAAAATTACTATTCCCACTCCAGTGAGTGCAACAGTAGGGAAAGTGTTGGATAGCACTGGGGTAAAAATTACTATTTTCAAATACCCAAAAACCCATACCCCCCTAAAACTTAACATACTCCAATACTTACCTTATAATGCGTTGTAAGGGCATGCATTGTAGTGCCATGCATTGTAATGGCATGCATTGTAGTGATATGCATTGTAATAACATGCGTGTAATGGCATGGATGTAAGGACAGTTGCGTTGTAATGGATGTTTCCCCTATCATCCTGTATATCATGTTTCCCTCTTCATTCCTCCAGCCTGTCCATCTTAAATGGACCAACCACTACCCACTATCCTCAAACATCGCACTTAAAACCCTGACACAATGAAAGACAAAGCAAACCTCGACCACTACCTCCAGGCAAAAATACAAAAACTAAAACGCAATGACACTTGACCTCATCACAAGCATCCCAAAAAGTCGAAATAATCTACCATACTGCCAACTCTCTCGCTAACTTCCTAACCCTGAAGCCATTTACGCTTTTTCGAAGGGGGGTTATAATATGACTCACAAAAACGTTTTTTGAGAAAGATTTTCATTGAACATTCTGTGGTGCAAAATAATGAAATAATGGGAATGCTATTGTGGCTACCCTAGAACAAATCCTCTCCCATGGCAGTCGCATGGACTCGTTGTAGATTCACTTGTAGAGCTGGTGTTCTCTTTTCTTAGGTTGAAAATCTTGTACATTGCAGTATTTTGGGGGAACCTGAGTCCATGAAGAGGAGAGTCAGGAAATTGTGGCCAGTCAGAATACACCAGATGTCAATGGTTCCAGGGGCTGAGAGGAGTCTGGAGGGGCACTTACCATTGGAATTTTATTTAACCACTGTAGCTTAGGAAGTCCTATACTCCTAAGCGATAGTGGCTAAAGCAGTGGCGGGTCATGACCCTCAACACTTGACGGGTGTCGGGGGACAGAGAGACAAACCCAGTGGGGGGCAAAGATGCGTTGTGCTCTACGTTTTCTCCTATCGTCTGAAGTCAGCTCCATGGCAATTCATGGATCCTCAGGCAACCCCCTTCTGAAAATCTCAACGCTGCCCTCATGCTGCAGATGAGCAGCATGAGAGAAGTGCCAGGATTGGCTGGAGCAGGCTGCCTCAACGCTCTAGTGGGCACAGGAGGCCTCTTCCTGCTCTCCACCCAGCTGTCTGAGACAGCTATGTGGAGAGGTTTACACTTCGCTAGTCAGCTGGCTGTCACAAGACAGCCGGCCAAAGTGACTTGCCAGTCAGCAGCAGCCCCGCCCCCAAACACTGCTCAGGCTGGGACCAGTGACAAATAAAATGATAATTAATTTCATTACCGTTTTATTTTTCAATTTTGATGCACTGGCAGCAGGAGGGGACAACGCACCTCTGACCTAATGAGGGGGCTGCCGCTGGGCTAATACAGTTTCCACTTGGCAGACTTGCTCAGTGGTTCGCCAAACTCTGAGGTTCTCCCAGTGTAGAGCTCTTGGTGGTGGGGAATCACTGAACTACCCCCTTTTTGATTATGCATGGTTCACAAATACTAAGAAGTTTACAAAGAACTTTTCAGAGTTGCCAGTCAGCAGATTTCAGAACTTCACACACTGTGGCACATATGTTCTTCCCAAATGTAAAGCAAATATTTGGCCTCCAGGTCTAGAACTACACTAAATAAATGCCATTAATAAAAATGACTGACAAACTTTCGTATGATGTTGGCTTTTCCACATGTAATTGCACCAACCACCATTGCTTATCAACTTTCTCTCGTTGGTGTCCCATTCCTTTCCACACATCTTGCCTACAATTTCCCTCCAGCATATTTGGTCTAATTGGCATTAATATTATGTTTGGCAATTTGAATGTAAAACACTTATGTGCACACATCATTTCAGTTTTCTGACAAAGCTTTGGATGACTAAAGGCCCGATTCACAGAATGAACTTAAGACTCAATCCTAAATTTACTACTATTTTGGTATTCACAGAATGCACTTACTACTTTTTGGCATTCACAGAATGAACTTACTACTTTTGGTATTCACAGAAGTTAGGGTTTTGTCTTAAGTTATTCTTAAAACAGACTTAAGACAGACTTATTTATATGCTGATTTTCTTTAGATTGAACATCTTGCACATTGCAGCATTTTGGACCAACTTGATTTGATCACCAAGAGAGTCAGAAAATCTTGGATAGAGCATGTTTATGGAGGAACCCAGCATCAAGGCATTTTCTCACAATAACTAGACGAATGAGAATGTTTCAGCATGAACATCTATCAAAACAAATTCACCACTTTACGAAAAATCTGTGTCAGAAGTGCCATGTTCCAAGAAGAAGTAGGAGATTGCTCACTTTTGTATGAAAGAACACCAAAGAATAGCACCTCCCAGTCTAAGTACAGCTCATTGCCAAGCAAGAGACCAAATACCAGAGTACATTTCTGCCTGTGAATGTTTAAATACAAATAGATAGATTCTCTGAGGTGAATCTATCAAAAGCGATGTTATGCCTGTGTCCAGGACTTACTAATTTTGTGTTTAAATTGCTTGCTTGGTCTTTCCTAGAAAGGACGCTCGGTCTGCTCTTCGCTGCTGACATTTTGTTTGCAGCTGACTTTAAAAAATAAGGCTCTTGTATGGAGGGTCAAGAGCAATGTAAGCAACGTATGATTGCTTTATACTTTTTAGGGCTGAGTTGTAGGTAAAATAAATTAGGTTAATGGTGGGTAACTATATTCCTCTTTATTTCTACTCTTTATGCCCTCTCACATGGTAAAAACGAAACAAAAAGGGTCTTATTCTCTTCCCCTACATGTCTAAATAAAGAGTCGACATGTTTCTGACACTTTTTTTCCTAAAAAGGTAATTTGCATTCTTCAGGTCTTTAGCTCTAACTGGCTGTTATTCTTTACCACTAACTGGCCCTTTTCTAGGTTTGTTTATTATATGCAAGAGGGGAGAAAAAGAACAATACACTGTCCCTAACAGCATGTAACTGGAACCAGCTCTCCTACATCTATATTCACATGTCAGCAAACTTTTGAATGTTTCACTATTAAGGCTTGTTAGTAAATACTTCTGCCCAGTGACAGGTTTTGCATCTGTGCTTCAGAATATCAGTGGCACAATAAAACTGCCAGCAGAATATAAACCCAACGATTCTGATTTCCGGGGATTTCGAACTCAAACGTGGCAAATGGGGAGGGCAGAGGGAGCCCTGCTCAAGTGGAAAAATGCCCTTGGTATCCCCGCATTAATGGATAATTTTCACAAAATTGAACCTCGTGGTAAATGTCTGAGTTCCTTGTATCTAAATGAAGGCCTAATTGTCTGCTGCAGTTCTTATGACACCCAAGATCACAATACCCTGACATATGATGCGTGAGGATGTTTGCCAGTGATTGATTACATTTTGCTGAGAGCAGTAGATTGCACACATTTGATAATGTCGGTATGGCCTGGAGCAAGAAATTGACCATAATGCTCCCAGCAAGGCATAAAAGGTAAATGTAGAAGGGAATCTCATAGAAATAGTGGAATCAAATAACACATGGGATTTTTTGTCAAAGGTGAGGAGGGCCTGTTGAACTAATGTTGTCAAAAAGATATTGGATGATAGGTGCGAAGAAATTGTCAGACAACATTTTTTACCTATGTCAAGTAGTTGATAAGAAATAAACAGTTATGTCAAGGACTATCAAAGTTTACGTCACACCATAAACTCAATACGCTAGTGCTCTGAAAAATACCGACACTTCTCAGGAGAAATGCACAGTCAGTAGCTGCCAAACATCTATATGGGCTAGGACTTGTTTTACCTTACCACAGATTCTTCAACAATTGGGAGATCACACACAGATTGTTAAAAGGCAGCAAACACATGGCTGAAATTGAATGTGCCCAGGGTAAAACGCAGAATCCCCTCTAATTGGAAACACTAGGTGGCTTATTTATGAGCCCTTGTGTCACTTTCATGCCGCCGGTGCGTCACTTTTTGTGACGCGCCAGCGGACTAAAAAAAGTGCCTTGTTGCACCGTATTTACAAAGTGACGCATCTAGGTACCTGTGTCACTTTGTAAAACCCTGCGTCACATTATACCTACGTCAGGTATAATGTATGCAGGGGGGGCAGTCCCATGCAAGTAAGCCTTGTAAAAGTGATGCAGTGAAATCTATGAAATTTCACTGCGTCACTTCAAGGGCTTGCCCCATGTGAAAGGACACATTGCTGGAGTTGCGTTACTTTTGCAACACACTCCAGCAATGCGTCACTTTTGCGCCATACAGATACGTCAGAAATACTGAGGTATCTGTAACTCCTTGCGACATGATGAGTCATACAGTAAATATGACGCATCCAGTATGTCGCAAGGAGGGCGTAATGAAAAGTGAGGCATCGCTGTTTTCACGCAGCGATGCGTCACTTTTTATAAATGAAGCCCCAATAACCTAAACTCTGCCTATACTTTCCCATTGTCTAAAACAATTCTCAATGCAGAATTTGACTCTGGAACCTTCCCCAATGACTTCAAAGTGTCTTATATCAAAGTTTCACTTAAGAAGTCTGAAATATTCCATTAGGGACCACAACAATTATAGATTTATCAGAAACAGTTACCGAATGACCATACTAATTGAATGAATATCATATCAGTAACTTAACGGAGTACATCAATACAGATGACTTCCAAAGCTGTAGTGGCGGCTTGTAGGGAACAGGGGAGGTGAGGCAGAGAGGATTTTAAAAAACACTTACGTTTTCCGCCGCCTCTCCTCCATCTCCGCTTCTCTTCGCTTCCTGACACCAGTCCGGAAGAAGCTGTAGGAAGCACCCAGGCACACAGTCTCCTCTGAGCCAATCACAACACTGCAATGCAGCGTTTTGATTGGTCTGCGCACCATGGATAAGCGCTCAGACTGGGACAGGGAGCCTGTGCATATTCCCCACCAGGCTGCGCATTATAACCTGGTGGGGAATATGCAAAGTGCGCATGACTGTTTGGCCGGGCCACTTAAGTGTGCACAAACTCCTCCTCCTCGCTGAGCCACCAGTCCCACCTGCCCTAACACAGCCTCGCTTTAGCGATAAATAAATTGATTATAACGGTGTTATTATCATTTCATTTTTCCCTTTTTCACTGCTTTAAGAGCAGTGGTGTCCAACTTCGTTACAGGACAGATTAATTTCTTATTGATAAAAAACAGGCAAATAGAAATTGTACTGCCACTCTTATTCTTCAGCATGGTACATCATCCAAATCTCCTTCAATGGATCTCTGAGACAAGGTTCTTCAAGATAGAACAATGGACTAGATCTCTTGTTCCTCTTACCTTTCTCTCAATCACCCTGTTCTTTATTGTGTAACTCATCGGATCACTGTAGTACCTCTACTGCTCAACATCTACATCAGCCCCCTTCCCAACTTGATTCATTTCTTTGTATTGATCTACTAAAAGTACATAGATGTCAAACAGGTCAACCTGATAGCAGAACAACAATTCATTCAAATGCCTGCACACTATACCTCAGCATTTTGTAATGCAGCTAATTAATGGGTGTCCAAGTCCTGTCTAAAGCTAAATATCAACAAAACCAAAGTCCTGGAAGTTGTCCAGTTGGTTGTCTGACAGAATATCCTGAACAAAAGTACTGAGAGAGACAAATATTTTGTCAAAAATATCTTTTACTATAATATGGTGTCCCCACACTTATATCGGAAACAGCCAAAATACTTAGCCACAAATATCCTGGAACAGAACATCAACCAGGAAATAGTTAAGAATATTGTTTTTCAATAAATATCGATATTAAAGTAGTTTATTTAAAGAAGCAAATTATTTAAAAATTAAATAATGTCAAATAGTTATAATCATATATATATATATATTCACTGAAAAAACCATAGGTTTCAGGCCTTATATAGTTAGGAATTAGCATATAAAAAACCTTTGAAATTCACTGAAAAGCCATAGGTTTCAGGCCTTATATAGTTAGGAATTAGCATTTAAAAAAACATTGAAATTGCTCCTATATAGTTAGTTGTACTAACTATATTTTGCGCACCCGCAATCCACTGCTGATGATGTCACATATTACATCATTCATGACATGGTCAGTGACATCACTGATGACATCACTGATGACATCTCAAATGACATCACTGATGACATCACTGATGACATCATCGAGTGACTGTATGTTTCTGTAAAGTTTAAATATGTTTTACATATTGAAGAATGAGTGGATGTATAAGTGTCTGGATGAAGGATTTAGTAGGTGCGTGACTGACTGTATGAGTGAGTGATTAATTTTGTCTTACTGAATGCATGGGTTAGTGACTAAACTCTCTGAATGTGTGCATCAGTATGTCTGTTGTTGTGTAAGCTGCTGCATGTGTTGATCAGTAGCTATATGAGTGGCTATATGGGTTATTGATTGGTTGCCCAAGTATTTGTATGGGAGACTGAGTGTGTGTGTGTGGGTGGCTGGGAGGTGTGTGACTGTGCATAGATGTGTGAGCAGTTTTTTTTTTTTAATTTAATTTAATTTAAAAAGAACTTATAGAGCGCACGTACACTGAGTGAGTTTCATGGCGCTGGCGAGGTCCCTAAAAGAATAAAAGCAGTTGAGCAGTTGATTCACTAGTTGTATGGGTTCAAGAGTGCATGTGGAAACAGGTGTATGGGCGGTTGACTGTGTGCATGTGTGTGTTGGTGAGTGAATGGATATCTCAGTGCTGCATTTCCAAGTAAGTACTGAGGCACAGGAAAGCAGAAAAACAAACGTGTAGAACTCAAAAAGGGGGCAGGGTAGAAGCATCCTGACCCCCCTAGGCCTGCTCAGGGGGTCCCACAAGGCCCCTCCGGCCCCCCAAATTCTTTTTTCAGAAAATCGCGGGGGTACGCGCACCGTACAGAGTACAGTAAGTTTACAGTAAGCTTACTGTGAGCTTACTGTACTCTGTATGGTGCACGTACCCCTGCGATTTTCCGGAAAATAAAATTGGGGGGGGCCTTGTGGGACCCCCTGAGCAGGCCTAGGGGGTCAGGGTGCTTCTACCCTGCCCCCTTTTTGAGTTCTACACGTTTGTTTTTCTGCTTTCCTGTGCCTCAGTCTATCAGTCTACCGAGGCACAAGATGGCTGCCAACAATTTCTGTTTTGGAGTGTTGACAGACAGTGGCAGCCAATCAGCATGCAGCTCATACTCGGGAAGGGACAGAGTACGGTAAGCATACGTGCACTCACGGTGTCCAACATATAGATATATAATTTGGGAAAATTCAATTTTCTTAACTACTGGAGCGATTTTCACCAAATATAAAAAAGGCACTACTGCATACCAGTCCCTACCATTTTGCCAAGTTTGGTGTAATTCCATTCAGCCATTCGGGCTGTAGCCGTGTCTAAAGGTCCTATGGAAAATTGCATTGGGCTACATTTCACATTCAATTTTTTCAAAAACTACTGCAGGGATTTACACCAAACATACAAAAGGCACTGCTGCATACCAGTCCCTACCATTTTTCCAAATCTGGTGTAATTCCGTTCAGCCGTTCGAGGTGTAGCCTTGTCAGAATGTCCCTATGGAAATTAACATGGGGAAAACACGTTTTTGGGACCCCCTTTTTTCTCAGCCCCAGCTTGACGAATGCCCCTGAAACTTTCAGGGGCGGAGCGCAGCGAGGCAAATTTAAGGAACATTACAGGCAGATCCCTCAATCGGCGCCAAAGTTATTCCCAATAGAATGTTCGGAATTTCCTATGGTAACTAGGTCCTAACTATATATACCTACTGGCGACCGCCAGTAAGTAATAAAGATATGTATATATATATATATATATATATATATATATCGAAGAACGACCACTCCAGGTAAGGAAGGATCAGAGGACACAGCGGGGTCTGTTGGAAGCTTCCATTTAATTGTATGTGGACATAATGCATTTCGGCACCAGCGTGCCTTCCTCAGACGTCCATGCCAAAGTTAAGAACTGCACCACCCCTTCATGATTCACGCTGCAGCCTTTGTAGTCAGGAAGTCAGCTACTCCTCCAAATCGCATGCAGCTGTGGTTCCGTGTGTGATGACCACAGCTCCCATAGTGCAACAGTTCGGTAAGTACCGAGGTGGAGTGGGGTTTTGGAAAGTCCTTGGTGAGTTCGTGCAAATTAAAATTATTGGAGTCTTCCTCGGGTCCCCGGTCGTTCTGCCACCGTCCCTCAGGATGAACGTAGCCATGCAGCTTCGGATACTGTGACCCTGCTGCCCCGTGCAGTCACGAGCCGCTCGTGCGGTGGACACAGGTCAGCCTGAAGTCTTGTGGCGGGACTGCGGCGTACCGATAACTCGGTGCAAGGAAAGAGCCCAGCGTTGCCACTGGAACCAGCAAAGACGCAGCCCTGCTTATAGAACGGGTCCTCCAAACGCGGTTGCCAGCTACCGCGTGAAAACATCGAAGAACGACCACTCCAGGTAAGGAAGGATCAGAGGACACAGCGGGGTCTGTTGGAAGCTTCCATTTAATTGTATGTGGACATAATGCATTTCGGCACCAGCGTGCCTTCCTCAGACGTCCATGCCAAAGTTAAGAACTGCACCACCCCTTCATGATTCACGCTGCAGCCTTTGTAGTCAGGAAGTCAGCTACTCCTCCAAATCGCATGCAGCTGTGGTTCCGTGTGTGATGACCACAGCTCCCATAGTGCAACAGTTCGGTAAGTACCGAGGTGGAGTGGGGTTTTGGAAAGTCCTTGGTGAGTTCGTGCAAATTAAAATTATTGGAGTCTTCCTCGGGTCCCCGGTCGTTCTGCCACCGTCCCTCAGGATGAACGTATTATATATATATATATAAATTATGAATACATAAAACACATATATAACACACATACACAGTAAAATGAAATGAAAATTAACAATATGTACAAACAACACAATATGTAACCTAGTTTAAATATTAAAATAAACATATAAAATACTTTTATTTAATACTATATACTACATTTAGAAATAATATTCCCATATATTTAAAATATAACAATACTTCAACAATTTAAAAAGTTGACAAAACTATTAAAAGAAAAAAAAATAGAAAAACTAAAGACTTTTTTTAGAAGTGATATAAATTTTTTTTAAATAAAATATAAAAAAAGAAAAATTAAACAACAATACTACAAATTACATAAATTCACTCAAACGGACATTAGGAAAACTATCAAATTTGGAGGGCTTGATTTTCTATTCCTATTACAATTCACCTAGCAGTAGGTAACGCTTTGGACTTCAGAGGGGTTAAACATACTTGACTCACTCCAGTCTTAGCAATAGTAGAGAAACTGTTGGACTTCTGAGGGGTTCAATTTACTAATCTCACTCCAGTCTAAGTAACAGTAGAGAAAGTGTTGGACTTTGGAGGGATTACATTTACTATACCCACTCTACTTTAAACAACAGTAGGGAAAGTTTTGAACTTTGGAAGGGTAAGATTTACTATTCCCATTACAGTCTAAAGAAACAGTAGTGAAATGTTGAACTATGCATTTTTAGATTTACGATTCTCACTCTAGTGTAAGCAACAGTATGGATAGTGTTGATCTTCAGAGGGGTTAGATTTACTATTCCTATTCTAGTCCAAGCAAAGGTAGGGAAAGTTTTGGACTTCGGAAGTTTTGAACTTACTATTCCCACTCCAGTCTACACAACAGTAGGGAAAGTGTTGGACTTCAGAGGAGTTAGATTTACTATTTACTCTCCAATCCAAGCAATAGTAAGGAAAGTGTTGGACTTTGAGGGGTTACATTGACTATTCCCACTCCAATGTAGGCAACATTAGGGAAAGGGTTGAAATTGATAAGGACTAGATATACCATTAAAACTCATAATTAGTTTCTAGAAAACATTGAAATACTGCCTTTTTAAATCATATTTGATAAAAAATTGCATACAATTGAAATTAAATTCACCCCCACAACCTACAAAAACTGCATACACCCAAACAAATTGAAATACATTTTTTTAAATAAAAATATTACATAACTGAATCAATTAAAGTTTCAAATTAAAATGTACAAATATTAATATTGAAAACATGTAACAATAAATTAATAAATAAAAAAAACAAATAACATTTATAAACAATTTAAAATATACCTAATTCATTATAAATAAATAAAAATTTAAAAATGAATAAAAAAAATATCATTTTAATAATTTCCCATCCTATTCCCATACAACCAACAACCTGCTTATAAAATATAAATTGCAAACCTATAATAATTAAAATATGGATTGTAATTTACAAATGTCACCAAATAAACAAAATAATGAAATAGTTAAACAATTTTAAAATTATTACCAATTAAATATGTAATTTGCAATACAAATGTACATATACATTTAATTAATTATAATTCAATAAACATTCTACCCTGTTGTCCTACAAATCCGCCCAAAAATTCTAAAATATAAATCACTAACATACATTTTTAAAAAGAACATATTAAACAATCAAATAAAAGAGCAAATAAACAATTTAAATCATTTATAATCAATTAGCTATTTAATTAACAGTAAAAATAGATTACATTAAAATTAGATAAAATATAATTTCATTAACTTTTCATCCAATTCCACTACAAATCATATAACCTACTAGTACATAAATTACTAATTATATTTAAATAAATGACACATTTAGAATTACAAGCCATATTTTTAAAAAATGAATACCGATTGTACTAGCATGATACCAGTTAAAATTAAGATATATACATATATAAAAATAATAAAAGTAAATATTCATATCAACTACATAAAAGTAAACACTACAAGATGCATTGATAGTCTTAAAAACAATATAACAAATAAATTACATTATTTTTGACATGATATGACATTCATGTCATACAATATTTTTTATCCCGCTTTTTGGTCATTCACCTTTTAATCCCACTCGTCAGCTCCCATTAGAACTTAGGGGCATATTACCAAGCAATAGCGATAATTATGGCTATTGCTTGGTTAGCGAGAAAAAATTATCGCCGAGCCGCAGCAATTTTTATCGCAGATAAACCTTGGTATTACCAAGGTTTATCGCAAATGTGATAAAAATCGGCAATAATGCATGAATATCGCTGAAAAATCAGCGATATTCAGGCATTACCGAGCTAATGCTTTTAGCCATGTTATCCACCTCCCATTGGATAACATGGCTAAGAACTGCTCCTGGGCAGGTGTTAGCTTTTGGAGATATTCGCGCTTAGCGCGAATATCTCCAAAAGTTGGTAATAGGAGATAGCGATGTTAGCGACTGTTTCCAGTCGCTGACATCTTGGCACGCCCACTTTGCATGTCATTAGTGATACATTTTTCTGACATGCAAAGCGGGGCCCAAGATGGTCGCTATCTCCTACTAGCTGTCGCTAACTGGTGTTAGCGACAGCTAGGTAATAGGGAGATAATTTTATCTCCGCTTTCTTGGCTTTTAAAGCCAAAAAGCGGAGATAAATCCCTTGATAATATGCCCCTTAGTATTTGTTTCAATTCTGAAGAAGCTCTGATTAAGCTTGGATGCAAATCTCACCTTGCTGCAATAGAACAACTTGGCTGTTCAGTAGTCTTTAACCTTCTAAAATTACTTAGGTTTATTACCAGCAGGGATGAATCATTCCTGGGCGCTACACAGAAGTGAGATGTTGTTTGAAGAATCCAGTCTTCCATTCCTTTCTGAAAAGCAGTGTGACAAAGCTTATCAGATTTTAGTGGGGAAAGTTTAGATGCTTGGTCTCATCTTCCTGCATTTTTATCAGGAGCATGATTATTTTGCTCCTGTGAGTGTTACGAAGCACACATTCCGTCTTAAGCCCGCTTGCCAGATATGATAGAATTTCAGGGTTTACTACTTTGAATATGATGTGGGCTGGCAAAGGGAGCCTGTGGCATTGTTAATGGGTAGGCAAGGTCATGTTAAGTGGCATTGTGGGCAAGCTCCGTCCATTATAAGACACTTGGGGGCTTATTATGAGTTTGGCGGACTTGGAGTGGGCCACCGTACCAGCGCCCCGCTCGAAAACCACCAAACCTATTATGTTTACAGCAGAATGCAAAGAGGAAGTAACAATGAGAAATAAAGATATTTCTCCTTGTCTGGCAGCTTCGGGCAGGCCCACCATTTTGACACAAACCCATATTTACTGGCTTTAGAAAATATGGGATTGTGTCAAAATACATGGGTGGATGGAAAGGACCGCCCATGCTTCACCTATTTAATGCCTACCCGACACAAGGTATCCAAGGCGGTGGCTTGTGCTGCCTTGCATTACATTTGCTATAAAATCCCACGCAAAGTCACGCAAATCTTGATTTGCCATGTATGGAAAATCCTAAAATTGATTTGTGACAGGGCTATGCCACAAAAGTGGTGCACCCTGTGTCAAAATCTTAGTAAATCTGAGCCAGAGTTCTTAAATTAACATTCTCTCTAGCTATATTTGCACTATAGAGTTACTTCTTCATAGATACATATTACTTCATACCCCCATACAGATTACTCCAGGTAGGCAACAACCCAGGCAAATGATCAATTTTCTTCTCCCATTTCGTCACATACATGCCTTACTCTCTGCAGGTTACAGTAGGCTCCTGAAGGAAATGGAGACTGGACAAGTGGTCTCCGGGGACTCGTTCTACATCCGTCTGAATCTGAATATCTCCAGCCAGCTGGACTGCTGCTCCCTGTCGCTGAGGTGTGATGAGATCGTGCACGTCTTGGACACCATGCATCAAGGGAAGTATGAGTGGTTCTGTGCCCGGGTGGATCCATTCAGCGACAAGGACCTGGATAAAGGAACCATCCCCAGCTACAGCAGGTAAGTACAATGTTGACCACAAAATAAATTAAAACAGAGGTTTCCTTAGTGGAGGGCATAGATAAAACCTGCAGGTGTAACTGTAAGTCACACAGATTTTGATTAAGGGATGAAGCACCATCTAAATTATGTTCAGCAGCTGATGTGTTTATCTCTTCTTCTCACAATGTTTAAAAGGAGAAGTCAGGGCAGGACTTCCGGCAGCAGGGAAAGGATAGGGCAGGGCTGATGAGTGACTCCTGTTATGTTTCCGTCTCTCACCGAGGGAAAAGAAGCCCTATGTGGAAGCTGGAAAACACAATTCCATATCCAAAGCTGCCATGTTTCCCAGGTCCATGCGTGATGTGCTACTCCAATCCATGTGTTTTTCTTTGAATTCTGGGACTTGTAGTTTTGTTATGTAAAGGAGTAAGCAAAACCTCAAGACCCAGAATTCAATGAAAAAGCCTGAACTGGAGCAGCACATGACAAATGAACCTGGGAACCTTGGCAGAGCTGATAGGCTGATGTCCTGTCAGTGTTGGGAGGGGGATCCAACTGCCTGGAATGGTCAGGAAAAACAAGTACGGGTTCATTTTTTTCACACAGTGCAAATCTATCCAAATTGGCCCACCTTTGCGGCTTGCTAGACTTTAGCCATCAACCCTAATTTATAACAATCATATTTGAACGTATTCACAGGGTTTTATACAAGGGTACCCTAGCAGACGCATAGGGCATCCTTGATATGGTTTTGTGTAAACACAAATCATGGATTTGTTCACATGAATCCTAAAGATGCTTCAGTAATGATTTGGTGCATATGTTTACGATAATAGAATATGATTACTGATGTGGTATCACCTAAGACACTCCTGGCTCTGCCACATTCTCAGTTTTTTTCTGTGTACTGAGGTCTAAATTAAAGCGCAAAAGATAAACCCTGTGCTGAGCCAATATCATAATTCACAAAATTACATATCTTCTTGTGTAGACAGCAGAAGATGAGCTGATTGGTTCACACCAAGTTGGAAAAGACCCCCATATGTAGGTGTAAGACTAGGCATCAATTACTGAAATCTGAAATCAAATAAGCGTACATCTACAATTGAATATGTACAACTTTGTATAGGAAAGTTTTCCCGGGCCATGCCTGGAAATTATGCAAGGTTGCAAATTTTCTGCCTTACTTTTGGAATACATTTGAGAATTTGCAGTTGCTACTGTGTGGAGGCATTTTCTAGTGACTTGCCATAACATTTGTGCAATTACTTTTTCCTATTATTTTCCCCTCTAGAGAATACTTTTTTCCCTTTCTCTATGCTCCAGACAATTTTGGCAAGGTATTACATTCTCCTTCCCGCCCAGGAAATGGATTTACTCCTACTAATGTCAGAAGTAAGAAGTAAAGAAAATGTCAAGCCTTTTCCATTGTTGGAGCCAGTTAAGACCTTGTGAATACCCCACATCAACACCAAACTCCATAAACGTGCAAGTTTGTGGGTGTTCACAAACTCATGAGCTAGTCACGCCCTTGAACTCCTATTTCCTACTTAAAGGAGTAGATTTTTTCACATGAAAATCTTCATGAGAGGAAATCCTTTTAAGAATATAAGGCAAAACTTTGAGAATTCCAAGCGTTTTACGCTTGGAAAAGGGGTATTTGCAGATGTAAGTTAAATTAAAAATGCAAATAACTATTTGAAATGGATGTATGTTGTTACAACGGATACTTTTACAAGGCATACCTTTACAACGCATTTTTTACACCGCAACATCCATTACAACGCATTCCATTACAACGCATGCCCTTACAACAAATTCTATGAAACTACCTTTACAACACATTTCACTACAACGCATACTACATTTACAACGCATACCATTACAACGCATACCATTACATTGCATGTATGGTAAGTACTGGATAGTGTAGGGGTAAAAATTACTATTCTGACTCCAGGGGGTGCAACATTAGGGTAAGTGTTGGATAGTGTAGGGGTAAAAATTACTATTCTAACTCAAGGGGGTGCAACAGTAGGGTAAGTATTGGATAGTGTGGGGGTAAACATTATTATTCTAACTCCAAGGGGTGCAACAGTAGGGTAAGTGTTGAATAGTGTAGGTATGTGTTGTAATGGTATGCGTTGTAATGACTGCATTGTAATGACATGCGTTGTAGTGGTATGCGTTGTAGTGACATGCGTTGTAATGGTTGCGTTGTAATGGCATGCGTTGTAATGGATGTTGAGTTGTAAAGGTTTTGTTGTAAAGGTAGTGCGTTGTAAAAGTTGCGTTGTAAGTGTTGTTTCCTATTTGAAATAGAACTCAAGAACTTATTGGTTTAACTGAAAAATCATCACTAATTCTCTCTCTCAAGCCCTTTGCCTCGATTTACATGCTGCAGGTCACAGGCAAAACAAATAGGCAAAAAAATAAACATTTGTTTCAGAGCTCATTTCTGTCAGCTACAGTTTCCTCCTGGTAGTATTTTGATGAGAAAGCTGTTGGTTTTAGTTGTTGGCCACACCGGAAACAGAAACTTTTTTTTTGTGAGAAGTTGGGTTGTTGGTTGACTATGGTGTGAGCCATGGTCAAGCAACAGCCACAACCCTTTGCAGGGTGAACCACAAAAAGTTACTAAATAAACCTGTGGTTAACGCTGAGTAGCATGGCACAAAAGGGTCAGGCTTAATTTAGAGGATATGTGTAAAATATGTATGCAGCACACAAACAGTAATAAAGTAGAAAAACACTACATGAAAAATACCACACCAAATTAGTAAAATATAGTACATTTTAATAAATTATTAGACACCAATATGACAAAAATCCAATCAGTAGCACCGACGTTATGAGTTTTTAAAACTGTTCTTCGAAAATAGCGCCAAAAAACAAAGTGCCAGCTATGGATATCCGTACCAGGTCAAAGTCACAAGTTCAGGCCAACCGCAATGGGGCACAGGTCGGCTGCAGTCACCAGATTAGTACAATTGAACTTTTTACCTTCTCAAATCAGGGCCAAGAGTCCTTTTCGTAGTTGGGGGGCCCACAAGGTGTAGGGAGAGCTTTGATGAGGCCGACAGAGTAGTGCAAAGTTGCTGTAGCTTTACGTTGGTGGTCCTCTCGAGCTGTCAATGCTCTACCATGGAGAGTCAGGTGCCGGAACTTTGTGTTGCCTGTCAGTACGGAAGGCAAGGTCTTGGCATGAACAGGCCGGTGTGCGATCGCAAAGAGCCCACAAACTTCATTACAGCTCTCCGAGGCAACATCAAGGGTCCAGTACCTGAGGGGCACAATTTAGGATTAGAAGCGTACTCCAGCCTGGTCCAGGTGCTGTTGCAGCATGTTGGAGAGCCTTTTTATGTCCATGAGGCTCAGATCAGGAGGCCAGCAGACTCGCCTCAGGAGTCATTCTGGTAGCCCTGGGTTCAAGATGAAGTTGCAGATCAAGTTCTCCTCTCCCAGGGAAGAATACAGCAGGGCAGCAGTCAGTAGACCAGCAGTCCAGCAGAGTAGCAGTCATTTCAGCAGCACAACACTCCTTCTTCCTGGCAGAGTCCACAGGTCTAGAAGTATACTGATGATTAGGTGGCTGTGGTCCCCTTTGTTAAATTCTGATGCCCTCCACCTGGATGGTGGGATAAGCTTCTAGACAGAGGCTTTGAATTGCTTGGAATGTCATGACACCCTGCCCTGGCTCCAAGCGGGCTGCAGTGACAATGTGAAGGTGATAGGTCCTTTGTGTGAGAGCAAAGCACTCCCTTCTCAGTGGCAAGTGGAGCTGTGCCCATTAGGAAAGACCCTCTATTGTGTGACTACATGGGAAGAATTCGCAAAGTCTGTAATTTACACCCAGTCATGTGACCCAAGACAGGAATCAGGCACAAATGGGCTAAGGGCAAGAACAATGACAACTTTCCAAAAGTGGCCTTTTCAAAATTGTAATCCAAAACCCAACTTTATCATTAAATAGGGGTTTACATTACATTTCCAATAAGGCACCAAACCTGATAAAGCCACCTGGTCCCAATTGGAATTTACAGGTTAATAAATGTAACAAGGAATCCCCAATATTATCATATTGAAGGGGTAGGCCTCACAGTAGTGGAAAAACTGATTTATAGTGTTTCACTTCCAGGACATATAAAACTTAAAAGTACCTGTCCAACCTTTTAATTACAATGCACCCTGCCCTATGATCTACCCAGGGCCTACCTTAGTGGTGGCTTATATGTAATAAAGGGGGCATTTATTTCTTGCCAATGTGGATGTATTGCTAAGTTGACATGCTTTCAGGCTGCAGTGGCAGGCCTGGTACATATTTTAAGGTACTACGGAAGTGGGAGGCGCATTAAGTGCTGCAGGGCCACTGTTCGTACTATGAAGAGACAAGGTTACCCAAGTATATGGAAGGGAACTTGGGTCTGAGTATCTATCTAGGAACAAAGGTCCCCAATTGGAAAATAATGATAAATTACAACATATAATTTAACAAAAGCATCAAAACATATATAGTGGGACAAATTTCAACACACACAAACAAGAATTTCCAGACTCGGGCATTAAGCAAGTTGGCGGAAGTGCAACTGAGCAAAGTAGGCTGTGTAACATACATATCAACACTGTTACACTTTGAAATGACTGTACAATTTTGGGAGTGTCAAGGTGATTAGGTTGATGACTTTTCAATCCCTTTAGCTAGATAACTGTATCATCTTCAGAACATTTGTGATAGATGCCTGAGAATAATATCCGCTAAAAGGCAAGAAAGTAAAAAGACAAAAAGGGTGAACCAAAATTCAACAAAGGCAGCAAAGAAAGGGCAAGACATAGCATGGTAACATGTGCAGTGGTGAGTGACATGTTTATCAAGATAGAGCATGCACTAACGAGAGGCACGTGAATCAAATCACAAGAAATAGATGTCAGAGGGTTATCCAGCTAAAGGGATCGAAGCGGTGTTGACCAAAGGCCCTTGACACTCCCAAAAATGTACAGCCATTTCACAGTCCAACAGTGTTAATATGTATATTACGTGGCCTACCTTGCTCAGTTGTTCTTCAGCCAACTTTCTTAATGCCTGAGTTTGGCAATTCTTGTTTCTTTTTGTGTGTTGAAAATTGCCCCACTGTATATATTTTGATGTTTTTGTTAAATTGTATGTATTGAAATATAAATAATACCTTTTGTCATACAAGAATAGATGTCACTGTATGTCTATGTTGTCATTTATAATTATTTTCCAATGTCTGAGCCATTGTTATGCAGATATGCAGGACCACTGGACGCATTTAGTTTACAGGCCTTGGGTATATGGTAAATCAGTTTACAAGGGACTTATAAGTAAATGTGATATGCCAATTGATTATAAAGCAATGTAACCATGTTTTAGGGGAGTGAGCCAAAGAGTGATAACGTGCACAGCGTCCTAAGACCAGCAAAAACTAATTCAGCAAAAAGTTGAGGGTAAAAGGCAAAATGTTTGAGGGTGACCCTGCAGAGAGGGCCAGGTCCAATATTTTAGAACACAGCCTTTTGCAAAGGGAGATGTCAGTGACGTTTGTTGCAATGCAATCCAGTTAATGCACAATGTTTGAGAATTTGTATCTGCTGACCTGTTCTGTGTGTCGTTCATACATTCTTAGGATCATTTTCCTACTCCATTCATTTGAAGATCACCTTATCTCTCCCAGATGGTACTACAGCCATACTTCTTAGTCAACCCCAAATAATATGCTGGATCCCTGCTTTTTCATCCTGTGCCCTGCACCTGCTTGGTCTCACATTAAGCCCCTTTCTTGCTTGATACTTCTACATGCCCCATAGCCTAGTAAAGAACACTACCAATGCTTATTTTGAGCTGGTGTTTGCCAGAGCTCAGCACCTGAAATCATCTTAGAACGTTGTTACTTAATTGAGGTACTCAAATTAAAGATTGTACTGTGTATGCAGTGGTCAGAAAGTTGTACATTTTGCACAAAGGGATCAGTGATGTTTCTGCAGCATTTATAATTGTGAGAGACACACGTACTTCTTTATTTCAGGAGTGGCATTCTTACCACAAAAAAAAAGACAGTGAACTCAAAGGCCTAGAAGACCTTTCCAAAGCTATGCCACACCTTTGATCAAGAGGCTCAATGGCTAGGAGCCAATGGTGTGCAGCTCATTATCTGATTCGCTCCTGGGAGGTCAAGGCCAGTCCTATACTTCCTGTGTACCTCCCCCTAAACCATGCCATCATATCATGCCATGGCTGGTCTCGCACAGAAAAGGTTTGATCTAGTTACCATGCTCAAACAAAAAGGAGCTCTTAATCTGCTCCTATGGCAGGCTAATAGCTTATCAAGTCGCATTTTCATTCAATTCTGGTACAATTAGACTGTTTTCCATTATATTTGGACTGGCCCACTGTGTGGAAGTAGTGGAATATTGATTGATATTCCAGGTCACTTGTAGCATGAGCTTGTGAGCTGGGCACAATAAAGTTTGTTTATAAACCCCTCACACACCAACCTGGTTGGTGTCATGCTTCATCATTGGGGTCCAACCAGGCAGCCGAATGCCGCCTGTTTGTGCTTCAACGCCTGACTACAGCGGAGCGGGTGTGGTGCAATAGTGTTATGAGGATGAAGGTGAGTAGTAAAATACACCTCTGGGGATCCTTGCCCAATGTTTTATTCGTGGCGGCCCAGGGTGTGAGATAAAAGTATGTGATGCAACTACAAGTAGAAAAATTATGACTACTTAGTTGGCTTAAGTGTTGGCGGTCTACATGTTTCAGTCCCAGGAAAAAGTGTGCAGGACTTTCGTCAGGACCAGGTAGTGAGTGGCAAAAAATAGTGCCACGTGTGATTATTATCCTACACACGCGCTAAGGTGTGTGGAAAAGGGTAAAAGTGCAGTTGTTCAACTTACAAATCCTGCAGGAAAGCGAGAAAAATCAGACTAGGTTTGCCGCAGAGGACACCACACAACCAAATATTACACGGGAGAACCTCTCCCCGCGCCCCGATCCTCTGGACTAGAACCCCTAGCGAAGATTTTTCTCGCTTTCCTGCAGTATTTGTAAGTTGAACAACTGTGCTTTTACCCTTTTCCACACACCTTAGCGCGTGTGTAGGATAATAATCACACGTGGCACTGAAACATGTAGCCCGCCAACACTTAAGCCAAATAAGTAGTCATAATTTTTCTACTTGTAGTTGCATCACATACTTTTATCTCACACCCTGGGCCGCCACGAATAAAACATTGGGCAAGGATCCCCAGAGGTGTATTTTACTACTCCAACAAACAAAAGGATGGGAAGAGGGTCCGGGGGAATATTTACCGACCTCAGCACAGTTATGACCCCCCCTTGCAAACTATGAAAAACAGAAAAGGTAACTGTGGGTCTAGAATTATGAGAAAGCTATGTGTGTGGAAATGGCTGTATGTAGGCTTTCAAATGTAAGCAGACTACTGGATAATTACCGTTTGTGAGTAAGTGTCCATCAGTTACTCTTCCTATACCGCCCAATTCATCATGTGGTCTACTTCACAGTAGGTAGTCCAGGTTAACCAACTCCAGAGTTGTTATTAGGAGATGGTTGATGATGTTGAAGTAATATGCAGGGTGATAGGTGAATGTTTTAGGTAACTGAAAGCAGTGCAAAAGTGAGATGTGAATCGTGATAAAGAAATGTGTTTGTAATAAAATTGGATAGTGAACGCAATATAACTTTATTCTGGAGTCGTGCACTTCCAACTATAAAAACAACTAGAGTGCAAAAAAGTCAGATGGTTTAAACAAATAACTACTGACTGGGTTATCTGGTCGACATGTTTCTGCGGACATTCAAAGGTCCACGTTGGTACCTGCCGCTTCCTCAGGACCCATAAACTTAATTGCTACTGCTCTTGTGAAAAAATAAAACAAACATGAGTGAACAAAATTGGTAAATGTCACCTGTTCACTTCTGGTTTTCCTCCTAGGAAAGTGGAAGAGTCCCAGATGTTGTATCGCCATAACAATCACACATAGACAGACATAAGAACAAAAATAGGATAACATGCCATCGTTAGTATGGGTTACCACCATAATTACAGGAATGTTGTTCTTATACAGCATTTTAAATAATTAACAAAAATGTCTTTCGCTCACCTTCAATTAAAGGGGAAAGTGTTTCTCCTCACCTGGCAAGCAGCTCAGGACAATGGAGCACCGCTCTATAGTGCAGAAAATTTAAACAGCTTGTGATAACCTGTGCGACCACTCAGCAGCTAGATACTTATTCAGGTCAAATACTTCAACAGAATTACAAAATTCAGCCTGTAGTTGATTCATTTAGATCTTAATTAAAACAGGTGCCTGTTATTTAAAAGAAATATACAGCCTTATTCATCAAGGCCGAATCGGCTCGCAAAGGGCCAGATTCTCAGAATCTGGCCCTTTGCGAGTGCGATTTTTGCATTTGGGATTCAACATCCCAAATGCAAAAATCGCTATTTGCTAATTCGCATATTTGCGAGGATTTACATTTAAGGAATCTCTATTTGAGATTCCTTAAATGTAATTCATCATCCATTTTACAATTGCGAAATCGCAATTTCGGCCCGCAATTTACCGCGAGGTCAAACCTCGCGGTAAATTGCGAAAACTCAGAAACATGCATTTAAATGCATTTTTCTGAGTTGCACGTTACACACACACATGTCCTTTGGACATGTGTGTGTGCAACACCTGTGTTAATTTCCATGCAGGGGTGCTACAGGGTGTCCTTTGGACACCCCTGGCACCCCTGTACTCGCAATCTCATTTGCGATTAGCTAATTGCTAATCGCAAATGAGGAATGACTCCCCATGTATTCCTATGGGCCTTTTGGCTCATAGGAATGCATGGGGAGTTATTCCTTATTTGCGATTAGCAATTAGCTAATCGCAAATAAGGAATCAGTGGGAATCGCAATTACTATTTCGATTCCTACATGAATACCGTTTTGCGAGTCTCAAATAGCGATTCCTTATGATTCGCTATTTGAGCCTCGCAAAACGGCCCGTTCATGAATCAGGCTGATAGAGTATAATGGCAAACATCCTGTAGGTGAACAAAGCTCTCTCTTCACCCAATAGAATGGTTAATATTCGTCAGGAGGGCCAGTTTACTAACATGTTAATACGCGCATATCCTAGTTGAAACTTAATGTGCGATATTCTCACTTGTACGGTAGCACAATTCACACGACTGTTCAATTAATTAGTTTAGTGCATTCGTCTCATTATTATGACCTTGTGCGCGGTGCAGTTGTTCTATTCCTCAATTAAGGCTAGCACGTTTAACACGTTTGTTCAGACTCAAGTTTCATTTACTTTGCTCAAAACAAAACAAATCCTCTGTGTTGAATACCATGGATATTAAAGACCCGATGCAGTTGTTTTTTTCTTTCACGCATTTCGGTCATCGTGGTAGTTTTTGCATATTCATCAATTTAGCGCCTTATTCCAGACAGACCTCGGTGTTTACGGCCATAGTACCAGCTCGCATATTAAAAACACGCAGCCGTTGTTTATCTTTTACGCGCGTTACCCTGATCACAGTTTCTTAGGCTTGAGCGCGCATTACCTCATCGTGTATGTCATTACTGTTGTGGTTAAATCGTAACACGAATCGTGCATCCTTTGATTCACCTACCGGTGGTTCATGACAATAGTTAAAGTAAAGATTACATTAAGACCTCCGTTCAGAAAGTGCTAGCGCTCATCTTATTTACATATGTACCACCACTACCCTCTACATATATTCTCACCCTTACCTCTCCGTCGGTACTCCTAGCAGCCTTCTGGGCTGTTTGGGGAGGTACCGCGGGGGTGGCTTGCTACTTCCTAGTTGACTGTAACTCAGTTCCTATTGGATGGAGTGGACCACGTGATCCCACCACTGTTGGTTATGGGAATGTAGTCCCTAGTTATACCCCACTTGAATTAAGAAGAGCCATCTATGTGTTGAATTAATTACATAATCAGGAGTGACTAGTACCTCAGATTATATTAATGCCCTATAGCTACTCAGCACATAAATAAATTATGAATTAAAGAGTAGAAAGTTCAAATTAAATTGCAGATTATGCATATGTCAAAAAAGGATATGGCATATGCATATATTGATGGTGCAGAAAAAGTTGTGTACAGTAATTTAGCCAATATCTATTATTGTATGAAGTAGTAGACAGGTTTAACAGTTCGGGGAGATGGCAGCTAAGTTGATGCCCGTGGGGGTCTGACATTTTACGATCATGAGGCCAGAGGCTAGCATAGGCATTTGGGTTATGTTATGTTCAATTAAAGGGGCAGAATCCAAGGAACAGTTGTTTCATAATGACATCCAGGGGATATCTTCATTAAGGCCAGCCTTGTCACAGTTCAACTTGTACACCCATTTTTTCTCTATCATAAACAGGTGTTTGGACACATCAGTTATGTGTGCCGGGATATTAGGTTGCTCCAAAACAGTCCATTCGAATGCAGTTGGTTTGTGTCCCACTTCTATGAAATGATTTGTTAATCTGGTAGCCAGTTACCTAAAACATTCACCTATCACCCTGCATATTACTTCAACATCATCAACCATCTCCTAATAACAACCCTGGAGTTGGTTAACCTGGACTACCTACTGTGAAGTAGACCACATGATGAATTGGGCGGTATAGGAAGAGTAACTGATGGACACTTACTCACAAACGGTAATTGTCCAGTAGTCTGCTTACATTTGGAAGCCTATATACAGCCATTTCCACACACATAGCTTTCTCATAATTCTAGACCCACAGTTATCTTTTCCGTATTTTACTACTCACCTTCATCCTCATCACACTACTGCACCACACCCGCTCCGCTGTAGTCAGGCGTTGACGCACAACCAGGCGGCATTCGGCTGCCTGGTTGGACCCCAATGATGAAGCATGACACCAACCAGGTTGGTGTGTGAGGGGTTTATAAACAAACTTTATTGTGCCCAGCTCACAAGCTCATGCTACAAGTGACCTGGAATATCAATCAATATTCCACTACTTCCACACAGTGGGCCAGTCCAAGTTGTTTTCATTATCATATATTCGGGGAGAGGACTTGCCCCCTAAACCCTCGCTCTCTCCAGTGATTATCTCACTCTTTCCATTATATTTCCCAAAAATGCAATGTAAAGGAAAACAGCACTGGGCCCTCCATTGACACCAGACATGGACCATCCCTTGATCAATCTATCGCTTCATAGATGTGGAAGACTCTTCATTTGAAACATATGGCAAGAAGGAATACATAGACTGGTATTTTAATATTGCTGTGAAAATCTAGTAGGGGCCAATGGGGGGGGGGGCTGCACAATGGGATGGGCTAACCTGGGAATTACTGAATGTTCAACCCCACTACTTCAGGTTCACTACAACATAATTAACACTACACTAACACTATTTTGAATAAAATAGGTTCAGAGGCATGTAATTCAATTCAAGTTAATTTAAATTAATTCAAGGGAATTTAATTAATTTAATTGTACGGATTGGCGTTAGAGTAAGGTTAGTTTCTAATTAATGTAACTGAGATAAAATGAATTTAAGAAGCGAGTTAGGGCTTTCAACAGAATTAGATTAAGGCTTCTTACTCCTTTAATTTATTTTAAATTAATTATTGTTTATTGTCGGCATTAGGATTAGGTTTTGGTTAGGTTTATTGTTTCATTTTCTTGAAATAAACATAATTTGAGAATATGGTGAGGGTGAACATAAGGGTTTGTGAATGGGAAGCAGGTAAATCTAATTTGATTTGGTTTAGGGTCAAGGTTACGTTGAGGGTAATACAATGTAATGTAATTCATTTACCTTTAATGTAGGATCAGCTTTAATGTTGGGTCGACAGTAATGTAGGGCCTAGGTTGTGGCTTGAGGAAGTGATAAATTATTTAAAAACTACCTTGTCAAAGTAGTTGTAGTCGAACTAGTGATTCAGATGAGGTAGTACCACAAGGTACCGAGCTCTGAGAGAGTGACATTTATATTTATATAAGTTATATCTTCCCAACAAAATCATTAACTCCTGACACTTTTTTAAATTAGGCAATGTTACTTTTGGTCTGCTCTGTTCTATGTCACTTGCCCTCCCTCCCCCCAACCCCCAAACTCCCTGGGGAGCGTCAGCTTGATCACTTTCCCATCCATTTACCTTTGGTTTCTCCACTGCACCCCTGCCATCCTTATTTTCAAACTCCAGCCTACACTCCTCCTAGTTTTGTGACCCTTTTCGTTCCTGTGGATCATCACTTCTGCTATTCCTACTCTTGCTCTTGAGAGACACCTTGGACATTATTTGCTGAGCAAGAGAGGAGTTTGGCACATATCTGATGTCCAGTGGTGTGCACTAGAAGTTGGCGTGACAACTCGGGCCATCTATACTACTCTATCCCTAGGCAAGGCATTGACCCCTCCCACCTGTCATCAGTCATGTGACTCCTGATCTCATGTCCGGCCTGATCCATCCCCCCTTGCTTTCCTCTTGCCTCTGCACCACTCTTCCTCTGAACACTATTCTCCCCATACCCTCTGGTCTGGCATTGCCCTGCAGTTTCCGCCTCATGGTCTCTGGTCTCACTCACTCCCCTCTCCTAAGCTCTTCATCTATTCAAAGCTGTTGCCTTAGAATGTTCCTTAAACAGTACTTTGATTGTTTGTGTTCTATTTAAGCTTAATATAATGACAGTCTAGCTACAGCCACAGAGACAGTATGGATCAATTGTGAAATCCCAAAATCTGCAACCTCAACTAGACCTGTAAAAAGGGCAAGGGATTCCCTCCCATTCACAGCATTCAGACTTAACTAGCATTCCCTTATGGGGAGCTGTCTTCACTGGAAGGAGTATGTAATAAGAAAATATCCCCACATTTCCCTGAAGGAGCCAGCTCCTGCCAGCAGAGGCATCACTGTCCTGCCTGGGCTTGAGCAATGCATAGCACATAATGTGAGGAGTTGGAGTGCATGGGTAAATTAAGTTACTATTTGGCACATGATTAGAATTTCCGTCCTTGTGATGGGAGTTTCTTGACATCTGGCAACATATTTAAACAGCAACGCTGGCGAATGGTACATACAATCACTTGTGCCATGCATACATTTATTCATACATCCAAACATGAGTAAACCCTCAAAACCCATACAAAAAAACAACAAATAAACCCGAGCAAATACACCAAGTCAAAAGTTAACACATAAAGTTAAAAGCTAGAGCAGTTGGCTTTGCTAATTTTTGTTTCTTCGCTATGATGTGGCTTGGTCAGTTTCTCAATTGCGTGATATTTATGCTGCCTGTGTTGTGCTATTGTCCAGTTCTTGGTAAAATGCAAACAACGCCATCAGTTTTCTTTAACATCTGACTTGTGTTCTCCCTGCGTCTTCCATCTATCCTTCCCTTGTGCACTTCTTCTGTAAAAGGGCCGTTATTAAGCTGATAATGCCCAGTTGGCTCTCAGAGAGTTTATCGAACACCAGAATATGAAATCCTGAATTGATATTGACTAACCCTGTGTCTCTGATCTTGTTTGCAAGAACTGCACACATGGGGCAGGGACCAGCTGAAAAACAACATGTCTATCTTGTCTTGTCCTATTTACTGCAGGGCCCAGCAGCTTTTGTTGGTCAAGCTGAACCGGTTAATGCACAGAGGCAGCCGGGATGAGACGGACAGCTCGAGTAACACTTTGAAAGCGCTCAGGGTGAGTACGTCTGAAATCAATCACATCTCACAAACGATTTTCTTCCCAGTTCTAACTTTACAGCTAGTACTGACAAGTCATTATCCCTGTTAAGGTTCTGTCCTCCAGTTACAACAGGGTCTACTTTTCAATACAGCAGATGATTAACAAGGTTTGAGGACCAATTATGAAAGCATGGGAAAAGAAAAAAAACACACTTGAGTCAGTGATTGCTGGACTGGGACAGAAAATAGGCCCAGGCACTAAAATAAAAGTGGCCCCCTAGCAAATCAGATAGCTAAAAAGTAGGGTTAGGCATAACTCGCGTAATTCTGTGTGTTACCCAGAAATTCTGCTAGATCACGCAAGAAGAGTAATTCTGCTTGTAGTGCTATTTCTTAGCACAAAATGCTCCCTTGCGTCCAAAACGGAAGCAAGGATGCATTTTACACTAAGAAGCAGTGCTAAATGCAGCAGAACACAAATTGTGCTAAATGTGTCTTCGCAGTAGTATTTTTTTTCCTCAAATTACTCCTTATTATGCAAGAAGTAATCGCATAATGATTTATAATTCAGCGTCATAGATGAACACGGAATTACCGAAATTACTCCTGCGTAATTGAAATTCCACCCACATCTACTAAAAAGTGGCCCATGTTTGCAAATTGGGGTAGTTTTGAACTTGTTAAGACGCGCTCTATAAGTGCCTTACAACTTACAAGGTATGTAAGACTACATGGATTTGTGCCAAGGTTTGTAGTAATATCAGGGAAATCAACTGTAAAAACCATTGGCAATGCCTATAGGTCTGATATATGAATGCACTGTCAAGCCAGACCTAAAAATCCATACGGGTTAATTACTGCCTTCTGCCCATCTCTGCTGCTGCTAGAGAAAACCACCATAAATTATCTAGTTACCTAAGGATCTTTAATAGCATTACAGTGTCATGTGTGTGGCCCTGAAAGTTGAACCTCAGGGAACTGGAAAAATACGTAAAATAATCACAGCTGTGTGGAGGCCAAGCCCTTTTTTTTGGAAGCACACAACTACTGCCCAATGGAAACATGTACTCCTGACTCTCAACATGTGGGCGGAGCCAATGCCCATTCCTAGTTAAAATCACACTTCAACTGCGCTGTCAAGCCAGACCATAAAACCTGGCCCATCAAACCATAATACAGGCCCACAAACAGCCACTACAAGCTTAGGCAAAGCCTATAGGTCCGGCTTTAAAGATGTATGGTAAGGCGAAAAAAAGTCAATGTGCCGATCCTATTTGTATGGTAATGCGAAGCATTGCAGGTAATTAGCATATGTGGAATCGTTGGACTGTAGAACAATATTGCTGTAGGTTAAAAGGTCAGGTAATAGTTGTACTGGCAAGCCAGACCTGAAAATGTATGTGGGTTATTGACTGCCCTCCTTCCATCTGTGCTGCTGCCAGAGAAAGACACACACCATAAATTATCTAGACTGTTATGGATGCCCCTGAAAGTTTAAGCTCAAACAGCTGGTGGAGGGCAAGCACTTTTTTGGAGAAGCACACAACTTGTACCCAATGAAAACAGATATTCCTGGCTCCCAACATGTGGGTGGAGCCAAAGTCTCTCTCCAGTGGTACTCAGTACTCACAAAATTGTCTGGCAACAGCTGCGCCGTCGAGCCAGACCATAAAAATGGCCCAGAGACAGACCTGTCAGACCAGCGTTTCAGGCATTGCCTGATTGCCCTTTAGGCCATGGAGTGAAGCAAAAAGTGCTCTGAAGTTAACACAAAGCATTGCACATCATTCCTGAAAATGTTTAATAAATAAGTGAATAAGCAGGTGTATGAACACTCATGACAAGTAGAATGAAGAAACTAAAAACAAATCCAGGTGAAGATGGAACATTACACCTGCAGAAAGGAGTGCCAGGATCCATGGTCTCCCTAAAACCGCACTGACTCCCCTGAAAGGCATCTTTCACACTGCAACACATCTCAACAAAGAACTTTGACTACATCACCCCAACTCAAATGGAATCAGGCTGGCTATCTCTTGAAGCCCACTTCATTTGTCATTGTATCACATACAACGCCACCAGAAAAGACACCCTGACAGTGCTTAATTTCTGAAAAAATAAGTGCCAGTTCTCTAGCCAGGAGGCCTCTGCAGCTTGCATCACCCATTGCCACTGCCAGCGTTGCTAATGACAGTACCTACACAACGGCTAACCAGCACGCTGCTACAAGTGTGACAACTCAGACTATTCCAGGCCCCCAAAGCTATATAAAAATAGCTTGGGCAGCATGTACTAGTTGTTTTTAATGCCAACTGAATCAATAAACAATTGCTGTTCTGCTCATCTCTAGATTATACAAACAGCACCACCATGTGGCAGCTGCCATGAGTGTCAGTGTCGAAAACTAAGGGCCAGAGCCGACAATTAAGTGCCGGTGCCGAGCACCAGAAACCACTGGCTCAAATTAAGCACTAACACTGCAACCTGGTCTTCACTAGACTAGCAACTACAAAAAAAGGCAGACCTTTTCCATCTACACTCTCAGAATGAAGAACATTATGATCAGAATGCACCCATCCATCCAGCACTTCGGGAAGCATGTCTTAAGACTCACTTCTTTAGATTACATTATGAAGGCGATTTTTACTTTTCAGTTCTTCGATTCTGCTGGGATGACAGAGGTAGCAGTCAGCCCAGAGCCGAGTCACCCGGGGTTTACTGAAAATATTCATAATAATGTTTCAGAACAAAACGAAATGCATGCAGAGTGAGCTACCATGTAATGGAGGCCTCCTGTGCGTTACTTTTTGTTCTACTGAAAGAAACCTTAAAGTTGGGTTTCTTCCTACAGAAGAAAGTCAAGGAGTGTTTCTAGGTGACATTTTTCTCTTATTCTGACTGCATTCTGCATAGCTTGCACAGTGGTCCCATGCGGAAAATAGTCAGTGGTGCAGTCCATGCACTGAAAAGGTCATGACTTGTGCCACAGTGGTTCCCTGTTGTGTCACTGGCTAGGTGTTTTCAAAGGTAGAGCCATTCTACCTGAGTGGCAGCTCGCACTTGCAAACTTACCGCTCGCAATTGCAAACATACCATTCGCGAGCAGGGAAAAAACTTTGCTGTACAACGCGAAGCAGAGTTTTCTGCACTCAGCGAACTTCGCGGAGTGCAGCAAACTCTGCAAACTCCGCCAACAGAGCAAATTTCACCGCCCAGGCCTAATCAAAAGTTACTAAAACTCAGTAACAAGTGTAATTGCAAAATGTAAGACCCTGTGCTCAGCTTGACTGGTCATCTTTCTGTTGCTTATTGCTGTATTTGGGTGAAACATTTGACCAGATGGAGTTTGCATGTGTAGAAATGTAAAATAATAATTGTATTACTATCACAAAATGTGATGCATTTCGACACTTAAAATTTGCCTTTTCATGAGTCATAATTTAGAAAACCCAGAGCGTAAATTGGTCCTCCCTTTCCCCTATAATTCCAGTAGTCATTGTTACTGAGGGGGAGGGGCAGGACAACATGTTTGGTGAAGCTGAAGCCTTGCCAATGTATGGCAGAGATCCTGTCCCACAAAACTCTAATTAAAGCCGCTTCACATGATGGGTTTCACCACCCACGAATATTCTACATCCTTTTAAACCACATCTCTGGGCTCTTGCATATATTCAGTGCTCCAGTTTTTCCCTAACTGGGTTTGTGCTTAACATGCACATACAAATACATAAGGACACCAAGGCACACACATATACATTATCATAAGAATGTATTATCCAGCACCATGCTCACATCTCCTGCTGCATCTGAGCGCCATTGAATAAAATTGACCACTTTCACTGGGAAATCAGCTACAAAAGACAATGATCTTCTAAAGTCGAGGAAATTAATGCACATGTAGGAAACCATTGTCATCTAAATGCAAATGTGAACATGGTGCCCCATACCCATATCAAAGGGACCCACTGAATGAAATGAAAACACTAACAAAAAAACTGAAAATGGCACCCACATATTCACACCCAGACACACTCTCATACACTCGCTCCATGGAAATTTTACCCCAGGCATACACCCAGGAGGAATTTGCACTTATACCCCTGCAAATTGACGATATATATTCAACCTCAATCTATATTGAACACACCCCCATCCATCTGCCCAAACCTACTCTGACATCACATCTGTCTGCTGACTCACTAAAATGCATGGAGTACATGTTGGAGAAATGGAGGGCCTGCCTGTAGCACAGGGCTTCTTCTGTGATCACATCCCCATCCCAACATTCTCAGGAGTGAGGTAGAAAAAGTGCAATAGGAACCAGTGTAAACATGGAAAATGGGTCCCTCCATCGAGCTGGAGTTCTGGACTTTTTGGTTCCGTCCAGAGGTGTCAGGGAACAACACCCAAAGACCCCGGAGTTCCACCTGCCTTGGTGCGCAAATGAACAGAAACACGGGCTTCTCGATGGTGGCGTCAAAGACCAAAGGTTTATTACTGCAGGGACACAGAAATCACAGAATCTACACACGGGCAGAGACTAGGAGACTGTTCGATTTGTACATTGAGGGTTGCTCCTTATATACCAAAACTTGTGCTTCAGGCAAATATTTCACATGTCAGTACATTCCCAAACCTTTGTGTCTTAAACAATAAATATTTGGCGTTACACAGGAACTGTCGATAATATCTGATGCCAAACATCACGAAGAGGGGTTCCCACTAGTCCATCACAATCCCTTGTCAATATTGCATTCAAGAGCCGGACCGCCTCATCGTAAAGTTCGTTACCTCCCCCTAATAAAGGCCCAGAAGGAAAGGAGCAGAGCCAGGTGCAGAAGATAGAAAAACGGGATAAGAGATGTTTGTGGGTTGTAAATGGGCAAGGCTACCAGCTTCGGCCGCCTAATCCTGATCAGGACAATGGACAGGAAAACCAGTTCAGGTGGGCTGGCCTCGGGCAGAGGAGGCAGCCTTTGTTGAGTCATGCAGCTTCAGCGTGATCTGGTTTAAGGTGTACGTGTCATGTAAGAGGTGAATCTCCGGCTAAGGCTACGTGTCCTTAATCAAAGTGGAGTGAATGAAGTGATCAGAGGCTATTGCATATGTGAGGGCAAGGAAACACAAAATGGCGGCCATGATCTAAGATGGATGCCGTGGGTAGATCAGAAATGTGTTTATAACAGGAGTACTCTTGCTCGTATCGTAGCGAAAACACCAGGATATGCTAAATGGATCATTTGCGGTTCGCTGATACTAATATTATGTATTTCCGACAAACTTGAAAACACGGGTTCAAATCGTCACGGAACCTCAGACCCTCCTTTTGCCCTTACATAGGCAATTACTCAGTCTATATCAGAGTCTAGTTCTATACTCATCAGGTCAGTGACATGTTGTTGTATCATCATCCTTTCTCGTGCCTTTTCTCCAAACGCAGGTGGTTTCCTAAAACAGGTTGCAGCACAAAGGCCACACAGGGCTGGACCACACTGGATAATCAGGCAGCATGATAAGAGGAATACTAAGATGACACCAATGACCATTAGAACCTTCCATCCCCACGCTGAGATCAGAGTCCAAACCCACTCCATAAAGGACCAGTTTCCCTTGTCTACATGTATAGAGTCGGAAATCTTGTGTAGCTTAGAGATCGCCTCATAGACTGTTGGAGCATTATTAGGAATAAAGACACAGCAGCTCGATTGGATCATTCTGCATACCCCACCTCGGTCTGCAAGGATAACGTCTAAAACCATACGGTTTTGCAACGTCATGAGTCTATCCGCCTGAAGCTCAGCTGTTAGATTGCTAAGGGCACCAGCAGTTTCGGTAATAGTAGATTCAACTACCCGTGTTAGCTGACGTATGTTTCTACTATTGGCCATAGGTCCCCAGAACGGAAGGAAGCCTTTGAAAAAGTCTCCAGCTTCCTGACCAGCGGTATCTTCTTTGCTGAAGACACCTCTCGCTACTCTTGTTCTGTGGTAATCAGATGAAGCAGTGTATGTTGGAGGCAACAATCGAGCAATATAACATGAACCTGAAAAGTCAGCAGGCAACCATGTATAAGCTCGGTCTCGACAAATGAAATAGGTACCCCTAGCAGTAAGGAAGGCAGGGGAAGAGTTAGCCGGAAACACATAAGTCTCAACGCACTCACTCCTCCCTAGCTGAGCTCTCGGATTTCTCCCATTACCTTGCAAACAGACCTGACCTCGGTGAGGTACGACCCAGATTGGAGTTGAGCTTTTACGCTTGCTTTCTCCTAAACTAAGGCGATACTCTGAAGTATTCCAACTTAAATACACTCGTAGTTCGTCTCTAGGGTATGATGGAGTATTATTGACATCCTTGATCATGTCAATAATTCCCTGGACTAAAGCTTTGTTGGCAGAGTTATATTTAGTGGAACGTGGTGGACGCGGAGGATAGGTCTCAAGGGCATAAGCAAAGATGGTTTGAAGGGCCTGAAATGATCCATTGTAGCTGAAAGGCAAAACCAGATAGGGAATACCTTTATCCATAGTGTGGGGTATCAAGCCACACACCCAGCAGTCTGTAGTGTTAACTACCAGTTGGTGTTGGTGCAAGAGCTGTACAAAAGTGTTGTTAATGAACTCTGTACGTCGTGCTTGCTCATGTTCAGGAAACGAGTGAAAAGAGTGTATAGAAGAAACAGTAGAAGTAACAGGATCAAGGGGAGGTACTGTAGTAACTGGCACAAAAATCAGATTTATACTAAAGACTATTCCACCCACCAATGTTGCTAAAATAATCAAAAATGTAACGGCACATTGCATCAAAAAGCATTTGCTACGAAGAATTTTGTACAGTCTGTTTCTGCGAACATAAATCACATTTTCTCGTTGCAGCGCAGGAAGCTCCATCTTCTACAATCCGCTCGCGACCACTGATGATGTGTACGTAGATGAAAATGCCTCTGTCAGCCCTGGGAGTTCCCAGAACCAACAGAAAGATCGACCTTGTGTCAGACCCCTGCAAATTCAAACTAGGCACACAGCCACGACCCTACGGCTACCCAGACGGCAAGGCAATTTAAAAACAATAAACAATAGCAAACTTCCTGGCTGAAAAGCAAAAGTTCAATATATATATATATATATCAAAATCACAATATGCAGTTGCCTGCTTTATTAGTCCTTTTTATGGCTTCTAAGGTTGTATCTCTTCTTCGCTGGTACTGTCTGATCGGAAAATAGTGTATCACTAGCAGCTGTTGCAGAGTTTAAGTTCGCAGATAACAAAGTTTCTTCTGATGCTGGAGACAAATGTTCAATGTTCGAAGGAGTTTTCTCAGGAGGAGAGTCAGGTTTCAAAGTGTCAGTAATCAAATCGGCATCACTGAAAGGGATAAATTTCGGGGTGATTTCAGATTCGGAGGCACCAATTCCCTTCTTCACCCAGTCGTCGTAAGGCAGCGGCAACGGAACACGCTTTACGTGAGAAGCGTGAATCCAGTGCTTGCGGCCAGCAACACGTACGGCTGTCCTCGTTGCCAGCAGGACCTGGAAGGGGCCGATGTAGCGAGGCTGAAGATTCTTTGTCCTTGCGAAGTTTCTGACCACCACTTGGTCGCCGGGTTTCAGTTGATGCCCTGGACTCTCCGGAGGCTTTGGTAGTGCATCGAAAACCTGTTGATGAATAAGACTCAATTTAGCAGTCAAGTCGTAAAGGTAGTCTATCAACATAGGATATTCAATGGAGCAAAATTGTTTAGGCCTTGGCACACCCCAGACATTTGCCGGGCGGCCAAACACAATCTCGTATGGAGAAAGCCCTATTCTAGAATGCACTGTTGCTCTCGTTGATAACAAGGCCAAAGGAAGTGCGTCTGGCCAAGCCAAACCTGTGGATGCTTGAATTTAGGCTATCTTCAGCTTGAGGGTACCATTATAACCCTCCACTAGACCAGCTGACTGGGGATGGTTCGCACTATGAAATTTTTGTTTCAAACCTAGGCCTGCACATACACTCTGCATAACTTTCCCTATAAACTCACTTCCGTTATCTGACCATACAATCCGTGGCATTCCAAATCTAGGGAAATATTCTTTGAGAAGAATTTTGGCAGTTGATAAGGCGGTATTGTCCTTCAGTGGGTATGCTTCTATCCACCTGGAAAAAGCACAAACCACCACCAAGACGTATTTCAAATTATTACAGCGTTCCATGTGAATGAAATCTAACTGAATCACTTCAAAGGGACAGGAAGGAGGAGCGAAATGACCAGCTGGAGTTGGAGTTCCCTTGCCAGGGTTATGCATCAAGCACACCATACAATTTTTCACCACTCTCTCTGCACATTTACTGATCCCATCATTCTTCCAGACCGGAGCCAACATCTTACATATCCCTTTAGAACTTATATGCGCTACTCCGTGCGCCATTGTCACTACTGCAAGCACATACGCATCCGGCAACATCCAACGTTGCTGCTCTGTCAAATCAATCCAACATCCATTCGAGTCCAACTTGCCCGTACCCTCTCTCCATACACGTTTCTCTTCCTCAGTCGCTTCTCTCTGAATCTCTTTCACACTTTCCATTGTATCTTCACACATCCCAGACTCAGCGATCCATCTTGCAGATGTTGCAACATACATTCTACTCATCACATCTCTAGCTGTCTGTTTAGCAATTTCATCAGCAAAAGCATTCCCACGCCCAACATCATCCGTGATTGCTTTATGAGCACTGCACTTCACAATCGCAACTTCAGTCGGCAAGGTTAAAGATTCCAACAAGTCGTTAACTAGCTGACCATGTTGAATCTTAGTCCCATGGGACGTAATGAAACCTCTTTCTCTCCACAACCGGCCAAAACTATGGGCCACGCCAAATGCGTACTGACTATCTGTGAACACATTCACTCTCTTTCCCTCAGCTAAAACACATGCTCTCGTTAGAGCTATTAATTCTGCAGCTTGGGCAGAATTCTGACTCACTCTTGCAGTCTCCACAATCGTCTTCAAAGTCGTCACCGCGTAAGCAGCAGTCACATCACCATTCTCCAATTTAAAACATGACCCGTCCACATATAGCGTACCATCCGGATCGGGTAACGGAGTATCTTTCAGGTCAATGCGTCCTTTTGTCTCTTCCTCCGTTTTAAAATAGCAGTCATGTGGCTCAGAATCACTCGACTCTTGATCAGTCGGCAACAGCGTTGCTGGATTCAATACATTACACCTTTTGATCTGAATATGACTCGCTAGTAGTGTCAGTTCGTAACCAGATAATCTCGCACTGGTAAGGTGTTGTGTCTTCGTTTGGTTCATGAGTGTATCCACTGCATGAGGAACCATGACCACTAGCATGTTGTTCATCACCAAACCAGCAGATTGCCGAATGGAAGCCGCAGCTGCCGCTGTAGCCCTCAAACAACTAGGCAACGCTCTGGCTACCGGATCTAATGTTGATGAGAAATACGCACAAGGGCGTTGTTTATCACCAAACTTCTGTGTCAGGACACTCAACGCGCAACCTTCTCTCTCGTGAACGTAGAGCGTGAATGGTTTACTGTAATCAGGTGTACCCAATACAGGAGCTGAACACAAGGCTTTTCGTAATTCAGTAAAACTCTCTTGACATTCATCAGACCATGGCACCGGACTCGGAACATTTTTCCTAGTCAAAGCTACCAATGGTTTCGCTAAAAGAGAAAAATTTGGGATCCACTGCCTACAGTAGGAGGTAATACCTAAAAAGGCACGTACTTCTCTCTGTGTGCCTGGAACACTCATTTGCGTAATTGCTTTTATTCTTTCTGGGGTCAACTTCCTTCCCTCCTTTGACAAGAGATGACCTAGGTAGGTCACTTCTTGGCAGCAGTATTGCATCTTGGAAGGTGATACTTTGTGATTCAAATCAGACAAATGATATAACAACGATACTGTAGCTGCTTTGCAAGTTTCCTTGTCATCGGCAGCCACTAAAAGATCATCTACGTACTGTACTAGGGCAGAACCTGGAGGAAGGACAAAAGAATCTAGCTGACTTTTTAATGCTTGACTGTAAATAGATGGACTCTCACAGTAGCCTTGTGGAGCGCGTTTAAATCTGAAGCTTCGACCTCCTAGACAGAAGCCAAAAATATCCCTGCTTTCCTCGGCTATCGGAATGCTGAAAAAGGCATTCTTCAAGTCGATGACTGAGAACCAATTGGCTGTAGCAGGAATCAATGTTAACAAGGCAGTAATGTCTGGAACCACAGGAAACTGCGGAACCACAATCTTATTAACTTCTCTAAGATCTATGACAAACCTATATACTGGAGGCTTCGTAGGATCAGTTCGTTTCAGAATTGGCAATACAGGACTATTACAAACATTTCCTCGAGTTTCTTCAACCACACCTTTCTTAATCAAATCTTGCACAATCAATAAAAGTGCACGTTCTCCTTCACTCGATATTTTATATTGGGGAATTCTGGGAAATTTTACATTTGCTTTCAAAGTTACTACATACGGTGGTATTTCCAAAAGGCCTACATCATTAGGACCAGTCGCCCAAAGAGAATTAGGGAGTGAGCGCAGCTCTGGCGGGAGTGCGTCCATTGACAAGTACATCGGAGAAGTGAGTCTTTTACCCAAAGTAAGCTGTACTCCATCCGGAGAACAGTACAATGTCGCATATAGTCGTTTTAACAAATCTAAACCAAGCAGATTTTCATTACAACCTGTCGTCAAAATCAAGGGTGCTTTCAATTGGCATGGTCCAACAGAAATAGACAAAGGATTAGATATCGGGTTGTAAACAGGGGCGCCTGAAAAACCTACGGAAACATTTGTTGAGCCAGACAAAGGTGCGCCAGGGAGTTTCGCATGAATTATAGAACTTTTTGCGGCACCAGTATCCAACAGAAACGGTTCGACTACACCTGATGTTGCTACGGCGACATAAGGCCCACTCTGATCCACTGGAACTGATACTACTCCCTCTCTCTGTCCATGGCTGTCCTAGTACCCATTTTGCTGGAATCCCTCATCAACTTCACAATAATCCTCAACAAGATATTGCTGAGATCTATTCTGTTGAGCTGACTGTACGTTTCGTTGATCAAAGTGATTAGAGGGACGATCATTCGTTTGCGGAGGCATAGCACCTCGCCCTCGACCTCTAGAATTCTGCGCAAAACCACCACGACCTCTCTGAGCTGCTGCCGCATTATTTTGTGCTAAAATCGGACATTCATTCTTGTAGTGACCCTCTTTCTTACAGTACGCACACTGATTCCACTGATATTGAGGCCTGGTTGAACTATAATCTGTCCTCTGATATGAATTCTGTTGCATATTAGTCTGGTTCGTGCGAGGCGGATACGCCTGCTGTAAAAGAACTTTAGTCTTTAAATCTTTCGTTTTCTTCTCTGATTTCTCCTTTTCCTCTTTGTCCCTATTTTCGTAGTACTGCGCAGTCGCAAGTATTTGCGCAGTCGTGGAAACAGCCCACGCACTCTCTGAATCCTTTAATTTATTGCATAATTCAGGTAACAAATTATGCACAAATTTATCGACAAACAATCTCTGTCCTCCTTCAGTGCTCATATCCTGACCACTATGGTCTACAAAAGTCTCTTCGAACCTCGTGAAGAAGTCGGAGACACTTTCGTCTTTCTTTTGCTTGCATGCGGATAATTTATCCCAATTAACACGCAACGCAGGCATCAGAGTCTTCATTAAGTCAATTATTCTACCAGGAAGATTAGCAATTAGGGGTTCGGGTTTTGCACCACCCGTTTGCTGACCATCCGCTGCAGTGATAGCTGCCCAATCACCACCTAAAGCTGCCTGATGATCCTCTCTACGGATTTTAGCCCACACTGGTTGTGGAACTACATTGCCAAATAGCATGTCAATGTCTGCCAAATTCATTATACAAGCTTCAACTGTCTGTGTCAATTCCTTGTAATATCCGGCCGGATTCTTACGCGGATCTGGTAAGGCCTGTTTCACTGCTAGTACTTCTGCTCGCTTCCATGGAATGTGTATCCACACTCGTTGGAACTGTGCTGGAGCAGCTGCAATACCTGCATTATCATCACGTTGTATTGCTTCGCGCCAGATTGGAGGAACCTCCCTCATAGGATATTGGCGACTTCGCTTCATATTACCTTTCTCTAATTCTCTCGGCGAACGAAGAGATGGATCATTCCTAAAACTCAAAATAAGTTCCATCGCTTCTTTTATATTATCACCCACTATCATTCCTGCAGCAAACTCTTTTTGCACCTTAATTAAATCCTCCAAGTCTGATTCAACATCATCTTCCTCTATTTCCTCACGTAACAACGAGCACATCTCATCAAAGACGTATCGTTGTGTTGGTTCCTTCCACTGCATAAACGTATCTAATACATCTCTCGTATTATATCTTCTAACTTTCGTAATCCATCTGAGAGCCGTGGAATCTAAAACTCCCCGTTCTTCAGTACTTGGTAGCTGACTACGTCTCTGAACTGAATCAGAAGTAGGAGTCTTAATTAAGGATTTATATAAAGGAGACAGAATATTAGCAACAGAATCAGTTATTTTTCGACGTACAGAAAGTGGAGTTAATACACTTGCAGACGTAGAGAACACAGTAGAGGTAGGAACAGATTGCGAAGCAGTAGGAGTATCGATGAAAATAGTTTGTGAAGTAGTAGGTGTAAGCGAGACAGATACAGGTATAGAAGTCGGCAACCCAGGAAAAGGAGGAGCCGTAGGAACATTCACATTAACCATAGGAGGTACAGGAACTAGATTCTGAGGAACAAGAACACCAGGTTGTCCAGCAACCGGCAATTGAACATTCGGTACAAGTTGAGCCGCAGCACCTTGTGCGTACGGTGGAGGTGAACGTAACAGATAAGACAACAGAGGATCGTTTTCGGGATCCTCCAGTATCTTAGCTGTTTTCGATGGCAAGGCAGGGTAGCACTTGTCAATCGCTAAATTATGCTCTCTAATTGCTACGTCTATAGCCTTTTCGCACTCATTATCTTGTAGTTGTTTAGTTGCTTGCTCTAGAGTTAACTCTTCTTGCTCTTTTTGTTCTTTCTTCAACCTTTTCATTTCTCTCTGTTTAGATTCTTTTCGCCAATAACGGAAAGAATCAAACATTGCCGGCCGGGCTTTCTTACTAAACAATTTCGTTTCTAAATTATCAAGGATCTCGGGTTCAAAACTACCATGTAGTGGCCAACTAAGGACACCATCTTTCTTACAATAACGGACCCATATCTCATTATAAGATATAGGACCCACTCCATACTTGCAATATAGGTCATAAAGGGGAGTCCCAATTGGAGGAACCAGACAAGAATCCTCCAATCGTGAGTCATGGTTGCAACCGAAACAAGACAACATTTTCCGACTTACCATTATCAGTCTGGAACACAAAACAAACAAAACACGAAACAGATATGTGCACTTGAACAAAGAACTTAGGCCTACCAAAACCAAACTAATGTATCGATACCCAAACTGAACCAAATAGATTATCGTAACCAGAACAACTAGTGATAATCTTACGAAACCAAACCAAACCAAGAACCGATCAAGGATTTTTAACAATCCTCACAAAGTAACCAGCTAGCTATCACTAAATACTTAACTGAGGCACTGAAGACGTCACCAAGGAGAAACCCGTCACGTTTCGCTGTACTAAGGCTGCACCTCGGGTCCAAGACAGGGCGACGGTCAAGGCAACGGCCCACTGCAGCCGTCCTGAACGGGAACCCTCGTGGAAGAGAACTTCAGGGCCACTTTTGCGATATGCCGGGATCGATGAAGTGGGGCGCCTCCCTCAGGAATCTTCACACGAAGCTTCTCGAACTCTTCAGGCTTTTGGACCGGTACCGAATGACGTCGCCCAACGTTGGGCGCCAATTGGAGTTCTGGACTTTTTGGTTCCGTCCAGAGGTGTCAGGGAACAACACCCAAAGACCCCGGAGTTCCACCTGCCTTGGTGCGCAAATGAACAGAAACACGGGCTTCTCGATGGTGGCGTCAAAGACCAAAGGTTTATTACTGCAGGGACACAGAAATCACAGAATCTACACACGGGCAGAGACTAGGAGACTGTTCGATTTGTACATTGAGGGTTGCTCCTTATATACCAAAACTTGTGCTTCAGGCAAATATTTCACATGTCAGTACATTCCCAAACCTTTGTGTCTTAAACAATAAATATTTGGCGTTACACAGGAACTGTCGATAATATCTGATGCCAAACATCACGAAGAGGGGTTCCCACTAGTCCATCACAATCCCTTGTCAATATTGCATTCAAGAGCCGGACCGCCTCATCGTAAAGTTCGTTACCTCCCCCTAATAAAGGCCCAGAAGGAAAGGAGCAGAGCCAGGTGCAGAAGATAGAAAAACGGGATAAGAGATGTTTGTGGGTTGTAAATGGGCAAGGCTACCAGCTTCGGCCGCCTAATCCTGATCAGGACAATGGACAGGAAAACCAGTTCAGGTGGGCTGGCCTCGGGCAGAGGAGGCAGCCTTTGTTGAGTCATGCAGCTTCAGCGTGATCTGGTTTAAGGTGTACGTGTCATGTAAGAGGTGAATCTCCGGCTAAGGCTACGTGTCCTTAATCAAAGTGGAGTGAATGAAGTGATCAGAGGCTATTGCATATGTGAGGGCAAGGAAACACAAAATGGCGGCCATGATCTAAGATGGATGCCGTGGGTAGATCAGAAATGTGTTTATAACAGGAGTACTCTTGCTCGTATCGTAGCGAAAACACCAGGATATGCTAAATGGATCATTTGCGGTTCGCTGATACTAATATTATGTATTTCCGACAAACTTGAAAACACGGGTTCAAATCGTCACGGAACCTCAGAGCTGGGAGGTAAAAGCCATTACAACGCAACTAAAACAACGCACTACCATTACAACGAAACTTTTACAACACAGGATCCATTACAATGCATGCCATTACAACGCAGCTGCTATTACAACGCATGCCATTACAACGTAAGTATAGGTAAGTATTTAATTAAATTTGAACACCTACACCATCCAACACTTACCCTACTATTACGCCCCCTGGAGTTAGAATAGTAATTTTAACCCCTACACTATCCAACACTTACCCTACTATTACACCCCCTGGAGTTAGAATAGTAATTTTAACCCGTACACTATCCAACACTTACCCTACTATTACACCCCCCTGGAGTTAGAATAGTAATTTTAACCCCTACACTATCCAACACTTACCCTACTATTACACCCCCTGGAGTTAGAATAGTAATTTTAACCCCTACACTATCCAACACTTACCCTACTATTACACCCCCTGGAGTTAGAATAGTAATTTTAACCCCTACACTATCCAACACTTACCCTACTATTACACCCCCTGGAGTTAGAATAGTAATTTTAACCCCTACACTATCCAACACTTACCCTACTATTACACCCCCCTGGAGTTAGAATAGTAATTTTAACCCCTACACTATCCAACACTTACACTATTATTGCATTCAAATTAATAAAAAAAAATACTTAACCATACTTACGTTGTAATGGCATGCTTTGTAATAGCAGCTGCGTTGTAATGGCATGCGTTGTAATGGATCCTGCGTTGTAAAAGTTTTGTTGTAATGGTATGCGTTGTGAATGTATGCGTTGTAACGTCATACATCCCTTGAGGTGCAGAGGGCCCCCCACACCCTAAGTGTGTGGCTCACCGCACCAGTAGCACTAAATATAGTTTTGCCTGTGGTTTTCAGATCAGGAAGATGCCCCTGTTCTTTAGACAGACATTACAACTCTTTCTAAATACACACAGTGAAGCATAAAAGAGAGGCATGGTACCTCCAATGGGGTACTTCCGTGATCACTTCTATGAGAGGGCATGTTCAGAGCCTGGCATCTGATTATTTAGGACTGTCTGCACCTTAGACAGACTTTGTGGGTCCGATTCACAGAACTAACTTGACAAAATCCTAAACTTACTACTTTTGGTATTCACAGAAGTTAGGATTTTGTCTTAAGAAAGACTTAAGACAGACTTAAGTTAGGATTCTGTCTTAAGTTTGTCTTAAATCTGTCTTAAGACAAAATCCTAACTTCTGTGAATACCAAAAGTAGTAAATTTAGGATGTTGTCTTAAGTTTGTTCAGTGAATCAGCCCCTATGTTCCCTATTAATATGCTAATTTGACTGTACATATAACATTTACAACAAAATGCCCAAAGGGAACTCCTGATAGGTATACGTCCATTTACATGTGCTGATGCTCAGCAATCCTCACTATGGGGGCATTGTTCCAGACACTGGTTAATCTGACTCTGCATTCCAAGGCATGGTCTGCCATGGACATTTGTGATCGCCAACACACCTGACTGTTTATTGGCCTTCATAAACCTCTCTTTTACTCCTTCCATCTGTAGAAAGAGTCAGAGTTTTACTGCATCCAAGGGCTGGTGTATTTCCAGTTCCAGGGTGGAAAGGGGAACAGACCACTCCAAGATTCGGTGGGGGTGTACGGGAAAAATATGTTTGCTGTGGTAAAAAGAACAATAACATTTGCACAGGAGTTCCTTTTTCCCCCTATGTGGAGTTCTCCACCATGGAGAACTTTGCATAGTGGGAATATGATTGATGTCCCTGGGAATGTCACATGACCTTCTCGGGAATATGCATGGTACCCTGCATATGGGACAGCTTCCCATGTGAATTCTTGGGAATATTTTGTGAATTCTAGAAAGACATAAATCTACACTCGTACAATGGTGAAAATCGGTGCATGCAGGTTGGTGACTTTCTCTGGCAATCAGATGTTATGGTTAACATATCTCTACGGGATTGGGGGTGGAGGGGTTGGCGGCATGGCAGCGTGCTGGGTACCCTAAGAGAAATGGAGATCTGTGCCTGCCTGCCTTGTAGACATTTTTGATTATCTGAGCCAGTTTGAAAATTCCATTCAGAGCATTATTAAGTGTTATTGCCCGCGAATGCGGTTGTTAACAGTACTAAAATTAATAATTCTCAGACTTCCAATTGGCCGAGGAATCTCAACATTCTACACAAGCTTTTGTTATTTTAAATAAGGCACTCGTGTACCATTTTGTTTGCCTATTTGAAAGTTGACTATAAGCGTTTGGAAGAGTAATACGAAGTCTTCTGTAATTCATTTCAGAACACGCTGCAGCCGGAGGAGGCATCGCCGCAGACTGACCCCAAGCTGAGTCCCCGCCTCTCGCGCGCAAGCTTCTTGTTTGTACAGATCATGCAGGTAATCTGACTGACATTCACTCCTGTCGAATCAAAAAGGGCAAATCTTAAATGAGCAGAGTGGGGCCGGACAGCTACACTGCGAGTCTCCCCTCGTCTTCATCTCCTCGGGTGCCCTGCAGCAGGCTGGATGCTGCAGTGTTGCAGTGGAATAAGACAGCAGCGCCACCAGAACAGCACATCTCTGTTTTTGATTTTAAAGTGCCACTTTCAGTCTGGGCACTTAGCATGCATTAGTTTGACCTCAGCTGCCAGGGGCCTGTGTTGCAAATGCTTTTCTGCCGTCTATGAATTTTAAAGCTATAAGGGAAATAAAGAGAAGCCCTATGTAAAGCACTGTGGATAAAAGCACTTAGATAGTTACATTGTTCATGTGGCCGATTCTCAAAAAGAGAATTTACTCCTATGTGTACTTCGCCAAAACCTATGTGGATGTGACAGAAAATCGGTCTTGGGTTGGTTGTGCTCCGGTTCAGTGAGGACCTGGCCTGGCGTTTTGGGTGGGATGGTTCGGATTGGAGCAGGGTCACGTCTGATTTGCATATGGCTGAGTCTAATCTGAGATGGCAGTGTGGGCAAAAAAGAAATGGACTGGCAATGAAGCCTGAGTGATTAACAGTGGCTGAGACTAATTCAAGCATGCCACCCATCACTTTCTTTGTTTACCTCAATGTGACGCCCAATGTGAAACGTGTATGCCCATACATGGGTCTGATGCTGAATTTGTCACTGGAATAAACTGCACCAGACTGAAGAGCCCCAATCGGGGTAAACCTGGTCATGGGTTGCTTGTGCTTTGGTTTAGAGAGGATCTGGCTTGGTAATTGGGGCTGTAGTGGCAATACTGCACCGCATAGCGCCGGATCTAATATAGCTTTAGAGCCACCATTGTGGGCTGTACTGGCTATTAGAATATTGGAATGTAGAGCACTTCATTGAATACAATGGAGTGCTCCGTGCTTCTACGGGCCGGTAAAGTCCCGCAGACCAACATTCCAATGTTGTTTAAACAAAGGCCTCTCTGAGGCCTCGGGCTCCGAGGGGCTTTTGTTTTTATTTGTTAGAACATTCTGCCCTCTAGTGGCAGAATGTTCTAATAGCATTAAAGCCCTTCGTAGCTGGGCTATACGACTAATAAAGTCCCACTCCCTTGTTAAAGGCCCTCGCCTTCGGTTCGCTTTAATAGCCGGTATAGCCTGCTACGGTGGCTATAAGGCTATATTGAAGACTCGCTCCCTTAACAAGGGAGCGGGATTTTAATAGGTGGTATAGCCCAGCCACGAAGGGTTATAAGGCTATTAGAACATTCTGACACTAGAATGCAGAATGTTCTAAATTGTAAAACAAAGGCTTCACAGAGCCCGAGGTAGTTGAAATCCCTAGAGCACTCCATTGTCTTCAGTGGAGCTCTCAACAATCCAATGTTCTACTCTGAAATGGCATAAACATCAGTGGACTGATGCAACCCCGAGTAAATGCCGGTGGCTGAGATTAGTTCAAGCATTCCATACACCACAAGGAAATGTATGTGAATTGGCAAAATTAGTAAATGGGTCATAGGAGTAAAGCTTTTATCATTCATTTATTTAAATTACCCTAAATTATCGTCCCAAAAGGATTTGTTGTCGGGCCCAAACTAGGACATTAAACTCATAATGAAGATTAAGTGGTTGCCCGCAAAGTAGGAATTAACAGACTCTTTTTAAATATTCATAGGCAGCAGAGGTCACTGAATTTATTCTTTGCTGCACAAATTTCCCCTTCCCTTCACTTTTTTTCATGAATAATGGTATTGCTTTTTTCCTGCATGACTTACTGCAGGGAGCCAGAGCCGCTTAGATGTATTTCAGTCATGTAGTCAAATCTCCCATCTGTGCCACAGCAGATAATTGTCGAAATAGCTATTTCCCTGCAGTGGATACGTGAATATATTTCGACTTAACGTTATGGTATAGACGTGTATATGTTTGCTTTAATCTTTGCAGCTCACAGTTAATGGCAAAATGTGTAGATGTTGGCTTGTTCACTTGAGTTTATTTGCTTTTTATTGCATTCCCTTCCAATGTAGGGCTTCATTCCAGGTAATCTCATACCCAGTAAATACCAATGCGGACAACTGCAGCGTGCGCGATCATATCTCTATTCTGAATTCCGCACTTTGGAATTGGGTTAAGCTGATAATACAAAGTGTTTTACTTGTTCCATCTTGGAATGCACAGTATTTTTGCAGCACAAATTCCACAAAGCAAGCTCACTTGAGGGCAAGTTGTGGTATTACTACACCAATTTTAAGTTTAATGCAGTTAGATCCGGAATGGGGGTAGCATCAGTCCAGAATTATTTATTATCGGCCTTTTAGGCCCATAGGAATGAATGGGAAAGCCATTCCTTATTTGCGATTAGCAATTAGCGAATCGCAAATAAGGAATCAGTAGGAATCGCAAATAACATTGCGATTCCTACATGCATCCCGTTTTGCGAGTCTTTAATAGCGATTCCTTAAAATTCACTATTAAGGACTCGCAAAACATAACTTTGATGCATCTGGGGGATAGACTGCATTTACCCAATTCTGCATGCAGTACTCCTCTCTATACCCTACACACCAACTGCAAACCTTATTAGTGGCCCACTCTCTTCTTTTCTGATGCCTTCATCTCTGCTGCACACCTGGTTCCCTTCACATCTCATTAACCTCTTCCCTGTGTCGGACAGCCTCTGCCCGTCTAACGTCACGGTGGGCGTGTGCGGAGGACAGCCGGGCCCTTCCGAACTGCCCACGTGTCAAATTCCTCAGTACCGCAGAGGAATTCTGGCTGCAGCGAAGCGGTTAATCACTGCTGCACACCTCACTCATCCCATTCCTGTCACATTCAACCCTGCTGTGAGCATCACCCCCTTCATGTTACAGTCAACCCTTCTGGAACCCTCGCTCATACACTTTACACCACATTCATCAGTGGAGTCCATCTCCTTCCTTCCCACCATAGTTACCCTTGCTGGCTGACTCATTCATTTTCTGTATACCACATTCATTAATGCTGCCCACCTTACTCACTCCCTTTACTCCACCTACATCATGGCCCACTCTATGCCCTACTAACCCATTGGGGACTCCATTCATGGATCGCTCCCTTTATGCCCAGTTCACTCTTGCTGCACACCACTCTCTTTATGCAGCATGTTTCAATCACTCCCCTCATACCACATTCACTCCTTCTCCATCCCTACACTCACCTGGCCACAATCACCGCTGCTGCATGCCTCACTATCTCCCTTTTTTCAACATTCACTCCTGCTGCTGATCTCGCGACCCTCTTTTTATGTCACATTCACCACTGATGAATGCCCCACTCCCTCCCTGCACATTTACCACTGCTGCGTGCCTCTCCAGCTCCCCTTATGCCCCCTCCGACCCTTGCGGCAGGCCTCACTCACTCACACTTATCCCATCACATTCATCAGTAATGCACACCTCATTCACTTCCTTCTTGTTACATTGTCTCCTGCTGCACGCCTCACTCTCTTCCTGCCATATTCACCCCTGATGCATGCCTCACTCACTCTCTTTACGCCATATTCGGCCCTGTTGAGAGCCCCGCCCGACTCCCAGGATGCCACATTCAGCCCTGCAGCATGTCTCTCCCACTTCCTGGATGCACATTTAACTCATCCTCTTTATGGCACAATTATTCATGCATATCAACAAGGAGAGAGGTAGGGAGAAGGGAACACTCTTATTCCCCACTGATCATCATTAACAACAACAAAAGAGTGTTCAGAGCTTGTCGGGAAGGACGGGTTTCAGAGCACAAAGAGAAGAATGTAGAAACACCCTCAATTATTCATGCTGCACGCCTCACTCAACCCCTTTATGCCATATTCATCCGTACTTCATGCCTTACTCCCTTCCTGCTACATACTATACTATAGCTATGTACCTCACTATCTCCATTTATGGCACATTTGCCTCTGTGACTGTGACATAAGCTCACTCGCAGCCCACAACACCCATCTCTTATGCACATCCCATTCACTCCCTTTATGATAAATTAAGCCTTACTACTGCTTCTCACCATTTATTCCACATTTACCGCTGCTTTGAATACACACGCTTAGTAGGGTGTACCCTGCTCAATATTATTGCAAAGATTCTGGGTTGACCAGTGAAATCAACACATCATGAAAATGCCCCTTGGACATTACATAAATTCATTAGTGGGTTGAACAATCACACTGAATATTTTTTTTCGAGGCACGATCAGAAAAGTGCAACTTAATACAAAAAAACTTTTTTTATTTTATATACAAAAAAATACCAAAAACACCCAGAACGAGGCCTATATGAGCCAAAGTCAAAAGGAGACATAGAAGGTCAATGTAAACCTATCTCACATCCCTTCATACAGTACACATAACACTATTTGAAAACAAGGGAAGTAAGCTCAAGGTCCGAAAGGTCCAAAGAGGATGTAGAAAAGCCATCCTTGAGTTTCAATATAATGACCCACTCTGCTTTAACCCGTTAAGCGCGCCGAAAATTCCGCCCCAGTGCGGACGTTCGATTGCGCTAACGGGAATGGAACATTCAGCGGACGTGCACAGCACTAGCGAGGTAGTGCGCGCGACGACCGCTGAACGTTCCCCGCACTTAAGGGGTTAATTAACAACTGTGCAATGCCCCATGGAGCTTCTAAAACTCCTGCGTTTCGGTCCCACTCATATTTCAAGGGCCATCTTCAGGACTTGATGAGGGTTATGTATTTATGGGGTCTGTAAAAGAACATAGCAATACATTATTTGTCATCTTATTTTATCTTCAATTATCAATATTTCAATTCAATATGCAAATCTCTACAACTCACACTAAAGTTACTTTGACTTGTAATAAATATACATTTCTAAATTTAAACCTTAATTTCTAGGGAGCACATATATCCCCTATTTCAGGCATAAGTCCGAAAATGTAATAGATACAATAATTATACTGTCATTCGTTGGCTACATTTAGATGGATTATATATCATTTCAATGGGAGTTAACATTTGTGAGACCAAAACAAATCCTGACTATTAACAGTATACAACCTATTAAACACCCATTGCGTGAATCAAAAAACAAACAACATTTGGCACCATCATTTCTACAGGACCAATTCAACCTATGACAAGAAGTTAGTCATCATGTTATCATATCTTGATTATATTTGGAAAAAAAATCAAATTTCTAATTTTCTCAGTGAAAACTAATCACAGTGACTTTAAGATTGTTGTACCCATTTAGCAACCATAAAACTATATTCTCACAAATTACATAATCAAGGACCTTTGAATAGTTGGCAACCAACAACGAGCCTCAAGCCAAACATTTTATGCAAATGAAGGAAAAAGAAAAGAATAGAAAAAAAAGGAAAAAAATATCTATACCAAAAGTCATGTAACACGTCATCAATCACTACACACAAGGCTACACATCACAGTTTTGTCGAAACTCCCTGACTAGTCATATGGATCAGTTCAAAGCACTACCTAAATCATGATGTGACCTGGAATAATCAATCATGATTTATTCAGGAACGCACACAGTAGCTCAATGGGGTCAATGGCAAAAATAGCCCAAGAGAGTCGTCAGCGGCAGTATTCTGTGTAAGTCAATAGCAAACACATCATTACACATCCACAATTTATCAATGCACTCAAACTATATAGAACTAAAACTTTCAAGTGCGACTTGTTCCAGGAAGCCTCATTCCAAGCCATATTCTTAAAGGCGAATGAATCAAAATGTCCCGTGCTCGGTAACAAAGGTTCTGATTCGCGAATTCTTTAACTTTTGTAATACCAGAACCTGAGCTTCTATGGGAGTTCACAAGGGCATATTATCAAGCCCATTATCGACGCTTTAGTTGCAATTTCCTGAAGATAAAAGTGGCGATAATGTATCACCCTTTCTTGATAATATGGCCCCTAGGAACCTAACCAAAACAGCAAAACCAACTCGTGAGCAAACAAGGTAGGGTTAAACCAGCATGATCATGACTGCCCAAGACCTCTATGGATACCTATTCCCCCAGTGCTCCAACTGGTTTGCGCGTTACCACAACCCCATCCACACACTGAACGAAGGATACCACACTAGACCCAAAAACATTGTTTTTCAAGCAACCGGTGACCTATCAGGTTGGCCTACCTACAACTAAACCACCTGAGAAATGCTTACCACTGGCAAAAGTCTACAGAGGGGTGAGTGACTGAAAAAAGGGGAAAAAACACCGATCGATAAAGCTGCCACCACGCAACGAACCTAATTTACAAAAAAAAATGGAAAAACTAAATTGAAAATAGCAATAAAGATGAAAATAAACCAATTATAACCCAAAACAACCAAACGATACATCCAGAATGAAAATGTCACTTCCAATGGCATTTAGTTAACGCAATGCATCTTGTTAAGCCCAACCGAGTGTGCGTGTTTACACATGTTTACACACAGGTACTGTTCCCAGACTGTTACTCCGACGCATACATCTTAAACAGGAGTATTGGATGTAAACAAAGAGGCTTTATGTTTATTTGTAAGCATCAAATATATCAAACTTCTCAAATCAGCAGAAGCTTAACATAATGTGTATTTGTAAAGCACACGTTCACCCAGAAGTGTATATTGGCGCTGAATAACAGATTTTTATTGCAGCCCAAAGGTACTCATTGTATCGACCTCAGAAGGATGAAAGGCTGAGTGGACCCACCATTATGTGAACCTGTGACTATGAGTTCAAACACAGTACCCTACAATGGGCACATTAGCCCACTAAGCCACAGGAGCCTGCTTTGTAAATGTATGGCATTCACACACATTTCAACTTGATCTGTAAACCTTGTAAGCTGTCAGTCAAGAGGTTTCAATTGTGAAATGTCTATTGATTAGAAGTCAAAGTAGCTTTAGTGTGTGTTGCAGAGATGAGCATAATGAATTGAAATATTGATACTTGAAGAGAAAATCAGATGATGATCTAAGAGAGCTCTATGAATAATTTGTTGCTGTGTTCTTTCACAGTACCCTCTAAATACATAACCCTCATCAAGTCCTGAGGATGGCCCTTGAAATATGAGTGGGATCGAAATGTAGACAGTTTAGAAGCTCCCTGGGGCATTTTACAGTTATTATCAAAAGCAAAGTGGGTCATTATATTGAAACACGAGGAGGATGTTTCTCCCTACAGTTTGGACCCTTTGCCCCTGAGCATGCTTTCCTTGTTTTTAAATGGTGTTATATGTACTCTATAATGTTTTTTAAAAAGGATGTGTAATGGGGTTACTGTGACTCCCTTTGTGGGGTGCATTTAAGGTATTTCCGGGGTATGTTGATATTTTCTTTTTCTGTATGTAAAATATAAAATATTTTTGGGAGTTGTTTTCCTGCATTGAAAAAAGATAAGTGTATTTGTTCAAACAACTAATGAATTTATATAATGTCCAAGAGGCATTTTCTTGATGTGTTCATTTATCCCTGCTGCATGCCTCACTCACTCAATTACCACTGCATTTATCTTTGCCACTTGCCTCATTCACTCTCTGTAAGCTACACTCAACCCGGCTTCTTGCCACACTCACCCCACTATATAACCTAAAGCGGGGAGGCAGCAGTCCCAACCCTCCTGGCACCTCAGAGGCCTCCCTCACCAAGGGCTGCAGCAGGTAAGTGTAGTGTTTTTACTGACTGTTTGGTCCATGCGTGTATATATGAACGTATGTGTATTTGTGAGTGAGTGTTGTGAATGGGTATGTGTGTGCACATGTCTGCATATGAATGCATCAGTGTATGTGAGTATGCATGTATGTGGGCCCTCCCGCTCAACTCTAAGTTGTACTTACCATCCGCCACTTGTTGTCATGTTCGGCAGCCACTATAAGAGGAGTTTTACAGGAAAGAGACTGAGGGTCTGATTCACAAACGGCGTCCATACTCGCGGCGCAGGTCACGCAGTCGTGCGGGAGCCTCTGCACTCAGGGCAGATACTCCACAATCTTTGCAGGGACTTCGTCTGAGTGAGGAGACTCCCCAACAAGAGCGAGGACTCTTTATGAATCAGGCCCTGAGTGGCCGCCATGTGCAGCTAGTAGTGTGTAGTGTAAGAGGAGAGTGAGCCACAGTGCCTTTGTTCTGTAGGTATTGTTAGAGGAGTGTAAAGGGAGAGGTAGAACTACAATGTTCTGCAGCCAGCAGAAGAGGAGAGGTAGTCAGAGTGACTACATTCTGCAGCAATGTAACAAAAGAGAGAGTCAGAATGACTATGGTTCTGCAGTGTGTATGACAGGAGCGTAAGAGGCAAAGAGTTAGAGTGGCCACGTTCTGCAATCAGTGTAAGAATAGTGCAACAGGAGGACTAGGTAGATTGTCCATGTTCTGCATTCGGTATACGAGGAATGTAACAGGAGAGCCAGAGCGTCCATGTCCTGATTTCGGTATATAGAATGTAACGAGAGTGAGTGAGTAGCGATAGGAAGCTATATCACCAGTTTAGGGTCAGGTCGCTACCATTAAGATCTTTTACAAATAAGTGGCGGGGTCAGTCCAAAGAGTTTTGTCCCTGGTGTAGGGACCAGAAAGAGTCATTTGGCCATGTTTTCTTTGTCTGCCCTGCTTACCTAGCCCCCCGGAGAAAATAGTTAAAACCAATCTGTAACAACCTGAGAACACGGGTGGGTCAGGAGGCTCTATGGCTTTTGAGGACAAACACATCTGATCCTGTGGCCATAGCTGTAGCAACATTTTTGGGTTGGACATGGATTATTAGAGCAAGGCACCCACTTGACACCTGTTAGTTGATCTATTGATTGTTTTAAATTGTAATATACTTCTGGTACGTCTTTAATTGTAAATTTAAATATGTTTTATGTATCTTATTTAATTAGACTGTATGACAGGTCTAATCCATCATTTGGTGAGAATTGTGTTCAGAAATCAACTTTTTTAGCTAAGTCTTAATGCTTTTTATTATGTAGGATACACGCTGTAATTAGTTAGAGTAGAGTGTTTTATGAATGTCTTTTATGATGGAACATTTCGTAATAAAGACGTATGAACTGAACTGAACTGAGTGAGTGAGTGAGTCAGCGGCTACACTCTTCAGTAACTGTAAGAGCAGTGCAAGAGCGGAGAGAGCTGAAGTGGCCATGTTATTGGAGCAGTATAAGAGGAGTGTAACAAAAGAGCCAGAGTTGCCACATTCTGCAGTTAGTATGGGAAGAGTGTAACAGGAGTTCAAGGGGGGGGCATGTGCTACAGTCAGTATCCAAGGAGTGTAAAAGGAGAGAGACCCAGAGCAGCCACATCCTGCAACCAGTCACTGAAATGCTATACCAATTCTTGCTACATTAAATTGGCTTCAATAGTCAATCATTGATTTCTGATATAGATTGGGTTTTTTAGGATTGAATAGTACATCTGCCAATGTTGTGTACAATAGAATGAAAGGTCTCCAAAGACACTGGTCTCATCCCTTGACAGTGCACACACCAGCCAGTGCTTAATTTGCAAACAAATAAGTACCAGGGCTCTCGTCAGGAGGCCACTGCAGCTTGCACCACTCATTGCCCCTGCTAGCGCTGCCAATGCCAGTACAAACACAACTACTAATTATCACACATCCTACAAGTGTGACAATTCAGACTATTTGCAGCCCCTAAAGCTATAAGGATGGCTTGGGCAGATGGTAATAGTATTTTCTTTTATGTATATTGAATTAATAATTGACTGTTGATATGGTCATCACTAAATTAGCCAAACAGCGCCACCTTGCGGCAGACAGTCACAAGCGCCGGTGTTGACAATTAAGTGCTGATGCCGAGCACCAAAATCACCATATCAAATTAAGCACTGCACATACTACTTTTGGTAAACCTCAGCATACAGTTCAAAGCGGTGTTTAAAACCTGTGTTCCCTTACAGTTCGTCAGCCGTGCTGAGAATAAGTACAAGCGCATGAACAGCAACGAGCGAGTCCGCATTGTCACAAGTGGTGCTTTCGGGCCTGTGAGATCACCCAGCGAGGCTGCACGGAATTTACCAGACAAGCAGGAAGGTACGTGTCATGTGCACTTCATGGAATGCATTGTTTCTCAGAGGTTCTTTCATCAGTGAACTTTCAAATTTTTTTTTTTATATTTCTTTTTATTTAAGAAAAACAAGCAAGGCAAATACGATACATAGGAAAGTGAAGACTGTACGAGGGTAGAGCATTATATCTTCAAATGGTACAAGTGAACGAAACATTAAGGGGGGGAGAGGACACAGAGGAACATCAAAAATACACAATAAAGTGAGAGGGTCAGGGGGAGAGTGGGACAACAAGGACCTCGGCAACTGGCGGTACACATATATCCCCTCTATATCAACTTCCAATTAATTAAGTTAAAACGCTGTACATAGGTGTCATAAAATCAGTATGTCAAATGTAATTAAAGAAAAGGCTTAATCTTGTCAAGATGGGAAGACAAAACAAGACTAGATTGAAGAGGTTGCTGAGAACATTTGAAATATGCTTCTGCTGGGTTACTCACATCTTTGACTTGCTTGGAATTCTTAAGTATTGTCAGGATTAGCTCTAAAATTCGCCAACTGTTGCAGATGTGCTTAAGCACTTAACCTTGTCAGCATGTTGGTATACCAAAGTATCACGCTCAACTTTTGTTTTCTTTGTCACCTTGGATATATTTTTTCTCATTTAGAAACCCTTTCCACTACCTTTGCTGTCAACATTTGCCCCTTCTTGGAAATTGAGTTACTCCTGCCCCTGACATAAGTAAATCTCAACCAATTTCCTGGGCGAGAATTGTTCTGCAAAAAAATTTGTGAATGCCCCCAAATGTGGGAGGTGTTTGGGTGTTCATTTCTTTTAATTGACCACACCATCGTACATCCACAACCTACCCTGTTAGCAGATTTACCCATGTATAAAAGTTTGCCATACTTGCAGAATTTTGAGTGTGAGTAAATCTATTTATAGGGGGTCAATCTCAATAGGAAGCTCGATTGGACCCTCTGCAGTGCCGCTCTTCGTGCACCTAAGTTACTTTTTGGTTAACAAATAGCTTTGGAAATCTGGCCCTGTGTGAGTAATAGACATGAAGCATCATTCCGAACATCAAGAAGTGACAGATGTATTATGTGAGTGCTAGGAGTTGTATTTTGTATTATATGAGCATCATCAATGTGAAAGACAGTTATTAAATCTGGCTTTTCCAGACTTAAATAACTTAAATTAGAATGTGCAATGGAATGATCAGGCAGTGTTAACCTGTCAATTTGTATATAGTAGAGCATAAACTGACAATAAAGGCCCACTTTGCATAACTCTGAAACTTGAGATTTAGTAATTCTCTAATAATAATATAATATTGTGGAATATTGCAGGTCTGGCTAACTAGTTCTCTGATCCTATTTGGATGCAATTTGTGAAACAATATAGTGTGATCTGTTTGCAAGAAACATGGTTGGTGGATTGTAGCTTATTTCTGGAAGGTTATAAGGCTTTCTTTGTTCCAGCCTCTCCTTCTATGGTTGGTAGACCTAAGGGAGGCCTTGTTATATACATATATATATATATCCCTGGCAATAGACTGCCAGATCCAGGTTTTGCCTTCATCAAGCCCAGGTCTACAGTCTTTAGTTTTAATACAGGGGGCTAAACAAATTTTATAACTCTGTGGCATGTGCCCCAGATGGTTGTAATATCACATTGTTGGGTTTTTTCATAAGGCAGTTTTGTACTGTCAAATTACAAAATCTCATGGTCTTGGCGGATTTTAACATACATCCTTGCGGAGACCCAAGGACCACCGCACAGCGCACTTAGGCTGCCCTTGGGTGAGGAGGATCCTTTTCGAACATTCTGCCCAGGGGTAAGTATTGAATAATCTACTACATGAATTTGACTTAATGTCCCTCATGTCATTATCTGACCCATACAGCAAGGCACCTGTCTCCTCCTTCAAAGGGAGAGGTAGTGGTTCTTTTATAGATTCTTTTATAATTTCATCTTTTTTACAGTCTTTATTCTTTATTCTGTGGTTTTACTATTCTGGAAAGTACCTACAGCGACCATAACCCGTTCTGTGTCCAAATGTGTGGACCATTAATGACAAAAAAAGAAGAGTGGAGCATAATGGGACGATAAGACCAAAAAATGGCAGACGATGGCTCAGATGCACGCAGTTCTCCCCAGATGCTTTTTATATTGCAGTAAAAGAATCCTGTGCCACTGAATTAGCGCTGCGTACCTCTTCAGGTTTATCCCCGAGGGAGGTTATCAGCCCTTTTAACACTATTTCCACTAAAGTGGGTGAACTTTTAAGTGCCCCGACATGTAAAACTGCCATCACGACCCCTATATGGTTTGACTCGACCTGTTCACAGACGGCGATAAAGTTGAGTGAAGCCCTTAATGGTAACCCGAGAGATCAAACCTTGGCTAGAGCTTGCTGTAAAGAGTATAAACTGATATTGGCAAAACGCAAGTGTGTCCTGAAGGAGGAGGCTTGGAGGGAGCTGATTGAGTCAAGTACCCTGAGGAATAGCTCTAGGTTTTGGAGTATTGGTAATAGACCATTTTGGAGCATCAATAAGAAGGTAGTGAGCTAGGTATGCACATCACTGAGGATGAAAGGGTGTTCCATTTTAAAACCATGTTCGAAATCCCGCTTGAGCAAATTTAGATAGTATTGCCGGGTTAACTAGCAACAAAGCACCGGGACCGGACGGTATTCCCCTGGATTGCTTTAAATCTGACCCACTTTTTTGGGCCCCGGTCCTTGTGGCAGTATTCAATACAGCAGCCAGGAATGGATGCCCTGAGTCCTGAGCACCCGTTTTTAAAAAGGGTGATCGGGACAGCACACACTGCTACAGGCCGATTTCACTCCTGGACTCGGTGGTCAAGGTAGTGGGACATTTCTTACTGGAAAATTTTCCACCTGGGCAGAGGAACACAATATAATTTCTGACGTTGAGTTTGGATTTTGTCCAGGCGGGTCAACCAGGGCCCAATGCCTTAAATTAACCATGCTAATCAGGTAAAAATATACGGTTGCGCGTTCTGGTACCATCTACCTAGCCTTCATGACCTTGTCCTCCGCGTTTGATTGCGTGTACAGGGCAAAACTGTGGCAGTCCATGAAGGACATTGGGGTTGACAGTAACATCGTCAATTTCCTAGAGGACCTTCACAGGGCAACCAAGGCCAACGTGAGATTTTCACAGGACCTTCGCAGGTCATGGAACTTTGATATAAAGAGGGGCGTACGCCAAGGTTGCATTTTGGCCCCATTTCTGATTAACCTCTACATCAACGATCTAGATAGAGCTTTAACAGCTACAGGGGTAGATTATCCGTATGCAGGGCGACGTGGTCCCCCCGTCCTACTATATGCAGATGACGCAGTCCTTATATCCAGGACTGCTAGGGGTCTCCAATCTCTGCTAGATGCCTTTTCCAACTTTTCTGCAGCCATTTTTTATTTTGTTTCTAAACTAGGTAAGAGACCTTTTGCCGCCCTGCTGAAGGTTTATCAAGCAAAAAGTGTAGCTCTCGCCTGCTATGGGCGCGAAATATGGGGGCATGTCTCCCCAGATGTTTTACAGGTGGTTGAGAACACTTTTTTGAAGCGCCTGTTAGGTCTTCCCTGTGGTCTGTCTAATTTGGTGGTTCACAAGGAACTGGGGGTGCCCTACCTAAGTGATATTGTGGCACTTCGACCCTTATGTTTTGGCTAAACAGTTGGCTGAACAAAGAATTAACTCTTAATCAGCTGATTTTAAAAGAGTGCATGAACCTTGACAACGCGCTCAGCATACCTTGGCTTAGATACATTAAGGGGTCGATTCCGATTCGGGAAAAACCGCTCCGAATAGCTGTTCGGAGCGTTTTTCTCGTACGAATCGTACCCTGCAACGTCCCCCGTACGTACGACGAAGTACGATTCGTACCAGGAGCCGTACTCCGTACGAGTTGTACAAGACACCGTATGACTCTAATCTCTGTACGATTCTCCCTCGGAACCTGCTGTACGCGACATCTGTACAGTTCGCGGCTGGTTTTTACGACCCAGCAAGTACGATACGTGTCGGGTACACACCGTACGACCCTTTTTCTACGAGAGCTAAAAACAGCCGTAAAAGCAGAGTTCGTGCCGAAACAGGTACGGAACGTCCCCCCCGGGTACGGTGCGTACCCCCCATGATCGCAGGGGTATGCACCGTACCCCTGCGATCATGGAGTGTACGAGCCGTACCCCAATTGTACGATCGGTGATCGGTGTACGATCGGTGTACGAGCCGTACCCCCATTGTACGATCGGTATACGAGCCGTACCCCCATTGTACGATCGGTGTACGTGCCGTACCCCCATTGTACGATCGGTGTACGAGCCGTACCCCCATTGTACGATCGGTGTACGAGCCGTACCCCCATTGTACGATCGGTGATCGGTGTACGAGCCGTACCCCAATTGTACGATCGGTGTACGAGCCGTACCCCATGTACGATGGGGGTACAGCTCGTACACCGATCGTACAATGGGGGTACAGCTCGTACACCGATGGTACAATGGGGGTACGGCTCGTACACCCCATGATCGCAGGGGTACGTGCCGTACCCCTGCAATCATGGGGGGGTACGCACTGTACAGGGTGTATGTAATCGTGCGCTTTTCCGTACTAATCGCCCTTACCTGACGTGGACCGTACGAATCGCGTCCTGATACCCCGGTCCGGATCGTACTCGTCGGGTCGTACGGCATGTGTACGAGTCGTACGGTTCACAGTCTCAGCCTTGCAATACGTACGGATCGCGGCGATTCGGACGGATTCACGGAATGCGGATCGTACTACGCGACTCGGACGGACGGGTACGATTCGTACGGAAAGGGCTACGAATACGAATCGTACGGTGGATTTTTTTACCAGATCAGAATCGAGCCCCTAGTGTCCGCAAATTATTAATGTTAAAGACAATTCCATCAGCTGAGCCTTATCTTCTGGATTTTGTATCCACGTATGAGCGGTTTTTATTGACCAGGTTTGGCCTGGATATTTTTCACCTCCTGCTTGTCCTTCACAGAGGAGCAATAGAGGTCAGTTGTTAGCACCCTGTGTCTGCGACAGAGAGTCCACACAGGATCTGCTACATTTTATGTAGATTTTATGAGGTTCCCCGGAAGTAGTTTTTAGTCCCCATTTTAAAGAAATTAATTTTAAACAGGCTCATCCAGCTCTCCTGTACCTCCAACTGCTGAAGGATGATTGTACTTTTTTTATTGTTGGCTATCTGAAATCCAAGGGGAAGACCAGGGCTTGTCTTGACTAATATTCACTTAGGATGAAGATTTTAGTCCACACAGATGGGATAAATGTTTCAGAGGGTTAGGATCATTTTACGGGGAAGTACAGATTAAAAGGGGATACTATTTGACTTTGAACTTTGCACTTTATTGTCAGAGATTGTCATGGGAGGTTGTGCTATGTATTTTAATTATGTTTTATTAGGCTTGTTATTTCGTGGAATCATATATTTTGATGTAATTTGGATGTTTTGTAACTTTTATGGTATTATTTCTGTGAAACCGAAAAAAGTGTATTTGATTTGATTTGAATTCTCAATTACTCAGTCAGAATGTGGCTTGGAGCTATTCTGATGCTGCTTGGCAATTGGCATTGAAAAGTTCATACTAGCTTTTGTAACCTTAAGGAATTTTCTAAGCACCAGCGGTCCCAGTGCACATGTTCTAATGAGATTAATGAACTTCTTTAAAGACATTGACATTTTGATCATTTCCCTTGTACCCAGTTATATTCCTTCACCTTTGGCTCACTATGCATAACAGGGGAGGTGGGCATTTACCTCATGATAATCTAGAGCATTTATTAATGCACTCTAAATTTATCTGAAAGAAAGGCATTGATAATCCCTTTTAGATTTTTCCATAGTTTCATCTGGAATATAAAATGATCCAGAAAAATACTGGTTTAAAATTTCAGAGAAACATTTGTTGCTACTTGTGGAGGTACTTGATTGTGGACTTTCCAGACGCCATTTTGTTTTCTTTTTTGAACCTTTAAGGTCTTCCTGTGAACAAATTCTGAAGTTATTGCCTGGCCAACTTGTATGATAGCAAAGCAAAAGACTGCTCCACTGAATGTCACACCTCTGAAAGAATAAACAGTAATGTTTCTAAAGGTGCTTAAGATAGTCAGCCCTTTTCCCAAAGACACATGTTTACAATCTTGTAAGGCCATATAGTTGTGGGTGGAACTCAAGTTAGATATAGAAGTGGTATTGTCAAAGCTTGATTTAGTAATGGGCCATGTCATCCAGTATGGCTCATCTATATCCAATTTAGTGGAGAGTCATAATGTGGAATTTGTAGACAGTCACTTTTTTTTTTAAATCAAAGCACTGACTAGAATAGGTCAAACATGGATGCCATAGATGAAGCACAGGCTTCCCCAGGACCTGAGGATTAAAGGATCACTGTTAACTAATTCCCGACTGTTAATTAATTACTGGAGTTCTGAAAAGAACAACTAATCCTAAATTAAACATAGAATATATCATTATATGACTGTAGAATGCACTATTAGAAGAAAAGACATTTACTGGATTTCTTAGAAAGTCTAAATTCTAAAGAGTGTTGGTTGCTCAGAACATATTTTATGCAACTTTTAGACAACCATAAGTTTTCAAAACTTCCGATTCATTGGCTAAATTGTGTCGTCCAAAAAAGCCAAATGTGATTGAGGAAGTAGAATAAACAATGAGAGTAGGTCTGTTCTTGAAGTGCCTTTCAGATAAATGATGGGAATCATTGTCCTTTTTTGTCAGATGAATATCAGGATCCAATGACAGCAGTTGATCGATGGGTCAAGAATGGCTGTAAGGCCGGGTCTGGTGGTTTAGTTGAGTAAAAATGTATTGACTGTAGGCATCTGTGTTTGACCTTAGTGGGACCCCCGAGCTTTAGTACTTCCAAGATAGATAACATGAATACAATATGGTTGAGTAACAATAAATACCAATTAACTCTCAATAATGCATAGATATCCCTTCCTCTTGGTTGAGCTTATGCTGTACAAAAATACCTTTTAGGTTAAGTAACACAAGGGTCATTTGACAGTACTCATACAGTCCACTATAAAATACCCATCTTGTTTGTTGAGGGGAAAAGAAGTGAGGAAGAAAAGAAACAAATTTTAAATATCATAGGTTGGCGACCGAGCTCCAATTTAAGATTATGCATAATAATCTACGATAAATTCAACCTACTGCAGAATGCAGTGGAGTTTCAAAGTTTTGGTTGGTGGATACAACCTTAAATAGTCAATATATAAAAGGTTTGGAAAAATATCAAAATTATCCATAAAGAAATTTAAAATCCAATTATAAGTATTTATTACTCAGAAAGTTAAAAAGAAGGATTGTGATTTAGGCAGGTAAATGGTATTATTCTAAAAAAAATAGCATATGGAATTCTGCTACTGAGATTTTGTCTGTTACAAAATTCTGAATATTTATGTTCCAAATTTCAATTTCAGTTTGATGTGAAGAATAATATATGCATTCCAATTCCCTTTTTAAATATTGAAGTCTCATTTCTCACTCTCTTTGCTAATCACTTTCTACTTCTATTCCTAAATCATCAGAATTGATTGCAGCAGGAAGAATCTTACCTACCAAAACAGCCTTCCCCATCCATCAAGAAGAGCTTTCCACGCTGGCACAGTGTCTGTCCAGCATTTCTACCCCTTTCAGGTTAACAGTTAAGGGTGGAAAGAAATGTTAAAGACTCTCTATGTGGAGGTATTAAAAACTTCTGCAATTTTCTGAAGCTCCGACCCCATGCTGAGAGTTAACTACAATCACAGTTTACTTTTTATAATTATTCCCAATTTCAATCCCATTCGATATGTTTTTGGGCATCTTTGAAATCTCACATAATCAGTTTATACTTCCAGTTAAGAATAATAATGAGTTGCTTGTTCCTAGTTTAGGTTCACTCCCATTTTACTACAGTATAGGTTGCCTCAAGTGTCACTATTAGGAATGTGCAATGATCGAGAAATTAGACTTTAACAAATGTGTAACTTATTTTTTTAAACTATGCCCACTTTGAAAATGTCATGATAAGTTTTAAAATATAAATAGCATGTGAAATATCATGCAAAAGGTAGAATTAGAGGGACAAAATGCCACCCTCAATCTAACTTTCTTTGCAGGAGCAACCTAAATCATAATTGCTTTTTCTGGAAATTCTCCCACCAGTGGCATTTTGTAGAGCTGCCAAACTGTGCAGCTAGATAATGATGCAAAGTTTGACACCTTCATAAACCTTCATAGAAAAAACTACAGTTTCGCCCTGCCCGTATTGCACCAAATGTAACATAAGCTTCCTTCCTATTGTGGAGGAATTGATTGATTTCTAATTCATGGTCCTGCTCTCTCATATCCATATTGTCCTTGCAGATCTTGACCCAGACAGTGACATCAATAGGAGCCTGAATCTCATACCTTATAGTCTGGTACACCCATTCCATTCAGCACGCCGGCGACCCATCATCTTCACACCTTGCATGCTGACGAAGACCGTAATACAGAAACTACTCAATTCTGTTGGTGCTCAGGAGTTTAACATTTGCAAGCCGGGTAAGGGAGGAGAGAACTGTACATACTTTACGGCATCCTTTGATATACATGCAGTTATTTGCTATACCAATGTATATATGTATGAATAAGACATAACACAGAGCCAGTTATATAGCGATTTTGTTTCTTCTATCATGTAATGTTCAGTCCATCATAAGGGAAGAGTACCTTAGAGCGGGCATTGCTGTTTCGGATAGGTAATGATGAGATGTAAAGATCACAATATGTTTTTTGGTCCCTGTTGGATGGTGTATATTGCACTTATTTTATATTGTTCATATAGGTCTTTTCTCAAAATGCTTTGCAAAAAAATCAGGTGGCTGAAAGAGTTTGCAATAAGAAAGCAAAAAAGTACTTTGTGTAGGTTGTGTAGATGTAGGGCTAGTTTGCTAGAAGGGGTCACTAAGATGAGGTGATGACTTTAGGACAAGTGTGAGGAGAAAAGGATGGAAGTAGAGCAGCTAGAAAAGGAAATTTGTTCCAATTATGATGGCCATTTAAAGACATAGATCTAAAATATGAGGAGCTCAGGGGTAGGATGAAAGAATTTGGGAATATGAGAAAGGTCATATCATTTGAGAAGAAAATGAAGAAAAGGGTTTAGAAGCCATGCTTACTTTTAAATAATATAAGAAGTAGTATTGGTTGAGAAAACGAAAGGAAAGCTTAGGTAGAAAAACTGATGAGGGAGGTATGTGGGCTAATAATGGTATGCTGGCTATAAGTCTGATTAGGTGTAATAGAGGGACAAATGTGGTTAGTGAAAATAGATTGAAAGATCCCAGAGGTGAAATAAGCACATTTAAATGTAAGAAGAGTTTTCATTGCCTAAAATTTGATCATAGAACATATTTTCCAATTTATATTCAGATGATACCTGTATGCACTGGGGATAGTAAGAAGGTGGGAGCAATGAGTCACAGATTAGTCCTAGATTCTGTGAAAAGAAGAATGAGCTAACTGTTCCTATCCCAGTAATCTGCAATTTTATGGGGTTTCATTTTTCTTTTCATGGTTTTATATTAAAAGGAATTTTAAGTGCTAAAAGGCACATAACTATATGGTTTGTGTGGGTAACTAGACAAGGTAACCATTTATAGATTTGGAAATTGCAAAGCATGCTGGTGCTCGGCCCCTAATGGAAAGAATGAAGGCATTCTCAGGCACATCAAATATCATTCTAGATAGGTAGAGAAAATACAGTGTTCCCTTACCAATGAGATATACCAGTTCCATAATTCTTGACAGGCTGCAGTGCCCCTTAAGTTTTCCTACTATTCCACTACCAAATACCCCAGGGGACAAGAGGGTGAGAGATAGACAGATATGTAGATAATTATCACTGTTTGCCATCCATCAGAGGAGAGGGTATAGGCCGATATGCCTAAATACATCTAGCTACCAGGTCAAGAAATTAAAACAAGGCTTTTGATCCCCTTTGGGGTCTAGGATGCTAGAAACTACATCAATGCCTTTATCAGAGAAGAAGTGTGTTGTCATCCCTCAGATGCTTTTCGTATTCCTCTCCTTAATAAAACACTTAGGGGGAGGTGCCCCACCACTGGCACAATATGGAGCATACATTCTCTTTTATTTTCCAAACAATATTTATTATCTCTGATTCCCTCACCTCCTCCAACCATTGTGATGTCCAGTATGCTCAGAACAAAAACCTGGCAAGACAATTAAAAGTAAAAGATGAACTGCTGTATTGCACTATTTGAATAAATATCAGTCTTGAATATCAGGCTCCCCAAAAACTGATAGGACTGACAGAATACAGAAAAGTACTTCTTTCTTTGAAATAAGTGTAGGCAGCAGCGGCCTGTTCAGGTAAGAACGGTGGGCAGGGTTGGGGGCGGGGGGGGGGAATTTGACCGACGACAATGAGGGAAAATGATATAAATGATTCATTTTCCCTAGTCGTCGTCTGTCGAAATTACACACCCCACCCGACGCCCACCGCTCTTACCAGCATTGGCCGCTACTGAGTGTAGGGCAACCGGTGTTATGCAATGTATCGCCGCACATGCCCTGCAGTCAACACTGCTATAGGTGGGTGAAATGTTTTGTTTAAATTTTATGTATAAAATAGCTGGTATGTTTTAATTTGAATTGCCATATGTAGATTTCAGTTTACAGGCATTTATCACAATTTAAAAAATGTTTGAGAGTACAAAATACAAAGAACATTCAAAGTAAAAATGTCAAGCTTTTTTAATGTATACTTTATATTGTATATAAAATATCCAGAGGAACAAATGGAGGAAAGAAATTGGATGTATCACTAAAATGTACACACAGTGAAAGAATAACAAATATGATTTCTAATAAAAAGTAGAAAATGTCTAAATCAATACAGAGAAATTTGCTGAGATACAAAGCTTTTTTTTCTAAATAGTGTGAACCTTTGATGCTAACATTTTCACTTGCAAGTAACTGGCTTGTGTAGCTTTAGATAATTCAATAAACAGATTAAAATCCGGCCATGTGTGCGCCCTGTGATGGCCATTTCAACTGAAAAGTTTCTGTTGTGGCAAGCCAATGAGAGGCTCCAGGTCTGCAGACCAGACTTTAGACTGTGTACTCAAAATAGACAATGGGAGCAAAAAGCTCCCTCGTCCAAATGTAGCCTTTTATGAGTTTTTTTAAATGTTAGTCCTGCGAACATTCCACAAACGTGGGTTCTGGCTGTGGTCTAATTTTTAATTTTTATAATGCTAATTTATTGCAAAGTACTGAATAGATTTACACCTAACCAAGCAAAGACTTTTCCCTGAGTAAAGTTCTAGTTATATGCCAAGTTTAGTCTAATCCTATTCAGTAGTTTAACCACATGGCTGCTGGGCGTTTTCCCCCCCTGTGCTGGAAAATGCCATTTTAGTGGCACCATGACGAGCTCAGCTCGTCATCAGCACACGACACCCGTGGGTGATGACGAGCTGAGCTCGTCATCAGCATCGAAAGGGTTAAGAGCTTTGCACACTCCAAGTACCAATGACTGATTGGCCGGCCGTCTTGGCCTGGCCAAAAAGTCCTACGCACTTTGCATGTTCTCCACCAGGCTACATTATACAGCCTGTTGGGGAACATGCCCAGACCACCAGTCGACACCTGAGCGCCAATCGACGAAGCTCAGACCAACCACAATGCTGCATTGCAGCGTTGTGATTGGCTATGGGGAGCCTGAGTGCCTCCTTGTTCCGGGACTCGCAAGAAGCGGAGGAGAGACGCGGCCGTCGGAAGAGGTAAGTGAATTTATTGTTTATTTTGTCCCCCCTGCAACTCACCCCTTCCCCCTCCTGCCCCTCCACCCTCATTCCCTGCCACCCACTACTGAAAACACTTCTGTTTTTTAATACCCATCACAGATTTGCATGAAACTGGAAACATTAAAAGCAATCTAAAAGAGTAAATGTCTGTCAAGTGTGGTGCAGATCCATAAAAATTTGCCAAAGATATTAGCAAATCAAAGAACTGTCTCATCTGGGTGAAATCTGAATTTCTTCAATGTGTTTAACTTGTTATGTTATGTTATCTTCAATTATTTGTAAAGAGCATATGTTGCCCAATGGTGCATGCTATTTAAATAGGACTGTTTTTAAGCCCTCTTAAAAGGAGCATGCAGATACATTTATTATAGGGAGTGAGGGAGGTTATTTCATAACTTGATATTAAAAGAAGCAAATAGCTCTGCCTCCACAGTGGGATTTCCTGAATGGGGTGACCTTAGGTTATGCTCTTTAGCTGAACGAAGACAATGAGCTAAACAGTATTCATGAAACTTATCTTGAAGACAGGGAAGGCCTCTTTTGTACACGGAATAGTAAACCACGCAGAGAGATCTGAACAGAAGTATCTGTTCTGTAGCAAGTGTAAGTACTAAGGGGAAATGTACATCTGCCTTTTAAGGTTGAAAATCAAACGCACTATTAGGTTCTGAAGCAGTTAGAGCTTCTGAGGACCAGACTTGGGAGCCCTTAAACATAAATTGCTACAGTAGTTTATCCTGAATGAAAGAAGAACTTGTGCTGATAGCCTGGGACCCTCAAAAGAGAGAAAGGGAAAGATTCCCTTCAGCAATTTATAATTAAAAAATAGGAAACTACCTCCCTGCTGATTTGCTATACAAATGACAGATTCCAAACACACCCCTAAATTCGTGAATCCCATTGTAGGTGCAGGGGTGGGGACAAATCCAATAGATACCAGGGGGCAGATTTACAATAACTGGCGCATCCCCAGGGATGCGCCAGTTATTCTGCGCCGCAGCTCCGCCACCCATGGTGCGCCGCATTTACAATGCGGCGTACCATGGGGCAAAAACGGCACAGATGCGTGACGCATCTGTGCCATAAAGGTGACGCATTGATGGAGTTGCGTCGCAAGCGCGACGCAGCTCCAGCAAGGCTCAGGGGTGCCCTAACTGTCCAATGCTGCGTCAAGCCTTACGCCTGCTTCAAGCAGGCGCAGGATTTTGACGCAGCATTGGCCTAAAAGTGACTGAGTGAAATCTTGTAGATTTCACTCAGCCATTTTTGCGAGGCGCACCTGTCCCTGAACGCCCATCCTGCGCCGGAACGCCCACATGTGGCGCAGGGCTTTACAACGTGACGCATCTGCCTAGATGCGTCACGTTGTAAATAGGTCGCAGGGATGCACCACGTTTACGTCGCCGTTGCATGATGCAAACGTGACGCAAGTCCAACTTAAATCTGCCCCCAGGCATCTGACGAGCTAGCTTTGTTCTTTACCTAATACCAGGACCTCGGTCTTCTCGGTGTTAAGCATCAAGGCATTCTGCTTCATTCATTGGCCATCACAAATAGCAGGCATTAAATGCGGTGCAGTTTTGATTTTGTTTTCTGCAAAGGCAGATAATGATTTGGGTGTTATCAGCATTTATCATAAAATGAAACCCATAAGCTCAAATAAGTTTAGCCAAAGGAGTAACATGAACATTAAAAAGAGCAGGAATCAGAGGTGAGCTCTGATGATCTCCAGACCCTACGGGAAACTCATCCTGCATCAAGGAAGTGATTGTATCTTTCTAATGGTGGTCATTGAGAAAGGAAGCTAGCTCTTGTAAGGCCAAGCCCCCAATGTTATTGGAGAGAAGGAAGATGATGGTGTAAGTGGTCAGTGGGTCTAACAGGATCACGGCTGCACAGTCACCCAGATCTAGGACCCATCTCAACTCATCAGCCACGGCTAACAAAGCCGACTTCATATTATGGGTCGGTTTGAAGTCCGATTGAGCCAGGCCGGAAGCCTACATGGATCCCAAAAGTGATGACAAAGTGACATTCACATATTTATCTAGAATCTTAAAGGGGACAAGTGATTATAAAACAGGCTGAGAATTGTCTAGAACAATAGGACTCACCAAAGGTTTCTTTAAAGTTGGTGCAGAAACCACCTCTTTCCAGCTACATGGAAATGCCGCTGAACTCAGTGTGGCGTTACATAACCTAGTGAAAATGGGTCCAAACTTACTAACTATCAAATGTCTCATTTTCGCTAAACAGAGATTTAGAGGGGAGTCTAATTTAATGGTTAGATACAACTTGTTTACAGAGCTGAAAGATATTGGCTCCAACAGCAGAATCTGATCTGGGGCCGTACTAGAATATGTTTGCCCAAGTCACATTGACAAAAGACTCCACCAGGGTGGAGTGAGGTTTATTATTTTCTGAAAGAAGAAGGATGCCAGCTAGCTATTGATTTTCTTGGAATCTGCAATAATCAATGAGAGGCACTAAGGATTCATGAAATAATTCACAATATTAAAAATCTTCTTTGAATCATTATTTGATGCTGTGATCCCTGCTGCCCAATAATTTATCTTGGCTGCTCTGATCAATTGTCTATAGCAATGCAGAGAATTTGAGTGCTTCATTTTATCTTCACCATTGTAGCCTTTCCTCCAAACCCTCTCAAATCTTTTGCAACTTCTCTTGGGTTGCAAAAGATCCTCAGAAAGGCAAGCTGCCGGAAGTCTGGCCTGCAATGGCTATAGCTTTCTCATTGAGGCGATTACATCCAAAGCCCTACTAATCCAGGTATTGCGTAGTTCAGTTAGATCTTCTACCTTTTCCACCATAAAATTAAATGCCAACCAGGCTTCTTCCAGATCATCTAAAAAAACCCTCTTATTTTACTTTGTGGTATGCCCGCGGCTTGTGCACAGCCAAAGATGAGACTTTAGATAGTTGTTTTTGTGTTGCATATTTATATAGCACAATCTCAACCCGAAGGTATTGGAGCGGTTTACATGAGCACCTTATTTACAGTACACATTCAGGCACGGGGAGATGAAGTGATTTTGCCGAGAATCACAGGACGTGGACGCGACCCCGAGGCTCAAACCCTGGTTTCCAGCACCAAAGTCGACAGTCTAGCTGACGGACCACATCCTCTCCTAAGCTCCCAGTTAAATCCAGACCATGTTAGTGGAACACCTTAATATAATTAGTTTTCTTCTTAAAAGAGAGTAACCAGTGAAATGTTTGGGACTTAATAGACTGAAAACCTTTATCTGGATTTCTTAAACCGCACCAAACGTAGCACATCAAAAGAAACTTTTTGCTTCTTTGTTACTTTGCCCCTCCCCCCTTTCATTGATTTGCCCGAAACTGGCTACACACATAAAATATTAAACATACTAAATGCCTACCAGTTTCATGCTGATTTGTTAAATGATGCCACATTTATTAGCAAATTAACACTTTGTTGGCACCTCTTTCAACTGTGCACCCCTTGACATATTCTCACAAATTTCAAACTACAAAAAGAAAACTAAACATGCTAAGTATCAGCCAAATTGTAAGCAAATTAATCAAACAGCACTAAAGTTATGGGTCAATGAAAACAAATGTTTCAGCCATCAACATATCTTTAACTTTTTTAACCTTTTAAAGCCCACTCAAGACATTTCCCCGAGGTGCTTTTGAAGAAGAAAAGGGTTTGAGTTTTCCTGCAGAAATTGCATTGGGGAATGTACATCTTTTTGTGTGGTGTTTTCTCTTGGTAATCCATTTGTTACTATGCAGTACCAAATACAGCTAAATGTTCCTTCAATATATCAGTAGGTTGTTTTTTCAAACTTGTTCAATATTCATATTCGTATTCATACAAAGAATTTGGCATGCAGTTTTATGAAAAAAAGTTTGTTTCCTCTTTAGACATTGTAAGTAAAGAAGAGTTCCAACGAAAGCAGAAAGCAGAAGTCATTATCTCCTTTCGAGAACAAAATGCAAAAACCTATGAATGCATTACGTCAGCAAATATTGAGTCTATCGCTGAAAAGGTAATGTGTAACTCATGCAAAACTAGAGTTCATTCACAAGGCTGCTATGAAAATGATCATATGGTTTGTAGATTATGAATTAATAGTATGTGAATGTTATTTCCAAGTTAAAAGTGAACTTTCAGTCAGTGGAGAAGATGAGTTGATATTGACTGCAGCAAAGCTTAGGCATTTTGAAATCTGACCTACCAATACAATAAGTGAGGATCATTTTAGAATATTAAAAGCCCTCACTAATATTGGGACATAAAGTACTGTTGCAAGCATCCTGCTCCTACACAGAATTGTGCACAGAGACCCAGGACATCAGTGAATTGTGGTGTACCAGAAACTTACCTCAGTACCTAGAAAACCTGAGGAAATATAAATTTTATGGTCAAGATGTGTTCCCTAGCGCGTACCCCACCGTCTCCATGTACGAGTTAAAGTGCATGTAACTTCCCTCCTGTACCAGCTATGAAGACGCAAATACATTTGCGTCCAACGTTAACATGTCCTCTTTCAGACCCACCATGAATGGGTTGAATGGTCCGTTCCTAAGTATGCTATGCCAACGTCTTTTTGTAGTGTACTTATACGTTTTTCAGCTCTGGCTGAGTAGGCCCTGAATTTCTGCCACCGAGCCTCTTTTCTGGCTTCTGACTCCAAGGGCCTCTGCCCATGCTGCCCCTGTACTCGTGAACTCTGACTTACTTTCAGCGCGGCCCCTCGCGCTCAGCTCAGCCTGCTGCCTGCCAAGATTGACTATAACCTTCGAGTTATCTGTTCCGCCCCCCGAAAATACATTCCTGCCTGCCAGTTTCAGTAAACATTCCCCTCAGCTGCAGAGCCAAAGGGCCGGCCTGTCTCTATGCAATTAATTCAAGTAATTCATAACCCTTGTTGCATTGCTCCCATGGAAGGCCCATGCCCCCACGCTTCTCATACAGACACTCAGGTGCTTATACACGCACTCACAGCAAGTATAGAATAGCTTCTGCCCTAGAGACCTTTCCGTCCAGATAGCTTAGTTCCTAAACATCAGATACCAGATATGATAGAAGCACAAGTTGATCTGACATGCCAGACTTCTGTCTCTTTCCGTCAGTGTAAATGTCAAGTCCCCTGCACCCTCCAGCTTCACGTCAATCACACGTCATGCAGCTGCGCGCGCATCCAAGCTTCCGATTTCTGCTGACATTACAACATTTCTGTTAGTGCCACCCCTTTTGTGACACCTATCAGTGACGTTTCTAGCACACACCTCTAGTTCACGCCTCTTGATTACGCACTTGTACCACGTGTATACTGTTATCTTGTCTTCTCTCAGCTGTTACGCCTTCTGCACTGTTGCTTATGGCATGAATTAAGTATATAAGCTATGTACTGTTAATAAAATGTAGCGCTCTATCCCTTCTGACACCCCTGTGGTGGTCAGAACATGATATCCTAGTCATGACCATTCCTTTTTAAGGAATAAAACCCCTAAGAACTCTAACACCACGGACTCTGTCTTTTTCTTCCGATCTGAGTTATTATTGATTAAGTACTTACCTTGCATAGAAATTAAGAGAGTAAATTAATTATTTACGTCATTTGGCGCCCGAACAGGAACCCCTCCCCCACCTCACGCGCCGGTTGGCGCATTGCAAGCTCTGTCCCCTGCCATCAGTTAGATGGACCATACGCGTACCGGCAGGATTTCCTGCATCTCCCTCTGACCCACGGAGGTGACGAAGACTGCGATCAGTGCCCAGACGAGGCGGTGAGGAGTGCGGAGGATCCCGACCAGAGCCTAGCCGAAAGAAACAAGGTCCGAGGTGTCAAGAGGCCCACCAGGTTTCCGAAGTTTTCCGAAATTTCCCGAAGTTTTCCGAAGTTTCGAGTCGAGTCCAGTCGAGTTTTCCGAGGCCTTCTGTTTTCCGTGCTTCCCGGTGAGTACCATTGCTGGGACGTATCTAGACGGGTTTGGGTACACAAGTCCGGTCTGCACTGTTTTTAGGCAGTGTATCTGTACTGTTTAGCAGTATATCTAGTATTCTGAATTTCTGAATTTCTGCACTGTTACACCAGTGTATCTGTACTGTTTAGCAGTACATCCGGTATAGGGGGTAGTCATCTATGTCTCCAATGTCTTTTCATGTGATTAATGTTGTGGTATGAATGTGACCGTTTTATGTGCATTATTGTGTTTTCTTGTATAACTAGTTATATTCAGAATTAAGTATCAAGGATCGCGCATTCAGTATCAAGTAGGCAAAATGCCGTTTTTCAACAAGTTAAAGCAGATAGGAACTAGGAAAGAGATACTAGAGGAAGAAATTCCTATCCCCCCTAGGGACACTCCAGGTAACTTTATGTACCATAAACATGGCATAGACGCCATATTGTATCTAGACTTATGGACTGACTATACTAAACACCTAGACGAAAGACACAGATGGCCAGTTAATGGAACATGGGATGCCGAGTGCATCATGAAGGTCGAGGAAGCACTACGGAAAAAGAAAGCCAGACAATCTCAGAAAGACGCCATAGAATTTTGGTGTAAGGAATCACATAAACGTGCTGAAAGAGCACTCCGTAGAGAAGACAGACTTAAAGAATCAGATAAAGCTCAAGAAAACGAACTAGTTACCGAAGGAATCCGAGTAAAAACAGAACAAATAGATCGCATCCGAAATAGCCAAGTAAACGGCATGTATCTTATGGCCGAGGGTACACCTGACGCCATTTCAGAAATACCGAAAAATCTGCCGCCACCACTGGTTCCAACTAAAGTAACTCATAGGGCCACTAAAGATATATTCCTGAATTCCTATCTAGAAGATGTAGCGCCAGCTTACACCAATCTGCCTGTTCGTGCCCTGCCTACTGACAGGGACGGGGGTGGCACCCCGCCCCCAGATCATGCTTCGCCAGTACCACGACAGACCTCCCCCGTTCCGCCAGCCCCGCCACTTCCTGCACTCAAAACAGATCTACCGAAACCACGTTTACCTGATCTAACAAAACGACAAATTCAAGTTCAAAAACAGACTCCACAGGGAGATAACGGACAAGCATCCGCGTCAGGAGGTGCGACCGCGGGTCCTCGGACCCCGCCATTGACTCATAGATTAAATCTCAGGGATATACAGAGTCCTCTCACTTTCAGGTCACCCCGCTTCGACGCATTTAAAGAAAACATTTCAGTTTGCAGATACGATCCAGTACCCGGAAAGGACGATCTAATGATATTGGCATCACTACGGTTAAGATCTGCTACTGATATGTTGCTATGTTATGTAGGTATGAAGGATCGTCTAGATAGAATATATGAGTTTGTTCAGACAGGAAAAGACCCTGACAGCATCATGGATGCCATGGAGAAACAGAAAGTTGACATTCAAGCACAGATACTACGATTTTTCATAAATTGTCTAATAAGAGAACGAGATAGGCCTGGAACAGATCAGAGTGAATTAGATGCACTGAACAAGTGGGGTCAAAATATAGCTGAAGGAAAACATGACAAAGGGACCTGCATAGCCACAATGTATAGGAAAATTAGGAAAGCAGTGCTAGAGGTACACCAAAAAGAGAAAGACAAAGCTTCCTCCGAGGAGGAAGAAGAATCTGAAGAACCAGAAAAGACTGCAGATACTATCGCATATGTAGGTAAGGGAACTTACCTTAGGAAGGGCATCCGTCCAGAAAGCAAGAGAGTTTTCTTCTCTGCCTTGACAAATCCGAATTCTGCTGAGCATCAGTTCCAGGAAACTGATAAAAGGCTTCGAGATCGAGTTGGGTACCACGTACTCAATTCTATGGATGAACAAGAACTAGCCCGATCAGCTGTATCATGGGCCGAAAATGCAGACATATATAATGATGACACGGTGGCGCAGACATTTCTGAACCTCTCCCCCGACGAACAGAAATTAGCAGGTGTATACATGATTCAGCACCTTCTCATCAAATACAGAAAACATTATTCTGATCCAGGTCCCTTACACGAAACACTAGAAGCACTACTCATGGATAGATGGAGAGGCTTAAGTACCAAGTTAATACAAATAATTCTAGAACAACGCCGTAGATATGACACGTTCATCAGCTCCGAATATGTTCCCGCCCCGCCCCCAGAAAGGAAAATGTATCACATGCAACGCCTGAGTGGCGTTGAAAGTCAGAACCCCTTACGAGAAGTGCACCCTGTTATGGGTGAGGATCGTGTCTTGAAACGCGTGTATGTACACACGCCTCTGACTAAATTAGAACTGTTAGAAATGAAGAAATTAGTCCCGTGCCATGATAAAGACCCTGCAGGTTTTCACAGAGAGCTTAAAGACATGTTACTGATGGGGGATTACACATATGATGACATTATGAAAATGTTAAAGGTACTGTTGCCCACGGGTATCTTCGAGAAATTGAAGGAAAAGGAATGGGAGGTGGGGGACACAAAGATTGCATGGGCAGAAATAGAGGACGAAGAGAGAAAACGGGTCCCAGGGGTAGGCCTTGGGGACAAAACTAAAGCATTACCAGGTTTGATAGTACAGGTCCTGCCAAGATTATTGACGACTAGAAAGGAAGATTGGGACGCCATCTCGTCCTGTAAACAGAAACATGATGAAGATACTAGTGACTTCTATTCAAGATTCGAGAAATGTTTTATTATTAATAGCGGCCTCAAACCAAGTAGCGAGTCATATCCGCATCTTTTTGTATCAAAACTAGTCGAGAATTCTCTACCATTAGTTAAAAACAGAGTGTACAAGGTCGAGAGTACATGGCAGGCAAATACGCCATCCCAGATGTTACAAATGTTACAATATCACCAGAACAGAATTAGAGAAGAACAAGATCAGGAACAGAAACGTATGAAAGACACGAAGATGAAAATGTTAGTAGCACAGACGGTCCCAGCCGATGGTCAGAGAAAAGGTGGGGCCCAGACAAGTCACCCTACAGCTCCCGTTAAAGGGACATGTAATTACTGCAAGCAGCCAGGTCATTACGTACATGAATGCCCGGTCCTGAAACATAATATAGCGACAGGTAAAACAAAAGAAAGACCGCATCCGCCTAGACAAGACCATAACCAGCATCAGTCTTCACAGAATACACAGAATACACAGCCTATGCATGCTTCTTCGACTCCAGCACAGACAGTAGCGGTACCACAGCCACAGCCCATTGCCGCGTCTCAGCAAGTTTCACAGCAGATGTATCAGTATGCCCAGTCCGCATATCCAGATTATCCCCGATATACATGAAACAGCCTAGAGAGGGAAGGTGGCTTGCCTCTTATTGAGATTCCTGTAGATCAAGAAGGTCCTTATGTACACAGTCAAGTATTGGGAAAAGACAGAAAGTTTTTAATTGACACAGGGGCAAGTCGCACTACGATCAGCCATGATGAAGTCCCAGGGGCACCCCTCTCAGGCTCACAAAATGTTTCCTTGGGTTTTTCAGGACAGCCTATTGTAAATGAGGTATCAGAACCAGTCCCCCTGGCTGTGGGTCCATTATCACGTGTTACAGACTTGTTACTTACAAAATCGTGTCCAGAAAATCTGTTAGGAATTAAAACATTGAAAGCTCTAGGAGCTATAATATGCTGTTCCCCGGAGGGAGTTAGACTCTTTCTACGGGATTTCAAGGGTCATTATGTTTTGCGAGAATTCGATGTCAGATTGAAAAATGTACCAGATTACTTGTGGGCAAAAGGCCCAACTGATGTAGGTTGCATGCACATTACACCATACCGCGTTACACTCAAGGCAGGTGTTGTATTACCCCGAATCAGACAATACAAGTTACCACCCGATGCTGTAGTGGCTTTACTGAAAATCATTGACGAGCTCATTGCCCAAGGAGTGGTCGTCGAGACCGACTCCAATGTCTGTAATTCACCCATCATTCCGATTCTTAAACGTACTGATCCCAATGCACCGCCAGTATATCGGCTGGTGATTGATCTTCGAGAATTAAATAAATGCATTATACCACAGTTCCCTGTGGTCCCCGACATCTCTTCCTTATTGACTGCCATTGATTCAGAAGCAACGTTCTTTACCGTAATTGATCTCAAGAACGCCTTCTTCAGCGTGCCTATTGATCCAGAGAGCCAATATCTCTTCGGATTCAGTTTAAATGGACGCAGCTTCAAATTTTCACGCGCACCTCAAGGATTCACAGAAAGCCCCAGCATCTACAGTCAAGCACTGAAAAGACAACTAGATTGTATTCAAATGCCAGTTAACACCGCTTTACTGCAATACGTCGATGATCTACTGATCACCGCACGAAGTGAGCCCGAATGTGAACGAGCATCGCTGACAGTTTTACATTTCCTGGCCGACAAGGGACACAAGGTGTCCCCTTCGAAGTTACAATTCTGTGTTCAGCAAGTTGTGTACTTGGGTCACTTGCTGTCCAAAGTGGGGAGACAGCTCACTCCCGATCGCATTCAGTTAATTGTAAATATGCCGCAACCCCAGACACAAAAGGAAGTGCGGGCCTTCATAGGCCTCACCTCGTACTGCAGACAATGGATTCCTCAATATGCATTTCTAGCTAAACCACTCATCCAGTTAACGACACAGGAGGCAGCGACTTCGACTGCCCTCCCTTGGACTCAGGAACACACACAAGCTTTTGAAGAATTAAAGAAAGCATTATGCCAAGCACCAGTTTTAGCGACACCATGTTACAGCAAACCGTTTACACTTTTTGTTACAGAACGTGATGGTACAGCGTTGTCTGTCCTCACCCAAGATCAAGCAGGTTCACATAAGCCTTGCGCTTATTTCTCAAGTACATTGGATTCAGTAGCCCAGGCACTCCCTGCGTGCTTGAAGTCAGTAGCAGCAACAGCGTTAGCAATAAGACAAAGTGATTCAATTGTTTTAGGTCATCAATTAACAGTACAAGTTCCACACTCTGTAGAGGTTCTGTTAAACAGAACCCAGACTCAGCACTTGACTATAGCACGACTGACAGGTTATGAATTAACGCTATTCCAGCCACACATAGAAATCAGACGTTGCAGTATTCTGAACCCCGCAACACTGTTACCTACAATTATGACAGATTCAGTCCAGCATGATTGTATAGAAATCATTAATGCAGTAACAAAGCCACGACGAGACTTAACAGATGTCCCATTGACAAATCCAGACCTAACACTTTATGTGGACGGTTCATGCATGAGAACAAGTACAGGAGAATTAGTGGCTGCGTATGCCGTGACCACTGACACTGAAGTTAAAGAAACACATCGTATTGACACACTGTCTGCTCAAGCAGCAGAGCTTATCGCTCTGACCCGAGCCTGTATTCTAGCCAAGAACAGAAATGTTAACATATACACTGATTCCCGTTATGCATTCGGAGTTGTACACGACTTCGGAGTCCTCTGGCAAGAACGAGGTTTCCTGACCTCTCATGGGGCCAAGATACAACATGGTCCCCTCATTCAAGCCCTGCTAGAAGCAATACATTTGCCCTCGGGCATATCAGTCATGAAGTGTAAAGCACATACTAAAGTTACAGATTCTGTTTCCCAGGGTAACGACCTGGCAGACCAGACAGCAAAACATACAGCACTGACTCACACCCAGATTACTGATGTGACAAAGACAATAGTACCGACAAAGTGTATGGCAGTTAGAGATCCCACCCTAGACGTAATCGATATCCAGACACACGCTACTCCAGATGAAATAAAGAAATGGACTGAACTAGGAGGGATTCAGACAGATCAAGGTTGGATGACGAAGGGAAAATCTACATGGTTTCTCCCCGACTCAATGGTCCAAAGCATGATAAATACAGCACATAGTCCTGCACATCTAGGAGAGAAAGCCATGATAGATTGTTTGCAGAATCTCTGGTACAACAAACACTTACGAGCAGCAGCGAAACAGAAAGTGCGTACTTGCATGATCTGTTGTCAGTTCAATCCAGGTAAAAGCGTCCCTGTAGAGCAAGGTGGATTTCATCCTCCCGATCACCCTTTTGAAGTCCTCCAGATGGATTATATCCAGATGAACAGTTGTCGAGGATTCAAGTATGTCCTTGTAATTGTTTGTGCTCTGTCCCGTTGGACCGAAGCATACCCAGTTCCAGACTACACTGCTCCGACCACTGCCAGGCAGTTGGTTCGTGAATTCTTCCCACGATACGGTTTGCCTCGTGTCGTATACTCAGATAATGGACAACCCTTCTCGTCCGAGTTAATGAAGCAGGTTTCTTTACTGTTAGGTTACCAGTGGAAATTCCATTGTGTCCGACATCCTGAAGCAGCAGGCCTTGTAGAAAGGCATAACCAGACACTAAAAATCCGCCTTGCAAAGATATGTCAGGAGAAAGGGGTCGACTGGATAGTCGCCCTGCCAGTGGCACTATTCTACATGAGGATGGTCGCCCACTCGAGATCAGGGCTATCCCCGTACGAAGTGGTCTTTGGCAGACCACCGAATATGTGGGGGACGCCCATTCCGAAAAAAATTACTGATGTTGATTGTAACATGTTGACAGATTACCTTGCCTCCTTGATGTCTGCACTCCAATCATGTCGTTCACAGGTTGCCGCAGCCTTTCCTGACAACACTGATGTAAAGCCACATGAGGTCCGTCCGGGGGACATAGTTCTCGTCCGGAATTTCGACCGGAAAAGTCCGCTGGAGCCCCGCTGGAAATCTCCGAAGACCGTCCTTCTCACCACGAGGACCGCCGTGAAGATTGAGGGGAGAAAGGGGTGGGTCCACACGAGTCATGTGAAAAAATGTTGTGGACTGAAACCTGATCGAGACTCGTCCACCCCCACCAAAGACTGTGTTGAGAAAAAAGACTTTACAGTATCCGAACGAGAAAAAACTCCCCAAGAAGAGTACCGTATGAAACTCCGATCTAGCAAGTCAGACAGTTTAATTGTTTAAGTCCTCCCCTAGGTGAATCGGTTAAATAGTTTCTGACATGTATCCCCTAGATCGAGATAGAGAGAGAGAGAGACAAGTTAAAAAAGGTGCATATTGTAAATCACTCCGTAGTCACTGTATAGTGACACTATTAATCATGTTTATTCTAAGTATTTTAGTTATTGTTGCTAGCCTTCTGCTACCTATCTAATGGCCTATTTTCAAGCGTGAACAATCTGTTTACAATGTCTCTGCTGAACACACTTTTAGTGAATTACCTGCACACGAACTCTCTTACAGACTTGCGCTGCGCAACAATACATTCATTAGTATGTTACACCACTCCCATCAGACGAACAATGCTACAGACTGCTGGATATGTGGCCGACTCCCTCCCTACCAGAATTACAAGGGAGCTCTGCCCCTCTTTCCGTACCCGTTCACTCACAATGGCTCCTGTGGGGCATGGTTTAAAATAATTAATTCCTTAGATCCTGATATTGCTGTTTTCGATGGGAGCTGGGTTTGGGGAAACCTGAACTTAGTTCTGCTCAACGTCTGTTACCCTGATAAAGAGGGACTCCCCACTCGAATAGGAACTGATCTAGAAAATGAAGTATATGGATTAGGTAATTACACAATTAGCCTTATGATTCTTACTGTAGAATCCGAAGCCGCACCAGCTCTGCCCCATATGTCAGTATTACCAGTCACCGGTGAACTATGTGTTAGCAAGAAAGGTTCAGTACACTTAGGTCATAGTAAATGCACTACTGTGGTCGAATTCAGTGATCATGGTAAATCGTCCTTTAAAGCTATCAATCATTCCTATTTTGTTTGTGGTCATACCGCATACATACGTTTGCCTCCAGATTGGGATGGTACCTGTTATATTGCCAGATACATCAGAATCCAGGCACCTGGACTTGGTCCGGTTGGTTCTGGACAACGTTAACTGCCTGGGGATGGAAGATCCTATCCTTCCTAGGTTTCGGCCTTGTCATAGTATTCAGCTGCTGCCTGTGCCTACAGTGTGGGCCGGCGATATGTGGACTGTGTGCCACATCATGCATTGAACATTCCAGTTTCCTCTCAAACCGTCAAAGAAAGAAAGATGAGCAAATGATGTTGCAAGAACAAACTGATCAATTTATGATGATTAATATATCATGAAGGGTCCGTAGGGAACAAGGAGGGAATGAGGAAATATAAATTTTATGGTCAAGATGTGTTCCCTAGCGCGTACCCCACCGTCTCCATGTACGAGTTAAAGTGCATGTAACTTCCCTCCTGTACCAGCTATGAAGACGCAAATACATTTGCGTCCAACGTTAACATGTCCTCTTTCAGACCCACCATGAATGGGTTGAATGGTCCGTTCCTAAGTATGCTATGCCAACGTCTTTTTGTAGTGTACTTCTACGTTTTTCAGCTCTGGCTGAGTAGGCCCTGAATTTCTGCCACCGAGCCTCTTTTCTGGCTTCTGACTCCAAGGGCCTCTGCCCAGGCTGCCCCTGTACTCGTGAACTCTGACTTACTTTCAGCGCGGCCCCTCGCGCTCAGCTCAGCCTGCTGCCTGCCAAGATTGACTATAACCTTCGAGTTATCTGTTCCGCCCCCCGAAAATACATTCCTGCCTGCCAGTTTCAGTAAACATTCCCCTCAGCTGCAGAGCCAAAGGGCCGGCCTGTCTCTATGCAATTAATTCAAGTAATTCATAACCCTTGTTGCCATGCTCCCATGGAAGGCCCATGCCCCCACGCTTCTCATACAGACACTCAGGCGCTTATACACGCACTCACAGCAAGTATAGAATAGCTTCTGCCCTAGAGACCTTTCCGTCCAGATAGCTTAGTTCCTAAACATCAGATACCAGATATGATAGAAGCACAAGTTGATCTGACATGCCAGACTTCTGTCTCTTTCCGTCAGTGTAAATGTCAAGTCCCCTGCACCCTCCAGCTTCACGTCAATCACACGTCATGCAGCTGCGCGCGCATCCAAGCTTCCGATTTCTGCTGACATTACAACATTTCTGTTAGTGCCACCCCTTTTGTGACACCTATCAGTGACGTTTCTAGCACACACCTCTAGTTCACGCCTCTTGATTACGCACTTGTACCACGTGTATACTGTTATCTTGTCTTCTCTCAGCTGTTACGCCTTCTGCACTGTTGCTTATGGCATGAATTAAGTATATAAGCTATGTACTGTTAATAAAATGTAGCGCTCTATCCCTTCTGACACCCCTGTGGTGGTCAGAACATGATATCCTAGTCATGACCATTCCTTTTTAAGGAATAAAACCCCTAAGAACTCTAACACCACGGACTCTGTCTTTTTCTTCCGATCTGAGTTATTATTGATTAAGTACTTACCTTGCATAGAAATTAAGAGAGTAAATTAATTATTTACGTCAAACCCCAACCAGCTAGCATCAGTGTCACATTAGCTCTTCGTCCCATAGCAAAGTAACCAATGATTAGACAACCTAGAACAAGCGACTTAGGACAAACTCAGGAATGGTGGAAAGGGAGAACACTCTTTTGCTATACATTCATATCAGTCCACAACAGGAGTAAATAAGAGACACGGGCAAGGTTAACATATGTATTTTAACGAGGTGCTCTCAGGTGCAGTTTCCTTGCCAACATAAGCAGACATATGATTAGAAATAATATGATCAGCATTGTTACAATTCCATAAAATACAAAGGGAGAAAGCATCTTACAATGATGGTGAAAACAGGTCTTATAGCGCCTAGTTACAACACCCTCCCTATCTAGGAACTACATTTTATAAACTAAAGAAGGTCGCTTAGGCTTGTACGGTGGACCCCATAACCTCTCAGCTCAGCAAGAGGGAATCACATCAGGATCAGCAAAAACTCTCTGCATCCCTGGAAACGGAAAATCTTCCAAGTGTGTGAAATCATGACTACTGTGCAATAATAAAGGCGCAAGAATCTCAGTTGGCTCGCAGCTGTCATTTGTTGTGTCTAAAAACGTTAGCCAATCAGTTCAAACAACAGCTACCTTGTTATGATAACCTTGACGGCTTCAGCACTCACTGTGCAGACTAGGGTCACGATGTAAGTCCAGGGATTTCGAAAACAAGCCTTTCTCATGTGAAGATATTCGCACAGCCTAACTTACTAAAACAGCTATATGCAGTGTTGTGTGCAAAAGGCAGCAAAAGGTAAAATGGTGTTTAGGCTTCCAATAAGCCATGCTAACATAGCAATGTGTGCAAACCAGGCCTAGCCCACACTGCAGTACCTAAATTACTTTAAATGGGTATGGATACTCTGGGTTCAATTCACTAAAACATTTACCAACATGTGTAATAGCACTCATATAGTACTACTTCATGTACACATAATTACAATTCATATAGGTACAGATAAGAATTCCAGTTTACGCCAGTCTTGTACAATACATGTGGAGTTCTCTGCCAAAAATGCTTGGAACCTTACAAATGTAGCTCTAGAATTCAGGTACAAATGTGGGATTAGCAAGGGATAATCGCAGGAGATGAGTGATATTTACTACAAGTGAGGAGCAAGTAGAAAATTATTATTGAGGGGCACAGAGGGACATGCAAATATAAAAACTCATCTATAAAAGAGTAGGTCTGGAAGGTTACAATTTAAGAAAGATTTAGCAGAGCTACACCCACATATACCCTGGTAGTGGTACAGCCAGCGCAAGTCTCAAATGTACTCCAGCCATGCCTTGGAGTAAGTCGCATACAACACAACTCACAAGTTCTGCAGTAAAATCCCACAGAAATAAATATGGGCCCGAAATAACATTACCAGCACAAATACTTAAACACATGCACATTGCAGACACCCATACAGAGCACATTAAAATATATATTAATTAAATATTCGTTTCTTTACATACACCAGACACCAATACAAAGTATGTCCTAAAAATGTATATATAACATATGCAAATGGTTAGAAAAGAACATATATATGTCTTTAAAAATCAAAGAAATAAACAAGTTTACACTGACTGTGTGGCATATTACATGTCCCAATTATATACACACGCACTTAATGATACATACCTCAACCAAGACACATGAAAATTACATTATTTTACCCAACGTCATATTGATAAAACCACAACGGTCAAATTCCCAACTATCACATTACAAACATAACTTATAAACATTTTTCATCTGCATTCAAATCATTTCCCATTGGTTGTGTTCATAGATTTACACTTCACACATGAATATACACCTACATGCCTTAGAATTACACTCTTTTGGGAAAACATTTTCAAGTGGGATACAGTGTTGTTAGTGATGTGTGACACCACTAGGATACCACCTGTGGTCCAGGCATGTTGCCCCCTTTTGCCCTCCCACTTCTTCAAAGGATTTACACCTAAGTCGTTTAGATCAACATAGGCAAGGGATTCACAATCTACTCCAATCCACCTCCTTCAAGGTCCTCATTTTCTAATTGAGTTGTAGAAGTAAGAACGTGGACCAAAATATACTGACTGACGGCAATTACAGAGCATTGCATATTGATGAGAACTGATCTAGGTTCTCTAGATAAACGCTGCTAAGAGGTAGGCATTGGGCTGCCAAGCCTTGAGCATGCATCAGAAAGACATCAGGACATATTTGGCAAATTTTCAAAAAAGTCCTTATGGAGGAAGTTAAATATCTGTAGCTTTTAGATATTAGAAGATAATGTGGGGCTGAGCTATGTGGTTCAGGCAAAGATCTCTCCTTCACACACCCACCTCTTTTAAGCTAAGAAGTGCCACATCATAGGCCAGCAGAAGCAGTGGTAGTAGCATCTCAACTAATTGTTAATTGTAAAATATTGGGATTAGTGGTACTTGCCCTGTAACATTCTTTCAAGAGGCCTTGTTTATGTATAATGATATAATTACATAAATGTGTAATTGTATAATTATGGGCCATTTTCATTGCAGCACAACATCCTGTTGGCGTATAGTTCATTTAGGCCTGTTTAAAAAAAAATCTCCCTCCCTTGCTCAGAATTCTGATGATAAAGGAAACGCATCACAACACCTGCTATCAGAGTCAAAATGCACCCTATTGTCCACATTCTATAATAACATTCAGCATAGTGAGGGAGCATTTAATCTGGCTCCACATTTGAAAAAGCACCATTTATCCTGCTGATGGCATCATATAGTATTATAAATATTTGTTTTGTATGTAGTATACACTGCTCCTCACAGAATGGTATCCGTACATTGGATTATAATTTCCAATGTAGTGGAGTGGTGTGGCTCACTGGTTAGAGGCGGCAAACCCGGGAGCAGAAGTCGACAAGGGTTCAATTCCCGACGCGGCAGGGTCGTGGACCTGGGTCAGCGGACTCTAATTCTTGCTTCGGTGCCTACTCTAATCAGGGGTCCCACTCTGCAACTCTGGGCATCAGCTTGCCTAATCTCCACAACGGCCCCATCAATGTCGGGGATGCCTGGCTCCACCTTGGGGACTCCCAGCAGGGACCATTCCACAGGGAAAGCCAGGATGGGTTCCCCAGCGATATACAGCGCTAGGAAACCTACGGGTAGCAGTGCGCTTTACAAGCTCAAAAAAAAACATCCTACTGATTGCCACAAGGCCAGTCAGTGGTCAGCAGGAATGCAGAAGGGCCACTAAGCCAAGGGTAATTGCAAATGAAATATTTTAGATGTAAAGCCTGTTTTGGCACATGTGGCTTATGATACAGCCTTTCTACAGATGTTACTCAAGGCCTAGTATAGGATGTCCAGTGTTTGCTGAACATGGCTGCCTGAATACTGGGAGATGCTTCTCCCACTCTCTGAGATAGTGCTTTGTATCCAGCAAAATTGCACACTGAATTTTTCCACCATGTCGTATACAACTCTGCAGGCTGGTGGGACATACACCAGACAAGCTCATATTATTAAAAATCGTTACACCCTTTAATCCACAGGGCAGCTTTTATTTACTATGCCATGAATCCTACAGCCGATGCATGGCAATGCTTTCACCGAACTTCCAGAACTAGGTATGTAGCATCAAAATGCCTGTAACGTCACCATGACATCACATGGTTGACCACTTGACCCACCCTTAGCACCAAGCAGCAATTGTGGTATTTGCTGTTCTTGTAGTATATTTCCCTGTGTCTAATATTTCATGGGCACACCTTAGTCTAGTTTTATACCTGTTGACTTAGAGGCTCAGGTTTCCATTCTGGCCTAGAGACACCCAAATTATTAATAATTCCAGTTAAATAGTCTTAATTTAATATAACCATCTCCTAAACAGACTTGCCATTTCCCCGAGTAATCCTGGTCACTTTTGAACTTTCTTCCGTGAATTTCTCTCTCTCTCTCTCTCTCTCCCTCTCTCTCTCTCTCCCTCTCTCTCTCCTTGTAGAACTAATTCCCAAAGGCATTGATAGGTATGTTCAGTTCAGCCGCGGCCCGTGGAGGGAGTTGGGGTGGGGCAGAGAGGCGGGGCGGGGGAGGGGCAGGGTAATTTCGTAGCGCACGCTGCATCGCATTTTGTGATGCAGGGCACACTACGAAATTCGTTTTATTAATTAAATTGTTTACTTACCTCCAATTATCCACATGCCGGTTTTTAGCACCCCCCACCCTGCCCCTCCCCCGTCCCGCCTCTCTGCCCCACGGCAACTCCCTCCACGGGCAGTGGCTGGTTCAGTTTATACTCCTGTATAACTATTTCATGTACTTATGCTGGGATCATTTAAATACAGTTAGTACTAATAGAAAGAAATGTGCCCTCTATACTTGAATAATAGGGAGTTGGAAGTTTCAGGCCAAAATACAAAGGCATGCAGTAGCGGCGGTTCTCCTCTTTCCTTGCTGTTTACCTGCCTCCCAGAAGCACCCAGACGCCCCTCGGCAATCACAACGCTGCTTTCATCAGCATGACAGCAGCGCTGTGATTGGTCTGGGTGCTGTGGTTCGGCACTCAGACAGGGAGTGGGAGACTGTGCATGTTCTCCACCCAGGCTGTGCACTATAGCCGGTGGAGAGCTCTAAGTGTGCATGATGGTCCAAACCATGATGCGCACTTATGGTGCAGAAACCACTCGTCCTCCCTTTAACATCACACGAGCACAGCCTCGCCCCACCCCAGCATGGAGCTTGCAGCCAGACTAAATGTAAAGTGAAAATAATGTTCTGTTATAATTTTATTGTTCCCTTGCACAGCTCTTAGAGCAGAGGGGAAATGCTTCTCCACCCAGGGCCAGACCGGGAACCGAAACCGCCCCTGGCAAATAGCTTGGCCGGCCCCCAGGGGGGTGGGGAGTGCTAATGGAAAGCACCACTCCCGTCTCACCTGAGGTGCCGGGTTTTTAGGAACCCGGTGGTGCCAGGGGGAACACCCAGAGACCTCTTGAGTTCTTCCTGTTCTGGACCACAGAAACACAGAGTCTTCTAGGTGATGTCAAGGATAGAGTTTTATTGGCTGCAACCAAGTAACAAGCGTCCTAGAAGTACAACAGCACGGTGTGTATATTCTCAGGAGCCAGCCTTCTCCTTTTATGCATGATATTACACTTCAGGCAAAATTCTTGGTTTTACAATTCGACCATAAACATATTTTCACAATAAAGAAAAAGCAAAGTCATGATGGCAAGCCCACATTTTCGTATGTCCGGTTCATGATTGATTACCCGGCCAGGCCCAGAACTTCCATCAGATATCGATGAAACCCCAATAAAATCGGGCACCTCCTCCTTGTAAAACTAGCCATAAAGAAGAAACAGAGACAGGTGTGTGTATGATAAAGCGCGGTTTGTATGCGGTAAATGGTTTATGACATGTTGTGCCTTGATGCTAATCTCGCTCGGCCAGTGGGTTGGGGACTGCCCGAACAGGTTTGGCTGGAGGCAGTGAAGGCAGCTCGCCTAGGTCAGAGAGGAGTCAGGAAAGGCGGACGTGTCCTTTCAGCTCGAATTTGGCCTTGGTCAATTGACTATGTAAGGGCAACCACAAGATGGATGCCGCTCACAAAATGGAACCCGAGGGTTCAATACAGAAACTACTATTTAAGGGTGTTTGCGTCACTCAATCGTGACACAAATGCACAGGCATAATGTCCTGATCATTACCGGTCTGCCGATACCAAATTCGTCATGATTCGATGATATTCTGTGACACGAGTGTTGGGCTTCGGTACCACATTATAGCAGGGTCCATAATTTTCAGAACCACACACCGCTGCTGCTTTTGTTGCAGAAGACCGATGTTTCAGCAATGCTGCACCACCAGCCCCCAGTAACAAAAACTGCCCCCCAGGGGTCCAACACGGCCCCCACCCTATCTGCCCCCTCGGGAAACAACCGGTGCACGCTACGGCCAGTCTGACCCTGCCCCCGCCTTAGCCACCGATGCATTTAGGAAAACCCTGTAACCACTATACTACAGGTAAAGTAGTACTCTTGTAGCACTACTTCACATACTCATAAATGCCTTTGTAGGTAGGCTCCATAGTGCATATTTTTTAAATGTTCCTATGTTTCCCCCACACAGAGCTTTCTTTGCCTTGTAATGCAGTTGTACCTGAAGTCTTTGTGCAAACGGTAACACTGCCTGGGACTGTTTACATCTCAAAGCAATTTGCATCCCTGGTGGTGTTAGCATACTGACAAGACTAATGGCAGCTCAAGGACAACTTGTGCAGAGTGAAAGTCGCACCTAAGTTGGTTGAAAGTCCTTCTGTGATATCCTGGAATCTGTAAACCGCAGAATGAAGCTGAAAAAGCAATTTGCCTCTCAGTGGCATTGCATTTATGTGCTGTTCATCATACTATCCCTTGTTCTTTGTTTTTTTGTGTACTGAAACATGTATTTTTTAGAACAGCCCCTCTTCTACATCCCCAATATCCTCGTGCCCCAATTATAATTTTAGTCTAATTTAGTGTCTGATGGTACTTGAAAATCCTCCTATTTCTGGAGGAAATGTTACATACCTAGGAGAATACACCAATTGAATTCTCTCCATCAAAGGAATATTCTGTTGAGTAAAGTAAATCGTTGAATTGTACTCCACATTTGGGGTTTTGTCCAGGCACGGCCAGCACAGGTAAGAGTGGTGGGGCGGCGGGGGGCAGGTGGGGGGGATGGCGCACACAGAATTACCAGCTCAGTTTACCATACTCACCTAGGTCCATAAAAAATTCACACTTTGAACCGGTAATCCTGGCTTAACTTCCTGCCTGTCAGAATTTTATTTTACTTTAGGACTTTTACCTGTACACCTTGACTTACCAATCCTTGTCCGCTGTGTTTAAAGTCCTAAGGGATCAAAGGGATTTAGCATAATAGGTAGCAAATAACATTTACCTTCATGAAATAACCACTGACTCAGGAGAAAAGTTTAAAACACTTTATCTATGCAATATTTTGTAAATCCTGAATCATACAAATGAGATAAAAATTCTTTCAAGTAAGAAAATAATTATCAAAGCAATAGTCTACAAGACTTTAGAGATGAACCTTTAGACATTGGTACCTGGGAAGGGTGAGAAAGGAAAACGGCACAAGGACATACCCACACAGATTATATTTACCTAGAATGGTGTGAAGAGACCAACCCTGGCCATGGGCTGGGACAAAGAGAAATAGGGCTCCTAACAGTCAGGTGCCAACAGGACAGGACAGGTGCAGGTCAGGACAGGTACCCTCGGCTAAGTGCAACGTCAGCGTCACACCCCTCTCTGCGGATAACACTCTGACCCCGACTGGGTCACTGATTCTTCTCCCCCAGCGAACTCCCGATTTTTCTGACAGAGTGCTCGACTTAGACCCTGCTCTCGGTTCTCCTTCAGCATACGCTGGGTCAGTGACAGGTCTGTGACAAGTCGGACAATCTAACTGACTAAGCCTACTTTAGTTATACTATTTTCCAGGGCAATGTACCACCCCCCCAGTGTTGCAAAATTGAGTATTTTCTTCATTTGATTGGTTAGAAAGGTGAGGAGGGGTCATCACACCATATCAGTATGAAGTCACTTCTATTCAATAAAGTTGATCAATGTTCTCGCCCACAAATTATTTTCCCATGAGTTTATTCCACCCAGCATTAGTGTTGTAAAATCATATACAAAGTATAACAAATTATTTAGTCTCTCTCTCTTGGCAGTTCATGGGGTCGAATTCCCAGGTACATCGCAGGCAAGACTGTCATTGGCATTAGTTCAAAGCCACTGCTCGATGTTTCTCATCACTTTTGGTTCGTGCACAGTGCAGTTTCAATATGGCATTACAAGTCATCTTTCAGGCCCAAATGACGAGCTATTAATAAAGTCAAAGAGAAACACATTAGAATGCGAAAATAAATGAATGCACTGTATACCACTTATTTCTACTCTAGCCCCATTACTTTATTTTACCTATAGCATTAATAGTTAAGCAGAACGTACAAAGTTTAGTTCAAGCAGTAGCAGGTGCATTAGGGTGTGAAACATGAAGCGACCATTTTGGCACTAGTGCGCAACTGCAAAGATTTCCCACCAAAAGCAGAAAGACGTCACACCACGTAGATGTGATAGACGCATGCGCAGATGAGTCCCCGCATTTTCAGCGACCATTTTACTGTTAGTAAAAGCACATAGGAAAGCTTCCCCTAGATAATAAAAATGTTGTGTAGTGCAATTATTAGTAATACAAACATGTTGATTAATAAGTTACATGTTATTTTGAGAGGATTGAATCCAAGCAAGTTTCTTTGCGTATAAAACCTTGCTCCATCAGGGGAAATGGACAGAAGATGTGATAGGTAAAATTAAATAAAACAAATAAATAAAACCACTTATCTTGCGCTCGCCGCATAGCCGATTCGGCGATGCTACTAGCGAAGGTCAGTGGTTTTATTTATTTTATTATTCAATTTTACCTATCCTGTTGTCTGTCCACTTGCCCCCCCCCAGCTGCCCCACCCCACCGCCCCACTGCTCTTACCTGTGCCAGTCACGCCTGTTTTTTTCCAGAAATTGGAGGATTACGCTTGTACCACTGAACTCTAAATCATTCTCCGGAGACGGACATTCGTACGTCATTGGGCGGAGTTAGATTGACTCTTTTTTTAGTTAGACTGTAAGACAAAAAGCTCTCTTGAAACTTTGTCCCCAGCTGCAATATAAATTATCCACCACGTCCGGCTCTGGAAGTGTATGCCAGAGGTACCTTGTCTTACCTGCTTCTTAGTGATGAGTTCTCAGACCTTGGCTCCCGCTCAGGCTGCTGATTTAAGACTCATGATGTCCACATATCTGTCAACTACTTATTCACTTTCCAAGATTAAAAAAGCTGATGGTCACAGTAAAAAAATCTGAAAGGAAACTTGTAAAGCACTTCAAAGGCAGGCTGGAGTCTGAAGCAGAGTTTAGGAAACATTTTCAAGCATATTGAATAGTTAAGGTGTTATTGATACCTTCCCCACATAGACATTTCTTTCTATACCTTACCTACCCTCATCCACTGTTTACAGTCATTGCTCGAGTCCTAGTGAATACTGCTTATATTTTAGGGCATGCGCAATGTCTCCAAAATTCGAAGGGCCATATTTATTTTGTTGAATCATTCAATTTCTCTTTGTTGAGAAAATGTAAGGAAGCCGAACAAACAGGAGGTAAACATCTTCTTGAGCCATGCTTGTCTTCTGTGAGTTCCAACTCCTAGGTCTACTGGTAGCTCTCAGCAGCAAATAAGGGGTGTTGAGAGGAAAATGGTGGAACAAGGGGTCAAAACCCCCACCACTTGTCTCCAGTGCTAAATTTGAGCTGGTGGTTGCTAAAGTGGCCCACGGGCGCCCATTTTTGGGGACTGGGGCTTATTTTTCATATTCAGACTGGCGCAGGACAAGAACGAGAAAGCCAGAAAAGAGAGGAAGACGGAACAAGGGAAATATAAGAAAACAGTGACAAATGGGGAAACCGTAGATGAGAAAGAATCTGAAAGAGTGATATAAAAGGGCAGGGAGTGAATAGTGGTGGCAAAAAAGAGACATGAGGAAAATCCAGACGAGATAGTCTTGGTATTCGCAAATCCCAACAATCAGCAGCACCAGAGAGGTGCTTCTGAAGAAAATTTTGGAACCCAGCACTTATTGTTAAACAAATTAAGGACTGCTAGCGCTTAATTTTGTGCTGGTTTTTGCTAGTGTTCAGCACCAGCACATTTTTCTATACACCAGCACATATTTATCCACCACATGGAGGTGTTATGTGTCTATTGTTTTATGCAGAATTCCTCAGTGATGCGATTAAATATTTATTTTTCCATAATCTATCATTTGGGATACTTTATGTGTGTCAAACCAACCAATGTCACCAGAAGCATAAACAGACCATTTGTAATCTTACCCCTGCTGCACAAATATGTCTGTGCTTTGTTTCCCATCAGACAGTGAAACTGCCTTGAAAACCTCCAATGGTTCAAGGGTTGTGGGCGTGTGTTAGACCTGTCAGCCTTAGGATGGTAGTAAGAAATGGGGTCTCTAGTTGACAGTGGTTTACACCCTGTTCAAGTAGGGACCCACGCTCGACACAGGGTAAGTGTAGTACACACCACGTTTACCTTTGTTCACCCTCTGGTAGCTTGGCTCAGAGCAGTCAGGCTAAACTAAAGAGGCTATGTGTAAAGTATTTGTGCACACACCCACAGTAACAAAATTACTCCATACCACTTTAGAAAAATAGACATTATATTTCTGAGTAAAACAAGACCAAAATGACAAAAATACTGCGTACACAAGTTAAGGTTTGAATTTTTAAAGATTAAATCAGAACACAGTGCTTAGAGAACAATAGCTCCAACTAGGGCTATCTCGTTGCACTTGACTAGAACAAATCCACAAGTTCAGTCTGACTGCGATAGAGCGCAGGCCGATTACAGGAGTCACACATACTCTAACATACCTTGAATGTGTCAAAAGTCAAAGACAGTGTGATGCGCAGAGGTGGTGAGGCGTCGCTAAGGCAGGTGATGCGCCGGCTCCTTACTGCTAAGCAGGTCGTTGAGACGTTGGTGCTCGGGATGTTGCATTGTGTAAAAGAGGTGAGAGGTCACTGTAGAAAAGTGATGCATCGGTTCCTGGAGGCAGTGCAGGGACATTGAGCCACTAACGCCCGGGGATAATGCAATGCGGAAGCAGAGAAGGTGAGGTGTTGGTTGCAGGATCAAGACCTCGTGTCCTTAATGCAACGGCGTGTCAATGATGAAGTAATGTCACAGTGTGGTGTATCGATATCACAGTGTTGATGTCGAACCACCAGACCACATGTGCTGCGTCGGAGTTGAAGCGGTGCGTCACAGACTTCAGTGAAGCGGGATTCGAGACTCATGCAGCAGAGGTACTTTGGACGCAATGCGGCAAAGTTGGGGCTTGCATTGAACGTGAATGTCATTCCATTGCGCCGCGCCCTTGGTGAGTGGGTATTACGGCATCGGTGCAGAATGTAGCGATTTCGCAGGATGCACCGGTTCCAAAGTAATACTTGGAGTCAATACATCAATTTCTTGGTTGCAAAACCAGAACCACCTCCAATGGCCCGGAACTAGGTTTGGCTCCACTTGAAAAAGTAGGACTCACAGCAGAGAAACCCAGGTGCTGATAGCACGATGCAGTTGATGTTTTTGATGGCCTGAGACTTCCAACAGGAGGCAAGCTCAAATCAAGCCCTTGGAGAAACTTTAGAAAGCAGGAGGCAGAGACCAATGTCCAGTCCTCTTACTGCCAGGCAAGAAGCAGCAGACAGCAGGCAAACACAGCAAAGCAAGCGGCAAAGTGGCAGTCCCTCCTGGCAATACAGCAGCACTCCTTCCTAACAGAAAGTCGTCAGTCCAAAAACTGTTCTGAGTGTATGGTGTCAGAGGGACAGTACTTATACCTATTGTAGCCTTTGAAAAGGGGAGACATAAAAGAAAGGTCTTTGCAGTGCACAAGACCCTGCCCTTCCTTGCCCTGGGTCCATATACACTACAGCTCTGTGTGTTGGGACAGGCAAAGCCCTATTCAGGTGCAAGTGTCAACTTCTCCCACCATTCTAGCTTAGGAAGGCCCATCAGCCTGGTGATGGGCCATCAGGATATGCAGGGTACCACTCAGTTCCCTTTGTGTGTGCCTCTCTAGAGTAAAGTCACAAAGCCCAACTGTTATCCAACCAAGACATGTATTCTAAAGACAGACAGAGGCACAGAATGGTTAAAGTAAGAAAATTCCAACTTTTTAAAAGTGGCATTTTCAGACCTGCATTTGAAAACCCAACTTCACTAAAAAGAAAATTTAAATACACTGCACTCTGCCCATGAGTCTACCTTGGGCCTACCTTAGGGGTACCTTATATGTACTAAAAGGGAAGGTTTGGCAATGGCAAGTAAGTTTACTTGCCAGGTCAACCTGGCAGTTTAAAAGTGCACACACCGCCTCTGCAGTGGTAGTCTGAGACATGCCTGAAAGGCTACTCATGTGGGTGGCACAATTCGTGCATCAGCCCCACTAGTAGCATTATTATAAATATTTGACTTCAGACACCAACTCTTCAGTATACTCCCGGGCCTGTGGATACTCTGCCAGAAAGAAGGACTGCTGTGCTGCTGGTAGGGCTGACACTTTGCTGGACTGCTGCTCTGAAGGAACGTCAGCCCTGCTGTGCTGACTTTCTGTCTTCTGCTCTCTTACCTGGGTGAGAAGAGAACTGGACTTGCAACTTCACCCTAGAACCCAAGACAACAGAGTGACTCCAGGGGCTAGTCTGCTGGCCTCCTGATCTGAGCCTCAGGGACATAAAAGGCTCCCAACATCCTGCACCAGCCCCTGGACCTAACTGATGTGAATTTCAAACCCCTGGAATATACATCTCAGGTCCTGGACCCTTGGTGTAACTCAGGGAGCTCTATTCACATGTATGGGCTCTTCGTGACCACGATGGGGCTGTTCACACTGAGACCTCACTACTCGTACTGCGAATCTCTGTGAAGATCTGGCGGTAACCTCTTCACGCAACAGCATCAACCTCTTGGCGGGGGTTGCCAAAGCGAAGCTCAAACAACATCCATCCATGATACATGGCTTGCTATTCGCGCTTCTTCGGCAGCCTCCTCTTACACTCTTCCTGCTCCTCGCTGTACCCTCCACCGCTAATGGAACTCTTCGCATGGATTTGAGAAGGTAAACTTCAGCTGGATTAACCGGGTGACTGTAGCCAATCTGCACTCCATTGTGGTCGGCCTGAACGTGTTATTTTGACTCGGTCCAGTGCGACCACATATCCATAGTTGGTGCTTTGTACTTTTCGGCACTATTTTCACATAACATCTTTAAATATTCATAACTCTGGTTCTACTGGTTTGATTTTTGTCCTTTAGGTCTAGTTTTATTTATTAAATGTTGCTCTATTTTTCTAAACTGGTGTGAGATCCTTTTGTGTTGTGTTTTCACTGTGTTACTGTTTGAGGTGTTGCACAAATACTTTACACATTGCTTCTGAGTTAAGCTTGACTGCTCTGTGCCATTTTACCTGAGATTAAACACAGGTTACTTTAGGGTTGCTTGTGACTTCACCCTGAGAAGAAATGTGGTTTCTGCTTGACCAGGGCTCCCACCCCAATTAATAAACAACCCAATTTCTTACTGCATGGAAAACAAGACTTGCAGCCCTTTGTATAACCTACCCTGCAGCACACGTTGTACATAGAGTTTTAAAGCTCTCAAGCTACACATGTCCATACATTTGCTGTTCATTCAGTCTGGGTTTTTGATTTGTATAGTGCACTAAGCACCCAAGAGAGTATCCAGGTACTGGGCAAGGTGTGTAGGTGTGTGGTCTCAAGTTGCTTATATGAAGGTCTTCAGCTTCTTGCAGAACTCAGTAAGTGAGGAGGAGGCTCTGATGTGTTGAGGGAGGTTGTGCCATGTCTTTGGTGCGAAGGCAGAACAAGAGAAAGATTGCCCTGATTATATGAGTGCAGCTGGACTTGCATCTCTCCCGCCACAAATCTGTGTCAAAACATTGCATTTTCTGAATATTCCATCACTGTATTGTTTAAATATAGCAGTGATCAACATATCACAGAGCATTTGCCATGAACATATACACTGGGTATGCTTTTTTATTAATTATTACACACTAAAGCACTTTAGTTAGAGAAATCATCCTGTTCTTGTTTGGCCACCACATGCCACTGAGATTGCCTCTTACAGCATTCATGTACCTTGAAATAAAAGACAATTACATACACAATGGCATCAAAATCCTGATTTAAATATATAAGACAACAAAAGAATAATTTTGGTTATCACAATAGGAAATTGCTCTTGCGGAATAGGTTATCTAGTTCTTTGTATTCTGGAGCTTATAGTCCTGTCGGACCGGGAAACAACCTTTACAACGCACTACCATTACAACGAAAATTTTACAACACAACATCCATTACATCGCATGCCATTACAAGGCAACTATTACAATGCATGACACTACAACGCGTACCACTACAACGCATGTCATTACAACGCAGTCATTACAACACATACCATTACAACGTATACCATTACAACACATAGTACCCTTACACTATCCAACACTTACCCTACTGTTGCACCCCTGGAGTTAGAATAGTAATTTTTACCCCTACACTATCCAACACTTACCCTACAGTTGCACCCCCTGGAGTTAGAATAGTAAATTTTACCCCTACACTATCCAACACTTACCCTACTGTTGCACCCCCCTGGAGTTAGAATAGTAATTTTTACCCCTACACTATCCAATACTTACCATACATGCAATGTAATGTTATGCGTTGTAATGGTATGCGCTGTAAAGGTTGTATGCATTGTAATGGAATGCGTTGTAAAGGTAGTTTTTTAAAATTCGTTGTAATGGCATGCGTTGTAATGGAATGCGTTGTAATGGATGTTGAGTTGTAAAAAATGTGTTGTAAAGGTATGCGTTGTAAAAGTATGCGTTGTAACGTCATACATCCGTTGGACCCATCCTGTATATGCAGTGTGGACCTCCTGCTTCCACATCCTATGAATGCTGCGAACGATCTTCAAATGGTTGCCTCCAAACACCTGATGGACCATCACACAAGCACCCATCACTAGCAGGCTGGACTATGGCGGCACTCTCTAATCTCCTACGCAGACCATCCAAAAAGCAGCTGCAAGATTCATACTTGACCTCCCATGCCGCACAACATCACACCACTCATCAGGTAGCTTCACTGGCTCCCCATTTACAAACGCAGCCAACGTGAACTTCTCACACACATACAAAGCCTTACACAACACAGGACCAGAATACCTGAACAGCCACATAGACTTTCAAAAGCCCAGTGTGTGGCTGAACTTTTATCTAGGAACGTCAGTATTAATTTGTCATTTGCTAATGATCCATGGTCATTTCCAGGAATTTGAATAGGTGCACATTTGGCACTCTACATAAACATGGCTTTCTGACAATAGCTGTTCCAAGTAAATCTCTCCAAAGGATACTTAGAGGTTTATTTACTGTTTGGCGGCCAGTCAACTGAAGCCCTGCCTCACATCTTTGCTCCAAAGGATGACACTTGTCTTGTTTATGCCTGATAGCCAGTCTGTGCATTCATGCTTCTCCCAGTACATCAGATGTACTAAAGACACAGATGAATTCCAGGCAGAGGGTATATTTGTTTTTCTGACACAAGCCCCTAAAGAGGAATTGTTGTTTGAGAAAAAACAAACATTAAGGGCCCTGAAATGCAGTGATTTTTCTTCCTGTGTTTTAGGCCTTTTCACAGCCTCTTCTGCTATACTTTACTTGTCAGACACATGCCAAGAATATCAATGTGGCAGCCCCCACTCACTAGGATGGTGCTACTGCTGCTGTGAGCTGGTGGCCCTGTGGTGAGCAAGCAGATCGATGAAGGGTCTCTGATGGCAGAGCCAACTCAGGCGCCACCATCGGGAATCCAGCACTTCCTCAACTTTAAATGAGGCAGCAGAACACAAATTGGCAAGGTGCTGGAGTTCTATTATGAGATCCTGCTCCCCAAACTCTGAACAAGGCCCTTGATGTGTGACAGGGCTTGGAGAGTTACGCCTTTACTCAGTCCTGCGCAAGTTCTCTATAAAACTCTATATTTAATTACATATTTTAAAGTACATTTCAGTAAATCGCCAACAGTGGTTCCATTGTAGGATCCTGACGTAAATGTATGCAATGGAAATACTGGTATACATTACACATAGGTACAGACTGTTTTGCTGAGAAACAAATGGCTATGCCCTAGAAGATCCTACCATCTCAAAGAGTCACCTTCTGTTCCCAGTATACAGCTCCAATATCACAAGCGCTCCTATAGACGAATTTGCCCTGGCTGAGTACAATTTAAATGAATCCCAATCTACATCATCCTAATCACATTACAGCCCATATGTACAAATACCTGTGTACGGTGGCTTCAGATCCCCAGTAGCAATTCAGATGTCCAGCTGCTTCCTTATGTGTTTAGCTGCTGTGTGTAATATATGCATCAACTGTCTTATTTACCTAGTCCAGCCTCACATGACCAGTAACAGCCTTATAATTTCAGAAACACCCTATAAGTGCCTCAACCTCCAATGTACAGCGGTGCCTCAATTATCCTTCACATCTGCAAGAAATTAGGTTGTTTGTTGACTGGGGTGTGAACCCTGGTCAAGCAGCAACCACAATTCTTGTCAGGGTGAGGCACTAGCCAACCCTAATTTAACCTGTGCTCAAAATCTCTGGTGGCTTAGCACAGAACAGTCTGGCTTAAAGAGGCAATGTGTAAAGTTTTGTTCAAGACTCCAAACAGTAATAAAGTGAAGACACCACACAAAAAGGATCCCACACCAGATTAGAGCAATTGAGTAACTGTTAATAGCTAAAACAAGACCAAAACAACATAAATTCAATATATTGAACCAGAGAAATGCAGGTTTAAATATTTCAGTGAAAAAAGCATCAAAAAACATGAAGAGCAACTGTGAATATATGGTCTCACTGGCTCGGGACAAAGTCACAAGTTTAGGCTGCCCGTGATGGAGTGCAGACCAGCAACAAAGACCCAGTTCGGTTAGCTGAACAAAGTGCCATAAATCCTGGATTGTGGAGCGATGTGAGAGTCTATGTCAAAGTTGATTGCGCAGCCACAGCTATGCATCAGTTCTGATGTGATGCGAAGTCCTGCATCGTCATAAAGGACCCTATCAATGAGGGACGGCGCTCAAAAGTCCGCTATCAAGGATGCGTCGCCCAGTCAGGGCAGTGCGTCAGTTCTGAGGAGGTGCGATGTGGAGCCCGATGTCATTGTCAAGACTGCCATCAACAAGGGATGCAGGGGCCTGTACCGAGGATGTGTGTGCAGCGGTGGTTCCGATGAGACGGCGGGCTGCAATGCGATGCAGGTCTTTGCGATAGGGAAGATGCAGCAGTGACAATGAGTCGGTTCTGCTTGGGGTTGCGACGTAAACAGACGAGAAGCGTAGGTTCTCCTGGATGCACTGAGGCTGGCAGAACATCTTAGGCCCACTTTCAAGGGTTCTGGACTGGGATGGCTTCACTTGGCAGAGTAGACTCACAGATGGCAGAGTTCAGGTGATGAGGTCAAAGCTGATGGAGGCTTCTATCGCTGAGGCTCAAGTCAGGAGGCCAGCCAACTAGCCCTTGAAATTACTCTGTGGACCTTGGATCAACAGATACAGGTTCCGTCCTCACCCAGGTAAGAGAACAGCAGGCAGCAGGTCAGCAAAGCAGGGCCGCAGTCCTTCGAAGCAGCAGTGCAGCAGAGTGGCATCATTTCAGCAGCACCGCAGTCCTTCTTCATTGTCAAGGTATCCACAGGTCCAGAAGTGTATTGAAGAGTTGGTGTCTGAAGTCTACTGTTTATCCCTGGGCCTTCTTTTGAAGTGGGAGCAGCTTTTAGAGGTTTTCCATTGAAGTCGGCAGGCATTCTGCCTTCCCTGTCCTGGCTCCAGGCTAACTACAAGGGAGTATGCTGACTTTTGTGTGGAAAAGACACGCAATTGTTGGACGGAATGTATGACATTGTTCTGCATTCTATTCATCAATAGTTCTTTTTGCATTTGTCAGCCCAAGTGGGATGGGTATGCTCAGACGTGGGCCCCGTGCTCTCCATGCCACTGGAATCAAGCTATCCTGGCTGAAGAGGGGTGAAACCCCGAAAACGGCCCTAGGATGCTTGTTTACAGTCCAGGGAAGACCTGGCCTGGCAGTTCGGGCTGGACTGTTCCCATTGGGTGCAGGGTCAAGACTGATTTGCATATGGCTGGGTCCAGATTGGAATGGCATGCTGAGCAAAAAAACAATGGATTTAGGCCCAGATCTCAGTACTGGGGTGAATGTATGACATTGTTCTGCATTCTGTCCAATAATAGTTCTTTTTTTCTTTTTGCCTTTTCTGTGGAAGCAGGACACACCATATTGAAGTATAACTGGGGATGTGCCCAGCTCCACCCTCCCATCCTACCAGTGATGGCCCATCCAGGCACACCTATGCTCTATATTGTGTGAGGCTGTCTAGGAGGAATAAACAAAGCCCAAATGTTATCTGAACCCAGTCACGTGATCCAGAGACAGGCAGTAGGCACAAAGGCAGAAAAATACAAACTTTCTGAATTTCATTGCATTTTCAGAATGGTATTTTAAAATCTGGGTTTACCACAAGGAAGGATTTTTTTCATTAAAATTCCAAAGACACCAAACATGAATGAGCTACCTGTTGCCATTTGGTTGTTATAGATTGTCAAATGTAATAAGGCAACTCCAAATTTATTCTATAGGAGAGGCAAGCCTTACAGTAGAGTGTTTCACTACCAGGACATGTACAACTTAAACGTACATGTCCTGCTTTTAAAAAACATTGTCCTCTGCCGTATAGGCTATCCAAGGCCTACCCTAGGGATGATTATATGTTTGAAAAAGGAAGGTTTATTTTTCCAGGTCGAAATACCAGACCTAGACATCTGTGAAGGGCTACTTCGGTGGGTGACACAATCTGGGCTGCATGCCCACTAGTAGCATCGAATTGACAGGCCCTTGGCTACTTTACTAGGGGCTTACAAGTGAATTAAAGATACCAATAGGCTATGAGCCAATTTTAGCATGTTTTAAGGAGAGACCATAAGACCTTAAGTTCTGGTTAGCAGTGGTAAAGTGTGCAGAATCCTCAAGCCAGCAAAAATGAAATAATCAAACATGAGGGTTTAAGGCAATATATTAGGGTGAAAACCATGGCAAGGATGCCAGGTCTAACACTATCCTTTATGTTCAGCTACAGCCACACATGCCAACTGCCTCTTCCTACAGCTTGCATATGCAAAGTCCATTCTCCCATCCAGAAACATCCTCTCATGCTAAGTATAGAATCATATGACATATGGTGCCTTTGATGCCCATTGCAGCTTCAAGTGCTTAGTGCAGTCTAAAATATCCAGTGAGCGCCTTGTATGACAGTGCAGCATCATATGGACAGTGTAGTCGCATGTTTACATGAATTGCCTCATATGACCAACCCCAGTACACTCTCATTAACCAAACATCTGGCCTCATAACGTTCAGCACACTACAACATCTGCTGCCCCTGGATTAGTGACAGAATATCGGAAACATAAATATCAAGTGGACAGATTATCGTGTCAAAAATATTGAGGAAAAAAATATCGAGACGGTGAGTGCAAATAGGGAAGTTTAACTTTAATATTCTTGACTCCGGATTTACATTACTTGAAGATATATATATCGTCAAGTTACATATATGTGGAGTTATATATAGTAAAACGGACACAGAAAGGTAGGAGGAGGGCCTGAGGGATTTTAAAGACCAAGACACATTCCCTAGCTACATGTAGAAAAACAAAAGAGTGTCAGAGGGTCTGGCTAATCTATGTGTGGGTCATTAAACTAACATAACCGTGTCAAATCATCTAACCAAAACAGAATTGTTGGATACCAGTGATCACTTACAGGTTATCCATCAGTCACCACACGGAACCGCCCTTCATCATTTGACATTCCTGTTGTTCACAATCATTGGTACGTCACTGGCTCAGGCAAGGGGAGGTCAGTTGGTATAACCTCCTGAGAGCCAAGTGGCGGCCAAATAGTGGTAGAGTGTCACAAACTACCCATCAATTCGTTTGGTGGGTGACTGATTTGCAGTGCTGTGAAAAGGGGTGTGTGGATAGGGTGAGTGAAGATGTATAAAATTGGGTGAGTGAGCAATAATAAGAAAACTTTATTAGGTCATATGCTCGCTCCGCCAACATTACAAAGCAGCATAGGTAGTTTTAACAAATATCTACCTTGATATTAAATTGGTCGACATGTTTCAGCAAACTTCTGGGGACTAACGAGTCCATTGCTTTCATCAGGACCGAAAAACGTATAAATGCTACTGCAAAAAGTGAAGTGAAGTGAAAGAATTAAATTAAACGTGACTTAATACTTATATTTCTTCCAACATGAAAAAAGATCACCTGATATGTGAGGTGTATTCTTTAGTTTGTAGAAAGTATGTTCGTCACTGTGAGGGAGAGAAAAAATGACACAGACTAATTCATGGATAATGACCACTTACATACAAATCAAGCATCATGTTTATTGTACATTGAGCTAATGAGCAAGTGTGAAATTCACACATTGATCTCCTCGATATTACGATATGAGACATAGAAGTATATCGTTCAATAACTCCCTTTTACCATGGTAGTAGGAGTAGAAGGCTCCACCCCGCCTGGCAACGGCTCAGGGGTCGAGGGAAGCACTGCACTAATATAGGAAACAAAAAACAAACAAACAGACGATTTTGTGGGGTGGAGCCTTCTACTTATATTGTAATATCGAGGAGATCAATGTGTGAATTTCACACTTGCTCATTAGCTCAATGTACAATATAACATGATGCTTGATTTGTATGTAAGTGGTCATTATCCATGAATTACTCTGTGTCATTTTTTCTCTCCCTCACAGTGACGAACATACTTTCTACAAACTAAAGAATACACCTCACATATCAGGTGATCTTTTTTCATGTTGGAAGAAATATAAGTATTAAGTCACGTTTAATTTAATTCTTTCACTTCACTTCACTTTTTGCAGTAGCATTTATACGTTTTTCGGTCATGATGAAAGCAATGGACTCGTTAGTCCCCAGAAGTTTGCTGAAACATGTCGACCAATTTAATATCAAGGTAGATATTTGTTAAAACTACCTATGCTGCTTTTTAATGTTGGCGGAGCGAGCATATGACCTAATAAAGTTTTCTTATTATTGCTCACTCACCCAATTTTATACATCTTCACTCACCCTATCCACACACCCCTTTTCACAGCACTGCAAATCAGTCACCCACCAAACGAATTGATGGGTAGTTTGTGACACTCTACCACTATTTGGCCGCCACTTGGCTCTCAGGAGGTTATACCAACTGACCTCCCCTTGCCTGAGCCAGTGACGTACCAATGATTGTGAACAACAGGAATGCCAAATGATGAAGGGCGGTTCCGTGTGGTGACTGATGGATAACCTGTAAGTGATCACTGGTATCCAACAATTCTGTTTTGGTTAGATGATTTGACACGGTTATGTTAGTTTAATGACCCACACATAGATTAGCCAGACCCTCTGACACTCTTTTGTTATATATAGTAAAACTTAACTTACCCATAGAAAATTACCTACACAATATTCTTGTCCTCCATATTTTTTACATGATTTTCTCTCCCACGATATTTGTGTTTCCGATATTTTGCCATGGGTGAATTTTGCGAATCTCGCGTTCGCGAATTTTGCAGATTTGCGAACTCGCAATCCGCAAAATCCGCGAATTCTCGCGAATTTGCGGATTTTTTTTTTGTGTTCGCGCGGGTTTCTGCCAGTTCGCGAGGGTTTTGTACAATTTCGCAAACGCGAACTTACCTGTCGGGTCGCAAGTTTTGCGAACTTGTTGTTTCTACGTGTCCAGCCTGTTTGGGACACTCTTCTTCATCACTGCCACTCTCTGTCACCACTGCCACTCTCTGACTACTCATGCCACCCTCTGGCCCACCCATGCCACCCTCTGTTTCATCACAGCACCCTCTGGTTGTCCAGTCAGTGTACATTATTGTGGCAAAGCAAAGCACACCTTCCCTGCCTCAAGTGACCTGAATTAATTTGGGGCTGATTAATGTGTCACAGAATATTTTTTTAGCTGGCACCTGCTTCCTTAGTGCTTCCTGATTAGTGATCTTTTGCACTTGCTAAGTGCTTTCATTGTTGCAAAATTAGTTACAACACCTGCCCTGCCCCAACTGACAATAATGAATTAGGGGCTGATTAATGGATTTGAACTTCCAGCCTGGCTCCTGCTTGTCTCCCTTAGCTGTAATTCAGGACCTTTGTGGCATATGTGTAACTATTCTGAGGTTCAGAGCAGGGTCACATAATAGTTGCAAGTAGGCAACTGAACTCTGGAGGGGCCCCTCAGGAAGCACTACAGGAAATGGCTACTAATGATGAGCCTGAACTTTTGAACCTGGTAAGTAGTTTCAGTTTTGCTAAGATCGTATTTCTGCAATTTAGCGCTTATTCGCGGGGCGCGAAGTTGTACTGGGAAGCCGCGAACTCACGCGAACAGTGCGAGCAAGCCATAAAATCCGCTGCTCGCGGATTTGCGGATTTTGCGGGAGATTCGCGAATCTCGCGGATTGCGAATTTACCGAAAATCCGCAAAATCCGCGAGCGAAACGGATTTTCCGCCCATACTTAGCCCAAATACCGCTGCCCTTCTCACTGTCTCGATTTTCTCTTTACTAATGCATAAGTGGTCAATGGTTTTGAGCCTGTGGGTGTGGATACTGACAAGGGAGAGAGAAGGGAAGCTTTACTCCACAGTTCTGCCTCTGCTAAGCCTCCTCCTGCTTCAGTGTGGGAAGCTGCCAGGAGTCTGTCACCCAGACACAAAAGTGTTCTCTTACCTAGCCCCCCTTCCACAGTGCCTCCCCCACAGGAGTGGACAGTGAAAAAGTAGAGGTACCACAGCAGTAAGGAAAGGAAAACCCACATCAATACCACCACTGTTAAAATGTGAACAAAATAATAATAGATTCAAAAATATAAGTATTCACTGTGATATTATTTTTGCATCAGCAAAAGCATTTTTATGAAATCACAGTACTGTGATAAGTCTGAAATATGCATGAGGCGACTGAAATTAGCAGTGGAACATGATTTGATTTCTGAAGACACATTTTCTGCAGTGAGTGTGGATTATAAGAATGTGTATATGGTTTAATGATTTTACATTTTTAAAAATGCAATTCCTGCCCCATGAGAACATTTTTAAACAACAGCAAAACAGACTCCTAAATCAAAAGCATAATGCTATATTGTACGTTCTCATGTAGGGTGGCCCGTTGGAAAAATAAGGGGCAGATTTACAATAACAGGCGAATCCCTGCATATCAGCAGGGATGCGCCAGTTATTGTGCGCCACAGCTCCGCCATCATGGATGCGCCGCATTTACAATGTGGCGCACCATAGGGGAAAACTGGCAAAGATGCGTGATGCATCTGTGCCGTATAAGTGGTGCATTGCTGGAGTAGCGTCGCAAGCGCGACGCAGCTCCAGCAATGCTCAGGGGTGCCCTAACTGTCCAATGCTGCGTCAAGCCTTACGCCTGCTTCAAGCAATGCTCTGGGGGCCCTATCTAGTTAATGCTGCGTCAATCCTTACGCCTGCTTTAGGCAGGCGTAGGGTTTTGACGCAGCATGGGCCTAAAAGTTACTGAGTGAAATCTTGTATATTTCACTCAGCCACTTTTAGGAGGCATTCCTGCGCCGGAACGCCCCCCCCCCCCTGCGCAGGAACGCCTACAGGTGGCGCAGGGCTTTACAACACGATGCATCTCCCAAATGCGTCAAGTTGTAAGTATCCCGCACCATGGCGCTGGATTTGCGCCACCGCTGTGTCACAAAAGTGACGCAACGGCGGCGTAAATGAGGTGCTAGTAAATCTGCCCCTAACTTTTTTGTAAAGAGGATCCTCACATGATTCAGCATCCAGCCCCACCACTAAGAAGGCTACAGTGCAATGGAGTGATGAGAGAATGATTAAAACTCAACTCCACTCGCATGTATTTCTCAATACCAATGTGTGTGGCAAGGTCTGTGAAAATGTCTCCATAGCACCAAAACGTTTTTTTTATTTTCAGTTTTGCATTACTCCTAATATGCTCCTTTCCCCTCCTTTGTCTAAGGTCTATCTAAATGCCATGTTAGTTCAGAGAGAGAAAGCCTGCATAAAAAAAACTGAAAAAATGTGTAAATTACATGCTCCTGTAGCTACCTTGTAGCTTACAATAAATATACATTATAATGTGAAAACATATGCATTTTCTTTCAAATTCACTGCAGTATCCATTCTGCACTCTTGTTAGCAGTGCTTAATGCCTCTGGGATGCTATTTGTTCCCCTTAGGAATGTGCGCATGTAATTGGACCTCCATGTTCCATTGCCTGCTTCACATCAATGGATGCTCCTTACATGAACCATCCGCGCATGCGTCATCTCGGATGCTTCAGATGCACACTCTCAGGATTGTAATCTGTTTTCATGCTTGTATTTTTTCAGAATAAGCACTGTCTGCTGGAAGCTGAACTGAGCATTGCAAAGGACTTAATCAAATTGAAGATCTACCCTATTGTGATTTTTGTTAAGGTCACAGAGAAAAACATCAAGAGATTCAGGTAATGATCCTATACAAACTCAGGGGTCCGAATTACCAAGCGTATTGATGGTGAAATTCAGATAAAGGTATGAGATATCACTAGCTTCTACTATGACCATACCCTTCCTGTCAACCTGAACAAATATCTTACCATGTGAGGAGGAGACTGGGCCTTGGATATTGATGTTGTATTGTGTCACACAGTGGCACCTTGTGAATTGGTAGGTATGCCATACTTTTGTCACTAACAGGGTATGGCCACCCAACAGCTTCCTCCATAAATTTGCACTATTGTTTGTTTGTCACACCAAAGTTGCTGCAAGGTGGAGTATTGTTGAGGCATAAAACCAGTGCTTAATTAGTGCCAGTGTTTGCCGGTGCTCAGCACTGCCACTTATTTCCAAATACCGGCACATATTTAATGGATTATACCACATTATGGCACTGTTTGTGTATTTTTTAGCAGAATTCATCAGTGTAGCATTTATTTTAAATGATGGATCTAGCACATGGATGATGCTGGCACTGACTTTCTGCACCAGTGTCTGCAGCTATTGGTATTGCCAGCTGCAGTGGACCCCTGCAAAGTGTTTGAATCCTGGCACTTAATTTTTGTTTTATAAATTAACCACTGCATAAAATGAAAAATTAAAGATAGAAAAGCTATAATATGTACATCAATACATTATACATTATCCACTTAAATGAACTAGAATGTAGTCTACACATGTCTGAGCATAATTTAAGACCCAACAGTGCCAATGGGTCACTAAAAGTTATTACAATGTTTCAAAACAATGGAATATTAGAGTATGTAATGCATGCACACGTACAGTAGGTGTAAATTCTGACTGGCTTTAGGAGGTTGGGTATATTTAAGAGAATGTCAGAGAAGTTGCTAAGGACATGCAGTTCAAGGTAGTAATGTTTTAGGGCATTAACTTACATATGCCTATACACTTACTATTCTTTCCTGTGCACTTTATTCACATTTCAATGGATGTCTGGCAAAATATCCTGGAGGAGTAGTGAAGTGAAATGATTAGTCCAGTTCCCGAAATAAGGGGCTCATTACGATCGCGGACGGACTTGCGTCCGTCCGCGAGCCCTGAGTAGGAGGGCACGTCCGCATGTGCTGCGGCATTCCCTCCTGTGCAATTAGGATGTGACCACCACCCTGGCGGTCACATCCTCTATATTTAACATTGCAGCGGGTGCGGCTTCAAGCTGCACCCGCCGCAATGTTAAAAATGCATACATTTCATTTGTATGCAGAAAGCGGCAGGCACTGTGCGGTGCCTGCCGATTTCTGCATACAAATGCAGAGGGGGTACCATGGGTACCCCGCATGTGCACCCCCTCCCCCCCTTCACCCAGGGGGTCCGCTACGGGCCCCCGAGGTGAAGATCCACGTGCTTTTCCTCGGCAGAGAAGCCGCCGCGGAAAAGCATCTTTTCACAGCCATCCTAATATGTCTGGCAGTGTGTGAGAGACACCGCCACCATATTAGGCCTTTTCCGCCGCGGTTGTAAGCCAACCGCAGCGGAAAAGCGGCGGACTGAAACCAGGACCTACCAGCCATCCTAATGTAGTGGTGGGTCTTTGGTGGGTCCGCACAGGATTTCCCGCATCCTCCGGGTCGGCGGTGGCTTCCGCCGGCCCGGAGGATGCGGAAAATCCTCCATCATAATCAGCCCCTAAGAGTGTATAAAATCTTGTTAAGCACACTAAAAATAGTGATTTAGCCTGAATATGCACAATGCATTCAGAAACAGTTCAACGTTTGCCAAAATCCTAATCCTTCACATTTGTAATACACTGATAATATACACTACACATATGTTACAAACAAAAGGGTGTGAGACAGCATTGCATGTGATTGCCGGAAACATCTGAAAATTCCTTGAAGTGCATTTTGCTTGAGTCACATGGACATGTGCCCGAATGTGGGAAAAATGTAAACTGTGCGTGTGCCAAACTTCCTATTTGCTGACTTTGCGTGTTTATTGCGGTACCTTTATGTATAGCATTTTTCCATATCCTTAGATTCATAGCTGTGGCAGTGCCTTTTGAGTCGTCTTGTCCCAGATTGCTGATGTACACTGGCTTCTCAGAACAGTTTGTGAGGCATGGGCCAAAACTTAATGCAGTCCCTCAAGACACTTCCATTTTTACCATGTGCCCCCAAAGCAGTTGTTTCTATGTTCTATGTAAACATAACATTTGGCACCATCTAGTGGCACATAAATAAGTATATATATAGTTAGGATCAACGTTTCCATAGGAAAAGCGTTTTTTGTTTTGCCAATAACTTTCGTGCCGCTTGACGTATGTTCATGACATTTTCCAAATAAAGTGGGCTGGTGATTCTTGCTGTGCATGGAAAGTTTCGGGGTGATCTGTCAAGCGGGAGACTAGAAAAAGGGGGGGGTCAAAAAAAGTGTGTTACCCATGTTTATTTCCATAGTAATTTTGAACACAACTACAGCCCAAATCATTGGACAGAACTATACCAAACATGGCAAAATGAAGATTTTGTTCTGCAGATCATACTTTCAGTTATTTGGTGTAAATCTGTTTAGTAGTTGTCAAGAGATCTAAGGAAACCAAATTTGGTTATCTGTGAGTGACCTCGAATAATTCTCGAATACTAACGAGCTTGTGTAGAAATCTGCAGAGCTCTAATTGGCTGCCAACACTTCAACCAGAATGTCTAGGCAGCCATCTTGGGACTCTGCTTCAGCCGAGTCCTCAAAATAGCCACTAAAAAAGAAAAGGGGGAATGGTAGGAATATCCTAACTCTCCAGCTCTGGTGCTGGCATCCCAGAGGGACCCCGCCCGGGCAAAAAAGCGAATCCTTTTTTCTTAAAAATTGCAGAAAATTCACGGAGTTTGCCAATTCATGGCCAAAAATGTAAGAAAAAAAAGTGCTGTCTCCCGTGCCTGTTTATCAAGAAGCCTCTGTGTGGGCCAGGACCTGGGGGCATTTTATAATGAAAGGAGGGCCCCCCCTCCTGAGGCTTTTTGAGCCCTGGGGACCACCACCTCCCCGGGGCGTTATTATACATAATGGAGTGGGGCTGGTCAGACCCCCTTCCTGGGCATCCTAGAAGCCCCGGAGACCACTACCTCCCTGGGTTATGTTTTTAATAATGGAGGGGGCCGTGTGCACCCCCCTCCTGGGCTTCTAGAAGCCACCACTCCCCTAGGGCAGTTAAAACAATTTGAGGGGGCTGCACTGACCACCCCAGACCCCGGGGACTACAACCTCCCTGGGGCCAAAAACATATTAAACAATGGGAGGGGGCGCTCCGTCCCCCTCCTGGGCCATATAAGGCCCAGTGGACCACCACCTCCCTGGGGCCAACCCATCAATACAGAAGGATGGGGGCTGCACAGCCCCCCTTCTAGAGCCAATAATGGCCCTGGGGACCACCACCCCCCATGGCCGGCTCCTGCTAGGTCCTGAGTTGCCCACCCCAGGACATAGCTGTTTTCTCTGACTTGGCAGGAGCTGTAACAGCTCCTGCCAAGTCGAAGCAAACACTAAGGGGCACATAAGGATGGTGGGCGGACACTGTCGTAACAAGGGACCGCCCGCCATAAGGGCGGGGGTCCCGTGTGTGCCATTAGGATGCGCCCGCCACTGTGGCGGGCGCATCCTGCATCCCTAACATTGTGGCGGTCGGTGCACTCAGCACAGGTTGCCACAATGCCAGGGAGGCATGTTGTGCACTTCCATGTACAACATGGCAGGCACCGCACGGTGCCTGCCGTTGTTCATGGAACTGCAGGGGGTACCATAGGTACCCCCCATGTGCACCCCCACTCCCCGGAGTCCCTGGGAGCCGGCAACGGGCCCCACAAGCAGACTCTGCACGCCTTTCCGTGGCGGCAATGCCGCTACGGAAAGGCATTTGTTAAGACACATTCTAATATGGCTGGTGGTGTCTATTAGACACCGCCACCATATAGAACCCTTTTCCGCCCGGTCGACATGTCGACCGGGCGGAAAAGTGGCGGACGGTCTTTATCGCCCAGCCATTATAATATGGCGAGGGGTCATTTCTGCTTGGATGGCGGGTGAATCGCCCCTGCCGGACCGGCGGTGGCTATGCCAGCCCGGCGGGGGCGATCCGCCCGCCATCCTATTGGGGCCCAAGTCTGCACTCAGCAAGCAGATGCTGTGAAACTGCTCCCACTTGCTGGGTGTGGAGTTTTAGTCTGTTTCCCTGCCAACAGTCAAGTAGGCAGGAAAATGGCCCAGGCAAAGCTGCCAAGTTCCTAAGCGTGACACGTCCATGTTTTCAGTTTGCTTATGTGTGACATTACATTGTCTTATGTGTGACACACTCAGTGACACTTTCTTGTAAGGAGAGTCAAGAAATCATGCTCATGTAACAAGATAGGATTTAAAACGGCCCCTTATGTGTAACGCAAGGCTATATATGTAACTTTATAATAAATGCAACTCTGTCTGGTTTCCTCCAGGGGCAGAAACACAGGACATCCAATCAAATTTACAGCAGAGTCGCCTCGGTTAACCAAAGTCAGATGAGAAACTTCACACCCCCAGAGCACTGTGAAATAATTAAAGACCAATATTTAGGATTTGCACATTATATCTATCAAGTGGATCCATGTCACAAGTGTGGTGCTTCAACCAGCACAGAGTTTAACTAATCCTTTTATTCTGGGACTTTTTTTTTTTTTAAATTTTTATTTTTGGTGCAAAACAAAGATAGTAGGTACATTGTCATCCATCGCATTTCCATACATAAGTTACTAGGTGAATGAGGTGATACAGTATTCACAAAGGCAAAACTTATAACATCCACAGTAGTATATAGCATTGCGAGTTTCGTTGACGATGTGATGAATAGGAAAATACTTGTGTCGAAAAAATACAGTTTGCAATTTTGTGTTTTGTTGGCTACTATCCGTCTGAGTCTTGCCGTTCGCACCTTGCAATAAACATAAAACAGTAAAAACAGCACACTTTAGTCCGGCACGTATTTGAAGTAGTAGCTTTCGGCACTCGTGGCACAGTCCATCTGTAAAGAGAGCAGTGTATTGTTGCATAGCCCCCTAGTTCCCACTCCCTCCCATGCCACCTCCCACGGCTGCACCCACCCACCTCCGTTGCGCTCGCCCCGTTCACCTAGTTACAACCCAATCAACGCTCCTCGTCACTCTCTGACCCTCCGTCATCATCTTCCTCCAATGGTTCGCAGATATCCCCCCTGTATGCGTTCCAGGATTGCCACACCCCGTTCCATTTACGTGGGTTACCCCTCAATTTGTACACCGCCCTTTCAGTCAACATGAGCATGTCCATGTTGCGGAGCCATTGGGGTAGCGTGGGGAGATCAGCCGACCCCCACTTCTGTGCTATGTCCCGTTTCGCTGTTACCATCCCCACTGTGACCCAGGTTCTTGCATGAAAGGTGAGGTCTGTCGGCTCCCAGATGTTTAGCAGACAGAGCCGTGCGTCTAGGGTGAGGGTGGTATGAAGAGCTTGGGCCATCGTGCGTATTACCCGTTGCCAGTAGCCGACTAACAATGGACATTCCCACACCGTGTGTATGAAGGTCCCTTCTGCCCCGCAGCCCCTAAGGCAATATGGATGATCCGCCCTGTGCAGCTTGTGAAGTAATGTACGGGTGTAGTAGATTCTGTGAAGAAATTTTAGCTGCACTAGGCGAAATTTAGATGATATGCCTGCTTCACGGGGGGATGCCATGGCTGCGTTCCAGTCATTGTCATCCAGGTTACCCACTTCCGCCATCCATTTGTCCTTCAGTTTCCCCAGTGGATCAGGCATATTGTTAATCAGCTTGCGGTATGTCAGCGATGTCGCCCCTTCTTGCATGAAGTCAGTAAGTAGCCGATCCTCCAGAGGGGAGGATTCGGGCAGGGGTGCGTCTGGTGAGATCGCTGCCTGTAGTGCGTGTCGGACCTGGATGTATCTGTAGAGCTCTGTGTTCCCCAACTCATATTGGTCCTGCAAAGTGGCAAATGAGATCACTCCTTCCCTCGTCCACATGTCCCCCACCGTGGAGATGCCGATGCTGTCCCATTGTGCGAAGCCCTTGGAGCGCCGCAAATGGCCCAACGCCTTTGTGTCCCACAGGGGTGTAAGTTTCGTTATGACTCCATCCCACTTCAACTTTGCCTGCGCCTTGTACCATATGCGGACTGTGTGTTTCGTAGGCCCCGTGAGTTTTGCCGCCACTCCACGGTGATACAGTGGGGCCAATAAGGTGTTGGCACCCAGTTGTGCCCTGTCGGCCTTGTACGCTGGGTCTTCCTGCGGGGCATGTATCCATTGGTTAAGGATTTTGAGTTGGGCCGCCCAGTAGTACAACTGTACATTCGGGAGGGCGATGCCCCCGTCGTACCACCCCCTGTTCAGTTTAGTGTGGGAAATGCGGGCTGGCTGGTTGCCCCATAACAGGCCCGAGATTTGCGCCGTTATTTTCTGGAGGTAGCCATCCGGCACCAGATACGGGGCGTTCTCCAGCACATATAGGAAGCGCGGCAGAGCCATCATTTTAAATAGTGCTGCACGGCCAAGGAGTGTTAGGGGGAGATCCTTCCAATGTCGCACGTCTCCTCGGAGACGAGCTAAGGGGGGTAGTAGGTTGAGGCGTGAGAAATCTGCCTCTTTACGGGTGATATGAATCCCCAGGTATTTAAACGACGTGTGGGCCAGTTCCAGTGGGCAGGAATCCGGGAGAGGCGGGAGTGGGCCTCGCAGTTCAAAAATGGTGGACTTAGCCCAGTTGATGGTGTAACCCGAGATTCGCCCATGAGCCGTACATAGAGCCAGGAGGTTAGGGAGACTCTCTTCCAGGTCTGTGAGATAGATCAGCATGTCGTCTGCGTAGAGGGACACTCTGTCCTCCCATAACGGGGTCCATTGTATCCCTTTCAGGAGTTGGGTGGTACGAATCGTAACCGCCAGTGGTTCTAAAACTAAGGCGAAGAGCAGGGGTGAAAGCGGGCAGCCCTGTCGAGTGCCTCTGCCTAGGGGGAAGGTGTTTGAAATATGGCCGTTGGCCGTCACCTGCGCCACCGGGTCCTTGTACAGCATTCGGATCCAGGAAAGGAACACCGGGCCAAAACCCATACGCGTGAGTACTGCAAAGAGGTAGCTCCATTCCACCATATCAAACGCCATCTTGGCGTCCAAGGAGAGGATGGCAGCCGGTTCTTGCAGTAGTGGAACTCGCGCCAACACGCCATGCACCCTGCGGAGATTTAAAGCAGTGCTGCGGTGTGGCATGAATCCGGACTGGTCCGGGTGGATCAGGTGTGACAGAGTTGGCAAGATCCTGTTCGCCAACACTTTGGCAATAATTTTGGCCTCCGGGTTCAAAAGGGAGATCGGCCTATATGAGGTGCATTCGTTGGGGGGCTTACCTGGCTTCGGTATCGCCACAATAGTAGCCATCCGCTGATCGAGCGGCAGCGTTCCCTGTGTTCTAGATTCCTCGTACATATTGAGTAGGGGTGTGCTTAAGGATTCGGCCATGACTTTCAACCACTCAATGGGTATCCCGCTGGGGCCCATCGCTTTGCCTGGATGAAGGGCGCCTATGGCCATCTGGATCTCCTCCACCGTGAGAGGTGCGTCTATGTCCTCGGACATCTCAGGTGTCAGCTCTGGCAAGGGAACATGGTCAAGGGCAGTCTGCACCTCCCCCTCCTCTACCACTATCTCTGGGGTGTAGACTGAGGTGAAATAATCGGCGAGGACGTTTACTATCTCATCGGGGCGGGTGTGGTTGTTGCCCTGTGGGTCCATAATCTGCAAGATGTTCTTCCCCCTCCCCTGTCTTTTGTCTAACCATGCCAGCAATTTACTGGCCTTGTCTCCAATATCGTATACCCTGTGCTGTGTAGCCGCAATGTCCGACATCGTGACCCTGCGCATGTGATCTGTGAGGCGGTGCTGGTGGATCTGGAGTTCGTGAAGCGTGTCGTCAGAGGGGTTCGCCATATGGGCCGTGTTGGCCCGCTCTAGGCCTAGTTCTATCTCGAGGGCCTCCCGCCTGTGCGTCTTTTTGTGATTCGCTATCACTGCTATGGCCTGACCCCGGAACACTGTTTTATACGCCTCCCACAGTATGGAGGGGGAGGCCACCGAGGATTGGTTTTCTTCGAAGTACTGTTGGGTTACCTTCTTAAGATCCCTGTTAATCCGGGGCACTTTGAGGTAGCCCGGGAAAATCGGGAATAATCTGCGCCGCGCCATGGTCGAGGTGGTGAGTGTCAATGTGAGTGGCGAGTGATCGGAGACCCCCCGTGGTAGTATCTCGGCTTCGGCTATCGTAAGGTGACCATTAATCAAAGTGAAGATGTAGTCTATCCTGGACAGGCTATTGTGTGTGGCCGAGTAGTATGTGTATTGTTGCTGAGTAGGGTGCAGAGCGCGCCAGACATCCACCAACCCCTGTGCAGTCAAGAATGTCTGGAGCCTGTTGGGCCCACCTGCGTGCGCACGTGGGGGAAAGCGGTCTTCTGAGTTTGTGAGTGCCATGTTGAAATCCCCACCTAGTAGTAGTTCCCCATCAGGGAGTGTTAGCAGGAATTTGCCCAGATCCGGCAAGGCCTCAGAGTGTAGTGCTGGTGGGATATAGACAGAAACTATATTAAAGAGCTTCCCCTCCCACTGGCCATGCACTGCCGCGAATCTGCCATGGTCATCCGTTGCTGTAGACTTGACGATGAACTTGGAAGATTTTTTCTGCAGGATGCCGGTACCACGGGACCCCGAGGTGAACTCCGCATGCACTACCATATGATAGCCTCTCCTATCCAGGGCCTTCGTGGCCGCTCCCGACAAGTGTGTCTCCTGCAGGAGAATGAGAGCCGGGCCCCGTCTCCTTATCCCCTGTAGCACTAGCCCTCGCTTGATCTTATCCCCCAGGCCCCTCACGTTCCAGGACATGACAATCAGTGAGTTCTTCGTGGTTGGGCTATCTGTTGCAGCCATTGCTAGTCTCCCAATCAGACCTCCCTGCGCCCCGAGTGTGCCAGTATTTCTTGGTTACATAGAACATGCCTAGATACTTAAGTGTGCATAGAACATAAACTTGTAGGACCAAAAAGTCCCATAGAAAAAACTTTTTCAACTCTTCCCCCCTCCCTGCCCCCCTGCTACACGGACTCAAAACTGCCCGCCCCCCCAACTTAGCAGAGTGCATATCCCATCCCCAAACCAGTGTACTTGAGCGTTGGGGTGAGGGACTCTCCGCAGCCGGCAGTCTCTCATTCACACCCCCGGAGGCCCTTCACCCAGTGTCCAATGGCGGGAAGCGCTTCACAGCTTAATAGTCTCAATACTGAAGTATGAATGAATTGTCCCCAAGCTTTCATTGTTCCTCAGTCTCGTCCACGCCGCCCTCAGCTCCCAAAGAGTCACTGTTGTCCGGCCTCCCGCCGGAGGCCTGCGAGTCTCTGCGATGGCCGTCGGCCCGATCCTTTCTGGAGCGATTCGTCCGTCTGCGGTTCTGACCCGGTCTCCATCCCTCGAGCCATTCTTGCACGTTTTCGGGGCAGTCGAAGAACCAGGTTTTGTTCTCCGCTACCACCCGTAGTCTTGCGGGGAATAACATGGAATACGGCAATTCCCTGGACCTCAGTTCCTTTTTCACGTCGAAAAACGTGCGTCGCCGACGGGCGACTTCCGCGGTGTAGTCGGGGAAGATGGCAATGGTGGCGTTCTGGATCTTGAGGGGAGGGGAGGACCTGGCTGCCTGTAGGATTGTGTCCCGGTCACGGAAGTTAAACAGACGTGCCACTATGGGTCGCGGGTTAGCCCCTGGCTTCGGTTGGCCACCCGGGACTCGATGGGCCCTCTCCACCGAAAAGAAGTTGGACAGTCCCTTTGGCTTTAGTTCGTTGGTGATCAGGTTCTCTACAAAGAGATCCATCGCCTTCACGCCTTCCGATTCCGGTACCCCTATAATGCGGATATTGTTGCGCCTGGAACGCCCCTCCTGCTCATCCAGCTTCTCCCTGAGCATTCTATTGTCCTGCGCCATCTTCCCCATTTCTCGCTGGAGTTCCGCGACGTCTTCCACCAGTGATTTTGTGATCACCTCCATACTCTTGACCTTCTCCGACATTTTGTGGAGGTCTGCTCTAAGTAGGGTGACGTCCGTGGAGATTCCACCAACAGTTGTTTGCAGTTGTGCCAATGCTACCATGACGTCGTCCAGCGTGGCCTTTTTCCCCCCAGGGGAGTCGGCTGTTTTACCGGTCTGTTCCTTCCCTGCCGGGGATCCGGTGGGCTTGTCGGAGGTGAAGCGATCTATGCGAGTCTGTGTGACGCCGCCCTTAGGGCCCTTCCCCGCCATGCCGCCGAAGGTTGTGCTCCTCGTGCCCCTACGCGCCAGGATGTAGGGACCAGTCCGATACAGCAGCGAACAGGTCGGGCGAGCTTCTTCGGGGCGGGAGGTGCTCCGTAGGTCGCCAAGTGCGTAGCGACGATCAGGTCACAAGATGGCGGGTACTCACTCCGTTGTCGATGCCCAGGCTCCCGGCACTTTAGGAGACAACCTCCGATGCTGTCAGGATTCCAGCGGTCCCCCCCTTGGGCACTGCTTCCTTGATTTGCCTGAGCCGCCGTCTCCGACCTCCTGAGGTTTGGTCGAATTGTTGAGGCCACCACCGCGCGGGCACTTCCGGTCCAAGTTCTCCGGTCAGGATGCACTTCCGGCGGGGTGAAAAGCCAAGGAAGGTCCCGGCTCTGGAGGTGTTGGCAGGCCGGTCGGAGGCTTCGACGTATCTTTGGCTACTGACGTCGGATTTTCTTGCTGCTTGTCGCTGCTCACTCCGCCCGGTCCTGGGATCCGGTGCCTGCCTTTGGGGCTTGAAGTTGTAACGGATTTTGTGTCGGATCGACGAAGAGGCCGCTTCAGCCGCGGAGCTCGTCCCTTATGCTGCCGCCATGATCGGCTGCTAGCCACGCCCCCCCTATTCTGGGACTTTTAAACCCATACGTTATTTATTAATGGAAAAAGCCAGGCATCGAGTTGGGTGGCACAAGCAATTCCAGTTCACACTTTGTACAGAATGTGTGCATAAATGCATATGAACGGTCATCATGTATGTATTTGGGATAGTACAGGGTATTACAGGCAAGAGCTGCAGCACAGAAAGTGTAAAGCATAGTCCATCTTTAGAAACATTCATTTTGTTGATGCTAATAAGGAATGTAATGACATTTAGTGGGGCCGCCCTTAACCAGCAGGCAGCTATCTTGAAACTTACCAAATGGTAACTATCCTGGTAAGGTTAAGAAACAGCCTGCCAGTGATAAAATGCTACTACAAGTCCTAGAAAGCACAAGAATCGTGGTTAATGATCCAGGACAGGCCAAAGGTGTTGGTCAGACAAGAAAATGCCACTTAACACACACCTCATGAGGCCACCACCCTCCAGAAATACAGATACTGCATTCTGCACAAAGATGTTATAATACATTGAACCTGCAGCCATTTATATTCACTCTGTATTGCAATCATATCATTATATGACCATTGTCATAACATGTACAATTCACCTCTTCCACTGCATTGCATGCAGTTAAAACGGCTGTCTGTTGCATTATGACAGGTCTGTGCAGGACTGGGATATGTTGCTGTCCTGCCTGGCTGCCCAGTAAAACACTAGTCCACGTCATAATGTGGGATAGCTTCCAGGAACACTGTGTACATTTCATTCTGGTGCTTATTACCGGGTTTAATAGGAGCTGCAGACTTAAACACCAGCATCTGCTGAAATTGTCACATTTTCCTCAGCATATATAAAACGAACTTGTTTAGCGAAACAACAATGGTGGGGGGTGCTGGGAGTGAGCCAGCACCTGCTAATGATTTTCAAAAACAAGATTATGTCTCCTCTCTAGAAATGCATCATAACATATGCATCGTTTTTTAATAAATTCACTTTATGTGATCATTTCCATTGGGGGGCGTAAATAGCTCAAACTCGACCCGAAGGTATCAGAGCGCTTTACATGAACACCATTTGAGTTACATACAGACACATTAATTTTGCTATTCACAATGAGATTAAGGGCCAGATGTAGGAAGCTTAATTCCGGTCGGTAACAGCCGAAATTACCGAATTTCGGCCGTGACCGATCGGTATTGGGCACTTGGGATGTAGGTGGCCTAAATTGCAAAATCAGTAATTAACCGAATCGGTATTTTAAGGAATCTGTAAATTACCGATTCCCTAAAATACCGAATCGGTAAATTACCGAATTTGCAATGTAGGGAGCACTTAAATGAGTGTTTTTCCCATTTTAGGATTCGTTATTTACCACCAACTATAAGTTGGTGGTAAATAAGGAATACCTTTGAAAATGCAAATCAGTGCATTTTCAACTGTGCCATGTGGCAGACATATATGCCCTTAGGGCATGTATGTGTGCCACATCTGCACACAAGCACGATTCAGGGGTGCAACAGGGTGTCAAAGTGACACCCTGGCACCCTAGAATGTGTCTCCCATTTTACTGAATCGGTATTTACTGATTCGGTAATTGCCATTCATTCCTATGGGCCTCCAGGCGTAAATACCGATTTGGTAAATACTGAATCTTACTGATTCGGTAATTTTTACAGAATTGTTTTCCACATAGCATTTTCCGATCCTAAAATACCGAATCAATAACATTTGGTATTTTAGAATCAGTAAATACTATTTTCCTACATCTGGCCCTAAGTGATTTGCCTAGACTCACAGGATATTGAGCTTCCCTGCTGACACTCAAACCCGGTTTCCCAGCTTCAAGGTTGACCGCTCTAGTCATTAGGCGAGTTAACATTTTTAATGCTTGCAGAAGAAGGTGTCTCACAAACCATCAGTGCTTGCTTCACCAGGCTCACCAGGGTCCACAACTGCATCAAAGCTGAGCAGGATTACGACAATCTATAGGGCCTACAAGGAGACCTCATCATCCAGGATCCACAGAGGCCAAACCGCTAACACTGCGACTCCCAACACCACTCGTGGCAGTGGTGTCACTGGGAGAGGCCCGCCAGCGGGTGTATATGACATGTCTAATTGTGCATATCCACTAGTCCTTGCCACGACACCCACGCCCAGCAGAAGTGCTAGAGCTGGGAGGTACACCAGGATTTACTAAAAGCCCTTCAGGACCTCTTCAGGGATTGAACGCGCTGATAATATGCAATAATGCACTGCCATGATGTCTCCTAAAGGGCCTCCCTACACCAAGTCCAAAGTGTTGATTGAATCACTCTGACTAGCTGCAGCACTAGTTCTTTTTGGAGGAAAGTATCAATTATTTAGTGATGCTGCTTTGTGTTAAATGACACCTGAATCAGAACCACCAAACCGCCCAGTGATCAGAGAGAAATGTCACCAGTCTAGCGACAGGAAATAGGGAGAGGTTCCATAGGTGGCAGTCAATAGTTATAAAAGAGTTTAATCGCCCTACCCTCCTACCTGGTTCTTGCAGCTTACTGCTCCTTCTCAGGTGGAAAGAAAAGCCTACTTCAATGCTATGGGTGTTATTTCTGCTGTATCAGGAAACCAACCCCACAATCTCTTTGAACACCTCGGCATATAGCAAAAAGTAATTGCTTAAAAACCATATAGCTTTGGTGGCTTCCTCAGCGTATGCAAACTCAAGTCCAGTAACAGGCACTTGGCAGCTGAGGAGGTAAGCCTGATACATCAGAGGCAGTTTACATGCAATGTGTACTGTACAAACCATGGAATTTCTTGAAACCCAGGACAAAAGTAGTGGCGGGGGCGGGTGGGCGCACTCATGGTCATGCATACTACAATGCATATAAAGTGTCAAATTGTGATATCGGGACGATATATGCACAATCAGTCTAAACACCACAAGGCAGATTTACAAGCCCCTTGCGCCACTTTTGCGTCACTTTTAACATGGGAAAAGTGACGCAAAAGTGGCGCAAGGGGCTTGTAAATCTGCCCCCAGATCTCCAAAGAAATGTGGAAGACTATACTGCAAGTGAAAGCTGACGGAAAGTCTGCCCCTTCTTAAACCTACTACAGCAATACTCACAGTAGTCAGATTAATACAGAAGTGTCAGTGAGTGCACGCTTTGTTTTCCTTCCACTATGCAGCATGCTTTCAGTTGGACTGGTAAGGTGATGTACGTTTAGAAATGTCACACCCTGTGGGGATCCGGACACCATATTAAAATGTGTTAGATTAATACAAGATGCGTAGTACTTGGCAGGGCTGCCCAGGGAGGGGGTATGCAAGGTATCCCTTCTTCATTGTAAAAATGGGGAAACAGATGGCAGAAGAACTAGCAGAAAAGGCAAAACGGATAGTAGAAAAACAAGCAGGAAAGGCAAAACAGAGGGCAGAAAAATAAGCATGAAAGACAAAACAGAGGGCAGAAAAACTAGCTGAAAAGGCCAAAGAGGGAGCAAAAAAACATGCAGAAAAGTAAAAATGTAGGGCACAAGAGCGACCAGAAAAAAGCAAAACAGAAGGCAGAAAAATAAGAACACAAAGGGCAAAACAGAGCAGAAGAGGCTAAAAGAGTGGGAAGAAAAACAAGCAGAAAGGCAAAACGGCGTGCAGAAAAACTAGCAGTAAAGGCAAAACAGAGGGCAGAAAAACTAGCAGAAAAGCAAAACAGAGCAGAAGAGGACAAAACAGACGACATTCAGACACTTACACACCCACTCACAGATCCACTCAGAGACTCACGCACCCACTCACAGACCCACTAGAACACTCATACAACCACTCATAGACTCATGCACTCAACTCACTCACAGACTAAATCAGACACTCACACACCCACTCACAGACCCACTCAGAAACTCACACACCTACTAACAGACCCACTCAGAGATTCATGCACCCACTCACAGACCCATTCAGAGACTCACACACCCACTCACAGACTCACTCATGCACTCACTTACATATTCATGAAGGCACTTTCAAACCCACTAAAATGCTCAGACGCCCACTCACAGACTCACGCACTCACTCACACACCCACCCAGTGAGGCACTTAAACAGCCACTCCCAGATACAATCAGACAATCACACACCCATTGAGACACTCAGACACTTACTCACACACCCACTGAGACACTCACTCACAAAGGTTAGAGGTTACAGTTACAACATAACATTTAAAAAACTTTGAAATTTACTTAAAGAAGCAAATGTTACAGGGACTTTATAGTTAGAAAATAACATTTAAAAACCATAGAAATTCTGTACAAAAAGCCTAAGGTCACAGGGGCATTATAGTTATCAAATAACATTAAAACTCCATTGAAATTCACTGGAAAAACCAAAGGTTACAGGGACGTTACAGTTAGGAAATAGAATTAAAACAACCTTAGAAATTCACTGAAAAAACAAAGGTTAGAGGGATGTTATAGTTAAGCCCAGATTTCACTCATACAAAACAATAGAAATTCAGCAGTTATATTTACCTGATCTAACTATATCTTGCGCCCCTGTAATGCACTGCTTTTGACCTCACATATTACATCACTCATGACATGGTCAGTGATATCACTGATAACATCTCAAATGACATCACTGATGACATCATCCAGTGATTGTGGCTTTTTCCCAAACGTTTCTGAGTGTTAAAGATATATATTAAGATACTACAGAAGTTTAATGAGATTTACAAATGCTCCTGCTGCTTGGCAACAAACTTGTGACCTGTTTTCCTGCTTGCAATGATGCAGGCAGGTAAACAGAACCATATATTGCTCTTTCCTAGAGGGAGCAGCTTAAATAACTGCTCCCTCCGGGTCGTGCACCCTGCAGGGAGTCGGATGGGGCTGTGGGTGCCCTGGGGCTCCCACCATGGCTCCCAATGTAGAGCGTGGGGGGTGCCCCAGGTGGGCACCGATGCATCCACCTATTTAAAATGCAGGACCTGGGGATGTGGTAATCGGGCCAAAAATATGTATTTATTTTGAAGGTCTTATATAGCGTGAACAAGATCCTTGCGGATATCAGAGCGCTTTACATTACGTCAGGCTGGATATCCAAACGAATAAATGTAGGCACCTCAAAAATACATGACAAATAGTGCAAAGTGAGGCAGTAGAGTACAGGAACAACATATAACCGTTGAGTTAGGTTGCGGTCAGATAGCGTGCCTAGAAAGTCTAGAAGGCCCCTTGTCGAAGTATGGGTTAATGGTAAGGGAATGATTAGTCTCCAAGATTCATTAGTCTATGATTAAGTGATTTTTGCCATGAGGAAAGCATTCAGTCTGGTTTCTGGGGGAAGTGAATTCCATATCCTAGGTGCCATCCCAGAGAAGGTTTGTTTATATGTGTTCTTCCTGTTGAATATTTGAGGTTTCAGTAGCAGGTTCTCAGCACTTCTTGAGGCTCTTGTCCCACCAGAGATCGTCAATTTCTGTGCAAGGTAGCTGGGTGCTTTGTGGTGTGAGGCCTTATGGGTCATGCACGCTATTTTTAGGTGAATTCTGGCTTCAAGTGGTAGCCAGTTCAAGGCTTTTAAGTCTGGGGAGATATGTGAACTTCTTTTCGAACCAGTGATGAATCTCGCTGCTGCATTTATTGAGGCACTTAGGGGTGCTGTTGTAGCTTTAGGAAGGCCACACAGAGATGCACTTCCATACTCCAGCCAAGGGATAACTAGCGCGAGGCTCCCGTCCCCTTTCAAAAAAGGCCAGACCTGGGGATGGGGTCTCAAGGTCCTGAGAAGGCTTGAGGAGGGGGGCTGGCAAGCCCCCTATCGTTTTAAAAAAGGTACGACCCCAGAGTATGGGGTCCCAGGGCCTATAAAGACTTGGGGTGAGGTGCCCACAGCCTCCCTCCCCTTTTATTTAAATTGCAGCCCCAGTGTCCCAGGATCCTAATTAGGCAGAGTGAGGGGGAAGTGGCCCCCCTCTGTTTGTCAATTACTCCGCCCTAGATAATGGGGTTTCCGGGTCCTAGTAAGGCTTGGGGGGGCAGCTGCACAATCTTTCCCTTTTTAAAAATCAAATTTGGTCCGCGGGGATGAATAAGATTTCCGGGGCCCAAAAAGGATTGCAGAGGGGTGATACATTCCCCCTTCCCTTTTTAATTGGCTTTGGATCGGGGAGGAGGTCCCCGGGGCTCGATAAGTCTTGGGGTGGGGGCCATGCACCCCATCCCCTTTTATATAGAAAACAGTTCCAGGGTCAAGGTCCCAGATGCCTATGAAGGCTCGGGGAGTGCAGCCCCTCCCTTTTTTAATTATATTTGCCCTCAGGAGATGGGGTACCGGGGTCCTACTAAGGCTTGGGAAGGAGGCTGCACTACCTCACCCCTTAGATTTTGTATTCGGTGGATAAGATCTCCGGGCCCAAGAAGGCTTCGAAAGGAGGGATGTTGCACACTCCCCTTTTTATTGAAACTGGCTCCAGAGGATGGCATCCCCAGGGCCAATTAGGAGTCAAGAGGCAGCTGTGTGTTCCCCTTTCCATAATATAAATGATTTGGCACCATGCCACGTCCCCTTTCTCCACCACTCTGCAAACACACCTCCTGACACGTTCTTGGGTGGGGAATTAAGTCCCCTTGAACCCTGAGGGTCTTTGGGGGCCAACTAGCCCACCATGTACCTCCAGTAAGCTTCACACAGCTGGATTGATGAGAGTGGTCTGAGGCCATACCCCCTTTTTACACCACTGTGCAAACGCGCCTCCTGGCGCACTGGTGCTTGAGAGATAAAGTCCACATTAGTCCTAAGGTCCTCAGGACAAAAGAGGACCTCTTCGCCCCACTAGCAGTGTGCCAAGAGGCCCGTTTGCAGAGTGGTGTAAAAAGGGGCATGGCCTAGGACCACCTCTCAGCAATCCCACTGTGTGGGGCTTACTGGAGGTACCTAGTGGGCTAGTTGGCCCCTAAGGACCCTTAGAATTCAAGGGGACTTAATCCCCCAGCCCAGAATGTGCCAGGAGGTGTGTTTGTAGAGTGGTGCAGGGAGGGGGCGGAGCCTCAGCGAGATGGCAGCTTTTTTTGTTAGAAGGGGGCTGTGTGGCCACCCTTCTTTCAATATTTTGTGGGCCCTGGGGACCCCATCCCCCAGGGTGTATGACATTTATGGAAAAAAAACTGGAAGGAGGCCGAACTGCCCCACTCCCGAGGCCAATTTTGGCCCTGGGGACCCCATCCCCTGGGGCATTGCCACATATTGGGTTTTTTATTTAAAAAAATATTTTTAGGGCCGGGCCGGTCGGCCTCCCTCCTGAGGCCATTATTGGCCCCAGGGACCCCATCATCTGGGGCATTGCCTCTTTTTCTTTTATTTACACGGGAGGGGGCCACATGGCCCCCCTTCCCTGGGCCAATTGTTCCCCCGGGGACCCATCCCCCGGGGTCTGGCCCCATTTTGAGGACTGCGGGGGGAGCCTTAATGACCCCGCGGCTCCAGACGGCTCCTAGTCTCCTGCGGGAGCCGGCATTGCCTTTGGACAAGGGGAGCTCATGACATGCAGCTCCCCCTGTGACATTGCTGGAGCCGGCTCTGGAAGTGGCGGTCCCCAGGGCCATCTAGGGCTCCTGGAGTGGGACCACGCTGCCCTTTCCCAACTTATTTAAAGCCCGGGGAGGTGGTGGTCCCCGGGGCAGTGTGGAGGGGTAGGATCCCCCCACACTTAATATTAATATTTGAAGCACCGGGAAGATAACGGTCCCTGGGCTTGGAAGGGCCCATGAGGCCCCCACAATAACTGAATGCCCCGGGGAGGTGGCCTTCCCCGGGGTAACTTGGGGGAGGCAGGAGCCTCCACCATGCATTTTATTAAAAGCCCCAAGGAGGTGGCGGTCCCTGAGGCTGCGGTGGCCGACGCATATATTTGGCATATTGCCCCCAGGACCTGGCCAACCCAGTGGCTCATTAAAATAAAGAGTGGAAGACCCCGCTTCATTTGTTTTTCAGCAGGATTCCGGAATCCTACCGAAATATTTTTTACAAAAATGCTTTTTTTGGCCCTGGGGTCCCATAGGCCTAGGGGGTCGGTGTGTTTCTACCCTGCCACCTTTTCTTTTTTTTAACCTTTTTTCTTGTGACTTGGTTCTACTGAGTCACAAGATGTCTGTCAACACTCTTTGGTTTGATTGTTGGCAGCCAATCAGAAACAAGCTCGTGATCTGGAGGGTTCAGCCAATCAGATTTCACAATTCTCAAATATTGATATCTGTAAATATTTAAATATCTCAAAAACTACTGAGTGCATTTACACCATTTAAAAAAAGCGTGTGTTCTGGGTTAAAAGCTACTTTTTGGACACATTTGGTGTAATTCCGTTCAGCAGTACGGACTGTAGCTGTGTCTAAAGTTTCCTATGAAAATTAACATGGAGAAAACATGTTTTGGGACCCCCCTTTTTTCTCAGCCCTCCGCTTCATGAATCACCCTGAAACTTTCAAGACAGCAGCTGACCTGAGCAGGCCATTAGTTTTGAACATTTCGTGAAGATTCGCCAAACTATGCCAAAGTTATTGGCAAATCAAAAAACGCTTTTTCTATGGAAACTAGGTCCTAACTATAACTACCTACTGGCGACCGCCAGTTGGTAAAAGATTTGTTCTATTAGGGTACGGGCATTTTAAGGGTTTAGGGGTTGGTAAGGGAACAAGCTGGTAAGGGTAATTATAGGGTTTGAGTGGGTAAGGGTATTGGACGTTAAGGCTATTTTTAGGTTAAGGTTGGTTCGGGTATTGGGAGGTAAGTGTATTTTTAAGGTTTAGTTTTGGGTAAGGGTATTGGGTGGTAAGGGTACTTTTAAAGCTAATGGTGTGTTGGGGTATTGGGTGGTAAGGGAGTTTTTAGGGTTTACTGTTGGTAGGGGTATAGGGTGGGTACGAATACTGGATGGTAAGGGTACTTTTAGGGTTCACGGGTGGGTAAGGGTATTGGGTGGTAAGGGGATTTTTAGGGTTTCGGAGTGGGTAAGAGTATTGGATGGTAAGGGTGTTTTTAGAGTTTAGGGTGGGTATTGGGTGATAAGGGTGTTTTTAGGGTTTAGGGTGGATTAGAATATTGGGTGGTAATGGTATTTTTAGGGTTAAAGGTGAGTAGGGGTATTGGGAGGTAAGTATGTTTTTAGAGAAAGGGTGGGTAAGGGTATTGGGTGGTAAGTGTTTTTTAGGGTTTAAGGGTGGGTAAAGGTATGGTGTGGTAAGGGTATTTTTAGGGCTTAGGTGGGTAGGGGTATTGGGCAGTAAGGGTGTTTTTAGGGTTTAGTGTGGAAGGGACATTGGGTGGGATGGATGTTTTTAAGGAGTGGGGTGGAATAGAGTATTGGGTGGTAAGGGTATTTTTAGGGTTTAGGGATGGGTAAGAGTATTAGTTGGTAAGGGTATTTTAGTGTTTAGGGTGGATAGAGGTATTAAGTGGTAAGGGTGTTGTTAAGGTTTAGCGGTGGTTATGGGTAGTGAGGTTATTTTTAGGAGTAGGTAAGGGCATTGGGTGGTAAGGGTATTTTAGAATTTATGAGTCAGTAAGGGCAGTGAGTGGTAGGGGATCTTTAGAGTTTAGGGTGGGTAAGGGTACAGGGGTAAGGGTGTTTTTAGAGTTTAGGGGTGGGTAAGAGTACTGGGTAGTACGGATATTTTACGGGTCTGGGGGTGAGTAAAGGTGTTGGGTGGTGAGGCTGTTCTTATGGTTTAGGGATATGTAAGAGTATTGGGTGGTAAGGGTATTTTTAAGGTTTAGGTTGGGTAAGGGTATTGGGTGGTAAGCATATTTCTAGGGTTTAGGTGTGGGTAAGGGTACTGGATGGTGTATTACGGTTGGTTGGGGTATTGTTTGGTAAGGATGTTTTTAGGGTTTAGAGTTGGGTAAGGGAATTGGATGGTAAGGGATTTTGGGTTTATTGGGTGGGCGAGGGCATTGGGTGGTAAGGTTTTTTTTAGGGTTTGGGGGTGAGGGTATTGGGTGGTAAGGGTATTTTTTGAGTTTTGGGGTGGTAGGGATATTGGGTGATAAGGTTATTTTTATGGTTTGGGGTGGTTGGCGAAGGTGTTTTTAAGGTTTATGAGGGTAAGAGTAGTGGGTGATAAGATATATGTAGAATTTTTCTAAGCCCATGCTTGACTAATCACAGTTTCCAGACAGCAGCTGCAATGAGTGGCAAACTAGTTTTGAAAATGTTGTGAAGGTGCATCAAACGGAGCTAAGGGTATTAGCAAAACAAAAAATGCTTTTCCTAAAGAAACTAGGTTGTCACTATAACTAGCTATTGGCGACCATCAGTGAGTAATTTATATACACACATTTATAAATAGATATTTAATATATACACTTATAATAAAAAAAGTGTTTCACTTACTTGATGTATACTTCTATTTTTGTTGTAAAGGTGTCCGTGGAAGGAATAAGTGTGGTAAAGACTTATGTTGTTAAGGCATTGCATGTGAATGACTGCATGGTTCTGCTGTACATCAAAATGTTAAATTTGTGTGAGAGACATATTACAATGGCATCTATTCAGTATGCGCTTGCTCACTTTAATGAGCAGCTGAAGAAACCCATTCCTTAAGGAGTGTGCTGATGAGATAACACAGTGTGGTGTGTTGTTGGTTGTAGCCTGGAATATCAAAGTAGGGAATACTGAGATAGTAGGATAGGCTTCCTATACTTAGCTCCTCATGTTTGTACCTTGACAATATATATATATATATATATATATATATATATATATAGATATATATATATATATATATATAGATATAGATATAGATATATATATATATATATATATATATATATAGATATAGATATAGATATATAGATATATTTTTTTAAATATGCAGATGTGGAGTTAAGAATAGTAAAGCTATACTTACCTATACATACTTACTTCGAGATGTATGTACCTTGCTAAAATATATATTTTCAAAGTATGTGGATGTGGAGTTAAGAATAGTAAATCTATACTTACCTATATATACTTACCTCAAGTGTGATATATATATAAATGTGTATATATATATGTATATATATATATATATATATATATATATATATATATATATATATATATATATATATATATATGTATAGTATATTTTCAATGGATGAAGATGTGAAGTAAAGAATACCTCCATATGTATGCACCTTGACAGTAGATATATAGATATATCTTCAAAGTATGCAGATATGGAGTTAAGAATAGTAAAGCTAAACTTGTATTATATATATATGTTGTTGAACTTTATATTGAGAACAACAAAATTAATACCACCTTGCATAGAAAACCCACGTCAGGCAATGCCACTTTGCATGCTACTAGTATGCATCCCAGACACACAATAGCAGGTATTCCCTATGGCGAGATGTTGAGATTAAAAAGAATCTGCAGCTCTGCATCTGATTTTGAATCTTGCCTTAGGGAACTTACTACACGCTTAAAAGCTAGGGGCTATTCTGAAGCGGTCATTAAATCTGCCTACACTAAATCTCTCTCTCGGCCGAGGGAGAGTCTGTTCACAGACAACATTCATGAAACATTGATCACTCCTACATCTGAGCTCCCCACTACTTGTCCACGCATGATCACTACTTACAGCAAGGAGGAAAGGAAGATTAGAGCCATCCTCAACAAAAATTGGCCCATTGTGCTGAGTGATCACGTGTTGAGTACTAAATTACCTGTAGCCCCATCTGTTACCTTCAGGAGAGCTAAAACAATGGGGAACTCACTTGACACACCTGCCCCTGAGCTGAAAGCCAAAGTACCCTGGTTAAGACCCACCAGAGGTTTCTTCAAATGTTCGAGTTGTAGGGCTTGTAACTTTGGCATTTCCACGACACGTTACAACACTCCTTTCAGCACTTTACCTAAAACCATCCAAGGTAATTTTTCATGTAAAACTGATTATGCAGTTTATGTTTTAACTTGCACCTGTGGGCTTAGGTACGTGGGCAGTACCAAGCTCCAGGTGCATGTCCGCATTTTACAACATTTGCGGGCTATACTGCATAATGATTCAACTTATCCAGTCGCAAGGCATTTTAATTTATTCCATAACAAAGACTTATCTTGCCTTAATTATTTCGTGATCGGATCTGTTCCAGTGTTGAGAAAAGGTGGCAATAGAGAGTTGGCACTTAGAAAGTTGGAATCACGGTTCATTTTAGAGCTCGATAGTCGTTGGCCCAACGGGCTCAACAACATTGAAGAGTTACATCATTTCCTAGAGTAACACATTAGAGCCCTTCCAACGCAAAGCCACCGGTCTACCTTCATTACATTAATATGTATTTGTACCACAGCAGCAGTTCGCAAGTTAGGTTCCCTATTTGCGATCTGCATCATTACAATGCTTTGGTCTTAGGAGTTTATGCTGATAGTATATTTTCATAGTATATTGTATCTTGCTGTCCTTTATCAATTTTGCTCTAAATGTTTTGTATGTTTCGTGTGTTTTTTGTATGGTGCCATATATGAATTTACATATGGGATATAATGCTTTTTAGATATATACCCATTTTTAATGTTTACATAGCAATTCTTTTTGATACTAGTTTTTATTATATGGGATTTTTACATCGTTACTATTTATGATATATATTGCTTACTAGCTCAGGGATCTGAGTTTAGGATGCATTTATATTCTGTTTAGTATATTCTAACCATATGATAATGCGCTTCTTCCTGCATAAGAGAAATATAATTCCTCGTATTCACTTTTTGCACTTTATATAATTATTTGCACTTTTTCGATCTATTGCTGCTATTTCAATTTTGCTATTTTGCACATGATAACTTAATTCCTTCTATTGTGATATGATGGTTTTTTGATCTTAAATCACTCCAACCTTCAGGCATTATGCTATTTTGCACTACTAGGATTTATTGACCTAATTTTACTTCTGGATTTTAACCTAGTTGTATTGTAGTGTGGTAAGAGTGTTTTTAGTCATTACTCTCATCATTGTTGGATTTTTAACCAAAAACTGTATTTTTCATGTGCATTATGCTTATTTTCTTATGTGTCAGCAATAGACTTTCCTCACTTTTTATTCTTGACACAATACTGGAGGTTACCACCAGGGGGTGGTAACGGAGGAGTAGTAATGCATAAAAAAAGACAGTGAATGTTTAGTTAGTCGCAGCGTGATCAAGGGTACTTGTACTCGAAACGCGTCGCTGATGGTTCCGTGAGAGACTAAATAAAACTACATCTTGCTGATTTCCTGTGGTCCGTTCCTTTTCTTTGTTGGCGTGGAGGCGTGGGTCCCGAGCGCAGAGCAAGCGAAGAAGGATATCGAGTGTTTTGCATATATATATATATATATATATATATATATATATATATATATATATATATATATATATATATATATATATATATATATATATATATATATATATATATATATATATATATATATATATATATATATATATATATATTACATATATTATATAATTTTGCCCGATATTCTTCTACCTCGATATTCCCTACTAAACATTCCATGCCTCCAAGGTGTAGTTGCTGCTTCACACCCAAATTTCTGGCCTACTGTTCAACAATCATCGAGTGCCGTAATAATGGAGTAATGTATGGACCTGTCTAATGTGTATCTATGTTCTATCGTAGGAGGCTTTTACCTAAGATGGATAGCGAGGACGAGTTACTACGTCTGTGCCGACAGAAGGAAAAGGAGTTGGAGGCTCTACCATGTCTTTACGCTTCAGTGGAAGTGGAGTCTTGGGGCAATATTGACGATCTTATAAGAATTATCAAGGAGAAGATAGGGGAAGAGCAGCGTAAGATCGTCTGGATAGATGAAGACCAACTGTGAGGCAAAGTGAATGAGTAAATAATGCGGACAATCAAGAGCAGCAGTAACAGTAAGCAGTAATAGAGCTGCCAGTCTGGGGTTTAAAAAACAAAAAAACTATGGACTGTCCTAGTACTCAGGACCAGTGAACCACAGAGAGAAGACAGAGGTGTAAAATTGCCGCTACCTGTGTAGGCTTTTGACTATTCCAGTATGGTAGGTCCATGGTACTCACAAAAAGCCATACATGTTGGTGAAATACAAACTGACGGCAGAATGTGCTCAAGATGTGGATCCGGAGCGGACAGTGGTGCCGCTTCCCTCAAGCCAAACAGTGGTTCATGTAGAAAGCTTGCAATCTGTATGGCTGACCAGACATCAAATCAAAGCCAATATATGAGGGAAAATAAACTTTACAGTCAACTGGAAATTAACCTATTTATTCTGCTCACTTTGACTCGAATTGTGCAAACCGGAGAGACAACGCAATCTAAGGATGAGAAGTCCTACTATTCTGACACTTTTGAGTATGCCAGTCATGGTAGAAGGCCAATCAGTGTCATGGGCATTATGGGTGTGTGTGTGTGGGTGTGTGTGTGTGTGTGTTGACGTGTGTGTGTGTAATGGTGCCAGTGTGTGCTTGTGTGTGTGTTGTCGTGTGTGTGTTGACACGCGTGTGTTGGTGTGTGTACACCTGTGTCTGTATATGATTGCTCTCGCATTAACTTTAGATAAAGGTTGTGTGTCTGTATGTGTGTGTTTGTGCAAGCACATTGCAGGATGAGTTATTGTACGTATTTGCTTGAACATCCACACTAGAGATTGTTTCATGTAATGTGTTTGTGTGTTAACATGAAAAAGAGTCATTTCCTTGTCTGGATGAGATTGCCAACATTGCTTTACAAACTGTTCTTCTTCTTAACATTGTGCTGTGGCCTCAAGTTACTTCTTTAAACAATAGCTGCTCAAACACTTGTCCTGCTGTCTAAGTGTCACACCACTGCTTTCTTCCTGTCTCTTCTTTGTTCTTTTGCTGATTGCTTTTCTTTGAGAGCGGCTCTCTTGAAGGACAGATGAATTCTGTTTTTCTCCCACTTTGTTATTACCTGTATTTTTTCAGGACACCGTTCAGAGGCGAGTTGGAAAACATTAAACAGCCAATGTGAAACAGATTGGATGTTATCGCAGGATATCTATTTTCATGGCAGCCAGTTTCTGCCTTTTGTTTTCTCCTTCTTTTAGACACTTGATGCACAAATAAGCACTGTGGTGGGAAGAGGCAAGGTTGCAAACATGTCAAGGAAGCGGCCGTCTTGTACGTCCCCAGCAGGCCTGTCCAGAGGCTTATCTGCCAGTGTGAAATTGCTCGGTAAACTAAACTCTTTTGCACCTATTTTATCACCAACCCTGAAGGCTACTGCCTGCAGATCGATAGGGGCTATCCAGAGAAATCTGACCCTTAGGTATCCACAATTCTTAATTTGTGACAGGACAAGTGCTGGGGACACAGGGGCTTATTTACAAGACACTTGCGCCACAGGTATACTACGGGGCAGATTTACAAGCCCCGTGCGCCGCTTTTACGCCGCCGTTGCGTCACTTTTGTGATGCAGCGGAGGCGCAAAAGATGCGCCATGGTGCAGGATATTTACAACGTGACTCATCTCCCAGACGCGTCACGTTGTAAAGCCCTGCGCCAGAAGAGGCGTACCATCGCAGAGGGAGGCGTTCCGGCGCAGGAACGCCTCCCATCACTCAGTCACTTTTGGGTCCATGCTGCATCAAAACCCTGCACCTGCTTGAAGCAGGCGTAAGGATTGATGCAGCATTGTGCACATAGGGCCCCCCCTGATCATTGCTGGAGCTGCGTCGCGCTTGCGAAGCAACTCCAGCAATCTGTGCCGTATCTGTGCCGTTTTTGCCCCATAGTGCGTGCGTGACGCATCTGTGCCGTTTTTGCCCCTTAGTGCATGCGCCGCATTGTAAATGCGGCGCATCAAGGGTGGCAGAGCTGCGGCGCACAATTACTGTTGCATCCCTGCCGATATGCAGGGATGCACCAGTAATTGTAAATTTGCCCCTACATTTTCTCATATCAAATGTGACGCATCAGTGGCGCAAGTGACTTGTAAACAGCCGTGGCTCATGCAGGTGAGAGCGGTGGGGCCGGGTTGGGGGGATTCGACAGATCGTGAGGGAAAACTAAATAAAAAATAGATTTTTCTTCATAGTCGTCTGTCGAAATCCCCCCACCCGGCCCCACCACCCCACGCTCTTCTTACCTGCACGGGCCGCAGCTGCTTGTAAATAAGCACTAAAGTTTTCCGGAGAAGCCCGCCACATCTGCTGCCGAAGGTCGGAGTTGCCAAATACCAGGGCGCTCTAGTCTTGATTCAACCCCATGTCACTTTATCTCACTCATGCAAGTTCCTTTTAATGCCTGTTTTCTCCCTTTATCACTTCTTCCAGCCTTTCTATTTGTCCTTCTTCCCTCCCGTTCTCGATCAAAGTCTGATGATGAAAAAACATTCCGGTCCCCAAAAAAATGAGTGTCAGTGGTCCCCACCTGCAACCGCCGGCTCAAATTAAAACACTTGGAGGATACAGTTGATAATTGTTTGCTTTTGAGACCACCAAGAGTGGTATCAAATGAAAACATGTAAGCCTTCTGTAGTGGAGGTTTTTGTTCCATGCAGTGCTTGCTGAGAAGTTTAGGGGGGCTAGCTGATTATTTTTAGCCACTCCATCGTCGAGGGTGAACTCTAACCCTCACACCATCCTCTTCTGACTAAGGCTCATGAATATCTGTGAGGTGACCACTCTAAGTGGCATTTCAGGGGCCTTCCCCAGAGTTCGCAGGGGAGGCCTCAGTAGGATCAATCTTCTGTATAGGGAAGGTCCTATAGTCCACTTCTTCCTCCAAAGGCCATTCTATTTTTTTATGTACCCAGGAATTGTGTCCAGATGTTATAGTGATACTCCTAAATTATGAAGTTCTTTCTTTGTCACATGTAGATGTGTCAGAAAATTGGTGTTGATATTCTGACACACATCTGAAATATCCGAAAGATGCAGAATATTGACTATCTTGGTACTGGGAAGGAGAGTATGTGCAGGTGGAGACAGATTTACTATTCCTAACTACACATCTACATACCTTAAAGATGTACATATTGTCAGGGGAATTTGAAGTGAAGCTAATGACTAATAAATCTATATGAACAAAACCTATATAGTTTTCACACTATAGTGGAAGTCGATATCCCACACTGGATACTGTTGCAGAACTATAATTAAAATTCAGTAAAGTCTGTCAGTATACTCTAACGGGCATTGCGGATCTTATGATTCAACCGCTTCCATGCTCGTGACGGAACAGCTCCGTCCCGAGCCTCGGTTGAGCTGTGCTCATGACAGAGCGGTTCCGTCATGGCCCGCTCGGCGCGCCTGCGCGGTGCTGATTTCGCGCCTGCGCGGCGCGTTCTATTGAGCGGGCGGGGCCATGACGGAACTGCTCCGTCATGAGCACAGCTCAACCGAGGTTCGTGACGGAGCGGTTCCGTCACGAGCATGTGAGTGCCGCTCGGCCCCCCCCTCCCCCCTAGCGCTGCGGCAGAATTGCGAAGGGGTTAACTGAATGCAGGGTGATACCCTCTAGTGTGACGTCTGTCGAAAGATGAAAGTGCCATATTCCGCCAGCAGCCAAAAACCTTCAGGGTCCTAATTGCCACAGCTGTGCAAGACTATGGTTTGTTCCACCTCACACCCTCACAGCGCAGAAGAAGACCAGGTGCGTCATTACTAAACCAAAACAAGCATTTGCAAACTCAATAGGTTGGCACTGGCTGTCAGCCTTTGGACTTTGTCAATGCTTGTTTTTTTGTTTGGTTGTGGGCTTTGCAAGACTTTCTTGTTGGGGGAGTGACATAACCACACAACATATTTTATACTTATATGTGTGTCTTCGCCTTTGAGCACTGGAAGGCACTGTAAACCCTGGTGAGTGAACCTTTTGTGATACATAACCTTTGCCCAGCACTTAGGTTAGGATGGGTGCCTTTCCACCTCTGTCCCTGCTATAGATCGTACCAGGTTCTCCCCTGGCTCCTCTTCATCATTGATATTGGGAGCTGTCATTATTTCACCTTCATTGGGGGCCCGCTCATGCTTTGGGGTATTTCCAGGGCACGAGTTGGGGGTACACACAGGCAGGGCCAGACTGGGAACCAGAACCGGCCCTGGCAAAGTGCTCGGCCGGCCCCCCTCTCCCCCTCCGGGAGGAGAGGGGAGGGGGGAGAGGTGCGACCGCGCTCTGTGACAGGGCCGGTTTTCGGCCGTTTTTGTTACAGGGCCGTTTTTGCAGCATAACGGCCCTGTAACAAAAACGGCCCCAGGGGCCCAAAACCGGCCCCCAACCATGCGGCCCACCGGGGGATTGCCCGGTGCCCTCAACGGCCAGTCCGGGCCTGCACACAGGTACACGGCGTCCACATACTATTTTCACAGAGTGACGCTCTCCACCCTGCCAAGAAGTTAGTCCTTTGGGAATCTTTCACTCGCCGCGAGGTAAGGTCTCTCTGACCTTTTTTACCTCTTCCCCTCAGCTCTGGGGCCTACCCGATGACTCCTGGAGACTCCGCAATAGGGGTAAGTCCGACTGCTGACTGTCATAGCTCACGCTATTTACCGCGTTGAAGTCAATGACTCCGCTTGTTCCCTTTGGAGCGCTACAATGTTTTGCATGTATCCTAATTTATCTGGACTTATCAGCCCATCCTGACCATACTTAGGGAGCACTCTTAAGTTATCATAGAGTTCACAACCCTGTCGAATGACCGGTACCCTAGGGGCTTTTCCCCCGCCCCCCCCTCCTTTTTTGCATGAATTACTTTAAATTGGCAGTATACACAACAATGCAGCCTTCTTACTCGCTCTTACCCTTTCCCTCTCTCCTCTACTCTACAAGGGGAGGCTCCACTGTTTAGAATTCATGTGTAAAATTTGCATCTATGTGATAGTTGAGACTAATGCTTACTATACGTGTAAAATTTACATCTATGTGATAACTGAGACTAATGCTTACTATATGTGCCTACCTTCATTCCAGCAATACTGTGAGAATGTATACCACCCTGCACAATGCGCTTGTGTGTATTGTCTTTTTCAGGTTATTAAGATTTGAGAGGCTTAAAGTTGACCCTCACTACTTCTAATGAACTCCACAAAAAGAGTGTGAGTAAATTCTATGTTTGTCTGTCTTTATGTCCTGACGAAAGCCCCATAGACTCCGTTGAGCCAAAGGGGGCTGAAACATGTCGACACTCTTGCAAATTTGTACTTCTAGATCTCATAACTTGATCTAGGACAAGTACCCACTTGTTTTTACTATAAGTTCCCCACCATTCCATTAAAATTATTATTGGTGTAGACCTTATTTTTAACAGCTTTTTTGGATCTTATCTTTGCACTAATTTTTTCATCTCTGGACACTGCAACCTAGACCAGAGGAGCCTCTGGATGAGGCAGGCACCCACACTCTCTATGGTATCCAATGATAACTGCCAACTAACCACAATGTAGGGGCGGATGAATCGAAATATACCGCAATACCTGTTCACATTGGGTCTTTTGAGGATACCATAGTTTTTCTAACCAATGGTCTAGAATTGTAACTAGTGTCCATTTTTTCACTTGATTAACCTTGACATTATTTGGGGAAATAAATGGACATGTATTCCTCCTCCCCCTTTTGATTACCCCAAGAAGTTAGGCCCCACAGAAATATGTTGAACTTGTCCCAATGTAATTTTCTGACAGCTGGGCCAAAGATAAAGGCAGTAGTTGAAGGGCCATGAGGCCTCGTTTTGATCGAGTATCAGTCTAGAGGCGGCCTAGAACCTCACACTTACATGCAAATGCAACTGAGAGGAAATAAAATCACACAGCGTGTTACCTCTTCACAGGTACTTAAGAGGTGCATGCCTTTTACTTTGTTCAGTCCCTGTATATAAGTGCATGCAAGCACCGTAAGAATGTCTGATGGGTTTTTTCTGTCCCAGTAATTACACAAATAACAATTTAAATAGCACTATTTTATTTCTTGTATAGCACTACTCAACCTAACGCAGTGTTAGAGAGCTTTACATAACATACACATTATCTATTCAAAATAAATCATGTAATTGTGCAAATCAGCATACAAGATGTGTTACATGAGACAGGGTTACAAGGCATAGGAGTCAAATGCCTTTCATAGCTCTCTGTGGTCTACTACAAGAATTACAATTTATGAACTGCAAGTAACAAAAGGATCTTTGTGATCAAAGCAGTTATACGCTTACCTATCTACATAAAATAAAAATCTGTGATTTGCATGTTACATGATGTGCTTTGCAGGAGACAACTTTTTAAACGTATTTTATTGCTTTTTCAGTAGGCTTATGATATAACATACATGTATAGGAGCACTATTGCATAATTAAGTGGTACATTTATGCTCCCAACATTGTATAAGATGAACACCATGTGTGTTGCGATATCATGAATAACAAACCCGAAGAAGGAAGCAACAAAATAGAGGCTCAACAATCCCCAAACGCCCCGTCCCACCTCCCAAGATCAGTGGATAATTATGGTTTGCAGGGGACAACTTAATCTTCTGTACTACTTTGATGAAAATCTGGGACTACACAAAAAACACAGATCTCTCCAACAAATGTGTTAACCTACAGAGTTATCTCACCATTATTAGTATTCTCTGAGATTTACTGAGCACCTTTGCAGCAGGTGCCTAAGCCCAATAAAATATTTTTTTATGCAGACTTTGCAACCAATTAAGCAGAACAGATCTACTGCCATGCTTCTCCTTGTTGCCAATTTCTTTGTGGTAGGGTTTAAAAAATAAATATATTAGTTGAGGCCCAGATTTTACGTCAGGATTGCGACACTTTTTTGGCACAACCCCGACTCAAAATGTAATTTGTTAAATATCTTTGTATCTGATGTCACTTCTTGTGATGTCACTTCCAGTGAGGTCACATACTGTGATGCCACGTGGAATATCACACGTCATGACGTCATGTGCTGTGATGGCATGCGTCATGATGTCACGTGCATACCGCCTAACTTGGTCAGTCCCCCACTTCTTTCTTTAGGACTTGTGCCCTGGGTATTACACATATTATCTGCTGCTCACAATCCCCCTTCAGCCCTTCAAACTTTGGCATAATAATTCAGCTTATTAAAAGCCATGCACATGCCCTTTGACATGTGCAGAATTTTCCTCACATTGTTGACAGTCTTACCATCTTTTAGGCTTATCCCGGTCTGCGTCTTATGCTTGTCACATGCCTCCAGCATGCAAGCTGGCTTTGGTGGTTCCATTGTTACCTGGGCATCTAGGAGAGCATTCTACAAATGTGGCACTCTGCCATTAACCATTCATAGGACCCTACCTGTCCAAATTACCTTCATGGTCTTACTGAGCTCGGATGAGGTACTGCACTTTCTTTTACTGGCAACCTCCTGGATGACCAAGTTGCAGGTACTTATCAGTTGTCACTACCATCAATCAAAGTGATGAACTGAATACACTTTTAAAACCATCTCCTGACTCAGAGTGGATCTCTCACAATCAGCATCCTCCCTAGCACCATCATGGTCACCAATCAAGGTAGGTAGATGTGGAGATAATAATAGTCAAAAAACTTTTTGGACTGCGCACAAGGGTTGATTTCAATTGAATATAGTGTAGTGTGCCACGGAGGTATCACCTCGTCGTCCTTGAGGTGTTAAGTATAAACAATCACCACTGCATCCCTTAGAATTAAGGGGCGGCCTTCTGGGCGCAACTTTTATATAAGATCGCCTCTGCGATACTTTAGAAAGGTTATACTTTTAAATCCAGTCTTTGTATTCCATAAAACTACACCATCCGGTATCAGTTGCATATGGTTAATTTATTCCATCTTCTTAAATTTAAAATTAATATGTTGTACATCACATACAATTTATATCCATAAATTAAATTTTCACAAGGTCCCAATGCATTTTGTGCCATCTGGCACTTCATATGGGGAATCTGTAAATTAATATATAAGATGAGGATCCACACTTAAACATCATATGTAACAGAAGCTAGAACAATTCATTTCAGTCATCATGGAAGCCCTTCTTATAAGTATGTTTACAATAATGCATGTCATCAATATATGGTATGTTTACAAACCAACCAGAGGGGTAATAGTAAACCTTTTCAAATAAATGCGTTTTGTCTGCATGCCAAAATCTTAAAAATAAAATCTCTATTCGTGAAATAGTCAAACTATCTTCAAAGTTAGGTATAATACATGATCGACAGCAATAATGAGGCTTTCTAGTTGCTAAATCCTGATAGTGTTCCAGAAAAAACAAAATTAATGTTTCCTTAAAATGGATGCATTACGCAAATATCAAGCTGTTCTAAAACAACAATCAAACTATCTAATGTGAAAAATAAAATAGTGTCACCTACGTTTTATTTTTCAAAGCATACCTAGGTTTCATAGCGAAACCACAAACACGTTTAACCTCACTGCTGAACCCGCAGGTCCACCGCATAAATATCAGGAGTTTCTTAGAGCGCTGAAGGGTGGTGTGTATTTTCTCAAATCATGCCACGGTTTCATGACGAAACCACAAAGACGCTTAACGCTTACCGATAGTGCCGCAAAACTGTTGCGTAGATGCCAAAAGTGTCTCGCAACGCCGAAGCGTGGTGTTAGCTTTCCGCCATTATAAGCGTTTAGACTTAAAATTTAGAAATAAACGATGTCATGCTAATCAATGTGAAAAGGTGTAACTGTAGCGGCCATATTGGAAGGTATAAGGAACAAACTATTATAATATGAAAAACGGTTCATAATCAAAGTATAAATCAATAAACATATGAATCAAAGACATCATTATATTCATACTCATGAATAAGTGACATTTGTAAATAACCGTGCTTCATTAAACTGGATTAAAACATACATGTGACTTAAATTAAACAATTTCACGATTCATCATGCAGTGTTTACTATTTTTAACCATTGTTAGATGATAAATGCATGTCACAGATAGCACGAGAATTCCGTGCGGTCATTTAGCCCATGAGGCTTTAAAGCGTCCAATTTAAAAATCCACTCATTTTCTTTCTGCAGTAATTTACGATTCAGATCAAAATGGAAATCTTTATCAAGTGTCTCTAACACTAAGAATTTCAATTGTGAGACATTGTGTCTCCGTTCGTTGAAGTGTAATGCCACTGTGGATTTTTCATCATTCCTTCTGATACTGCTCTTATGTTCGAATAGTCTGGTTTTGATCTTTCTAATAGTTTTCCCAACATAGACTAAGCCACATGGGCACTTCAACAGATAAATTAAGTTTTTGGAGTCACACGTGGCTGTCACTTTCAGATCTATGGCTTTCCCACTCCTTGGGTGGTTTATTTTAGTTCCTTTGATAATAGCGTTACAATTGTTACAGTTCAAACAAGGCTGTGTGCCTTTAAATTGAATAATGGGTTCACTTATGTTTGGATTCTTTAGAAGATCTAGAATGTTTCTGCTTCTGGAAAAAGCAAATCTGGGGTTCTCTTCAAAAATGCCTTTAAAGTCTGGTTCATTCGCCAGAATCTGCCAATGTTTCAATATTGTTTTTTGTACACATGACTCTTTGTGGAATATTTTGAGACCACCACCATCCTTTTGGTTTCCACTTTATGAACAGGTTGTAGGCGATCACTCCGTGTTTTTGTTGCACATTTGGTTTCTGCTTTTTGTAGAATTTCAGGAGGGTACCCTCGGTCATGGAATCTTTCCAACATTATCTTTATTTGTCTGTCTGATTCTGTTGAATCTGAAACAATCCTTTTGGTCCTATATATTTGTGAAATAGGAAGATTATTTTTCAACGATTATTGATGGAAGCTTCGATAGTGTAGCAGATTATTGCGGTCAGTGGCCTTCTTGTACAACGTGGTAGTAATTTCATTCTGTTCATCTTCAATAGAACATCCAGATAGGCTATCGTTGTTTTATCAGCCTGGTATGTAAATTGTATCCGATCATTGATTTTATTTAGATTATCCAATTCCTGAATCAAAACAACGTAAGGACCCTGCCATAGTACGAAAATATCATCGATGAATCGTAGATAAGTCTGTGCGTATTTTTTCCACTGTTCTCCATTCAGTATGTGATTGGTTTCAAAGTTATTCATAAATATATTTGCATAGCTGGGAGCCATGCAATTCCCCATTGAAGTACCACTGAGTTGTAAATAGTACTCTTCTTTCCATTTGAAGTAACTCTGATATAATGAAAAATTCAATAATTGTATCAAAAACACTTGAAAGTCATGATCATTGTCAGATTGTAATAACATAGATTCTACTGCTTCAATGCCTAAGTAGTGTGGAATGGACGTATAAAGGGTTTTCGCTTCTATGGTGCATAGCCATACTTCTTGACCTTCCTGGAGCGTGATTTGAGCCATTTTTTCAAAGTGTCTGTAGTGTCCTTTACGTACGATGGGGCTTTGGTTACAAAGTCTTTCAAATGCAAGTCTAAAAACTGTCCTATCAGTTCATGTATACTCTCTCTGGTGTTGACAATGGGGCGAAGAGGTGGATGTAACAAATTTTTATGAACTTTGGGAAGCATGTAAATTGTAGGTGTCCTAGGAAAGGTAACTGTTAGAAATTGTTTTGTTTTCTCTGTGATGACGCCATCGTTACATGCTTTCTCCAAAATAGATTGCAGGAACTCCTGAAATTTAGTTGTGGGATTAAACCCTAAAGGAGCATATGTAGATTGGTCCGTAACATGAGCGTCTACTTCAGTTATATAAACATCAGTATCAGCACTCTGCACTGTGATTTTAGGATTATTGACAATATTCTTAAGGACATTAAGTTCTTTCTTACACAATTTGTGGAATTTAGTACCATGTTTGTAATCAATTCGATTAATTTCCTGTTTAACCAAAGTCTTAAACGTATCGATTGACTTGTGGCTTATAGGTGCCTGGTAAGTGCTTTTAGGTCTCAAATGTTTCAATTGAGTGTCAAGTTCTTTCTCAGTATTAGGTGTAAGCACATTTTCGAAGAAGTGTCGTAATTTCAAGTTGCGTGTCAATTTAAAAAGACTGATATGTAGCTCCAGTTTATTAACGTTGTATGTAGGGACAAAAGATGTTCCTTTCTGTAATACCTGTTTCTCTTGTTTAGTGAGCTGATATGTGGAAATATTAATCACCAAATCGTTTTCTTCCATTATCTGTTCTTTCGTTTGGGCTTGGTTGTTGGTTCCTTTGTTACAGATGTTGAAGGTTTGTCTCCTTTTGCCCCGCCTGGGTGTGCGGTGTCTTTTTGGCCTGATTCTAAAAAAGGCTCGGTTGTAGGAGTTTGAGTAGTCGAGCGTGTGGCTGATGTTGCTATGGTTGATCTTGGTTGAATAGGGCGTGTATCGCCTTCAGATGATGATGTTTCAGTCTCAGAGGTATTCGTTTGAGGTTTATTTTGGCGTCTCCTAGCATATACTTCAGCCCATGAATAGACCTCCCCCAGTTTATAATCTATCGTGCAACTGATACCAGATGGTGTAATTTTATGGAATACAAAGACTGGATTTAAAAGTATAACCTTTCTAAAGTATCGCAGAGGCGATCTTTTATAAAAGTTGCACCCAGAGGGCCGCCCCTTAATTCTAAGGGACGCAGTGGAGATAATAATAGTAAAATGGCCTATATATACTTACTTTCTCAATATTTTCAAAGTCAATATTCAAATGAAAGTATTTTGGTAGCACAATAATTTTATGATTGATATTCTGACATAAAATTGACTTGAGACCCGCTCACTCAGCATTCTGTTTTGATGTCAACTATGGTGCATTCATTTTATGTCAATAAAGCATAGCATAGTCCCACCTGTACCCCATATTTATTTTCCAAAACTTCTTTAACTCTGTGCATGGCACATATTATGGCATTTTGTCTAAGGCTACCATAGATGTTGCACTGTTTTAACACGGTCAATACAAATCAGTTAAATATATGCATTGTATTGATTGATGATCAATACTGTGTTCCATCAATCTCTGTTTTTTCAGAGACAATCAAGCAATCCAGGTACTTCTCTGGTTATGGATCAATGGATGATTAAGGGCTGCTGTAACTCACAATATGCTAGTTTTGAATATTTTGCCACTCCAGGTGTCAACACAATGTCCTGACTCTGCCATTTCACACATAAGAAGCTGTACTGTTAGTGAAGGGATATGGATTCCTCAAAACATCCCCGAATTTCAAAATCTAACAGTCCAAATTGAAAAACATATGTGACCCAAAGTAGCTTGCTATGAATGTCTTTTGTGTGATTTCAGCAGTGCTCCCTATCACCTAGTAGTTATTACCGTGGTGCTGCATATTGTGTTGATTATATCAGTGTTTGTGTGTTGATTTCACCTGTCAGCCTTTGGTCATTGTAGCAGCATCTTGTAGTGTCCATAGCAGTATTGTTTAAGTTGATCACAGCGTTGCCTCCTGCCGTCTTTACAAAAACCCTCATACGGTCATTACAGGGGTACCCCTGAGTTGATCCATCTGGGGCATTGTGTTGGTTACAGCAGTGTCATTTTTTTTAGATCTGACCCCAGCTGTCGAAAGTCCTAGGGGCATATTTATGAAATAGTCATGCAGCGCAGCAAGCCACCTGGCCTAGTGCCAACCCATGCACCCTCGCACCATGATGCAGGATGGCTCAATGGTTAGAGCGGCAGACCCTGATGCAGTAGTCTGGCCGGGACCAGGGTTCAATTCCCGCCTCAGCGGGTCTCAGGATCAATTTCCTCGGACCTGATAAATCTCGCCTCGGCGCCTAATCTAATCATGGGTCCTACTCTGCACCTCTGGGCAATAGCTTGCTTAATCTCCACAACGGCCCCAACAACACTGAGGATGACCGACTTCACCTTGGGGGTGCCCAGGAGTGGGCTCCTCACAGGGAAAGGTCAGGAAGGGTTTCTCAGTGGTATTCGTACAAGCGCCGAGATGCCTACGGGTAGTCGAGCTCTATACAAGTGCGTAATCATTTCATCATTTCATTTCACTTTGTAGGCAGGATTGTTTTTGTGCAGGAAGGGACATCTTCCTGCCCAAAAAAAAAATCCCTTGAGGCATTTTCCACATTCTATGTGAGCTGCACAATGCAGCACGCATAGAAAGAGGAAGAAACAAGAAGAAATAAATATATTTCTCCTCGTTACGCCTCACCTGGGGAGGCATAGAATGTTGGCACATTCCCAGGTCTACCAGTAATGGTAAATCTGGGAATGCATCTAAATCCATGGGTGTTGCCAGGGAACACCCATGTGCCACCCGTGGAACGCCTCTCTGCGGCAGAGTACCGCAATGACGTGATTTGCGCTTCGTTCTCCAGATTGATCGAGCCGCTCAGGAACACGCAAGGTTGTGTTGCTTGATAAATTGCGCTTAATAGTTGGGTCGTAAATGCACCCTGTTGCATGGTGCTTGCTCAACACAACCACATGATAAATGTGGCCCAGTAGCAGTTGGTAGTAGGAGTGCTGCCAGGCGATGACGTGGGGAGGGGGAGGGGCAGAGTGGGGGGTAGTAAACTACGGAATATGGATAAATATAGGTGAGTAAACATTAAAAAGAAATAAAACGAATTTTGTTGTGTGCACTGCATTGCATTTGGCAAAGCAGTGCACACAACTAACTTCATTTTTTTTTAATGTTTACTTACCTGCGTTTGTCCAGATTCCATAGTTTTCTAACCCCCACCTTGCCCCTCCCCACGTCACCGCCCGACAGCACTCCTACTACCGACCGCTACTGATGTGGCCCCCTACTGTGTACAATACCAATACTAAGAGGGGGCTCTGGGGCAGTATACCGCTTATCATTGGTTGGCTTTCATGTTTCTATGAGTGGTGGCTCCCAGCTATGGAGAGTTGTGGGGTAGGGTAAATGGGTGGTGGGTGCAAGCACGCACAAAACTATATTAACCAAATTCATGCTGACATGCATTACATTACTGTTTTAAAGATAAAATGTTTAACTTTAAAACGGTAATGTAATGCATGTCGGCTATTTAGGGCATGCATACACACACAAAAAATACATAAAGGATATAAGTCACTTACCTTGCTGCACATTCCCGCTCCGGTACCAGTGTTCTTCTCTCCTCCAGCACCGGCCCAGCAAAGTCCTCTAACCAATCCTGCTGTTAACCAGTATGAGAGAAGCGCCAGGTTTGGATAGAGCGTGTTCTCTGAGCATTCCCAAGGGCACTGGAGAGTGAGACCCGTGCTTGTTCTCAACCGAGCTGTCCAAGACAGCTGGGTTGAAATGTTTAAAGTGCACATGTCTGGCTGGCCATCACAAGAGAGCCGGCCAAAGAGACATGCGCATTTTAAAATGTAAGTGCGTAGCCCATCACTCCCCTCTACTGCTGCCGCTCAGCAGTGGCCCCATCTCATCCAGACACTCGGCTTGTGATGCAAGTTTGCAAAGTTAATGAAAAATAAAATGGTAATAATGTTTTTTACCATTTTATTTTTCATCTGGGTGCATTTAAATTAGTGGGGCGACGCTCCTCCACCTTAACGGAGGAGTCACCCCTACATTCTATGACTTTCTTGTATTTGTCGCTCCCCTGGATCAAAACTGTTTTACAGCATTTCTGATTGTATGATTTGCATCCTTTCACCGCTTACAATCAGGGAACTAAGTTTTCTTTATTTCAGCATTCTACGGGACTGCATGTGTTTTTTCTTCTCTTTTATTTGTGCACGTGTTTTGTTTAATGTTTTTGGCCCACTTTATGTGTACGTATCAATACGCACTGGAGGACACTTTAAAATGCTTTTTTTTTTACTTTTTCTTAGCAATGCTTTACAAACAGGCATTGGAAATCGGAGTGGTGTGGCTCACTGGTTAGAGGCGGCAGACCCGGAAGCAGAGGACGGCCCGGGACCAGGGTTCAATTCCCGACGCGGCAGGGTCGTGAACCAGGGTCAGCGGACTCGATAATTCTCGCCTCGGTGCCTACTCTAACCAGGGATCACACTCGGCAACTCTGGGCATTAGCTTGCCTCATCTCCACAACGGCCCCCCACAAACGCCGGGGATGCCTGGTTTCACCTTGGAGATACCCAGGAGGGAACATCTCACAGGGAAAGCCAGGACGGGTTCCCCAGTGGTCTATAGCGCCAGGACGCCTCCGTGTAGCAGTGCGCTTTACAAGACACACACATTTACATGTGACCTATTGGTTTTGCCAATGCTGGTTTCTTTATAGTTCCCTTTGGTTTGATTACAACAGTAACCACTGTGTTATTTAAAACAGTGCATCTCTGATACATACACACCAACATTTTGAGGCAAACAATAAGGAAAAATATGTTAGTTTGCCAATTTACTAGTATCAGCGTGAGTTTTTTTGTAAGAGATTATTAAAAATATATATATATATCAGCCTCTGTCCATCTGAAAAGTAACATACTCTAAAGCAGCCTCTCATATGGCCTGGATGATTTGTAGTGGTCTATAATACTTGGCAATAAATACAAAAAAATAAATGGGATATTTCTGTTGCTTACATCAGTGACTCTGGGTCGGTACCAGTTAAGTCTTCTGTGTTGAATAAAGCATTCCCCCCACATGTTTGTCCAGATGTTTGCTTACACTGCTGAATACAGCAATCCCATCTGTGCTTCCTATCTCTGCCTTTTATGATGACTTCAGAGGACACCCCTGCGATATCAAGAGAGTCTCTTATTGGGGCGGTCGCAGAAGTAATGCCTGTGTGGATTATATGGGTTGTTTAAGACAGTGGCAACTTGACGATTACAGTGGTGGCGTCACTGGTGTTGAGCTCCGCGAGGGTTGGTTGCAACAGCGTCTTCGCTGGAATCCACCACTAAGTATATTGCATCTGTTATAGGACAGTCTAGTGTTGACAAGAAGGGTGTCTGGTCTTAAATATAACAAAAATAACAAAGGGGGGAGAGAGAGTATATAGATGGATTCGTTCTCCCTAGTCAGTCGTATATAAACAAAAAGAATCCACTGTTACAATGGAAGGGTTTCCCTACTCTGGTTGGGAGCACCCTATGTTTGTAAAATACCCCTCACACACCAAAAGGACCCTTGGTGTCATGCTTCATCATTGGGGTCTTCGCACCCCTCTACGGAATGCGGCGTGCTTCGACCTACGAGTACGCGGGAGCACTTTCAACTGATGACTATGTGTGGTGTATGTGAGGGTTACTTGTGTGTGAGTGGTGGGGTTATACGGCAAGTGATGTTTAAAAAGAGCCTGGCTCGTGGGGTCAGAAACAATTTTAATGGGCCCCCGGGCTGGCGCTATTAAAAACGTGCAGAATAAGGAGGTGTATTATGCAGGGCAATGTGCATTACCTCCATGTGTGTGTGTCCTAAATATAGAAGTGCCTACTGGGTCCTAAGAGCAATGTCCCTTCTCTTGATTACAAATGTGTTGCATGAGATGCACAGTGCGCTTGGTTTCATTACAGCAGTGGGCCCTGTGTGGGTCATGTAGTAGGAGGTTTCCTCAATTCTACGTGTTCAACATGAACAACAGTCTTTAGCTCACTTTCAACACAGCCCTGTCTTTTTTTCTGTGCTTAGGTCCAGGTGAAGCCTGCCCTTTGTTGGGCCTTCCAGGAAGCCACTTCAAGTTGATCTTTCAAACCATCCATAGGGCTACCCATGGCTTTAAGTTGGCTGGGTCCTGGCGGTGCTTAGCACCAGCAGTTCTAAAAAGTAGATGCTGAGATGGGTTCCTATCGGGGTCTCCGTTTTTGCCTTCACCATCAGGGTAGAAAAAAAATCTTAAACTGCAGCAGTACCACCCTTTGCTGCATGTGATGTAACTTCAAAGAGACTCGCTATAGTTTTTTCGGAATCATTTCAAATCTGAAGCATTTCATTATTCTATACAACAAAGCCATAGATGTTGCTTTGTTACCTTATGCAACTAACAACCATTGACAAAGCCAAGAGTCCGGGCTCATTGTCAGTATAATGTTACTTGTTACATTATATATCTGGCTGCAATTACAGAAGCAGCAGGATATCAGTGGGGCAGCACACTATGAGAAAGCACAGATTTTTAGCTGACGTGTATTAAGCCACGCCCTTAATTAAATCGGCCACGTCCCTTTAAGAGCCCCTCCAGTTTTTTCATCCCACTTAAAACCCTGGTGCTACCCCCTAAGGTAGTCACTTACTGGTCCCATGGAAGCTCAAAATGACCAGCCGGCCTGACCTGCCCTCTGGTATTGTGGTCAGAATCATATTAGCCTGGGTGATGAGCTCCACTCTGCTCGCAAAGTTTGCGGACTTTTCTGCACTCTTCGTTATACGGAGCTCGTGGAGTTCCGAAAAACTCAGCTGCGCATAGCAAAGCGGAGTTTTTTTCCTCGCTCGTGTTCGTCAATTGCAAGTTGGTGAGCACGAGTGAGGAAAATCCACCACCCGGCAAGATTTTTCCTTGTTCGCGATCTTCAACATCAAGTTGGTGAGTGCATGCATGGAAAATAAACCTCCCGACAAGATTTT